>NC_141699.1:510848764-513298803 GCF_964263255.1 Lissotriton vulgaris
CGTTGGAGGGCGCGGATGTAGGATTATTATAATTTTCTATTCCAACACCAGCCCACGTAACAGTAGGGAAGGTGTTGGAATCGAAAATTACAATATTCCTTAACCAACAGCGCCATCCAGCGCAAGTCGTAATAATGACTTGCGTTGTAATGGCAGCGTGGTAAAGGTCGTGCGGTGTAAGCACCGCGTTGTAAACGACGTTTACCCCTCTGGCTTGCCTGACTGAACGCTGATTATCCAAATGTATTATGTCAAAATGCTCTGGAGTGTTGAGAAGACTTGTTGGAGCTAAAAAAAAAACATGTACTAAATATGGCTCAAAGCAGAGAGGCAATAGAGGTAGAGAGAGATCCCTCAAGGAATGAGTCTGAGCTTTACCTGGAACTAGGTGCCTTGAAACAGATATATTTTCTCTTTTCTATGGTCTATTTTTCTCACAGACTTGGGTAATCAGAGACGGCAGCACCTCATTTTGCTCACAGATGTAGTGGGGCAGGCAGGCCTATGCATCATGAAGTGGAGCAGGAAGGAAAGGAGGGGCAGTGTTTAATGCTACTATGGTGTATGTTGGTAAAAGGTGAGGTTGTTTGGGCCCATCTGTTTGTTCCTTTCAAAGGTTGCTGAAGAGCATGTGTAGACAGAAAATGCACATGCCTTGCTGGGGCTGATGGTGTGCAAGGGGAGGTCTAGGGAAGGTGTAGGGTAGAAAGTGGCTGGTTTTCTGTCGTTCTGTCAAGATAGGGGTGCAATTCCTTTGTAGTCACATCTCCGACCCTGCCTCCATGTATAGTTTTCGTATGCACAAAATGGCACTGCTGTCTCTTTGTGGAGGACCTTCGTGACAGCAGCCTCCGTGTGTGACCGGCACAACATTATAAAGGCAAGTAATGCAAATCGATTAAAAGAAATGAGACATTAACTATCAAAAAATAAAAACCTACTGGAATAAGTAATCTAGAAGTGCCGGAAGGGATTGCTTTTTCCCTGTCGGAGAACGCCTTCAAGTATCATATACGTCCACACCTCGTGATCAGGAGGTGTTACCCTCTGGCACCCAAAACATCAAGAAAAGAAATTACAACTACTATAATCTTTAATACAAGAGAGTGCGATCGTAATACTTATTTGTGACCCACAAGGTAGTCATAAGTACTGGAGGCCGGGTCAGACTAGGACAGAAAACAGACTCAGCACTACAATAAGTGTCACAAGTAGCGAATTAGGTAGCTAAAAAAGTAGCCAACATTTGCAAATCAGGCATGACTACACATGTAAAGAAACACTGCAAGGTATGGCAAGGGCCACTGTAATTATGTGGCAGGGAAGGGCCATATTATGTAGCAGAGTTCAGCAAATTACGCAGCATAATGCAGTACATTTTGTAACAGTATTATTTCATTTTTATGTCCATTTTACATTTTTTAACACTGTCTGGGCATTGGTTGCACCTCATTAGTACCAGTTTGATATCCAAATACAGCAATATGCAACAGAACACTGACCAGTCAACTTTTGCAAAGGGCTTTCCAATGCGCTGCAACACGTGTCACTGCGTTTTTAGTAACTTTTGAACCGTTTGAGCTACAAATTTTGTTTCCATTCAAATCTGCAGATTATGCAGCAGATGATGGATTATGTGGCAAATGCAAAATTATTCGAAAAACACTACAGCTGTACAATCTCATAATTCACTAGCCCTGGGATGGCAGACCACATGCATGTGAACTTGCTACAAGCAATGTTTGTGGTAATTTCAGGGAAATTCACAGTAAAAAGCAGGCCACCAGCCCATAAAACAGGCCTACAAACAACCAAAAAGAAAGAGCCAGAAGGCGTGGCCAAGAAGGCGTCGGAGTAAGACATGCTTTTGAGTCGCTCCGGCGTCCGACCTGCTAAGCATTGTACAGCATCGCCTACGGGGCTTCAATCCGCTCTGTAACGACCGCAGAAGACAGCGGCACTGAGCGGGGTGGTCCGGTGCCCTCGGCGTATCCCGGAGTGGTTGTACGACGCCATCGGGAGCCCTTCAACGTCGGGCCTGCTGAGCACCGGCCTTGCGTGAGAACGAGGCTGCCGTGAGGCGCAGTGGCTCGGCATCGGCTGGGCATGGCTTAACGGAGCGGCGGACGTCTTCTGCCTTCCCCGGCCATCAGACTCCCTCCACTACAGCGAGACGTTAGTTTGGTGGTGCACCCCTTGCTTTGAACGGCTGGAAGGCTCGACAGACGGCTGACCACGTGGAACCTGGACTGTGGAGCTCTGGCGGAATCGAGCGACCTGGACGTGGCTATCCCTGCCCGACGCATCGGCACCCTCGACGGCCTCTGCTGACCGGAGGGTCTTCCCTGTCTTTGTGAACACGGTACTGCTCGGGGGGGCCCCGTACCCTGCGTTGCCTGCAGCTTGGGGTTGTTGGCTTGTGCGGAGCACCCGGGATTGGACATTGGCTGCCTCGGAACCATGCTCTGCCACGCGGACCATTTATCCGGCCCACACGATCCAGAGGATTCAGTTGTGCATTGTGTCGAGTGGTTGACCACGTGCCCGGCTCCGTGAGACGGAGACCCCGGCTCTGCTGCCATACCTCGGCGTCTTTGACAGGAGGCCTCGCGCCGCCATTTTCTCGGGCGACTACTACTTGTGACGCAGGTGCTCTTGCACGGCCTACATCTTAGACGGCCTTGCCTCCGCGGCTCCGCCACGATGTCGAACTTGCCGCGCAAAGGGAGGACAGTGAAGGAGGGAGCCTCTAAAGCATCGCAACCGCCAAACTCCCCTGGAGCGAGTGGCTCGGCTAGACAATCAGACGAGGAGGCGCCTGCCACCAAGGCATTCATGTCGGAACTCTTTGCCTCGATCAAGGAGGACGCTGTTTGCTCGCTAGACCTGACCTGGCTGGAGCCCTTTGCTGCCTTTACCCACGACTTGCGGAACCCGCTCCGCGGGTCCCGCTGCGGATTTCTGCTCACCGCTTTGCTGTTGGTTTGTGGTCTCCTGCCTGGCTGCTCTGTGGGGGCGTGTGAGGCTTCAGGGCTGCGAGCGTGAGGCAGAGTCACCTGGCCCCGCTCTCCCTGAACGCCCCGCCCCCACCTTCCTGCACTTAGAGAGGCACCTGGACTCTCCCCTCGTGGGACGCTGTTTGCTCGCTAGACCTGACCTGGCTGGAGCCCTTTGCTGCCTTTACCCACGACTTGCGGAACCCGCTCCGCGGGTCCCGCTGCGGATTTCTGCTCACCGCTTTGCTGTTGGTTCGTGGTCTCCTGCCTGGCTGCTCTGTGGGGGCGTGTGAGGCTTCAGGGCTGCGAGCGTGAGGCAGAGTCACCTGGCCCGCTCTCCCTGAACGCCCCGCCCCCACCTTCCTGCACTTAAAGAGGCACCTGGACTCTCCCCTCGTGGGACGCTGTTTGCTCGCTAGACCTGACCTGGCTGGAGCCCTTTGCTGCCTTTACCCACGACTTGCGGAACCCGCTCCGCGGGTCCCGCTGCGGATTTCTGCTCACCGCTTTGCTGTTGGTTCGTGGTCTCCTGCCTGGCTGCTCTGTGGGGGCGTGTGAGGCTTCAGGGCTGCGAGCGTGAGGCAGAGTCACCTGGCCCCGCTCTCCCTGAACGCCCCGCCCCCACCTTCCTGCAACACGCCCCACTGCTCTTGGCCCATAAAAACTAGAGAGAGACGCTGCGCGGGAGCGCGCGGGAGCGCCGGGTGTTAAGACCGGGAAAAAGCGGGCCGTTTGAGGCCGTTCGAGGACTGAGAGGACTGGACTGGCCCACCCCCCTTGGCTTTAAACTGTAGGGAAATAGATCTAGCTTTGTTACAGTGTCCCAGTAATATGGATCCAAGGGTAACTCGTAGTAAGTCTTCCAAACGTGGGTCACTAGTTAGTGGCCCCATGGATGACTTTATAACCCGCACTAATATAGCCATAGACGAGGAAATATCTAAGCTTCAAACCCGGGTCTCATTAGAACTAGATGCCGCAAGAAGAGTGTCTCAAGTAATTGCACTTTCTAAAAAATCCTCCCTAGGCCACATAGCCACCTCTGTTACCCCCGAGCGCCCAGTTCGCCCAAACAGTATAGTCGCTCAGGTAGATATCCACCATACACCGACCCCGGCTACTTCCATTCTTGTTACAGGAAGTAAAGATGAGGATACTACACCGACACCTCTTAGTATGCACATCCCTGCTCCCATTGTATCTCTCCCTAATCTAACCGACAATATCCCCAGTGGCAAACAACCAAAGAGGAAACGCAATTCTCGCTCAGCTTATTTCCGGAAAAAGCGAAAATTGCTGTTCCAAAGGATTTGCCCAAGAACAACATTACAGCACCTAATGTGGGAGCTGAGTTCATCCCTAACATCCAGTCATGCAGTGAGGGACAGGGGAAAAACCCATCCATTCCCCTCCTGAATACCACAACAGATGAGGTCCTTGAAGTAGACGGGCTAACTAATAATAATAAAGAATTTATAGAGGTGGTTTGGGACACACTCAAAAAACTTCTGTCACCTCTGGACCTAAGGTTATCAAGGATAGAAAACAACCTGTTAGAAATGGAGAAGAGCAGTATTGCGCTGGCCACTCTTGGGTTGAAAAGTCTGGAAAACCAGGGCATTACTGTAGCTGACCCAATGCCACAACCTATCGCACCCTTAACCAATCTAGCTTCCTCTTCAGTACCACCTACTATAAAACCTGTTCCCAAACCAAGGACAGTTACGGTGGAGCAAGCGCGTGTTAAACCAAAGCCTTCTCCATGAGGCTCCGCACGTAACTTGCAACATCCCAAACATGAAACAGTAAGTAGATTAGCCCCTAGTGAAACTCAGAACCCCCCAGCTAAGGACAACTTTAGAGGTGGCTACATTAACCTTCCCCCAGAGGCAAACGACTATGTCGCTGTCTTGACGGGTGTTCCAACGTTAGGTAATGGCCAAATTGAAAATCACTGGTCGCTTAAAAATAAAATAATGCACTGGTTAAATGTTAACAGACCAATTGCCAATGGTGTGAAAAGTAGGGTACTGATGGTTCGCAGAACTCCCTGGGTAGGGCCAACGCTGAAATCCAGTCCGGGGGACTGCATAGTAGTGACCTTCGAAGATCCCCACACGGCGCACCACATTTGTAGTTGGCCCAGTAATGATGACTCCTTAGTTAAACCCAAGCCACTATCCTTTTTCTATCCTCCCCGACCCAGTTATAATCAGGGGGACAATTGGACATTGGTTCAGCACCACCAACGGCCGAATAAGCCCAGGGGCCATAGGGAGACCCTTCTACATTGGAATGGCCTCTCTACCTATAATAGATTTGGTGGTCTAGAGGAGGTGGATTGACTCCCTGTGCAAGTAGCCAAGCAACCCCGAAGGGCACTTTCAACTTCGCTGAGGCATCATTCCACTGATTGTCCTGTCTCTGAATCTGCAACAAGTCGAGTAGGACGATCTAACAACGCAAGGGCTGATGGGGTGACGTCATTGGACTCTATAGCAAACTGTAACAGGGAAGATTGGCTAAACCTGCTTTGCGTGACCCCCCCTATACCTACTCCTCTTGAACAGTCGGATTCTACCTGCCTTGCTCCTTATGTGTCCTCTAATCTCCCAAAAATCGAGCCACTTGTGAGGTCTTTAAAACCTGCGGGAGTGACTGTTTCTCTTATGCCCATGCCCATTGACCCCAACAGGGTCTCTCCTCTAGTTGACTCTGTCCTAAAAATTCTATCTTGGAACGTGGCTGGTCTTGGTCGCAATTTTGACATCCCTGAATGGAACGACTTCCTGGAACCCTTCAACATCTGCCTTTTACAGGAAACCTGGTGTTTAGAGCCAAGGCATCGAGTGGGATTTACCACCTTTTTCATCCCCGCAGTCCAGGAACAAGGGTCCAAAGGTCGCCCGTCAGGCGGCCTGATTATGTGGATTAGTATCGCTTTAGGCGTCAGGGTAAGAGAAAGAAACACCCAATCTTTGGACCTCCAGTGGTTAACGGTAACGCATAAAGGGGGAAGCTGTATGGAAGTCTTTAACATCTACCTGAGGGGTGCCAGAGGCGGTACATCTCATCTACCATCCACAGGTCTAAACCGCAATCTGGCTGCCTGCGATGCAGATTCCTATATAATGCTTGCAGGGGACTTCAACTGCTGTTTTGAGCCCTTGGCCAACGAAGACATCCTGGACACCTTTGAGGAGGACACCAGGAGAGGAATTCCTATTTTGAATCTTGACCCGATACCCAAATGGTCGCAAAACGCAATAGAGATCAATGCATTGTGCATGGAGCATAATTTGCGACCAACAAACGGCCGATCCAAATCCGACCATATGGGTGCCCACACTTATAACAGACAAGACCACACGTCTAGGATTGATTACATCATGCTTAATTACAACCTTTGGCAATACCACCTAGATATGGAGGTTATAGTGTCGGGTGACAGTGATCACAACCCTTTATCGCTATCTATTTCATCTCCTTGGCAGGCTGGAAGGCAAGGCTTAACCGGTCATAAATGGAAATCCTCTCATGAAGTAGTCCCCACAAACTGTAGCAGGCGCTTAAAATGGGCAAAAGTTCTAGCCGATGATATAAGGTTGGCCCAAGCTGGGACAATTTTGGAAGAGGTGGAGCCCCGGATGAACATTTTGAGCAAAAACGATAATAAGATCCTACCTTTATTCACTGAGACTGTACTGGCGCTGAGTGACTTATTTATTGTTCCCCAAACCGCTCGAAGGGGTTTCCCGAAATCATTGCCCAAACAGTCAGTCAAGTGGTATACCCAAAAATGTCGTGAAGCCAAGAAGGAACTTGTCGTGACACTAAAGACCAAAGATGCGGTTGCTATCAGGGCTGCTAGAAAATTCTATAAAAAAACCATATCTGAAGCTAAACAGACTTATGATTTTAACTTCTGGGGAGAACTAGTAGAGGCCAGCACTAGGAAGGACGCCAAGAGGTTCTGGGACCTATTAAGATCCAGGGAAAAGCCCATTGACCAGCAGCTAACTTGCAACATTGAAGGGGGTGCATGGTATGACCACTTTTCGCAACTGTATTCTGCTCCCCCATGTCCAGCCCAGGTAGCTTGCTCTCCCATGGACTTTACAATCAACCTCCCATGCCATGATGGCCTATTTACCAATTCAGAAGTAGAAAGAGCAATCCAATGCATTGTCCCGAACAAAGCAGCAGGACCTGATGGAATCCCAGGAGACCTAATTAAGAACTATCCATCTACTTGGAGTAGATTAATTGCCTCGCTTTTGAATGAAGTGATGTTGGGTGGAGTCTTTCCCGATTCATGGAGGGGCGCTGAGGTCGTACCTATTTTTAAGAAAGGCTCCAGGGACGACCCAGCGAACTACCGCCCAATTAGTTTATTAGACTCTTCTCAAAAAGTAGCAGGGAAGGTGGTATTGGGCAGGATCATCGAGTGGGCAGACGAAAACCATATCCTGTCAGATCTCCAAGCAGGCTTCAGAACAGGAACAGGCACAATCGAGCAGACGTTCCGCCTTCTAATGATTTATTGGAAAGTGGTGGTGCTGGGAGGGGGCAGTCTGTATTTAGTCTTCATTGACCTGCGGACTGCCTTCGACCTGGTACCACGCACGCTTCTATGGAACGTTCTCGATGGGTTAGGCCTTCCCCCATATTTACTGTCGCTACTTGTAAAATTCCACGATAGGAATTTTGCCCAAATTAGATGGGGAACACAGGGAGAGAAAACACCTTGTATCCCCGTGGACAGAGGCGTCCGCCAGGGGTGTGTGCTTGCCCCCACTCTGTTCTCTCTATATATTAACGGAGTGGTGGAGCATCTTTTACAGCAACCATCAGATGCACCTACCCTGGCTGGAAGGAAGATCCCAACGCTTCTGTTCGCGGACGATACACTCCTAATTTCAAAATCACCGATGGGCATCCAATTGTTGCTTTCCAGCTTTCAAACCTTTTGTTATGAAAGGGGCTTGGCAATAAATATAGGTAAAACCAAGTTTCTAGTTCTTAACCCGCCTAAAAAATCTGTTTATCCCCCGGTCTTGGATTCCGTCCCACTTGATCGCGTGAAAGAATTCGATTACCTGGGTATACGCATCAGTGACACCATGAGCTGGAAGGCACACCACCAAAAAGTCTTCCTTACCCATAAAAGGGTGGCAGGCGCGCTGCTGAAGGAGCAGCGAGCTTCACCGTTAAAACCTATTGGGGCCCCCTTAGATATCTATAGGGCAAGGGTTGTAAGCGCGGCACTTTACGGTGCTGAGTTGTGGGGCACTCAAAAAGTTGACACTCTGGCCCACCTTGAGAACAACTTCCATAAAGACCTAATGGGTTTGCCCCACAGCACGCCAACAATTCCATTGTTGATAGATGCAGGTACCCGGGCAATCTGCGACCAAGCGAAACTACGTCCACTCCTGTTATGGTCCAGAATATGGAATGTGCAGGAGTTAAGTAGTTACGCAGACGCTTTAAACGACATTTTGTCATTACCGGGTTCTCACAAGATCATTTGGCTCAGGGAGGTTAAAAAGCTGCTCTACAAATTGGGCCTAGGAGAGGCTTGGTCCACCAAATCTGCACCCACGAAGCAACAGCTAAAGAAGGTCTATTGGGCATGGGTGGATAGTGAGAGGGCCCGAAGTACAAGCCATTGTAAATCTGTTGTCCTGTTTTTGTCAGCCAAGGAGTTACCGTTAAAGGAACCTTACCTAGACACCATTCAGAGCCCAAGGGACAGAGCATTGTACATTAAGTTCAGGTTGGGGGTGCTTCCATTATGTGAGTTTATGTCCACTTGGAAACCGCCCGCTCAAACTGTACCCTTTTGCCCCTTCTGTGATTTAAAGGTAGAGTCTGTGTCCCACATGTTGTTCGAATGCAGCGTCTATGTAGCTCCGAGACGTAGGTGGTTGAAGCCTATTTGTAGAAGTCTGGTAACTCGTTCTCACTTGGAAGCTTTGCGCATTCTGCGTACAGATGCAAGACCCTTCTTTTCCACTTGCATGGCAAAATTTTTGGGGTGGGCTTGGCGTTTAAGAACTGCAAGAAAACTGTTAATCCAGTGAATGTACCCACCCACCCTACATTTTGTTTGGATTTGAAATGTTTTTATGTCATTGCTTGTTGTAAAAATGTTTTTATAGATGTGTAAATGCTTTTATGATATGTTTTTATCGAATAAAGCTATTACTTACTTAGATCAAGGAGGACATCTCCGAGCTTCGTGCTCAACTAGCGTCGGACCTACGTGAGGTCCGGAGAGATGTGGACGGAATCGGGGAGCGGGTGGCCGTGTTAGAAGATCATGATCTGAGTATGGCGAATGACGTTCACCAGTTGCAACAGGATGTTCTTCGCCTTACGGACCAGAACTTGAACCTGCAAGCATACGCTGAGGACCTGGAAAACCGCTCTAGGAGAAACAACGTCCGTATCAGAGCGGTCCCCTGGGACGGAGAGGCTGGTGACTTGAGGGGATATGTGCAGGCCCTCTTCCTCCAGGTGCTGGACGAGGAGGACGTTCAGGAGATTAAATTGGACAGGGTGCACAGAGTTGGCCTGCTTAGGCGAGGAGGCCCCCCTCCTGACATCCTTGCGTGTGTCCATGATTTTCAGACTAAAGAACGCATCCTCCGGAAAGCCAGGGCCCTCTCCACCTTGAGCTTTCGAGACCATCGACCACAGCTGTTCCAGGATTTGGCAGCGTCCACGCTTCAGAAACGGAGAGAATTCCGACCGGTGACTGCCTATCTGAGGGAGCAGGGCATCTCCTACTCCTGGGGTCACCCCTTCCGGATTATATTCCGATGGCAGAACAGGTTGGTGCAGATCCGCTCCCTGAAGGCCGCGAGGGAGCTGTTAGGATTGGAGGAGGACCCACCATCGCAAGCGGCGCAGTCCTCACCTTCGCGGCGACGACGTCGCTCATCATCTTGGCACCGGGTTGGAGCTACCCCGGAGCGGCTGCGGCCGGACCACTCTATCAGCCTGCAGGAGGGGGGATCGGCGGTGGCGTCGGTGGCCTTGGCCACCCTTGCGGATTCTCAGCAGTCCTCTGGAGTGGCATGACCCCTGCCTTCTTTGATGGTTGGGCGCCGGGGCGCCTCTGTTCCTACGGCCCTAGGGTATTATGGTACTTTTGGAGAAGACACCCCGGGCCTTGGCCCTGGGGGCCCCTGATCTGGTGCCCCCACCCCGATACCAGTCTGATGTGGACCGTGTGACCTGTGGCCCATTGGAACTGCCGAACGTACATTTCAGGTTGCGGGCCTTGTGCTCTGTTTTTTTGGTTTTTGGGTTGTTGCAGGGGGGTGGGTCAGTTGGTGCTCTGAGGGTAGTTGTAAAGGCAGAGCAGTTCAGGTTGGGGGTGGGGATTGGGGGGGTTGTGGTGGCGACCGTGTGTGCTGGCTGTATGATGATGGTGACTTCAACGGTATTCACTCCTGCGTTTTGTATTTTGCTCTGTGATGCGGCTCCCTTGGCGCTTGCGCTTTCTGGAAGAGTAGCCGTCCTGAGAGGCTTGGGGAGTAGGCATGTGGCCCCCTTGGTGTGGTTGTGGCTGGGGTCTTTCCCTTGGGTCCCTTTGATTGAATATCTTCAATGGGCTTGGGCTCCGGTGTGTGTCGGAGATCTGAACGGGGTGCGTGGCTGTCTGGACGTATGCATGGCGTGGAGTTTTAGTTCCCCATTATGCCTATTAGCATAGGAACTTGGAATGTAAAAGGCCTCAACTCCCCACAGAAGCGGCAGAAACTCTGGAAGTACATTGTGGACCATCACTTAGATGTGGTCGCTCTTCAGGAAACCCACCTGGCTAGGAGGGACGAGCTGAGGCTCCGTCATAGGCAGTTCCCTCTTATCTACAGGGCGTCCGCGACCACGAAGCATAGAGGAGTGGCCCTTCTCTTCCGGGCTTCCCTACATTTTCAGCCCTTGGGAGTGAGTGTTGATAAGGAGGGCCGCTGGCTAATGGTGAAGGGGATGTTGCATGGCCGCCTATGTACTTTTGCTGTAGTGTATGCTCCGAATACGGGTCAGAATGGCTTTCTGCAGGATTTGCTGGATAAGATGGGGGACTTTGTGGAGGGGCACTTAATCTTGCTGGGTGACTTCAACATGGTGTGGGACAGAGATTTGGATAGTTCTGGAGCGCGCAGAGCGGACACTGGCGTCTTCTCAGAGGAAACTAAGCGTCAGTTAAGTGATATGGGGCTAGTAGACAGTTGGCGCTTTGTCCATACACAAGCTAGGGACTACACTTTCTTTTCTAACGTTCATCGCTCATACTCCCGCATTGACTATGTCTTGGTTGGCCAGGCTCTTCGGGGGGGATATACAACTGTCTAATATCTTTCTACTCTCGTTATCGGATCATAGCCTGGTGGTTCTGGGACTATATTGGGCCGCCGGGGGGGGCGGTTGGCGTAAATGGTACTTTCCAGCAGCTTTGGTGAGGGATGAGATGTCCTGTAAGGCCTTACGCAAGGCTATTGGTGATTTCTTTCTCCTCAATCCTCCTTCAGACACTTCGGTGTATAACACGTGGGACGCGTGCAAGGCCTCCTTAAGGGGCACGTGCCTCGCTCTCAACGCGAACCTGAACAAATTGAGGCGCGAAGAGAGGGAGGCTCTTGAATCGGAACTTGCCGCCTTAGAACAGGCCCACAAGGCGAATCCCTCCAGGGTGACTATACGCCCCCTGACGGCGGTGCGAGGGAAGTTGAGGGCCCATTATAACAACAGGGCAGAATTTACTCTTCTGCGCCTTCGGCGTACCTCCTACTCCCAAGGCAACAAGATTGGGCGCCATCTTGCTCGGCAACTTCGTGACAAACGCGAAAGGGATTATATAGGGGGAGTGCGTGACCATGCGGGCTCTGTTCAGCACGGAGACGCGGACAAGGCGGCCATATTTGGTCGCTTCTATGCAGCGCTCTACTCGAGCGACGCTCTCGACCCGGAGGCTCAATCCAAGTTTCTGGAAGGTCTGCCTCTCCCGAAAGTCTCTAAAGAATGGAATGACTTGCTGTCCTCCCCCATCACTCGGGAGGAGGTCCTGGATGCCATCAAGGACCTGAAGCTGCATAAGGCCCCTGGGCCTGACGGCTACACGGCCCTCTTCTACAAGACGTTCGCCTCTGACATTTGCAATTACTTAGTCTCCCTCTTCAATGCAATGGCGACTGATGGTAGGACCACGGACTCCATTGCCGAAGCGTTGATTACTATTATCCCCAAGGACACTACTTCCTGTACATCTTACCGCCCGATAGCGCTCCTCAATCTAGACGCTAAACTGTACTCCTCCATCTTGGCGGGCAGACTGCAAGACCTGATGCCTGCCTTGATCCATCCTGATCAATCTGGTTTCATTAAGGGTAGGCAGACTCATGATAATCTGCGCCGCGTCGTCCACCTCATTGAAAAAGCGGAACGGTTCCGCATACCTGCGGTGCTGGTAGGACTTGACGCGGAGAAGGCCTTCGACCGCGTCGACTGGGGGTTTTTGCACCAGACGCTGGTGGCGTTCGGGTTCTCGCCCCATTTCATACGGATGATTGAGGCTAACTACAGTAGCCCTACCTCCAGAGTGTTGGTCAATGGCCATAGATCCGGGAGCTTTTGCCATTCCCGGGGGACGCGCCAGGGATGTCCCCTCTCGCCCCTCCTCTTCGCCCTCAGTATAGAACCATTGGCGTTGGCGATGCGGGAGAATGAGCGGATTCTAGGGCTTCCTTTCACGGGCGAGCAGCATAAGATCTCGCTCTTTGCTGACGACGTCCTGTTGTCCATTCGTGACCCAGCGCTGTCGCTGCCCCATGTCCACTCGGTACTCTCCACTTATGAGCAGGTGGCGGGCTTTAAGGTTAACTTTGACAAGTCCTACATCTTAAATCTGACCCTGTCACCAGGGGAGGTGCAACAGACCCGGCTGCTTACTCCACTTGCGTGGGCGTCGTCGTCCTTGCTTTACCTGGGGGTACGACTGACGTCCACCATAGGTGCCCTGTTCCAAGCTAACTTCCCCCCGATGTTGACATCGATCCGGGCTGAACTGGAACGATGGAAGCCCAAATTCATCTCATGGCTGGGCAGGGTCCATGCACTCAAGATGGTTCTTCTTCCCAAGCTGTTGTACCTTTTTCAAGCTTTGCCTATCCCGATAGGGCTGGACTACTTTCGCCGGTTGAAGACCGTGATGCTGAAATATGTCTGGCAAGGTGGCCGGGCGCGGCTTCCGTTTGCGGTTCTTCGGCGCCCGCGCTTAGAGGGGGAGTGGGCTTTCCGGACATGCATTTGTATTACAAGGCTGCCCAATTGAGAGTTCTTGTGGAGTGGTCCCAACAGCTTTCGAAGAAGCATTGGCTCCACATGGATCGGAGTGTTGCGGGCCGCTCCATCTGGGATCTGGCCTGGAAGCCTAAGGTGGACCGTCCCAAAAACGCGTACATTAGCACTCCTACCAGCACGGTGTTGAAGGTCTGGGACACGGTGAGTAACGATGACCGGTGGACCACATTCCCGTCCCCATTCACCCCGATCCATTTCAATCCGGTCTTTCCCCCGGCGTTGACAGAGGGTCCCTTTGAGACTTGGAGGGAGGGTGGCTGTAGAGCCCTCACCCACCTGTTCCATGGCACCGAACCCCTCACTTTCCACAACTGTATGAGGGACTATGGAGTTCTGCCAACGGAGCGATTTAGACATCTTCAGCTCCTGCACTGGGCGACGTCGCCTGCAGTAGTGGATGCCGCTACCAGACCCTTGACGAAATTCGAATCCTTCCTCCTCCGCACCTCCACCATGAAAGGAGCGATCTCTTTTCTGTATAGGTTGCTATTAGATACTATTATGTCTCTGCGGCCGCGATATCAGGATCACTGGGAGTCCACATTAGGGAGGGACATTTCTGACAGCGAGTGGCAGGGCTTATGGCGGGACGTGACGGCACATAACCACTCTACTGACCTCAGGGAGGCCCATATGAAACTCATCTTCGATTGGTACTTATATCCGTCTAAATTAAGCCGCATATTTCCAACGGCTTCGGATAGGTGTTGGCGAGGCTGTGGGATGTTAGGGGACTTTAGCCATATATGGTGGGAATGCCCCACCATTAGGCCGTTTTGGGCCGAGATTCTCTCCCACATAAAGGATATTTTGGGTTACCCACTCCCTGACTCCATGGCCTTTGTTCTATTAGGCCTTAGGGACCCATTGCTCGAGCATCAGACTAGGGCGGATAAGCGTGTTATGTGGTTGTGTTTGGGTGCGGCTAAGATGACTTTGGCAGCCGCTTGGAAGATCCCGTCTGCCCCTGCTGTCTCCTTGTGGCATGCCCGGTTGTGGCGTTTGTTGAGCATGGAACGTCTCTCTGACATTTTCCTGGGGAATTTTAAGAACTTTATGTGCAATTGGGGCCCACTCGTGAGATTTCTGTCCCGAGGCCTGCCTTCGGCAGTGTGTCCATCAGCGCTGCGGGCCCTTCATCTTTTCCAAATTTGATTGCGGGAGTGACTGTGATGGATTGTGTGCTTGATGGTCGCCACCACTGGGGGGAGGTAGGTGTTGGGGTGGGACGAGGGAGGGGGGGTAGTTGGGGAAGTTATTTCTTGTTTTCTTCTCCTGTTGCGACTTGCTTTGCTTTTGGGATGGACATTAGGTCTCGGATGGAGCTTGGGCTGCTCTTCCTGACCGAGGACACTGCATCCGCTGTTGGAGTACCAGGCATAAATTGGACGCTGTGATGGGCGGACCTTCCTGTCCGTGCCTCCATTGCTTTGCCTGGCTACTGCCATCTTGTTGTGGATTCTGGAGCTCTACTGCCCCTTCCTTTGCGAACATTTTCCCTCCCCATTTTTTGCTCCCCCTGTGTGGGGATTTGTGGCGACCTGTCGCCTGTTCTTCTTTTCTTTCTCTTTCTTGATCCCCCTTGCTCTATTCCCTTCCCCTTTTCTGTTTCACCTTGCATACTACAAAATAAAAATTTTACAAAAAAAAAAAAAAAAGAAAAGAAAGAGCCAAACACTGACCTGTTGGACCAGCTCTTTTGGCACGGCCAGATTGCCCTACAGACCAGTCAAACTCTGCCAACACACCACCTCAGAAAACACTTAAATCAGAGTGCTTTCTTAACTATTAAACTGCCGGCCATAAACACAGTCAGTTTTACTTGTTTGGTCTGAAAGCGATTTATTTCCCAAAAAGGAGTACATGATCAAACATTTTATCTGTTTGATACATTTGAAATGCATTCTTGGGGGCTGTTGCCCCACTAAGGCAGTGGTCTTCAAACTTTTTAATGCCGCCGCCCACCAGTTAAAAAATAAAATGAATCGGGCCCTGCTCTTCACAATCCTATTGAGTCGACCACATTTAAATATGTCTCGACTTATTTAAACACAAAACATGTTTAAGCATTGCAGGTAAATTCTGTTACCATTTTAGAAATAAAACCAAATACATGATTGCTAAACATACTATTCTGGTCAGGCAGACCTTACTAATGTGTAAAAGTATTCACAGTGTGACTATTAGAAACGGGAGTGGGTTTTTGAAGAATATTTGGAGTCCCTTCCTTTTTGAAACATACTCCCAGCGAGGGTATCATTGACAAAAGATGTTAATGGTGGCCCATTAAAGAGCTACTACTGTCGCTCATTTTTATTCTACGGAGAATGACAACATTCCCAACAGTCTCTGCTAAGTGAGGAGACTGCCCCAAACCTGAAAAACAATAGCCTACATCTGGCCTCTGGAATATGGCCTTGGGCGCCGGCGAATAACCCACCTTCTAAATCCGACCCTGACTGAAGGCAGGTTAACAGGTCAAAAGCAGGGAATCATGTGAAGCATTTTAATGCTCCAATGGCCCTGAGAACAACGGAAGTGCACAGTATATTTTTTGTCCCCTGTGTCCCCAGACACAGGTCCTCTGTGTCCCCTCCACTCCAAAATCTGGGGGTATAAATCCCTGCATCCTGCACTTCCTATGCCCATGTCGAGGTGCAATGCCAAATACGGCATAGGAGAGCCATGCTTGGACTGCAGAGATACAGGTAGGGCACCAAACTAGACTACAACAAACCAAACCCAAAGCAACCAGAAGAGAAGGGAAGAACAACAGGCACAAACATAAATGATGGGGTTACCACGAGGTCTGCATCCTGCAACCAAAAGAACTGAGTCAAACCCAAGATGTGTCACAACTTGGGGACAATGTGTCTATAACTTGTAGAATTATACATTGACTGTACCACAACGGAATGTACTATGGAAGGGTTTGCCCAACTTGTCCACCTGACTTTGCCCAAATACATGTAGATGTAAACTTCGTGACCTATTTGACTTGTTTGAATATCAATTATGATCTTTGTCTCTATCATGGATCTACATTTAGACGATTCTTTACTTATTGTTTGCTATTTGCAACTTTTTCAATTCACCTTCATTTGTAATCACAACTGTTCTACCACTGCTGTGATAGTACCCAATTCACGATGCACGTATTTTTGGATATGAATTCCGGAATTCTTACTGTGTCTCTTATGCGTTGCAAAAAATGTTTGCAGGGCCTTGAAGAAGTCACTTGTGTGACGAAACACATGTTGGCTGTGCTTTACGATGTCACCTACTCCCTTTTGTTTAGGATTTCTACTTGGGTGGTAAAGGGACTTGGATTCAACATATGATTCATTCTTTCATATTGGATCACCTAACTGCGTTTTGGACTTTACTTTTTTAAACCGTGGATTGGATAACCTACTGAGTGCTATGATATATTTCTGTATGCAAGGTGCAAACATTTCCAAAGGAAGAGAGTCTGCTGATACCTAAATATCACAGAGCCCCTAAGTTACCACGATCCTGACTTGTCATTCAAGAGGAAGCCCTAGGGACCTTATCAGGTCTAAATTCTGTGCTAGTGATGATGCTGAAT
This sequence comes from Lissotriton vulgaris, assembly GCF_964263255.1. Taxonomy (NCBI): domain Eukaryota; kingdom Metazoa; phylum Chordata; class Amphibia; order Caudata; family Salamandridae; genus Lissotriton; species Lissotriton vulgaris. The sequence goes on from NC_141699.1 coordinate 510,865,721, forward strand.
GGTAAGATGCGACCAAGTCACGGCTGATGAAGCTATTTTAAGAGCAATCCCTGCTATATCAGTCGTAGGTGCATCCAAACTTCGGTTATGTTCCCCAATATGCAACATAGTAAATTCCTGGTTGCTCAGGTGAAATTGTGTCATAAGCTTTGCAATCTATTGCACAGCAGACTCAAGTTAGTGCCTGGTGTCCGGTTTGCAGAAGCAATATTGTTAGACCTGGCACCATTGGCATGAGTCTCCCTTCCATTTTTCGCTTTTGTCTCCTCTGTGTTTGTTGGTGTTAGATGCTCTGGGCGCTGTGCCACAGCCATTCAGTGCCACAGCACGAATGCTCCCTATTGTAAATTGGCTGTATGCATTGGTATAATCCTAATTGACCCAAGGAACATGATAGGAAAACTGAATTTAGTATGCCTGAGCTCCAAATATGAAAGTGCATCTTTTAGTGATGATTATTTTTATATTCTGTGACTGAAAATACCACTTTTAGGAAGTAGGTATTTTCATACCTAAACCTTCCAGTGTGCTCTGCTGTTATGTGCATGGGCTGTGTGGTTTTGGAGGGGCAGGGCAGGCTGTGCCAGGCCTGGATTGAATAGAGAGACCTGCAGTGGAGTATGGGGACGGGCGACCCTTTGATCTGAGCAGGGCTGTGCCTGGCAAGGTGAATGATGGCTCCACCTCCCACTGTGGTCTGATGGCAGACCCCCTCTTCCTCAGCCTTGTAAACAAAGTGCTCCAGGACTACACAAAACTGGTTCTGGCTGGGTTCAGTGATTTGTGACTTTTTGAGAATAAAGACTTTTGGGGTATAAAGATCTGTGCTAAGACCCTGAGACGGTGTGTTACTTCTGTATGTCAAGACGAACCTCTGTCCGTGTAACTAGAGGGAAAGGAGTCTGAAACTTTCATCCTTCTTGCTGAAGCAACTACCAAAGGGCCTGATTTGAGCTTGTCTCCTGCCTAAGTCTCAGGAACATTAGACTTCACCCATCAGCCGTCTGGATTCCTATTTGAGGGAGATTCCACTCGCAGGTGAGGCCTCTGTTGAGAATTCCAGAGCCTCTGGTCCTACTGCGGGTAACGCAGGCTGAAAATCATCGATATCGCTATTCTGGGCCGCCGCAGCTGAGGAGCTGTTGCCGCTGAGAGCCCGCATTTGCCTGTGTTACCAAAATCATCAATATCACTATTGTGGGCCACGGCAGCTGAGGAGCTGTTGCCGCTGAGAGGCCGCATTTGCCTGTGTTACCAAAGTCATACTATCGCTATTGTGGCCCGCCGCAGTTGAGGAGCTGTTGCCGCTGAGAGCCCGCATTTGCCTGTGCTACCAAAGTCATTGTTATCGCTAATGTGGGCCGCTGCAGCTGAAGAGCTGTGCCGCTGAGTGCCCGCATTTGCCGTCCTACGAGAATCATCGCTATTGTGGGCCGCTGCAGCTGCGGAGCTGTGCGATGAGTGCCTGAATTTGATGTCCTGCGAGAATCATCGCTATTGCGGGCCGCTGTAGCTGAGGAGCTGTTTCGCTGAGTGCCCGCATTTGCTGTCCTACGAGAATCATCGCAATCGATGGTGCCGCTGAGAGCCCACATTTGCCTGTGTTACCAAAGTCATCGTTATCGCTATTGTGGCCCACTGCAGCTGGGGAGCTGTTGCCGATGAGAGCCCGTATTTGCCTGTGTTACCAAAGTCATACTATCGCTATTGTGGCCCGCCGCAGCTGAGGAGCTGTTGCCGCTGAAAGCCCGCATTTGCCTGTGTTACCAAAGTCATTGTTATTGGTATTGTGGGCCGCTGCAGCTGAGGAGCTGTGCCGCTGAGTGCCCGCACTAGTCCCTACCTCGAGGATCTTGTTACCACCTGTGTGTGCCGCTGAGTGCCTGCCTTTAAGCCCCGTCCCAGAATTATCGTGAATGCACACCGCAGACCGCTATAGCTGGGAGCTGTGGCCGCTGCGAGTCCACCTGTCCTCATTGCTGCTTCCTTGTGAGGCTGTGTGCTGTGCTGCTTTAAATCTCAGGTACATTGTGCACCACTGGGTCGCATGGACCCCGGCCTCGAACTAAGTTTGTTCCACGCGCTTTTTTGAGTGCCTTTATTGCTTTTGAAGTGAATCTGTAATTAGGTGCATTGTGGCTCCTTGAGCGCTTTTTAGCCTCTTGTTAAGTCTATATAAAGATAACTATTTTTCTATAACTGCTTGTGTTGTCCGTTTGTAGCGTCTTACCTGCGTTTTTGTGTATGGTCATAAATGCTTCACACACTGCCTCTGAGATAGGCCTGTCTGCTCGTGCTACGTGTTGCGAATGTCACTAACCTGGAAGTAGACCTGATCCACAGGAACAAAGAGAATCTCCCCACACTCCCAAGGACAGCTCCTAATATAGATAGTCAGTAAGTCGCATACAAGAAAGCTAACCAAAGGAGAAGGTGACCAAAAAGTCAAAAAAGAAAGGTCTCTCTACATGAGAGAAGTCAATGCTCGCCGTGCGTTTGAATTGCATGAGGCAGAATTGCATTCAAACACTTAAAGGGAAAGGCGAGGCGTTGTAACATAAAATGACACGAAGAAGTCAGGAGCTAGTAACAAACATGAAGATTCAGCTGCGCTTTATTAGGCAGGCAGACGCGGCCGCTAGTCAGTTTCATGCCGCCGCGATCCGGAGTCAATGTCAGAAAGACGCGGCTGCGAGTCAACGTTAAAAAGACGCGGCTGGAAGTTAACGTTAGAAGGACACGGCCGCGACTCAAAGTCAACAAGACTCGGCGGCGCGTCAAAAATTGGGAAAGAAGCTGCAGTCAATGTTTAGGGTTACGAAGTCACAAGTCAGCCTTTAGGCGAGCAAGAAGGAGGTCAAGGGAAGGAAAATAGTGGAGGGCAAAGTAAGGGAAAAAGGCGCCCGCTATGCTGGTCTAGGAATGTGAAGTTCGATAATCAGGAAACTCCTCAGCCAGAAACAGAAAGGGGCGTGGTGTAAGGTCAGGGACCGAAAGCCAAGCAAAGGCTCACTCGGCTGACCTGTATTTAAAACTTAAGGGAGCATGTGAAGAAACTCTCATCCTCACGTCAGCTTGGCAAGGGGAGCTCCGAAAAGAGCTCTTCATCTCTGCAGAACATGCACCCCCCATCCAATATCTAATGTCAAGGCCATTTAATGAATGAAATCAAACAGGAGGCTTGAGCTCTGACAGTACGTTACCACAGGGTTGAGCAGGGGTTATCAAAGGCCCCTAACTCTGACTTAAGAAGAAGGATCCCTATTTGGACCTCGGCGCCAGCAGCTGCCAACTCCAGATCCCCATTACGAACAAAGGTGAATTTCAACAAACCCCATTACCTTCTGCACTACCATCCATGATGGACATGGTATATGAAGGAGAAATATGGTGAATGGGATTTAGGGAAGTGAGTACCTTAGAAAGGATTTTTTTGTGGAAAATAGGCCAAAACGTCATGGTATTGATGCTCTGTTCCTAACAATGAGAGAGATGCAAACAGTGCAAATTGTGGATTTGGCTTCCAATTAAATACCTTTACAGCTATTCACGAACATTCTGTCACTGCCCAGGAATGTAGAGACTAACCATGTGATATTTCACTTTGCAAGGCCTAAAGGATGTCCCAAGTCCCTATCTGTTCTACTTCCACTGAAGCTACAGTGGATGAGAATTACAACCAAGGAGGGGAAAGGGGAATGGAATGAGAGATACTGGACAGACATCAAGATTCATCAGGCCTTGACATGCATAACACAGTACGCATGAAGGTGGCATGTATAGACAAGGTTATTGGTGAATGTTGCTACACTGCCAACAGTCACTTCTGATACTGTTCATGATTCCTTAATGAGTTCACTCAGACCTCTACTTCACAATCTGTGTGTGTAGACACCTCACCACGCCTCACATAGGAGTGGTGAGGCTAGAACACGGGCAGCACACACACACACTATGTGGTACAAGCATAACCCCGATGATGAAGCATGCCACCAACTAGGTTGGTGGGTGAGGGCTTCATGAACACACCTAAAAGGTGCCAGCTGACAAAACAAGTCAGAGTCCTATAAGTAAGTCACATGTAGCTAGTTCTTGTTGATGATACATATAAACCCTTGGGGACTCGGACTAGCTATCTAGTTCTCTCTCTCTCTCTCTTGATAAGCCCAAATATTAAAATTAGACAGAGGAAGTGATTTTGTATGCCCACATGTGTTGTTCTTCTTTTGTATCCATGTCCAATAATGTTCTTTTGAGAAGAAGCTGTAGTAGGAGCCCATGTGAGTACACAGATGAAAGATGCTATCAATCACGAGCCTGAACATGAACAGCAGCCAACTGCAAACCAGGAAACTTTAAAGGCATTTAGGATGTGGTTGATCGGGCACTGCTTATATAGGTAAGCCATAGGCAATATTGCACCATCCGTGAGAGACCCACAAATCTCACAGGGATAAATATGTTCCCACAAGATCTCATGGGATTTATGAGTCTTGTGGAACCAAGAATATTTCTGCGAGATCTCGCTTGACTTGCGAGAGTTGTGAAAAGTGAGATGACCTTCCTCCATCAAATATGGGCCCTGTAGCTCCTATGAGATGAACTAGTAATTCGCCTCCTCTCTGCCACTCACGTATGACCCGCACCCTAGCCCAACCCACATGCCATAAGCCTTGAGGGGTGCAGAAATCTACAATTCATTGGCCTTGTGGTCACTCTAAGCATTCTATGCATTCATGACAATCCTACAACAATACCAGGAAACACAGTGAGGTGAAGTGTTGGATATTACATAAGGTAGGCACCTCCACAGCTGATAGACAACAGTACAATAATTAGTTCATGAAGATTAATAGAACATGACACAAAAGCGTTGCTTGGTGTTTTCTTCAATGAACTCAACAAAAGAAGTGCATCTTTTTCTGTCTTCATTAAATAAACATCAAACACACAAAATGCCTTCTTACCAAACAGTCACAGGTCTCACACCATCTGAAGTGCATCGATGTATGCCTTGTCAATAACTGAAATGCCATCAATGCATTCCACATGTGACAGGTGTGCTTCTCAGAAATGTACATCCTGTGCTTTCTATCCCTAAATATTCCATATTGAAATGTCGGCCACCCACTTGAGTTTTCCATTGAGGTTATGAGCTCTTCAGCAGAGAGGTTCCAGAGGGGTTCTGGATCTATTTTCTGTTTCAAATAATGAGTTCCCATGAAAGCCTGAGTGTAGAAAACAGGAAGGTGACTGTGTGTGTAGTTTACATTCTGTGAAAAGCAAAAATGGTCAAGGAGGTTTTGTACTCACATACCTGACATCTTACTCACACTAGGCTTGGGGTTGTCTAGCCATCCTTTGTGATCTCCTGAAACACTATATTGTAAGATTGTAAGGTATTCTGATGCTTTGCGATGCCTTGCACTGCCAATCAAGGAGACTTTACAGCCTTTCCAAAGGTGAAATCCAATGGAAGGCTGTCAGGAAGTCTATTCACACCTTGTGTCATGCATAACACCACCTTGGTTTGTAAGTAAAAAAAAAACACCCCTGCATTTACAACTTGTTATCAGCTGCCACGAACTGTAAGACATGTCGTGTCCTTGACATGAACACAGTAATCAACCATGTTCGAGTGTTGTCTGAATTGTAGCAGAGTTGAGTACTTTGTAGTGTGAAATTGACTTAAAATGTAATGGTGCACTATCACAAGAGTTAAGATGCAAGTCTCCTGAGCAGAAAATATAACAGTTATGTCAGAAGAGATTAAATAAAGAGTAGTTTGGCACAGTGCTACTGCGCCAGGTACCTTTGGCCTGATTCTCTGTCATCCATTTGCTGGCAAACATCTTCGCTCATTGAGGAGAAGGTAGGCGCTAAACTGGACTCCACATGACGACCCCAGGTGCCAGAGGTAAGGGAGAGATTTCTTCATGGGGACTGTGGTGGAGCACGGCCCATTGCTGGATATGGTAATTCTGATGGACAGCGTATACATGTTAAACTAAATTGAGGTAAAGTCTCATTGCATTTATTAATTGCTGCTACACTTGCTTTCCATGCGTTATTTTGTACTGTCTGATGTTTTAAAGTGCATAGAAAGTGCTGTCGGGTTGGAGATGACGGGATATTAGATTGGTGCCAGAGGTAAGGGAGAGATTTCTTCATGGGGACTGTGGGGGAGCACGGCCCATCGCTGGATATGGTAATTCTGATGGACAGCGTACACATGTTAAACTAAATTGAGGTAAAGTCTAATTGCATTCATTAATTGCTGCTTCACTTGCTTTCCATGCATTATTATTTGTTTTTTTTTTGCCCGGCGGCGTACGATGCAACAGACGTGCAGAGTCAACAGTGTTTAACCACATCAATGCAGTAGAATATATAAGACCGTAAGTGTCTGCAAGTACCTGGCTTCTCCAACATACATATTCCACGACTGTGCCCACGAGTCACATATTGGCGGTCGCCTCTACACATGTGCCCAAAACCTTAGGTATATGAAAAAGGCCTAGAAACAAACTAACTACCCGAACTAACCCCCGCCCTCCCCCGTGTGCCAGCAATCATGTTTCTAGTAATGTACTCCAATTGGTACTATCGGCTAGTTCATACTTCACTGCCTACAGCTATCACTCCGGGATTCCTGCTCCAAGATCCAGGCTGCCTGGAAGGGACACTGCGTGTGCTATTACCAAGGTCCCCACCCACCCCGCACCTCCCCCCGCAAGACACTACGTCTACTGCTCCACCTGACCCTCTGGGGATTCCGGGAGGTCCAGTGCCCCATCACTCACCGAGTTCTCCTCCTCACTCTGCTGTACGTATGCCTGATAGAGACCCCAGAAATTTTTGGGCCTGCTTCTGGGAGGGAGTAGTTCGCTATAAAGTTCTGACTGAGTGCAGCAGTAGAGCAAATCACCCGCCCATCTCTTCTTGGTGGGAAGCGGTCCCCTCATCCAACACTGGGCAACTACCCTTCTGGCCACCAGTAGTGCCATATCTACAAGTCGTCGCTGAGATAACGGAAGTGGCTTAGAGTACCCCAGAAGCGCCAATGCCTGTCCAATAGTCAACTCCGAGCCCAGAATCATGCTGAGCTCTGAGAAAACCTCCACCCAAAATCTCTGAACTCCCGGGCAGTACCACGCCATGTGGATAAAATCCGCAGCCGGCGCATGGCACCGTTCGCGCTCCGCAGTCTGCCTGAGCCCGTATCGGTGCAGCCTCTCCGGAGTATAGTATACCCACTGTAGAAACTTAAAGTGCACTAGCCTATGCCTTCCATTAAGGGAGAGTCTTCTCGTGCTAGAGCAGCAGTATTTCCACATGTCATCATCAATCGGCAGCTGCAGATCTCTTTGCCATTCGTCTCTAGCTTTTGAATGCTGGATCTGTTGATGTGTAACACCCAGTTTGTTCAGATTGGAGATTAGTTTACGAGATGACGTAGAATTAATAACATAAGTGAGCTCAGGGACCTCCGGAGGTTTCTCCATTTCAGGGCCCAATACTTCCTTTAACGTACTCCGAACTCTATGAAACTGAAACCGCTGCAGAAGCGTAGGCCCCGGCGGTGTGGGGGAGAGCTGTTCCCAGGTCTTCGCAACCCCTGCGGCAAACAGGTCTTCCATTTTCGTGAGTCCCAGCGCACGCAGTGCCTCCGCTACTCCCTTTTCCCTCAGTGGACCCAGCCACAGTGCCCAGTCGATCTGCATTTGCGGCGAATACAAGAGTCTACAGTCTTCGCAAACAAGCGTTCTAAAGTCACATGTGGTATGCGCGGGTCCCCATGGATCCACGAGTGTAAATGAGCTGCTTGTGCAATACGGTAGTATCTTTCCATATCAGGGGCCCCCAGCCCCCCCATTTCACAAGGGAGCATCAGAGTTGTCCACTTAACTCTAGGCTATTTACCCCCCCATGCCAGCCTGGTAAGCACCTGCGTGAGCTGTTTGAAGAAAGCCTTTGACAGCACCACCGGTATGTTGTTGAAGAGGAATAGGAACCTAGGCAGTACTATCATTTTCATGATGGCTATCCTGCCCATTAGGGACAGCGGTAGTTTACACCATGCGTCCACGTCCTCTACCAGCTTTGCGTACGCTACACTGTAGTTTTCCCTAACTAAAACATCCGGGTCAGTGTGAAGGTGTATGCCTAGGTATCTAACTGAATCGGTGGTCCATTTCAGGGGGTACTCCATTTCAAAAGGTTGGGTCACGGGCGTCAGTGGGAAGGCAATTGATTTATCCCAGTTCACTTTCAGCCCAGAGAGAGCGCCAAATCGCACGACCTCTCGCAAAACGGCTGAGAGGTTCGTTTCCGGGTCGCGGACGTATAGGAGAGTATCATCAGCATACGTTGAGATGCCTATTTTATACATTGGAAAACTAATACCTTCCAAGCTGTGATATTCTCTGATTGCACAAGCCAACGGCTCCGCAACCAGCGCATATAGAAGGGGCGATAGGGGACATCCCTGTCTAGTGCCTCTGCTGATTTCGAACGGGTCCGTTACTCTATCCCCTATCTTCAGCCTCACTGTGGGCCAGTAGTACAAGGCTCCCAGCATCTGCAAGAATGGTTCTCCCAACCCCAACTTCCTAAGGACTCTGATCATGAAAGGCCACTCCACAGAGTCGAAGGCCTTTTCCATATCCAGGAAAACTGTTAAGGCAGTGTTTTCCTGACGCACGTGCTGCATTGTCCCTAGCACTGTGCGGATATTATATGTCAGGTTCCTATTGGGAACGAAACCGGCCTGTTCAGGGGCTACCAGGTCCGGCACAAGGAGCGCCAACCGTGTGGCCAATACTTTAGCAAATATTTTAGTGTCCACATTTAGCAGGGAGAGCGGCCTGTAGGAACTGCAAGACTCCGGAGGTTTCCCAGGCTTCAAGATGGTGATAAGTAGGGCTTCCCTCATGGAGTGGGGCATACTACCCTCCTCGCATATATCATCGAAGAGGGTGATCAGGTGTGGGACCAGCTTGTCTTTAAATGACTTATAAAAGCCAACCGTCAAACCGTCAGCTCCCGGGACACTACCAGATCGCATGCTCGCCAGTGCCTCCAAAATCTCGTCCTCCTGTATGGGAGACATTAAGAATTCCCTGTCTGAATCTGGCAAAAATGGCATGGCGATATGCTCGAGATAGTCATCGATCTCTTCCTCAACCCGCAGCGATCTGGACTTGTACAACTCAGCATAGTACTGTCTAAAGGTTTGGAGGATCTCCTCCTCGTCTGAAATAACCTCACCCTCTGGCGTGAGTAGTTCATCCACCACAAGAGACCTCCTGGAGCTGCATATCATTCTAGCCAGTAGTGCGCCCGGTCATTCCCCCTCCCCGTAAGTTCGCGCCGTAGCGTATTTGCCCATGTGTTGCACTTCCCTGTCGGCTAGGTCATGGTATTCCGTCAGTAGGAGTTTAATTTGAGAGTCCGCGTTAACATCGGGGTAATCCTGTAGGCGCCCCTCCAATTCAGACAGTCTGGATTCAAGCTGTTTCAAGTCACGTCTAATAGATTTAAGCACACTCGAGTGTTTGGACATCGCCATACCCCTGATATAGGCCTTAAAAGCATCCCACACAGTCTGGAAACTGTCAACAGTCCCCAGGTTTGTTTCAAAAAACGTGTCTATATCTTCCGCCAGTTCACCCCGAAATACATCATCCAGAAGGGAGTAGGGGGGGGGAATCTCCAGGTAAAGGGGGGGATTGTTTTCCTTGGGATCACTAAGTGCAGCAGTACAGGGGAGTGATCCGAGAGGGTACGGGGCAGCACCTCGCATCTCCTAATACTATCTATTAGAGCCTGAGACACTAGCCAGTAATCTATTCTAGTGTGAATATTATGGTATGCAGAGTAGTGAGTGAAACAACCTTTCGTGGGGTGCTTACTTTTCCACACGTCCACCAGGTCCAATTGAAGCAGTTCTGCCTTCATGTGCAAAGCCGAGGCCACTGGCCTCCGGGCGGGTCCCGCCGACCTATCCAGGTCCGGGTCGAAGACAAAGTTGAAATCACCTCCCTACAGCATTCTAGAGGAAACGTGTGTTCTGCACTGTGCTGACAGCGTTGTGTAGAAGTCAGGGCAATCATAATTTGGTCCGTAAGTATTAACCACAAGCAAATCAAGTCCTCTGCCCACACACTTAGCTATAACGAACCGACCCTCCGTGTCCGACACCAGTGGCACCAGCTTTAGTTGAGAGGTTGGGTTGACCCAGGTGAGTACACCTCTGGAGTGTGTCGTAAACCCCGCCGCCACAATGTGTCCCCCAAGTCACCTGGCTTGCAGCATCCTGCTAGTAAGTGGAAGGTGAGTCTCCTGGAGGAGAGCAAGGTCAACGTGGTGTCTGTGCAAGTAACTGAGTACCTTCCGTAATTTACGATAATCATTGAGCCCTCTCACGTTCCACGTCAACATCTTCAATTCCTGCAAATTGCGTGATGCATTCCCTTCATTAGTATTAGTCATCCCAACAGTGGCCACAATAGGGCGCAGACAGCTGTATTACTTTGCCGCATTCTCTCTCTAGATTTGAAATCAGGAAACACATTGCTTGGCATTAGTTTCAAAACCCCACAGTCAAGATAGCAATTACAATCCCCAACATGGTCCCCCCCCCCACCCAAAGCCGGCCTCCCCCAACCTGGCCTGACAGTCCCCAACCCGCCCACAGCCGACCACCCCCAACCTGGTCAGACAGAACCCCATACCGCCCCCCTTCACCCCAGAAGTACAGACTCAAACAGTCCCTTAACTGGCTCTCACTGGAGCCTTAAGGCCGCAAGCACAAGGGCAGACGTTGCCAGCCAGAAGCAGTTATCCACCAATCCACAACTGCAATGCTGACGCGCCCTAGTGCCAAGCCCCAGCTGAGATTTCAGTGCCGAAAGCAAGTCCCAGGTCAATAAGTTCAAAGGTATTTTCTCCCCCCCTCTTTCTTGCAACTCAGTTCCACTCAGGAGCATCCGCGCCCCGTTCCACCTCCCCAATTAACTAAATCCTAGGCGTGAGGCAGCTGCTCAGGGTGAGAAACCCTCTCGGCCCTCCCAAATACACCGATAAAGCAGAACAGTCTCACCCACCAGGGAGTCTTCTGAGTTCTTCCAGGGCTCAGTCTATTGGGAGCCAGCAGTGCGGAACAGCCCCACAGCTTACAGCTCAGACTGATGTGTGAGCAAACAAGAGGGGAATGATCCAACCATAACAGAGTTATGCCCATGGCACACTGTCACTGTACGTTCAGTCTTGTTCATCCATTGGTGAGGAAACATTGGCGTCGTCTCGGTCGCTCCCCTGGCCGTTCCTACGCTCTCTGGTCCATTCCTTCAAAGATTTTTGCAGTTCCCTGGGGTCCGTAAAGAAATGTGAGTGCCCTTGTTTGTTTATTCGGAGCTTCGCAGGATACATCATGGCGTAGTCCAACCCCAAATCGCGCACCTGTTTTTTGTAAGGAGCAAATTGCCTCCTTTCCTCTTGCACTTTGGCGGTGAAGTCCGGGTAGAGTGAGATATCCATACCTTCATATTGCAGCTTGCCTTTGTCCCTGGCCAAGCGGAGCGCCGTGTCCCTATCTCGGTAGTTCAGGAGTGTCGCTATTATGGGACGGGGGAACGCGCCTGGCTTCGGTCTAGGCCCCAGCGTGCGATGGGCCCTCTCAACTATATTCACATAAGATGGGTTGCACTCCTTACTTCAAACAGCTTAATCAATGCCTTTTTTGAACCTATATTTTACTCAAGCCGCGTGCACACTGTTTCATGCCAAGCCCACACGGCACGTGTAAACGAAACACCAAAACAGTGGGGCTACCTTCTTGCCCCACTCCAGTTGCAACAGCCTTATTTTTAAACAGTGCATTTGCATCCATTTTCTTCATTTAAACAATGTATCATTTCTTATTCGCAATCTTTTCCTGGTATTCTTTCTGAATGTAATATTCAGTCATCCATTTTCTCTGTACCCTCATGCAAGGGAGTGCTAATTTTCAAAGTTTCTCATGATCTGGCGGGCCATCCGAACCTCATCACCAAAATCACGAACAAGAAGCGTGGTTCTTAGCAAGCAGTATTTTTTATTTTATTTTCCAATGCATTTCGGACCCACCTGGTCCTTCGTCAGGGAAATACTGTAAATAATAATTGAACATACTTTAGCACATCTCATTTATAAAATTGAAAAATTTCAAATACATGCAATGTCACATTTTATCCTTCCCGACTGTATTGCATTTATAAACGCTACCACGGCATGCAGACTCCTTTCATTAACTATCTATGACAGCTGCCCATCCCCCTGTTTTAAACATCCTTTCACTCTGTTTGTTCTTAAACCTCCCTTCAAGTCAACACACCTACTGCCTATTGCGCTATCGTCTTACTGTCCCTTCTTTTCCATCACTATATGTGATACACATTACGTTCCTGCAAACTACCGACTGAGCTTTCCCACGTGTCTCCCCTTCCTGCGTTGCCCTCGTCTTTTGCTCTATTATTACCCATTGAAAACCCGCAGTGAACTCACTTGTCTAAACATACCTTCGCCCCTTCACAATCCGTAATTCACAGCCCTCCACATTTATCTCAGGACATACCTGCTTAATTTTAAAACGTCCTCTTCCATATCGAAAATCGATTTTATGCCTCCCCGCCTTTTAAGCAGTGCGCTCCCTCTAGTTCAAACCTTGACACGCCCAATTAATCACTCGCACCTGTATAACCAAACGTTTTTCCAGAGTGCCTACAACTCCCATAGTCCTCCTGCTAACTCCCTTGCCCATGCTAACGTGGTTTCTGTTTCCCCAAGCTCTACGTTACTGAAACAGTCTCATAAACTTTATATCGTTAAAACGGATTCATGTGTATGCTTCCATATTGCACGGTCCATAAAAATGTTCAAAATACTATTCGTTCGTCTTCTGACTCATCTTCCAAAAATAAAATATTTGCTTAATGAACCCATATCTTCCTCCTTGCATGAAGTGCGCTCTCATTCCTCTCGTTTCCTTCTGTTCACGTGTTGATTTGTCACTGGGTGCAAAACCCGAAGGGGCTAACCAATGAAACATTCACATAAGATGGGTTGCACTCCTTACTTCAAACAGCTTAATCAATGTCTTTTTTGAACCTATATTTTACTCAAGCGGCGTGCACACTGTTTCATGCCAAGCCCACACGGCACGTGTAAACGAAACACCAAAACAGTGGGGCTACCTTCTTGCCCCACTCCAGTTGCAACAGCCTTATTTTTAAACAGTGCATTTGCATCCATTTTCTTCATTTAAACAATGTATCATTTCTTATTCGCAATCTTTTCCTGGTATTCTTTCTGAATGTAATATTCAGTCATCCATTTTCTCTGTACCCTCATGCAAGGGAGTGCTAATTTTCAAAGTTTCTCATGATCTGGCGGGCCATCCGAACCTCATCACCAAAATCACAAACAAGAAGCGTGGTTCTTAGCAAGCAGTATTTTTTATTTTATTTTCCAATGCATTTCGGACCCACCTGGTCCTTCGTCAGGGAAATACTGTAAATAATAATTGAACATACTTTAGCACATCTCATTTATAAAATTGAAAAATTTCAAATACATGCAATGTCACATTTTATCCTTCCCGACTGTATTGCATTTATAAACGCTACCACGGCATGCAGACTCCTTTCATTAACTATCTATGACAGCTGCCCATCCCCCTGTTTTAAACATCCTTTCACTCTGTTTGTTCTTAAACCTCCCTTCAAGTCAACACACCTACTGCCTATTGCGCTATCGTCTTACTGTCCCTTCTTTTCCATCACTATATGTGATACACATTACGTTCCTGCAAACTACCGACTGAGCTTTCCCACGTGTCTCCCCTTCCTGCGTTGCCCTCGTCTTTTGCTCTATTATTACCCATTGAAAACCCGCAGTGAACTCACTTGTCTAAACATACCTTCGCCCCTTCACAATCCGTAATTCACAGCCCTCCACATTTATCTCAGGACATACCTGCTTAATTTTAAAACGTCCTCTTCCATATCGAAAATCGATTTTATGCCTCCCCGCCTTTTAAGCAGTGCGCTCCCTCTAGTTCAAACCTTGACACGCCCAATTAATCACTCGCACCTGTATAACCAAACGTTTTTCCAGAGTGCCTACAACTCCCATAGTCCTCCTGCTAACTCCCTTGCCCATGCTAACGTGGTTTCTGTTTCCCCAAGCTCTACGTTACTGAAACAGTCTCATAAACTTTATATCGTTAAAACGGATACATGTGTATGCTTCCATATTGCACGGTCCATAAAAATGTTCAAAATACTATTCGTTCGTCTTCTGACTCATCTTCCAAAAATAAAATATTTGCTTAATGAACCCATATCTTCCTCCTTGCATGAAGTGCGCTCTCATTCCTCTCGTTTCCTTCTGTTCACGTGTTGATTTGTCACTGGGTGCAAAACCCGAAGGGGCTAACCAATGAAACATTCACATAAGATGGGTTGCACTCCTTACTTCAAACAGCTTAATCAATGTCTTTTTTGAACCTATATTTTACTCAAGCGGCGTGCACACTGTTTCATGCCAAGCCCACACGGCACGTGTAAACGAAACACCAAAACAGTGGGGCTACCTTCTTGCCCCACTCCAGTTGCAACAGCCTTATTTTTAAACAGTGCATTTGCATCCATTTTCTTCATTTAAACAATGTATCATTTCTTATTCGCAATCTTTTCCTGGTATTCTTTCTGAATGTAATATTCAGTCATCCATTTTCTCTGTACCCTCATGCAAGGGAGTGCTAATTTTCAAAGTTTCTCATGATCTGGCGGGCCATCCGAACCTCATCACAGGTGCGAGTGATTAATTGGGCGTGTCAAGGTTTGAACTAGAGGGAGCGCACTGCTTAAAAGGCGGGGAGGCATAAAATCGATTTTCGATATGGAAGAGGACGTTTTAAAATTAAGCAGGTATGTCCTGAGATAAATGTGGAGGGCTGTGAATTACGGATTGTGAAGGGGCGAAGGTATGTTTAGACAAGTGAGTTCACTGCGGGTTTTCAATGGGTAATAATAGAGCAAAAGACGAGGGCAACGCAGGAAGGGGAGACACGTGGGAAAGCTCAGTCGGTAGTTTGCAGGAACGTAATGTGTATCACATATAGTGATGGAAAAGAAGGGACAGTAAGACGATAGTGCAATAGGCAGTAGGTGTGTTGACTTGAAGGGAGGTTTAAGAACAAACAGAGTGAAAGGATGTTTAAAACAGGGGGATGGGGGGGGCGTGGCTAAGATGGCGGCTCGGTAAGACGTGTCTCGCAGAGGCTCCCCAGGCCTGATCCCCCGCCAGGGAACCTTGCGGACCTTCGCCCTCACCGAGCCAGCCAGTAGCAGCGGACAAGGTCCGGGAGCAGTGCGGCAGCAGGGGAGTCGGTGGCGAGGCTCGAGGCTGCCACAGAACGCCGAAACACGGAGCTGCCTGACGGCGATGGGCATGTGCGGGCGGCAGTGACCCGAGCGCTGGGGCCGAGCGGTCCGGGGAGACCCCAGGCGGCATCTGAGGCCTGCGAGTGGGGGAGTCGGGGATCCCGACAGCGACTCCGGAGCCCCGGAGGTATCACCCGGCAGCACCAGGTGGCGGCTGGAGCGGACAGGGGAGAGAGTACGAGGCGCCGGGTCCGCCGGCCCCGGAAACTACGCGAGGCCCCGGCGTGGGCCTAGTGGAGGTGAGCGCCGAGGGCCGGAGACGCCGGGCAGCAGCCGGAAGGCGCGTCTGAGGGGCATCAGCGCTGCTGCCGAGAGGCGAGTTGGACCTAGCACGGCGCTACAGGCGCAGGCCGAGAACTGGTGAAGACCCCTGCGGTGTCTGCGGGGGCCGAGGGGAGCAGTCCTGCAGCAACCGACTGCGGCCCAGCAGACTGAGAGGGGCCGGGTCCGCCGGCCTACGGGGCTACGCGGGCCCCCGGCGTGGGCCCAGTGGAGGAAGCGCGGCCCGGCTGTGCAGCGGGCCGGTGGGGCATATCGACCTCGGGCAGCAGAGGGGCCCGGCGCCCTTAAGGAGAAGGTGAGCGGCGCCCCGGGGGCGGCCGGGAAGCAATAGTGGACACGACTGGAGATCCCCCCCCCCCACCCACCCGGAGGCACACATGGCACGGGGCTGAAGCGCGACTATAACTCTGGGGAGGCCTGAGGTGGCGGTGGGCCCTGGGAAGAGGAGTACCGAGCGGGTGGACTGCAGCCCAGGGATACCAGGCGGGCGCCAGCCCTATACCTCAGGCGAGGAAGAGCAGCGGGGTCGAGGCCTATGGCCTAGGGAAGAGGCCCCTGGGACACGATACTGGCCTTTCCAAACTACGGCCAGAGCACACCAGAGCACCTTGCGGAAGCACCCGGAGCCCTGACCAGGCTGAGGCCCACGGCTGGGATAGCCATGTCAAACCGGAAAGGGAACCGCAACATCTCGGAGATGCTGGTCAAGGGACCCCCCAAGCCCGATAAAAGCCCAGACAAACCGGCGCCGAGCTCCCCCCCCGGGGGGAAGGATCTACCGGAGGGCGAGACACCGGCGACCAAGGCGTTCATGGAATCCCTCTTCGCCTCCCTGAAAGACGATATTCAAACTTTCCGGCAGGAAATGACCGGGGAGCACAAGGAACTCCGGCGGGACGTCGATGAACTGGGGGAGAGAGTAGCGGCCAACGAGCTCTCAGGCCAGGCCCGAAGCGAGGAAATAGAACTCCTTCGGCAGGAGATCATCCGCCTTCATGACCAGCAAATGGATCTCCAGACCCACGCGGAGGACCTGGAGAACCACTCCAGGCGCAATAACATTCGAGTCCGGAATGTGCCGCTCAAGGCGGAGGGGGAAGACATGGCGGGATACCTGCAGGCGCTCTTCCGGATGGTGCTGGGGGAAGGAGAGGACTTCGCGGTTCGTATTGACAGAGCCCACCGAGTGGGCCCGGCCCGCCGGACCCAGGGCCCCCCGCCGGACATTCTGGCCTTTCTACCGGACTATCCCTTGAAGGAGCGCATCCTGAGGGAGGCTGGTCACAAGCAGCCCCTCCGCTTCCAAGACCACAATGTGGAACTTTTTCAGGACTTGGCTGCGTCCACCCTACAAAAGCGGAGGGCGTTTAGGGTTGCCACAACTTTCCTGCGTAAAGAGGGGGTCCCGTATTCCTGGGGACACCCGTTCCGCCTGGTCTTTAAGTGGAATGGCGCCCTCCACCAGCTGCGTTCCCTACGAGACACATGTGCGGTGCTAGGCATCCCCCATGAGGACCCACAACAGGACGACAGGGCGGACCGGCAGTCTTCCGGGGCCGGGACGGGCTCCCCCGGGACGTCGAGGGACGGATGGCAGACAGTGAGGCGGGACAGACAGCGGAAGAAGCCTCTCAAGCCCGATCCGGACACGGTGGCCCTGGAACAGGCTGCAGCAATCCAGGAAGTATCCAAAGACACAGGCGCAGCCCCCTAAATGGATTCTGGTGAAGGTCGACATCAGATAAGTTTTGGCTCCTGGATGGGGGGGGGCGTCGGGAGGCCATGAGCCGCCACTGCCACACACCCACTCATTGACTCATTTACCACAGGCCTAGACTGTCTCATGATTGGCCTGGGACTATGTTCACCAGTTGGGGGGGAGGGGTGATGGGGAATGTTGGGGGGGGGAGTTGGGGCTTGGGAGGAGGGGAGCTTGGTGTGTTCACTATCGATTGGCGTTTGGTACCAGGGGTTGGGCTGGCTGGAGGTCTGGGGCAAGGCAGAAGGGACGCACGCATACTCATGGCTGCTGACAGCATAAGTATCCTCTCACTTAATGTCTAGGGACTCAATAATCCCATCAAGAGAAGGGCAGTCATCTTCTTCCTCGAGCGCTCTGGGGCTGAAATATGTCTGTTACAGGAAATGCACCTGTTGGCGAAAGATTGGCACCGCATGAAAGCTAGGGCCTTCCCTCACCAATTCTACTCCGCGACCGGCGAAAAGAAAGCGGGTGTAGCTATACTTGTGGCCAGGCACTTCAAAGGGCGGGTAGGGAATAAGGTGGCCGAAATCAGGGGCAGGCTCCTAGCACACACGATACACGTAGGTACCTCTTCCTTCACGCTGGGCTCCATTTATGCACCCAACACCAAACAGGAGGTTTTCTTGAAGGGGGCGCTGTCTGAAGCGCTTTCGGGCGATCTGAGACTGGTACTGGTGGGAGGGGACTTGAACCTGGTCATGGACAATGAGAAGGATAGGTCTGGGAGGAGGTTTGGGGACTCCGGAGCGCTGTCGGTGACAGGGAAGCAGTGGTTAGGGGACAGGGGGCTGACTGACATCTGGCGGGACAAACATCACACTGCCCCGGGATACACTTTCTACTCTCATGTGCACCACACATACGCTAGATTAGACCACTTCCTGGGTTCGGCTGACATAATTCCCATGGTTCGGGACATTGACATTACGCCGGCGGCACTTTCAGACCACGACGCGGTGACCCTCCAACTGACCGTCCCGCGTACTCCTCCTCATAGGGGCAAGTGGCGACTCATTGAAAGTATACTGGCACGCAAGGGAGTTGTGCAGCAACTGTCCCAAAGCATCACCACTTATTTGGACCAGAACGACACGGGAGAGGTAACCCAGGCGACACTGTGGGGGGCGCTTAAGGCGGTCATCAGGGGCGAAATCATGGCGATCGCCGCGGCAGAAAATTAGGAGCGAAAGGATCGGAGGCGGGACCTGGAGACGCAGGTGCTAGAACTGGAGCGGGTCCACAGCCGGACGGGAGCCCCCCGGATTTGGCGCAAGCTGAAAGCGGTCAGGGCGCAACTGGCGAGTCTAGACCTGGACAGGGCGGAATACGCGGCGCTCCGCCTCCGCCACACGTACTACGTGGGGGGAGACAAGACGGGCCGCCTGCTGGCCAGCAAACTCAAGGCCAAAACCGTCCGCTCGCAAATCCCTGTGATACGCAGAGACGATGGCGGCGAGGTCCGAGAGGATGACCACATAGCGGAGGCATTCCGGACTTTCTATGAGCAGCTGTACGCCGCCGATCGAACCGTGGGGGAGGAGGCGGGGAAGACCTACCTGGAGTCTATGGAGGTCACTGCCGTTAACGACGTGAACTCCGCAGCGTTACATGCTCCCTTCCGCCTGGAGGAAGTCATAGCGGCCATTGCCCGTCTTAAACCCCTGAAGGCTCCGGGCCCGGACGGCTTCTCCGCGGGCTTTTATAAAACCTTTTGCCCCCTCCTGGCGCCAGTCCTTACAAAGCTGTTCAACTCATTCGAGGGCCAGGGCTCCATCCCGAGGGAGATATTGGAGGCAGAAGTCGTAGTCCTTCCGAAACCGGGCAAAGACCCCTCACGCTGCGCTGCGTATAGGCCGATTTCGCTCCTCAACGTGGACCTTAAGCTCTTCACGGGCATCCTGGCCTCCCGGTTAGGCCCGTGCCTTCCGGGCGTCATCGACCCTGACCAAGCGGGCTTCGTCCCCTCCAGGCAATGCGCGGATAACACGAAGCGCATTATGCATGTCATAGACAAAGCTTACGCCAACGCCTCGGACGCAACACTGCTCTCGGTGGACGCCGAGAAGGCGTTCGACAGGGTGGACTGGAGGTTCCTGGAACAGACGCTGGTCAAATTCGGCGTGGGTCCGCGCTTCCGCTCCTGGGTGGCGGGATGCTACACGTCCCCGAAGGCGACCATCAAAGTCAACGGGGTCAGCTCTAAGCCGTTCGACATCCAGAGAGGCACGCGGCAGGGCTGCCCCCTCTCGCCGCTCCTGTTCGCCCTTTATATCGAGCCATTTGCCCAGCGGGTTCGGGACAATCGTGCCATAGCCGGGATCAAGTTTGGAGGAGTGGAGCAAACCATCAGCCTCTACGCGGACGACATTCTGGTGGCGGTGGATAACCCGCGGGTCTCTCTGCCGGCCTTCCTATCGGAAATGACCGCGTTCGGGGCTGTGTCGGGCTTCAAAATGAATGTCCAGAAGTCCGTCGTCCTGCCGCTAGGTAGCAATACCCGACCAGCTAACAGGGCTTCGCTGCACATAGGGGGGCTTGAGGTCAGCACCACCGTGCAGTACCTGGGGATAGACCTGACGCCGTCGACAGTTCAAACGGTCGACCCTAATTACACCAAGCTGCTGTCGCGAGTTCAGGGAGACATTGCGAGGTGGAAGCAACAGCCGCTTTCGTGGCTGGGCCGGGTGGCGGCCATAAAAATGTCCCTGTTGCCCAAGATCCTTTACGTATTCCAGACCATCCCTGTCACTCCCCCATTGCGGATGCTGAAGAAACTACAGGGGTGCCCTGCATCACTATGTTTGGGCGAATAAAAGGTCCAGGCTGCGGCGCGACCTGGCCACAAGGACGACGGCAGAGGGGGGTTTGGGGGTTCCGGACCTCAGGCGCTACTTCCAAGCGGCTCAGCTTAGATTCCTACTGGAGTGGTCCCGGCCGACGTCGGAGAAGCACTGGTTGTTCCAGGACAGGGCCATGGCGGGCCTGCCCCTCTGGAAGGTTCCCTACCTGGCGCGCCCAGACAGACCACCGTACCTCAAAAGATCCCCTATCACCAGGACCCTCTTGCAAGTGTGGGATGCAACCGCGGTCCCGAGGGGCCTGACGACCTTTCCCTCCCCCATGACGCCTCTGCTGGACAATCCGGCATTCCCCCCTGGCAGTTCCCCGAGCTCATTCCCGCAATGGCGACAATCCGAATGTCGCTCCGCGGGCCACCTATTCGACACGGAGGGCTTCATGACATGGGACGCCGTGATAGCAAACTACTCACTGGATAAGCCACTCCGCTATCAGTACTTCCAGCTTAGGCACTGGCTGACACACGCCGATGTGGCGCCTTTGGCTGGCCGCCCCCTCTCCCCCTATGAGCGTTGGATTGTGACCAAGACGTCAGACACAAGGTCCATCACGGAATTATATCAGATGCTGTCCCCACCCCCCCCTACGGAGAAATCTGCTGGGCAGAGGCGCTGGGAGAGGGAACTGGGGCGCACTCTTTCGGCTAAAGAATGGCGAGACGTATACCACCGTGCTCACCACACGGCCAGGAATACCGCTAGCAGGGAGGCGGCGGTCAAGATCGCCTACTACTGGCACTTGACCCCTGAGCGTCTACACCAGGGGAATCCGAGCAAAGACCCTAAATGTTGGAGAGGGTGCGGGCACACGGGGACCATGCTACACATCCTGTGGGACTGTACCGAGGTACAGGAATATTGGACGGCGGTACTCAAGGACATAGACACTCACTTTGACACCGACATTCCACGGTTCCCAGCTTATGCTGTTCTTGGACTGCCGAACGACCTGACGTTCCCCCTCAAGTCCATGAGGGGAAAACAGATGGGACTGGCAATGGGGGCAGCGACGCAGCACATCTTGTCACTATGGGGGTCCACTAGGCAGCCCACACACACGGGGTGGTTACATCGGTTATGGTACATCATGGGGATGGAAAGGATACAGGCCTCGCTTACTCAGTCCTCCGAAACCTTCAGAGAAACCTGGCGACCACTCATCTCTCTACTCTCCCAGGAATTTACGGAGCTCACATGCCCGAGGTATCTTCGGGTCCTGAAATTGGCGGAGGGGTTTAGAGATGAAAAGACCAGAGCGGAACACAAAGTCTAGCCTATACACCGTACAACCACCTTTAGGCGCTACAAGGAACACACCCGGCGGGAGGAGGGAGGTTGGGGGGGTTTGGGGGTTGTTGGAGGGGTGGGATACTGTTGGGGTTGGGTGGGAGGGAGGGCCTGTTGGGGGGTTGGTGGATAAGAGTTCGGATGGCCGCAGGGGGGCGTGTCCCCCCGCCAAGCAAGCATACTCGGGCACCCGGACTTGCCTCACTTCATGGACACACATAGGGGTGCGCTGCAGGGTCGGGGACGGGCGCCACGACATAGCCTTTTGTTTCTTCAAATATTGTATGTATGACATTGCTTTGTGGGACTCAATAAAAATATATTTGATCAAAAAAAAAAAAAAACAGGGGGATTGCCAGCTGTCATAGATAGTTAATGAAAGGAGTCTGCATGCCGTGGTAGCGTTTATAAATGCAATACAGTCGGGAAGGATAAAATGTGACATTGCATGTATTTGAAATTTTTCAATTTTATAAATGAGATGTGCTAAAGTATGTTCAATTATTATTTACAGTATTTCCCTGACGAAGGACCAGGTGGGTCCGAAATGCATTGGAAAATAAAATAAAAAATACTGCTTGCTAAGAACCACGCTTCTTGTTCGTGATTTTGGTGATGAGGTTCGGATGGCCCGCCAGATCATGAGAAACTTTGAAAATTAGCACTCCCTTGCATGAGGGTACAGAGAAAATGGATGACTGAATGTTACATTCAGAAAGAATACCAGGAAAAGATTGCGAATAAGAAATGATACATTGTTTAAATGAAGAAAATGGATGCAAATGCACTGTTTAAAAATAAGGCTGTTGCAACTGGAGTGGGGCAAGAAGGTAGCCCCACTGTTTTGGTGTTTCGTTTACACGTGCCGTGTGGGCTTGGCATGAAACAGTGTGCACGCCGCTTGAGTAAAATATAGGTTCAAAAAAGACATTGATTAAGCTGTTTGAAGTAAGGAGTGCAACCCATCTTATGTGAATGTTTCATTGGTTAGCCCCTTCGGGTTTTGCACCCAGTGACAAATCAACACGTGAACAGAAGGAAACGAGAGGAATGAGAGCGCACTTCATGCAAGGAGGAAGATATGGGTTCATTAAGCAAATATTTTATTTTTGGAAGATGAGTCAGAAGACGGACGAATAGTATTTTGAACATTTTTATGGACCGTGCAATATGGAAGCATACACATGAATCCGTTTTAACGATATAAAGTTTATGAGACTGTTTCAGTAACGTAGAGCTTGGGGAAACAGAAACCACGTTAGCATGGGCAAGGGAGTTAGCAGGAGGACAATGGGAGTTGTAGGCACTCTGGAAAAACGTTTGGTTATACAGGTGCGAGTGATTAATTGGGCGTGTCAAGGTTTGAACTAGAGGGAGCGCACTGCTTAAAAGGCGGGGAGGCATAAAATCGATTTTCGATATGGAAGAGGACGTTTTAAAATTAAGCAGGTATGTCCTGAGATAAATGTGGAGGGCTGTGAATTACGGATTGTGAAGGGGCGAAGGTATGTTTAGACAAGTGAGTTCACTGCGGGTTTTCAATGGGTAATAATAGAGCAAAAGACGAGGGCAACGCAGGAAGGGGAGACACGTGGGAAAGCTCAGTCGGTAGTTTGCAGGAACGTAATGTGTATCACATATAGTGATGGAAAAGAAGGGACAGTAAGACGATAGCGCAATAGGCAGTAGGTGTGTTGACTTGAAGGGAGGTTTAAGAACAAACAGAGTGAAAGGATGTTTAAAACAGGGGGATGGGCAGCTGTCATAGATAGTTAATGAAAGGAGTCTGCATGCCGTGGTAGCGTTTATAAATGCAATACAGTCGGGAAGGATAAAATGTGACATTGCATGTATTTGAAATTTTTCAATTTTATAAATGAGATGTGCTAAAGTATGTTCAATTATTATTTACAGTATTTCCCTGACGAAGGACCAGGTGGGTCCGAAATGCATTGGAAAATAAAATAAAAAATACTGCTTGCTAAGAACCACGCTTCTTGTTCGTGATTTTGGTGATGAGGTTCGGATGGCCCGCCAGATCATGAGAAACTTTGAAAATTAGCACTCCCTTGCATGAGGGTACAGAGAAAATGGATGACTGAATATTACATTCAGAAAGAATACCAGGAAAAGATTGCGAATAAGAAATGATACATTGTTTAAATGAAGAAAATGGATGCAAATGCACTGTTTAAAAATAAGGCTGTTGCAACTGGAGTGGGGCAAAAAGGTAGCCCCACTGTTTTGGTGTTCCCTCTCAACTATAAACATAGGTGAAAAAGCCTCCTCTCCAAGTAGCACCTTCAGGAGTTCCTCCACAAAGAGCTCCATTTTGCTAGTCTGTGTGGTCTCCGCCACTCCCGTAATGCGAATGTTGGATCTCCGTGACCTCGCCTCCAAGTCTTCCGACTTGTCTTGAATCACCTGCAAAAGTCTGCCGAACTGCTTACGGTCTTTGTCCCACTCCGACTGCGCCTCCTCCGCTTCTGTCAATCACCTCTCCGCCATGTCAAGACATTCAGCATGCTTGTCAACACGTTCCGACATGCGGTCCATGCGGTATGTCAGGGCGTCGATTTTAGTTCCAATGGTCGCTATACTATCTTGCAGCCCTTTTTCCATGGATACCAGCAGTTCTCGAATGTCTGCGCCCACAGATCCGTCAGAGGTGGCACCCCTCGGGGACGCTTCCGTAGCAGGCACCTCCGTCCCCTTGGTCCGGCGCTGCTCAAAGGTGAGTTTGGCTTGTGTTCTGTCATTTTTACCCATGGCTAACCTGCTGGACATCAAAGCGCTCTATAACGCCGGCTCCTGCGCCCAGTCAGAGTGTTCTAGTGTTGTTCCGCGTACTTCAGTGGTCTACTCGCCCACTGCACCTGAGTCCAGTCCACCCGAGAGAGCTCCCAGAAATGTGCACAGCCGCTCTTGTGATCCTGTGCCCCGCTACGCCACCATGGCGTCAAGTAGCAGTCAACCGTGGTGCTCCCCCACCGGACACGCAGTGTCCATAATGTGTGACACAGCTCTCCTGCGCCAAACTCCCCCCGCAGGGGACCCGGCCTGGCTCCGATACAGTCTATGTCCAGGGTCCTCACAACCCCTCGAAGACTCAGGAGTCAGGTCTCCCTCGTCAGGGCCTGCAGTATCATTCACAGCTGTCACCTCCGCAGCCAAGGTCCATACAGCCCTGGCCATCGCAAGCCGGTCGTTACACCCAGCCACAGTCGCAGGCCGCCGGCACCACCGCGATAGGCCTACTCCAAGTGCGACCGGGCTCCAAAATGGGGGCTACCACGAGGGCCGGGTCTCGGCAACAGGCCACTATCAGAAGCTGTCCTCACACACCCACATTGCAGCGTTCGCTAACGTGTCCTCCTGGCAGTGTGTAGGGCACAATAACGGGGTCCGCAATAGGCGCGAACCCAATCTCGCGCGCCGCGGAACTGCCGGGTCCCCGTAGGTACTCACTGTTGGTGCGCAGGATCGCAGCGAAGTCCACGGCAGGTCCCCCGTTGTCCTCGCGAGTGTCGCTATGTCCCGGGACACACTCTTTCATCAGGGCCTCCGCCTGCAGTGTATGCCCTCTCGCCACCAGTTCGTCCGCTAATGGCGACCGGGCAGGGGAGGTCCACCATTGCCAGTCCCCCGAAGCGCTCCCAGGACCTCAGCTCAACTTCCCCTCAAAGCGGTCAGCAAGGGCTCAGCTCGCCACAAATCACTACATCCGAGGCACTGCCCGCCTCGGGGGGGGGGGGATATACATGCCACCGCTTCGGGGCGTCTCAGTTCCGCCGCGAGGTCCGTGCCCCCGGCACATACGGTTCTGCTCCAGCCGCACGTCGTGTGACGTCGCTCGGCTGGCGATTCAGGCCAGGCCGTGGATTCAGGCCTGTTCCACCGCCGCCAACTCCTTTCTTCTGGGACGTTCCGAGTTTCGGTAGGTCGAGCCGCCAAGTCCTCGCCGCAGGCTCCCGGGGGTTGCTGGGGAGTGCACAGTGTCGTCAGTGCCTGACTTGGCACTTCCTAGGATAATTTTGCAGGATATTACTGGGGCTAAGGCGAGGAGCCCAGCGCTCACACGTCCACCATAGACGCCGGCAAGCTCCGCCCCCATGCTTTCCATGCATTATTTTGTACTGTCTGATGTTTTAAAGTGCACAGAAAGTGCTGTCGGGTAGGAGATGACAGGATATTAGATTGGTTGGGTACGTAGGAATGGGAGGAGTCCTATTATAGTCAGTGTGCATGCAATTCATGGTGTAGAGTGAGCGGGCTCTGGAAATAGTACAGGAACGTGGAAGATAGGCAGGAGCACCAGGACCCGAAGCAAAGACCTTTGAAGGATGAATGTGCTTGAAAAGGAGATTCTTGGTCCAGTCCCACTGACTCCTTCGCCAGCCCCTCCGGGCGCACAACTGAAGAAAAGCTGAACACAAGGGGATCTTTGGGTGTGAGTGTACAATATATTTCCGTCATCCCTTAATGAGATCCCACCTCCCTCCATGGGATGAGCTATCGGCAAAAGGCTTGCAGACCCTTTATTGTTTACCATATATGAATGAAGGGCCAATGATGTTGGCAGAGGAATATAAATGTAGCGAACTCCCACTGAAAGGGTCTTGTGTCCATGCAATATACCACCAGTATGATAACATTTATGAAATAGTGGGTGGGATTCACTATCGAGGATGGGAGGAAATCCTTTACTTAACATGGTACTTTCAATGTAGATCAGTAAGGGAATTTACAAAAGAAGTTGAGAGACCCTATACATAAAGTGCAGGCTAAACAATTGCCAGGATTTTTACATTGGCATAAGGAAGCCAACAAACCGAACGTGATTCCCAAGTCTGTGGTATGAAACAGACTCGGGAGAGACTGGAATACCAAGTAGGCCACCTTACGGACAGAGTCAGGGCTGTCCTCTTACTTAAAAAGAGGAAAACAAAAAATGTTATAATAATAATAAACAGAATATATTTTTGTATATCATGTGGTTCTAGAGTAATTATTTATTCTTCTGTATATCTATGATATAGTTGTTAGCACCGATGGATTATCAGCACTTTTGCCCAGTGCCAATCTTTTGCAATAAGCTGTCCTCTTGCTTCTCCACCTTCCCCCTACTTAGTCGACGGATCACTGAGCCACAAGAAAAAGAGTAAGATCAGGAAAGCACTAACACAAGGGATGAGGATTTGCTTCATGTGGTCAACATGTCGGCCCATAAAGCCAGGGATGTACCCACAGATGCATGTGGAAATAGGGCAGTGCCAGTGCAGCCACTAGCAGATGGAACTCAGTGAAGTAATGCACATTTGAGATGTGGAATGCAAGAAACTGACAGGAGAATGATAGATGGAAGCACACAAGTAGCTAGACACTACGCAGGCTCCACCACTGTAGAGCCTTCTAGACCAAGAGTCCTTTCAGTCCAGCTGGATGTAGAAGCTATCGTGAAGGCAGTCTCACCGTTATCTGAGAATGTTTAAGGAGGACCACAGAGCGACTGGCTAAGAATAGGGTTCAGAGGGAAGAGGCCACCTCTTCTAGAGCTCATCTAGTGATGCAGACAAAGAGGCCCCCACCAGTTCCTGATGCCCTCCTTCAGTTAAGAGATTACCCCACCCCAGGGTGTAGAGTCACTGTCCATGTTCCTTGGGGACCTTCTGATTTAATGAGCTTTAAGAAACAGTTCCCCAACATTAGAGAAAGCCCTACCCACGTCTGTGAAGAATTGCAAAGTGTTTTTGAAGTCGCTGGAGCACACTGGGCAATGTTGCATTTGCTAGTATCTAATACACTGAAAGATAGGTTTGCAGACATGTCGGATGGCCAAGGCAGAAGCCCAGGAATGACAGGATCCTGACTACTACAAGGGATGCAATAACACACGTCGACGATGTGTGAGAACGGTTTAACAGTGCATATTATTAGCACGATTTATACAAAAGAATTCAGATTCTCTCTGTATGTTCTCCTTTTATTCGGTAGATCTTCAAACAGCAAAACAGCTGACACGTGTTTCGTAGCATACATGGGAATTTGTCCCGCAACTTTTTCAAGGCTGTGCAGATACAAACACATAAACACACTAATGTACTCCCTCGTAAACCAGGAGAACACACATTGAATACATTCAGTTGTGTGACGATACACCTCAAAGATCAAACCAAACGTCATGCACAAGATGGAAATAGTTCCCAAAACAAATTGAAGTCCAATACAGACACGTCAAAAGAAAAGCCAAAAAGGAAATTGGAAGAAGACGAAAATAAAGGGGTGAATGCGCGTGAGATTATATATGTGAATATCATTCAAAATATACTTGTGAGTCAAAATGCCTTGTGAATTTGAAAACGCTGTTTGTGAATGGAATAAGTGAGATTTGTGAGATCAAATTAAAGTGGTCAAGGTAGATAGACATAAGGGTGATCCCTATATAGCCCATGTCAGATAGTAATGCCATAAATACTTAAGTCTTCTCCTTTAAGAACCTCTGCAAATCAAAAGACATGATGCTCCATTTCACTTTCCCTGAACCACCGCCACAGTTACACGCTCTTGAGCATATGCTCACAACACCCTCCCCCTCAAACTAATCACCACACTTTACAATGTCATGCAAGACTCTGCTCCTATCAGCATCTCAAATGCACGCACAATCTGGGAAGATGATCTGGGGTCCCAATAACAGAGTACAGTAGTGATATGGCTGCACACAAATGGCTACTATCTCCAACTACAGGCTGCTGCTCATCCACTTTAAATTCCTACACCAGGTATACAGCACTCCAGTGAAACTACAATGAATGGGGCTAGCACCCGATGCACACTGTAAGAGATGCATGGCCCCCACAAGCCACCTACTGACACTTGGCTTCGCCTTGTCCTCTGATTGGGAAATACTGGCAGGCCATACTTCATGACCTTACACAGACTCTGACCCACCCAGTACCTCACACACCATTGGTATACCTTTTGGGCTAGGTGCAGGACCACCCACCAGAATCCTGCCGAATGGCGGCTATGCTGCTTCTGCTGGCAAAGCGCTGAGTTGCAATACATTGGGGGTGGAAGCCGGCACCCAAGATTGAGTTTTGGTTACGTGACGCAATCTATTGTCAGGAACAGCTGGCTTGTTACTGGGAGCAATTGCCCCCACCATCCAGACCCAAGGACATTTGGAAACCTTTTTTGCAAATATTCGCACACAAGATCCCACAACCAGACAAACAAACACATCACGCTCCCCTACAGGAAGTCTGATCCCTAACTCGGATTGATACAATTTACGTGCATGCGCCTATATCGCACTGGATGTCTCACCATGGTCCCTCTGCGGAATTCCCGTTGGCTCTCACTATTTCCTCTGCTAATGCAACCTGACCCATTTATGGAAGATGAGCACCTATGTTTTCCAGTTTTTTACCCTATATTTATACTGCCCATGCAATTACGCTATTCCGTATTTTGTTTCTCCTTTACCATCTGTGTACTACGGGATGCCAAAATGTGATATACTTCTGTGATCTGCTTTCTCCCTTTCTTGTCTTCTTTGCGTTCTCTTCTCTCTTCTTTTCCCTTCTTTCATCACTTGTCTTTAAGGCCATGTTGCCTTCTTTCCTCTATTCTCCATCGTTTCTCTTTTTCATTGAGAAGATGCATAACCATACATGATGTTACTATTTGCAGTATCTTTATATCCTGGTTCCTGCTTGTATTCCTGCTTTACATGCTAATAAAATAAATTAAAACAAATAAAAATAACAAAAACATCTAGAGTTTACAAATCTAGTCATTTTGGCCTAGAAACACTTGTAATTGTGAGATGCACAATAATACCCTGGGTTATTGCTCCAGGTACAATACCACAACTCGTAATGAGGGCCTCAATGCTGTGTGTCTTTCAGTGCTGTAACTCGCTGTTTTCATAGTACGCATCTCAGATCTACAGCTGTGTTGTGCTTGGTAATGTTTAACTCAGTGCTGTGTGGCTTTTAGTGCTGCTCTTTGATCTGCCACTCTTTAATGCCATATGTGGGTTTCAAAAGACAGACAATTGATGGACAGAATGCAGAACAAATCAAAACATTCACCACCAGTCAAGAGATCTGGGTTAAATCCATCATTCTTTTGCTCACCATGCTACCCCAGTTTAGACCTGGCCATATGCAAATCAGTCTTGACCCTGTGCCTCATGGGAACAGTCCAGCCCGAACTGCCAAGCCAGGTCCTCGAATAGACCGGAAACAAGCATCCTAGGACCGGTTTCCGGGGTTCACCCCTCATCAGCCAGAATAGCTTGATTCCAGTGGCACAGTGAGCCCAGGACCCACGTCTGGCATACCTAGTGCACTTAGGGAGAGAAAGTTAAAGACAATTGATGGACAGAATGCAAAGCAAATCAAAATGTTCACCCCCAGTCACGAGATATGGATTAAAACCATCATTCTTTTGCTCACCATGCCACATCAGTTTAGACCTGGCCATATGCAAATCAGTATTGACCCTGTGCCTCATGGGAACAGTCCAATCTTAACTGCCATACCAGGTCCTCCCTGGACCGGAAAAAAGCATCCTAGGACCGGTTTCAGGGTGTCACCCCTCATCAGCCAGGGTAGCTTGATTCCAGTGGCACAGTTAGCCCAGGACCCAGGACCCACGTCTGGGCATACCTGGCACACTTAGGGCGAGAAAGCAAAAGACAGACAATTGATGGACGGAATGCAGAACAAAACAAAACATTCACCCCCAGTCAAGAGATCTGGGTTAAGTCCATCATTCTTTTGCTCACCATGCCACCCCAGTTTAAACCTGGCCATATGCAAATCAGTCTTGACCCTGTGGGTTCCGAACTCCCCATGCCACTGGAGTCAAGCTATCCTGGCTGATGAGGGCTGAAAGCCCAAAACCAGTCCTAGGATGCTTGTTTCCAGTCCAGGGAGGATCTGGCCTGGCATTCTGTCCATCAATTGTTCTTTTTACTTATGTGGGTTTCAGCAAATTAAGCAGTTAATGCTGTGTGCCTGTCATCGTTGTTAAAGCGTTAGTACCAGAACTGCACTGTTTGCTCTAAATGCTATTACAGCTTGCTTCTCAGTGCTGTGTTTGTAAGGCTTCCAGTTCTGTAGGTGTGTGCTGCTCTTATTCTTTTTGTACATGTGGCTTCCCAAGCTGCTGCACGGCGTCCATACGAAGCTCTCATATTCCACAGGTCCATGTGTGTATAGCCCACCCTGGACAAGCGGTGCTTTTACTTGGAGTTCTAAAATGCATAGTGACAGCCCTGAACTGGATGAGCTTCTCAAACATGGACATAGGAAACTTGAAAGATGTGTACCTCTCATTTAGTGTTGTCCAGGGGTATAGCTATCAAAAGTGCAACAGGTGCAGTGGCACCAGAGCCCAGGGATGTAATGCGGCATGGAGTAGGGGCCTTTTACTTACTTGCATTAGGATTTATGGCAACCTTAATGATGCCCTCACCCTCGGTATAGTTTTGTCAGCATATTTGGTTCTCGATTCTAAGTCTTGGCTTAGGCCTTAATTATATCTCACTTACCCACTCTGACTAAATATTTCTATAAATGACGAACCCAATACTCCCCCTCCCCACTTTTGACACATTGCACCAATGATCCTTTTTATGTAAATATATCCTTTTGCAATGTATTTATAACAGTGATGGAAATGGAAAAAAATTACTCCAGGAACCCATAAATTGAGGGTCGAGGTGTGGTAGAGGAAAGCGGGTGGAGTAACGAAGGGCATAGCTTGAAAAACAGAGTTGGCTGTCCACTTTTACTTTTTTAATCTGCTGCAAGCAAATTGGCAAGAAGAACATATTTGATAGTAAATCTATTCTATATTCAAGTCAAGTCAATAATCTTTATTCGGATATTTCATTATCCATAAAAGTACAATTTTACAAACATAATCACGTACATGGTCCATCATTATTAATACATAAAAACATTGTTAGGTTTTCCATTTCATTAACGACAAACAGTACTAAAATGGCAGTGTACAAAATGCAATATTACCCCAAAAAATCACTTGATTTCAGATATATTACTATGAATAGCAGCATCAAAATAAAGTGCCAGAGTGCAAAGATCCCGTTTGAGGTAGCAGCAAAAGGTACAGAATGCAAAGTTTCCCATAGCAGCAGCTAAAGGAGCAAGTTATATTACTTAACTGGTCACAAAGCTGCTGCATTTTAAAATATCTTAAGGGGTTAAGACACCTGCTGCAGAGATCATTGTGTCCAGCAATTTTGAGGGGATTATAATAGCATTAAGATAGCTGTAGTAGTTCACACAATTCAGTGAGAGTTCTGTGTTATGTTAAATCACAGTTTTTATTCATAATGTAGCATAAAGGCTTAATATGCCAACTACAAAGCACATTTTGTAACATGCAGATCATAGATTTGTATTTTATTTAGATAGGTAAGTGTGCTACTGCTTTTGATTCTGAGATCAATTTGTTAGTATAGACAACCACAGTCACTGTGTTACTTTTTATCCTGACTTTGTGTATCCCTTGACCAATCACTCTTATCATATAATGTCAACAAGTACGGATGAAAAGTGATTCCTACACCTTATAACCCTCCTTATATTTTGCAACATTGCCTGTACATTGATTTTCACACTTGTGTGATTTATCGTGTGTTGGTGTGTGATATACAGCTCTTGCACACCCTGCAATGGAATCTGTAGCACTATAAAATAATTAAATAAAAAAATAGGAGGTGCCATTTACATCAACATTTGTGTAATTACTCACACAGACAGATAAATCTTGCATTCTTACAATACAAGCACATCTATTACTTAGTGAGTTGAACAAAGTTAAAAATACGCCTCCAGTAGTTTCTCTTAAGTACTTGTGAAGTGATAACAAGCTGGGTTCCATCGTTTCCTTCCATTGCATCTGTGTCTAGGTGTTAGGCTCCAGGTGGCTCCTAGCCAGGATGATACTTGAACATAAGGAGGGCTGATGGTCCTTAAATTTAGGGCTATGTTTTTGGCACAGCTGGATGTTAAAATAGGAAATCCCCCACGCTGCTTACAGGTTGCTGCAGAATGCAGACAGCATGTAGGCACTGCTGAATTATGCCATGGTGTCGGAACATGACAACAGGACAAATTGATACAAAAGGGGATGATGGACGGGGAGTTTGAGCAAATCGAACACTCACCCCAGTCAACTGATCTGGGTTTAATCCATCACCATTCTTTAGCTCACTCAGCCACCTCAGTTCAGACATGGGCATATGCGAATCAGTCTGACCCTGTGCCTCATGGGAACAGTCCAGCCCGAACTGCCAAGCCAGGTCTTCCCTGGACGGGAAACAAGCATCCTGGGACCGATTTCGGATTCATAATCCTCATCAGCCAGGCTATCTTGAATCCAGTGGCCAAGTGAGCAAGGGACTCACGTCTGAGTATACCCTGCCAACTTAGGGCGAACAAAGCGATACAAAAGGGGATCATGGACGGAGCGTTTGAGCAAATCAAACGCTCACCCCCAGTCAACTGATCTGGGTTTAATACATCACCATTCTTTAGCTCACTCAGCCACCTCAGTTCAGACATGGCCTTATGCAAATCAGTCTGACCATGTGCCTCATGGGAACAGTCCAGCCCGAACTGCCAAGCCATGTCTTCCCTGGACCAGAAACAAGCATCCTGGGACCGGTTTCGGATTCATAATCCTCATCAGCCAGGCTATCTTGAATCCAGTGGTCAAGTGAGCAAGGGACTCACGTCTGAGCATACCCTGCCAATTTAGGGCGAACAAATCGATACAAAAGGGGATGATGGACGGAGTGTTTGAGCAAATCAAACACTCACCCCCAGTCAACTGATCGGAGTTTAATCCATCACCATTCTTTAGCTCACTCAGCCACCTCCGTTCAGACATGGCCATATGCAAATCAGTCTGACCCTGTGCCTCATGGGAACAGTCCAGCCCGAACTGCCAAGCCATGTCTTCCCTGTTCCGGAATCAAGCATCCTAGGACCTGTTTCTGGCTATCAGCCGTCATCAGCCATGATAGCTTGATTCCAGTGGCATGGGGACTCGCGTCTGAGCATACCTGTCCCACTCGGGGTGACAAATGCAAAAACAACAACTGATAGACGGAATGTTGCACAATGCCATAACATTCACCCCCAGTCACAGATCTGTGTTTAATCCATCGTTATTTTGCTCACCACACCACCCCAGATTTTTAGCGAATTGCAATTAGAGAATCTCAAAATGCAATGTATGTAGGATTTGCTAAAATGTTTGCAAATCCTACATATTCCTTATTTGGGAATCGCAAATTGAGATTCTCAAATAAGGAATACCTTTCTATTCATTCCTATGGGCTAGAAAGCCAATAGGAATGAATGGAAAGACATTCTTAATTTGCGATTACCAATTAGAGAATCGCAAATTGAGAATGCAATTTCAAGGTTGCAAAGGTGCAAAAAGGACACTCTGTTGCACCCCTGAAATATGCATGTGTGCACATTTTGCACCCATATACGTGGCAAGGGCATGTATGTGTGACATATGGCACTTTAAAAAAATTTTTACAGTGCTTTTTTAATGAAAATTGCAAATTACCACCAACTTAAAGTTGGTGGTAAATTGCAATTCCTTAAGGCCAAATAGCAAATTTCTGGTGCTTCCAGAATTGCATTCAAGGAATCGCAATTTGCAATTCCTTAATTCAAGTTTCAAATTTTTTATAAATTTAGCACAGTTACTTAAAACCATTGCTATACAAAATCTACTTTAGCACGAGTATAAAATTTTGCTTTTAGCAGGTTTATCAAGTAAAAACAAGGCTAAAGAACAATTTTCAAGGCTTAGAGACCAATATGCTTATTGAGGAGCAGCATTATAGTTCCCTATGTGAGCGTTTTGCTATGCTTGGCCGGATAAAATAGTTAAGACAGAGAGTACTGGGCCAAAGGACGAAAAAAGTCTGTAATGAGTCTTTGAGGGGGAGGCGGAGGGGGGAGAAGCATGGCAACCAGGGGAGGTAATAAAAGATTGTCCAAAAGTCTCACAAATTTTCAAAACCTAGCGAGCACTTTAATGTCAGTAGGTGTAAAGCACAAGGCCGAGGCCTCCCAGCACGTCCTGGCGCCCCATTTTAAGAACAAGGGTTTCAAAAGGGACCTTCTGGGGGCTGCTAGTGCCGGGCAGCAGCACAGGAGATGCAGCCATGATTCGGAGTGGTATTTACACAGTCTGCAAGCCCCCCCCTTGCTTGTTGGGGCCCATTTGTTGAAGGCCGTCGAGCGCAGGCCTAGAAGTTGCATAAACATTATGTTCTTCCGAGCCACTTTGCTTGAGTTTTCCTGGCAGTATGCTTGTGGACGCCCAAGAAGATACGAAGAGTTCAACAGGAGCAGAATGGTTGATGTCTTTAGAGCCTGCAGATCCATGGACTGAGAAATAAGTTTGACTTGCTTATTGATGGTGCTTTTCCAGGCACAGTATGGGATAGTGACTGAGGGGAGTGTTGACTCGTCAATCTCTAACACTCTTATGGCCTTTATAATCTGGGTATTCCAGGGATTGCCAGGGCTAGACAGGATTCCTTTTAGCTGGAATTTAAGAGTGTTATCACCTGCTTTTAGGGTCCTAATAAAATATTTCAGGATATTGGCCTCGCAGTGAATAGATTGTCTTTGTAGGCCCAGCTCCAATCGTAGTCTTGACCGCTGAATAAAACTTGGCAGATGGAAAAGTTTTTTGTAGGTGGAGATTTGGGCGAGCTCAAGACTGGAGGAGCATGCTCCAGGAAAGGCCTGGTGTCCATAAGTTAATGCAGGAAGTAAAGTAGCTTTAGCCACCTTTAGGATGGCTTCTGCAGAGGGGCTGCTCAAAGTTTGGTTCAGCCGGGTCAGGGAATATTTAATTGCGCCTGCTCTCTTTTGCAAAGCGGCTAGGTGAGCTGTAGGCCTGGACGTCTCTTTGAACCAGACTCCCAGGTAATTATATTTTACTGTTGTGTTAATCCTGGCGGGCCCGATGTTCCATGCCAGCCATTTCTTGTTCTTACATCTGCCAAATACCAGTACCTTCGTCTTTGCCTGGTTGATTTTCAGGGCATTGGCGGAGTTATATGTATGAAGCATACTTAATGCCCGTTGGAGACCCGATTTTGCTTGGTCCATTATTACAATATCATCTGCATATGGTAATATGTGAAGAGGCTTTTTAGCGGGTCCCAGTTTTGGCGGGAGAAGGTTACTATTCTCCAAGAATGTACTGAGGTCGGCTGTGTGGAGATTGAACAGCAGCGGGGCAAGAACACAGCCTTGCTTTAGCCCATCTTCGACGGCAATTCTTGAAGAAAGTGTCTTTGGGCTGGTTTTAATTCGCACCCACGTGTTCTTATGCAGGGAAATTAGTGCACCTAGTAGGTCATGCTGAATCCCCCATTTGTTCAGCTTCCTCCACAAGATGTTCCGAGACACTTTATCAAAAGCCACGCTGTAGTCTATAAAGCAGCAATATAGTGGAAGATGGTTTTTTTGTGCTGCTTTTTGACTCAGGGCGGCTTGAGTAATGATGTTGTCTCTTGTGGAGGCCGATGCCCGGAACCCAGTTTGGTAGTATGGTATTATGTTATTTTCTTCGACCCATTTTTCAAGCAACCGAAGAAGACATCGAGCGTATGCCTTTGCCTCCAGGTCTAATAGGGCAATGAGGCGATAGTTAGCCGGTGACGCAGGGTCACCTTTCTTGAATATGGGGCATAGAGTTGAACCTAACCAAGAGTCTGGGAGCTGGCCTGTCGCGAAAGCGTTGTTAAATAGGGGAGTCAGAAGGTCTGCCCACTCTTCCGGGGCGCATTTAAATAACCCAGCTGGGAGACCGTTGGGCCCTGGAGCTCCGTCTTTTTTCATGGCTCGCAGATGCTTGGTGACCTCGGCTGCAGTGGTCAGTTCTAAAGTTTCTGGTTGAATGGAAGCGGCACGATCTCTTGGTTCTATCACCGCGGGGTCGCCAGGGTCACTGCGATAAAGATCGGACACATGCAGGGCCCAGGCTTCTTCACAGACTGCATTTCCTCTCGTCTTGTTGGTGGAGCGGAGTTTGTTCATATAATCCCAAAACTGGGGCTGACTTTTGCTCTTGAGAAGGTCGAAAATTTTTACCCACTCTGACTGTTCTTTGAGTCTCTTGGTCTCCCATATGGATTTCTTGTAGGTCGTCCGCAGCAGTGCCACCTTTTTGGCGGTGTGCACGGTTCCAATCAGTTTGTGCTGGCGGACGGCCTTCCTGAGGGTCTTTCTTTGAGAGGCTAACAATAGGTCATGGGTTTGCTTTGGATGTGGCCCGAATGTTCTATGATGGACCACGGGCCCGGCCAGGAGATCCTGTAGCTTAGCAATGGAGTTATCCCACCGGTGGTGTGATTCTGTCGGGCACTATGTCTAAAGTTACGCGTTTCGCCCTTGAGCCAGGTTCCCACCTTGGCAGATCCCTGTGAGTCCCATTTGATTCTTCTAACCATAGTGTGCAATTCGGCTCGCGTTGAATGCCCCGCATCTGTCGTTTCGAGGACGACTTGCACTTGCAGGTCCAGTGTGGCCACTATGGGGTTATGGTCACTCTCCAAACGATAGGGAATTTCCATCCTGGCCAGACGATTACCCAGAAGCGGGGAAAGAATGATGTAGTCAATGGTTGAGATTCTCCTGAATGTTGGCAAGAAATGGGCGTCAGGGTGCAGTTCCAGCGAGATTTGCTGAGCCGAGCGGAAGTTATGGGTTGTTAGAAAAGTCGTCATCGCTTCTTGCTCTTTATTTTTCCTTGCTAAGAGACCGTTGGATGAGATGTCTTTGATGTTGAAATCTCCTAGTAGTAGTACCTCCGTGGATGCAAATTCTGCTAGAAGGTCTTCCAGTTGTTTTATCATCAGATCCGTTGTAGTTGATTTTGCGGTTTTTGCAGTATTATGATAAATGTTAATTAGGAGGATAGAGCGTGCCCTGCCTGAAAAAGACAGGCCGGTAATCAGAACCGTCTGCCCTCCCATCAGGTTCCGAGTGACAGGGGCAGCCGTTAACTTGCACCAGTGACTGATGAAAATGGAGAAGCCCCCTGAGGGTCTTCCGTAAGAATTGACATTAGCGGCCGGTTGAAAAAGTTCATGATAACCAAGCAAAGGCGATGGGGATAGAGACCAGGTCTCCTGAAAACAAATTATGTCGCTTTTGTTCAGGAATTCAATGGCTGATTTTGAAGCAAGGGTTGACTTTAGCCCGCTCGTGTTTCAAGATGTGATAGTTAGTTTGGAATCGGGCCAGTTGGTGTTCTTGTTAGGAGGATCGCTGTTGTTGGGCAAAGTTAATTGACGACTCTGGGGCTAAGTCTCTGTAGCGCATGTCGTTGACATGGGGGACAGGGCAGTTAAATTTGCAGCTTATCATACGTTGATTTTTATAGCATGCAATGTTTAGGAGATTGTCAGCTTTCGACGCTTCTGGAAGCCAGGCATGGGTTGCGCCCCGGGACCCCTTCAGTACGCTGGTGAGCTGTTTTGCAGGGGCCTGTGGGAGAAGGACGTGGGGGTATTTTTTTTGGGTGGGAACCCACGTTTCAATGCCCCAGTTTTCAAATTGGTTGGCTTCCTTAAAAATTGCATTCCTAATGGATTCCTGGGACCACGTTGTAATGGTGGCCTCTGAGCCCCCTCTCCCTGGTATTGTGGAGAACTTGACTGATGTAAGGTCTGAGGAGGTGATCCCGGCCAGTGCTGGAATGCAGTTGAATAGACAGAGGAGATTGCATCTGTTAAGAGTACCATATGGGCCCTTATGCTCGTAGTGTGGATAAAATACTAGTTCTGCTCTCTTTTCCGGGCTCTGGTGATCCTGGCTCCTGGCTGTTCCAGGTAAAGGAGCTGTCGCCATCAGGAGTTGGAAGCGTGCTTCAGGTGGGTAAATAGACCCCCACAATTGACTTGTCATTCCCGAAACTTGTGGCACTTGAGGCAAAGAGTAGCTCTGCGGCTGTGGATGGAAGTCCCAACAGGCTTTAGTTAGGTCTTCTAATTGATGGGGCGCACTGCGGTCTGTGGCAGTGCCCACTATTGGGCTGTGAAGATCTGTGTTCTTGATTTCTGCCATTCCCTGGGGTTGAGGTGGACTATTCCGGTCTTCCATTATTGCTTCAGTGATCTGTACAGGGTTATTCTGGTTCCCAGCGCTGTGGTCTTTGGTACTTATTCCTGTAGATTTGTTTGGCAGTAATACGTTTACTGTGGTTGAGGTGGGTGCTTCTGGGGCTCTTGTGATCCGGGAACTGCCCAGGGTTGGTGACCCCGGCTGTTCCCTGATGACCATTGAGCCAGCGGGGGCTTACTTTTCTCGATGTTTTTTATTTTGGGTTTTACAGGTGGGTTAAAAATGGGGAAGTAGGGGAGAGCCCTTGGTTTATTAACTGGTAGACCGTGCCGCTAACCCTTCGAGCCCCGATCTTCTTTTCAATAAGCGTTGTTTCTTAGATTGTTTTTTACGTTTTTTCCTTTCCCGCCTTGACAGTGAGGTTTTCGTTGGAGGCTTAGAAGCGCTGTGAGTCAGGCCCGTATGGGTGCTGTCGGAGCGATCGGATCGCATGGTTGATACATGCGTCGATGTGGTTTCGGTGAGCTCCAAGCCCGCTTGGAGCGGGTCGGGGCTGGTCCCTAATGAAAGGCTGGCCGAACTTTTAATAGCTTTGTCGGCACGAGGGGGTGTATTTTTTCTCACAGGGCATCGGCCGGCTAGTGAGGCGGAGCGCAAAGGGTCTTCGAGGATAGATGGAATTTGAAACTCTTGCATGGGCATAGGCTGAGATGTTCCTTGTCCGCAGCTGTGGCACTCAACGCTGTTCAGGATTGCGCCCATGATTTTGGGGAGGGACAAGAGTTTGTTGATTATTGGGCTACATGGACAAGAATTCCGATTGCCCATTGTCCCTGCCAGGCCTTCGAGGGTGCATATCCTGGAGCCCAGATCCGACAGTGTTGATGCCAGAGTTTGCATTAGATCGATCTGCAGCTCCATTTTCTGCGACTGCCATAGTGTGGCCTTGGCAATTGCGTCTTGTTTGGCATGGAGGGATGTCAGTGAGACCGAAATAGAGTTTATGGGGTCCGACAGAGGGAACACGGATGATTCCTGGTCCTCTGGAGGGTTTCTGAAGAAGTTTGAGGAAGGACTTAAGCCTGGTGAGTGGGCGAGTGATTCCTCAATTCGGCTTTCTAGGGAGGCCCAGAATCGGTTGGATAGTTTGTGAGATAATGAGAGGCCTTCATTTTTTGGGCTCTTGTTTGAAGGTAAAAGGACGTTCCAGCTAGTTGAAGGGGCCCCTGAGCATGCACTTGGACTGGGTTGTAATCGAGCCTTCGATGTTAAGTCTGCGATAGAACAGTTGTCAGTGTATTCAGATGGTGAAAACAGAACGCAGCCATGGACTTGGGCTTGGACTTCTAGCTTAGTCGCGTTGTTTAAAGTCGTGATGTTTGTGGAGTCTGAGCTGAGGGCTGATAAGGATGGATTTCCTGAAGCTGCAGAGAAGGCGCTCAGTGAGAGAAGAGAGCTGTCATGAGTTGTGACGGCAACCTCCTGAGATAGGATGAGCAACTGGTGTGTCTTGTAAAATGACTCATGGAGTGTCTCATGTGTGGTGGAAGATTCGGGTGAGGGTAGAGAGGGTTTCTCCGGGGTTGAGTTTTTAACGTAGGCAAGTCTGGGGGAGCGGTGGTTATCAGTCTGGGCGTCAGCTTTTAAGTCTGTATCCTGCTGAGATGATTGGGTAGAGGAGAACCCCTTTTGGACAGGGGTTTTAATAAAAAACTTGCTAATCCGAGGTTGCGATTGCACTTGCGAAGATAGGCCGCCTGTGTTTGACATCTCGTCTTTGGGTGGTGGCGACTCCTGCTGGGCCCCTCCGGGGGAGGCGGAGCGGAGGGTAGTACCCTTCCTCCGTGGGAGTCTTCTAAGTGGCTTGGGGTTTTCCATGACGGACCCCCAAGCGGTTAATCGCCGGTTTAACAGGGGGGGGGGGGGCTGCACTCCTCCTAACCTTTCAGGGGTGGTAAGTGCAGGGAGATTTAGGAAGAGAGCCAGAGAACAGGGACCAGGGCAGGGCTTCTAACCTGTTATCTGGTGGCCCCCCTCGACCCCCTCGGACTTGGCGACTTGGTGGCGGCTTGATGACGGTGTGGCGACTCCCCTTAACGCTGGGTCTTGCCCTTCCGGATTGACCTGCGGGTTTGTTCAGTGGGCGTTAGGCTTGGAGCTTTGCTGTGTTCCCTTTGGGCTACTGGAGGGTGGGAAACGGGTAGCAGAGTGAGTGATGGAGCGCCGGGGAGGGGGTTGGGTGGCAGCGTGATGGCGGGTGGTGGAAGGTGGTAGAAGGGTGGACTGGTGAGTGGCTCACCTCACTTCACCTCAGCTCAGCTCAGCTCACCTCAGCCCACCTCAGCTGCCGAAGCCCGCATGCACCGCGCACCTGCCGCGGCTCACAGCGGCTCTCTGCTCTCTGTTCTCAATGTGCGGGGAATACCACACCTCCTCCGCCTTGTGCCTGCCTTGCGCCTTCAATGCTCCTTCAAGTGCTCCACACCTCAAAGTTCTTTATGATCTTTTGTGGTCTTTTGTGATCTTTGTGATCCCGTGTTCCGGTGAGCAGCTCTGTTCTGTACTTTACTCTGCAGACGAGGCCGCACCCAAGCTGGGGCCGGGTTGGGACCTGGGGCTGGGCTGTGCTGTGGGAGGAATAGTCCGCTTCTGCCTTCTGCCCGCCCTTTCTCTCGGAGTTCGAATTGGGAGCACACAAAGCCAGCAGATCCCAAGCCTCAATATGTATGTAACAGCACTCACCATCAGTCAAAATATTGCCAAAAATGTTCCCGCGGCTCCTGCCGCTACAGGGTGACGCACTGTGGCTCCCGCCGCGACCGGGCCATTCCCGACTTTTATTCGCGGCTCAAAATGCTTTTTGTTTAGAGCGGCTGCAAACCTTGCCGCTCAGACCTGGTGCCGCTGCTGTACGGACCTCGATGCCCTTCCTTTCCTTCCCTGCCCTGCCCTGTCCTGCTCCACTGGTAGCAGCGGAGCAGGAGAGCAGGGGACGGGGGAAAGACACCAGCCTAGAGGACGTTTCACCTGAGCTGCAGAGGGGGAGAAGCGAGGTGATTGAAGCTTGTCAAGAGCCTCCCAGCGCGTCGTCTCGCTCGCTCGCGTCAGTCCACAGCACAGCACTCCTTAATTGTATTCGCAAAATAGCGAATCGCAAATTTTGCAATTCTCTTTTTTGCAATGGCCGTTTGGGATGATATATCCCAAAAGGCTTTTTCCAATTCGCAAACAGGCCGATTCTGAGAATCTGCCAGTTTGTAAACTGGGAAAAAGGTTTGATACATATGGCCCTAAGCCAACACCGCTTTGCGTTGTATACCTTTTCTGTTTTAACACTCATCTCCAATACTTCATAAAAATAAAATTATAAAAAATAAAACGCTCTGATGAACCGACGGGTCTGGTTAACGCTATACAAACCACCAAACAAATAACGAGGTGACGACTCGTGTTACTATGCGGTTCTCGGGGTGTAACGTGGTTTCTCGTGCTGTGCTGCTTGCTTCCAGTGCTGAGCCATCCGTGCCGGCCGCTGATGTGCCACTTTCAGTGCCGCGGCTCGGTGCATGTACCTTCTCCACCTCTGACCCCTGGGCTACAGCTGGTCTCTGTTCTGGTCCTACGCCAGCCGAGGGTACCACACGAGCCGCAGAGGGAGTGGGTGTGCCCCGCATGAAGGGACAGGGACACGGGCCCGTCCGAGCCGCTCCCACCCCTGCTTCAGCTGCTCACAGGCCCCACCCCTCACCCCTCCTCAGCGGCTCACAGGCCCCGCCCCTTCCCCCCTCCTCAGCTGCTCACAGGCCCCGCCCCTCAGCCCTCCTCAGCTGCTCACAGGCCCCGCCCCTCAGCGGCTCACAGGCCCCGCCCCCTCTCAGCCCCGATTCCAGTCCGGGTCTTCGGATCCGCTCGCACTCCCCTTTTGTTTGCCTCACATCTGTCCTTCCCTGCCCTCCTTCCCCCACGGTCTGAAGCAGACAGAGCCGCATTGTTTGCCCCCCGGAGCCCGATGAAGTGCCGTCCTCCCGCGGCGCGGGTCCGACTCTGCCGCCGGCCTGAGCCATGCCGCCGCCATTTCCTGGAAGTCTGGTGCCGCGGGGGTCAGAGGTAAGCGGCGAGCCGGCACTGCTGGGGACACCCCCACCCTCCCCCCGCACACGCAGGGTTCCTGGCGGCTTTGCCCCCCTCATGGCACTTACAACCCCCTGCCTCGACTTCTGCTCATCTTTAGCCTTCACCTCTGTCGGTGGATCGCGAGCCCCCGCCAGACCTGCGCTCGTGAGCCCCCGCATCCACCGGCGAATTGTCTACTAATCAGATCGTCCCAGCTCATATACAGGCTGTGTGCTGGCGAATGCCCACCAGAGGGCCTGCGACCCTACACCCATCCCGAGTTCTGTCCTTTCGATCCTACACCACCCTACACCGAGTTCTGTACTGCCGTTCCTACACCCATCCCCGAGTTCTGTACTGCCGATCCTATACCACCCTACACCCATCCCGAGTTCTGTCCTTTCGATCCTACACCACCCTACACCGAGTTCTGTACTGCCGTTCCTACACCCATCCCCGAGTTCTGTACTGCCGATCCTATACCACCCTACACCCATCCCGAGTTCTGTCCTTTCGATCCTACACCACCCTACACCGAGTTCTGTACTGCCGATCCTACACCCATCCCAGAGTTCTGTACTGCCGATCCTATACCACCCTACACCCATCGCTGAGTTCTGTCCTTTCGATCCTATACCCATCGCTGAGTTCTGTCCTGCCGATCCTATACCACCCTACACCCATCGCTGAGTTATATCCTGCCGATCCTATACCACCCTACACCCATCGCTGAGTTCTGTCCTGCCGATCCTATACCCATCGCTGAGTTCTGTCCTTTCGATCCTATACCACCCTACACCCATCGCTGAGTTCTGTCCTGCCGATCCTATACCCATCGCGGAGTTCTGTCCTTTCGATCCTATACCACCCTACACCCATCGCAGAGTTATATCCTGCCGATCCTATACCACCCTACACCCATCGCTGAGTTATATCCTGCCGATCCTATACCACCCTACACCCATCGCTGAGTTCTGTCCTGCCGATCCTATACCCATCGCTGAGTTCTGTCCTGCCGATCCTATACCCATCGCTGAGTTCTGTCCTTTCGAT
The DNA here is from genome assembly GCF_964263255.1 of Lissotriton vulgaris. Classification (NCBI taxonomy): domain Eukaryota; kingdom Metazoa; phylum Chordata; class Amphibia; order Caudata; family Salamandridae; genus Lissotriton; species Lissotriton vulgaris. The sequence continues at coordinate 510,909,720 of NC_141699.1, forward strand.
CCTATACCACCCTACACCCACCCCGAGCTCTGCCGATCCTACACCCACCGCTGAGTTCTGTTCGCTAACGAACCGTCGCTAAGTTATATTCGAGCCAGACTGCACTAGTGATAACAGCTTCGCTGCACTGCTCAACCAACTGAGTTAACAAAGCACGTTCTAGACCCAGTGACTCACCCAGAGCCCCAAACTACCCGATAATACCTGCACGGATGAGTCTTCGGCGTTCGCTGGAGCATTTCGGAAGTACCGAGCCAGCTGCACGGTGAGCCCCCGATAACATGAAGCGTCCACCGCTCAAAGTAGAGCCGTGCTGCACTAGTGCATACCCGAGTGAGACAGGTGACACTTTACTAGTGATCACTGCAGTGAGACACCCGGCCACTACAAACATCGGACCACATGGTACCCCGCTACACCGATCGGCCACCAGCCGAGGCATAGTAACGCTGCAATAGCGCACCAGCAATTACCTTAAGGCGCTGCGCTACCGAGCCCCGGCTGACTTGGGCGCCCGCAGCACTAATTTGCCCCAGATAAACGCGCAGTTTCAGCATTACTGAGCTTTAATGTGTCAGCAAACCCTGATGTCTTACTGAGCCCTAAGTTACAAATATTTATTTATTTTATTTATCTCACTTGTAAAGCGCTCCATCACCTCCGTCATCCTGGCTCCGAGGCATACCCGCTACTACCGTTATCCCTATAGCTCCAAGAAACACAGTGAAGCACTAGCTTGCTTCTATTGCAAACAAGCGTAATGTGTAATCCCCCTTCCCCCTCAGCTGCCTTCGAGTATTATACATTAGCTCGAGCCCCGCCCCCTGGCTCTGCCGTAATTGCCAGGTTCGCGTTTTTGCGTGGAGATGGCATTTTCTGGTGTGACGGCTTGCACAACAGATGTGGTTCCGTGCTGGTCGCTGCCATTTAAATGCCATGCATGCGCTGTATTCCCGCGCACACCCGGGTGAACCCACACCAGGCTTGTCCTGCTGCTGCTGCAGGTACACAGAAGCCATGTAAGCGTGTGGGTGCGCGGGACACCCGGCGCTCTGACTGACTCTTCATGGCAGCAGGCCGCTCTGTGGGCTTTGGCCCACCCCCTTGATAAAACGGACTGACCTGCTTTGTATTGAAAAAATAAATATTCATAGTAGGCTGGCGTGTGTGGCAGAGACCCCTTTGCATGTTACCGAGCTTTTCTGTGCTGTGTCTGAGGGTTGCCTCTGTAAAGTAGCAGGTTGCTGTGTGCAGGTGTGGGAGGCCCCAGTGCCATAGCAGGTTGGCCGGTGCTGTGTGTCGGAGGAGCCGCTTTAATGGTAGCAGGCTGCTCTGTGCTGTATGTTTGTGACAGAGACCCTTTTGCAGTCAGGATGGCCGTCCCGTGTGGTTGTTACTGTAAAATCCGTCGTGTGTGCGCGTGAAAAAAAAAACAGCCGACCGAACGTGTGCTTTGTAAGGGTCCTGGCCCGTGTTGTGTACAGGGGACGGGGCTGCAGTGGGCCCTCTGACGGCACAGACTCCTCTCCATGATTTACCACTTCCCGTCAAGCCGCCTCCTCCCGTGCGCGGTGTGTCACGCACACTCCTGCTTTGTGAAGTGCTGAATGGGGCGGGTTGGGCTCCCTTTACGCATCTCTGACGAGCCCTTCGGAAGAATTGGTTTCCGTGTTTCGAGTGGAACTCGCCCGCCCCTCCCCCAGGAGCGGCTTGTGACAGGCTAGGGACCCCTTCCGAAATAGCTGTCCCCGAGGGACCGCACTATTTCCACTTTTAGTGTAGCTGACGTAGGGGATTTCCCTCCTCCTGTTGGCCATTTTTCAGGGATCGAAGTTCTTTCCCATTATACCTGCTTTGTTGCTGTAGGGGAAAGCGCACACCGGCTTCTATTAGTAAATTTGCATCTGTACTCGTGTTATAATGTCCTTTAATACAGCAATGGGAACTCGCTGCCTTCTTGTAACATGACGGAGACCTACCTACACGTAACGTGACACAGGCGGCGCCTGTATCGTGTTACCCTGTAATGACAAACCGGAGGCTGGCCCTGGCACACCTCGCATTCTTTAATATGACACGTGGTTACTGCATCAGGTGATACCATCTCTTCCCCGGCATGGGTTTACTGACAGACAGAAACAGAATAGAGAGGGCAAAGTTCATCACCACGCCGCCAGTAATGTGGCTCAGTGACATAGCCTCGGGCGGCCTGCCATGTACCACCGCCTGTCTCTGTACTGTGGCAGGGTTGAGGTAGAACATTAATCCCCGTTAGTTGTGTGTTACGAATTTAAGATTGCCACACCAGTGTTGCTGGAGCAAGGTGGCCGCCCCCCACCCCACCCCCTCTCCCCCCCTCTCCCTCTCCCCCCCTCTACCCCTCACCTGCCAAAACCTCCTAGAACAGTCGGCCTTTGTGCGGAAAGGTCGGGGGACCCTTGCTCCCAAGCACGTGTGCGGCTGGGGTGAATTCCTCTTGCCTCTTTGTCGCGTGTTTATTTTGGAATCCCATCAGCTGGTGTGCTGCTGGGGATTTGGGATTTATTAGTATTTTCACTAAAGCCCCTTTCTGGCCTACCATTGGCATGCTTGTTCCCGATTAGCGATTTTATACTGCGGACACACTCTTTGATTTTGCTGGACAGGTGCTTCAATGTTTATTTGAATGGGGTCGAAATGGTCGCATGTTTGTTGTTACAGTTGCAGCGGAATTGGCTACAAGTAGCAGGATTCACTTGTGGCCAAAAATACATTCACCGCCCAGTTATTGGGATTTAATGCCAAACAGAATTCGGCATTCTCTGCCTGTTTGTTCCTGGGTTTCTCCTGTCCCCAGTCTGAAGCAGGGACGGCTCACCATTATATATACCGGCATTGGTATGTAAGGGGGTTTTCTTCTAGTTGCGCTGCAAGTACCCTGTGTGGATGAGCTTGGCTGAACCCGTCCATGCAGGTCTTGCCTTGTTCCCAGAGCATCCCTTTTCCAGGGAGCCTCCAACTCACGCAGTGCCCCCATTGTCCATGCTGCATTGTATTCCCACGCCATCATGTTGTGGGTGTGACCATTTTTTCAATAATATACACCCTCCTGAAAAGCAACCTGCCTCCATGGGTTTGTGAGTTCACTCACTCACCCTATTTGCAAAACTCGCACCACCCTCAAAATCGCTATTTTTCTCCCTTCACTCCCTTTAACGCGTGGCTAAATTAAAGAGCCCTGGGGTAAGCAGCCCTCCCATATAACAAACATCAGGAATAGGAAGGCCTCCCGCTCCACTCGTTTATGCAGTACGGGGTTCGTCTCCTGCCCCCCCCCCCCCCCCCCCCAGTTTAGAAGAGGTGTCACCCACCCGTCATGCCATCTCCCCTTGGCTTGCTCCGCGCGTGCGACATTTATCCCGCCTAAAATCACGTCCTCCTCCCTTGCCTGTCTGTCATCACGGGTCGGGGATTCCCTCTCGCCCTCCCACCTGCCTGGCCGCCGCATCCGTCCCCCCGGGGCACAGACTGGTAATCCCTGCGCCAGATTAGCATGTCTGTAGACCTGGCCGTGCTCCCAGCGTCTCCTCCGCCTCCAGTGTTTGCTCACAACACGAAATGAAGCCAGGTGCGTGTTGTTTGGTTTTGCCTGCCCGGCTGCTGGTTAGTACCGGGTTTAAAGAGCAGCGCGTGGCGCAGGCCCCCAAACGGGTCACACATCCAGACAATTTCCGAGATTTCACAAGAAGAAACAACCATCCATAGTCCGGGAGGGCACATGTTGCGCAAAGGCTCTACCTCAGCGTTTCATCGGTTCTTGCACCTTCAAACCCACCCCACTGTAGTTAGCTATCCGCAAAGGGCAAGTGGGCCTTGTGGTGGTCTTGTTGTTTCTGGCAAAATGCATCTTTGTCCGGACCTATGTACAGTTATAAAGCAATACACCACCCAGCATCTGGAACCGCATCCCTGTATCCTTGGGATCGCCTCTATCCACCCTTGTTCATAGCAGGAAAGAACATCTCTTAAACTCACACTGGACAGTGACAGTAAACTGCCCACCTCACACTGGACAGTGACATAGTAAACTGCTCACCTCACACTGGACAGTGACAGTAAACTGCCCACCTCTCCTCTCACAAGCCAGCCCCCATCTTGATTCATTCTTATAATATCTGCCTTCGATCCTATACAGCACTGTGCTGCCTTTCCACTACTTTCGACATATACTGATACCACGTGTGCTCTGCTTTCCTACGGACTATGCCAGTCCTCTTAAATTGGTTCGATCTTCAATATATGTAATCAGCATTCTGGAATATTATTGTGTGCAAAACATTTTTTAAATGCTCCCTTATGTGCCTTTGATAGTCCTCTGTAGCTTTTGCAAGGTACACTACTCAGGTTCTTTTGTGCGGCTCGTTATCTTTACTAGGCAACCTTTGTAACACTCTGTACATCATGAAGTTTCAGGTGGCCTCTTAATGCCCTCGGATGGAGATTACAGACCTGCTCTCTTCAGAATAGAACATACGAAAAATCTGGGTGACGAAATGGTTTATAAAAGTGATACCATTTAACTTGGGTTCCTTAAGTATGTACCTACCTCGTTACTGAAAGAAATGTAGAGATAGTTGATGTTGAAGGTGGAGAGTTAGAAATAAATCACAATTGAAATATTCATCATTATTGGCAGCTGATGTGCTAAAACATATTTCTAAATGCGGACTCGACTTAAAAGCAATCTAAATGAGCCTTGGCACAACCAGTGGTTCTGGACTGAAAATGCTAACACATGCAGCATTGTGGCATTAGAGTGAGACCAACACAGGAGGGAGCCTGCGAGAGCAGACCGAGAGGGCTATCCTTGTAATGTAGTCTCATGCAGTTTAATGCAAGCTTTCGGGCGCAATTGGTGGTAGGATGCGCCCAAACACCAAATAGCATTGGAAGCGAGAAATCCTCCACTGCTAGGCTGTGATAAGATGTGATCGACACAGTCTCAATCTAATAGCAGAAAGAGGTTGGTTGAAGAAAGCCAGCGGTTGACTGAAGTGGACCCAAGCCCACCATGTGTACATTGTTAGCGAGAGGGTTATTTGACAGCTGTGGTATTAAAAAAAATCCCGACCAATCTCATTGCTTCCGTTTCCAGCCAAACTACTAGAAGTGTGTGTTGCTCAAGAGCTGTGCAGACACTTTGTGTACGCTACTTTCCTCCATCCAGCTCTAGCTAGTGTTGGGCATTTCCACAGCACAGTCTATGATTACAGTGGTGGTGGACAAACTAAGATGGTAAGAGGATCACAGAAAAAATGTGACATTGGTTTGATTAGAGCAGTTTGCCTATTTTTTACTGTCAATCCCAGGGTTTTGATCGAGCCGGTAATAGAGGCAGCAGGCAGGAGTTCAGGGCAAACCTCTAGATGGGATGGATTCCTTCCTAATGAATCACATGCATTAAACTAGGATAATTCTCAGCTGAGGCGATTGTCTTAGAGTGTGAAGTTCCCCAAGGCTCATCTCCATCGCTTCATTTATTCAATCTGTATATAACACCTCTGAAAGGGGGCCTGGCAGCACCTGGCTGCAGGGTGTATAACTACGGAGATGACTCCCAATTGCTATTTCACATGAATAACACTCCCTCATCTTTTGAAAAGTTTCAGAACTCCATGAGATTTATTGTCAGTTGGATAGCAATTAGTTATTTGAAGTTGAATGTTGACAAGTCTGACAAAGTCTTGTTGCATAATAGACCAAATATTTGGAGTAAGTTCTTGGCCAAGTGATCTTGGCCCTACACCAATTCTTTCAGCCTCTGCAAAGATCCTTGGGGTTGTAATAGATGGAATCACATTAAGGTCCCAATTAGGAGTTCGGCGGCCCAGGGGACAGTTGAACCTGTGGTGGCGGACCGTGAACTGCCAGACTGACGGTCCTCCCGTCGCATTACAAGTACGGCGGTTGGACCACTCCTACAACCAGAATCCATCCTTCTGTGGCAGTGGAGCATCGGCCTGAGGATGTAATATGCTTGCGGTGCCGTAGCGGCACTGCAGAGCATCTTATGAGTTTCCTCACTGCCCACTATTCATGGCGATGAGCCTGCCATGAAATGGGGGGCAGTGAGGAAAATAAGGGGGCCCTACAGGCCCCCCCTATTGCCTCTGTGCTCTAGGGTCATGCAGGGAGGCACATATGTTGTGCCCCCCTGTATTTCTGCACCCTTGTTCCTGCACAGACATTACTGTGCGTGCAGGAATGGGCTGCAACACTCCTACTGCGGTGCCTTTCTAATGCTCTCCTATGAGCCTTAGAAAGGCACTGCTGTGGGACCCCTGCCGCAGGACCGCCCACCAGGATTACAACTCGTAATTGGGTGGACTGACTGCAGGGTTGGCAGTCTTGTAGTGTGACTGCCCGCTCCAAGACTGCCAAACTCCTAATCGGCCTTAATTCACCAGGTAGGGTCCACAGTATCTAAATGCTCCTTTCTACTAAAAACCTTGAGAAAAAGCGTTCCTCTGTTATGTATTGAGGCAAGGAAATTCTTTGTGACTTCAGTAATTGTGTAGAGACATGATTACTGAAATTCTGTTTATGCAGGACTCCCAAGTACTGTCCTGCACATACTTAAAGTCATTCCTACTGTCCTGCACGTACTTCAGGTCATCCAAAACGAGGGCACAAGGTTTATTTTTTTTCTTTCCTCAACGCGCCTATGTTACACCGTACTAGAAAACTACGCTGTCTTCTCATAAAGAAGCATATTTATTTTAAGTTGTGTTGCATGGTGTTCAAAAGTTTGAATAAGACCTCTCCATTTTTTTTGTGGAGAGAATCAAGAAATGCATACCTTGCTGTACCCAGGGATCTAAAGAGGCAAACTGCTTGTTGTCCCAAAATGTCATAAACGGAGAGCCGGGGCCATAGTTTTCTCTGGGGTGGCTCTCACCACGTGGAATAAATCAATCAAGTAATTCTAGTTGAGAGTGGCTTGTCGCACGAGATGGTATCCGGGCGCTTGCTGCAGGTCTTAGTCGAAGAGCCAGGTCTTTAGCCCCTTCCTGAAGTCGATCAGCGCTGGTGCGGTGCAGAGGCTGTACCATTGCTTTGTTGGCAAAATGGAAAAAAGGAGCGTCCTCCAGGCGCAGCAGTGGTGTATATATGCAAAAATGGTTCTGTTGGGAAGAAAAACAATTGCTTTGTTTGTCCTTAAGACAGATAATATTTGCAGTGTTATTTTGGAATTACAAATATCCAATTAAAAACTAAGCAAACACACCATTTTTGGATTCAATCCTGTATATTCATTATTTTATAAATCATTATTTATATAAACGACACTGATATACATATACTTAAGGGGTTGTCCTAAACAAAATTCAACAAAAGCATACAGTTGACTTATACGTGATTGAGTGAATAGACGTGAAACAGTGACATTTACTACAATTCACAAGTAAACATACATAATGACAATTAAAAAACCAGTCCAAAAATTACAGTACAATGGTTACAACCCTATTACAATTTTCTGGTTGTGGTTGAAACTTAGTAGGGGCTGATGGGGAGTACTACGTTGACGTTTCGACCCAATGTTACGGTGCTTGTTTTTTCACAACCAGCTCGGGTCTTCATCAGGATTAAAAATACAACTGGACAACCTATGGGGGAAAGGAAAGGCTTTTAGCGTCTTGCGTGTGTTATAATATACTGAGTGGTAAGATTGTAACCATTATGGTTATCTCATCTGTAGGGTTCAAAGACCTATGTCTATTTCTGAGACTAGGATAGGAGGATCTGTCAGCCGACAATATTCACTCCTCAGGGTTCATTCACTTCACGAGATCTGTAAGTGAGGTTCCATATTTACTACGCTTGACTACCAAATTTTTAGTAAACCGCTATTTAAGATTAGGACGTATTAATATTCGTAACTACCTTGTGCAATTTATGCAAACGATTCATCCACCAGCCGGCAGAGAAGCAGAAAGTCACTTGTTTTTTTTTTTTTTTGAAAACCTTTATTTTGTGAACACAGTACACAGCGTCAGCCTACAACCACTGCGGGCCGGCCGCTATGACAACATACAACCATTCCAGGGAACCTTGCGCTGCAACAAATAAAAGGTAAGAACACTACGATGGATTTGCAAGGAGTCACAGGAAAAAGGATAAAGAGGGTTTCATTTTATGTTTTTGACGAATCATCCTAAAGTCAGACAGGGTAGCTGAGTGGGCGAGCCACATGAAGGAGATCTACAAGTTATACATCGCTAACAAAGGATTGGCGTAAACCTTTTACAATAAGGACACACAAGCGCAGGAATAGATGTCGCCCCAATTGGCGCCCGCCCAATCAATATATCACATCAGGAGTTACAATCTAGGTTGTCTACAGTATGATAGGATATGGAAGGGTTCATTATATAGCAACAAGAAAGGATCCAATGACACATAAGAAGGACACTCGTTACATGGGAAAAGTCATGACAGGATATGCGCCCTCAAACAATAATGGAAAAAGGAAGGAAAAGCAAGTTCTGTAAGCATTCAATGAAAATGCAGTAAATCAAAATCTTGATAATGGAATCAATAGACCATGTGATACAGACTTAGACGCTAACCACAAAGAACGTCCCGTGAGGAACCAAACCCAACCTCCCGTCTGACCCGAGATATATAGGAAGAGAGAGAAAATAAGAAAGAAGATAAGAAGAAGGCCATAGAAACAAAAAGAGAGAGTAAAGACCCAAACCCCCCACCCTGCACGTCGAAGAGGCTACGGCCCACCCCCCCCCCTACTAACGTGCCTGTCGCCCCAAGAGAACCCACATAAGGAATTAGAGAGTAAGAAAAGACTAATCTAATCTAAAACTCTCATAGAGAAGGAAAAAGGGAAGGGGAAGTGGGGAGGAGCCCACCAAATACCAAATCTCCCGGACTCCGCCAGCCGAAGAACATCTCCCTTCCCATACACAGTAGCAAGGATAGATTCATGATTACCGGAGGGGGGCCAAATCCAATGTCCCCAAAACTCCCCAACCAACATTACACTATTCCACCCCATACATGAATAATCACAGTAAGCTTGAATCACAAATCGAGATGGGAAGGGATATTACTGTAGCACGTGCAGAGGAAGCGCCAAAGTCCGAGACTCCACCAGACAGTCCAACACAGTGCAGAATATAGAGACTCCTAGCCCTGGCCCGATCGCAAATGTCCGCCCAGCCCTGGATCCCGGCCTGAGCCCACCGCAGATAAAACAAAGGAGCAAGATGGCCGCCCTCGGCAGAATCGAGTTATCAAAGGGCAAAATGTATTCCGCCAAGCACATTCAGTCTCACTGTCCCGAGAGAGTGGCAAATTCAGGGCAGACAGGCATTCCAGAGTGAGATACAAAAGTAACGGAGCCTGCGGGTAACAAATCTGCAGGAAAGACAGTCGCTGCACTGACGGCTCTGTGAACAATAGTTGCACTGCCCCGGATGAAATCTTGATATCCAGCAAGGATGGAAACAGTGTAGCGTTGCCAAAAGAAACATCTCCCATGTGTTCGGGCGGTAACATCGTAGCACAGTTGGAGCCAAATGAAAGCAGATCAGTACTGCGTGGGGAAGAAGTCGGTGGTAGAAGCGCCATTGATAGTAACACATCGTCAAGCCTCCTGCCCAGCAAATAGGAGCTTTCACACCACGCAGCCCTCAGGTCGGCGAGCGCTAACATAGAAAGTCACTTGTTAAAGTGCCGCAATGCGATCACCTGTGACAACAGGAAAGGAGAGGAAGACTTAAATCAGGCTCTCTATAGATTCGTGGTTTTAGAAAAACTGTAGCGATTTTTATAAATGGGCCTTATATTTGTGCTGAATTGTTACAAAAACGGAATTATTGCATGCACTCAATAACTAGATAGGGCTTTAGAAGTCAATAATTGTGCAGAATGCCTAGGCTCTATTGTATCCGTGAATTAGATAGATAGGTCTTCGCGGTGCAGTTAGGCTAAACGCTATAATTCCATGGAAAGTGAACTTGAAGTGCACGCTTGTTGTCGAGGCCAAGAAAAATGCTTCGAGCACAGCCTCTCATACACTAAAGTTGAGAGAGTGTTACGAATAACATGCAATTTAAACAATTCGCATCGATGTGCGGTGCATATAAACGAGTTAGACGGCAAAGTGCACTATTTAAACGATAGAAATGTATTAACGTGGGTGGTTCTCGTGTCAGGCATGGTACTGACCTGAGCACTGTAGAACTGAATCCTACTTACTATTCAGAGGTCAGAGGAACGTCTCTCTCTCCTTCGCGAAATAAATCGTGAATACTGAGTTTTGGCCGTTACGGAGTCTCATTTAAGCCAAACTTGACGCGTTTCATGTGACCATGCACCCGTAAGCGACGTAATGAGGGGAGTGTTGTAGAACTCGGACTGGAATTTAAGAAGCGACTCGAGTTAATATTGACTCTTAGATCTCGAGTTACCAAAGATATTGTATACAAATACAACGTATTGAAATTAGAGACCTACTTCGCAATAATATGTTTCTATTCCCGAATATATGAGATAATAGATGTTTATCACAATAAATATCTACATCATAAACATTGTTTTAATTTACAGCATCCAATGTAGGTATATAATTCTCATTAGTCATTTTAGCAACATTTATGTTATATGTGGAATGTTCTTTCATTTATATAATTTGGAACATAAGCGCATACCACAATAAATATCCACGTCATGAACACTTTAAGGATTTACAGCATCTAATGTAACTATATACTTCTCATAAATGGTATTAGCAACATTTATGGTATATAAGAAGTGTTCTTGCATTCCTATGATATAGAACATACAATGTATCGCAGTATTAAACATAGACCTAAAAGGTTTATATTTATTGGGCGTAACTGCATGTAATCTATCCCAAATTTACAGTAATCTCATAGTTTACTCATTTGTATGTAGGTCCCTTCTTGTTCATTCAAACCGTGTGCTACTGAATTAAGAATATGTATCCACAAGCACTCTTTGTAATTGAAAGTGGAAGTCAAGTTCCCTCCTCTCTGGTGTAAGACCACTTTCTCTATGACCCACCATTCTAGGTCTTCATGCGTATGGTTTGCCATTTTGCAGTGTTCCACTATTGGCGCCCCTTGTGTGTTACAACAAATTCTACTCTGATGTTGCATGATTCTATTTTTTACTCGTTGAGTCGTTTGTCCCACATAGATTCGTTGGCATGGGCATTTAATGGCGTATATAAGATTCTGGCTATTACAGTTTGTAAACCTTGTCATCGTGTACTGTTTTGATCCATATGTAAAAGAATTTCCAGTTTTGGTGTGTTTGCACACTTTACAATGGCCACATCTCTGATGCCCTATAATTGGTTGTAAGCCCAGTTGGCTTCTGATGTCACCAGGTTTGGTAGTCTCCAAGAAAGATGATACAACATGATCTTTAAAATTTTTTGCCCGTTTATATGAGAACATAGGAGGTTCTGGCATTCCAATTTCATGGCCACTAGGTTCCAGTATTTTTTAACCACTTTCGAGATCTAATGGATCCTTGTATTAAATGTTGTAACGCAAATGAGTTTGTCCATTTCAGCACTTTTCTCTTGTACTTCTAACAGTGTTTCCCTGGAGCGGTACCATGCCCGTTTTTGCGGGATCTATTGAGTAAACCTCTAGGGTACCCCCTCTCTTTTAATTTACTAATGAGGGCCTCACTTTCTTTGAAATATTTCTTGCGTCTAGAACAATTTCTGCGTAAACGCAAAAATTGTCCATATGGCAGGTTATCCCGCAAATTCCTGGGATGGTGGGAGTTGTACTGCAATAGGGTATTCCGGTCTGTTGGCTCTTTGTATAAATTCATTAGAATCTTTCCATCTTCAATCTGCAGCAGTGGTGTAGGCAACTGATCTGGGCGAGGTGTGTGGAGCTGAGGATCCAGGGGGGGGGGGGGGTTGGTGGTGTTCATGTAGGCGGGTCCTTGGTCATGTAGGGCTTTGTTGGTGTGGGTCAGGAGCTTGAAATTGCATCTCTTCTCGACGGGAGCCAGTGGAGGTCTTTCAGGTGTTGTGTGATGTCAGTTCTCTTGCGTTTTCAGTCTGGAGGCTGCATTCTGGCTCGTCTGGAGTTTTTGCATGAGTTCGGTGGTGGTGCCTGAAAAGTGCGTTGCCGTAGTCCAATCGGCTGGCGATTAGGGCCTGCGTTACCATCTTCATTGTGCTGAGGAGCCACTAGAATATTTTGCTGAGCTTGTGGAAGCAGTGTGAGGAGACCGTGTTGACCTGACGCTTCATGGAGAGTTTGCTGTCGAGGAAGATGCCATGGATGCGGACATGGTCTTTTGGCATAGGGGTGGGTCCGAGGTCCAATGCCCACCACAAGTCATTCCAGAGGGTGTTGTGGTTGCCGAAGATCAGAACTTCAGTCTTGTCTATGTTGAGCTTCAGGCAGTTGTCCATCATCCAGGCTGAAACATTCTTCATACAGTTGTGAAAGTTGGTCTTCGTCGAGGTAGTGTCAGCCGAGAGTTAAAGGATGAGCTGAGTTTTGTTGGCGTATGAGATGTTGTTGTGTGGTCTGATAATGTCTGTGAGTGGTGTCATGTAGACCTTGAAGAGAGTTGGTCTGAGGGATGAACCTTGGGAGACACCGCAGATGATGTGAGAGATGATGCCATCCATCTGAGCGCAACATCTGTGATATCAATCTGGCATAGACGATCTTTGAGCCCTTTTCTGATGACATTCAGCAAGAGATGAATTTTGGATCTTTCCACAAACAGCTGAAAACCTGGCTAGTTAAACAGGCATACTACAAGTAATATGGGTTTGTGCTCCCTTTCAACGTGGTATCTGTATAAGTGCTAAGAAACCGAAGGTGAAAATGGCGCTCAGCAAATAGTAATAACATAACACAGTGGTTCTTAACCTTTTGACTTCTGTGGACCCCGCTGAATCATTACTGAAAGTCATTATTGGATGCTGGGGAACCGTGGCTTAAGCAATTTTTATGATGTGAACCATAAAACCATACACACAAATACAACATCAAGTATACATGAAACAAATACTCCAAATATTGAAATATTTTGTTTATTTCAAATATGCAAAAAGCTTTCAATTTTTCAATGTTGCTAAAGAGACACCTATATTTATTTATATATATATATATATATATATATATATATATATATATATATATATATATATATATATGTGAAGAAATCCCCGCCTGTCAATGGATGACAGGCAGCAGTAGGGTGCAGACCTCGCAGCGCCACAGCAGACAGGCAAATGAAGCTCTCCAATAATCCAACTCAAGTGAGTAGCAGGTTCAAAACATTTATTGAGGGGTAACGCGTTTCACTCCACTGGGGAGCTTGATCACACCATATATATATATATATTGTTTTAGATTGTAACCCTTAGGGAGGTCTTAGTATGATTTTTGATTTTATATGAATAAAAAAATATTTTTAACAGAAATTTTCTTTGTGCTTTGTAGTATACTGTGATACCCATAATACCATTAGAACATTCCAAATATTTTGTATGAGATTAAGTCTAGGAGTAGTAGACTGTGTGTTTTGGCTCATTAGCAGAACTTGTTCTGTTGCTATTAAGTTCTCTTGTGTAATATTTTGTAACGGGGTTTATGTCCTTTTGCTGCTTTCACTACTAAGTCAGCTGATATGACCATGGGCTGCTTCTTGGAAGGGTGCTGTGGCTTAATGCAACTTGAATAGTTCTCTGTAGGGTGTAGTACTCCTTCACCCATGCTAGGTTGTGGCGTAACCATACTTGAGGGGCTCCCCTCTGGATGCACTTAGGAGTGCTCAGGTCAGGGTACTTATACTCAGGGCCCCCGCACTGCTGGGGTCTTTGTTACGCCACTGATTCTAGGATGTGATTCCAACACCCTTTCCCGAAGTTAGATGCCCCCCTCAAGGGTGTTTGAGTCGGTTGCATGGCCTGTTTGAACACACCAGAACATTTTACAGATTTACCCTCTTCTGCTTATGTCTTAGTGTTTAAAGACCATTCAGCAGCTGTGTGTGTAGCATCAAAATGTCGTCATATGGTTCTTAAATTAGATCTGAAATTTGTAGGTTTGAAACTATCCCTGAAATGTGTTATTTGTTTAGGATAACCAGAAATCATTGCTGTTTGCTTTGGTTATTTACACCTGGCACATTTACTACCAACATTATATACAGTCTAAACGTGCTGGTTGGTCTTTGTAATATCACATGAGCTCAGTTTAAGAATTTCTTTCTCTGTTAAACTTCTTTCTGTTGGTTTGTCTGGTCATATTCTACTGCTGATTACACTTTATTTGATATATTTAGTAGCATTAAAGAACAAGCATTGGCATAGCCAATAGGTCTCGCATTTGGGACCTTATACGTGGTTAGCCATGCAACAGTTGGTGTTGCACCAAGGATGTTCTGCTGCATAACTAAATACTTATAGGGTCCAAAAAGTGAGACCTATTAGCTATGCCAATGCTTGTTTGTTTTTTGTTTGTTTTGTTCAAGTTGCTAGATCTACAATAGCTGGACATGGTTTTTGTTAACAGTTCTTTGCATCAAATGAACTTGTTTTCATTGCTCTGAATGTTCTTTCATTCTGGTTGTAGGAAGCAGTCATTCCCGGGGGTGTAGGGGCTGCCTAGCTGTGCGCATGCGCTGAACTTTGCAAACGAGAAAAACACTGGTGCTGGTGCAATTTACAAGTGTGGAGTGAGTAGCCCCAGGCGGCACAACTCACTCACACAGGAGTTCATGCACTGCACCTGCATACTCAGCATGGTTTAAGGAAACTCAACCCAATCCCTCCCAGGCATCAAACACATATTTACCAAGAAACTCTGAGATGAGCCTGCCTGCTACACTGACGGCTGGTGGTGTGTGTGTGCCTGGTGGAAGTGTGCACTGACGGCTGGTGGTGTGTGTGCCCGGTGGAAGGGTGCACTGACGGCTGGTGGTGTGTGTGCCCGGTGGAAGCGTGCACTGACGGCTGGTGGTGTGTGTGCCCGGTGGAAGCGTGCACTGACGGCTGGTGGTGTGTGTACCCAGTGGAAGCGTGCACTGATGGCTGGTGGTGTGTGCGCCTGGTGGGAGCGTGCACTGATGGCTGGTGGTGTGTGTGCCTGGTAGGAGCGTGCACTGACGGCTGGTGGTGTGTGTGCCTGGTGGAAGCAGAAGCATTCACAGTGACAGATACAAATGAAATTGATGAAGAGTGACGGGGATAAGGGCGGGGGGGAGTGCGAGCAGAGGAGCATGATTCACAGCTAGAAAAGACCAATTAAGCTGACCAGGAGGGAGGGGGAAAAGGGAGGGGGTAGTGCAAGCAGAGGAGCCTGATTACAGCAATAAAAACACAGATGGCAGCTGTGCACGTGCACAAGCTCGTGAACGCAAGCTGGAGGCCAGCAAAAGCCTCTGGTGGCACTTTTAAAAGCCACTTACTAAATGTCTTGCTGTCTCAGGCGAGACCTAAAAAACCTCTAAAACTTTTGAATACAGTCCCAGCAGGGAGAGGAAATGCCTATGGTCTCCAATCTTTTAGTGGACCCTCATTACACCAGAAGACATTGGGATCTTTTTGCTACACTAGGAACACTTTCAGCTCCTTTCTATTGGTGGAGAAGGAAGGCAGGTGCCCAGGAACCCCTATCCTAAGCTATTAGAGTTTGAGGCACATGGCAGAGACCAGTGCCTCCCAGAAAACTAGATCCAGTGCAGTGCCTCTCCTAGGAAGCCAACTTTGTAGTAGGATATCTACAGAGACTATCTGCTAAGTCAGCACCTCTCTGTACGACGCGTCACACTCCACTGTCTGTATCTTAGTATTCACTTTATATTTTGGTATTTAAACTAGATAGACACACACACCTTACATGTCTACGGAGAATATGGAATGACAAGATGTGAAATTGACTAGCACAGCTACCATCCGATAGGCCAAATTGACTAGCACAGCTACCATCCGATAGGCCTAACACGCACGCCCCTAAATAACACAACTCTAGGACCGTGTTTACCATCCGTATAATTCCAGGGCTGAAGGCCTCATGATTGCTGTAAGAATTTGGCTCAAGTTGCAGAAACCAAGTCTTAAAACTTGCATATTGGGGTACCCAGATACAAAGAAGAGACAAAACCCTGTGAACTAATTCATGCCTCAGATCAACAACAAAGTAACGTGGATCCCCTGACTCAATTTAAATTCCATAATATTACGTGTAGCCCCAGTGACCTGCAAACATAATTGCGAAGCTGGGCACTATTTTTTTTTTTTTTTTTTTTTTAAACTAGACCCTGCTAAAAAAATAAGTCAATTTGACCCAATGCATGGAAGCATCTAGGGTAACTCATTCAGTAACATTTTTGCAATGTAAAAGAAAAAAAGCAAAAGTACTACAGCAGTAAAGAGGCTGACAATCGACAGATGGTGAAAAATTGACAAGTTCTGTCATACATAATGTTTATGTTCCGTTCGTACTGGTGATTGAGACCTTGGTGTTGCATCTAAGGCTATGGCTCCGGAGGTTTGCTTCCTAGACTTAACTCGCTGAGCAAACCGCACTCATCCTGTGCCTCGAATCCCTTTATAATAAATGTAAAGCACATGAAAGAGTTGTCTGCATCTAAGTATGTGACTGGTGCAGCACCGTAATCCCTGCATTAATATTTTACTTACCTAGTGTGATGTTACATTGAGCTGCTGTGTCATAATTGTTGTTTTCTCTTTGCTGTGAATAAAGCCCTTCTTTGGGGGGAGTATGGCTGATAGGCGTGGGTGTAGGAGAGACAACTGCTCTCGGAAATACACATGCGTTTTCTGGAGCAAGCATCCCAACATGGATAAAATTCAATTGGTTCATATGATAGCTTGTAGGGAGCTGGCCTTTTTATGTTGGCATTCATTGGCCGCTTTGCTTCCGTGACAGATGCTACTTTTCTAAGGTGGCTTCTGTTAGTGGCTCTTGTCTAAGCACACCTTAATGCCTTAAAAACCATCTAAAACAATTTTATTTTTGAAAGTCTGACTTTTGAGTGAACCTTTCTAAAAGCTCCTTTTCCAGGACAAAGGCAGTAGTACTCCATGGTTTCCTATTCACGGCAGACACTATGACGTTTTCTGTTTGGTGCTGTAAATGTTGTCTTTCTTCTCATTTAGTGTAGACAGTTGGGTCAGGATTGTGCTGTGTGGACAATGAAAGGGACTCCATAACAGGTTATTGCTGAGGTTGGTGAGGCTGAGTGCACCACGAAATCAGGATAGCATAAGAAGGGCTGCAAGCAGGAGCTGTGTGAAGCATGAAGGGGAAGCCTTAAAGACAATATAAACATTCAAATTAGAAGACTAATAAAGGAGATACTCCGAATCTCACCAAGGTTGTCCTTATTCCAAGTGACAATGTTTTGGCTTGGCATCCAAGAAGATGGGCCCCATCAACTCGATCTGCTTCTGGTATAGTGTGTCCTAGTTACCCTGTATCATTAAGCCATGTAGTAATTTCCCAAACAAGATGGCATTTAATAGGCAGCCTTCCCGTAAAACATGCACAATTTACAAAGTGGAGCAGGTCAGTCGTATATTGAGATCCTCTTACCTGATACAGGCGTGAATTGTTTTGTACCCGCCTATCTGGAACTCTTGAAAGGTTTTGCATTTTTTGTCATTTTTTTTTTCCAGCTACTGTGGTCACCTTTGTGGATTCTAATTCTGAACACATTTCTAATTAATTCCATAAAAAATGCACACATTGAATTCGTTTTTCTTTTCTTTTTTAGGTAATCTTTCTTTGGCTGGTCCTCCTAGCGCCCTAGCCATGCTGAGTAAAAGATGGTTTTTGGATCAGCACTGCGTTTTAACAGAGCTTCAGACCAAATGGGAGGACGAGGAAAGACATCTCATTCATAATGTTTGACATGATGGAAGTTGCTTGGTTTCTTGGGACAAGAGAGTCCGAAGAAAGGAAGAAAAACGCCAAGTGGAGAGAAATACTAAATTGTGAAACCAGATGAGGAGTGTGTGTGATGCATGCTCCTACACATGAAGGATATGCGTAAATTTACCAGTTAGACCACATTTTTAATTAATTTTTACTCTAAATATATTTTTAAATGGCACAAGAGCCCCAATTGAAACACTTAAGTGGCCATTACTAACTTTCTTCTGACATTGAGTTTAATTCTGTTCAGCGTTTTTCCTTGGATAGCTTTTTCTGACAAGTGCACCCTTTGCTGACACGATCATGGAAACCATCCAATTGCCAATGCATATTAATGAAACCGCACAGGAACTGTATGACATTTGTGGAGATAAAAACATGCTGGAGGGCTTTGTAGATACATTGGTGATGGAAGAAAAGGGTGATGCTCGGAAAAGTAAAGAGGCGGCGGGGCAGATCCGCAAAAAAAGGAAGCGCTGTGGACTGTGTACCCCATGTATGAGGAAAGAAGCCTGCGGATCATGCTACAATTGTATTAATCGAAGAACTAGTCACCAAATCTGCAAATTACGAAAATGTGAAAGGCTCAAAAAGAAATCTGGATCCCTTAATGAGTCGGAGGTAAGAATGTTTATAGATTAGACCATTTTCAAAACTGCAATTCTTTATAATGTTTTCATTTCTCAAAGTGCAAAACATAAGGTCTACTCTTTTTTGTTATCTGTACAGCTTGGACTAATGTTGAAATTAATATTTGTTGATGTATGAGCTGATCGCTTGTACCCAATGTGAGAACACAGCCTTTCCTGGAGATCATAGATTCAATTTAAGGAAAAACCAAATGCAATAGAAGGCCTCATTTCTGCAAATTCCTGTACAGTATCCCTTTCTTACCATCATTCGTTCTACCAACAGGGTGATCTTTGTGTGATTGATTCCAGTGGTGTAATGAAACATGAGGGGGGGGTCTCCTTTCAAAGTACATAGAGGGCCCCCCCCACGCTCCGGAACTAGTCTGTAGCTCTCTGCGTATCCCGAGCACCGTGCCAGAGGGGGCCCCCTGAAGCTCAGTGCTTCCCCGCACCATGGGGGGCTATTGTTAGACCACTGATTGATGCCCTTCGCATGGGTTCTATGGTACAGTTTTGACCCACATAAATTCACATTGTTTAGTTTTTATGGATCACTGATTTCAAATTGCTTTTTTGTTGTCCTAGTGAGTGCCTATACATTTATTTTGAATTTTTAACATGTAGTTATTCTCATCCTTTTACTATTTGTTACTATGTAGTATTACATCTAATGTTTGTGTATTAATCCTATCAACCCATTAAAAAAACGTTTTCCTTAAACATATTGTGTGTTGTTTTATAATGTGGTAAAGTCGCTTACCATATATAATATAAGATGGATAGATATATTAACCTAATTTAGACCTGAAATAATTATAGTGCAAAATTATGAAAATGAACTTTTTGGGGGTGGACAATAGCAGGTTGCCTTAAGTGCAGTGGATTGTATTTTGCCAAGTGACTCAGTCCTATAGGGATTCACCCTGATTTATAATTTCTTGTACACATAGCACTTAAAGTAGGGAGTCATGCCCCTGAGTATAATGGGTCAGTGCCTCAATGTAATGGGATGGGTGGGGGTTGTAGCCAATCAATATGAAGTTTGAGAACGAAGGGGGAGGAGAGAGAGCGAAGTGACCTGGTCTTACTGGAGGTAAGAACGAGAATGGTATTGAAGCAGTCCGTGTATAGCATGTAGGTAGCTCCGTATTAGTTTGTCTTGAAGTGTGTTGTTAGTGTAGTGTTGATGAGATTTATTGTGAGCTCTTGGAGTGTTACGTCAATGAGTAAAACGTTCAGTACAGCATCTTGTGATTTTACATTACATTGTATGCTCTTGTGTTCCCTGGCTATCTATTTACTCCTTCAGATTTGTGCAAAATATCAATGCAGGTCTACCTTTTTCTTAACTGTTGCTATGGAAAGGTTTTTGTTTCTTTGTAAGAAGGTTACGTGTGTTTCTCACTGTTTGCACTTTATAACTTTTCCCAGATATGCAATCATCTTCACATTTGATTTAATTTAATAATAGTATAACCTGTACGTAAAAGGTGTATTTGGCCTTACTAAGTGAGCCAATTAATGTATAGACTATGAAAAGAGGAACTGACGTTCTTTTATCAACTTCTGCTTTCTTGTTGTGGGAGAGTAAAACTGTGGGAGTTGGGGAGATGCAGGATTTGGGACTGATTCTTTTGCTTTCACCTACTGTAAAGAAATGTTGCGTTTGGTGTATCTACCAACCTGCTGCATGTCCTTCCACTAGGGTAGGGGATCCCTTCAGAGATGGTAGACTGGGGTGTTGAGGCAGTTGGTCTGCTCTATTGCAGCCCTAATTATCCTCTCCAAAATTATATCTCTTGATAAAAAACTTTTGTTTTGTGATCAGATAGCAGACTAAGTCTGTTCTGCTTTTTTTCCCCCCAAAACCTAAATGGTCGTCAAATGTCGTGGTTTCCACAAAGTGATCCTGCTGGTAGAGAAATCTGCAGTGTGAAATGTCTTTGTGTTAGTGAACTGGGATAGTGGAACTGTCTTCACCGTTTTGCAGAGTGTTATTTGTGTGGGCTTCTTCAATAATGCTAATGTTGATTTTCATAGCTCACCTTTTCCTTTAACATAAGTGTTATGTTCCAATACCGGAATTTTCCCCATTTAAAGTAGGGCATGACATCCACAGTTGTGATGCGGGTCATTAATGCTTAGCACTATGAAGCTAAACCTGTAAAGTCCCCGGATGTACTTTGTAATGTGAATGGCTGGAAGGGGCGGGTTCAACTGCAGCTACACATATGAGCAAGAAGCTTCTAGCTGGGACCAAGGATAGTTGTAACAAATAAGAGAACTAACATTTGATTGATATTAACAAATGGTTCTAGCTGTTCAATGCTTGTACTTAAGTGCAAAACTTTTTTTTCTTAAATAATTTGCACATAATCATTTTAAACAAAGTATTTAAAGTGGGGCAGTAAAAAAAAAACCTTGCCTATGCAGAAACATAACCAAGTTGGGGCCCCTACATAGACTCCAGTGTGGCTGTCCATGGAAGTATAGACATTGTGTTGGTGTATACCTGCCACTGGCTCTCTCAGCACATGCCGACTCCTTTAGTGTGAAATCCATTATTGGAGAGCTGTGACCTGCATCGCCAGCCCTTAGCGATGGCACAGAGTTGCTGATTACGGGAACCAAAACCTGAAGAGTAGAGTCACAGATGCAGAGAAGATTGGGAGCTGCAAGGAATTCAGTCTGGATAGATGGGTCGGAGTACGAGAAGAGAGCAGGCAGTCCCTTAGCATATTGGAACTGCGTGGGCTGTTCATTGTGATTGTTGATAAGGGATTCACATGATGGGGAAACCAAACCAAGAAGGAACACCCCAAGGGAGCTTACAGGTGAGCGCGGTCAGCCGCCCTTGCTTTCGAAGAAGCAGTTGAGTACACTGCTGGCGGAGGGATTGTTGAGCCCATCCAATGGCAGTGGTTGAAGCAGAGGGAGTATGTACTGTCACATAAAGGGGCTCAAACTGCAAGAGCTCCACTCCAGCTTCACTTCCTGGATGCAATGACGCACATACAGCCAGTGTGGTTACCAGCACAGGGGTATGCCTCGGATGCACCTCATGTGCCAAGCACAACTCATGAAGTTTCATACTGCATTTACTTTCCTTGAACTGGAACTCCCTTCCCTCTACTATACGACTCTGTCCCGATTACACCTGCTTTCGCAAACTTCTCAAAACCCATCTCTTCCAGCTAGCCTACGAATAAACCTCACTGCCTATCCTCCCCGCTTTGTCTATGAGCGCCATGAAACTGACTGGCGACCATGCGCGGTAAAAATCCTTTTAACATAACATTGTGCAGGCGTGCTTCTGTATCCAGCCTCGCTGCTTGTGCTACTCCCCGGAGAGCCCTTCTGTAGGACACCTTTTGTGGCTTGAAATGGTCTCCTTTTCCTCTTGATGTCCTGAATACAGACGCGGATGGCAAATTGGCTGAATGCCATCA
The DNA here is from genome assembly GCF_964263255.1 of Lissotriton vulgaris. Classification (NCBI taxonomy): domain Eukaryota; kingdom Metazoa; phylum Chordata; class Amphibia; order Caudata; family Salamandridae; genus Lissotriton; species Lissotriton vulgaris. Next base: position 510,931,776 of record NC_141699.1, read on the forward strand.
CTTATATTGCCTGACAACACCTACCACAAATCGCAGACAGGGAATGGGCCGAAGCTTCTCTAGGATATTTATTATCACTATTATTATGTATGTGATAATGTTTGTGGTTAGAGTGGCTGGTAGAAGCTATAGCTATTAGGGCTAGACATAAAATAATGGCATTTCGGTATAGGAAGGAAGGTCTGTTATACTTGCTAAAGAAGCTTGCATTATTGCATTTTTTGTGTGCAAGTGAAGTAGTAGCACAAGGAGGTAAATGCACCATGGATGTAAAAAAAGTGTGTCCTTGCACCCATTTTATTAAGCATATGCCTACTCAATTTTCAGCAATACTTCATATGATGATCTACAATAATCATGAGCAAATCAGTTTTAATCTGATTAAGTTTGATAGTCATTCTAGAACTTCCGTGGCTGTGTTTACATAATCTATAGCTCAACTGAGCCGCTCATACTATCTCTTGAGTTCATTCTATTGTATTGCAACCAATGCTGTTTGAAAGCTCTGCAAGAACCAGTCAGTTCCGATGTGGCAAGTGAACAGATGTAGACTCCATTGGTGGCTACTCTTGTAGTTGTTCCTGAACTCGATCAGGAATTTTTAGATGTCTTCTCATAACATACAGTGAAGGAGTTACTACCCCCCCCACTCGTTTCATGTGACTGTGCATTCGACTTGAAACCTGTATATGAAATCCACTTTAGTCTGGTATAATCCCTATCTAATTCTGAGAAGGATGTGCTAGCAGCAATTAAAGGAGAACTTAGAAAGCGGTCTCATAGTGCCCTCTGCTTCACTTGCAGGAGCTCCCTTATTCTTCATTTCTGAGAAGATGAAAGATCTCAGACCTTGTGTCTGGTTTTTTGTTTTTGCTTTTCCAGAAAGTTGATTAGATAACAATTAAGGATCAGAACCCTCTTCTACTTATTAGGGAGATCTCTGAAGTTGTTTGAGAATTTGGTATATTTACCAAGCTAGATCTTAATGGACGGTACCAACTGATACGCATGAAAGAAGGCAATGAGTGGAAGACAGCTTTTCGTTCCCCATTTGGTCATTGAGTATAGAGTTATGCCATTCGGTCTCTGTAGTGCTCCTTCAGTCTTCCAGAGATTAATGGATAGCATTTTCCCTGACCTGCTCTATCAATATGTCATCATATATCTTTATGATATCCTGATCTTTTCTAAGAATTTATCTGACCATTGTCAACATGTTTCTGAGGTGTTTGACTGGCCGAGGCTGCAGGGGTGGGAGGATGCAGGGCTGCAGATACTGGGGGACCTATATGAGAACGGTGAATTGATCCCCTACCAAACGCTGCAGGACCGCTTTGACCTCCAGAGGGGGGGATTTCCTGATGCATGCGGCCGTAACACGAGCGATGCAAGCACACTGGGGGGAAGGGATCCAGGAGCCCCCGACATCAATGGCCTGCCAATATACAATTATGGTGGCCGGCATGTATAAAGCTGTGACATGCCTCTACTCGCGAATGTTACGCGAGACGCTGCAACCCCTGACCAAGCTGAAAGAGACTTGGGAGCTTGAGCTGGAGACTGAGATCCCGGATACCACATGGGCACAGATAGTGAGGCGGGCGAGAAAGAGCACAAGAAACGCTCATTTCCAGTTAATCCATTTCTACATACTGCATAGGGCCTATCTCACACCCAGGAGGATTGAGAGGTATTTCGGAGTGACAGATGCAGCATGCCCCAGATGCAACGCAGTGGGGGCGGACCTGGGACATTTGCTCTGGGACTGCACACATCTGCGAGACTTTTGGAGGGAATTTATTGAGACTCTGAATACTGTTACCGAAAGGGAGTTGCATATCACCAAAGTGGTGGGCGTGTTACATTAGTTTCCGCACACACCCAAAAACAAGATTTCGAGCAAATTTGTGGATATGGGACTGATCTTAGCTAAGAGAGAATTGACTAGGAACTGGAAATCAAAACAATGCCCAACACTAAGGAGGTGGACCAACGAAATGCTTAGGTGGGCTGCGAGCGAAAGCACGCTCAGATACCAGTTAGCCCGCCGTAGGTCAGACGACAGAGCATTGGAAGCGGCCATGGAATGAGAGATGCTAGTGCAAGCTTTGCGAGACCGCATGATGGAAGAGGAGGGCAGCCTCTCTGAGTCGAGCGAAGTAGAACCCCCGACACTAACCAGGAACACATTCCCAACAAGACATCACCACTCCTGATAGCACACACATTTGCACATTACGGTAGAGCTTAGGCGCAGGGCAGAGCACTCGGGGGGGGGGGGGGGGAAGAGGTTGATTGGGGAGGGTAGGGGAGCTGGGTCGAAGGGGTGGGGGCTGGGGGCTGGGGGCAGGGGTTGCTAGAGCGGTGCGGGGCGAAAATATCAAAAGCACGTTGTACTACTCCGAGTATATCGAAAGTCACATGCGCAAGATGGCAGACAGGATGACCCACTGATTGACGCCGCCCGACCTACCTCCGGGTTGTGGGCTTATTGGCTGTGTACACTCCAAGAAGGGAGGGGAGCATGTTGACACCTGTGGAGAAGGAATATTGTACACATGTGAACTAAACTATTATCCTGCAATAAAAACGGTTTAAAAAAACATGTTTCTGAGGTGTTAAACAGATTACGGAATAATCATTTAACTTGCAAACCACAAAAGTGCCCATTTGAGAAACCAGAAATTGAGCACCTGGGATTCATACTAAATGTCATGGGTGTCCGTATCAATCAATCAATCAATCAATCAAGGCATTTGTATAGCGCGCTACTCACCCGGAGGGTCTCAAGGCGCTGGGGGGGGGGGGGGGGGGGTCCGCTGCTGCTCGAACAGCCAGGTCTTGAGTTGCTTCCTGAAGGAGAGGTGGTCTTGGGTCAGGCGGAGGTGGATGGGGGGAGAGTTCCAAGTCTTGGCTGCCAGGTAGGAGAAGGATCTTCCTCCCTTGGTGGCTCTTTGGATGCGTGGAACGGCGGCGAGGGCGTGGCTGGTCGATCGTAGTTGGCGGGTGGGAGTGTAGAAGGTCAGGCGGTTGTTGAGGTACCTGGGGCCCAGGTCGTGGACGGCCTTGTGTGCGTGGGTGAGGAGTCGGAACGTGATTATCTTGCTGGCGGGTAGCCAGTGCAGGTCTCTCAGGTGTCCGAAGATGTGGCTGTGTCGGGGATGTCAAGGATGAGTTGCGCGGAGGCGTTCTGGATGCGTTGGAGTCTTTTCTGTAGTTTGGTTGTGGTTCTGGCGTAGAGGGTGTTTCCGTAGTCCAGTCGGCTGGTGACGAGAGCCTGGGTGACCGTCTTTCTGGTTTTGGTGGGGATCCATCGGAAGATCTTTCGGAGCATGCGTAGGATGTTGAAACATGATGATGAGACGGCGTTGACTTGTCTGGTCATCGAGAGGGAGGAGTCCAGGATGAAGCCCAGGTTGCGTGCGTGGTCCGTGGGTTTGGGTGCGCTGCCCAGGGTGGGGGGGCCACCAGGAGTCGTCCCAGGCAGAGGGTGATGATCCAAGGATGAGGACTTCCGTCTTGTCTGAGTTCAGTTTCAGTCGGCTGTTCATCATCCACTCGGCTACGTCTTTCATCCCTTCGTGTAGGTTGGTTCTGGCGGTGGCTGGGTCGTTGGTGAGGGAGAGGATCAGCTGGGTGTCGTCGGCGTAGGAGATGATGTTGAGGTTGTGTTGGCGTGCGATGGCTGTGAGGGGGCTCATGTAGACGTTGAAGAGGGTGGGGCTGAGTGATGATCCTTGTGATACCCCGCAGATGACTTCGGTGGCCTCGGATCTGAACGGGGGAGGCGGACTCTCTGGGTTGTTCCGGGGAGGAACGAGATGATCCAGTTTAGTGCCCTTTCTTGGATTCCGATGTTGCTGAGGCGCTGCACTAGGGTGTGGTGGCAGACAGTATCGAACGCTGTGGAGAGGTCCAGGAGGATGAGGGCCGCTGTTTCCCCGTTGTCGAGCAGGGCTCGGATGTCGTCAGTGGCTGCGATGAGGGCGGTCTTGGTGCTGTGGTTGGCTCGGAAGCCGGATTGCGAGTGGTCGAGGGACCCATTTGTCTCGAGGAAGGCGGCCAGCTGTCTGTTGATGGTCTTCTCGATGACTTTGGCAGGAAAAGGGAGGAACGAGATGGGGCGGTAGTTCTTGAGGTCGGAGGGTCTGCTGATGGTTTCTTCAGGAGGGCGCTGAGTTCGGCATGCTTCCAGCTTTCCGGGAAGGTGGCGGTGTCGAAGGAGCAGTTGGTGATGTCCCGGAGTTGGGGTGCGATGACGGAGTTTGCCTTGTTGAAGACGTGGTGGGGGCAGGGGTCGGTTGGTGATCCGGAGTGGATGGTGTTCATCATGTGAATGGTGTCTTCGGTGCTGACCGGGGTCCAGGCGCAGAGGGTGGTGGTGGGGGGCATAGGTTCGGTGGTTGGGTGCGTGGTTTGTGCGCCGAAGCTGTTGTGTATCTCGGCAATCTTGAGGTGAAAGAACGAGGCGAGTGAGTCGCAAAGGTCTTGTGAGGGAGTGATGTCGTTGTTTCCGGCGCTGGGGTTGGAGAGCTCTTTGACGATGCTGAAGAGTTCCTTGCTGTTGTGTGCGTTGTTGTCTAGTCGTTCCTTGAATGCTGTCCTCTTGGTGGTGTGGATCAGCTGGTGGTGTTTGTGGGAGGCGTGCTTGAGGGCGTCAAGTTGTCAGTGGTCGTGTTTTTTCGCCAGGCTTTCTCGAAGGTACGGCAGTTTTTCTTGGAGTTCTTGAGGTCGTCGTTGAACCAGGAGGCTTTCTTGCTGCCGGGCCTGCTGGGATGGATTTTCAGAGGTGCGAGGTCATCAGCGCAGTTCGTGATCCATTGTCTGAGGTTGTTGGCTGCTTGGTTGGGGTCTGTTGAGCTGGCGGGAGGGTTCTGGTTCAGTGATGTGGTGAGCTAGTCGGTGGTGATCTTGTTCCATCTCCTCCGGGGAGCCTGTTGCGGGTGGTGGTGAGTCGTGGTTTTTCTGAAGCTGAAGTGGACGCAGTTGTGGTCTGTCCAGTGGAGTCCGGTGGTGTAGGTGAAGGAGATGTACTTGCTGGAGGAGAAGACTGGGTCCAGCGTGTGTCCGGTGTAGTGGGTGGGGGTGTTCACCAGTTGCTTGAGTCCAAGGTTTGCGAGGTTGTCCAGCAGGGTGGTGGTGTTGTCGTTGTTGTTCTCCAGGTGGAAGTTGAGGTCCCCTAGGAGGATGTAGTCAGCGGAGGGGAGGGCGTGCTGGCTGATGAAGTCTGCAATGTCTTCGCTGAATTGAGTGCGGGGTCCTGGGGGTCTGTAGATGAGGGTGCCTCTGAGTGTGGTCTTGGGGTCGGTGTGTATCTGGAAGTGAAGGTGTTCGGCGGCTGTGAGGGTGTTGTCGGAGTTGGTCTTGATGCGGATGGTGTTTCTGTGGACGATGGCGATGCCTCCTCCTGTCTGGTTGACGCGGTCCCTCGAGTATAGATCCTAGTAAGGTCACTGCAGTTCTTGATTGGCCAGCTCCATAGACTGTCAAGGAAACCCAATGTGTTTTGGGTTTTGCCAATTTTTATTGGCGGTTCATAAAGCATTTCTCTACCTACTCGTCTGAAATCTCCTGTTTCCTCAAGAAGGAGAATCTGGGCCACGGTTTCCAATGGGATCCTCGTGCTGAGATGTCCTTTCGGTATCTAAAGATGGCAATTACCTGTACACCCGTCCTTCGACATCCTGACCCTTTGTGGTAGAAACAGACTAATCTGAGAATGCTCTGAGGTGGTTCTTTTACAGAGACAAGATAATGACTCTCAGGAACATCCCTTGTTCTATTACTTTTGTTCCCCCATCTGCTGAGCGAAACTCTTCAGTATTATAAAGTGAATCATTGGCCATGAAGGAGGTGTGCGCTAAATGGAGATATCTATTATTAGGAGCCAGGTATTCTTTTGAAATAATAACAGACCATCGTAACCGTAAATCTTTAAAAACCATTCAATGTCACAATGGTAGACAGGCTTGGTAGGCTTATGCCTTTTCCTAGTTTGACTTCCATGTGACATTTGTTCCGGGAACTGCCAATTAGATCGCATATGCTCTATCCTGATGATTCCCTGAGGAGACCATGATTTCTCAACAAACCATACGATCTCCTGACGGAGTGCTTCTGAGTATAACCTCATTCATTGAGCAAGTGCAGATAAAATTGTCCTTCAATTATGGCATGATAATGAATTTGCTGGTCATAGAGGGTTTAAAATACCTTGGAATTGCTGTGTTTTTGGTGGCCATCCATAGTGAAGGACACCAAGAGTTATGTGTCCTGTTGTCAGACTTGTTCCCAAGCAAAAGTATCACACCAAAGACCTATTGGTTAACTACAACCCTTACCTGTGGCCACTGGTTGTTTGCTTTCTACTGGGATATATTTCATTGTGGACTTACCCATCTCAGAGGGCAAAACTACAAAATGGTTGTGGTGGATTCCTTTTCAAAGGTGGCCCATGTGTCATCCCTAACAAAGTTACCCAGTGCCAAGGAAGCAGACCAATATTTTCTGTGTGATGTTAACAGATTATATGGATGTCCAGAGAAAATAACCTCCGACCGAGCCCCACAGTTTATATCTCATCTAATTTTTTGAAAGATTTTTGCTTAGTATTGGGTATATCCTGAGCTGTGACTTCAGGATTTCATCCACAAACCAATTGACTTACTGAGAGCACCAACCACACTTTAGAACACTACTTGAGATGTTTTTGTAGTGCCACTGCTGACAATTGGGTGTCTTTTCTTCCTTTTGCAGAGTTCCTCTTAGATAATACTGTCACCCTTACAGCCGCGATCACTTTCACTTTCGTGGCCGTGTCTTTTTCGCGGCCAATGCTTTTTAAAAATTTTAACTTTTAGCGCGCCATCCCACTCCGTGGTGTTCATTTGCTTCCCAGCCCCCGTTCATCCAGGGCATTCAAGTCCCTGGATGTTCCTTTTCTTTTAGTTTTATTTCTATATTGGGGGGGGGGGGGGGGGGGGGAAGGGGGGGGGGCACTTTACCTTTTAAGTAAGCGCCCGTGCGGCGATTGTAGCAAAAGTAAAGAAATTGATGTTTTTATCTCTTTCTCTACTTTTGCAGCAATCGTGGCACCAGCGCTTTACCTTTTAACCATGAGTAAAGCGCTGGTGCCGGATTGCTGCAAAAGTAAAGAAATAGAAAAAAACATCTATTTCTTTACTTTTGCTATAATCTTGGCACCGCACCCTACTTTTAACCATGTTAAAAGTAAAGCGTGGGTGCTGCGATTATAGCAAGTGCCAGTAGCAGAATGTCAGACCCATTCAGAGAGGGACTTTATGGCCTGTGCAGCACACACAGGAGTTCCTCAAAATGAATGGGCACGTTTGAAGATAAGCACCGAATGAGGTGAGACATAAAATAAGAAAAACAAGTATATTGTAGCCAATATGTCTTGCCTTTGGGACCTTATAAGTGTTTAACCATGCAACAGTAATGCTGTTGCGCAAAGGATATTGTGCTGCATAACTTAATACTTATAAGGTCCCAAAAGCTAGACCTATTGGCTATGCCAATGCTTGTTCTGTTTGCAAGGGTTTCAACCCAGATCGTGACCTCCGGTAACAAGAGTGCCTAGCATCCATTCCTGTAGTCTCCGTTGTTTTGTCTACAAGATAAAACAAGTGGCGAAGAACTTACAATTAGCCAGGGATATGATGAAAGCATATTCTGATAAACATCAGCGTCCTGAACTGGATTATCAGGTTTGAGATCAGGTATGGTTATCCTCCCAATTTTCGCCTTCTAAGAGTTGAAATTCTAAGTTTAGCCCCCTCTTTTTGGGTCCCTTTTCTGTCACCCACAAGGTTAATCCTGCCACTGTGTGTTTGCTCCTTCTTGACTCTTAAAAAGTTCTTCCTACTTTTCATGTTTCTCAACTAAAACCTTATGTTTTTGACAGATTCTCTGGTACCTCTTTGATCCATCATGGTTGACTTATTGGAGGGCACCATATTCCAATAAGGAAGATTCCCTCACTCCATTTACACTCCAACCAGTCCTCTACTTTCCAGGAACAGCTACCCTCCTTGTGTATTAGTCAAATAACAGTACGCAACTTTAAAGTTAGCAAAGCCTTTTTTTTTCTTCTCCAAAGTGGTAAGTAATCAAGATTACTCTGCAGAAGATTTATTAAAGAAACTCAATTGAGTGAACCTCATCTAGGTAGAATTGTCACTGATTATGCACCCAAATGGATTGCGTTTTTTAATTTTTTTTAATCTGCTTGTGAAACCATATGTTGTGAATCTTCATAACTCAAAGAACCTCCTTCTTTGGTAACTGGGTCGAAGGTGACCTTAATCTTGCATTGTTGTATGTTATTTATACAAAATATGAGAAAAGTAGCCGTATTACAATTATACACATGAAAAAAAACATTCTCTATTACGATTTCTGGTAAGTGAATTTGGTTATCCACCTCTCTCTTTGGCTTCTGTGAGAAAAGGTTTTTCGTACCCTCCTTGAATATTTAAAAATTCCGAGCTGATAGATTAGCATGGTTACTTGAAAACATAGGTTTTGTTTTATGGCACTTATTCCAAAGATCCTTTTCCAGTGGACAGTTTGTCGTGCCCTGATCTAATTGGCCTATCTAAACTCTTTGCTGAGTTTTAGAAGCTATGCATTAGACTTGATGTATTTCTTAAAACATGAAAATGTAAGTAAAAACATGTAAACTGTGATTTTTAAAGAGGTAAGCCTTGAAACTCTAATTTTCTATATATATCCCACGTTCTCTTTCAGGGCCCTTCCATTTTAATAACAACCAATTTGCAATTTTGTAATTTATATAACTGCATGGGAATCTTGATGGAATAGTTACAGTTTACATTATGTTGACTACATTGGTATGTAACGGTGCATTGGGGTCACCAATAGCAGTGTCAATTCCATGAAAATAATAAATGGTCTTAAAACCTAATCTTTGCATTTTTTTTATTTTGCCGAGATAAATCAATTTTTCAGTCTGTTTATTGGTTTCGTGGGCTGTTTATATAGATTTCAGAGCCTGAATACTTTGTATATACCAGCTCTACACATAATACACAAGTTCCAGAATGACCAAAGGTGATTTTTTCTGTAAGGCCTATTGTAGTGATTATTTATTCTAGGATTGGAAGGTAAGAGTAGCTGCAAAATGCTGTCAGACCTCGTACCCCCAGAGATGCTGTGTAAGTTGCTCACATGCAGTCAGTCAGGTTCTGCTTTAGGGCATATGGGACACAGACCATATGTCTTTTGTTATTACTAACTGAAAACTGTTATTTATAAAATAAGGTATTGTATGATTGCCTAATGCATCTTGATTCATTTCTTTACTTTATGTAATACCAAACATTTTTGTGTTGTCCCCGTCACTTCAGAATGCTCTTGGTGGGTTTTTATGATATCCAAGTGTTTTTATAAACCTGCCATTTCTATTTTACTGTCACATGCTTTCACTTTTATATTCTTTGTTAGTCATGATTATAGCATTTCCTCTTTTCCACAAAGGCTTAACTGATGCTAGAAATAACAAGGAATCATTTTGAAACTGTAAACTTGTTTAGATTACATTGGGAAGTATTATTATTACCTTATTTACATGATTTACCTTTCTTAAAATGTTGTTATTCTAAAAATGCCATCATTATGATTGCCTGTCCTTGAAAGTGGTATAAGCGGTTTCCTGATATCCGTTCTGTCCAAGGACCTCCATATCGCGTGTTTCACCATTGAACATCTGTGTAGTCTACTTTTGGACAACCAGAAGTAAATGCATTGATTTAAATTTGAATTAGCTATCTAACTGTTAAAGGTATTTCACCCATTTCTCTGATAGGTGAATATCTAGCTTTTCAGTGAGGTTATCTACCCATGCAAATAATACCGAGTATGCGTACTGCACCTTGGGTTGACTTCCAGTAAACTGTCAATCCACTTGAGAAATGATGTACATTTTGTTAATTTTATGCTTACTAGGTGCAGTTTATAATGCTTGTACGACATAAAGCATTGTATGTAGACTACTAGACAGCAAGGAACTGAATTGTTAACACAAGTTTGTAGCGGACTGTTCTGAATCGGTTTTATCCAGTAGGTGAAAGACCAGCTATGAAAAATGTTGATTAAGAGCTGTGTAAAGTTTAATATATATATATTTTTACTTCTGAAAACACATTTAGACTCCCACTCTCCCCCCCCCATTACTATGTTGTCTTTTGAGCCCTTGCTCTGGTTGTACTTCATCAAATTATTGCGCAACGTTTTCAGCTGTTTAACTCATTATATCTGGATGGGGGCTTGTGATGAGTACTTGAACTGGTGTGTCCTAAAGCTTTTAAATATCGATGGCACCTTAAGTCTTGTTTGCATTGCAACGTGTTTGAGGTGAAGCTGTCTGGATTGGCGAAAGAGGGGCTCAAGCTTATGTCTAGGACCATAAAGTGGCAAACTCTTTTGGTAGTCCTTTTCCTTTTTAAATGGATGCACATCACCTGATTGCCTATCACCTTGGAGCCAGTAGATTTATTTATTTTGACTGGGTTGATGGCTTCTTACTGGATACCATCATCCCAGCAACAACAAAAAAATCTTGCTTCTCTGTTTTTTCATGTGGCTGTCTGCTTCTGGATTCCTATTTTCATTGTTCTAGATCACTTGTTAGCGGAGGAGAGTTAACAGCTCAAAAAGACACACAACAAATTTACTTTCTCTTCATGTACCTTGAGACTGTGAAACCACCTCCCTTTGCACAGCAGACCTGTCTCCTTTTTTGCAATTTAAGCAAGGTCTTGTTCTAAAACTTTATTCGATCTTTGCCTTTAAGATCATAAAAGTACATGGTAAGTATTCAGAGATACAGTTACATAACCATTTCGCAAAAGAGATAAAGAAAGCAATACAATTCCTTTTATCTCTCAAGTGGGTATACCTTTACACACCTAACCATTCTTCAATTAAGTTTTGAGCCATATCAGTTAAAAAAACTAAAGAAAATAAAACGATCCATAACCTTTTTACTGTTGCACATGTCTCCTTTTGTTCCTACCAGCCCACAAAAATGAAGCTAATGAAAAACACACCAAAGGATCAGGCAAGGATTTAAACAAGTATAAGGCAAACCGACATTGCTTAAAATGGTATTGTTTTAAAATGGGTACAATAAATGGTTTCCTTCCCTCTGATAAAAGCCACAACAAAATAAAATGTGGAGGTCACTTTGGGGGGATTTTAAGTCACAAGGACAGAGGGACAATTCCGAATGTTTAAAAGTCCTCTCTGGGAACCCTAACATTAAAGGTACTATGCTCAGACGGAACCTCAGCAGGATTAATTTGTGGTGGGCAATGGGAATATCTTTTAAGTAAAAATATCCTCCCTCTAACAATGATGGTGTTAATTGATACATGAGGTCTGCCTGCTCACAATAATTCCTTTCCTTTCGGACATATTGAGCCCGGCACATAAAGGTGTCCGCCAACTTCTGTTTGGACATCTTTTTTGCACGTTGTCGGGATTTCAAAAAGCTCCGCCAAGCCCAGGGTGGTCAACTCCTGTTTCACATATTGCAACCACCAAATCCTGTCTTGGTTATCCATCTTTAGAATATCTCTAATTATGTTTTGGGTTAGGGTCACTGTGTCCCTGCGCCAGATGGAAAGCCAAAGCTGAAGGGGGCCAGTCTGATAAAGTCCGTAATGTACGACAGAACTAGTTCCTTGTGGGCTACATAATTCGAGAATGATTCTGGGAGGGAGACCACGGATTTAAAAATCTGTTTTTGATAATTTTCAATGGCTCAATAGATGACATACCCCATACCCCAGCTCCATAGGTAGCTGCCTACTTTGCCTTGGCATGATAGATTTTTGTAATTGGAATTAATGGTTTTGCCCTCAATTTTTAGGAAAAAGATTTTATTGCTCCTACACTCCTCTCCATCCCCAAGGCTCTTCCTTTGACCAGCTGTGCCAATGCTTGTTTATTGTCGAATAATACCCCTAAGTAAGGGAATGATTCAACCACAGTAATTAGACCAGAATCCATATTAAAATGTGGTTGCTTCTCTCTTTTATCAGCCCTGACGACCATTACAAATGACTTGGACTGGTTAACTTTTAAATCCAGCGAAGCCAAAAATGACGCATAAGCTGTAATAAGGGACTGGAGACCTAGCATCCGCATAGGCAAGAATCGGCAGCAGTTTTGAACCTGAAACAGGGACGTCTTAGGTTGCATCCCCAAGGGCCCTCTCAACCTCATTAGTGTAAATAGAGAAGAGAAATGGGGCGAGGACGTAACATTGCCATACTGCTCTAGAGATGTTAAAATAACCGGTACATTCACCGTTTTTCCCATAACGAACGAATGCCGAAGCGTACAATTGGCGAATTAAATCCATTATGGCCCGATCAATCCCCATATCTTTCATTATACACCAGAGCTTAGAGTGGCAAACACAATCAAATGCCGAAGATAAATCTGTAAAAGCAAGATACAGTTGCCCACTCTTAGCCCCGGTGTATTTATCCATAATTAAAGAGAGGTTTAGGCACTGGTCTACTGTCCCATCCCTCGCCGAAACCCATATTGGGTTTGCTTTAAAATATCCCTGTCCCGTGCCCATGTCTCCAATCTCACAAGAAGAAGGCGCCCCATTAGTTTCGCTGTAGAATCAATAAGGGAAATTGTTCTGTAGTTTTTGGGATTGCCCTAATCGCCCATTTATAGATCGGAACAATCGCACTGGTTGACCACGAGGGGGGCGGGCCTGTTATTGTTATGTTATTAAAAGCGTTGGTTAGCAGGGTCTTCATTCGCCTGAAAAAGATCTATCTGGACCCCATCGGGACCCGGGGCCTTCCCCGCACTGCACGCCTTTAGCCCACTCCTTACTTCCTCCAGCGTAAATGGTAAATGGACAGGCGTGGAATCAGCTGAGGATTTAGATGGGAAGAACAATGGATCACTGTCCAAAAAGATTTTTCCAAAATGTACCACCCAGTCGTCCTCTCCAACATTAGTATCCAAAGTAGAATCCATTTGCATTTTAAAATAAGGGGCGGTAATTACCTCCCAAAAATCTTAACTACTACCCGTAGTTGAAGGGTGTTCAAGTTTGAGCCAGGCTTCCTCCCTCATGGTACTCTCCCTTTTCCTTCTAGTACATTTATAATCACTTCGAAGTGAGATGATTGCGGGTTGGTCTCTGGGTTTAGCTCTCAACGCCGTCAAGAGAGCCTTCCACTTTTTCAAACAGGGTGAGTCAAACCATCCCTTGGCCTTTAAAGCTTTCTCTTTTTTGTTCCGGGTAAGTACCACCTTTATCTGTTCTAAAAGTTCAGTAAAGGAGGATACCAGGGCTAAAGGGGGAATTACCTAGATCCAGACATCACACAATGTTATCACAAGTAGACCTTATTACTTCACGGGTAAGGTTAAGCTTGACTATCTCCGCCCATTGTAATTGGTAGCCATTGCATCTGGATAATAATGGTAGGTCTATGTCCTGTTGTTGAATAATTACTTCCTTAAGGTTAAGAGGGATCTCACATGTTAGGATCGCATGATCGCTATAGGTCATAAATTGTGCATCTAAATATCTGCAACTATCGTTGGGAGGTAGTGACCAATATAAAATCACTTATTGATTCCTGTGTTACTTGCCTGAATGTGTTCTAGGGGAGATCTGACAAAATGGAGACCTCACTAATTATTATCATATTTCTCAGGAAGAGGGACTGGTTCAAACGCATTCCATAGGTGCTATGGGAAAGGTGATAGGCCGGGTTACCCCTTGTGTCCTCCAGGCCACATACTCGGTCATGATTGAATTTACAAGGACATATATTGAAGTCCCCCAACCAGATCATATTTAGAGGGACGTTCTTCTTAACTAGGTTTGAAGCCTGGTCAATTGCCTTATTTACCTGATCGACCACTGGGTGCATATTACTCCCAAAATTGTTATAATAATTTATTAACAAGCAGGTGCCTAGGGTGGGAAGCTCAAGAGTAAGAAGATGAAAGTATGGGCTTTCCCCTACAAACTTCTTTATTGTTAATAGGGCTGTGTTAGGGATCAAGGTTAAAAGGCCCCCCTTTGCCCTGCCTGAAGCTGACTGAGATGTCATGGTCTGAAAAGAATGGTACCCATTTATAAAAATCTGTTCCGTAGCCCATGTCTCCTGTAAGCAGGTGATATCCTGTCCCTGCCAGATATTTTCACAACAAACTTCGGCCAATTTACATGTAATGCTCGCCACGTTCCAAGATACTATTTTGAGTTTATATACATTTTCCTGCCTCACCTCACTGTTAAAATTACTGTAGGGGAGTCAGATATTTGGTCGCCCAAATTGGCCAGCCCTATGGTAGAGTGGACATGTAGTCAATCACATTGCTCCAAATCAGAGAGTGGGGCAAATCTATTCTCACAGGGGAGCCCTACCTCATTTACAGTGCCAGGCCTCGCCCTAAATCCCTGTGGATGCACCCTAAATTCTAGGGCAGGGCCTGACAATGGCCTATCTAAATATTGTAGAGAGAGCTATGTGATCTGAGTGCCTTTTTGAGGGTTGCCCTGTAATTGAACTAGTATAGAACTTGATGCCAAGCAATTATTAAAATTGATTATCACACAATCCCCTTCCAGTGATTAAGGCGAGAGCCCCTGCCATTCTACCCTCCTCGCCATTATGATTTGATTTGCAAGAGGTACCCCCCTCCACGATGATCCACTAGTATGCTGGGATAGCCAATGAAGGGCTTTGTCCATCAATTGTGAAGTTGATTTGACCTGCCCCTTCCTCAGGGTAGGAACTTTGGCTAACAGCTCAAAAAGATACCCAACAAATGTACTTTCTCTTCATGTACCATGAGACTGTGAAACAACCACCCTTTGCACTGCAGACGTGTCTCCTTTTTTCACAATTTAAGAAAGGTCTCAAAAACCATATCACATTCCTCCTACATCTTAAATTGTATCTATTCCCCCGCCACCTTGCTACCCAACCGTTATGCTGCCTTTATGGATCTCTAGTTTATTGGCACAGAATTTATGTCTAGCATAAAATTAATAAAATACCTGCGTATCTTCGTATTTTCTCATTTTGAATATGCATTTGTTGCAGACTACAGCGCGTTGTTGCAGTCTGGGGTTAGGTTTGCTCAATATATGAAAAAAATAATTAAAATGAGCAATGGAATGATCTGCCACAGCAGGCTAGGGTAATGATTGGCAATGGGGCACTTGTGAGTGCACTGCTTCTACAACTAATTAGGACGTGTGTTGCTGAGTCTGTCACGCATGTGGTGAGGAAGGTTTAGACTTCAGGACCTTGGGTTAATGAAGTTTGAGAATGCTTCGGGACATTTGTGGCTTTGTTTTTGTTAACAATGGTTCAGGGCAAGTTATGGATTTGCCTTTTCAAATAACTGGCAACAAACTCTTAGTTAAATAGAAGGTGCACCGTTCGATAATTTACATCAGCAGATGTTTGTATGCACTGATAAGGACATTATAGCATTGGGAAAACCTTCGGGACACCACTGTCAAGCAATTCAGGAACTTCTTTCTGTAAGAAGGTCTTATGCCTGACTTGGGGGTCATTTACTACTGCATTTTCTTTTGACCGCTTTAGAGAGGAAGCTTTTGGAAGTTGGACCTGTATCTAAGGGAAACTGAGCTTAGTTTTTTGGTGTGACTGGCTGGGAAATCAGGATACTGTAACAGGACTGTCCCCTGATTATCTGATCTCAACCAGGTCCCAGTGAACTGTTTCTGACCGAAGAGGAAATTGAGCAATATCTCAAAGGTGTAAAAAGAAGAGTCCCTAATCTATTTCGTGGTGTGCTCTACAACTCCCGCCCGGCCATGTTTACCCTGCATCTGCTTTCGTAATAGGATAGGCTATTGCTGAAACGATACAGCAAAGTCAGAAGGATTCCTTCTTTTTAAGGAATGATGATGAGTCTCCTTTCACAGAATCAACCATGTGCAGGCTCCAGTTACTTAGAAAAGAACGCCCAATGGATAACTTATTGAATCAATGTGTTTTGAGGTGGCGGATGGAACTAATCCCTCTGAACATGTTAATGCAACTGTCTGAAGGTTTTATGCCAGTACCGTTGGTTCATGTGATCAACTATATGATTTTGGTTGGGACGGAGTGAAGTTGGAAGCTATGCGTACAGAAGTAGTGCGGAATGAACACAAGCTGGTCATTCCAGGAGCAACTGCTGACTATATTGGTTACTGGCACATTTCCAAGCAGTTGATGTTATTCGTTATCAGCAGTCCTGAAACTGATGTCGGAGAAAACATCATTTGCCTCGGGTATTGACAAATTTAAAGGAGATATTTTGTGGGTTGGTACGTGCCTGTATTACTATACAATGCAGTAGGAAAGTGGATTAGAGCGAGGCTAAGGAAGGCACTGCTCTAAGAATGTATTTATTTTTCTGTCCTACTACTTTTCTGTTCGATCTGCAGTGGCATCTTTCTCTTTCGTTTAATCCTGAAGAGCCATTTGCCCGTTTTAAATGAGACCATGGATGGGCTGTTCAACTGAAGAAAGACTTTGCTGCGGCTCTCACCTCACGACATGTTCTGCCTTTCAGCAGGTCTGCAGGGGATTTGCCCTAGTAATGATTATACCAAATTGGTTATTCTATTTTATACGTAATCCTGGAACTGTACCAGGGGTTTAACCTTATTATTAGTGTTAGCCTGTGCTTCCTGAAAAACTCACCTGCTGAGCATAAGACCAACAAACACAAACCTCTCAGACGCTTTCACTTTGGTCTCCTACTCCTGTAATATCTTTCTATGATCTCGTAACTAAACCGTCTAGTGTATCGCTAGAGATTCTGGTTATAGCGAATGTGTGAAATTTTTAATGTGCAAGCATATTTTTGTGAAAATCCTGATAATTGGCTTTTATGTAGTGTCCATAGTTCATGCATCGTTTCTCCCTCCCCGGCACTTACCTGTTCGGGAATAATATTTTCTCCCTTGTGTCTGCATGTCGCAGAGAATGGATATGTTCTATTCTTGCGAGTTTGTTTAGGATTGCTATATTTGTCTTGCGACTGAAATCGGTGGATGACTGACAGTCCTGTAAGAAGTACCAGAATTGTTAACCTAGCGTATAAAAAAGGTTTATGGTTGCTCCTAAACTGTATCCTGCAGTTCTGTTTTGACGGGGAAAAGTTTTTTTAGTAAAATGGGGACCGTTTTGAAAACGTCAGAAGTTCATGACCGTAGTATATTATCATAGTTAATGCTAGAAATATGCAAAGGTTCTGAGGGGAAAAAATGTGCAATTTAGAAGATGCCCAGCTATAGTTGGTGGCACTGGATTTATGCGCCTCTGACTTTTACACATAAATAGGGTCTTGCCACATAATCTAGCTTCTGCTGCATAATCCACAGGCTTTAACAAATAAAATGTTCTTAGCTCAAATAGATCAAAAGTTTCTAAAATCCCAGTGACGACTATTGCTGGGCATTCTTTGGAAGGCTCTATGCAAGGGTTGGCTGGTCTCCCTCCTTTCAGTTGTTTATTACTTTATTGATGTTAAACTCGTACTAATGAGGTTCTTTGCCCAGATAATGTTAATGTGTGTTATTATTGCTTCACACTTGTCATTTTATCACAAGGTGTGCCGCACTACGTTGCCCAATTTGCTTTATCTTGCCACATAATTTAGTCAACCATGTCACAGAATGCTGGTGCTCCCCTCACGCATAGTTTCTGGGGCCCTGGTTATATTCGCTACATTGAATGATCCTAACCACATCTCTTGAAGCTCTTCGTTCCTCTGTCAGCTCAGCTGCTCATGTTAAGAAGGCTCAGAAACTGGGCAAAATTTGGTTGTGAGAGATAAACGAGTAATTTTACAATTTGTTCTATTTCATCACATATTCCTAGTTCGAAATGTAAAGAAAATTAGCTGTTAAACTATGCATGGAGGTTTATTGCGCTCATTCACATGGGGAGGATTACCAGTAAGTGACATTACACTTCCTGCTTCCTGGCTTGGGAAATCTGCCAATTCTGCCATTTAAACTGCGGCACGCGCACGGCTGCTCCTCTGGGTGCAGTTTCTGCTCCACTCCGCGCTTTACTGCAGACTTGAACAAATTGTTCACTGAAAAGCTTCATACTGTTTGCTGTGGTGATGGAAGACCTGAAAGGATTAGAAAGATAGCACGCCCCGCCCCCAGCCTTCACAATTGCCTGAGAGGGATGGGCAAAGCATGTCATGTCCGCAGTGTGTGTGTGTGTTGCCGTGTGTGTCTTGGGGGAGGGGTATGAAAGGCAGCTCACTGCTCTGATAATGACTCTCGCCTGACAGAGGAAAGAATGCACCGGCTGTAATTGCAGCACAGAGCTCTGAGCAGGAAAAGGCAAGATGGCTGCCTGCTAACCTGGGCTACGGGCTGAGGGAAATACATGGTACATAATATCACAAACATGCCGCGTTCGGACGTGACCAGTTCTTGAATTTGCGAGACACTCGACTGGTGCAGAAAGAGGGATACAGCTGTCAGTCTAGTAGTGGCATTGGGAAAGGGTTTGATATAGGAGAATCGAAAAATGGGCTGGAAATATCCGCATCAGCATGTGGGGGGTGCTGTGTCGTGCTACATTTCCCCCATTGTGATATTGGCGTCAAAGGTATTATTGTCAGACAGGACCAAAAAAAACACCCTGCCTGGCGGTAGTGAGTGATGCAACCCAGATGAAATAACCTCTCAATTAATTACACGACATGTGTGCTGAAACCAACGCCCAACTTAATCATTAAATTGTTTTCGTTAGATAAAATAATTAGCAGAGGGTGATAATTGTTCAACGCACCGTGATGCTCACAGCTGATTGCGGCTCGTCCCGCTGTCAAGGAGTGTTAGGGCTCCTACCACGAGGAATGGACGTGTTCTAGAGAGCATTCCTGGTGGCGTCTTGTTTTATGAATGAATGCTGGTGCCATCATGGTGTTAGGCGAGCTCTTGATTGTAATACACTAATGTTGTGAACGTCTGCCTATACTTTGGCTGGAATTAATACAGTTATGGTAAACAATTTTCTGGAAATCTTAGTCTCCACGGAATGCCCAAATATATCCCATTAATTCAGACCATCACAGTATGAAGCAGACTTTTGTTCCACGTGAGGAAAAAGTATATAGTGCCTTGCAAAATCTAACCGTTTTATTCACACACTGACCAATCAAAACGTCTTGCCTGTGTGCATTTTGGTGTGTGCATAGCTGTGTTTGTGTAAGAATGACCAAGATAGTTATTTGTTAAGAATTCGTAAAATGTATTCTAGGGGACGCGTTTGTAACCCCAATAGAATAGGAAGGTGTCTCCTTATAACAGATTGGTTATATTATTATCAATCTACCAGGCATGGGAATCACCCAGATGGTAGCTTGGTAGTAGGGAAAATATGGAAACTTTTAATAACCCTTGGGACGGTTTCCAAATATATTTTAATCATTTGAAGTTTTATGTCGAAGACATTGTTGGGTCTGTGATGTTGTAACAGGCGAAGCAATGGGCTTGATGGCTCCTCTTGATGGCTGTGTTTGTTTCTGTTGTGGTGCAGCTTACCAGAAAAAGTAGAAACTTAAGGTGTAATTATGATTAACCTTCGCACCAGGTATTCATATCATATCCATATCATTTCATAGACTTAAAAAACAGTTCACTGTTGAGGAAAAGAACCGCTTTTTCAAGGCATAAGCCTGAAATTCTTAGGTCAGTCCAAATGAAGGAGCTGGTTCTGGTGACAAACTAAAGCAAAAAAGGTGCTACATAATGTGCATTGTCATGTTGATGCATGCACTCTTTGGGCAAAAAGTTAAAGATCATGCGAGAAAGGTCTGTACTGCTACATTCATGAATAAGTGTGACGAGAAAAATCTCGGGTCCTCTACTGTGACGCAGAGTGATTTTGATTTCTCTATTATGAAAGAATGTCCGTGGTAATGTAAGAGCCAGGCTTGAGGTTTCTCTTTCTAAGAAGCTGTGTCTCAACCACCTGGAGATAACACATCCCAGTCAGGTACAATCTGATTTTGAATCTTTGTATAGCGAGAGGTTTAAAGTTTAGCAGAAACAATACATGCAGCAGGATATACTGATCAGTTCTGCAGCACTGTAGATTGTGCTTCTTGCCTCTCCTGCGTTGTCTTGTAGGAGAGAAAGTGTTTTACTGATGCTAAACTCTCATTTAGCCTTTCCTTCGTTGAATCGGGTTGTACGCGGGGTGCCTCTAACAGACTGCATGGAAGTGGAAAAGTCTTTCCTAGATACCGAAATAAAGGACATTCTTTAGATTTTATTTAAGACCAAAGATTCAAGGTTCAATTAATTGTGTTTTCCTATCTTCTATGTCACTCTTTATTGGCTGCAAAGGGCAATTACATAGTTAATTTGGTTGACGGATCGATGTTGTTGGTAGAGAAATGTCCCCTGCATGGTGAGCAGGCTTGTCCCATAGTCCTGAGTACCCGACTGCATGTGAAACTAGTATCTTAACTTTTTGTTTGGTCCTAGTGTCACGCTAACATGGATCTCACACCCCAGTGTGCCCTTGTATTGATATTCCTGCTTGGACATAGCATTAATGCTACCTGCTGTGAGCCGTCCCCTCCAAGAATCTTCAAGCTGCTATGTATTTTAATTGACCAATAATTAAGAGTGGAATAGTCTGACTATTTAGGTACTGTTTTCTGCTATATTGCCTATTGTTTTTGTTTTTTTTGGGCGGGGAGAACCTTTATTCAGTTAAATATCTTAACACTGTTTAGAAAATGAGTACATTAGAATCTAGTTTTTGTAATGCAGGTTTCAATTTAATATTTAGTTTGCAATTAATATTTTAAGTGATGTTTACAAAGTTTAAGTTCAAGTTTAAGTTCATTCTTTTTTTATTTTCTGTAGGTAGGTTTGACAGAATTTCTATTCTATTTCCAATTCATTAATTTGAACCGCGAATGGCTGCTAAATTAACCTTCTCTGTGATAACCGTGTGAACAAGGATAGGGAAAGCAATTTGTGACAGAGATCAGAATGTATCCGCCTCCACCAGTCCAAGGTGGCTGCTGGTGAGCTGATAATATAGAGAAGATCAAGGGAGGAGAGGGGAAGCGTAGGAGAGGTGCAGCTGGTGGGCGCAACCTGGTAAAACTGCACTAGCCATTTCTAATACGAGTTATAGAGAAGACCAGGGTGCTTCATAAAGAGGAC
This sequence comes from Lissotriton vulgaris, assembly GCF_964263255.1. Classification (NCBI taxonomy): domain Eukaryota; kingdom Metazoa; phylum Chordata; class Amphibia; order Caudata; family Salamandridae; genus Lissotriton; species Lissotriton vulgaris. The sequence goes on from NC_141699.1 coordinate 510,953,047, forward strand.
TAGCAAAGAGACTAGGTGAAACCAGAGCAGTCACTGCACATAGAGAGCTCAGGATCGAGAAGAGCTGAGGCTATAACAGCCGGAGTAGACCTGGCTATCAAAGACCCCAAGGAGATGGATCAGGGCAGGACCCAGGTGATCCAGAGGAGGATTGAGATTGAGACGGCAGAGGTGGGAGTAAATGAGTTTACACTTCCAGAACACAGCTACCTGAGTGAGAAAGGAGTGGAGTTCCCTGGCGTCCCTGTCCACGGTCAAGACTGTGACTACAGGCCAGAAGTGCATACATTTATGTTTAACTAGCACAACTGGTAGCCCTCGAAGTGGCAAGGGTGACGTTAAAAATGTGCACACTCTTTAACAGGCACTTGTTTGGCACTGAGAGTTGATGTGGTGGTGGACAACCCTAAAAAACGAATGAGTTAATCCTGAGCCTGATACATGGGTATTTTTTGTGCTTCCCATTCAGGGTCATTCTTCATGATCAGTGTTACCAGGAGGCCGAAGGGTCCATCTTCACAGTCCTATTTTTTTCCCCTCAAGAAACGAATCTATGAAATATATAAGACTGTATTCTTGATGTAAAGTGGCTTTTTCCAACAATATTTACCTTACCGAGCTTAGCACAGAGCTGATGTGCTCCGCATGGCTGCTGTGGCAAAACGGCCATGGCATAAACTTGAGCAGAAGGAGTTCGCTAAGCGATTGGCGGAATTCAGATCTCCGCTCCCTTCTGACATCGAGGAAGCGCAGGTGTGCTTTCAGGACTGGCTGATTGCCGGCCTGGATAGCTGCATCCCGGCTAAGCTGGGAGGAAAAGGCCGTGTTCTTTCTAATCCTTGGTTTTCTGACCTTTTAACGCATGCAAAAAAGGGATGCAAGCAGTTGGAACGCGCATGGCGTCGCTCTTATGAACCATCGGCTAAAGTGGTATACCGTAAGGCAGTAAAGGATTACCATAAGCCTATCCGTAAAACCCGAGCAGAATTTGTAGCTAACCAAATTCTGATTAGCTCTAACCCTACTAAAACCATCTTCAAACTGCTTAAAAATATGAAGACTGCTGGTCAGGCTAGGGCTTCTCTAGTTGCTTCTAATCAGCAGTGCGAGTCCTTAGCGCTCCACTTTGTGGGTAAAGTGGATCAGATCTACCAAAACCTCTCTTCTGGGGATACACTTAAGGTAAATGTCGAGTTATCAGGGCCAGCTAATGCGACGAATAATGGCCTGGTTTTCCTGCCATTGCTGTCGCTGGAAGAATTCCAGACTATAAGCGTCAAGATTAAATCTGGCTCGCCCGCTGGCAGCAAGTCACTTCTGGCAGATTCTACCTCTTATCTCCCCGGTGGCCTTAGAACTGGTTAACCTTTCGCTGAAGCTAGCCTCCGTTCCCAGGGCATGGAAGCATGCAAAGATCATTCCACTGTTGAAAAAACCATCTCAAGACCCTGAGGATCCAGGCAACTATCGCCCGAAATCACAGCTCCCGTTTATGGCGAAAGTGGTTGAGGCCCACGTTAATGTCATCTTATCCAACTACATTGATGAACATAACCTCTTCGACCCATCTCAAAATGGGCTCCGCCCCCGCCATAGCACGGAATCTGCCCTTTTCGCGGTTACGGAATCGATTCGAGGTAGGTTTGATGCGGATGAATCAGCAGCCTTGATTCTATTAGACCTAAGTGCCGCATTCAACACGGTATCCCATGAGATTCTCCTTCATCGTCTTTGGACGTTTGGTATTAGGGATGCTGCTTTGGAATGGGTTTGGTCCTTTCTGTCTGAACGGTCGTTCCAAGCGTCTGTGCCGCCGTTCGACTCGCATGTACATGCTCTGGGCAGAGGGGTTCCTCAATGCTCCATCTTGAGTCCCCTTCTGTTCAATTTGTATGTGGGACCTTTGGTGACAGTGGCCAGAGACAGAGGGCTGACTCTAGTGTCGTCGTATGCCGACGACACCCAGTTGGTGATTGCCTTCTCCAAAAAATGTAGGACCAATCTGGAAAATTTTAAGGAGGATCTAACAGCTATCTCGGCTTGGATGAAGGTGAATTATCTTCAACTAAATGCCAGCAAGTCCGAGATCTTGTTGTATGGGAAGGACCAGGGACTCTGGTCAGAGAAATGGTGCCCTGACCATTTAAAGCCCGCACCGGTACCAAAGGAGATGGTGAAGAACTTGGGCGTCTGGTTCGATACCGGTCTGACTTTCGATAAGCAGACAAAGGCTGTAGCTTCTGTCTGTTTTGGGCTTCTGAGAGGGTTAAGACCCTTGCTTGGATTCTTCCCTCCCGGAGTACGTCAGACCATCCTGCAAGCTTCCATCTTGGCAAGACTAGACTAAGGCAATGCCCTATATCTTGGTGCTAACAAGGCTAGCATCAAACGCTTGCCGAGGGTTCAGAACGCGGCCGCTCGTATGCTAGTTGCTCTTCCTAAATCGCACTCTGTGGCCCACGTTCTTGTGAAATTGCATTGGCTGCCAGTCGAAGCTCGCATCCAGTTCAAGGTGCTCTGTATTGCGCACAAAATCTTGCGACTTCAAGCCCCAGTGGGGCTACTGGGCCTGTTGAAGCCTTATCAGCCCAGTAGAGCCTTACGATCGACCAATCAAGGTCTGGTCTGTGTCACTCGTGTTAGAAAAGCAAGGGCGGGGGGGCGGTCGTTTGGCCTCTTGGCAGCCAAACTGTGGATTTCTCTTCCAGTTTGCATTTGTGCCATTCCCCATCTTCTGCCATTTCGCAAGTCCCTTAAGACTTTAATGTTCCCCACACTGTGATATCCCTTGTTTGCTATGTTCTCCTGTTCTGATTAGGTTTCTGGTTGCGCTGGGACGCCTCGTCGCTGAGGCAGCCATGCGCATTATAAATCTTGTAATAAATAAATACATTTTGTGGGTTTCTAGATTTCTGCATTCCGGTAGATGATTACCATGCTGCTCACAAAGCAAAATAATGTCTGTTTCATAAACAGTAGGGTAGGTGGGGGCAGTTCTGAAGACGTGAGAACAGATATTTTAGCACAGTAGGCAAATGAAGTGCTGCATCCAGAAAGTGTCAATGGCAGAGATGTTTTGAGAGTCCCAGAAAATGTGTTTCCACCTCGTTTGAAAATTGGTTAACCATCACTTTCATAAAGCAAAGAGCATGCCAAAGCCTCATAAAAATGTTCATCATAAGTTAACACACATCCACCATGCGTACTTACATCAGATATAACTCAGTTGATGCACTACTTGAAATACACTGCGGAAAATAAATAGAACTTGACCAAGAACAGAAGAGAGAACGTGAAAAGTAAAAGATGGCTTTGTGCTGTATTCCCAAACTTTTGCCAAAAGAGCATTTCACCAGTAGTTTCAGACTAAAATCCAATTAGAAGCCACAATTGAAGAAAAAAAATGAGATCCTGCATCTTTAGTGCACTCTTGAGTATTGCTTCGACTCTGATTCTCCAAATTCATAAGCCTTTTTGGTTTAAGCTAATCTAAACTTAGACTGCACAGCTGCTTTTTCTTATTGTTTTGATCGTGTTTTTCCTCTCTCAAATTTTACCGCTTCACTGGCTTGGTGACCACCTTCATTTGGGCCTCAAGGGTGTCTGACATGGTGTGCAATGCATGTATGCCCAGGGATTTTTTTTCTCTTAATAGATCAGCAAAGATCTTAACTATTTTGTGCACTGTTTGCAGTATCAGTACAGAAAAGGTTGGAGACCCCTGATCTATTCGGTTAAGAGGATCTATTTTCATGTCACTCACGTTTATTCTTATTAATTGGATTTTTTATTTATTTTTGCATTGCAGTGTGTTCATAATTGGCAGAATTGCACTTTATCTTTGAGCACTGTTATGTTTATTACAGTGGTTGAGAGAAAAGAGCTTGTAGCAAAATTGGTTCCGGAGTTAGCAAATGCACTGGAAAGGGTGACTTGTTTTGTTGCTAGGCAACAGCCAAGATTACATTGGCTCTCACAGAGCCATGGTAGTAAAAAACACTAACCACTTTTTGAAATTCTGAACTCCCTTCTTTTCTCTGGTATAGGTCTCAAATATGCTGCTAATGTCCTATACAAAAGCAATGGAGGGGATGAAAGGTACAATAAGACATTATTACCTTGGTGTCTTCATGCTAGTTGACATCTAGGGCTTATTTTACCAGGACAAAATTGGTATTTTAATAAAGTTTTGTGCTCCTGGCTGGTGTGGCGATGACGCTGCAAATGCAGTATAATACAATGATCTCTTCATTTCAAAATAGTAACAGATTGCTGCATCTTGGTCCCAAGATGGTGATTCCAGTAGTCAAAGCAAAATTCTGTAAGTACTGGTGTTAGAAAACCAGATAAACTCCCAATTAACCTGTATTTTCTAGGCCTACTAGAACTCTATGGGATGACCATTGCTGAATTTATTGACTCCTAGGCATGTGCATACTATTATTTTATTTATTTATTATATTATTGAAAAATATTCATATTTTTGCAATAGTCCTTTATTTATTCATGTAATTATACAACATTATAAAGTTAAACACATATTTATGACACCACAAATTAGCCATAGATACATATATTCAATTATTCAACATGGTTGCACATCGAGTATTTGTCTTGTGCAAATAAAACAAATTGACAATTGTACAGATGCAGTGAAACATATATCCATCATTACATGGTCTGCCCCCTACAGCCAACCACACATAACCGTTCTCACCTCCTACACAGCAACACACTATCAAACTCTCATCTAATACATGACCTTCCCAACTGCAATTACATACACTGCTGGTACTAACAGAAAATACTTCAGGAGAATATCTGTTATTGTGTTGTAGGTTGAGATAAAAAAAAAACAGGTCAACGCACGTTTCGGTGGAATTTCTAATTTGTGTCCACCTTCCTGAAGACCACCCCTTTATTAGTTTTGAGGTAAGTTGGGGGTGGGGGTTTATCGTCAGAGTCCCTGCGGCTCACTTGAAAGTCACCTCTAGTGGCTTATGAATGTTCTAAATGTGAAGCCAAAAGTATTTCTGTAGCAAATTCATCCAGTAAGTTGCGCAGGTGTTCAAAAATACTGACCGGTAAAATACTTGGACTTTTGCCACCGGTATTCATGCCGTCAAGAAATGATACCCAAATCACTAAATGCACAGACTGCAGTATGCTTGCTGGGTAGGGCTGTTTTAATACAGGAGCCTGTCTGCATTTAGTGCCAGACCTTGATCCAGCCGCATCCTGTGGCGGGCGCATGTCGCAGGGAAAGTTCTGGGGTTAGGGCAGCTCTTTATAACGATGTGATACGCTGCATGTGAGCAGTAAAGTACCGTATTTTCTGGCGTATAAGACAACTTTTTAACGCTTGAAAATCTTTTCAAAAGTTGGGGGGTCGTCTTATACGCCGGTGTCATTTAATATGCAAGCAAATATAGCCCAAACCCTATATTTTAAAAGGAAAAGTAGGGGGTCGTCTTATACGCCCAGTCGTCTTATACGCCAGAAAATACGGTAAGCTTATTTCTCCCAGAGCTGGTTTCTTTGCCTCACATAAACATTAGCAAGTGTGGCTTCGCTGAAGCAGATACGTTTCTATTCTGTCCACTTGCTACTGATCTTAAACAGGGGACCAACAGGGAGTTGAAGAGGAGAAGCAAGTATCTTGACCAGCCTCCATGAAGATTGATGTCCGCAGGGAAAGCTGTGCCACTGGCAAAGGAGTAACACTTTCAGGTGAAGTAGGCCCAGAAACTGGCAGGATAGTCACTGTCTGTGGAATCTTTCACTCCTCATTCCTACAGCAGTGCTCTGCAGCTTTGGACCTCTCAAGCCGCAGGCTAGAATTCATTTCCAGGGTCCCACTGAGGATATTTTAGCCATTCCGCTTGGACTTGAGTGAGGGTTTTATTATGTTATTTAAAAAAACTCCTGTTAATTTGTTGGGCAAAGTGCAATAACTAGAAACGTTTGGCGATCCGCCACAGATGAGATCAATCACTTGACACTGCAGCATGCTTCACCTGCACAAATCACGACATCTCATCCTTAGTATAATTTTATAATTCATTATGTTTACGCAAACCTAGATACATTTAAGAACAAATCCTGGACTACAGTTGCCTTTTTGGGGTGAAATTTATAAATGGTCCATAGCACCCTAAAACACAGAAAAATATTGTAGACTGATAGACCCTAATGGAATCAAGTATTTTTGTATAGCTCTTCACTTTGGATTGAAACGAATGTATGTGTTTTGAAATAATACAATTATTTAATACAGATGCTTGACTTTGGGACCACATCTCCATGTCATTGAGTTTGTAATTCCATGACAAGAGCCTCTAGTTAAACTGGAAGGGAACATGTTTTTTAAATACTTGTATTTCATGAGATTAATGAGTGCTCTGTGCTGAATAAAACAGGCTTGAGTACCACTCCATGAAAATCCACCATGCAGTAAATAAGAAATATTTCTAAAAACAAGATTGTGGTATAGAGTCATGCAATCACAAAAGGTTCAAGATCACAAAAGAAATATTAATGCAGAAAACTACATAGTTAAAATGTGTCTTTTATGTTGCCAATTGAACTAAATTAAAGGAGTGGTAAGGCAAGCACTCTATATGCTAATAATGCTGGCATCCCTCACTTGCCAAATTAATGTTTCAGAAGCAGCTCTGCACCTCAGTAAAGACATGAAATAGATTAAAAAGGCAATAAGGTCAGAAAAAGTAGCTTGAAACTTGCTCTCAATGGGACAGATGTCGGCGGCAGAGTGCTAGGCCCATTTTCATTTTCAAATAATTTCAGAGAGTTGCGAAAAACACACATTTCAGAAGCTGTTTGCTTCCATATTGTGTTACAGCAGCTTGCCTTATTTTAGATTAATGCTGCTTGTTTTTTGGCAAAGGCAGAGATAGGGCAGGGATCCAGCTCATCAATAGCTCGACATTCAGGAGTGGCCCAGAGGCGAGCCAGACACCAAGTGCCTGGAGTCTTTGCAACCTGCCACCGATTCAGGGGTTTGGTACTGAACAGCTTCAACTATTCAATTCCTAGATAGCCATTTTCAAATAGTGAAGGTTGGCATTTGTGGCTTCTTGTCAGTTTGTTGGTTTTGTATTCAATTCTAAAGAACTCAACACAGTTACGTCCATAAACTTCACATGTTCAAGTTATTATGGAATAATCTTGGTCCTCAACTCAAACGAATGACACCAATTGAAAAACTATTTCCCTTCTTATTTCACGACCTGTCTTACGCCAATACATTTGCTATCTTTCACCAGCTCAAGTCTCCCAAAAGAACTTGCACCAAACTTAGCAGCACTTACTTTATATGTGTTATTAATTCCAAGGCCGCTAACAGCCATGTTAACTAACTTCTGGTTTTATAATGTATGATTTTTGTTCCATTTCGTTTTATTTCTTGTAAACGAGCCTGGCAAACCATGTGTTCTGTTTTATGTAAAGTGCACTAATGTCTCTTTGGCCCAGTTGTACTATAGAAAACGAACAAATTACTAAATAAATTCAAAGTTTGCTGTGCAAGTGCACAGTTATCATTTCCTATTCCTGCTCTGAAGACACATTGGTGGAGATTCTCGCACGGTCATCCAGCGCATAGGACCTTCCCCATAGGAAGAGTAGCGGGATGACCAGAGTGAGCATGGGCTACTGAGCCCTTCCTAGTTCTCACTAAAAGCTATATTGCTAATCTCAGCTCACCTGGTTGTGTGTGCTTGCGAGTATAACCTTGGATTTTTTCCCATCCTTTACATACCTTTATTGTTTGCCGACAGAAGTGATTACTTTCGGTGAACGTTTGAGGCATGGCTTATAAAACCTTTCATTTATTACTGTCCCTGTGTATCTATCGGAGTATGATATTCTGTCCACAAATCCTCCCATGCTCAGTAAGTGCACTGCCTGATTTTAAAAAGAGCAAACCGTCCTCAGTTGCTCACACCGGGTTGCTGCTTCTAGTGGGAGCTTCATTACTATGATGGCAGACATATCCCTGATACGTCTTGTTCTGGAACACTTTTGAAAGGATGCCTATTATGATTGACTTTGTATATAAATTAATTTGGTTGACTTAGATTTATTTTTTTATTTTTTGTGTAGCTTTTTTTTTTCTTATTCTGTTGACTATACTATTGAAGTGGACTGTGTTGAAATGCCTTTCTTGGGTTTGTGGCTATGAACATACCAAGTAAATGTAAGCACCGGCTTCTGAGATTATTTTTTGTTTCGTGTGTAAAGTTATTTTGGAGTGGAGTTGGATGAAGAGCTACATCCCGACGCTCTGTTCTTGACAGAAACTTGGCTGCATGTAGAATCAACACCTGACCTCATTCGGGCCCTCCCCCAAGGCTACCAAACTTTGGGTGTCGACTGCAAAAGCGGAAGGGGGAGAAGCCTAGCAGTCATCTACAAAGAATGTTATGGGTGGCGTAGCACCTCCAATGACATACCAGATTGTTAAAATCTCCCTTTTACTATAGACTTCTCCGGGACAATTCTCTAATACGCTCCCACCTATTATTGCCAGTTTGGCATACAGCCCATCCAACTTTACCCTTCTAGGGGATCTTAATATTCATTTTGATGACCCCACACACTCTATCGCCTCAGAACTGACTACTAGTCTCTCTGCTCTTCAGCTCAAACAGTTAGTCTCCAAACCATACTAAAGTTCATCTCCTGGACCCCATCTTTAGCAACAGCTCAGATCTTCGAGTTGGCAACCCTTCTCCCCTTCCTTGGACGGACCACTTTGTTATCCATCTATCCTGGTTCACTCAAGACTTATACCCCCTCCAACTTTTAGGAATTTGAAGAAGCCGTAATTGGTCGAAACTTCCTCAGGCTAAATGGTTGGCAGGCCTCGAAACCACCCAGCATCCCTGATTCCACTCTGGCCAACGAGAATTGCAACAAATGGATCTCTGACTCACTCGACTCTGTGCTCCCCATCAAATCTATTGAACCCAAACGTAAGAATGCGACCGCTCCCTGGTACTCCCCGCAGTTACGGGAATTAAAGCATCCTTGTAAAAAGATTGAACGGAAATGGCGTCTTGACTACTCTCCTTCCAGGAAAAGGGAATACAGAGTAGCAATTAAAAACTACAAGGACAGAATTAAACATGCGCAATCCTCTTTTTTCGAGGAAAAAAATCAATGAGGCAGCTTCAAAACCTAAGTAAATATACCGCATAGCAAAAACTCTTCTTCAACTCCCTGAAAAACCTTGAGATCCCACGAGTGCCCAAACCCGCTGTAATAACTTAGCAGAATTTTTCCTACACAAAATCGAAACCATCTATACTTCTTTCCCCCATCCCGAGACCCCGCTTCAGACACGTTCCGATTCAGAGCCTTAACCCTTAGCCACACTTGACCAATTCCCTCCTTTAGATCCCATCATTCTTGACTCTATTATGCACCACGTAAAATCTGAATCTCCTAACGACCCTGCACCCTCACGCACCTTACTCCCAGCTACCAGCCATATTCTACCCATAATTTTGGAACTCCTCAATGTTTCTTTATCCACTGGCATCATCCCACCTCCATGGAAACGAGCCATGGTCAGAGCCCTCCTTAAAACACCTAATTTGGACCAAAATAACCCCACCAACTATCGACCCATTTCCCTGCTGCCCTGGCTAAGTAAAATTTTGGAGAAGCATGCTAACGCGGTGTTAACAGAGTTCCTTAAAGTTAACAATCTTTTGGACTCCACCCAGACGGGGTTTCGCCCTCTTCATGGAACTGAAACCGCTCTGGTCGTACTGACAGAGGAGACCAGGAGAATCGTAGATCAGGGAGGCTCTGCAGCCATCATCCTCCTCGACCTAAGTGCCACCTTCGAAACTGTGAGCCACAACATCCTACTACACCAACTTAGCAGAAAGGGAATCTCGGAAATGGCAAGCTCGGAAATGGCAATTTCCTGGCTTAGGTCTTTCCTATCAAATCGCTCCTTCCAGGTCTTCGAGGGTGACTACACCTCCCGCAGCAAGCCCCTTGGCTGCGGCGTGCCGCAGGGCTCCTCCCTGAGCCCAACTCTATTTAATCTATACATGAGCCCACTGGCCGAGATCGCCCGCCCTTTTGGAGTGAAAATTGTCACTTATGCGGACGACACTCAGATGGTGGTGGCTCTCAACCCCCCGCAAGCCGCACCGAACTGTCTGAGGAACTGCCTGGAAGCAGTCGCCGACTGGATGACATCCTCCTGTCTCAAAATGAATGGCGACAAAACAGAGCTTATGCTACTTGGCAGCCCCTTAAACACCACCATCAACTCACTATGGCCTCCGTGCCTGGGACCTGCCTGGTGCTCAAAGACACCATCAAAAGCCTGGGCATCTGGCTAGATAAATCCCTCAATTTCAACTGTCACGCAGCCAAACTCTCAGCCACTTGCTTTGGCCTACTAATACTCCTGCGTAAAATCCTTCCTCTGTTACCTTTTCATGCAAGACAGATCATGATCCAAGGTCTGATCTTATCCAGTTTGACTTTGGGAACACCTTATATTTAGGTGCACCCCAGATGACCCTATACAAGCTACAGATGATTCAAAATTGTGCAGCCAGAACCCTTCTCCAGATCCCTCGCTGACTCACAGTAAAACACAGATTGAAGGACCTTCACTGGCTCCCTGTGAGGGAAAGGGTTGAATTTAAAGCACTATGTATTGCTCATCGAGCCTTCTGGGGAACAGGCACTATCATCAACCAATCACTGATAACCACCTATCATCCGACCAGACAGCTCAGATCCAGATCTTCTTTCCTAGCCGTGAATCCTAGGTTCAAGAGAGCCAGATGTGGAGGCCGCTCGTTCTCCTACAACTCGGCCAGGCTTTGGAACTCCCTCCCCCTCTAACTCAGATCAGAGCCTAAGTTACTTACCTTCCGTTTACTCCTAAAAACCTTGCTTTTTAATAAACCGGAATAGTGCTGAACTGTTTTAGCTATAAACATGATGTCTGCAGCGCTAGGACGTCTAAGGGTAGCTACCGCGCTTTATAAATGCTCTTTTCATTTCATTCGTTTCATGATATAATGAAGGTGGCAATGGAAGCCTGTCAACTTGCCGTGCCATCTTGTGGCATGTACAAACCTTTTTCAGCTCTGGACAAAAGAATCTGTAGAAATTTGTATGCCCAGATTTTTACTGCATAGAAAGATTGTATACTGAAAAGGTGGGTCATAGACATTGTGAAATTAAGGTTTTTGATGTAAATCAAATCAAATCAAATTGACTTTATTTCGGATATATTGCAATCCATAAAAGTACAATACGTTATACATTACATTTAAAAGGCATCACAAAAATGACAAATCGATATAAAATAAATACATAAGACATAAACGCTTCTTAACAGAGTGGGTAGACAAGATCAGTACAGAAAAAGTGCAAATCGAGCCCATATACAGAAAAAGTGCAAAAAGTGCTTCGAGCTGAAAATCACAGTTATTCATCTAGGCATTTTCTTATTCTCACAGATAGTTTTAAATATTCTAACACCTGGAGGACACAATCAGAATGCAATAGCTGTAAATATACAAGGGCGGGTCTAATTTATTTAAAATTTAATTTCCTTAAAAGATTGACAAGATACCGCCTACGGGGGTACTCATAAAATGTACATAAAAATATATAATGCAGCATATCCTGTGGAGACTTCCCGTCGCAGCCACAGGGTGCTGCAGGTTTTTTTAAAAAATGTCCAACTTTGGTCTGATTAAAATATAATGAAAGATGTTGAACCTGAATCGTGTCAGCAAAAATGTATCATGAGAGGTAAAGGAGCATGTTAGGTACATTTCCATAGTGTCACAGGTTCTTAACATAATGTACTTTCTAACATTTGGTTTCAGGAGCTCAACTTCATCTCTTAGGGCACTACAGTTCATAAAAAAGGCCCTCTTAATTGCAGCAACATCACCCATAACTATATCCCTCGGATTTTCAAACAAATTTAGGCGACCGAGCTTCAGAAATTGGGACTTCAAATATTTGAGCCAGGGTACACACATGGCATAATCCATTGATACAAGATCTTTCAGTATCTGGTGGGTTAAAGGGATATCCTGACTTAACCATAGTTTTGTCCAGCATAACAGTGGTTTCAGACCAACAATATCTGAAATATACTGACAACCAAGCTCTTCATGTGCAGCTAAGTTCGGTGTACTACCTGGGACACACAACAAGCGTTTTAAGAAATTATTTTCGGCTATTTGTAGTTGTTCACTATTTATATATCCCCATATCTCGCTGCCGTAAACTGCGGTGGATATAGATTTAGCATTATATAGTTGCATCATGGCCACCATCGGCTTTTTCCCCAATTTACTGGCAAAATTAAAAATCGAGGCATTCACTCTGGTCAATTCACCCTTCTTCCTGGCCAAATGCGGAGCCCAACTTAGCTTAGTATCAAATAAAATACCCAAATATGAAAAAGTATTAGTGACAGGGATCACCACATCATTTAATTTAAAAACGAACTTCTTTTTTGGTTGACGGCCAACATGCATAATATAGGATTTTTAATTGTTGACCTTAAGGTCCCTGTCAGACATAAAATTATTAAAAGCATTCAGAAGTGCTTGGAGACCCTTCTCTGTTTGTGATATTAAAACCGCGTCATCAGCGTATAAAAGTAAAGGAATACCCCTCGCACCAGCTCTAGGACAATCTGATTTTATCTCATGCAATTCAGACTCTAAGTCATTTATATAAAAATTAAAAAGAAATGGGGCCAGGATACACCCCTGTCGTACTCCTTTATTAATACAGAAATTGCCTGTGGTATCCCCATTCGCTGAGAACCTCACATTGGCTCTTGTGTCATTGTGTAAGTCCGCAAGGAAATCCACAATCCCCCTGTCAACGCCTTTGTCCCTCATGGTCTGCCACAGCCTCCCCCTGTTAACACAGTCGAAGGCTGACGACAGATCCATGAAGGCTAGGTGAATTGCTCCTTTTTGTACAACAGTGTATTTATTCAGAATAAGAAACAAATTAAGGCACTGAGTTATGGTAGAGCGGCCTTCACAAAAGCCATATTGGGAAGCCGACATAATATTATTTTCAGTCGACCAACTTCCTAGACGTTGAAGCAAGACTCTCCCCATAATTTTAACCATTGAATCAATCAGGGATATTGGTTGATAACAAAGAGGACTTCCCCTGTCGCCTTTTTTAAAGACCGGGACTATGGTTGATAATTCCCACGTTCCCGGACAACCCACTCTGGCCGCAGCATTAAATACAGCAGCCAGAATTGGAGCCCAGAAAGCTGGATCATGTTTGTAAAGGTCCGGCGGAATTCCATCAGGACCAGGCGCTTTATTTGCTGTAAGGCCCATAATGGCAACCAAAACCTCGCTTTTTTCAAATGTTATATTAGTACTTCCAACGTGGGGGACAGTAGCCCTGGTTCCAACACCCTCTGAGTAGTACAAGCTTTTAAAGTGGCTTTCCCATTCTTCTTTTGTTATGCAGCAAGCAAGTTCGTCACATGGATCATCGGTCAAAAACGGTTTTTTAACCAGTGCCCAGAACTTGGTGCTGCACTTCAGGGTGGAGAGATCAAGTAGTTCCTGCCAAGCCTCCTTCCTGAGGAACTCCTTGCTGGCGACAGTAATAGCCTTATATTCTTTTCTGCAAGCTTTTACCTCTTCCTGATTCCTTGGTGAAGCTGACAAAGCAACCCTCAGATTGCGAGCGGCTTTGGTACAATCATGACTGAACCATTTTGGGCCTAATTTAGCCTGATTTTTTATTAGGGACAGTAAGAAGCGCTGACACCTTCTCCGACACATTTTGATAGGACTCTAACACTAGCCTGGGGTCGCCCCCCTCAGTCATGCAAACTTTGATGTCCTCTGTACACCTTTCAGCAATTGTTTTGTAAAGGATAACTGCAGAAACCATGGACCATTTTAACCTCCTCCTCCCATCAGTTGTTCCCAGACTGCCTTGACTAATGGTCTTATTTCCCTTCTTTACCCAGGGACATTTTAAGCAGATTGTTAGAGGATTATGGTCACTGAATTCACTCGAAACAATGCAAAAAGAGTCTATAAGATTTTGCATTGTCCGAGAAACCAGTATATGGTCTATAAAGGTACCCCTACCATGTCCCTTAAAGGTTGGGATATCAAAAAAATATAAAGGGTCTTTAAAAGACATGGCCAGTGAAAGGTCAAGGTCATCCATTAGATCGTTGCACAATTCCCCCTCCTTAGTGTGTTCCATATGGAGATAACATGCACGTTCACAAGACATTTCTGGTAAGCGCTTATGTAATGGATCTATACAAGGATGCAAATTGAAGTCCTCCATAATCATCAAGTTATGACCTAGGTCATTCATGTTATTAGAAACAAAAGAATTTAGAATAAAAAAGTAATTCCTGGCCTCACTATCATAGGTAGCATTATAGAAGTTCACTAAACCCACACGGACATTTCCTCCAGATAGGGCCAAGCCCATTACACCTGTGTGCTTGGCTTCAACTCTACGTACTCCGCAAGGTATTAATATAGAGATAAAAATTACAAGGCCCCCCTTCGGCCTACCCCTTAAGGATGGCAAAGCTGATACATAAAAAGCCTTGTAACCTTCCAGAAAGAGGTTACAGCCCACCTCCCAGGTTTCTTGTAAACAGATGATTGAAAACTGTTTGATATAGGTCACCCAATTTACATCACACATTTTCGCCGCAAGACCGGCGATGTTCCAGGAAACAACATGACATCCTAGGTTAGTAGCCACCATGTTATCTGAATTTATATTTGTAAGTTCACCTGTAGCCACAGTGTCCTGAGCCGCAGGTGCCATCCGTCAATCGCACATCTCAAGCCCAGATAATGCTTCATACCTGTTCTGTGTAATTAGATCCGTACCATGGCGATAATGGCCAGCACTAGTACTCCTATTATAAACATTATTGGGTCCGCCTGACCTACAAGAATTTGTGATGTTATAAAAGAATTGGGTATCTGGAGCAGGAGTATATGGTTCAAACGCTTGCCTGGTTAAACTCTGTTGTGGTGTGGGTTTACAGAGGTGCGCATAGAAATAACCCAAGGGGCGTACACAGATACTATTTACATTATAGACCAGTGAAGAAGCTCTCAAGAGAACAGTTGCCACATGCTGAGGGTGTTTGAAATTGATGACTAAACAGTCTCCAGAGCCAGATTTTTTAGAAGGTCCCACCCAATTTACGCGTCTAACTGCCATTATCTGGTCAGAATATGCGATGGGAAAACCACAGTTTTTATTAAGCCACGCCACAGTCTTGTTTTTCAGGGAACTGTGTGATTCATCATAGGGAGATGCAGGATGTGTGCCACAAGGGGGAACATTAGTCAGTACTGCCACAAATGGAGCACAATCAGGTGGTAAATTTAGATAACGGTTATGCCTTGGGGGTCTTGTGGTTCTACTGTTTTGGGGTGTTATAGATGGTTGTGACTGCGGGGCCGATCATCCGACCAGACAGCTCAGATCCAGATCTTCTTTCCTAGCCGTGAATCCTAGGTTCAAGAGCCAGATGTGGAGGCCGCTCGTTCTCCTACAACTCGGCCAGGCTTTGGAACTCCCTCCCCCTCTAACTCAGATCAGAGCCTAAGTTACTTACCTTCCGTTTACTCCTAAAAACCTTGCTTTTTAACAAACCGGAATAGTGCTGAACTGTTTTTGCTATAAACGTGATGTCTGCAGCGCTAGGACCTCTAAGGGTAGCTACCGCGCTTTATAAATGCTCTTTTCATTTCATTCATTTCATGATATAATGAAGGTGGCAATGGAAGCCTGTCAACTTGCCGTGCCATCTTGTGGCATGTACAAACCTTTTTCAGCTCTGGACAAAAGAATCTGTAGAAATTTGTATGCCCAGATTTTTACTGCATAGAAAGATTGTATACTGAAAAGGTGGGTCATAGACATTGTGAAATTAAGGTTTTTGATGTATTTTCATTAACTCCTTCAAGTTTTATTGTTAAGGACTGCTTTCTTAAATGTTGTGCTATAAAAAATCCCACTCCAATAGAAGATAATCGGGCTGTACTTGATAGGGGAACTACTTCAACGATTCTGGAGTCCTAAAAAGAGATCTGATCATATTCCGCGACTTCCCTTCTACTAAATCAATATATAGAATATTTCCTCATCATGACAGGTAGCTGGTGAACTCCTTAATAAACTCATGCTCCTTAATTATGAACACCTCATTCTACGGATCCTGTGCATTTGAAGTTTCTATGATTTTCCATATTGAGCAGCCCTTCTCAGTTCAAAGAGCTTCAGTTCACCCTTTTCTTGAGATCTTAAGTCTTGCTGCCAGGTACATGCCAAGGGAGGTGGGTCTTCGTTTGCAACTGGCAGATTGGCTAATGGGTGCTTTATCTGAGCAACAAACTAATAAGGGCCTAAATCTTGTGTGTAGGACACGTCCCAGAACTTGACTCCTTTTCAAATCCACAAAGTCGCTCTGGTCCCAGTCTTCTGATGAGGGTTGTGCCAACTTGTGAAGTTTTTCTCTTGCAAACTTCCCTTAATATTCACAAACTCCATGCTTCCTATAAAGAAGTCCTCATGTATTCCACATAAAAATTTGGACTCTAGAAATGTGCACATACCTACATTCCAAGCTCTGTGTTTGATCAGCTGTGTCTTGTGATAATGTGAATGGGAGGGGCCTGGATTTTAGTGACCTCGGAAATGCAAGTGATTTTTGATTTTCTAATTTGTAGAGGGATCGAGTTCCACATTGTGGCCCTCTAGGTAGAGACTGAAGTTCTCTGCCAGTTTAGACATTTTTACGTCTCGCCAACCAAACAGCGCAGAATATCTAACTAAAAGGACTATTGTCCACTTACAGTGAACTTTGATCACATCCATTGGTTACCCTTGATTTGCCTTTATTATCACCCTCATTTGCTCGCTTCTTATTCGTCCGCTTTTGTGGACTTCTTGTGTTTGACCATCTCCTAGAGTATGGATGCATTACGAGTGCCTTCCATTGTTTACTTTTGAAGAACTGCTTTTTTGTTTTTGTTTAAGCACTCCACAAGAGTGCATGCGATTTTCTGCTGTCTCCCTTGTGTCCTGCTCTTCCCCTGCATGTTGTGCGCTAGGTCGCTTTCTCTAACTGTGTGCTACAACATTGCCCGCTTTGTTGTGATTCTCCCTTCTTTTTTGCTTTCTTGTCATGTACTTCCAAGCCCCAGCAGCTCCACATTTCGCTCTGATCTGTGTACTTATTTCTCCCCTGTGCACCATGTTCCTCTCTTGCCTGTGTTGGTTTAGCCCCTTTATTCCATATTACACCCCCCCCCCCCCCCCAGCCCCCCAACCCCCCCCCCCCCCCCCCCCCCCCCCCTTCCAGGCACCCTCCATGTTGCTTCACAACACCTGTGTCTTCTCTGTTGCTTCACCCACTGCGCACCCAGAAAAGAAAAATGCTTTCGGGCAACTTCTTATTTTTTATTTACTAATTAAATGGTGATCGGTAAATAGAAAGGGAACGGGAAGAAAGCACGTTCCCCATTTTGTAGGCATGTGCATGCGTGTTACATGTGGTAAGATGCGTTGTTACACTTTTTAACAACATTTTTTTTTTAGCCATGGTGCCCAGTATTGGGGCTGCTGCACAGCATCACTAAAAACTATTAGCAAAGCCAATAGGTCCCAAGGTTGAGGCTTGTTGAAGGGTGGGATGGTCAAAATAGGAGAGGACCTGGAATATAGCAGTCTTGTAAGGCAATTGGTACGGCATTTCTGTGAAGGAAGTTCCAGGTCATGGAAGTGCGATGCAGATTACTTAGAAAGTCATGCTTCTGTTTACAAGCAGCCCGTGCTGGAATACAATGCTTGTTGTGGTGTGAACCTGCATTGGTGGCCGTCTGCAGCTCCATTCAGAATTTTCTGTAATTTTAAAAAATAAATAAACCCGCGCTTCACTGTGAAGTCCTGGTGTCTCCAACCAGCTGCAAGCTGCCAGTAGCTCGCTGAGCCCTTCAGACTAGCTGGCAGTCAGTGCTGGAGTCAGATTTGTGACTCTGGTTCGGGCATAGGGTGAAAACTGAAGCATTGAGATATTGAATTTTTTAAGTAAAAAGTTCTTGTCAACTCAATATTGAAGCATGAGAACAAGATGAGCATTCTTAATGCTTTTAAATGGGAGAAATGTAAAATCAAATGCTACCTTAATTAAAATGAAAAGTTAACTTAATCTTTATCTTCCATTTGAAAGTGTGGCATTTACAAACAGTAGGCCTTTTTGTTCCCTGTGGCCTGTAAATACTGTGCTATAAGAAGTGAGATTTTTTAACATTTATTTCAAGGGGAGAAATGTAAGGAGAAGATTTTTTTTCTTCTATGAAACCTTAAGAGCCTGATTTAGATCTTGGTGGACGGGTTACTCCGTCACAACGCTAACGGATATCCCATCCGCCAAATTTGTTAAATCCCATTATATCCTATGGGATTTATATTTCAGAGGACGGGATATCCATCTTTGTGATGGAGTAACCCGTCCATCAAGATCCAAATCAGGCTCCAAGTCTTAATGCTTTTCTCCTCTTTCAATTAAGCCAGTTACGTCTTAATTTTTTATGAAGCATGTTTCTCCAATTTACGTCTCTACAGGCCACAGGGAGCAAGATGCATGCTGTTTGTAAATGTGACACTTGTAACTTGAAGAAAATGTTAATGAGTTTCACGGAATCCAAATAAAGATAACTCTTCAGTTTAATTTTCTTCTATTTCAAAGCTTCGCCATTACACACAGCAGGCTTCTTGCTCCCAGTGGCTGATAGACACTGCCATGTTTATAACTGTGTTGCTCTGGTATGAATTTACGTTGAAAAATGAAAACAAGAGGCATTTGGCAAACCAGTTGCTTTAATTTAACGCCGCAGCTGGAAGAATATCGACAGAGTAGCGTCTGAAGAAATTCTCTCATATTACAGAGGTTTCGGCTGACCATTTATACAGTTAGTGAGGTACGATAAACCGTTCTAGCATTCTTGGCCTGGTCATAAACAAGTACAACCATCTGATAAGGGAGACACAGGTGGCTCTCTCCAGCGGGGATAGCTAGTGTAGGCAATGGTGTATGTGTTCTGATGTCTGGCGTGGGGTGCGTGTGATCACCACAAGTGGTGTGCATGCTGTGTCCTGATTGACTTAGTGCTTTTATCTATATTTGGCATCTATCTTTGTGGTATTTTGGGAAAGCGTGCCTTTGTGCAAACCTGTTTTATTGGGGCCCATTTCCTCAGACCTGTTTTGAGGTACAACTGTATCTGTGGGATCGATCAGGGTTTTCTCTGGTTGCGCATTTATCTTTGGGCAAAGTGTTTTACCAACTGTGACCTGTCAATTGGTAGGGTTGGGTCGCAGGGCTTGTATGGCCACATATCTCTGACTTGGCATTGATGGGAAGGTCACCTTGGGTGAATCTAACAGCAAGGATATGAGTTCAGTAAATTGTGTACAATTGATATAATTTTTACCAACATTCTCAGTATTGTGCGTACATTTGTCATAGCGTACACTGATATTGTCTTTACTAATGATAACATTGTTATGCGTGCATAGATTATGGTATACATTGACATTGTTTCTACTGGTATCGAAATTGTTATGCAAGCACATTTTATGATGTGCATCGACACTGTGTTTATTGGTATTGCTGTGGTCGGGCCTGCTTATATCATGATGTGTAATGACATTGTATTCACGGATATTAACAACTGAAAAGTGCAGTCATTATTTCAAGCGGGAAAAATTTAAAGTGCAGAAAAATGTTCCATATTATGAACTTTTGTTTAGAACACTTTTCTGCACTTTACATTTCTCCCATTTAAAAAAAAAAATGGTTGTATGTTTGTGTTATACAGCTAACTTTGCGCAACAACGGATACGGTGATGTGAGGATGATGGACGCCTGACCGCACTCTGGAGGTGACACGAGAACAGATACGCTTTCACATTACTACTACTCGATAGAGATGACCACAAGTCTAGAATCAGTAGAACCAATAGAATACCATATGAGATTACGCCAAGATACGCAGCCCTGAAGAAGTCGTAGGGTGACATAACCTGAAGACGAAACTCGTGCTGGCTGGTGTGAACCTGATGTACATACCTGAATAAAGTGAAGACTTGGTGACAAGATGGCGATGATGGACTACTATTACTTTACTCTTTTTGGTGTATGTGCTCAGGGCACAGGTTATCATGTATTTATTGTTTTCTAAGACTTTTTTTAATTTGAGATACAATTTTTCCTTTATCTACTTAAGTGTGAACCATGAGACTACTATGTAATCATTATAATAATAATAATAATAATCTTTATTCGGTTTTTTAGCGTTTGCAAAACCATAAAAGATATCACAAAATACAGAATTAATAATTGGAGTTGTTTAAAAAGTACAATTTAAAGTAGACAATTAAAAATGTTTCATTTTCCAATATTGATACAAAATTAATCCACTGTTTTACAAGTTGTTGCGATGCCTCATAATACACTTTAAGAAGTTTAAAACATGGTAGACAGTACACTCAGAGTCCAAGGTTTGGAGTGCCAGCATGGCCGGGCGACATTGTCTATGGCCCCATTTTTTAAGTAGGGGAATTAACCAAATTTTCCGATGGGGATGATAAAACTTACAGAACAGTACCGTGTGTATGGTGGACTGTTGAGAAAGGTTGTCGCATGGACATGGGTCTATCTGTACATTCCAGTTGTTTTTATCAGGGAAAGTCACTAGCCTGAAAAAAAGGTTCATTCTAAATCTTGTTAAGAGCATTTTCTCGTAGACAGTTAGCTCCATGGTCAGATATAACTGGATTCTCAAGGACTGCTGAGTCATAATTGCGTGGGTGACAGATTTTTTTGTGATCTGCATAGTCAGTCTCAGTGATTCCAAATGGCCCAACGCAAGTCGTTTCAGTTCATTTTTGGAGGTTTCTCTCAAGGTTTCTGGGGTGTAAAAGTACTTTTGTAGGCCCAGATCCGTAAAAAAGTGTCTAACGTACGAGAGCCATGCGATTTTATGAGCATGGTCCAGATCCATAGCGTCCTGTAGGATACTTTTAGTCAGAGTGTTTTTTTCCGACAGCCAGGCTCGCCTCCAGAGCAGGAGAGGTTGAATTTTTATTAAATCTTCAATGTGAGGGATTCCCAGCTCTAAATGTGAGGCGTAGGTGGAAGTACCTCTAGGAATTGAGAGAAGGAAACTGATGAAGATGTTCTCTTCTTTTTGTATTGAGCTGGAGGAAACGTGGCCCCAAGTCCCTGCTCCATATAATGCAATAGATTGGCATTTTGCAGCGCAGATCTGAAGGAGTTCTACTGGTGCTCTTTTTCCCAGTTTGTTAGAGAATTTTATCAGCGCCATGATTGCTCTTTTGAAGAGAAGCCTCCTGGTCTCAACCGCCACTTTCCAATTTAAGGCATCATCGATCATGATGCCCAGGTACGGGTATTGTGAGGTCTTTTCAATTTTTTCACCATTCAGAAAAATCGACTTGGTTGTTTTTCTTGATCCACCAGCTACCATAACAAACGTTTTTTTGATGTTGATACGCAGATCCAAAGCCCCCATGAAGTCTGCGTATTTGGTTAGAGATTTCTGCAGTTCGTTAGGGGTGCGAGCTAGGATGACTGCGTCGTCCGCATATAGGAGCGCGGGGATCAAGCGACCTTTTACACTGGGGAGATCCCTCGCCCCTCGCAGCATGAACTCTTCTAGGCCGTTTGTATACAATGAAAAGAGAAAGGGAGCAAGGACACACCCTTGCCTTACTCCCCGCTCTACCCTGAATGGTGCTGTCAGTTCTCCGTTTGTTCCGTATCTTACTCTCGCCGTGGCTTCACTGTATAGTTCTCTAAGAAAGTTCAGAAGGGGAGGATCAACCCCCATTACGCTCAGCAGTGACCAAAGCTTCGCATGCGCAACGCAGTCGAATGCGGAGGACAAGTCCACATAGACCATGTAGATGGAGCCAGGTTTAGCATGGGTATATTTTGAAGTTAACAGACTTAAGTTTAGGGCCTGTTCAACTGTCCCAAAGCCCTCCCTAAACCCGAACTGTAAGTCCGAGAGGATGGTTTTATCTTCTGCCCATTGCTGTAATTTTTCAAGGAGGACTCTTCCAACAACTTTTCCCAGAGAATCTAGGAGCGATATTGGCCGGTAGCACTTTGTGTCCTGACGGTCCCCCTTCTTGAAGATTGGGACCATTATTGAAGAGGACCATGACTCTAACAGGCCGAGTTCCATTGTGGCTAAACAGACTCTTGTCAATATTGGAACCCATAGGTCCGGCAGGTGTTTGAACAAGTCAACCGGAACCCCGTCAGGGCCAGGAGCTTTCCCGCTTTTACTTGAAGAAAGTGCCAGTGCTAGGTCCTGCATGTCAAGGTCCATGGTTATTGGATAGGCGACTAAAGGGATGTCGGAGTGATTTTCTTCGCTGATTGGTGTCAGTTTGAAGATTTCTGAGAAATGATTCACCCACGCATCCTCGTCGATGGCCACATCTATTTTTGGACCGGCAGAGTCGGCTAGCGCGGGTGATTTAACAATCTTCCAGAAGGTCTTACTATCTTTCAGGAGTGCGCTCTTATGTAGGGCGTTCCACAGGGATTGTTTCAGTTCTTTTTTCCTCTCTTTTCTGGAGGAGATGTACACTCGTCTGAGAGTTTGGATCT
Organism: Lissotriton vulgaris; assembly: GCF_964263255.1. Taxonomy (NCBI): domain Eukaryota; kingdom Metazoa; phylum Chordata; class Amphibia; order Caudata; family Salamandridae; genus Lissotriton; species Lissotriton vulgaris. Next base: position 510,975,815 of record NC_141699.1, read on the forward strand.
CTGTAGCATCTCTATTTGGTTTTCCGAGAGCGTTCCTTAATTTAGTTTGTGCTTTTCTACAGTCTTGATTAAACCAACCTGTGGAATTTATTTTAGTTTGTCTGGATGTTTTAGTCAGCTGTTTTTTGACTTGCTCTATTATTATGCTGAAGTTTTCCAAAATTTGTTTTGGCTCTGCATAAGGGTCAAGGCAGATCATAAAGCTGTTGTAGGAGGATTCTACTAGCCGTTTTGTTAGTGTATTTGGGTCCACCTTTTCCCATTTTATGGTGTAACCATTGTTCTTCCCCAGCTCCAGTCTGTTCTGCGCCAGCGTGTTTGCTATCGATGCCATCAGTGACCTTGGTTGATGGATATAGAAGGTCAGGTTTAAGGCAGAATGATCACTAAGATTATTTTCCAGAATTTAGAAATTTTTGGTGTGATCTTTTAAGCCTTCTGTCACAAGTACAAAGTCTACAGTGGTCGCATGGCCCCTTCCTCTATAGGTAGGTTCTAGTTTGCTATGACGCTGTTGTATAGGGTTCAGAATTTGTAGATCCAGATCGGCTAATGTTCTGTTCATGACAGTCCCCACTCCTGAGTGGGAAAAGTGTACCAGTGGGTTGTCGTTTTCGTCCTTTATCCCACATGTGTCATTCAGGGGGCAGGGGTGTATATTAAAGTCTCCTCCCCAGATTATCTGCGGTGTTTCCTTTTTCTGTTTGGCGTGCCAGTGATCGGTTATTTTTGATTGGATTAGTGAAAGAACATTCAGAAAGAGGTCATCCTCGAAGTTGTTGTAGAGGTTTATTATTGTGAAGCAAAGTTTTTTCCCAATTGTAAGTGTGAGATTCTGGAAGTGTGGAGTTAGGTCTACCTTAGTAATCTTCAGTTCAGAGATTGTGTTAGCCAGGTATGTTACCAGACCCCCTTTCGGTCTGCCTGCGCTGCTGGGAAGGGCGGGGGAGAAAAATGTCCTGTAGCCTGCAAGATGTAAAGGTGTCATTGTCCAGGTCTCTTGTAGACAAATGATTTGTGATTCCTTCAGGAAACCAGCGGCCGAGCCATCCTCTATTTTATTTCGGAGGCCTGCCACATTCCAAAAGATAATGGATAACGGTGAGAGTGCGTAGTCTAAAGGTGGTTTTTCCACTTGAGGAAGTTCTATTATAGGATTAATCGGGTCCTCAGTTGTTAGTGCTGACTCAGTGGAATTGCTTCTTTGTCAATCGACCATTTCCAGGCCGCTAAAACGATTCATTAACGGTATCCCTTGCCAGTTTTGCCCATTAGTGGGCTCTCTGTAGCTGGTGCCATATGGATTCTGCAGTGGTCTCTCCCACTGCTCCCAATTTCTAGATCTGTTATGTGGGCCCGTGATCTGCCATGGTGCTTCTCTTTGCTGGTAGTTTTGGTTTAATGCCACCAGGGGTGGTCAGGCTCATTATGTCGCGGCATTAGTTTTGGACCTGCGATGTCTAGCTCCCATGGCTGCAGTATTGGTTTCCTCCAAATGCTATCGATATCACGGGAATAGTTATTGTTGTGATATCGTTTTGGGTAGAAGTATGACAAGGGTCTTGTGGCAATTCCCCCAGCGGTATTAAACTCCCGGGAGCAGATGTATTCTGCTATGGTTGGATCCTCAAACGTGATCACTATACAGTCACCCCGGATGGTTTTTTTTCTGTGACCCACCCACGAGGTCCGGGAGACTGAGGCTATTGAGCTTTTCCAGTGTTGGGGAACAGGGCGATTAGTGTTCAGCCAATACTGTACTTTATTCTTCAGTGACCAGTTGGGTTCAGCCCCCTCCCCAGTAAGTTCAGGGACCCCTGTCATGACCACTACGTATGGACATGCCGCGGGGGGCAGGTTTACAGAGGGTCTTTGGTCAGTAATCTCTCTCGGGGTACCTTTTGTTTTTGTTTGTTTTGTATTTGTTATGGCAGGGGTTATGGAGGCAGGGGGGTTTGTCGTAACGGGGGTTTTAGAGGAAGGGGTATTTATGCTTGGAGTATTTACTATTGGTGTGGGAAGTGGGTTAGGTGGTGGAGGGATGGTCAAGGACTTGGGAGTGATTTTTTGGACAGTGGGAGGATTTGGTACTGTTGGAACCTTTACTGCAAGTTGTTTTTTGGTCTGTGGAGGAGGCAACATTACCGATGTCTTGTTTGGGTGAATTATGGTCGAGGAATCTGAAGGAGGCTTTTGAGGGACATGTGAGGGTGTGGTTTTGGGGGGACTGGAGATTTTTGAAATTAGACTCTCGATGTTACTAAGTCTAGCTTCTAAAGGGCGAATATAAGAATTCAGCAGGGAAGCTATCTCCTTAATTAGTCTGGCTGTTTCTCTTTCTTTTCCCAGTAGTCGTGGGCTTTTTGGTTCCGGGATTGGGAAATCTTGAAGATCGTGTGGTAGTTGATGTATCATTGCTATATTACTGGGCGGGGGAACAAAGTGAAGGGGAAATACTGCAGGATTTGTGTCGCCTACCAAGACTATAAGGTCAGCCGTTTCGATGTTTTCGGTGTGGTCTGGTTTTTTGCTAACGTTTCTTTTTTTGATAGCTCCCTCCCTCCTCCCTCTCGTTTGCCTTACTTCTTCAGGGGTTGGGTCGGGGAAGATGTCTGGGGTTTTTTCGAGGTCACTATCCGAGAAAGCTACTGAGAGTTGGGTGGCAGAAAGATCTACGTTGTTTGGCAGACTGAGTCTGTTCACAGACACAGTCGTTGGAGTTGGCGTTGCCTGGGGATCTGGGGTTCTTGCAGTGGCTAGTAGTCCCATTGAGGATCGGCGTGCAATGGCGAGTTCAGTTGAAACTCTCCCCTCAATTAAGCTTATGCTTTGATCGATAAATGTATTTGCTTTGGCGAGGAAATCGTCCATTGGACCAAGCAATTTATCTCCTATCCCATTTTTTTTGGCTTTTTTCTGTTTGTTAGATCGCGTATTCATTTTCCAATGGGTGGATTTGAGAGGATCAGAGCGTAATAAATGCCTATATGAAGATGGCCGTGATGGAGCAGTTAGGGGGGTGGGCCGGACCGGACTCTCTCGTACTCGAACGGCCTCAAACGGCCCGCTCTTTGCCCGGTCTTCGCCCCGGGCTACGTCCCGCGTGCGTCCCGCGGTGCGGAAAGAGCCCCTCGTGGATTAAAGGAGAAGGTTGGGGGCGTGGCCGCCGGGGGAAGAGGCAGCAGCTGTGAGCAGCTAGGGCTGCTGGTCCTCGCAGTCCCCCGGTAGGCTTGGCGCTGTGATTGGCCCCGCTGTACTCAACCTGGGAGCGGAGTTCTCACCACCGGCTGTGGGCGCTCACACCAGGGAGGACGGGGTCGGGCAGGGGGTGAGCGGCGCCCGCGGAGCGGGTGTCGCGAAAAGTGATTGCTCTGTGCTCCTTGCAAGCCAAAGAATCCTCACGGCGTCAGGTATGGCCAGTTACACCCACTTTCAATGCGCAGCTTGGCGCTGATGTAGACGAAGGCTGGGGGCGTGGCCGCCGGGGGAAGAGGCAGCAGCTGTGAGCAGCTAGGGCTGCTGGTCCTCGCAGTCCCCCGGTAGGCTTGGCGCTGTGATTGGCCCCGCTGTACTCAACCTGGGAGCGGAGTTCTCACCACAGGCTGTGGGCGCTCACACCAGGGAGGACGGGGTCGGGCAGGGGGTGAGCGGCGCCCGCGGAGCGGGTGTCGCGAAAAGTGATTGCTCTGTGCTCTGTGCTCCTTGCAAGCCAAAGAATCCTCACGGCGTCAGGTATGGCCAGTTACACCCTAATCATTATATAAGGTAAAGCTTTGCTGGCTGGACAACCCTGTGTGTTCCACTCCACTGCAAACAAAAAATATAACTAAGAAACATTGTTATTTGCAATGTCAATAGCTCTAACTTTCACTCACGCGAGACCGATTGCATTGCAAATGCTTGTTTTTATTGAGTTTCGCGGACAGTGAAGAGTTGCCTATCAGTTAATTACTAGAAAGTTCCATAGGATCAAGGCCAAGTTATTTTTAGAATTATATTTTATGTAAGCATTATAGCTTTGCCCTGGATTACAGCAACACAATAAAGGAGTATGGTCTTGAATAAACGTGCTGGTCTTGTGGAAGCTGATGATCTGGGGGCCTTTGGTGAACTTTTCAGAGATAAAGGGGTTAAAGAGTAGTAGTTTCAACCTTGACTGGTTTGTTGCGTTTAAGCTGGGAATCGGAAGGTTAGATTTTTCTCGCAAATACTTTAACAAATAATGATTTCAAAGTATGACATTGGTAAAGTGACTCAGTGTAACAAAAAAAGTATAGACATTGTCTTCTAACTTATTGTATTAAACACAGCTCATTAGCTCAACATCCTAGTGCATGTATATAGTAGTGGGTATGTAATTGATAGTTTTTTTCTGTCTAATTTGTCCCACTTAATTGTATTATTGTAAGAAAGATCCTAGATCATTCAGTCTAATCCCTATCTAACTGTCAATAACCCAATTATTTATAGAGAAGTGGTCAGCCAAGAAGTCACAATGTTTCTGGGAGTGGGTCGCTTTTAAGTCCCTGCTTTCACAGTTTTGCAATTCATTATTTTATGAAATCCCTTTTGGGTATCTGCATTCAAAGACATTGCACTAGAAGTCCAATATTATTGACTTATCAACAGCAGCTTTGTAGATTTTGGAATGGCACTCTACTACAAATTTGTTGTCTTTATTTTAAGGTTTCGTCTTGTTATATTTCTTTCTTTTAATTTTACTGGTTTCGTTTTGGGAATCAGCCAGCAGAGTAGTTTTTGGAGGCGTTTAGTAGGTGCGATGCATTTGAATGGGATGAGGTTGTCTTCGACAGCAGTTGAATGAACGTAGGACTTTTGAACGGTTATTGCTGGTCTGATGATTGAAGAAATTGCTAGCTGGGAACAAAAGGCGAATACTTCAAGGTTCTTTTTCAATGGCCTAACATGTAATAGGTGGGGTTGTAATGCCACTAGTTTTCTGTGCAGAAGGAGTGGAGACATTGAATAGGATGACCTGATGCAGGATCTCCTCCTTGTGATTTTGTTAAACAACTGTCTCTAATCGTCTGTGTTCTGCATTTAGGTGATGAGCTACCAAAAGTGTTTGTGCTAATCCTTTGTGCCTCAAGGTACTAGCAAAGGCAAAAGATATGACGATTTAAGAGGTGCTTTCCTCACCCCATACTTCTGAAGTTCACCTGTTATTATTCGTGGGTCATTCCAGTCTGCCAGTCCTGAACTCTCACTCGTAACTTATTTTTGAATATTGTTCTTTGCCTCATTGTATGGAGATCAAAACAATTTTTTTTCAGCATTTTGATTCTACTGGGATGCGGCAATTGCCGTGCAGCATTCACATAGCACTTATTAATTGGCTTATGTGAATTAGTGGTGAACAGTTTTTATTTTGCTTTCATCTAAGGATCATTTACATCTGTTATGCGAGCCTTTTATTATCACCAACCATGCTGGTACAATGGACCTCTTTCAAGAATGTCCGGGTAGTCTGGGTAGCTGTGAGAATTATGACAAATATATGCTTCGTACTTAATTCATAGATCTGAAACCCTGTAACCAGCTGGGCATCCCCCTTCTGTCATGGTATTCACCTCTAGTTATTTTAACTCCATATCCCGCTAATCATCATGACTGAAAGCTTGGCACACTAGTGGACATTTAGACGTTCATGCTGCTGTAGGGCTAGCAAAGCTCCTTTGCTCAGTTTTGTCCATTTCACAAAGTCTATCTCTTCCTAATCAATGCCCAGCCTATACAGCTGAGTTCCTTTTATATTATCCCTATGCAAAATACCTTATAATGACTGGTAGCATTTGTGAAGTGTGGGCTAATGAGGATACAATATGATTGCTGTTTCTTGACGGTAAGCTTGAATTATCTGGTGACCCTTTGTGGCCTTCTCCCCACAGCTGGATCGTGGAGTTCACCATATGTATCCCATGACTACATTGTTAACAATTCCCTTCTTCCCCTAATCCTTCCCCTTGGGAGTTCTTGTCCAGGCTGAAACTATTTGAATGTAGAGATTAGGTGTAGATGATTGGATTCAATTACTCTTTTAACTCTGCTGTCTCTTGAAGTTGAGTGTCCGAGTTAGTTATGGTCTGTGTGGGTCTACTTTCCTTGGTGTAGAGACTTGGGTTGCATCACAGATCATCTTTTTCCTCTTCATGTTTACCTCCATCTGCCACCTTGGTGTTTATGTATCTTATCCTAGCTTATCCAGGATCTGGATGAGAGCAAATTTGTTTTGGGGTGTAGTCTAAACACATGACAGAAGAGTGCTTACCGCATTTTCTCTTTATGATCTCCAGATAATAATAATCAGTAGTCTGTCACATGAAGTACAAAACAGAGAAAATCATTTTATTAGTTTATAATGTACCAGTTGTTCCTCTTTTCATTGTTGGGTCTGTTTAATAGTTGGTTGATTCATTCTTTTAAAGCCAATAGTGTGGCCTAACTGGCTAGGGCGGTCGATCTCAAATCTGGGGCACTGGCATCGAGTCTCGACAATGACGTTCAACATCCTGTGATTCTGGGCAAATCCCATAATCTCCCTGTGCCTAACAAAAATGAATGTGTCCTTGTGTAACGTAACTGGTGCTCATGTAAAGTGCTCTGATACCTGATACGTTCGGGTCAAGTTTGCCCTATATAAAAGGCTGGAGAAAAAAAATGGGACTATTTGTATGTGAGTGAACGGGGTGTACCGGCGTGCCCCTCCGGACCAAGATGCGGGGACCCTTCAAGGACTGTCCAAACATACCCCCCTTCTTTCTTGCCCTTCACAGAACGACTTGCCTGATGTCGACTGGGGAATAGGCTCACGGGACGAGGAGATGGAAACGCACTGGCCCTTTAAATTCCAGTCTGAGGACGAGTGGGTGGGGCTACCGGAGGACGCCGATGCGTCAAATGCGGAAGTCTTGGAGAAGCCGGTGTGCTTGTTCACCCGGAGTGGAGACGTGGAGAAGGAGAAGGAAGAGGAGCGGAGAGAGCTGAGGAGCATTGCAGAGACGAGGAGACGATCGGAGGAAGCAGAGAGCTTTGGAGAAGCGGCGCCTGAGACCGAGGTTAAGCCAGGAGACCAACGTCCCCACGAGCCGCCCAGCCACACACCCGGGGAGGTGTGTGGCTAGCCCAGGTATGGAGTAAAATCAGGGGCTGGGTTGGAAGGAAGGGCGCTTCCACCTATTAGTCCTGGGTATTCCCTTGTCCCGGTATCCCTTTTCCCTGAGCACAGACCCCCCCCCCCCCCTTTTCACAGGCCGGACTTAGAGAGAGTGTGACACAGGTTTTGTGCTTCTTCACTCCTTTTCCCCTGAGCATGGCTACCTATAGAGCACCTTACTCACGACTTGTTGTATTTGTTTATATCGAGAGGCAAGACTGACATCGACAGAGCCTCGACTCGACGGAGCCCCGAAAGACATCGGAGAGGCGAGAAGGACAAACCCCAAAGCAGACGAGCCTTTAGAAGCCGCTCACCCCGTCGAACTGTCCGTACCCGAAAAACTTGTACAGATTACCTTTTTGCCACATTAAAGCCTACTAAAACTAAGACCCGCCTCCTGCCCATCACTCCCGCTCCCGTTACAGTGGTGGAAAATGCAGGCAAAGAAACCATCTGTATAGAAAAGATGGAGACAGTAGTACAGCAATTGGTGAAGGGACAGGAGTGGCTAGAGTGGGTGGTAGAGCAGCAGTTGAATTCAGCACAAGCCGACAGAGAGATCCTAAAGACTGCTTTGTCAGCGCGTCCAGAACCTTCTCAGCCCTGGGTGGATCCGGTATCACGAGGAGGTAGCGAAGAAAGACTCATCCCACATGGCTCAGCAGCTGTATACCTCCAGAAGTACCACCCTGGTGAGGATCCAGACTCGTTCCTGTTGAATTTTGAGAGAGCGGCCAGGGCATGCGGATGGCCCATTAGCAAGTGGCCTTTCTTCCTAGCCCCGCTTCTCGTGGGCGAGGCACAGGCCGCGTATCAAGTGGCCAATCCTACTGGAGACATCCCATATGCCGATGTAAAAAGAATTATACTGGACCATCTAGGCTTGGATCCCGAAGCCTACAGATTGAGGTTTCGGAAAGAACGGGGAGCCCCTGGAGAAAACCCCAAAACCCTTTTTGTGCGAATAAAGATGGCCGCAGACAAATGGCTCTCCCCCTCCACCAGCTCCAAAGAGGAGATCATGGACCATATATATTTAGAGCAGTACTTAGAAGCTCTACCCTATGCCACCCAACGGTGGCTTCGCCAGCACCACAACTTAACGACTACACAGGCCATTGATATGGCCGTCTCCTTCGCCAGGGCCCAGCCCAAGACCCCCGGTTGGGACAGCGAGAAACTCCAAGCCTGGTCCCAAACCTGAGAAACGGCCTATTCGACCTCTAGACCCACCACGGCCTTGCCACTGGAGGCCCGAAGGCTCTGGGCCCCCAGGGCCCCAATGCTTCGACTGCGGCAACTGGGGCCACATTGCACAACTAAGTCCGAGACTGCGACAACAAGACAAACCTATGGAGGTGGGGTACCTGCCCAAAGCCGTCTTATATTCAGCTGAGATGGGGAATGCGTACAGAGTAAGTGTCAGGGTGAACGGTTCCTCTATTCAGGCCCTCTTAGATTCCGGCTGTAGACAGTCCGTGGTCCAGACCCAACATGTGGCGCTTTCTCAATACTTACCCGGGGAGAGGGTGAGCATAAGGTGTGTGCATGGAGACGTTAAGCCTTACCCCGTAGCCAATCTCCCTATACAGCCCTTGCACGGGGATCCCCATATAATACGGGTAGGGCTCCTGCCTTCACTCCCAGAGGACTTGATTATAGGGACAGATAACCCCGGTTTCCTACACCTGTTTAAGAAAAGAATAGAGCAGGTCCTGGTTCCCCCTTCCCGACCATCCCGATCTATAGACCCGTTGCCTGCCCTGCTGTCCCCGGACCCCTGGGTGTTGGACCGAGTCTTCCGATTCACCCAGGCCAATGATCCTACCCTCTTCAACGCGTGGGAACAAGCCCACCAAGACAACGAACCATCAAAGTACCCCCTGTTCCTGATACAAAAAGACTTGTTATAACGACGAGGAAAACAAGATGATCCAGCGCAACTGTTAGTCCCCGTATCCTTTAGGGACTAGGTATTATTCTTCGCGCACATCCATCCGGTCGCAGGGCATACCGGAGCAGAGAAGACCACCCAAAACGTTCTATGGCACTTCTATTGGCCTGGAATCTTTAAGGACACTGCAGTGTACTGCAAGGAGTGTAGCATATGCCAGAGGAAGAACATGACCAAACCGCCATCCGTCCCCTTGCAACCCCTACCCATTATAGGGAAACCCTTTGAAAGGATAGGAATGGACCTTATCAGGCCTCTACCAAAGACCTGGAAGGGGTACCAGCACGTATTAATGGTTGTCGACTATGCCACAAGGTTCCCGGAGGCCTTCCCCTTAACCACTGCCACCTCGAAGCAAGTTGCGGAAAAGATGATAGAATTGTTTAGCCGAGTAGGATTTCCCAAAGAGATCCTGACGGATCAAGGCACACCCTTCGTCTCCAAGCTCATGAAGGAGGTCTGTAACAACTTAAACATACATCAGATTTGTACCTCTGTATACCACCCGCAGACCGATGGCCTGGTCGAGCGCTATAACCGAACCCTGAAAACAACGCTCAGGAAGATGCTAGAAGTCAGCGGGACCGAATGGGACCAGATAATGCCACTAGCGCTATACGTGATAAGAGGCCAACGACAGAGTAGTACGTATATATCGGCTTTTGAACTACTGTACGGCAGACAGCCGCGATCCCTACTAGACATGACCAAGGAGGCTTGGGAGAACGAGATCCCAGAAGAGACCGCCACGACATTAGACTATGCCCAGAGTGTCAAATGCAGGCTAAGAAAACTACGGGATCTAGCATATGCGCACCTAGAAGAGAGCCAGAAAGCATCAGAAAGTAGCTTATAACCGAGGTAAGAAATGGAGGCAACTGCAAAAAAACGACTGGGCTTTAGTTCTCCTACCGTCCGCCACTCAGAAGTTCACAGCGGAATTGGTTGGACCACATAAAGTGATCGCGGCGATTGGTAGAACGAGTTACAGATTACAGATCAGCCCTTCCAAGACACAGACCTACAACATAAATTTGCTCAAAAAGTGGTTGGGACCACTCCTGACGGGAGTGAATTTGGTGTCGGACTCCCCAGTAGGTTCTTCTACTCTGGATCAACTGGCGATCAATGAGGGGCTAAATATAAAACAGCTGACAGAGCTACAAGATACCCTGAGGGACCACGATTCTTTGTTCTCTAATGTCCCTGGAAGGACTTCTATGGCCGAACACTGTATCGATACCCCACCTGGAAAAACAGTCAGGATCCGGCCATATAGAGAACCAGAAGCACGAAGAACAGCCATCCGGAAAGAAGTACAAGATATGTTGGACCTTGGGGTTATCCGCCCCTCTAAGAGTAATTGGTCCAGTCCTATAGTCATGATCCCAAAACCTGACAGGACCAGACGTTTTTGCATGGATTTCCGAGCCCTAAATGACATATCCAGCTTTGGCGCGTACCCAATACCTTGAGTGGACGAACTCATTAAGAAACTTGGCGACGCTCAGTATATCACAACCCTAGATCTCACCAAAGGCTATTGGCATGTGCCCCTAAGGGAGGAGGACAGAAGAAAGACCGCTTTTTCTACGGATGATGGTCACTTCGAGTTCACTGTCCTCCCTTTTGGGCTACACGGGGCACCTGCCACGTTCCAACGTTTAATGAATACCTTGCTGAAGAACTTATCCGGATTCGCGTCAGCCTTTTTAGACGACAGTTATCTACAGCCCGGACTGGACCATGCATCTCTTCCCACCTACACTCTGTGTTTCTCGCCCTCGAAAAGCAGGGCTGAAGGTAAATTCGAAGAAATCGCATGTCTCGTACCAAAAGGTGAAATATCTGGGCAACGTTTTGGGACATGGCCTCATTGAGCCCCAGATAGAGAAAATACGAGCCATCGCAGACACACCTTTTCCAACTAACTGGAGAGAAATGAGGGCCTTTCTCGGCCTCGTCAATATTACAGGCGCTTTATCCTCCAGTTCGCCCACCTAGCCGCCCCCTCACAAACTCCCTGAGACAGACCGGTAAATCCACCACTCCAATCCACCCCACTGAAGCCATGCAGAACGCTTTCCACCAACTGAAACACATCATTACGTCCACTCCCGTCCTTTCATCTCCCAACTTCACACAACCCTTCTCCTTGCACACAGATGCCTCAGATTATGGCATTGGGGCTGTACTCTCCCAGAAGGGGACCAATGGTCTTGAACACCCCCATACCAAACTGTTTTCCCGTGAGCTTAAGTATGCGACCATCGCGAAAGAGTGCCTGGCCATAAAATGGGCCTTTGAGAAGCTTGCATACTACCTTGAGGGACACCATTTTGACTTGTACACTGACCATGCCCCCTTGTTGTGGATGGCCCGCAATAAATCCAATAACGCCGGAGTATGCGTTGGTTTTTATCCTTGCAGCCTTATGCTTTCTCAGTTCACCATCGCAAGGGTTCTGACAATGTGGGGGGCCATTTCTTCTCTAGACATCCGCTCCCCGATCGTGAGCGTCCGAAGGGGGAGGTGTGTAACGGGGTGTACCGGCGTGCCCCTCCGGACCAAGATGCGGGGACCCTTCAAGGACTGTCCAAACATACCCCCCTTCTTTCTTGCCCTTCCCAGAACGACTTGCCTGATGTCGACTGGGGAATAGGCTCTCGGGACGAGGAGAAGGAAACGCACTGGCCGTTTAAATTCCAGTCTGAGGACGAGTGGGCGGGGCTACAGAGGGACGCCGATGCGTCAAATGCGGAAGTCTTGGAGAAGCCGGTGTGCTTGTTCACCCGGAGTGCAGACGTGGAGAAAGAAGAGGAGCGGAGAGAGCTGAGGAGCATTGCAGAGACGAGGAGACGATCGGAGGAAGCAGAGAGCTGTGAAGAAGCGGCGCCTGAAACCGAGGTTAAGCCAGGAGGCCAACGTCCCCACGAGCCGCCCAGCCACACACCCAGGGGAGGTGTGTGGCTAGCCCAGGTACGGAGTAAAATCAGGGGCTGGGTTGGAAGGAAGGGCGCTTACACCTATTAGTCCTGGGTATTCCCTTGTCCCGGTATCCCTTTTCCCTGAGCACAGACCCCCCCCCTCCCTTTTTCACAGGCCGGACTTAGAGAGAGTGTGACACAGGTTATGTGCTTCCTCACTCCTTTTCCCCTGAGCACGTGTACCTATAGAGCACCTTACTCACGACTTGCTGTATTTGTTTATATCGAGAGGCAAGACGGACATCGACGGAGCCGCGACTCGACGGAGCCCGAAAGACATTGGAGAGGCAAGAAGGACAAACCCCGAAGCAGGCGAGCCTTTAGAAGCCGCTCACCCCGTGGAACTGTCCCTACCCGAAAAACTTGTACAGATTACCTTTTTGCCACATTAAAGCCTACTAAAACTAAGACATGCCTCCTGCCAATCACTCCCGCTCCCGTGACAGTGAGCTTATCTGCCTACCCTGGTAGTGATTAGTCAAGTGCTATGAAGGACAATTCCCTGTGATGTTCTTTCTGTTAACAAAGTTCAAGTAGCTTTGTGGTACAATGAAAAGCTGTCACATTTTGAAACTTCCTGGCATACACTAAAGCTGTGGTTGAGCATCCTTAGTAAGGCGTGACCAGGGTGCAAAATAGGTATTGGAAGAAACCGTTTCCAGACTCCAGCCACGCCAGAGTTTCCCTACTGTAACAGGGAAAAGTAAAGCACTACTTAGAGGATTCTCACCATTGCATAGGGGGAAGTCTGATAACTTTATCCTTAACTGTCGTGCCTGTCTTGTCTCTCTTTTTTGTGTACACTTCACTGGTTTGGCAGTGATCTTTGGATCTGCGGAGTATGAGAAATGGGAGGGGATAGCTAAAGAGAACATAATGGCGGGGGGAGTGAAGTGGGGGGAAAAAGGAAGGTAGACTAAGGAGAGGTGAAGTGAGGAGAGATATTGGATAAAGAGAGTATTATGAACCAGCCAGAAATACTAATACAGAGAGGTAGAAAGAGTAAGCGGTGAGTAAAGAGGGATAGGTAAGGTTTTACAGGGAGATAGAGGGAGCCAAAGGGAGGTGAGTTGGGTGCATGGAGATGTGAGTCAAATAGTTAACGTAGAAAGAGGTGAGTTGGAGAGACGGAAGTAGTAAGGCAGATAAGCGAGGGATAGAAATGCAAGTCTGGTAATGAGAGAGTGGTAATGGTTAGGAAAGAAATTAGGTTGTTACTGCGCTACTGAAAGAGGATGAGGTAGAAAGCTAGTGATGGAGAGTTTGAGGAATGTATTAAGTGATGAGGTATAAATTAGTGTTTAAGAAGGTATAGAGAGGTGAAATTGAGTATCTAATGATAAATGAAAGAGGTAGATAAAGTGAGGTAGTGGAAAAGGGGTAAGGCAATGAAGGAGATAAAGGAAACATTGGTAGCAGTGGTGGAGATGTGAGGCAGCGAATGAATGGTGAGGGTAAGTTTGTAGATGGGTGTTGGGGAAGGAGAGAGATGAGGCCATGAGATGTGAAGCAGAGAGAAATTGGGTAAATGTGAAACCGAGTATAGTAGAGTTGAAGTATGGTTAGTGAGAGTGGTGAGGGTAAAGACAAATGAAACGGGTGAAAGTACAAGGTGGAGCAATACAGGGGGATGAGACTAAATAAAGCAGCTAGCTGCAGAGAAGGTGAGGAAGACCTGGCTCGGGTAAAAAGAGGTGACCGTAGTTGAGATGAAGAGGTAAGCATGGAAAGTGGTGAAGATTTAAGGTTCTGAGAAGCTGTTGGATATGTCGGTAGAGGTTTATGGAAAAAGGTGAGGTAAACAGATTGTGATGGTTAGCTTGCAGAAAGAAGTCTAAACATAGGCGGTAGAAGAAAGGGAATTACCGAGGAAGAATTGGGCAGAAAGGCAGGTGACCCATAGGCAGACCGTGACATAGAGAGAGGACAGTGGTATCTAGAGAAATGAGGGAAGCGAGGTGACCGTGATAGCTCGAGAAATGAGATGGGGGGGACCGGTATTTAGTAACTGATGAGGTGGGGAGAAATGAGCTGCAACAATATAGAGGTAGAGAGTAATGGAGTAGAGAAAAGTTAGATGGAGAGGTACAGATACCAGGTAGACAGGAAAGTGAGTTAAATGGAGTAAATAGATGTTATGATAGGGTGAGCTGGACAGGGCGAGATGATGGAATGAGAGGTAGTGGGATAGAGAATGGGGCAATTAAGGAGTGATGGGATAGTGATAGGGAAAGACCGATTCAGAAGTGCAGGTAGCAGAGGGTTAGAGGTTAACAAAGACCATGGGACGAGAGACACTGGTCTGATAACTTTACTTGAGGGAGCCTTGGAAGGTGGGGCCTTGGACAATTGCCTATTTAGCCCATGGCATAAAACTGCTCTAAGAAAAGGTTCTTTCAAGAGAAAGGAAAGAAAGCAGAGTACCTCCTACTTTTTTTTAAATTTCCTTTTTAAATGCCTTTTTAGGAAATGTGATTGCTGTGCTCTGCATTTATCCTCTGACTTCTGTTACCATGCCTCCTGGCGTGGGCATTTTTTCCCATGTGCTTTACTGCTACTGAAGAGAAAGACTCTAGTCTTGTTTTCAAAGTGAAAACTGCTGAGAACATATATCTGGTATGCTACAAGATGGATGTGCACTTTATAATGTTTCTAGTCCATAAATGCGTGATGTGTGTACAATGGAGCAGTTGTTTAAAAAATGTGGAATATTTTTGGAAAGAAATTGTAAACGAGCTGCTTGCCTTCTATACACACTGCAAATATCCCCGACCAGCTTCTAATTTAACACTTTTTGTGATAGCGCATTTTGCTTCTATTGTATGTGACTGCAAGTGTGGTATGGTTGTGTTCAAGGCTGGCAGTGACACCGTTCCCCTGCTTGAGAGCGCGGCTGAGACTATTCGCTGAAACAAACGGCAAAACGCACAAGCCTGCTGCGGCTTTCTAGGAACTCTCGGCGCTTGCTTGAGGCAGGGTTTGTTTTTGCAGTTCTGTCGACTGTGGAGCGGGTCAGTTCAGGCAGCTTTCAGGCCGAGCCCGCGACCACGGAGACTGCAGCGGGCCAAAAATACACCCTTGGCAACCTCTGTTGACACGTCTCCAGGCGGGCGGGCGTCCAGTTGGCGTCGGTAACGAACCGCCGGTTTGTGGAGCTTTAAAAGTGAAACAAATCATTTCTTTCGAAAGAAAAACCGACGGGGACATTTAATGGGGCTCGTTCAGTTTGGGCTGAACGAGAAGTCTCGTTGAAGACATAACTGCCTTAAAAGGGGAACTTGCTGCATTCCAAGTGGCCGGTGGGGCTGGGGCAGTCCATAGGGCGCTTACGGGGGGCCATTCTCAAGCCCCGCCACGGACCCTCTGGAGCTTCCAGCGTGCTGTGAAGCCCCCCTGGGACAGGCATCGTCCCATATTATAATGTAAAAGCCGAGCCCCTCGTCTGGGGGTGCTCCTCTCAATTTCAGCCCGCAGTAATTTGGATTTAAAGGGAGCGGACCCCCTTTTCGAGGCTGCCTTTATTCATGCCCTTTCAGCATTTGGAAAAGCACCGTGCGTTAAGTACGTGCACCGTGTGACGGGTGTAATGGCACCCACAGCTGTTCAGACGGGGAGGGGAGTTGTGTGTGTAATCTGAATAATTTACCAGCCTGCCGCTTCCTGCTTTCTACTCGGTAGTTATAGTATCTCGCTCAATAAGGCACTCCACTTATTTGTCTTTATTTTTTTTCCTGTTCGTGTCGTCGTAATAACCTTCCAGGAAGTGCCTTCAAATGTAAGTTTTCGTTCACTGGCCTTTTCCAATATGTTCAGTCTTTGTGAGAAAGGTATTTCTTTGTTCGACTTTTAAGAAGCCGGGTTTCCCGGAAAAAAAATGCACGGTGGATTTCTGCTGACTCGCTCATTCTTTGTTTAAAACAATTTGCAGGCTCCTTTTGTGCTTTTCTAAAAGTACCTTTTATGTATTTAGTTTGTGCCCTATTTTGCCAACAATGTAACAGTTTTTGCTCATTTTGTTGGGTTTTAAGTACAAGAGAGCGCAGTGCACTTTGTCATGAAACCATGAACTCCCTAGACGGTTTCAAATGTACTTTTTTAGTCAGCGGGATTTTACCGGCTAAATTGAGAATCTTTACTTTACAGTGTATACTGAAATACTTTCTTTATAGTCGGCATTCGCTCCCACGTACGTTGTTTAAATGATTGATAGCTGACGTCCGACCCCAGATCTACAATTGATAGAAAGCATGTCTGTAAAACAATAGCCTTTCATTTAGGTTTTTGTTCTGTGTTACAGTTAGAACACATTTCAAGGTTCGTTAAGTAACATTTAACAACTTTTGAAATTAGACAGTTTTCCTTGAAGCCTTTAATGCAAATCGGTTTTAGATGTTTGTTTAGAACATTTGCCTGGTTTGGTTTGTGGCCATTTGACAAGAAATATTGCGAGTTAGAATTTAATTCAACCCGGAACCTTTAGTTTGAAGCTCTGGAAATGAAGACCCAGAGGTACGTGTCAAATAAATAACTTGATTTAATTTCTCACGCATGATTAGCATAGATTCGATTTAATTAACTTTTCTAACCGAGGGATGTTTCTGGCCTACTGTTTCAGATACAGGGTTGCTTTTTAGGTTTGGATTTTGACCTCTCAGCTGTCGGAGACAATGAGTGGGCGTGGCGTTTGCCCTTTCAACTATTGGCGTTCTTAGATCAGCTTCCTGCAGCCACTGGCTTGAGACCTTGTCAGTCAAGCCTTGGGTCAGTCCATTGGAATATCAATCTCTCATGTGATGGTCTTGACTGTTTTGTTGTTTGCTTGCATCTCCACTCCAGTGATTGCATTGCTCTGCTTAAGGGGCTACTTATAATTGTATCTGTCTCTGCACCTTCTGGTCTCAGGTGCTTGCCTAAAGTGCGAATGCTGCCTATCTTAGCTCAATAAACCAAGAACTGTTGGTTTTCCTGTTGATTGATCTTCTTAGGTGTCACAATTGATGTAATTGTTGAAGTTCTTTCTTGATGAACAATAAAACGTAAGATTTGTCGGGCAGCTATCTCAGCGAGTCTCCTGGCCACTCTTGAAATCTGAGTATTAACCAGTTCATTGGTTACAATTCCAAATAGCGAAGTTGTCCTTTTCATCCTCAGAGTTTGATAAATTCAGTTACCGTTACAAACGAGCATTGGCATAGGCAGTAGGTCTCGGTTTGGGACCTTTAGAAGTATTTAGCCATGAAGCACATTATCCCCCACTCACATGCCCACACACTCAAACAACACATAGCATGCTGGGACCAGTAGGGCCAATCTTATAAGAGGAAAAGAGAACAGACAAGGCCTACCCTTGTTGGCTACAAATAACAGAACTGGAAGAAGTACAGCATCAGACAAGGGTCTACTCAACATCTAAGCAGTCTGCAGAAAGAAAAAAACTTTCAACAACTGCAGACACTATATGCCCTGTTGGTGCTAGTGTGGTACAGTGAGGGAAAAAATATGTTCTACAGGTGGTTAAATAGCAGTGTCAGTAGATCAAGGTTCTCTGGCTAACACAGGCTGTCATTTTCCTAAGAAGGTAGCATTCTAAGGCCTATCTAGTTTGCAGCCGAGTCATAAAATGTATTCAGCACAGTATCCCACTACCCTGGAAAACAAATCGTGCACAGCCTCAAAAGACCGCGTGGGTCAATCTGATTTTACACATGGCACTAGTGCATGCGCGTTAATATGAAAATATTTAGCATCTACGGGGTGGGATGGTGATTAGGATTGCAGGGCTGCTCCTCACCGTGAAGAAGCAAGTCTCCCTCATGGGAGATAGTATTAAGTCACTTATTAATTGGCAGTAGTTTCCTTCTCAGATTTCCACCATTGGCTCATCCGAGCAGAAATTGATTGCTGTACAAGTATGCACTGTGTGTAACACTTGCACTCAAAAAACCCTAGTCGCCTGCAGATGGTGGACTACTGTGTCCTGTGTATATTTTTGTGTGGTTTTCATTGTTCAGTGAGATGCTGTCTACTACCTGACCATCTTTTTTGTTTTTAGGGTTTTTTCCTTGTGTGCCACACTGAAACTGAGTACTTACCTCTGAGTAGATCTTCCACTCCGGAGTTTTGCATTGCATTCTGGGATTTGTTGTCCCGTTTTTTCCCACTAAACTCAAGGATACGAGTCTCAAAATACATAGATAAGTTGTGAAATGGATGAGCTAAGCATGTTGGGCCTGGAAAACCTCAGAGCTAAGTGCAAAACAGATCAAATGTATATCGGCTGTTAAAAAAAGGTATTCTGTGACTTTTGTAGTTTGTGACAAAAAATTGGCTACCTGAATAATAAAGGTGAGGTGTGTGGTGTTTTTTTTTTTTTTCTGGAATGGCTGGGAGCCTGACGGAAGGAGAATATGTATTGTGGAATACAATGTAAAGATGGGGTTTAAATGGGTAGACAGTTTGGGGAAAGGGAGGGGATGCAGTATGTAGATGGGAGGCAATGGGTGGAATGGAAGACCGCAGCGTACATTCCTTTTGCAAGAAAACTGCAGCAGGAGACTCATGACCCTGTCGTGCCACACTAACTCCTTTTCTAGTGTAGTACTTTGGGTAGAAGGGGCAAATGGGGAATGCTTTACTTCTTTTGGTTAACTTCTTACAATACGTCCAACCATTCCAGTTATAAGCAGTGATTTCTGGGCTTCTAGCCATCATGGCAGGTAAGAGTAGGACACCTGTTCCACTGCACATTTTCATTCCGGCAAGCCCCTAAGTGCGAACCGTGACAGGGCGAACTTAGCCATTCATTCTTCAAACTGATAACATCCTATCCATTAAGTAGGGCAAATATGTTTTTTGCACCACAACAAACCAGTAACAGCTGTTAAGCAGGATTATTACTAACAACCCCCCTTTATCTATTAGACAAAAAGCAGCAATTTATTCAGTCAACCACTCCCCCTCAAAAAAAATAATCAAAGATTGCATTGTGAAATAGCTGTTGGAACCAGTACAACTTCAATTTTATTCACTTAGCAGCAACCTTTCCGAATGATCATTGTGCTGGAATTAAAGATAAATAACCCTATATTTGAAGGACACCTAAAACCCAGTAGGTAAAGCAGCGAGTAACTTGGGGGTAATTTTCTTTCCAGAGGGACTCTAAATTTCGCTGATATTAGCCATCAGGACATTTGGGGGAAATCACATTTTTGAAGAAACTTGATGGCTGTAGTAGTTTTACCATTTCTCCTAAGAATCAACCGTATTCCTTAGATTTATTGGATGTGAGGGGTCTCTCCACATGAGACCAACCTGTCCGCATTTGATCCCCCTTCATCCACCTCCGGTAGAGGCACAGATAATGGTGAAAAGAGCACCGGTGGCTCTTGCACCAGAGAGGGACCTTGGAGTGCGGTTTTCAGTGAGCAGAGCATCCCTGTTGTAGCAGCTCAAATCAGAGCACAACATTTAGTGTGTTTCAGCTGCGGCTGAGGAGGAAATTAAACTGGGCACTGGTGTGAGAAGTTGGCCTGATAGGTAGTGTTTCCAATTCTGGAACCACTGGTTATCAGTCCAAACAAACCCCAAAGATGTCAGGTTGTAAGTCAACCTTGTAGACAAGCTATCCTAGTGGTAGCATGGACTAAGCAGCCTTAAAGGCTTAACTTAAGAGGTCGTGTTAAGCGAGCTGTTTTACCACATACAATCCTGTAATCAAATGAAAGGACACCACACAAGTATATATTATAAAAATATATGTATTTATTTCTAAATTACTCCCCAGTACTCTTTATGAGGAAAGGGGCACAAGCGTTAAATCAAAAGCACTGTTACACATATAAAGTTGCACGTTTATGGATGAGGGCGGGTGGCCACTCAGACCATATATTAAAAAAGTGGTATAAGTAACACTTATCGAACAATGGTTAGGCCTAGGGCCTAGAGATTCGCTGGGAGCAGTCAGGACAAGCAATGAAGAAGTCGGGAGTAGCCCACAGGAGACGGGTGCAGCACGGAAAGTGCGGCGCGCACCAATGCACTGTCAATGGTGCGTAAAAGTCAGTTAAAGTGAATTAAAAGATACTTCCGCTGAACCTAGGAACACAAAACTTTAGACACAGACCCTAGAGGTGTGTACCAGTGTAAAGACACCGGCGTTGCAAAGTTACCTCACCCACAGGCCGTGGGTGCACAGGGTCGAAGTGGCGTCGGGTTCTGTCACGCAGGTTCTTGGTGCTTGGAGCTGTTGCAGCTGCAGGCGCTGTGAAGCAGAAGTGTCCGGTGCGATCCAAGGGTGGATCGATGTAGAAAAGTACCTGAAAGCAGAGGGGACAGAGTCTGGGTCACTCAGCAGTGACCAGGGTGGAACCAGGACGGAACCAGGCAATGTCGGGCGCAATCAGGCGGTTGTCGATAGGCTTCTCTCCGCTGTCACGTGGGCTCTGGGGCATCTGCGACGTCCAGGAGCAGGTCACGATCTGTCCCACGTAGGCTCTCGCCGTCAGCACCGTCGGCTTGAAGATTGTAGCAAACAGCACTTGGCAAAAGCAATCCACGCGGAACCGGGAGATTGCTTATCACTCGAACCAGGAGGGTCAGAGTGGGTGCTCCTTTTCACAGGAGCTGGTGCAGATCTGGAGCAACCAGAAAAGCAAGTCGTATTTCAAAGTTCGTCGGCACAGGGGCCACAAGCCAGCTGGCAAGTGACCGGGCCAACGCGTCGAGCGCACACAAGCAGAAGGGCCCCACGCAGCACTCAGCGAGTGTGGAGGGGTGAGCTTTGGTGCAAGTGGAGCTCGGGGCTGGGGCTTCTCAAACCCCGGTGTACAGCTTCGAGGGTCACTCGTGGGCCGCACGGTCAGCGTCTCGTGGCCTTTTCAAGATGGCGTGCCCCACGCTTCCGGTCGCCTCCACGGGTCTCAGCTCTGCAGGGACTGTGGATCGGGCAGGTAGAAGGCAGGCAAGCTTGATCTCGTCGATCTCTGTCGCTCGAGTTCCGGCGGGAACTGCAACAAAGCAAGGGTCGAGGGCTGGATGGTGCCTGTTTGCACAGGGTGGTCACTCCTTGACCACAAGGGAGATTCTTCAGTCTTCTCACGTCGTGTAGAAAGTCGAAGGGTCCAGATTTCGTTTCTTATGTTTCTTCAGGATGATCTGAGGTCCGTTGGGACTGCTCCCCCTCTTATTCGAATCTAGGGGGTTGGACATCCTGCTAGGTCCCCTCCTATGGGTGGGACCCAGGAAGGGGGTGGTTACACCCCTCTCCTTTGATCCTGGCCGCGCTGGGAGAGGGGCTGGGAGGCCCCAGAACCGGTTTGGCCGGATCCTGCAAGGGGCAGCCTTGTGCTCCCCAGGCAGTGTCTGGTTTCTTTGAAACCTCCCTACTCCAATCCACTATCTCCTGTCTGGGGTGGTTTGACACCGCCCTGTGACAGGAAACTCTTTGTCCAGGCCTCCTCTGCCGGGTTTCGGTCAGCAGCAGGAGGTCAGACCCGTGTCTGTGGCAGGGGCATCCATTTTGTGGATCTGAGGCTCATTTTAAATCAACCGCGTTTCAGTAAAGTAACATGTCTTCTCCCTCTAGAAGGGTGGAATGCTACCCCCGTCGCCAGAACTGGCGAGGGGGTAGTATTCCAATTCGTATGACACCTTACACGACATGTTTTGATAAAGCCAAACCAAAGTTGCTATATAACCGCGAGGATTATAAGGCGCTTAAGAGTATATGGTATGGCGTTATCCCGGATCAGCTTAGGGAGTTGTTCCCGACAGCTGCAGACAGGCTCAGCTCATGCCAGAGCACCATCTCACATAAAACCACGCACTCTGCCTCCAGGATTGATGAGGCCTTCCATAGGAGTGGCTTACAGGCTATATATGTGTCCAGATATAGGTTTAGATATAGGTATACTATATCTAAGCAAGGGGTGATTACACCCACTTGCCCCAGCTGAGTGATCAGCCAGTTGTGTCAATTTAAGAACCAGCCAGGGGTGGCAAAAGCTATGCTTCAGCCCCTGGTAGGCCTTGGTGGCACCTATGCCCTGGGCACCTATAGTGCATGGTACAGGGGCTGACAAGGAGTCCATTTCCAATTGTGGTATGTACCTATAGCACATGTATTATAAATTTAGAGAGAGAACAGCAGGCTGGGGGTCTGATTAGCAGGCCCACAGCCTCAGTAAGTCGAAAACCAGTGAAGCAAAAAGCAAAAATTGGGGTGACCATAGGATAGCAGACCCTACTCTCCTACATAACCCCCCCCCAAACGCAGGGACATTAAACTTAACCTTGACCAGATAAGTCTTCATGTTCTAAGTGGAAGTACCTGGAGAGACCATCTGCATTACCATGGTCAGTCCCTGGGCGGTGCTCCACTGTAAAGTCCATCCCCTGTAGGGAAATGGACCACCTGAGCAGTTTGGGATTTTCACCCTTCATCTGATTTAGCCACAAGAGGGGCTTATGGTCTGTCTGAATTAGGAAGTGAGTACCAAACAAGTATGGCCTCAACTTCTTCAGGGCCCAAACCACAGCAAAGGCCTCCCTCTCAATAGCTGACCAACGTTTCTCCCTGGGGGTCAGCCTTCTGCTAATAAAAGCAATGGGCTGGTCTTGACCATCTTGATTAAGTTGTGAAAGCACAGCTCCCACCCCCAACTCAGAAGCATCTGTCTGTACAATGAACTGTTTGGAGTAGTCAGGACTCTTCAGGATAGGTGCAGAGCACATGGCCTTCTTCAGGTCATCAAATGCCTTTTGACAGCTAACTGTCCACTGAACCTTTTTGGGCATCTTCTTGGATGTCAAGTCATTCAATGGTGTCACAATGGACCCATAGTTCTTTACAAATTTTCTGTAATACCCAGTCAGGCCCAAGAAGGCTCTGACTTGTGTCTGGGTAGTTGGAGGAGTCCAGTCCTGTATGGTCTGGATCTTGCTCTCCAGTGGTTGAACTTGACCCCCACCTACTAGGTGGCCCAAGTACACAACCTTGCTCTGCCCTATCTGGCACTTAGTAGCCTTGATAGTCAGGCCTGCCTTTTGCAGGGCCTCCAGAACCTTCTTCAGGTGGATCAGGTGATCCTCCCAGGTGGAGCTAAAGACAGCAATATCATCTAGATATGCTGCGCAAAAGTCATCCAACCCAGCAAGGACTTGGTTCACCAACCTTTGGAAAGTGGCAGGTGCATTCTTCAAACCAAAGGGCATTACCACAAACTGATAATGTCCACTAGGGGTAGAGAATGCTGTTTTGGCTTTTGACTCTTCAGCTAGTCTGATTTGCCAGTAGCCAGCTGTCAAATCAAATGTGCTCAGAAACTTGGCAGAAGCCAATTTATCAATGAGCTCATCTGCTCTTGGAATGGGATGAGCATCTGTCCTAGTGACAGCATTGAGACCTCTGTAGTCCACACAAAACCTCATTTCTCTCTTCCCATCTTTGGTATGAGGTTTTGGCACAAGGACCACTGGGCTAGCCCATGGGCTCTCTGATGGCTCAATCACTCCAAGCTCCAACATCTTTTGCACCTCAGCCTTTATACAATCCCTGACATGGTCAGGTTGCCTGTAGATCTTATTCTTCACAGGCAGATTGTCACCAGTATCCACCTCATGGGTGCACCAGTTAGTCTGACTGGGTGTGAGTGAAAACAATTGTCTGTGGGCCTGCAACACCTGTCTGCAGTCCACCTGTTGCTGCTCAGTGAGGCTGCCTGCCAAGGCTACTCCATCAACTGAACCATCATCAGGGTTCTGGGAAAGCAGGTCTGGGAGAGGGTCACTCTCTTCCTCCTGTTCCCCATCTGTGGCCATGAGGAGACTCATGTCCTCCCTGTCAACAAATGCTTTCAAACGATTGACATGGAGCACCCTGTGGGGGCTCCTAGGGGTGCCAAAGTCAACCAAGTAGGTGACTTCTCCCTTCTTTTCAATGATAGGGTAGGGTCCAGTCCATTGGTCCTGGAGAGCTGCTGGCCCCACTGGGTCCAACACCCACACCTTCTGCCCTGGCTGGTACTCAACCAGAACAGCCTTTTGGTCATGCCAGGCTTTCTGTAATTCCTGACTTGCCTCAAGGTTTTTGGATGCTCTCTCCATGTATTCAGCCATCCTGGAGCGGAGACCAAGTACATAGTCCACAATGTCTAGTTTAGGCTTTTTGAGAGGTAACTCCCATCCTTCCTTCACCAAACTCAATGGACCTCTTACAGGGTGGCCAAACAAAAGTTCAAAAGGACTGTAGCCAACCCCCTTCTGTGGGACCTCTCTGTAAGCAAAGAGCAAGCAGGGTAAAAGGATGTCCCATTTCCGCCTAAGCTTCTCTGGTAAACCTTTTATCATTCCCTTTAGGGTCTTGTTGAACCTTTCCACAAGCCCATTGCACTGTGGATGGTAGGGTGTGGTAAACTTATAGTTTACTCCACACTCTTTCCACATTGCTTTTAAGTATCCAGACATGAAGTTAGTACCTCTGTCTGAAAGAACCTCCTTTGGAAAGCCCACTCTTGAGAAAACTGCAATGAGGGCTTTTGCCACCACAGGAGCTGTGGTGGTCCTCAGGGGAATTGCTTCTGGGTACCTGGTGGCATGATCCACTACCACCAGTATAAATCTGTGCCCAGATGCTGTTTGAGGATCCATGGGACCCACAATGTCTATTCCAACTCTTTCAAAGGGTACCCCCACCACAGGTAGTGGTATCAGGGGGGCCTTTGTTGTGCCACCTGACTTACCACTGGCTTGGCAAGTGACACAGGAGCGACAAAACTCCTTGACATTTTCTGACATGTGAGGCCAGTGAAAGTGTGGAACAAGCCTGTCCCAAGTCTTATTCTGGCCTAAGTGTCCTGCAAGGGGAATATCATGGGCCAAGGTAAGAAGGAAGCCCCTAAACTTCAAAGGTATAACCAACCTCCTGGTTGTGCCAGGCTTGGGGTCTCTAGCCTCTGAATAAAGGAGTCCTTCATCCCAATACACTCTATGGGTACCTTGAGCATTCCCTGCAGCCTCAGCAGCAGCTTGCTGTCTCAGGGGTTCAAGGGAAGGGCAATCTAATTGGGCCTGCCCCAGGTCTGCCCTTGAGGGTCCCCCTGTCCCCAGAAACTCAACCTGATCAGGTTCAAGCTCCTCTGAGACAGTCTCCTCTTGGACTGCAGAATCAGTTTCCTGTGAAACTTGATCCTCAACCTGGGGCAAGTGGGAAGGCACAGCCTTAACCCTCTTGCTCCTTCTCTTGGGTTGTGGTTGGTCTATTGTTTCAAGATCCACCACTGGTTCAGGAAGGCACTTCTTAGCCTGAGACCTTGTCACTGCAAGGACATGAGCTGAAATCCCTAGCATTTCTGCATGAGTCCTGTACTCCACTTCTGACCAAACTGAGCTTTCAAGATCATTGCCTAACAGACAGTCTACTGGGAGGTCTGCACTCACAACAACTTTCTTTAGGCCATCTACCCCTCCCCAGGAGAAGTTCACAACAGCCACACTATGGGAAGTAGTGGAGTTGCTTGCATTGGTCACTAGGTAGCTTTCACCTAGTACAATTTGTCCAGGGTCCACAAAGCCAGGTGCCACCATTGTGACACTGGCACAAGTGTCCCTGTAGGCCTGAGCCAGTTTCTCATTAATTAAGGGAGTCTGCCTATATTTGCCCAGGTTACTGGGGCTTACTGCAGTGGGCAAAGATAAGTCCACATCATATAGGAGAACTGCCTGTGTGGGGATTCTGACTAGGCCAGATTCCACCTCAGTACCCAGGGTCAACCCTACTAAACCCTTTGGCTGTGTACCACCACTGCTGACTGTACTAGGGGGTGCAGTTGCTTTAGGAGCTGCAGTGGTGGGGACTGGATTTTTCTTAGTGCATTCACTGCCCCAGTGTGAAACTGATTTGCAGGTATTACACCAAGGTTTCTTTGGGCCATCATTCTTCTTTTTCTTGTTTCCATTTTGGGAACCCCCCTCCTTATTGCTAGTTTGGGGGCCTGAAGACTTCTGGTCCTTTTCTTTATCTTTCTGATTCCCACCCTTCTGGTCTGTTTTCTTCTGGTCACCTTGGTTCTGGTTTTTCTGCTTAATCCTTGTTCTGACCCATTTGTCTGCCTTCTTTCCCAATTCTTGGGGAGAGGTCAAATCAGAGTCAACAAGGTATTGATGCAACAGCTGGTTCTGACAGTTATTAAGGATCTGTTCTCTCATCATAAGATTGTACAATCCTGTATAGTCTGAAACTTTACTTCCCTGCAGCCAACCCTCCAGAGCCTTAGTGGCACAATCTACAAAATCAGTCCAGTCCTGAGTCTGTGCTTTTTGGGTGTCTCTGAACAACAACCTGTATTGCTCAGTGGTTAGGCCAAACCCTTCAATAAGAGCACTCTTCAGAACAGAGTAGTTTTTGGCATCCTCAGGTCTAACAGTGAGGAGCCTGTCCCTCCCTTTCTCAGAAAAGGAGTACCATAAAATTGCTGCCCACTGATCCTCAGGGACCTGCTGTACCATGCAGGCCCTCTCAAGAGCAGTCATCCATTTGTGGATATCATCCCCTTCCTTGTAGGGGGGCACAATTTTTGTCAGGTTTCTATTGTCATAGGCCCTGTCTTTTTCTTTAGGAACTTTGCTGCCACCAGTGGCATCTAAGCCACACAATTTTCTCTCTCTTGCTAAAGCAAGTTTAGCTTGAGCCAAGGCTACCTCTTCCCTTTCTATTTGGAGTTGGACAGCCCTCATCCTGGCCCTATGCTCTTTTCTCTGGGAGGAAGTCATTCCTCTTTGAGATTCTCTTGAGGCACTAGAAAGGTGAGAGTCCCTTGACAGAGATCTCTCCCTTCTATTACCTGGGAGAATTTGGTTATGAGATCTGGAGTGGTGCTGGCCCTCTCCATTCCCATGTAGGTCCAAGTTGGCCTGGTTAAGCCTGGCAACCTGTACCTGGTTTCCCTGCTGATCCTGATCTTCAGGCTCTTCTACATCAGAGCCTTCCTCTTCCTCTTCCTCCTCCTCTTCTTCTGGAAGATTCTCATTCTCAGGGGAGTTTATCCCTTCACCTGAATCTAAGGGAGCCTGACTCACCTTATCTAGATCATCCTTTTCTAGGAGAGCTACTAGGGAAGGAATGGTAGGGCCTCTGCCCTTTTTTAGCCCCCTGGCTGTGCACAAGGCACTCAGGTCTTTGTGGCTAAGGTTGTCATATCTGGATGTTGTCCCTATAGGATCAACTATTACAGGAGCAGAGCCTGAAGCTCTACCTGTATCAGACATGACTGCTAGTGAGGTGTAAGTGGTGCACTTACCTACACTAAGTGGTTTCCTACTGTACCTTGCTAGTGAGTTGTAGTCAGGGTGTGCTAATCCCTTTAATCTACAACTACTAAGTTCAGTAGAACTTAATATGCTAAGCTTTTGATTTATATGTACCTAGAGGTACTTGATGTGATCTTTCAATTTGATAAAGATTGCAATGGTAAAACAAACAGCAAGCTCAAATCCGCACCGCTGCACACCAATGTGAGAAGTTGGCCTGATAGGTAGTGTTTCCAATTCTGGAACCACTGGTTATCAGTCCAAACAAACCCCAAAGATGTCAGGTTGTAAGTCAACCTTGTAGACAAGCTATCCTAGTGGTAGCCTGGACTAAGCAGCCTTAAAGGCTTAACTTAAGAGGTCGTGTTAAGCGAGCTGTTTTACCACATACAATCCTGTAATCAAATGAAAGGACACCACACAAGTATATATTATAAAAATATATGTATTTATTTCTAAATTACTCCCCAGTACTCTTTATGAGGAAAGGGGCACAAGCGTTAAATCAAAAGCACTGTTACACATATAAAGTTGCACGTTTATGGATGAGGGCGGGTGGCCACTCAGACCATATATTAAAAAAGTGGTATAAGTAACACTTATCGAACAATGGTTAGGCCTAGGGCCTAGAGATTCGCTGGGAGCAGTCAGGACAAGCAATGAAGAAGTCGGGAGTAGCCCACAGGAGACGGGTGCAGCACGGAAAGTGCGGCGCGCACCAATGCACTGTCAATGGTGCGTAAAAGTCAGTTAAAGTGAATTAAAAGATACTTCCGCTGAACCTAGGAACACAAAACTTTAGACACAGACCCTAGAGGTGTGTACCAGTGTAAAGACACCGGCGTTGCAAAGTTACCTCACCCACAGGCCGTGGGTGCACAGGGTCGAAGTGGCGTCGGGTTCTGTCACGCAGGTTCTTGGTGCTTGGAGCTGTTGCAGCTGCAGGCGCTGTGAAGCAGAAGTGTCCGGTGCGATCCAAGGGTGGATCGATGTAGAAAAGTACCTGAAAGCAGAGGGGACAGAGTCTGGGTCACTCAGCAGTGACCAGGGTGGAACCAGGACGGAACCAGGCAATGTCGGGCGCAATCAGGCGGTTGTCGATAGGCTTCTCTCCGCTGTCACGTGGGCTCTGGGGCATCTGCGACGTCCAGGAGCAGGTCACGATCTGTCCTACGTAGGCTCTCGCCGTCAGCACCGTCGGCTTGAAGATTGTAGCAAACAGCACTTGGCAAAAGCAATCCACGCGGAACCGGGAGATTGCTTATCACTCGAACCAGGAGGGTCAGAGTGGGTGCTCCTTTTCACAGGAGCTGGTGCAGATCTGGAGCAACCAGAAAAGCAAGTCGTATTTCAAAGTTCGTCGGCACAGGGGCCACAAGCCAGCTGGCAAGTGACCGGGCCAACGCGTCGAGCGCACACAAGCAGAAGGGCCCCACGCAGCACTCAGCGAGTGTGGAGGGGTGAGCTTTGGTGCAAGTGGAGCTCGGGGCTGGGGCTTCTCAAACCCCGGTGTACAGCTTCGAGGGTCACTCGTGGGCCGCACGGTCAGCGTCTCGTGGCCTTTTCAAGATGGCGTGCCCCACGCTTCCGGTCGTCTCCACGGGTCTCAGCTCTGCAGGGACTGTGGATCGGGCAGGTAGAAGGCAGGCAAGCTTGATCTCGTCGATCTCTGTCGCTCGAGTTCCGGCGGGAACTGCAACAAAGCAAGGGTCGAGGGCTGGATGGTGCCTGTTTGCACAGGGTGGTCACTCCTTGACCACAAGGGAGATTCTTCAGTCTTCTCACGTCGTGTAGAAAGTCGAAGGGTCCAGATTTCGTTTCTTATGTTTCTTCAGGATGATCTGAGGTCCGTTGGGACTGCTCCCCCTCTTATTCGAATCTAGGGGGTTGGACATCCTGCTAGGTCCCCTCCTATGGGTGGGACCCAGGAAGGGGGTGGTTACACCCCTCTCCTTTGATCCTGGCCGCGCTGGGACAGGGGCTGGGAGGCCCCAGAACCGGTTTGGCCGGATCCTGCAAGGGGCAGCCTTGTGCTCCCCAGGCAGTGTCTGGTTTCTTTGAAACCTCCCTACTCCAATCCACTATCTCCTGTCTGGGGTGGTTTGACACCGCCCTGTGACAGGAAACTCTTTGTCCAGGCCTCCTCTGCCGGGTTTCGGTCAGCAGCAGGAGGTCAGACCCGTGTCTGTGGCAGGGGCATCCATTTTGTGGATCTGAGGCTCATTTTAAATCAACCGCGTTTCAGTAAAGTAACATGTCTTCTCCCTCTAGAAGGGTGGAATGCTACCCCCGTCGCCAGAACTGGCGAGGGGGTAGTATTCCAATTCGTATGACACCTTACACGACATGTTTTGATAAAGCCAAACCAAAGTTGCTATATAACCGCGAGGATTATAAGGCGCTTAAGAGTATATGGTATGGCGTTATCCCGGATCAGCTTAGGGAGTTGTTCCCGACAGCTGCAGACAGGCTCAGCTCATGCCAGAGCACCATCTCACATAAAACCACGCACTCTGCCTCCAGGATTGATGAGGCCTTCCATAGGAGTGGCTTACAGGCTATATATGTGTCCAGATATAGGTTTAGATATAGGTATACTATATCTAAGCAAGGGGTGATTACACCCACTTGCCCCAGCTGAGTGATCAGCCAGTTGTGTCAATTTAAGAACCAGCCAGGGGTGGCAAAAGCTATGCTTCAGCCCCTGGTAGGCCTTGGTGGCACCTATGCCCTGGGCACCTATAGTGCATGGTACAGGGGCTGACAAGGAGTCCATTTCCAATTGTAGTATGTACCTATAGCACATGTATTATAAATTTAGAGAGAGAACAGCAGGCTGGGGGTCTGATTAGCAGGCCCACAGCCTCAGTAAGTCGAAAACCAGTGAAGCAAAAAGCAAAAATTGGGGTGACCATAGGATAGCAGACCCTACTCTCCTACAACTGGACATACTTAAAGGCGAAGAGGAGCATGAGGATTGCTTAAGGGGTAGGCCCGACCATTCAGAGGAGTAAAAGAATGGCAAGGACACACTGACGTTCTAACGTAAAGTGAGCCTGGGAAATTAAATACAAACACTTATAAGAAGTGCTCATTCAAATGTTTAAAAAAAAACTTCCAAAGACATGAAATACAATGGCACAATTGGAAGAGGACAAGCCCTGCGGCGATACTACATGGGGGTTAACACTTGTAAACAAGCATTTGCAATGCAATAGGTCTCGCATTAATTACGTTTGAGCTATTGGCATTGCTTAATATTGCAACACCAATTGCAACAAAAGTCTGTAAATTTTAGGCCAAAAAAATGTGCATTTATTTTTGTAGCAATGGTGGCATGCTGCGCTTTAGATGAATATATTTAAAAGTAAAAGCGCGCCATACTGCGATTGCTACAATAGTTAGTTGTGGATGCGTTAACAATTGATGTGTGCACTGATGGCTGATGGTGTATGTCCCTGTAGAAATTGTGCACTGCCGGCTGGTGGTGTGTGTATCTGGTGGAAGCGTGCACTGACGGCTGGTGGAGTGTGTATGCCTGGTGAAAGCGTGCACTGACAGCTGGTGGTGTGTGTGTGTGTGCCTGGTGAAAGCATGCACTGACGGCTGGTGGTGTGTGTGTGTGCCTGGTGAAAGTGTGCACTGACGGCTGGTGGTGTGTGTGTGCCTGGTGAAAGCATGCACTGACGGCTGGTGGTGTGTGTGTGCCTGGTGAAAGTGTGCACTGACGGCTGGTGGTGTGTGTGTGCCTGGTGAAAGTGTGCACTGACGGCTGGTGGTGTGTGTGTGTGTGCCTGGTGAAAGCTTGCACTGACAGCTGGTGGTGTGTGTGTGTGTGCCTGGTGAAAGCATGCACTGACGGCTTGTGGTGTGTGTGTTCCTGGTGAAAGTGTGCACTGATGTCTAGTGGTGTGTGCCTGGTGGTAGCGTGCACTGACGGCTGGTGGTGTTTGTGCCTGGTGAAAGCGTGCACTGACGGCTGGTGGTGTTTGTGCCCGGTGAAAGCATGCACTGACGGCTGGTGGTGTCTGTGCCTGGTGAAAGTGTGCACTGACTGTGTGGTTGTGTGTCGTTGTATGTGTGTGTGTGTTTGTATGTGTGTGTGTTTGTATGTGTGTGTGTGTGTGTTTGTATGTGTGTGTGTGTGTGGTTGTATGTATGGTTGTATGTGTGTGTGTGTGGTTGGGTGTGTGGTTATGTGTTTGGTTGTGTGTGTGTGTGGTTGTGTGTGTGTGGTGGTTGTGTGTGTGTGTGGTTGTGTATGTGGTTGTATGTGTGTGGTTGTATGTGTGTGGTTGTATGTGTGTGTGGTTGTATGTGTGTGGTTGTGTGTGTGTGTGGTTGTGTGTGTGGCAAAGTACAAAGGCTTCAGAAAAACTGTGTGGACACGTGCCAGCTGGGTTTTAGGGCTCAATGTCGTCCCTTCAGGGACCCATATGTCACTCCCCATTAGGGGTCGGGAAATGCAAATGTCCAGATGACTTTTTTATCTGCATCCACTGCAATCTCCTAACTCCATGAGGCAGTAATAACAGAGTAATGGACAATGTGCAGATCAAGTAAAAAAAATAAAAACAAGAAAGGATTCACTATCTCGCTATTTACTCACTGGAGTATTTTTTTTTTTTATCGAAGTAGCAATCTGGATTTGCTGTTGTAGGCTCATAAATTATAAGTACAGTTTTAGAAAGTATCAATCAGGTAGAATTAAGCAACAAAACGTAATAAACAAATGTCATCTTCCTATTTGTCTTAATAGCCCCTACCATGGAGCTACTTACTGTTCATATCCCATTTAGATACACAAACATATTTAATGTTTGTCAATACCACAATACGAATATTTTTCGGTGCCATGGTTTATTGTTATTGAGTAGTGGAAGCGGGGTGTACTATTATCCTAGTCTGTAAGCAGTGTGTTCCGTAAATCTGTAATACAGACCTACAGAGAGCAAGACCTTAGAAACGAGCTGGGATACGATGTGCTGAATGGGGAAGCTAAACTATTTCAAGGTTGCCTCGAGCACTCACCGACAACACGATTAAGGCGGAAATGCGCAAATATTTAGAGTGCACTACAGCACTGCGTCCTCTGTGGCAAGCAGAACCATACCAATCACCACAAATGGGGTTACATTTATCAATCGCAAAAGTGTCACTTTATAAGGAAAAGTCTTCCGTAAAAAGAGTGCTAATTAGTTGTTATGCAAAGACAAATATACGACCACGTTAAAGACAATAGATTTCTCTAATACCACGATGGGCAACCTATTTGTCATATTATTAAGCAAAAAAAATAAATGTCATTTGAGTCAGAAATTAGGGCAGCGAGCATTTTAAACAAGTATAAGACTTGCAGAAGAGTAGGTGGATGATGTGAGGATAGTAGGGCTGGGGTGTTTGTTCTGGGGCTGGCTTGGTGGTGGTTTGAAGTTTGCAATTTGTGGGTATTATGTGGGGCTCCGATGGCATCAGGACTGCAGGGGGGATCTGTGTGGGGAGGTGCGCATCCTGGGGTTGGGGTTTGCAGGACGGGAGTTGTGGTGCTTACTGCAGGTTTGGCACAGGGTTTAGCATACTAAAGGATCAGTCTGGGCATGGTGAGGTTGATTACAGCATCATATACAAATTACGATTAGTCCGGTGTAGATCTTTCTCTAATGAAGTTAGGCACAACTAGTAGGATTAAACCTCAACAGGAGAACTAGCAGGAAAGATAATTCATTTTGGTGTAGATGAGTTAGCAAACAGCATGTATTAAAAGTGCAGACACTTTACCTGTAGTGCAAAGTGTGTGCAGCGAAGACACGGAGGCCCACAGAGTAATGTTCTCATGGTACATACTGTAGACAGATGCACACTTCTCTCAACTTACTTCTCAGTAGGAGAGATTTCTTCAGTGTCACGCATTTTTAAGATTTGGTTGCAGATGCAGAGCTGGCTTCGTTATCAAACTTGAAGGACTGGGGAGGGCAGCGAGGAGGTGAGAGCTCCCGAGGACAGGGATGCCGGAACGGCTGGATTTGGCTCAGCAGTCAGTCCCATGGGACCACGGGCTGAGTCAGAGCATACCTCAGGCCCGGCCAGGCTCGCCCCATAGTCTGCGTGCTTCATGGTCAAAGCTTAAGCAGGCTGAATCCTCCTGGTTTTCAAGACCGCAGTGGGGGTTATTCATCGCGGGGTGGAGGGGGCGGGGGACTGGGGGCAACGGTTCCGATCGTTGCTGAACCTTTTGCCTTTACCATAATTTCTCGCGTCACAGGAATGTGGTCATTGCGAAAACAAGCGTTTTTGGGGAGACGGCGCGTTCTTGTAATCTCCTTATCAGCATGCTTAATTAGCGGCAAATGGCAGAGCGTAAAGTTACGTTCTTAAACAGGCAAGGTCTTGTGCACGTTACTCCGCAGCTGCTCAATGCGTTAAGAGGAGATTACTTTCGAAAGGGAGGAAATAAAGGAATAGGGAGAGAGAACTAAGTTGACAATGTGCCTTTAGTATACCACGGTCCTGCAAGGAAATGGGGGACGAAGGAAAACACCTTGACTCAAGAGTGCATCCGTTTTACCGCATCGTAAACGGAGCACTGGGGAAGTGAATATTTAAATACCCAGTCATTACAGCGCGCACGCACTGGCCGCGTCATGAAGTCTCTAGATGCTGCCTGGTGATTAATGAGACAAAACCTTCAGTTAACAAGACGTGCGCAAAAACGAAACCGGCGATGCGGTGAGTGGGGTTAGTTTGGGGGGGGGGGCGTCTCTGTATGTGCGCGTGTGTGGTGGTGGGGTGGGCGTCTCTGTGTGTGTGGGCGGGGGAGCGGGAGGATTGTCTGTGTGTGTGCGCTCGTGTGGGCGGGGGCGCCGGCGGGGCAGGGGTGGCTGGGGAGGTGTGGTGTGTTGTGGTGTGTGTGTATGTATGTGTGCACTCGTGTGTGTGTCTCTGTGTGTGTGCGTGATCCATGGTGACCGAAGAGCCTGCCGGAATCGGAGCGCGTGACCTGATCCGATTCCGGCAGGCTGCGTGCGTGCGCGTGCCAGTCTGTTGTCCCAAACCTCGTTAGTCCTTGAAAGCCAGAATGATTACAATAGGACTCCACTGCGACAATCGCTTTCGCGATTGCTTCGCAGTGCAAGCCCTAAAAAGGTGGCCCAAACATGAAACATGAATCACTTAAAAGCAACATTTTTTAAAGGGCTCTAACATAAGGCAATCAAAAGCAGTATGCGGGCTGTAAGCCATCAGTGAATACAAAATGTCTTGAAGACAGTGCAGGCATGCTGCCTAAAATCGACCTTTAAAGCGGCTCATACATAATTCAATAAGTGACTAGTTGCTGGTAAATTTTGGTTAGCAGGATCTGTCTTTTTGCCTATATAGGTTATTAAAAATTAGTATATGTGGGATATAAATGTTTTAGTATTGTATAGCAACATTTATATGGCGCTTACTACTCTTAGGTGGGGGCGCTGAATCGCTTCCGTACATGGGTAGCACACTATAACGTGTAGGGTGTGTGGTTGGAAGGATGTTGGCTTTGTTTTGATTTTCTGTGGGAAATGTTTCCATGTCATGTGTGATGGCCACCGAGGCGCAGTTATCATGTTACGGTATGCTGGTAGCTGTGAACAACTCTTCAGTCCTCTTTATAGTATTTCATATGATATAGTCTGCTCAGCTGATTACTCCACTGGGTTGTCCAATCTGACATTTTGTGTATAGTTGTGGTTCTCAGCTGGCATGGTTGGAGGGAAAGAGAAGCGAAGAGATATGTTGGAATGGACATTTTTATTATCTCATAGCTGAGTGTCTTTGTGAGATGTAAAGAAGTGGTCTGATAGTATAGATATTTGGGACCTGCAGTGGTGGACTATATTAAAGTCCTCTAAATTGTCAACCAATGTGTGACCGATCTCTTCCGTTATTCAATGTATGCTCATTTGGTGATGATGATTTTTTGGGTCTACAGTGGTGGTGATGAACAACCCTCATATCCGATATTTCTTAAGTGAATTTAAAAGGTATAATTTATTGCTGACCACTGTGTATTATGGTTTTAGTTTATTCTGGCCCATAGCTGTCATATATGCAAGTATATAACTATGTAATGGCATGGTGAACTGTAGGTTAGCACTTCATAACTTACCTGCATTTTGAAAGCAGTTTGTTGGCTGAGTTGTTTGCAATTAATTTATTTATTTTATTTATTTATTTAGAGAGTTTTATATAGCGCGAACGTGGCCCGTGGGTATCAGAGCGCTTCACATACAATTATACAGTAGAGATGTAATTCACATAAAAAGAACCATTACAGCTACTACCTAGAGTGAGGTAGATAAGTCTAGGGTGTCTTATACCCGAATAACATAAACATTATCAATAATATATTGAGTGAGGTATATAAGTGTCGTATAACCTAAAATTACCATATAAATACTGTAAATAAGTGTCGAGCTAAATAATAAACATTTCTCGTTGAGATGAGGTAGTATCGACATAAGTAAATAGAAACTCCTGCCATATGAACAAAGATTTGTATGGGATAGTCAGTATTCCTGTACAACGTGTTCATCATCGCTCTTTATTAGTGTAATCTTCTTCCCGGCTCAGGGGACTGAGTCTCCTCCAGTTTCTTGGTGACTACTAGATCATATCTTTCTTATGTCAGGAACTTGCTCATTAGGAAGATCTTAGTTTCCCTTTTGAACCTTGTCGTGTGTGTAATTTTTCTGATACTTGGGGGAAGCGAGTTCCATATTCTGGGGGCTGCCCCTGTGAACGCTCTGTCATAAGTTTTCTTTTTCCTGAAGATAGGTGGTCTCAGCATCAGCAGATTAGCGCTCATTACTGGTCTGTCTCCTTCAGACAGCTCAATCTTCTGGGCCAGGTATTTAGGTGTTTTGTAGTGAAGAGCTTTGTGGGTGACACATGCCATTTTGAAATGGATTCTGGCTTCGTATGGTAGCCAATTTAATGCTTTTAGATGCGGGGAGATGTGGTCAAATTTCTTCGATCCGGTAATGAGTCTTGCTGCCGCATTGAGGCATGCTTTCAGCGGGGCTGTGGAGATTTTTGGTAGGCCTGCTTGGGATGTGCAGCCGTATTCAATCCTTGAGATTACTAACGATTGTATTGCTAGTTTGAGGTCTGCCGATGCGATGAATGGTTTCACTTTCCTTAGGTAGTTCAAGTGAAAGCGAGCGTTCTTTGCCATTGAGTTGATGTGAGCTTTCATGTCTAGGTTCTTGTCTAATGTGATTCCTAACGATTTCGCTGAATCCACTAACGTAGGGGTGCAGTTTAGAGCTGTGATCAGATTGGTCCATTCTTTTGCCTCTAGATACTTCTTTGTGGATGCAATTAATAGCAATTCAGTTTTTTGTGCATTGAGCTTCAGGTGGTTACTTGTCAGCCAGCTTAATGTCATTTTCAGAGCTCCATTCATTAACTTGATGTCTTCCAAGGATTCTATCTTTAAGTATACTTGCGTGTTGTCCGCGTACATGTGATAGGATATGTTAGCGTTTCGGAGGATTTCTGTCAGGGGTTCGACGTACAAGTTGAAGAGTGAGGGTGATAGTGTTGATCCTTGGGGGACTCCGATTGAATTCGGGCATGATGTGGATAGCATCTGGTTGACCCAAAATCTTTGTGATCTGTTATGCAGGAATGATTCAAACCATTTCAACGCAGTTCCTGTCATTCCCATCCTGTTGTGAAGTCTTTCCAGCAGTTTTTCATGATTTACTGTGTCGAAAGCCGCTGACAGGTCAAGGAGGACTAGTAAACACGTCCTATTGCAGTCAAGGGCCTGTACTGCGTCGTCAACAATGTGCAGGATCGCAGTTTCCGTGCTGTGTCCTGTTTTGAATCCCGATTGACAGTCGTCCAGCAACCTAAACTTTGTGATGTGTTGGCTCAATTGGTTCTGTACGCATTTCTCAATTAGTTTGGCCAGTAGTGGAATATTGGTAACAGGGTGGAAGTTGTTAGGATCTGCTGGGTCCAATGTAGGTTTCTTGCAATTCGTGGATTAAAAGCGGAGGACTGCTGTTGAGGCTGGAACTGGCTTCTATTGATATGGAATGGTTTACAGAGCGTTACATTTAATTGTGAGTCACTAGTTTGAATTGAAAAATAATACATGGTAATGGGAGAACCTTTTTGTCATTCTGTGGTTTCAGTGTTCCTTGGAGTGAACTATGAAGAGATGTGCCCTGATCTCATACTCTTTCTTTATGAAATGAACAACACACGGTGACCATAGGAAAGGATGTCATGCACTTTCTTGGATTTTCATAAATTAGCCTCCAGTTTGAGGGGCATTAAGTCTACCTAGAGGTGCTTTACAATGTAAACCCTGCTCAGAGGGAAACATCACTTACAACACATTTATTACAACGCACTACCATTACAACGCAACCATTACAACGCAAACCATTACAACGCATTGCGCTGGGGGGCGCTCTAGGATAGGGAATATATTTAATTTACTATCCCAACACCTTCCCTACTATCCACGGGGACTGGAGTTGGAATAGTAAATTAAATAAATCACTATCCAGCGCTTAAAAGCACTATGCGTTGTAGTGGTATGTGATGTAAAAACCGCGTTGTAACAGCAGGCGTTGTAATAGCCTGCGTTGTAACGTCACCAATCCCTGCTCAGAATGTCCTGCTTGTACCCAGATCTTGTTGTTGTCAGAAGTGCAGCCGTCTGATTTAGCTTACAAACCTACATGTCAAGTGCAGATTGTAAAAGGGTGCCCAAATCCCTTTGTATGCCTCATATGACCCGGTAGACCATCTCAGCGTTTTCACAATGAGGTTCACCAACTCTTAAATCCATGCGTGAACTGGAGTCCTATAAAAACCTGGTTTCTTTGTTGTCAAACATACCTGTTGAGAGGCAATTTTATGTTTTTTTATCTAAAGGAGAACTGCACATGTATAGTAAAGGAAGACAGTTCAAAATCTAAAGTTGCACCTCCCCTGCTTCCAGGTCCTTATGCCAATTCTGAGAAGTCACTCTACCCCCAGTGCACCTCAGCATGAAACATCCAAATGGAAAGAGGGGTTTACCAAGTGGTGAAGATGTGTAATGCCGTTCCAGTTTAAGCATTCCTAGTCCTCCCTGAATCCCTGTTTCGACTTCCTCATTCACTGATCATTAACGAACAGCTTAGACAGCAACTAGATGGAAACGAGGACCCAGGGTGGACAAATTAAAACTGCCGGTTGCCACCTGTTCTAGCTTCATTGTTCTTCATGCTGCAGTGGTTCCGTTAAAGTATGGTGGTTATGTAAGGAAGAGCCAACTCTTGAGTATTATTTTGAAGATAAGGTAGTTATTTATGTTTGGGGGTAAAGAGTTCCATGGTTTGGTTACTTAAACAGATTTTTTCTTGTATTGTGTGGTTTTGAAGCGAGGTGCCAAAGTAGAGCAAATATTCCTTTGTTGAATGTATTTGGTGATTTTATTCCTGATGATAAGCGGCCCTGTTCCATGTATCCCTTTATGGATGATGCAAAGCAGTTTGAATGTGGATCTTCTGGCAACCGGTTACCAATGTAAGTCTTCAAGGCAGGTGCAATGTGCGTTAGTGGCTTTATATGTAAGAATAGATTGGGAACCAGAGCTCTGAATCTCTGGTATGCTTTTCATAGTTGTTACAGACGATCTGTGATAGAGGCTATTGACTTGATCGAGTTTTGACAGTGCAAGAGATAGTAGCCTGGACCTTGTTTGGATAACCCAGGTGGGGGAAAATGTGTAGTAGAGTTTTTATAGCACAATGAAGCTGGTTCTTGCTAGTTTGTCCACTTGGGCATTCATTGGTAGCTTGGAGTCCATGGTCATTCTGAGGTTTCTTATTTCCGTAGATATTTTAGGCGGTGTTTCCAGATAGTCGGGCCAGGAGGCGAGTGGGTCATCATTTTTCCAATCTCCGCTTGTGAGTATTTCCATTTTAGAAGCATTCAGTTTGAGATGGCTCCATGTCATCCACTGATCCAGTGCTCTGAATCAACTGAACATTTGTGAGTTTCCAATATCTTTGGGTCTTTTCAGTTTAAGGATTATTTGTGTCTCATCTGCATAGTTCTAGCATGTGAGGTGAGATTGATTGATCAGTGCCGGTAATGATTTCATGTAATGTTGAAAAGCATGGGTGAGATAATAGAGCCTTGAGGGACCCTTGCTTTTGTGAAGTACAATTTAGATGAGAAGCGGGGGGGTATGGATGACATTAGTATTGTTTTGAAGGTAGGATGTGATCCAGTTGCGAGCAATCCCCTGTATGCCAACTTCCTAGAGCCTTTGTATTTGAGTGTCATGGTCAACCATATCAAAGGTGGCTGAGAGGTCCAAGAGAAGTAGTGCAGCAACCCTGTTCGAGTTAACTGTGTTCTTATAGACATCTGCATGGAAATGGTTTTAGTAGCAAATGGTGGTAGATGAGCATTGGCATTTGATTGTCCTTTCCTGCGATTCAGTGACCTTCCCTGGCTTGTGCTGGTGACTCTCCATCAAACAAGCTAGTATTTTTCCATATAGGCAAGCAGTAAATATGACTATTATGTAGTAATAAAAATTCAAAAAGACCAAGTCTGAGTAACAAATAATTGTATTTACTATCTGC
Organism: Lissotriton vulgaris; assembly: GCF_964263255.1. Taxonomy (NCBI): domain Eukaryota; kingdom Metazoa; phylum Chordata; class Amphibia; order Caudata; family Salamandridae; genus Lissotriton; species Lissotriton vulgaris. The sequence continues at coordinate 511,015,874 of NC_141699.1, forward strand.
AAAAACTATATTTCAAAAAACAACATAATTTGTTGTTAAGAAGGTAATGAGCTTGTTACAAACAAAAAAAGACATTTGCATGCAAGTTTGACTGTATACACAGAAAATGCGAAGGTTGTGTTTCAGGACAAAATGTATATGTTTAATAGACATATTTGAGTTGAAGTATTTGCTGAATTTGATATCCTTATTGTTGATTTTTTCTGGGTGCTAGATGGCAATCATTCTGATGGTGTTGGAGTAGAGGTTTATGCAGCTGGATCTTAAAGTGACTCCTGTATGCCAGCACTTTGGCTTATTGAATTGCTTAGGCTTGTATAGAGTCTAAGGGGCATATGTATGAAAATTCCTCTTTGCGATTCTCAAATAGCGTTTTTTTTTTTTTTTTTTCTTTTTTTTTTTTTTTTAGAAATCGCTAATTGAGAATTGCATATAGGGATGTATGTAAAAATTCACAATTTTTTTAGCGATTTCTTAATATTCCTTAATTGCGATTAGCAAATTGAGAATTCGCAATTGAAAAATACTTTCACGTTCATTTCTATAGGCCAGGAGGCCCATAGGAAGGGATGGGAAGTTATTCTCAATTTGCAATTCACAAATTGAGAATAATTTCAAGGGTGTCATAAAGACACCCTGATGCACCCCTGAAATTTACATGTGTGCGCATATGGCGCACATACATGCCCTAAGGGCATGAATGTGCGCCAAATGGCACCTTCACAAATGGCAAAAGTGCATTTGTGAAAGAAATCGCAAATTACCACCAACTTCAAGTTGGTGGTAATTTGCGATTTCTTAATGAGAAATCGCACAACTTGGGCGCTTCATACATAGCATTTAAGGAATCGCAATTTGCGATTCCTTAAATGCTGATGCAAAATTAAGGAATTGCAAATTTTACGATTCCTTAATTTTGCGATGCGATTTTAAACATACATCGCATTTTCCGAATTTTTAGTTGCAAATGCTGCTTTTTTGCGAATCGCAGCGTTTGCGACTAAAAAAACGAATGACACATATGCCCCTAAATGCTGCTATCTGGCTAAGTTGGGTCACTCAGACACTAAGTACAGAGCAAAGTGGAATCTAGACGTCACACTGAGCATCCTGAATCAAGGGGTATACCGTGGCGATGCTGATCTCCCCAGTGGCTCCTGAGCTCTCTAGGTCATCCTACTGACTGAGGTACCTCTGAATCCAAATTCCTTGACATGAAGTGTGGACAGTACCCCAGTGCTGCAAGGGACTTAGATTTGGCTGTAGCCTGTTCGGATTCCGTCCTTAGGTTCAAATTGGTCTCCTCTCTCCCAGTGCTGCAGCTGCCCCCTGCTGCTTTGAGGTCCTCGGCATTACTCCTATATAATACAGGTGTAAGCTTTTTGAAGGACTTGTTTTGTTGTTTTTTTAACCAGTATTTTCTAGGCTGATGGATCATGCAGCTTCTAGAGTTAAGTATGAATTAATAATTGACCGAATTAATGCATAACTGAACGTGTGTATGCATATACAGTACTGAGCAATTGTGGAAGAAGCTACCCTACCTTTGTGTAAGTTAATGCATACTTCTACATAGGGCCTCAAATGCATTGAAATACGCGCACTAACAATTAAACTGCCCTGACCTACTTACCAACTTTGTCTGAGGTCCCAAAGTTATGAATACTCGGATCCACATGGACTGACCACGAGCTGTCCTATTTTTAGGTTTCGCCTACAGTGTGCATGTGCTGTCAGTGAAAGGTAATGTAAACATAAAATGGAGCTTAATACAGGCTTGGGGCCCACCCTTTACTTGACAATACTATTGGTAGGCTTCCACTTCACTCTGGTTTCTTGCTTCTTATTGGCCACACCTCGAGCTCCCTGTCAGCTGCTCACCTCCTCATGGCGTCTTCTCTGGGCTTCTGTCCATGAAATGGCCAAGCAACGCTTCCCGTTTACGGCAAGTGTCCTTCCACAGGCCATGTGCTGCCCCTGGTACCCCCCCCCCTCTCCAGCATTTTTGGCCATGCATACTGTACGATATCGGCTTGTGGTTCTGTGTAATGTATCTTTAAAAAAATGACAAAAGAAATTGATGTTGTCAAGACAAAACCTTCTGGCTTTGCCAATGTTTGTTTAAACAGAAGTCTCATTTGCCTATCGCAGTTTGCTAAAATACTGCAGCCTTGTGCCTGATGACCCAAAGATATCACCTCAAAAAGACAGTGTAACATGGGGCACTGCATCGGACACTTAATCTGCCTGTACTCAAACCCAAGGTTCATGTTTATGTTCTTTTTGAAACTTAAACCATGCACGCCCAGTTACTGCTACTCTGAAATTGTTGTTTCAACATTCAGATGGTAAAAGGTGCCTTTTAAATGACTACCTTAAAAAGTATCTGTAGCAGTACATATCTTTTTTTTAAAAAGATGTGTAATTTACCACAATGACACAATGTTGCACGGCCATACATAAAAAATCGAAATGTAACACATCTCAAAAATATTTCCTCAACATACTAATCCGCGAAAGAGCAAGAAGTACAGTTCTTTATCTTTATTTTTGTCCTAGGCTGTTGCATTGCTGTTTGTATTGCTTCATCACGAGGGATTGTTTTGTACTTGCTGTTCTGTGTGAGGTATGCTGTATCGCCGCAGGAATGGAAATTAATCTTCCTAAATTATTGGTCATGCATTCTTCAGTAGATCTCGACTTCTAAAAGCAAAGCGAAGATGTTTTAGTACAGTACTAAAATATTTTCATGTTTTATTTCCTACAAAATGGTCCTGCTTGAATAGATAGGAGACCTATGTTGTGTGGTGATTTAATCAAAAACAGGCTATTTCTGCAACCGCTGACTGCAGCTCTGTTCTCACATTGGAAAAAATATCCAGTCACAGAATAAGTATGACCAGCCTTTAAGCAACGTTCTCCCTTCTTTAATTTTGATTTCTGCTGTGGCTACTATTTTAGAACTAACCGAGTGGTTTATTAGTTAGCCTTTGATGGCTTTTTTGATACTATCAAATACATATCTACATTTGGATGTGGGATAGGAGGATATTTTCAAAAGTAAATTGGGGAATTAATTTTCTCCAAAAACTTGCATTGAAGTCAGGGTAATTTCAGGCGAGAGATCGAAATAATAAAGCCATTTTCGGCTGAATTGGGTGTGTTGGCCGGTCTGATATTACGAAAACATCAAAGGGGAATGGATCACTTGTCCTGCTCAACCGTTGGGTATACAGGAAATGCGGATGTCCCAGATGAAAAAAGGCCCTCATGCACGTGATGGGTATGGTGGTATCTGAAGCGGTATATGTTGGTTCTCCGCTTTTAGATCACGTCAGTGCATAATCATTGGGTCTGATTTCGATTTATGCAGCCTCCAGCAGGAGGTTTTTACCCACGGTTGACACAGTAGTGAGCCAGTGATAAAAAGGTTATGTTAAAAAGACACATCAACCTAAGTTCTGCTACTTTATTATTACTTGGTTGTAGGTCTAGTAAACTCTTTAGGAGTGCATCACCTTGGACTGAGTTACGAGTACTGGATGCACTCAGAGTAATAAAAACTTGAAGGGGGGAGAGATTGTGAGGGTATCTAAAAAAAGGTCGACATGTTTCTGCCTTGGTCTGCCTTGGTATAGGACTTACGGGCATTCATCAGGACCAGTGGTTGGGAAACGTGAGGTTTAACAAAAATTAAGTGCTCAAACGTGAACGAAAAAGGTATTAACCTGTTTCTTCGGACTGGAGGTCTTATGGTACCTGTAAAGAGTAAGCACATGGTTTTCGGCATACATACAGGGTTTGGGGGAAGGGGGGGACATACACACCGAGCAGAACGTTGCTGCTTTTATCTATTCATACGTGAATATATAAACAACTAAAAAATGGCAATACTTTAAAACCGGTTCACAATCAGTATTGCCATTTTTTAGTTGTTTATATATTCACGTATGAATAGATAAAAGCAGCAACGTTCTGCTCGGTGTGTATGTCCCCCCTTCCCCCAAACCCTGTATGTATGCCGAAAACCATGTGCTTACTCTTTACAGGTACCATAAGACCTCCAGTCCGAAGAAACAGGTTAATACCTTTTTCGTTCATGTTTGAGCACTTAATTTTTGTTAAACCTCACGTTTCCCAACCACTGGTCCTGATGAATGCCCGTAAGTCCTATACCAAGGCAGACCAAGGCAGAAACATGTCGACCTTTTTTTAGATACCCTCACAATCTCTCCTCCCTTCAAGTTTTTATTACTCTGAGTGCATCCAGTACTCGTAACTCAGTCCAAGGTGATGCACGCCTAAAGAGTTTACTAGACCTACAACCAAGTAATAATAAAGTAGCAGAACTTAGGTTGATATGTCTTTTTAACATAACCTTTTTATCACTGGCTCACTACTGTGTCAACCGTGGGTAAAAACCTCCTGGTGGAGGCTGCATAAATCGAAATCAGACCCAATGATTATGCACTGACGTGATCTAAAAGCGGAGAACCAACATATACCGCTTCAGATACCACCATACCCATCACATGCATGAGGGCCTTTTTTCATCTGGGACATCCTCATTTCCTGTATACCCAACGGTTGAGCAGGACAAGTGATCCATTCCCCTTTGATGTTTTCATGCTATTTTGGAAAGTGAATGGATCCAGAATCCACCTCCCTTACTCTTGATTAGAATATGGTCTGATATTACTACTGTTGTCTGTGTGCTTCGCCTGTAGAGTTGATGTAACCTATAAGCCACGTCAGCTCTTGGAACCTGCTGGATCCCTTGTCTACTGATCTTGTAGCTCTGCTCGCTGGGCTTGTACCATCTGATTTATCTGAATGATAGGTCTTCAGTCAGCTTCAAGTAGAACATCTACTTGGCAGGAAAGGGACGTGAAAATTATTGTGTAGTCCACTTGTCACAGTGAGAGTGAAATATGTGGTCCAACTTAAGAGGAACAGGATGAAAAATAAAAGTGGAAGGTGGGAACTGAAGCAACACCATATATAGTTTTGAAACAACCAGATATGAGGCCATGTCAAATGGAATATCCAGATTGTTGTAACTGCCTGCTTAACCTGTAGCGTGTTAGTCTTTTTATTTAGGAAAGTTGTCCTAGGAAAAAATATATTATGCCTCCTGTTTTTTTCAGTAATTTGTTGGGGAGGCAGGGTTTAGGCCCTTGGCAACACGTCTAATCCCAAACAGCCTTGGCTAGGGCTAGACTCGCTTGACATGCCATGAAGGTATCGTAACAGTTGGAGTGCTCGTTATGGAACCGCATGTAAACGTATGTCCTTTGTAGATTTTGTTGTTGTGGTTTATAAAATTATTATGTAAAATGCACTTTGTTGCCACATTTCATCAGAGGCGAAGTCGCCCTCATTACTCTTATCACCACCTTCCCTGTGCCCCAGTAGGGGTTGAGACTACCTCAGTTAACTTGATTGGTACATCTTGGTGCACACATTTATTTTACTTGATCAGCCCAGAGACATCAGAAGCTGAGAGAGGACCCAACAGTGCAGTGTAGGGGGTCAGGTGCTCTCCTGGCCTGAGGCTTCTGGAGTAGGCTTCAGGAGTTTTACACCTACCCCTGAGCTGCTTAGATGCCGGCACTTGTAACGCTATAGGGGGTCACCCGTGAACGGGATGACAATTAGTTTAATGTACTTAACAGTATGTGTAGTGTTCATGAGTTATGAAGTGATGTACCAGAATATTAATAGCTTGTATCCTTTGGCTTCATGAGAATGAATTTCGTATTGCCTAGGTACAAGTTTAGTTCATCACTAATACAATTCATTTGCACAAGTTGTGCACTCCTGTAGCAGTCTTCATTAAAAGGCCAATGTTCTAATGACCATGCAGTCTAAAGTCACTCGCTACCATTTGCAGGTTTACTCTTACAACGTCTTGCTGAGCTGCTTAAAAGGTTTTCCATTTCGTTATGTGCTCAATACAAAGTAGGGTGGGATAACTCATAAGTTAGTAGTGGTTGTGTCTTATGGCAAAGGATTGAATTCATTTTGTGTGACTCCCTGCAGATATGGGTGTGTACTTTTTTTGGGAGGTGGACGGTAAAACACGCACTTGACCTAACAGATAGAAGCTATTTCTAATTCCTACCTTCAGCCCATGGGTAAGTGGTTCCATCATTGCATTCGTTAAACAGGAGGTGTTTGCCTGTTGGAGGGGCAAGTCTATTTTAGACAGCTCTATACAAAAATAGAATCTCCTTATTGGTGCTAAGAGTTTAAGATCAGTAGCTTGTGGCGGATGAAGTGTTGAATGTGACTAGAGCATAGACGGCTTGATGTATCTCTTGCAACTTGAAAACACTGCGATTGAGGAAGAATGTGATAGAGAATAAATGTCATGTGATGTAACTGGGGTATATGGATCTTATTAGAATATGGGTTGGTGAGTCTAGTATTAAAGGGAAGTCATCTGAGGATGTACAAAAGAAGATCAGAAGGAGATTTTATTTAAACTAAGATCTCTTCTCTTCAGATGAGGTTTAAACCATGGCAAAACCTATGTAAAATGATCCCAGGAAGTTGTACCTATTACGAATTGTTTGGGAATGTGTAACTGTGCTATTTTGGGCTATGTTTTTCGTTGTCAACTTGTATTCCCACTCTTTGGTTTGAGGATAGTCTAGATGCTAAAATCTTGTTTGCCATAGAGTGAGGGCAGTGAAAGAGGTGATGACATTGTTATGGCATGGAACATATGTTGCAGTGGTGTATGTATGCAACCAACTTGGACAAATTATAAAGGTTAATTAAAGTGTATTGTTCTTCTGTGGAACAGCATTGGCACTTATGGTGAAATGAAAGATTGTAAGTGCTGTATATGCATAAGAAAAGTTAAAGTGTAAGATAAAAAGGATATGCTAATTGGTTCTCTAGTGTTGTTTCTGAAAAACAAGTTCTATTGTAGTTGGGTCAATTGAATAATTTTATTACGAGTTTTAATAGTTATTGTAGGCAGATGGTTTTTTTGAAAACCGGTTTTCACCATGAATAGTTTAGGTGTTTTTATGCTTAACAGTGTTGCTTTTGCTTAATTTTTTTGCTGATCCTGAAGGTCTTCCAAATGGCAAAACGGAGACTTTCTGCCCCTCCCATGAAAATTGAGACTCAAAGCATGTAAAACACCTTTTCTCTCACAGTTTAACTGTCAGCTTTGAGCATTCAGCCAGGCCACACCCCACAGACAGACAGATGCCTTTGGCTTAGTCAATCCACTGTGATTGAAGAAAGGCATTTATTACAAAGAGTGCAAAAATTAAGATGAACAGCACGATCAGCTCCATATTTTAGAGGATTGTATCCTATTCGTTTAGTTTTCTCTTAGCATCCATTTAGGTTTTCAAAACACACAAAAGGTGATGGGAGGAATGCTTGCAATTTGTAAACGACTGGTAATCACCGAGGTAGAATCCTAACCCATCGTTCTTTTCTCACCATGCCACCTCAGTTTGGACCCCACCATATGCAAATCAGTCTTGACCCTGGTCCTCATGGGAACAGACTAGCTCAAACTTCCAGGACAGGTCCTCCCTCAACCGGAACACAAGCGCCCCAGGAACATTTAGGTTTTCTTCAATTGACAAATCAAACTTTGTAAAGCACAAACTAGATTTTTCCAGAAAATGTGTTTTTAGATACGCTGGACAGTCCGGGACTAGCATTGTAGGCTCTGGCAATCTGCAGCAGTTTATTTCAGAACTCCTGTGGGATAATGAATGGAGGCAGAGGTTTAGTTTCAAAGGCACATGATATTCTTGATTCTTCAATAATTTTCACCTTTTCTTGCGAGATCTTTGAAGAGACTGGGATATTCCATTAAGTCACTGGAAGCTCTGTACCTCTGAAGTATAATTATTTCTAACTAAACTGACTGATTTCTGTGACCGCGACCTCTCTTGATAGCAAGAGGTTGCAACACTCAGAGTTTCTCCAAATGAGAGTTGGGGTATTTCCCTCAAGCCTTGCAGTGGCATATTTTACCTTGCAGTGCTAGGACGTGCGTGGATGTTGTTGAACCACGCACACACCTCCATTTTGGACAAGTTGTGACAGGCATATTCTGCTTATGGAGATCATAGAAAGCTTGCTTTTAGGGTGACACTCCATCCTCTGTTTATAAGCTATAATTTTGTAACTTCAAACAGTTGCACCATATATAATTATCTTTTTGCGTTATTTGGTATTTACTTTTCTTCACTCCACTTGAGATACTTCAGTGCAGGGCATCTCCCAGCTCCAGTTCACAGTAAACATTAAAAAAAAGAGTTCTCGCAAAAAAGTTGTCACAGCAGAGTGGGGGCCACCAGGTGACAAGATGCGCAGGGGCCATAGAGTTGCTAGTGAAGGAGCATGTCGTGCGTGAGGGTAACGTTCAGGTCTGAGGGGCTGGCTCAATCCATCAAGTTGCTGAAGGGCCGTGATTAGGCTCGCAGCAGGAGGCTTTTGAGCGTTGACAGCGCTAACGAGGTTCACTCTGATGATTTCATCTGGTCCAATGCTGTTACCGGTGAGAGACAAGGAGCTCCTCGACAGGGGCCGCTCGAGGTCGCTGCGCAGTTATTGAAAAGCAACAAGCTGGTTTTCCTCAAAAAGACGGAGACAAAACCTGGGAAATTGACAAAAGGCCGGCATGCCTTGCAAGCCCACGAAAACGTAGATCCTTCTGGAGTTCATGCAAAATATAAAATAACAAAAGCATGGTCCAAAAAGCACACACGTTGGATCTCGTGACGGACTCAATTACTCTGAAAATATTCCTCTTTAGCAGAGGAGGGATGTTAAATGCTTAAGCATTTGAATCTCACTCATCCAGCGCTGGTTTAAGCCTGCATTGCAGAAGTCAGTGAATTTAAGAAGGTTCTGTATCATGATGCAAAGGTTTATGGGCTCCCCAATCTCTGCCTCCAGCGCACAGGCATTGTGCCTTAACCTTAAAGTTTACCTGCTTTTTACACCAAGAACATGTGCTGCTAACTGGCCTGTGATACATCTGCTGGGGGTCAGTGAGGAGGCTACAGATGCGGTGAGAACCTATTTTCCTACTTTTGTGGCAGGAATATATTGGAAGATATGGCTAGAGGTACTTGCATGTCCAAACACTCCCTCAAAAACAGGTTTTCTCCGAGTATCTGACCTACTCATGCTTATTTTTTTATTATGTTTTAACAATTAAGGATACAGCACTTTTTTCAATCTTGGTTTCCCTTTTAAACATCGGAGAATAATTTTAGGCCCGATTATGTTTTAAATTATTGACCCTCACTCCACCCCAAAGTTGAATATTGGCCTTTATTATTATTACGTTTACCTGGATTTGTAATATTTCCAGAAATTTGCGAGTACCTCTTCCTATGTAAGTGGCAAATCTACTAAAGGAAAAAGCATAATATTTTATTAAGAATGTGTTGGGTTTTTTCTTACATTTCTTGAACTGACCCTAACAGTAGATCATATCGTCACAGAAAACCTCTGGTTTTTAATAAGAGGCGGACTTGGAGATATAATGCTGATATTTTAGTTGCTGTAAATTACTTTTGATTTTGGTATCTGGCATTTATGTAGCATGCATCCGTCATTAGTGTGGCGCAGAGGCACTCCACTAATTTCTCGTGATTACAGGTGGACATAACTATATGTGAAGATTTGGGTGAGGTGTGTGAACATTTTGTTAGGCTGGTGTAATCTCCTGTAATCCCTAAAGTTTGTGTTATGAATAGTGACAAATTCTATGCATTTTGCATAATTTAGTGTGAGTTTTGCCTGTGGGAGAGTGATTTGAGTAGAACATTTTTAGGTCGACCCTATCCCATTCCGCAAGGAATGGATAGGGTCGAATTTTAGTGTGCAAAATAAATTCTCAAACCATCGGGAGGATTTCCGACCGTTCACGTGAACACAAGCACGCGCTTTTCCCTCGGAGAGCTTCACTTCAAAGGGCTCCCCCGCCCACTGCTTCACACTTCACGGCCGCCAGGCCCTGTCTCCCATTACTCCTCCCCCCGCCCACTGCTTCACACTTCACGGCCGCCAGGCCATGTCTCGCATTTCTCCCTCCCCCTCCCCCCCACAGCAATGCCAAGAGCTTGTTGTAAGCAGTAAGTTTACTTTAGTGACATCTTTGACAGTATTTTAAACTTGCCTTGATTTAATCATTTCATTGATGCCCCTTCTTTGCTTGCCATTAATGTCAAATTTTATGTGCCATCGCTCCCTGTGACATAATCATATTATGCTAATTAATTCTCGCTCCTACATATTCTCCAAGCTTGTTTTAGGAGCTTTCATTTGCTCCCAGAGACTTCGTGCGCACCAGGCATCCCACCCCCTCCCTCTCCATATGGCCGCTCGAGTTCACTTCGGAGTGCTCTCCCCGACAGGCTCTTCCCCACTGCCCCATTTGTCTGTGCCTCGCATCAGACTTTAAAAGCTGCTGCTCCTCCGCCTGACTTCCACTGTAACCTCCCTCTTGCTTCAGGCTCCCTGACCCCACCTTGCTTCCCCCATATGCGGTTCTTGTCTTGATTCTGCCCCACCCATTGACCTCCAATAAAAGCTCCTTAATAACTACCGCACGCCCTGATATCTTTATCTGAGACAGTCCTTCTCCTGGACGACCTCATCCCCCCCCCAACCCAGTCCCCTCCCTTCTTTACCCTGTAATCAGACCCTTTTCTATCTCTACCTCAGCTATGTAAATTGCTGCCCCTGGCGCGCTTTTGCCACCTTCTAACCCTAGTCAGCGTGTATGTTTGCTATTTTGATTTACCAGCCTAGCCCCGAAGGCTCGTCCCCTCCACTAAGACCACGCCCACTGTTAATTGCTTCTTCCACCCCTACGTGCTCCCGACCCCGACCCCCCCCTCCCTGCCAGCATTCCTATACCGCTATTCAACCTCCCGCCGTCCGGGACACAATCCCCTTACAGGCGCCCTCACTTGCTCCAGAGCATTGCGACACTCCCTCACTCATATAAATTGGAGCTCCACAGCCCTCCGACCCGTGAAACCTCATACCCTCTGCCCGGCTAACCCAGGTCACTCCATCCATGCCACCTCTGAAGGTGAAAATCTGCTCGGCAATACCTGCACCCATCACCCTCAGCCATCCCCGCATCCTCCCTTGCAATACCCCCTTCACCCCTCCCAGACAGCGCCTGCATTTCTCCCGTGTGCCCGCAGACATTGTACCCAACCGGCCTCTGAAGGATAAAGGCATTGGCATGATGACTACCCCCCTACCCCCCCTGCCGCAACGGTCCCCTCTGTCTACGGCATCGCCTTCCCATCAGTCCTGCTGCCAGACCCCTCGCTATCCCCTCCCCAGCTGTCAAACTTACTGCCCCTCCCCCCACTGCACACCCAGGTGCGCCTCCGTCCCAACCCCCAATCAGTCTCCTCCATCCTAACCACGAACTTCCAGGGGCCAAAACAGCAGAAATGCAGAGCTCCCCCTAACTCAGCAATGAAAACTCCTTGCTGCCTCCTCCCCAGGCTGCCTAAACATGGTGTCCCCCTCCCTTGCACCCTTCCACATGAGCCCCAGGACGATAAACCATGCCTAGACCCAAACCCTACCCCACCCCCTCCAAAGATGGCAGCTCCGAACCTAAGCCTCACATCCCCCCCCAAACCCAACCATCCCCCCACTGTCCTGTTACGCCACACTCTATGCTCCAGAGCCCCATCTCAGCAGCTGCAACACCGTCCTCCTGTCCGTCTGTAATTTTTTCAAGCCCACAAAAAGATGTTAATATTTCACTTCTGTTCTTGGATTTTCGTCTGAATAAAATACACTGAACATAATCTTCACAAAAGTTAATTACAAAAATGTACGCTAGTGCCATTATAAATTACAAGAACTTTTTTTAAGTATTAATTATAAAAGAAATTAAAAGCCATTGTTATGTGTATTAACAATACATCCAAGTCATGTAAATACAACAAATATTGCATTACAAATGCTATAGGTGTCACATTTGCGAAAGTTATAACTATTGGCATTGTAAATGACAAAGCTATTAATTTCGCTATTTTCCAAACCAACACATAAATAAAAAATGTGTCATTTACAATCCCAATAGCTCAAACTTTCCTAATGCGAGACCTATTGCATTGCAAATGCTTGTTGATCATCTGACCTTTTCAATCGAACAAGACATTTACTACTGTCTGCCTGTATCTCTTGACTTTTTGTTTGTGACATGTACACTCGCTTAGAAAATGTACTCAGGATAACTGCAAAATGTATTTTACATAATAAGTTTAAATTGTGTGGCAATGGTGTATTTTTTGCGCACCTTTAATCCTGGCATGATATCCGTTTTGGTATTCTGGGCACATTTGTTGAGTATTTCACTACCGCATCTAGGATGACTCCTAGGCTTTTATGCTTTGTTAATTCTCAAGTCTTGCTCTGGGATAGGTCCCACCTGCTTTCCTCTAGTCTTCCCCATCGCCAAGAGGGAGTGTAATGGCCAACTAGGGATCTGACCCGCACCTCTCTGCACGGTCAGGGATTAACTCCCAGGGCCCCAGCCTGGTTCAGCCCCTCACCTAGTTCCTGTTCTGATTTGCGGTATTCTTCACTGCAGCCCACTCCTTCGCCACAGTGTGCGACTCCTGACTGATATCCCCTGAGTAGTCTCTTCCAATAGTGGCACGAGGGCCCACCGGTCTTCCCTTCTCTCCCACCTTCCCGACATCATGTAAGAGCAGCACTGAAATCCGGCCACAACCAGCTCATCCGGCGTTTCACACTTTGGAAAAGTCAGCGAGGGAACACGATCCTTCTCTTTTCCTCTTGGTAACTTCACCCCAAGGCTCTATATTCACAGCCCAGGCACCCCCTGGTGAGGCATTCCGTGTCCGTTTCGGATTCTACTGGCTCTGCCAGTACCCTCCCATAGCTCCAGGATCATGCCATTGGCACCTCCAATCCCCACCTCGTTCTGCGGCCTTCTCCATTGCCTAGGCCCACCTGACAGCGCACAGGCCAACATTGGCCTGCCCTACGCCGCGATCAGTCTCCTGCCTCCGAGATCCCAGGCCCGCACCAACTTCTGCCTCACCTCAGGCATTTCTGCAGTGACCTCTAACACTGAGGCCAGTCCCCCTGTCTTCCAGCCTCTGGGCGCTCTGGCAGGCCCCCTCGTGCGCCTATCAGGCAAGAAGGCCTTTTCCAGGCTCCGATCCTCACGGCGCCTGGAAGCACGGCGTCCTATGCCACCAAGACCGCTCTCTGTTGTCTGCTCCGCAGTTCGTGTCTTCGCTGGTGGATTACGCCGCACTCGCTGCTTATCCTGGGACTCATCTCTCTCCGGGTGCCACCAGTCTGCGGGCAGTCATCGTGCGTAAGCACCGCCGGCGTTTGCTGTTGCAAATCACCTCTCCTCAGCTGTCCCCTAGACCTCAGGTGAGGCAAATTAGGCTCAGGATCACCTCCGGCATGTCCGCCCCACCCCCCATTGTGCCCCCAGGATCCGGCCATCACTGCTAGAAACAGGATAAATGGGTCGACTGGTGCGGAGCTCTCCGCTCACATGTCCGCCATCATCAGCCTTCAAGCCAAACCCCGAGAGAATTGTTGTTTTTTTTGTGCTTTTTTTTTTTTCATTTTAGATCTGCAATACTTTGAACTGCAGTGTAGAATTTTATTACAGGATAGTCGCTCCATGTCCCTTGAAGATGTTTGGAATTTTAGTTCCTGCATAAAATTCTAGCTGCGTTATACTGGTTGCTGAAAAAACCTATGCGCATCTGGTACTAAGGAGCAGCGGCGTTATGATGCTAGTGTATTTGGGTTGAATGGATTGATTTATAGAGGAGAGTGCATATTTACGTTGTTGCATGTTTTTCTTGGTGCCTGAGGGAAAAGGGGTTATAGCTAAATGTCTTATTTAGTATTTACTTCAGTAGCATGGGAGAATCTTGTTCAGTTTTCCTTCTGGTACATTGGTTTGTCCAGCACACTGTATTCTGTTTTTGTAAGAAATGAAGTAATTAATTTTTTATTGGTGAAATTTGGTGCATAGGGGATTCTGCTTGTGCAGAATCCTCTATGCGCTATGTTAATCATTCACCTTAAATGTTTTAAAAAGTTTTTTTGTGAATGTCGTGCCAAACCTCCGCTGATTCCTGTTGATGGGGAAATAAGGGAGGCTTGGTATGATAGGCCTACACTGTGTTTTTGGGGAGCAGAGGTGTAAAGTTGTCATTTATTTATAGGTCTTGCCTATTGACCTCTTGAGATGTCTCACCTCTCTATTTGACCCCCCCCCCAAAAAAAAATCAAAAGGAGAATACTTACACATGTACACACATTGTTCCAGCTCTCTTAATCTATTGGCGGTCTTGCGCTGAGCGTGATAGCATTTTTTCTTGATTGCACGTGCCCACTGGCATTCCTATGGAGCCGTGGTTGGCTCTCAAAGTTGGCTATAGGATAAATAATTCCAGAATATTAAATCCTTGTTTCCTTGTATCAATTTTATTTCGTTAGGGAAAGAATGTTTAAAGCCTAGGGAGTAATATGGGACTGAAACTACATTTTTTGTCACTGTTGACAGTCTGGTAGGGTTTCTGTTAGTCTCTGTGCACTGTGTTTTGTGTTTTCATATTTACCCATGGAAAGATTTTATTTTCTACCCAGTTAGCCAAAACATGGGCTTCTTTAAAAGAATGATCGGTTCCCCAGAGGCACGACGCTCATCATAGAACACAGTACTGGCAATGGGAAATCTCTCTCCCATGTAGGTTATAGTTGTGTTTGATATACATGAGCACTTTTTATCAAGGCAAACTTTAATTTATCCTAAGAGGGTGTAGCCGGCGTCATGAGTCCGCAAAACTATATATAACTTAATAAAACAATTGAAGGAGCTCTTGTGTATTAGCATACAATTTACAAACTGGTCGAGTTTTAAGGGTTATATGACATAACTATTTTGTCATTGATGTAAATCAGTGCTAAATATGTATTTCAAACAGAACTATACACGACAAACCTTAGAATAAAAAACCTCTCTACTTCAAGTAATCTGACCCGAGCAATGTTGTCAAAGATACCTTAGAAGTGTTTGGGTTTTATCCAGTTAATGAGTATACCACCTCCGATAATTACAGAGTTGATAAATCACAGTGGATTTTAATACTGGGTTAAACTCTTCCAGAGTGATAGTTAAGTCATTCTTAGGTCTGGCACAGACATCATTTGCTGTCTGAAATTTTATGTAATAATACACAGAGCTGCACATTTTCACCCCCTCATATGTTGCTTGTTGCAAGTCATTTACATTTTGGATCAACTGATGTTGTCTTTCATAGTGCTGAAAAACTCAATACCTTCGCTCCTATAGAACAGATTGAGTTGAGATTTATGTTTGAAGGAAGTTCTTGATGAATTACCGGACATGAATAGAACCATTATCCCTCCATTAATGGCAGCAATCTTTAAACATCTCCATGAATTTGAGATGAACAATTGTTGTTGAACACAAACACTAGTTTCTGTGGCGATATATTGGGTTTCTCTTATGGATTGAATATGGAGAGCCTTTACTTAGAGAGATAAAAGAAAATTAAAACAAATATTATATCAAACCTAAAAAAATAAATGGCACCTTACCTTACATAAAATTGCATACGTCCTGCTATTTTACAAGAGAAGAGAACTAAGTAAATTAGGTTATCAAGAAAAGTTTTTGAAACTCCACATTCAACAGAAACAATTATTCTCCTATTTTGACATATTGTGAGATGCATGACTTTCTTCTTTAGACTACACATCTTAGGGCATGCTTATGTTTCCAACCTGTGAAATATTGTAAATAAATATGTTTTTACAATGCAACATAAATATAACATGTATTTAACCATCTAGCTACAAATCATGCATATGCTTTTTTGTGTGTAATATTTTTGAGTATCGCATCATACAGCATATTGTAACAAGCGTAATACTTTGGCACAATCTATGGACATATATTTGTCTCACTTTCCTCATATAAAAGCTTGTATCCCTTTGACATAGAAATAATACAAAAATGAAAGGTAAACTTCAAACCAACATTACGTACAGTTCGATCACATAGCCCCAGTTAGCATCCTCCTGCTTCGCATGATGTTCATGTATTTACCACTTGACCCCAGCGTCCTATCCATTCCATGTAGTTCCCACCCAACTGTGCTTCCATAATATAATTTTCACAGCGTCATCAAGAGTGCTTGTCGGTCCACTGGCCTATATGTCTTGTGCACCTCTTTCCTGTATGCTTGCACCCCCTGCCACTTCATCTCCATCCTCTTGCATGCTCAGAGACCTATTTCCCATGAGACCTGACCACTCTACCAGATCATCCTCCAGTCTTTCATCCCTACGGGCCCATTTCATATGTTAATTTTTTAGGTCTCGCGCCTAGCGGTGCACTGCGAAGCAGTGCTCGTGCAGCCCAAGACATTTTGTAAGAGAAAAACCGGGAATGTAAGCTGACTTAGGAATCGCACACGCTCATGCGTTTCCTTTTCAGCTCCCCCATTGGCCTTTACGTGCGTCTTATTCTAAAAGACTGCACGCAATTTGCCAGAGGCGGGAGCATTGCTCCTCCCATGGCCTATTGGTGTCTGTTACGCCCTTGGTGCACTTAATAGACACCAATAGGCCATGGCTCGCAGTGGCGCGCGCATACGCGTTTGGATGTTGTTTTTTCAGTCGATTTGCACAGTTTTCTCCAGATACGCAACAATGCCGGACTTTAAGGGCAGGGATTTCAGCTAGGGAAGCTTGCTCTTCTGCTGAAGGTGTTTTTTGTTGTCCGCAGGGAAGCTTGCATTGCTGTAGATGGTGTGTTTGTCTATGCATATATGTACATGTCAGGGAGGTTGCCCTGCCGCTACCCTGCTCTAACTATTGGTGTGGGTGTTTTTATTATGCATGAACATGGAAGCGTACTCTGCAGTAACCATGGTGTGCATATGTGTGTGAGGAAATGTTTCACTAATGCTAGCTCTTGTATTCTGTATGTGGAAAACGTGCCCCCCCCTTCCTATGACCTGCTCTATTAACTTGGAATGGATAACGTATGTGTTTTCTGTCCTGTGTTTGCACCGTGGGTTCACTACAGCACTCAATTAGCTTCCTTTCTGCAAGTAAAGGCTGGTTGCCGTTCTGGCCCTGCGGAGAACTAATGCTGTGTCTGTGCTGTGTTTTTTGAGTGACCCATTTTTGCAGTGCCGCATTCCACGTATTTTGTGACTGATGAATGACTGCGGTGCTCGGTGTATTGACTGAACCCAAGCCGACTCCCCGGGAGGATGTGGTGCAAAAAGTGGACACAGACAGCTAGGACTCTGATGCGCGGAGTCCTGAGGTAGCCATGCAGATTAACGGGTGGGAATGTCAATACGGCACTCTCAACAGCACCACTGTTGCACACTCCTGTGCCTTGTAAGCTCTCGCTACCCAAGATACCCCTGAGGCACTGGTGGTCCTTGAAGTGATAGCCCCTGTTGGATTTCAGATAGTGACGGCTGGGCATAGCCCACTTCCCACACAGAAAGTAGTGACCCCAATGGTAGCATTGCTACTTCCATGGAACTTGAAGTCCCAAAGCAATCTTCCTTAGCCCCCTTCTCTCCTGGTCTGCAGAACAACCCTGTACCACGGAGCCGCCGGGAGGTGCCTCCTTTGATGCAACCGTTGGCACCTGATGTTGCCCAGCCCACACTGCAGGCTCCCTGTGGGGAGAAGAGTCTGACCCGTCCCATTCCAGCCCCACGATTCCAGGAACTGAGTGCCAGCAAGCGTCTCTGTGTCCTTGAGGAGGAGATGGAGGCTTCTCCTTCACACTGGACTTGTGGCACATGCTCTTTGCTGAACTCTTCGGACGAAGTCAAATGCAAGATCTGCGGAGCTCATCGAGGTTTTGATCTCATTGACTTGACTGGAGACACCTTGCGGTTTACCCCTTGCAGTCCCTCCAGTCCAGACTTCTCAAACTGGTCATGCTCCAAGTGCACTCTATGGAACCCCACCAGCACCCATAAGTGCATGGCCTGCCTCTGTTCCAAGCTGCAGGGGTTCCAGGAGCAAATTGTTCCTTTGAGCCCAAAAGCAGTTGCCCATATGGCAGCCAGGATTGAGGAGGGACTGCACCTTGACCGCCATGTGGCACCAAAGCCATGTCGCGCAGGCCAGCGCAGTGTTTTCCCATCCCAGAGTGACCCGGCCAGTGGTCCTGCCCAGCCTGTACGCTTCTCAACGACCTGAAGCCCAAGCACTGTGCAGCGTGCCACACACCACAGCAGTATGTGATGCAGCGCAAAAAGACTCGAGCCTCTCAAGAGGAGGGAGAGCATGCACGTGGAGAAGCGGCGGCAGACAGATGAAGGTGAGGTCAAGGCTTTGTGGGAGAACATTGTCAGCTTCTGTCGAGTGGCGAGTGCAGTTAGGGAAGTTGTGTGGGAAGCTGATGTGGGGTAGCTTCTTGGCATGCAGAGGAGATGAATCTTTAAGTTTGTAAGTCTTTGGTTAGTACCTCAGAGGGAATGGAAACCTCTACTTGTGTTTCAAGTGGAGATTAGAGATGGAGAGTCTTCGGGGTTTAGGTCCTGGGAGGGCTTGCTGCATCCTACTGTTCAGAGTTAGTGTCACAGAGCTGGGAGCCCTTCAGTGATGTGGGGGCCATCGCCTGCCAATCAGGTTGTTCAGTTAGATCATCTCTGGGCCCCTCTCTCTGCATTCAGAAGAGTCACATATGCAGTGTTGAGAACACTTGCTAAATCAGAGCCACCCAAAAAACATGGCTTTCAACTTATGTTCACACTTATATTACTGTAGAGCTCAGTAGTGACCAAAGCATTTTTCTTTGAGTAAGTGAATCTTGATGTATTTATTGGTGCCTTTGAGATATGTTTATTTATAATGTCTTTCAGACGAGTTGGCTCCACTCCTGTTCACAAACACTAATGCAACATGGGAATCTCTGCAGTTCATTTGCCCTTCAGTGCTTTCTAATGAAGGGGGGGGGTCTTGTGTGGCCTGTAGTTGTGACTGTCTTTGCAGACTCTTTTTCCAACTCAACAATCAACACTGATCCTACCACGTCACTTCCACCTTCCAGTGCGTCACTTGCCTTTTAATGTAAAATGTTTTGAATGAGGGTGCGCACTATGCTGTGAAGAGTTAAACGAGGACCAAGAGATCCGTATTCACTGGATTCTCAAGCTCTAAACCTTAGTTTCGTCCGTTTTTCTTGAGGTAATTCCACTTTAAGTCACCCTTTTTTTCTAAAAAGTGGATCAACCCTGATATGTCCATTTTTATCATTTCTATTTTTGCTTTGACTACTTCTCAAGCCTTCAGTGGCCTCGTTGAAGCCCCTAGTCACCACTGGTGTGGCTACTCATGGATTTGAGAACCCCTCGCTCGGGTTGTCCGCATGGACAATCTTTGAAACCCTGCCAGCCAATGAAAGGTCATGAGTAAAATAGCTGGGTGATCCTAATGGCAGAAGGACCTAGCTTGGGCAGGTAGATGTGTATCTGTGATTCTACCACAGTAGTGTACACCATACTCTTGCTTTGTTTTATTTGTGATGGATGCTCTTATTCCTCTTCTCTTTGTGTGAGTGTTGATATTGTGCTTCTTTGGGCTTTTTCTTTGGGCATTTAGCTCTTGTCTCCTCTTAGTCACTGTGCTCTTTGTCATTTATTGAGCACGCAGCGTCCACTGGTATGGCCTACAAGTACTGCTGCATTTTCCAAGGATTGGGTCCAAGCAGGGCATTTACTTTTTTTATTTGTATAGCCTAGCCATTGAGTGCTTTACGTGAAACCAGTGGTTACTGTAGCGCATTCTCAGTGAACTTACATTACATCTGGAAAGTCTGAGGTGTTCATCTTTAAGGTAGTTCCTAATAAAGGTGTGCATGTTTGCCTACAGTGTTAGGCTACTGTTACCAGGAACCAAAGAGTTGGATTGTGTATGCAAATATTAGAGATGTGCTCCAATTGTGCCCTGCTGACCTGTACATGGCCTCTCTGGCTCCCAAAAAAAACAAGCAGTTGCAATGCAATCGGTCTCGCATTACGTAAAGTTTGAGCTATTGGCGTTGCATTATTGTTTGCAATAGCTCAAACTTTCAGTAATGAGAGACCTATTGCATTGTAAATGCTTGTTTAAATGAATGTTTATGGAAACATTACAGGAGCTTTATCCAGTAAGATGTCTTGCACACATTTTTCACTGTAAACAAATTTGTTGCTACCAGGCTATAACATCAGTTTAGGTTGTTATTAGGTAGCTGAAATCTTAACTCGGCTGCTCAATAAAGAAGCTGAGCACGAGACCAATGCAACACATGGAACTGTTCAACATCTTGACAGATGTTGTTCCTTAGAAATGGGGCCAGTGTGTCGAACAAGTAAGTGATGTATTATGAACGCGCCTGTGGTGCTATTATAGATTTACACAATACAGTCGGTTGTAGGGGTATATATTTTTAAGTAGCCTTTTCTTATCGTTATTGCTTTGAGTCCACATGGCTTTAGGTACTCATGACTTTGACATTTCCCCAGACATACATGAATGAAGAGGTTGAAATTGCTCAAAATCCTTTTAGAATGCCTTATGTAGATACATTTATGAGAAAGTGGTGCCGAGATCTTTTATAATGTCTGTGTTAGGGAACACACAGAAAGGTTTAGTAGAAGTATTGTTACCTGTTCAAGTTTATACTTGAGGAAAAATGGTTTGCATAGTGTTATAGGGTACCAGCCAATTGAACAGCAATGGTTGTTGGGAATAAATATAGGTGAGGGAGATGAAGTGTTGCATGTTGGACCTTCAAGGCAGACCTACATCGAGAAATATAAAAATGGAAATGGGTATTTTACAGACTCGCAGGTGGACCCAAGGGCAAAGTGGTGTGGAAGAAGGAAAAGTTGATAGGTGATCTGTTAAGTCATTTGGTGAGCATCCTGTGTGATTTATGGCTTCTCTCATAAGGAGAAAATTGATGACCTGCATGTTATTAAAGAGCAAGTATCAATGAAGTGAAGGAGGTTCACCAGACTCAAAGAGCAATTACCAAGCAATGTGGAGGGTGGTTTGACAGAAGCAAGAAGGTTTAGACCTTCTGCATGCAGTATGTGAGTTTGAGTGTATCCGGTTACTGTTGGTAAGCAGTAGATTAGAGATTAATAAACACTTTGTAGAGGACAGCAAGTAAACTTAGTGTTGGTAACTGAAGGTCAAATTATGCCTAATGAGATATAACACATTAATGTGGTGGTGATGGCTTTCTCAACTGAGATAAGCAACTACTGGGGCAAACCAATTTGGAGAAAGCCACATTTGTGCATTATACTTTTGATAAGTATTTTGATAATGGTCAGAGAAGATAGAAAATGAGGAATGATTGTAATCTTCTTGTAAGCAGTAAGAAAATCCAAAAGATGAAACATTCTTTCAGGGGTGGAGGAAGTTCAGTTAAAGTATTTAATGAGCCTGAAGTGGGTTCAGGACTAAGCCTTGAGAAACTGTTTCAGTTGGAGAAGTGAATGGGGGATTTAAGGAGCATGAAGAAACACAAAACAAGTGTTTTTGACTGTTAATATCTGAATCTGTGACTGTGATGGTGGCAGGAGAAGATATGAGCTAGCTGGTAGACTGTGCCAAAATTAGTTGGAGGGATTGAATACAGAACAGTAGGGCTTGAAGTTGGACATGCAAGTGTAATTTCCTTAGAACTGTAGGCCCAAATATCTCTGGTTGAGAAGATAATTGCTGTAAAGGTAAAGAACAATACAGTTAAAACAATCTATCGGTCATTTCAATTGAAAATGTGTTGTCTGTAATGGCAGTGTGCTACCACACCATGCATTACCCCACTCCACTCAGCTCTGCACCTCTTCACTCAAGTCTGCACTACTTTCCTCCACACTATACCAATCCACTCTATGCTATTCAACACTGTACCATTCCTCTCCACTCTGCACCTCTCCGCTCCTCTCTGCACCAATCTGCTCTAATCTACTCTCCACTACTGCCCTCCACACCTCTGCACTGTACCCTGTACCGCTCCATTCTACAGCGCACCACTCCACTCTTCTCTGAATCTACTCTGTCACTTCTCTCCAATCTATGCTGCACTACTCCACTCTGCGCCACTCTACTCTAGCCCAGTGCACTTTATTCTGCCCACTGCACTCAACGCAATGCACTCTACACCACTTTACTCAAAACCAATGCACTCTACGCCGGTCTACTCTGCACCACTGTGCTCGATGCCAGAGCTCTCTATGCCACTCTGTGCCACGGCAGTCTGCACCACTCTACTGCACTCTATGCCACTACACTCTGCCTCTTTACTCCCAATAGTGCACACCACAGCACTACTCTACTACACTCACTCTACCCTGCACCACTGCACACCTCGCCACTTCACTCTTCTCTTAACTAATTTAGTTTGCGCCACTGAATTCTGCTCCACTGCACTCAGCAGAATTCTGCTCTACACCACTGCATTCTACGTCACTCTACTCTTACCCGCGGCACTCTCCATCAATGCACTCTACACCACTTTACTCAAAACCAATGCACTCTCCGCCACTGCACTCTATGCCTCTCTACACCATTGTACTCTGCGCCACTGTGTTCTACTCTGCACTACTATAGTCTATGCCATTGCTTTTTGCTCCATGCCACTCTGCGCCGTGCCACTCTGCGCCGTGCCACTCTGCGCCGTGCCACTCTACGCCGTGCCACTCTGAAACAACCTACTCTACGCCATACACTCTATGCCTCTTCACTTCCACACTGTGCTACTGCACTCTACACTACTCCATGTCACTACACTCTACGCCAATGGGCTCTAAGCCACTTTATTCAAAACCAATGCACTCTATGCCAGTCTACTCCTTACTTCACTCTAGGCCACTTCACTCCAGGCCACTTTACTCTATGACTCCAATCTACAACACTCCAAGACACTCCACTATGACGCTCTACTCCAATAAACTCTTCCCCACTCTGACATTCTATTTGTTTATTTATTTATTTGCAAAGTTTTATAGAGCGCTAGCTAGACCCGAAGGTATCAGAGCGCTTTACATGACGATCAGCGAGTTACAGGTTACATAATTACATCACTTACAGGAGCCAAGTACAGACATAGGAGAAAAACATGAGATTACACAATAATATGAGTTGGTAGCGTGTAGCACAGCCAAGACACATATCTTATGGTGAATGAATGGTAGATCGGGAATGGTAAACATGGGTAAGGAATGCAGATAGGCAGACCCGCAAGGGGGA
The DNA here is from genome assembly GCF_964263255.1 of Lissotriton vulgaris. Taxonomy (NCBI): domain Eukaryota; kingdom Metazoa; phylum Chordata; class Amphibia; order Caudata; family Salamandridae; genus Lissotriton; species Lissotriton vulgaris. The sequence continues at coordinate 511,039,217 of NC_141699.1, forward strand.
AAAGTACTTTAGGTGGAACAAAGCAGTCAAAGTGCACGAAAGACAGAACCGACCTGAGTATCAGTGAAAGTATATGAAGGGAGGGGTGTGGGAGACCATGGGGAAGTGGGGGTGGACTAGAAGAAAAGGTAAATCAGGCAAATAAGGAGCAGTCCAGTAGCAAAAAGGATAGGTCGAAGCTGCCATGATGGAGGACACAACAGGAGCCCAAAAGGGCGGGATATACAAAATCAAACAAAAAACAGTAAAGGTAGCTGACTACACGGTTCAACACAGGGCTGGAGAAGTGAAGGCAGCCAAAGAATCAAGGAGGGAGGAGGTGGGGGAGAGAAGGAAACACAGCAGAGAGATGAGAAAAACAATGTCCGGCTGAGTAGGTGACGGCCAAGGGGATGAACGAGAGCCAAACTCCTCTATTGCTCTATAGGTCCGCTCCAACGGGCATCGGCCAAGGGTTGCTCAGGCTCCTTGATAAGTACAGACAGTTATGGTTTCCGACCAGGGGGCACTGTCAAAGTTCCATCGAAAGCACCAGTCCTGTTGTTACTGGGAAGCGCCGTCCGCCTCGTCCTCCAGCTCGCCCCCAGGTCAAGAGTGGTGAGAGGAGAGGTGGAAGGGACAGTTTCAAAGTCTGCAGATGCATCATGGGAGGCCGCCATATTGTTAATAGCATTCGCATGCACCACACGTGCAGCACCAGAGTTTGTAATTTGGGACTACTACAGCTCCCAGGAGATTCGCATAGGCGCTGTATTTGTGATGGTCTCCTGTGGTATAGTCGAGTTGGCCCTCCGCGAGTGATCTCACTTCTAAGGATCGTTAGCGTCCTCCATATTAGAGACGGGCAACAGTAAGGCGATGATGCGCCAGTTGAGTTGTATTAAGGCGCTTCACTCTTATTGATAGCCCTTGGTTAGTGATCCTGCTTGTATATTGCTTTAGAGAGAGAATTACGTTGCTCCTTTTTTAGTGACCTCGCTATGAAAGATCTATTTTTGTAATTAATAAAAAAAAAATTTTTTAAGCATCTGCCATTTTAGGGTCAGGTAGATAGTCGGGCAATGACCAGTCATTTGAGTTATATAAAGAATTGTTTGAATGTGGCCCACAAACTCAGTCTTCAGGACCCAGACTCATGCGGGGAAGCACCAGCGTTGCTGGTGTTGCCGGCTCACCTCTGTTCCTCACGAGAGGGCCAGTGCTGAACAGGCTCCAGTCGCAGGGGGGCTGCACCCCTCCAGGCCCCAAGACAGCACGTCTAGAAGCTGCACTCCCGGGCTAGAGAGGAGGGGACGAGGATCAATCACCGCCTCCCAGCGTCTCTCTGCTGGTTCATTCGTTGCATGGGTCTCCACCGCTGTGCTGTGCCGACAGGCTGCCAGATCGTAGTCCCGTTGTAACTCAGCCTCTTACACACTTAAGAAGATGTGAGCTAGCCATGCCTGGACCAGTGGGCTTGGTGTCTTCTCCAGGTGTTCGGCCGCACTGTTCCTTAGCAGGTTATGCTTCACCCAGTCCCAGGACACGTAGCCAAAGCTCAGGAGCACGGGTTGGTGGCTGGGCACCTCCTAGGGCGGGAGAATTTCTCGCCTAGAGGCTTGTTGCAGAATTTGTGAATTAAAGGATCAGAGGACCCGAAGACCAGGCCGCTAAGTGGTCTTGATTTAAGGTTCTCTCAGGCGTGGCAATATAATACTTGCAGCTTCTCCCATCTGTTGTAGGGTTATTGTCCTGGGGTAGCTTAGCGGGTTAAAGTACCTACTCCGGAAATCTGCGGAAATCTGGGTGCAACATCTAGATCACAGGTTGAAATCACGAAGGGGTTATTTCATTGCTTCATCCTTTCCTTACAACCTTAATTAAAAGCACACTACAATACAGAGCAACAGTGTTGTGGAACTGTATACAGTGTACACGAAAGTGTGTATTAAAATCAGCATTTGAAGACTTTAACTAGGTCCAGCATCTTTCAAGTCGAATATCCATCCGTGCTGGAGAGTCCAGTATTGCTGTGCCGGCGCTGCTTTGAAGCTTCCTCCCCTGCCTCTGGGTCACGCACACGCCTTCGTCGGTTGTCACTGGATCCCTCTTTCCAAACACCTCTCACCTATACTGGCACCTTAAACCTGCTTGGAAATGTCCCTCCCCCGCTTCCGAGTTGTCACTTTCTCTGAGCGCCGCTGAGGGCACAAATAAAGGCAGCGCCCACAGCCTCCCCGGAGCCTCCAGCCATCCACTAAGCCTTGATGCTCTATGCAATCCCTCTACACCACTCAGGGCCACGTTACTCCACTCTATTTTACGACACACTATTCTGCTTCACTACTCCTCTCAACGCCACTCCAATTTACTACACAGTGCCAATCAATTCCACTGTACTCTACTACACCACACCACTCTATTCTATGACCATCTACTCCGCTCTATGCCACTCTAGTCAACACACCCTCTACGCCTCTCCACAACACTCTTTGCCACTTTACGCCGCTCCGCTTTACAGCACTAACTTTTAGCCATGCTGAACAGGAGCCACGCTGGTGTACAACATGGCTAAAACCTATTGGCAAACCAATAGCTTTTTCATAGGCGAGACCTATTGGCTTTGCCGATGCTTGTTTTACGATATAAGGTCATCCATTGAATCCGTGTCTCATTAAAAGAACTGTGCAGAAGTAGATACATTTGATCTTAAATTTATCCCCTCTGTACGTTATATAATTTGTGGTTCCTATGATTTACTGTGGGCTGCATGATTGAGAGAATTGTCTTATAGTTTATACTGTGCATTCTCGAATATTCCTCTATAGCTTACCTTCATGTGAATAATCCCCCAAATAGTGCCACCTTCTAATAGGTTATGATTTTCTAAGTTGTCCTTTAGTAGTCTGCCTCCTAGTTAAAAAGCATTGCGGACATTGTAGTTATCATATCAGGGTAGGTGGAGAGCAGTTGCAATCGAGCGTTCGTTCCTTAGTTTAAGATGCATCACAGTACAAAGAATAATGCTTGTCCCTACTTGTTGCCATTTGTGTTTATGCTTGAGAAAACTTAATTTTTCTTGGTCACAGTGTTTTTCAATGAAATTTTGCTTATCAGAAGTAGAAATTCAAAAGCAAAATGGCAGTACTTGTTAAGCTAGAAATCTAAAACACTAAATTAGAAAATTTGCAGGATTCAGATACCTTTCTTGAAGTTGCATTGTTTCCTCTGGTATTTATGCTCTTCTTGAAATATTTCTCATGTAAGAATACCACAAACGATTTGGTCTCAATTAATTTGTTCCTACTTTGTATTTTGGGGTCCTCCCTTATAAATAATAAAAGGGTCACTGCTCAGGGGAATCACTTGATATTTCTAGATTTTTGTTTCAATGTAACCACACTTTTTTCATAATTTAATTTCTAAAATATTTCTTTCCATTATATTTTAGACTTGTCTTGAGAGCAGCCTGGGTGATGGACTCAAAACTGACCGTCTGGAAGGAGGAAGGGTTAATCATGTTGAACGAAGGTTGAAAGCAGACGTTCCTCCAAACTTTATAAACGGGTCCTGCGAGGAAATGGGAAGCAAAATGATCATGGAGGCAAAAGAATGGATAAACGGCCATTCAATGGATCAGAATGCAAATGAAAAGCTTAACTGGGGGACGGCCATGCCTGTATTGAGTCAAGCAGTAGTTCCTAACAATGCCAATCTTGAGGATGCTAGAAACTTGGTTGCGTTCTCTGCAGTAGCTGAAGCCATGTCATCTTATGCCATGCCAGTATCTTTACCCCAATCACAACTGTCCATGCATTTGTATGAGAAGTTCAACTATGAAATGGGCAGAGATAGTGCTGGTGTTCCACCACTTTCAGTCTCAAATAAGTTGGCAACTGCTGAGGAGCTAAACTCATTCAAAACTGCTCTGACCCTGGCGAAACATGGCGTGAAACCCCCAAACTGCAATTGCGAAGGTCCAGAATGCCCAGACTACCTTGAATGGCTGGAGAAGAAAATACAATCTGCCATCCGCGAAGAGCCAAACCCATCTCATCCGCTCAATCAGGTACATAATGTGCCTCCAGGGAAAGCAGACCTTCTAGATCATGTACCAGCTATAGAGAACATTCTTTCACAGTGCTCTTCAAATCCCCTTCCCTTCTCTCAAAGTGCACTGAGCATTGCAAAGGAGAAAAACATCAGTCTTCAGACGGCCATTGCAATTGAAGCACTTACTCAGTTGTCATCTGCTCTTCCACAACAGTCAGGGGAAGTTCCTTCTCCCCACAATGGCCGTTTACAAACCTTCTCTTTGCCTTCACAGCATCATATGGTACACCCAAACTCTACCGACAGCGCCAAATCTCATGTTTTACCCATGTGCAATAATGACATGTTTGCAAACGACCTCACTCAACCATACATTGAAAAGAAGTTGATGCAGATGTCACATGCTCAAATGCTAGCCTCGTGGGAACAAGTGAAGAAAACTGATCAAGAACTGTCGCACTACATCCCTGATCACAACCTCTTAAATCCACCTAGCTTGTTCAATGACCCTACACCAATCAAAAAGGAATTTTCTACAGATTGGGGGGCAGACGTCAAAGCTAAGAACAATTTGTGGGATCTAAATTCTGAGCAGTGTTCTTCGGATGGTGACCCAATGAGTGGTTTAAAACAGCTCTTAGGCGATGCAAATGATTTTATTAAGTCCGAATTTAAGAGACCGGACGTTTTTAATAGTAAATTAAAAACCATTAAACCCAAGCTTGAGCCCCAAGCCCAAAATTTGAACAATAGTTCTAACAATATCTATAAGTTGACAGCTGACCAGCAGTTGTCTCAGCTTTTACAAGAAAATACTTTTCATAAAGAGGGGTCAGTTCTACATCAGCAGAACATGCACCATAAAAGGCATCTTTTTCAGGGTGAAAACCTACCCCTACCCAATTTACCGGAGCAGCAAAACTGGTGGATTCCCAAGTCTGAAAATACACTCCAAAACCACACTGAAAAGTCTGCAAAAGAGGGGAATAAAAGACCACAGTCACCTCCGCTAGGCCAGGTTGAATTAAAGGCCAAACAACATAAGAAAGCAGTAGTTCAGATTAAGAAAGCAAAACAGAAAGATACTAATTCTGAATGTTTACCCATGATCCAAATACAAGAGGAAGGGTTTGAGAAATCCCAAAATACAGAGAATCATTCAAATGAAATTCAGGCAGATCAGCATCTTTCTGAAATTGGCATTAAACAGCTACTCCCCTCTCCATCACAGCTCAGTTCACAGTCTCTGTTGCAAAAACAGCTTGAAAGTAGCGATGTTTCAGGAGCCCAAGAAATGTGCACTCCAAGGCCCTCTAATGCTGAAGAAACTCAAACCCAAGGTGATACCAATGTTTCAAACTACACCTCTTGCTTGTTGACTTCTCAGTTGAGCAGCAGTTCTAAACCAGATGAAATGATGACCAAACAGGTAAATGTGGACTCACTGCCAATTCAAAATGAAATGAACTCCGTGGATGCCAAATTTCAAGAGTTAATAAGAGAGTTTGAAGCAGAATTTGGAGAGGACTTTTCTTTAGTGAATTCCACACTCCCATCACAAAGCACTGAAGGACTCGGGACAAAGGTGACCTCGTATACCTCTTCTCTTCCCCTCACTCCAAAACCAACCAACACTTCTCCTTTATTTACCCAAGCAACCTCTTTTGCAAATTCCACTTCATCCTCTGATTGTGTATATACAACGGTTTCCACATCTCAAGCAATTTCTCAGCATTTGTTTTCAGCTAAATCTCCAAAGCAGGTTAAAATTGAATCCTCTGGTGCTGTGACGGTGCTGTCTACCACTTGCTTCTACCCTGATGAAAGTCAAGATGCAGATCCTTTTCTTGATTCTACGCCCACAAAAAATGAACCCTTCATCCCATCTTTGAGTGGATTTTTGGAATCCCCGTTAAAATATTTGGATTCTCCAATTAAAAGCTTATTTGACACTCCATCTAAGACGGCTCAAGCAGAATTTCCAACCTGTGACTGCGTAGGTAAGTTACATTTTTCTTTTTATTTGGGAAAATAACTGTTAAAGTCACGGTCCATCTGCAGCATTGTTTGTTGGACTTAAAAGGTCAAATTGTAAACAAATTTCAGAGCTCCCGCTAACAGGTTTGAGGTTGATTTAGTGAAAGTTGATACTTTACATCTGAAGTCTTATATGGCTTGGCCAACATTTGTTAAGAACACAGTTAAAGTAGGCTAGTCTATTAATGTATGTTCCTTTTTATTATTACTGCTGTGTGACTATGTGCAGTCTTCCACTGAAAACCAATCAAGGTTCTAAGAACAGTTTGATTAAAACTGGACGTCGGCATTGTCCTGACTAATGTGATTTACATGTGACTATTCCATGCAGGCTTTTTTTAACCACCTTAGTTTTATCAATAAAATATCAGGAGGTTAAAAGGCAAATCACTCTAATTGTATTGCCAATTCGTTAGCACTTAACTACTCTTTTAGTGGCTTAAAATGCTTTCTGTGTTTTCAAATAGGTATTGCATTTGTATCATTTGTATAGAACTAAATACCCCCTGATGAGGTTGTGAAACGCTCCTTTTTAGGACTTGCCTACACAGCGCGTTTGCACTGCGTAGGAGGGCATAGCCGTCGCTCTGCTCATTTTCAAACACACACTCGTGCTTGTGTCGGCATCCACCTTGCGGGAGCGAGCAGGGGCGTGCCACAAGCACAAGCACAGTGATTGAAAAGTGAAGACTACGAACGCACAACTCCCGAAAACAGCTGCTGCTTGTTAATTACTGCAGTGCGCACGGAGCACACCACTCGCGTGTTTAGCTGCTGCTTGTTTTTCTTGCGCATGCCCGCCCGTTCAAATGTGTAGTCTTACTGATTCAGTGTAAGAGGGTTTGTTAAACCTAGTTACCCAGTTGCATGTCTGCCGCTCTAGCCGCTAGACCACATAATCTCCCAGTATAAATAGCGATCACAAAAGTGATATTGGTAGATTTTTTTGAAAGTAGAAACACTCCACAAAATGCAAACACGTATTGTTTTCATTTGACATTGTTAGATTACATCCAAATTGTCCATTCTGTGCGTTCTGCTGTTTGCTTTCCTTCCACCCTTCCTGATGTTGCAATGTACTCCCCCTAAAGTAAAGGCTCGATTTCTCCTTGAAGCATGCCGCATTGACTTTGAAGAGATTACGAAACCACGTAAAGGGCTCTAAAAGAAGTGACTGACTGGGTGCGAGTCTATGAAACAGCCTTGACGTACGTGAGGAATTAACTACCTATAAGGTTATTGGGGCTTGTGGTTCTAGGAAGAAATCGTGATATAGAGACAGTTGAGGCATAAGCGGGGATCAGCACTCTCTTGCCTTTAGAGTGAAAAACTGGTTGAAAGAGTCAATACGTTGGAAATACGATTACAGATGCAATACGAGACACCGTGGCAGACAGACTTACATAATAGGACAAGTGATAGAGGATCCTAAATCTGACACTACATACATTAGGGAAGGTGTTTCTTTTTGACTCGCCCGGCATTGAATTAATGGAATATTGAATATACCCTTCCAAATATCAGAGGACTTTTTAGTTGTCCTTCCCCTGGTTGAATAGACGCCCCTCTTTATATCTGGCTGGTCCTGAAGAAGGTGGCATGTCATCCCTGTTTTAGCCACCGAAGCGCGTCGACCATAGCCTGGTCAAGACCCTGCTTTATGCAGTTGCTGGACATGGTCAACTAAAACTACTACATCACTCTGTAACAGATCTTCCCAGATTGATTTGATGTGTGTTGGGGTTAGTGAGAGTGTGGTATGAAAGTTGTTGTGTGAACTTGGTGTGTGTCTCTCTTCTTGGGGTTGTTAGTTGTTGTGTGTATATAATGCTCTTTGATATTTTCTTTTGTATATGTGTATTTAGATTTTGAATAATTTGTATATCAGTGTCTTATAATTGTGAAAAAAGAAAAACCTTTTATATAAAAAAAAGAATAAGATGATAAAAGTATTTTTGATAAAATAAATTAATGAAAAGGATATTTTTGTAAACTGTCTGTGTCTCTGAATAGTTCTTGGATGTCTCACATTTGGAATTGAAACAAAGGTAATGTAATATAACTGTAGGTCGTAAGGGAGTATTTTTGTTTTGATGTTTCTGTACTTCCCCTCTTCTCCCTGACTTTTTTTGATCTTTGAGAGGGGGTCCCCAGGGCCGGACTGGCCATAGCGGGCACCGGGCGTTTCCCCGGTCGGCCGCTAGGGTGGGGGCCGGTTTTTGGCCTCTGGGGGCCGTTTTTGTTACCGGGGGTCGGCAATGTCGGCCCCCGGTAACAAAATCGGCAGAAACCGGCCGCCGCCAGGGGGGGCCAGCTGAGCAGTTTGCCAGGGCCTGTTTCTGTTCTCAGTCCGGCCCTGGCGGTCACCTTTATATTGCGCTCCCCCTAAAGTAAATACATCTGAGATAATTTGAATACTTCCAAGACCAAGGTTACTCGTCGTAGTATTCAGGCTCTCTGAAGGCCTCGATAATGTGACCGGACCATCTTTCAATATACCCTTGCGCCCCAGCTCTTAGGTGAGTGTGGTCTTCCCGTCGTTAGCCCAGTCGCAGCCTGTCGCCCCTTCCTGTTAGATGGCCTCAGAGCTCTCTCTCTCTGTGTGCGCCCAGTCAGGGGAGACGAGAGACTGCTCTGACCGGCAGGGACCGTCGCATCACTGAAGGTGGTGATGACGTTGTGTCCGAGAACCTCCAGGGGAGCATTTCAGCGGCCGCCATTGTCATGTGCTAGATCGGAGGATGCCTTTAAAATTGTTTCATTTTCGAATTTTCAAACAACGCTCGTGTTTTCTACGGCTACATCATTAATCACTTTCTAATATCTATCACTCCTATAGTTTCAATTACAATTATGAAGTATGTTGTGACAATTGCTTCAAATCAAACAAACAAAACTGCATCTCCTAGAAGGCACTGTTGTCAAATGAAAGGCCTGGGTGGAAAATGTAGTGAGCTAATGACATGTTGATATGATTTGAGCAAAGCTTGTACCCTCCCTCGCCTCGAGGCAAGGTCAAGACGTAGTTGCTCAGGACACAGGGAATCATCTACATTGGTCCTTGGTTAAGGTGGCAGTGCGCTAAGTCTGTGTCCACTATGTCAATTGTTTTAGAAGCATACCTAGTTAGGGGTCAGATGTACAGCACACCCAAGCCCGGGATTTCTTAACCAACAACCCTGTATTGTGGGAGTTGAACCTCATCAATTTCAGTGCTGTGGCATAATTAGTGCAGGAGGTACAATGGCACAGGGGCCAAGGGTTTGTAGGGGTGTCCTACACTCCAATTATGAATATTTGTGCAACCCATCTGGGTGGCACTGTGGCTCACTACACCTACTTGTGTTGGGGCCCATGATATCCTTACTACACGACTGATAAATCTGCATTATTAGTATATGAGTAGATTGTTCAGCATGCAATATGGTTCCTTACAAAACACAGAACTGGCTGCAGTGTCGCATATACGATGCACGCACTTGGTTCATATGTTGGATAAATGGATAGCACTCGTTTGTGAGAAAGCAATTACAGTCTCTAAGAGATGAGTTTGAGGGCAGTCAGTTTATAAGAAAAAGCATTCTCATATTAAGCATTACTTGGTCACTGTGTCTCCAGCTTTAAATGGGTTGATATTGAAACCGTTCCATTTCATGTCTTCCGAAGAACGATAGGTGTCTGAGCTCTGCCTGAAAGGTTGTAACTAAGGAAACAGGCATTGGCATAGCCAATAGGTCTCGCCTTTAGGACCATAAGTGTTTAGTTATCCAGCACAATATCCATGGTGCACCAACATCAACTGTTACATAGCTAAACACTTATAAGGTCCCAAAGGCGAGACCTATTGGCTATGTCAATGCTTGTTTTGCCATTGTTTCCGAAGTGCCCTTCAAGTGCATTGTTGCAAGAGGCATTGGTTGTAGTTTGACGTACAAGGAAACCCTTGGGCGATGTATGTGAGCTTTGAAGGTATGATATAATCATGGTTTGTCGAAACTTCACAATACATGAGTTAGTGTGGCTAGTGTGAGAATAGATGTAGACATGCATGGAGTGCTTACCATCTATAGGGGGATTATCTTACATAGAAACAGCCATTCATGAGCATCACTGGCTCCACAGGGAATGCACCACAATAAAGTCCACCTAATATAACCGGAATGAACTCTCATTGTGTGCTATCCCCTTGGTACCAATAGAAGGCCTGACACTCTAGAGACACTGTAAAAAACCCAATAAGGGAGCACTCTATTGAAACTATCCATAAGCGACTTCAGCCAGACCACTAGGGGCACGGTCAAGCCACAACAAACACTTTCTACATCCACCCTCTGTAGAAATGGACCTTTTTAAGGGTACACTGGTGCAGGGTCACCCTTTTGTCCACAGGTTCAAAAACCAACAAAGTAGAGATCAACACATGGAGTAGGAATAAATAACACGTTTATTAATCACTGGTGAGTGGGACCACATCCACACAGCACTCTCGTGCTGCCTGAGGTAGTACACTGGCTTCACAAAGCAATGGCCTCTTTATACAGGTTTTGTGCAGTGTAAGCACGTGAACAAAAATAGGGAGAACAAGCTTTAGGAAGAGTTATCAGCAAACAAGGACAGATGAAAACTACATGGTCAGCAAAGTCAGAGGGGGAACAGAAATGCTTATGGCAGCAATAGATGATTGACAGTTAGCATATGTACTGGCAGCTACAACTCTCAGCACGTACATTGCTTTTAGCTGAGTCAGGAAGTCAACTATAGATAGCACAAGCAGAGTGAAAAGACGAAAGAATTACAAAGGAAACTAAAATGGATACCACAGCCAAAATGGCTGCAGCTTATGCCAAGTAAAATATTACACGTTTTCCACACCTCATGTATATGGGCAAATCCAACTAGAAATTGAATCTATTATATGGTCTTCAGGTCTACATTGCATGGAGCAAATGCCATGTTGCATCATAGTGTGACAAGATTTTTTGTTGCTCTTCTCTTTAACAGTGATACTTTATTTTTTGTTTGTATTTTACGGTGTAGAACAGGACAAGCTCTACATAGCATAAAGGGGTCTATTAATAGTATCTCTTTATTTGCTTCATCTTTGAAGAGTATTACATAAACCTGTATCTGTCTTCTCGGTTAGCAAATATATACCCACAAACAATAGTTTGCCTACTGAGCACTTGTTTAATTCTCTCAGGAATTCATTCTTCATTATTATTTTTCCTCCTTTCATAAGACCACTGACAGGGGTGCTGACCGGTGCACTTTTTGTACAACACAGTGAAAACTGTTCCGAAACTAAGGTTTGCAGCAACTTCTGTGTCTGGATTTGTATGCAGACAAACCTGTTAGCTCCCTCTACCTAAATCCTCCTCTCTATGCGGGATGATTTACCCTACTTTTTTTCTTATGCATCTCACTGCCTTTTCACTTCCTTGTTACTTTAGTCCAACATGCAAACCACTCACCCTCCCCACCACCCTTCCACCGGGTACTAGATTGTCCTATCTAAGCTTGAAGGCGTGTGATGTTTTTTCCTTTGGCCCAAGTTTGATCTGTATTTTTACTGATGGGCATATCCATGGCAACTTTTCATGATGACCTATTCTAGACAGATGCTCTGCAACCATTAATGTATTCTGAGTCACCATTGCGGTCTATCACAGATCTTGCCCTTTGGAACCCTCCTCACCGAATAATGAACAACATTCTGAATTGTTAATGGCAATTAAAAAAACTGATATACTGTGCACTACCCACCATCGCCTATCTTTTGCTGTTGCAATAAATTCCAAAAAGCTTGCACATGTATGAATTGGATGCAATTAAACTGGATCTTTTTGGCATGCTGTTGGCATATACAAGATGTAAGAGTGCTTTGGCGGAAGAGGGCATGGTCATTGAACACTGGTACTTGGAACTGGATATTGTTGAGTGTTAGAATTTATTCATTGAGCCCTTTTAAAAAACTGTTCTTTCTTAACCTTTTTGATTGAAGTCGACTTTAGTAAATTGCCATGCCCGGTTGCAAACCTTTTGCATCAGTGGTCAGGTGAGCACTCCTTCAAGGTGGCTACACTTATGTTGTCAGGGATATGGTCTCCCATTCGCGTGATGGGAATTATTTTTGCAGGAAGAACGGAAGATTGAGAGGTGCATGCAAAATCTCATGAAATGTTTTCTAGATACAACAATGGTGACTCCAATTCTCAGTTCTAAAGGTGTGGCCATATAACTGTGCAAGCCTAAAGACCTTTCAAAGGAGGTTGCTTTTTGGCAGTGGCAGATAAGAAGACGATGTGTTTTCCAAATGCATTCCTTAAGACTATTTCCTGTGAGATCCTGCAATATTTTTGCAGCTGGAATAGAGGTTACCCGGCTTTTCAAGCTGTAATGCTTTTAAGTAGCTCACCAATGAACTTCTTTGCTCATATTTTTGCAGCAGCATTTCCGTAAAGGAATTGTGAGATGGTCTGTCATAATGGATGTCCACACTTAGTGTCTTGAAACCTATTGACAAAAATGCACTTGGTCCATGAATGATAGATAGTATCTGATCAGTAGACCTTAGGACCCGCATGGGACGTGGGGGAGGGATACAGCTGAATTTCTCCTTATGCATGTAGCATGCAGCAATACCAAGAAGGCTTTTATAAGCCTGGCCTTTGACTCACGTCTGGGAAATATTGCTTCCATACTGCATTGCTAACATATCTAGTCTGATAAAAAACCTATACTTATAAGGGCCTGTAGGTACCTGCATATTGTTATGGCCTGCATGCTTTACTGCGCCCAGCTGTGTTTTTTGCACTGGGTAGTACCTGGTATTATAACAAAATGTGCAATTGTTTCCTTGTCTTATTATTATTTCTCATGGAACAAAATACAGATGTTGTCCTCTGAGGATTTCTGCTGGTCCATGACAGGTAAATTCCCTTGTGTCCCTGTGTAAATGGGAAACCCTCTGACATTTTCCAGATTGGAATGGAGATACCCTTAATGATTGCAGAAGCAACTATTTGTAAATAACAACATTTTACTTTGGTGTGCTAAATCCGCATCTACATATTGGTAGAGGAAGCTGTGACTATTCAGCAGCACCCACTTCAAGAAAGCTGTATATAAGTTCAAATTCTACCAACCTCATCCTAGTGTACAAGATTAAGTTTAATTTTGGGTTAGAGTATTCAGATTGTAAGGTGGCTGGGAGGATAAGTTAAAAGGTGCAGTAAATCCAGAAAGAAAACTGCAATGGCACCTAGGTTCCCACAACACAACTCTTTGAATTTTTAACATGATTACCTCATTGGAGCACCTCAATCCCTCCATCTTTTCTCTTCATTCATTATTATTGCATCTTTCCTGCGCCCGGCCTCGTTGCTACCCCTACTATTATTTCCATTACATGCAACTTTCTTTTCCTTGGTGCATTTCAGAACTTAAGTAGAGCTGTCAGTCCCACAGAATCTGCTGGTATTGTCGAATATGATTGGGAAACTTTTCTTAGTGGCCTAAGACCATATTTGTACTAAAAATGATTCCAAAAATAAAATCCTTATACAATTGTGCATGGTGAGTCATGGTGCATTGGCGAGTGCTCATAAGAATGCTAAGCCAAAGTTTTGTTTTACTGTACCTTACTCTTTTTCATTATTCATTTTCGTCTCATGACCATTTTCTATATCCGGTTACCATGACCATCATCTTTCCGGATTTGACGTTCAACACTTTGAAGTAGATGTCAAATTCCTTTTTGTTTTCAACCTTTCTGCAAAAAGGGTTCAATACTCGATCTTGAGTACTTGACCTTTCTCTCCTTGAGGTTTTACCTAATTTCTTTAAAGTGTTCTTGCTAGCTGTGGGCAGTCCTTGCCTAATCATTGGCAAGATATTTGGTTTTGTCACTGTATTGAACTTTGGCTCCAAATCTATATATAGGCTTTCTTGAATACCTATCATTTCATGTGAAAATATAAGAACCTTTCTAAAATCTGTCTTATAGGGGTCTTTGTCTTTCTTTTTTATTAGGCAGCATGGAAGAATTTATCTATGGTTGAACAGCTTGCTTCCTGTAGCTTAACTGATTATGGGCCGATCTGTGAAGAAGCTCAGTTTCTGGCTTCCCAGGCACTAGTCTTCTCATCTGAGCTTCACCGTTCTGCTGTTTGAGATTTGCATCGTATTGAGTTTTAGGGTAGGAATGCCAAGTGTTGAGGGTCTGTTATGTTCTCCATCATTCTATCTATCTAGATCTTTCCTTATGCGCATCAGCACATGCTCCCAATCCAAGGGTAGCCAAACATATCTTCTCTTTGTTTGAAGGATTTACACTTCGGAGATCATTCGAGCAGGAGATTTTAGACACCAAACAAGTTCACCTGTTTTGGTAGTGTAGGAACTAGGGTTTTTGTTGCAGAACCCCCCACACTTTTTTGCCTGGTATCTGGTGCAACATTGACTGAGAGTGTGCTGGGTTCCTTCTCATCGAGTCCCCAGCACCAGTGTTCTTTCGCGAAACTGTTCCACAATTTGCTCAACTTCAGCCCCCTGTAAGTCCCTAGTGAATGGCACTCCTGGTACCTATGGCATTGGGACTGAAGAGGGTCCACTAGGGCTGCAGCAAGAATTGTGCCACCCTAAGGAACCATCCCCAAGATCATGCAAACTGCCATTGCAGGTTGCGCGCCTTGGTGCAGACAAAACCGAATAGTCGACATGGCACACATCCCTGTGTACAATGCCTGCAGACACTGCATAAGATATAGGCAAGACACCCCTACAGCAGGCTTTACAGCTCAAAGGCAAGGTGCACTACATCCCATGTGTGGACAGATGTGACGCTACAAGGTCCTAGTCCTTTCTTAGACATTGTAAGTGAACAGGGAAGCCATAAAGAGTATATGGGCTGGACACTCGTCATTACGAAGTCCCCAGCTCCATGATGGCTTCACTGTACCCCACGATGTTTGATACCAAACATTTCATCCTAATAAACCAGCCCTGATTCCAGTGTAAGATTTATTAATAAATGCACACAAGGGCACTTTAGAGGTTCCACTTGAAAACCTACCGACTACTAGTGTGGTTGCTGGCTGGTCTCAGCCAGCCTGCCATCCCTAGACATGTTTCTGGCCTCCTGAAATGAGAGCCTTTGCTCTCAGAAGCCGGGTAAAAAGCCTGCTCTGGGCGGAGGTCTTCACTCATTGTCTAAGCAGGAACTGCCTTCCGGGGCAGGAAGCTTCACAGTCGATGCCACCTTTGAAATGCGACCCAGTCCTCTCCAGATAGTGGAAGATGCTAAACCCCCTGTCCTGACCCCAATTTCCGGTGGGAAGACAAACAGGAACATTTGTTAGATTAGGAGGTGTGCTCACACCTAGCCAGCACTACATCCCAGGTGGGGCAGCTGATGCGGACCCCACTTTTCCAAATCCTCCATCTTGTGTTGGATAGACTTAGCCTTTTGGGGACATGGATATGCCCACTCCCTACAGGAAGTGGTCATATAGTGGGTGTAGTCACCCTAAGGTAAATAGCCCATTAGCTACTACCTGGGACTCTCTAGTTAATGCCCCTAAATTGAGTTTGTAAGTGCAACCCAGAACTTCAAATTTCATAGATCTAAAGAAGAAACGGACAAAGAGCAGCTGCTGAACCCAAGAACTGAGTGCCTGCTGTGGACCTTTTAGTGCAAAACCCTGCCTGCTGCTTCAGGACTCAACCACAGTGGTCGTCCTGCAACTGTGAAACCTCTAAGAACCTCAGAGGACCTCTAGACCTTCACCTAATCACCGAAGAACTCCCTTTGAGTAGAGGAACCACTCCCCTGCCAACTGCAGGCACCGAACCTGCAGAGACCGGTTTACTGACTTGCAGTTCCCCAGTCTGACCGACGCCGCAACCACCCAGGAAGAGGTACTCATGCTCTGGGAGGTCAACTCTGTCTCCCCTCCAAATGTGAACACACCAGGATTGACCAGACCCATGCCGTACCGATCCCTGGGATACCGGATGCCCTGCAACTAACTGCCCAGGAAGCAAGCACCCATCGAGGGACATCAAGAACCCTGAGACCTACTCCGTGAGTGGCCCATCAGTCCTGAAATCATCCCTGCAAGCTGCTTGCCATTGACCGTGAAGATCGCCTTTGTGCACAGAGCCTGACTGACCAACCTGCTCTGCATCCAGGCTGGCCGGTCTGGGTACAGACTAACCGGCTGTGCTCCCCTGCTCCAGAGGCCCTTGTGATCTGAGCCTCCGTTTGGGAGCCCTCGGCCTTGCCTGCAAGTCCCCCTTTGAAGCCTGTTTCTAGGTGCCCCGCCCCCTTTCGTAGCTCACCAGCTACCAACGCCTGCAGCACCCTGCTCCAAGCCGAATCCAGGACTCTTCCAACAAACCCCTGGTGACCTCTTGAACTTTGGTTGGGTGCAACTCCACATCCAGAAGATGAACCCTCCCTAGAACCAACTGTGCTATTTTCTATGCATTTCTGCATTTTCCTCCCGAAGGAATCCTTGGTGCATAATTGCGCACAACTGTGAACTATTTTCCGATCTTTGATAATTTATAAGAAATTAAGTACTTACCTGGGAACAAAGTTCTTGGTCTGAAAATATATATGAAAATGCGTGCTATTTTTGCAAATTGGTCTCGATTTATTCTTTGAGTGTGTGTCTCATTATTGCCTCTGCGATTACAGCAAATGCTTATCACTACCCTCTGATAAGCCTAACTGCTCACCCACAGTACCACAAATAGAGCATTAGTATTATCTACTTTTGCTTCTGTAAACCAATTGGAGACTCCCTCGACTCTCTAAACCGTGTACTTCATTTTAGTACCCTATATAGAGCCAGCTTCCAACATGCAGCCTCTTTTGTATGTGGGTTTGCCTACCATGATTTATATGTTGCAGAGACCAGCTAGCCTTCTAAGCAGCCATCTTGTCTGCATACAGTTCTACACGACCCTTCTTATTAGCCTTATCACTAACATGATGTGCATTGTCACTTTGAGACCGACAATTCACTCATCTATCTTATTGTGAATAAGCCCTGATGAATACCAACACCTGTCCAATCCTTCCCTCAACAAAAAAAAGGAATGTCTTGAAGTTGTTTGGATGAAGGATATTCATGAACTTACCTTTCTCACACATATATCTATTGCCCTCACTCCACACCCTCAATCTATCTATCGCCCTCACTCTATCTATCGCACTCACTCTGTCTATCGCACTCACTCTGTCTATCGCACTCACTCTATCTGTCTATCGCACTCACTCTATCTGTCTATCGCACTCACTCACTCACTCTGTCTATCGCACTCACTCACTCACTCTGTCTATCGCACTCACTCTATCTGTCTATCGCACTCACTCTGTCTATCGCACTCACTCACTCACTCTGTCTATCGCACTCACTCACTCACTCTGTCTATCGCACTCACTCACTCACTCTGTCTATCGCACTCACTCACTCACTCTGTCTATCGCACTCACTCACTCACTCTGTCTATCGCACTCACTGTCTATCGCACTCACTCACTCACTGTCTATCGCACTCACTCACTCTGTCTATCGCACTCACTCACTCACTCTGTCTATCGCACTCACTCACTCTGCACTCACTCTGTCTATCGCACTCACTCACTCTGTCTATCGCACTCACTCACTCTGTCTATCGCACTCACTCACTCTGTCTATCGCACTCACTCACTCTGTCTATCGCACTCACTCACGCACTCACTCACTCTGTCTATCGCACTCACTCCGTCTATCGCACTCTCTATTTATCTATCTATCGCACCACCACAGTATCACTCAAGGGCACCACAGCATCAATCTGTGTAACCATTAAACAACACCTGGTTCAAATATGTTCTCTCAATGTTTCAAGCTTTATTACAAATGTCACAAAAAGATGTTAATATTTCACTTCTGTTCTTGGATTTGTCGTAATAAAATACACTGAACATAATCTTCACAAAAGTGATTTACAAAAGTTGAAGCTATTGCCATTATAAATTACAATAACTTTTATTTAAGTATTAATTATTTTAAAAAAATTAGGCCATTGTTTTTTGTAATATCAATACATCTAAGTCACGTAAATAAAAAACATGTTGCATTACAAATGCTATAGGTGTCACATTTGCAAAAGTTAAAACTATTGGCATTGTAAATGACAAAGCTATTCATTTAACTATTTTCAAAACCAGCACATAAATAAAAGATTTGTCATTTACAAGACAAATAGCTCAAACTTTCATAATGCGAGACCTATTGCATTGCAAATGCTTGTTACATTTTCTTGTGCTGTATTGAAAATATAATTCCTAATCGTGTGACTCTTATTTGTTCATTTATGCTGGACTGATAGAAATACATAACCAGAAAATGTATAATCACAAATTCCTATCTAGCAAATTGAATACATTTTCAGTCTCCAGGAATAAGCTATTATTTTGTTTCATGACTAACCTTTGTCCTTCTATTTGCTAAAGTCCAGGATAACATTTGTAAACATTGAATGCCAGTGTTTTAATCTATCAGCAGAACAGGATTTTGACTAGATGTTATAAAAGTGTATGGGATTAAAATGGTAATAGGTATTGCACGTTTTTTTGAGGCTACTTTGTTGAAGTATTCAATTTCATCATCAAAACCTTACCTACCAACATGGTAAAATCAGCACAGTCTAGAAAAACAGGAGGTGTGAGATTGGTGGGTTGGTGTTTGGGATCTAGGAAGATCCCTAAGAGAAAATGTATCTGATCCTGATCTGAGTGATTGGAGTATGCCCACTTACCTCTACTCTCTCAGCCCCATCTTCACCAACCAGAGGCGCACACCTGTGCACAAGATGCAGAGGCCAAAAAAGCATCAACCAGACTTAGGTAGATGCTGAATGGTCTGTCCTGGTGGGCTGTGTGGAAATACCACTGGAAGCGGCACAGCCAGTGGCACAGCATACAGATGTGGCACCAGCCCACTGAGTGGCTAAATGGAAGGTGCAGTGCAAGTGTGGGGGAGAACTTTGACTCTGAGCAATTCACCCCCGACAAGGAGCTAAGCCATAATTACTCTGGTGATAAATTGGGATTCCAGAGTGGAGTCCTGATATCCTTACCCACTGCTTTTACCCAAGATGGCTCTGTATTCTATATTGCAGTAGCTAGCTTTATGATACTTTACCAATGGGAAGAGCCTAAGACCACAATGCCTGATCCCCTGGTTTAGTGGCTATTTTCTTGATAACTGCGTGGCCTGTGGTTGCCCTCTGTCCTTTTATGTATAGTATTGTGTTGTGTGCTCAAAAGTAAAGTGATTTTTGTTTGATGTAGATCACTGGCTGAACAATGATTTACTGAAAGTTATTATATGTCTCACTGAGTTTTGAGTTTCTATTCCACACCCCCTTCTAGAGTAAGCCTTGGACCGCTCGGCTTCACTACCATGGAGACCAAGTGCCAAAGGGCTGTATTTGGTACCCAGAACTGAGTTCAGTAGTAAAGTCAAGTCCCAGAAAATCAGTACTGTACCTGGTCTGAGACAGTTGGTTCAATGAAGGTCTATGTATACAATTTAGTGGACAAGAACCTAAATTATCCCAGCAATTAGGCTGGTCCTAGTGTCCAAATTCCAGCCCAAATGGGTATGGGTTGTCAACAAGCTGCTATCCATTCTCTTGTCTGATTTACTTAGTGGACACACGTGTCTATGTAATGGCCATTGATTCGATCTCGGACCATTTACATGGCACAGAGCGCCTTTTTTTTTGGTCTCGCCTATTATATCCCGTTTAGGGATAAATAGGCGAGATTATAGTAAGCGGTTCAAAAAGTCTACGAAACTGCGGATCGCGTACAGTTCATGTGAGGAAGGCGTGTGCACATCAAGCACCATCTGCCTCGGCATCAGACTTCAAAGGAAGCCGCTCGCACACCACCATTTGTCTGAGCCTCGGCATCAGACTTCAAAGGAATCCGCTCCCAAACCGCTCCCCGCCCTCCCCATCAGACTTGAAAGGAATCCGCTCCCGCTCCCCCACCCCGCCCCCCAGAGGCATCCTCTGCACATTTCTTGGTTTTTTTCTGGACGAAAGTGAAAGCCTACCGTGCTTGTTTACAGTAGCCTTGCTCCTCAAATGCTGTTGCTGTATTGCCATCTCTCTAGTGACACTCAGCTTGAAAACACAGGACTTGCTAGCTGCAATGCTACATCCGCTATGCTTTGCCTCTAGACACGTTGATCCCTCGCAAACTGTGCTGACTCTGCCCCTCCTGATTCTAAAACTGACTAACGCAGTCACCATGCAGTCTCTTCTCTCGGTCTTATGATGTCTGCCCTGCCACCATTTACTTCAGACCCTCACCCTCACCCACCCTCCCACCCTCACACCCTCTCACCCTCACACACCCTCACACCCTCTCACCCTCACACACCCTCTCACCCTCACACACCCTCACACACCCTCTCACCCTCGCACACCCTCTCACCCTCGCACACCCTCTCACCCTCACACACCCTCTCACCCTCACACACCCTCTCACCCTCACACACCCTCATCACCCTCACACCCCCTCATCACCCTCACACCCCCTCACTCACCCTCACACCCCCTCACTCACCCTCACACCCCCTCACCCTCAACCTCACAACCCTCTCACCCTCACTCACCCCTCCCCATCACCCCCTCACCCTCACACCCCCTCACTCTTACAGCCCACCACCCTCACACCCCATCACCCTCACACCCCATCACCCTCACACCCCATCACCCTCACACCCCCTCACCCTCACACCCCCTCACCCTCACACCCCCTCATCCTCACACCCCCTCATCCTCCCACCCCCTCATCCTCACACCCCCTCATCCTCACACCCCCTCATCCTCACACCCCCTCATCCTCACTCACCCTCACAACACCCTCGCCCACCCTCGCCCACCCTCGCCCACCCTCGCCCACCCTCGCCCACCCCACTCACCCTCACTCACCCTCACCCACCCTCACTCTCACACCCCCTCACACACCCCTTCACACAGCCCTTCACACACCACCTCACCCTCACCCCCTCACCATCACCCCCTCACCCTCACACCCTCACACACACCCTCACCCGCCCCCTCACACACCCTCATTCACCCTCACCCCCCCTCACCCCCCCTCACCCCCACACCCACTCACTCACCCTCACTCACCCTCTCACCCTCATACACCCCCTCACCCTCTCTCACCCTCATACACCCCCTCACCCTCTCTCACCCTCTCACCCCCTCACTGCTGCACGCCTCACACTGCTGCACGCCTCACACTGCTGCACGCCTCACACTGCTGCACACCTCACACTGCTGCACGCCTCACACCACCACCATATCACTCTGGGACACCACCATATCACTCTGGGACACCACCACATCACTCTGGGACACCACCACATCACTCTGGGACACCACCACATCCCACATCACTCTGGGACACCACCACATCCCACATCACTCTGGGACACCACCGCATCACTCTGGGACACCACCGCAACACTCTGGGACACCACCGCAACACTCTGGGACACCACCACATCACTCTGGGACACCACCACATCACTCTGGGACACCACCACATCACTCTGGGACACCACCACATTGTCGTGTTTAGTCAGACTGACTAACCTGGATATCCGGTACAGCAGGAGCGAGGCCGAAGTGAACTTCCTTCCTCCCTAGACACGGTACCACAGACGAGCGTAAGATCAACACTCGCATATAGGACCCGGCCCAGGGAAGGGGAAAAGTGGATAAATAAAATGTAAAGATGTGGCAGCCAGAAACCATCTACAGGACTTGACAGCAGGAGAAAACGCCAAACGTAGAGGTTGTGAATAGGTACCTGCACAGGGATACAAGAGCAAGACAGTTACCTATTGCCCTCCCACTCTCTACCTTTCTCTGTATATATAGAAGAGGACTGGCACTTACTCAATAAGGCTTCCACTCTTGCGTAATCAAAAAGAAGGCAAAATAGGAAAAAGAAAAGAAAAAGAAAAGAAGAAAGGATCTGCCCAGAATCCTTATATCAGGGAAGAAGCAAAAGACTTCTAAAGTACTCTTCAGCGATGTCCCAGTCTAGTGTAATACACAATAAGATCAGAGATCCAACAGGATGTTTCCAAAAGTCATACACGAAATACACCCAAGGTTACAGAGTTCTAGATCCGAGCCACTCAACAGCTCATAAACAAAATCCAAAAAATGTTCAGCAAGGTACCATTGCCAAAAAACAACAGACGTCAAAAATAGTTGTGCAAAATAACCAGAAGAGTTGAAAACCACCCTTCTATACTAGCAACCGCTAGAATACACACGGACTGAAGTAATTCCCTGGAGTCACTTAGTGTTAAACAGCACACTTCATTGTTTGTAATCCAATGTCAGGGCAGAATTTGTACCCCAGCTCACCCCACGGCTCCACAGCCGTTATCCATGTAAATGCAGCTCCTCCACGCTGCCTTGCCTCCAGCGCGGCTCTCCTTCAGCGCGGCTCTCCTTCAGCGCGGCTCTCCTTCAGCGCGGATCCCCAACGCTGCTCTCCGCTGCTCCCAGCGTCCACACACCAACCAAACGGGCGAGGAAGAAGTTTCCCGACTCCGTATCTCAAATCACAATCCCAGGGCATACACGAGATTCACGAGGCTCAATCCAAGGTACTAAGAAACACAGGTGACAAGCACCGCGGCAAGCGCTGGGAGGAAATAAATAGAAAAAGGACATGGACAGGTAGAAACAGAGAAAAAGGACCACAGCAAGTATTCTGGGAGTTGTAGTCCCACTATCTGGCTCGAAACGTGACACACATCACTCTGGGACACCACCACACCACTCTGGGACACCACCACACCACTCTGGGACACCACCACACCACTCTGGGACACCACCACACCACTCTGGGACACCACCACACCACTCTGGGACACCACCACACCACTCTGGGTCACCACCAC
Source organism: Lissotriton vulgaris (assembly GCF_964263255.1). Classification (NCBI taxonomy): domain Eukaryota; kingdom Metazoa; phylum Chordata; class Amphibia; order Caudata; family Salamandridae; genus Lissotriton; species Lissotriton vulgaris. Next base: position 511,062,288 of record NC_141699.1, read on the forward strand.
ATCACTCTGGGACATCACTCTGGGACACCACCACATCACTCAGCCCAACCACATCGTCACTCAGCACCACAACAGCACTGTCCTTGCTTGCTACCAACAAGTATTGCCATAGCCATTGGACTCGCATTAGGAAAGTGTAAGCTATTGGCTTTGTGAATAACAATGCTATTTATTTATATATTTTCAAAGCCAACACATATTAAAAGAAAATTGTCATTTACAATACCAATAGCTCACACTTTCCTAATGCGAGACCTATTGCATTGCAAATGCTTGTTCTCCATGTTTCAGCACTGTTATCTGTACCTGCTCTGACTGTTAATGTGTCTGTGCTTCCTGCTTTTGTTCCAGCACCCTTTTCTGGTGCCAGTGCCACTGTAAACAATGGCCGAATTGTATCTTTGTCTGGTTGTTTCATCCCTGGAAGGGTTTTACAACCGGAGACGTATCCCTGCCAAATAGCTCCTAATAAAGCTGTGTGTAAGAAGGAGAGGCAGTTAGGAGACCTAGATTGCACCCCTGAGCTAGAGCTCTTAAACCTTTCTAAAAAGTACTGGCAAAATATGCCAGATATTGTTCATTGATGCACTAGTTTCCCTGCCAGGCATTGAGCGATTTATCCTCTTGTGTCTGCCTTTGTTCCATCATCAAAATCTTTTCAATTTTTGGTGCCTCTGGTCCTCAAGATAGCATATGAAATCTTGTTCCCAACTATTTATCTTCAAGTGTCTAGTTAACACCTTCCTTTTTTTTTTTGTATTTTTATTTAAGTTCCCCCCCCCATTTTCATTGTACAGAGCACATAAGAAAATTCATTACAATTTGACATGCAAGGCTTGTCACAAATCATTGAAAGATTATACAAATAAATCAAGCAAAGGAAGTAAAATATAGATGAAGGCAAAGCAAGGCATACAAATAAAATAAAGCAGAGACTTTACACAGTTTATTTTCTAGCCTACCCCGGATCTCTCTCTTTCCACCTCTGTATATAATCCCATATCTGCTTTCCAAGTTTCTTGCCTATTCTGCCCCTCCTTGCATAGATTGCTTTCTCAAGGTTAAAGACAGCTAATAGTTTATTTAGTCATTGATGGAACGTAGGTGGTAATCGGTCCAGCCATGTTGTGGCAATACAAAGTCTTAAGACAGCCATAGCCACAAAGATAAAGTACTCATGATTAGTCTTACCAGCGCTATCCTCTATTCCTAGGAGTACAACTGATGGTGTTAGGGTAATTTCTATTGTTAGTGATCTTTTATGAAATACTTCAATTTCCTCTTGGGTTGTTTTTAAATGTGCACAAGTAGCAAACATATGGACTAAATCAGCCTGAGTACTGTCACGTCTTGGACACGTAATGCCAGCCACCCCTCCCCACTGCGCCACTCTGGATGGAGTATAGTACAGAAAGTACAGTGTCTTAAAATGCTGTGCCTGGAGTGATGCTGAGCATAATAGTTTCTGCCCTAGTTTCAGTGATCTATGGAAATTTTCCTTACCAACTTCCAGCTTTTGTGTCCATTTACCTTCATATTTTTCCAGATCATCTGATTGAAACTCTGAGTTCAGAATAAAATCTTTTAATTGTACAGTCTGTACCATCCTGTATAGTTTCCAAAATTGAATTTGTTGCAAATCCCGCCGGCCCTCCAGTTTTTGTCAAAATAAAACTTCGAATTTGCAAGTATTTACAATAATGGTTTGTGTCGAGCCCATATATTGCCTGTAAGTTGTTAAACTGCATCACCCCTTGTGTTCCTATCAGATCACCCAGTCTGCAAATCCCATGTTTGCTCCATTCCGAGAACACTGCCCCTGAGAATATATCACCAGGGAAATTTGGATTATTACTCAACCTAGTATAGGCATTATATCTGCCTAGGCCAAATTTCTTCGAGAAAGAAGACCAAGTCTTGTAGGCGGCCATAACAGTTTTAAATGTAGTTCTCTTGAAGTAACTATACTCTATAAATTTCAACAAAAGGTTTTCAGCTTGACCCCCTAGTACTAGTGAATAGATTGCCAACGTTCCTAACTCAGTATGTCCTTCACTCTCTGCTCCTCCAAGCAGACCTGTCATATATTGAAGGCAGGCTGCCCAATAATATAATTTTTAATCCAGAAGGGCCCACCCCCTTTGCCCCCTTGGTAATGCCATATATCTGAGCGCTCTTCGGGTCTTCCCATGCGCCCACACAAATCGGTTTACCATGTGTTCTAGATCCTTAAACCACTTTCCTTCAAATAATAAGGGTATGGCCCTAAATAAATACAAACACTTTGGGAGAAAGATCATTTTAACTATATTGGTTCGGCCTACTATCGAAAAATGTATATTATTTAATCTGTCTAGATCCTTCTTAGCTTTATTTATTATTGGCGACATATTTAACTCCACAAGGTTGTCTAAATCTGGAGTTATTGTTATCCCTAAATAAACTCCACTTTGGACCACCTGGTAATCAGTGCAATCTATCTTGCTGTTTTTAATAATTTGTGTTTTAGCAGTATTGAGGGCATAGCCAGACCCTTCTCCAAATAATTGCGCCTCTGCTTCAACCAACTCTATAGCTTCTGTGGGTCTAGGTGTTACAATTGCCACATCATCAGCGTAGGCTAGAATTTTACATTGGCCCATACAAGTCTCTACAGGGGAGATGTTATCATTTAATTGTATACGCCTTATATATGGATCCATATAGAGGGCAAATAAAAGCGGGGAGCAAGGGCACCCCTGCCGTGTACCCCTCTTTATCTGAAAAGGTAACATATACCCTCCATTTACTCTTATACGAGCAAACGGTCCTGCATATAGTATCTGTAGGGCTTTCACCGTACCCTCCCCAAATCCCACCCTTCTCAAAATAAACCAAAGAAAGTCCCAGGAGACCAGATCAAAAGCTTTTTCAGCATCCAGTAGCAGCACTGCGAGCGGGTCTTCTGTAACCTCTGCAAAATCAAAATAACGTGATAACCTTTGGGGTATGATGAGTGGTACCCCTCCCTGGTATAAACCCGTGTTGATTAGTACAAACTAGAGTGTCGATTACCTTCGCTATTCTCAAGGCAAGTATCTTAGAGTATACTTTTGTATCTGTGTTCATTAAGGTTATTGGCCTGTAAGAGCCAGGTTGAATTGGTGGCTTGCCCTTTTTCAAAATTATAACAATGTCAGCCCCTGCCAAGCTATTTGGAATTGATATTCCTATCTGCGCTTGCTGCATTGTAGCAATGAAGTCATACCTAATCACATCCCAAAATGTTTTATAAAATTCCAGTGGGATTTGATCAGGTCCTGCAGCCTTCCCTGATGGGAGGCTGGTTAAGGCAATCAAACGGAGCCTCCAATGTATTAGTCTCTTCTTCCAATAAAGTAGCTACCGGTATGTCTTGTAGATAATTACTTATTTTAGGAAAATCGGTCGGGCAATCTTGATTATACAAGGAAGTGTAAAATGTTCTAAAAACTTCTTGGATCTCCTCCGGATCTGTAACTATTGTTCCTGCAACATCCTGTATCTCTCTTATTTGCTCTATAAAAACATTCTGTCTTGTGCGAATAGCTAGAGTATGGCCAACGGTTTCATTAAATTCATAATATCTTTCTCTGTTTGCTAGATATGTTTTCGCTGCCTTATTAGCTATACTCTCCTCCGCCTCCATCTTTACTTTCACTATTCTAATCAATACTTGATCTAAAGGGGCACCCTTAGCACATTCTGGGTTAATTCCTCCTCTGCCTCTACCACTGCTTGAACAAGTTCTGCCTCCCTTTGTCTATCCCTTCTTCGGCTTGCTACGCTAAAACTTATTGTCTCCCCTCGTATGGTAGCCTTGAAGGAGTCCTAAAATATTCCCAGTTGCCGTACTGCCTCTGTTAATGTCTAAGAAGCTCCTAATCCAATTGCTCATATGCATAATATAGGCATCATCCTTTAGCAACACCTTCCTAATGTATTTCTATGGTACTATACCACATTATACTATGAACATCAGAGAGGTGGGCTGCTACATGAGCAGCAACGAGAGCTGTTCCTCCAGGAGTTAAAACTTGCAGTCTTGACAATAAAGGCTGCAGACAGTCTTCTATTATCGCAATATTGGAACCAGAAATGCAGGTGGTAATAAAACAGTAGCCGGTCTTCAAAACTTCTAGGGAAGATGTTTTTTGATTAAAATTATACACCTTTTCATCTTTACTTGTCAAACACCTATCTATTGTTTTTAATTCCATAGTGGAACGGATCCAGGAAGGGTGTATGGATACATTTTTTTAAATCTGAAAAACTACCTACGGAACCTACAACTTACAGCTTCAATTCGGACAATAAGATTTCAAATCTTGTAATAATTGTGCAAATATAATTGGCCCATACCTCATCTTGGGTGACAAATGGGTTTATATCTGTCAGGAATATGTGCCAAACTAATTTTTACGTTTGAATTTGATATGGTATTGCTGATTCAATCCCGGAAGCAATCATTTTTCTCAATGCTGAAGAGGCTTTTGACCTTGTGAGTTGCATCTTTTATTTCGTATACTGGAGAAATTCCAGTTCCCATACTCTCCCTAATCTCCTAAAGAGAATTAGTTTTTTCAAAAACATCCCACTGTAATGAAAAACAACTTTGAACTTCCTGAGCATATGGAAAGAACCTTCGCTGTCTAATCTAGGTCAGATAGAATTAATTAAAATTTCAGTGTTCCCATTATTTTGTATTCTCTTGGCTTTCTCTCCTGTAGACTAGTCTCCACTTTTTTCCAAGAAATTTAAAAGTGTTCGCTTCCTATTTCTGTGGAATGAGAAATGCCCCAGAGTGAAAATACTTTTTGCAATTAAGCAACTAAGAAGTTAGACTGGGCCTTTCAGACTTTCCTTTATATTACCTGGCATCTTTAGTGTTAGTTATAATGCTTTTCCATGACCACCTCCCACGTTGATAATTCATCATTGATAAAAATGCTTAAAATATACGAAATACATCCCCGTCCTTATTTTATTAAATGTTCCAAGGCTCTAAAACAGTTAGGCATAGGTCAATACATTATATTTAAAATAAGAAGCAAAATAAATATATGCAATATCCTTCATGTACATGCTGAGGCCCTTTGATTTAGCTACAGCTGTTTATCACCGAGCCTGACAGATGGGACGATCAGGAAATAGGTACAATTGGGTATGAATAAATGAATGAATTTTTATGACGTTCAAGGTCTTTGTCCAAATTTGGTTGGGAATCCTTACCATCACTTCTGTTTGCACACATGAATACAGTTTTACATGATTTATCCAGAGAAATTATCTTTACTTATATGCTTGTTAAAAAGTTATTTCAGAGGATAGATCAAAGTGTTCACCAAGCTTCTGGTATAAAATGCTCCCAAATGCAGACATCTTAATGGGCGAGATGAGGTCCTAATGGGAAAGGCGCACCAGCTTACAATTTGGATAACTCTCAGTGGGAAAGCTATCATAAGTTAGCATATTGATTCTCTGTGTCAGTCCTTAAGTACACATTACATGTTTTTGTGGGGGTTGGGGATGTGTGGTCATTCTATGACGTCTTCACAGGTAACATTGGATGATATGGAATCTCAGTCATTTCACTATTGGCCAGGTGGTCACTCTAGTTGATTGCATGGTCACCACAAGTTGGAAATAGGTTCCAACCTTCATAATAGGATCAATGGGATTACTGTAAAGGTAACTTGAGTGTATTTTTCATCACTCTGATGCTAGAAAAATTGGTTTAGTATCTCCTTATCTGCTATTAGTGCAGCTTTATGAACTGTAAAATTAGCTTTTTTACTAAGATTGTTCTTCACCTGGTGAACCCATACATGTAGAAAAACGAAGCAACCATAAGTCTTACTTATGGAGTACAGTTTTTATCAATATGTATTTGTAACCCGGTATTTTGAATTGATATGGCTACATCAAACCGTCAACGGAGTAACTATGGTAACATGTTATATCTTCGTTCCTGCATTTAAAGTATGCGTTTGTCCCAACAAGGTGGTATCTTGCTTCATTGAGATATAAAGCAAATGTAGCTTAGAAGGTTTGTGAAAGGGTTTTTTTTTTTTAGATAAATGGAACTGGAGCAGACATTAAAGTAGAGTACAGCATGTATGCTAAGACTTGCCTTAACCACGCTTGCCACTCAAAGTATGAATATATGAATGATTTGTCTGACTGTGCTGCAGTATTGAGATGAAACCTGGTCAAAACTTAACTTCAAAACTCTCTTAAACGACTTTAAATCCAAAAGTAAAGTACGATGGCTAATGCAGGAAGTGTGCACGTTTAATTCCTGTAATTTAGGTTTTAGTTATGAAATGGATTACAGCAATACATTTAACTTCTGCACTTGAACATAGTAAGAGCCAGTGGGTTGTGAGTTATCGGAACACAGAGATGGCTGGCGTGGGTGGTCCGTGTCTGTGTTCTTGGTTGCTCTATCTGGTGTTTTCTTCCTGGTGTTGAACTGATCATTAAGTCAAGTTGGCAGTGCAGCAGAGAAGTGTGCCAAGCTCTTCGTGTGGGATGCAGGTTGAAACCTTCCATTATTATTTAAACATCCGCCTCAGAATTCATTTGACAGAAAAGCTGCAGCAAAGTTACTAGAAAGCAGCCTCAATTCTCTGGGGCTTTGAGGGCTGCTGGCATTGTGCATTTCCCGGAGAGGAAAGACAGACTCGCTTATTTCTTTGCACATTGATAGGTGCGGGTTAAAGACTTGTGTAGAACCTCCTCCTCTGGCCTGTTACAAGATTTGTAAACCACCACATGTGTCATCTTGACTTCCTGAGTGTAGTTTGCAATTGCATTTTTGAAAATTGTGCTGCCTCTGAAGGAGTTACTTATTTTTCTGCTTCTGTCTGACCCAGGTTGGTGTATTGTCAGTTTGTGATTTGAAGTGCATTCCAGTGAAGGAGTCTTTATACCACTTTTCTGTTTAGTTTTCCTCCACCACCCCCCAATGCTGAGCCCTTTTTAGGTCGAGCCTAGGCATCACATGGCCTTTCTCTTGAGACCTGCTGTATTCACTCTTTGGGCTTATAGCCTGCCTCCAGCTTTTGATTGGCTTTTGTCAGTGTCCCTTAAATTTTTTTTGCTTCTCAGTAGATAATGGTTTCTACTTGTTCCACCTTTTTCTCAATAGTTAACTCCCAAGGAATATCACAGCAGGATTTATCCTCTTCCACTTGTGCCATTGTATTTCATGTATTTGGAACTTCTATTTATACATTCAGACCGAGCACTTCCCACTTAGCACGTCACCCGATTCACGGCTGCTGCATTTCAATGTAATCAAGCACTTCACTCAAGTGGTTGTTTTGGTACATGTTTCACGGATGCTGCGCTTTGGACGATTTTCTTTTATCTTAATTTATGCACACGCTTCTGCTTTTTGGGGTAATCCGTGCTCTGCCCAATGGTCTTTTAATTTGATTTATTTGGGGGTGATTACTTAGCGTGGCATCTGATTCATTTTTATTATTTACATTGACCAATTTTTAGAAGTGCCCACTTTCCATGCAGCACCTTTAATTTGCAGCCATGTGATCTGTCCGGATCTGCCCTGAGTGGGGATGATTTTTCGGTGAGTGCCCTTGCTGCCTGTGCTCACTTTAACATTGCTTGTTTTAGTGGTTGGTAGCATAGAGTTGGTATCATCATGGGGTGCATTTTATTTGGATAGGTGGAGTTCGCTAGGCTGTAATTATACAACTTACTTCCGGAAGTGATAGAGGCCCCGCACATGCAGGCACAGGCCCATCTGAAAGCAACAGACACAAACCTTGATGTTAAACTATCGTGGTATGTAAGATTTACAGTAAATGGGTCTCGGTATTCATTCAAGAACTTTTGACTTGGGTAAACGGTGTGACATTTTGGAAAGCTTAAACTACTCTGCACTTCTCAGGTTTCTAAAGTCCTGTTACACCAAGGGATATGACTAGATAAAGAGCTACTTTAGTTACAGCCCTCGCAACGAGGCTGCCTTCCAACATGTCCGCCTTATTAGTGTACTGATATAGACAAGCCTTTTGCGTCTGCACAGCTGCAATGCCTGCCTTCTGCAGCATCTGCAACATCCCCACCCTCAGTTAGCCCCCCTCTCTGGGACCTCCTCATCCTGCCTCTTGCTCAGCTGCTGCTTCAGCACCTAGGCTTCCTAACCCAGGCATACAGCACTCGACGCCTCAGACATGGTGCAGATAGAGTAGGTGCTGGTTCTGGAGCAGCAGCACAAACTGAAATTCCAAGTTAAGAAGGGAGGGCCGTGCTGTTTAATGCCTGAACCAGCCCCGGGATGGCAGCCATCATCATAAAGCCCCGGTCCAGTCTTATATACCGCCTGGTGAACCTCCTGTGACTACCCTGATGTGCCACTCTGTAGTGCTCCCATCCCTGAACCCCTGCCACTACACGCTTGCTTTATCAACACAGTTATTTCATGGGTGTGAGAGCGTGCATTGGCATGCGTTTAATATTATGTTACCCCAGAGGACGTTCCAGCACTACTGTTAAAGATTTGGGACAGCCCAATTGCACCGCAATTAGGTTTTGCAGAGCAGCCTCCAGAGTGGTCCGTCCCTTTGCCACTCTGATGCTCCACAGCATATCATCAGGGATTAATTTTGAAGCCGTAGTCGAACAGTACCCCTATGACTGGCTTAAAATCATACGTTCTGTGTGCCTCTGCTCACACCATTGTGAGAACTTAAATGTACTCCTGTAAATCACTGCTAGTATCCCTTCCATTCTCCTCTCGGGTCACTTGAAAGAATTTCCTTTCCACAAATCTCGGAACTTCCCTCATATAGGCTTGTTTATAACGACATGCACCCCTTAATATACTCCAAGTGTTGTTGTATCCCAGAACCATATATATGCGCCGACTGTAGATGTTCCGCTGCTTAGTGTAACCTCCTGCCATAACATGCCTGTTTTCAGTGAATGTGCTAAAAAGCAAATGTGAGCGAGTATGCCAAAATAGATTTTTCAGCATTCAAACCAGGTTTACAAGAATTAAATGCATTATGTCGTAGGGGTATTTGTTTTTGTTTTAGATAGCAAGCCTGTAACTGAGCAATGGTTGGACAAGATGTGAATAGTACATACTTTTGGGGAATGGGAGAGCATCATTTGTGGTGACTTGGAGTTGATTTTTCCCTTATAGGACAACTCCTGTGCCCAGCTGTCAGTGGCCTTCGAATGTTCCGTTTTTTAGGTTGAGCCTAGGCAGTGCATTTGCTGTCTCTATGAGACATGCTGTATTTACTCTATGGGCTTACATCCTGCTCTGCCACACTCCATGGTCTTGCTGCCTCTTCCTGAGGCCCACCTTGTTGCAAGGCTCAGTGGCAGCCAGACATCCTTTGCAAAATGTTTTAAACTGAGCTCTTTGATACTTTCCATTCCGTGTATCAGGCAAGCATGTATTCCTGTATCAGACTGCTTGAACCAGTGTGTTATAGGAGTATTCAATGTCTGACGTCACAGCACCCAGGATAATGTGCTGCATGGGCTAGACACTTGTAAGGTCCTAAAGGCAAGACCTATGGGCTATGCCAATGCTTGCTTAACATTTGGGACAGTCCCCCTCAAACCTTCATAACGTATCCAGACCAAACCTGACTTTATTCCCACATGAGGGTTACTATGGGAACCAAGGTTTGTGAATTACCCTTTCTGAATAACTAAAATATGGCAACTTTGTCTATTTTTGAAGTATGTAAACAAGTGCTGTACTAGAATGTGTTAAAGTGGCAATAACATACATTTTCTGTTTTTGAAAATGTCAGGGTGGGGAAAACATATTTTCTCACCACAATGTTTAGAGTTTTCTAAGAAGTGGTCAAAATGTACTATTGTTAGGGTTTCTACCTACATGCTTTTTGTTGGGAAAAGTGTAACAACCTTCGGTGAATACTGAAAACAAAACATTTCTAAAAAAAAATACACAAAAGTCTGAATTTAGTTTGGGGTTCTATATGTAGATTGCTGAAAGTTTTCCCAAAGAACCATGTTGGTGAAATAAAAAAAAGTAAATATAAAACCAGGTTTTCATTTGTAAGTTTTTGGACTGAATGCGATATGAAAATATTTAGGTTTGCAACAGTATAGTAATTTTAATAGCACAGCAGATGTATGCCCACAGCCATAAACGTATTACTTTTGGGTTTTTGGCAAGGGGGGCTGCGTGGGGGTATGCCACCTACTAAAGTAAACTATATATGGTAGGAATCTGAAAGGGTGCATGGAGTTCGACTCCCAGATATTTAAAAAAATATATATACTAAATGACAGAAAAAATGTAATCATGCAATGCGTAATTGGGCATTGCATGTTTGTTTTTTGATAACCTATTTTTATTTCATTTTCACACTGAGAAAACACCACTCTGATGACACAAAAGGGTACATGTTGAGTATACTGCAAGGCAGATGCATACAAGAAGACCGTTTTACTAAACGAACAGCCATGTAGGAGACAAGTTAGCAAAGGCCGAAAATACAGTTCTGTCCTAGGCTCAGTCCCATTGGCCCATCGCCTTCCCCCATATGCGTTTGTGATTCGAGAGACCTCCCCAGGCTTTATGAATGGGCTTCTCCTGTTGTGCACACCAGTTCACTCCATTGGGCTGCTCTGTTGTGTTTCGCCAAGAATTCTGCCGTAGGAACGACGAAGCCAGCATATCCATATTGCAAAACCACTGGCTAGGTAGGAATATCAGGAAGTTCTGAAAAACATCATATTTAACAGCAGAGACTGCCATTTGTGTAGGTCCTCTTTAGCTTTCCACACCATGGGACCGAGTTTGAGAGGCCAGGTGAGTTCAGGGTGGAGAGCCACCCATATTCCAAGATATCTGAAGCTAAGGTGGCATATGGGCATGTTATTGTGCCAGTCAAAACAATCTCAAGTCGGGCAGAGGACACTAAGTCGAATATGGCCGTGTTAACATGTAGGCCAGAAGCATCCCAAAAATGCTAAAGGAGCTGAAAGCATTGTGAACCACTTACCACAGGATCTGCTACGAAAAGGAGGATGTCACATGCGTAAAATGTAATTCTGGTCTCGTAGCCCCCCCCCCCCTCCTACCAACATCTCTGTAGCTGAGCATCACTGCCTATAAAGCTCCAGCTAAAAGTATCGAGCCTTCGAGATCCTTCCTTGGGCGTGAAATGCAAATTTTGCCCACTCTCCGCTTTCCCACCAAACTTCAACGGCTTGACTGGGAACTCCTCTAACAGCTATCCGACCTCTTAGAGTTCTCCTCGGCCACAACCTGCTGCCTTACTGTAGATTTTGGAGTGGATTTCAAAGACTGGTAAAACTTCCTATTCGGTCAAAACTGTTTTCTATATCTGAAACATGCTCCATTGCGGTCAGCCTCAAATTGTGCCCAGGAGCTGATTTTCTGTGACCAGTTGACCTGAGTTGCATTTAAATGCTTTTTGGTGCTCTTTTTATTTTAAAATTAAATTTGTATCTATGGTTCTCCTTATTGGTTTTTTGTTGTTTTGGTGTCTATTTTTCTGAATTGGTATAAAAATTTCTCGTGTTGTCTTCTAGCCTTATTTGTTCTTTTTCTCTGTTTTGTTTTGGTCTGCATAAATAGGTTTCACATTTCCTCTAAAATTGAGCCTGTCGGCACAGTAGCCATAGCTACCGGGAGATGGAGGGAGAAATCTGGGGAGGGTGGTGGGGAGAATGGTAGAGGAGGAGGGTGGTTGGGGAAATGAAGAATGGAGATAGGGTGGGACCGGGGGTAGCTGGGTGGATGGAGAGGAGGTTTGAACTCAGGTTTATTTAGTGACTTAGGATTATTACTTGAGGTAGGTAATTACCTCCTCATCTAATATTTATTTATTTTTTATTTATTTATTGAAGTTTTGTATAGCGCTAGCTGGACCCGAATGTATCAGAGCGCTTCACAACAAATACAAATAGGCATCAGAAAGACAGTGAGGACGGAAAACAGGACAGGGAGTGCATGGGCGAAGTAAAGGTCTGTACAGTAACAACGTGAGCACAAAACAGGGCGGAGATTGGAAGCGAGTCATCCGGCTCTGGAATCGTAGAGAACACGGTCTTGTAAAGTGAAACGTGGAGTTCTTGTTGCGATCCAGAACGCTCAAGGGAGAGGGCTTTGAGTAGCATCTTGAATTTCGGGAAGGAGGCGGTCATTCTGATATGGGGGGGATGGAGTTCCATATCTTGGGAGCATTACCCGCAAAGGATTTGCTAGATGTTTTGTGTTTCTGGGATTTCAGAGAAATGAGTAAGTGTTGGAGCTTCTGAAGTTCCTAGACTGACAGGCCCTTTAGAGCTTGTTGGCTAGATATTCTGGTTTGCCTGTATGCAGGGCTTTGTGTGTGAGGCAGGCTGTACGGAAGCTGGCTCATTGGTCAATAGGGAGCCACTTCAGATCCTTAGGAGCCGGGGAGATATGATCGTATTTCTTAGTTTCCATGACCATTCTTGCTGCGGCGTTTAGGGTAGAGGTCCGAGGTCCCAGGTGCGGTTTGGCTGTTCCAGTTAGAACAGCAATGCCATAGTCAATTCTGGAGAGTACCAGAGTCTGAGTGGCCTGTTTCAGGTCTTTCGTGGGGAGGAACGGTTTCAGTTTGTAGAGAAGTTTCAGGTTAAGGAAGGCACTCTTGGCAGTTTTTGAGATGTGCTCTTTCATGTCCAGTTTGGGGTCAAGGGTGATCCCTAGGGATTTTACGGAGTTAGTAGGAACAAGAGGAACATTAAGGGCGTTTAAGGCTTTGAGACATTCTAGTATTTGGGGGCTTTCACCTTTATTTGAGATGAGGAGCACTTCTGTTTTTTCTTCATTGAGTTTGAGGTGGTTGGATGAGAGCCAATGTTGAACCTCAGTGAGTGTGCCGTTCAGTCTGTGGATGTCAGCGATCGAAGTGCTTTCCAGATAGAGTTGTGTGTCGTCCGTGTAGAGGTGGAAGGGGATGTTGGACTTCCTTATGTGAGGGGGTCCATGTAGATGTTGAAAAGTTGTGGCGAGAGTACTGACCCTTGTGGGACTCCTCTATTAATGGGGAGGGGGTCCAATTCGAAGCTTTTAATTTTTTGATCCTTTGTGTGCAGTTGTTGAGAAAGGAGGAGAATCATTTTAGAACAGTCTTTTCCAGCCCCGCTCTCTCCTGGAGGGCATTGAGTAGCCGGGCAGGATCAACTGTGTCAAACGCAGCCTAGAGGTCTAAGAGGATGAGGAGGCTACGTTGCTTGGAGTCGAGCGGCATGTGTAGATCATCCAGGACATTTAGGATTGCGGTGTCTGTGCTGCAGCCTTTTCTGAACCCTGATTGGTGTGGGTCAAGAAGATTCGTGTTCTCTAGGTGATGGGTTAGCTGAGACAGTACACATCTTTCCAGATTTTTCAAAAAGAGCGGAAGGTTCGAAACTGGCCAGAAGTTATTCATGTCCTTGTGGTCAAGGCCGTGTTTTTTTTAGGAGTGGTGTGACTTGACCTAGTTTAAGGCAGTCAGGGATGGAGCCCTCGCTCAAAGAGTTGTTGATGATCTTGGCCCAAATTGGGGGTAGAGTGAGCTTCAGGTCTTTGGTCAGTCTCGGGGGTAGCTGATCAAGGGAGTGGGACGAGGGTTTGGCGGTGGCTATGAGATTGCTAATCACATCCACTTGGATAGGCCGGAAGGAAGACCAGCGAATGGCTGTGGTTGCTTGCCTGGTGAGGGTAGTTGCAGAGGGGTGGGAGGAGGGCATAGCGATGAGTGATCGATCAATTTTGGCAATTTTTTCATTGAAAAAGCTGGCAAAGTCGTCACATTGGGATTTGGACGCCGCCATGTTGTCTATCACAGGAATTGAGGTTTGGTTCCAGAAGATGTTGAAGAGTTCTTTGGGGCGGTTTTTAGCATGGTCTAGAGCAGAACAGAAGAAAGACGACTTTTTGTTCTTGATATGGTTATAGTAGATTTTGCGAGCTGCCTTGAGTTGGTCCCGGTTGAGGGAGGTGGGGTTGTTCCTCCAGGTTCTTTCCATGGATCTTAGGTGTCTTCTTTCATCGTTAATGTCAGTGGAGAACCAAGACCTGGAGGGGATGCTTCTGGGTTTTTTTAGTTTCCGAGGTGCCAGCTGATCTAGGACGAGCTTGTAGTATGAATGATGATTCAGAGACGTAGGAAGCTTCTTATGTTCAAGTTTATTCGGCTCAAGAGCAGCACAGCGACAGGCTAAAAGTACAGCATCCAACTGACAAAACTCTCAGCATTCTACTCGAGCCTCGGAACTCCCAACACTCAGGGTTCCAACAACCAGTGCCCAGAGGGCACAAACACAGAATACTACATTATCCTCATTTCTGCAAACAAAAGGAAGAAAAGCAAAGAGTTAAGAGATAGACAGGAAGAAACAAAGAAGTGAAGGAAAAGCAAGAAGTAAGGGAAAAGGAAGAACAAGAGAAGAAAGGAAACCAGACAAAACACGAAACAGGGGAAGCACCTCACATAGCTGGGTGAGGAAAAACAGAACTATCTGAACCTGACCGGAATCCTGGGTACTCTTAAACTCCTGCGAAGTGTGGGCGACAGATCTTCATTACAACATTTGTTGCCAGAATTGGTGGATTCAGGGGAGGCAATTTTAACTTTGACAACCTTACAGACATTCCACCAATGGTTGTTGTTAACTTGCACAGCATTGCCACAAACCTTGTTGACAACAAACGGTTCAGAGAATTTACTCCTGCCTTTGGTGACATGAGCAGGATTCTTAATGCGAACAACATCACCAACACAAATACCATGAGACACCACTTTTTTCCTCTCATCAAAATGGCTCTTCTGCCTAGCCTGTGCTTTGTTAACATTTTCTCTCACAAGACCATCAATGCCATCTATGACATTCATCTTGACCCACTTGGACATCCAACCAGGACAAATCTTAGTCGACGGTTTCCTCCCCCTTAGAAGTTCAAAAGGGGAGAAACCAGTGGAAGAATGTGCGGTCGAACGGTAAAACCATAGCATGGAGCGAACAGCGTTTTCCAACACACACTTACTGGCAATGGCCCATTGCACACAGTTATTCAACACACGGTTCATTCTCTCGACAAGGCCATTGGACTGGGGATGGTATAAAGAACTCTTCTTGTGAGAGACACCACTCTGGGTAAGAAAAGACTCGAAATCAGAACTGACGAACTGTACCCCATTGTCGGTCATGATACACGAAGGAAAACCCTCTCTAAGAAAGATATCCTTCAGGAACAAAATGACATTAGCGGAGGAGGGCTCATTGATGAACCGAACCTCAGGCCACTTGGAATAATAATCAATGGCCACGATAGCATATCTTGAGGTGGGTGGTAAGAGGTTAAAGGGTCCAACCAGGTCAACTCCAATCTTTTCCCAAGCTCTTTCTGGAAGTTGAACCGGCACCAGGGGGGGCGTCCTCACTTTTAGACATTTGTCTGAATTGTTGCATATAACACAACCATCAATCATAGAATCAACACACGCATCCATTTGTGGCCACCAAAAAACATCTCGCAACCTGCGTTTGGTGAAAGTTTTCCCTAAGTGACCTTCATGTGCACCATCCATGAGACGTTCCCTCAAACTCTCCGGAGGGACCAGTCTACCACATCGCAAAAGAATACCATCCTCTATGGTGAGTTCTTCAGCAACCTTAACATACGTCTGAAAAGGTCCAGAGACATACTTCTCCCTCGGCCAACCAGACTTCAAAAATTCAATGACACGAGCAAGGATGACATCCTTTGCCAATTCTCCCCTCCACTCAGTTTCATTCACAGCACACATGCCTTCTAAGTCCAATGCCGCAACAAAACAATCCTCCTGATCATCTTCCCTCTCAACCTCGGAGTCATTACCAGAGATAGGAAAACGTGAGAAATAGTCCGCCCTGACATTTTTGGCTCCAGGCAAATAGGTTATGTCAAAATCATACTGTAGAAGCTTGGTCGACAACCTTGCAATTCTAGGGGTGTGCTCTTTAATTTTTTCACCAGACAAGATTGAGACCAAGGGACTGTGATCTGTGCGTATAGTGAAATGACTGCCCCAGAGAAAGGAATTGAATTTTCTGACTGCCCACCAGCAGGCCAATAACTCTTTCTCGATGACTGAGAAATTCATCTCTGCACCACGCAAAACTCTTGACGCATAAGCTATGGTGTTATCAACCTGACCATTCTTCTGGGTGAGCACAGCCCCTAGACCAAACCCGCTAGCATCAACAGTCACCACACATTCCTTATTTGGGTCAAAAGCTCTGAGAACACTGTCACTCACAAGCTGAGACTTGATCCAGCGAAAAATTTCATCACAATTCTCATTCCACACAAAAGGTACATTTTTCTTGAGCATGTTGGTTAAGGGTTGAATTTTTGACGCGTAACCCTTAATGAATCTAGAGTAGAATTCACTCAACCCTATAAAGGATTTCAAACCAGGTTTATCCAGGGGAGGAGAGGCATCGACAATGGCTTTTACTAACCCTGGACGTGGTTCAACACCCTTGTGAGAGACTACATGCCCAAGGAATTCCATTTTCTCTTTGAGGAAAACACTTTTCTCCCTTTTTAGAACCACGCCTTTACTTTGCATGATGCCTAACACCTGACTCAAAGAAACATCATGTTCCGCTTTGCTCTGCCCAAAAATTAAGACATCGTCTTGAAAAACGATCACTCCGGGAGTGTCCTTGAACATCTGACTCATTAACCTCTGGAAAACTGCTGCCGCAGAGGCAAGGCCAAAGGGCATTCTACAGTATTGGAAGCTGCCAAAAGGCGAAACGAAAGCAGTTAAGTGCCTAGAAGACTCACTCAACACCACCTGGTGGTAAGCTGATGCTAGATCCAACTTTGTGAACCACCTAGCGCCCCTGGTTTGAGACAGTAAATCGGTGATCTTAGGCAAAGGGTGCGAGTCGACCCAGATGTTTCTGTTAAGGCTGCGTAAGTCAACACAGACGCGTAAATCTCCATTCCTTTTCCTTGCGACAACAAGGGGAGACAACCACAACGACGACTCGATGGGTTCGATAATGCCCTTTTTGCACAAATCCATGAGCTCCTTTTCAAGACTATCCCTGACGCTAAAAGGGACACCCCTTACCTTATGCTTGACTGGAATGGCCCTACAGAGCTCCAGGTTGGAATGGTAAAGCGAGGTGAGTTCCGTGGTTGAGAGGAGCTCCGTCGAGTTCGGGAGGAGAGAGCTAAGTCCCTCTTCTAGCTTGTCAGGGGGGACTCTCTATATGTTTCTGACCAACTTGGGGGAGGTTTGAGTCGGTGGGAGGGAAAGAACCGAATGATGGAAAGAGAATGACGTGATGGTCTGACCAGTCCACCGGGATGATGTGGTCAATCAAAATTGCCTTTTTATCCGCGATGATTGCATCAAGTTTTGCTCCTCTATGGTGGGTTTCCTCTGAGCACTGCTGGATCATATCATAATCTTGTAGAAGGGTGGTGAGAGATTGGATAAGCAAGTTTTAGTTTACGTTCCATCTTAGGTTGAGGTCGCCCAGAATTATTCTGCAGTCGCTGTTGAGAGCGGCTTGAGTGATCAGATCCGTCAGCTGAGCGCCAAATTCGGTGGAGTTGCCAGGAGGATGGTAGAGGAGAAGGCAATGAAGTGGAAAGTGGTGAGACGAATTAAGGTTGACCAAAGGAGTTATACAGGACAGAGGGGGGATTCAGTGATGGAGAGGTCACTTTTGTGGATAATTGCTATTCCGCCACCTTTGTGTACGGGCCTGTCTTTGTGGATGATTGAGAAACTGTGCGGCACCAGCGTGTCCATGATGGGAAAGGAAAGAGTGTAGGCTACATAGTCTTTTGGTTAAGACATTAGAAAACATCCACCTTTTATAATCATGTTTGTCAAACTATCTCCGTCCTACTCCCCCTGTCAAAAGTGGAATAATTGCTGTGGGTATGTAGATTCAGCGTAGGTCCTCAAAGCTGGATCAAGTTGGTAAACTACACACAGTCTATCAGGCATTGTCAAGATTGTCAATTTCAGTTCTGAGGGATATCTCTTGCAAAAAATAAATGTTTTCTTAGATCATTTTCACAGAATAACTTATGTAGGAGCATTCATAAGCTAAATAATAATTGGTGGATGTTATCTATGTAGTTTTTCGTTTTCTTATTTTACGAACTTTGTGATGTTTACAAAGATTGAGACGATTAAAAGAAAACTAACAAGATTTGTGAAGAAAATCATGTGCAGCTTCTCACACCCTTAGTAATTGAGGCACTTTCCCCAAAGGTTATATACACCTATGTATACTAAGATGTTCTGAAAAGTTTTTGATGTTCCATTAAACACATTTCTGAATCCCCACTAGGTTAAGAGAGAGTGTGGTGGTGCAAACACGGGTGCAACTTGTGCTGAAATCTAAGACTGCACAGTTTATATAGGAGTCAATAAATATGCAGTAGTTCATTTACACTTTCTTCATGATTTGTAGCTCAATTATAATTTATATAGATATAAGTTGAACTTCTTAATCCAGCCCCAAGTATAAACTCTATCTAGGGATAACCGCTGGTAACCTTGGGGCTAATTTTAGGAATATATAGGCTCAAGGATGTTTCGTCCGATCAGCCCCAAAAGATAGCCACACATGTTTTTTTCAGAATATTTGGGTGCCCAGTGACCTACAATTGGAGGTAAAAAATAATAAAGAGAACTATTTTATACAATATATCATTTTTATCAGGATGAGACTGATTCAATATTACATTAACATGGTAAATGGGAAAGAAACCAAAGGCACAAAAGTAGATCCTATCTGAGAGGAAATGTGAACATATTGGAGTCCAATTCCAGACCTCCCCCTTACTATTCTATTATGGAACTGATGGAACAGACAACATGTATGACTAACATATAGTGTCTAATATTTTATGTATTTATTTTGTACTTCCGTATAGTTCATCTTTGAGAAATTGTGTCACTTTGTTAAAAGAACCAAAAGGAGATTTCAAATGTTGCGCACTAAGACGAGGGTCCAAGCAGTTCTGAGGTACTGAAAATGAATACCTGTGACAGCATATTTTCAGTGCTTAGAATGGGGTAAATGTTAAGAGTTGAATGAATTGCCACCTTTAGTGGTTACTAGTTCATGATTTTTCTCCTGTATCAAGTGCAGGTTGTACTACATAAAATACAGCAGGTGGGTTACTTTGATTTATAGACCTTGAATGGTGGGGGGCAGAGCTTGCCTGGCTCCAAGATGGCCAAGTTTTAGCGTAGCTCTGCCGTAACCAGCCCATTATCCTACATTATCCTTGCCAAGAACATTTGCCCTCACTGCCAATTTGCAACTACCAGCCTGAAAATTTCAGCGGATTCGACTGGTTCTATTGTCTTTTCCCTGGTGCCCTGGGACACCGAACTGTAAAGGAGGACTGTATAGGGCCTGGCTGCCGCCTGGCTGCCCTACCTTGTTGCTTGATGGCGTGTGAAGCCTCGGCCACATATCTATGTCGCTGAGCCCTGAATTAGGGGCTTCCCCATCCTGAGCATTGTGCCTGAACTCTGTGGGCCTTCCCGCTCGATGACCTGCTGAGGTGAGGTGACCTTGCATCGGGCTGAGCGGGCCGCCTGGGCTGGTGTGCGGCTCCGAACTCAGGGCGGCTGCGGCACCGTAGGTGCTAGGGTGGCTGGCCGTGCTGCCCCTGCTGATGCAGTGTCTCCTGGAGCAGGGCACTACCTCGGTGATCATCGTGAAGCCCCTCTGGTGCCTAGGACATTTGACATAGTCGGCGCCTGATTGGGAGGTGGGGTCCTGTCCGAAGGCTGAGTTGCGGCTTCACCTTTTGCTCTGAGGCTAGACGGGCCAGCTGATTGGATCGGGTGGTGGCTTGGGACCATTTGCAGCGCTTCACCAATAGCAGCCGTGGGGGGCCTGTGGTGCTGCTGCTCAGTGCTCAGACCTGCGGGCACTTGGGGGGCCGAACCGGCGCTGAGGTCCTGCCTGTCACTAAAGTGCATCGGCCCTCCACTGAAGATGGCAGCATGTGACACAGTGGGTGCGTTTGCAGCGTTGGCCCTTCTTCCCCCTCCTGTGCTCCACATGTTGCTATAGACATAGTGCTTAGTGGTACGTGGCAATGGTGGGACTCAGCAGCATCAGCCACCTAAAAGGCCAAAGGGCTACCTGCCCGCACAGAAGCTCTCAAAATTGCACCTGCCGCGTGGGAGAACCCGTTCCTCGCCTGCCTGCTGAGCCATGGAGCCTCGGTTGCTGCGCATCAGGTAGTTTGACTGTGTCGATTCAGACACACAAGGGAGTCCTCTCTATTGCACTGGTGCTGTGGCCATTCTTGATCCTGCACTTCGCTTGGGTATTACATCCAGTGGCCCGAGGTGCTAGTGGCGATGCTGCAAAATGGTAAAGTCTGATGAATCTCAATTGAAGCTTCCATTTGAGCCCAGGAAGTCTCAAAGGTAGCAGGGCCACAAAAATAACCCTTCAGAGTCAGGCTCCGAGGCCGGCGACACTGCCGTTGACCTTGATGTTGAGCAACTTCTCGCTACTATGCAACACAGTCTTCACAAGATAGATGGTAAGATAGATGCCCTTTCATTCAGAATGGACAGGTTGTCAGAAAGATTAGACAAGCATGTGGGCAGGCTTGACTGCGTTGAACAGCGTGTATCAGAAGTGGAAGACCATCTTAATACCGCTACCAGAACTCAGACCGCCATGGAGAAGCAGCTCCGGGTGGTTCAGGCCAGGGCAGGAGACTTGGAGGCCCGCTCCCAGCGGAACAGCCTACGCATTGTTGAGTCTACTAACATTCCCAACATGGAGCTATTTGTAGACTGTCTCCTCACTACGCTGTGGCGGCAGATTGTTTCTCTGCGATGTAATGGTGGAGAGAGTGCACCGTTCACTCGTGCCCAGGCTGGTCCCGGGGGCGCCGCGGTCGCCCATAATAGTGAGACTTCTTAATTACAGGGCCTGTGATAGCGCACTCAGAAAATCCAGTGACCTGCGAGAGCTGCAGTACGAGGGGATGGCGGTGTCCCTGTACCCGGACTTTACGCATTAGGTCTAGGAAGCGCCCAGATTGTTTGCGCTGGCCAAGAAAAACTACGCGAGCTGCAATTAGAGTACAACATGCTGTACCCTGCTAAGCTACGGGTCATGGCTAATGGCAAAGCACATATCTTTACTGACCCCTCCCAAGTGCTTCAATTCCTCAAGCAGAGGAACACAGCTGGCCCCCAAAATGTCACTGGGCCTGGCAGTGAAGATAAGACTCTTTAGTTGGCAGGACTTTTAATGGTGGTTCTAAGATTAGGGAATGGGTGTCTGCTCTGGTCTAGGGCAGACCTTGAGAGAGTGTGTTTCTCAGATGGCAGACCCACGATATCGATGCAGAAACCACAAGTTACATACTAACAACTTAGATAATGACCCTAGTCTGGTGTAGGATTCACGCAGTGAGATGGCGGAACCCGGGGTCACTGATCACTGGAGCGTAGAATTGCTTGCATTTGGGGAGGGGGGTGGGTCCTGTTCTCTCCTTCAGCCCTAAGGACTCCATGGCACACGGGTTGGGCGAGTGCGAGTTGCTGGACTTCCTCGATGAGGACACACAATATATATTGCATGTTACAGACTAATAATATTGCCGGTTGGCACACTATATGGTTTGGGGCTGGGTGATATCTGCCCCGCAGTGTGATCCACAGTGGGGAGTGTTTATTTAGGCCACTAAGGTTTTATTGGTCTAGGGCTTATTGTTCCAGCGGTTGGTCTATGGTGGGCTTGGGAGGGTGTTTTGTTTCTGCAAGGTTGGGGTTTGCTTCGCAAGGGCACTGAGGGGGGGGGGGCTAGACACACCTCGGAATACTAGAAGACTTCAGTGTACACCCGTGGCTGTTGTGGGTAACCATGTGGAATATATTGCCAAAAGGGCTATGATATGCAATGTTGCTTTCACCCCCATCGACCATGGGTAGCACGGTACATCTCCCAACATGGATTATCAGGGGGCTTAATGACCATAGGAAGATCAGGAAGGTCACTGCATACATGAAATGGCATAAAATAGATGTTGCACTGCTGCAGGAGACCCATTTGCCTCCACACAACTGCTTATTGACGCATAAGATGTTTCAGGGGAAGGTTACTGTAGCTGGATTCACTTTGCACGCCAGAGGGTTCCTAACCTGGGTGAACCCGATAGCCGGGACTAAGCTGCAGGCACTTGAAAGTGACCCTAACGGCAGGTTCGTTATCGTGAGGAACCAGAAAGAAGGTCTGGACGTCAGTTGTTAATGTATACAGGCCTAATTATGATGGCCCACAATTCTATTACAGCCTGGGTAGCAGCCTGCTCCGCTACAGAGGCTCCTAAATAGTAATAGGTAGAGATTTAAATTGTATTTTGTATCCCAATAAGGGCCGCTCAAAAGGCCCACTATGTTGCTGGTCAGCGGCGGCTGGCGTTATTCTAGATCTTATGGCGGGTCTGGAATTGGGGACATCTGGAGGCACCTCTATCCCGATATTGTTGGCTTCACTCACTATTCTGCACCGCATGACACTCACACAAGAATCGTCTACTGGCTAATGTTCAAAGGCCTTATTGGCCATACACAAAATGCCGTCTGCACCCACGCACTCTCTCCGACCACTCCCCGCTGCAACTTGACTTACACTGCCCAATAAGGCAGGCGCCTGCTTTCCTTTGGAGATTTCTCTTTTATTCCCTTCTCAATCCTATGTTCGTGACAGAAATCACTACTGATTATAGAGACATACTTCGAGGCTAATATGGGGTCAACCAATAGCTTTTCCACCATCTGGGAGGACTTTAATGTGTATATCCGGGGTATGGTTATTGCCAAGCATTAGGGGGTGTTCAGATCACTAAGGAATCATCTGACCAAACTACAGCAGGATATTTCATTGATAGAAAAAATGTTTAAGGAGATCAGGGACGTCAATCTATTGGGCGACATCAAAGCTGCGCTAGGCGAGTATCAGGACACAGCTGATAGGGAGGTTAAACACCTGGGCAAGTATGCCACGGCCAGTGTTTATGGACAGGGAGATTATCCAGGGACCACGTTAGCAGCATTGGCGCGCCCCTAGCGTGAAGTGGACGCCATTTCCGAAGTATTTGTCACGGGTGGCCAGCCATTGCACTGCAGTCAAGACCTAGCTAATTGGTTTTATAGGTACTACAGACAGTTATACACATCGCAGCCCCCCACCCCCCGGAATGGGGGATGCTGTACGTGATTTTCTTGAACACATTCAAATTACCTGTTTATCGAATGCCCATAGAGAGTATCTCATGTCCCCGCTTACACGAGGTGAGGTTAAGGCGGCTATTCAGTCCATCCGACCCGGCAGTGCTCCTGGGTTGGATAGGCTTACTGTCTCCTTCTACAAGACCTTTCAAGACATGTTGGTCCCCCATCTTAAGACTCTGTATGAACAGATGGCATAATCATGCACTATGCCTCCCTCCACGAGGGAAGCGCTAATCATCATGCTGCTGAAAGCTGGGAAGCCGGCAGAAGCCTGCTCCTCGTACAGACCATTGTCTCTCATAAATGTCAAAACCAAGATATACACCAACATTTTAGCTAATTGATTGGCCCCACTACTTCCATCAGTGGTTCACCCAGAGCAGTCAGGGTTTGTTCCTGAGGGCTGCCTACGTCTAATTTGTGCACTATATTCGGCACCACCCAGAGGCTGGATCCGGCGATCAAAGCAACAACGTTATTTTTAGATGCAGAGTAGACCTTGGATTCTGTAGAGTGGGGCTTTATGAAGTGTGTTTTGCAGAGAATTGGGGTGGGAGACGTCTTTCTTCAATTTATATTGACCTTGTACGCACAACCTACAGCACGGGTCCGGCTTGGAAGAGAAATCAAGGCTCCTATACTTATACTTATAGCCAGAGGAACTAGGCAGGGCTACCCATTGTTCCCACTTCTATATGCCCTGGTTGCTGAGCCACTCGCTTGCGCACTACGGGAATATCACTCACATAGTGGACTAGGATTCACAAGATACCGGTTAATAATTTCCGCACACACAGATGATACTCTGCTGTATGTTCAGGACCCAGGGCTGAACCTGTATTCAGTCCTGACGGAGGTAGTTAAATTTGGAGTATGTCGGGACTATATATTAACTTGTCCAAATTGCTGTTTTTTCCCTTAACCTCAGTAACTACCCAAACTGCTTTAGATTTCCCCACGCAGCGGACTACTGACTGCTAACTGGGGGTTCAAATTCTTGCTGATTCAGCGGTTGTCATAACGGAGATCTTGAAGGCTATCTCAAAATTAGAGGACGACATTAACAGGTGGATTAAATGACCTTTATCACTGATAGGCTGTAATTTCTTAATGAAGATGGTTATCTTGCCTAGGTTCATCTTCCTATTCCTTAATATGCTGATCACACTCCCATGCTCTCTCTGGGGTTCTTCGCATATTACTGATTAGACTGCCTGGGCCTGTAAACAGCCAAAAGTCAAATGGGACACACTGACACTTCCCTACGTTTCGGCGGGCTGAGGGCACCAGACTCTGAACTTTACTATAGGGTGGCACATGCTTCCCATGCGTATAGCTGGCTACACGGCCCTCATGATTTGGCACATTTGTTTTTAGAATCGAATGCAGCATGCCCTTTAACTCTTCCACAGATCCTCTTTACTCCTTCAGTCCGCAGGCATGGGGTTATAGACTCCCTAAATCGCACAACACACGTATGGAGCAGATTGCTAGACTTGCAGGCGGGAGTGCTTATCTACTCCCAGCTTATGTCTCTGGATTGGTACAACTGGCTCCCGACTTGCAAGGAGCTGGCCATCCCCAAGGCAATGGCACATATAGGCATCAGTACGGAGGTCAATTTCTACCAGGACAGGGAGCTGCTCAGATGGGAGGACTGCACGGAGAGCTTTCAATGATACTCGCCACTGGATAAATTCCAATATATTAGAGTTAGTCATGCATGGCGACAGCAGCTGGGGGAAGACATGCAGGAACCAATGGAGTTCCCAGCTTTCACTCATTATTAAAGCTAAAACACCAGATAATTTTATCACAGTTCTATATTCCTTGGCCCAGGAGCCCTGGAAACTACTCCCCCACAGAGCCTGGTCAGAGTGGCAAGGTGATCTTGATGCAGTCATAGATACATAGTGCTGTGCATATCTTTGCTAGCCTAAGAAGCGAGTGTCTCTAAACTTTAGGCACCGACTGATTCATTTCAAATACCTTACTAGAGTATACTAAATCTCCCGCAAGCTGGCGCGATATGGGTTGAATGAGAGCGCCAGCTGTGACAGATGCGCTGAGCTGGACGCCGGATTTCTACAAGTGGTGTGGGCTTGCCCTAAGATCTTCGACTTTTGGGTGAAAGTATTTGCGGTGCTGAGCGAGATCATGGGTCAACTCCTAACGCCCGGTCCTATAGTTGCATTACTGGGTTAATACAGGTATCCAGGCTGATTTTAGGAAATTGGTTGCTATAGGATATACTGTTGGCCAAGCGTAGGGTTGCAATGCGGTGGGCTAAGGGTTCTATAACACTTATCTGAGACTGGAACTCAGATATGCTATACTGCAACACACAATCTGATGCATATAACTATCTTCTTAACCCGCAGTGTCGTCCTAAAGGTTATTGGGGCTTGTATCAGGAATGCTTATTTGGGAAGGAATTGGGCGAGCCGGAGGGGAGAGATGAATATAATTCTGCTAGAGGGGCACGGTCTCTTGCTATTGTTACTGTGATGAGTGCCATTGCAATGTTTATTGTTGAGGGACTACTGTACATTTTACGTATTCCTGACTCTCCTAACTCTTCCCATGTTACTTATGAGATCGTACATTCAAATGCAACTGTATACTTATTCATAGGCCCTAGGAGCTGTTGTGTGCCGCAAATGCCTCAGCAACGATAAGGGGCTGTCTCGCCTTGTTAGAGGGGGCCTGGGGGGCTTTGTTCAACTGTTGAAATGTACTTGTTATAATCCAACTTGTGGTGATGGTATAAATGATGTATGTGATGCAGTGTTGCGCCAATGTTTTAAAATGCAATAAATATATATATTTTTTGTTTTTAATAAACATTGAAAGGTATGGCTTTGTTAGCTTGATTTAGAACCCTAAAACATATCAGGTGTCTTTGTGATGGGGGAAAAAGCAGCAAACCTTCATCCTTTTTCTTTTGTCCCTGTGAAGGGTTAGTTTAGGGGGGTTCAGTGCTCAAGCCCTTTAATGGATGGAGTGTGAAAGCAGGCATCACACAGGGAGCTTACTTGCACAAGCTAATAACTCCAGTATAGTGCTGTTGGTGATCCCATTTGCGAGCACGGAAATCCCATAAAAGTTTTATAAACTGCTCCATCCTGGAACTTATTTAAGAGAAACTCCATTTCCACACAAACGTCTTCTTCCACTGTGTTAGAATGGAGCATAACCCAAATAAATTTCTTTATTAATCATCAACCTACAGTATTTAATGATCAGCCAATGATGAGAGTTTTGGTGAAGTTTTAAATGTTTTATTTTCTAATTAAGAGATTAGTCTGTATTTTTGTCTTTCTATTCAGGTTAGTCAGATTAGTCTGTAAACCGAAATATCAAGAAAATTTGGTAAAAGATGGCATACAAAGTAATAGTGTGTTCCATTAAGGAATTTGTCCCCATCTTAATGTTAAGGACCTAACCTACCCTAGCCAGAATCCATAGAGTTACTTTGGATAAAGAGCAAGAGAAATTTGGAGCAAAAGGCTGATAGCTATGAGAGGTTGAACTCTCTATAAAGAGTAGTTCTGGAAACTCACCTGAGTTCCCAAACAGCTGCAGCAGCAACCGTTAAAACGGGTATAAGCAAATAATCCCAGCAGTAGAAATGGTCCGCATGAAGCAAGTCTTGAAGAAGGCATCCGGAAACAGAAAATCATTGTAAGCCGTAGCTCACAGCCATTCAGGCAAAAGCAGCACAGTCAAGTGCTAAAGGGCATGGCAGGGGGGAGATGTGCATAGAATGCATTAACTCTCTAACTAGGAACACGTACTATATAGAAAAGCACAAAACATGTTGCAAATTCTGAATGCTGGATCATCTCTTAGCAATAGGAAAGGATCTTCCGGTCGTCTTCTCTCTCGCTTCCCATGGTAAACTCCAATGTCAACATGTTATTTGAAAGTTGCTACAGCTTATTACAGAAAGTTACATCTAGGAAGGTTGTAATGAGAACCTCTGCAAGCCTACTCTGTTAGCTGTTCAGTGTCCCATTGTGTAACAATGGACTGCTCTATGAAATGAAACATTAATATCTAGCATGCCCTCGTTAGATCATGACATTCAAATCTATAGCAAGCATTTCTTTTTATCAATATACTTGTTCATTATAAGCATGTGGCAGAGGAAATATGTAAAATATGATGATCATATGGTGGGAGGAAGAAAAATACCTTTTGTTGCAAACAATACGTTTCATGAAGATGTCGAGCTCTGCAGTTAAGTTCTTAATGTTAAATCCGCATTATTAAAAGACATTTATTTTTATTTTATTAAAGGGAAAGGAAAGAATAAAGGAAAATATTAAGGCCTAGCAGTGAAACAACAACAGCAATGGGAGCTTTCTGCAGAAATAAGCAGTTTTTTTCTCTTTTTGTACGTTTAATAAAAGCACATTTTCCCTAACCTTCACATTGACACGCATTTCCTACATTAATGTTAGGACTCATTTCTACGTTGCAATGAGGTTAATTAACGTCAAATGTTTTACTTTCCTCAGTCTTTATCAGGCACCGTGGAGCACGGAGAATGATGCCACAAGTCCAGGGGTAAAAGACTGGGTAATAAGAGGGGAAAGAACTAGCGCTAGAATATTTCCTATGTTTCATTTTTAACAAAGGGATATTAGGAAAACGCTTTCTTCTAATCTGTAATAAAGCAGTCACATTTATTTATTTGCTAATAAATGTCATTAGTACATTAGTTTTATGGATTCTACTGTAATCAAAGTTTATTTTACCCACTGTGCATCTTTCGACTTGAACAAAGATATTTACCAGTATTCACAATGTTGTTCCATGTTTGTAAGGGTTTGAATGAAGTGTAATCTGACACGTCAAGTTGTGATTGGATCAAGGTAACACCTTTTAAATAGAAGTTTCAATATTTATCAAAGCCTAGATTTCTCCTGGTTACATTTTTATTGCTTACCTTTTTAGGTCACACCTATAAACAACTTTTAGTTGTCTATTGTCGAAGACCTATTGCGGACAATAACAATACTTACAGCGGACTTTGGTTTAGCCCATTGCTCATTACTGGTTAGCTTTCTTGTCCGTCTCATTTTTTTCATCCTCTTCGATGCCTTCCCTTCCTTGTGTTGGTCCATCTTCTGAGGCATAGATTCTTTACCATCCTTTTGACTGAATCACATGAATACTTCCACTGTGCCATATCAGGGAGCTACTTTTATCTTTGGCTTCCATCACTCCATGCATATGCATGAGTTTTCTTGCTCTCGCATGTGTTTTGCTTCCACCTCACATCCCTGCCGCACTACTCTCTCCATGAGACATCCACCCTGGCTTGTCTGATGCTTCTCCCATCCCTTCTAGACCCCATCTTCTTTTTTGAGCTCCTTTCTATTTTTTTATTTCACAACCTCCACTCCCAGCTCCTCTGCTGCTCACCTCTGTTGCTCCAGCTGCTTGTCTGTGTTTACTTTGCTCTCCACCATGGTTTTTTTTTCCTTTACAAAAAGGATTTATTTTCTCAGGGGACTAATGAGCTCCCTGTTGCTGCCGGTTCGCGCATTGCATTACAGAAAAGTAATTTTGTGTGTGTATGTATGTGTATGTATGTCCAACATCAGCCCCATTCACAACGAGGAGAGGCGACGCCGTGTGGTGATGTTATTAGCTTTTAATATCAATCTTCAACGCGTTTCGCCTGTACCAGCAGGCTTGTTCATGAATAAAGTTTTCACATTACAAAAGCACCATTTTTAAATTTAGTGCAGGTGACCTAGGTCACATGAGACTACATAGCGATGAAGCTAAACAGACTCGTAGTTTTTAATGGTCTACAGTTCTTCGTACATCCGCAAACTTAAGTACATTTGTTATTGCAAATTAATTTGATCATAAGTTCATTAGACCATTCTATTAACCAAACAAAAATTATATTCTTGGTACACGATTACACAAGCGCTGAAGAGAAAAATAATACACCTCTTAATGCATTGTGCTTATTTCCTAGAACAAGAGAATTTCATACATCATCTGTTCTACGTTTTGGCTTTTAACTAACCATAAAACATACAATCCAGCCCTAGTGGGCAAAAGATAATGCATTGTAGCTATTTCTTCCATAATGTATGTTGGAATAAAGCCCAAGTGGGCAATGACACACTAGCTCATCACTTGTGCAGTTTATCCAAAAAATCAAAAAGATACAAAAAGAAATTAATGGTGGGGGTGCGCATAAAACTTAAGAAAAACGTAAAATAAAGGGAAAGGGAAAATATACAGCAATCTATTTACAGGTCTAAACTAATTCCTGAACAATTCATAATCAATTTGGACAATACACATACACTCTAATCTTATAGATGAGTATATAAATCTTCTTCTATATTCAGACCAGCAGGGCTTTTGGAATTCAGTTCCACAATATACCAAGATTCTAACTTCCGTAGTTTCTTTATTCTATCCCCACCTCTGGTGGAATAGCATCAATTACAAAGTAAACCAAACTTCGAACATCCTTGTTATGATATCGGTCGAAGCCGTGTGCTACCGGGTAAGTCCTGTCCCCATTTTTAATTACTCTAAGGTGTTGTAGAATGTGTTTGTGCTCAGGTAGAATAGTGCAGCGGACATATTATAAATTACATGCACGCCTTAAAACATAAACAGCATACTCTGTTTTGCAATTATACTGTCCCTTGATTTTCTTTTTTCTCTTGGACAGACCTCAAGACATTCTTACCATGTGCACACGCTTTACATTTTGTACATTTAAAAAAACATCTTTGCGTGTTAACCAAGAACTACTAACTGTGTTTTTCTTCTTGGTAATCGTGTTGCTGACTAGCATCTGGATATAAAAGCATTAAGAGATGTTGTAGTGCCTTTCCACACAATAAATAGGTCATCTATATAACGACTCCAGTGTAGAAAATTGTTCATCCATTCCTCTTGGTACTGCTTCCGGACCACCTGCTCCTCCCACCAGCCCATATGCAAATTATCATAGCTGGGGTGAAGCAGGTGCCCATCGCAGTACCACAAGCTTGATGCAATAATTCATCATTGAAGATGACAAAATTATTTCTCAGGCAGGTGGAGACCATAGATAGGAGCATCTGGGTATGGGACCATAACTTAATTGGTCTGCTACCCAAAAAGTGTCTAACGGCATTAAGTCCGTCGATTTGTTTAATGCTCGTATATAACGTTGTGACGTCAACTGTCACTAACAATAAATCTTTTTCCCAGGGCAGATCATAAATAACTTTAAGAAAAGCACCCTGTCCTGTATAAAGGTAGGCTAACCAAAGGATTTAGGAAGGAATCAACAAACTTTGAGGTATTTTCCAAACCACTTCCAATGGCCGAGATAATTGGATGGCAAGGCGGATCGATTTCCTTATGCACTTTTGGCAATAGATAACAAGAATTTGCAATGCAATAGGTCTCTCAATCGTCCCCGAGTGATGTGGTGGTGTCCCCGAGTGATGTGGTGGTGTCCCCGAGTGATGTGGTGGTGTCCCCGAGTGATGTGGTGGTGTCCCCGAGTGATGTGGTGGTGTCCCCGAGTGATGTGGTGGTGTCCCCGAGTGATGTGGTGGTGTCCCCGAGTGATGTGGTGGTGTCCCCGAGTGATGTGGCGGTGTCCCTGAGTGATGTGGTGGTGTCCCCGAGTGATGTGGTGGTGTTTCCGAGTGATGTGATGGTGTCCCTGAGTGATGTGATGGTGTCCCTGAGTGATGTGATGGTGTCCCTGAGTGATGTGATGGTGTCCCTGAGTGATGTGGTGGTGTCCCTGAGTGATGGAGAGTGGAGGTGGAGGTGGAGGTGGAGGTGGAAGGTGGAGTTGGAAGGTGGAGTTGGAAGGTGGAGGTGGAGGTGGAGGTGGAGTTGGAGGGTGGAGGTGGAGTTGGAGGGTGGAGGTGGAGGTGGAGTTGGAGGGTGGAGGTGGAGGGTGGAGTGTGGAGTTGGAGGGTGGAGTGTGGAGTTGGAGGGTGGAGTGTGGAGTTGGAGGGTGGAGTGTGGAGTTGGAGGGTGGAGTGTGGAGTTGGAGGGTGTGAGGGTGAGGGGATGTGAGGGTCAGGGGTGTGAGGGTCAGGGGTTTGTGAGGGTGTGTGATGGTGTGTGAGGGTGAGTGAGGGTTGTGGGTGTGAGGGTTGTGGGTGTGAGGGTTGTGGGTGTGATGGTTGTGAGGGTGAGTGAGGGTGGGTGAGGGTGTGAAGGTGAGTGAGGGTGTGTGAGGGTGGGTGAGGGTGGGTGAGGGTGTGTGAGGGTGAGGTGAGGGGGTGTGAGGGGGTGTGGTGAGGAGGGGTGAGGGGGTGAGGGTGAGGTGAGGGGGTGTGAGGGTGAGGTGAGGGGGTGTGAGGTGAGGGGGTGTGAGGGTGAGGTGAGGGGGTGTGAGGGTGTTTGGGGGTGAGGGTGTTTGGGGGTGAGGGTGTGTGAGGGATGAGGGGTGAGGGTGTGTGAGTGTGAGGGTGTGTGAGGGTGAGGGGATGTGAGGGTGTGAGGGTGTGAGGGTGAGGGGGTGTGAGGGTGAGGGGGTGTGAGGGTGGGTGAAGGTGTGAGGGTGGGTGAGGGTGAGTGAGGGTGCACAATTTACACTCAATGGAAAACCTAAACAGGGAAAAGGCATGCACTTTCAGAGGTCGTGGGCCGGTTATCTCAGTGTTCTGGTATACACTGCAAGTCAAGTCAAGTCAAGTCGATAAATTTATATAGCGCTACATACCCAGAGGGTCTCAAGGTGCTTGAAGAAGGATGGGGAATTACTTGTCAAATATCCACGTTTTAAGTTGCTTTCTGAATGCTAGGTGGTTCTGAGTAAGGCGAAGGTGAGTGGGAAGTGAGTTCCAGGTTTTAGCTGCCAGGTAGGGGAAGGATCTACCTCCCATGGTGGTTTTGTTGATGCGAGGTACAGTGGCAAGGTTGGAGGATCGTAGCTGGCGGGGGGGGGTGTAGAAGGACAGTCGTGTGTTGAGGCATTCAGGTCCGGTTTCGTAGAGTGCTTTGTGTGCGTGGGTAAGGAGCCGGAAGGTAATCCTCTTATTGACAGGGAGCCAGTGGAGGTTTTTCAGGTGACCAGAGATGTGTTCTTTACGCGGGATGTCTAATATGAGCCTGGCTGAAGCGTTCTGGATGCGTTGGAGTTTTTTCTGGAGTTTTGCGGTGGTACCGCCGTAGAGGGTGCTTCCGTAGTCCAGTCGGCTCGTTACCAGAGCGTGGGTGACTGTTTTTCTAGTTTCGGTGGGGATCCAGCGAAATGTTTTTAGGTTTCGCTGGGGGGCGGAGCCGTTAGGCTCCTCCTCCAGAGAAATCTGTAGTTTCTAGTATGGGTGACTTGAACACGCCTCTCTGCTTCATTGGCTAGCTCCATAAATGGAGGCTAGCCATTGGAACAGAGAGGCGTCCGTCAATGCCGGACCAGACACGGGGGCGTTCCCGAGATTCTTTGGCTTTTGCCGACGTCACGCGACGCCGGGAACGCCCCCGAGTCTGGTCCGGCCGGGCCGTGCTTGCTGCTGTCCTGCCTTGTGTCCCTCCTCCCGCCGTCCCCACGTTTCCCGCCTCCCTCCCGCCGTCAGTTCCTCTCGTGTCCTTTCCCGCCCCCCTCCCGCCCCCTGTGTCCTCTCCCGCCCCCTCCCGCCGTCCGTTCCTCTCGTGTCCTTTCCCGCCCCCCTCCCGCCCCCTGTGTCCTCTCCCGCCCCCTCCCGCCGTCCGTTCCTCTCCCGCCCCCCACTGTCCTCGTAGGTGCTTGTTCTGTCTTCTGTCACTGTCTCTCTCAGTTCGTCTCACTGAGGCCCTGATACGCACCTTTCGCAGGGGAGGGGGGGGGGGCGTGCGCTCAGTAGGAGAGAGCATGTAGAGCACTGCTGAGACCGCCCTGTTTTTCAGCTCCTCGCGGGGGATGCTTTCAACGCAAACCACCCCTCCCCAATCCTTCCCGGAAAGCAGTCTGCTGTGATAGGGAGACCTTGTAATCCACGCCTTAGGCCAGGCAAAGCACAGAGGCGTGGCCCCGCTCTCATCGCTGATGATTGGTTAAGGTTGCCTGGCCTCGACAGGACCGCCTCAGGGTGTCAGGTCACGTGCCCCGACCGGCATCTGGAGTCAGCGTGGAGACAGTGTGCAGTGCGAGGCGTCGCTCTGAGGCGCTGCACCTGCCGCTTCAAGGCGCTGCTCCTCGGCGCACCATGCTCCCTGCAGCCTACCTCCTCCTGCTCTCAGCCCGGCTCCTCGCCTGTCCTGCAGCCGCCAGCGGTGAGTCTGCAGCGGACTGTTGCCGGGGCGATGCTCCACTCTGTGCATGAGACTGACTTTATTATTATTTGTTGAAGCTTTATACAGCGCCCACTCGTCCCGCAGGCATCGTAGCGCTGCAAATGAGCAGCAGCTACGTCACACAGAGTATCAGTCAGTTTTTATTGGGGGGGGGGGGGAGGTTGGGATGCCGAGCCCACACCGGGACTAGAACCTGGCTTCGAAGGGGCAGCGCTGGCTGTCCGGTCTCAGCCTCCCCTTAACAGGGATCACAGGGAGGGTTGGAGTCGCTCACCTCACCCGCAGGAGGGGATGCTTCAGCCTCGGGGCCAGACTCCCTCCGGCTATGCATGGCAGACACGTGTCTACTACTGCACCGCAGGCAGAAGCGCGTCAAATAAATGAAGGCATCCTCCTAGTGCAAGCACGGAAAATGTTTAATGGAGGGAATGGAATCAGCACTTTATTCATGCCATTTCGTTTCAAAAGCTTTATTCGGTTTGTCAATAACAACCGTATAAGCAATCATTAAAGTACAAAACTATGGTTAACAGCCCTCAATACATTCATCATGGGTAACTTTATGTACAACCTAAACAAAATGTATTCGTGCAAAATCGCATAAAAGTGCCAAGTGCTAACTATATAAATTGCATGATGTGCACATGTCGCAATAAGGTACCATATGTAAATGATTTACATGTCGTGCAGATTTTTACCAAAGTGGCAATTCTGGTACACAGGCATCCTTTAAAAAGGGACAATTTATTGTCTCCCAAAACAATTTGCTATTATTGGTAACTGCTGCTAGGCTAAGTTTATCCCATGCTTCAGCTTGGAGTTCTCTTTTTCTGGCCTTGATAACTAGCTAATAATTCAAACTTAAATCTTGGGTATGTGCTGTATTTCGTGGTTTGGTACCTAAGGCCTGCTTCAAACTATGTAGAGCTTGAGTACAGTTTTTATCAAACAATCCTGCATGCACCTGCTTTTTAGGTTTCGACTGCAAAACTGCGCAAGCAGCTTTTGCGCAGGAGAGATCTGATGATTACAGTATGTTGCTCGGCAATCCCGCCCTCTGTTCGATTGGCTAGCTCCATAAATGGAGGCTAGCCATTGGAACAGAGAGGCTAGGTTTCGACTGCAAAGCTGCGCAAGCAGCTTTTGCGCAGGAGAAATCTGATGATTACAGTATGTTGCTCGGCAATCCCGCCCTCTGTTCGATTGGCTAGCTCCATAAATGGAGGCTAGCCATTGGAACAGAGAGGCGTCCGTCATGGCCGGACCAGATTCGGGGGCGTTCCCGAGAATTTTTGGCTTTTGGCTACGTCATGCTACGTCAGCCAAAAGCCGGGAACGCCCCCGAATCTGGTCCGGCCGGGCCGCAAGCAAGCCGGAAGTCCTGCCGCCGCTTGTTTGTCCTATGCAGCATGATTGCCTTCTATGCCTTTCTTGAGGTGCGGTTGCTTCCTGAATTGCTTAGGAGGAGCCACGCAGCAAGCATGTCCCGTGAGCTCGCCCGTAAAAAGGAAAGGGTTGGTCGGGGATCTGGCCGCCGGTGTAGCGCTGTGAGATCGTAAGGATGAAGCGCCAACCAGCGATGTGCCCCAGAGTCTATGAAGCGGCACTGTTCACTGAACGACGTCCCCTGGGCGCCTCTCAGGTGGTAGGATTGTGCAATGACCCCGGTATAGGCACGGGCAGTCCGTTGCCAATTCGCGCTCAGTTCCCTCCTCCGCGGCTTCCGAGTTCGCACCACAACACTTTAGGGAGGTGAGCACCGCTACAGTTCTGTGGGCAATTAGCGCGGTTTTGACTCGTAGGGAGGCAAGGGGGTACTGTGTCCTGAATGGCGGGTAGGTTGTGCGGCGTTTTGCGGCCCGTAGCTCACCTTGGCACCGGGCGCTTGTGTGACAGGACGCGCCCGGCGGAAGACCCCTGCTGCGATCACTCCACTACTGGATCACTTCCGTAAATGCCCCCTCTGTCTGCAGTCCGATCGGGTGCCTTCTCGTCACCTTGGGTATCCGGCGGTGTAGTTGTCTGGGCCGATCCCCAATCAAGGCAGCTGCAGTGTGTCGCCGTCCCAGCTGTTAGTCATGGGCCGCCATGACACGAACTCACGCGGCAGCTCCGTTATCTTCAGCGATGTAGCTTTGATCACCATTTCGGTAGTGTTTCTCATCGCCATAACATCAGCAATTTTGACATGTGGTCCTGCAGGACATTTCAGGTTGAGCCAGTTCACAGATCCACACCTGTGGAGATACTGCTATTTTATCTAGTCACATGGTGAGGAATCTGTAGAATGGAACTATCAAGCAGAAGAACAAGGTGCTTGCCTTCAGTAACAATGTTTCTTGTGGATAATCTATCTAACAGCAGATTTCTCGCTGACCCTCCTACCTCCCTATTCTGTGAGTTGGGCTCTTTTTCTTCTGAAAAGGTTCCAATCTAGAGGTCTGCACACTGGTCATTCCGATCTGCTGATAGACCCTCAGTCTGAGGGCACGGCTAGTCTAAGAAAGCAACTAATATCAGCATGAATGGGTGACACTTATATGTGGGATTCCCTTTGTCATTCCCAGAGGAGAATGACGTTTTTGCAGAGCTGCACAACACTATCTACCAGCACTCAGGACTACTGCTTTAAAGTTTGCGCATCCAGGCTGATGCCTGGGGAATATTCACAAGCTGAGTAATCTGTAATTATGTAAGGGTATCCACCAGAAAGATCAGTTCTGAAGGTAAGTAACCTGCTCGTAGGGGAATGCTGGTAGAAGCATTCTACTAAAGCGAGAGAACAATAAACAGTGCAATTTCTAAAGCTAGAAATTGGTTCCCATATAAGTACTATAAGAGTTTCAGAATCACAAAATATGTCCACAGATTACAAACGTTTTTAACAATTGCTAGGCAAGTGGACATTTAGGTTTGCTGCTGTTTGTTGAAATCATTTGAAAAACATTAAAACCATAAGCAGTGCTGACTTGCATACATGGAGCAGTCTGATCAACTTTTCAGGTTAGGGGTTTGGGGTTTGGGTAGTAGCATTATCCAAGATCCCGTAAGCATTTTTTTAATACTATCAGACATTCTTTTCAGCTCCTATAAATCCCACTCCACATTCAGAAACCTAACCCTTCCGCTGGATGTTTTAGCCCCCCAAAGCTTCCTTTTTTATGACATACGACATCCTGTCAAACCTAAAGCCCTCAGTGACTTAGTTGTCCTTTTAAATCCAAAGTGTAATGCCAGCTTTTGTTTAAAACGGCTTAAGACTAAAGTGACGTTATAGTTGCATGAAAATACCAGTTTAAACGTAACATTTTAAACTAAAAAAAAACACTGAAATTCACCAGTTATAGAAAATGACTATAACTCTCATCCGGTGAAGCACAGTGTTGTCATTAGAAATATAATTTCAGACTTGATCAATGATGCTATCAATCATTTCATTGTACATCTCGTGGGTGATGTAATATGTGGGGTCAGAAGCAGTGTATGGCGAGACCACAAATTAGTTATTTTTTTTATACACATTTTATTGGTTTTCTTAGTAAAACAACGTCTTCCATTATTGACTTACACTGTTTGAATCACCATCCTCATGTTACGTATTAAAGCTAGATATAACTAGCATTGGTGGAGCCGGTGCGTCTGGGGTTGGTGGTCAGCTTTTTGGTTTTGTCAATGTGTGACTTCTTTTGGCATACCACTACGGCGGGCGTGGCCGCTTCCGCGGCTACTACTAGGCCAGGCAGGCAGCAGGCACTGGTCTGGCATTCATTTTATTTATTTATTTATTCTTGTTGATTCAATGACCATTAGATTCCCAATGTTAGACTAATGTTCTGATTTGTTACCTTTGCCCCAAATTGTAAAGCGCTCTGATATCCTTCGGGATCAAGTTCGCGCTATATAAAACTTTATAAATAAAATAAATAAATAAATAGTGTCACTCTGTAAAAACGTTACTTTCTTTCAATGTCCGCCCCCCCAATGAATTAGGGCCCGAGTGGGCTTGTGGTGCCTTATTTGCTTCTATAGGTACATGTCTGTCCTACAGGAGCGGGATGCAACAGAGCCTCCATTAAAGTCAAGTAAACTGTGGGGGTTACTTGTTCGGTATTAAACGTGTTCCTCTCGTGTTGTCCGAAATTCTGTGTTTGTCCTGTATTGTTCTATGTTATGTTTTGCAGAGCATTCTAAGCAGCGCATACCATTCAAGAACGCTTCTAAGTCAAGAGAAGACCAAACCATTACTTACAGCATAATATGGGGTAATCTTTTTTAGCTGTCTTTTACGTCACCCCATGTTTGATAAAGTTAAAACAAAGCGGAGAATACAAGCGCTTACTTTAGTACTCTCTGCAACTGCAGAAAAATGTAAATGTATTGTTTTCTGGTTCCCGTGAGTGAACAAAGGGAAACCCTGAGACTTCGGTAAAATGCCCTAATCCGTGCCCTATGGAGCTGTTTGGCGACGGACGAGTAGGGAAGGGGAAGAACTCGCCCGCTGCAGCTAGTTACGTCTGAAGGAGGCTTGGCTTCTGCAAGGAAAGTTTGCCTCGCTGAGTTGGGTCTGACTTATGCAACAGGTGAAACATTTTTGTGTTCGAGTGTAAAGTGTTTTTACTGATGTGCCCACTCTGATGATGTTGTTTTTTTTTTTTTTAAAGAAATATTTTTTCACAGATCTCAGAACGTAGACCGACAATAGCGTTCGTATCCCCCTGGGGAAGCCTCGGAGTGCTGAATGAGCCCAGAGCATGCCGCTTCTCACAGATGCGCAGGGCAGTGGCGTAACAAAAATGTAGCCTCCCGTTCCTACAAAGTACATCCCTCCCCCCCGGCTCCTGACCCAGTCCTGAGCTCTAATGCTAGGGACGTGCCAGTGGTGGTGGTAGGGGGCAGGGGGCTCCGGAGCTCCGAGCTGCCCGTCCTGCGTTTCAGCTTTTGTTATGCCCCTGGCGCGTGAGCCCCCCTCCCCCTCCTCTTGCAGGGCCCACAGCTGCCACTTATGCGCAGGGCAGTGGCTGGTGGTGGGGGGGTCTGGCGGTGAGGAAGGGTCCAGACACGTGTGTTATGTGCTTTAACTCCCCATCCCTCAGCAGCAGGGGCACCCCTCACTTACATGAACCCCAGCCCTGGCCAGGCGCAGCATGTTTGTGATTGTTGAACCTCGTTGAGAGACCTGTGACTGCTACAGCGCCACTGCTCCGATGAGGTCACTCACGGCGTCTTCTCCTAGAAGACCCCTCTGCGAGGGTGTGGGCGCTGAATTTTCTTTTTTCACGTGGGTTGTAAGATCATTTGAAAATACAGTCTGCACCAGGGGGGCTCTGCGGGCGTCTTTGAGGCGCGAATCCTTGATTTACAGGTTGTGCCCAGAGTACACACTACGAGGCCTTCCACCCGCCGAGCGGCTCTTCCTGCGTTTTTTGTGAACGTTGCTTGGTTTCTTTTCGGGGTCGGATGGCACATTTTAGGGGCTATCAGGTAAATATGTCATTTTAGGGACGGGTGAGGCCGGTCTTAGTTTATCTTCAGTCAGAACTGTGGGCAGGACAGTCAATGTGGTGAAGTTTCATTGATGTGGTTTGAAGGTCGCACGTGTAGGTCACTCATAGCTGCGTGGGCCGGTGCGCCTGCTGCAGAGACCTGGGACACCAACTTGCACGTGTGTTTGGAGCCGGCGAGCTGGTTGGAAAGGTGTGCGGACCAACATTTGATCCACAGATCAGTGATCTGCCTCGCCATGTGCTTCTTTGCCTCTCTTGTATTCTTTCCTTCACCTGTGTTGCTTTCTCCCTGTCTCCATGTTGCTTTGTCTCGTCGTTTTGTGTTCACTTGTGCTGCTTTGACTTGCCGTGTCCTTCTCTGCCCCTCCATTGCTTCTTTCCTTCACCCATGTTGCTACCCCCTGTCCGCATCCTTCATTTTCCTTCTCCGCCCGTATCCCCCGTTCTCTGTTTTGCTTCTGCTCTCAACCCTTGCATTTTTTTTGTAGTTACTGAGCCAACTCGGTGTGTAACAAAAAAAAGCCTATGTAATTTGTAAGGGTGCGCTTGCAATTGTTATGGCACACATGTCTACCAAATGACACAGCTGTAGGCGTCAAAAGTTTTTTCTTTTCAACTCTTTAACATAAGACTTGGGCATTTACATTTGCACAGTCATCCTGCAGGCCATATTGTAGGAATATGACAAGGCCCTAACATTTACATAGAACTCAAGAACTCATGATCATTTCTCTTATGTTAGTGATTTTATAAAGTGCAACATATACATCAGATGCCCGGACAATAAGAAGAACTAACAAAATGTGCTGCTGCTTGAGAGAGAGAGCCCGAACCTCCTGATGACCAGGTGCCATGGGATTAAACGCATAGTTTTCATCATTGCTGGCCCCAAGGCAGACTTTGAGCATGAAGGGTATGCTTGTGTCTTCCTCTTGCTGAGACCTGTATACAGTAAGCAATTGCAAAGACACTTTTCCATAGGATGCAGACCCATTAATAGTTTGAGGAGGGCGATCACATAGAGCCTAAATTATAAAGCCCTGGTGGAGGCTAGTCATCCTTGGACTTGACTATCCAAACATCATATTGTTGTTAGCATCTCTTCTTAACGATACACACGAGGTAGACGTCATGTAAAGGGTGAGCTCCGGGTTCTTTTTAAGAAAGCATTTGATTCCTCTTTGTATTGCATTGGTCGTGGATAATACCTGCTGCATGTGCTTTCCTGTGGTTTCTCTTATTGCTGCTCTCCTGTTCAATATGTTCCAGCCTAACATCAAGTACCAAAGCCACTTTTTCCCAGGACAGTGGCACTCCCTGCAGCTTAAAAGTCCCAAATTCAACAGGCCAGATCAATGAAGAGGGAGCTTGGATGATTTATTAGGGCTGATGCTAATATATGCGAGATTAAGATATTTCTTTCTTATTTTCTACACAGTTTCTTCTTTCTTCTTTATTTCTATATCGCTTTAACTGCTGCTCTTCTCTTTGTCGTTATTCCAAAATACTTGACTGTGCCTCTTAAAAGGGTTCAAATCTTATGGATGCATCTCGTTACATATGGTACCCACAATCACTTCAAGTACGTATGTTGTGATCGGTAGTCTCTGTCACCTGCTATACATTCCACCATACAGTTTATGATTCTTTTTTGTATTTGTATTCATCCATTTACACCCTTTTACGTTAAAATAGCTATAGCTTTACTGTATAGTTGCTATAAAAGCTTATAATATGGTATAGTGTGCACTTTAAAAAAAAAATCACTCCACTGCAAACAAAAAAGCATGAATAAAAAACATTGCCATTTACAATGCCAGTAGCTCCAACTCCAACAAATGTGAGACCTATTGCAATGTAAATAACAATGCCATTTATTTATAAGTAAAAAAAAAAAAAAAGAAATGTCATGAGCAATGCTAATAGCTCTAACTTTTCCAAAGGCGAAACCATTGCATTGTAAATGCTTGTTTGAGCATGCGAAGAATGTTGAAGCAAGAGGAAGAAACGGCGTTGACTTGTCTGTTCATCGAGAGTGAGGAATCCAGGATGACGCCCAGGTTCCGTGCGTGGTCCGTCGGGATGGGTGCTTTTCCAAGGGCCTCTGGCCACCAAGAGTCGTCCCAGGCGGAGGGGGAGGTGCCTAGGATGAGGACTTCTGTTTTGTCTGAGTTCAGTTTCAGACGGCTGTGCTTCATCCATTCTGCTACTTCTTTCATTCCTTCATGCAGGTTGGTTTTGGCAGTGTTAGGGTCTCTGGTGAGTGATAGGATCAGTTGAGTGTCGTCGGCGTAGGAAATGATGTTGAGGTTGTGTTGGCGTGCGATGACCGCGAGGGGGCTCATGTATACGTTAAAGAGGGTGGGGCTGAGTGAAGATCCTTGTGGTACGCCGCAGATGACTTCAGTGGCCTCAGATTTGAATGGTGGAAGGCGGACTCTCTGGGTTCTTCCGGTGAGGAACGAGGTGATCCATTCTAGTGCTTTTCTTGGATTCCGACGTTTCTGAGGCGTTGTAAAAGGGTGCTATGACAGACCGTGTCGAAGGCAGCGGAGAGGTCGAGGAGGATGAGGGCGACTGTGTCTCCATTGTCCAGTAGAGTTCGAATGTCGTCTGTTGCTGCGATGAGGGCCGTTTCAGTGCTGTGCTTGGCTCGGAAGCCGGATTGTGAGGAGTCGAGGGATTTGTTGATTTCGAGGAATGCGGCGAGCTGGTTGTTGACCGCTTTCTCGATGACTTTGGCCGGGAAAGGAAGGAGAGAGATAGGGTGGTAGTTTTTAAGTTCTGTGGTGTCAGCTGTGGGTTTTTTCAGGAGGGCGCTGAGTTCGGCATGTTTCCAGCTTTCCGGGAAGGTTGCGGAGTTGAGGGAGCAATTGATGACGTCTCGGAGGTGCGTTGCTATGATGGAGTCTGCTTTGTTAAAGATGTGGTGAGGGCAAGGGTCTGTGGGGGATCCTGAGTGGATGGAGTTCATCAGACGGATGGTGTCCTCAGTGGAGATTGGCTTCCAGTCATTGAGGATGTTCAGGGGGGGTGGGGGTCCTGCAGGGGGTTGGGTGGGTTGGTCTTTGGGTTGGTTGTCGAAGCTGTTGTGGATGTCTGCAATTTTGTTGTGGAAGAATGAGGCTAGGGAGTCGCAGAGGGCTTGAGAGGGGGTGATGTCGTTGGAGTTGGCTGAGGGGTTGGTAAATTCCTTGACGATGTTGAATAATTCTTTGCTGTTGTGGGCGTTGTTATCTAGTCGGTCATTGAAAGCGGCTTTCTTGGCATTCCGGATCAGTTGGTGGTGTATGCGGGTGGCGTTTTTGAAGGCGTCCTTGGTGCTGGTGGTTGGGTCTTTTTTCCAGGCCTTCTCAAGGGAGCGACAGAGTTTCTTGGATTTCTTAAGATCATCGTTGAACCAGGAGGCCTTCTTGCTGCCTAGTTTGATTTGTCGTTTTTTCAGTGGTGCTAGGATGTCGGCGCTGTTGGATAACCATTGGGTGAGGTTGGTGGCTGCTTGGTCTGGGTTTGAGGAGTGGGCTGGGGGGTTTTGAAGAAGAGAAGAGGAGATCTGGTCGATGGTGATTTTGTTCCAGTTTCTTTGCAGAGTGGGTTGGGGGTGGTTGTTGGATGTGGGCTTGCACGATATACAAGTGGTTCAACAATTGAAATAAGTACACCAACACATACTCACACCGGTAACAGTGTGTAGGACTGTTTCACGCGCAGACAGGCCATTTCCATCGCCTCGTCCAGTGCCTAGACCATGTACACGGACCCTACAGAGAGTTGCACAAAGCATTGGGAGAGCCTCCTCTGCTACAGCTAGTGCCCAGCAAGGTGCAGGCATGCTCACCGTATAATCCATTCATAGTGTAAGGAGTGCAGATTTTGCAGGCACAGGACCGGCATGTAGAGCTGGTTACACACAGCAAGGACAATCCGTGTAGGAGCACAAAGATGGTCGATCTATACCAATATACAGATGAAACATACACTCTAAATGACAGCACTTGAGGGGCAGTCTACCACGGAACGCACTGCAGAGGCACATGTATGCTGCAAAAGAAATGCCGATTCAGAAAAGGGGGTGGTGATGGACAG
Organism: Lissotriton vulgaris; assembly: GCF_964263255.1. Lineage (NCBI taxonomy): Eukaryota > Metazoa > Chordata > Amphibia > Caudata > Salamandridae > Lissotriton > Lissotriton vulgaris. The sequence continues at coordinate 511,105,471 of NC_141699.1, forward strand.
AGTATCTGAATTAAACAGAACACTCATACCCAGTCAACAGATCAGGGCTTGATCCATCACGGTCTTTTAGCTCACTGCACAATCCCAGCTCAGACCCTTACTACATGCAAATTAGTCTGTCCCTGGCCCAGTGCATCATGGGAACAGGGCAGACCAAACTACCAAGCCAATTTGTATACTGGGAAGGAAACAAGCTTCCGGGGACCGGTTTCTGGCATTACAGCCGTCTTCGGCCTGGCTTGCTTGAATCCTGATGGTGCAATGAGCAAGGGACTCACATCTGAGTATACCCTTCCACTCTTATGGTGGACAAAACGATTCAGAAAAGGGGGTGGTGATGGACAGAGTATCTGAATTAAACAGAACACTCATACCCAGTCAACAGATCAGGGCTTGATCCTTCACCGTTTTTTAGCTCACTGCACCATCCCAGCTCAGAACCTGGCTACATGCAAATTAGTCTGTCCCTGGCCCAGTGCATCATGGGAACAGGGCAGACCAAACTCCCAAGCCAATTCTTATACTGGGAAGGAAACAAGCTTCCGGGGACCGGTTTCTGTTGCCAGGTTGCCGGGAATGGGGCTGATGTTGGATATTTTACCGTGTCTGGCTTGGGTGACGGTTAACGACGACGAGCCCTCTGGTTTGGTGGCGGCAGCGGTAACGCAAGCAAAGGAGGGACTATATATATATATATATATATATATATATATATATATATATATATATATATATATATATATATATATATATATATATATATATATATATATATATATATATATATATATATATATATATATATATATATATATATATATATATATATATATATATATATATATATATATATATATATATATATATATATATATATATATATATATATATATATATATATATATATATATATATATATATATATATATATATATATATATATATATATATATATATATATATATATATATATATATATATATATATATATATATATATATATATATATATATATATATATCCTACTTGCGGTCGCCAGTAGGTATATATAGTTAGGATTTTTTTCTCCATGTAACTTTTGAAAATTCTATGTCTAATAACTTTGGCGTTTGTGGACGGAATCGGCTGAAATTTTCAGCCCCTGAAAATTTGGGGGGGTTTCGTCAAGGGGGGGGCGAGAAAAAAGGGGGGTCCCAAAACGCGTTTTTCCCATTCATTTTTCCATAGGGCGTTTGGCCTCACTTTTAGCTCGAACGGCTGAATGGATTTGCACGAAACTTGGCAAAATTGTAGGGACTGTTAGCCCGATGTGCCTTTGCTGGGTCTCAATATATGTGCTTCAGTGGATTTTGAGAAATTAACGTTTAAAAAAACAGATATATCTGTGACAGCGTCCCAGATAGCGCACCAGTTCGCGTACTTTTCGCGTAACGGAGCTTTGCGAAGCTGATTGGCTCTCCGGTGTCTGTCAACATTCTAAACAGTCCGTAGCGGCCGCCATCTTGTCTCTCGGTAGGATCGAGAGACAAGAGGAGGAGAAAAACGAAGGGGGAATTTAATGAAAGGGGGCAAGGTAGACCCTTCTTGACCCTCTAGGAATGATGTTGGGGTTATTAAAGGGTCCCGTGGGGCAAATAAAAAAAAATAGATTTTTTTGCGGTAGAAGCGCTTTCCGGTTCGCTAACCGGGTAGCGAATCAGGACGCGAAACGGGAATTCGCCATTTTGTGTTTCGATTTAATTAAATTACAAGATGGAGGAAAAACAATGTGAGAAATGGGTATAAGGGGGTACGGGAGACGTATCCTGACCCCCTATGTTTTCTGAGGGTGGCTGAGGAGGCTCATATATGTTGATACTTGTTTTCCAACGGCTGCGCGTGAGCGTTTTTTTTTTTTTTTTTTTTTTTTTGCTGTGTGGCGTCTGTTAACGTTCGATTCGAAGGAAATCAGGAAGTGCTGACCGCCATTTTGACACTGCGAGTAAATATATTGTTAAAAATAATTGTTATAAATTAATCCGTATTGATAAACATTGTCTGCGCCAACTTGCTTTTTTTCCAATGCCACACTTTTGTCGTGCACCGCAGCCATTTTAGATGCCTTGACCAGACCCACTCTCTGCACGCCGCCGATCGTGACCTCTGTTAACGTTCGATTCGAAGGAAATCAGGAAGTGTTGACCGCCATTTTGTAACTGCGAGTAAATATATTGTTAAAAATAATTGTTATAAATTAATCCGTATTGATAAACATTGTCTGCGCCATCTTGCTTTTTTTCCAATGCCACACTTTTGTCGTGAACGGCAGCCATTTTAGATGCCTTGACCAGACCCACTCTCTGCACGCCGCCGATCCTCAGCATGGCTGCCCACCCTCGCAAGCATCTCCCCCACGCACTGGTCACCCCCGCTCTCTGTCTTATGCATGGGCCATAAACCTCCCCCCATCTGGGCTGATCTTCCCTGAGAATCACACCCTGTGCCCGCCCAACACCACCCTTTCACCCTATTCACTACCGCACCCTCTGACATTCCTCTTCCTTTGTGTCTGATTGTCCAGGCCGGTCCCAGGCTATCACCTAGCCCTTCGGGTGTAGTTTATGGCCTCAACTGTAAAGAATCACCCCTCTTCAAAGGAGTTACAGTAGATCAAGGCCCCCACACGATGAGATCCGTCACACCACACGCGTTCCTACTATCTGATAACCATCCTGTATTGTGATTGGGGAGGGGATTCTCACTGTGAGGGTGTGTGGGACCGAGCCTGAAGCGGAAGATTTCAGGGATGCCTTTTTGTACATCAAAGTCTTCACAATTATGTGTCACATTAAAAATATATAGCACTCCAACAAAGTAGTAGGATTATAACACTTTAATAACTTATAAATAAATACATCGCAACAAAAACAGTAAACACCTTAAAAATTTTTTTATTAAAACAGAAGCAACAATGGTCAGTAGCGGTCTGTTGTGCGAATAGTCCCAAGGCAGCACAACGTGCTGAGTTCTGGACGGCACCCAGATGATGTCACCTGGGTGCCGCACTGGTTTTGGTATCCTACAATGCTGCTCCGAAAAACTGCGTGGGGCGCCCCGGGGGGGTGTGGGGGGAGAGGCGGCGTGAACGGGCCTCCCCAGGTGGAGGCTCGTCTGTTGTAGTGGGGCGCCCCTTTAGCGTTTCACTTGCCATTCAGCCCGCTTTTGCTACACCGTGCCTCATCCGCCATTCAGCTGTTTACCGCCTGCTCTTGCTGCTACAGCGTCTCGTTCACCATGTAGTTGAGTTGCTCCCACTCTTGCGGTGCAGCGATAGGCGGCTGCCACAGGACTCTTAAAATGGCGGCCGGCTCTTCAGAGGTTTTCCGCCCGCTTTTGCTGCACTGTGCCTCGTCAGTAGCGGTCTGTTGTGCGAATAGTCCCAAGGCAGCACAACGTGCTGAGTTCTGGACGGCACCCAGGTGATGTCACCTGGGTGCCGCACTGGTTTTGGTATCCTACAATGCTGCTCCGAAAAACGGCGTGGGGCGCCCCGGGGAGGCGGTGTGAATGGGCCTCCCCAGGTGGAGGCTCGTCTGTTGTAGTGGGGCGCCCCTTTACCGTTTCAGTTGCCATTCCACCCGCTTTTGCTACACTGTGCCTCATCCGCCATTCAGCTGTTTACCGCCCGCTCTTGCTGCTACAGCGTCTCGCTCACCATGTAGTTGAGTTGCTCCCACTCTTGCGGTGCAGCGATAGGCGGCTGCCACAGGACTCTTAAAATGGCGGCCGGCTCTTCGGATTTGGGCCTGGTCCACTAAAATGGCCCTGGGACACCTTGGAACTCGGACGCTTGTCTGCTAGGGCTTGGGCTCCATTCTCGAAAGCGTCCCCTCAGCCTTGAAGATTCTACAAAAGTCTTGGGGGCCCCTGACTCCCGCAGGCTTCCGGTGAGGAGCGGCTGCCATGATTGCTTGCGGAATGGCCACGACGGAGCTACGAGATGGTGGTGCTCTCATGCTGATGCCAGCTTCAGTCTGAAACATCCAGAAACACTGTAGACTATCAATTCGATGAGTTCCGGTGGAGCCCCAACGTGACCCGGTAGGGAAGAACTTGCCCTCCCCTTTTTTGAGTGATGGTTCTTGTTGCCTGTCCCCTCTGTTGTCATCTAACGGAACCTTTTTTGATTGCCGAGTGAGAAAAAAAAAGGTGGGTCTTTCATCGTTTTAATCCAATGAAAAGTGTTATTTTTAGGTCATATGATCAAGCCTTCCATCATTAGGAAACCAAAAGTAAAATGAACCAATGAAAAGTTTTATAAACAAGTCACATGACCTGTTATGCGGCTTTGGGTTATAAAAAGCATACAAAACCCGTTGGCCCATGAGGCGGCGTCAGTAGCGGACCGATGTGCGAATAGGCCGAAGGCAGCACAACGCGCAGAGATCCGGATGGCACTGAGGTGGTGTCCAGCAAGTTGCACTGGTGTGGCCATCCTACAATGCTGCGCCGAAAGACGGCGTGGGGTGCCCGGGGGGAGGCGGTGCGAACGGCCTTCTTCCGCCTCCCCAGGTGGAGGCACCTCATGTGCAGTGCGGCGCCCCTTAGCGTTTCACTCGCCGTCCTGCTGAGTTGCGCCCGCACTTGCTGCTACAGTAGGCCGAAGGCAGCACAACGCGCCGAGATCCGGATGGCACCGAGGTGGTGTCCAGCAAGTTGCCGCACTGGTGTGGCCATCCTACAATGCTGCGCCGAAAGACGGGGTGTCCAGCTGAGTTGCGGTCACTCTTGCTGCTACAGTACGACGAAGGCAGCACAACGCGACGAGATCCGGATGGCACCGAGGTGGTGTCCAGCAAGTTGCCGCACTGGTGTGGCCATCCTACAATGCTGCGTCGAAAGACGGCGTGTCCAGCTGAGTTTCTCCCACTTTTGCGGTACAGTGACTCGAACGCGGTGAGATCCGGATGGCACCGAGGTGGTGTCCAGCAAGTTTCACTGGTGTGGCCATCCTACAATGCTGCGCCGAAAGACGGCGTGTCCAGCTGAGTTGCGGTCACTCTTGCTGCTACAGTACGCCGAAGGCAGCACAACGCGACGAGATCCGGATGGCATGGAGGTGGTGTCCAGCAAGTTGCCGCACTGAAAGGCAATGATCATATTTTCTACTCTTGCTATAGTTGTTCATGCACTGAGGGTGCTGTAGAAAAAAATAGATCAATGTACCCGATGCAGCACTATAGTGCAACATACACAGCACCTGGGGTGTCAAGAGTGAACAGGTCCTAGCTGCTTAACCAATGACTGACAAATGCTATATTAAACACTTACATAGGTTATAGACCATATATAGTTAGGAATTAGAATTTACAAAACCTTAATTTACTCGCACAAAACCATAGAAATTCGCATATATAGTTAGTTGCAATAACTATATATCGCGCACCCGCAATCCACTGCTGATGATGTCACCTATTACATCATTCAAGACATGGTCAGTGACATCACTGATGACATCACTGATGACATCTCAAATGACATCACTGATGACAACATCCAGTGACTGTATGTTTCTGTAAAGTTAAAATATGTCTTACATATTGAAGAATGAGTGGATGTATAAGTGTCTGGATGAAGGATTTAGTAGGTGCATGACTGACTGTATGAGTGTGATTAAATGTGTCTCACTGAGTGCATGGGTTAGTGACTAAACTGTCTTAATTTGTGCATCATTATGTCTGTTGTTCTGTAAACTGTTGCATGTGTTGATAAGTAGCTATATGAGTAACTATATGGGTTATTGATTGGTTGCCCACGTATTTGTATGGGAGACCGAGTGTGTGTGTGGGTGGCTGGGAGGTGTATGACTCTGTGCATAGATGTGTGAGCAGTTGATTCACTAGATGTATGGTTTCAAAAGTGCATGTGGAAACAGCTGTATGGGCGGTTGACTGTGTGCATGAGTGTATTGGTGAGTGAATGGATATCTCAGTGCTACATGTCAAAGTAAGTACATATGTAAAACACAGTACATGTGAGAGTTGACATATATAAATAACTGTGCATAAGAGCCAGTGAATGTGTGAGTGGCTGTATGGTTCATTGTGAACTTGTATCAGGGATTGTATAAGAGAGTAAATATGTGTTAGTATATGTTTGAATAAGTAAAGTTTGTATAACTGTATAGTTGAGGAAATGGAGGTGTGATTGATTCTTTGCATGACTGACTAGGTGTGTGAGTAACTCCATGGATGAGTGACAGTCTGTGAGTGTCTGTTTACACTGATTGTATCTAAGGTTATATTAGAGTCTGAAGAGGTTCATCGTATTATCACATGAATGATATCATCAGTGATGTGATCAGTAATGTCAAATGAGATGTCATCAGTGATGTCATCAGTGATGTCATCAGTGATGTCATTTGAGATGTCATCAGTGATGTCATTTGAGATGTCATCAGTGATGTCACTGACCATGTCATGAATGATGTAATATGTGACATCATCAGCAGTGGATTGCGGGTGCGCGATATATAGTTAGTGCAACTAACTATATATGGAATTTCAATGGTTTTGTGTGAGTAAAATAAGGTTTTGTAAATGCGAATTCCTAACTATATATGGTCTATAACCTATGGTTTTTTCAGTGAATTTTCAAGGTTTTGTAAATGCTAATTCCTAACTATATATGGTCTATAGCCTATGGTTTTTTCAGTGAATATATATATATATATACATACATATATAAACATATATCATCTGTATATCTATATAAATACAAACATAAATGCATGCATACATATACTTATATGCATACAGATGCATGTTATTTACATGAAAGTTGAAAAAACACTAATAAAAGCAAAGCTAAAAAGCCACCTCATTACAAACAGAATGGCTTTAACTTAAACGAGGGCGAGATCTATTGCATTTTCAATGCTTGTTTACTTTGGTTCCATCAAGAAGGCATTCAGATGTGTCGCACATTTGCCATAAATTCTGAATGTTAGCACTCTAGTTGCACATTAGATCACTGTAGTAAAGCTACTGCTCACCAGGGACGTCTGCTGCTGGTATTCAAAGTGCATGTTTCAGTCTGCATGTCAGAATTTTTTTAATGAAATAGAACAGTGTTAGAAACGGGACCCTGGTCGGCCAAGACTCGCGTCGAGGTCAGTCAGGGATCACCATTTCTAAAGTCAGGGCAGGGGAGTCACACACCAAGGCAACCCCCACTCGCCCTCTAGGTAGCGTGGCGCGAGCAGTCTAGGCTAAACTTGGAGGCGGTATGAGTTAAGTATTTGCACACGCACCCCAGCAACAACACCCAAGGCCCACCACAAAGAAAGACTCCACACAAGGATATATATCAAAAATAGCCTTTGTATTTATAATAAACAAAATACATTAGATAACACACGCAAACTGTACAATGTGCCAGAGGCACGGGCAGAATTTACAAGGGGAATTATTTACAGGACAGGGCCACCTGGACCACTGTCAGGGGTAGGCACTTGTTAGAAAATAATACTGGTAGATATACACTTATGTCGTAAACATAGAATGAGTAGCACCAAAATTACCAATGCAACACACATCCAGTAATCACTGGAACAGTAAGGACCTCCTACGCAATCCTAAAACACTGTAGGAAATCACGCAGGTAACTAGGACCTAAGGAAGGAATACCAACACCTAAGCAATTCACTCTTAGCAAAGGGAGGAAACCTAAACATAAAATGAACCATCAACACTCTACTATGCAGGTCACATTTAGCATAATGGATAAACATAAACAATCCTCTCTGCAGGTCACATTTATCAAAAGGGGATAACAATAAGAATACCTAATCAGGTTACTTTTAGAAAAGGTAAGCAGAATCAACATTTCACTGTGCAGGTCACATTTAGTACAGTGGATAAACCTAAACAATCCTCTCTGCAGGTCACATTTGGCAAAAGGGGATAACCATAAGAATACCTAATCAGGTCACTTTTAGAAAAGGTAGAGGTTAGAACACATGCGCAAGAATTACATAACAAGAAATTACAATGCGCGGGGTGCACAAAGCACAACACTCAAAAGGGTCCCTCAGGCCAACTGGCCTCGAAAGGGGCGGAATGCCCTGAGTCTCAGTGTCAGGGGGGGTCTGCGCAGGCAGCACAGACACAAAGCCTAAACGTGGCAACTGTCCACTAAGTGCTGGACAGTTGTAAATATGACTGAGCAACGTTGGAGCCAGGAGGGCTCAAGAACAAGGTGGGGAGACACAGTGTGGGAGCCTCGGGGCTACAACCAACTGACTGCCTGTGTCCCCCTAGAGCCTCTCAGGGGCTCGCAAAGCAGATGCGCAAATAAGAGCTCAGTGCTCTCAAAATATTCCAAGTGCCCCAGAGCCTCTCTCAGGGCTCTAAATGATGTGGGCAATGAGCCTCGCTGGGCTCAGGATCAACTGTGGGTCATGAGCCTCTCTGGGCTCGCACAACGGACAAAGGGGGCGTTGGAGTCCCTCAGGGGGGACTCAAGAGCATAGTGGCCCCTCAGAGCCTCGGGGCTCTTAACTCACACAGGCCGGCTTCATGGGAGTCCCCCACGGGGGACTCGGGAATCAACTATAGCCCCAAGAGCCTCTGGGCTCAACACAACGAGGGCCTCGCTCGGCCCGCACACGGAAGGGGAGGGGCGGCACCGACAGCGTGCCCCGAAGCCCTCCTCCCTTCCCTCGCTCTCCCTCGGCCCTGCTACACTCACCGGGTCTCCTGGTAGCAGCGCGGGGCTCCTCTCTTCACTCGGGAGCCTCGCGGACACGGGAGCAGGCTTCCTCGGTCTCCCGCCTGGCCTCGTCACGACGTCCTCCCGCCTGACTTCCGCCGGGGCCGCCAATGGCAGCGCGGCCCTGGGGGTCAGGGGGGCGGGACTTCCGGGTCGCGGAAGGCAGCGGCCCGGCAACAGCTTTCGGTGCTCCTGGGCTGCGGCGGTGATTCCTTGGCAATGCCGGGTGGGCACCGGCTCGAAATTAAATCAGCACAACGGGGCAATGCCGGGTGGCACCGGCCTTCAAATTAAAAATAAAGCGAGGTGGGCACTCGCTCGCTCCAAAAATCGGCGCCAATGCCGGGTAGGCACCGGCAATATCGACAAAGCGCTCCCAGCACTCTGGGAGCACAGGATCAGCGCGCTCAGCGCTGGAAAGACAAGCAAAGCGCTATTGAGCGCTGGGGCATAAGGAAAGCGCTCCTAGCGCTACAAATCCAAGGAAAGGGCTTCCAGGCACAGCAACAGCTCCAGCAGGGTCTGGAGGCAGGCAGAGGGGCAAGGCAGGGCCAGAGCCAGCACACTGGGTCTCCAGGCAGGGAGACAGCCAAGTGGCGGTCCTCTTGGCCCCTGCAGCAGCAGCAGCCCCCTCTGGTAAGATCCTAGGCAGAACCAAGAACAGGACAAATTGTATGGGGACACAGCCCCTTCTTATACAGAAAAACCCCTTTGTCTCAGGGTGCAGGGTGGGGGAAAACCAGTCGCAGCTGGTTCTGAAGTACTCTGTTTACCCCAACCACCCTCTCTATTCACTGGCAGGGCTAGGGCCATCAGTCGCACTACAGGGGGTGGAGCCAGCATTGTCCGGGGAAAGTCCAGGCCCATCAGGGAACGGGTGCACTCCTCCCAAGCCATCAAACATGCTGATCTCACACTCACCACCGGGCAGACCCATCCAGCCTTCCTGGAGCCAGGCTCACCAGCCAGCTCCAGCCAATCACACCGCAGGCATATTTTCCAGTAATATGCCAAGTCCCAGAAATGGCATTTCTACTCATGACACACACATGCCACATACACCATTGCAAAGCATTCATTCTCACGAACACGCACATACCAAACTCGAGCATGCACTCCCCACGCATCAGGAATTACTAGGGACACAGACATTCCCCATGCATCCCTATGGGAGAGCAGGCCAGCCTAACTACATGCACGCACTTTACTCTGGGACACAGAGAAAAAAGTGCGCACAGACCAGAAAATCATCCATACATATCACAGATTAAAAGCAAAAAGATTAGGGGTGAACCTGCCTTAAGGGCCAAGTCCAACAAACAGGATTTGAGAAGTCACTCAAAATGATCCTTAATTTTTGTTTCTGAAGCACTAATCATACTTTCTATGGCAAAATTAACCCCCTCATGTTGTTCCTTTTTAAATTGAGTGTTTTCAGGCTTACCACTTCATTCCAATCAAGATGGCTTCTGGTGTGCCATACTTTTGTCATAAGTAAGACTGTTAGCGCTCTAGTTGTTCTTTAGAACACTCTGGGACATTCTGTCATTGGGCTACACTTGGGGTACATCTCGGTGATATTTGGGCTACATTTAGGCTCTTTTGTCTCTGGTGGCCATCTTGGGAGACTGTATGTCAGAATTTTTTAATGAAATTGAAGAGGGTTTGAGAAGTCACTCAAAATGTGCCCTAATTTTTCTTTCTGCAACACTAATCATAATTCATATGGCAAAATATACCCCCTCATGTTGTTTCTTTTTAGGGCTCGCCTGCTGTGCTCATGAGCACAGCTGGCAAGCTCTATAGGGGCTTATCCAGTGTTGAACCACCACTGGCGATTCCTTGCAGTGCATGAAGCGCGTGCACAATGCCACCAGCCGCCTGCCTGCCTGCCTCGCATTACCACATCAAAGACAGCCCTCCCAGCGCATTTGTCACCCCCTAATTATTCACGGCCTTTTACAACTTGTGCTCGCATTTCCCTCCTCCCCCTTCTGGGTCCTTATCTCCTCGCATTCCCCCCTCCCTTCTCGCCCAGCCCTTTGATGCTCTGCTGTAGTCTGCCTCTAAACCTGTCGTCCCATCTTTCACCCTCTCGCTTCCCCCTTACCTCGCCATTGACGATCTCTCTCATGTGTGAGTGCTACCTGAGCTTGTTCTGTGAGGAGTGCACTCGTTGATGCTGCTGGCATTAAGACACGGCAGTTCCTTAGCGGCGACACGTTGTCACCACTCCACCCTGTGTTCCTCGACAGCTCACACTGGGGCTGCGGGTGCCGAGCAACCTGGGCATTGTTTAACACATAATTTCCATGGAAGGTAAACAAAACCAAAATATTCTTCTTACTCGAGTCAGACTTCTTCTGCAGGCCAGTACCCTCCTTTCTGAAGCAGAGACGGCCAGTGTGCAAGTCCTGTATCTGCCGTAAAGCGAGCGCCCATACTTTTGGTTTGCTGAACATTGTACTGTTGGAACACATCCCTCTATTTTTAAACATGTTCAGTGGCAACACGCATCACCCGCAAATTGTTTACTGATTTAGCATTGTTGGGGGCCATTAACTGCTTTTTAGATACAGAATGTGGTCAAAGACGACTTTATCAATGCCAGTGATGCCATGCCAGCCTGCATTACCAAAATACTTTAGGACACACTGTAATTTCTATACGCCGAACATGAACGACCCCTGTATCATTGGCTCCTCTCCACGCAGCGGATTTCCCCTACTTGTGTACTGCTTACTTGAATTGGATTCAAGTGGTCCCCGCATTTCCTCGTAGTCGAGGGAAATCACTCACTGCTTCCCCCTGAAACTTACCGTAAATACTATAAGAGAAGTGCACAGGTGCTCCTGCATGCACCAACTTGCATACATGTTTTAAATGCTTAAGTACTGAACTAAACTAATGATCTTGCTAATTACTGGCTATACACAGAATCTACTTGGCCTCGTGCTCCTCTGGCTGGCCAATCAGGATCGAGCCTTGCGAGTCCAGCAAGGCCTCCAACAAGGGGCAAAACACTGATCTTCTCATACAGCTCTTCTCCGGGGCAAAGAGCAGCGACGAGGTGAGCCAGACAGAAAGAATTGGAGTTTGCCTTTATTTTAATAGCTCCATCGGACTGAGTAATAGAGATGGATAAAATGGTGACCTCTGCGCCCAGCCTGTCCTGCAAGGTTGAAACAATAATATTCTCTAAACATCCAGACAAACAAATAACATTTATGTTAGATTTTGCCTGCTCGTTTGGTTTGTCCTCCGCCCTTTATCTAATCTCCCCGTGGCTGCACGCATTTCAAATGTGCTTGGCCGCTGCATGTTTTTTTTGTCCTCTGCTTTTTAACTAATCTCTCCGCATTATATTATCACCAGATACCGCACTATATATTAGCTTTCTCAGTAAACAAGTCATAACCGTTTTAGGGAGTTAAAGTAACTTATATTGCACAATTGCTTTCCAAGCCAAAACTTATAACAAAAAAAAGTATTATTAATCACATAGACAGAATCTAATGAGTTTGCCAATGCTTGTTTATTAAGGCTGCTCGTAGAAGAGGTGTTGCATACATAAATAAATTAGTCCACGCAGGGATACAGGAGCCTCGAGTTCCCTGCACGTCCAGAGTAAGGGTCGAGTGACACTCTAACCGCAGCTTTCAATGAGCCAAAACCTAGACGTAGGTCTGCATTGAACCCTAATAATGCATAGAACTATCACTGTGCATCTCGTGACATGGCACAAGTTCTATTCTAACTAAAGAAATTCTGTGCCAATATGTTTTATTCTCATCACATCTTATATTCTAAAGCAATTTACGGCTCACAAGTTTAAATAATCATAATGACCAAAATAAATTACCAAGGACTTACGCTTATAGTTATAAAGTACAGTGATACTTTTGACCATATCAGAAAATGCTATGAAAGAAATTATCTTAATTGGTGCACGACTGTCACCTAGTGGTTTATTGTGTTCAGTAAATTCATGACAGATGGAAATTAGTAAATTAGGGGCACAAGCATCAAAGCTTTTTGCGATCGTACACAGCGCGATTTTCAGAAATTGGCTGTTGCAATCGGAAAATGGGCTTTTGAGATGCATGAAACTATTTGGCATGCGCGATTTCGATAATCACAATTTTTGAGATTTCCCAAATTGCAATTAAGGAATCAAGATTTGCGATTCCTTAAATGCAATGCAAGAAGCATTGTGAAATACCAATTTCGCTATTTGGGGCAAAAAATTACTGAGCAATTGAACTGGTCGGTAATTTGCAAAAACTTAGAAAAATGCACTAAAGTGCATTTTTCAAAGTTTCATGTTGCACACACACATGCCCTTGGGGCATGTGTGTGTGCTACATGGGTGCACATCACAATTTCAGGGGTGCAACAGGGTGTCCTTTTGACACCCTTGAAATTGCATGCGCAATTTGCGAGTACCTATTGGGATTCGCAAATTGCGCATGCAATCTCTCATTCATTCCTATGGGCCTGTAGGTCCATAGGAATGAATGGGAAGCCATTCCTTAATTGCGACTCGCAATTTGCGAGTAGCATTTAAGGAATGTTTGGAATCACTATTTTCATAGCAATTCCTACATGCATAGGCTTTTGCAAGTCCTCAATTGCAGTTCCTTAAAAATCGCAATCAAGGACTCGCAAAAGCATGTCTTGATGCATGTGCCCTTTAGTAAGGCGTTTCGGTGAGAATGTGTAGCACAAATAATCGATACCTTGCAGGAAGCAACATATCACAATAGGAAGTGATCATCCATTAGAAACCACCCCCAAAAGTTTGTATGTTATATAAAGTCACATGTAAATGAGCACTATCTGAAGTAAGGTAGTCTTCTAATAATGGATGTTGAAATGCCTTGCACAATAGAATCTGCAATTCCACCCTCACCCCTACCACCTATCAGGGGCAGTGCCTTCGGGTGTCTAATCAGCCAGCCCACTTCCTATCAAAGTCGCAATTATATTTCTATGCATGTGAACTTCCGTTTCAGGATTTTTGAAGGAGTTTCAAGATATTTTCAGAGCTTCCCCTTGCTCAAAAATATGTCGTTCCTAATACGTATTTTTTCCATGGACTTGATTGCTTGGGTTGCTTGCAAGAAAGTGTCACTCTCAGTATCACACATTTGGTTGTCGAATGTCACTCATAACTACACTGAAACTTTGAAAAAGTCACACATGCAATTTGAAAAATTGGCAGCTTTGTTGATCCTCGCCACCAGTGTGTAGTCTCAAACCATAAAAGATCCACCCAGAAACCTCAAAGTTGAACAACAGTCGAATATTTATAATACACGTCAGCAGCGCCAGCTTTTGGACGGTGCGGGCGGTGTGACTGCACCGGGTGTCAAGCTGGGGGGTCGCCATTTGCACATGCCTTCTGAAAATAAGCATAATTGACAGCCCCAGGGGCAATTCCATCCTTTCCCCTTGGTGGCATGTGAGGTGGCGTTGCACTTCATTTGTGCGGCACTCTGGCACTTATTTTTTGGCACCAGGACCCTGTGCTCCAGTGGCTTTACCAAACGACTGGTGGTGACAGTATCTAGTGCGGCTTGGCTGGTCATTGTGAATCACTCATGCATGCCTTCCTACTGGTTAATTGAAATTGGTGTGGCTGATACCGGCAATAAGAAGCTACGTACCAGGTGAAGTACACAACTGGACTTGAAAGTGAATGTGGGTGGCAGCGGTGCCTAGAATTTGTTCTGCTTCAGATGTGGTGTGCTCGGAACCCATTTCCCTTCTTTTGCCACCCGCGTACCTGCCCTGCACATCTAGACTGCCCGAAGTCACTTTGTTTAAAACATTTCTTAAAGCTGACTGCAGCTGCTTACTGTTCCCATTCACTATGGGCTCTGAGCTTGCAGCTGTTTTCAGACGCACAGACCCCATCCTGCCTTAGCACCTCCAGCTGATCCCACTGGGAGCAGAGAGTTGAAAAAACTTTTTCTGGAATGAGAAAAGGTAAGGATTTGAACAGGTACTGCTCTAGAGGTGCAAGTGTATGGCCGGCCTATGACCACTGGAAATCTCTGTTTGCACGTAACAATCGGCAATCGATTTTCACTCTATTTGCACAGATTTTCATCTGTGAAGCACACACCAGACGTTCTGACAGTATCACAGACTGTTAGATAAGTGAAGCATATATTGCAACACAGAACACCAAATTGCCTCATCATGGAATGATAGAACTGATATTACTGACAGATCAGGTCATTGGTTTTACACAATAGGAGCTTGAAAACAAAAAATCCGTTTATCACATTAGCTGATGTTCTCCTCTGATAATTTGTAAAGGTGAAAGAACAGAGGACTTAAATAAGCTTTACCTAGACTGGGCGATTTGGTGCTGTGCCCGTGAAAAATTGAATCGGTCTTAGACATAAATACAAACACGAATTTAAATGTTATTGAAATAAGATCATCTTTTCTCTGTCACAAACCCTTACGGAACCCACAGGACCACCACACCCACCACCACTACATCCACCACCACATCCACCACTACATCCACCAACACATCCACCACCCCATCCACCACCACCGCATCCACCATCACCACATCCACCGCACCCACCACCACCGCATCCACAACACATCCACCATCACATCCACCACCACCACATCCACCGCATCCACCACCACATCCACCACCACATCCACCACTTCCACCGCATCCACCACCACCACATCCACCACCACCACCACATCCACCACCGCATCCACCACCACCACATTCACCACCACATCCACCACCACATCCACCACCACATCCACCACCACATCCACCACCACCTCATCCACCACCGCATCCACCACCACTACATCCACCACACCCACCACCATCACTTCCACCGCCACCGCATCCACCATCACCACCACATCCACCATCACATCCACCACCACATCCACCACCACATCAACCATCACCTCCACATCCACCATGAAATCCACCACCACCACCACATCCACCACCACTTCCACCGCATCCACCACCACCACCACATCCACCACCACCACATCCACCACCACCACATCCACCACCACATCCACCACCTCATCCGCCACCTCATCCACCACAGCATCTACCACCACCACATCCACCACACCCACCACCATCACTTCTACCACCACATCCACCACCACGTCTGCCACCACATCCACCACCACTTTCACCACATCCACAACCACCACCACCACATCCACCACCTCCACCACCTCCACCACATCCACCACCTCCACCACATCCACCACCTCCACCACATCCACCACCTCCACCACATCCACCACCACCACCACATCCACCATCACATCCACCACCACCACCACATCCACCACCACATCCACCATCACCTCCACATCCACCATGAAATCCACCACCACATCCACCACCACCACCACATCCACCACCACTTCCACCGCATCCGCCACCACCACCACATCCACCACCACCACATCCACCACCACCACATCCACCACCACCACATCCACCACCACATCCACCACCTCATCCACCACAGCATCTACCACCACCACATCCACCACACCCACCACCATCACTTCTACCACCACATCCACCACCACTTTCACCACATCCACAACCACCACCACCACATCCACCACATCCACCACCACCACATCCACCACCACATCCACCACCACATCCACCCCACATCCACCACCATCACCACCACATCCACCATCACCACCACATCCACCATCACCACCACATCCACCATCACATCCACCGCATCCACCACCACATCCACCACTTCCACCGCATCCACCTCTTCCACCGCATCCACCACCACCACATCCACCACCACCACCGCATCCACCACCACCACATCCACCACCACCACATCCACCACCGCATCCACCACCACCGCATCCACCACACCCGCGACCATCACTTCCACCACCACCGCATCCACCATCACCACCACATCCACCACCACCACCACCACCACCACCACCACATCCACCACCACATCCACCACCACATCCACCACCACATCCACCACCACATCCACCATCACCTCCACATCCACCATGAAATCCACCACCACATCCACCACCACATCCACCACCACATCCACCACCACCACATCCACCACCACCACCACATCCACCACCTCATCCGCCACCTCATCCACCACCGCATCCACCACCACCACATCCACCACACCCACCACCATCACTTCCACCACCACATCCACCACCACTTTCACCACATCCACAACCACCACATCCACCACCTCCACCACATTCACCACCACCACCACATTCACCACCACCACCACCACATTCACCACCACCACCACATTCACCACCACCACCACATCCACCCCACATCCACCACCATCACCACCACATCCACCACCACCATATCCCCCAGATCCAACACCACCACCACTATATGTGTGTGGCTCTGTGTGTGTGTGTAGGTGCAAATGCAATGTTCTTAGATTTTCGTCACAATAAAATACACTGAACATAATCTTCACAAAAGTTATTTACAAAAGTTTAAGCTATTGCCATTATAAATTACAATAGCTTTTATTTAAGTATTAATTATTTACAAAATTAAAAGCCATTGTTATTTGTAATATCAAGACATCTAAGTCACGTAAATACAACACACATTGCATTACAAATGCTATAGGTGTCACATTTGCAAAAGTTAAAACTATTGACATTGTAACTGACAAAGCTATTAATTTTGCTACTTTCAAAACCAGCACATAAATAAAAAAGTGTCATTTACAATACCAATAGCTCAAACTTTCCTAATGCGAGACCTATTGCATTTCCAATGCTTGTTAAATTAAATGTTTTAAGAGTTACCACTTTATTCCAATCAAGATGGCTTCAGGTGTGCCATACCTTTGTAATAAGTAGGACTGTTAGCGCTCTAGTTGTTCTTTAGAACACTCTGGGACATTCTGTCATTGGGCTATACTTGGGCTACATCTGGGTGATATTTGGGCTACATTTGGGCTCTTTTGTCTCTGGTGGCCATTTTGGGAGACTGCATGTCAGAATGTTTTAATGAAATAGAAAAGGATTTGAGAAGTCACTCAAAATGTGCCCTAATTTTTCATTCTGCAGCACTAATCATACTTTCTATGGCAAAATATACCCCCTCATGTTGTTTCTTTAAAAATTAAATGTTTTAAGAGTTACCACTTTATTCCAATCAAGATGGCTTCAGGTGTGCCATACCTTTGTAATAAATAGGACTGTTAGCGCTCTAGTTGTTCTTTAGAACACTCTAGGAGGCTGCAGTAGAACACAAAGGAATCAACTGACAGTCTCTGTCCTTGTTGGATGTACATGTTTTACTGAGAATGTCAGACTTCATTTTCACATGACTGAGAAAGATAATGTGAATTTACAGAAAATATGCTTTCAGTTTAGCTTATAGATCTCCTTCCAAACCACTGTGGGAAAATCATGAGATATTAGTTTTCTTTCAAACAATATTCATGATATCACAGCAGAAGGTTTTTTCACATGGTAAAATCACCTTAGAACCCACCACAATTCCTAAAACGAGTATGGTACCATCAACAAATGATTTATAATGTAACTAAAGTCCTAAAACCCTCTATTAACTACAATGCTTTTTAATGAGGTGCTATCATGTATATTGGTCCCAAGATGGCTGCCAACACTTCTTGGATGAAGTGCTGACAGCCAATCAGATCAGATGTGTGGTTAGGCTCCGCCCAGATATATATCTTTTTTTGAACCTAAATTACTCAAAATCCACTGGAGCACATATATTGAGACCTAGCAAAGGCACATCGGGCTAACAGTCCCTACAATTTTGCCAAGTTTCGCGCAAATCCATTCAGCCGTTCGAGCTAAAAGTGAGGCCAACCGCCCGATGGAAATTAACATGGGAAAAACGCGTTTTGGGACCCCCCTTTTTTCTCGGCCCCCCCTTGATGAAACCCCCCCAAATTGTCAGGTGCTGCTCAGAAACAAAATGTTCCATTTTCCTGAAAATTTCAGCCAATTCCGTCCACAAACGCCAAAGTTATTAGACATAGAATTTTCAAAAATCCCATAGAGAAAAAATCCTAACTATACATACCTACTGGCGACCACCAGTAGGTAATTACCTACTGGCGGTCGCCAGTAGGTATATATAGTTAGGATTTTTTTGAATAGGGATTTCTGAAAATTCTATGTTGAATAACTTTGGCTTTGAAAGACGGAATTGGCTGAAATTTTCATGAAAATGGCACATTTTGTTTCTGAGCGTCCCCTGAAAGTTTGGGGGTGTTTCGTGAAGTGGGGGCCGAGAAAAAAGGGGGGTCCCAAAACGTGTTTTTAGCATTGAGTTTTCCATAGGGCGGTTGGACTCAGTTTTAGCTCGAACGGCTGAATGGATTTCTATGGAACTTGGCAAAATTGTTGGGACTGGTAGCCCGATGTGCCTTTGCTAGGTCTCAAGATATGTGCAATAGAGGCTTTTGAGTAATTTAGGTTCAAAAAAATAAATATATCTGTAAGCGCGCTCCGGTACGCGCACCGGGGAGCGCTCCGGGCGGGGTACGCGACTTGCGCACGGAAAGCTGATTGGCTCCCCGTTGTCTGTAAACATTCTAAACAGTCCGGAGCGGCCGCCATCTTGTGTCTCGGTAGGATCGAGACACAAGAGGTGGCCAAAACAAAGGGGGAAATGACCATAAGGGGGCAGAGTAGATCCTCCCTGACCCCCTAGGTTTGATGTGGGGGCTTTAAAAGGGCCCGCGGGGCAAAACAAAAAAATGTTTTCGTTTTTTTGCGGGGGGAGCGCCCGGTACGCGCACCGGGAGGCGGTCCGGGGAGCGTAATATGGGGAAAAAAGAATGATAGCATTTTCAAATATTGTATGTTTATTGATTGTTCTTTTTGTTGTTTTTTTTAGTTTTTTTTAATTTACGTAGCAACATGTAGGTACCAATGCAGATAGTAAAAATAAATAAACACCGTCTCCTTTGTAGATATCTTGCAAGTTGTTTCAGAAGTTATTGTGGTATATGGAATTCATACCATAGTCTGTCAGGAAAGCAGAAACAATATGGAGGCAGGAGATGATAAAGAGATGTTAAATACACAATGGAGATAATATAGTTGGAGAAAGGAAGTAACTATGAGCAAACTTACTATGTAACACAAAAAAGTTGCACAGTATATTTTAAGTCTCACTTTGTATTATATCTTTTTGGGTACTATTTCATAATTTTCAAATAAAAAAGAATAATGTCTCAAACAATTTTAACTTTTAAATTTATTGTTCAGATTTTTCAAAATCTAAAAGAATTTGTAACATCAATTCATCAGGTATGTCCTCCTTTTCATTCCATGATTCATATTCTTCTACACATTCAATTAATTCTTCGTCTAATGTGTCATCCAAAAAGTCAATTTCATCATTTTCTTCATTTGGATTGTTTTCAATCTTAATTTGAAAGGAAATTTTATTTTCTTTCTGTTGTTCTTCCATTTTCTTGCAGTAAATTGCATAAAAAATAAATATATCAGTAGAGATAGGTTACTGTTGGGTTAAAGTTCAGACAGGTGCTTGTGAGTTTTTAACAGTGAAGTTATCTTTGGGCACTGTATGGATTCAGGCAGGAAGTAGAACTTTTAAAAAGTGCCTGTGATGAAGACTAGGTAAATTCATAATTATACCATAGAAGCCTAACTCAATCCATAATTATAACAGAGAAGCCTATCTCAATCTCTAACTCTTACAGAGGGACAGTATATAACTAACTGAAAACGTTTTCACAAATTACCATAACATAGTTCTCATTTCAAATTTTTTAAATAACTTCTTATCTTTCAAAAAGAAGTTTAAGTTGTCAGTGAAAATGCTCTTCAAATGTACTTCAGGAAGTAGTAGTCAAAATGGCTGTGTTTCTCTCTCTTTCTTTATATATATTCAGGTACATAACCAATCAAATGTCATGATATAATAGTAGAAAATGAAAGTAACATTTTAATTGGTTGTCAATTCTAACACTTCATATGTGTTTTTGTCATGTAATTTACCTCAGGATATTTAGTCAGGCCTACAGCATAAATATCTCAATGGAATTCCATCAAATTTGGGTAAATGGTAGGGAGTGCTATGTAGTAGGGCCTATTCTATATTTGATGAAAGTGTCTCGAGTGGTTTTTCTGTAAATTACTTTCCCACCTTTTTTTATCGAGCGCTTACCGGTTCGCGCACCGGTACGCGTCCCGGCAGCGTTACGGGAGTCCTCCATTTTGTGTTTCGTAGAATTGAGACACAAGATGGAGGGCAAACAATGTTCGGAATGGGTAGAAGGGGGCACGCTAGACACTTCCTGACCCTCTAGGGTTTCTGAGGGGGGCTTAGGACGCTCATATAGGCAACAAAAAAAAAATTTGCGTCGGGAGCGCCCGGTACGCGCACCGGTAAGCGTACCGGGGAGCGTACTTTGGTGAAAAATAGTGAAAAAACTTAGAAAAAGATAAATGTTTAGAATGATCAGAGGTAGGGTAGCTCAGAAAAGAGCTATTGGGTTCTGTGGCTGATTTAGGTACCTTCAAGTAGGTTACAATGCACAGTCTTAAATTCAGGAGGAATATTCTATTCCCCTCATCTGACAAGTGCACACCATCTCCTCTGTAGATGTCTTGCATGTTGAAACGCAAGTTATTGTTGATTATTGAACCCATTCCATAGTCTCTCATGTAAGCAGAAACAGATTTATTCACATGTTTCCGTGATTTCTCAAATTGTGGACAAAATTGGTTGGACCGGTTTCATTTCTGTCTTTGGTATATATTGGAATATACCAAGGAAGTTTGGGGAAAAAGTGTCATCAATTGATGAAAGGTGTCCTTTAAAAGCATTTCCAGACCAACCCCAGTCATAGTGCCCAAATCATTGCCACCACAGTGCACTATTAAGAGGTCAGGGTTTGGCAGATGCATAAAAAAATTATATTAAAAACATATCAAATATATTTTTCATTTAAAAGAATAATACATTTTACAGCTTTTGATATTTGCTATTAAAAAACCATTGAAATTCACTGAAAAAACCATAGGTTATAGACCATATATAGTTAGGAATTAGCATTTACAAAACCTTGAAAATTCAATTAAAAACCCATAGGTTATAGACCATATATAGTTAGGGATTAGCATTTACAAAACCTTATTTTACTCACACAAAACCATTGAAATTCGCATATATAGTTAGTTGCACTAACTATATATCGCGCACCCGCAATCCACTGCTGATGATGTCACATATTACATCATTCATGACATGGTCAGTGACATCACTGATGACATCACTGATGACAACTCAAATGACATCACTGACAACATCACTGATGACATCATTCATGTGTTAATACGATGAACCTCTACAGACTCTGATATAACCTTAGATACACTCAGTGTAAACAGACACTCACAGATTGTCATTCATCCATGGAGTTACTCACACACCTAGTCAGTCATGCAAAGAATCAATCACGCCTCCATTTCCTCAACTATACAGTTATACACACCTTCCTTATTGAAACATATTCTAACACATATTTACTCTCTTATACAATCACTGATACAAGTTTTCAATGATCCATGCAGCCACTCACACATTCACTGGCTCTTAAACACAGTAATTTATAAATGTCAACTCTCACATGTACTGTGTTTTACATATGTACTTACTTTGACATGTAGCACTGAGATATCCATTCACTCACAAATACACTCATGCACACAGTCAACCACCCATACAGCTGTTTCCACATGCAGTTTTGAACCCATACATCTAGTGAATCAACTGTTCACACATCTATGCACAGAGTCACACACCTCCCAGCCACCCCCACACACACACACACACACTCACACTCCCATACAAATACTTGGGCAACCAATCAATAACCCATATAGTTACTCATATAGCTACTGATCAACACATGCAGCAGTTTACAGAACAACAGATATAATGATGCACAAATTAAGACAGTTTAATCACTAACCCATGCACTCAGTGAGACACATTTAATCACTCTCTCATACAATCAGTTATGCACCTACTAAATCCTTCATCCAGACATTTATACATCCACTCATTCTTCAATATGTAAGACATATTTTAACTTTACAGAAACATACAGTCACTGGATGTTGTCATCAGTGATGTCATTTGAGTTGTCATCAGTGATGTCATCAGTGATGTCACTGACCATGTCATGAATGATGTAATATGTGACATCATCAGCAGTGGATTGCGGGTGCGCGATATATAGTTAGTGCAACTAACTATATATGCGAATTTCAATGGTTTTGTGTGAGTAAAATAAGGTTTTGTAAATGCTAATCCCTAACTATATATGGTCTATAACCTATGGTTTTTTAATTGAATTTTCAAGGTTTTGTAAATTCTAATTCCTAACTATATATGGTCTATAACCTATGGTTTTTTCAGTGAATATATATATACTCTATCATGGGATGTTCTATTGAAAATAAACACTGCGTCATGACATTTGTGCGTACGTGATGACAGATGAACACACTTTCATCATCCTGCTTTGTGGAGCGGGGGTGATGCAGTTCTGCATTAGCAAACAATCATTGGCAAAGGAAACCGTTTAGGTAACTCCATTGATTGGTGTGGCCTATTGGTTTTGAAAACATTTCTTGCTAAGGTCATGGGCCTATTGGTTTTGCGAACATTTCTTGCTATTGTCATTCACTTTTCAGTGTCATTCTTGGAGATTAGCTGGGATTTGTCAATTGGAGTTAAATGAGAAGTTGAAATTACATACTAGTTAAAAAGTTGTCTTTCCAAGATCATGCCAAATGGGTTTGATATTTCTTTTGACAGTGTGGTTATGTGGTTGACAGTGTCGCTGGAAGAGGAATCAAATCCTAATATCTAATGAAAACTAATACAATTTAATTTTTGGGTAGTTCTGACGTACAGTCAAGAACCTTATTTTGTGAAATCTCTGGTATTAGTCAAATCTTTACTTCGAAAACCCGAAGTAACAGTTGAAGTGAGACTTCGCCTGCTGAAGTAGGCGAGAATTATTAAAGTTAATAATAAATGGGATTCATTAGTGAGCGCTTTTCATTTAACTAAATGACTACATTGGCTATTGCTACAAAATAATGGTGACTATAAACTAAAATGATAATTGTGTAATGAATGGTTGGGCAGACGTTTAATTCCTGGAATGTTGTGGCGTGAACATACTCTCACTCCGTGCTAACTGACCTTCGCCCTCAAATCAAGGAAGGATGCACGAGATATAGCCCAGACTCCACATCGTCAACTACTATATTAAGTTGCAAGCACTGTCAGGTGTCCATTCCCTTACTAAACAAACCAGTGGGAAGTGACAACACAAATCAGACAACACAAAATTGTATAATTGCCCTTATTAATGTGCGTTCTCTGGCTAAACATAGGCAAGAAATAGGCAAGAAATTGCTGAAGTACTTCTAGACAGGAACCTTGATATATTGTTCCTGACAGAGACCTGGATGGATAAAGCATCGGATCCAGATCTTGTAATAGCTGTCCCAGAAGGATTCAAATCCTGCAGGCTGGACAGAATTGGCAAAAGAGGAGGTGAGATAGCCATAATTGCCCGAGATACTTTCAAAATCCATACCACGGCAATTCCCTCCACAGCATGTGAGGCATTTCAATTTAACATTTACCTGTCCCCCTCCTACAACTCTATTTTTTTTTTTTTTTTCCGAGTCAAATCTCACTCTGTGTATATTTTATTTAACATTTGTACATTTTACATTGGTTACAGCAGGACTTGCAGAGAGTGTGCTGGTAAGCCACGCTTTATTTATTTATTTTTTAAATATTTTTTATTGAAGTATTTTGCATTTATATACAAGGCACGGCATCATTAATACAAACCAAAGATTGAAGGAGAAGAAGTGTATACCAATAATTCATAAATCAAGATAAGAAACAATCACTGAATCATCAGCAGGCGAGGGTGATATTACCAGAAATAAATTAGAGCACAAGTTAGGTCACAAAAATAGCATAAATAGAAGCAAAATATACTTTCATATTGTACAGCATCGATATTATAATTGCACCAAGTTGGTATTTCTTATCTGCAGGCAATCCAACATTTCTCACTATTATTCCTCCTTCCATCGAGTTATAGGATCCCATATTATATCACCTAGCTTCCTGCCCCTTTTTCCCTTCCTTGCATATATCTCTTTCTCCATTTTATACGTTATTAGTAACTTAGCCAGCCATTTATGGAAGGTAGGTGGTACAGGATCTATCCATGCAGAGGCTATACATAATCTCATGATAGACATAGCGACAAACAAAAATTCCCTCCCACGAAAAGAACGTATATCCTCAACGTTCACTCCTAATAGGATGGTTCCTGGGGTTAGAACAATTTCGCTTTCTAAAATTTTACTTATAAAACATTCGATTTCCTTTTTAAATAAATCTAAACGGGGGCATAAAGCAAATACATGTTCCAAATCAGCATCCGAGCTTCCACACCTATAGCATATAATACCCACTAAACCTCCCCATTGAGCTATTTTAGCCGGTGTATAATACAGGTGATAAAGTGTTTTGTAGTGTTGAGCCTGTAATGATGCTGCACATAGTAATGAGTTCCCCATTTCTAGGGAGATACCAAAACTTTCAGAACTGATTGTAAGATTATCCTTCCATTTTTCGCTCCACTTTTGATGATCATCTTGTTTTACTTTCATCAGTTCAGCATACAATCTTTTAATTGTGCAATCCTCCCCCTTTTGAATAATTTCCATAATAGCATTACGCCTGAATCCCAGAACACCACCTTTTTTTCCCAGGAGGAAACTCCTAATCTGGAGAAATTTGAAAAATTGCCTAGCTTCTAGGTTATATCTGTCTTGCAGATCTTTAAATTGGAGAAAACACTGTTCCCCCCCTAATATCTCCAATGGTTCTGATTCCCCTGTTTTCCCACTCTGCCATTATAGGTCCCGAGAAGATATCTTGTGGGAGGGTTGGATTATATAATAATCTCGTATAAGAATTAAATTTTCCTAAGCCAATTTTTTTAGCAAAACTTTTCCAAATTTCGAATGCTGCTACTATTATCTTGAACTTTGTCCTCTTGTAATAACTAGCCTCTGTAAATTTCAGGAGAACATCCTTCGCTTCCGTTCCCAGAGTTAGGCCATAGATTGCTAATGATCCAAATTTACTCCACTCCTCTGCTCCACTGCCCTGTTCACCTCCCATTAAGCCAGCCATGTTCTGTAGAGCCGCCGCCCAGTAATAAGATTTTAAATCTGGGACTCCCCAGCCTCCCCTTTCTCTTGGCAATGTCATGTATCTAAGAGCCCTTCTCGTTTTCCCTTTTGCCCAAAGAAATCTATTTAGCATACTCTCCAATTTTTTAAATATTTTATTATCAAAGAATAGCGGTATTGCCCTAAATAGATATAGAATTTTTGGAAGGATAATCATTTTTACTATATTAGACCTTCCCACTATTGAGAGGTGTAAATTATCCCATCTATCCAGGTCTTTCTCCACTTTCTTGATTAAAGGGGAAATATTCCTTTCCACCAAGTTATCCAAGTCTGCCATTATGATAACCCCTAGATATGTACCTTCTTGTGTTACTCGGTTGTCTAAGCATGGGGTATACGAGTTTTTAATTATCTGTGTTTTTGTTGTATTCAATTTGTATCCCGAGATTCTTCCAAATTTCATCGCCTCAAGCTCAAGGTGTTCTATAGCTTCAGATGGGTTTGGAGAAATAACAGTGATGTCATCTGCGTAGGCTAAGATTTTACATTGCCCAATAAGCGTTGTAACTGGTGTTATCATCACTGATGCCTCTATTCTACGTATAAGCGGGTCCATATATATAGCGAACAATAAGGGTGAGCAAGGGCACCCTTGTCTGGTACCTCTTTTTATATGAAATTGTCCTGTGTTTCCACTGTTCACTCGTAGTGTCGCTACTGGTTCTAAGTAGAGAGTTTGTAAAGCTTTGATAAAACCTTGTTTAATTCCTGTTCTAGCTAGAGCATACCAAAGGTAGCTCCAGGAGACCCGATCGAATGCTTTTTCTGCATCGAGTAACATCACTGCGATCGGGTCCCCTGTAACTGCCGAGACGTCAAGTAAAGTTATTGCCTTCCGTATATGGTGGGTGGTTCCTCTCCCTGGTATAAAACCGTGTTGGCAGCTGCTAACGATTTTATCTATAATTCTTGCCAGCCTTGATGCCAAGGCTTTAGAGAAGACTTTTGCGTCTGCATTAAGTAGGGTTATAGGCCTGTACGAGCCTGGTTCCTCCGGTTTTTTACCCTTTTTTAATATTACGACCACCTCTGCACCCCCCCATGATTTAGGCGATGTTATGCCCAGTTGTGCACCTTGCATCACCTTCACCATTTCTTCTCTCAAACAATCCCAAAATACTTTATAAAATTCAATGGGTATCTGATCAGGACCTGCTGCTTTACCAGAAGGTAGGTTCCATATTGCCTGCTTTATTTCTTCTAACTGCAGCTCTTCTTCCAACCCATCTGCTTCCTCTTCCTCTATTGGATCTACAGGGATATCCTCGAGATACTCCCTCATTTCTTCCTTATCTTTTAGAGGGTCACGACCCTGTAACTCGTCATCATATAACTTCTCATAAAATATCCTAAAGACTTCTCTTATTTTAATCGAGTCTGTGTGTATCATGCCCGCGGTGTCCCTAATTTCCCTCACTATGCCCACAGATTCTTGTTGTCTTGCTCTAGTAGCCAGTATCCTACCCACTGACTCACTCAGCTCATAGCACTTCTCCCTTTTAGTGTTATAAATTTTCGCCGCTTTGCTGGCAATTTCACCCTCTGCCTCACCTTTGGCTTTTACTAGCTCTACCCAAGCTTTTTCGATATCCCGCCCCGACACCACACTTTTTTCTAGATTTTCTTCTGCCATCAAGACATTCGAAGCTAATTCTAAATTCCTCAACTGAACTTGTTTCCTTTTATAAGAATTATAACTCATTGTTTCACCTCGTATTCCAGCTTTAAAAGTGTCCCAAACAACTCCCATTTCTGCTGTATCTTTATTAAACGAAAAAAAGTCAGTAATCCATTTATTCATGTATTCTATATAGTTCTCATCTTTCAGTAGCTCTCTTTCAAAAGTCCAGTTCGTGTGCTGTCTAGTACTTGTTTTTGTTGTTATAGTAAGTACTAGAGGGTTATGGTCGCTTAGGACCCGTGGCAGCCTTTCAATCTTCGAGTCAGAGATACTAGTACTTGAAATAAAAAAATAATCTAATCTTGCACATGTTTGGTGCGGTGCCGAGTAATATGTGTACCCTTTGTTATCCAATATCTTTTTCCCCCATACATCTGAAAGAGCATTGTTTAACACCAGACTGTGTAGTGCCTGAAATACTTTTTTTTTCCTACCGCTATACTTTCCAAAAGAACCCAGTCCTAATCCGTCTGCACCATTAATATTAAGATCACCTCCCAATATAATATTTGGTGCCCAGGTTGCTAATTCAACATCTAAGAATTGAAATATATCGGGATCGTCCTCTGTTGATCCATATACATTTACCAATGTTTTCCACTCTCCATCAATCAAGCACTCAACCATAGCCCATCTTCCCCATTTGTCTTGTGCTTTCTTTCTGGTTAGAACATTATTGTTCCTAGCTAGGATAGCTACCCCTCTTTTTTTGACCCCTTGGCTTGAGTGAACTAGTACCTTAAATCCTAACTGTGACAGAACATAAGCTTGTGTTGTTATTATATGAGTTTCCTGGATATATACGAAATCTAGATTCACTTGTTTCAGCATTAACGCTATTTTCGCTCTTTTGTGGGGGTCATTTAGCCCACAAACATTCCAGGTTACAATTCTAATCCCCATTATCCATGTTCTCCCATCTCCTTTCCCTACTACCCTCTCTACTGTACATTATCTGCTTAGTAATCCTCCATTTCGTTATCTTTGAATCAGCGTTGCTTATTGTATTACTTCCTTTCCTTTTTCTCAACCCCGCCTGTTCCCTGTGACCAAAGAGTATTTTTTTTAAGCTCCTCCCCTCTGTTTTTTTTCCTGCCGTGCCCTGTCCCCCATGTGGTTCCCACCCCCCACCCCCTCCTCTTTCCCCTCCCTCCCCACCCTTTCCCTTACTGGCAAATAGGTCAATCCTGACCTATGTGTGACAGCCGTGCCCTCCCAGGGGAGTCTCGCCCGGCCACCCCCCGTGCTAGAACATTCTCAGAATATAATCACATCATCTCAAAAAAAAATAGAAAAGGCTCAGTTATCTCTTTGAGATAGAAGCTACTTGTTTTGTGATCTCTGTACGATCCAATTGTCCGTTTCGGTCTCTATGTCTTCTTTCTTCTCGAAGATAGGTCAAGTATTCTTGGGCAGCAATTTCCGAAAAGAAAGTTCTGAACTGTCCATTAAGCCCCACCCTCAAGCGAGACGGGAACAGTAAATAAACTTCACAGCCTAGATTCTGGAATGGTACTATAAGTTGCCGCATCCGCCATCTTCTCTCAACTGTTGTGTGACAAAAGTCTGGGCGGGCAAAGAAGGTTATATCTTTGTATGTGCGTTTCTTAGTAGGTTTAGCTTTCATAATCACTTCCTCCCTTAGCAAGTAATTTCCTACATAGACAAGGATTGCCCTCGATCTTACACCCGCATTGCCTTTTTTCTGTACAAGGGGGAAGCGATGTGCCCGTTGCACTTCCTTATCCCAGTCCCATGCGTCCATTTCTGGGAACGCACCTTTCAGCAGTTCTACGACAAAGGCTCTCGTATCTCCCCCTTCTTTGCCTTCTTCCACTCCTAAGAGTCTTATATTATTTCTCCTCTGGCGGTTTTCAAAATCTTCCAGTTTCCATAAAATATCAGATTCAGTTTTTCCCTGGGTCTGTCTGAATTCCTGTATCTCTGCCATTTCATCCTCCATTTTGCCAGTTCTCTGTTCTACCTCTGCTAGTCTACCTGTTACTTCAGAGTACATGTCCTGTAAGTTGTGGAGAGATTTCTGTATTTTTTTATTAGCCCGCTTGGCTCTTTGACTTTCCTGGCGTGCTTCTCCTTGAATTTGTTTCATTGTGGCAAGTAAGATGTCAAATCTGTCCTTGTTCGGGTCAGTTTCGGCCCCCTCAATTGTATTAGATATTTCTTTTGGCGGCATCATTCCCTTCTTACTCCTACTCTTACTCCTGCTTTTGCTCTTGTTATTAATGCTTACTAGGGTTCTTCCTCGGTATTTACCCTTGACCTTGTGGGTTTTACTTTTAGTTTTAGATTTTAGATCTTTTTTTACCTTCATCTTTTTTGAGCATAAAAGATCATCGTCCGTCTCTTGGGAGTCGCTCATTGAATAATCTTCCATCTCTGCAGAAGAAGTGGATAATGAGTCTGACCCTTCTCCCTCCTCCTCTTCCTCACTCTCCTCCTCCTCCTCCTCCACCTCCTCCTCCTCCTCCTCCAACAACTCACTATTGTCACTATAGCCACTGCCCTCACTATCCTCGTTATTCAGTGGGGTTTTTAACAGAGATACATTTTTTATTTGGCTGTTACTTCTGTCCTTATTCTTATTCTTATTCTTTTTCTTGGGAATTGCTCCTTGATTAGCTAATACTGCTTTCTTAACCCCAGAGACCCCAGAATCTAAGACTGCTACTGCCTCTGCCTCTGCCATTTGTGGTTTAGTTATGTCAATGCCAATGCCGTTTGATCCTACTGTGACCCTAATAGTAGACTCATGAATATCACATCCTTCTGGACCTTTTGTGGCTTCAGGAATTTCTGGCGCTGTTATAGGCTCTTTTATAAAGTCCTCTAATTTTTTACTCAAGACATACCCCATAGCACCTATTTTGTTGGATATATCCCTAGCTTCATATACATCTTTTTCATTTACCCTATTACTATCATGAGCCATATCCATATCCATAGCAGCCATATCCATATCCATAGCATCTATTTTATTGCATTTAGCACCAACTTCGAATGCATCATTTTCCTTGTTGTTCTCACTTACTGCTACAATTTCAGTTCCTTCGCTGGCCCTGTGTCTGCTGTCTAATCCATCTGCACCCCCAATACCTGGCATTGCTCTGCACTCGCTGTCTCCACCTCCAATTCCAGCGCCGCCTCCTTCCTTGTGAGGGATTACCTCCAATTCCTTTGCCTCTGCGGATTTAGCCCCGCCCCCACAAGACTCTCCGCCTCTGCCAGACTCTCCGCCTACTAAGGCTTCCCAGCTCAGACGCTCTGTAACTTCCGTCAGAGCAGGATGGTCGCGCTTGTCCTCCGCCTCCGCCTCGACCTCCAGCTCAGTGGGCACTTCAGTGGGCGCCGATGTTCCATGCGCTTGAGCCTTTTTCCTTTCCTTGTCCGCCGTGATTTCTGCAGCCTCTGTTTGCACGCCCGCAGAAATCTCCGCCCCATGCGTTGCAGCGAGTGAATGCATCGCAGTCGATCCATTCATTGCTCCACTCGGTCCGTTTTCAGGCGTTTGCTGGGTCAGGAGGCCTCTGCCTGCCTCTGCTACATCGCCATGTGTCACGTCAGAGCCGGATCCATACCCCCTCTGCTCCAAGTCCGCTCCTGCAGCAGTCCCGGTATCCAGCGCTGTGGGCTCCATCTCGGCACCCTCAAGATCGGTTGATGTCGATACCTTTGCTGCTGCAGCTGCTGATGAAGATGAAAAGGACGATGGCCCCCTTGCCTGAAATGACTCAAAAATCAAAGGCTGCCGCAGTATTGCTTCTGTTGCAGTATCCAGTACAGGTAAGTCCTTGCGTCGCTCCTCTTTTCTCTTCAAACTTGCTAGGAGTCGCTCTTCCTCCCGTTTTTTAGCTGCCTCTCTTCGTGTCTGTGCCCTTTGCTGTGCCTTTGTTTGCAGCTTCGCAGTTGGTGTTCCAGGCTCACTAAATACTTCCACTTCTTCTTCTTGTCTCTGCTTCTGGGTAATCCTCAGCACCTTGGGGGCCATGACACGTTTAACAGCCCTCCAGACCTCTTGACACGATGCTAGCCTCTCCTTAACGTTTGAGAGCGCCTTAGATAATGTCTTGGAAAATGCTCTGGACAGTACTGCCTGCCATCTACCTCTCGGTGCAGATGGTGCACTTAATATGTTCGATTTGTTCAATTTTTTCATCCAGCATGTGTCTACCTCCTCTGGTGCAGCCAACCAAACAATTGTATATTCCATACGTACTCCCTCTTAGCCCATCCAGAAAATCCACCATCCAGAAAGACCTCCAACCTCTGTGTCCTCGTGGGTCAATTAGAGAAGGTTTTTTTCAAGAAACTGAGCCATGCCAGTACGATTGACCATAAGATAGCTCTAATTGCAGGAGAGTGGCCGAGTGCAGCTACCCCCTACGGACTGTCGGCAGCCATCTTGCCCCCCCCCTCCTACAACTCTAGAGGCGTTCTACTATACAGACGACCAGAAACTCGGTCGAAATTTCTTACAGAAATCGCCACTATCTTAGAAGCCTCAGCAACTGATAAATCCATTACACTGTTAGGAGTCTTTAATTTCCATCTTGACTGTAGCGAAGACAAAGACACCATGACTCTAAAGTCAGAAATGGAGGTCTTTGGTCTATCACAGCTGGTGAAGGGACCTACCCCCAATGCAGGATACACTTTAGACGGAATATTCACTAATCTAGAGAATCTGCTAGTGACTGACGTCCTGCCGATGACTTGTACCGACCACTACTTGGTACAGGCCATGATAAAAATTAGCAAAACCCCTCCCGTCATAACACCTGACCCCAAACAGGAAACATTTAAGGTATGGAAAGATATCAATATACCTAAATTCAGGGACGCATTAGACATCTCAAAACCCACTCTGTCCAATGACCCAGAGATCGCTGCTGAGCAATACCAAGCATGGCTGGACCAGGCTGCCAATAATTTAGTACCAGTAAAAAGGATGTCTAGGAATAGAAGCTCCCCATCAGCACCTTGGTATACTGAGGAGCTCAGAAAACTTAAACAGCAATGCAGAAATAAAGAAAGACATTGGAGGAAGAATTACGACAACGAAAGTAGAAAGACGTATAAGGAACTTTTAACTCAATACAAACACTTGATTATAGAGGCCAAGAAAAAGTACTACAGCGAGCAAATCGAAAGCGCAAAAAACTCTAATAAAAAGCTTTACGAAATAACCAAACAGCTGGCAGGATGCGTTCCTGACTTGAACCCCCCTAGCTCACAAAGTTTTTGTGACTCACTGGCATCTTTCTTCTACACCAAAGTGAATGATATTTTCTCAGCATTCAATTCTGGTGATAATCAAAACACTGAAAATACAACCACTTCACTTACAAGTAATAATCTATCTCATTTTGCAGAGGTCACAGAAAACCAAATCCAGGATATCATTAAAACCATCAAATCTGGATCTGCACTGGATCCCTGTCCCCTGAACACCCTCCGCTCATTAATGGATACTGTGATTCCTGTTATAACTCAAATATGCAACTTAATGTTCCGTACAGGCGTCTTCCCTAACCCTTTAAAAAAGACCTTGCTAAAGCCTCTATTGAAAAAAATTGGCCTAGATAAAACTGAATTGAAAAACTACAGGCCTATAGCCAATCTTCTGTTTCTTGCCAAGATAGTTGAGAAAGCCAACTCAACTTGCGGAATTCATCGAGCAATACCATCTGCTCGACGAAACGCAATTTGGATTCCGCAAGTTTCATGGAACTGAAACAGGGCTCATCAAAGCGGCGGACGACATCCGACTAATCAGAGACCAAGGTGGTGCTGCACTACTGGTGCTCTTAGATTTATCGGCCGCCTTCGACACGGTCGACCACAAGATCTTAGTCGACCGTGTCGAAAAGATGGGCGTGCAAGGCTTGGCAAAAAAACTATTGGCATCTTTCCTGACAGATAGATCCCAGGCAGTTATCCTGGGACAATTCGAGTCTGCGGAGCTGTCGCTGCCATGTGGGGTACCTCAAGGTTCATCCCTTAGTCCCACACTTTTCAACATCTATGTGTCGGACCTCGCTAAAACCATCAAAGCGCATGGGATGAACCTTACCTCATATGCGGATGACACCCAGCTGATTCTGGCTGTCAGAAACGATGGGGAAACAGTAGCGGAGAGTTTTAAAACAGGTATGCTGGCCATCGGACAGTGGATGGCAGCAAACTGTTTAAAACTAAACTCCGACAAAACTGAGGTGGTAACCTTTGGCCACCTTAGTCCTAATTGGTCCCCAATTTGATGGCCATCATCCTTTGGAGCCTTGCCCAAACCTGCCACTAAGGTGAGAAACCTGGGAGTCATCTTCGATGACAAGTTAAACTTTATGGCTCATGCCAACCAGACGGCCACCACAGCGTTTTACAAATTACGCTTGGTTAGGAAAATCCTTCCCTTTCTTCCCAAAAATGTAGGCAAGACATTGGTAAGCGCCCTTGTCCTGTCTGCATTAGACTACTGCAACGGCCTATTTGCCAATGCCCAAGTCAGGGTAATCAAGAAAATGCAGACAGTCCAAAATGCAGCAGCCAGACTGCTCTCAGATATTCCCAAATTCATGCCTATAACTGAGACGCTGAGAAGTTTTCACTGGCTCCCTATCAGGAACAGAATAAAATTCAAGACACTGTGTATTGTCTATAAATCGTTACATCACCAAGCACCTCAGTTCCTGATAAACCATCTTGTCCCATATACTCCTTCTCGGACACTTCGTTCAGCCAAACTGAACGATTTGGTTATACCACGAACTAAGTTGGTTAACTGGGGAGACAGACGTTTCCTAGTTGCCGCCCCAAAACTGTGGAACACACTTCCGCAATCCTTAAGATCCAGCCCAAATCTTATGTCCTTCAGAAAGAAACTAAAGACA
Source organism: Lissotriton vulgaris (assembly GCF_964263255.1). NCBI lineage: Eukaryota > Metazoa > Chordata > Amphibia > Caudata > Salamandridae > Lissotriton > Lissotriton vulgaris. Next base: position 511,140,205 of record NC_141699.1, read on the forward strand.
TGGCTATTCAACCTCTAACCTCGTAAGACCGCACAGGAGAGCATACATAGTACAGCGCCGAGACGCCTGCGGGCAATTGTTCGCGCTTAACAAATGTTAAAAATAAATAAATAAATAAATAAAATGACAATGTTTGTTTGCAGCAACGTATTACGTTTCGATATTAGGTGTGCTTAGTTGGTGAAAAGAAGGGGCACTTAATGATAACCATTTAGCCATTTTCCAGATTTAGAGTTTTCCAGGATGCATTTTCTCCCTTGGTCACTCTGATTTGACCTTAAGTCTGGTCACAGCTGTTACTGCATTCCTGGCAACCTGAAGCACCTTGTGTTTTCTTGGTCGTTGTGGCTTACTGCCTTTCAGTGCTCTTAGTCAAATTCCTCGGTGCTTCATTTGACAATGAACCCATTGAGTCGTAGAATAATATGGCAAGTAGATCAATTTCAGAAAAATCCTGGAAGGCCTGTTGAGTAGACTCTGCGAGGCTGAACTTTTTACTATAATGTGGATCCGCAGCAGTGGATCTTCTTCCACCTGATATTTTTTAAGCCAGGTGCATAAGTTTGTAGGCCTTAATGCTGGCATTAGGCACAATATAAATGTATCTTTCTTTTTTTTTTGTTTAACCTTCAGTTTGGATCATTACTCAAACGCTTCCTAGATTTGGGTACGTTAAAGAAAATGGAAAAAAGTTGAGCAAAATGCAATTTTTTTTTTTTTAATGCCAACTATGCACCAGTGCTTCTGCAAAGCCTTTTGTGTTACTTAAGTTTTAATGAATGGAATTGAACTTATGAATTTTTAGTTATACTTTTTTGTATATTTGTAGTTGATTTTACTTCATAACAGCCATAGTAGACCGTGTTTGTATTAAGATGCTACTAAAAAGTTAATAAAATGCAGCAATTTTGGGAGATAGTGGCGCCTGTGGCCGTCTGATGCCAATATTTCATTATAGCTTTCTTAATGAAAAGCTTAAGGCCATAGTTTCCTATCTGCTCCATTGTTTCACCACTAAACTCTTCTTAGTTTCTGTTCACTTGACGAAGATTGAGCAGGCAAGCAAATGTTGTTCTACTCTTACTTCATTTCCACAAGTTTAGGTCCCTTTTAACTCTCCAGTCCCAGTCACACTTGCATATCAAGCTGCAGTGGATGAGAGGCAGGTGCCTTATGCAATGAAACACACCAGTCCTTCACTGCATACTGATATTGAAGATAGGATGGACTAGTGGACGTTGTAGCCTGTACTTCTCACAGCAACCACTGGCAACTTGCGGGACATATACCAAGTGTTTTGTCTGATAATCCAGCACCTACCATGGACTTTTCTTAACAAATGGCAGAGCAGGTCTCTTTTTTGACTGTATGTGATTGGTTTGGATAGTGGTAACTACCATAACCTACGCTAGTCATTTACTTGGTAGATATTGGAAAAATATCTATTCCGTATTGTGTAAAGAGACCAGATCACCCGCTACACCGGAATTAAATAAATCCTCTTTCAAGATATTTGTATGAAGCACAACTGTATCAGATCTTCAAAAGCATTCAAATGTTTCAGTCTGGTTTTATTCATCATCCAGTTACAGCAATGCCATACTCTTCAAGGTTAGATACCCAGAGTAGTCTCCAGGAAAGAAGTGCGATGTAAATAGGTCAGTGGATTTAAACGTGTCACCTTTTTGGGTTCATGAAATATCTTGGGCATTATCAAGGCAGAAAACGAACTAAATAATTGTATTGTGTATTTCTCATACAATATGTTTGGGTTGTTAGAAACTGATTGTGCGTCCACGGACCTGGAGTTTGCTCACTCTATACATTTCCCAAGCACTTTTAAATATTTATTACTATTTAAAACATTTTTATGTATACTCTAGTGTTAATGCTTGTCAGTAAAAAATGCAATTGAGGTCATAGTCAACTATGTAATATACATTCATACATAAATAATACATACATTTAATCAAACCATTAAATGAAGCAGGACAGATTATTATATACATATGCGTAAACATAGAAAGTCTTTTTTTTTTTTTAGAGCAGTTACAAATCTTTCCAGTGCATACATGAAATCCATTCAAATAAAACATTCTTAGCTTGAAATTGTGTTCTAATTTCGTATTTGATAAAAGAAATGTGTTTTACATTTTCTGTCTAGCTACTCCAAAGTGTACTGACCCTCTAGTGGTTAGAAATAGAAAAGCATAAGGGTTTCAAAATGGCATTAAGACCTTTTTAATGTGAAGTGTTTGGAAACTTTAAATTCAGTAAAATTGATAACCTATTTAAGTGTGTATGTATATTTTCCGTAACTTAAACAAGTAAATATCAAGAAAATCAAAATGCGTTGCAATTCTTAGAGATGTACAGTTATATTAGGAATGCCACATTGGTACGAACATGTTATGGTCTGTTAAAATACTGGACTACGTAAACCGACCCAATTTTAGATTGGTCAAGATTTTAAATTAGAAGCTGATCCACTGAGGGTTTTTTCTTTTTTTTTTTTACCATAATCTTTTACAAAAAATCGGTCAGATAACCAGCTCAATATCTTAATTGCCTGTTGGCAGCTAATCTTCCTTGATGTGACGTGATGACGTTTTTGCTCTTTAACCTATTGCATTAACCAGTTTAAGAGCATGAACGTGTTTGCTGGTCAGTATGACTTATTGGTGCATTGAAGTAATTCATGGGTATTTTGTGGTTTAAATCGTTTTATACTGGGTCATACATGGGTGATATCAGGCTTTTGTGGGGGTGAGGTCATGCATCTTGTCAAAGAGATAGGATTGCTTTTTTGACAGAAATTGTGTAGGTTGTGTTGAATCAATTCCCTCTCTTGTATGAGGGGCACATTCATATCCTGTGTTGCACAGTTGGCACTTGTTTCATGGAATACCTGGTCCGGTTTCTGGTCAAAGTTACAGAGTAGATCGAAAACTCATAGGAGCAAGCTAGTGACCAATTTTCACTTTATTATGTTTTGTAACTCATGGAGTGGGTAACTTCCAAGGGTCGTAGAAAGGCTGGCTCAATTTGAGGGTCACTGGATTGTTGGCTAGCTTTGAGTCTTAAAAAAGATAGAAGTGGAAGAAGAGGGCTGGATTATCACTGGGCAGAGAAAATTATTTATTTGTAAAAAGGAGCCTGGCAGTGTGAGGTACTCACCGCCAGGACGTGGCATGCTTCATCATAGGGTTTACCCTCGCCTTCGCTGATGTCCGTCAAGGTGTGCTACAACCAGCATGTGGTGGAAGTTTTCAGAATATATGTTCAGTATCCTAATGGAAGAATATTACTTCCAGTGCCAGAGAGGAAAACACCTAAAACAGTCTAAGATATAACAAACTCCACAGTGTTGTTATTGGTTAGCTTGGGTAGGTTAAAGCTTATGCCAGTGGGCATTCTCGGCAAGTGTACAAGCATTGTTATTCTCCTACCATCTGATTGAGTCAACAGGTTTCAGCTGTTTTTTTAGAAAAATCCCATTGCAACTATGGCTTTCGTTAGGATCTTGGGTTGTCTCTGGCTATACATTTTTGTTAATCCGATATAAAACCATTAGTTATTTGTGCTGCTTTGTGGTTCTCTGAAGATCATGGATTAAGTAAAATTATCGTAAAAACACCCAATTTTTTTTTATTAGGAGACTGGCATGATTTAAACGATCCCTGCTTCTAAAGTCATTTGGCCATGCAATTAAAACCCGACCACTCTCCTAAAGACTTTAGTTCATTTGTCATTAGTCTTTATTGGGGCTGATAGGTTGCCCAAAGGATTTGCACTGTTTCTAAAACTTTTTTGTTAAATTTTTGGGGGTTGGGTGTCTTGTGGTGACCAGAGTTATTTTTAGGTTACAGACCCACAGGGTCTCATGTACAGGTAATTACTTCATCAAAGGTGATACATTGCTGCTACTTGGTTCTCTCGCGCTCTCTCTCTCGCGCTCTCTCTCTCTCTCTCGCGCTCTCTCTCGCGCTCTCTCTCTCTCGCGCTCTCTCTCTCTCGCGCTCTCTCTCGCGCTCTCTCTCTCTCGCGCTCTCTCTCTCTCGCGCTCTATCTCGCGCTCTCTCTCGCTCTCTCTCTCTCTCTCTCGCGCTCTCTCTCTCGCGCTCTCTCTCTCGCGCGCTCTCTCTTGCGCTCTCTCGATCTCGATCGCTCTCGCGCTCTCGATCTCTCTCGCGCTCTCTAACGCTTTCTCCCACGCTCTTTCGCTCGCTCTCTCGCTCTCTCTCTCGCTCTCTCTATGTTCCATCTGCTCTATGGCTTTGATGCTTGCCAGATGGTTAGTAATGTGACTGGCTGGAGAGCTGGTGACAGTTTAGGCTTGCTAGATGGCTGGTGATTCTGGATGGCTGGCAGCAGTGTTCTTTCTGGATGGCTTGTGACAGTGCGGTTTACTGGCGACAATATGGTTTACTGGTGACAGTGACTTGCTATATGACTGGTGAGGCTTCCCGGATGGCTGGTGACACTGCTGTGCAGGATGGCTAGCAATAGTGTGGCTCTACTAGAGCGAGAGAGCGCTGCAGAAGAGTGACTTGTGGTGGAACAGGGTGTCCAAGTGGCTGACAGAGTGGGTGTTGGCAATATAGCTCGTTGAGTGATGGCACCATAAATGATATAGTATTTTATGTGCTTTAACCCCTATGTGACTTCCATGCATGTTGAGGTCTATCCATATAAGGACAATAAATATGTCATACTTTTATAGGGCCATGGTACTCCGCAGTCTGGGTGAACCGCTGCAGTGGTTGAAATCGGGGCTCTAAGAGCTGAGCAGTGATATTAAATGATTTCTTAAAGCTTTTTTCAATCATGGGTTTTCGTAACTGTTGATTTTAAAGTCATGCTGTTCCAGAAAGTGGGGCAATCGGTGGAAAAGCATTCCCATCCTGAGAGTTTAGTAAGAGGTGGGGTCCTAAGAGGACAATCATTTGGAGGTAAGATCATGGATAGACTTGCTGGTTTAAAGAAAATCAGATACATAAAGGTACACAAATCCGTCAAGATATATGAAGGTTTGCTTAGTCTACAGCTGAGAATGACAACAAAATAATAAAATAAAATGCTGTTTTTGTTTTGAATAGATCAAATTGTTGAAAAAGACGAAGGACCATACTACACTCACCTGGGGTCTGGACCAACTGTGGCCTCAATCAGGGAACTTATGGAAGGCCGGTAAGTAAGGCTGTTCTATTAACAGTTTGTATGAGCCTAAACAATATTGGTGAAGTGTTGAATTAGCGTCTTCTGGTGGGTGGGTGGTTCTGGTCTATCTGTTGGGTACCTTTTAGTGTTCTACCGCGGGGAAACTCCGTTGGAGTAACCAGGCACTCTATAAGCTGTATAATAATAATAATAATAACAATAATAATAATAATAATAATATTCTTCAGTTTTTTACTCTAGAATTGCCACTACAGCTATCCACTTCCTCATGATTTTTTTCAAATATTAACTAGCAAATGGAGCAAACTCTCTGGTAGAGGTCTAACCTTATTTACATTTTCATAGGATGTTTGGCCCAGCTTCAACAGTGTCTTCTACGCCTTACCCATTCATAGGACATAAATTATTGAACATTCTATAAAAATCACAATTTGTTCAACTCAAATGTCTGTCTACCAGAGCTGTTAAGCATATAATTAGCACAGAGCTATCCACTCTCAATTTAAAAACGTCAAAAGCCTTTTACTATAGAAAAACCTGCATTTGAGGTGAGCAGATTTAGAGCGTTGTAGAGTACTCCATTAATAGGAGCTGCTGTCCACCTACAAGTTGGGAACTACCCAGGGTTCCCTACTTCCATTTTTGTATGATATATTCAGCACACTAAGCCTGAAAAGACATTGCTTTGACTTATACTGTGTGTTCCCTTGTGTCTGGACACAGCTATGCCTCACTGACTAGCTCCAATAAGAGTGAAACAGGTGCAAGGAACTGCTTTTATTCATTTAAGTTGGCTTGAATTGTTTATTACCAATCCAAAGCTGCAATACTATGCATGAAATGTAAAAGGCTTTTGTAATTTTTAATTTAGGCGTGGATGGTAAAAGCTAATCATATACCTTAAGACTTTGCTGCAAAAGTCTTTGTCACTTTTCTAGCACATTGTGGATGGCACTTCGCTAATCCTGTGCTTAAAAACTCTAACAGCAAAACAGGCATTTGAAGTATGCAGATTTAGAGTGTCGGTGGTGTTGCAGAGTCCCACATATAAAGGGGCAGTTCTTCACTTAAAACTTGAAAACCACCCAGGGTTCTTTATGTTCTTCTTTTCTTTTGGCAGCACACTAAGCCTGAAAGTGCTTTGTTTTGAGATATATATCGCATGCTGTTATATTCAATTGAAATTGTCATTAAATGAATGTTTACTTTTTTGATTAAAACTAAATGCAGCTTTTAAACTTGAATGAAAAATAAAAATGATTAAATAGATTTAATGTAATTTACCAAATTAAGTATAAAAGTGTGGGAATTAAAACATTATTTTAAGTGATGTAAATGTGATGAATTCTGATTATGTTTTAAAATAATTACTGGTAAGTTATCATTCTGTAACATTTATTTTTTAATTCTAGGTGCAAAATAAATATTGAAGTACATGTTTACTTTATATTATAAAATTGTAAACATTTTTAAAACAGTTACTCAACTTTATTTCTTTCCCTTTAATTTACGATAGGGCGATCTCTGCCTTCATGCGAAAGTTACTAGTATTAACTTCACAATTATAAATCCTCTTCTAGTTGGCTCCAACTCTATTTTAAGGGGATGAAGACATGACATTCTGCACCTTCAAGTAAATATATACACACTGAAATGTTTAATAGCAAACACATGTAAAGTTGCTACTAGATATAGTAGTAATTTTACACATGAGTAAATCCACATGTACACATTTTTGCCGGTTTGACATATCAGTTTGTGGTGGCACTTAGGCTGTCATACACCTGTCATACATGGTGATGGACTGAAAGGCATTGTAAGAAAGTGAGGTTTGTTCCGCTTAGTCTTGCACACATCTCTTGGACAAAGTACAACACCTCATTATAGATGGGTGCATTAAAATCTATGGTCTGCAAAACCAACAAGATCACGCTGACTGGCCAGCATTCAGCAGATTTAACAAGTATTGAACTGGTGTCCTAACTGTTATGCTGCAGAATATTCCCTTTCTTGTTGTGCTTTCTATATGCATCTACCTCTCATTACACAGTAAGATAGACAGTTAAACTTCACATTTGGTTGTAAGAGCACACCATTTTGTTTACGACCTAATTTCATGCTTTTATTTGACAGTTCACCTGATGTCACTGTACCGGCAGTGCTGGGATATCCCCTCTCCTGGATTTAAAGGCAGTTTCAGTAGCGTTGTGATCCTGCACGCTTTAGAAGATGAACAAGGACATTGTAGTCTCTAATAGTAGCATTGTACTAACAATGATATGATCACTGAGGGGAAGGAGACCCCAACATTAAGCATTGTCATGGATCTGCAGCTGCTAACCTCCATGCTCCTGCTTTGCACCTCCCATCTTTACAGGAGCTGTGGGAGAAACGCACTCCACAGCGCCTCTACTCGTCCACCTGCTCTGACATTAAAGGCCTATCAGTAGCTGGCATTCATTTTTCCTTAAGTTTTTTAATATCTCAGATCCCTTTTTTGAATCATGAAATGTCGTGCCATATTTGTACTCATCTCCACATAATGTACACCCTTGAAATTGTTTTGGAATAATTGTTGGCTGAAGTTATGCTGTGGTAGAAAACAAAAACTGATGGGTGGATTGCTTGAATTAATCTCAACCACTGGTACTTATTCATTGCTCATTGCCCAATTACAGTACTTAATTTTTTCCCCACTAAGACACTTTAGACAGAGACTAACCGTATGCAAGTCAGCCTTGGTCCTGCTCCAGTAGGAACAGCGCAGTCTGAAATGCCAAACCAGGTCCATTCCAGAGGGGACCATACACATCCCCAGGATGGTCTCCTACTGCAATAAGCACACAACCAACATTTGGGTGTACCCATCTCACTTAGGGTGTTGCACTGAAGGAACAAAAAGGTTAAGGAAGAATGCTTGATTTAATATTGCCCACTCCTAGCTTCATCCTAGTCCATTTTTTTTCCACACCGTTTTCTGTTGTGAGGTTATAATACATCATAGACTAAACATAATCAATATGATATTCAAAGAATTGTTCATTTTTTGTTTTAGTTTCACCTGAAACCCTGAAGTATGGTGGTCTAGAGAGAATCCTCTATTCTTCTCTTTCTTTCTTTAATGTTTTCCTGATAAGCTTGGTGTATTTTCTTAGGGGTTGTACTGTGGTGAAACCTTTGTGTAGTCAGTTTAAAGTTACCACGAGACCAAGCCTGTCAAGCTTTGTTGTGCATGTATGTTGATATCCCCTCCTGCTGCTTTAGCCTAAGGAAATCTCTTCTCTTCTTCCCCCTTTCTTCCTCGTCCTCCACTTGTTCCTAATTTCTTGTAATCATTCTTTCAGGCTTTTAACCTTGATGGTACAGAATCAGGTTTTTATCCTTCTGAGCTGAATGAAGTATCCATGATTAACTTGGTTTAATTATAGTTATCAGTGCATTAATATTGCAGTGTGCACAACACAAATCCCCACTTTTCTCAAAGCCTTTCGTGATGCATTTTAAAATGTAATCAGCAGTTCGAAGACCAACAGTAATTTTTTGACATCAGTTGTACCCTCTTGGAAGTGACCAAGCTGGCCATGAACGCTGCTTTGTGTATCCTGATCTGACCTGCGGAGAGTAAACTATTTGCATCCACCAGAGGGAGCAGTATCAGTGGCAATTGTTCTCAAGTAGGCTGCTAGACCTTCCGCTTGTGCTGAATAATTGGTCTTCTCACCTGGCAGCTAACTCTAATCATCAAAGCCTTGGAGGAGACTGGTCTGTGTCCTAGTACATCACCACTGTTTGGTAAGAGAAGAGCCTTGGTGCGGGAGGGTGCAGAGGTAAAGCCGCATACTATGCCCTTGTCAGGTCACCAGCAATTACGTGCATCTTCTCCGGACAGCATCAGACAATAGTTACTGTTTGTAGTGAGGGTTGTCTGGCAGTAGCTGTGCAAGCACACCTCCACCATCAGCATCGTCTCCCTGCTGGCATGGACAGCCACAATACCACTTCTGTTACCTTCCACAGAGTTAATTTCAGCCCTTAAGCCCCACTAGCATGAGTAGCTGTTTCCTGCCTTTCTGTAAAAGCAATATTTACTCTGAGCTGCTAGATTGCAACGCTATGCCCAGTTCACTTGCTAAATTCAACAGTTTGTTTCCCTGCATTACAAGCTCTTTCTAAGTTGCTACTACTTCAGTGAACACTACTTTTTTTTAGCTGCATCTTAAAACGTATTCATAACTCTTCACTTTTTATTCCAACGCATATTGGTATACAACTCCGGCTCAGAAGTTGATAAGACCTATGTATTGCCCTCTGGTTCCTCTCATGCTTTAAAAAAATCTACAGGGCTCCAAGAAAGCAGTAATCCTAGTTCCAAGGCTCCACTATTGTAGCTGCACATTAGCTAATTTCATGGTGGTGCAGACTATCCTACAATTTGTATGTTCTATTCAAAGCACTATTGTGTACTGATAGCGTGACTTCTGATAGAGGCACGCCATTTGACATCTTTCCTAGTATATAATTATTTCGTGCAAGTGGTTACCCAAAGAAATCTTCTTTCCTCCTTCCTTTGCTCTCTGAGACCATTCACTAGCAGCAATATGTTAAGAAGACTTTGTAAATAAATTCACCAGGCTAATAAGAGTGCCAGCATGAGTGGGGTGTCGGCTGGTTAATTTGACAAATAGAATGCTCTCATGTAATACAAATAATCGCTAGGTGGCAACATGTTTCAGCGAGTTAAGCACTCATTGTTGACACCTGGTGTGTTCATATCCCACCAGATAAACTAACCTTGTCATGCTTCCGAGGTTGATAGTTTACCATTGAATTAGGTGATTGTAAAATCTTGTACTTCTAATGCGTAGCAAAAACTATGGTGTGACGTGCTATAAAACTAGAACTGAAATTGAAATCTCACGGACTACAAAAAAAATTATACTGTTAATTAAGACAGAAATGTTTTGTAGAAAAAAATGCTTCTTGTGCATGTGCCTGAGAAATGTTTTCATTGATACCCAGGAATGAATCCAGATTTTGTTTGTATTTCTTTATTGCTTTAAGTTATGGATTCATGACTTGGGATGTGTGAAATTTCTAGCTTTTTTTAACAACTATTTAGTAAATGTTTTGAAATGCAGTGACTTTCACTTGACCGGTACTACATTAGAAAATTGAACATGCAGATGTAACTTGTCATAAAGTCTTGAGAAATTCAAGCTGGCGCTTGGTTTGAGGAGAAATTGTCTCCTCTAGGATATTTTCTGTGCAAACTAGTCTAAGGTGAAATTCACAGAATTTTGCAAAGAATGTCATAATGCTAAGGTGGAATTGACAATAGCAGTAGGTTGAGAAATAAAAGCAGGGGCTAGAGAATGTAAAGCCCTAATTGTGCAAATATCCTCCGGGGAACCTAATTTCAAGAAGGAAGGTAATAAAACATTGCTTCTCAAAAATCAGGGGAAGAGTTTTCACAGTAAAGACTTAGATTGGCGAGTAAGTAATCTCTTCCTGATGGCTAGGTATAGAGATGTGCAGGTCCAGGATTCTATAGAGAATTTATTATTTTTTTAAAGGAAAAACAAGCAAAGATATCACACAATGGGAAGGAGTATTATTATTTTTAGTACTGTCAACCTGACACTTTTAAATACAACTTGGAATAAGGCTTTTGACATGTTTGCCACCTGGATGATGGAATTCCCCAAAACATATTTATTAGGAATGTTAACGCATTGTTTGCATTCTTCCTTTTTGGCCGAAGGCCTAGTGGAGATCCTCGTAGTAGGAATGATTCCAAAGTAGTGTGGTCTGTTGTACCTTAATTTTTTCTATCTATAGGTCCAGGGTAAACCGTGGACTCCTTCCTTTGTTTGAAATGTTCTTATTTTTAGATAAAGGAAGAAAAAATAATTCTAACATTTGTAAAAGATCTAACATTTTGATAGAGGTTGTCTGGACCAAGTCAACGGTCTACAGTCCAGCGACTGCTGAATACTTGGCAGGCCTGTTTGGCTTCAAGCTTACTCCAGGCTCGTGAGGTGTGATTTGTTTAAACAAGTGAGACATACTCTGATTTTAAATGACTTGTTAATACATTCTTCAATCCTTATTAATTGGGGGCTGTGCAGGTAAGAAAAAAATTGTCTTTACCATATGCTAATCCGGGGTGGGGGGTATGAGGTAGATTGTTTGCCTTGCAGTGTGTGCATTACCTGTAAAAGACCATACACTGACAAAACATCCAATATATATTGACCTAATCTACTGCCAAGATTGTGGATTGAGATACTAAAGTCACCCTGCACAGTGGGCCAGGCCCCTATATTGATGAACGCCCCCAAGGCCCACCACACTATCTAATAAAAAAGCCTCTAGGAGCAGAGAATGCACCAAATACCAAGGTAAAATAAAAGAGGCTTTAGGAGATGGAGGACAGCAAGCAGCCAATATCTCGTTCAACTCTCCAAAAGATTCTACCTTAATATTGAACTGATAGTAGCAGCACCCCCACCCTTCTTGTGTCTTATGTTACAAACAAGAAAAGGATATACTTCTGGAATAGCTGATGTAATATCTGGCCAAGGCCTCCTACAACCATCTTTCAATAAGTATTAAAAAAAAATAAGGTCAAAGACGGTCTGAGATCGAAGAGAACATCTTTCATTGGCATTTAGTGAGGGAACCAACATTGATCAATTCGGCAATTCATAGATAACTTAGAACACTTGTTGGCGGCACGATTTAATGTAGGAGTGTTAGTTATGGAGATTTGGGATAACTCTCCTACCAGATTACTCTTCAGGGGTAAAGTCAACTCTTGTGTGCCCGAAAAAGTGGCTACAGGAGACCTAGTAGAGGGAAGCAAAGCATAGCTTAAATTTAACTGAAATTCTGAATCGTAACAAATTGGGCTGTGTTTCCAGCTGTTCCCCGCGGTCTCCTGTAGGTTTACTCCCAAGGTTGACTTTTTGTGAATTCTTAAAGAATTCCAAGGGTAGACCTGAATATCTGAGATAAATATATATTTCTGCTAGTTAATATTTCACTATTGGGGGAAAGCCCTTTTCCTACATCCTCGTGAAATTCGGTGGTGTTGTCTTCTATTTCCCACCTTCGAAAAATATTTGTTAATGCCATTCACAACAGTTGAGAGTTAAACTGTGAAGTTGTGGCTCTTAACTATGTTTCGGAGAACCACTCTGTCCTTTATTTCACCATTCCCTACCCTTGGCCATAGAAAATCCACCTCCATCAGTGCACATTGAGATTATAAAGTTCCTTAAACCTAAATACTACTAATAAAGCAGTAGAATTTGTTAATGTAAATGCATTTTATTTCTTGCACTCCAGAGTGCCACTTAAGTTGCAAAAAGTCTTCTGGCCTCTAGTCTTCACTTAAACCCTTGAACCATTTAATATATTGTTTCTCTTCTCTAGATTTTCTGTGTGTCGTGTCAATGTGTATTTGTATATTGTGAAGACTAAAACAGAATATTGCATTGTAAATGTAGCTTTTCCATTACTCTATACAGCAAATCTATACAGCAAATGTTTTACTATTTCCTTCCTGTCTGTTGCACTTATTTTACTGAAGCGTTTGCTTTTTTTTGCTGTGAAATGAAATGCTTCTTTCTTTCTAAACTTTCTATTTTTATATACCAATACTATTCTGAGACTTGTATTTACAAAACTATGCCTGCCACCACTTACGTTTTTCAAAAGGCTACCTCAGACCAGGGTCGGACTGGGACAGAAAATAGGCCTGGGTCCTAGCATCAATAACATCAAAGTGCCGCCATTAGTGAATTAGAAAGCTATAAAATGGCCCATGTGTGCAAATTAAGATATTTTTGAAAATTGTAAAGATATGCTATGTAAGTGTTTTGCAAGGTATGGGAGTAAGACTGCTTACATTTGTGCTTCCTGCAGGCAATGCTTGTGCTAATGTTGGGGAAAACGAGAGTAAAAACAGGCCGGCACCATAAAACAACGAAACAACTGGCCCACACACTGATCTGCCAGGCCGCTCATCGGCACTGCCTATTTGCCCTATGGGCCAGTCCGACCCTGCCTCATATGTATGGGTGCTGGTGCCTGTCAGAATTGATCTTGTAGGCTTCTCGATCATTCTTTCCTTCCTGGTAGAGATCAAATCAATTTCATGCTTCTGAGGGGATTGTCTGTTCTCACTGAGAGGACATGTCCTGCTATGCTCAAAAGACTGCTTTGGCTGCTAACAGTTTAATATATTTTTCTGTCTACCACTACCACACAGTTGGCCAGTCTCCTGGAAGCTAGCCTTTCCTGATAATAATGTTCATAATGTTCATATTTACCTGACATGTGTCTGCTCCCCACCTTCCTGGATAGGAAGAAAATGGCAAACATTTGAATTGCAAAGCATGGCGGCCTCCTTCGTCTATCAGCCTCTGCTTGCAATACCATTCAGTGCAGCCTGTTTATTTTGATTTGAAGTGGATCACCTAATGTACCTCCTTTGGGTGGAAATAACATATTGACACTCTGACCGAGGGCCTTTTTTTGTTTTTTTGAAGCAGTGACAATATTCCTGATCAGATTGAATTCGAAATTTCGATAAACATTGCTACCTCTTTAAGCTTCGTGGAGATTCATGAATGTGTACCCTAGCTAATGATGGATTCCCGTTAACTAGACACAAAGGGGTCATGCTATGGTTTCTTAAGGTTCGGCTGCTCTCAATAGCATGAACGATTGATGGCAGCTTTACCAGTGCTAGTCATGATTGTCAGTTCACCAAAATACCGTAGGGTAGAGGAAGTGACAGTACACACCCCTTGACCTTTACTTTGACTGCACACACACATTCACACACTCTCTCGCAGATAAACACACTCACCTGTAAGCATACATACAAAATACATTTACACACGTTTGACTTGCCTTGGCTGCCAGATAGTCATACTCCATTTTGTATTACACTAGTAGTGAATAATGTTACTCACTATTTGTGTTGTGAACAAATTGACAGAAAAACAGGAAAATGAGCTCCAACCAAGCTGGCCCTGTGTTGCAAGCAATGATTTTTGCACCTCTGAGGCTAGGGTTCGCAAAAGCATTGCCAGGAGTCGGAAGCGGCGAGCCGGAGGAAGTCCATGGTTCTTGATCATTTCTAGCTAACAACAACAAAATGTCTCGACATCGAGCTGCATCGTCAAAGGCCAGATTTAATATGCTTGTGGTCCCCTTGCTGTTCATAATATAAGGATTTTAGAAGCATTATATTAATGAAAATATGTAAATAAATGTATATTGCAATGTAGTTTACCAGAAATATTTCATGCAAGATCGGAAGTTCAGCATTAAAAGGCGCTTCAGGCGAGCCTTGTGGTGATTGATGTACATGCGTGCTGTCACACCTAATATCAAAAACTGAATTGTTGGGTTTGGGGCATAAAGCCACTTTGCAATGTAAATCTGTAATTTTCATTTGCTGTGTATAATCGTGTTAAATAATGATTAGTCCGGCAACTAAAATCATTGTGAATTATTCGTTTTTTTATGTCTCCAAAGTATGTGTTTCAAGACCTTTTCTGTGAGGTTGGGTGCACCCCCACAATACCCCTTTATTCAGCATCATCTTTGAATGTCTCAATTCCCCATTGCGGATGACCTTATGCATACACACACTTAGACCATGTGCAGCAATGGAAATCCTCCATTTGTCTGCTCTGGGATAAGGTTTTTAATATAGTAGCGTGCAATAGGATTTCCTGTTGGGTTTCCTCTATTTGCAATTTGAGAGTAAAGTCTCTACGTTTACTCATTCTCTTTCTCCCATATACATATGCTGGTGAAAAAGTTGTCGAGATGGAAGGAACTCTTGCATCATAGTGATTGTCTTTGGCTCTCATGCTGCGTAGCTCTAGTTTTACCTATGGAATTACTTCGCCTTTTGCTTGAAAAAGCAGAGATCAACCCAAGTCAACCATGGACGTGATGGAGGTAGCGTAAGCTGTTAGAATGCTTACAACAAAGAGAACTGTGTGGCATTAATGGGGAAAGTGTAACCGCCTTTATTTCAGTAAATGCTGTACGAGATTGGTTAAATTTACTGAAACCTTGACTGAATAAGTTTGTGAAGGTTTACCTTTCAGTTCCATGTGCAGAAAACTCTGTGCCCTCTGGAAAAGAAAAATAGTATGTGATCCATTTATGGTGAAAAAGTGTACTCAAAGGCACAGTATGAAAAATAACTTTGGTTTGTTTGATTTGCTAAAGTGCATAAAATATAACAAAGTCTTTACTTTAAAACTATGTGCTTGTTAAAACCTTTCACAAGTCTGCTTGCTGATCTAAAATTAGAAAAATGTTACACCCCTTGGCTCAGCCGTAAGCAATTAGCATGACATATTGATGGATCGGAAGGCATTATTGAATCTAGGGGAATCTGTACATCGGTAAATGTTAACTGTATATTGACAGAACTACCAGCCTTGTACTTATCTTAGTGGCCACAAAAGCCTTGCAGGACAAAGCTAAAATGCTAACAACTGAGAACGCCAGTAAAACGAATGCATTTAATAGCTTGGAGCACTGAACTAAATTAAGCAATATGCTGTCATTGTCATCTCTCATTTGCTGATCACATAGTGATAGAATTGCTGAGCATGCAGTGAAAGAAATGCCGAACATGCAGCAAAAGAAATGCCATCTCGTGAGTCACTCTTCGGCTCCTTAAAAGGGCTTTTATATTCCTGCTCCTATTATTAAACCACAAAATAATGAAGAGACCCATTCTGGCAGCAGCACGCCTATTAGGAGAATTTGAACGTTCTCACTAGCATCACACGGTTGGAAGTTGTTCTAAATGTCAGGAAATCTTGATCAGTCCTGAAGGTTAAAGACACTTTAGATGCAATGAAATTTCTTTCCATCAACAGAAATGTGTGACAGCTACTAAAAGGTTACAAAACATCAATCCAAACAAATATTGTCTGAACCTAAAAATATCAAAGTGAAATATTATTTTTTTAAAGTTAACTAGTTGAAGGACAAGCGTAATGGGTATGATATTACTAGTTTCTCTTTTGTTGCTTATTTTGTTTGTGTTCTCAGTACAAAAACTTAGTGTGGATTGTTAGTGGGCCCAACAGCCAATGTAATATACTTGATCTGTAAAGTAGGGTAGTCATTAGGTTAAATTTGTGTTTAGTCTCTCACCAGTCTTTCCACATTGTGGCACCATTGACGTAGACTTTCCTCACATAGTCGGAGTGTATTCTTGAATAACCAAGTTTTGGAAGAAAGTGATATTAGACATTCAAACAATGGCAGTTACATTAACCACTAACGCAATAAGACACTAACCCACCTCACCCGCTCCCTTGATAGCCGACTCCTTGATCTGCATGCAGCTACATTATAATGAGGTTGAATGTGCAGTATGCCCTCAGTATGAAATGGAAATAATTGAAGGGTTTGGTTACAGTCCACTGAAGATGTGTTGATAAGAAAAAAATTGAAAATGTGTATGTATACCTAATTATTAGAGACGTAATTGCATTGACAAATGGAAAATATTGTTTTGAAAAAAGCAATAAAGTTTATTATATTAAAAACTTTGTGGTTTAGCCTCACTTATTTGCCATTATTTAATATAAAGACTCTTTCAAGTAATCCTGATGATCTGAATCAACCTGCAATTTTGAGTATAGATCGTGGTGATTTAAAAAACAAAATTCTTTTGAGTCTGTGGTTCTAGTGAAATGGGAAATAACTGGTGTATTAAAGCTGGACATAAAGCAGTCATTACTAAAACGAAACTGGGGCAGATGCGTTTCTAGCAGGTCAGGTGAAATAGTGATCTAACAAAGAACCCATGTCACTGAGTGAAATGGCCACTTGATAAACCGCAATCAAAAGATTCTGGATGGATTTCTGCCAGTTCAAGTGACTGGTTCCAGAGCTCGGAAAGTGTCTTTTACAGGCCTGTGAGGTGCAGCCAAACTACTTCATATTCCAGAAACTGGCAAAAACTGAGCAGTTGAGGCAATCGTGACTCAGAAATATGACCCCATACATAGCTGTAAGTAACACCTGGTGATGTGAGTCTTGTTGTGGATGATTTCCAACTGTTCCCAATAATAATCTGAGATTCTCCACTACTAATACCTCTACTTTGAATATTGAAATAACGTCCTATAAACGTAGTCATCCATTATTTTCACAGTAACCTTGATAATAAAGTATTCTCACATTTTAGCTATCCTAGTAGATCTTGCATCCCTTTAGTATGTTACATCAAAGGAGTACTAAGTCTTTCAGGTGTGGAATGGTGGCACATAGTAAAGCAGAGAAACCAATAAAAATATCGCATAGGAGTTCTTTTTATAGTTGACCTTAACCTCAAAACTAATCGTTCACTTATTTGACCTACAATCTCTCTGCTAGTGCCCCTCTTAAGGGATTTTACTGTAAAAGAGGGGTCTTTTTCAAGGCATTCTTGCTGTCTTTCTAAGGGGGCGGAGTCCCTTTTAACCAGAAATGTTTTTCTTCTGTAGTGCCATAAAACAAACTTGCTTCTTGAGATTGAATACAGTGGAACCTGGTGGGCAGATTGTTGTGTCCAGTTTTCTCCTTCCCATGTAAATATACTTGTGATGTGATGTCACAATTTATTAAAGGAGCCACCTACATTCTGAAGAGGTTAAGGAATAAAACGTTACCATGCAACAGAGTCATATTAGGTATCATTAGAGATGATTATTCATGATGTATGCAATACTAAAAAATAATGTATTATACAGTGCAACAAATCAGCACGGGGATATGACCAAATAGTTCTCTTTATACAGGAAATTCTGTTAGCCATGTGTATTTAAATGCAGTCAAAACAAGTGAAATTAATTCTCTGTGTAGTTTAAAACCTAATAGGACATTGTCACTAGAAGAACGGGCTAGGCATGAGTCATCGGTGCTGCAGTTGGGTTGTGTAATGCTTGTGACTTATATTTGGATGCTGCTTTATATCCACTAGTTTTACGATACCTCAAATGTGCGGATGTGAGACAAAGTACAAAGACACGGGTCAAACACATCTAATAATGCTGCTTTGCAATGGCCTTAATTGTTATTTCATGCTAATGAGCGTGTATTCAGTTCTGTCAGGGATTCAGCAAACATTCTTTTGAGGTGGTGTCCCCAACAGTGGTATAGCTTGGGGCATTACCCATCTTTTTATTTAAAGGAGCTGCAGCGTTATCTAAACCCCAGTTTTTCGGTGAGTATTAAGGACAGCTATACACCTGAAAAACAGTTTGGTCACTCACCTCACATGAACCTTGGTGAAATAACTATTTAGTCCTGGAGACCTCATTCTCCAGCCTGTAGCTCTCCCACCATACTGGCAAATGTACAGTCCATGAAAACAATCCAAAGGGTAGAAGATTGTGAAACAACCCTTGATGCTATTACTGCATCAACCTTCATTGTGTATCCACACAAACACCACTATTGTCATGGAGTGTAGGTGGTGGTGATTGTTCTTGGAAGCCCAGCACGTGAAGTGGATTTGACCTTGTGTGTGTGAAATTGATGTTCATATTGGGGAAGTTGTGCAAATACATTGGTTACTTGGCTCTTGCATTTGGATATCACATTTCCAGGAATTATTTGACTATAAGGCAGTGTTTTCCACTACATCTGTAGATGTTCTTTGAAAAGGAAGCATTGTACAAAGTTAGCAGTTATTTAATTTCATTGAGACTCCTGAAAACATGGCCAGTTATGGTTTCATGTACAACACAAACTATAATATGAACAGCAATGTTTACAGATAAGGGTAAAAGAATGGGAAATAAAACTTCTTCCGAGTAATTTATCTAGAAAAAAACATATTATTACATACAATACTTCATAGTCAAAAGGTCAAATAGGGGGCCTAAATTTACCTGTATATTGTTTACAACTGTGACTTTTTACTAGGTTGATTATATAGTTAACGTGCATATGTTGTTGTTAACTTCTGTTTTATATCCTTCTAATAAGGTACGGAGAAAAAGGGAAAGCCATCAGAATCGAAAAGGTTATTTATACAGGGAAAGAAGGAAAAAGTTCTCATGGCTGCCCGATAGCTAAATGGGTAAGTGTTTACTTAGTGCTAATTAAGCAAAAATGATTCTATATTTAATTTCATTTTTGGTATATTTCCTACCTGAATACTTGTGGAGTAGATCTCCGTGTTAAGTATCTCAGAAGCACCCTCTCTCTGGTCTGCTATTGCGCCATCTACACACACTGAGATTCAATACTTGACCTGTAAATGACATGTCCTCAGCCTTTCTTATAAACTCTGTCCTTGATTTGTTAGCACTCCAAGTCATTAATTTCTCACTGCCCCTGCTGTGCTGCAAGCAACTCTCGTACATTACCCTTAGGTTTCCATTGTCCTAGGTTTTTTCCTGTTCTCTATATGATAATGGGTTTATACTTTCTGTGTACTCCTCTTTCATGGCCTGACCATTTACTTAATCGACAATTTCCCTCAAACAAGCATAGCAGAATAGGTTGGTATTCAAATCCATGGCATTCTGTAACCAAGCAAAGTCTATAGTAAAGAAAAGCTGTATTGTGTATGAATGGTCTGCATGAGGTGATCCTTAACACCTTAGCTGCGTGTAAACATCCCTCCCCAGTGCTGCGCTGTCCATTGGAACCAGTGCTGAATGGACGTCCAATGGTCGTGCGCAACACTGGGGAGGTAGCGCTGCTGACGACCGTTGGCCGTCAGCAGCACTTAAGGGGTTAAGTGTGTGTTAAAATAGTATTATGGGACAAATGTATGTGTATTTTCCTGCTCCTGATAATTATAAACTCTATCTTCATCCAACTAAATGAATACAATTCTTCTGCATCTGCCATGGCAAACTAAGGTAAGTTGTTCTGATTTAATGAAAGGTGACACAACTTAGTAGGTGAAATACAAGCATTCCTGCATGTGTGCTACGAGTTGTGCTCCCAGTTGTTTCATGAAGCATCTAGGTATGGGTGGATAGGTGGTGTGCCTTTACTTGCACAATCCTATTATGTAGATCAGGAGAAAGCTCTTAATTTAATCAGGATAGCGTTTGTAAGTGGTCCATCAGCAAAATGTAAGGCCATGTCAAAATCAAGAATTTCACTGTGATCCTTGCATTTATGAAAGGCTGATAACAAATTATGTGTACGGGATTGCCTGGTAATCCAGTCAAGCCTTCTTCAAGAGTAAAGCGTTAAGCTGCAGCACACCTCTCTTAGCGAGTATGCCTTTGAAAAGACATGTTAATAGGTGACTATTTTTCCTCTGTTTGTTTTGGTTCCAATTCCTGTATAGATTTTCATGTTTGTGCAAAGTTCTGGATTGATCAAACTGCTTTTACAAACTTCAGAAAAAAAATCTTTACATGTTGATTGCTTCTGCATACTTGATTGCACTTGCTACTACTTGCACGCATTTGAATCAGTGAGAATTTCCCATGCCGACAAATAAGGCACTTGACTGTAACTGTGAAGTTGTGTTGGGTATTGTTCACAGCTTTGGATGCACCATGGCAAACCTCTCCTAATGTGTAAGATGAGCTCTTTAACATGTCCAGGCTGAACAAAAAGGCTGAAGACTGCATTGAAGCCAGCACTATCTGTGGTCCTTATCATTACAAGGTTTCCTTACAGAAACTCCTGCTAATTATGAAGGGTTATATTTTGATTTAAAATTGCTGCTCCTCATTAAGGTGGCAGAACAACAAAGCGAGGATAAAAGCTGCAAAAGCAATGTTACATGCATGAATTGTGTGCACTAGAGCCTTCTTGTTCTAGTTCCGGTTTTATTTTTGTTGTGAAAGACCTTCAAGCTGTTTTCATACTCAACAATGTTTCTCAGGAAACTGACCGTCAGCCATGTGGGAAATTCTCAAGTCATTGTGGTGGGTATAAATTCTGCTTGGATAGGTTTGTTGGGTGTTTCAAGACTCTGGGTTACTATACAGACAAAGCATATTGTATTTGAGATGCAAGAGGGGAAATTCTAGATCAGACTATGTATTGCACCGTGGCATGCAGGCTACTAGACATGAAATAAACCCTATGCCTAGCCTCATCCATTCTCTAACCCCATCCGTATCTATTATCCTAACCCTAACTTCGCCTGATCCAACTTTACCTTTTCTCTAACCTTTACCTAGTCAGTAAGCCCTAACCCAGCCTGTCAAATTATTTTACTGCTAACCGTATACATAAGCCCAGCGCTGTTCCTTAGTCACCCTAACCCTTAACCTATTCCTAAACCTAATGCACACCCATTTGTAATGTTTTAAAGGTTTTTTTTTACATTGTAAATCTTTTTACCTTGTTTACTTCAAACTTTTGGTTATTTCCACTTTTACTTTTTCTAACTTTTGTCGGCAAAATTTTGCATTTGTCGCATTTTATTTTGAAATTTAGAAATACAGAATTCACATTTTTTTTATGACAATTGAGCTTATAACAACAGTTCATCCTTAAATTAAGAACTGAAGTATGTTAGTGTAAAATGTCTGTTTTGTGAGTTAATTGGTTTATAGAAATTTTCAAGGCAAACTCTGGCTGTTTACTTTTTCACAAAGATGGGAGAAGGTTTTAGACTAAAATCTAAGCAAAGTTTAGCTTCATCTTATGAATGGATGGACGTGCCTGCAAACACCAGGGAACCGTTTTTCTTGCTGTCGACTGGTATCCAGATAACATCATGAAAGTTGCTCAGCCACCGAGTACTTTGCAATTTTGCAGACCTGTAGTTTTGCTTGTTTTGGTTACTCATTTAAAGAACACACTAACTTGAAGATATGGTCAGAATAATGCTTAGGATGTTTTCTTGCCCCTATATATTGAATGTTGTGTTGTTACTGTGAAGCTAATGGAATCGCACAAATCTACCTGAAGTCTTGCTGCAATGTCAGCAAACAATGTGCATGATTAATGAATACAAATTTATTGGAAATGGTATGTCTTTTGTTTTTCACAAATATCTTTATCCATAAAATCCAGAATAAAAGCTGCATCTTTAACCTGGAATGCCTCTGTTTTTAGGTAATAAGAAGACAAAATGAGGATGAAAAGCTTTTGTGCCTTGTACGACATCGTGCTGGGCATCATTGTGACAATGCGGTGATTATCATACTCATCATGGCTTGGGAGGGTATTCCACGAGCTTTAGGTGACTCACTGTATGCCGAACTCACAGAAACAATCACAAAGTTTGGAAATCCTACAAGTCGAAGATGTGGATTGAACGATGAGTAAGTGTATTTTTGTCACTTGTAATTTGACATCTGGTCTACACTTGCATCAGTGTGATTTCCTAACACATTAAACCTCATTTAAGTCTGTGTTGCTAATTGTTTAAAAACATATGAGCATGATTAGTTAAATGGGACTACTATATTTTTCCATGTGAATCCAGTGGC
Organism: Lissotriton vulgaris; assembly: GCF_964263255.1. Classification (NCBI taxonomy): domain Eukaryota; kingdom Metazoa; phylum Chordata; class Amphibia; order Caudata; family Salamandridae; genus Lissotriton; species Lissotriton vulgaris. Next base: position 511,162,845 of record NC_141699.1, read on the forward strand.
TTTTGTTAAACTAGTAACAATTATGATTACTTGTAGCATGATGCAACACTTTCTTACACACAAACAATACACGTGATTTCTATGACTGTTGATGTTTGCGTATGATCTCCTTGAGAATGGAACACATCTTAACGCCTTGTCTGTTTGTTGTGCTCTGATTGGTGTGATGGGACTGGTTATATCTAAATAGAGCAATTTTAGTATTTAGCTCACTGAGACCTAGCCACATTAACTACCATTTGACCCACTTGGTTTTAGAAATGTGACTTTTTCAAAAAATGTATGTTCCAGGTTAATGCTGGTCTACCAACTCTGCATACACCTTTCAATTCTGATGCCCCTGAGGCATCAGTTTGTTGAAATCCATGTAGTAGTAATGCTCCACTTGAGCTTAAGCAGTGCCATTTATATGGGTCTTCTTGTGTGCTGCCCATTGCGGTTCAGAGCTTTGTAGCTTGTTTGACTTTTGGCTTTAAATCATCACTCAAACCTCGAAGGCAGTCTTTTGGCTTCCTGCCAAGTAGAGTTCCAACTTTAAAGGTTTGTTATTTGTATATAAAACAGCCACGGCCAGTCCATTGGGAATAGGGGCCACTCTCAAAGCCACCCACCCCACCTATTGCCCCTCACGAGCAGTGTCTGTCAGGCTGAGCAAAGGTTGGCCTGACAGACACTGTTCATTTTCATGTCAGGCAGCTAGGAGCTACACATGCACTAAATGTGCAGGCTCCTGGCTGCCTGAGCTGAACCTTGCTGGGTTGAGGAAGTTACAGCTCCTGCGGGCGTGACCATGTCACCTCAGCACAGGTCCCTGAGGCCCTCCCCGCAGTGATGAGGGGTAGCATCACTGATTGCCTCGTACCTGGGTGCTTCGGTTTTAAGCCATGAAGCACCCAGGTTTGAGGGTCAATCAGTGACACTTTGTCACAGAGTTGGGTGGGGATCAGTAGTCTCACTGACCCCCATCCCACTCCGATGACGTTGGGAATGCTGCCTTCCCAGGTCAGCCAATAAGGGAAGGCAGCAGTCCCAAGCGTCCTGGCACCTCCGAGCCAGAGCTGCAGATAAGCATGTGTGTGTGTTTTTGTTTTCCTAGTTTTTATTAATGTTTGGTACATGCGTGAATGTATGAAAGTTTGGTAATGAGTGCTGGGAATGGATGCGTTTGTGTGTGTGTGTGTGCATGTTTGAATGCATGTCTGTGAGTATGCGTGTGTGTCCCGTCCGCCGCCATCCCTCCTAAACTTAATTGTGAGCTTCCAGATAACTCGCTGGACTCCTCAGTCTACTTTCAGCCATTCTAATACCTTTAGTTTTATTTTTCCTATATTAACTAGTTTTACCTCTTGTCAAGTATGAAAGGTTTCATGTAGCACTGAGAGTCTGGACTATCAATTTTGCATTTCGGGGTTCTGTACATTGAAGTCTCACTATTTTTGACTGTGATTTTCTTCAGGGCAAAACTCTGTGACGTGACCGGAGAATGGCACAGGTGCCCAATAAAAAAAAATATATATATATGTTTATATATACACACATGGGTACATACAGGGAAAACGTATTTAGGTTGTGTATGTATCAGTCTTTCATGCTCTATACTGCATACTTAAAAATATGTGAGTATGAGCGGTCTGTGTTGATTGAAAGTGCTTGTGAAGAGTGCAGTTTAACCCCTTGGCCACGGCGGGGGCCGCGCTGCGCTACCATGCTCGTGACGGAACCACTCCGTCACTAGCTGTGGTGGCACTGTGCTTGTGACGGAATAGTTCCGTCACGGCCCCGCCGGCTCAATAGAACTTGCCGCACAGGCGCGAAATCAGCACCGCGCAGGCGCGGCGGCCGGGCCGTGATGGAACCATTCCATCACCAGCACAGCCCCACCGTGGCTTGTGACGGAATGGTTCCATCACGGGCGCTCAAGGGGTTAAATAATGTATTGTAATAATATGAAAATAAAATAAGTGTATTCTGGCACTGTGATGAATCTATATTTATCTGTATGTGTAGGTAGATATCTGCGTTTTACCATGTGTGGCTGTAAATCTACCTGCTTTGCATACTCCGGCCATCTATATTGTGTCCAGATGATTGCAGTATGTCTATCTGACATATTTGTGTCTCAGGACCGATTATGACTCAGCAATTGGTCCTCAATACACCAGGACACAGGCTCCACCTCAGATTATTTTCTTGTGCCAACAATGCTCTGAAGGTCTGTATACAGATCTGGGACAGACCTGCTCTCTAGATACTTTATTTAATGCCAGCCACTCTTACTTCAAATCCTGTGAACCTCACTGTAGCAACCAGGAGTTTAATCTGTGATGCCCTCAATCCATCTCAAGTCACAACTTGTAGAATACACTTACGCCAAGGGTACAGTATGTACACCCTTCCAATAGTGCCGTAGGTAGAATGCTAGGTACCCCTGGAGAGACAACCATGGTGTATGATGTGTTTGCATATTGCCAACAAATGACAAAGACTCCTACAATGCCTGCCATGTCTTTGTTGCAATAACAGTGGTCTGCTCACCAGTAGATGCATTAGCAAGCTTTTCCCTGAGACTCAGGACATCATGGTAGCAAAAGACCTGCCCAATGCTGTGGAGGAGTAGGTTACTGGCCCATCTGTCATCTTGGCCACCAGAGAGATAAGAGTCACTATAAAATTTCCAAACTACTACAAAAAGAAAAATTGAAATGAGCAAAAATACACTAAACAATATCTGATAAGGAAAACTAGAGACAATACTTTTTAACGATTTAAAGCAAAACATGCACAGAAAAAGTAAAGTTTTGCACCACACAAAATGGATCAGGGTTTGGATACACCAGTTAAGTTTTATTTTAAGGTTTTATCTGCTTTTAGAGCTCAAAGTCTTGCAGCAGTGCAAGGTCCAAATTTGAAGCCAGCAAGGGTTCCTCGAAATTGTATAGATTGTCGTTGAGCTCCCACTGAATCCGTTGATTTTGGCTCCAAAAGTTCCCAGTGGGTCAACGCTGGATTCCATGATCATTAAGATTGCTTCGCTTCAGGGATAGGTTTGTCAAGAAATTTACCTTAGGTTCCTGAAATCCATCAGTGGGGAAGTACTACTACTTTCATGACTGAAGAGCCACAGAAAGTAAAGGACTACTACTTTTGTGACTGTTCGTTTGAGACTGCACAGTTCTTGCCTCATGGCATCCATCCTGTGGTGGCTAGTATCGAAACCTTAATGTGGGTTCTCAGCATGCCAGCAGTGAGCGCAATTGCCTGATGTGCCTGTTTTGACACCCTCCCTCCTCATTACTAATTTTAGAAAAAGTGAGGAGAGGGATACCACATTGGTAACTTGGAGACAAAGATAGGAATTGATCACCACCACTATTTATGACCTAAGAGAAAGGACGACTGTCTTGTTAACAGCAATATGAGCATGAAATGAGACAGGGCTTTCTAGTCACAACCATGAAAAGTGATAAATGGCCCCAGAATGTTAATCGAAGTAACTCCAAGGACTGTTCTAGAAATAGCTTTCTGCTCTATACCTTCAGGGAACATTACCTCCCGCCATCCCTGCAGGAGCTTGAATACAAAGAACAGACATGTTTCCATTCTCCCACCCTAAACCCCACTAAACCGCACTTGAGAGATACAGCCCCAGTTCCTGGCTTATAAAATAACCAAAGAATAACTCAAACAATGCAAGGAAAAAGTTTAAAGACCACCTACTCAACAACTTCGGGAGACACCAACAGCTGATACCTACTACAAAGAAAGCAAAGAGGTCCCAAAAACTGACTTTCTTTCACTCAAAACTCCCAGCAAAATGGCAACACATCTTACTCCACCACCGATTTATTGAGAAATCAAATAAAATTCCCTATGGAACTAAACTCACCACAGTCCCCTCTGAGGTGCGGTCTCCATATCTATCTTCACAACAGGAAACATGCTATTTCAAGCGACAGACCATCACCTAACCATCTTTGACCATCACTTCTCAGCACTTCTCACCTTATTGTAACAAGATAGTCATTTTCCCCTCGCACCCTTCTCCCCTCTACCTCCAACCGTCAACCTTGTTTCCATTCAATTCCAGGACTCCTCTGCCACACGATGCACTATTGCTCACCTCCCGACACACGCCATAGTAAGGAAAGCGTCAGTTCAACCACCCTAGCTGATGGCCACACCAAAACACAGCGGCTTGACTTGCACATTGAACATGATCGCATCAGGCCTAAACCAAGATTGTCCACCACGTTGCCCCCCACAAACCCATCCCAGATTCCCAATGTGGTACTCATCCAGAGCAAACGTGCCCTATCCACTTCTAACCACGATGACACTGCCCCCCCTCTATTGAAGGTCACGCTTCTTCTTTAGACACTGGGCCCACTGCAGGTCCACCTTCATACAGAGCAGGACTCCTCCCCTATTCTTTCCCTGTAAAGAAATAAACAACATTCTCTAGCCAAAGACATCTCTCTTGTGAGAAACAACCTTGTGATTCAGACCAAGTTAACACACAATGCCCCTGAGAGAATGGAAAAATGGACACCCCTGAAAGGACATCCTAGCAACAGCAGGCACATCGACCAGACCTCCATTCCCTTATGCAGCCTTTCTCACAGACCCTACCGAGCCCTCCACCTCCTATGCTCAACTGAAGTAGAAGCACTCCATGAATCATACATCACAAAACCCCTAAAGAGGATCCCAAACCTTCATCCAGTATCCCAGCAGTAATGGGCACTAACAGAATCCCTAGAGCTGTCATATCTCCAAGACCACCAGCGCAATACATAACTACCCAGACACTACAGCCTACTAATAATACTCCTAGTTCCCTTACCTGCATGCTTCTTAACTGCAGATCAGCCGATAAACATGCCACAGAAATAGTGGTAACAATACTACAGGAGGGAATCAACATTGCATTCCTAAATGGAAACATGGCGTAACAATCATTCAGCCCCCATCCTGGACTTACACCACCAGGCTATTCCATCCTTAGCTGGGAAAGACCAGAATGAATAGGAGGTAGGCTAGTGATCATCCACAAAGAAGAAACCCGGATCGACACCTTAGAAACCATGAACTACTCAACCTTCGAATACCTTGGAGTTAAACTCACGACAAAAGGCTTCACTCCTATCAAACTCCACATCATCTATAACCCCCTTGGTAACTTCATACTCTTCACTGAAGAACTAACCGACCTAATAACATGGTTCTCCCTAACTGACACTAACAATGTGTTCTTTGGTGACTTAAACCTGCACCAGAATGACACACATGACACCCCAATCTGTATCCTATCAAATCTTCTTGAAATCAATGACTTCAAGCCAATCTGTAATGAACAGACCCACATCAAAGTATCTAATATTGATGCGATAATCACTAGAAATGAGCTTGTGTCCCTCAGATCCATCATGCCCATTGACTGGTTGGATCACCAACTAATACTGTTCAGTCTCAAGGCTTGCCCAGATCCTACACAGCCCCATCCAACACACCACCACACTGGGGAAGGAACATCAAACAAATCCCTCTAACAGAGCTTGAAGTCCGGATCACCAGTTACATTCTCAGCCTCTCTCCTCTCTGTTGAAGACCTTATCACCCACTACAGCTCAGCTGACCGATGTTCTTGACTAACTGGCCCGCTTAATCTAAAGAGCTCTAGAAAAATCTAATCTAGATCCCGGTTCAACTTGGACCCAAATAAAGAGAGGAGACAACTAAGACTGACCAAAAGGTTATGGAGTCAGAACCCCTCACTGACGCACCTTGTCCTCCTCAGATCGTAACGTGTCTCATACAAGAAACAAATCTTTAGGAAGAAAGCCACTTTCTTTCGCAATCACCTTGACCGTGCGAAGATAAGACCTAGGTAGCTCTTAAACATAATAAAACAACAAACCACCCTGACCTCCTGACACGGAGCAATAGCCACCAATGAACAAGGTGAAGAAATTGCCAACCTCTTCACTGACAAAGTGTCTAAAATTGAACAATCTATTATCTTGAACACAAGCCAGACTTCCCAGCCCAACCGCCTCATTGACACACAATCCACCAAGATAACTACCCCTCATGATTCATCTAAGGAACGGAGTTCCCCAAAATTAATTAAAGACTATAATGCACCCTACCACTGGAAAGTAGTGCCAAATGGACTTGTTTTGAACCTATGGCGGAAGGGGGAAGCCTTCATTATAATCGCTTATTTGAAACCCAAATTCCACACTGCAGACCCCCTCCCGTCCTCCCTAGTAAAAAACCTCAAATACATAATCTCTCCATTTTGGCCCAAAATCATCAAAACCTCTCTCGTCCGCCATGTACCAGACTCTCTTCAACTAGGCCAAGTCACACCCATTCTAAAAAAAACAGGGCTGGAACCTCAATAACTTCAGACTTGTCACCAACCTTCCTTTCCTAGCGAAGACCATTGAAAAGTGTGCCCTACAACAACTTGACCAACACATTAAGGAATTCAACCTACACAACACATTCCAATCAGGAATCAGGAAGACCATAGCGATCAATATATCAGATGGTATTCACAGAAACCTATATGATGGCAACTACTGACCCTTAATCCTACACAACTTATCGGCAGCATTTGCTACAGTAAATCATGACTATTTACTCAAGACACTCAAGAATGGCACTGGTATCAATGGCACAGTCATGAGATGGTTCACGTCCTATCTGCAACATTGGTCCCAGCAAATAACAAGCATTTACAATGCAATGGTCTCGGCAATATTATAGGTAGAGCTATTGGTATTGCTCATTATTTTTTTTAATCTTTTTTGTATCCCTAAATAAATGGCATTGTCATTTCTATTGGCATTAGCTTTTTTTCATATATGATCCCTATTGCATTAGCAGAGAGAGAGAGTGAGGTATTGAAATAGTGAGAGAGTGAGGTAGATAGAGTGAGGTAGTGAGAAAGAGAGAGTGAGGTAGTGAAAGAGTGAGGAAGTGAGGGAGAGGGATGTTGTGAGGTAGTGAGATATAAGCAGAGTGTGATGTTGTGATGTAGTGAGATAGAGAGAGGCAGTGAAAGAGAGAGTGAAAATGAGTTAGTGAGATAGGAAGAGTGAGGTAGTGAGAGAGTGATTGAGGTAGTGAGTTAGAGAGAGTGAAGTTGTGAGGTTGTGAGCTAGAGAGTGAGGTAGTGAGGTTTTGAGAGAGAAGTTTGAAATAGAGAGGTAGTGAGATAGATAGAGTGGAGTAGTGAGGTAGAGAGAGTTATGTAGTGAGAGAGGTAGATAGAGAGTGAGGTAGTGAAAGAGTGAGGTAGTGAGGGAGAGGGATGTTCTGAGGTAGTGAGATGGAAACAGTGAGTGAGTTTTGTGAGGTAGAGAGAGTGAGGTAGTGAAAGAGAGTGAAAGTGACTTAGTGAGATAGAAAGAGAGAGAGTGAGGTAGAGAGAGAGAGTGAGGTAGTGAGTTAGAGAGAGTGAAGTTGTGAGGCAGTGAGATAGAGAGTGAGTTAGTGAGAGAGTGATGTAGTGAATTTTTGAGGGAGTGAGTCGTGATATAGTGAGGTAGTGAGAGTGAGCTAGAAATAGATAGAGTGAGGTAGTGAGATAGAGAGAGAGTAAAGTTGTGAGGTAGTGTGTTAGAGAGTGATGTAGTGAGAGAGTGATGTATGTAGAGATAGTGATGTAATGTGGTATTGAAAGAGTTATTTAGTGAGGTAGTGAGATATTCCATTGCAATTAAAAGTATGTGGTTAAGGAGTGATGTAGTTTGCCTGGTTAATCAAAATAAGTTGAAAGCCCTGAGAGCAATGCATGTTTGCATGCTTGGAGGCATAAGAGAGGGCCTGCGGAGCATAAAATAAACATCTAGAACACAGATTGTATTCACTATTCAAACAAAGGGAAGGAAGCCCAGTGGATAAGCAATGTGGCTCAGCACTACAGGGAATCAGATACAGTTTTCATTTGAATTAAATTAAGAATTCTTTCGGATAACCTAGACTTAAATAAAAAAAATCATTTTTGATGCACCACATTTTTCAATTATGTTATTGACATTGGAACCCTCAATGGCATTTCTGCTTTTCAAGAACAGTGTATTATGTCGCAATCGCAGGCGAGGGCACAGTTACTTCACAAACACCCTTTTCTCTTAATGAGTGAGCTTGAAAAAAGAAGTGAAAATCAATGATCCAAAAAAGTCGAGTTGAAACGTGACCTTAACTCGGGGACCTAGCGCCATCACATTTAGACAGGGAGTGCATGGGGTAAGCCTCGTGTACTCATAACCACACATAGTTTATGACCACTCATGAAGAAGAAAAACAAATACGATTTATTTCAACAACTTCGGGCAAGGGCAGTCCGTTGCAAATCATAGGTTATGGTAAATTAACAGTTTCTGCTATGTTGCATCTTAAAACGAGGGGTTTAATACTTTGTTATTGGTAGCGAAAATCAGTGCTGTGTGTCCAAAAAGAAGGCATGGAAGGGCCTACATCCACAAAAGTTTGCAATCCTGCCAGTGTAAATCGCACCACTTGGACAATTTCCACAGGGCACTAATCCAGATGTATCCATCAGCATGCAGTTGTAAACCCCCATCTCCCCCATTTTGCTAACAGAAAGAGTTTGCAATTATGTACGGATACACGATATCCCTGCTGATTAGCAGCAGAGTCATGTGTGCATTACATATATCTAAATTGCAGCGTTTGGATAATCAAAGTTGAAAATCTCCCAGCGACCAAAGGAGACGCACTCCCATCCCTATGCTTGTTACTGCCATTGCTGTATGCGCAGTCTGCAACACTGAACAGAGCTTCTGCAAAAACGGACGCCCTAAAAAGGTGCGATAAGGGAGAGGCGATGTTGCGCGTACACTGGACACAGGTTCGGTGCTCATGCAAAAGTACAGAATGAGAAGGGCCAGCAGTATTATTTAAATAATGCTTTTCATAGACAGCATTTACAAACATCCAATACTTTTGGTGAAACGACAGTGATGTGCATGTACTAGGCGCAGCTTAGGGTGCAAAACAAATCCAAAATTGCAACCAAAACATCATTCGACTAGTCAATGGAAATTTGCACACATAAATGATAAAATTACTGAGAGCCAGGGACGTTGATTCACTGGACAGAACATCACAGAGGGGGGATTCCCCAGCTTTTCATAGTAGCTGCAGGATAACTCTAGCTTTCTTACCGACGCCCACCCCTTGCTTACCTGCTCTTCTGCATCCTGCTCCCTGCTGATCCGCTGTCTCACCTCGGTCATTTTGGACCCTCAGTGCACAGAAAAGAAAATACAGAGATTTGCACTTCCTGCACCAACCCTGCTCCTTCAGCAGTAAGCATCCAATGCTCGGTTTCTACTCTGCTGCTGCGCGAAACAACATTGTGATGCCATTCAAATTTCCTAAGGGGGTCGGGTGGTGGGAGAGATAGACACTGAAGACAGACTGAAAGCTCTGCGAACCGGCCATCTTCACAAGGACGAAGGCGGCATAGCTCATCACATTGACGGTTTATTATCGTTTCTGCAACGCAGCTGGCACGGCTATATAAAAACATCAAGACCTATTTGCGATATTTTTTAGGTACGGCAGCCTCCGTCCAGCGGATGCCCCAGCAGCAGCGCAGGTGTTGCAACTCACTAGGTACCCGGAAATATATTGTTTAAAGCAGCCTAGTTCTCGGTTGCTGCCTCACATGGTTACCCAACTGTTCATAACGCTCCTGGCATCAATCTAACGCCTCCCTTACCGCTCGTGCGAAAAAGAGGCATAAACAAGCAGGTGGTGACGCGTCGATCTTTCGACCAATCCCAGCGCGGCATGGACGGGCCCCGCCTCAGTGTTGGTGAGGGGGCTCGTCTCCGTCCACCAATCAGTGCGCAGCCCCTTCGTTCTGGAAGCGGAGCCTTCGCACCGAGGCAGAGATATCGGGCAATGAATGGAAGGCTGCAACTAGGATTTCCGACCGGCCAAAGGGAACAGCCAGCCCCGGCAGCAAGGGGGCCGTCGAAAGGGAGGAGACACAGGGAGAAGCACTGGCAGGCAGAGGAGATGGGCAAAAATGGCGGCTGAAAGCTCGAAGATTTTTCGGATTTGGGGGCGTGTTCCTGCTGTTCAAAAGAGGCGTGGAAAGAACAGCAAGGAACACACCTCCAAATCCGAAAAGGACGGAGCCTATTTGGAGGGACGGCTCTCTCCTGCAATGGCTGGCCTCCATTTAGGAAGCCAGCCAATGGAGAACGAGCAAAAAGAGGGAGGGATAAATGCAGCACTCTAAGAATCATTAATTCTCCGACTTCCGGTTTCTGCCTTACGGCAGAACCGATAGTCCTCGACCTAATCAACAGCTGTCTCTCGAGGCTGGCTCCAGTTCCACAAGGTGTACAACAAGGCTCAATCCTCCCCAGCCCATTTTAATCTTTTCATGGAACCCCTTGCCGTCATTCTAAATCAAGCAGAGGTCAAATATCACCTATAGGCTGACTACACACAACTACTACAAAATAACATCACCCAGAGATATTTGTTGTCTAAATAGCATACTAAGATTTATATCTAATTAAACTCCAGTCTTCTTAAGCTGAACCCCCAGCAAGACTGAACTACTCCTCTCCTCTACAAATAAACCTCTACAATCCAAAAATTGGTCATGAATCTGGCCACACCAAACTGTTCTTTCTAACAATTTAAAGTCACAGGGTATCTCCCTGGAGCAAAACATGCCTATGAGAGACCACATCAACATTTCTGCCAAAGGAGTGTTCTTCACCCTAAAACTTCACAAGACAATCAAAACGTTTATCAGACCAGAGGATCTAAAGAATGTAGTGCAACCCCTTGTCCTTTTTAAACTTGATTACAGCAATGCCTTACTCAATGGGATCCCGAAATCCACCTTGCACCTCCAAAAACAACTGTAAATACTGCTGCTAGACTCCTCACAGGCACCAAAAGATTTGACCACAGCTCGGCTGCTCTAAAGAGTCTCAATTGGCTCCCAATAGAAGGACAATGCATCTGAAGGACAGCCTGTATCACATACATATCTTTTTACACTGCAAATTCGAAATATTTAGAACACAAACTTGTGGGTAGAAAGTGGAAACTGGCACTAAGGAATTCCAACTCACTCCTTCTCATCCCTTCTAAACTGAAGCAAAAATCATCCCAGAAACGCTCTTTCTCAGGGAATGCTCCATGAATTTGGAACTCATTTCCTAAAGACCTCCGCTGTGATTCTTCCTATACTTGTTTCAAACGGAACTTCAAATCACTACTGATGAGCCAATATTTCAACTCGCTCCCCTGAACTTGCTACACCAACATGGAACATTTGATATGGTCACCTGACCCAATGTAATGTTTTAGTATGTCATCACTACCTAAGAGGAATAAAGTTGTACTATATATTACTTTTTGATTTACTTGTATAATGTTTCACTGTTGTTCCTTTTTTTTCCTCTCGGATATATTATGTCAACCTTGAATCTACCTATTACTTGTCTTGTAATGCGCTCTGATATCTTAGTCAAACTAGCGCTGTATACAACTCTCAAATAAATAAGTAAGGTTGGGAACTGACAGCCAAGCAGGGTTCCATGAGATCGTATATCTTTACCACTATGTCCTACTGAAGCAGCTTTCAGCGCTGCAAAATGCTTAAGTGGGGCTAACCTGGTTTTCTTGACCTGAGGTTGCGCTGACCCTGAGGAAGCCTCTGGCTCTTGTCATGGTCCTCCAGAGGTGGGAGAAATTACTTAAGCCTCCCTTATCTCTAACTTCTGTAAAAGTTCCTCTTGCCCACTCATGCTGCCCACGGTCCTCAGAGCAAGCTTTTAAGTACCAAGTCTTTTCCAGCCAGCCATTCTGAAGGGTCCGGCCCGGTCAGCTGGGCCCTCACTTAGTCAGGAGTCCTTCACCTTTTTGTGTTCTTGGAGCAGAGGAACTAGAGGTCAACCTTTTGTCCTTTGGAGATTGGTTCCAGTCCCAAGGAACCAGCAGGAATCGGTAGTATTTATCTTGGTTCTTCCAGCTTTCACCCAAAGTCTGTCTGTCAACTTTATTGCAGGATACACATCTCTGAACACTTCATCTCTTGGTTTTCTGCAAACCTTCCTCTGATCCCAAAAACAGGATGACACCCGCTAGCCTCCCCCCGAAGCAGCTCTTACCTCAACCCTAGCCACCAACCTATGAGGAGGTGTCCTTCCCTCTGTCAGTGCCTGAATCCCTCCTAAGTGACCACTTGTTGACACTCGTTGTGGGTTTACAGGCTGAGCTTATGTCCTCCAGGAGCAGGCTCACTAACAGACTACCACTGCTGTCTATTGGGCCTGTGGAGCAGGGCTGAGAATCAAACTTCTGGAGCATTAAAGGAGAGATACAAGAAATTGACTGTGCCACCAATTTGTGCTTCCTGTTCACTGTCCTTGAGAACTGTAGGGCAATACCACCCCCACATCCCCCCGTCCAGTAACACAAGTAGTCATGTCCAGGCCTACCAGCTACTGTACTGTGAAACCTATTGCAAGAGTGGGTATTTACATTCAGATAACCCCCTCACAGCTATACAGGTGTATGGTGTCGTGCAGATTACTTCTAAATTACGCTTTTCTCTATGAATTAATCTCATGTTCAAATCATAAATATTTAGGACACAATTACAGTGCAACCATGAAGTGACCTATATCAAGACATCGGCCAATGTAGCAGTGAACTCCCAAGAACAGTATTCTCCTTTCTCCAAGAACTTTAATAGACACTGAATCTGTTGAACCCTCATGGTCTATTCTGATTTAAATTCCAGGAGATCATCTAATTATTGTCTTTTATGTAGTATAACCATTGCCAGTTTTTCCTTTCAACCTTGTTCCTCTGTTGGATTTTTAGTGCATTGTGTGGGCTGGTGATATGATTCCTCCATCTCTTTAGACGTCGGTGTTTTGCATGAGAAGTGTCACATTTCTTAATTCCCTCTTGGCCTGTCCAGTACAGTGGCATGCTTCCTTGAGCTTGGCGAAGAAAGTGTTTTATCCTCAAAGCTCAGTTTGAGTTGTGCTGGAAACATCATGTGCATAATTCAGGTTTCTCTCAGTCTTCTCTTTACCAACGCCGAGGATGATCTGTGTTGCTGCCCTGATTGCTGGAGTCTTGGCAGAGCACTAACATCATGTTCTTCTCACTACAATGTGGCCCACTGCCCTGGGCTTCTATAATTTGACTTTCTGTCCATGCAAGTCAGTAGCTACAACACCATACATCTTGGTGAAGAAACTGTTGGTGGCATTCATGTTGGTACTCTATTCACCCTTTCAACTGTGTAGAAAATGAGATGTCTTTGAGGTGCTCCGTTTTTACGGAATCATTCTTCTATCTATTGTGCTATGTGTGTTCCTTCTATTTGTTAAGGCATGTCAGTTACTTTGCAGTCCTTCGGTCAATATTCTAAAAACTGGACCTTTTTCGTGAGTTATTTTACTGGTTGTCGGTTTGTGTTGGGGCGTAGTGTTGTTTTTATTCTTTGTTTTTTGAATGCCATCCTCCTTTGTGTCTTCTCTCAGTAGTCACATATATGCAGAAGCTAAGCCAATTTTTATCTCACATTCCTTTGTAGTGCCATTATTTCTCCCTTTACTTTCACTCCCTTCCTACCTTTCTTTTCAATCTTCTGTTTCACTTCCAACACTCTGTCTCTTTCCCATCCCTCCACTTCTCCTTCTTTAACAGTCTATTTTCTCTCCAACTACCTGTTTTCATTTCCCTTCATCACTGCCACCTCTGCTCTCAATTATTTCCTACATTTCTTTTCCCCCCTCACCTTTCTTTCTGTTTGCTCCTACACCTTCCTGGCTCCTTCATTACCACTTCCCACTTACCTCGTCTCTGCCCCTTTTTCATTCCCCACTGCCCTCCAATCCTCCCCCTCTATCACTATACCATCCTTACCCTGTCCCTGTACTCCCTGTTCACTCTTCCTCTGTTATCTCTTTTTCTTTCCTTCTTCCGCCATTGCCCTTCCTCCTCCCTCCTGTGGCATCACTCATTCTGCTCGAACTCATATGCTTCACCCCCACTGTGATACTGGCTCCCTTCCCTTCTGTATCCCTTTCTCCTTCTCTAGTCATCACTTCCCTCTCCTCCTCATATTCTTTCCCACTCCTCCTTTTCACCCCCACTCCTCCTTTTCACCCCTGCCCATTATGTTCCATTTAAGTTCATTGTCCTATTCCCTTTTACCACTTCTATGTTATTTGATGATTGTTGCATTGACCTCTAATTTGTTAGTGTACATCTGTATGACCTTTGTGTCACAGCTGTTCTTTCTAAAGCATTCTCATACTTTTATCTGGTTGGTGCAGTATAAAACTTAAATATATTTCTAGTCTCGGAGGCCATATTTTCCAGTACATGTTGACGTGGCTACTGGCAGTGCACCTTGGTTAGAGCTTTTTCCTTCAAGTATCTTTGGCTTGCCCATGTTAGTTTGCACCATCACTGAACACACTATGACTTCAGTGTATCAGCCTTGGCGTAAGTAGGTTTCGGCTGTGTTGCAGTGATCGTTCCCCAGAGCCTTAACGCATTTGCAGTGTCAGTTTCAAGTCCATTGTGGATTGGGAATGCATGCTGGCATTGTTGTATTTACATGTTTTGCTCCATTAAAATACTCAGACTCTATATAGGTTTGTCAAATCTCTTGTGTCACGCACACCTAAATGGCGGGTATTTGATGTCCGTGTAGCACCATTCATTAGATTACTGTGTAGGTTCTATATGGCTTAATAGTAATCAATTGGCCTACTTGGTAAGTTTGAATTGCTGACTTTCTTAAATGTCTCTCTTTTTGTACTTTTTGCATGTGCCATTATCTGAGAAGGTTGTGAAGCATGAGCTAGTATTCTCCAATACAGAAAATGTTGTTTTATATTTTGTACATGATTCTGCAGTAAGGGTTGCCTAATGTTATAGGGTGGGCTGAGGTGGGGGTTGTGTCTGCTGTTTGTATGCATCACATACACACTCTTCAGCTCGTGTCCTTCTACGCCCACTGCTCCAATGCAATCTAGTGCCAACATCTTTGTATAGTCAGCTCCGTGCCACACTCGTCTCTCCACGTTACTGCGAGTGAAGCCCTTTGGAGGTGTCTGGATTATCTAGGTTGTGCTGTGAAGTTGAAAATGCCTCCATATTGGCTTCCTGATTTGCACCCTTAAGGCCCCTAGTTTTGCCCATCTTGCACTTCCCGCATTTCTTAGAGTAGGGTTGCTGATCTGGAGCAATCAAGCCACCCTGTGGTGAATTAATTAGAATTTGTGTGGTTTTATCCTTGTTACAACTGTGCATTGGATTTTTAAATACCTGTGTGTGTCAATTTCATCTCTCAGGTTGTAGGCTGTCCTTTCAAGAGCCAACAACTGCTATAGCTGTTGAAGCCATAATTCTATTGTGTGTGTGTGTGTGTGTGTGTGTGTGTGTGTGGGGGGGGGGGGCCGGGGCTAGATAGCTGCTGAGCAATAGAGAGGAGAGGCTTCTCCTGGTTGAATGGAGTGCGTATGCATCATCTACTGGTGTCCCCCCAATATGATATCCATCAGGTCTTTAACCATCTCCTTACCCTCGATATGGATCAGTGTAGATAAAACAGTATTCCAAGAGTTCTCTACTTTGGGGCTTGATTAGAGAATGTGCAGCAGTGATCTAGAGCCACCACAGTGTCTCCGGCAGTCTGGCAAGCAGGTTTTGTTGATTGTGTGGGCGCTTTCACATGTAGTGCCACCTGAATACAGTTTTATACAAAGCTTCTCGACGCTGGCCGTGATGAGGAAATGTAGGCGATCTCCTCTGTATCCCCTCCCACTGGTTTAAGCCTAGTGTGATGCCAAGCACCTTCTCCTAGCCTTTCTTGAAGGCCTTGTCAAAGTGAGAGGATTTCGTTTCAAGACTAGTATATAGTTTGGACACTAGGTGTTTCGTTTTGAGAGAGAGCGAAGGTTGTAAGAGGACATGTGGCTGCTTCTTTGATACGTTGCTGTGAGCCAGTGCCCAAGCTGTAGATAGTGAAATTGTTCCCTCTCAAGGATTTGATAAGTGATTTTGATGTTGGTGAACGACTGCATAGTATCTTTAAGTCTCCCGGTCTGTAACAACCCAGGGATCGCCATACTTGAAAGAACTGTCTGTCTAATCCCAAGAGGTAATCTGGGTTACCTATCGCCAGTGCTAAGGGTGATGGTTGGGAAGTCAGTCCCCTGTATCGGGTGAGGTTATGCCAAACCTCCAGCGCTGCTCTAGTAACTAGCAACAAATAAAGGTTGTTTCAGAACTGCCTTATGGGGAGCCAGAGCACCTCTGCCAATGGGAGTGTTGACAAATGTTGATCTATAAAGCACCAGATCTTCCCCGTTTCATATTATAACAATTACACGATTTACCCAAGTTGTGCAGCTTCATAGTAATGGCATATATCCAGTGCTCCCAAGCCTCCCCGTTAGGATGAGTGAAACAGACGTGAGCATGTAGCTGTGGCTTCTTCCTTCCCCATTTGAATCCAATACATTAATCTTGTAGCCAAGAAAGCTCCCTTTTCTGAAATGGGATTAGGAGAGCTTGAAAGGTACATAGGATCTTAGGAAGGATGGTAATTTTGAATTAGGCTATTCTACCTAGCAATGAAAGCCTGTACGGTCGCCATAAGTTAGTCCGGTTCCGATCGATTTTAAGAAGAATTGTAAAGTTGCTTCTGGTGCAGTCATAAATATTTGGGGGTCACCTAGGAGAGAAATCAGTTGACATACGGAAGTCCAGGGATCTGTAAGGTATAATAAGAGATCATCAGCGAATGCTGACACCTTGCAGTTGTCCAAAGTAATGGCTCGGACTGCCCTACATTCCCTGATTTTCCGAACCAGTGGTTTGATCTATTGGGCAACAAGCACCGAGGAGAGCAGGCATCCTTCTCTGGTACCTCTTTGTCGAGTTCCTTCCATTTATTCAAACTCTGGCGTAAGGGGAAGTGTACAGTTCTTCTATCCAACTCCTAAATCTAATGCCAAACCCAGCTTTACACAGTGGTACTTGCCTTCATCATGCCCAGTCAACCCTGCCAAGGCTTTTCTGCATCAAATGACAGCAGAACTGCTTTTTTGTATGTCTTTTATGCAAGGTAGTCAGCTGAAGGGCTGTTTTTGTGCTTCCACTAGTGGACTGGGAATGGATGAAGAGAGACTGGTCCGCATGAATTGGGGTTGTGTAGATAGTCTCTAGGCTCTTTTCCACTCTACACCACTCTGCTCTTTTCCACTCTACACCGCCCCACTCAACTCTAGTATTTGAAACACTTTTTCATTCAAAAATTAAAAACATTGAAATTAAATTAAAAATCAAAGGTTAACACTTAGTTATAGTTAGGAAAACTTTATTCTTTCTCTACCACACTTAAACTACACAAGCATTTAAAATTCTAAAGTTCTAGTTATACCTTAAATTTATATTTTAGCACTATACCTTAAATTTATATTTTAGCACCACTTTCAAATTACTACAGCTTGTGCATCTCCAAGCAGTGTTGTCACCTCGCTAGACATGCTCCATTAACTAGAACTCTCGCCTTTATGATTCACTGCTTCTACACGTTAATATTACAACGCTTAGATTATGTGAAATCATACCTTTCATAACACTTATGACATCTCAAATTATTTTTAAATTTTCTTTTTATTAAAAATCATCAACAGCAAAAACACATTACAGCGATACAATGAATCAGGCACCTTCTAATTTGACAATAATGCACATTTTACACTTTTAGGACAAATCAAGGAGAACGCAAGTCATTGAGGGATAGTTGTTGCGGTGGGGTACAAATGTTTCCTCTATAGGAATTCCATGGCCCGCATATCCAGGATGATTTCTTAGGGCAGCCTTGAGCCACATAAACAGTTTTTTCACGGAACATGCACCAATCCATGTTAGTCTTCCACTCAGAATAGGGGGAGCGGCTGCCCCCCAAGTCCGGGCTATGTTCCTTTTAGCCACAATGAATCCAAGTGTGGTCCACTGTGTTTAGTGTGTGTTTAGGTCGGTTGGCTCCCATATGTTGAGCAAACATCTACGCCCCTCCGGGAGTAAGGAGACTCCCAGGACCTCCCCCCACCACTCCATGAATCTCCCTCCAGTAGGACTGGATGAGAGAGCATTCCCAGTTGGTATGCAGGAACGTGCCCAGCTGGCCACATCGCCTACGACCGTTCCTAGTGGTTGCCCTTCCCATTAGCACTAGTCTAGGCCCCGTCATGTATACCCTATTTTGAGTTGAACCAGTCAGTCTTGCTGGGATAGCCACTACTCTTGGAGAGGACACAGCCTCCAGCCAGTCTTCGTTGTCCTGTTCAATACCGTACCACTTATCGAATCCCTTTGTCTGCCACAGGTTTTCCAGTTTCGTGGAATGCCATAAGGGGGTGGTCAATGTCAGTTTACCCTCCCATCCCAGGGGTCTGTTGGCAGCGTGCCAGACGGTTATCGAGTGCCCGGTGGAGCCAGCTTGTGGAGGTCGAACCGGTTTGGAGTACAATGCCTTATTGTAGTTCCCACCCGGGAGAAGCCGCCTGTCCATTCGATAGCCTGGGTCATCAGGGGCCCCGTAGGTGCCATGATTAATGATGGCCAGGTGAGTAGCCCAATAATATTTTTGGATATCAGGAAGATCGATACCTCCATCATACCATTTCAAGGTTAATTTACTGAGAGCTATATGTGGTGGTCCATTCCATAATAGTTCACTCTGGAGTTGCTCAATTTCTTTAAAGTAAGCAATGGGGACAGCATCGAGTGAGTTTTGCAAGGCGTAGAGGAAGCGGGTGAGGGACATAATTTTGAAAAGTACGGCCCTCCCCAGGAGGGACAATGGGAGGGTTCTCCAGCTGGCTATGTCACGCTTAGGCGCTGGAGAGGGGGGAAGGAGATTGTTATTATAGTGGAGCATAGGGTCTAGGGAGACGAATATCCCTAAATATTTGAACCCTGATGTACTGAATTGAATTAGGCAGTTAGAGGGCAAAGCTGGTATACCCCCGTGAAAGGGATGCAGATGGGACTTAGCCCAGTTAATCTTGAATCTGGAATATCTCCCAAACACTGCCAAGATGTCTAGTCAAGCAATTAGTGATTTTTGGAGGTCAGTGAGATAGAGTAATATGTCATCGGCGTAAAGTGATATCCGGTCTTCCCAGTCTGCTGACAGCGGAATCCACGGATCACTAGGTCCTGCAGGATCCCGGCCGCTAACAGTTCTATTGCCAAGGCGAATAAGAGGGGAGAGCAGGCCTCCCTGACGGGTCCCCCGGCTCAAAGTGAAGGTGTCTGATTGCTTGTGGTTAACTACAACTTTCGCCAACGGCGCCGCATATAGGAGGCAGGCCCATCTTATAAAATCTGGGCCAAACCCCAGCTTCTGGAGCATCACGAAGAGATAAAGCCCTTCGACCATGTCGAACGCCATAGTGGCGTCTAGGGAGACCAAAACCGCTGGTTCGTGTATAGTGTCTGCCCTGCCAAGCACCCCGTTAACGCGGCGCAGGTTCAACGCTGTATTCCGACGCGGGATAAAGCCAGACTGGTCCGGGTGAATGAGAGTTGGTATGATTTTAACTAGGCGGTTGGCTAGGACCTTCGCAAGAATTTTAGGCTCGGCATTGAGAAGAGAAATATGTCGATATGAAGCACAGTCTGTTTTAGGTTTGCCCTCTTTATGGATGACAACAATGTTAGCTATGCGCTGATCCAGAGGAAGTTCACCTGACTCCCTGCTCTCCTCAATTATGACTTTAAGGTGGGCTTCCATTGTGTCCAGGTAGAGTTTATACAGTTCTATAGGGATCCCATTCGGGCCAGAGGTCTTACCAGATTGAAGCGATCAAATTGCCTGGGCTATTTCATCTATGGTCAGGGAAATGTCCATTAGTTGCTTATCAGTCAAGGAGATGTTGGGCAGAACAATGTCTCTTAACAGTTCGGCAAAGTCATCTTCAGCATAGGACATCCCTGCATTATACACTGCCTCGAAATGGGTGGCGAATTGACAAGCTATGTCTTGGGGGTCCACTATGCTGGCATTAGAAGCGTCATGGAGGACCGGGACCAGTCTACTTGCCCACTTCTGTTTATCCAGCCAAGCTATCAGTTTCCCAGCTTGGTCTCTCAAATCATAAATTCTCCCAAGTTTCTCTCTTTCCAGAGTTTGAGCTGTATCTGTGACAAGAGCCTTATATTCGTCCTGTTTAAGTTGCAGTAGATGGAACGCCTCGGGAGAGTCCTGCCCCTCCAGTTCCCCCTCAAGTCTGTGAATGTCATCTTCTTTTTTGAGACACCGCCTTCTGCTGCTCCCGTTTGTGGCCTGATATTAAGGACAGGGCTTCCCCCCCATGATCACCATTTTAAAGGTCTCCCAGAGCGTTTGGCCAGCTGTCACGGTACCCATATTTTCTTTGAAATAGCTGTCTTTTGTGGCTAGACCTTTGCGTATTTTGGGGTTACGAAGGTACCAGGGGTTGATAGGTGTGATTCTACCCACACAAATGTGATCCAGAAGTATGTGTCCATAGCGACGATCGGAGATGCCCTTAGCTAAGTGTCGGACCTTGTGGATGTGTGAGGTTTGAGAGCTGGGAAGCAAGATATAATCAAGGCGGGAGAAACTGTGGTGGGCTCCGGAGTGGAATGTGTATTGCTTTGTCTCCGGGTTGAATGTGCTGCAGGTATCTATTATCCCCATGGCTTCAAGGAAGTCAGGTTACCAGCAGGAAGCGGGCCCCAACCTGCGAGGAGGATGTCGGTCCAGCCCGCCCAAGCACACACAATTAAATTCGCCCCCCAGCACCTGCAGCCCCTCCGGAAGAGAGAGAAGGGTAGTACGGAGGTCTAGGAACGTGATGGTTTGGAGATCAGGTGGAACATAAACAGACAACAGAGTGAAGACCCTTCCCTCCTAGGACCCAGTGATGCCTAAATATCGACCCCATGTCATCGGTCCAGGTGGAGTCTACGCTAAGAGGGAATGTGTTCTTTACCATAACACCCAAACCTCTGGAGCCAGTCGTGAATCCTGCATGTGCCACTAGTTTATATCCGCAATGGTTCATCGCACTACAGGAGGGACCCATAAGGTGTGTCTCTTGAAGAAGCACAACATCCGGGCCCTGTTTCTTGACTTATTGCCGAACAATACTCCGCTTAATTTTGTTCCCAAGCCAATCGCCATTCCAAGTTAATATTTTGATGTTTTTATCCCAGTGTGTGTGTGTGCATTGGTAATTTAGTAAATCTTTTGTGCCTTAGCCGTGCATACAACCCTGCTTTGATGAAAAGAACTAACAAAGAAAAACCCCTTCAAATCCCCCCCCCGCCAACAATGCCCCTCCCCGCTTACCTGCCCTCTGGACTAATAAATGCCCATACCAAACTGGCAGAGTGCCCGTTGCCCAAATTCTTTTACTAAGAAACAACTAAAAGTAGAAAAGAGGAGGAAAGCCAACACTCCATCTCCCCGTCCCCCCGACACTTCTATGAATCAATTGTCCCCAATTGGGCCATCTTTAAAGCTTCTCCGGTGTGAGACGGAACATGGTGAGACTGCGTCCAGCTGTGGGGCCCCCTGGACCCCGTTACCGGAGTGAGTACGCGTGAAAGACAAAGGCACCTAGCAACTCTCATTCTCGGTCCTGCAACTCCAGATTGCCGTCTCCGCTCCTCCCTCCTGGGCTGCTGTCGACTCGGCTGTCCAGCCAGTCCGATGCCACTACCGGATTATCAAAGAACTATGCCCCTCCCTCCATTTCCACACGGAGACGATCTGGGAACATCATAGTGTATTTAAGTCCCTTCTCCCTGATATTCTTCTTGACGGCCATGAACGTTCGACGCTGTCTTTGCACCAATTTCGTAAAGTCCGGGAAAAAGGATATAACGGCATTCTTATAGTGCAGAGGGGCTGCAGACCGCGCATACTGCAGAATTGCGTCCCTGTCCCTGAAATTCAGGACACAAGCTATTAGCGGGAGTGGCGGTGCACCAGGCTTGGGTCGTCCGCCTGGGATTCTGTATGCGTGCTAGATGGTGAAAAATGTCCCCAGTCCCTTAGATTTGAGGTGGTTTAGGATGAGGTCCTCTACAAACAAGTCTGGCGCTGGCCTCTCCGATTTTTCAGGCACTCCTAGGATGCGAACATTATTGCAGCGGGAACGACCTTCGTAGTCGTCCAGTTTGCGTTCGGCCGTTTCACAGAAGGATTTAAGATCTTGCACTTCTCGTTGGAGTAGAGATACGTCGTCTGTTAGACTGGCTGTCTTTATATCCAGAGTTTTGACTTTATCGTTCATTTTCGGGAGGTCAGCCCGGATGAGGTTCACATCGATGGAGATACTGTCAATGTTATGTTCTAAAGATGATTTGACTACATTGATGGCTGCCAGAACGTCTTGCAGTGTCAGGTCTGGGGTGGCGCCCTAAAGTTCTTCCACTGCCTTAGGAGTGTGGCGCAGGTCTGTTGGTGAGCCCTTGGGAAGAGTGTATCGGTCGAGTTTGTTTGACTGGACTTACTTCATGTTCCTGGGACACCGGGCAGGGCCATTTTCTGTGTCTTGTCTCCCGGCCATCGCGCTCCCAAGCCCCCAGACCCGCCGGCCGTGCCTGAGCCGAGTTTCCCTACGTGGGTGTGGAGGGGAGAGGTAAGGAGGGAAAAGCCACTGATCTTGAGCTGTCAACTTATCTCAGATACCAGGGTCAGGTGTGCAGGGTGCAAAAGGCGAGCGGCGCACTATGTGTCTGTTACCGGCCGATCAGCCAGCATCTGTGCACCTCACCACAGGGAATCACAGCCTCTCTCTAGCAGCTGCTGCACAGCCCAGGGTGGATGGCATGCAAGGAGGCAATGTGTTGAATAGGAAGTGATCACCAGTAGGGAGGCAAGGCATTGATGTGTGCTCGCTCACGTGATGCCGCAACTCACTGTGGTGATATCGTAACAGCGTCTTACAGGGGCGGCACGGAAGGATCCCAGGTCGCAGGGAGGACTCCTCCGTCAGTTCTGCGCACTGGTGCTTTAGGGAGGAATAGCTGTGTTGGCCCGCTAGGTACTTTGCAGCCGCTGGCTTACAGGTGTTTGCAGGCGGAGAGGTGCACACTTCCCAGCTCCCGGGCGCACCTCGCTGGCAGATATGGCAGGGCCACAGGAGAAATGCAGTGGGAAACCTCCACATCCAGGTCAGGTCGGCCAGCGAAGCGAAGGCCCCATCAGGCAGGCAATCCGGTCCCCGGCACGCACCAGCTGGTGTAACCACCTCCACACGAGGTCCAAGGAGGTCCCACTATGGCAGCGATACTCCCTTCAAAGGCATCTAAACCGAGCGTCGCAAAGAGAGCGATCTCGCAGGTTTCACGCTGACCGGCGATTTCCGACCGAGCGGCCGCCTCCACTCCACGCTTGGCGGGAGCCACAGTACTCCACCCCCCGGCGTGCAATGTTCGTCCAGGTCCATTCGGAGTTCGGAGCTACATGAATCGGCTCCACTCGCTGTCAATTGTCGTTTGGGGAACCAATGAGGCAGGATTACTGGCAGGAAATAGGTGTCAGAGCGACGGTCTCGACAGAGCCGAGGTCTTAGGCGGCCATCTTGGTCCGGCGCTTGGCCACTCCCATGACATCTCAAATTAGATCATATCTGGGACACGGTTCATGGAAGAGGGGCGAGTTATAGTTATTGTAGTGTGGCTAGTGAGTTGACAATACTGTGTTAGGAGGTGTGCGTGTTAAAGTAATTTGTAGGTGGCGTGTAAATTTGAGGTATAACGTTCTGATGTTTGTGTAGTTTTATATATATATATATATATCACCAAGCTGCTGTATTTGGCGGTTCCCAATCCTGGGGTGTAGGTGCCAGCTCTGCGGCAACAGCAGCTGCAATTTATGAGACAAGATCCTTGACAGTACCCCAACTGGAGAAAACAAGGAGAGGCACACCAGGAGACTGCACAATTATTTTATTGTGCACCAAAAAACAAGACTGCGCGTTTCGGCGTTTAGCCTTTTTCGAGTTGTTTGTTGTACAGCAATTTCCTTTAGAAATAGCAATCAATGTGCATGGACATAGAAACAGACATTGTAACATCATGTGTCTTCTAAATCAAAATTTTAACGCCTCACTTCTACAATTCAATAATGGTAATTCATATCTTGTGAATAGTCGGCATGATCAATTCAAGCTTATTTCAATAAACCAAATTAGAAGTCTCAATGCGTTCGAGATTGGCGCATTAGTTGTCTGTTCGCTTGCGATGTTGAATAAATTATATTCAAAATTAGCTTTCTGACATTGACATTTTAAAATGCATTGCCACCACATTTTTAAATACTTGGATCTGAAATAAAACTTCCTTTGGGTGATAATAACGAGATATAAATTGGCAACAATCAAGCAATAGATGCATTAGCGCTAGTCCGTTCATAACAAATAGTTTATACAATTAAGTACTCTCAATTTCGTGTTTTACTGTTATCACATCGATAGCGCACATCGTAAATGCTATGAACCATGCCATGATAGTGATGACGATTACAACGTTGTATCCTAATACCAATACAGGGTAATGTATCATTAATATCTCCCTAGTATCATGATAAATTTCAATCAAGAGTCATGTACTCTGCTCTACTGAGTCCACTATGATCCTAGCTAAGGAAATGCTGACCCAAGGTGCTTGGTGATGAGTGAGAATGGGGAAAAAATGTGACATGCTAGGTGAACATACTAGTGAGAATAGTGGAACTCGGGAAGGGCAGCCAACTGTCTCGGTTTATCTCCTTTGACCGATCTCTCTGCATTGGGTCATGAATATGTCCCTAGTTGCTGTACTCATGAAACTGAATTTTCGTGTCATGGGATATCTCCTTTGACAGATCTCTCTGCATTGGGTCATAAATATGTGCCTATTTGCTGTACTCATGAAACTGCATTTTCGGATCATGGGCTATGAGATGGGAAGCCTAACTCGTTACTTCCTAATTAAAAACCTGTGATAAAATAATTTGAAGGAAAAAAAACTACGAAAAGAGAGGAGGACGGAATCCGCATTCAGTGTGCGTGGAGAGTTCTTCCCCACTCTTTAGACCATTTGGGGTCTTTGTATTCAAGTCAATTATGTATCTTGACTCCAGCACTCTGAGATTTTTCTCCCTGTCACCACCCCGAATATGGAGTAGAATATATATATTTCAAAACAGTGACCACGTCCCGATCACAAATTGAGGCACACACTAGGAATACTCCATCATATTTATTTTGCAAGCAACACGACAAAAACACCGAACAGACGCATTTCGGCTTAACGCCTTCCTCAAAAAAATATATGTACACACACACACAGTATTGTAGGGTAAAGGCATTTGTTGTAAGGCCCTGTGTGGCATTGCAACATGTTGTGAACCTCAACATATTGCAATGTCCAGAGGGTAATGCCCGGTGTTGCAAAGTCGAACATCCCTGTGAAGTGTTGTGTGCGCCTATAAGGCAGCTTAGAGTGTATTGTGTTTATTTTTCTGGGGTTTAAATTTCCCTCCCATACAAATGTGTGTGTGTGTGTGTGCAGTCCTGTTGGCCGTCTCCAGTACATAGTCTCTAATTTTGGGGGCTACCTGAATTTGGCAGTCCTGTTCTTAAAGTCACATCTGAAGAATTTGGCTGCCCTGTTCTAAAAGTCACATCTGAAGAATTTGGTGACTGTGTTGCGATATTGATCTGGGAGTTTGTGAGTGAGCTAATGGAGACTATTTGTGGTTCTGCATATAGATCGATGAGTAAGACCAGTGATTTGCTTAACTAGTCACCGGATGAGTGATTGAGTAGATTGATGGACTGAGTTTGAGTTTGCATGCAAGGACAAGATTATGAGTAAATATTAACACAGGCATTGAGGAATGAGGCAGTGGGGTGGGTTTGGGTAGTTGTTTATGGATTGAGTTAGGTGTGTAGATAGATGGCTTGGATGGGTGACCGGTTTGATGGATAGGTACACCAGACTGCTTCCACTAAGTGTTGTGCTTGCAACTTGAGGTTTCACCACAGAAACAGACTGTTGTGCTTTACAGTAAAATAGAGTGTGTAGGGATAGCAAATCCCAATAGTATGCTGAGCCCCTGAGTCACAGCAGAATGAATATGTAAACATAGTCCGGTCACTTAAGGGTTAACAGATGCCTTCATGAATCTGGAAACGACTTTCTACTCCTGGGCTGTCCTTTTACTTATCAGCAGCTGATAGACCATTTTATGCAGGTGAACAGAACCAAAACCACAACTTTTAGAAGGTTCTGATTTATAATTAAAAGCCCAAGACTGGAAACATCGTATATTGATGATAATGAGTAATTTGGTAACCATAGGTTGATCATGATAGGTGGATTTATTCATTCCTGCCCGGTTCTGAACTTTGGCTTCATGAAGATAAGGTTGCAGAATCTGCCATACTTGTAAGAGCAGAATCCATTTTTAGTCTGATTGCAACTGATTTTGAAAGGGTAAACACCATAGAAGAGGGCACAAGTGTAGCTTCTACGCTATTCAGAACATGCATGGATGTCCAACTTTAAGGGGGCCACCAGCTGTACCGTGCTTTTGTCCCCAATGACTGTGTTTCAGCATGTCTGGTGGTGCAGTGACAGGTCAGTTCCTACACTTTTCTGGTCTTATCTTTGAAAGAAACTGGGCAACCTGATGGTATTGCAAGTCCCACTTAGTTGGTGAGAAGAATGGAAACACAATGGTCCTTTGAAAATGTTGTTAGTAAAACAGAAAAAGTAGTACCTTGAGAGAATTGCTTTTGTTTCATGTGCTTGGCGCAAGTGAGCAGTGTTCCAACATGGCTGCCATGATTCCTGCTGTGAAGCAGGATTTTGACCTAGAGAGTGCATTGAGCTCTATGGGGCACTCTTAGGCCGTGGTCTGGAGATGCCATTCACTTTGTCGCTTGCGCACTAGGGTGCGTTTTCCAATGCATAAGTGACAGAAAAAGCCAAACCCTAGTTCATAGTGATCTTGGTAACTTAATAACTTTTTGATCACCTTCGCTTTAAACACGTTGTGTCTTTTGCAGTCGCACCTGCGCTTGCCAAGGCATGGACCCCAATACCTGTGGTGCTTCGTTTTCTTTTGGTTGCTCCTGGAGCATGTACTTCAACGGCTGCAAGTATGCCCGAAGCAAAGTCCCAAGGAAATTCAGGCTTGCTGGCGAAAATCATAAAGAGGTTAGTGACTTGATAGTCGTTCTTATGTATTTTGCCTTTGTTTTGGTTTTTACTTGAAATAAATTACTTTTGCATTCTTCAACAGGAAGAAGTTCTTAGAACCAAATTTCAGGACTTGGCCACTGAAGTGGCTCCCCTTTACAAGAAGCTGGCACCGCAGGCCTATGAAAATCAGGTAGGAGAGTTTCTCTGTTTTATCTTGCTAAATATATTGCATTTTATCGTCCTAGTGCTGTTAAGAGGACGGAAAAGCAGGCGCATTGGTTTTCAAGCAACATGTTTAACTAAGTCTGCGCCCTCTCATCTGAACAATTTGGGTCACATTATCGTATTTTTCTTTCATAAGCTTTGGGCATTTATGCCTGAAATGAATAAGATATATAAACCCATTTCAAGCAATATAAACCAAAAGCTGACGACACGCAAGAATATCCTTATTTAAAGACAAGATGTTACAGGGTGGCTCTTTTCTAAAGACACAAGAGCTCATACATAACTAATTGTTGTGTCCTCCATTTGATTCGCCTGGAGCTGCTTAAAACTGTGTCTGTAAAAATAGCAACCAACTGCTCTCCCTCCGAAGAGGATCATTATTGTTATTTTTATTAAAGCTTTTTTGTAACCTTATCCATTCTCGGTGCTCTCCCATACCGTTGTAACCGAGTTTCTTACAGTGTCTCCCATGCTCCCTAACTAGTGGGAGTCGATATAGCCCAGAATAACAAATGAAGAAAGTCTGCTTGCGTTTTGAGATGTTCGTTGTTAGCTCTTTGTGTAGAAGTTGAATTGGGATCCCTCTTCCCGTTCCTGTAAATGAGTGGCTTCAGGGGAGAGTAAAGTATTTGTAGAGTTGCTAGTGATTTCGACAGCCTTATGTGATCGCTCACGGAAAATCCGTTTCAGATTTTGTTAGTGGTATTTCATTCAAAGTTTTGGCAACGATTGCCATCTAGCGGTAGAACGAAGAACTGCGCTCTAACATTTTTAATAGAGAGGCGAGGAGGAAGAGCGTGTCCTGACAGTCCCACACTCATCCTGCTGTCCCCTGCCTGCAGTCCTCACGTCCTGTTACACGATTATGTTTTACAATTATAAACTGTGCTGTTGGCCTTTTTTTGCACCGAACTTCTACTGACATTTTGTATTGGGCTTTCGGAGTATGCTAGGGTATCTGTATATAGCCTGATCTCGATTACAAACCGCTTTTTAAAAATACATTATTGTTGTTTAGTTATTAAAATATATTGCCTGGTTCCCCTCTATTTTCACCATTCAGTCTATAGCGTTCTGTCTGTGGAATAGTGTGTATAACATATGATTTACAGCTTTTCCCAAGAATGACCACTCGTCTAAATTTATACTCTCCTCAACAGCTCCCCGAATAGTACTGGATGAATTTCTGAATGTTTACTGATGACACACAAATCCCCTTCCTCCTAGACAACAACTCTAACATCCCATTATTAGGTTGTACTTAGCCCAGGTGGTCTGTACTGGGTGAATGAAACCTTCCTAGCATAAATAGAGCCAAAATCACGATTTGTCAATGAAGCCACTGAGTGGGACTCCTTAACTTCTACTCACCCCCAGGCTTTAGAACACAGCCACCAACCTCTCCTAAAATAAAGTAACTATCTTTATAGTAAAACAAAAGAAAGAAAGGTCATTGGAAGTTCATTTGCTTTTCAAGTTCATGCGGCTGTAAAGGACTGCAACCTCCACCTCTTCCTACTCTGAAAAATTGTGCCATTATCTCAAACTTGCACATTGTGTTGCTGAGAAGAACCTTGATCCATGCAGCCCTGAACGTCTGTAATATCATTTACACCGGCTTCCCCAATAAACTTGTTGTTTCACTCCAAAACTAGGTGGGCAGAACTCGCCTGTAGCTCCCTAAGCCTGAACACATCGAACCCTCCCTAAACGCTCTCCACTGGCTCCTAGTAGATGCAAGGGTCAAATGTACGGATCTTTGCACCATCTGTAAAGTTTTCTGGGTAAAAGATCCTGAATATCTGCAGAAACGGTCACCCCAATATTTACCATGTAGAAACATCCATTCGGGTAACACCTCCAGTCCTAATCTGAGATCATATTAGGAATTTTCCTAAAATCCATTCGAGCAGTACTATTTTAGGGAAAGTTTATGCTACCACTGTGTCCTACTTTGAGACTAGGGATTGAAGAATGGCATCCTCAAGGCTGTTTCCCCTCTTAAGACACTGCCTTGTTACTTAAGGTACAGAGCAACTTTGCATTTTGGCTTTAAGAAATAGGTAAGTAAGGAGAGACCAGTCCCACTATTCTGCAGCTCATCAGACCTCTGCACACTTTGACCACATACTAGTCACCCAGAGACTGATGCAGGCTCTTTAAGAAGTAGATAAGTGCCCCAAACTGTGTTGGACCATCGACCGCTACAACTCCTGATTGAATGGCTATGGAATGAGAGAAGGAAGGCAAACTGCCTCTGGTGCCAAAACAGCTTCCTGTAAAAGATCCAGTGGTTGTGAATGAAATCAACTAAATTATTCAGCAATAAGTGCATATTTAGAACCAGTATTCCTTCCCACTTTGCCTCCATTGGAGGCCGAACTGTTGGACAAGCCCATATCAGTGGCCGACGTCCTTACAGCAATAAAAAATTTGAATATGGCCAAAGCATGATGCCCTGATGGCTATGTGCCATGTCTTATTATCAAGTACAACCCTTAGACCCATAGGAACAGGAATATAAAACTAGAATTTAAAAAAAACAGTGGTTCTCATTGGTATCCTTCTTTACCAAAATATAACATTATAGCAGTTAATCCTGTTCACATTTACTGTACAAGATAATGTAACCATCACTCCTTTCAACCTAAAGGTTATAGTTTATCAATTCTTGACAGTTTTTGACAAAAATATGGAAGTGCCTAAGTGCAATGTGTCTCAAGTGAGCAAATCCACACAATCTAGCACAACAGTACCAGAAAGGCTCTCCATATAATAGATCTGGCTCTCCCTATAATAAAATAGCCAATGGGATATATCACATTAGACCTTAAACATTGGGGCACCATTTTCACAGGGCGAGAAACACTTTAAAAATGTTATACCACAGTCACTATAACCACTCATATTATGAACTTTATATAAAGCACATCTCTTTTCCTGTTGGAGACTGTGGGGGAACCTGACACAACCATCCACATACTGTGGACATGCCCCAAACGTAAGAATTTTTGGGGATTGTGATGTATATTATATTCCAAATTGAGGGTAGAGAGTTAAACCGAAATCCTCCCCCAATTATTTTATGAGTTCCAGTAGCTAAGACACATTCACTACACTCATTCACATGGAGGGAGCGACTACAGCTGAGGTATGGTATGGCACCCTTTGCCAAAGCACTCCCTCTCCCCTTTTGGGGAAGGATTCAGTATGTAGGCCTTGGACTCTCAGAGACCCCTCTGAGAGAGTCCACTGCGTAGCCTCTCGCAACAGAGATAGGGAAATGATACCAATTCCCCTAGGATCACAGCTTACTGGACTTTGAACATAGCTTTGACTCGTCTACCAGTTTGTGTCCCCGTCACCCTCCCCCTCCTTTTACCATGCTGTGTCTCTCACCCTCCCCTCCTCTTTCCCTCCTTCATTCTCTGTCTACTTCCCCTGCTCCTACCCCCTCCCCTGAATTTCTCCCTTTGTCTGCTTTTTCCCTTACATATATGTGCTTATTGTTTATCTCGACCTTACAAGTAACTATGTTGCCATGCTCTAATAACTGTGTAACCTTTGTAACAATGTAACCTGTAACTATGATCTGATACTCATGTAAAGCGCTCTGATACCTCCGGGTCTAGTCAGCGCTATATAAACCTTTAAAATAAATAAATAGGAAGAATTTCCTACCTACAATTTGCCACCTAACAAACCATATAGGGTCTGTGGGGAAGTTCACTGGCTCAAACTCTAACACCACAGCACCAGAAGCTTTGTTGATCACTTGTTAATGATACAAAAGCATGCAATCTGAAAGGGAGGCCTATAAGTTTAGAAGAATGTGAGAACATATCCTCATGTCCCTGAATGGCAACAACAGAGGCTTGAGCTGTTTTAGCAGACTCTGAGCCTTGGACCTATTGAACAATAAAAAGCACATGCTAGCCGGGTGCCGGAAATATTAGAACATGGGGAATGGAGCATGTGATCTGCGCGAACTTACTGTAGCAATGGTTTGACTTAAGGGAGTTACCGGGGGCCTATTAGACTTTGGGCTGGAAGGTTTCGGTGGAAATGTTTGATCTAGGCTCACAGAGTATGCCTACTTCAAGTTGTGTATTATAAACAACCTAATAAAAGCTTATTGAAACCTAAGAAGTAGCTAAGTTTTATTCTGCTATATTTCCTCCTTGCTCCGGGAATGCAAGACTCAGTGGTTATACTCTGTTGGTTATCTTCTCATGCAGTCCTTACTTCAACTTCGTTTTAGGTCAGCACCATGGATTGTGAAATCTCTTCCCATTAAAGCCTCTACCAAACCTTATGTTTCCTTTGCTCCCTCTCTGCTTTGATGCCTCTGTTTGCAATGCGGTTTCCTGTTTTCTGACACACCACTGCCTCACCCCTTCTGGATTATTTTTCTTGTCCACTTAACTGTAGTTCAAGACTGGTGTTGTTGCCTGGAGTCTAAATTTAGTTTTGCAGCGTGAAACTTTTCTGGATTCCTGTGTTGTACATTATTACAACATCTAGTGGTTGGGCACAGAACTCTGCATAAAATCTTTTGTTTTGTCCTTCTCTTTTTGTTTTTTGCTGTTGGTGGGTGTCGACGCACATCCATTGGTTCCCCCTTGTGATATTGTTGTGCATCCTCCAGAAGCTCCAAACTTTGGTCTCCATCTTGAGATTCTTCTTTTCTGTTGTTGGGTCTGGATGCATGCTGAAGGCTTTCTAACACTTGGAAGAATGAGCTAATCAAAGATCGTGAGAAGTTCACCGAAAGTCAACTGAAGTTACGGAAAACAACTTATGAAGGTAACTGGGCAGATTTTGAGAGTAGGCAAACCATTTCCTCAACGGTTTCGTAGAATTCACATACAGAGGACTCCCAGTACAGAGTAATGAAGAAAACACCTTTTCAGTTATGCAAAAACTGCCACCGCAAATTTGCACACAAAGATAAATATCCAGTCTACAATTTTTGCCTGCCTGTTGGTCATTGCAGGAAAGACTGCAACGCCTGTTCAGTGTTCACACTTATGGACCTCAGGGTAAGAGTGAAGCAGAGGCAAGCCTAGAACACCATCTAGGGACAACACCCTCCCCTCCCTTCTACGAGACTTGAACCTCTCAAGCGACGAGGAGAAAAACATTGTTGAAAGACCCAAAGGGGAAATAGAGGTCGACATACAGATCACTGAGGTCGAGCCCTAAGGGCCCAAGAAGCCATCTAGAACCGAGGTAAGAGAACCATCGTCCTCTCAAATCTTACCCGAGTCACAAAAATTTGACTCACAAACCTCAAAGGGAGTCTCAGCATTGAAGCACTCAATGCCTGCAGTCGTGACCCAGGACAAGAACCCCTTGGTACTTTTGAAAGGGAGACCCCAGAGGGCAGGACGCCTGAAAAGGCCAAGTCATCAAAGGACACATGAGGGAAGGATGCATCGATGTCCAAACCTGAAAGACCAGAAGAGACCATCAAAATTTGCCGACCAATTGGTCTATGAAAGACTCCTAGTTGAAGAGGAAGAAGAGCGATAATCTTAATGCCTAACAATGGGCCGTTGAGATAGAAAGAAATAAAAGGCATCTCTAAGCCAAAATGGTGGTCCTGTTCCAGAAACGCAAAGACTTCAACAAAAGTCTGAATCCCAAGAAAATCTTGAACATCAAAAGATCAGGGGGAGAGAAGTTTCAAAGATATTGAGAAACCTCTAACTTCTTAACCTTAGGAAGTACTGGAGGAAGAAAACCTCTATGAAGAGGAAGAAGAACAGGTTTCAGGACTATATTGTGGTTAAGAGGCATCTGAAGACACTGAAATACAATGGCAAGACTTAGCACAGACTCACCAGAAGAAGGGAGTAGACAGTTACCCATTAATGCCATCCCTGCTAGATGACCTAGGCCTCTACAACCAGATGATAAAGGCAGAAGACAGATAGGAGGTTCAACTAGAAGAAGAGAAACCTCAAGCCTGTATCCTGTTGAAGATTATTCTGCCCACACTATCAAATTCTAGAGCTACCAAGTGTCTTGGATCAGGGGAAGGAGTCCTTTAAAGAGCCTGCCACATGTTGAGCCACCCATCGCCCCAAGAGCAGAGAAAAAATATAAGTATTCATCCAAAGATACTGACTACATAAGGGGTATCATGCCAGTAGACTCAATTGGTACATCTACAGCGAGGAAGAGGGCTAATGTTCCAGCTACCTCAGGACCACCTCCTAACAAGAAGAGTAAAGTAAAAGAATAGACCTCATGGGGCGAAAAGTCAAAGTGCTGCAAATCAGTGATGTATCAAGAATTTGCACGCACTACTGGATCACCATTCCTACCAACACTGGGAGGAGATAGGGAAAGTTAGGAAATATCTCTCAGAACAATATCAAAAGAGGTCAGCGCACCTGGAGGAGGATGGCAAGAACATCGCCAATATATACTTGATGTCTGCACTAGACGTGGCAGAAATATATAACGATCAGAGGATGAGAGCAGTTACTCTGCGCCGCCACGCCTACCTCAGAATTTCTGGGTTAAAACCAGAAGTGTAAGCAAAACTTATGAATGCGCCATTTAATGGCAAACAGCTGTTTGGAAGTGCTGTTGAGTATACACTTAGGCAGCTGAAAAAAGGTGAGATTGCCTAATCAATGGGAGCTCTAGAGATCAGAGGCAGTATACGGAGGGGGTTTGTACCTTCACAAAGACCCACAAGAAGGGGTAGCTTCCAATCTGGGACATTCCATCAGACATACCAACAATTGTGCCAAGGAGGCAGCAAAGCTACTCAACAACCACAGACTTGGCAATTTCAACAAGAAAACAGTCCCTTTGAGGTCGAACACGCGGAAGAGGACAGCCATAAAGGGAAGGGGCACCACCTGTAAATAAGTGACTTACCAACAGTCTAACACTCTCTAATAACAGGGAGAGAAAAGATACAAGACCACCAACTCCTACACATGACATTGGATGCAGAATACAAAATATCCGTCTGTAGTGGCGGAAGATCACTTCAAACATATGGATTCTAAACATAATACAGTATGGATGTTGCATAAAACTAGACTAGACAAGACACCTCCGTGCAGTGGACCAAGAATGTGGGTTCATTCAAAGGAGGAAACCTCACCTCTATTAAAGGAGGTAGAGGAAATGTTGGCAAAGGATGCAATAGAAACAGTACCAAAAGTAGCAATCAACAAAGGAAACTACTGAACAATTTGTCTGATCCCAAAGGCAGATGGCACACTACAGCCAATTCTAGACCTAATGTTTTAAAACAAATTCATCAAAACTCAAACATTTAAGATGATTATCCAACAGGAGAACTTACTAGAACTACAGATAGGGGATTACATGGCAGCAATAAACTTAAGACTCCTGTTTACACATCCCAATGCATGAAGGTCGCAAAAAAGACCTCAGATTTGTGGTAGACAAAAACAATACCAGTTCAAGGTACTAGCCTTAGGAATCAAATCCGCACCAAGAATATTTGCAAAGTGCCTAGCAGGAGTTGCAGCACACCTATGGTGATCAGGCATATACGCTTACCCCTACCTAGACAACTGACTGGTAAGAGCAAATTCACACAAGAAGTGCAAAGAGTGCATATAGCAAGTAATGAGAACTGTATACAGGCAGGGGTTCTCACTAAACCTGGAGAAATCCTTTTGTAGAACCAGAAAAAGTTAAAATGTTTCTTGGGGGCATGGATCAATTCTGTACAAGAAGTGCAAAGAGTGCATATAGCAAGTAATGAGCACTCTATACAGGCTGGGGTTCTAAGTAAACATCGAGAAATCCTTTTGTAGAACCAGAAAAAGTTAAAATGTTTCTGGGGGCATGGATCAATTCTGTTCAAGAGAAAGTGTATCCCAGTCAAAAGAGAGCAGAATCACTTTGAAGCAAACTCAGCTGTACCGGAAGGGGCAAGCATTGAAGACCGTGGGGAAGTTGCTAGGAATTATGGCTTCCTGCAGCCCTTTGATTCCAAATGCAACACTCCACATGAGACCAGTTCAGGAATGGTTGCAAAATGAATGGTCACAGGCAACAGGGAGTGGGAAGAACTAGTGATTGTCACGCAAAAGATAGAGAAGGAGATAGTGTGGTGGAAAAGATCACATATAACACAAGGGAGAACATTTGCTCAACCAACTCCTTTAGTGAACATTACAACAGACTCCTCTTATATGGGATAGGAAGCTCACATGAATAATCTCAAGCTGTGGGGCATCTGGCAGGCACAAGATGCTATACAATATATCGACCTCCTGGAACTAAAAATGGGATTCCTAGCCTTAAAAGCCTTTCAGAAAGTTGAAAGGGCATACAATATTGAGCCAAACAAACAATACAACCACCATGTTCTGCATCAAAAAACGAGGGGGGGGGGGGGTAAGAACAATCCCTGCCACTGTCGACATTAGCACAAGAGCTATGGAAAAGGATAATTCAAAGGAAGATAGAAATCCTAGCAGTCCATCTATGGGGAAAAGACAATGTCAAGGCGGACAGACTTAGCAGACAGGCTTCATGTTCTCACGAATGGGAACTAAACCAAACAATACTCAACAGGGTCTTTAATCAATGAGGAACTCCAGAAATAGATCGGTTTGCAACACCCCTGAACGCAAAATGCCAAAGCTTGCCTCCAGACAACTTTATCACCATTCCATGGGGAATGCACTTTCGATGAACTGGTTTGGGAAATCTGCCGAAGCTCTTCCCCCATACCACTACTCAACAGGGTGATCAGCAAATACAAGAACAGCAGGATGACCCTGATACTAATTGCTCCCCAATGGCTGAGACAATCCTTGTTCTCGAGCTGATAGCACTATCTCAGGGAAAATTCACAGATTACCAAACCAGCAAGATCTGCTGTCAATGTAAGAAGAAAGCTACACCGAGAACCAGAGTATTTAAGCCTGACAACATGGCTCCTGAAGACATAGAATCTGGATACCTAAAGCTACCAGAGAAGACGATGGCTGTCATAATAGAGGCAAGAAAGCCAACAACAAAAAGGTGCTATATGGCTAAAATGGACAATATATTCTCTCTGGTGTCTTGAAGAAGAATTATTAATGGAAAACACAAAAAAAGGGTGATGCTAAAGTGTTTAACACATCTGAAATACTCAAGGGGCCGCATTGGGAGGAGTGTCATCACAGCACCTGTGGTAAAGAGGTTCCTTGAAGTAGCATAGGGAATTGCACCACCAAAAAAATATACCTACACCCACATGGAATTTGAATGTAGTGCTCGCACAGCTGATGAAGGCACCTTTCGAACTTTACACAAGGCAACATTGCAAAGGCTTATTCTAAAAACTGCCTTTATAGCGGCCATAACTTCACTACACAAGGTCAGTGAGTTACGGGCACTCACATTACAAGAGCCATATTTTCAAGTACACTAGAAAAGAATTGTCATGAGAACTGACCCGCAGTTCATGCCTACAATATCCCAAGAATGCAGGAGAAATATTACATTTGGCACCTGGGGCACATTCAACAAGAAAGAAAGAAGCAACTATTGCTTTTCTATTAAATACACCATTACGAGACATTTGTATGGCAGCAACATGGTCATCAGTGCACACGTTCACAAAATACTATTGTGTGGATCTACAGATGAACAAAGAAGCACAAGTGGGACAAAAGATCTTACAACATCTATTTTCTAATCAATGCTCATCTTCAACCTAACTACCACAGAAGTAGCAAACCACTACAAAGTCAATGCACAGCATGTGAATCCAGAAAAGATTCATTCTGCAAAACGTATTGTTTCTTACCTGTCTATGTAGCTTTGCAGCTTGAAGAATCTTCTGGATTCACAAACAAACCCACCCACCACCACCACCACCACCAAGAAGATGACAGAAGGGAACAACATACGGGAGGGAAAAAGAAAGAATCTGAAGATGGTGACCAAAAGTGGGAACTTCTGGAGGAAGATTGACCACATCACAACGGGTCACCAAATAGAGGTGTGTGGACACCCACCAACAGCAAAAAGCAAAGAGAAGGACTAAAGATTTTATGGAGATTTCTGGACCCAACCACTAGTTGGCGGAACAGTGCCGAGCATATGAATACAGAAAATTCTTCATGCTGCAAAACTAGACTGACCGGTAAAAAACGATGTTATTGACTTTTTGTGTGTGTGTCTGTCTATCTTTACTTCTATTGTATTTCTCCCCTCTCCTTTTTGGACCTGAATTCGTCTCTTCTACTGTGTACAATCCGGTAATAACCAGTAATAAGTGTTACATTTTCCAGGAAAATCTTTTGACAAAATATTAGCAGAGACACATACTCAGAAAATATTGGCTTTGTAGATTTGTTCAAGCTCAACTATAGGTTTCCTAAAATCTAATACTTCTTAAAGTAGCAGCAGTTCCTGAAATTATACTCAACCCATAGACCTTATTAAATGGAAACTTGATCTTTGGGCCCCAATACTTGTAAATGTTTTTAATAGTCTGCCTCAATCTACGATGCCCGAAACTTGGGGAACTTGTATAATTGTTCCAATATACAAGAAGGGAGACAGGTCTGACCCCGTGAATTACAGACCAATCTCGCTCCTAGATAATGCCCTAAAGATTTTGGGCCGCGTTATTTACAATAGGATCATTGAATGGACAGAGGAAAGCGGCATTTTGTCACCATGTCAAATGGGATTTAGAAGCAGGGTCGGCACAGTGGAACAATGCTTAAATCTTAAATTAATTATTGATAAATATAACATTGCTCGCTCTGCCCCTATTTATTTAGCGTTTATGGACCTGTCATCTGCTTTTGATTTAGTAAACAGGTCCAAGCTTTGGTCTGTTTTATTGGGTTATGGATTAGATGACACCTTGGTTTATTTTTAAGCTTTTTTACACACAGATCTGAAATCACGAGTGAGGATAGGAATGAGAGGGGAATTATCTGGGTCAATGAAGATAGGAAGGGGAGTCAGGCAGGGGTGCGTTTTAGCACCTCTGCTTTTTATTATTTATATCAACGGTCTTAGTAACTGCCTTGAAAAATCTACCCCGGACGTTCCCATAATAAATGGTAAATCGTTACCTGCCCTCCTTTACGCAGACGATGCGGTCCTAATGGGCCGCACACCTAATTCGTTGCGTACTTTAGTAAACTGTTTTAAGGAATTTATGGATGATCTAGATCTACGTGTAAATTTAAAAAAATCTTTTATAATGTCATGTGGCCCAGAGAAAAGTCAACTGACATCTATACAGGTAGGGGATGAAAGACTCAAAGGCCACTAATTCAATTTTAAGTATCCCCAGACCTAAAAGATCAGGCGCCATTAAAGTGTGCATATGTTGGCAAGTGAACACTTGCCAACATATGCATGGTGGAGTGCTGGAGGGTTACGGGCATGCGGGTTTGGGTGGACAGGAAGGGCTGTAAGAACAGGCGGGCGGGCAGGGATGGAGACACAGGCACAGCTTAAGGCAGGGTAGGGTGTACGTGTGGGGCAGGCAGGGCTGGGAACAATCATGCCTATATGAGCAGGTGGAGGTGAAGGCATAGACAGGGTTGAAGGCAGAGGCAGGTTTGTGACGTATGCGGGGCAGGCAGGGCTTGGGCCAAGCAGGTCTACTTGGACCGGCGGGTGTTTGTGGACGGGCTGGGCTGTAGGCGTGGCTGAGCCGGGCGATGGACTTGCTCTGAAATGGTTTTGCAGAGAGGGGTGTAGGAAGGTGGCTACCTGACTATGGTTACCCCAGACTTTTTTGCCTTGTGTTTAGCTGGTTTTTGACTTAGTTGACCTGGTTCCCTGCTAATCAGGGCCCCAGGCTATCTGCTCTCTCTGTAAAATGGATTCCATGTACCCTAGGTGGATAACTAGATTGGCTTGGGTCACCTTATCAGCCCCTGTACAGAGCACTATAGGTGCCCAGGGCATAGGTGCATCCAAGGCCTACCAGGGGCTGCAGCATATCTTTTGCCACCCCTGGCTGGCTATCTAAAATTGACACAACTGGCTGATCACTCAGCTGGGGCAAGGTGGTGTAATCACCCCTTGCTTAGATATAGTATGTCTATATCTAAACCTAACTGGACACATATATACCTATCAGTCACTCCTATGGCAGGCCTTAACAATCCTGGAGGCAGAGTGCTTGGTTTTATGTGAGATGGTGCTCTAGCATGAGCTGAGCCTGTCTGCAGCTGTCGGGACCAATTCCCTAAGCTGTTCCGGGATAATGCCACACCATTTACTCTTAAGTGCCTTATAATCCTCGCGGTTATATAGTAACTTTGGTTTGGCTTTATCAAAACATGTCGTGAAAGGTGTCATACGATTTGGAATACTACCCCCTCGCCAGTCCTGGCGACAGGGGTAGCATTCCACCCCTCTAGAGGGAGACGACATGTTACTTTGCTAAAACGCGGTTGATTTTAAAAGCGCCTCAGATCCACAAAATGGATGCTTCTGCCACAGACACGAGTCTGACCTCCTGCAGCTGACCGAAACTCAGCCAAGGAGGCCTGGACAATGGGTTTCCTGTCACAGCAAGGTGTCACACCACCCCAGACAGGAGATAGTGGATTGTAGCAGGGAGGTTTGAAAGAAACCAGACACTGCCTGGGGAGCACAAGGCTGCCCCTTGCATAATCCGGCCAAACCGGTTCTGGGGCACACCAGCCCCTGTCCCAGCGTGGCCTGGATCAAAGGAAAGGGGTGTATCCACCCCCTTCCTGAGTCCCACCCATAGGAGGGGACCTAGCAGGTAATCCAGCCCCCTAGATTGGTATAAGAATGGGAGCAGTGCCAACGCACTCAGATTATCCTGATGAAACATTTGAAACAAAACTCTGGACCCTTCGACATCCTACTCAACGTAGAAGACTGAAGAATCTTCCTTGTGGTCAAGGAGTGACCACCCTGTGCAAACAGGCACCATCCAGCACCTCGACGTCTGCTTTGTTGCAGTTCCCGCCGGAACTCGAGCGACAGAGATCGACGAGATCAAACTTGCCTGCCTTCTTACAGCCCGATCCACAGTCCCTGCAGAGCTGAGAACCGTGGAGGCGACCTGAAGCGTGGGGCACGCCATCTTGAAAAAACCACGAGACGCTGACCGTGCAGCCCACCAGTGACCCTCGAAGCTGTACACCGGGGTTTGAGAAACCCCAGCCCTGAGCCACTTTTGCACCGAAGCTCACCTCTCCACTCTCGACGAGTGCTGCGTGGGGCCCTTCTGCTTTCTTTGGCTCAACGCGTTGGCCCGGTCACTTGCCAGCTGGCTTGTGGCCCCTGTGCCGACGAAAACCTAAAACCGACTTGCGATTCTGGTTGCTCCAGACTTGCACCAGGTCCTCTGAAAAGGAGCACCCGCTCTGACCCTCCTGGTCCAAGTGAGAAGCAATTTCCCAACCCCGCGTGGATTGCTCTTGCCAAGTGTTGTTGACTCCGATCTTGAAGCCGACAGCGCCGACGGTGAGAGCCTGCGTGGGACAGCCCGTAACCCACTCCTGGACATCGCAGATGCCCCAGAGCCCACGTGGCAGCGGAGAGAAGCTCCTCGACAACCCCCTGATTGCGCCCGACATTGCCTGGTTCCGTCCTGGTTCCACCCTGGTCACTGCTGAGTGACACAGACTCTGTCCCCTCTGCTTTCAAGTACTTTTCTACTCTGATCCACCCTTGGATCACACCGGACACTTTTCCTTCACATCGCCTGCAGCATCTTCAGCTTCAAGCACCAAGAACCTGCGTGACGAAACCAGACGCCACTTCGGCCCTATGCACCCGCTTCCTGTGGGTGAGGTAACATTGCAACGCCAGTGTTCCCACACTGGTACACACCTCTAGGGCCTGTGTCTAAAGTTTTGTCCTTCTAGGTTCAGCGGAAGTGTCCTTAAACTCTATTTGTGTAACTTTTACGCACCATTGACTTAACATTGGTGCATGCGTGTGCTTTAAGCGCTGCACCCGAATCCCGCGGGCTTTTCCCGACTTCAGCATTGCTTGTCCCAACTGCTCCCAGCGATTCCCTAGGCCCTAGGCCTAACCACTGTTCGATTGGTATCTCTTATACCACTTTTTTGATATATTGGTTTGAGTGGCCACCCGCCCTCATCCATAATTGTGCAACGTTGTATGTTATACTGTGCTTTTGATTTAACGCTTGTGCCCCTTTGCTCATAAAGAGTACTGGGGATTAATTTAGAAATAAATACATATATTTTTATAATATATACTTGTGTGGTGTCCTTTCATTTGATATTACAGGACTGTGATTGGTAAAACAGCTTGCTTAACACGACCTCTTGAGTTTAGCCTTTAAGGCTGCTTAGTCTATGCTACCATTAAGATAGCATGTCTATAAGGTTGACTTACAACCAGACGCCGTAAGGGATTGTTTGGACTGATACAAGGTGGTTCCAGAATTGGAAACATCATATATCAGGCCAACTTCTCACAAGGGGTCTCTGCGAGTTAATGAGCTGACATGATTAAAGCTGACCATTTGTAATGTGTCTGAACCCCTGTGCACAGCCCACATGGAGAGGGCATGCACAGAGTGGTGTGGGGTCCGGCACCCACGGGGAGAGGGCATGCATAGAGTGGTGAGGGGTCAGACACCCACGGGGAGAGGGCATGCACAGAGTGGTGAGGGGTCAGACACCCACGGGGAGAGGGCATGCACAGAGTGGTGCGGGGTCAGACACCCACGGGGAGAGCGGGCACAGACAATGTTGAGAGGGGTCGTACCCTACTGAGACGTGCAGGCAGTGGAAAGAATAACAGGGTGAGACATAGCAGCGACCCACCGACACAGACCTCGGTGCCCACTCGGAGGGGTGTTGGTGGGTACTAAAGGTTGCTGGAAAGAGAAACGCCCAGAGACCTTTGGGAGGCGGGTATGCCACGCAGTAATCAGCTGTGAGAGAAGGGCACATGGATGAGACATGGGAAGAGAGAGTATTCAAATAGTGTAACATAGTCAGACATCCACGAGAAGAGGGAATGCAGGCAAGCGAGAGGAGGGAGGACGAGCCCATGGGAAGGGGCATGCAGGCAGTGGCGAGGGTGGCAGAGCTACAGGCAAGAGGGACCGGGTGTACCCATCATGGGTACTGGTGACATAAGAGATGGGAGAGAGGGCTCTGCGAGAAGGGTATGCAGGAAAGAGTGGGAGGACAAAGGTCATACACATAGGAGTGAGGACGAGGAGGTCTACTCATTAACAAGGGTACACACATACTGAGTGGTAGTTGGGGAGGAGCCTCCAGACAAAGAGGGTCATGCACAGGCAGTGGTGTGAGCAGAGCGGGCGCCAAACTTAACTTAGAAAGGTAACTGGCGCCCACTTGAGACGCGGCGCCCGCCTAGTGTCTGCGAACGGAAACGTTGTTGCAGGCTTTGTGAGACACGCTAATGCTGCAGTGAATGCTGGCTGCAGCGAGCGCAGCTGAGTTAGCCTCAGGCCAGGCTGAGGCCTGTGAGATGGACTAAACCCCTCTGGCACAATATGAATGCTCATGTAAACTTTTGTAAACAAGGTCAACACCATGGCAGCAGTGCACTTCACAGTAGTGCGCTCTGTCACAAACTCTGCTGTCAGAATAGCGCACGCCTCCGTTGCTTTGCTCAATGAGTGCTAATTATAGCAGTGCCCCATCTCCTGCTTGTTACGTTCCCGAGGTACTTTAAGTGCATGACTTTGCTCTATGCCCCAGTCTGCTCTCCCGAAACTGTGCTGCCTCGTCCCGGGCAGTTCACAGCCAGTTGTCACATCGCCCCCACCCAACACGCGCGAGTTCACTGTGTTTCTGCCAAGTCTCGAGCCTGCACTTTTTACACCAGGCCTAGGGCTCCACGTTTCCAGCGACAATGCAGCATATGTACAGCAAGTTTACAAATGTGCTAGCACAGCCTTTAAAAATAATGAGGCCAGTTGAAAATACATTGAGTCTTTTTTCACTTGTGTATAAAGCTACCAACTGACGGTGATCAGCTGCCAAGCCACTCATGAATCACCGGCACACTCCCGGCTGCGCATCCAGGTGGAACAGAAGGAAGAAAAGGTGTCACATATTTTAAAAGCGGCTCGTCTCGTAAAAAACACGAGATCTCACTCACAGATGAAACCAGGCTTTCTACAGGCTAGTCTGTCTGCCATGGGTAAAAGACAGTGCTGCCAAAGTTGGGCTTACTGCTTTACAGCACTCTGGAGAGGAAGTAATCACTCAGTCATGGAAACATCAAAAACAAGAGAGGAGCCCCCCCCCCCTCCGCTGCTAGACAACCTGCGATGCTGGGCCAATGCCAGCGCAGCTCGCAGTGACGTAGGAGCCCACAGCCGATGAAGCTCTTGGCAATTTGTTAATGTGCAACATTTTTTATTGTAAAAATGATAAAACACACACACACAAGTACATAAACACACATATGCAAATGCAAACATGTCATGAAACCTATGGGTGCTATATTGCACATCATAAACTTTGGGAACTACAATCGCGCACCGGAAACTCTGCTTTCATTTACAGCTTAGTGTCTTTCTCGTCAAACAGCTTCTTGCGGCCACTGATCTCTATTGTGGACACATTTTTAAGCCTTTCTTTTTTATGAGTTTAAAACCTCCAGTTCCTTTGTGCTCCTAAATCAACGCATCACAGCGAGCAAGGAACTTCGTCCTTACACACACTCCTGCGGCTCTTGATGCGAGGAGGCTGGTGCTCATAGCACGGGCTGGACTCTGGTGGATTGTACGGGTTACCAGCGCGTGCGGAGTAAGTGATACAGTATAGGGTGGACACCGATACCCTCGTAGTACCTTGTGTTCTGAGGTGGAGCTGCCGGACCTAAGGTGGAGCGAGAAGATCCGGAGTG
This sequence comes from Lissotriton vulgaris, assembly GCF_964263255.1. Classification (NCBI taxonomy): domain Eukaryota; kingdom Metazoa; phylum Chordata; class Amphibia; order Caudata; family Salamandridae; genus Lissotriton; species Lissotriton vulgaris. The sequence goes on from NC_141699.1 coordinate 511,207,239, forward strand.
GAGCTTTGGATCCAGGGGGGCAATTTTGGACTACTGGCAGAGCCCTGAGTGATGGAACGACACGCAGAGGTGCGAAGCCCGCCAGCTGCCCAGTGATGGGCAGTGCACAGGGCTGCCCGGTTCCCTGTGCACGGGATCTCCGGGGCGTCTGTTCTTCCGGTGCGTGAGCCCCTGGGTGGTGCAACACCATGAAGCCTGTCAACGGCAGAAGATGTCCAGCACGGTGCTGCTGTGCGCGCTGACTCTGCACCCAGCCAGCACCCCAGCGACCTGTGCAACTGGAAGGGCAGGTGACGTGAAATGGGGACTGTACTGGCGGTGGGGTCTGTGGTGGTAAACCAACTCATCAAATGCTTTCAAACCAGCCTCGTCCATTGCACCGCAACCCAATGGTGACAATTCCTTCCAAGGTCAGAGACGCCTCGAGGATGCGATGTGCGGAGTCCAATTTAAACATATTTTACTGTGTAGCAAGATTGAACAATCGCCTGCCCGCCATTACGAAGACTTTACTTTTTTAGAGCCGTCTCACTCGGACGGGCTCAGGTTGACTTGCTGCTGGCGTAAAAGTTTTTTTATCTTCTTCATGGGCCATCTGTCGCCCCATAAAGAAGATAAAAAACCTTTTACCACAGCAGTAAGTCAAGGAGCCCAGGTTGAAACGGACAGGGCTAAAAGAGAAAGAACGTCACTAGGACCTCTTCTCCAATAGCTGGCCACCGTGTAGGAGGCCAGCCAATGGAGAAGAGAGGCAGGGCTTAACCCTCGCTAGTGAAGTACACCTAAAACATAAAATCTCACCAGCTCGACTGCACATGTGCGAGACCTAAAAAGAGGGATGGTGGTAGAGAATAAAGACAATTCTGGACCCAGACACTAAATGATGGAATAATGCTCAGCATGTAAATTCAGAAAGTCTTCAAGCTGCAAAACTGCTCCAACAGGTAAGTAACAATTTCATTCCCATAAAATATTAATGTTTATAGTAGACAACACTGATATTTCTCCTTGTTTATTTGTGTTTTTAGTAATAAACCCATGATTTCTCCATATTTAATCTTTATTTCCTCCCTAAGGTTAAAAGTGAAGAGGCAGCAATAGACTGCCGTTTGGGTCTGAAAGAAGGGCGCCCCTTTGCAGGAGTAACCGCGTGCATGGACTTTTGTGCTCATGCTCACAAAGATCAACATAATTTGTATAATGGATGCACAGTGGTAAGTGGAGAGATTTATTTGATACAGATTGTTTAAGTTGCTCACTTGCTCTATTGTTTGTGTAATTTGATTTATTTAACATTTCAGATGAGTTCATTATTGAAGTAGTATATCAGCGATGTAATGAACTGAATTATGACAAAATATATATATATATCCTGCTCCTGCTTGTACCGAAAATTGGGAAGCACTCGAACATCCCCCACAGACTTCAAGCATAAGTCTTTATTAAAAGGGTATGGCACTTTCCGCTTCAGAATCCTTAAGCAGTCATGAGCCCACTGCCGACGCATTTTGAATAATCTTCCAGGGCTTGTGGTCTGATGAATGATGCACCACTCGGTCACAGCCTTTCCCTTTATCACAACTGATTGCGCGCCCTTGATTGGCAGCTCTGGATGAGTGCTGCGCAGTGTTTCATGGGAATAGTAGTGCAGAGGACTTTGAATGCATGAATGTTGTGCTGGCAATTAAGATCCACCATTGGGCCCCTGTAGCAGTCGTTACCTCAATCCCAGGGAAATGCTCCATCGTGGGGACAGCATATAGTTCCCCCCACGGCCCCCTTGGGTTCCAGGGGTGTTGCATTCCCGGTGGCGCGGCAGCCACCTATTACATCCTGCTCGTGCTTGTACCGAAAATTGGGAAGCACTCTAACATCCCCCACAGACTTCAAGCATAAGACTTTATTAAAAGGGTATGGCACTTTCCGCTACAGAATCCTTAAGCAGTCATGAGACCACTGCTGACGCGCTTCGAATAATCTTCTTCCAGGGCTTGTGGTCTGATGAATGATGCACAGCTCGGTCAATATTGAATCATTATTGATATGGTGTTAGGATTGTACTTCTGTCCATTATGTGTCTTGTATGTACGGTGCCATATATGGGTAGGAATAGATTGGGCATCATGTGCAAGGTACAGTTTGGGTGTATAGTTTGTGCATTACAAAGTAATCCCTCTATATAGAGCTATGGCTTATGTGTTGCTTGCACCAAGCCTCGATTAAAGCCAAGGTTTTACATGCATGCTTTGCCCTTATTTTGTGCTGGACTGAGCAACATAAGCTAAAGTTCATAGCACAATTAAAATGTCCACCTATAATAGATGGTTCATGAAAATGCGACAAGATTCCCAAAAGAAGAGCTCTAAACGTTGTATTGTCAGCAATAGGGCATAACATGCATATATTGTACCATGGAAGGTAGGATCCAGCACTAACTTTAAAGGTTTTGGTGCAGTTCAGACAGTCTGACGTGTGTTAAAAAATTACCTGAGCTATGCATTCCCCATAGTTCATTCATAAGTGAGAGGTAAATGTGGTTCAGGCAAGTAATGCTGTTTTTGCACTGCTCTGTGTTTCACCTCATGCCCTCATATCTACATGTAGCATTCACTCCATTGAATTTTAGAAAGCTGTGGAACACATGGCTTAAAGATTAGTAAATTAATCATTGTCTCAATATTTGTATCCTGTCATGTTTGCTGTAGGGTCACTAGTGCATTTTACAAATGTAAATAACATTACATACATGTGAATTTTTGAGTGTTCGAATTAGAAAAATAAACGATCAGCTTTGATTATTAATATTATGTAGACACACAGCCTGCCACTTGAGAGCATCATTTTTCAATGGGTACCTCCCATTCTATGTCAGTGTTCTGAAACCTTTATATGGTTTGTAGAATATTTCTTTCATTTTACTCTGCCTCAAAGATTTTAAAATAGCATGTTAATGTGGTAAACATTGTACCATTGGCATTGAATTGTGTGGGGGAGAAATAGCCTCCTGAAAGCTGCAGCTGTGCCTGAGATAGCTGTGGCTCCATCACACTCGGATTACATGTAGATGTATTAGGCCATGACACAGATAGTGTCAAGGGTTTTTTATTGCCACAAAAGTCCAATAGGAGTGGGGAAAATAAACAAATTTAAATTTGTGCCAGTACATACCGACATCAGTTTACCAAACTTGTCACAGCATGGTTGGACCTTAAATCCATTAAAATGTTAATGTGAATGCCAACCCACCCTGCTTAACCCTGTGAAAGCAAATTCTTTAATGTGAAAATTAAGTAATTTGGGAACAGAACAAAGTTAGCATGCAAATTGCTTTTTGTCCGGTCTTCACTTGCAGAATGAATAATGTGTTTTTATGGGCGCGTGGTCGGCACACTGTGGAAAGATGGCATCCTAGATGAACCTTTTGCAGGAACACTGGCAGAAATCCATTGAGATATAGGGCATCTGCATCTCAAATTGCAAGAAGAGTAGATTGGAGCAGTGTTGTGATTTAGTAGCTCCACAGCTAGCTGTGAAAGCATTTGGAGCAAGTCGTGGATAATCGAGTCTTCCCCATCCGCAACATGGCGGCTGTGATGTGGCAGTGCAGTGGCCCTGCTGTGACTGAGCCCTGAGCTGTTAAGGAGGCAGCGAGCAGATCCTGTCTGGAGTGATTGAGGGACTAGAGGAGTAAGAGATGGTACAAGTGCTGTGTTGGGTACTCAAAAAGTAGACAAGAAGGGGAACCAAACAAAGTACCAGTGGCTGGCTGGCAACCCAGAATAACGTACCAGATGGAAGTGGAGACTAGCTGGAGCATGACCCCTTCCGTCTGCAGAATTTGGAAGGGATCAGCCTTGTAGTGGCAGGGCCCCCAGGGTCAGACATGAATGATAGATTGAGAACCTCACAACGGAATGGGGTTGGTCCAGCAAAGAATCAGCCGCAGCAACTTTTTAAAGTCCTCACTGAAAAGGCTTGGTTGGATGCATGCTGTGATAATAGAAACGCCTAATGGGTAGCCTACCAAATCCGAGACAAATCCTCCTGTCAAGAGCTTCTAGGATGGTCTGGGAGATGAAACAATTAGACAAATTGGAAAATACTTCTGTAGGGAACTTTCAAACTACAGATCAAGCTCACCACAGAACGAAGTCAAGGAAACAGACATGACCAGGAGAATCAGAATCAATCACTGAGGGAAGTGCTGCAGGTGGTCAGAGGTCAAGAATGCCCTGAGCATACAATGACAGTGGATTTAAAAAATAAAATATCACCATGGGTGGCAGTGGTTGAACACTGTTAAAATATGTATGCACCCTGTCCAAGTAGGGACCACAAGTCTATTCTGGATATGTTAGATACACACCAAAAGATACCCACTGGTAGCTTGGCACAGAGCAGTCAAGCGTATCTAAAGAGGCAATGTGTAAAGTATTTGTGCAGCACACACACGTAGCAACACAATGACAGTACTACAAAACTGCTCCATAGAGGTTTAGAAACGTGTATTATATTTTTATGATTAAAACAAGACCAAGATGACAAAAATCCAATAAGTAGAAACGGAGTTACTCATTTTTAACTAATAAATCAAAAACGAGTGCAGTCAAATTGCGTTTAGGTGTTAGTTGAGGTCGCGCTGGACCAGGGTAAATCTAAAGTTCACGCCAACCATGATGGAAGGAAGGCTGGCTACAGGACCCATGCAGGGCCCTATGAAAATGTACTGTGGATGGAGCAAGCGTCCGTGTCAAAGACTTTCTGTGTCTGTTCAGATTCACGCATTTGGGTCAATACATCAATGTCTAACCTCGCAGTCTGGTCCCATGTCGTTGTCAAACCCCTAACTATGCAGGCACTGCATCACCCGAAAACCTTGTAGTTGGGTCCTGTGTCATCATCGAGCCACACAGGGATGTCCTCAGATCGGCTTGGCACCAAAGGGCACTGCATCAGTTCAGGTCAGCGCAGTGTCATCACTGTGTGGAAAAGAGTCTCGCCAGTGGCAGTGGCGGACCCTATCTGCTAGCGCTGTGTGTCTCTGGACATGCACTGCAATTGCTGAGTAAAATCGCTTTTTAAATTCACGTAGTCACCGCTCATTTTATCTTCGTGTTTTGTGCTGTTTAATTGATTGTGCCCTTTTTAAAACTGATACCTCACCTTGTAGTTGGGATTTAGCTGAAGAACTCCCGCCCCGGTCCGCCGCGTCCTTGATGGGCGTTTGTTGCGGAGGGTGGAGGAGGAGCCCAACACTTCCGGGCTCAGGACGAAAGGTCAGCGCTCTAGTTGCGCTGTATGTGAGAGCTATATAATTCCTGTTTGAGCACACGCGCGTGGTGGAAAAGAGTCTCGCCAGTGGCAGTGGCGGACCCTATCTGCTAGCGCTGTGTGTCTCTGGACATGCACTGCAATTGCTGAGTAAAATCGCTTTTTAAATTCACGTAGTCACCGCTCATTTTATCTTCGTGTTTTGTGCTGTTTAATTGATTGTGCCCTTTTTAAAACTGATACCTCACCTTGTAGTTGGGATTTAGCTGAAGAACTCCCGCCCCGGTCCGCCGCGTCCTTGATGGGCGTTTGTTGCGGAGGGTGGAGGAGGAGCCCAACACTTCCGGGCTCAGGACGAAAGGTCAGCGCTCTAGTTGCCCCTACCCCGCCTATAAATGTGTGTTGGACCGCGACCGCGCAGCGGACGCGTGCAGCGGGCGCGCCGGAAGCGCGCCGAAGTCGAGCCAAAGTCCAGCCCGTCTGCGCCCGTCCGCGACAGGACGGGGCGCGGGGCCAGGGACCCTGTTCAACCTATGCCCCCTTATATAAGGTATGATAGACACACTCTGTTGAACTTCCGCTCTGTATCAACTTTGCCATGCTTGCACTCTATGAACGCACTAGCACTACAAAACTGTTCTGTGTGCTCTTTTACTCCTGATATCGGCTCCATAAAATACCCCTCTCACAACCTGATAAAAGCTGCATTGCTTAATTGTAGATCTCTTAGTAAACATTGCCTTCAAGTGTATAACCTTCTCGAAGACGAGGCACTCGATATTCTCCTACTAACTGAAACCTGGTTAGGCGATAATTCTGATCCAGACATTATACAGGCGTTGCCTCCTGGATACTCACTTTCTAGACTCGATAGGCCAGAGGGCAGGGGTGGAGGAATAGCCATCGCCGTCAAAGCCCCTCTGGAATGCCTCCTATCCCCCTTGATAATTGACCATAGCGAAGCTGCATCTTTCACGATTACATTGGGGCCCCAACACTCCCTATCAGGTATCCTAATATACAGACCCCCTGGCAGACTGTTTGACTTTACAGCAAGCCTAATAGAGGCGACAGCACACCTTGCCTTAAGGAAATCCAAACTCTTGGTGCTTGGTGACATGAATATTCACTTCGATGATGCCCAAGACAAGGATGCCTCTTATATAATAGAGGAACTGCTCTCTCTGCAACTAGCTCTAAAAAACCAAGGCCCTACACATAACCATGGTCACCTGCTTGACCCTGTCTTTGGTAACTGGGATGGAGTTGAAGCTCTTCCCCCTATACCCGTTCCATGGTCTGACCATTTTGTTATTCCCCTACAAATATGGGTGTCTAAATCTGCGATTAGGAATGATAGCACGCAGACCTACCAGTGTCGAAAATGGAAAAATTTTAATCTAGACACTTTCATTGACAATCTTGAAGCGGCAGGTCCTCCTGGAGGGTCTGATTGTGAGACTGCCTATACCCGCCTCAAGAACAATGTACTAACCGCCCTTGATAAGACTGCTCCAATTCGTAGGTCAGTAATTAATCAGAAGAGAAGGAAACCCTCCCCGTGGTTCACTTCAGAACTTCAGGCTGCTAAATCTGCTTGTAAGAAACTGGAACGGGAGTGGCGCACCAAGTTTTGCCCCTTAGCTAAAGACCTCTATAAAAATGCGCATGCAAGCTATTATAAACTCATCCGTGCCACTAAAGCACTTCATTACAAAACTCGCATTGGAGAGGCTGAAAACTCCTCTAAGGAACTTTTTAAAATCTACAAAGAAATCTCGGTGGTCACTAATGAGAGCAGTGCTCAAAATGACTCGGTTGAAACATGCAATAATATTGCTAAATACTTTGCTAGCAAAATCACCAACATCTATGCTAATTTTGCTAATGATGTGCCTCTGGGATCCGATTTCGCAGAGAACTTGGAGATTACTCATACTAAGACCTGTCTAGACTGCTTCTCTGTCCCTCCCACGACCATTCTCAATAGTATCTGTAAAACCATCAAGTCAGGCTCCCCCCGGGATCCTGCCCCTCCTAAGATACTAGCAGCTAGCCTGAAAGTCTTAGAACAACATTTTAGATACATCCTCCAACTCTCCTTTTCTACGGCTACCCTCCCTGCGGAGTGGAAGAAAGCCATCGTTCTCCCAATAAAGAAAAAATCTAACATAAGTCAGGACATCCTTGAAAACCTGCGGCCCATCTCGCTGTTACCTTATTTGGCTAAGGTGGCCGAAAAAATAGCTAATCGCCAACTCATGGCCCATCTTGAGTCAAATAATGCCTTTCACAGTTCTCAATCAGGGTTTAGGGCAGGATACTCCACTGAAACCGCCCTTCTGAGAGCGACAGAAACCCTACGGGCAGGCGCTGATGAAGGCCAGACTATGGCATTGATTATGCTTGACCTTAGTGCCGCGTTCGACACTGTGGCTCACTCCATCTTGCTGCAGTGTCTGAACAAAGCCGGGGTCACCCAGGAAGCACTAGGCTGGCTTAAAGCCTTCCTTACTAACCGTTGCTTCCAGGTTCAGAGAGGCACGTACCTCTCCGATAGCATTGCCTTGGAACAGGGGGTACCTCAGGGCTCGGCCCTGAGCCCTACCCTGTTCAACCTGTATATGGCCCCCTTGGCTGAAGTGGTTCAATCGTTCGGCATTGAATTAGTTTCATATGCCGACGATACCCAACTTCTCATTTCCCTGTCCCAAGCCCCCTCTATTGCCGCAGATAATTTCAAAACTTGTATGCAGACGCTGGCAGGCTGGATGACCCAGCACTGTCTCAAGTTAAACGGTTCAAAAACGGAGGTTCTGGTAATTGGAGGCAAAGACACTAGTTGGACCAAGGAATGGTGGCCATCTTGCCTGGGACCATCACCCACTCCCTGTAAAGCAGCCAAGAACCTAGGGATCTGGGTTGATCCCAGGCTCTCTTATGACAGCCATGTGCACAAAGTGGTTGGGAAATGCTTCGGGGTGATGAAGACCCTGAACCGCACCCTAGACCTCCTCCCTCTTGAAGCCAGGCGCACTATGACCCAAGCCCTGGTCACCTCGAGGATTGACTATGGAAATGTGCTGCTGCTCGGAACAACACAAAGAAACATCAGGAGACTCCAAGTTCTCCAAAATACAGCAGCACGCCTAGTCCTTAGACTTCCGAAAAGAGCAGCCTCCAAACCAGCCCTGGCAACTCTGCACTGGCTTCCAATAAAAAAGAGAGTCCTTTTTAAGGCACTTCTCATGTGCTACAGGATCATCTCTCATAAGGCCCCCTCCTACATGTCTGATCTGGCCATTCCCTACGAGCCTAACAGAACTCTTCGTTCTGGGGGAACTGGACTGCTTAAAATACCCCGCACCAGGAAGGCCAGAATGGGAGGCTGTTCCTTTCGTGCAGTGGCTGCCAGGGAATGGAATTCCCTCCCCATAAATATCAGATTAGCGGACTCAGAGACCCTATTCAGAAAACTTCTGAAAACCCACTTGTTTGCCCTCTAACTCCCTCTCCTGGCCTAGACTCTCTTTCCACAGCGCGGGGACACGCCGGGATGGCGTAACCAGGCGCTTTACAAGCCCCTTTAATAATAATAATGTGTCAATTCTGATGGATTTTGCACAGCAGAAATCTCCTTTCAAGGGCTCAGGACTGGATTGGCACCACTTGTCAGGGCAGGACTCACGGATGGCATTTTCCAGGTGCTGTTGCAGATTTGCAGGAACTCTTTAATGGCCCTTAGACCTCAGAACAGGGGGCAAGCCATCAAGCCCTTGGAGTCACTCTGGGTTCGCGAGAAGGGTCCAGTCCTTGTCCTCTGCAGGGCAGAGATCAGCAAGGCAGCTCAGCAAAGCAGAAAAGCAGTTTCTTCAGAGCAGCAATCAGGCAAAGTGGCAATCCTTGTAGCACAGCAGTCTTTACTCCTGGCAGAATTCTCCATGGGCCCATTAGTGTTCTGTCTTGGTGGAGTCAGTGCCCCTGTACTTATACCCAGTTATGCTTTTGAAGTGGGGGGGGGGGGGTGACTTTAAAGCAGGCCTTTGAAATGCACAGGTCCATTTTCATCCCAGCCCTGTCTGACAGGCTAGCTGTGGGGGGTGAGGGGGGTATTAATCCCTTTATATGGGACATAGGGCAATGCCTATTCAGGTGTCAGCTCCTCCTCCCTCTCTTCCTGCCCAGGAACAGCTATCCGAGGCAGAGGAGTTCTCTGTCACATCTACCTTTCCTTTGTTTGAGGCCATTTAGAGGGAATGCACAAGGCGTAGCTGTCATCCACTTCAAACTTGTATTGGAGACAGGCTCCAAGGCACACAGAGCAGTAAGAGCAAAGACATGTCCACTTTCTGAAAGTGGCAATTCTAAAATAGTAATGTTAAATCCAACTTTACCCTTAAAGAGGATTAATCATTACCATTCCAAAGATATGAAACCTGATGCAGCTACTCCTTTCTAATCAGCAACTTCAGCTTAAAAGTGTATTAAGAAATTCCCAATGCTAGCCAATGAGGGGAGTAGGTCTGAGTTGTGAAAAACAAATGTGGGTGTTTCTCACTACCATGACATGCAAAACCTAAAAGTACATATCCTACTGTTTACTTACACAGCACCCTGCCCTATCGGCTACCAAGGGCCTACCTTAGGAGTGACATATGTATATTAACATGGGAATTAAAGGCTTGGCAAGTAGTTTAAATGCCAAGTCTAAGTGACAGTAAACTGCACACACAGGCCTTGCAGTGGCAGGCCTGAAAGGCTACTTGTGTGGGGGGCACAATTAGTGCTGCAGGCCCACTAGTTTTATTTAGGTTACAGGCCCTGAGTATATGGTATACCACTTAGCAAGTAACTTAAATATGTAAATTGGGGCTACACCAATGTTACCATGTTTAGGGGAGAAGCGCATGCACTTAAATACTGGTCAGCAGTGCTAAAGTGCTCAGAGTCCAAAGGCCAACAAAAAGAATTATTAGGGGCATCATTACTACCGGCTGTTAGTATTTTCTCCTGGACCACACCAAGTCTGCACTGTTCAGACTTGCCTGATTGCCCAACTGGTAAGCTTCTCACTTTCTGATCTAATTGCGGCACCGTTCCTATAGTCGGCTGGTCCTGACCTTGGGTTTATTCATCACTATAGGTTGTTGCCTCATTGATTCCCAGTTGCCGGCTAACAACTTAACTGCCTGTCTTCAACCTTGAGATAATCACATCCACCTCCCACCTCTGATCACGTCACTGAGTGGTTTTGCGCTCCTTCCATTGACTTCACCATTGCCTCCTTCACAGGATTGCAAAGTGCATGCAGTCTTGACTATTTGGGACATCCCTTGGAGCCCTCCTTTTTACTGTATTATCTCTGACTATTTCCCAACTGCTAAGCGTCCTCACTTTCTGATCCAATAGCCGGACCATTTTTACAGTTGGCTGGTCCTGATCTTGGTTTCATTCTTTACTATAGATTGTTGTGCCTCATTGAATTCCAGTAGCCGGTTAACAGCCTAACTGCCCATCTTCTATCTTGTGGTAATCACATCCCCCTCCCTCCTCCAATTGCGTCACTTCACGTTTTGCGCTCCTTCCACTGACTTCACAATTGCCTTTATTCACAGGCTTGCAAAGCACATGCAGTAGTGACTATTTGGGGCATCCCTTGAACCTCTCCTTAGGACTGCATTATCTTCAACCAATTCTGGCAGTGGGTGCTAGTTTTGCTGTGGGTCATCCTTCAACTTCACGTTGATTACCACCGACCTCTTATCCAAGATTGCGGGCTACACACCTCGTTGCTCCTTGCTGAGAAGATCAGTGGCCCCCTCCTCGAATACTCATCGGATTTCAACCCAAACCACTGATATTATTTATTGTTAATTGATCACTACAGCTGGGATTCAACATCCCAATTGACTATCCTAACCTTAGGCACTTCCCAGCATGGTTGCACTTCAGGCCTCACTCGTAATGCTTCCTCATATATTTTTTCTATACTTACTGCCCGTTTTCTCCCCTTCTTTTTTCTTTATTCCTCATTTCAGCAGGCATCCTCCTCGGGCAATACATCTCTATGTTCTGATGATGATCCCACCATTGTCTATGGGATCGAAACGCAGTCGACTCCAGCACCTTGATACCAAATGTGTTCAATATAATCATTATATATTGGTGCAATTATGTTTTTACTATGTTATTTGGCCTAATTATTATTTGTACTTTGGCCATGTTTGTTTCCTTATGCCAGAGTTCTTCGAAACTCATCTTTTGTCAGTACCCTACTTTCCTTTGTTTTATTTTTATGTTTCTTGTATTGAAAATTAAAGTGGTTATTTTCCCATAAGCATTACATGACAAAGTCGTTAATATACCTCTGTGTTGATTTGCTTTACTTACCTGTGTTGAAAGGGACCACTGTTCCATTATAATTAAAAAAAGAATTCTGCAAAAGAGGAGGAGGAAGGCAAAACGTTTTGGGTGACCCTTCAGAGAGGGCCATTTTCCAACAAACACTCAAAAGAACAACACTTAGAATCTATAAAAGAACAGAAAGCTGAGATCAACTACTGCATGGAAGCCACTGAACAGTTGCATGTAAGGGCTGAGAAAGCAAAGGGGCGGCCAAGGCCTAACAACATTTGTTTGGTGAGAGTCCCTGAATGGGCAGAGGATCTGTCATCAGAATGGTTTGTTGATTCTTTCATAAAGAATATGCTGAAGCAAGTAGACCTTTCTACCTGCTTTTCTATCAAATCTCTGGAATGCCACCAAAGCCAGGTGTGAGACTACAACACATCATTGCCTGCTTTGTTAACTTTAGCAACTGCGATGCAATAAGGGCAACTCATCAAGGCAGGTCCATTCAGAAAAAAAACATCATGATGTTCCCAGAGTATACCTAAGAATTGCAATCATAAAGATAGTCCTTCAATAACACAAAAGTGAAACTATGCTATACAGTATATTATGATAAGTCCTAGTAAGCTAACGATCCTGTCTGAAGGGAAAATCTGATTCTTAACTATGCCAGAGATGGCCTGTGAGAGACTAAAGGATAGTAGTGAGTTTGGAACAAGAAACAACATGCAAAGCAGAGGACAAGATGAGATGACCCAAGGAAGGATATGAGACCAGCAAGACACCAGGGGTGGATTTGGACTTGAAGGACACTGCTGAAACAGAGCAACACCAGCCCTAAAGAACTGATCTTGACTACACCAAGGCAAAGAATACAGGCAGAAAATCATGTGGGAGGATAACACTGCACAAAGTAGAATCCTCGCTACTCTCCATAAGACTGGAAGAGAGAACTGTGAACGCTGTTTTTCTAAGAGCATAAAGTTAGACATGGAGAGTGACAGGCGCCTTATGTATGGGGAAGTTTGTAGTTTTAAACTCTTAAAGGGTGATTGACTGCATGGAGGGGGCAGGGGATTGTGGTTAGGCAGACAAGATTGTATTGCCAGGTACACAGGGGCGAGAGGCACTTGTTAAAAATGAGAGGAATACACAAAAAGTATGGATGATGGCCACACTGCTTATGTTGAAAGCTCAGAGGAAAAGCCTGGGTAATAACTGTATGTTCAAGGGCATATGAGCTGCAGATACTACACTATGCATTAGATCGCCACCTGGTGGTGGGCTCGGATGAGTGCATGCTGTTGTCGTCTTAGAAGAAGTCTTTTGTAGTCACGAGATAGGTGACTCCTCCCTTGCACGATAGTGTGCATGGGCATCGGCTCCATCCTTAGATTCTTTTTTTTCTCCACTGGGTTCGGATGAAAGTTTTCCGCTCCGGCTAGAAATAGACATTTCAAGAACTTCGAAGCGCAAAAAACGTCTCAAAACTCTCCAAACTAACTTCGATACCGAATAACATCGGTTTTTTTCCATCAGCTCGATTCCGGTCTTCGATGCGGGACGTTGGGCCTATCCACGCCGTGAGGCCTACACCTCATGGAAAGGACGCCATACAAGAAATGCCCCGGGTGTGGAGTAAACCGCACGTGCCGATCCCACCACCTCCCTCGGCACCGAAACCGAAAGAAGTCTCGGCTCTGAAACCGTCGACTTCTAAAGACAAGGTTACGAAGCCAACGCCTCGAAGCCGACGAGACCAGCTTCCACTCCGAAGACATTGTCTTCCATGCCAAAACCGACAAGGCCTGATTCTGACGCGTCCAAAGCCTCGAAACAGCCTACGGCACCGAAAAAAACACCCTCGGTAGCGAAAACTATGCCAAAGGACACTGTAACAGCTCCTAAGGCTAAAGACAAGCAACAACCTCGCCCGGTACCGAAAAAATCGGCGCCGACAAAGGTTCCACAAGGAGAAGAACTTTTCAAGCCAGATCCTCTGCAAAAGAAGATATACATCGACCCAAAAACAGGTCAGGTGTCCACCACATAAGGAAAGGAAGGCAGATGAAACTCCCACTCCTGTGGTTCCTGTCAAGAAGAAGGACTCTGCCACATCCCCTATGCACCCATCTTCACCTATCCTTCCTTCATCTCCTGCTCCTCTTAACAATTCACCACAAATTTCTCCTTCACATTCTCCTCTTTTGTCACCACATTCACCTCAGAATGATGATGAGTATAGTCTTGGGGGAGGGATGGACACAGATGAGTCTTTTCCATACCCTACAGGTGACAGTCTGGGAGTACCCAAATCCACAGGATATACCAGACATTCTTGACCCGCAGTCATACCCATCAAAACCTTCTCCCCCAGAAGATAACCTTGCATTTGGGCACCTATTAAACAGAGCTGCCATTTACCATGGGGTCACTATGCATTCTGATGAAGCAGAGGAAGATTTCCTATTAGACACGTTTGAACAATCACAGTGATCTGTTCAAATTCTTCCTATGATTAAAGGGGTCATCAAACATGCTTCAGAAATTTTTAAAGACCCTGTATGTACTAGTATTTTAAACCCTAGGATTGAGAAAAAATATAGGCCTGCACCTGCAGGTTCAGCCTACATTAAAGGACAACTACCATTAGATTCCCTAGTTGTATCCAATGCTAGGAAGAGAGCAAACCCCCAAACTTCAGGTGAAGCTCCTCCACCTGACAAAGAATCCAAGGTCATAGATGCCTCAGGCAAAAGAATAGCCGCACAAGCTACCAACATATGGCTGATAGCTAATACCCAAGCCCTCCTTTCCCGCTATGATAGGGCTCATTATGATCAGTTAGAGAAACTGCTGAACCATTTACCTGAACAATATAAGGCACAAGCTAATGACCTTATACAAGAAGGCAAACTCATTTCTAACGCCTCAATAAAGTGCGCACTAGAGGTTGCAGATACTGCATCTAGAGCTGTAAATACTAGTGTAGTACTTAGAAGACATGCGTGGTACGCATTTCAGGATTTAAACAGGAAGTCCAAACTACCATTTTAAATCAACCATTCAATCAAAACCAATTGTTTGGACCAGAAGTAGACACAACACTGGTAAAAATGAAGAAGGATACAGATACTGCCAAATCTATGGGAGCTTTGCAATCTACACAAACTAGAAGTTCCTTTCGTCGCTCCTTCTATAGAGGGGGCTCCAAACAAACAGGCGTAGACAACACAACATCCTTCAAATCCAACACACAAACATCCTCTAACAAAGGATATTTTAGAGGAGGATATAGAGGGAATAACAACAAGGGAAGAGGTCGGGGAAACAGTAATCAAACCTCTTCCACCACAAAACAGTGACTTCCTCTTGCTCCCCTAACAGCATTCTACTCCTGTGGGGAGCAGATTAACGCAATTCCTACCTGTCTGGAACTTCATCACAGCAGACAAGTGGGTAAGACAGATTATCCAGTATGGCTACTGCCTAGAACTTACAGCAACCCCTCCACACATACCACCCAGGCAGCGTCCAATGAACACCTTACTCTGATCAAACAAGAAGTTCTATCACTTCTACAAAAGGACACAATACAACTAGTTCCTTTATAAGAACAAGGAACAGGAGTTTACTCGCTGTATTTTCTCATTTCCAAAAAGGACGGGACACTAAGACCAATTCTCGACCTCAGGCCCCTCAATCATTACATACAGTCCGATCATTTTCATATGATCACTTTACAACAAGTGCTCCCACTGCTGCAACAAGGTGATTTCCTTACAACGTTAGACCGAAGGACGCCTACTTCCACATTCCTATACATCCTGCTTACAGGAAGAATTTAAGGTTTGTACTGGAAGGACAACATTATCGGTTCAAGGTCCTTCCATTCGGAGTGACAACAGCACCACGAGTATTCACAAAGTGCCTAGCAGTAGTAGCAGCACACCTCAGGAGACAACACATACATGTCTTCCCTTATCTAGACGACTGGCTCATAAAAGCCAAGTCATTCAATCAGTGTGTCCAATAAACAGAAAACAGTTCAAACGTTGCACGACTTAGGGTTCACAATAAACGACACCAAGTCGCACCTCCAACCCTCTCACATACATCAGTATCTAGAGGTTACAATAAATACATCTACTGCTCTTGCATATCCCAGTCCAGCAAGGATACAGAGCATTCAAGCCTTAGTCACAATCTTTCAACAACAACCGTCTCTGCAAGCCAGATTGTTCATGAGACTAATAGGCATGATGGCATCTTGCATCTTCATAGTACGATATGCGAGACTGCAGATGCGCCCGTTACAAAAATGTCTAGCACAGCAATAGAACCAGGCACAAGGGCAACTAACAGACCTGGTGTTGGTAAACAACCGCGCACATCGCTCTCTACAGTGGTGGCACACCAAAAACTTGACAAAGGGGCGGCCGTTTCTCGAGCCTGTTACACAGCTAGTGCTTACAGCAGACACATCCCTCACAGGATGGGAGCTCATCTCCTACACCATACAACTCAAGGACACTGGAACACTCAACAACAGTTGTTCCATATCAAACATCTAGAGCTGCTAGCAATTTTCTTAGCACTCAAAACATTCCAAGTACAAGCACAGAACAAAGCTGTCTTGATCCGGACGGACAACATGACAGCCATGTATTACATAAAGAAAACAGGGAGGGGACATGCTCTCTACAACTGTTCCAACTCGCACAGAGCATTTGGAGATGGGCTATTCCACAAAACATATATCTGTTGGCAGAACACCTTCCAGGAGTTCACAATCAGATAGCAGATCTGTTGAGTCGGCAGACACAACAAATTCACAAATGGGAACTACATCCACAGGTTCTTCAACCATTCTTTCACGAGTGGGATCATCCTGACATAGATCTGTTCCCCACACACGAAAACGCAAAATGCCCAACCTTCGCCGCCAGGTTTCCACACCCTATGTCCAAGGGCAATGCGATATGGATTTACTGGTCAGGCAGATTTGCGTACGCTTTTCCGCCCATACCACTAATACCACTAGTGGTACGCAAGCTCAGACAGCAATCCCTAAAATTGATCCTAGTAGCTCCCACATGGGCACGCCAACCGTTGTTCATCACACTGCTAGAACTCTCTCTAGTTCCACAACAAAAGCTACGTCTGACTCCATCCCTGCTCACACAGAACCATGGAGACATCCGACATCCAGACCCAAATCAACTGAATTTGGCAATCTGGTTCCTGAAGTCTTAGAGTTTGGTTATCTTAACCTACCAACAGACTGTATGAACATCATTAAAGAGGCCAGGAGACCTACTACCAGAGCTTGCTATGCTGCTAAATGGAAGAGATTTGCCATTTACTTCAATAATAATCAAATTGATCCCCTGGATGCTTCTATCCAAAATATCATTTGCTACCTTTTTCATTTACAAAGGTGTAACTTGGCATATTCATCCATACGCCGACACCTTGCAGCAATTGCGGCATATTTACAAAACAGACGTCTGTCTCTTTTTAGAGTACCTGCAATTAAAGCATTTATGGAAGGATTAAAAAGAATCATTCCAACAAGGTTACCACCTTCTCCAGTGTGGAACCTCAACCTGGTTCTTACAAGGCTCATGGGACCACCTTTTGAACCTCTACACAAATGTGAACTGCAATTTCTCACCTGGAAAACAGCTTTCCTTATTGCTATCGCCTCTCTTAGAAGAGTAAGTGAGATACAAGCATTCACAATACATGAACCTTTTTTACAACTACATCGTAACAAAGTAGTTCTAAGAACTAATCCCAAATTCCTTCCAAAAGTCATTACTCCTTTTCATTTAAACCAATCTGTAGAGTTAGCAGTGTTTTTCCAAAACCCTGACTCTGTGGCAGAAAGAGCTCTACACACTCTAGATGTTAAAAGAGCTCTTCTCTACTATATAGATAGGACTAAATCTTTTCGAAAAACAAAACAATTTGTATCTTTTTTCTCCACCTCATAAAGGCAACCCCACCTCTAAGGGTGGAATTGCAAGGTGGATTGTAAAATGCAAACAAGTCTGCTATCAAAAAGCAAAAAGTACACTAACCGTTCCTCCTAGAGCGCACTCCACACGCAAGCTAGGAACCTCGATGCCTTTCTTAGGGAATATCCCCTTAGAAGACATATGTAAGGCAGCAACATGGTCTACAACACCCACCTTCACTAAAGACTACTGTGTTGATGTGCAGGCCAAGCAGCAAGCTGCAGTAGGACAAACTGTTCTTAAAACTCTTTTTCAAACAACTGCGACAAATACAAGCGACCACCACTAGGGGAGACACTGCTGCACAATCAATGCATAGTGTAGTATCTGCAGCTCATATGCCTCGAACGGAAACTGCTACTTACCAGTATGCATCTGTTCTTGGTATGTAGAGCTGCAGATCACAACACATCCTCCCGTCTCTCCGGAACTTGTATCTGTTCCAGTTTCTATTTTACTTAGATGCACACGCATGGACATCTTTTTCTTTACTTATACTAACTCCATCCTTTCCCATCATGGCGAAAAACAATCTAAGGATGGAGCCGATGCCAATGCGCACTATCGTCCAGGGTAGGAGTCGCCCATCTCGTGACTACAAAAGACTTCTTCCAAAACGACAGCAACATGCAATAATCCGATCCCAACACCAGGTGGCGATCTAATGCATAGTGTAGTGATCTGCAGCACTACATGCCAAGAACAGATGCATACTGGTAAGTAGCATTTTCCATTCCTGGGGCAAGGAATATTCAAGGACCTGGCTCCTTTGAGGTTCACATCTGGTCCTTGAAGGGTCAGGATCATGGCCCGGAAAATGCTTCCATTGACTATATACGAGACTTGAACAAACCCGGGCTGGTGCTATGCTGGCAGTAAGCGGGCAATGAAAATGGGGAGAAGATCATGGTAGCCTCTCTATAGTTTCTTCTGGGAGTGCAAACAGTTATGCTGGGATAGCTAGGAAACTGGATACACTCCTCGTCATGGGGTTGAGGTGGTGGGGCTGAATTGAACAATTCAGGGCAAGCTCGATAAAGTTAATACAAACAAATAAATCTGCGGAGAGGATAGGCAATTAGTCCGTTTTAAAAGATTAGTGGGGCTGATAGACACATGGAGGGAGGTCTATCCCACAACAATACTCGTATGTCTGCATTTGTATGAAGTCACTCACCAGACTTAACTACATTGTAAAGATCCAATCCACTCAGGTTGAAAAGGTAGATTCTTTATTACAAGTTAACAGCAGGTACCTCCAGCTTCCTCCTCCATCAGCTTCACAGCTATGTCTCCTGCTACTTCAAACACTAACATTCCATCCTAGCAACAAGTGTACATTCTAAAGTAGAGAACTCCACACATCTTCCCCCTTACATATGATAATAAAAGTACAATTACAACTATGACACAAGAATAATTCAAATTTTAATCATGCAATAATGGCAGTGGAGCACAACATTTAGAAACGTTACCAAAGCTCCACATTGCCCCATCAGTCAATATGACAACATTCTTCTTTACATTTCTCACCAGAACGGGTTTAGAAAACGTACTATCCCACTTGGCAACAATTTCCCCACGTTTTACTACCACCCAGTCACCAGATTTAATATCAGGAACTTTGACTCCCTTCTTGCAATTATAATGACTTGCAGCAGCTTGCTGCTCAGTGACATCCTTCTCGATCTTCTCACGAACCACCCACACACAATCCTTGTCCTTCAACCATCCCGGAACTTCTTTTACACCTGGTTCACGCCCCTTTAGCGAAACAAAAGGTGACACTCCAGTCACTGAATGTGGCGTCACTCGATAAGACCTCATTAGTTTCTTAAGTTCATCTGACCATGACGATCCATTGGAAATCGAAAGCTGTACATTGTCCATGATTAAACGGTTGGTCCTTTCTACCAGACCATTCGCCTGAGGCCTAAGCATGGCAACTCTTTCATGCTTCACCCCCATCTTGCAAAGATGGGGGTGATCCAATCCACTCAGGTTGAAAAGGTAGATTCTTTAGTACAAGGTAACAGCAGGTACCTCCAGCTTCCTCCTCCATCAGCCTCACAGCTATGTCTCCTGCTACTTCTAACACTAACATTCCATCCTAGCAACAAGTTTACATTCTAAAGTAGAGCACTCCACACACATCCTCATGCTTTCTACAAAAAAAAACGAGAGATGCAAGGATACATATACTTTTTTTATCTAGAGGGATATTGGACCACTCACTATAAGCTAGGCGGAAATCTCGAGTTAGGAAACCGATGGGGTGGAGACTTGATGCCAAGGTTTTGAAGGACTGAGATACTAGAAAATATTTGATACAAATGACAGATCTCTGCCACCAATAAATGAAGGGTTGGGAGCTTTAGGAGTAACTGTGTGGGCGGTATATAAAACTGTCATGAGCTGGCCACTCATATCCATCTTCATGGAAAGAGGAAAAAGAAAGAGCATGAACTTGAATGCCAGATGGCCCTATTGTAGGTTGAACAAATACAAGATCCAGGTGGGAACCTGTCCCACTAGATATCCTGGGCGAAAAATGCATACAGATGGCTAGAGGCGGAGGAGGTGGTGAGGGTGCATAACTGGGTGAAGCAGCACAGGCTATATGAAGGTGGCAATAAAGCAGGTTCGTTTTTTAGCCTGGTTAGCACAAAGTCAGGAGAGCACGAGAAGAGTCAGTAGGGTCATAAATTATTCCGGCAACATTGTGGAATTGGCTGTGGAAATTGCTCAGGAATTTGTGGATTACCTGGAACAGATAGATACATCAAGACTGAGAGGCTCCATTGCAAACCTGAAAACATTTGTTACAGATAACACAACTGTTTACATACCCTAGGGAGATGGATAATTGCTAGATCAAAAAACAGAAGTGTAGGAAATCACTGAAGCAATGAAGGCAGTCACAAGTGGGAAAAATGCCAGGTTCCTATAGCCTACTGCTGAAGTTATTTAAGTGCCTGAGTAATAAGCTTGGGGACCTATCAATTTCATGTTTAACTTCAGGAATGTAGGGAGCCTACAGCAAGACCTTAAAACAGCTGTCATAGTACTTATTGCTAACTAAGGTAAACCACTGGAGTAATGCACCTTATATAAACTTTCTCACTGCTTAACAACAAGGCCAAGATGTTTGCGAAAGTTCTGGCTAATCGCTTTATCCTCGTAATTGCTAAACTAATCGTCATAGACCAGTCATGATTTATGCACTATAGATCTACTTGCCACACTCTGCTTCTACATGGCTGTCTGGCTAGTTTGGACACAATGCAAGATCCAGCTGTGCTTCTAGTCACTCAATGTCAAAAATGTAATTTGATTCAGTAGAAGGACTGTTTATGCAGGGGGTTTTGGTGAAAATATGGTGTGGCCCTGAATTCCAGTCATGGGTCATGTCCTTGTATACCAAACTGCTCCTAAAAGTCACAGTAATGTTACTATTTGAAAAAAAAGAGTTACGGCCAAGCCAGGTTTCTAGACCGTATTGTCTCTTCTTGCTCCAAAATCCCCCCTTGCATTGGCAAAGAACACCTGGCAGATTGGGTAAGGGTAGACCTCCTGATTCAGAGACCCAGTCTGGAGGGGACATGATCTCCCTATAAGCAGCTGCTCTACCTCTCTACCTGGCAAGCCCAGAACGATCTATCCCCAAAACTCACGTGTGTTTTTGAATTGACATATAGTGCTGGTGTTTCCCCTTTCGGCTTGGTGGCCTTCAGCACTATAATGAGCAAGAGATTGGTTTCAATACGTTGGAATGTATATAATAAAGATCCAGAGGAATCTATGTGACACAACTTGGTAAGAATTCTAGAGGAAAATGAAATCGATGTGGTGCACTGGAGAACTTCTGATTTTGGTATTAGGCAGAGCCACACTATGCAAAATGATTATACTACTCAGATTCATGTACATTCCTTAAATATGATTTCAAACCGGGTTTCCAGAGTTGACAATGTGACTAGATATATTGCTGTTGTGAAGTGGAAGATATTCTAGGATAACGCTATCAAACCTGACCTGGAGCCCTTACAAGGGTGAAATCACCCTTCTAGATCTGAAGTTGCACTTCTGAGTGTTGATAGGAGAGCTAGAGAACCAAGGGGATAACTAAGGCACTATAGGGGGCAGAAACCAGGGGTTAGGCCCTCTCTGACTGTAACCAAAGATGGTAGAGGGCTGGTCAGAAGACCGGCTAGGACAGGAACCTCACTCGAGAGATGCCGGTGTAGGACTCCAGTATATTGACACATTTGAGGGTTTCAGAAAACTCCATCTCCTGGGTATCTCTAAATTAGGAAACATATGGAGAGCACAGGGGCTCTTGTTTGAGGAATTACAAAATCAGTTGGAATTAGCAGATAACCAGAGATAATAATTCCTTCATGTAAAAAACGCAGTGAATAAATGTAAAGATAGACTACAAGAGGTTCAAGATGAGTCACCACTAGAATACAGGGTGCTGGTAGTTCCCCTTCACGAATATGCCATGTTGTTAATATGCGAGACACTCATTACTAGGGCTCCCTGTTTTCCGTTTTTACTGATTAATGCAGATAAATTCAGACTGAAAACCATTGTGTTTCTTGTCTGTATTTATTTTTAAAAACGGAAAAATACTGATAATTTGGCTTCTTTTGAGTGACTTTCCATGCTGAGATTAATGACCTTCAGTCCAATAGCTGTACATATTGGGGAGTTACAAAGCAGAAGGAGATTTGCTTCATTTTTTCATGTGGGTTCAGTATTTTTGGCTGTGTAATGTGCTAAAGTCTGACAGGCCTCAAAGTATGAGTGCACATTTATCTGTTAAATAAACGCAGAAATATACATATAATCACCTCATCTGTTCACTAAACACAAAATAAATATGGATAAATACCAATAAGATGTCTAAAAATAAATATGGATAGTTACAGACGGAAATGTTAAAAAATAAATACCATAAAACTTCAAGCCCTACTCATAATTAATAGCTTGGGGGCACTTGACACCCTGAAAAAACTCAGGACATTTGGATACAGGTAGAGGAAGACTGGAAGAGGTATGTACATGTCTAAGAGAGGTGGCAATCAGAGCAGTGTTTCGGTTAGTGCAACTAAAATTCTACACAGAGACTGCTTGGTAAAAAGGGTTAGGAGAAGAAAATGACAGTGCCTATGGGGAATGATTTTGGTCAGTAGTTTGCCAGCAGATCACAAGGATAACTGAGAAAAAATAGGCCTAAATGCACACTTAGTGTTGCTGAGGATATGGAGAGAAACTACATTACCAAGTTGCTCTCAGCTTTTTTGTAATATAGCACTAATGGTGGAAAGAGAACAGTGTGAGACTTTGAAAAGCTAGTCTGCCTGAACTCTTGTACAATGGATCATGAATATGGACTGGTGTATGCAAACTGAGGAAACAGTAAATAAAGCCTGGGAAGGCCTGATGAAATTCCTTAAAATCTGGGGGCCATGGATGCAATTTCAAGAGAATCTGGGAACTATTCCCAGTTGGGATAGGAAGCCAGACAATATTACCCAATGACTTCTACCAAGACAGTATGGTAGAACTTCATGAGGAGAGGATGGAAAGCTGCCTAGAAATATAAGAAAGTAACCAAATATTAATGAACTGACACGGATTTCAGTCGCTCAAAGACCAGGATAACTTCCATAGGTGAAGTTGATCACTTTTTCATGTTGTTATTGACTAGAAAGATTTGTCTTCCATTTTGAGGCAGTTTCAATTTCTACGATTGAAAAAAAATGTTGCTTTCAATAAAGTTCACATGCATTGACTTCCACAACGAGGAAGATCTTAGTCTTCTCCGGTATACATGATGCAAGACTGGTTTTGTATAAGATCTTAAACTTGTGTAAAGAAACATGTGCACCCTACCGTTATGTTGTTGTAGGAAATTATAGCTGGGCAGTTTTCCATGGAAGCAGCTGAAGCTGAACATACCTCTAAGTCCAAAGTATTATTGAAGAGGCTGAGGGCCTGATTTATATTTCGGCAGACGGGATACTGTGTCACAAATGTGACAGATATCCCTTCAGCTGTATTACTAGTGTCATAGGATATAATACACTTGTACTGTGGCGGAAGGGATATCTGTCACATTTGTGTTGGAGTATCCTGTCCTCTGAGCTTTAAATCAGGCCCCAAGTCCTTGGGAATTTTAAAGAATATTGATTATTGTTTATAAAGGAGAGCCCAAATCGCCCATCACCATGCTTTGGGACACAGCACAGCAACTATTGACCTCCCAAACAGACATACACACTGCCTTTACTACCCTCTACCGGGCACTATATGACCGCCCCTCTCCTTTAGACAGTCAACCTTATGTTGATGACTTCCTCACAGATATTGAGCTCCCTCACCTCAATGGCCAGGAGAGGGAAGAATTGAATGCCCCATTAACCATCCAAGAGATCGAGACAGCCATCAGCCTTCGACTTGCTTCCTATTGAGTTTTACAGAGCTCACCAAATTTTTTTCCTCTGCCAGTTAACACAAAATGTACGGCTCCTCACCTCACTGCCACAGATGTTGAGCCGCGCATGCTGTTTTGGTCCCCGTGTTTTGGGGCTGTTCTGTAATGACCGTTAGGTGGAAGTAGATCACTAAAATAACAGGGCAATCCGACATAGTTACTATAGATGGATTCCTGTTGTGGCTGTGAAAGAAGCATAAAACTCAAATAGCCACTAATACTTTGATTGATCTGGGACTACTCCTAGTCAAACAGTCTATAGCAATACATTGGAAAGCGAACATCATTCCACCCATGCAGCATATGTTTACAGTGACCTTGAAGTTGGTTTGGGCAGAGGCTGTGGCACTATGGCGCAAGGTCTGAGGGCTGCGCAGGGTCCCCCTGACCACATCTTGGGATGCCCTGCTTCAAGAGACTTTGACCACTTAAGAAGCAACTACCCACAACCCTCAATTTACATGGCTGGCAATAGTCTGATTTATGCTCTATCATCATAGGTGGAGCGGTGGCCTCCTCGTTACCCACCCTCCCTTCCTGACTGTCGACTCAGTCGGTATTCATGATAAGGAAAGGATGGGGCTAGCCAATGGTAGATGCGCCATCTGGATAGTTTGCATTATTGTTGCTATACTGAACGCCCATAGCCAGCCCCTACCATGTTATATCACTGGTTTCTTATCTGTCTGGCATGCACTGATGTGTAGTTTCCCGGTTTTATTTTTTTATGTTGTTACTGAACCATTGGCTCATGTCATACAGCTAAGCCTTCTTGTACTAGAGAGTGAATGGAACGATTCATAAATGACGAGACACATTGTATGATGCTTGAATTAACATGTTAAAATCAATAACAATGTTTTTTTTTTAAAGTATTAGAATGGAGATTTTGAAGAAATTGATTCTGCCGGGTGCTCTAGTGGATACAAAGACTTCTAAGTTGAAGAAGGGTCCACCATATAGAGTAATCCAAACCAAAAAGCAAGCATTTGCAATGCAATAGGTCTCGCATTAATTAAGTTTGAGCTATTGGCATTGCTATATATTGCAACAGCAATTGCAACAAAAGTCTATTAATTGTAGGCCCAAAAAGCGTGTATTTATTTTTGTAGCAATGGTGGCATGCTGCGCTTTAGATTAATATGTTTAAAAGTAGAGTGCGCCATACTGCGATTGCTACAATAGTTATTATGGATGCTTTAACAATTGATGTGTGCACTGATGGCTGGTGGTGTGTGTGCCTGGTGGAAGTGTGCACTGATGGCTGGTGGTGTGTGTGCCTGGTGGAAGTGTGCACTGCCGGCTGGTGGTGTGTGTGCCTGGTGGAAGCGTGCACTGACGGCTGGTGGTGTGTGCCTGGTGAAAGCATGCAATGACGGCTGGTGGTGTGTGTGCCTGTTGAAAGCATGCACTGACGGCAGGTGGTGTGTGTGTGCCTGGTGAAATCGTGCACTGACGGCTGGTGGTGTGTGTGTGCCTGGTGAAAGCGTGCACTGACGGCTGTTGGTGTGTGTGTGTGCCTGGTGAAAGCGTGCACTGACGGCTGGTGGTGTGTGCCTGGTGGAAGCATGCACTGACGGCTGGTGGTGTTTGAGCCCGGTGAAAACGGAGGGCCTTCAAAGCTGATTTGGATGGATATGTTTCCCAACCAGGCATGATTTGGGGAGAGGGGCAGGTTGTGCAAATGCAATGCTGAAAAATCCAGAAAGACAGCACCAAGTATACACAAAGGAGACCACAATGTGTGGGAGACACACATGAAGTCACGGACCCACCGGTCCCTTCAAACACAAAAAACCCACACACCTGGCATTCAGTGCTGGCATTATTTGTACTGGTTGCAAACAAGATGAAGGCAAAGGCACACAGTAAGATTCACCCTCTACCACATGCCCTTCCTTCTTGCCCCCTCACATATGCCTCCGAAACATAGACGACCCTTCGGAGCTGAGGACATGAAGCAAGGGGTCAGGGGCGGTGGTGGACGTTCAAAAGACCTTGCAATCTGCATTATTTGCACATGTATGCAGACTACGAACTGCACATTCCAACCAACAGCCAGCACTCGAAAGCCGGAGGTATTATACCCTATGGAATGTCTCGGGGGACAAAAACATGTATACAGCTTTTTACATGTGTTGCTGAATCCTTGTGAAAATCTTCCTATGGATGGAAATCAATTTGATAACATCATGGTCCTGTCCTCTGACGTAATTGTTAGGTGAGCCTTGACATAGGAGCGGGCAAAAGAGCATACTGCTATATCTAGCAGCACTTGAACTTCTCTCATCCGGCACAACACTCCCTCTGAATCCTGACTAGCATCAGTCAGGATGGCACAATATGACTGACTGACCAACATAGGTGTCAAAGGCTGGGCTCACTATTAGCATTTTAAGGGTTAATTTGTCTTTCTGGGGATATGAAAACAGGGTTGTATGTGATGGAGGTACTATTTTAAATTTTTTATTTTAAGCAATGCTGATAATACAGTGAAAGTTTTCAAAGGCCTATATTCAATAGATACTTTATTGTAAGCTTTCACTTTTCTTTTACCTTTTTTAATTGTCATTCTGTGAACTTTAGGTATGTACTTTAACAAAGGAAGATAATCGTACGACTGGAAAGATTCCAGAGGATGAGCAGCTTCACGTGCTTCCACTGTATAAAGTATCAAACACTGATGAGTTTGGCAGTGAAGAAAATCAAGCTGAAAAGATCAAAAATGGTGGTATCCAGGTGCTCAGTGCATTCCCCCGAGAGGTCAGAAAGTTGGCAGAGCCAGCTAAATCTTGTCGGCAAAGGCAGTTGGAAGCCAGAAAAGCTGCTGCTGAGAGAAAGAAAATGATTAAAGACAAGTTAATGACCCCCGAGAAGCCCAAGCAAGAATCCTTAACCATGCAGATGCTAAAAAATAGTACAGGTAAACAATTACGTTGCCTTTATTAAGATCGTCAAAGACTTCTCCTGGCTATATCTTATTCTGTGTTTTTTTTCTTTTTGTGTCTGACCTAGAAACAGTTAAAGGTTTTTCACCGGTCTCGTGAATTTCTAAAAGTAATTAATAAAAACATAAAAATGCTTTTGGTCAGCCATTGGTCTGTTCAGCTGTCATTCACGTTTTGTTTCTGTCCATCAAAGCATACATCACGGAACACTTGGTCAGCTCATTTCAGCAACTGGCTCTCTTGAGCTGCAAATGAAGGCATTGTTTATGATTGGATATACACAGCCACCTAACTAGAAGCACACTTCGTTGCCAGGGCGGGTGTGCAGTACTTTGCCAATGCTTCTTTCTTTCCATTCTCTATCCTTCCTAGATCTGTGTTAGCCAAGGCTTTTCAACTTTACCAAAATTGTGCATATATTATCCATGTACAGGGACCCTCACACAGCTTGCTCCATTCATTGGTCTGTTGTTTCATTCACATTGTTCGTCATCCCACAACCACATACATTGTGGGGCAGTCATCTGTCAGCCCACATCAGCCACTGATTAACTTCACTTTGAGTGACCGTATTCTGCCCTTTTACAAAATACACATCCACCATTAAGAAGTTCCCTTCAGTACTAAGGACTACTATGGCAGGATTTTGCTTTGTGAGGTTGAAAGATATTTGTGCTTTTAGTCAATTTTTATATATATATATATATATATATATATATATATATATATATATATATATATATATATATATATACACACACAGCTCTGACGGCTCCTAAAAAATATAAGTTCATAGCATTTTTGGCTGTAGACATGCATGCGTGACACACTCCTGCAATCTAGTGTTGGGTTTGGAAGTTTTAAGTTTTTGTTCAAAGCAGTTTCTTCGACTCAAAAGGTATCCTGTGCCTTCTCAGTTAGTAGGGTATGTGCATAGTCATCCCGCCATCGGGTTCAAATGTATACTGAAGTGGGTCCTGGACTTGGTGCATTCGATGTTCGTGTTTCAAGTGCCCATGTTAAGAAATTGAACCCCTGTCGCTGGGAAAAGCACTTCACGGGCAACCGCTATAAATATTTTTTTATTTTTTTTCGGCGTCAACCTCTGTTGGAAATTGTAAAATAACACTTGGACGTCAGGGCTCCATCTTTTCACATTCCATTGTGTTCAGGGAGCGAGGGCTACAAAACGTGATTTAACATGTACCCTATAAGAAAATGTCCTTGGGGTGATGTAAAATACCCCTGGACCGATTAACTCGGGGTGTGTAATCTGTGCCTTTCCCCAGATTTACAAAGATACAACGTGTGCCTTCTACTTAGCGTTTAAAAAAAAAAAGCCCTTCGTCAGCATAGAGATCAACTCCTGGTGCATATCATGATGCAACCCCAATCCTTCGGTGCCGCATGTGACATATTTTGCAAGGCTGATCCCCTCAATGCAGAGTAAGAGGAACACGAGGATGTCGAAACCCAAGGCCTGCCTGCATATCAGCCTGTTCCACAGGTAATCCAACCCATGCCTCTGAGCCAGAAGAACTGGAAAATGTTCCGGCCATGTCTATTTCTGACCTCGAACCAAATCGTCCCTAAGGGTTGTGAGTATGGCTGAACCCAAACACCATAAAGCTCACAGACAGCCACACACTGAGTTGGAGCACAGCCTATAGGAGAAAGACTTCCTTGTGGAAATGTGGTCTACGTATATGTGCTTATTGTTTATCTCGACCTTACAAGTAACTATGTTGCCATGGTCTAATAACTGTGTAACCTTTGTAACTATGTAACCTGTAACTATGATCTGATACTCATGTAAAGCGCTCTGATACCTCCGGGTCTAGCCAGCGCTATATAAAACCTGTAATGTAAATAAGTTGGAGTGCTCCATGCAGTTTCTTCCAATGTTGAAGGGGATGCTCAAGCTGGCCTCTGCACAAGGTACACCCCACCAGAAAAGGAGCGCAGGATAATTGACTGCCGGGAAGAGGTTCACAGTAGGAACCGCTATGCACTGGTGGTATACAAACTCTATGGGCCTGCTCTTACAATAGTATAGGGTCCAGCCTTGCCTAAATCACATAAAGCAATTCAGAAGAACTGCAGGTGTACAAACTCACTTCACCTCCTTGTTGTAATACTTTAATAGAGAGAGTTCTGGTATTTCTCTGGACTATAAAACTCCATGCCCAATCCTGTCTGCTGCTGCTTGTTCTCAACCAGGAGGGGGAAGGTTCTGGGAGTACTCCTTCGAAAAAAGTTTTGAACATTGGTGTATTTTGTTGCTATGTTAAGCAATATTTCTGTGATAAATAGACAAACATAGAGTGCTTATGCTGGCTTCAGCCTGCCACACTCCCTCTACCCAGCATATGGTGTTACGGCCAGAGCTTCGAACTTGGGAACTGGGGAACCAGGTTTTCCAGAATGAAATCCTGTGATTCTGGGCTAATCTCAAATGTGCCTATAAAAAATGTGTGACCTTGTGTAACATAATTGGCGCTCATGATAGCCCTTAATTACTTCAGGTCACTTTTTCCTTATATAAAACTGCACAAAGATATTATAAACAAAGCCATAACGGTGATGGATTAAACCCAGATTTTTTGACTGGGTGGGAGTGTTTGATTGATTCAGATGCTCAGTCCATCACCACCCCCTTTTGTACCGCTTTTGGCCACCATGAGTGTGGCAGGGTATGCTAAGACGTGAGTCCCTTGCTCACTTTGCCACTGGATTCAAGCAAGCCGGGCTGAAGACGGCTGGAATGCCAGAAACCGGTCCTCGGAAGCTTGTTTCCGGTCCAGGGAAGACATGGCTTGGCAGTCCGGGCTGGACTGTTCCCATGAGGCACAGGGTCAGACTGATTTGCATACAGCCATGTCTGAACTGGGGTGGCAGAGTGGGCTAAAGAACGGTGATGGATTAAACCCAGATCTTTTGACTGGGTGTGAGTGTTGGATTGATTCAGATGGTCCGTCCATCCCCACCCCCTTTTGTAACACTTAAATCCAGGAGCAGAATTGCGGCAGAGCCCCCCGCCTGTTCCAGGATGCTTTCAAGCTCCTCTGTGACCACCAGGAGAGCCAACTCAGTGCTGTTATGTGGGCGGAAACCCATCTGTGTCTGATGTAAATAGATGTTCTCTTCCAGAAATTGGGTTAACCTGTGCTTAACGTAGTTTTCCCAGGGCAGGTAGTAGCGAGCGAGATAGGGCGAAAGTTGTTCAACATCACTGGCTGTAAATGGTGTTTCTTAAGCAGGGGCCTAATGATTGCTTGCTTCCACTTCTTTGGGACTGTCCCGTAATCTAGTGAGTGTGAGAAGCTCTACTGTGGTAGGAAGAATGTATTCTGTACCCTTGAGCAAGATATGGGGGTAGCAGGATCTAGAGGAGAGCCTGATTTGATTTTACCCATAACTAGCAGAGTATTCTCCTCCTTCAAAGCTGGCAAGTGAGTCAGGACTGGTGAGGCTGGGATCACTGTAGAGTCTGCTACTTGATTCTGATCATTACCTGTGTTATACCGAAGTGAATCATAGATGTCTTCCAATTTCTTTTTAAATAAAAGCTGCAAGCTTGTTGCATATTTTCTTAGTGGATTGTGGAGGGGAGTAGTCTGGGCTTTTACTATCTTAAATAATTCGCTAGGGGAATTAGCAGCCTTGTTAATCTCATCGTAGAATTTAAACTGGGCTTATTTAATTTCATTATGGTAGTGTCTAGTGGTAATTTTATATTGTGTTTTTAAAGGCAGGGGTCATAAGACTTCCTCAAATTAATGCAATTTTTTACATAACTGTACCTTCAACACCTCCTCTGGGGTAGTAAGCGCAATATAAATAACATTTCAATTAAAAGCACACACCTCAGGCTCAGTTGTTAACTCTTTGCACTACCGCTTAAAAAGAATACATCTTTGCCTACACAAACCTTTGAATGATTTGATCGATTAAAGCCAGTACCGGCTTCCAAGCATACTTTACATTTACAGATTACCTTTTACAGTTGCAGATTAACTCATAGTTCACATTTGCATTTCTTTCAGGCCAGCAGGCACCCTGGCAGGAAGGCTTGATTAGCTGTCTGCCCGGCTTCGGTTTCACACCAAAGGAGATTCACTAAATTACACTGTAAAATGTAAGCATTTAATTTAAACTATTGGAACTAGCCGTCCTGGTTTGTCTTTGTTGCTGCTTCTAGAGAGATCGACTCAGGAGAGAAACTAGCGGGAAAAGGCAAGAGCGACAGTGGGTAGAAGGAAAACAGGAAGGGGTTAAATGAAGGGAAAGCGAACCCAATGTCAGGAATTTCCCGCTCCCTCGGTAAAAAGGACACCCGCGACCCCTCCGGACTCCAAATCCCAGAAGGCAAAGCGGGAGGAGCGTTATGCAACTCAGAGCAGGGGTTGCATAACGCAATTACAAGACGCCTATATAGGCGGTACTCGGTGAAGGATCTGTGTCGGATATTCAGATATCCACACGGCCTTTCACCAAACAGTTCCAGAGTGCTCGGTCAGAGAAGACATCACTGCCAAAACTCCAGGACAAAGACGGAGGTGGGTCGAGTGAATCTCCCCGGACCGATCTTTGTTGTTACGCCCCTTGTCTTCTGGGTGAGCAGCCAGGAGGCTTCCTTGCTGCGTCTGACTCGGACGAGTCGAGAAGCAAGTACATCGAAAGGGCCGTTGAGACCTTAGTCGCAGCTGACTCAGAGGAGTCGGGAATACTTCACAAGGGCAAATGCTGGTGTGAGCCGCTGCTCCCAGCCTGCCACTTAGTTACTAGAACTCCAGCTGATACGCACACCAGGAGGTGTTTGCCGCGTACCGGCTGAGGAGTTTCAGAAGACGATCGAGCGGCTGCTCTCGTCTCCAGCTTCTATTGTTATTGGGACAACGGTGACGCATCACCCATAGGTGAAGCCGCGTCCCGTTGTAGAGAGGAAGAGGTCGAGCGGCTGCTCCCTTCGGGTCGAGACCCCGGCTGGGTGTCTCCCTGTCTCCTCTGTCGCATAAGGTCGAGCGGCTGCTCCCTTCAGGTAGAGACCCCGGCTGGGTGTCTCCCTGCTGCAAACGGTGAGAAACGGCTGTTTCCCCGTTCCCCTTAAACACACCGGGTGGCATTGCCGGCTACCGTGTTTTCGGTCCTCTGTTGGCATACGCCGGGACCGGCGTAATTGCAGAGGACGGTGCTACGCAGACCGGCTGGCGGAGAACAGTAACTATTCATATTTCCTTGTATATTTGTATTGCTATACAAATAAATCTCCCAACCTTTGAACCGTGTCGTGTCCGGTTTTGTTGTGTTTGTAGCGACCCCGAGACCCCCAGGTGTTACACCCAACTGCGAAGGAGAGATCACACCACTCGCCATAGTAGTCTTTTTTTTTTTTTCTTTTTTCTTCAGAGTTTTATATTGCGCAAACTTGACCGGAATGGGGTATCAGAGCGCTTTACACAGCATCAGTTACGTTACATGAGGAACACACATTCATTTACTCTGTGATGTCAGACCATCTAGCTAATGGTGCTATCCCTCCCTTTCCAAGTCATCACCCTATGACGACTTTGGAAAGGGAGTAGTGGTAAAAGGCAGCTGATAAGAGACCAGCACCTCTGGGAGTGCAGGGCTCATACTGTACACACCTGGGGCTGCTTCAGGATGTGACACTTTTAAGCATCATGTGTGGGTTGTTCCAGAGGGCCCTAATTATGGCAGAATCGGGCTAGCAGCTTGTCCTACTGTTTAACTTTCCATCCTGCCAACTGGCACATGCGCACTAGCATATATGTCTAATTAAAACTGCCTGACATTCATTGCAGAGAAAAGACTAGACTGCCCAATGCAGTGAATACTTTTAGCATAGTTTGAATAGGATGGTAATTGCTTTTTTTCAATGACTATCCGTATCACATTTAATTGGATGGGCGTAACCTCTACACTCAACCCCAGAAACTGCCGCTGAGGCATGAGACTGTTTTGTAAGGTCAAAATTGAGGTGAATCTGAGTTTCGGTTGAGGATATTAGCAGAATAAGTAAAGACCTGTATGTTGAACATTGAAATGTGTCCATCCATTTACTAACCTAGCCTGGGGATACCTCTTACCCATATCGAACTGCTGGTTTTAGTTTGGTTTTGTATACATTACTGCATCCAACAGGGGCACACCCAAATCATCATCGTCCTCCGCTCGCTGAGCTGGCTCCGCTCCGATCACCTGATTCTGTGACACCCATCCCACTGTGTTAGGTTAGGTGATCAGCGGAGCCAGTGGTACAGAGTCAATCAGCTCTGCAAAGTAACCCGGAAGCCTGTCCCACACAGTACTACAAAATATTGCAAATGTTAAGATATCTAGGATTGTAGGATTCCCACATGCCTGGAATTGTTGTAGCACAAGGAACTGTCCGCTGTGTACAGGTGGCCTTTCAGCAATATGGTCATCTTATGCAGTGTTTTCTGTACTGCCCATTCCAAAGTGAGTGGCAACAAGGGATTGCTAAAAATGTGAGGCACAGGCAAGTATGGAAATGAGTCGACCAATCTGCCGCATAGCACATTGTAGCAACATTGTAGCAACTGTTTTCACCTCCCTCTAAGGCCTAGGCAATTCCAGGAAGAGTACTGAGTCAGAGGGGGCCTCCACCTGGTCCCATTTGGGTACTAAGTAAGGGAGATTTGCACCAGGGGATACCAATGAGCTGTGAAGTGACACTGCACCATGTTGTAATTAAATTCAAAATCCGGGATCTCAAAACCTCTGCGTTCATAGGAAAGTCATTTTGTTCAAATCTATCCTGGCACTCTAGTTGGCCTGAATACGTCTGATCAATAAAGCATTTGACATGTGGAAGAAACTATAATTGAGTGGAAATGGGATGTTTAAAAATAAGTAAAGAAACTTAGGGAGTACTACCATTTTATGCTGTTCTACTCTGCCCACCAGGGATAAGGGAAGCTTAATCCAGATGTCTATTTGCCACTATAGCTTGTCGATAACTGAGCCATAATTTAGACGTATGATGACCTCAGCCTCTCTCTGTATGGTAATATCCAGGTATTTAACGAAGTATGAAACGCATCACATGGGTACTGTAAGAAAGTGCCCTCTTTTTGCATGGTTGCCCCCACTTTTTGCTTATCTGCTGATGTGCTTGGACTGTGTGTGCTCTGGGCTCCTGCCAAACAGGTACCCAGGTCCTATGTTCCTTCCTGAAATCTGCATTGAAAACAAAACCCAATCTGCACTCTCTCTGGCCACACGTCAGCCCCTGGTAAAAGGTATCACAGGTACCCAGGGCACTGTGACCAGGAAAGCCTGTAAGGGCTGCAGCACTTATTGTGCCACCCTTAAAGGCCCTGTACCTTTCCACACACACACTGCCTTTGCAGACTGCGTGTTTTGGTGCAGAACAAAGTGATGAGTCGACATGGTACACATCCCTGTGTGCCATGCCTACAACCCACTGCCCTGGCATAGATCAGCCACCCCTCTAGCTGGGTTCACTATACCAGTGGTGAGGATACAGGTGCATGAGCCCTGTACCCCTACAGTGTCTAAGCCAATTCTTAGACATTGTGAGTGCAGAAATGCCATTAAGAGTATGTGGTGCTGGGGGTGTGTGGGATTTAATGAAAAATGCACACAGTAGGCATCTTGAGATGCCCCCAGAAAAATGACCTAACACTAGTGTCCAGGCTGAGTGGCTGCACACCAGCTGCCACTACCAGACATGTTTCTGGACCCTTGGATCGAGAGACTGCTGCTCTCGCAGGTCTGAAACAATGCACATCCTGGGCCGAGGTGTCACTCCTCCTCCCCCAGGATGGGCAGGGTCCAGAAAGGGGAAGCTTCAAAGGCTTGCCGCCTATGGGAGCTTCCCAAGGCCTTTAGTGCTTTCCAGCAACTGGTCCCCACTGGTTCTGAGCCCCACTTTGGGCTGGAGAACTGTCGGGAAAACAAAGTGAGGAAGGGAGGTTTGCCCACCTTTGCCAACCCCACCCCTCAGGTGGGGGAGGTGAGGTGAAGCACAACTCTCAGTCCCCGCCATCTTGTAGATGGGGGGGGGGGGGGGGGGCAGTCAACCAAAGTGAAGCATATGCCCCCTCCCATTGGAGGGTGGCATAATACGGGGTGTACCCACCCAAAGGAAGGGACCCATTGGCTCCAACTTTTACTTACCTGTAACGCCCCTAAATCTAGTATTAAGGGGCACGCCTGAACATTGAATCCTCCGGACAGTCGTGCTGAAGCTAAGGGGAGGATGCTCACTGACTTGGCCCCAGCCCTACCGGCCTGTCCTCACCTCAAACCTGCAGAAGCAAAATTCCAATTTGTCCTGCAGCCTGCAACCTCAAGAACCCCAAGGACCTGCCCTGCCTTCCAAAGAAAAGACTTCATCTTCCGTGAACACCAGATTTGTTAACCCACAGACTCTGTCTCCGGCCAAAACCACGAGTCTGCACCACTCTGCACCCATCACCTACGGCCCAAGTTCGAGTGGCCCAACATCACAAGCAGGTCTCCACAGCAATTCTGATCCGAGAACTGGTGATCTCTGACCTGCCTCGAATCCTCCAGCGAAGCCTGCAGCCTCTTTCCAGAGGATTTCTCCCAATCGCAGCTGGTAAGAGAAACCCAGAGCCTAAAGACTCCCCTGCACCCGAAGCCCCACGGCCTTGGCTGGCCCAACCAATGGTGTCCCAGCATCCCCAGGCATCCTAACTTA
Source organism: Lissotriton vulgaris (assembly GCF_964263255.1). Taxonomy (NCBI): domain Eukaryota; kingdom Metazoa; phylum Chordata; class Amphibia; order Caudata; family Salamandridae; genus Lissotriton; species Lissotriton vulgaris. The sequence continues at coordinate 511,243,068 of NC_141699.1, forward strand.
TCTCTCCAAATGGTGGTCACCTCCAGAAGATCTTCGTCCCGAGCCGGCAGTCTTTGTTGAAACCAGAGAATCCCCATTGAAATCGTCAGGGCACCGGACACCAAAACAGCACCTTGCACCCAGCCGCCCCTGCGCCGCTGCGGGTGTACTTTGGGTGCTAAACCGGATCCCCCTTTGCCCTGAGCCTAACACCAGGAGATTTGCTCACACAACCCAGTGGCCTGCTCTTAAGCAGCCACCAACCGTAGGCCCCCTATCCCTCATTGGATAACATTGAGCCGCAGCACTCTGCACCCGGCTACCCTAGGGCCGCTGAGGATGTAACAAGAGTGCATCCTCGACCCTGGGAGAACCCTTGTTCTAACCCTAAACACTTAGCTCCAAAGACCGAGTACTTACCTGGTAACCAATTACTTAATTTCTCTCCATAGGAACCCGTTGACGGAGTTGATGTTTATGGAAACCTGAAAAATTACAATTGTGCAAAACTGATTTTACTTGCCTTTTCTCTAGGAAATGTCCCAGTGTGATATCTAGGCATATCACACACTGAGTAGAAAATAACTTAAAAAGTAATCTGTACAGTTTTTTCAATATCTTGACTTGCCTGTATTTCAAACAACTGCATTTGAACTTGCATTCACTTGTAAACACTGTATAATATTTTGCAAATCATTTATTTCACTTACCCGTGCCAGGCTTAGCTTGGCTCTAGTAATAAAAAAACAATCATATTTTAATAAAACAAACTTGATCTGAGTTCATTCTTTGAGTGCGTGACATCATTTGCTAATTGAGTGGGTACAACAAATGCTTAACACGACCATGTGATAAAGTCTTACTGCTCACCCCCGCTACCACAAATAGAGAGTAAGGTGCGATCTACTTTTACCTCTGTCTACCTTTGGGGTTCCACTGGACTCTGTACACACTATGCCTCATTTTAGTGTAGAATATACAGAGCCAGCTTCCTACAGGTTCTCCATAGGCTCTGTGCTATTGGTTAGCAGACATATATGTAAATGTAAATCTAAATGTTTTGTACTTGTATAGCGCACAGCTACCCGGACCGGGTCTCCCGGCGCTTGTACTCATACCGCTAAGGAACCCTCCCTGGCTTTTCCCTGTGAAATGTCCACTCCTGGGCATCCCCAAGGTGAAGCCAGGCATCACAGCGCTGTTGGGGCCGTTGTGGAGATTAAGCAAGCTATTGCCCAGAGTTGCAGCGTGGGACCCATGATTGGAATAGGCACTGAGGCGAGAAATCAGGTCTGAGGAATTTAGAGCTCAAGACCCCACCAAGGCAGGCCGAGGCGGGAATTGAACCCTGGTCCCGGGCCAGACCTCTGCATCAGGGTCTGCCGCTCTAACCATTGAGCCACACTTCCCCACTTCTTTTTTTTTTTAAATATATTTTTATTGTAGGTATTCAACAGATCAATCATAGTGACAGCATACAGTAAGACATATAGCTTGGGTAGGTTACAAACATTCAAGTTCTTTGCCATTAGGACATCGACAGCAATTCGTAGTCTTTGCACTCTCTCCATCGGTAACGCAGCCCCTGCCTTGCCCCCCCCAACCTCTCCTTACTCCTCATCTGAACTATCCCCGTCCGAATCTGGTATTAGATCACAGATGTCCCCTCTATATGCATTCCAGGCGGACCAGATTTTAGTCCATTTTCGGGGGCTCTTCCGATTGGTATTGACTGTTCGTTCCGTCACCATAATCAGATCCATATCTCTGCACCAACTCGCCAGTGAAGGTACTTCCACTGCACCCCATTTCTGTGCAATATTCCGTTTTGCTACCATGAGCCCTAACGTGACCCATGTTTGCCCATGGCGTGTGAGGTCATTGGGCTCCCATATATTGAGTAGGCACCTACGCGGCTCCGGCAAAAGTGACACCCCCATTGTCTGCGACATTGTACGCAATATCTTCTGCAAATAATCTGCTATAACTGCACATTCCCACAGTGTGTGTATAAGTGACCCCTCCTCCCCGCATCTTCTCAGGCAATATGGATGTTGCGCCATATGTATTTTGTGTAGTGTGGTCCTAGTGTAGTATACTCTGTGCAAAATTTTTAGCTGAACTAACCGAAGTCTAGCAGAGATTCCCACCTCTTTGGGTGACGCCAGGGCCTCCTGCCACTCTGAGTCATCTATTTCTCCCACCTCTGCCACCCACTTATTCCGTAAGGAGACTGTCAGGTCTGGTAGATTGTTGATTAGTTTTCTATATGTGAGGGACGTGGCCCGCTTTTGCATGTGATCAGTTAGCAGTCTGTCTTCCAACGGGACAGCTTGTGTATGTGCCATTCTTGGAGGTGTCGAGCCAGGCGGTCCCAGGCTAATATGAAGAGCAGTGAGGATAGGGGGCATCCCTGCCAGGTGCCCCTATATATCTGGAAAGGCTCAGATAATATACCATTACTGTAACTGTTGTGGTGGGGTGGGCATAGAGCAGTTGGATCAGTGCCAAAATCCCATGGGTATGCCATACTTCTTTAGTGTCTCACTTAGAAAAGGCGACTCCAAAGAGTCCAACGCCTTTTCGGGGTCTAGTAATACCACCACAGCCTTAAGCTCTGGGTTCGGGTGGTGTAAAATGGCGAATACCATGCACAGGTTTATTAATGTGACTTATGACGCACAAGTCAGTCTGCACCGAAAAAACATTATATTCGAGGGACAGTCTAGTCCAATACTTAACAATAATGGTCTATAGGAGGTGCATCGAGTAGCATCCCTCCCGGGCTTTGGGATAACAGAAATCACTGCTTTGCGTAGTGTTGGAGGTAGCCATCCATCAGAGAGTGCCTCTGCGTATGCCTCCAGGAGGTGGGGAAAACCATGCACATGTTGATTGATGTGGGCCTATGAGGCACAAGTCTGACTGCACCAAAGAAACCATCTTTTCCAGTAGAAGGGACAGTCTATTTGCAATCCTTTTGTCTACAATGTTATTGTCGCAATTGAGTAACGATAATGGTCTATAGGATGTGCATCAACATCAAGGAGCGTATCTGCCAGGCTTGGGGAGGACAGAATTAAACTACTTCGCTTAGGGTTGGCTGTAGCACTCCATCAGAGTGCCTCTGTATACCTGCAAGAGGTGGGAGAGGCAGAAAATTCTTATAGGCTTTGTAAATACCTATCAGATCATCCGAGTCCAGTGCCTTCCCCCCAGCCAAGGCAATAATAACCGCCTTGATCTCTTCAACTAAGATAGGGTGATTTAAAAACTGCTGATGGCAGCTGTTCAGCCACCTCATATGGGTTGACTGCAGTGGATTCCACTAGCCGAGTCTCGTACAAACGTGTATAATAGGTCTCGAACTCCGCCAATATGTCTTTGTTATCTAGTAAAAGTACACCATTCTGAGACCTGATTGTGTGTATGTTATTCTTTCAAACGACAAAGGAGAGAGAGAGTTTTTTCTTAAAGGGAATACTCCTGGTCCCCTTGTAATATAGTAATCAAACAGTTTAAGGAATACACCCTGGAGAGACCTCGATGTCTCCGAGGTATAGGGGGAGGTGTACAAAAAAGTGAATTTCTCCTTTTTAAGAATACCCCTCACTCACCAACCTAGTTGGTGACATGCTTCATCATAGGGGTTCCACCCGAATAGCCGAATGCTATCCGGGTATGCTTCAATACCTGATCAACTGGACAATATTAAAAATACGTGGAGATGCTGTGCTCGGTTAAATTGACCTCTGGTATCTTGATAGTGATAAAATGTGAATAAAAATGTTCTACATGTTTCAACCTGATAGTGATAATACCAGGTTTTCATCAGGACCAGGTGACTTGACCAGGGCGGTCTACACAGGCTAAGGTGTACCCTACCCTTGGTCACTGCAAAGCCAAACCATGTACTCCCAGTCAGGCACCCTCTCTTAAATTGTTGAAAGGGAAAATATCTGCAAGACAAACCAACAATCACACCCAAAACATAATAAATGGCATCAAATATGCCTTGGAGAAAGTAATGAGTGTTCCTCTTATCCACAATCCAGTGTATTAATTGTGAGAATACACAAGATGTGTCTGGTGACTACTAGTAATCACACGTGGTGTGCCCCACAGATTCTAAGGCACCATGTAGTGATATTAGCCAGTCACACAATCACTCAGGATACATAAACAGTCCATGATTATTTGTTGCAACCCACTATCGACCTTCATTTAAAGTGGGTGTCTATGCGCTCAGGCAAAATGTGAGGCAACATGGAGTGAAATTAGGCCAGTCGCACAATCACTCAGGATTCATTATCAGCCTGTGATTATCCTTCCCGACCCACTTTCATCATTCATTAAAAGTGGGTGTCTACGCGCTCAAACAAAATGGTGAGGGCGTACAAACAAGTAAAAGCATGCTTTCTGGTTGAGACCATAAAAAATGGAACTGCCGTAAATCGCAAATGCGGAGAAATCGTGGCTTACCAGAGACGCAAATTGATGTGCCTCATGGAAACCGGGGTCAAGGTGCTGGCTCTATTCACAGTCTGGAAAAATGGACAGGATGGCATGTTAGAGTGATCGTACTGCCCATAAATGTAAAGGGTTAGAAGGCGGGGAAGAGCAGAGCGGAGCCCACCCGCATCGTGTCCAACATACTCACTGTGTGAATGCCCTGTCACCGGCTGCTCCGCCTAATCCAAGACCCGACTCAGCAACCCGAGGATCACCTTGGTGGTGATTCCTCACTGTATATACGAGATGCTGCAGTGGGCGCGCCCGGGTACGTGAAAGGAGGCGTGATTACGCGGTCACGTGACCAGCGTCGTCGCGCTCCGATACGGCATTGCTGGGCGCAGCTACCAGATTGTTAAGGCGCAACAAGGTTGTTATGGATGCTCGAAAGGGGCGTAGTAGAACGTCAATACCTGGTAGTAAAGGACACTAGAAAGGACGTGCTAGTAGTCGGGGGCCAGTTACGGCCCGATGACTGGGTAAATGACGGGACAAGGTATTCCCTAGCTGGTGCAGTGACAAAATGGTGCACCAACAAACCTACAGGAGCACGCGCTATGTAAGTAGAAAACTGTTATGCACTTAACTGATACTACACGCTAAAAGACAAAATAGGGACTAAGGAAAATAATGTAACCAGGGTAAAAGGTGCCATTAAGTTAAACTCCAACCCCAAATGGATGGAGTGCATCGATTATCACCAATAGATGTGTTCGACAATCATAATCCCAAACATGCAGTGCTGTGATCGGGTAAACAGCATAATGCATGTGGGGTAGAAGACTGGGGCCTACTAGGGCCGAACTGTGGCACTTTTCCAGGAGTGCCATGTGCTGGAGGCTTGGAAAACCGCACAGGTAATACCCCTGAAAAAGAAAGCAAACATTCATATTTCTCAACTGCAAAACCTCCGCCCCATATCCCTCCTCCCCTTCTGTGGGAAAGTTGTGGAGAAGGTGGTGAATAAGCAACTTATGCAATTCATCGAAGAGAACTCTTGCCTCCACCCAACTCAGTCAGGTTTTAGAGCAGGTTATTCTACTGAATCTGCAGTCCTCTTTTCCACTGAATGCCTGAGACAACTTGTTGACGGAGGGCAGACAGCAGCGTTGGTGTTACTAGACCTCAGTGCAGCATTCGATACCGTGCTGCACTCAACGCTGCTGTCACGCCTCTCAGACATGGGAATAGAGGGACCAGCTCTAGAATGGATAAGATCCTTCTTGGAAAATAGGAGTTTTCAGGTTCATTGCCCTCCCTATAAGTCATCCCCCCGCAAGCTGAGGCATGGGGTTCCACAAGGCTCAAGTCTGAGCCCCACGCTGTTTAATATTTATATGGAGCCTTTAGCACATATTGTGGAATCCTATGGTGTGGATATCGTCACATATGCTGACGATACCCAATTGATAATTCAGCTTGCTAATAACCAGCCTGAGGAAGCCATTAATTTTTCCAATTGTATGAGAGCAGTGGCTGGGTGGATGAACAACAACTGCCTCCGCCTAAATGGCGAAAAAACAGAACTGCTAGTGGTCGGTAAGTCTCTCTCTACCTGGTCGCAGGACTGGTGGCCGACGGAATTAGGGCCAATCCCCCGCTCAGCAGAGGTTGTCAGAAACCTGGGAATAATGATTGATGCGGAGCTTTCCTTCAAGCAACAAATTAGAAAAATCACTGGAAAATGCTTTGGAATATTAAAAACCCTCCGCAAAGTTCTCGACCTGCTCCCCTTTGGTGCCAGGAAGAAACTTATCCACGCCCTAGTCTCGCCGCACCTGGACTACGGCAACGCCCTTCTCCTTGGCCTGAGCAAAAAAGGCATTCAACAACTTCAGTGTGTCCAAAATGCCGCCGCCCGCTTGGTACTGAACCTTCCACGTAGGGCATCCGGTTCCACGGCATTGCGTAAACTTCATTGGCTCCCCATTGTGGAGCGTATCAAATTTAAGGCACTATGCATGGCTCATCGTATTGCCCAGGGAAAAGGTCCATACTACTTGCAAAAACTCCTTATCACCCATCGCCCTATCCGAAATCTTAGATCTGCTGGAGTGATGTTATTCAAACTCCCCCGAGTTCACAGATCCAGAATGGGAGGTAACTCCTTCCGTTTCTTGGCTAGCAAACACTGGAATAGCCTCCCCTTGAATCTTCGGATGGAGCCCTCCGAAACAAGATTCAGACAAAATCTAAAAACTCTTCTCTTTCCCAAGTAAATAGCTTTCTGATACAATCTAGGATTTTAGTGTAACTTGGTTTTAGCTTCATCTGGGAGCAGTAGTTTTTCAGCGCGGGGACACACCGTCATAGGTGTAACCAGGCGCTTAAGAAATGGTCTTATTATTATTATTATTATTAGGCTGTGATGGGAGTGTCAGAACAAACAGTTGTGGAGTACGGACTGCTTGACAATGTTAAAGTGAAAGTCAGATGATGTATGTGGTGTCTAGGAGTCGACAGCACTTCAGGAGGACCCAGATTTACTTGGGAAGGACTGAGTTCCACAGATATTTTCATTCAGCAGAATTATGTGTGTGAATAGCCTGTAAATCCAACGCTGCTCCTTTTCGAATGAGCATTGTTGGATTTTTTCTCCCGCTTTTATTTGTTCAAGAATAGTCTACCTCATGTCAATGGTTGTGTGGTTACTCCGGAGAAAGTGCTCAGTGAGTCTTGTTGTCACTTTCTTTTACCTGATCATGCTGCGGTGTTCACAGATTCTCTGTTTGACTTTCCTGCTGGTCATACCCACATAGTGGAGGTCGCATGGGCACTTGATCAGATATACAACGTTGGTACTGTTGCAGTTGGTGTGTGCCTGTAGTGTCCACACTTTTCCGGGTTCCAGTGCGACTGTTTTGGTGTTGCTTGTTAGGTGGCACACGCTACAGTTCCCACATTGGTAATGGCCTACGATATTGAGTAGGCCCCAGGCGTTAAGGGCAGTGGCTGTGTTCTCCGGTCCGGTTTCCCTTGGGCGCGTGCTCACTAAAGAGTCCTTAACACTCCTCGCCTTTTTAAAGGAGAACAGCGTTTTTTCCCAAAGCAAATTTCCTGTATTGAGGATGGCACAATGTTTGTTAATGGACCGTGTCACTTGACTCGATGCTGTGCTATATGTAGTTACACACGTCAACTGTATTCCTTCCTCAGTCTGTATCTTGTCTTCCAAAAGGGCTTCTCTCGGTTGGTTTACGTGCTCTTTTCTGGCTTTTGTTCAGAATTCTATCGGGGTAACTTCTGCCTGACAGTTAATTAGTAAGGTCCTTTGCTTGGCTACGGTAATCTGCGGTCTTGCTGCAATTACGGCGTAGTCTTAGATACTGGCCATAGGGTACGTTTTCTATTAGTGGTTTGTGATGTAAGCTCTAATATCTGAGTAGGTTGTTCTTGGCAGTGGGTTTATGATGGGTCTTTGTTTCTAGACGTCCATTTTCTTTGGTGATCACAACATCGAGGAATATCATCGTATTGTAGTCCTTAGTGTGGGTGAACCTCAAGTTTTGAGCACAGGTGTTGATCCATGTGATAAAGTCTGATAGGACCTCGTTCGGTCCCTGCCATATGGCAAGGACGTCATCGATGTACCTCTTCCAGAAGATGATGTTCGGAGAGAAGGGGTTCTGTTTGTTGTATGTTATTCTGCCGTCTTTCATGACAGAGGAGCCAGGACAGGGTCTTAACCGGTCTACCCCCTTTGCAATACTGCTGAGCAAAAGCACGCCTGCTCAAATAGTGCACCTCCCTGTCCACTAGGTCTCTAAATTCCTGAAGTAGATGGTGGTGCTCTTTGAGTATCTCTGTTAGAGGCATGTGAGCTGTCCCCATACATCTCGGAGAATCCCTGCATGCTTAACTACCATAGCCTTAAAGGCCTCCCACAGTGTGGCATTTTTCTCCAACATGCCCTTGTTCAACAGCAAATATTCTAATATGGCTGCATGCAATTCGTCCTGCAATACTAGGTCTAGAAGAGAATCTGTAGTGAAACGCCATTGCAGTCCACTCAATCGGGAGCCAGGAATGACAGGTGTAGTTTGACTGGGGAGTAATCGTATAGTGCGTGGGGCATGTGAGAGATGTCAGTGACCCAGGCCCCTAAGTCTGATGTGGACAGCCAATAATTTAGTCTGAAAGAGGACTCGTGTGGTGAGGAGTGGTTCATGCCCCCCTTAATAGTGATGTGCATTTCGCCATAAATCCCGGATCTGTAAGAGATTCATGGTATCCTTCAGTATGTTTACTGAGTGCATGTGAAGAAAGCTTCACACATATGTGTAATCAAGCTCCGAGTCCAGAACTAAATTGATTTCCATTCCCCACAACATTGTGTCAACCTATGAGTATGGTAAGAATGTCTAAAAAGACCTGGGGGCTGTTCCCCTTTGGTACATACTCATTTATCAAGGCCAACTTAATGTTCTCCAGGATTCCTTTCAAACTATGAAATGGCCAACCACATCTATGTGTTGTTTTTTATTTATTTTTATTGCCATTTATCATATACATACATGTGTTAATGAGTTTATCTTAATTCAGTATAGCTTGTATTTCCATCAAGATACCTTGTGGCATCATTGAGGCTGCATGTTCATTGGGTTATATCTGATATGCTACGTGTTGTAAACTGCCATCGGCCAACTGCGCACAATGCAAAGCCCCCAGATTTGATAAACATACCTCGATAGTTCTCTGTTCAGGGACCTATTGAGACTCATCAGCACTGTCCCCCAGGACCTCTGAAGTTGGGTTAACTCTTTTGTCGGATGAAGGCCAGAGTTCGACAGCGGACACCTCCCAGTTTTACCCATGTATATGACCCTGATTTCATGTGGTTTCAGGTACGTACTATAGAACCATGTGACCATATTTCTGCCTAACCCCATAAGTCGATAGCAAATGGAGGATAGTGTGGGTCGGGAGTCCCTCAATACCCGTGCCCCGTAACTCCTGAAACGTTTGTGAAAGCGCCTCACATGTGAGGAACTGTCCCGGAGGCAAGTCACGCAGTTGGGTCTGTCAGTGGGATAAGGAAGCTCGTTTGATGGTAGTTGCCTACTGTGCCGATCCGGCTTCTGTCCATGCGCTCAGCTGCTTGGCCGTAAAGAATGTCTTATTCCCTTGGGTAGTCCCACCAGTGAGAGCTCAGGTGCATACAGCACTGTGCTTCTCAGTCATTTGATAAAGCACTGCCAGCAGCGAAGTCCATGGACAGGAGCACACACTGAGCAGGATCGTCAGTATGGACTTGGGTAGTGTGGCCAGCAACCACCCCTGGTTCGGCTCAGAGCCAATCTGGTCAAGCTCATTTTGCCCTGTCCCATCCAGCCATCTGGTAATCCACTAGAGTTGCACTGCTGCAAAGTATGAATCGAAGTCAGACACTCCCAGACCACCCTCGAGTGGTGGGCGGTGCAGTGTGAAGGTTGACATTGTGGCGGCCTCTGTCCCAGATTAGTTCCCAGAGTAGGGAGTCTAGTTGCCTGAACCAGGTGGCCAGTATTCTTACTCGCAGGTTCGCAAAATGGTAGAGCAGCTGTCGGAGTATAGCTATCTTTGATAGTGCAATGCGCGCCATGAGGGGCAGTCTAAGTGATCTCCAGAATAGAGCCAGGTATTGAGGGAGTGCATCCCTCCGTCAAGTCATCCCTCTCATGAAAGATCTGGTTCCCCTATGTATCTGAAGGTGTGTGGCACCCAGGCAATGTCGGGCTGACATCCAGCCAGTTGGTGGACGTTGTTGACTAATGGGAAAACATATGTCTTTCTCTGGTTTACCCGGAGCCCTGCATGAGTCCCAAACTCATTGAAGAGCTGCAACGCCACAAATCTGTCCTCCTCTCCATCCTGTAGGTATATAAGCAGGTCATCTGCAATAGAGGGATATTTCATATTCTCTCCCCTCTCATACAATCTCTTTGCCTCTGCTAGCTGTCCTCAAGCACTCTGCCAGTCGTTCAATTGCAACAACAAAGTGGAGGGGTTACAATGGGCTCCCCTTTCTTGTGCCCCAGATTAAGTTATAAGGTTCTGAGATAGTGCGGCCCATCATGACCCTGGCGGGGATGGCTTGCTTACAATAGACGCACCCACCTAACCCAGCCCTTTCCTAGCTTCATATGGAGCATAACCTCCTTCAGGAAGTCCCATTGCAGGGTCTCCAAGGCCTTCTCTAGTTCCACTGACATGATCATGGCCTGCTGTTTGGACCTCATTTCACGGTGATGTTATACAGCTGTTGAAGACTGAGGGATGTGTTGCATGCCTGGATGAACCTGTTTCGGTCTGCATAAATCGGTTCTTGCATGTGTGGCAACAGTCTGGCAGATAGTGCTTTACTAAGAATCTTAAAGTCCATGTTGAGCATGGAAAGGGGGCGGAAGGCTGAGGTACTCTCCCGGAGGGCTGACAACAGGACGACCAGTGCCTCCCTAGTTGTGCCTGGGAGCAGCCTCGATGAGAATGCCTCTGCATACAGCACCTCCAGACTCTGAAACAGTTATCCAGCGTAGGTCGCATAAAACTCTGTCAGCAACCCATCTGGCCCAAGTGACTTGTTAGTGGCCATGTTCTTTATGTCACTTTTTGTCCAGGGTCATGATGGGGTCCTCCTTTCCCTTGTTGCATCCTCTGGGATGCATTAAAGTGCCAGCCTGCCTAATAATTTTCCATGGCCCCTTGACAGATCGGTCTCTAGTGGTCAGTTTAGTGAGACATAGTAGTCCCGGAACCTCAAGTTAATGTCTTTGGGTGTAGAGTGTTCTCCCCCACAAAGCCCCTCCACCAAGAAACACCTGGCGGGTGATGGGGGTGCCCCTGCTTGCTTTGTAATGAGCCAGATCACGAGCCTCCCCGGTCTACCTTCCTCCTTGTGGGCTTGGTTAACGTTCTCCTTTTAGTTATGACATCTGTGTTGGTCTAGGGCTATGTTGTATTGCTCTCTGGTCTCCAGCAGCCTTGGGAAAGCAGCCAGGTTGGGCCCCAGCTCATTCTCCAGCCAATGGAGTATGTCATCTAGCTGTGTAGGGTCCCAATCTGGGTGGCAACAGATTCCCACGGCCTGGCTCAGGTAATGCCCCAGAACCACCAGCTGGAGGGCCTCTCATTCCACCAGGCAATTCAGGGCTGTCACTTGGTTCATAGCTAAAGTATTGTACTATCATCTACTGCAATGCCTCCTGAATGGGAACATTAATTAGGGCAGCAGTGTGGAGCTGCCACATCGGTTTCGTGGGGTGTTCGTCATTTTGTTGAAATGATAATTTGAGCAGGGTATGACCCGAGATGGTGTGCTCCTTTTGCCAGAAAAAAGATTCTAATTGGCTTTGGAAGAAGGGCAGGAGCCCGAAACGCGTCGGCCTGCGAAAAGGCTGTATGGACTACTCTGTTCATGCTGCAGCTTGTAAATAAATTGGAAAGCAACACTGACCTGTGTGGGCGTCGTCCGTTGGGGGCAACTCTTTTTGATGGATGTATACGGCTAGACCCAGCCGTGGATGCGGCCCCGCTGCGTGCAGACCCTGACGGCGCCAACTGGCGTTCGTGGTGTGGGGACAGCCGCTGTATTTGGAAGCATTGATACTGTTAAGCAACCCACTGTGGTTTTTAATATAGAACACTAATCGTTGTTGCATGACACTTCACTTGAGATATATCTTAGAAGCACTCCAGATACCACAAGGCCGTGCGAGCAGCCACACCCACTGGGTGCGGTATCACTGAGGAAGATAAAGTGCTCTTTTTGCCAGCAAAACTATTCAAATTGGCCTTGGAAGAAGGGCACGAGCCCGAAATGCGTCAGCCTGAGAAAAGGCTTTATGGACTGCTCTGTTCATGCTGCAGATTGTAAATAAATTGGAAAGCAACACTGACCTGTATGGGGATAGATAGATAGATAGATAGATAGATAGATAGATAGATAGATAGATAGATAGATAGATAGATAGATAGATATATCCAACCAACCAAACACGATCTCTTTCTTGAAGAATCGGACACAGAAGCACAATTTGCTTTCCAGTTGAGGGCTTATTTTTTAAAACCATATATGTAAATATATGTGTGTATGTATGTGTGTGTATATATATATATATATCACAGCAACTCCTCTCGAACTGCAGATTTCCCCAGGAGAAAAGACAGGAGCCCAGACCACGATTTGCTGCAGAGCAGTGAGTTGTTTATTGCAGCTCAATCAAACCTCAGCCATGACGCGTTTGGGTCCGTAGACCCTTGATCACATGCATATATGTATATCAGTGAGCAAGGACGCATGTCCGAAACGCGTCTGATGACTGGCACCACCACCACCATTATATGGAATAAATAATTCTTTCAAAATCACAAGACTGGTTTGCGGTAATTATTTTGGAGTCTGTGTACCTGTGCGCTGGCTGACGGCTGCAGCTGGCGACTTGTTGGAGTTTCATATATATATATATTCACTGAAAAAACCATAGGTTTGACACCAGTTATAGTTAGCTGGAAATTTTACTGACATAAAACCAATGAAATTCCACGTTATAGTTAGTTGGACTCACTATAACTTGCGCGTGTAATGCACTGCTGATGACATTACATATTACATCACTCATGACATGGTCAGTGACATCACTCATGACATGGTCAGTGACATCACTTATGACATCACTGATGACAGACCTCCTTTAAGTGTAATGTAACCCTTAAAACACATATTGGAAAATAGAAATTAACATTTTCAAAAAAATGGAGATACCCATACCAGTTACAACAACCAATTCAGTAATTCCACCATCTATATACACATTCTCTCATTCACCAACAGTTCTATATAGTCACTCATACATTTACTCACTCATCATATGTAGTGATACACCTATACATCCTGTTACACACCGACAATCATCCAAAAGTTACTCACACACATACTCACACATGCAAATAAACTATTGAACATCCATTTATTTGCATATACAACTATACACACACTACCACGTTACTTCTAAGGAAACTTATACATACTTACTCTCTTAAACAATCACTTATAGAAACACATTCTTATTTAAACATGAACTCTTTCTATCTCTTAGTCTCACATATACTGAGTTATATATATCAATACTCACATATACTAAATTAAAACATATCTCGTTACTGATAAAGACACTAGTGAGGCAGGCATTCACTCACTAACACACACATATACACACTCATCCACCCATACAGTCCTGCACATATGCTGTCTTCAAAAAATATAGAAACAGTGAGTCAGTCATTGATGGATCTATATCATAAGTAACACCCCCACCAAACCATAGAGACACTCATACTGATACTAAAAAACATCTAATAACCCATATACACACACATGTAGGTACTCATCAACCCATGCAGCCACTTATTCACAAAGTGAAACACTGATACATATATTTAAATATTTTAACATTACTCGCTAATATATGTATTCACTAAGATACACTTAATAAGCCAGTTAACCAATCATTTTTTTTAAAAAACATTCATTAAAACATTTATTTAAACATTTATTCTTCCATCGACCTTTACATATACATATATAAAAAATATTTATTTTTCAGTAAGATACACATTCACTGGATGGTGTCATCAGTGATGTCATGAGTGATGTCACTGACCATGTCATGAGTGATGTAATATGTAATGTCATCAGCAGTGCATTACACGCGCAAGTTATAGTGAGTCCAACTAACTATAACGTGGAATTTCATTGGTTTTATGTCAGTAAAATTTCCAGCTAACTATAACTGGTGTCAAACCTATGGTTTTTTCAGTGAATTTCATAGGTTTTTCAAATGCTATTTCCTAACTATAACGTGTATAAAACCTATGGTTTTTTCATTGAATTTCATAGTTTTTTTGAATGCTAGTTCCTAAGTATGAAATCACGTTCGTAACTAGATAGTGTCACCGCCTACACATCCTGAGAAGCGCATGTAAAGTCATGTGACTTGAAAACAAGACTTCCAATTGGTTCTTAGTAGTTTCTGTTCTGGAATTTACACGAAGCACTCCACCCACTTTCCTCACAATCTTTTGTACTCTCAAGAGACAACAACGTCGAGCATCTTCCGGAAAACTTTGCTGAAATGGCTGCCCTTTCGCATTCATCTTCCGAATCTGAAGGAAATGAGCGACCACCGTTAAGAAGAAAAAAGGAATCTTTTATTTGGCAATTTTTTACTTATCCTGAAGATCAAAAGAAAGTGAATGCGCCAAAAGTAACCTGCACGATATGCAATTCGGAGCTCTCAAGGGGAAATCCAAACAGGAAATATTCCTTTTCTATACACACCATGCTGCGGCATGTTAAACAAAGGCACCCTGAGCATTATGCAAAAGCATCGACAAGAGCCCTGGCCACACTATTACCATCAGAGGTGGCCAGCACATCTTCTGGTGGACGACCTGTATCTCCATCGAGTGCTGAGATGGACTTGAGACCATATCTTGCGAAGGTGCACATGAAATGCAACGAGTGTGGAGAAATTCTTTTGTACGGAGAGCAGAGTCTCGTTCTTATTCAACAAAAAATTGAAAGTCATAAATGCCCCAAGAAAAGATACATTTCTTTACTTCATTTTCATAGTATTACATACTGAAAAATGTAGTAGCAACTTTAAAAAATCGAAAGCATCATAAGTCTTGTTTCCAAAAAAAAAAAAGTTATTTTCAGAACTACCTCTTTCTACCAAAATGTGCTCCAAGAGCATATTATGAGATGTTTTTTCGCCGCTTTATTTTAGTGCGAGACCGGGTGCGCGCACCCTCCTATCGCGTACAGGACCTGACACTTGCATGTGAAGTCATGTGACTTCAAAACAACACTTCTAATTGGTTCTTGGTAGTTTCTATTCTGGAATTTACACGCAGCACTCCACCCACTTCCATCACTTTCTTTTCTACTCTCAAGAGAGAACAACGTTGAACATCTTCCCGAAGACTTCGCTGCAATGGCTACCGTTCTGCATTCATCTTCCGAATCTGAAGGAAATGAGCGACCACCTTTGACAAGAAAAACGGAGGCCACGCTATTAACATCAGAAGTAATCAGCACATCTTCCGGTGGACGACCTGTATCTCCATCGAGTGCTGAAATGGACTTGAAACCATATCTGGCGAACGTGCACATGAAATGCACGAACTGTGGAAAACTTCTTGTATACGGAGAGCAAAGCTTTACTCTAATTAAACACAAAATTGAGAGTCATAAATGCTCCAAGAAAAGTTAAATTTCTTCACTTTATTTGGATAATATGACATACTGAAAAATGTTGTAGCAACTTTAAGAAATCAAAAGCATCATAACACTTCTTTCCAAAAAACAAAAAAAAAGTTCTTTTCAGAACTAACTCTTTCTACCAAAACGTGCTCCAAGAGCATATTATAGGATGTTTTTTCACCGCTTACATTTAGTGCGCGACCGTGTGCGCGCACCCATCTATCGCGTACAGGCGTCGAGACACGCATGTGCAGTCATGTGACTTTAAAACAACACTTCCAATTGGTTCTTACTAGTTTCTATTCTGCAATTTACACGGAACACTCCACCCACTTCCCTGGAAAACCAGTTTATCGAAAAACTTTTAAAGCCTCCTCTTATGAAATATTCGACATCGTTCACATAGCAGAGTAGTAAATAGCACTATATACACTCCGTCCCTTAATTATAAGAGACTTATTGCTATGTGAGAACAACTTTTGTTTTCAGCCGATAATGTGAAATGCTGAGCCTGTTACATAATTTTATTTCACATATATGTTACTATTCTCCTTCGAGCACTAACACCGTAGAAAATACCACCAATAGCGGTGATATTTTTTACACCGAGAACGGGCGATTTGTATCGCTTAGAGCCCTTACAATTATAAAGTTTTATTTCCTAAGTCTCTGATCTCACACTGTGCAACGTGGCTCCCCTGTGTGTCGTAATAAGGTCCATAAACAAAAACTACAGGGCCAGCATTATACACATGCACAGAACCACAAAACGACAAGAGCCACCATGTTAATATATATCCTTAATATAATAAACCTCTGAGAATAAATACATATTTCCGTGGCACCCCATAAAAGAAATTTGGCGTCCTCTGACTCTGCTTCATTACCAAACACCCTAACCCCCCGCCCCCTCACTCTTCACTAAACTCCACACTCCACCCCACCCGGACCCCCTATTACAAACCCCCAACCTACCCTCCCTGCCCAAGCCCACCATGAACCTCAAACCGCCCCTTGAAAACTTATAAGACACAGGATTACTAAAACTCAAAGAATAGGCAACAGGCAGATAATCTAAATAGTACATAAAGGCACATATTTTTTCCATAATACTATTGAAAAACATGTTCTATTTTTTATAAATCTATCATGCATCTGACCCTCTAGAACCGCTTTCAAAACGTGAACTATAAACCTCTACTTTTCATTTTCAAACCATACACTTTCAATTACATTATTATTTTTTTTTACAATTCATGTAATGTTACACACCTTTTCTAAAATTAAATAAGGATTTATTTTCAGTCTTCATCAGTGACACTTTCTTAACATATAATGAAAATCACTGTAACTTTTTAAACGACAATGCTAACGCGGTAAAAATAACCCTTCATTTCCTTTCCTTTAAGAATGCAGACTATCTACCCCACGCATGCGTTTCTTGATCTTTGTATTTGGCAGCGAATACCGACCTTGAATCGGAAGACATGAACAAGAGCTCCATTGTCACATTTAAAACTGAACGTTGCATCTGCTCACACACATATCTTTCACTTAGCTAACATTCACAGAAAACAGCATTGATGTAAAAAAAAATTGACCTTGCTTTACAACTTGGTCAAATGACTCCCTTATTTTTTAACGCATCCTCCACTTCAAGAAAAGCTACTTTTTTGATAACTACTAAGCAATATATAAGTGACTAGACTCCTAGAAAATTTATCAAGTCATTCTGCTCCTCTCCACTGCATAGCCGGCGACCTAATTCTGTGGAGTTGCTATACAACCGGCAGTGCTGAGCCGTTTCCTTTACCAACTTGGGAAATTCAAAATGGATGTCCCTCCTGCCTTCGCAAACGAGCCGGACTACTTAGAACTATTTCGACAGAGAATGCTTCTGTACTACGGCACCTTACCACTCTCAACTTTGAATACTTCATATCGATTAACATTTCGATATTCGTATTTCACCTGTGTGCAGCCTGTATTTCATTGCCTGAGCTGTGATTTCACGTGGGCCCTGGATTTATGTCTCTGCAATTTGGTACCTCCTGAACCGAATTACAATCACCTCATGAATCCGTTACTTGATCATGAACAGCTTTGTTACAACGGAGGGTTTATGGCCTTTGCAGCGATACAAGGAGTTCTGGGTCATTGGAATATATTCGCAGCGGCGCAAGATTTCCTAACAGAGAGCTACATCAAAAACCCACCGAGCTGCCCTATGATGGTAAAAGACGCTCCAATAATGATAGATCATGAATGCTCCTTTCATCTTCTCAATTGGATGGCTGACATGTTTTCAGATGATAACAGTGATTTCCTGTTAGAAGCACTTGCTGCATACTTTGCCTACACAATGGACGGTTAACTCTTTCCTAACAGAGAACTACATCGAAAACCCACCGAGCTGCCCTCTGATAATAAAAGAGGCTCCGATTTTAACAGATCATGAGTACTGCTTTACTCTTTTCCATTGGATAGCTGACATACTTTCAAATCATAAAAGTGATTTCCTGTTACAAGCAGAAGTTACCTATTTTGCCTAAACAATGCTTCAATAACTCTTATACAAGCCATTGACGTCCTCATTTCCTTTTGCTTCCCTATATTCTTCACGTTCTTTTCCATATTTTCTTTTGAAGAACAGACCTATTGGCTTTACTAACAGTGGACATTATGATTTCGTGTTGTTTAAATTTTGGTCTTTTATGTGGACTACATTTGTTTCTTCAGCTACTCGATTTTCAACTTTATTTTTTTACAGTCTAATCTCAACAATTCTATTGCATATCTTATCTAAGGTTATTTCAAACGTACTCGATGCAAAACTCGCTAATATATGCTACATGTACCCTAATTAATGTGTAAATTTTAAACAAGTTTTTTATAACTGTAAACGCCATTTCGCATCTCAACTGCTTATTTCCGCCTCACACGCCTCTGCTCCTTTAATTTTCTATAAAATTATTAATTTAAAATACTTTACAGAAAAATATGTTCTTTCAACAATATTTCCATTGTTGCTTGTGCTGTATTTCAAATGCAATACTGCAACCTTCAAAATATATCTCAATACAGTAGTTCTCCTCAATAGTGATTTGCGCAGCATCCAACAGATTACATACATGCACCTCTTGCCATTTTGTCGCTTTTGGCGCCTTTTTTTCCCCGTACACAGTAACATAACACAAACTTGATAGTGCTTCGCATGTAGACAGCTGATTGATAAAGTAATGATGTATAACCACTTGCATTTTCATATATCGTTCCTAAACTGAAAGGCCAGAGACCTTCTTCCATTTATTGAAATATAATATACTTCCTTATAAGAGTGTACAATGTTTTTTTTCAACTATATTCATTTTTCTTCAACTATAGCGTTTGTATTCCATGTACTACTGACAATACCAATTACTGTGTTTTTTGCAATTTCTGTACTCATATTACATAATGATTTGCCTTTAAAACAGTACATTTCTAAATAAACATTTCAAATATTCACGGTTTCTCTTTTAATCCATAATCTCAACTGAAATGATCTCATATTGAAAAACTATTCATGGGTTCCACATAACCTTAACTGTAGTCACTGAGGACCTTATTTATGAAGACCTTCCGCCGCCGGTGCCTCATTTTTTAAAATGGGAAACAGTGACGCACCGGTGGCGCAAGGCCTTCATAAATAAAGTCCTGAATGTTTTCTTTTCTCGACCTTACTTACTGATACTAGAACCTGCAAGCCAATTACGGCCCGTGAACTCTTTCTTAGTAGGTCGCGCACCGTACAGACAGTTATACCACTGTTAAAAAATTTTTTTTACTGTTACCAAGCACCGCCACAGTTCCGCTTCACTCAGACTTAATCACTGCTCCCACGCTTCTACAGGCCAAACGCTATGTCGTATTTCTCTCCTTATCACCCTTTCATCTCTACAATAACAAACAGTTGTCCGCCTACCACCACTGAACAGAGTCAGACACAGAGGCACCAAAGAGTGAACCCATCACCAACTGCCATCTCCGGCTGTTTCCATGGTTACACCTCATTCTGCACCTTGCTGAAGGCACAGGTCAAAAGTTCATGTCTCAACGTTCTACAACAAATTAAGAAGACTATTTTACCTCCAGAAACACCTGCCAATCCACAGCTCTGTTACATGTCTTGTTTTTTCACACCCAATAGTACTGCTCGTTTAACATAAACATTAACATGCAACGTACTGTTCAATCTCCACTTATTACAATCAACCAATCATTTTTATTTTTTTAACCACACCCAGCCTCTTCCTTTTTCTTTATTTAGAATTTCAACTTCTAACTACCATTCCACTTCCAGAACCGATCGGAGGACGACTACAAATCCCTTGAAAATTAAGGTCTGGCTTATAGGACACAGTTATATTCACTGGAGTGAAAAATATGCAGTAAGCAGACGAATTTACAACCTCGGCTTACCAAATGTACACATAACATGGATTGGCAAAAGAGGATTGAAATGTCACCAATTGATTCCATTGGTGAAAACTTTTATGCATCTCCCAGAACCAGACCTTATAATTGTGCACTGTGGTGGGAACGATCTAGGCACAATCACTGGGGTAGGTCTGGAAATGCTTCTAAAAGACACCTTTCGACAATTGATGACCCTTTTTCCTCGATCTGCCTTGGTATATTCCAATATATGCCAAAGACAGAAATGGAATTGGTCCAATCAACATTGTGCACAATTTGAGAAAGCAAGGAGACATGTAAATAAATCTGTTTCTGCGTTCCTCAGAGATTATAGCATGGGTTCTATTTACCACAACAACTTGCGATACCACATGCAAGACGTCTATAGGCGAGACGGTGTTCATTTCACGAATGAGGGAAACAGAATCTTCCTCTGCAACATCAGGCTCTGCATCGGTACTTACTTATAAATGCAGAAAACACTCAATTAACACAATGGCTCTTTTCAGAGCCACCTTATATCTAAGCACTCAAACTTCTGATTTATCTCCATTTTCACACTCTTGTAAATAGGTGTGCGCGACCGGGTGCGCGCACCCCGTATTTTTTTTTCGGGAAAAAATTATATCTTTTTGCGTTTAAGGGCCTTACTGCACACCCAGAGAAAAGCTACGCAGCAAAACAATCTCTACCTTCTCCCCTTTCCATGTTTCAACGCTTTGAAATGAACAATATATTTACTCGCAGTGACAAAATGGCGAACAAAACTTCCTGATTTCCTTCGAATCGAACGTTAACAGACGTCACGCAGCAAAAACAAATTCCGCTCACGCGCAGCCGCTTGAGTGCGCGCACGCGTGCGCGCCTATAGATATATAATTGACTTTAACTTTAATTTTCTCAACAACTACTGAACGGATTTACACCATTCCAAAAAAAGCGTAATCTGCGAACCGAACTGTACAGTTTTGCCAAATTTCTTATAAATCCATTCAGCCGTTCGACCTGTAGCCGAGTCTAAAGGTCCTATGAAAAATAGCATGCAGAAAACACGTTTTGGGACCCCCCTTATATCTCAGCCCCCACTTGACCAATCCCCCCCAAACTTTCAGGGAAGGAGCGCAGCGGACCGAGCCATCTTCTTTGAAAAATTCGCTAAGATTCTTCAACCAGGGCCAAAGTTATTCCAAATATAATGTTGAGGATTTCCTATGGAAAACAATCCTAACTATAACTACCTACTGGCGACCGCCAGTAGGTAATATATATATATATATATATATATATATATATATATATATATATATATATATATATATATATATATATATATTCCAAACCGTGGTAGTTTCCGATGAGCAGCACTTGTGGAATAACTAAGGTTACCAGCCTTTGTCAAGGGTACGGGTATTGTTCGAACAGCAGGTTAAATAGCGCAGCCTGTTCTTAGCCTAACGCGTTTCGATTAACATCTTTATCAAAGGCCATCAAAAACAGGAATGTGCTGCACTCACCCCCATGCTGAATTTATACTATCGACATGCCCCCAATAGGGCTGCTTGCAATGTCCAGTTGCATACAGGGGATTGTAGCGTCCTCAATCCCAGTTATTCCACCGTAACAAAGTAGGTGCATCCATCCTCATGGCCCCCTTTGGATCTGGGGTTTTGCTTGGATTGAGGATGCTTTTCGTCGGCGGGGGCCCAAGGGTGTGCCTCATCAACGTAGTCGAAGGTGCAGCATGATTTTCTTTTAATAAAGCAGCACTACAATCCTCAATATGCAACTGGGCATTGCAAGCAGCAATGTGGTTACAAACACTTGCAGTTTACCACCTACTTCAAGTAGGTGGTAAGCCACTCGCAAACTGGACCCCTTCCCCTTTCTGAATGGGCGAGAACATTTTTTTAAGAGCAGGCAATGGTCCCAGGGTCCACTGCCTGCCCTTAAACAAAATGAAACTGAAAAGTTTCATTTTTCTTTATTAAATGCATCCCGTTTTTCTTTAAAATGGGCTGCATTTAAAAAAAAAAAACTGCTTTATTAAAGAAGCAGTTACAAACATGGTGGTCTGCTGACCCCAGCAGGCCACCATCCCTGGGAGTGCTAGCCATTCCTAATGGGGTCGCAAATTTTCCCTGTCTCATGAATATTAATGAGGCATGCAATTTGCGACCCCATTAGAAATCGCAAACAGTGTCTGAGGCACTGTTGTACATTACATTTTGCTAGTCGCAAATTGCGAATCCCAATTTGCTGCACTTTGCGACTCACAAAATGCAATGGTCGTACATCTGGCCCTTAATTACCACTTGTCTAGGTGGGTGTCCTGCAGCTGAGAGCTGAACCGGAACCCTGTGCGCTCATTCTAGTGCAAACAATTGTGTGAGTTGGGGGAAGAAGGCACCTCTGTGCCCGGGTCTCAGTTTCTGCTTGACCAGCCAACACCCCTCCAACCCCAGTGTCCCAGCTATTTCTGTGGGCACTAACTGCAGCCTTAAGAGAGCAAAGGTTGACCACTGTTCCTTGACCTACCTTGAAGTTAGCTTGTACCTGCGCTGAGGAGTTTTGCAGGTTCTCAATGGGTGGCATGGCTCCATCTCTTTGTTGCGGGGGAAGTTCTGCACCAGCAGGGCACAGGCCTCTCCGGATGCCCAGGAAGCCCCTGCTATTGTGGGGGGGTGGTCCCCATGTTCAGGGCTAACACCCCCTGTACCATTCATGGGCGCTCAGTTGACCTCGCGAGTCCCATGCGGGACTCAGCCAGCTACAGCGGTGTGGACGACTAACCTGCGTCAACAGCACTCTGGGCTTGTCAGCAGGACTTCGAAGGCCATAGTCCTTCTACTCATTTGGGCCACTCACCTGCTCCAGCTCCTTTCCTTGGTGCAGGGAAACAGGCAGTGTTGGAAGTGCAGGGACCTCTCCAGGGGCTTCCTGTCAACTCCCCCTCCCTCTACACTCTAGGCTACCCGGCAGGTCTCCTGGGCTCCACCGTACCCCTTGGGCTTTGTCACTGGGAACAATCACACCTGCTCAAGTGGCTCGATTGCCCCACTCTTGGACCTCTCCCCAGCTCCTACTATCTCCCGGAGCTCTCTCCGTCTCTCACTCCGTCCCCCCCTGCTGCTTATACGAACGGATGCCCCTGACTTCTAGGCCACTCACGCAGCTGAGTACTGCAGCCTGCTCCTTATGTCCTGATGATCTCTGGCATCAAGCCACTCCCAGGGGCTCGACAGCTCTCCTACTGGAGTCCAGGAGTGATTGAACATCACCCAGGGCCTCTTTGCCCGAAGTTGACCACCTCTGGTGGACTATAGCTTTATTATGGGCTGGCACAGAGCTTCGGAATTAAGCATCTGCGGTCTTGGCTTGTGTATCCATGTTGGTGGTCTAATCGATAATCTACATGTGTGTGCATTAAGATACAGACCCGTCGTGAGTATCTTCTGTATGAGGAGAAGAACCTGAGGGGCTCCCATTTTTGGGCTAAATGCTGCCTCTTTGGGCAGGTGTGTTTTCTGCAAAAGTTAGTTAATGATTCCTTACCTTAGAATTACCCCCAGGCATCAGACTGGATCCGGATAGTTTTTTCATCAGCAGTACCTCTGCGTGTCGGAAGGAGGTGTCAGTCGGCTCCACGTCCGTCATTGGCGTCGTGGGCGCCGGGATGGCGTCCAGTAACCACTTAGACGACGCCCCCGCACGCTGTCATCAGTTCTTTCTTTTTCTGCGCCAGCTAGTGCAGATCCGGAGAGAGCGGTACCTCCAGTCACTTATTGACTGAACTTTTTTAGCGACTTTTGTCGACGTATTTTTGAGTCCTACCACGCCTGGTGCACGTAGGGATGCCCGGCTTTAGGGCTTGCGGTTTCTGTACCCGACTGATGTCGGTGACGGATCTGCACTGCATGTGCCTCTTTTTTGCCTGGAGCGCGACCATGACCCAAAGTCGTGCTCAGACTGCCGGGCCATGGCTCCAAAGTCTTTGTGGGAGCGGTCCCGAAAGCTTTTCGAGCGCCTGCAGTCTGCTCCGCACCGTTTGAGGTCCCGGTCGCAAGGGAGGTCAAGGGACCGGTCGCGAAGCCTTCACCACTCATCATCCAAGTCAATTTTTTTCAATTTCAAAAAACTTTATTCGAATTGTAGAAACAAATTCATAAAAGCATACAGATAAAAATCTCATTTATGAAAGACAAGTCTAATACAGCTTAAATGACTACGTATTGTATTTACAGTTAAAAGACAAAAAAAGTGTTAAAAACTTTTTAAAAAAGTAAAAAGCATAATAAAAATACAACTAACAAGTATAGAAATTAATTTTAGGTTGTGAGCATTCCAGCTACTGGGGACGTACGGGTACAAAAATTCCGGTTTATATCGTTTTTCTAAACCTGACGATTGCTCTCAAGAAAGAGGATACAATACCAATGGTGCACTGATTGTCTAGGGATCTTAACCCCATGCGCGCTACGCGTTTTCCCGCTGTGCGCTGAGTTTTTAAAAAACCCGCGGTTCATGACGAGCTCAGCTCGTCATGAGCGTACGACAGACGTAACTCATGACGAGCTGAGCTCGTCATGAGCGTCGAAGGGGTTAATTTTTCATATGCCCCTCTACAAGACCTCAAGCCCTATAATACAAGCAGAGATTTCAGCAATTTCTTCCTAGGATGGCTGTAAAAAGTGCAAAAAAAATACAATGTATATTTGACTGATATGAAACATCATCACAAGGACAAGTTCTTTTTTCTTTTGACCAGTCATTGCATTGTGGGAAGGTAGCCAGTCTGTAAAAGATTTCTAAACGAAAGTAGGTCAGGAGCATACGATGGAAAGGGGGTTGCTCAATCAAAAGGTACAACTGGATACCCTCATACACTTTTATCAGATCGTGCTCCATGACAGTCTTCTTACCTCTTTCTTCCCGCCATCTTTTGCTCTCAAAATGTTGTATGAGGGATTTTTTAAGGGCAATTCTGGACACGCTCTCCATACGACCTGGGTTGGAGAAGTATTCAGGATGCCCGATTTTAACAACACATTTTTAACGTAAGTAAACCATTTGATGTTAGTGGCTCCATTGCATGCCAAACAATCTTTTATTATCTTTCTATTCAGGCTGGTACATGGATTAACCCACACATTATGCCATAATAAGACCGGGGCTGATTTGATGATGTCCGTAACATATGGCAGGGCCACTTCCGTGTGTGCCACATAAGTTGCCGTACTCTTTGGGACGGCCAGTAGGTACCGTAAAAATCGATTCTCAATACGTTGTATAGCCCCACTGGCTCGATCCCCCAGAGACCAGCCCCATATATCCCGGTAGAAACACATTTGACCTTAAAAGTCTGCAGTAATTCCCTTATTGATCTACCACCTAGTTTTTTAGCAAAATTTACCAGGGCAGCAGAGGCTCTGGTAAATGCCAGAGCCCTGGCAGTTACTGCGGTTTCCATGAGCCCTTTCTCTCAAACTGTACACCCAGGTAACAGAAACTGTCGGCAAGCTCTACCCGTCTACCGTCCAAGGAGATCAGACAGGGTGTTCTTCGTTTCTTGGGACCACAAGACATGGTGTAAGTCTTAGAAACGTTTACGCGGAGACCTCTATTTTTCATGAATTCTGCGAATTTCAACACCGCTTTTTGTAGGCCAACCTTAGTCTGGGACAGGATTGCCGCGTCATCTGCGTAGAGAAGTATGGGAATGGGCGACCCATTTACTGTAGGGTAATCGTGGTAGGCTTCAGTCAGGATGGCTCCGATCTTGTTTATGTATAGAGTAAAGAGCAGGGTAGCAAGAATGCACCCCTGTCTTACTCCTCTACGGATACTAAACATGTCGGAACACTCCCTCATCCTACCGAATCTGACACGTGCACCAGCCCCAATATAGAGCTCTCTAATAAAGGTAAGATTATGATTGTCCAGACCAATGTCCATTAAAGTTTGCCACCTCATGCCATGGTTCACACAATCAAATTCTGAGCTAAGGTCTACAAATTTTATAAAGAGATTGCTTTTTTTTGGCATAAATGTACTTAGCTGTTATTAGAGCTTAGTTTAGTCCCTGTTCGACTGTCCCTCTTCCTGTCCTAAACCCATATTGCAGGTTGGAAAGTATCTCTTTTTCAAGTTCAAGAATTTGTATAGCGCACTACTCACCCAGAGGGTCTCAAGGCGCTTGGGGAGGGGGTTCATTATTTATCGAATAGCCAGGTTTTAAGTTCTTTTCTGAAGGAGATATGGTTCTGTGTAAGGCGGAGGTGAGTGGGGAGTGAGTTCCAGGTCTTGGCTGCCAAGTAGGAGAAGGATCTACCTCCCATGGTGGATCTTTGGATACGCGGCACTGCGGCTAGGGCTTGATTGGAGGATCTTAGTTGGCGGGAGGGTGTGTAGAAGGACAGTCGAGTGTTGAGGCATTCGGATCCTAATTTGTAGAGGGCCTTAAGTGCGTGGGTGAGGAGACGGAACGTTATTCTCGTGTTGACGGGGAGCCAGTGGAGTTCTTTCAGGTGGCCGGTAATATGGTCTTGGCGAGGGATGTCCAAGATGAGTCTCGCTGATGCGTTTTGGATGCGTTGGAGTTTGTTCTGTAATTTGTCTGTGATTCCGGCATAGAGGGTGTTTCCGTAGTCTAGTCGACTTGTGACCAGTGCATGGGTGACAGTCTTTCTTGTCTCGGAGGGGATCCAGCAGAATATTTTTTTGAGCATAAGAAGTACGTTGAAGCAGGAGGATGAGACGGCGTTGACTTGTCTGGTCATCGAGAGTGAGGAGTCCAGGATGAAGCCAAGGTTACGTGCGTGGTCTGTGGGTATGAGTGCTCTGCCCAGAGCCGAAGGCCACCATGAGTCGTCCCAGGCAGAGGGGGATGATCCTAGGATGAGCACCTCCGTTTTGTCTGAGTTAAGTTTTAGGCGGCTGTTTTTCATCCATTCGGCTACTTCTTTCATGCCTTCGTGAAGATTGATTTTGGTGGTGTTAGGGTCTTTGGTGAGGGAAATGATCAGCTGGGTGTCGTCAGCGTAGGAGATGATGTTAAGGTTGTGTTGACGCACGATGGATGCGAGTGGACTCATGTAAACGTTGAAGAGGGTGGGACTGAGTGATGATCCTTGTGGTACACCACAGATGACTTCGGTGGCCTCTGATTTGAATGGGGGAAGTCGGACTCTCTGAGTTCTCCCAGTTAGGAACGAGGTGATCCAGTCCAAGGCTTTCCCTTGTATGCCGATGTTGCTGAGGCGTTGTATGAGTGTGCTGTGACAGACTGTGTCGAAGGCGGCGGAGAGGTCGAGTAGGATGAGGGCCACTGTTTCTCCGTTGTCCAGTAGTGTTCGGATATCGTCTGTAGCTGCGATGAGGGCTGTCTCGGTGCTGTGTTTGGCTTGAAAGCCGGACTGTGAGGGATCGAGGGAGTTGTTGGATTCAAGGAAGGCGGCAAGCTGGCTATTGACGGCCTTCTCAATGACTTTGGCAGGGAATGGGAGGAGGGATATGGGGCGGTAGTTTTTAAGTTCAGAAGGGTCTGCTGTGGGTTTTTTCAGGAGGGCGCTGACTTCGGCGTGTTTCCAGCTTTCAGGGAAGGTAGCAGAGTTGAAGGAGCAGTTGATGACATCACGGAGATGGGGTGCGATGATGGAGTCTGCTTTGTTGAAGATGTGGTGGGGACAGGGATCAGTTGGCGAGCCAGAGTGGAAGGAGTTCATTAGGCGGATGGTGTCATCAATGGTGATTGGGTTCCAGGCGCTGAGGTTGTTAGAGGGCGGTTTAGGTTCAAAGGGGGGTGGAGAGGGTTGTTCGTTGGAAATGTTCTTGAAGCGGTTATGTATGTCGGCAATTTTGTTGTAGAAGAAGGAGGATAACGAATCGCAGAGGTCTTGGGAGGGGGTGATGTCGTTTGAGGCTGTGGTGGGGTTGGTGAATTCTTTGACGATGTTGAATAGTTCCTTGCTGTTATGGGCGTTGTTGTCGAGACGATCCTTGAATGCTGATTTCTTGGTGGTTCGAATCAGTTGGTGGTGTTTGCGGGAGGTGGTTGGGTTTTTTCTCCATTTTTTCTCGAGAGTACGGCATAGCTTCTTGGATTTTTTAAGTTCATCGTTGAACCAAGGGGCCTTTTTGCTGTCCTGTTTGTTGTGATGGTTTTTCAAGGGTGCTAATTCATCAGCGCTGTGAGTGATCCATTGTTTGAGTTTGGTGGCAGCTTTGTTTGGGTCCGATGAGAGGGCGGGTGGGTTTTGGTTGAGCGATGTGAGGAGTTGGTCGGTGGTGATTTTGTTCCAGTTTCTTTGAGGAATAGGTTGTGGGGGGTTGTGGGTCGAGGTGGTTTTGTAGCTGAAGTGAACACAACTGTGGTCCGTCCAATGGAGAGCTGTGGTGCGATCGAAGGAAATGTATTTGCTGGAGGTGAAGATTGGGTCGAGTGTGTGTCCGGCTACATGGGTAGGGGTGTCAACAAGCTGTTTGAGTCCGAGATTGGCCAGGTTGTCAAGAAGGGTGGTGGTGTTGCTGTCGTTTTTCTTTTCCAGGTGAAAGTTGAGATCTCCTAGTAGAATGTAGTTCTCGGAGGCGAGGGCATGTGGGCTGATGAAGTCAGTGATGTCTTCGCTGAATTGTTTACGGGTTCCTGGGGGCCTGTAGATGAGGGTACCTCTAAGTGTGGTCCTACGGTCGGTGTGGATCTGGAAGTGGAGGTGTTCGGCGGTTGTAAGGTTATCGTCGAAGTTGGTCGGGATTTTGATGTTGTTCTTGTGGACGATGGCAATGCCTCCTCCAGTTTGATTGCTGCGGTCTTTTCGGGTGATCTTGTAAGTGTCCGGGATGGCTATGGCGATGTCGGGTGTTGATGATGCGTTCATCCAGGTTTCTGTAAGGAAGGCGATGTCCGGTGAAGCAGTGTCGAGTAGGTCCCAGAGTTCAGTAGCGTGTTTGTGGACCGAGCGGGTGTTCAGCAGGATGTACTTCAGATGATTAGAGTCGGAGCTGGGTTTGGGGGTAATGGAAATGGTATGGATCTTGATGCTGGTAAATTTGCAGGAGAGGCAGGCAAAAGGACCGTGGGTACGTCCTGGGGCAGCTTCGTAGCATTGTGGTGTGCGTCCGGGGTTAAGGGGTAGGAGGGTGGCGGCGTCATACGTTATGCGGGAGGAGTGCGGTTTGCGGGGGCCAGGGGGTCTGGCGCTGGGCGCGGTCCAGGCGCGGACGGGCGCAGACGGGCTTACCTTTGGCGCACCTTCGGCGCAAATGGGGCGCGACCGCTGCGCATGAACGCTGCACGCAAAAACATCTGTCATATATGGATGGTGAAGGGGGCGGGGGCGAGGGAGTGTCCGCTGGGAGGCGGGGAGGAGACACGGGCCAGGAATGGACACAACAACAACAAAATGGCTTCTAAAACAGAAAGCGAAACAGGGCACAGCCGAGGACCGGCAATTAATACAATAGCAGGCTACGGCAATTTAGATTCCAACAATGCAGCGCTAACGTGCACAAAACGTACAATTTCGATTTTTCAATAAGCAGGCTATGTTACTTTTAATTTGGCAATGCGGCGCAGGAGGGCACTAATAGCGCTTTGCAGGCTACGATACCAGGGACTGTGCGAATGCGCGCGGTCACGGGTCCAGCAGGGTAGCAGGCAGCAATGAGGCACACAATCAGGCAGCAAGTGCGGGAGCGTGGGTGAGTGACCGCTTCGGGGCAAGCCCAGGTGGTCTTCCAACCAGTCCTGGATTCGGGCTAGAATGATCCTACCTGCGACCTTCATTAGGCCATCGAGTAGAGAAATTTGCTGATAGCAGGCAGGATCATTCCTGTCCCCCTTTTCATAAATCGGGACAACTACTGCCTCCGACCAGGTGGCAATGAAACCAATTTTATTTGAAGAGTTCAGTACTCTAGTCAGCACGGGTGCCCAGAGGTCAGGTGTGCTCTTAAAGATGTCAATAGGGACACAGTCCGGCCCCGGGGCCTTACCCGCCGGACTTTCTGATAAAGCCTTGATCACCTGTTCCATCATCTAAGTCTTCGCACTGTGGGTCAGGTAAGTCGAAGCACAAGAAGAAGTCGAAGAAGTATCGTCTCTCTTAGAATTCTCCCCATCGTTCTGCTGACGCGACAAGGGATGCGGGTGGTGGCACTCCCGCGGCTCTGCGTGCGGAGCCTGAATGGCCGACTCAGTTTCCCTCCCTTCCTGGGATCTGGAGTGACCCCTGTTCTGCTTTGTCAGTTTTACGAGGCAAAGCATGCCATCTTTGGGCAGGCCGCCTCCGCCGGGCACCTTCGGGCCCGCGGACTCGGTTGGGGGTCCCAGGTCTTCTCTGGCGGCGCAATCCGGCCCCGGTGCCGCAGGGCCCCCATGGATCCAGACCTGGATCCAGGTCGGCGCCGGTTGACCTCATTACACGGCACCACTTCCTGCGTCACCGCACTCGACACTGGTTGTGCCCCTGGCTGGCGTCAACCCAGGCCTCCATCCTGATGTGGACACAGAGTCGGACCGGCGTCGCCCGATGCCGGATCCGGCACCGAGTGGTGTCTTTGTGCCATCGTTCACTCCTGGGGTCCCTTTTAGCCCAGATTGGCACCCAGAGGACGAGGAGTAGGACTGGGCATAGTCCGGTGACCCTCTGACTGACCAGTTAGATTATGAACCGGACTGGAGAGAGGACCTGGGGGATGCCAGTGGTCTCGATACCTCCCCTGACTTTGGCATGTTGTCTCCTCCTACTGTGGCTACAGAGGAGGGAGGTTCCTATGCAGTGGTGTTGTGTAGGGCAGCTGAGGCACTCCACCTCTAGCTCCCTACATTGGCGGTCAGGACTGACCTCCTGACAGAGGTGCTTCAACCGCAAGCAATCTCTTCAGAGCCCCTGCTGCCGTTTAATGTAGCCCTAACCGACCTCCTTTTGGGCACCTGGTCCAGGCCCAACACAGGGGTTCCCGTGGCTAGGATGATTGCCCGACGCCACCGCCCGGCCCCGGGCAACCCCACTTTCCTCTCCCAACCCCCACTTCCTGACAGCTTGGTGGTTCAAGTCTCTACCTCTAAGAACGCATTCCCTAACACTCCACCAAATCCAAGAAGCTGAATCATCTTGGAAAGAAGATTTTTTCTTACGTCAGCTTGGGACTGTTGCCGGTAAACAGTGCATGTCTATTGGGCTGTTGTTCCCACTCTGTGTGGGATACGGTTGCGGAGGTCCTGCCTCCGGGTCTGGAAGAGGCCCGGACCGTACTCTCCCAGGCTGTTTTCGCTGGGAGGAACGCAGCAAAGTTTACCATCCGTTGTGGGCTGGATACCGCCTGCTCTCAAGGCAGGACGATTTTCTCATCGGTAGTCTTTCAAGGCTACGCCTTGGTGAGATAGACTGGCTTTTCTGGGGATGTCCAGAGCACCCTTATGGACATGCCCTTGGATGGCTGTTGCCATTTTGGCGACAAGGCAGACAACGCTCTAGAGTGTTTCAAGGACTCAGGGGCTACGGCCAAGTCCTTGGCCCTCTCCAACTGCTCTGCGCAGTCTGCTTTTCACCTCTTTCCTGGCTATGGAAGGGGTGCCCCACTACATCCCGCCCAGAGCCACAGCGGACGCAAGCTCCACAATCCTCGTGCGGCCGGGGACGTGGGGACCACCACCGTGGTTCTGGGGGCCAGCGAGCAGGCCATTCCACCAACCCCCACTCTGCCTTTGCCTCCAAACCTTCCTAGTCCGACATTTCAGGCTCATCAATCGCCAGTGGGTGGCAGGATCCGCCATCACGTCAGACAGGTAGGTTGTGCAGATAGTCTGAAGGGGCTACTCCCTCTCCTTCGAGGCTACACCTCCAGCCATGCCACATCCCGTCCTGTCGGCTCACCGGCGGTACCTGCGGTTCACTCTAGGCCACAAGCACTTTCGGTTTACTGTGCTCTCCTTTAGCCTTACCAGTGCCCCTCGTGTGTTCACAAAAGTGATGGCAGTGGTCATAGCTCATCTGCACAGATCAGGGGGTTCCCTATCTCGACGACTGGCTGTTGAAGGCGGGCTCGCCCCAGGTTGTCGTCTCCCACCTCCATTTTATGGCCGACCTCCTGCATTCACTGGGATTCTCCATCAACGTGCCAAAGTCACACCTGACCCCCTCTCAGAAGCTCGTCTTCAATAGAGCGGTCCTAGATACAACGCAGTTTCGGGTTTATCCTCCTGAACAGCCAGTCCGGGATATTCGGGCTATGATTCCGATCTTTCAGCCACTATCCCAGGTTTCAGTCAGGATGACCCTGAGGATGCTGGGCCTCATGGACTCCTGCATCCTGCTGGTCTATCATACCAGGTGGCATATGCGGGCTCTGCAGTGGAACCTGAAGTTTCAGTGGGTGCAGCATCGGGTATCTGTCAAATTGCATCCAGATCTCGGAGAGCACTGCACAACCATTGCAGTGGTGGCTCACAAACCAGGATTCGGTCAACAGCAGTGCCCTCTCCACCCCCCACACCCCCCAACCAGAACACACATTGGTAACAGACGCATCCCTTGTGGGATGCGGCAGCCACACGGGGAATCAGGAGATCAGAAACCTCTGGTCACCGGAGGAGTCCGGGCTCCACATCAATCTTCTGGAGCTTCGGGCGCTCCGTCTTTCACTCAAAGCATTCCTTCCCTCTGTCCGGGGAAGAGTAGTGCATGTGTTCACAGACAACACCACCGCCATGTGGGTACTCCAACAAACTAGGCGGGGTGGGGTCGTGGACTCTGTCAGGAGACCTTCCACCTCTTGACATGGCTGAAACATCAGGGCATATCCCTGGTGGTTCAACACCTGGTAGGTTCTCTGAACGCCAGGGCGGACGAACTCAGCCACAGGAGCATGATGGATCACGAGTGGCATCTTCACTCAGAGGTGGTGTAAGGTCTCTTTCAGCAGTGGCGAGAGTCTTGGTTAGATCTACGCCGCCAAAGAGAACGTGCAATGTCAGCAATTCTGTGCGTTGGCATTTCCAAGGTGGCACTCGCCAGGCGACGCTTTTCATCACACGTGGAGTTGCGGTCTTCTATACGCTTTTCCGCCTGTACTATTTCTGCCCAGAGTGCTGAAGAAGATCAAGCGCAAACGGGCTTGTGGCTCCGGATTGGACATGAAGAGTCTGGTATCCTGAGCTGCTCAACAAGGCCATCGAGCCTCTGATCAGACTGCCTCTTCGGGAGGATCTTCTGTTGCAGCAGCAGGGGACAGTCCTCCACCCGAACCTGTCCAGCCTCCACCTCCTTGCATGGAGACTGAGTGATGGCAGCTGACGTCGTTTGACCTGCCTCCCGAAGTCTGTGATGTAATTTTTGCAGCCAGGCGTCCCTCCACTAAGACGGTATATGCCTGCCGATGGAACAAATGTGTGGCATGGTGCGCAGCAAAGGCTGTGGATCCCATTTCTGCCCCTCTTTCTGAGGTTCTCTTGTTCCTCCTTGGCCCAGCAGAGCTCTGTCTGGGCACTATCAAGGGCTATCTCTCTGCCATTTCTGCCTTTCTTAGGCTTCCTGATAAGCCTTCTCTCCAAGTCCCCGGTTGTAAATAGTTTCTTAACCCCTTCGATGCTCATGACGAGCTCAGCTCGTCATGCAGTACACTGGTCGTGTGCTTATGACGAGCTGAGCTCGTCATGCAGCATGGGGATCAGAATATTTCAGCACCCAGCGGGAATTGCCTTAGCAGCCAAGGTGTTAAAGGGCATTGCTCATCTCTTTCCTCCTATCCCCTTTGTAATGCCTCAGTGGGACTTGAATTTGGTCTTCCTTTGAGCCGCTTCACAACTGTTCTCTCAGTCTCTTAACTCTTAAAACTGCATTCCTGGTATCCATCACATGTGCCCGAAGAGTGAGTGAGCTCCAAGCTCTTATATCCAAGCCTCCTTTTCTGGCTGTACATCCGGACAAGGTTTTCCTACAACCTCGTCCATCCTTTCTTCCCAAGGTGGTCACCTCCTTTCAAATTGGGCAAACCATCACTTTGCCCACCTTCTTTCTGCCTCCTCATCCTTCGAAAGAGGAACAGAGGCTCCACCATCTGGACCCAAGACATGCGCTTTCCTTCTATTTGGTAGCTTGTTTCCTTCCCAGTGTAAGAATTGGCTTTTGTAGTTTGGTTTGCCCTGTTCCCATCATGCACTGGGACAGGAACAGACTAATTTGCATACAGCCAGGTTCTGAAACTGCGATGGTGCAGTGAGCTAAAAAACGGTGTTGGATCTAGCCCTGATCTCTTGACTGGGTGAGAGTATTCTGTTTAATTCAGAGACTCTGTCCCTCACCACCCCTTGTTGTAAATATTTTTGTCCACCCTAAGCGTGGAAGGGTATACTCAGATGTGAGTCCCTTGCTCATTGCACCATCAGGATTCAAGCAAGCCGGGCCGAAGAGGCTGAAATGCCAGATACCGGTCCCCGGTAGCTTGTTTCCTTCCCAGTGTAAGAATTGGCTTTTGTAGTTTGGTTTGCCCTGTTCCCATCATGCACTGGGACAGGAACAGACTAATTTGCATACAGCCAGGTTCTGAAACTGGGATGGTGCAGTGAGCTAAAAAACGGTGTTGGATCTAGCCCTGATCTCTTGACTGGGTGAGAGTATTCTGTTTAATTCAGAGACTCTGTCCCTCACCACCCCTTGTTGTAAATATTTTTGTCCACCCTAAGCGTGGAAGGGTATACTCAGATGTGAGTCCCTTGCTCATTGCACCATCAGGATTCAAGCAAGCCGGGCCGAAGAGGCTGAAATGCCAGAAACCGGTCCCCGGTAGCTTGTTTCCTTCCCAGTGTAAGAATTGGCTTTTGTAGTTTGGTTTGCCCTGTTCCCATCATGCACTGGGACAGGAACAGACTAATTTGCATACAGCCAGGTTCTGAAACTGGGATGGTGCAGTGAGCTAAAAAACGGTGTTGGATCTAGCCCTGATCTCTTGACTGGGTGAGAGTATTCTGTTTAATTCAGAGACTCTGTCCCTCACCACCCCTTGTTGTAAATATTCCTTCTATCTGGATCGCACCAGACAGTTCCGGGACGATGACCAGCTCTTTGTTGGGTACGTGGGCGCCAAGAAAGGTCGGGCCGTACGCAAGCAGACCATCTGCAGATGGGTCGTTTTGTGTATTAAAGTCTGCTATTCTCTAGCACAAAAGGAGCCTCCAGTGGGGCTGCGCACCCACTCCACCAGGGCGATGGCAGCCACTACTGCTTTGGGACAAGGAGTCCCTCTAAATGACATCTGTCCGGCAGCTACGTAGGCAGTGCTGCACACGTTTACGATACACTACTGCCTGGACAGCCAAGTCCAGAGAGAGTGCTTCTTTGGCCTTTCTGTTCTCCAGGACTTTCTGGTGTGAACTTGGTTCGCAGACCCACCTCCGGGGTTGGTATTGCTGGGGTATCTATTCTAAGGTAAGTAATCTATAACGAACTGTTTCTTTCAGATGAACAAGTTACTTACCTTCGGTAACGATATGTTCGAGGCATATGGGCTGCAGATGGTACATTATGAATAGATCGCCATCTGGTGTTGGGCTCGGATGATTGCACTTTGTTTTTCTCTTGGAGAGTCTTTTGTATCTTGGTGACTCCTCCCTTAGTTGGTAGTGCGCATGGGCATCGGCTCCATCCTTAGATTGTTTTTTTCCGCCATCGGGTTCGGATGAAGATCGTGACGCTCCAGATCAACTTCAGAAGAAAGTGATTTTTCGGCGCGTATTCCCTTTCCAATTCGACGGTATTGTTATCGAACGCGTTCTTTTCCATTCCGACGCGTTACAAATTCAAAATAGAAGAGAAAAACTTGGATCTACGTCGAAGAACAGGAGACCTTTCTCGACGCAGTCAAGCCCGGAGTCCATGGAAAGGACTCCATTCAAAAAATGTCCATCGTGTGGTGCTAAGTTCCCACACAAGGACCTACACGAGGTGTGCAACCTCTGTCTATCGCCTGAACACGAATCCAGGGACTGCGAAGCCTGCGCAGCATTCTCCTCCAAGCTAACGATTAGAAATCGTCGAGCTCGAAGACACGAGGTTTCCAGAATGCAGGCGGAAGCAATCCCGGAGCTGTTCGGAGACGAACAAATCGAGGAAGAAGAGGACCAGTCGGGGTCGGAAGGGGACCAGTCGGAGGTTGAAGAACTCTTCAAGCAACAAACCGTGAGTGACGACGTCCCCTTACCGAAAAACCGTGCGGTAACGACCCCGCCCTCGGGCCCGGTCAAACCGCTGAAAAAAGTTTCCGACGCCCCGCCCTCGGGCCCGGCAACGAAACCGAAACTGAAACCGAAGCACTCGGACTCCCACCATGTCGGATCCGAGAAAAGGGCGACATCGACTTCGGCACCGAGGCTACATACAAAGGAGAGCTCGGTATCGAAACATTCCATGTCGAAACATAAATATGATTTATCGCCCAAGAGACACTCGATACCCAGAAAGTCGGAATCGAGCAGACATTCGGTGTCGAAAACAACAAGATCTGACGATCGAAAACAAAAACAGCTCTCGGAACCAGGACCCTCGGTACCGATTCAAGAGCAACAAACAGATCCCAAACAAAAGATCTTGTTTATTGATCCACAAACTGGGAAAGTGGTCACTAAGAAGAGAAAGAGTGAACAGTCAGAAGATAAACCTCTTCCTTCAAAAAAGAGAACAATGGGGACGAATATAACTCCTCCTGCTTCTCCTCGTCCTAGAGTCACACCCTCTCCTCCTATTCCTCACAATAGGCCAAATATTCCTACACCTTCCACACCAAGACCAGCTACACCTCAGTCAGATGTAGACAGTGATCTAGGGGAGGGAGAACCTCAAGGGGATGACGAAACTATCCCAGATGAGGAGGATCCATGGGAAAATTACGATGTAGGGTCAGATGAGGACAACGACCCAGAGCTATATCCCTCAAAGCCTTCACCACCTGATGATAACACAGGTTTTGTGCAGCTCATTAATAGGGCAGCAAAATATCACAAACTAGATATGCATACAGAACCTCAGATAGAGGATTTCTTGTTAGAGACTCTACCTAGTGCACAGAGAACATCAGGTACTCTTCCTATGCTGAAGGGTCTTCTTACTCACACAGAGGAAATATTCGAAAACCCAGTGAGAGCCAGGGTGTTAAACCCAAGAATCGATAAAAAATACAAAGCGGCTCCAAAGGACCCAATATTTATTAGAGGGCATGTACCTCTAGACTCGCTGGTGGTCTCAAACGCTCGTAAAAGAGCAAACTCATTATCTACAGGAGAGGCTCCTCCACCAGATAAAGAGTCGAAGTTAATAGATGCATCAGGCAAAAGAGTAGCATCACAGGCAGCGAATAGCTGGCGTATAGCCAATACACAAGCACTACTCGCACGTTACGACAGGGCACATTACGATGAGTTAGAAAAACTTCTCACACATCTTCCAAAAGAACATCAGAAGAAGGCAGACCAATTAATACAGGAAGGTAAAATAATAACCAATACTTCCATTAAGTGTGCATTAGACGCAGCAGACACTGCAACAAGGTCTATTAACACTAGTGTCATGCTAAGAAGGCACGCATGGCTTAGAATCTCAGGATTCAAACAAGAAGTACAAACAGCCCTACTGAACAAACAATTTGATCAGAAGACATTGTTTGGTTCAAGTACAGACAAGACATTAGAAAAGATGAAGAAAGATACGGAAACGGCTAAGTCAATGGGAGCATTGCAACAGCCAACACACAGAGGTTCCTTTCGTAGATCCACCTATAGAGGGGGCTCAAAAAACACAGGAACGAATCAGCAATCCACATCTTTCACACCAACATCACCCAGAGGTAATTCAAGAGGTAGTTACAGAGGTAACAACAATAAGGGTAGAGGCCGCGGAAATAATAACAACCGCAACGCCTCAACACCAAAACAGTGACTTCATAGAACTCCCCCCAGACCACATAACACCGGTCGGGGGACGTCTATCACAGTTCCTACCTGTCTGGGAAAACATCACGTCAGACAAGTGGGTGAGACAAATTATCCAACATGGTTATTGCCTAGAACTCACAGCTACCCCACCAAACATCCCCCCCAAACAGCGTCCAATAAGTCAAGATCATCTGACATTGTTAAGAGAAGAAGTTATAGCACTTCTACAAAAGCATGCAATAGAGAAGGTCCCAAAGGATCAACAAGGAACAGGAGTATACTCTCTATACTTCCTGATCCCCAAAAAGGACGGGTCCCTAAGACCAATATTAGACCTCAGACCTCTCAATGCTTACATAAATTCGGAGCACTTCCACATGGTCACGCTCCAACAAGTACTCCCTTTACTGAAGAAAGGGGACTTTCTTTCTACACTGGATCTAAAAGACGCTTACTTTCATATCCCAATTCACAAAGCCCACAGAAAATACCTAAGGTTTGTGTTAGAAGGACAACACTATCAGTTCAAAGTCCTTCCGTTCGGTGTCACAACAGCACCGAGAGTTTTTACAAAATGCCTAGCTGTGGTGGCAGCACACCTAAGAAGACAACAAATACATGTCTTCCCATACTTGGACGATTGGCTAATAAAGGCCAAATCAAAGGAAGAATGTCTTCACAACACACAGAAGACAATTCAATTACTGCACCACCTAGGGTTCACGGTGAACTACAAAAAATCACACCTGCAACCAAACCAGATCCAGCAATACCTGGGGGCTACAGTAGACACAGAAAAGGCAATAGCATACCCCAACCCAATCAGAGTACAGACAATGGTCGGGTTAATACAAAGATTTCAACCACAACACTCACTACCAGCACGAGTGTTTATGCAACTATTAGGCATGATGTCCTCCTGCATACTGCTAATACCACATGCCAGACTACAAATGCGCCCACTACAAGAGTGTCTAGCGACACAGTGGAATCAGGCTCAAGGTCAGATTACAGATCTGGTGTTGGTAAACGACCGGACGTATCGCTCTCTGAAGTGGTGGAACACAAAAAACATTTCCAAGGGACGGTCGTTCCTAGAGCCAATTCCACAAGTAATAATAACAGCGGACGCATCGCTCTCTGGATGGGGAGCGCATATGGACAAATACACAGTACAGGGGAAGTGGAGTGTGCAGCAAAAGAAACTGCACATCAACTACCTAGAACTATTAGCAATATTTCTAGCACTAAAAGCTTTCCAAATGCAAATAACAAACAAAGCAGTCCTGATCAGAACAGACAACATGACTGCAATGTATTATATTCAAAAACAGGGGGGGACACACTCTCTCCAACTGTCCAAACTAGCACAGGACATATGGAGATGGGCCATTCCTCAAAAGATCTACCTGTTAGCGGAACACCTACCAGGAATTCAAAATCAAATAGCAGACATCCTAAGCAGACAGTCAGAACAAGTACACAAATGGGATCTGCACGACCAAATACTACAGCCATTCTTCCAAAAATGGGGGCAACCAGAGATAGATCTGTTTGCAAATCATCAGAACGCAAAATGCAAACAATTCGCATCCAGGTACCCACACCAAAGGTCCCAGGGCAATGCACTGTGGATAAATTGGTCCAACACATTTGCTTACGCGTTCCCTCCTCTACCACTAATTCCATTACTGGTGAGGAAACTGCAGCAACACTCAATGACAATGATACTAGTGGCACCCACGTGGGCAAGACAGCCGTGGTTCACCTCGCTGCTACAACTCTCACAAGTACCACATCAAAAGCTAAGGTTATTACCCATGCATCTTACACAGAACCATGGAGAAATAATGCACCCAGATCCCAAACAACTGAACCTAGCGATCTGGCTCCTGAGGTCATAGAGTTTGGGTATTTAGATTTACCACCAGAATGCATGGAAATCATTAAACAGGCAAGACGTCCTACCACCAGAGCATGCTACGCAGCAAAATGGAAGAGGTTTGCTATACACTGTAACAGTAAGCACATCAACCCTCTGGACGCATCCACTAAACAAATCATTTGCTATTTATTACACTTACAGCAATGTAACCTAGCATATACCTCTATCAGGGTTCATCTAGCAGCCATAGCGGCGTACCTACAAAACAGGCAACACCTGTCACTGTTTAAAGTACCAGCAATTAAAGCTTTCATGGAAGGACTCAAAAGAGTCATTCCACCAAGAAGACCACCTTCCCCAGTCTGGAATCTCAACATAGTGCTTACCAGACTAATGGGGCCACCCTTTGAACCTATGCATAGGTGTGAAATACAATTCCTCACATGGAAGGTGGCCTTCCTCATAGCTATCACGTCACTTAGAAGAGTAAGTGAACTGCAGGCTTTTACGATTCAAGAACCATTTATGCAGCTACACCAAAATAAAGTGGTTCTTAGAACAAACCCAAAATTCTTACCCAAGGTTATTTCAGCGTTCCACATCAATCAGTCAGTGGAATTACCGGTTTTCTTTCCAAAACCACAAACAGTAGCGGAAAGAGCCCTACATACACTGGATGTTAGAAGGGCCATATTGTACTATATAGAAAGAACACAAACTTTCAGAAACACAAAACAGCTATTTGTTGCGTTTTCTCCCACACATAAAGGCAATCCCATCTCCAAAGCGGGCATTGCCAGATGGATTGTAAAATGCATTCAAATATGCTACTTAAAGGCAAAGAGAACATTAACTGTTCCTCCTAGAGCTCACTCTACACGTAAACTAGGAGCATCTATGGCATTTCTGGGAAACATTCCACTAGATGACATATGCAAAGCGGCTACCTGGGTTACACCGCACACATTCACAAAACACTATTGTGTAGATGTGCACACAACACAACAAGCTAGAGTGGGACAAGCAGTATTAAAAACATTGTTTCAGACAGTTGCAACAGACACGGGCGACCACCGCTAGGGAGAGAACTGCTGTATAGTCTATTCATAATGTACCATCTGCAGCCCATATGCCTCGAACGGAATATGCTACTTACCAGTATGCATCTGTTCTTGGCATAGAGGGCTGCAGAGTGGTACATGCCCTCCCAGCCTCCCCGGAAACCTGTGTCTGTTCCCACATTATCTTATTTAGATACACTTACATGGGCACTCTTATCTGTATTCTACTATACTACTCCATCTAACCCTACTATGGCAAAACAATCTAAGAATGGAGCCGATGCCCATGCGCACTACCAACTAAGGGAGGAGTCACCAAGATACAAAAGACTCTCCAAGAGAAAAACAAAGTGGAATCATCCGAGCCCAACACCAGATGGCGATCTATTCATAATGTACCACTCTGCAGCCCTCTATGCCAAGAACAGATGCATACTGGTAAGTAGCATATTCCATCTGTTAGAAACATAGGTTAGGTATAGATCCATACCACCCCACCCATCCTCCCTGTTCTGTGAACTGATTTCTAGGGTTAAGGCCATCCTTTTGGGGCCCTAGTTTTGTGCACCAGTGTTCAGTGTCTTGTATGGCTCTGCGTTTCTGGCGCAGAAAGTTGTGTACAGAACTGAGTCGGCACGCAAGGGTGGCACCAAAGTAGCTACCGTGGCGTCATCCCAGCGACCACGACGCCAATGACTGAGGCGGAGCCGACCGACTCCACCTTCCGACGCTCAGAAGTACTGCTGACGAAAAAACTTTCCTGATCCAATCTGATGCCTGGGGGTGATTCTAAGGTAAGGAATCTATAACTAACCTATGTTTCTTACAGATATATCGTTACCGATAGGAAGTAACTTGTTCATTATCAGCAAAGAAATGCAGATAGGATTTCACAAATGAAAATGCAGAATCAACCATGCTTTCTAAATTGTGTACTAAACCTGGAGGTGAACACTTTGTGCTCTTGAAAACGTATTAAACGGCTCAAAGAAAAAAAATACAGAATTCTTCTGCATATTCGACCAGAATTCAAAACGAAGTTATGCATTAATCAATACATTTATGAGAAAGTTTTGTAAAATCTCGTCATAATTCCAAGTCCAAATTTAGCTTGTGCAAGTCAACGGCGTTTCGACCTTCATGACTGGAGTTTATCAGCAGAACATAAACAACACAACTTTGGATGATAGCTTTCTTTGAAGGTTTTGTAGGTACATGGAAGGATTCTGACAAGCCTTGAGAATCCAGTGGCCAGGGCAACAGTCGGCGGTTCACGTCCCCAAGTGTACGGATGTCTGGGATGGGATCGTTACAAGGGGTTCCAAACCACAAATGAACTAGTAGAGGGGCTCCCTCTGGAGGGATGGGAGTGAAATTGCTCAATTCAGAAGATACTCTGGGTACAGGCAATTTAATCGGATGTATGTCACCAGTCAATCACTCAAGCATAAATAGTGTGTCTGCTGCAGTTGGGACCTCAATCCCAACAATGGGTAGTGTAGTAGTTATCTCCACGGGGGCTCGACTGAAGGATCAGTTGGCGAGTCTAACCTAGTCCGGACTTGTCGACTGATCTTTGTGAATGCAGATGAGTTCTCTTTCACACCCACGCTTTCTGTGTTTGTGGTTGTCTATAGGGAAAGCATAAAGTGTAGCTGTCTCCATTCGAGAAGTGTATTGGAGACATGCTCTAAGGCCCACAGAGCAGAGAAATATCCACTTTCTAAAAGTGCATTTCCAAAACGGTAATGTCAAATCCAACTTTACCAGTAAAGAGGATTTATCATTACCATTCCAAGTATGAGGCATGATGCAGCTATTCCTTTCTAATCAGGAATTACAGCTCAAGTGTTTAAGGAATTCCCAATGCTAGCCTATGAGAGAGTAGGCCTCACAGTAGTGAAGTATTGTTTTAGTTGTTTGTCACTACCAGGACATGTAAAACTTTAAAGTACATGTCCAAACTTTGAGTTACACAGCACCCTGCCCTTAGGGCTACCTACTGCCTACCTTAGGGTTGTCTTATTTGTAATAAAAGGAGAATATAAGGCTTGGCAAGTGGTTTTAAATGCCAAGTCGAAGTGGCAGTAAACTGCACACACAGGCCTTGCAATGGCAGGCCTAAGATAGGTTTGAAAGGCTACCTGTTCGGGTGGCACAGCCAGTGCTGCAGGTAGATTATAGGTCCTGGGTATAGGGTTTACCACTT
Organism: Lissotriton vulgaris; assembly: GCF_964263255.1. NCBI lineage: Eukaryota > Metazoa > Chordata > Amphibia > Caudata > Salamandridae > Lissotriton > Lissotriton vulgaris. The sequence continues at coordinate 511,286,334 of NC_141699.1, forward strand.
TACAAGGGACTTATTAGTAACCTAACTATGCCAATATTGAATACACTGAAGTAGTGTGGCTCACTGGTTAGAGGCGGCAGACCCGAGAGCAGAGGATGGCCCGGGACCAGGGTTCGATTCCCGGCGCGGCAGGTTTCTGGACCAGGGTCAGCGGACTCGATAATTCTCTCGCCTCGGTGCCCACTCTGATCAGTGATCACACTCGGCAACTCTGGGCATTAGCTTGCCTCATCTTCACTAACGGCCCCACCAGACCGCCGGGGATGCCTGGTCTCACCCTGGAGATACCCATTAAGGGACCATCTCTCAGGGAAGCCAGGAAGGGTTTCGCAGCGGTCGAAGCGCCTTGGGACCCTACGGGTAAGTAGTGCGCTATATAAATGCCTATACATTTACATTTACACCAATGTCCCCATATTTAGTGGAAAAGCACATGAACTTTAGCCCTAGTTAGAAGTTGTAAAGTGCTTAGTCCTAAGGCCAACAAAAAGATATAGCAAAGAGAGAAGGTAAGCAGCCAAAATGTTTGTGGTAGACCACCCTAAGGATGACCAGTATAACATCAATATATGATGGGAATGAACAATCGCAAATAGAAGGGGATCAACATAGCATCCCATGCTATAGATAAGTGGTATATCCTTAGGCAATAAAAGACAGCAACCCCTCTCCCACAGGTGTGGGTGAAATCCCATAACAGTGATGGCAGACCATGAAAAGCTGAACAGTAAAATAAGCAATCCGCTACAAATACTCAATGATATATAGGGTCCGTTATTATCGAAATCCCGGGACCTTCGTCTGGGCGTACCCTGCGCACTTAGGGCAAGAAAGCATAAGACACACAGATGGGCGGAATGCAGAGCAAATCAAATATTTAACGCCAGACTATAGATCTGGGTTCAATCCATTGTTCTTTTGCTCACCATGCCACCCCAGCTTATAGCAATATGCAAATCAGTCGACCCTGTGCCTCATGGCAACAGTCCGGCCCGAACGTCTAAGCCAGGTCTTCCCTGTACAGGAAACCAGCATCCTGGGACCGGTTTCAGGGCCTCACCCCTCATCAGCCAGGCTAACTTGAGTCCAGTGACACAGTGAGCCCAGGACCCACATCTGGGCATACTCGGCGCACTTAGGGCGAGAAAGCAAAAGACACACAGATATTGGACGGAATGCAGAGCAAATCAAACATTCACTCCCAGTCAATAGTTCTGGGTTAAATCCATTGTTCTTTTACTCACCATGCCACCCCAGTTTCGGTCAGCAATAGCTCTCAAGTGCATTCAAAGTGCACCACAGTACTCCAGTCTCTGCTCCATCTCCCTTGCTGGATGGGATTACCTTTTCCTGTATAAAGCACCTTCTGCCATGCTGTCATTCGTTCTTTACATGGTATCAGTGTATTTAAAGCGCTGTCTGGTGCTCTTGCAATAGTTGTTTATTTATTTTCTGTACCCAGCCCAGTTGTGTGGAGAGGAAGTGAATGAGGTTAACTACAGCAGATGATGAAAAGCAGAAATAATAATTGCATACTGTGGGATCTTTTTATGAATCACATTATCTCAGAAGGGGAAGCGGCAGAGCAATGAGGAGTCAGCAGGAAGATATAGAATCCACCAGTAACTGTTGCTGGAGGTAACTGCTTTTTATGATTCTGCTTTTTCTAGATCTTTCATATTATGAAAGAGTTCCTAAGAAATGCCACACCGTTACTCTACAAAGTGGACACTAAGTAGCAATGATTAACCAAGGAATCGGTGCAACAGAGTCCTAGTGAAATATCAATCACTGCATGACTTGTCAGGTGGTAATGTTTGACAAAGATATACAGTGAAGACCAGCTGGCCACCTGGATAGTATCAGCCACCAGGGAGCACCTGGTAAGAGCATGAAAAGCTGACCTGGACCTCATAGAGGGCACACAAATGCAAGCTGCAAAGTCATTCTTGGCCTAGCCATAGCAAACCTTAATACATAGGATAGCACAACATGAAGTAGTGCACTTGGCCTTCTAGCAGTAAAACAGATAAATTATCATCCAGCCTCTGTGGTCATGTATGGTCAGCTTTGTAAGAGATGGTACACCTAGGGTCCACTTCTTTAGAAGGAGAGAGTGGTGAAAAGGATGGAGGAGTTATAGACTTTTCTATGTGGAAGGCAAACGCAAACTTCAACAGAAAGGATGTACAAGCAGGGAGAAGCATCCTATCTAGGTAAAACAAACTGTAAATTGTGGCAGGATTACCATGGCCTGCAGCTTGCTACCCTTAAGTGCTGAAGACAGAAGTAATGACTACCGGTATAACAGTTTTAAAAGGCAGCAGATAAGTAGAACTAAGCATCAGTTTGAACAGTGATTTTATTAAATTTAGGCCCTGTAGCGCAACAATAAAGGTCATGGGTGAATTCAAATGCAACAAATCTTGTAAGAATATTCTCCCTAAGTGCCTGACTAAGAAACTCTGGCCTGGAAGACACATGAAGGGCAGATAGCATTTCACGGTAGAGACTGGCAGGTCCAAATAGACCTCCTGCAATCGACCAGCACCTCGCTGATCAGGGCAGCAATTATTCACAACCACAGGCTGCACGAGCTCATGTATTGACATCCTAGAAAAGTGAGCCGAGCTGCCCGAGATACTAGGGGACATGGTAATGTTAACCAGGGGCAAGGGGGAACCACCAACGTCTACGAACAGATCCCCCAAGTGAACGTTAGGGACCAAACCGCCTACGGACTCCAAAGGAGATAATAGCCCAATTTTTAACCCAGAATGAAAGAAAACTAACGAAGGGCAAAGAAGCGCAAACACCCTGGTAACCCAAAGAAAAAGGTAAAGGAAAGAAGCTAAACGACACCCCACAAATTGCCGACTTACAAGAAGCAACAGCACCCAAGGAGAACACTGAGGGGGTAGCAGGAGCAAGGGTAGAAGCCCCCTGACCAGGAGGGTAAAGAAAAAGCAGAAAAAACAGCTGACAAGATTGGAAACTGAAAGATCAGTCATGCCGGCAATGCTGAACAGTCACAGCCCTGGGGAGCAAAGCAATTCAAAGCCACTCTATCCCATCTTCAATTTCAAACAGCAGATGAAGCCATGGGCTACCACAGAAGAAGACGCAAAGGAAAGGACACCCCCTCTCGACACAGGAAGCATCAGGCTGCCCAGCAACTAGCAGGGCCAGCACACAAACTAGAGCGCCCGCCTCCTTGATATCTGTGATGCAGACTGTCCCTAGGGGCATACCATACTCTCCCAGAGGGAGCAGCAGATTAAAGAAAGTTTAGCTGGAACCTGAGACGGGGCATCAGGAAGACAACAGTATAGGACTTCCTACAATCTCTCCTCAAACTTGGGCCCTCACAGCCTCACTTAGGGGGAGGACAAACACTCATTGGAGGCACCAAGGCCAAAGGAAATGAACCCAATCCATGAGGTGTTGCTCTCCCCCAGGTATTTCATGAAAGGCCCGACAACCTCCTGAATAGGTCTAACATCCTCCTGCTTTTTGGACACACAGACACCTTGACCCAGGTCGCATCGGAAAACCTGGAGTGGGTACAGTTTAGGATGCTATGAGGTGACACCCACAGTAGTGGGTCTTAATCATCAGCATCTTCAACAGGCGGTCCTGGTCGAAGCCTGATAGTTCGCCAGCTGGGGTATAGGCATTCCAGTATCCAACCTGCACGTCCTCACCCCCATCAAGAGGGGAGGTGGGGCCCTTCAATCTTGAAAGGAAAAGACAACCACAGAAAAGGAGAGAGATACTGTGATGAACGACCAAGCATCCAGCTAAACATCCGCATCACCCACAGTGATAACAAGTGTAGTGTCCAAATGAGCGAAGCCGAGCAGGTAACTACAGAGGAACTGTGGCAGAAGTATCCATAACCACAGACAAAGATTCTCCAGCACAGGAAGGAGAACGGGGAAAATCGCTGATCACCAACAACTAACCCTTATCTCTTGGAATATTGCAGGCCTATGTAAAATCTCCAGGGACAAGGAAACACGGGACTATCTAGCAAAAGGAGACATGCTATGCCTTCAGGAAACCTGGCAATGTCAACAACTCACTTAGCTGGCTTTTTTTGAACCCCATACAGCCGCCACAGACATTTTTGGTCAGCCGTCAAGAGGCCGGTCTGTTTTCCTAAGCCACGCCTGCAAACTTAAAATCACAGAAAAAAGATTAAAAACTCCTGACATGCAAGTCATGACAATCAAGGGGCTCAGGTGAATCGTCAACCATTCGCTTGCTGTAAATAAACTGTTATATCTACCCAGTGCAAAGCCGAAGGCGGTCTTTTTTTTAAAATTCAGAACACAATTTTATTATGTTGTTGATGAATGACATAGAGGACACTGTCCCCCAATAAACCGGAGGACCAGTGAGCAAGGAACAAGTCATTGCATACAAATGATTCAATCAACATTTTGGACATAAAACAGCCCTCCCGACCTCCCTCTCCCTACCCTCCACCCCGGATCCCGCCCCTATTCCCGCACAGTGTCTACATAGTCCAATTATAACAGCAATCAAGTTACAAGCAGTGTGTACTCCTTATCCCCCAGGTTCAACGAGCAGTTGGTCAATATCAGCGTCCTGTTGCGCAGGCGGCTCCAGCCACAGCCCCCTATAGTCTGCCCATCGCTTCCATATCTTAAAATGCTTCCGGGGGCAGCCCCTGGCCTCAAACACCGGACGCTCCAGCCCCATGCAAAAGTCCAAACCCCTCCTCCACACTTTCAACAAGGGGGCCCTGGGGTCTTTCCAGGCTCGAGCAATATCTCTTTTGGCCACTGTAAGACCGAGGACTAATAGGTGGCGTTTATATATGTTTCCCCCTACCTGTTCCATGATATGTAAGAGGTCAAGCTGCGGCGAGCGGGGAAGGTCCCAGCCCAGCACCTCGGACAAGCAATTCCACACACCTATCCAAAACCTCGATAACTTCTCGCATGACCACACCGTATGTATAAATGTGCCCACTGCACGCTCGCACCGCAAGCACTCAGGGGAGGCAATCAAACCAGCCCTCCACAGTCGGTCCCTGGTATAATAGGCCCTGTGTAGGTATTTGAATTGAATAAAGCGCAATCGCACCGCTATCGCCGCTCCCCTTGGAGCCTCCGGGGCCTCCCTCCAGTCTTCCTCCTCGAATACTCCTATGTCTCCCTCCCACACAATGCGCAGTTTATCTAATGAAGAGGAGCAATGTGTGACTAGGGTCTAATATATGTTAGAAATGTTCTTTTCCTCCAGTTCCCCCATAAACACCTTAGCCTCCAGGGGGCTAAATTCGAGCAGCGAGTCCAGGCTCACCAGGGAGGGGGACAGGGCGTGTCGCAGCTGCAGGTACCTAAAGAATTGGGTTTGAGGCATGTCGTATTCTTCTCTCAATTCCTGAAACGACTTGAGAGTCGTGCCTTTCATGACATGTCCCAATGCCGATATGCTGATGGCATCCCAGCCCCTGAACCCTTGCAAGGAAGCCAGGGCCGGCAACTGTCCATTCTGCCACAGCGGAGTCTCTCTCGTTAATTTATTCCACCACCCCATGCGGCGTAGAGCTCCACGCCACACTCGGAAGACCACTTGGGTAACCATGGGAAGTCTCTTCCTGACGGTCGCCGAATATAAGATGGTGTGCAACGTATCCGGCTCCATCATGTATCTCTCAAGGGCGTAGGCCGGGTCACCTCGGTCCCCATACCACCATTCATTGAGCACCAGCAAGTGAGACGCTTGATAATAGGATAAGATGTCTGATGTCGCGAGGCCCCCACAGTACGTGGAGAGGAAGCAGGTACGAAGCTCCACTCTCGCCACCCCTCCGGCCCAGAGAAACTGGCTTAACGCCGAGTTCACTTGTCGAAACCACTGCGGCGCTATGGGACATGGGTGGTTTTGCAACTGATAGAGGAGGCGCGGAAGGGCCACCATCTTGAATATCGCCGAGCGACCATATATATATATTTTTTTTTAATTAAATTTACACTTTATTGCAATCACAAGTTACATACACAGCCGACATCGCCTACAACCCGGAGGCCGGCGGCAACAAAAAACAGGGGGAAGGGGAGAAGCACCCTCCAGTCCCTGGGTACAGGTAAGGTACACAGCCATAAAGTCCAGTAGTTCTAAGGCCTGGCGGCGAAACTGCAGGAGTAGAACAAGCATGCAGGAGCAACAGTTCGTAATATCTACCGTTGTGTGATCACAGCAAATAAGCAGGATACACCCCCCACAGCGCCAATCATGTCAGACCCAGGGGCAGCATGGCGTGATAGATTGGCAGGATCAAAATAGCCACCTGGGAAGAGCTGCGTTTAAACCCGGAGTCAAGGGCCAGACAAACGGGGACCCAGGGACAGGTGCACAAAGGGGGGAAAAAAAGAACCACCCAGTCAATCGCAAACCCACCCACCCCAAAAAAAAAGAACAAGCCAGACTACCTACACCCGTGCCCACCACCCACCTCCTACTCTGCGCCCCAACCACGAACCCCTCAGTTCAGCTAAGGGAGATAATCAAATGCCCACCAGTGCAGGGTGACGCTCTGGGAAGGGGACTGCAGTTGCCTTGAGTCCGAACAACCGATCCCAGCGACACACAACCCCAAATCTCACAAAAGGAAGGCGTGACTCACCACACTGTCATAACCTCGAAGCATTCAGCCGACACACTCCTCATCCATCGCTGATGCAGCACCCTCCTCCTGCAGCACATCCAGCTCCACACTTTCCGGGTCCGACTCACCATCCTCCCTCGCACTCTGAAACTCTCGAAACAAACCCCAAAAGTTTTTGGGTCTACTCTTTGGTGGCAGGAGCTCACTATACACCTCCGATTGCGTGCAACAGTAAAGCAAGTCTGTTTCCCACCGTTTTCTAGTAGGGACGGGCCCTCGCATCCAGCACAGTGCAATAAGCCGCTTCGCTGTCAGTAACGCCATGTCCGCAAGGCGCCGCATAGCCACAGGAAGAGGTTTGGAAAAACCAAGTAAGGTGAGCGCCGGGTTAGGCACAAGCACTTCACCAAGGATAGTGCTGAGGTCCGCAAAGACCTCAACCCAGTACTTAAGTATGGCGGGACAAGTCCACGCCATATGGAGGAAGTCTGCTGTGTGAAAATGACAACGCTCACACTCCGCTGATTCTCTAAGGCCATACCTATGCAACCTCTCGGGCGTGTAGTAAACACGCTGTAGGAATTAAAAATGTACCAGGCGATGCCTACCGTTTAGCGAGATTTTCCTGGTATTAGTCACACAGTAACGCCACATGTCGTCCGAGATGGGAGATTGGAGGCGACCATATATATTTAGGGGCATTCTGGACCAAGTCTTCATATCCGACCGCACATGGTCCCAGACCGGCACCACATTGCGGGCCCATGCCACTCCAGGGAAATCGGTCAAGAAGACACCCAGGTATTTAATACCGCCAGCCGCCTCCTGCAGCGCCGACGCCCAGGGTCCCCTCCCCTCCCGTTCCCCCAGCACCCACAGCGTGGATTTTTGCACGTTTAGGTGTAAGCCTGACACCTCCCCAAATATACGCATTATCTCAAGGACTCTAGGCCCTGACCGATTTATGTCTATAAGGAAGAAGAGGACGTCGTCCGCGTAGAGTGCGATTCGATCAGATGGTCCCATCTCCCATTTAAGTCCGCGCAGCTGTGCGTCCATCCGCACCCACGCCGCCAGCGGCTCCATGGCCAATGCAAATAAATAGGGTGAGAGAGGGCAGCCCTGTCTGGTACCCCGGCCGATAAAGAACGGGTCTGATACCGCACCCGCCACTCTCACAGACGCCGTCAGATCCGTGTACAGCAGCTGCAGATAGCAAAGGAAGCGAGGCCCAAGGTTCAGGCGGGACAGGAGCGCTCGGAGATAAACCAAACTAAGCGAGTCAAACGCTCTATCAATGTCGGCTAAAAGGAGCGCCGCTGGGATCTTGGCAGCCCGGGCCATCTCGACCACCACCTGCGCGCGACGGATATTGTACCTCGTCGCCCTATGGGGCATAAACCCTGCCTGATCAGGGTGAATTAAATTTGTAACATAAGGGAGAAGACGATTGGCCAGGGCTTTCGCCAATATTTTCGCTTCAAAATTGAGGAGCGATATTGGCCCTGGCCACCTCCAATGCCTTTCTATATCGCACCCCCAGCTGGAGATGAAAAGTCTTCATGAATTCGCACGGGAACCCATTAGGGCCAGGGGCCTTCCCAGAGTTCAACTCTCCAAGCGCCGTCTCCAGCTCTTCTAGGGAAATAGGGAGCTCCAGCCAGTCGCGACCCTCATCCAAGAGCGCGCGCGGCAGGAGGTCCACCAAAAATGTGTCCACGTCATCGGCTGGAAGAACTTCCCGGGGGGCATACAGGGCCGCAATATACTGCGCAAAACTGGCTGCCAGGTCTTCCGGGGCCGTCACAGGGTCCCCCATCTCATCGCGAAGTCCCGGTAGGGACTGCGCCTGGAAGGTATTCTGGCAGAGTCTGTAAAGCATGGTGCTGGATTTATCTCCCCACTGGTAAATCCTACTCTGCGTGGCTAACCACAGCTGGCGCGCCTCATTCAGTAGCAGGGATGTATAAGACTGCTGCGCCAGCAGCAGCTGCCCAACAGCCTCAATCGTGTCCCCAGCACTACTCTCCCCTTCTAGATCCCGGACCCGCCTCGCCGCCTCCTCTATGCTCCTCCCACGAGCCCTGCGGGCCCCCGCACACCATGCAATGTCAACACCCCAGATCACGGGTTTTAGGGCTTCCCACTGGGTGGCAGCGTCTGTTTCGGGCCCCTTGTTGTCCTCCCAGTAGTGAGATATGGCCTCACTTATATGTGATTGGTAACTATCTTGTTGCAGGTGCCACGTAGACAGGCGCCATCTAAAGGGCTGTCGCCTCCTATCTAATTGTAGGTCTAACGCCACAGGGGAGTGATCCGACAAACCACGCGGGTGTATGGACGTGGAGGCCACCCTCCCTATCCAGCTAGAAGGAACGAACAGGTAATCTAGTCTGGAAAAAGACCGGTGCACAGCGGAGACATAGGAGTACCCACGGCTATGGGTATGTTGGTACCGCCATGCATCAATCCATTCCATTCCCTGCACCATGCCGCTCAATTTAGTGGGGGTGTCTGCTACAGGCCCCCCTCCGGGCCTATGTCGGTCCATCCGTCCGTTCATCACGTCATTCCAGTCACCTCCCACGATGGCTAGTACATTTGGAATATCGGCCCATATCTCAAATAACCTTTCAACAAGTGCCTCTTGCAATGGGGGCGGGGCATACACGCTACCAAACACCATTGTCTCATCCTCAACCATACCTTTAACAAACACGAATCTACCATGGGCATCAATCCATTGCGTCTCATGTACATAGGGGAGTCTGCGATGTACCAGTACCGCCACCCCTCGAGACCCCCTCACAAATCCTGCAGGAAATACTTGTTGATAGCCATACCGCTGCAAGCTGAGGATTTTCGTGCCCTGAAGATGCGTCTCTTGCAAAAGAAGGACATCCGCCCGTTCCCTCTTCCCGTGCCGTAATACCGCCCCTCTTTTAATGTTATCTGGCATTCACCGGACATTCCAAATCACCACCCGCAATAGCGCCTGTGTAGGGCCTGTACTCTGGATGTCAGCCATCATCAATGGGAAGAAAAAGCAAGGTCCTGGGCTGTTGGAGCCACACACACTCAGACATTCGCAATCAAACTCGTGCAGACACTGTGTCAAGACTAACTACCCCCCCAACTGCATCCATACCTCTCTCCCGCCCCCCACCCTGCCCACCCACACCCACAACACACTCCCTCTCTACCACCCCACTGCTAACTACCCTCAGAACAATCCCTCCTCCCCGCACCCCATACCTCAGCAACATTGAAGTACCTGTCGCGGTATAGATCGTCGCCGGCCCCCAACGGGAGGTCCGGGACCCACTATCCCAATGGATCCCCAAAAACTACCCACACAGTCCCAACCTACCCCCCACTAACAGACCCTTCCGAACTGAGGGGTTGAGTCAGCCCTCCCTATGTCGTCCCCCAACCCGGATCCCCAAACCACAAAGTTACTTGTATAGCTGAAGTCTCAAACTGCATTCCGCAAAAATTGTCCATTTTCAGGAAGAGTGTATTCTCCTCCCCGGATCCTGGTTGAAAGTTCGCCACCCACCGCGGTGACTAAGATGCCGGATCTTGAGAGTCTGTAGCCTCAGCGGCCCCCGCCGCCCCAGTCTCCGAAGGAGGATTCTTCTTAGGACGGGATCTCCAATTACTTCTGCTACGCGACCGTTGTGGGGTCCGAGGGGGCCCAGTAGTGGAGGATGTGTCCAAATCCCGACCTGGGGGAGTGTGCACCCTGATCCGGACCGTCTCGTCTGTCCAGGCAAAGACTTCATCTGGGGTGTTAAAGAATTGGATCTCGGACTGGAACACCACCCGCAGGCGGGCCGGATAAAGCAAAGCATACTGGATATTTAGGCCCCGCAGTTGCGCCTTTGCCTCGGTGAAGGATTGGCGTTGTTGCTGTACCAACTTGGTATAGTCCGGAAAGATCAGGATGTTGTGGTTTTCAAACAGCAGAGGCTCCTTCACGCGTGCTTGCCTCAGGATTGTGTCGCGGTCGTGATAGTTGAGCAGCTTGGCTATCACTGGTCTAGGGCGTTCCCCCACCGGCGGCTTCTGGGTCAGTGCTCGGTGCGCACGTTCTACAATAAAACAGCGCGATAGGGATTCCGGAGGGATCCACCCCTCCAGCCCGCGGGTCAGGAAGGCCTCCATGTCGTCCTTCTCACAGCCCTCCGGAAATACCACAAAGCGTAGATTGTTCCTCCGAGCACGCCCTTCTGCATCCTCAGCCCTTAGAGCTAGGCCCCTCTGGATCCCCTGCATGTTGGCCACCTTCTTTTTTAGAGTCTCCACATCGTACTCCACTCCAGTAAGTCTTGTCTCCGCTTCAGTAATGCGAGCCACAGCGTTGCGCAGATCCTGGCGCAACAATGTAACGTCGGCTCCAACCGCCCCTATTTTAGAATCTAGCATATCCCTGGATTGAGTTATCGCCGCCATAAGGGCGGCATTATCGGGGACGGATGTAGGCGGGCCCCCGGCTGCACCGGCACCCCCAGGTGGCCCCGTGAATTTGTCTATCGGGCCTTGCTTTGAAGTGTGCCCACTGTTGCTACCCCTCGTCATGGCTGCCTGTAGATATAGGTACTAGGTCCAGGGCGTCACAGGAGTAGTGATCGGGGTATAGATGTCCACCCCTAGATCAGTTAGCGTCTCCGCCGGCGTCGTATCACCTCCTCGCGCCAGTGGCACCTCGATGGGTTCGCTCCCCCCTCCAACCCAAGTCCGGCAGATGGGCCACTATCAGGGCCGGGGCAGCATAGACCGCACCGTTCTGTGGGTTTCACCTCAGGGGCCCCACCACCAGGCCTCCGAGGACCGTCACCGCGGGGCCAGGCCACAGGATACAGTCAGTTGCGAGGGTAGCTCGCCCCGACCTCCGTGTACCAGCCCGCTGCCACCCGCGGTCACCACTCCACGACCGACTGGCAGATTCTCAGCCCCCCGCCTCAGGAGAGTCTCTTCAATGGCCTCACAGTGTCCTTGAACCGGGGGGGGAAGGCCCCAGTATGCCGCGTAGGAAGCGCCGGCGGTCAGCCTCAGCCCAGATGTCTCACCCCCGCCTCAGCAAGCACCGGGGTTTGCCACCGAGATCTAGTAGGAGGCAGGGGGGAAATACCGGGGGAGTGGTGTTCCGTTGCCCCACAGGCCAGTCGCGTCCCCCCGGTCCGATTCGACCGCCGAGTGGGGCTCGTTCAGCTGCTATCGTACCCCGGCACTAAAGAGAGGGGCCCCCCGCAGCCGCGCGGTCGGCCTCTGCACCAGTCCCTAGCCGTGTCGTACAGCACACCGTGTCCGCCGAGGCTCCGGAAGTGCGGGCCGGTCACCGCTCCTCCGCCACACCGGCCGCGCCGCACCCCCGTCCCGCGACTCCAAACTCGAGGTCCCGGCTTTGCGCGTGGCAGCAGGCCTCACCACTCCGGAGCTCAAGCCTCCGCCCAGCAGCCTGCCACAGCGCTCAAAGTGTAGTCGGAGCACCGCAGCCAGTTCCGACAGCCAAATATGTTGGTTTTGGGCGTCTTAGGGTTGGGGAGATGAAGGATTATCGCCGGATAGCTGGTCGGCGGGACGGAGCTCACTTAGGCTGCGTCCGCCATGTTCGCCGCCTTAGCCACGCCCCCCCAAAGGCTGTCTTTTATGGAAGTCTACAGTACACAGAAAAGATTTGAACACCATAACATGTTCATTGCTGGTGATTTTAATATGAGAGGATTGGACCAGGCTCTAGACTCTCATAGAAATGGGAATAAGGCAGGGCCCCTGCTCTCTTCTTAAAAATTTGAAGCTACAATCAACTCATTGTATAAAATAAACATGCTCCCTTTCTAGGTGCACCAAGCTGACCTTTAGGAATGCATCCACAATGGCCTACATCTTAACTACCGATAAGCAGATACACTTTGCCGTTGACAATAGAGGGTAAAGCGAACATAGGTTACTGCGTGCCACTTTCTATCTGGCAACGCAACCTGCAGCTCTCCAGCAAGTAATAAGCAGACGCACAGGCAAAGTGTGATTTAGAGTAGTCAAAAGAATAAAATGCACCGCCAACCTCAAAATTAATCTGTCAGAGTGGATAGCAACGGGTGAAGCACACCCAATGACAGAATCTCCATCAAAGATAATAGGCCACTTGGAAGCCCTGTTGGGAGAATTACAACAGAAATGGGGGGAAGCTCAACACGAAAATGGAGACCCAACATAGAACCATCTCCTCATGAACCATGTGTCCTGAGGTGCCCGACTCAATGCAAACAAGCACTCAGAAAGGCACTCAAGATAAAAAAGAAAGGAGGTACACAGCCGCAGGTGACCCCCCAAAGCTGCTCTGAGGACAGCATGCGGGGAGAAAGCATGGGAGCACAAAAGAAAGCTCACAAAGAGAAATGGTTCAAAGCGTTCTCCTTGATAAAAGAAAAAAACAATTCTAAATTATGGAGAAACATCAATCGAGTGAACTCCCAAAGCCCGACAAGAGAGAACGGGGTTGCTGGAAATGAGTGGGAAGAGTATGTAAAAGGGTTGTGTACGAGAGACCCCCCAGTTGCCAAGCCCATGGCCATCAAGAATACCCTGGACGCAGCCCAAGACATAGAACCCACCACTAAGTGAGCCCAGTAAGCAAGTCCAGAGACCACCGAAGGTGCTTGCTTCACTGAAGGGGAGATAATGACGACCATTAGGGCAACAAGAAATGATGGTTTTTCCAGGGCCAAATGGCATTCCTGCCCCGGTATTTAAACAAGCTCAAGCACTTTTAGTTCCATTCCTGACCCCTCTCTTCAATTATGCTTACACGACAGCAACATATAATAACCGCAGTCATGGAAAGGATCAATCCTATTTCCTATCCATAGGAAAGGCAATCAGTCAAACCCCACCAATTACAGGCTAGTCGTCCTGCTTGAACTAGAAGCCAAAGCCTACGCACAAACACTACTGATGGAACTAGAAGAATGGACAAATAAAAACGGAATCCTCCCATTCCACCAGACAGGATTCAGGGCAAACAGTTCCACAATGGAGAACATCATGGCGCTGGTCTACCTCTTCAAGCAAGCGGTTAAAGACCAGTATCTGCTGTTGTTTTTCTGCTTTATAGATTACAGCACAGTCTTCGACAGAGTTGCCCGAGGCAGACTTTGGAGAAAACTGACAGCCTAGTGATCATTTGAAGCTTCTGAAAGTGATTATAGCTCTCTGAGGGGACATGAGTCCAGGTCAAAATTAGCCCAATAGCAGTAACATCAAGAGTCCAAACCAACAATGGACTCAAGCAGGGCTGTGTCCTGGCCCCATTATTATTTAACCTTCACACCGTGGATATGGGAACGCCTTGAAAGAAGCCCGTTTAGTGCCCCCGAGATTGGGCAAAGCGAGGCTCGTAACCCTCCAGTACACCGATAACACAGTAGTAATGGACCACACCAGGGTGGAATTTCAGAGAGCATTAAAACAACTCGACAAGTACAACAAGGAAAAACAGCCTGTTAGTCAACCAGAGAAATGCAAAGATAGTAGTATTCCGTAAATATCCTCATAAAAAGCTAGCAACATGGCAACTGTAAGATAATCAAATAGGGACAACAGCCTACAGCTATCTTGGGGTCTGGCTAACCGAAAGGGCCACCCCGATGACACATATAAAACATCTAAATGTCAAAACCAACTGTGTCATTCTCTCACTGAGGTGCTTAAGCCAGCCCCGCCAAGTCCAACAGCATAGCCAGTCCTTAAAGCAAAACTAATTTCGGACATCAACTACAGCCACTTGGCCTTTCCAGGAGCTCTAGATAAACTCTTGGTGGCAGCCCAGATAAAAGCCTACAAGACAGTGCTGCAGGTGCCCAGACAAACCAGGAACACCAGGCTATGGCTGGAAGTAGGTCTCTATAGAAGACCAGAATTAGCTCTACAGGGAGACTTAATTAAGTATTACATTAGGGTCCTTAAAGCCCCAGACAACAGCCTTAAACATCAATTGGCATCAATTTTCAGGTAAGTGGACTCCCCTTGGTACATCAAGCTGAGCCATGCAATAGGGAACCTGAAGATCGAAGCAGAGAGTCTGTCCTCACTCGAGATCCTGCAACCCGCTTGGGCAAATGCTGTGAAATGGGAGGTCCAAGCCATTTCGTACGAAAAGGATCGGGCCTTACTCAACTACAACACCAACACAATGGCACTGGATGCATCCTACATCCAGGGGAAAGCCCAACAATACCTACGAGGAGCACTGGCAGTCCAGGCTCGCAGGAAAATTCTGTTAATGTGGCTCATTGCCCTCAAGATCTCAGACTTTAATCCAACATGGGCCCGAAAGGATGGAGCAGCCTCTTGTTGATTATGTAACTACCAAAAGGACACTTGGCTTCATCTACTATGCTGCTTCTCCCAAACTGGCCAGTGAATGTCATTGGCTGACTCTTCAGGGTCAAGGGCACAAGGTTCTGCAAGGAGGCTTTGGACTGATGCTTCTCTGAAACAGAAACCTGCATCCTCGCAAGAGTGGGGAAGTTTACACACTCAGACAGGCAGTAGCTGCCCAGCCACACACCTCTTTGATTGTCACAGCTGGGCCCTTTAGCTGAAAATCTCACTCCCTCAAAGCTGCGCCCAAAGGGCCATTACAAGAGGCAGTTGCATCACCACAACAGCAATATGGCACAAGGAAGAAGCACCCTATCCCTGACCTCTATATCTGATTATCTTATGGCCAGGCTGAAGACCATAAACCAGAGCTGAGGGCCGAAACACCAGCAAGGCAACCAACAATTACTCACTTCCCAGGTCTCCTGCGCCTAATCACAAGACCATTTTAGCAGGTTTTTATGAATTGTTGTCCAATAATAATATAAACCCCAGCTTGCCAGAAGAAAGTGTTACCAAGAAAAGTGGTAACAGCTTGAATTGCCGTACTTGCATAACTAAGGCCCGGAGGGCTAAAGGGAGGGGGAGGGGCGCAGGGGCAAGGAGGAGGGGTGCAGAATTTGAGTTAATTTTACTTGAAAGAGTTAAAATAATTGAAGGGTTGATAATCTTACTTACCTCTAACAGCAGATAAAAAACGTATAATTGACACCGCACAATCTCCATGCATGGACTAAGCATTTCAAGATTGTGGTGGAGTACCAGACCATCAGAATGTGAAATCAGATCTTTTCTGGATGGAAGGGGGGAAGAGAGCGCCAAAATACTTGCAACATATTGGGGAAACAAATTGCAGCATCCAGAATCAGTCACTCTCTATCCTCTCCCAGCTGCAAAATAACCTAAAAAAACAGAGGAGTTAAATGAAGTACATTGAGCACGTCCTGCAACCATGTGAAGGAGAAAACATCCCTAAGCAAACTACATGGAAGGAAGTGTGTGTCGCAGACCAGAGGGCGCTAACTGGACATAGCTGGCCAGAGGTCCTTTCAAGGATACCCCAGTAGGTAGAGGATCTTGTCTGTCACTTCGGGATGTAGTTCTTATTTGTGATCCTCCAAAGGCGGGCGGCTCAAGGTATCTGCCTTCATGTTCCAGGTGCACAACAGATAGGCTGCCACTTGGAAAATTCCCCATTGCAGACCCCACTGCCACAAACGCAAAGGAATCTAGCACAGGATCCAAGAAGCCACACCACCCTATTAGTCTACATAATGGATGGCGGTGGTGCTGTCCAAAAGAACTTGCACAACATGGCCAGAGGTGGAGGGATGGTATGTCTTCAGAGCCAGTGGATCACTGTCCACTCTGGCACATTGATATGCATACTTTGTTATGATAGGGACCAATGGTCTTGCACCTTTGTCTCCCCAGGTGAGCACCCCAGCCCAACAAGGAGCCATCCGTAACTGGGGTTTGCAGCTGCACAGGACTGCAGGGGCCTTGCACCTTTGTCTCCCCAGGTGAGCACCCCAGCCCAACAAGGAGCCATCCGTAACTGGGGTTTGCAGCTGCACAGGACTGCAGGGGCCACCCACTATAAAGTTGGAGGGCGTGAGAAAGTGAATTATTAAGCGGGGTGGTTGTGCTATTCTCTATCGGGTCCATTAGGTTACTTTGATTTAAAACTTTTTTTAGTCTTGGGTAGCTTTAGCACAGAGCAGTCAGGCTTAACTCAAAGGAGAACAATTGTAAAGCATCTTTAAGTACCAAAACAGTTATTAAGTTGAAAACACATAACAATAAAAATACCACTCTAATTTATAAAATAGCGTATATTTTATATCTTTAAATGGACACCAAAACAAAAGAAATCGGATGAAGGAATCTGGAGATATGATTTTTAGTACTACTTAGGTTTTCTAGTGCCAGTAAGCGCAAAGCGCCAACTGCAGGTACCTGGTCACTCTAGACCAAGTCAAAGGTTAAGGCCGACCACAGTGAGTGTGGGTTGGCTACAGGGTCCAGGTTCATCCTAGTGAAACGTTTACCCTCTAACTTGGTCTTTTTTCTGGAGGGTTTTTCTTTTCTGCAAGGTGAACTGCCAGCTGGAAGTGAGGGCTCGATGATGGCAGGGTGCTGCTCGGTGTTGGTCCCAGGGAAATCCTCAATGTTGTGACTTAAAAATGTTTCAGGAAGCAGTGATGCTTTGAGCAGGGCGAACCAATATGTTGAATCAGACTGGTGATGTGGCAGCAGTTATGTGGTAGCCTCTTGTTCTCTTATGAAAAAATGCAGAAACTTTTTTTAGAGTCCCCTTTTGCAATCTTGAGGGTGAGAGGGTACACTCTTACACCAGCCAAGGGTCCGGGACCTTTTTCAGTACCACATGGTGAGTAAGTGCTCAATCTCCCCGAAGCCATCATCAGGGTCCTGGGCAAACACAGTTTGAACTGGCTAGTTTTTGAAGGCATCTTGACACTTGTGTTCCTAGAAATTAACAGGAGGCTAGCCAAATAGACCTTGGAGTCCACTGTTCCATCCTGGATCCAAGTAGGAACACTTCAAGGCCACGGGGCTTCTCTCAACAGGTAAAACAGCAGGCTCAGTCCTTCTTATGAGTTCCAGTTCGTTTGTTAAGCAGGTGCAATCCTTCTGTTTACCATAGGTCCAGCAGTGTGCTGAGGAAGGCATCCAGGGGCGCCACCTTTATGCCTGGCATTAACTTGTGGGTGGGGTAGTCTCCCTGACCAATAGGAATATAATTTTGATTGGCAACCCTACCCACTCTTGCATCACTTCCCAGGGGGTTGGCACTAAACAGTGCCACAGTGCATCTCTGCCCAAATCCAAGATGTCGGAATCTTCCTTCCCAGGGTCAGAGCTGTGGGTCCAATCCTGAGGTGTGCCTAGAGAAATTATAAAATCCCCCTGCAAAACCAGTTCTGGGACATGCTTTCCCACCACTGGCATCAGTGCTATGACTGGGACAGGCATCGGAGTGAGTTAGATGTACCTTTGACAGGGGCTGCCCCTTTGAAGCTTGTACGGTTGGTAGCCACATTCCCCAGGTCATCTTGTCTGTAGGAGGTCACACCTCATTCCAGACAAGGCCCTTTTGTTCACTTTCCGGAGAGCAATTCATACATCCCAGCAACAGCTGGGGATTATCTCTGAAAGTGCTACTAGAGGCTTTAGGCAGAAAAGTGGCACCTTTCAAAAAGAGACATTTTCAAAATAGTAATTTCAAATCTGACTTTAACATCAGTTGGGTTTTAAATCATTGTTAATTTTAGTCCCTGAACCCTGCTTTTATCGATTCTATTCCCAAACAGAAGTTATAGTATAAAGTGATATAATGTAAACCAGGGCTTTTCTATCATAGTCCGCCTCATCTCAGTTAAAAATTATTTAGGAGATTTTTCAGTGTTGGGGCATATAAAACTTAAATACATGTGCCCTACTGTTTAAATATCATGTTTGCTGCCCTATAGGCATGTTGGGCCTACCTTATGTGTGCACTATAAGTATTTAAAGGCACGTTTAGGCCTGGTGAAAGGTTTATTTGGCCAGGTTGAATTCATAGTTTTAAGACTGTATACTCAGACTGCAGCACCAAGACTGAAGATATGGCAAAAAGATGGGGATGATCAGCCAAAAGGGCATTTCCTCACAGGGCACAACCCCCAATGGATGTCTGAGAAAACATAAATGAAAACCTGTTTGTGACCTGGGAGAGTTCCTGATGCTGGAGCCACTGCCTTCTGAGTTGTCACTAAAGAGACCTAATCCACGATTAAGCATATCACATCAACAGGGTTCACAAGGTCATTAAGCGCAACAGATTTTGCAGAACCGAGATCTGATTCGGTCCCTAAAATAATAGGATTCTATTTTGTCAAACCAAGGTACTATGAGGTGTAGGAAAAGAAAACCTATGCATGCTATAGTTAGGATCATTCCAATGGTGTTCAGACTTTGAGCAGTGGCAAGGTAGGACTTATTTTGGTTGATGAAGAAGTCCGTGTGAGGAAGGTTTAGAGTGCACTTCAGAAGGTCTGCGTCCCAGGCAGTGGACAAGCAATTTTGGACAAGTACAGAAGTGCATTGACTCCTGATCTCCTAGGAGAAACCACCATCACAGCTAACACTTGAGTGCAGGTGAAGACTTGTAGTTCATATGTAAAAACAAAAGACAGAACCACAAATTGATAGTATTGAAACCACGCCACAAAGCAGAGTTGGAAGATGAAAGTAGGCCATGAAACCATTTGCATTCAGTGCTGGGAGGACTCAACACATTGACACCATTTTGACTATGTTCTGAAAAAGCAGCTCAAGAACTTCAGGTCCAGAACGGGTTAAAAACCGGTGTCCTTTTTGGGAACCAATAATTAAAGGGAATAAAATAGCATGCCTTCTGTTCTGATGGCACTGCTTCTGTAATCCTTTTGTACAACAGGGTGAGCCCTTTGGCCTCCAAGATCAAGGTCTGCACTGTGGCACCCTTCATTCCAGAAGTTGGCATTCCTGGGGACTGGACAGAAAGGAAGAGTGTAATTATTGAGGACATAGTGGAATGGTACCTCTATTGGTTAGGAAATGAGACCCTCCCAGCTTACGGAAGCTGGTGGTGAAGTGAGGATAAGTCAAAGCTGTTTGAAGCAACAGATCCAGGAAAACACGGGGGGAGACTAAAACTATTGCTACTTTTTTTTTTCTTTCTAATATTTTATTAGATTAAAAAGAGTATATAAATAGTTAAATATAGTAAAAAGCAATACATTAATATAAGAGACAATAACAAATACAAAGTTAATTCTATGAAATATGTTTCCTTCATACCAATATAAATAGTATATGTTATAGTCAATTCCAACAAAAAAAATAGATCAAATTTGAAGGTCAGAAAGTATTGCTTGATAAAAAGAAGAAAAGGTTGAGTAAAAGAAAGGAAAAAAAGGAAAGAAAAGAGAAAAGGAAAGAGAGGAAAAGATGAAAGAGAAAAGGAGGAAGAATAAAGCTAGAAAAAAAAGAGAAGAAAGCATAGAGAATGAAGAAGAAAGAGTAATCGGATAAAAGGTAAGTAAGGAGTCTCCTGCACAAACAGACGGAATGAAAAAAGAAAGTTTAAGAAGACGACACAAAGGGATATTGTTCTACCAATCCTTTAGAAGCCAAGTCCACATATCTATCTAAAGATCTCCACACACCACTAGAAATAGAGGGAGAAAAATGATTCTCCTCCACAGAGGTATGAGCCCCACGGAGAAAAGAGACCCAAGCCCACCAGATATGATCGGATAAGGATCCAAATGATTTCCATTCCGTAAGAATAATTTTAACCGCAATTGTCAGTAATAAAGACATATCTAAAGTATCCAGCGGTAATGGTAATAGCGTGGCCCATGGGCCCAATAAAATTAAAGGTAGCGAAAGCTGGAATTGAATGTTAAAAATTAGCATAAGATGTTTCTGAATCAAGTCCCAAAAAGGTTGGAGTAGAGAACATTCCAAAAACATATGTTGATAAGTACCAGCAGCTGAATTACAACTCCAACATAGATCATCATCTTTAAGATGAAGAGAAGGTAGGCGAACTGGTGTTCAATGTAACAAATTAAGAGAGAAGAATTTAGACTGGATAGGGAGGGGGCAATCTTATTCCTAAGAGAGAATCTCCCGATAAGTTGGCAAGTTTCTGAAGAACTATGTGCAAGAAAATCATGGTCAAAATGATGAAGCCATTTTTGTTGTGTAACAGTAGACACCAAAGGCGGTGTGGAAGATAGAAATTTATAAATCTTAAAGGCCACATGACCTGATTTATACCATATAGATAAGAGAGAAATAGTAGAATTCGGAAGAAGCCGGACCTTAGATACGGCAACCTTGATCTTTAAAAAAGTATAGAAGTCAAGACTAGAGAGAAAACTGCTGAGCCAAAGCAGAAAAAGGTAATGGGTCATGATTAGAATCATACAGATGCTGAACAAGGGTAATACCTTTGGTAGCCAATAAGCTATCAACTTGGAGTCTGCCTCAATCTTAAATCTAGGATTATGCCATAGAGAAGACCATCTAGATTTATGAATTGGATTAGAAACTTTCCTATCAATCGCTTTCACAGTAGCAATAGTATCTAAAATAATAGCACGAGATAAGGGGATAGACAATGTGGACATAGTTAAAAAAGATGAAGTAGGTAGAGGAGAAGATAGTTCCCGTTCAATAAACATCCACGGAGGAGTGTGAAGAGTGTCTGTAGAGAACCAGCGAGCCCCTTGAGAGGCCAACAAAGCCACTTGATAACGATCCCAATCTGGAAAATGACAAACTCCCATGTCATAAGGTTTCCTCAAGTGTTTATATGCTATTCTTGTTCTCTTGGTTATCCGGAGGAAGGTGGAAGTGAGGGAATCTATTTCGTGAAAAAAAGATGAAGACAATTTAACAGGAAGCATTGGGGACACAAAATTAATAATTGGGGCTTTCATCATTTTTAGAGTTTGAAGACGTCCCCACCACGAAATATATTTAGGTGACCAGGTATCCAAAAGTTGACGAACTTTAAGTAAAGTTTGGGCTTCATTGTACGAAACCGTACCTGTAATAGTACTACAAAACCAGATCCCCAAATATTTAAGACGTTGTGATTGCCACTTAAAGCCAGCATCACCCATATGGGCGGGAAAACAATACGCATTAAGAGGGAACATTTCTGTTTTTATCTTTGTTAAGAGTATAACCAGAAATGCTAGAGAATGAATTAATAGTCTCAGAAATAGCAGGGATTGCAGTGACTATATCGTCAGAAAAAATAAGTACGGCATCTGCAAAAGCAGCTGTTTTAAGACAATTGGAGCCAAATTGAAAACCTTTAATATCATGAATAAGGTTCAGTAAACGAAAAAGAGGATCAATAGATAGTAAAAACAAAAGAGGTGATAACGGACAGCCTTGTCTAGTACCCTGGCATAAATTGAAAAAAGAGGAGGTAGCACCATTAACCCTAATGTTTGCCCGAGGGTGTGCATACGAAGACCTCACCATATTAACAAAGGGGTCACCAAGATTATGGGCCCGCAGGACTACTTGTTAAAAAGGCCATGAGACCTTGTCAAAAGCCTTTTCGGCATCAAAGGCAAGCGCTGCCGCAGGCAATTGAGATAATATTGCTTTCCCTAGAATATGACAAAATGTTTGAATGTTATCCCTAGCTAACCTACTTTTAACAAAACCAGTCTGCGAAGGATGGATAAGGAGAGGGATATATGGTTCCAGACGTTTGGCCAAGATTTTAGCAAAATGTTTTGCTTCCATATTTAGGAGAGATATAGGGCGAAAGTTCTTAGGGTCTCAATGATCTTTACCCTAAATAGGAATTACTACGATAGTAGCTTCCGCAGCAGAACCAGAAAGCGAACCGGACGAAATAAAAGAATCAAAAACAGCTTTGAGGCGGGGTACAAAAAGAGGGGAGAAAGGTTTTATAAAAAAGAATGGGAAAACCATCAGGCCCCGGAGCTTTCCCAGAGTGAGTGGCCTTAATAGCATGAAGAATTTCATCAGATTCAATTGGTCCACCCAATTTTGCTCCATCAGAGTCGGACACCATCTGGATGGGAATTGTATTTAAAAATTGTTGGCATTGAGCCAGAGAGGCTTGGTTATGAGGTGTATATAGTTTGTTATAATATTCACAAAAGACCTCAAGGATCTCCTTGGTTTGGAACTTCCTAACACCAGCACTGTCATTTATACAAGATATCTGTATTGATCTAACAGCAGAGTCTTGAAATTTCAACGTAGCAGCCAAAACTTTCCCTGCAAGGTTTTTTAGAGGCAATCGTTTAGATTTCTGAACCTGAACACCAATATGAGCTCTTTTGGTTACAATAGAGTTATAAGAATATTTAAAATTTTTGATATCTTGTAAGAGCAGTTTATCTGCAGAAGAACGATACAGAGTATCTGAATTTTTTTTGCCATTTTGTTAATAATCTGACCACTGATCGTACATTTAAAAGCATCCACTAGGACCACAGGAGAACTAACCGAAAATTCATTTTCAAGAAAAAAAGTGTTTAATATCTTTAGTAAGTAAGGCCACTTGAGCTTGATCACATAAAATCTCTGAGTTCAGGCGCCAAGTACGGGGTTCCTTGGGTGATGATAAATTAAGGAGCGTGAATGTAACCGCAGCATGATCAGATATAAGAATAGGATGAATAGCAGGATCTGAAGATAGTCGAAGTAAGGTGGAATGGACTAATAGGTAATCAATACGAGAAAAGCTAAAGTGAGGAGAAGAGAAGAAAGTGAAATCACTACCGAAGGGATTATGTAGTCTCCACACATCTGTAAGATTAGAAGAGGAGCACATATTAGACATCTGTTTATGAGCTCTAGGTGGACGGAATTTGAAAGCAGAATGTCTATCCAAAAGAGGATCCATTGGGAGATTAAAGTCCCCTCCAACAATCAAATTTCCATTGTGAGGAACTTCTGAACGTTTTTTAGTCAGAGAGCGCTAACAAGACGGATCGTCACTATTCGGTGCATAAATATTTAGGACATATAAATCAAGAGACCCATTGGATAATCGAGTCAACAGCCACCTTCCCTCAGAATCATGCTCCGCTGCCACAACATTCAACTCTGAATTCTACGAAATCATAGTCACTACTCCATTCTTTTTGCCAAAGGCCGCCGAACAGACAACATCCAAAACCCACTCTTTCCGCTGCAGCAAATCTTCTTTATATGACATTTTACTTTCCTGTAACAATACAAGGTCGCTAGAGAGGCTTTTACAGTAATCCAGAATTTTTGTTCTTTTTACTGGATGATTTAAACCCCGGACATTTAGGGATAAAACATTCAACCCAGGCATGGTAGGAAAGGGGCAAAATACCAAACACAATTTGATGCCAGAGGGTAAAATCTCAAAATAACGGTAAGCGCACAGGAAGGACAAGACAAAATTAATGAGGGCGGAGAACAAGAACACCAGCAGGAGACGCTAGATTAAAATTATTAGAGAGATTACAAAAAGAGAGACAGAAAAGAGAGAAAGAAAGAAAAGAAAGAGAAGAGAAGAGAAAAGAAGAAAGAACCCACCAGGGGAAGTCTATAAGACACCATATGCATACAAGGGAGGAACATGGAGGAAACAGCCAAGGAGGCCAGCAAAAAGCAAGAAAAGAGCTAATACTGTCAAGGCAGAAGACGAGAGAGAGTGAAGAATAGATGAAAAAGAGATAGGTAAACCGTAATAAAGAAAAAATATATTATAATATGAAGACAAATAAGCAATAAATTAGTCCAACAAGGAGCTAGCAATTCATAACATATACTAATTGGTATTTAAAGTGTAAAAAAATAAATAAAGAGCATTTCATGTATAACAAATGAAAACATCAAAATATGACTACATCAGCAGAATAAATAGAAGATAACATACTCATAAAAAGTCTGACAACATTATAAATAGAAGTCTTATAGAAAAACCCTTATTATTCATTACGAACAGGCAACACTCGAAGAATAAAAAAACAGAATACCAGAAAGTTGTCGAAAACAGGAGGAGAAAGATAATAGAATATGATATTAAAATGCACAAGGGTTACACCCCATAAGGAGCTAGCAATTCATAACATATAATAAATTATATATAAAGCGTAAAAACAAAGAAAAAAGAGCATTTCATGTATAACAGATGGAAACATCATAAAAATATGACTAAATCAGCTGAATAATTATAAGGTAACCAACCCATAAAAAGTCTAATGACAACATTCTAAATAGCATTCTTATAGAAAAAACCTTACAATTGATTATGACCAGGCAACAATCGAAGAATGAAAGACCAGAATACCAAAAAATTATCTAGAAGAGTAGAAGAAAAATAATATAATAGAACATATTATTAAAATGCAAAAAAGGTTACCTAGTAAGGGCGAGAAGAGACGAACAAAACTTCCAATCAAGCCAAAATACAGATTCTCTCAATCAGAATATAGAAAGGAAAAATAAGGTAGCAAAGATAACTAACACCACATAAAAATAAGACATAGAAACGTGCCAAATATATCAAATAACCATGAACAAGAAGACAAGAGAAAACCATTAGAACACTGAATACCCAAAGAAAGAGGTACTACAAGGAAAGGAAAGACACATAAGTAAAAATAAAAGAGACCACTCATAAAGCCACAACTAAGCCAATTATAAAAAAGAATAAAAGAACATAGCCAATATCATATAGATTGATCCTGCAAAGAAAAGAAAAGATTAGAACATATTAGGCACTGTAAATGTAATCTATCATTTCTTCCAAAATGCTAACAAATATTCTCACAAGGAGCGCAAGAATATAGAAACCAGTAGAGACATAGCATATACACAAATCCAAGAACTATTCAGGAACCAGAGGCACTAGAAGCAGGCGAAGACTCCATCTGAGACTCAGAGTGATTGTCCAAAAAA
This sequence comes from Lissotriton vulgaris, assembly GCF_964263255.1. Classification (NCBI taxonomy): domain Eukaryota; kingdom Metazoa; phylum Chordata; class Amphibia; order Caudata; family Salamandridae; genus Lissotriton; species Lissotriton vulgaris. Next base: position 511,311,853 of record NC_141699.1, read on the forward strand.
GTAGACAGATCAACAGGTTCATAGAAAATCTGAGAACGGCCCTTAAAATTTATTCGAAATCTTGAAGGACCAGCAAAACAGAATGGTATGTTCATGTCAAGAAGACGCCGTCGCAAATTGAGGAAACCTTTCCATCGGATGACAGTATCTCTGGCAAAATCTTGAGATATAGCGATTCTGTGACCCTCCCAAGTAATCGCTTTAACTTTCCGCATCTTTGCCAAAATTTGCTCAGAATGTTGGTCGCAATGGTTTAAAAACCACTGATCTAGGGTGAGGAGAAGATTTCAATTTGAATGAAGGAACTCTGTGAGCACGCTCTATTTCAAAGTCTTTCTGAAACGAGATATTCAGCACAGAAGGAATCCAGTTGAGTAAAAAGTCAATCATAGAAGGCGCCATTTTCTCTGCATCCTCAGGTAACCCGAAAATGTGCAGATTAGATCTACAGTTTCTGTCTTCCTGCTCCATAAGATCTCTCCGCAATGCAGCCAAGGAGCGCTCCATGTTCTGCATATACTTAGACTGCAGGTGTATGGAGTCTTCAACAGCACTGATGCGCGCTTCAGCATTGGAAACTCGAAGTGTTAAATTCTTAAAATCACTTCTAATTGCTGCAACCTCAACTTGAAGCAAGTCAGTATTGGTTTTTGTACTTTGCGCAATATCGTGAACAGAATTCAGGCGAGAGAGAATTGCATCCAAAGTAGTGCCAGAGTCTTTCGGGACAAGTTCTTTAGTAGGAGAATTAGGTTTAGACCTTTTAGGAGTACTTTTGGAGTCTTTGGTTTTGCGAGAGAGATCCATATTGTCTACCATGAGAAGAGGCAAGAAAAAAGAATGAAAATGGTCACCACGTAAAGGGTATCTCCAAAAACGGTATATCAGACATGTCGCTGGCCAGGAGTAGTCCCTTGGAAAGAGTAGCCCTATGAGCAACACAGTGCGCACAAAAACAAAGCTCTTATTCTAAAGTATCCAAGTACTAAATACCGTCACTTTCTCAAAACAGGAGAAAGGAAATTCAGGACACTTCAGAGATGAAAAGATTGCATAAATAAAAGAAGTAACGTATAAATGCGCCAAAAAGATTGAGGAAATGACACTGTATCGTAGTGTTGCTGTATTGTGGCGCAAGCGTCAAAAATAACAAGATTTAAGCAAACGTAGCGGGCAAAAGTCAAATAGTATAGGCACATAGGCACACACGGAGTACTTATCCAAGTATTCTCCGACGTTCCATACAGCTTATAGGAGCCGCCATTTTGAGTAGCTTGCTGAGAGAAAGGCTTCAGGTGAAATAAAGTATATTGGGAGCGTCGCTGCCTCTTCAAAAGCATTCACAGCCGTCTTCCCGCATTACGCCGTCCGATGCGATCATTTTCGCACGCAAAAACATGCTCTGTCAGCGTTTTATCGCTCACCTCCAGGCGACGCGACGAAGCTCAAAGAAAGGCGGCCATCTCGGCTGCGTGCAAGCCACGCCCCCCAGCTATTGCTACTTCAATCCTTTACACCCAACATTCATTTTTGGAAGGTTGTCATTGCCTGGATGCTTGGCCCCTGGGGGAGTTTGAAAGTGACAATATTATCAGTGGAACATTTTTGGCCAGAGAGGCAAGGTTAGCAAGTGTGCATTCGGGAGATTACATTTTCAACTGTTGAATGGAGGAGTCCGCTTTTCTCAAAACATGTTCTGTATTTGACATCCTGTAGAAGTCAGGTATTCCGGGTGAGAGTAATTCCCCATAGATATCGATCAGGCAATCATAGCATTAGAGTCTAATCCACGTTTAAGAATTTGGTTTGGGGAGGCCAGATTAGGACTCCTCAGAGTGGAAGAATAATGATGTGATCCTGCAGGCTTCATATAGCCAGCATAGCTACTTCTCACAAGGCGGGGCATGTCATCCAAAGAGGCAAATGGAGCTGGCATTCCGCAGAGCTAAACTGCATGAAGCAGAAAGCCTTTGTATCATGGAATCAAGTCTTTTGGCCTCAAAGTGGTGGTGGTCAGTTGGGAAAGCAATACTCTTAAGCTCTGCCCAAAAGCTGTTGCTTGAACCACCAACCACTCTGCAGATTGATGCATTATTATTATTTTTTTTTGTAAATATATTTTTATTGCAGATGATCGTTACACATTTACGCCGGTCAGATTTCACATAATCGTCATTTAGATACAACGACAGAAAGAAATTTGGTGTACACAGCCATTTAGCCCACAACCCGGAGGTCGGGCAGCAATAATCAGGATTGTAATATGTCCACGTACTTCATATTATCATTGCTACATCCGGCAATCAAGGATTCTGCATCTGCTTTTCTTTTCCTCCCGGTTCCCCAACAAACAAACTATTCGATCCCTAGGGTCTAACAGTAAAATATCTACGTGGCCGTGCTTACTTGCTCCCCCCTCTCGCTCGAACCCTCAATTAAAGCTAGATGCTGTCTTCTGAGGTGCCCCTGGTCAGTTGGATACTAATCCAAGGAGGGCTTCCTTATCCTGTCCACTGTGCCCTTAATGTATATAGGAATAGAGATAGAAGATTAACCCCCGCCTCCCTCCCGGACTCTGCCATCTGTGCGTCGTTATTAGGATAGTCATTGTGGGTCTGAAGCACTGGTACTGTCAGCCATGAGATCCTGCATCGAACCTGTCGTGTTACGGGGAAGCAGTCCGGTCATTACCCCCGTCCTCTGAGTCACTTCCTATGTCAAAATCTCGTAGCGCTTGTACCAAGGCCTCCCACGCCTGCGCAGATTCTAAAGCTTTAACATTCTGTTGTCGCCGCGCTAGTTGAAATCTCAGAGTGCTCTCCCCCCCCCAGCCCATTTAAGGAATATGTTGCGCCACCTAGTTTGATGCATTATTAATAACATGGGATAAAGCTGCGTAGTCCTATGGTGGTGAGTATTTGGTGTTTAAACTGCTGGGCACAAAAGAGTTTCACCCAAGCAGTGAGTACCAGTTCCAGCAATGCCTTGCTTAATGGGAAAAGGGGGTCTGTGGCCGCTGAAGAAGACTGCACAATATGTGTCAAGATATTGGACTTTAATGCTCAGACAGCAAGGGCAACTCAAGCACCTCTGCTCAATGCCTTAAATGCTGCTGTTGTCGATGAACAGACATCATTAGCAGATGTTTTCATAGGATATGGGATATATTTCCTTCCAGGGATCTGTCATGAACTCTAGTATTTTGGAGGTCTATGTAGAGACCTGCATCAGTGTGATGAGGAGGGAGGAGGTTGTCAGACTCCTCTTCCTCTTCCTCTTCCTCCCTGTTCCTAAAACCCAGGTTATCATACGAGTTTGAAGCCGATCGGGTCTTCCCTTTGTATGAGTCTTTGGTCTCTGAGCAGAGGCTCAGTGAAAGGCTGGTTCTTAAAGGAAGAATTTTCCTTTTCTGTAGCCACCCATATTATTAATACAGGCTTGAAAAGGCTGAGGCAACCACAGATGTGGCTCCATGAACACAGCGGGGATGACATTGGAGTTGGCATTGAGGACAAACTGACTGATGCCTTGGAAACTGCTGAAAGGCAAGAGGGTCTGGAGGCATGAAGCCCGGTGATGGTGATGTTGATGCTCCCAGAATTGCAGAGCTCATGGGATCCTGGTGCAACCATGGAAAGGGAGGGGCAGCCCTGAAGATATTTGGCACGGCCTGTTTGAAGGGTTCGATCTGAGATGGGTTGGCAGATAGAGTAGGTGATTCTAGTTTGATATTCTTGAACTGGCACCAGCTCTGAAATTGATGAGGATGATACAATCAATCAGTCATTTTTTATTGTTGGATTAATAAAAATCTTTACAATATAAAATAGAAATGGTCCACATGTACAAAACGGGATAATATTGAAAAGCTTCTTAAAATGTGATTTTAAAACTGTTTCTCAAGTCCCCCCATAAGGAATATTTGTAGCTCAGTTAAACTGGGGCGTGCCGATGTAAGAGTTAAGATTCTTCGCTAGCTGTCCTGCAGCGGTTTTCTTACTTCAATCATGAATTTGAGGCCCCGACAGGTCAATATTGGAGAAGATCCTCCCAGCCAGGTTGTGACCGCCTGCCGACATGTTCTAATGTTCAATTGGAGCAATATGTTCCGTAAGAGCAGTCTTCTTGATGCCGTAAGAGCTGGGCACACACAAAACAAGTAGGTTAGGGTTTTGTTGTGGTATCCACACAGTCTGCTTTGTGGGCTTTCTTCTTCGTGTTTCCAGGATGGTCTTAGGTCCTTAGACTCGTGCAGACCCATTCGGTAGTCTGTGTAGATTTTTTTTAGATATTGGCTGAAGTGGGTGGCCAGATAAGCTTGTGGTTTTTGAAAGTTGTAGGAAGAAATTACTGTCCAGGCGTGACATCGGTGAGTTAGAGTTTTTTTGTCCACAAGTAGAGACTTCCTTTTAGCGGATATGTTGGCGAGTTTGCTGAAGTGTTCTTGTTTTGTTTTTTTATTCCAAACTTCTTGTAGTTCGAGCTCGAAGAGACAGGTTCTCCAATAGGTTGCCCACTAATTTCTCGGGGGCTGGACGGCATCGAAGTTTATTTCTTGCCAGCAGATGTAGTTTATTGAGTCGAACGAAGTTTGTGGCATAGTTTTGTGAATCTGGACATGGAGCGAAAAGTTTGATTTTGAAGTCCAAATTCTAGACGCACTTGAGCCGCTGATGCAGAATTGGGTAGTTTGAGTACAGCCTTGTATATTTTATTTTGTAGTTCATTTAGTATACCGGCCTCCCCTCCAAGCCATGTCGCCAGTCCATATGATAATGTGGGCAGGATCTGAGCGGCCATTACTTTTAGGAGATGGGTGTGGTTTGGGCCATCCATTTTTAGTTGGAGTTGCCTGTAGGCATAAATTAACGTTTGCAACTTTGCTTTTAGTGTCAGTGAGTGTTCTTTTTTTGAGTTGCCTTGGCCAAGCGTCACACCCAGATACCGATACGATTGCTGGTCTTCTAACACTTGGTTGTTTGATGTCCATCTTAATTTGATGCTCTTGTGCTCCATTAATCGTACCACTTTAGTTTTGTCCCTATTTCATGACGATGATACCTGCATGGGACCATGGTGCAGCGGAATCTCAGAGCAGTCCAAGCACTCTCTTCACTTGATAGAAGATGTGTTCTCCACCTATGTTTTTTTTAAATGTTTCTGTATAGCAGGACCCTTGTGGGGGTCATTCTTCCATCAGGAGACTTATATGAAGCAAGGGAAAGGGAACGTTTTGGTGTTCCTTAGGGGCCTGAGACACAAACATTTAACTTGCCCTCCCCAATGGTCTTTGAGTGCATGAAGTTGTGAAAATCCCAGAGTGGAGGGTCATAGTTGGGGCCCAAACACCACATATAGATGTTGTGGCAAATCTGACCAATACATGTTTAAAAGACTCTGTTGACAGTATTTGAACTCAGAGATCTTAAAAGGTGAGATCTGATTGAGTCGCTGTATTAGATACTGTGAGGAATTTTGGAAAACTCTGAAAAAGACCTCCGGACCTACATTGGTAAAGCGTGGAGAACTCAAAACGAATATCAGCCTTAAAGAGGCTGAGAATGTTACAACTGGGGCAAATGGAGCTTCAACCAGAGTCACTTTGCACTATTATAGGTAAGTAACTTTTTCTTTTTGGAGTGTATAACACTGTGATCTACCCCACTAGTCTACAAGGTTTAAGTGTGAGAGGTTGCAGTCTGATTTTCAGATTGCTTTTATCTTATTATGTGAAAGAGTACTTGAACCTCTTTGGTCAAAAAATGTTTCATAGGTTTTGTGTGGGCTTCATTGTAGCTGTTTCTTCCACCCTAAAAAACAAATGTTGCACTTACCAATTGTGGGTCTTCTGGACCCATGGAGACACACTATCTCCTATATCCAATCAACCAATGGAACTGTGTACTCATCTTAAAATGTAGAGTTCTGCAGGAAGCCTGTTCAATGCCTGCCACGTTGCCTTTCTACAGGCTTCCTGGTGATGCAAAGGAGTGTGCTGGGAATTGAGCTCCTTCCATGATCACAGGAGAGAAATCTGTTTCTTTGAAAGTGTTGTTTATAGCATGATTTATCCAGGGCTTTAAGTATTGTCCCACCATTTATATACTTGTTAGCCTGGTAAGTGACAGCTGATGTTTCATTGATTGGTAATTGTAATAAAGGTTTTTCTCTAGAATCTTTGGTTTGGGAGTGGGGTGATTGGGTTGGGTAGTTATGTTCATAGGTTCATGACTATGCCTCTTGGGTTAAAGATGCAGGCAGTGTTTCCATAGAGTAGTGCTGCGAATTCCAATCACAGTGTGCCAAAGCTGTGTATCAACATTTTGGAACTCTGAGCATTAGAAATGTCTCCTGCATTTTTTGCTGTGGCTTCTCTTGGAGCGATTAAAACCGCACCTGCTATGAACATTCAGCCCATTTTTTGTAGTGCAAATTGATACTAGTGGAAAGATTTTCCTTCGGTGCCTGCAATTCCTAATGGTTTTCCAGCATTCTGAGCAGTTGTTAATTTCTTATTTCCAAATTACTCATAATGTTCTTACCTAAAAACCTAGTTGTATTTGCAGGTTTCATGACCGAAATTGCGTTTTCAACTTGATGGAATTTGCTCTTGTAATTCATTTTAATCGTTCTAGATCTTATTATGTGCCCTATCCGTGGCAGAAACATCTTTAACAGTTGTATATCGTTTATGAGCACACTGAGGTATAGGAGCCATTTACATATAAACAGAAAGTGACAAACCTTTATCCACCTTTTCCAAGAATTCAGAGTTCTGTGCCCATAACATCTCTCTCAGAAAACCAAATGTGTGGGCCTTACTGACAAAACATTTGGTGACTATATTTAGCTTAGGTACCAAAAATTTCCACTTAGAGCTAATACATTTCAAACCCGATTAATGGTACATTTTAGTTTGGAGTCTTCTAATACAGAAGAGCAAGAACTGATTTCTGGGTGTATCTGGATGAGTTCACTGCACCTGTAAGTTAAACATGTTATGAATCCTGTTTTTTTAGGAAACATGTAGTTTGTGATCAACTGTTGCTTTTATTTAGCCTTTTTGTTTATTTACCCAGGCTCTTTGTTTTGTATTATATGCAGGCACCCCCATGAAAGATCGACCTTCACAGCAGCCAATAAAACCTGCCGTTAAGATTGAACCCCAGAATCACTACAATAGCTATAAGTACAATGGCAATGCAGTTGTAGAAAGTTATTCCGTTTTGGGCAATTGCAGGCCATCAGATCCTTACAGCATGAACAGTGTTTACTCGTATCATTCCTACTATGCACAGCCTAACTTGACTTCCATGAATGGTTTTCATTCCAAATTCTCTCTTCCATCTTTTGGATATTATGGATTTCCCAACAATCATGTGTTTCCCCAACAGTACTTAAATTATAGTAACCCTGATCCAAGGAATGGGGCATGGCTCAGCTGCAACATGGAGAAAAGTCCTAACAGTAGGCCATTGCACGACAACTTTAATCACAGTTATAAAACTTCAGAGTTCTCAGAACAAACATCACATACTCTACCAAATGAAACCTCCCACCAGCGCTCCTTTCAGGGACCAAAGCAAATAAAAAGTAAGACTGTGCCCTTGTCCCATAGATCTACGCCCATTCAACTGGAAAATCCATTTGCTCAGAATCCCAGCTATCTTTCCAGAGCAATTAAGCAAGAACCAGCAGAACTTTTCCCACAAGTAGGGGCTATTCAAAGAGCTGCTGGGCACACACAGAATTCAGGTATGGCCCTCCCTGGTCTATCAATGTCCTCCTATAATACCGATCAGGAGCATTTGTGGGAATCTTATAAATTAAGGAAAAATGGACCTTTACCAGCAAAGACTCATACAAGTAGTTCTTGGAATGTCTGTAATGAAAATGACAAACTAACTAATGTTGACCTGCAAGATAAAATGAATCCCTTTAACGCATACCCACATGCAGCGAGAATACCCAATCCATATAGTCAAGAAAATGAGTGGAACATGGTTAGAAACACAGGTGGGCCAATGCAAAATAATGTTAATCTCATGGGAAAAGCTTGGAGCTCTTGCAAACTTAATGACAGTTGTTTGGTTTTGCCTGAGTCTGCTATTTCAGGTTTGCAAGAACAATCATGGACGTCTGGTCAAAGCACATTTAACACTGTAAGTAAGGACAGCTCTGGATTTCTAGACAATTCCTGGAATTCTGTTAACATGAGCGAGAGACAAGCAGCTACTCCTAGCAGAGGATTATATGAAAAAACATGGAATTCCTTTCCTGCATCAGCAACGGACTCCAATGTATGTAGTGAAAAACAGTTCAACGCTTTAAAAAGAGACATTATTTCAGGGGCTCGTATTGACCATCATGAAAAACATTGCCATCCTTTCAGTTTGGATAATAACCCTGCGGAATTTCCTAATAAAAGTGTTAAAGATGAATATGAAGATGAGGTGTGGTCAGATAGTGAGCACAATTTTCTCGATGAGAATATTGGTGGCGTTGCGGTTGCGCCTGGCCATGGTTCAATCCTCATTGAATGTGCAAGAAGAGAGCTCCATGCTACCACTCCATTGAAGAAACCCAACCGGTGTCACCCATCACGCATTTCTCTTGTATTCTATCAGCATAAGAATTTACATCAACCCACTCACGGTCAGGGTGTTTATGAAGCCAAGATGAGGCTATTAGAAGAAAAAGCAAAAGCAAGGCAAGAAGAGGCAGCCAGACTTGGACTGCAGGAAGACCTCAAATCTTTATGTAAAAAGCGTAAGTGGAGTGGTACGTTAATTGCCGATTCGCAACAGAATGAAAAAAAGGAAATACCAACACGGCAGGCAGTGGCTATTCCAACAAACTCTACTGTAACTGTGTCATCATATGCCTACAGCAAGGTAACTGGGCCTTACAGTCGCTGGATATAGTCCAACTATTATTTATGGCTCATGTACCTCCATATTTATAGCACTGTTCCAGTGCAGGTTTGTGGTGCTTTGATCTCATGCATGATAGGGGGAATTCTGCTCAAGTGCAAAATCTTTAAAGTGTGCTTTGAGTGAAATAACTTATTGTAAACATGTTTCGATAATCTAATATTTATACTATAACTGCGATTTTAAATATTTCCTTGTACATCCCATGAATGAAAATGCATTTTTAGAAACCCTGCACAGCAGAAAGGTTTTTAACTACATTTAAATATGTAATTATTGTTTTTCTTAACAACCAAACAGATAAGTCCTAGTTGTTTGGGTACTATTGTGAAACTTGGTCGACATTGGTTCACAAACCACCTCAGAACATGAACATATTTTGCAGCTACATAAACTGTTTTCATAATTTTCCAAATCAAATAACAGTGCATATAATGAATCTTTATTACTAACTTGCCATTACAGTATCTCTTTCAGAAAAATATACTTCAGTTGGAAAAATATCTAGCCACCAATACACTTAGCGCTATGCAGAATTCTGGTTCCATCTTATTTTTTTCATTTTGTACAAACATTTAATTTATCATGTCTTTGCCTTGTTGGACTTGTTTTCAAATATTATCTGATCATACAAATAAAAACAGCCATGGTGCATATGCCTCTATGGTTAATCATACATAATAGAGCATTTTCTGGTGCTTCCAGTTTGCAAAAATTATTTTTGTACTGGTTAATTGTGTGTTGCAGAATTTCATACCAACTTATGTCTTTTGACTAAAAGTGCGACTATCTTAATAAAAACTGTGAACAAAATCAAACCTGGTGCTTTGAGACCATGGGGCATGTTACATTTCGGCAGTTAAATGCTGACACTGCCTCACCAACTGAAATACAAAATATCTATCTTTTATGTTTGACATTAGTATTCAGCATTTTATATAGTCCATTTTTTAAACAGAACCATGTCCTTTTTAAATTCATTAGTCTATTTGTTTAACTTAAATTCTCTGTGACCCATTGTAAAGACCACTTTGAATCCTGCAAAGTATTGCTGCTTATATAATTGATGCTCCTATGTGAGTGCACATCAGTTCTAACTGAAATTGCCACTTCAGCGATAGAAAGTAAGACTAAATCATAAATGGAGTATCTGATTTACCTGTTTTTAGTTAATATAAAATGGTACTGACAAAACAGGTTTAGATTTTAAGTTCTGTTGTCAATTTTTGCACGCTTTGTTGTCTTTAAAGAGAGTTGTAGCATTAAAATGCCTTTGTTTGTTACCATTTCACGCATGTATGCACCATAACACATAAAGCTCAAGGGTTCCTATCAACATCTTCCAGAAGTATGTACTCTGAAACTACCTGTAAATAATATACGTTTTAATGAAACATTCAACTTGATTATAAACTGCATTTCAAAGATATTGGTGTAAAAAATGTAAATAGTGTGTCCATAATGGAACCATCTTTGTATTGCTCTTTTTTGGGAACTTGATTTGGTTTTACAGTTGCACAGTGAACTAAAATGTTCGTATAACACCTTCAGAGTTTTGGTTATATAAATAGATAGGTATGAGAATTCCCTTGAGTTTAAGTGTGCACCAGCTTAAGTAAGCTGTGTGTTCAATAACAGTCACTTGCATTCTTTATTTCTTGTGTTCTTTTGGGAGCTTTACTTTTTTAAATAATACCTAATGGCCTTGTCCAGGATCTCATTAAGGTTTGAGGTGCTTGTAGATCAATGATACTCAAACAGCCAATCCTCATGGAACTGCTTTTGGCATTTCATGTCAGACTGTGTTGAACTTGTTTAGATGAATACATCTATTGTATTTGTTCCAGTTTAAATGACATCAATTGATATTTATGCAGACCAAGTGTGTTCTGGTGCTTTTATCAACATGCCTCTGATTAATCAACTCTGCTATACAACTCCAGAAAAATAAATGTAAACAGAAGGGTAAAGCAAAGTTCATGCTTAACATTTAGTTTTAAGTACTGGGGCAGTGTTCATAGCAATGTTTTACACTACATATAACCTACCTCAAATCTCGGTTGTTAAAAATGTGCATGCTTTGGAATTATATGAACTACGCACAACTGCTTACCCGCATTTAATTGAATTTAGTTACATTTTTAATTGGGCAGTATTTGCTATGTAATTCTAGTAACCACAGTAAAATGCTGCAGTTACATGAAAAATGAGCGAGGAATACTCTGTTTTAAATATTGTCCAGAACATCTTTCTGTTTCACTTCTTTGCATTTTTTGTCTGTGCCAACAGTATAGATGTCTATGGTGCTCATGCAAGAAACCATTGTACTTTGAAGAATAGTGGCATAGATATTTTCAGAAAATCACTTGAGAGGTTGTTGTATTATGATGTCAATTGCTTTCGTTACTACTAACATTTAATGGTGATACTGAATGGCAAATAATTCTCTCAGTGTTTTAGATTTGTTTCTATAAAATAGCCGGAATCCTTTTATTTTAGTAGGAAATGTGTACAGAAATACCAAATGTTAATCAACTTTACTGTACCATGAACTGCATAGTAATTTGTGTTAAAGATTTATCAGGGAGGTGGTTTTCAACCGATAACAGCAAATACTGTATTTTTTTGTCAATAAAACTCCAATAACTTGGTGAGAAAATTAATTCCTAGGGTGCCTCCATGCACCCTTTCTTCCTAAGGTGTGTAGCATTGGCACTACATGGTCTATTTTGGGAAGTGATACCATGTATATTTATTGTGCATTCGTTTAGTCAGACTTGGGTGCTAAACATCTTTGTAAAAAGAAAGACTTGAAATTGATGATCTGGAATTATATGTTTAGCAGAGACTTCAAGTATGGATTCCCCTGTCGAAAACGATATAATGATTAGCAGTTAATTGTGGTGCTTAATGGTAGAGATACATTTTCCTAACCCAAAATTCATGGAGCCTGATAGAATGTATAACATTCAGAAGTTTGAATCTGTATCAAGCATGTAAAAACTTCACATCATTACATACACATTTGCTCTTGATTTTATTCCAGATACACATTTGCTCTTGATTTTATTTCAGATTGTTCCATTTTTTATTTTTATGGAAGATATTTGAATTTCTTGCAGTTCTTTGCACTCTGAAAAGAAGTCATGGATCACTGTCCAAGAACTGTGCCATGATTCTAGAAGTATTTTAACAATATAATAACTTGAGAAATGAAACATTGGTAAAATATTTGTAATTTTTGACAATAATGTTTACGTAAGGAAAGTTTCACTTGTTAAGCCTTGCATATTTGTTAGTTCACTAGTGAGAATACACCTCAATTCAAATGCCTGTTTAGTTTGTGTATATAAACATTTTTTATTTATCATTTTTGTGAATACAGTTGTGTTTAGCTTTTGCAAATGATTTACATTTTTGGTGCTACATTTTGTTTAATTTAGTTCCATGCAAATTGCATGGTACAATTGTACAAAAATAGCGTTGTGTATACTTCCTTTGTCACAATACATGCGATGAATACCTCAAATTATATTATTGTGATAGCCTGTGTTTGAGATGCAACTAGCATACTAACAAAATATGTTTGATTTGACTGTGTACAGTACATGTTTTGGAACAGCATAAATGTTGGAGCTTTTCTTGGCAAGTATGTGTCAAAGAATTTAGACATGATCATATGAAATGTTTCGCAGCAAACTGTTCAAAGGTGGCTGCTCATGAATAATTTTCAAACTACTCAAAAAGGTTGAAGTGGAATGAAACAATTTGTAAATAAGGTGACTGCCTAAATGTATTAGTCTCACAGTATGTAATTTGAAAATCTGCAAACAAGCATTGGGTGCACTAATGCAGTGGTTCTCAAGCACTTTGGGTAATAACATAAAGAACATTTTTCCTATGACTCGCACTACATGCAATTTGAGAAAAATGTTGATTGTTAAATTTCCCCATCCTTAATATATGTATTTTGGCACTTTTTGGTTTTTATTGGCAGTGTGTTTTTTATGCTTTTTTTTCGTACTTCTTGCATTTATTTTTTTTGCCTCGACTCCCACGACTAAAACTATACAGTGATGGTAACCCACTTTCTACACCGGCACCTTGGTAGACAACAGCCTATTGTGCCCTTAGGTATGCAAGAAGCTGTATTGTATGTTTGGTTCGTGCTTGATGGGCATTGTACAAATCCCTCCTTGCTTTGTATTAAAATTAACATTCAGTTTACTAATATCTCTATGATCACCGGGGCTATTTCATAGACCATAGCCGTTGTATGCATATGTCCTAATGTGTGTACTGTTCCATACAGAGAAATGTGGTCTACAATGTAAATTAATCAGAAATTCAAAACCATACATAGGTATCAAATATATCATTGACGATTTAAATGTTTACTGTTTTCCAACAAAGACTAAAGGCCTCTAACTTGGTGATGGAAAAAATATACTGTTTTAAGTGTTTTTCTAGTCTTATTATTTAAGAAAATACCACATAATTTACTTTTGTAAAGTTGTGGCGCAACTGCTACATGGGAAACAGCATCACATGCAGTATGTTGTACCACTTCTTAGCATCTAAGACCCATTTGTTTTATTCTATAAATAGTTTAAAGAGAAAACAAAAAATCAAAGTAACATAATTTTATAGTTTGCTAGGTTGCTTAAGAATTTCAGAGCAATGTGGCCTAACAAATCTTTTCTATTGTAATATCAGGGATACTTTGTATAGTTATTTTGTTTGCCATCTCTTACGTTAACATCCATTTGTTCAGGGATTATTCGAAGCTGTTCAAATTTTGAAAAGGACTGTGGTGCTTGTTTCAACTTTAGTCTTTTATGCATTTTTGTAAAAAGAAATTAGTATGTTGTTATTTCTATTTTATGTATTTTAAACTGAAAACAAAAGAGAAAACGTTGGATTGTGGCATATTACTGCAGTATCGTAATCTCTAGCTGTTTTGTTGATGTGTTTGATTTTCTTTTTGTCTCCAATTTCATATTTGGTAACAAGGTCTCCAGTGGAGTCACACTTGTAAGCCATACTTGAATATTTCTTTGATTTGTGACTGTGGCTACTTGAAATGAAGTTAATTTGGGGTTGATTGATGAATGGTAGATTTTGCAATGTCTCAAGGCAATAGGATATATGTGTATTCAAATGTAGATATTACACGTACAATATGTTTATGCTGATAATTTTATTTTGTATAATTTTTTTAAACTATTCTGTGTTTTAGTAATTTTATTTTTAGGATGCCTACAAATTTCAAGTATGGACCTTTATTATTTGTATTTTATTTTAATTCACACAAACTGCTGGTTTGTGAAATGTATTATTCATGACAACCTTAAAATATTGTGGGTGTTTTAATAAATTTTCTATTTATTTTTTGCACTCAAACTTCGTGTTGTTTCTATTTAGATGTTGTTGAGAAATGCCAATCTGTTATTTTTTTATTTAATCTTTTGGTGGTGGGGCAGGGGAAAGGGTAGAGGTGGCTAATAGACATTGCCCTGGAAATTTCAACAAAATGGTTTAGTGGGACAGAAAATATAGGTTTGGATAGATTAAATAACTGCTCCTTACTTCAGTTGCCAGCGATGCAGAGGAGTTAGTGTTGCAAGTTGAGTGCCTGTTCACCCTACGCTCTGCATCTGATGCTTTACATACCACCACTACTTTACTTCAGCACAGGTTGTCAACATGGCTTAAGTTTTAGACTTGTCTTACTGAGAAGCTTTCACAGTACTGCTCATAGTACTGAGTTTACTGATGGGCAAAACGTTTAAGCATTGCCTGAAGCCCTCTCTGTTTTTTTGATAGAGACTATTAACCACAGATTCCTCACCTTGGAATGTTCCCCAACTCCCACACTCCACCTGCAAAGCTGGCATTCAGCCCACCCCCTGCTTACCCGAGTTCCCTGGGGCCAGAGCAGCATTGGCCCATTTTAAAGAATTCTATGACAACATGCACACCATCTTCTGACCACCAAATCCCTCTGGCACACCTTCGGGCCCCTGGAGCTGCCAGGCAATCCACTTCCGGATCCGTCTTAACGCTGCCACTGGTGCCTATACCCATCCGCCCCTATCTCTTTGGTGTGGACCCCGATATCACCAGTGTCGCTGACATTTCCGACTGGGTTTCGGCACCTCAGCACCGCTGTATGCCAGCAAGACTGGGGTAACCCCTGGACTTGCTGCTTTTGAATAAGCCCTTTATTTCTGAAGGGGGTAATGAGGAAAAAGGGTACGGCCCTTTTGAGGAGGACCCTGACATGGGTGAAAACTGGTACGAGGACCTGAGTAATGCTTGGACACATTCCAGACTCTGTTTTGATTTTCCCTTCCCGCCCTGTTTCCGTAGAAGGTGCATCCTTTGCTACAGTGATGCACAAGACAGTGAAGATCCTAGGCCTGCAAGTGCCAGTGGTCGATGTCAGGATCAACCTCTTGACTGAGGTACTTCAACCAGGAGTTACCTCTGCAGCTTTGCTTCCCTTCAATGAGGCTCTCACTGACGTTTTTCTGGAGGCTGTACCCTGCACTGGGACTAAGGTGCACTGCATGATCAATCAATGTCACCATCCCACCCCAGGAGACCCAGCCTTCCTCTCACAGCATCCACCCCCAGAGAGCGGTATTGTGCAGGCCTACCCAGCTAAGGTCAACCCAAATGTGTTCCCTTTCTACCAATTAGATAGAGAACACAAGAGGGAGAATACTTTTGGAAAAATAATTTTCTCTTCCACCAGCCTGGCCTTGTGGGCAGTGAACACTGCATGCCTATTGGGCCTGATATTCCCATGCTCTAGGGGACTCGTTGTTCGAAAGTTCCCCATGCCTCCTGAAAAGGGCCACAACAAACTAAGCAAAACCTTGGTGGATGGTTGGGACACAGCAAAGTTAGCCATCAGGTGTAGACACCATGGACTCCCTAGGCAGGGTAATGGCTTATATGATGTTACTCTGGTGCCAGGTAGTTGCGAACTATTGTGTTTATGGGGGGTATAAAGCACCCCTCATTGATGTGCTATTCAATGACTTCTGCTTGTTTGGAGACAGAGCAGAGACTGAGCTTGAGCACTTTTGGGAAAGTCAAGCCACTGAACATTTACCTGGCTTCTGACTCACAGCAGCAGCCCTTTTGCCTCTTCCATGACCATGACACCTATGGGTGACAGGAGTATCCGCATTACCCCCCCCCCCCCCAGTCCAGCCGGATACTCTACCTTTTTGTGATCTGGATTGATAAATCCCAGAAAGGATGCCAGGATGGTGGTGGCAGGATCCGAACCTCCTGCTACACTGGAGCAACATAATTTCAGACAAGTAGGTGCTCCAAATTGTGCAGAGGTGGTATGTCCTCCAGTTCATGGAAATTCCTCTTGCCACCATCCCGTCAAAGGCAGATAGAGACCATCTCTCCTTGCTTTGTCAGGAAGTGCAGGCTCTGTTGGAGCAAGGAGTCATCAAGACAGTGTCAGCATCCTGGATAGGGCATGGTTGCTAGTCCCGCTACTTCCTGGTGTCGGAAAAAGGACGGAAATCAGCGCTCTCTCAATGTCTTTCTTTAAAAATGAAATTCAAGATGAACATATTTTTTTTAAGTAATACGTTTTTATTGTGTAGTTCATTAAAAGCATAATAATTTAAAAGAAATCAACATATCACAATGCATTTTCAAAGTACTTAATAAGCAATAAAATGAGCAGACTGCATTATTCCAGTAGTTTGCACATTATACCTTGTTTAATGTTCAGAATGACCGCATAGATCTAGCCAAATGTATAATAGACACATTCATTCCTTGGGGAATCGTATGTACATAACCACAAAAAGTTCATTGTCAGTGTATAAAAAACAAATCACAAAACGGGGTAAGAAAAAAATACACTGAGCTGTTTTATAGATGCGGTGAACTTAATACCTTTCGATGTACACTGATAAAACAATACAATATAGAGGGACAAAGTGATTATTGAACGCTAGAGCTATCACACCTAGTACCGCCGGTATACTCTCTTATGCTTAATGCTAACTGGGATTGTCCCTCCTGTTGCCTCCTGCCTACCCTCCTGAAACCACCCTCTCCACAAGAAATTGCTAAATGCAAGGGTACAAAACCAAAACGGCAAACTTAATCTTCGTTTAGGGGACACTTAAAAGTGCAAAGGCATTCTTTCTTCTTTTTTTTAAACAGATTTTATTGTGTCAATAATTGTATACAAATGGGTAAGACAAGGCTTCAGCGTAGGAGCAACATTATACAGTGTGACATATAGAATATCAGTTTCGATTGTATCCCATTTATACAAAACCATAACTGTAAACATTACAGTCACTTATGAGGTCCTCCCCTAGCCATCTTGCCGAAATCTATTGCAACAATATGTCTTGGTAAAGTCTCCCACCACCAGTCCACCCTTATAACTTGGCAACCTGAATTAAAGGAGGCAAGGGCTTGAAACACAGACCCGGTAATCTGACTATCTCTTCCATATCTTGGGGTGTTTTTGCGGGCATCCGCTTGCTTTATATATGGGACTTTCCATTCCCATGCAAAAGTCCAGACCCTTTTTCAAAATCCCCAATAGGGGAGGGGGGGGACGCCTTCCAGTAACTGGCTATCTCTCGCTTTTAAAAGTTAAACCTAGGAGCCGTAGGTGGCGCTTGAATCGATTTCCTCTGATTCCCTCCATGATATGATGCAAGGCTAACCTCGGGGATAGGGAAACGTTCTACTCTAATACCTCAGATAAGCATGTTGTGACCCCTTTTCAGAATTTGTGGATGCAGTACAGTCCCAGGTAGTGTGTTTGAAGGTGCCTTTGCCTTCACCGCAGCTCAAACTAAGTGGGGAGGAATCAAAACCCACCCGCCACAATTTATGGCGTGTAAAGTATCTTGTTGGAGGTATTTGAATTGTATGAGCCTTAGACATGTTACTATGGCTGCATCGCGTGGGGTTGCCAGTGCCTCGGTCCAGTCATCATTGTCTTTTGGGCTGATATCTACCTGCCAGGCCTCTCGAAGAGTATTTAATGTAGAGTGGCTGTTGGTGAGAAGTGATTGGTAGATCTTTGTGATCTTATGTTCCCCCAGGTCTCCCATAAAAACCTTTGCCTCAATTAGGTTAAAATCTGGTACTTCCTACAGGTTTTCCATATATGGGGATAGAGCATGGCAAAGTTGTAAATATTTATTAAACTGGGTGTGGGGCATGCCGAATTCCTGCTGGAGTTCTTGAAAGGACTTTAATGTCCGACCTCGGAGAATAACTCCCAGTGTGGAAGCACCAATATTGTCTCACCCCCTAAAACCAGATAGTGTGGATAGTTGAGGGAGTTGGCCATTACGCTGTAGGGGGATCTCTCCGGTCAGTCTACCCCACCACCCCATATGGCATATGGATTGTTTCCAGATCCCAAACACCACTCTTGTCACTGGTGGCAACGTCTGTATTCCGGATTTTGTGTATAGATACATATGTGGGGACATATCACCCATGAGCTAGCGCTCCACAGCATAGGCCTGGTCCCTTCTGTCCCCGTACCACCACTCATTGAGTACCAGTAAGTAACACGCAGCATGGTATAAATGGTTATCGGGTGTAGCTATTCCCGTGCAGTACGGAGATTGAAAGCAGGCTCTCAGGGCCACCTGGCGGTCCCTGCCCCCTCTCCCCATAAAAAGTGACACAGTATCGCATTCATCTGTCTGAAGGTGAAAAGGGTGGTTCTACAATTGGTAAAGAAGGCAGAGGAGTGAGATCATCTTGAATGTAGCGGATCTGCCCATTAGGGACAAAGGCGAATGGGACCAGGATCATGTCTCGTCTTTAACTTGCCACAAAGGAGCTAGATTCCTGTCCCATGAGATAGATTGGGAGGCCGCCAGGTTTGGAAACCACAGTTGGATCTTGTGACCACAAACCTACATCTCTCCCACTGCCCAATGGCCATAGAACCGATTTGCGTAATCCGGAGGTCTCTCCAAATATTTGCATTATTGGGAGCAATCTCAGACTTGATGGCGCGAGATCACCAGTTCAAATTTCAACATACTCACCTGGGCCCATAACATACACTCTTTGAACCGGTAAACTCTTTTTTACTCATACTCTGCCACTATAACTTACCAATTCTTTGTCACTTATACTTACTTTAACCACTTAAGTGAATTTGGATCAGGATGTTAGAATACCAGGTAGTATGACATTTCAATTTCATCTTATCATATAATAACCACAGACTTGGGGAAGTTTTAAACACTTTATCTATGCAATATTTTGTGAGTTAGGTACCAAAAATAGAGAGCGACTAAAGACTTTTTAAGTAAAAAATATAACAATCAAAGAAAGGAAATTTAAAGACTTAGCAAAATTACTTTTAAACATCAGTACCTGGGAAGGGTCATACCACACAGATTTATATTTACCTAGAATGGTACGAGGACCAACCCCGGCCAAGGGCTGGAAAGAATGGGCTCCCCAATAGACAGGAGCCAACAGCTCAGGACAGGTGCTGGATAGGATAGGTAACCTCCACTAAGTGCAACGCCAAAGTCCCACCCCTCTCTGCAGCTACTCTCGATCCCCTCTGGGTAATCAAATCTTCTCCTTCAACTCTTGCCCGATTCTTCTGTCAGAGTGCTCAATCAGCCCTCTGAGGTCTGCGACATCCACGATCTCCTTCAGCATACGTTGGGTCAGTGACAGGTCTGTGACAAGTCGGTTTCTAACTGACTTAGCCATTTCTAGGGCATGTACCACCCCAAAGTGCTGCAAATTCATGTATTCCCTTTATTTAATTGGTCAGAAAAACGGGGAAGGGTCATCACACCTTACCAGTATGATCTCATTTTCATTGACTTAATAGTTTTAAGTTCCCACCCATACATTTATTTCCCATGCTTTTTATTCCACCCACCATTATTTCATTCCATTTCATATACAATGTAAAACAATTTAATTTCTTTTCTTCAATGTTCCGGGTCAGAAGGTTAGATTCCCAGGTGCATCTCTGGTAAGACGGGAATTGGCGTGAGTTCAATGACAGAGCTTCCTGGTTTTCAGTTTTTGAATGCGCACGCGCTCTGGTTTCAAGATGGAATTTGCAGCACGCTTCAGGCCCAAATACGAGCTATTAACAAAGTCAAAGAAAGACAAATTAAAATACAGAAATAAATTAATGCACTGTATACCACTTATTCCTACTCTAATCCCATTATTTTATTTTAACTATAGCATTAATAGTTAAGCATAACACACAAAGTTTAGTGTAAGCAGAAGCATATACATTAGCATGTGAAGTTTGAAGCGACCATCTTAGGCACTAATGCGCAACTGCAAAGAATTCCTACCAAAAGCAAAAGTACGTCACACTACGTAGATGTAGTAGACTCATGCGCAGAAGGGTTCCCATGTTTTTAGCAGCCATATTAAGACACTCTGATTACTGGTTAGTACAGCACATAGATAAGCTCCCCCTACATAAAAGAAATGTTGTGTAGTGCAATTATTAGTATTCACAAAACATGTTGATTAATTTGTTACATGTTATTTCGAGAGGATTGAATCGAACAAGTTTCTGTACGTATGAAACCTTGCTCCATCAGACTCATTCTGTTTTTTTGGCCTTGCGACATTTATCTTTAAAGAAACACTTTTACTGGAAATGTTATCTTTTTCTGACGTTTGTCTGTTCCAAAGTGCAGCCTCTGGACAGATTTTGCCCAAATCTTTTTAATAAAATGAGATTCTACTTTTATGTTGGCACGTTGAGCACACCATATGTCTGCTCTCTGGCTCCAAAAGCAATGAATTACAAAAATAAAACCGCGATTTGACACAATTTAAATATTAACGGCTCATTGCTGCTTCAAATCGTTTTTTGCCCAAAGTAACTGATGAATAAGGCGAGCAAAAGCAATAGAAACTAGAACTGAAGTAATCAAGAAAAGGTCACAGAAAACTACTGCAACCTCCTTAAGGCCTGGTCAGTGACTGCCACAAAAAGCTTCCGAAGTAAAGCCATTTCTAAAAGCTGGGCTTTCAGAAACATTTACACCGCCATTTAACCACATTGGTGACTTTACTGACAAGGCACATTTTCAAGAACAACAGATTACCCTCATCCTCTGCAATATAGCTGGTAATGTACATATGTTTATTGCTTCTCAAAATGTGTTTTTGACGTACCAACTTCCTTCATTCCTAACTGCGTTTTCTTACTGGCATTAAATGAATAGTGTCAGCCTTGCCCTGTAGCATTGTTGTGATTTCATATCCATTTTAATAACCAATGAAGAACACAAATCCACTCCACACCACACAATCCCTCTCAGCACAATTTCACAACCGATGCAATCCAACCCACATAATTCTATCCACATCACATACATTCACTCCACTCTACCCCAAACCAAAACACATGTGTACGAGACATTTTAATTTACAATGCCAATAGCTCTAGTTCTTGCAAATGCATTGCAAAGACATGTTTAATTTTGAGGACACTGGGACCAAGTCACCCTGTCCTAAAATGGAGGGCACAACATTTCGCTTCATGTTGCGGCCAGCCAACTGGTTCGTGGGAGCCTTTCGCCCCTCAGGAGCAAGACTGACGATGGGGTTAAAAATGCCCTTGAGCCAAACAGATTACTCCCTTATTGGGAGTTGGGTGATTGTGGGATTCTCAAGAGCCTCCCTCGAACCTAACCATTCAGATATACAAAATATTTAACCTTAATGTCTCAAACTACACATTTACAAAAAAAATCACAAATGCACACTATCTGGACCTAGCTTTCTGCCAAATTTGGTTTAATTTCCTTCAGCCATTTTCGCTGTATTGTTGTTCAATTGTGCTTTCGGACTCTCCTTTGTTCTCAGCTTCTGCTTGACAGATAACCCCAAACCTTTCAAGGAAGGCGATGAGGTGGATTAACTTTTTTTGAGGGGGGGGGGGGGTTGTAAAGATTTGCCAAATAGCACCAACGTTGTTGGCAAACAAATGCTCTTCCTGTGGTAACTAGGTCATAACAATAACTACTCAGTTACTACAGCCACTATGTTATATATATATTGGACCTGGCCCTTCTGCAGGATCACCCCAAACCTTTTGCCTTCTCTATCCTATTTCTCTGCACATTTTACCACTGCTAACCAGTGCTATAGTGCTTGTGCTCACTTCCTAAAAGATAGTAACATTGGCTTACACATGATTGCTATATTTAAATTCCTTGTATGTTCCTAGTAAAGTAGTATACCATATAACCAGGGCCTGTAAATTAAATGCTAAAAGTGGGCTTGCAGCTTTTGAGCCACCCACATAAGTAGCCCCTTAAAACATGTTCCAGGTCTGCAATTGCAGCCTGAATGCAAATCTACTTGGCAAAATAAATATCTTGCAAAGCCCCTTTTATTACATATAAGTCCCCCAAGGTAGGCCTTGGGGCAGGGTGCCTTGCAATTAAAAGGTTGGCATTAAAAGGTGCCTTTGGGGATTTGTTCGTGACCCACGGAGAGAGTTAGACTCCTGCAGCTTGCTGGCCAATTTAAAACCGCTACCTTTCGCGACACCCGCTTCACGGGTGCCGCTCATTTGCATATTGTCCGTGCCTTGCCTGGTGTGAGCGGCTTCACAGTCGGTGGAGAGCTAACGCGCTCCCAGGTTGAGGCATTTGTGAGTTGCACAGCACGTGGAGCCGACCGGAGGACTGCGAGGACCAGCAGCCTCAGCTGACACAGCTGGTGCCTCTTCCCCCGGCGGCCACGCCCCCAGCCTTCGCTGATAAGAACGCTTGGGTCCACTGGTCGAGTGGTGCCTTTGGGGATTTGTTCGTGACCCACGGAGAGAGTTAGACTCCTGCAGCTTGCTGGCCAATTTAAAACCGCTACCTTTTGCGACACCCGCTTCGCGGGTGCCGCTCATTTGCATATTGTCCGTGCCTTGCCTGGTGTGAGCGGCTTCACAGTCGGTGGAGAGCCAACGCGCTCCCAGGTTGAGGCATTTGTGAGTTGCACAGCGCGTGGAGCCGACCGGAGGACTGCGAGGACCAGCAGCCTCAGCTGACACAGCTGGTGCCTCTTCCCCCGGCAGCCACGCCCCTAGCCTCCTCGTACTTAACTGGCCCCAGCTCGACCGCGACGCGGGACGCGCGCGGGACGGAGCACGGGGCGAAGACCGGGCAAAGAGCGGGCCCGTTTAAGCCCGTTCAAGCCCGGGTAATACCGGACTGGGCCACCCTATTGACAATTCACTGTTTGTGTCCCTATTACAATTCAACTATTTTGTCTCATCTGGGTTTCTTGTTTTGTATCCTGGTACTGTGTCCACCGATTCTGTTACTATGTCACCTAGAATTACCAGAAATAGCAAACTTACACACACTGCCCAGGTTATAGGGCCAATAGATCAATTTATCGCCAAGGCAAATGATGCTATTAATCAAGGCGTTCTACTACTAGAAAGGAGAGTCTCTCAAGACCTAGCTGCAGCCAGGCGTTCCTCTTTGGGACTATTGGCGGCAGCTATAACACCGCAACGCATTTTAGTCCCCGGTACACAGCAAGAGACTCCAATGGTTCCCGGGACTGTGGATTTATCGGTGTCTATTGATCTCTCTACAACACAAATATCGCAATCCTCTGTATCCCATCTTCCCCCATCAATTGAGAGAACTCCGGTTCTCTTTATAAATCCTCCAGAAGAGGTTCTTTCCTCTCCCACCACGAGGGGTCAGAGGGAAGGTGCTATTCCGAAAAAGAGGAAGGGAAAAAAAGGAAACAAGAAACCTTTACAAAATAATATTGACATTCGACGGGATTCCTCGTCACAGTAGCTATAAACATAATTCTTTGGGGTCTGTAGCTGGTACAGGTCAAATGTTTTAGATTAAAGTTTGTCTATACTTTGACTTTTGCTGTGTACAACTTACACCTAACCAGCGACATATTTTCAGGTCTAGTCACTGGGGTAACATGCCATTGCTAACGTAACGCATGATCCACTCATAAATATTATGAACCCTACCCTGTGAGCAGCAAAGTGTACTTAGAGGATATGTCTTTAGTATTTAAAAGCATGGGTTTCTTCCTGTCAAAATTGTGATTTTGATTGGTCTGTACAGCAGGGTACAAGCTGCTGCTGCCATGCTACACAAGGTAGGTCTGAAGCATTTTTTTCACTGTCCCAATAATTTATGGCAGAATAGGTGCATCAGTTCAGAAGGGGAATTTAACTTTCCATGTAATGGGTGTATTTCTACACCTTATATTGTGGTATTCTAGGAACGTTAAATGTTCCAATCAGGTTGAAGGCCAATTTCAACATGTTTTAGAAGTCAGAGCACATACATTGTGCACTGGATAGCGGTATCCAAGTGTTAGAGTTCATGATTACCAACAAGCAAAGTCCCAAAAAAAGGTTTTTATTATAAGAATCTGTTTATTCACATTTTAAGCATGAAAATTCAAACAATACAGATGTCAAACAAGAAAAAGAACATGGCCACGATGGCTGCTCTGTAACAAATCAATAAAACAAGTCTTCAGCAGTGGAGCATCTTCGCTTCAGAGAGATACATAAAAGTACATTCTAATAAGAGTTTTAAAAAAAATGTAATTGTCAGCGGTACATAGAATAAAAACAGTGCAAATTACAATCGGGGATCAAAAAGCAAATAGCAGCAATCAAAATGTAGGACAGTACAATCTGTTAAAATGATGATTCTTAGGATACAATAAATACATTGTTAAAAACCGTGCAAGTTCTCACAGCAGCCAATAAAAAAGAGGTACGTGCATAACAGACCAATGGGGTTTCTAGTTGGTAAAATAACAAGAGGGCTAAAACTGGCCTACACAAGGAAGATTTCTTTAAAAGTGGGATAATGAAAATATTTCTTTCTGCTTTGTACAAAGTGCAAAAGAACCGTATATGCAAAGTTGGTTGTGTTGCCTTGGTACACGGGCAAGGTGGTAAGAAACTTATAGAAAATAAGTTGTGTGGGTGACCCAACATAAAAGGTATACAGTTCAATCGGAATCTGGTAAGGATAATACGATGCTGATTTGTCTCAACAAACTCGAGGTATAGATTGGAATGGTTTGGCATCTGTATTATACTCTCATAAAACTTTACAGACTGTTTTTCCTTTTGGCTATCCCACCTATCATGCGTAGCTTTCCTTGAATAAATGGCCTTCAGTCTAGCTTTGGAAAACTGCACACAAAGGATAAGGGTTTCATACAAGAAGGCAAGATCCAGAGGGTGTGGCCTGAGGCGTCAAGATGGTAGTCGCACTCTAAGAGTGCTCCGGACCCCTCCGTCATCAGCCTCGCATCCTACTGTCTGCGGCAACCATCCGAAC
Organism: Lissotriton vulgaris; assembly: GCF_964263255.1. NCBI lineage: Eukaryota > Metazoa > Chordata > Amphibia > Caudata > Salamandridae > Lissotriton > Lissotriton vulgaris. The sequence goes on from NC_141699.1 coordinate 511,337,168, forward strand.
CTCACGTCTGCCTACAGAGGTTCCCTGTGACGAGAGCGCTGCTTCGTTTCATTGGGCTGCCGGTTTTTGGCTCCTGGCGCCCTGTTGAGACCCCGACTCTACGAGGACCTGGGGCCGCAAAATGGCGTCCTCCACCGCGACTCACCAGTGAAAGCAGCGTCTTTGTCCTGGGGGTGCCGGCCAGTGTTGCACCTCCTGTTCACCGCGAGATCGCCGTGACGACTGGCCTGGCTTATGCGTACTGCCCCATCTGCCTGTTGGCCGATCCGATGCTGTGACCTCCCTGTGCCTCCCACACACGATATGACAGCGTCTGGGGCCCACGGCCAGTGAGCCAGGTGGGGCCTGCTCTCCGCCTCCTCCTCCTCCTCCTGGCCTGACCCTTGCAGAGGCGGCGGGAACGTGGGGAGCGAAGACCCAAGGAGATCCTTTCCAAGGCCAAGTACGAGGTGGCCTGAGGTTGGCTGCCTAATTCCACCAGCAGAGGCCGACCAGAGGCCTGTGGAAGCAAGACCGCTCAGTGAGTGGAGACAGACCTGGGGAATCAGCTGCCATATCGGTTAGCGGTGCGGGAGGCAAGGTTCCCTCTAATTTTCATTCTCTGTGTGCGGCAATCAAGGTGCTTCGTGCAGTGCGACTAAGGCTGCATACACTGAAAATAAGCAAAAACTTAGAATACAAGCATGTGCTGTGTGCAAGCTACCAAAATCGGTGGCCTAATAAGGGTGATATGTTCCCTAATACAAACCAGTAAAAAAAGAACACCCCAAAACACTCACACACTCCTCTGGGTTGGTATTAAAAGACACCCATTACTGGGGCGTAAAGGGCCCCTTGCACCCTCTGGGCATAGGTACCACTGCATCTTGTGTTCTAATCATTATAGAGAAAACATAAACGGGGGTTGGAGGGTCTGAGGGAAGTTTAAAGACCTACCCAGGTTGTCATCCCCTGATACACAATCTACAGTCTCTGAAGACTGCGTGGAATTGTTTGAGAAATTGACCCGAGACCCGCTCTCTACTCCTAAATAATAGTACGTTCGTTTACCTGGAAATAAGGATACCAGTACTACGACATCACTTAATCAGCTCTCATTATCTATAAGAGCTACGGCAGATCCTTCTATTCAAATAACACCCAATACGAAGATCAGCCCCATACACTAAGTGTATCTAAGGGGTTTTACTTGATGAAATTCTAGTCCTGATGATGGTCTTACAGATGTAAACAGACAAGACCGAAACGTCGACCAAAGACATCAACTCCTCAGCTTTCATGCACTGAAGGACACCTTTATTCATCTTTGATTTTGTCTTCTTCATCAATTTTGTTGGAGCAGATGAAATGTTATGAACTGATTGGTTAATGGAGATATACTGCTTTTCATGACTTTTTATTCAAAGTTTTGTTCTATTTTTTGTCCCCATGATTTGTTCCTTGTGATTTATTCTAATACAATTTACTTTAAACATAACCTTCTTTGGCTGTGTGCTTCTTCTCTCCTTGCTCCATTCTTTAATATATTGAATATATTCATTTGAAAAACGGTTTACCATTGTTTAAGTAATCCTGTGGATACATTGGGCTCAATTATTTAATGAGCCTACGATTTAAATATACTCAAATCATACTAAATAAGCTAAGGAACAAAATCCCTTGTAGTCACCCTCTACATAAACTAGTCATTGCCCAAGCCTACAAGGGTCTATTGGGTTTCCCCACGTCCTTAAGAGACTTTCAAAGAGAGACAACTCGCACTTCTTCACGCTGAGATCAAGCAGCTTTTGCTAGAGGCCACCAAACTTCTCTGGAGGTCCTCCATGGCTAGAGTTTATGGTTGGGGTGACCAGAACGGTTCGATCCTCCATAGATTAGCCACCTTTTCCAAGCGAACCGCATTATTCCTGAAATAATAGACTTCAACGGGTCCATACACCGATCACAGGTGGCAATGGCTCAGTCCTTTGCTTCCTAATATTGTCAGCTCGACGCTGCTAGGATCCCAACACTATCGCTTTTTGCCCTGCTAGAGTCTGGAGGCGCTCACCTAGTTCAGCTATATTCAGCTGCTCAAGCAGATCTGGATCGCCTTATTTCCTGTGAAGAGATCGGGGAGGCGATAGCCCCCACCTCCTTGGGCAAGATCCCAGGCCCTGTTGGCCTCCCCCAGGAATATTACGCCCTATATCGTGAGACCCTCGTCCCGCACCTTGCCGACTTGTTTGACGAGGCCGCTGAAAAGGGTTCCTTCTCACCGAGACCAATATGGCCACCATTGTGGTTCACCCAAAATCTCAACCACCCTCCTCACGGTGTGCGGAATATTATTTCCCTTACCAACACAGAGGTTAAACTTTGCGCAGCAATTCTCACCCAGCGGCTAAAGCCTTACCTCTCCATGTCGGTTCACCCAGACCAATGCGGGTTCATGCCAACCCGCGGTACACGGCACAGTCTCCGGAGATTGCACCTGCACCTGGCCCTGTCTTACCGTCACTTGCTCACTCCCTACCTAGCGCTCCTCCTTGTAGATTTTGAGAAGGCATTCGAGTGTAGGGGGAACCTGGACAATGTCCTTGCCTAGATGGGTTTTAGTTCCCTATTTCGGGAGCTGGTTTGCATTCTTAATGCCCACCCCGAGCACAAGTTCTAGTCAATGGGGTCATGTCGGAACCCTTCCCCGTTCATCGAGGAATGAGACAGGGATGCCCCCTCTTGCCTCTGCTCTTTGCTCTGGCGATGGAGCCCTGGGCAGCCCTGATATTGGTCCAACGGCCTGATGGGAGGGTGGGAGTGGCCCAATGCAGAGGTTGATAAGATCGCGCTCTATGCGGGCGATGTCCTAATTTACCTGGCAGACCCGGACCAATACATCCCTCGATGCCTCCATATTCTACACTCCTTTGAGCAAGCCTCCGGCTGAATCCTGATAAATTGGTCGTGGTCCCTCTCCACCTGTCTAGAGACTGCTATGACTGGCAATCTAACATACCATTATGACGCCTATCTTTCAAGTATCTGTGGATATGGTGACACTTCTCCCCGAGTTGGGCTGGTCCCTCAACGTTACCCCGCTGGTGAAAAGGGCCAAGGCAGATCTTCACAAGTAGCAATCCTTACCTCTGAACCCACTGGGGAGAGTCACCCTGTTTAAAATGATGATTCTCCCCAGGTTCCTTTATGTCCTTCAAAACACCCCCTTCTGCTGTCCGAGGGCCTGGTTTTCGGGAATTGGACAGTATGGTCTCTAGGTTCCTCTGGGGGAAAGAGGGAGGTGGTTGTATGGCCCGGAACATATGTTGGATTCCCTTATTTGACGGGGGGTATGGGGATGACTCACTTATATCTTTATTATTTGGCTACGCCCCTATTATCCATACACAACTGGTTTAATGGGGGCTGTTCTGACCCGGCCTACCATCTTGAATTGGGCGAATTAAGCTTTGTCCAGCATCCAGTCTCTGTTATAAGAAGAGTCCATTCCATCCCGCCTACCAGAAGTGACGCGCTCTGCACTGTTGGCTTGTCGAACGGCATTGCCCCACGCTCACTGGACGCACAAACTGACTCAGTACACGCCTCTCTGGCATGGCACCTGGCTCCGAGAGGTTAGCGGATTGCAGGGTTTTAGATCCTGTGACCTTATAGTGATTTCGCAATTGGGGGATGTATGGGCGAGCGGCCATATGCGATCATTCCATGACCCCCGCACCCGGTATTCCCTGTACCTGACGCAATTCTACAAATACAGCTGCGACACACCCTCAACGCGCACATCTCAGACAGCACACAGATTCCTGAATACAGCCCTCCCAAGGCACAGACTACTCTGTTGGACCTGGGGAAGGGGGGGATGTCCTGCATCTACCGGACACTGCTCAACAACACCCGACCTCGTAAGACCGGCTTAGAAGCAAATGGGAGGAGTGGGTGGGCACTTTAGATGAGGAAGACTGGTGCAATGCTCTCATGGCACCCAAGACGGTCACTGCATCAGCTAGACTCCGTCTGGTTCAGCTGTACTACCTTAATGCTGCATATTTGACCCCAGTACGCCTCCATCAGGCTGGTTTTTACCCGACTGCTTCTTGCACCAGATGTGGCCACGTCCTGGCTGATTTCTTTCACATGGTATGGGCATGGACCGTCTGGCTCAGTTCTGGGATAATATTGAAGAGGAGCTCACAGAAATACTGGGGTGGGTGGTCCCTCATGATCTACGGCCTACCCTCCTTGACATTACGGATGAGTTGGGTGGTTCTCAAAACGAAAAAGTATTTTTTAATCCAGCAATGGTGGTGGCGAAGTGAGACATAGCGGCATCCTGGAAAATGTCCCGATCCACCTTGCACCGGGAAGTGGCGGAGGGGGGTTGAACTGGTGTGCCGCACAGGAGAAGCCCATGAACGAGGCACGAGGTTGTCCCAAAAAGTATTGCAGGGTGTGGGGTAAGTGATTTGGGGCTTTGGGATAAGTGAACAAACAATGCTAAAAGCATTTCTATCTGTACTTTAAAGGTCCAGAACGCATGGATATTCGTGCCAGTGGTTATAACGCATCACATGTAATGTTAAGTTGCCGATTTGCTGGTGTTTTGTTCACTGTCAGAACAATAAAAATTTGCATATCAAAAAAAGAAGGCAAGATCCAAGGAAGATAAAGTTTTCCTGACGTATGAAAGCCACGAGATTCTGTGGGTGAGGGCCATATTAATAATGTCTTTCAGGATGTTCTGATTTACACCCACAGTATCCCTTTTCCAGACTGATAACCAAAGAGAAAGTGGAGCTAATTTAATGGTGTCTGTGATAAAAGGCATACCAACTTCAGTGTGAGCCACAAAGTTATTACATTATTGTGGGACTGACAGCAATCTTTTAATAAATGTATCTTCTAAGACTCGTAATGATGTAACATGTGTAATCCCCCAGATCGCTGTCCCATATGTCACCATTGGTAAAGTTTTAGCCAGATAGATTTTAACCATTTCTAAGATTGGCTAACAACCCAGTTTTATTAGAAAATCTGAAAATCGCTTCAATATTTTTGAGCATTACATTTTTGCGATTTTGCACCATCTCTTTTCAGTTTTGTTTTGCATCAGACAATTCCTAGGTAATTAAAATGTTGTACTTGCTCAATGTTATCCCCGTCTAGATGGTATCTCGTTGATTTCTTTTTAGCACCTCCTTTTGCCATCGTGTAGGTTTTGGCTTTATTTACATGTAGATCCAGACTACTCATGAATGCTGCATAGTGTGTAATAAGATTTTGAAGTTCTGGAGGGGTCCTGGCCAATAAAACTGCATAGTCCGCATATAGTAGGATCGGAAGGGGGGATGACAGGACTATTGGAGTGCCTTTCGCGATATTAGACAGAGTGTCAATAAGTATGTTTGTACATAGGGCAAACAAGAAGGGAGCCAGAATGCATCCTTGTCTGACTCCCCTTTCAATTTAAAATACACTGGTACATTCGCATGAACTCCCACATCGAACCATAGCGGTTGTGTCCCTATAGAGCTGTCTTATAAAATTAATGATGGCATCATCTACTCCCATGTCCTGTAGAATTAACCAGAGTTTATTGTATGCCATAAAAGCCATATATATTTGTTGGCCCTTTTTCACCTTGGTATACTTTTCTAAAATCATTGTTAAGTTAAGACATTGGTCTACGGTGCCCCGCCCCTGCCTGAACCAATATTGCACTTCTGAGAGGATTTTTTTATCCTTTGCCCAAACTTCCAATTTGTTTAGCAAAAGCCTGCCCAATAGTTTAGCCGGACTATCGATCAGAGAAATAGGCCGATAGTTTCCAGGCAAGGAGGCATTTCCTTTTTTAAATATCGGGATTATTACCTAAGTTTTCCAGGAAGGGGGTGGGGGGCAATTTTAGCTATAGCGTTGAAGAGCACAGTTTAAAGGGGGGACCAAAAAGTGACGTCTGTGAGAAAAATGTCCACAGGGATCCCATCCGGCCTGGATGCATTCCTCAATGGTGATTATAGCAAGGCAAGTTCAACTTCCTCCAGATCAAAAGAAAGGTGGGCGGATGCCTGGGTAATGGTTCTTTCATCTGCACTAGCCTCTATTTATGTATTTATTTATTTTAGAAGATTTCCTGAAAATACTTTACTCATCGATCTGTACCTCTAGAGAGGGTCCGCCGCTATCCTTCAAAAAAGTTGCATGTATTACCCTCCAAAAGGCAGTACTATCTCGAAGGGCTGTGGCTTGCTTTAGATTCTTCCATGCTTCCAGTTTGAGTTGCCTCAGTCTGCCTTCTCTAGCTTGTTTATAGATTTTCCTCAATTCACAAACCTGCACTTTATCTCTGGGCACGGTTTTAAGGGCCTTGCGCAATTTTGCAAAAGCCAGGGAATCATTTTGATCAAACTACCTATATACAGTGCTATCTCTAATATGCGGCGGAAGAGTTAGCTGTAGTTTTAAAAAAAATATTAAATTGCCAAAGGCAATAAAAACCTTTGCTAGATATGCAGAAGGATCCAGGCAGGTTGAGATATCCTTCTGGTTTGCCAAAATAAAACTATTAAAAAGAGTGACCGCGTCAACCTTGTCCCACTTTAAAATAAAGCCATTTGTAATGGCAAAGACTGGTTTTGGTACAATGATAATGTTGTGTTTTTTAGTGTCCCACTAGGACACTGCACACAAAAGCATGGCATGATCATTATGTTCATTAGAAAGTTTTTGAAAATGAACTGGTCTTATACTTGGGGTATCGGGAAAAGATAATATAATCAATCGTGGATGAATAATCTGCTATATAGAAAGCAGGGTAAAATGTCCCCATTGTAAGTTTGATGCATTAAGTATTTTAAGGTGCAACTTCACTAAAATACTGTTTAAAATATTCCCCTGAGTGTCCTGATAAAAATGGGGAATGCAGCAGCGGATCATTATCCCGCAGGGTGGGGAAGGGCCAGGAGAATGATCCCTGATCTCCTGAATAGGGAATGGGGCGGGAGTGTATTCACAAAATCACGTGTGAACCAATGTTTCCTCACCAATCCATCGCTAATGACCCAGGTCAATCACAGAGGACGAGGAACCTCCCTCAGCACTCTATTGATACAGACCACGGGGTGAGGCCTAGCCATCTAAGCTCCACAAGCAAATTACCCACACCATGGGACGTGGCACCCATCCCCCCCCCCCCCGCCCCCACACCCTTCGAGGCCACTAGGAGTCAGCTGAGTCTGCAACCAACCTGTATTCAGAGATAGTCACCTCACCGGGCGCACTTGGGGCAGGGGTGTCAACCTTTGCTTAGTCATTTCCTCCCAGAAGGTTCACCATGACAACTCCGATTTCCAAGTCCCTTTCCGTGTTATCGTCCAGTCTAACCTTCCAGAGTCTGCACTCTTCTGCCACTGCCCACTCCAGGAAATCACTCCTCCACTTAACCCGCGTCAGGGATACTCAACATTGACACAAATGTTAACATAAAAACAAATAGACATGTGTATATGCAAAAAATAGATTTTATCAAAATTTATATTGGCAGGGAAAAATTACAATAAACCAAAATGAAACACACAGGGATACAAGACAGATGCTAAGAAAATTAATCAAAATCTCTGTAAGGCCTGTGGCAAGCTTATCCAGAAGTAAGGGATGGAGAAATTTCCTTTCGGATATGGACAGAATATTGTCCTTAAGAGAAGGCAAATTGATATGCATTACCGACACAGTCAACAAAGGACTGAATTCATCTACAGAATGGCAAGCACTGGCTTGTCTAACCTGAAAAATTGGGTCATATTGATATTACCCATACCGTAATTGCCTTCACCACTGTATAGCTAATTTTGTCTAACACCAAAATCATACAAATGTCCAGCACAATGCGTTTATTTTTTGGATGTTAATATTTGCAACTGACCTCATGTTTTAATATCTATACATCTTGTTAAATGTCGATGCATTTAATGTAAATAGGTAACAGATGCTTTTTATTTCATTGTTGTTAAGGTTTTCTCGAATAACCTGTGTAATGTTAATATCACTTGTGTACTAGAACCAGCTCAAACTGTGACAAATCTCTAATTTACAACCACAGGAATTGTTGAAGATTCTGTCTATTTTACTAACTATGGGATATACCCATGTCATTATAAATGGAGCTTCGAATATCCCTTACTTGACTTTACCAGAACCGACTCAAAGATGGCGCTTTGAGAATAGACCTTTTCCGATTTCAATCAGAAACTACCTTTACCTCTTCAAGATGGCGCTCTAAAATAAGTCCTATCTTGATCTCCAAACGCCGGTTCATTTAAATAGATGCAACACACTTCGGGACTAGTTCCTCTATCGAATGACGGGAAAGATTGATGTATCTAACCTCGGAGTAGCTTGACAGGTAAAACTTTGACCTAGAACTTTTAAAACGGATTGAATCCCCGTGTTTTCTCTAAACTAACACCGATCCCTCGTTCGCTTTTTCAGACCGTCCATTAATAGACGTCTGGCTGCACATATCTCTTGGATGTGACCCAATTTACACGGAGTAATTATTTTCTCCCTTTGCACGTTTCAGAAGGTAAGCGTACTAACGAGCGCTACCCTATAACGTACATCACGATTAGAAAGGTGTAGTTTAACGGACCTGGCGCCTATTTTCTTTTTGTGTGCAGAATAACCTTACCTGAGACCCTCCTTAAAACTACAACCGGTGGTCACGACTTTCAGGTATTTCCTCATGAAAACGGACACAGTGCAGGTTTTATTTTTGCACATGTTTCCAAAATCACTTAGAATTGTTTTAATTTTTACAGATTAATATCAACAGTGTGATAGCCGATAAAACCATAAAAGCCAAGACACTGGCTAGTGATTCTCGCCCTTGGGTAGGTTTTTTTAAAACTCCTAACGCTGAAGTTTAAATGTTGGTATTTGCATCATAAACATCGTTTGAGTCCAGGTATTCGAAATAAAACTGACATATAAATCAATTGCATATATTAGAACTACTTAGGGTCGCCAAAATTTCCAACATCTGATTTCTCATTTATTGTTGTCGGATTTCTTAACATTTATTGATTTCTGAAGGCAGCAGTAATGTTGATACAGTCACGAATCGCATGTACTTGAACTGCAAATATACATGTTTTATATTGTGCTAAAGTCCTGTATTAATGTATGTCCTGTAATTTGCAAAAGTATTGTCATAATGTCGTTTTTCTGTGCTTAATGAGTTCACTCATTGTGTGGTTTAGTGTGTATAATGCAATAAGAATGAATGGACTATGGCCTTTTTAGTTGTACTGAAATTGTTTTACTCTATCTTTCACTAGGGAGTTACAATATTTTGTTTCAATTTTGTCCTGATGATGGTCTCATTGAGTTGACTGCAGAGACCGAAACGTCGACTTCTGCTTAATCCGAAAGGAAATTTCTCCATCCCTTACTTCTGGATAAGCTTGCCACAGGCCTTACAGAGATTTTGATTAATTTTCTTAGCATCTGTCTTGTATCCCTGTGTGTTTCATTTTGGTTTATTGTAATTTTTCCCTGCCAATATAAATTTTGATAACATCTATTTTTTGCATATACACATGTCTATTTGTTTTTATGTTAACATTTGTGTCAATGTTGAGTATCGTTATGTCTAGTCAGCTTTAACCATTTGATTTATTTAAATTAAGTTCCTTTAGGATAATTCACTTACCTATATTCAATTCATCCAGAATAAGCAAAGTTGATACTGAAAACAAACTCCTTTGGAGGCCCTCTCACCCATTTGATCATATTTCACCCAGCCCCCAAAGGTTTACTGGGTAGCTCACTTTATTGAACATAACAACGGAGTGAGCAGCTCACTGATGACAGAGGCCTATGTAATGGGGAAGAGGTCGATTGAAGAAATACTCTAACCATTTTCCAGGCGACCCCAGAAGAGAAAGAAACTAGCACTTCACACTTTAATTGCAGAGGATCCTAGAACGGTTCTGTGAACCTCAAAACTTATTTAGTCTTTCAATGGCTATTAATTGCTTTTGACTGACTGCATGGTTTTACTGTTCAAAGGTGCAAAACAAATTCACATTTGTTCTCAGTCCAGTCTTTACAAAGAGATCCGGGTAATGTAATCTTTGTTCTGTTATTACTAGAAGTATAACTCGAAATGGCATCAAATCATTTAGCCCAAATTTGATCAATCAAATCTTAAATTTAATCCACAGCTTTGGTCAATGACTAAAGCTTTGTCCTTTTACTGAGTAGCTCCACCTGTCATGCTCATGTTGCGCTGTGCTCGATCCCGCCGCTCACGCATCAGCTCGACAGACGTCCACCATATCTACGGAGTAGGAACAGCATTAGGAGGCGAGTGGAGCAGACGAGGTGCCTTCCTGCTGCCATCCAGCCGAAGAAGCGCCATAAAGTGACGTTTCATTCCAATCAATGCAAGGGGTCAGATTTACAAGCCCCTTGTGCCGCTTTTATGCTGTCGTTGCATCACTTTTGTGATGCAGCGGCGGCGGAAAAGATGCGCCATGGTGCGGGGTATTTTCAACGTGACCCATCTCCCAGATGCGTCACGTAGTAAAGCTCTGCGCCAGAAGAGGCGTACCATCGCAGGGGGAGGCGTTCTGGCGCAGGAAGGTCTCCCAAAAGTGGCTGAGTGAAATATACAAGATTTCACTCAGTCACTTTTGGGCCCATGCTGCGTCAAAACCCTGCGCCTGCTTGAAGCGCTTGCGACGCAACTCCAGCAATGCGCCTCGTGACGCATCTGTGCCATTTATGCCCCATGGTGTGCCGCATTGTAAATGTGGCGCATCAAGGGTGGCTGAGCTGGGGCGCACAATTACTGGCGCATCCCTGCCGATGTGCAGGGATGTGCCAGTAATTGTAAATCTGCCCCTAGATGTCTAACAGCTTACCAGGCTGTAGTCATTTGTCTACTGTTGTAAACAGTGCGCAGCAGCCCCTGGGCAAGGATGATGCCTATAAACATGAGATGTTGATTCTATTATGTGAAATAGACCTTGTCAAGTGGCTACCGCAGAGTATCATGCAGGATCTAAATCTATTTAAGGTGTATTCTGAGCCCAAGGAGGCATTGTTTTGTGCCTTTCAATGACTTACCCATCACCATGGATCCAAGATTAACCCGCACCAGGGTCTTATTCTTGGAGCTTTCATTCTAATAAAGAAAACTGCCTCAACTGTTGACCAGCAACGCTGGCTCATTCTAGTGTGGCTAAGTGTTGTGAAGTAGGTACGGACCACAGAGGAAGGTTATAATCTTTTATTGACACTATAATATGGAAAGGCCCACCAGGGACAGGAAGGACAGAGCAGGTGCGGGGACAGAGGATCGAGGAGAAGATGGCCGGGACAGGGGTGACGTCACATAAGTAGGAACACTGGCATTCCAAAATGGAATGCATGACGTAGGGTACATTACACTAACAGATAACTACGGTCCGCGATGAGGACGAATAACGATAGGATACAACATCTCCCTCCTTTACCCCTTAACACACAATTAGTCTTGAACAAAATCTTCATAGCGTTTTGGCATTCTGATTTGCCTTCCACTTCTAGTTTTTACACCTGTCCCCCCCCAGTGCTGGGACCATGACAGGGGCAATGTCTGGTTCTTCCTCGTGGTGACTCTTGTCAAGGGCGCTGCTTTCAGCCATACTCCCGACATTGGACACGTTGCCCAACTCTTCTTCCATCCTGGAGTACTGGCTACCAGACACGTAATCCCATTCTAGGATGCTATCATCAGCATCTTCCTCTTCTGTTATTTTCCCATTGAGTATGATCTTCTCTTGTCCATGTTTTAACTTGACCACATCGTCTTTGCTTCGCCAGCCCTTTTTTCCTAGGTACACTGCTCCTTTGGTGGATTCTTGTACTTGCACGGAGCCACTGTAGGTTGATTCTCCTTTTGTCACCAAGCTGAGTTTCTTTGCCATAACCCAGTCTCCGCGTTCTATTTCCTTCACCATGGCTTTATTGACTTAGTCAGTGTACTTCTTGGTCTTTTCCTGTTTGAGTACGATTCTCTCTCTGACATGTAGCTCATTGTCTTTTATCTGTTCGGTTTCGCCCCCACTCCTGTACCAATCATTAAATTTTGGCGTAAGCATGTCCCTACACTCTCTTCTTCTCATAAGGTAAAACGGAGTGAATTTGGTTGTTTCATTCGGGGTGTTGTTATATGTGTTTATTTTTCCTCGTATGCTGTCCTTTACATTTAGTTGCGATGCGATGGCCCATTGGATCCCTTCCTTGATAAACGTATTCACTCTCTCAACTTGGCCGTTACTCTTTGGGCTATACAGCGGCGTCTTTTGTTGTTTCATGCCCGCCTTCTTCAGGAACTCCACCATTTGTGCAGATATTAGTTGGGTTCCATGGTCGTAGACTATGATTTTGGGCTGTCCCTCAACAGCGAACATCTTCTTGAAGAACTTGATCACTTTTTCAGTCGTGATTGAGTGTACAAATTTGAAATGCACCCATTTGGAGTAGTAGTCCGTCACAACTATAATGTACTTGTTGTCTTCTGGCAATCTTAGGAACGGGCCAGCAAAATCCACCGCAATTTTTTGCCACGGTCCACTCGGTATCTCCACCATCTGCAGCACACCTCTCCTCATCTTCCAGTGTTTGTCTGCTTTGAGACATGACTCGCATTCGTCGATGAAGTTGTTCACCTCCTGATGTATTCCTGGCCACCAGTAGTGTTTTTTGATGATGTTTTTTGTAGCGTTACTTCCTGGGTGTCCTTTGTGGGCCAATTTTATTATTTTCTGCCTCAGTGCCGCCGGGGCAATGAACTGTTCGCATCTTCTTAGTATGCTGTTTTCTACAGTTAGTTCCTCACTGATCTGCTGATAGCTTTTGAACTGGTTTCTTAAATTCCTTATCGGAGGCCATTTCGACTGCACATACTGCATTACTTTGCTTATTACCCAGTCTCATCTGCACAGATCAGGGGGTTCCCTATCTCGACGACTGGCTGTTGAAGGCGGGCTCGCCCCAGGTTGTCGTCTCCCACCTCCATTTTATGGCCGACCTCCTGCATTCACTGGGATTCTCCATCAACGTGTCAAAGTCACACCTGACCCCCTCTCAGAAGCTCGTCTTCAATAGAGCGGTCCTAGATACAACGCAGTTTCGGGTTTATCCTCCTGAACAGCCAGTCCGGGATATTCGGGCTATGATTCCGATCTTTCAGCCACTATCCCAGGTTTCAGTCAGGATGACCCTGAGGATGCTGGGCCTCATGGACTCCTGCATCCTGCTGGTCTATCATACCAGGTGGCATATGCGGGCTCTGCAGTGGAACCTGAAGTTTCAGTGGGTGCAGCATCGGGTATCTGTCAAATTGCATCCAGATCTCGGAGAGCACTGCACAACCATTGCAGTGGTGGCTCACAAACCAGGATTCGGTCAACAGCAGTGCCCTCTCCACCCCCCACACCCCCCAACCAGAACACACATTGGTAACAGACGCATCCCTTGTGGGATGCGGCAGCCACACGGGGAATCAGGAGATCAGAAACCTCTGGTCACCGGAGGAGTCCGGGCTCCACATCAATCTTCTGGAGCTTCGGGCGCTCCGTCTTTCACTCAAAGCATTCCTTCCCTCTGTCCGGGGAAGAGTAGTGCATGTGTTCACAGACAACACCACCGCCATGTGGGTACTCCAACAAACTAGGCGGGGTGGGGTCGTGGACTCTGTCAGGAGACCTTCCACCTCTTGACATGGCTGAAACATCAGGGCATATCCCTGGTGGTTCAACACCTGGTAGGTTCTCTGAACGCCAGGGCGGACGAACTCAGCCACAGGAGCATGATGGATCACGAGTGGCATCTTCACTCAGAGGTGGTGTAAGGTCTCTTTCAGCAGTGGCGAGAGTCTTGGTTAGATCTACGCCGCCAAAGAGAACGTGCAATGTCAGCAATTCTGTGCGTTGGCATTTCCAAGGTGGCACTCGCCAGGCGACGCTTTTCATCACACGTGGAGTTGCGGTCTTCTATACGCTTTTCCGCCTGTACTATTTCTGCCCAGAGTGCTGAAGAAGATCAAGCGCAAACGGGCTTGTGGCTCCGGATTGGACATGAAGAGTCTGGTATCCTGAGCTGCTCAACAAGGCCATCGAGCCTCTGATCAGACTGCCTCTTCGGGAGGATCTTCTGTTGCAGCAGCAGGGGACAGTCCTCCACCCGAACCTGTCCAGCCTCCACCTCCTTGCATGGAGACTGAGTGATGGCAGCTGACGTCGTTTGACCTGCCTCCCGAAGTCTGTGATGTAATTTTTGCAGCCAGGCGTCCCTCCACTAAGACGGTATATGCCTGCCGATGGAACAAATGTGTGGCATGGTGCGCAGCAAAGGCTGTGGATCCCATTTCTGCCCCTCTTTCTGAGGTTCTCTTGTTCCTCCTTGGCCCAGCAGAGCTCTGTCTGGGCACTATCAAGGGCTATCTCTCTGCCATTTCTGCCTTTCTTAGGCTTCCTGATAAGCCTTCTCTCCAAGTCCCCGGTTGTAAATAGTTTCTTAACCCCTTCGATGCTCATGACGAGCTCAGCTCGTCATGCAGTACACTGGTCGTGTGCTTATGACGAGCTGAGCTCGTCATGCAGCATGGGGATCAGAATATTTCAGCACCCAGCGGGAATTGCCTTAGCAGCCAAGGTGTTAAAGGGCATTGCTCATCTCTTTCCTCCTATCCCCTTTGTAATGCCTCAGTGGGACTTGAATTTGGTCTTCCTTTGAGCCGCTTCACAACTGTTCTCTCAGTCTCTTAACTCTTAAAACTGCATTCCTGGTATCCATCACATGTGCCCGAAGAGTGAGTGAGCTCCAAGCTCTTATATCCAAGCCTCCTTTTCTGGCTGTACATCCGGACAAGGTTTTCCTACAACCTCGTCCATCCTTTCTTCCCAAGGTGGTCACCTCCTTTCAAATTGGGCAAACCATCACTTTGCCCACCTTCTTTCTGCCTCCTCATCCTTCGAAAGAGGAACAGAGGCTCCACCATCTGGACCCAAGACATGCGCTTTCCTTCTATCTGGTAGCTTGTTTCCTTCCCAGTGTAAGAATTGGCTTTTGTAGTTTGGTTTGCCCTGTTCCCATCATGCACTGGGACAGGAACAGACTAATTTGCATACAGCCAGGTTCTGAAACTGGGATGGTGCAGTGAGCTAAAAAACGGTGTTGGATCTAGCCCTGATCTCTTGACTGGGTGAGAGTATTCTGTTTAATTCAGAGACTCTGTCCCTCACCACCCCTTGTTGTAAATATTTTTGTCCACCCTAAGCGTGGAAGGGTATACTCAGATGTGAGTCCCTTGCTCATTGCACCATCAGGATTCAAGCAAGCCGGGCCGAAGAGGCTGAAATGCCAGATACCGGTCCCCGGTAGCTTGTTTCCTTCCCAGTGTAAGAATTGGCTTTTGTAGTTTGGTTTGCCCTGTTCCCATCATGCACTGGGACAGGAACAGACTAATTTGCATACAGCCAGGTTCTGAAACTGGGATGGTGCAGTGAGCTAAAAAACGGTGTTGGATCTAGCCCTGATCTCTTGACTGGGTGAGAGTATTCTGTTTAATTCAGAGACTCTGTCCCTCACCACCCCTTGTTGTAAATATTTTTGTCCACCCTAAGCGTGGAAGGGTATACTCAGATGTGAGTCCCTTGCTCATTGCACCATCAGGATTCAAGCAAGCCGGGCCGAAGAGGCTGAAATGCCAGAAACCGGTCCCCGGTAGCTTGTTTCCTTCCCAGTGTAAGAATTGGCTTTTGTAGTTTGGTTTGCCCTGTTCCCATCATGCACTGGGACAGGAACAGACTAATTTGCATACAGCCAGGTTCTGAAACTGGGATGGTGCAGTGAGCTAAAAAACGGTGTTGGATCTAGCCCTGATCTCTTGACTGGGTGAGAGTATTCTGTTTAATTCAGAGACTCTGTCCCTCACCACCCCTTGTTGTAAATATTCCTTCTATCTGGATCGCACCAGACAGTTCCGAGACGATGACCAGCTCTTTGTTGGGTACGTGGGCGCCAAGAAAGGTCGGGCCGTACGCAAGCAGACCATCTGCAGATGGGTCGTTTTGTGTATTAAAGTCTGCTATTCTCTAGCACAAAAGGAGCCTCCAGTGGGGCTGCGCACCCACTCCACCAGGGCGATGGCAGCCACTACTGCTTTGGGACAAGGAGTCCCTCTAAATGACATCTGTCCGGCAGCTACGTAGGCAGTGCTGCACACGTTTACGATACACTACTGCCTGGACAGCCAAGTCCAGAGAGAGTGCTTCTTTGGCCTTTCTGTTCTCCAGGACTTTCTGGTGTGAACTTGGTTCGCAGACCCACCTCCGGGGTTGGTATTGCTGGGGTATCTATTCTAAGGTAAGTAATCTATAACGAACTGTTTCTTTCAGATGAACAAGTTACTTACCTTCGGTAACGATATGTTCGAGGCATATGGGCTGCAGATGGTACATTATGAATAGATCGCCATCTGGTGTTGGGCTCGGATGATTGCACTTTGTTTTTCTCTTGGAGAGTCTTTTGTATCTTGGTGACTCCTCCCTTAGTTGGTAGTGCGCATGGGCATCGGCTCCATCCTTAGATTGTTTTTTTCCGCCATCGGGTTCGGATGAAGATCGTGACGCTCCAGATCAACTTCAGAAGAAAGTGATTTTTCGGCGCGTATTCCCTTTCCAATTCGACGGTATTGTTATCGAACGCGTTCTTTTCCATTCCGACGCGTTACAAATTCAAAATAGAAGAGAAAAACTTGGATCTACGTCGAAGAACAGGAGACCTTTCTCGACGCAGTCAAGCCCGGAGTCCATGGAAAGGACTCCATTCAAAAAATGTCCATCGTGTGGTGCTAAGTTCCCACACAAGGACCTACACGAGGTGTGCAACCTCTGTCTATCGCCTGAACACGAATCCAGGGACTGCGAAGCCTGCGCAGCATTCTCCTCCAAGCTAACGATTAGAAATCGTCGAGCTCGAAGACACGAGGTTTCCAGAATGCAGGCGGAAGCAATCCCGGAGCTGTTCGGAGACGAACAAATCGAGGAAGAAGAGGACCAGTCGGGGTCGGAAGGGGACCAGTCGGAGGTTGAAGAACTCTTCAAGCAACAAACCGTGAGTGACGACGTCCCCTTACCGAAAAACCGTGCGGTAACGACCCCGCCCTCGGGCCCGGTCAAACCGCTGAAAAAAGTTTCCGACGCCCCGCCCTCGGGCCCGGCAACGAAACCGAAACTGAAACCGAAGCACTCGGACTCCCACCATGTCGGATCCGAGAAAAGGGCGACATCGACTTCGGCACCGAGGCTACATACAAAGGAGAGCTCGGTATCGAAACATTCCATGTCGAAACATAAATATGATTTATCGCCCAAGAGACACTCGATACCCAGAAAGTCGGAATCGAGCAGACATTCGGTGTCGAAAACAACAAGATCTGACGATCGAAAACAAAAACAGCTCTCGGAACCAGGACCCTCGGTACCGATTCAAGAGCAACAAACAGATCCCAAACAAAAGATCTTGTTTATTGATCCACAAACTGGGAAAGTGGTCACTAAGAAGAGAAAGAGTGAACAGTCAGAAGATAAACCTCTTCCTTCAAAAAAGAGAACAATGGGGACGAATATAACTCCTCCTGCTTCTCCTCGTCCTAGAGTCACACCCTCTCCTCCTATTCCTCACAATAGGCCAAATATTCCTACACCTTCCACACCAAGACCAGCTACACCTCAGTCAGATGTAGACAGTGATCTAGGGGAGGGAGAACCTCAAGGGGATGACGAAACTATCCCAGATGAGGAGGATCCATGGGAAAATTACGATGTAGGGTCAGATGAGGACAACGACCCAGAGCTATATCCCTCAAAGCCTTCACCACCTGATGATAACACAGGTTTTGTGCAGCTCATTAATAGGGCAGCAAAATATCACAAACTAGATATGCATACAGAACCTCAGATAGAGGATTTCTTGTTAGAGACTCTACCTAGTGCACAGAGAACATCAGGTACTCTTCCTATGCTGAAGGGTCTTCTTACTCACACAGAGGAAATATTCGAAAACCCAGTGAGAGCCAGGGTGTTAAACCCAAGAATCGATAAAAAATACAAAGCGGCT
This sequence comes from Lissotriton vulgaris, assembly GCF_964263255.1. Taxonomy (NCBI): domain Eukaryota; kingdom Metazoa; phylum Chordata; class Amphibia; order Caudata; family Salamandridae; genus Lissotriton; species Lissotriton vulgaris. Next base: position 511,355,333 of record NC_141699.1, read on the forward strand.
CCAAAGGACCCAATATTTATTAGAGGGCATGTACCTCTAGACTCGCTGGTGGTCTCAAACGCTCGTAAAAGAGCAAACTCATTATCTACAGGAGAGGCTCCTCCACCAGATAAAGAGTCGAAGTTAATAGATGCATCAGGCAAAAGAGTAGCATCACAGGCAGCGAATAGCTGGCGTATAGCCAATACACAAGCACTACTCGCACGTTACGACAGGGCACATTACGATGAGTTAGAAAAACTTCTCACACATCTTCCAAAAGAACATCAGAAGAAGGCAGACCAATTAATACAGGAAGGTAAAATAATAACCAATACTTCCATTAAGTGTGCATTAGACGCAGCAGACACTGCAACAAGGTCTATTAACACTAGTGTCATGCTAAGAAGGCACGCATGGCTTAGAATCTCAGGATTCAAACAAGAAGTACAAACAGCCCTACTGAACAAACAATTTGATCAGAAGACATTGTTTGGTTCAAGTACAGACAAGACATTAGAAAAGATGAAGAAAGATACGGAAACGGCTAAGTCAATGGGAGCATTGCAACAGCCAACACACAGAGGTTCCTTTCGTAGATCCACCTATAGAGGGGGCTCAAAAAACACAGGAACGAATCAGCAATCCACATCTTTCACACCAACATCACCCAGAGGTAATTCAAGAGGTAGTTACAGAGGTAACAACAATAAGGGTAGAGGCCGCGGAAATAATAACAACCGCAACGCCTCAACACCAAAACAGTGACTTCATAGAACTCCCCCCAGACCACATAACACCGGTCGGGGGACGTCTATCACAGTTCATACCTGTCTGGGAAAACATCACGTCAGACAAGTGGGTGAGACAAATTATCCAACATGGTTATTGCCTAGAACTCACAGCTACCCCACCAAACATCCCCCCCAAACAGCGTCCAATAAGTCAAGATCATCTGACATTGTTAAGAGAAGAAGTTATAGCACTTCTACAAAAGCATGCAATAGAGAAGGTCCCAAAGGATCAACAAGGAACAGGAGTATACTCTCTATACTTCCTGATCCCCAAAAAGGACGGGTCCCTAAGACCAATATTAGACCTCAGACCTCTCAATGCTTACATAAATTCGGAGCACTTCCACATGGTCACGCTCCAACAAGTACTCCCTTTACTGAAGAAAGGGGACTTTCTTTCTACACTGGATCTAAAAGACGCTTACTTTCATATCCCAATTCACAAAGCCCACAGAAAATACCTAAGGTTTGTGTTAGAAGGACAACACTATCAGTTCAAAGTCCTTCCGTTCGGTGTCACAACAGCACCGAGAGTTTTTACAAAATGCCTAGCTGTGGTGGCAGCACACCTAAGAAGACAACAAATACATGTCTTCCCATACTTGGACGATTGGCTAATAAAGGCCAAATCAAAGGAAGAATGTCTTCACAACACACAGAAGACAATTCAATTACTGCACCACCTAGGGTTCACGGTGAACTACAAAAAATCACACCTGCAACCAAACCAGATCCAGCAATACCTGGGGGCTACAGTAGACACAGAAAAGGCAATAGCATACCCCAACCCAATCAGAGTACAGACAATGGTCGGGTTAATACAAAGATTTCAACCACAACACTCACTACCAGCACGAGTGTTTATGCAACTATTAGGCATGATGTCCTCCTGCATACTGCTAATACCACATGCCAGACTACAAATGCGCCCACTACAAGAGTGTCTAGCGACACAGTGGAATCAGGCTCAAGGTCAGATTACAGATCTGGTGTTGGTAAACGACCGGACGTATCGCTCTCTGAAGTGGTGGAACACAAAAAACATTTCCAAGGGACGGTCGTTCCTAGAGCCAATTCCACAAGTAATAATAACAGCGGACGCATCGCTCTCTGGATGGGGAGCGCATATGGACAAATACACAGTACAGGGGAAGTGGAGTGTGCAGCAAAAGAAACTGCACATCAACTACCTAGAACTATTAGCAATATTTCTAGCACTAAAAGCTTTCCAAATGCAAATAACAAACAAAGCAGTCCTGATCAGAACAGACAACATGACTGCAATGTATTATATTTAAAAACAGGGGGGGACACACTCTCTCCAACTGTCCAAACTAGCACAGGACATATGGAGATGGGCCATTCCTCAAAAGATCTACCTGTTAGCGGAACACCTACCAGGAATTCAAAATCAAATAGCAGACATCCTAAGCAGACAGTCAGAACAAGTACACAAATGGGATCTGCACGACCAAATACTACAGCCATTCTTCCAAAAATGGGGGCAACCAGAGATAGATCTGTTTGCAAATCATCAGAACGCAAAATGCAAACAATTCGCATCCAGGTACCCACACCAAAGGTCCCAGGGCAATGCACTGTGGATAAATTGGTCCAACACATTTGCTTACGCGTTCCCTCCTCTACCACTAATTCCATTACTGGTGAGGAAACTGCAGCAACACTCAATGACAATGATACTAGTGGCACCCACGTGGGCAAGACAGCCGTGGTTCACCTCGCTGCTACAACTCTCACAAGTACCACATCAAAAGCTAAGGTTATTACCCATGCATCTTACACAGAACCATGGAGAAATAATGCACCCAGATCCCAAACAACTGAACCTAGCGATCTGGCTCCTGAGGTCATAGAGTTTGGGTATTTAGATTTACCACCAGAATGCATGGAAATCATTAAACAGGCAAGACGTCCTACCACCAGAGCATGCTACGCAGCAAAATGGAAGAGGTTTGCTATACACTGTAACAGTAAGCACATCAACCCTCTGGACGCATCCACTAAACAAATCATTTGCTATTTATTACACTTACAGCAATGTAACCTAGCATATACCTCTATCAGGGTTCATCTAGCAGCCATAGCGGCGTACCTACAAAACAGGCAACACCTGTCACTGTTTAAAGTACCAGCAATTAAAGCTTTCATGGAAGGACTCAAAAGAGTCATTCCACCAAGAAGACCACCTTCCCCAGTCTGGAATCTCAACATAGTGCTTACCAGACTAATGGGGCCACCCTTTGAACCTATGCATAGGTGTGAAATACAATTCCTCACATGGAAGGTGGCCTTCCTCATAGCTATCACGTCACTTAGAAGAGTAAGTGAACTGCAGGCTTTTACGATTCAAGAACCATTTATGCAGCTACACCAAAATAAAGTGGTTCTTAGAACAAACCCAAAATTCTTACCCAAGGTTATTTCAGCGTTCCACATCAATCAGTCAGTGGAATTACCGGTTTTCTTTCCAAAACCACAAACAGTAGCGGAAAGAGCCCTACATACACTGGATGTTAGAAGGGCCATATTGTACTATATAGAAAGAACACAAACTTTCAGAAACACAAAACAGCTATTTGTTGCGTTTTCTCCCACACATAAAGGCAATCCCATCTCCAAAGCGGGCATTGCCAGATGGATTGTAAAATGCATTCAAATATGCTACTTAAAGGCAAAGAGAACATTAACTGTTCCTCCTAGAGCTCACTCTACACGTAAACTAGGAGCATCTATGGCATTTCTGGGAAACATTCCACTAGATGACATATGCAAAGCGGCTACCTGGGTTACACCGCACACATTCACAAAACACTATTGTGTAGATGTGCACACAACACAACAAGCTAGAGTGGGACAAGCAGTATTAAAAACATTGTTTCAGACAGTTGCAACAGACACGGGCGACCACCGCTAGGGAGAGAACTGCTGTATAGTCTATTCATAATGTACCATCTGCAGCCCATATGCCTCGAACGGAATATGCTACTTACCAGTATGCATCTGTTCTTGGCATAGAGGGCTGCAGAGTGGTACATGACCTCCCAGCCTCCCCGGAAACCTGTGTCTGTTCCCACATTATCTTATTTAGATACACTTACATGGGCACTCTTATCTGTATTCTACTATACTACTCCATCTAACCCTACTATGGCAAAACAATCTAAGGATGGAGCCGATGCCCAAAGACTCTCCAAGAGAAAAACAAAGTGGAATCATCCGAGCCCAACACCAGATGGCGATCTATTCATAATGTACCACTCTGCAGCCCTCTATGCCAAGAACAGATGCATACTGGTAAGTAGCATATTCCATCTGTTAGAAACATAGGTTAGGTATAGATTCCATACCACCCCACCCATCCTCCCTGTTCTGTGAACTGATTTCTAGGGTTAAGGCCATCCTTTTGGGGCCCTAGTTTTGTGCACCAGTGTTCAGTGTCTTGTATGGCTCTGCGTTTCTGGCGCAGAAAGTTGTGTACAGAACTGAGTCGGCACGCAAGGGTGGCACCAAAGTAGCTACCGTGGCGTCATCCCAGCGACCACGACGCCAATGACTGAGGCGGAGCCGACCGACTCCACCTTCCGACGCTCAGAAGTACTGCTGACGAAAAAACTTTCCTGATCCAATCTGATGCCTGGGGGTGATTCTAAGGTAAGGAATCTATAACTAACCTATGTTTCTTACAGATATATCGTTACCGATAGGAAGTAACTTGTTCATTATCAGCAAAGAAATGCAGATAGGATTTCACAAATGAAAATGCAGAATCAACCATGCTTTCTAAATTGTGTACTAAACCTGGAGGTGAACACTTTGTGCTCTTGAAAACGTATTAAACGGCTCAAAGAAAAAAAATACAGAATTCTTCTGCATATTCGACCAGAATTCAAAACGAAGTTATGCATTAATCAATACATTTATGAGAAAGTTTTGTAAAATCTCGTCATAATTCCAAGTCCAAATTTAGCTTGTGCAAGTCAACGGCGTTTCGACCTTCATGACTGGAGTTTATCAGCAGAACATAAACAACACAACTTTGGATGATAGCTTTCTTTGAAGGTTTTGTAGGTACATGGAAGGATTCTGACAAGCCTTGAGAATCCAGTGGCCAGGGCAACAGTCGGCGGTTCACGTCCCCAAGTGTACGGATGTCTGGGATGGGATCGTTACAAGGGGTTCCAAACCACAAATGAACTAGTAGAGGGGCTCCCTCTGGAGGGATGGGAGTGAAATTGCTCAATTCAGAAGATACTCTGGGTACAGGCAATTTAATCGGATGTATGTCACCAGTCAATCACTCAAGCATAAATAGTGTGTCTGCTGCAGTTGGGACCTCAATCCCAACAATGGGTAGTGTAGTAGTTATCTCCACGGGGGCTCGACTGAAGGATCAGTTGGCGAGTCTAACCTAGTCCGGACTTGTCGACTGATCTTTGTGAATGCAGATGAGTTCTCTTTCACACCCACGCTTTCTGTGTTTGTGGTTGTCTATAGGGAAAGCATAAAGTGTAGCTGTCTCCATTCGAGAAGTGTATTGGAGACATGCTCTAAGGCCCACAGAGCAGAGAAATATCCACTTTCTAAAAGTGCATTTCCAAAACGGTAATGTCAAATCCAACTTTACCAGTAAAGAGGATTTATCATTACCATTCCAAGTATGAGGCATGATGCAGCTATTCCTTTCTAATCAGGAATTACAGCTCAAGTGTTTAAGGAATTCCCAATGCTAGCCTATGAGAGAGTAGGCCTCACAGTAGTGAAGTATTGTTTTAGTTGTTTGTCACTACCAGGACATGTAAAACTTTAAAGTACATGTCCAAACTTTGAGTTACACAGCACCCTGCCCTTAGGGCTACCTACTGCCTACCTTAGGGTTGTCTTATTTGTAATAAAAGGAGAATATAAGGCTTGGCAAGTGGTTTTAAATGCCAAGTCGAAGTGGCAGTAAACTGCACACACAGGCCTTGCAATGGCAGGCCTAAGATAGGTTTGAAAGGCTACCTGTTCGGGTGGCACAGCCAGTGCTGCAGGTAGATTATAGGTCCTGGGTATAGGGTTTACCACTTTACAAGGGACTTATTAGTAACCTAACTATGCCAATATTGAATACACTGAAGTAGTGTGGCTCACTGGTTAGAGGCGGCAGACCCGAGAGCAGAGGATGGCCCGGGACCAGGGTTCGATTCCCGGCGCGGCAGGTTTCTGGACCAGGGTCAGCGGACTCGATAATTCTCTCGCCTCGGTGCCCACTCTGATCAGTGATCACACTCGGCAACTCTGGGCATTAGCTTGCCTCATCTTCACTAACGGCCCCACCAGACCGCCGGGGATGCCTGGTCTCACCCTGGAGATACCCATTAAGGGACCATCTCTCAGGGAAGCCAGGAAGGGTTTCGCAGCGGTCGAAGCGCCTTGGGACCCTACGGGTAAGTAGTGCGCTATATAAATGCCTATACATTTACATTTACACCAATGTCCCCATATTTAGTGGAAAAGCACATGAACTTTAGCCCTAGTTAGAAGTTGTAAAGTGCTTAGTCCTAAGGCCAACAAAAAGATATAGCAAAGAGAGAAGGTAAGCAGCCAAAATGTTTGTGGTAGACCACCCTAAGGATGACCAGTATAACATCAATATATGATGGGAATGAACAATCGCAAATAGAAGGGGATCAACATAGCATCCCATGCTATAGATAAGTGGTATATCCTTAGGCAATAAAAGACAGCAACCCCTCTCCCACAGGTGTGGGTGAAATCCCATAACAGTGATGGCAGACCATGAAAAGCTGAACAGTAAAATAAGCAATCCGCTACAAATACTCAATGATATATAGGGTCCGTTATTATCGAAATCCCGGGACCTTCGTCTGGGCGTACCCTGCGCACTTAGGGCAAGAAAGCATAAGACACACAGATGGGCGGAATGCAGAGCAAATCAAATATTGAACGCCAGACTATAGATCTGGGTTCAATCCATTGTTCTTTTGCTCACCATGCCACCCCAGCTTATAGCAATATGCAAATCAGTCGACCCTGTGCCTCATGGCAACAGTCCGGCCCGAACGTCTAAGCCAGGTCTTCCCTGTACAGGAAACCAGCATCCTGGGACCGGTTTCAGGGCCTCACCCCTCATCAGCCAGGCTAACTTGAGTCCAGTGACACAGTGAGCCCAGGACCCACATCTGGGCATACTCGGCGCACTTAGGGCGAGAAAGCAAAAGACACACAGATATTGGACGGAATGCAGAGCAAATCAAACATTCACTCCCAGTCAATAGTTCTGGGTTAAATCCATTGTTCTTTTACTCACCATGCCACCCCAGTTTCGGTCAGCATTAGCTCTCAAGTGCATTCAAAGTGCACCACAGTACTCCAGTCTCTGCTCCATCTCCCTTGCTGGATGGGATTACCTTTTCCTGTATAAAGCACCTTCTGCCATGCTGTCATTCGTTCTTTACATGGTATCAGTGTATTTAAAGCGCTGTCTGGTGCTCTTGCAATAGTTGTTTATTTATTTTCTGTACCCAGCCCAGTTGTGTGGAGAGGAAGTGAATGAGGTTAACTACAGCAGATGATGAAAAGCAGAAATAATAATTGCATACTGTGGGATCTTTTTATGAATCACATTATCTCAGAAGGGGAAGCGGCAGAGCAATGAGGAGTCAGCAGGAAGATATAGAATCCACCAGTAACTGTTGCTGGAGGTAACTGCTTTTTATGATTCTGCTTTTTCTAGATCTTTCATATTATGAAAGAGTTCCTAAGAAATGCCACACCGTTACTCTACAAAGTGGACACTAAGTAGCAATGATTAACCAAGGAATCGGTGCAACAGAGTCATAGTGAAATATCAATCACTGCATGACTTGTCAGGTGGTAATGTTTGACAAAGATATACAGTGAAGACCAGCTGGCCACCTGGATAGTATCAGCCACCAGGGAGCACCTGGTAAGAGCATGAAAAGCTGACCTGGACCTCATAGAGGGCACACAAATGCAAGCTGCAAAGTCATTCTTGGCCTAGCCATAGCAAACCTTAATACATAGGATAGCACAACATGAAGTAGTGCACTTGGCCTTCTAGCAGTAAAACAGATAAATTATCATCCAGCCTCTGTGGTCATGTATGGTCAGCTTTGTAAGAGATGGTACACCTAGGGTCCACTTCTTTAGAAGGAGAGAGTGGTGAAAAGGATGGAGGAGTTATAGACTTTTCTATGTGGAAGGCAAACGCAAACTTCAACAGAAAGGATGTACAAGCAGGGAGAAGCATCCTATCTAGGTAAAACAAACTGTAAATTGTGGCAGGATTACCATGGCCTGCAGCTTGCTACCCTTAAGTGCTGAAGACAGAAGTAATGACTACCGGTATAACAGTTTTAAAAGGCAGCAGATAAGTAGAACTAAGCATCAGTTTGAACAGTGATTTTATTAAATTTAGGCCCTGTAGCGCAACAATAAAGGTCATGGGTGAATTCAAATGCAACAAATCTTGTAAGAATATTCTCCCTAAGTGCCTGACTAAGAAACTCTGGCCTGGAAGACACATGAAGGGCAGATAGCATTTCACGGTAGAGACTGGCAGGTCCAAATAGACCTCCTGCAATCGACCAGCACCTCGCTGATCAGGGCAGCAATTATTCACAACCACAGGCTGCACGAGCTCATGTATTGACATCCTAGAAAAGTGAGCCGAGCTGCCCGAGATACTAGGGGACATGGTAATGTTAACCAGGGGCAAGGGGGAACCACCAACGTCTACGAACAGATCCCCCAAGTGAACGTTAGGGACCAAACCGCCTACGGACTCCAAAGGAGATAATAGCCCAATTTTTAACCCAGAATGAAAGAAAACTAACGAAGGGCAAAGAAGCGCAAACACCCTGGTAACCCAAAGAAAAAGGTAAAGGAAAGAAGCTAAACGACACCCCACAAATTGCCGACTTACAAGAAGCAACAGCACCCAAGGAGAACACTGAGGGGGTAGCAGGAGCAAGGGTAGAAGCCCCCTGACCAGGAGGGTAAAGAAAAAGCAGAAAAAACAGCTGACAAGATTGGAAACTGAAAGATCAGTCATGCCGGCAATGCTGAACAGTCACAGCCCTGGGGAGCAAAGCAATTCAAAGCCACTCTATCCCATCTTCAATTTCAAACAGCAGATGAAGCCATGGGCTACCACAGAAGAAGACGCAAAGGAAAGGACACCCCCTCTCGACACAGGAAGCATCAGGCTGCCCAGCAACTAGCAGGGCCAGCACACAAACTAGAGCGCCCGCCTCCTTGATATCTGTGATGCAGACTGTCCCTAGGGGCATACCATACTCTCCCAGAGGGAGCAGCAGATTAAAGAAAGTTTAGCTGGAACCTGAGACGGGGCATCAGGAAGACAACAGTATAGGACTTCCTACAATCTCTCCTCAAACTTGGGCCCTCACAGCCTCACTTAGGGGGAGGACAAACACTCATTGGAGGCACCAAGGCCAAAGGAAATGAACCCAATCCATGAGGTGTTGCTCTCCCCCAGGTATTTCATGAAAGGCCCGACAACCTCCTGAATAGGTCTAACATCCTCCTGCTTTTTGGACACACAGACACCTTGACCCAGGTCGCATCGGAAAACCTGGAGTGGGTACAGTTTAGGATGCTATGAGGTGACACCCACAGTAGTGGGTCTTAATCATCAGCATCTTCAACAGGCGGTCCTGGTCGAAGCCTGATAGTTCGCCAGCTGGGGTATAGGCATTCCAGTATCCAACCTGCACGTCCTCACCCCCATCAAGAGGGGAGGTGGGGCCCTTCAATCTTGAAAGGAAAAGACAACCACAGAAAAGGAGAGAGATACTGTGATGAACGACCAAGCATCCAGCTAAACATCCGCATCACCCACAGTGATAACAAGTGTAGTGTCCAAATGAGCGAAGCCGAGCAGGTAACTACAGAGGAACTGTGGCAGAAGTATCCATAACCACAGACAAAGATTCTCCAGCACAGGAAGGAGAACGGGGAAAATCGCTGATCACCAACAACTAACCCTTATCTCTTGGAATATTGCAGGCCTATGTAAAATCTCCAGGGACAAGGAAACACGGGACTATCTAGCAAAAGGAGACATGCTATGCCTTCAGGAAACCTGGCAATGTCAACAACTCACTTAGCTGGCTTTTATGAACCCCATACAGCCGCCACAGACATTTTTGGTCAGCCGTCAAGAGGCCGGTCTGTTTTCCTAAGCCACGCCTGCAAACTTAAAATCACAGAAAAAAGATTAAAAACTCCTGACATGCAAGTCATGACAATCAAGGGGCTCAGGTGAATCGTCAACCATTCGCTTGCTGTAAATAAACTGTTATATCTACCCAGTGCAAAGCCGAAGGCGGTCTTTTTTTTAAAATTCAGAACACAATTTTATTATGTTGTTGATGAATGACATAGAGGACACTGTCCCCCAATAAACCGGAGGACCAGTGAGCAAGGAACAAGTCATTGCATACAAATGATTCAATCAACATTTTGGACATAAAACAGCCCTCCCGACCTCCCTCTCCCTACCCTCCACCCCGGATCCCGCCCCTATTCCCGCACAGTGTCTACATAGTCCAATTATAACAGCAATCAAGTTACAAGCAGTGTGTACTCCTTATCCCCCAGGTTCAACGAGCAGTTGGTCAATATCAGCGTCCTGTTGCGCAGGCGGCTCCAGCCACAGCCCCCTATAGTCTGCCCATCGCTTCCATATCTTAAAATGCTTCCGGGGGCAGCCCCTGGCCTCAAACACCGGACGCTCCAGCCCCATGCAAAAGTCCAAACCCCTCCTCCACACTTTCAACAAGGGGGCCCTGGGGTCTTTCCAGGCTCGAGCAATATCTCTTTTGGCCACTGTAAGACCGAGGACTAATAGGTGGCGTTTATATATGTTTCCCCCTACCTGTTCCATGATATGTAAGAGGTCAAGCTGCGGCGAGCGGGGAAGGTCCCAGCCCAGCACCTCGGACAAGCAATTCCACACACCTATCCAAAACCTCGATAACTTCTCGCATGACCACACCGTATGTATAAATGTGCCCACTGCACGCTCGCACCGCAAGCACTCAGGGGAGGCAATCAAACCAGCCCTCCACAGTCGGTCCCTGGTATAATAGGCCCTGTGTAGGTATTTGAATTGAATAAAGCGCAATCGCACCACTATCGCCGCTCCCCTTGGAGCCTCCGGGGCCTCCCTCCAGTCTTCCTCCTCGAATACTCCTATGTCTCCCTCCCACACAATGCGCAGTTTATCTAATGAAGAGGAGCAATGTGTGACTAGGGTCTAATATATGTTAGAAATGTTCTTTTCCTCCAGTTCCCCCATAAACACCTTAGCCTCCAGGGGGCTAAATTCGAGCAGCGAGTCCAGGCTCACCAGGGAGGGGGACAGGGCGTGTCGCAGCTGCAGGTACCTAAAGAATTGGGTTTGAGGCATGTCGTATTCTTCTCTCAATTCCTGAAACGACTTGAGAGTCGTGCCTTTCATGACATGTCCCAATGCCGATATGCTGATGGCATCCCAGCCCCTGAACACTTGCAAGGAAGCCAGGGCCGGCAACTGTCCATTCTGCCACAGCGGAGTCTCTCTCGTTAATTTATTCCACCACCCCATGCGGCGTAGAGCTCCACGCCACACTCGGAAGACCACTTGGGTAACCATGGGAAGTCTCTTCCTGACGGTCGCCGAATATAAGATGGTGTGCAACGTATCCGGCTCCATCATGTATCTCTCAAGGGCGTAGGCCGGGTCACCTCGGTCCCCATACCACCATTCATTGAGCACCAGCAAGTGAGACGCTTGATAATAGGATAAGATGTCTGATGTCGCGAGGCCCCCACAGTACGTGGAGAGGAAGCAGGTACGAAGCTCCACTCTCGCCACCCCTCCGGCCCAGAGAAACTGGCTTAACGCCGAGTTCACTTGTCGAAACCACTGCGGCGCTATGGGACATGGGTGGTTTTGCAACTGATAGAGGAGGCGCGGAAGGGCCACCATCTTGAATATCGCCGAGCGACCATATATATATATTTTTTTTTAATTAAATTTATACTTTATTGCAATCACAAGTTACATACACAGCCGACATCGCCTACAACCCGGAGGCCGGCGGCAACAAAAAACAGGGGCAAGGGGAGAAGCACCCTCCAGTCCCTGGGTACAGGTAAGGTACACAGCCATAAAGTCCAGTAGTTCTAAGGCCTGGCGGCGAAACTGCAGGAGTAGAACAAGCATGCAGGAGCAACAGTTCGTAATATCTACCGTTGTGTGATCACAGCAAATAAGCAGGATACACCCCCCACAGCGCCAATCATGTCAGACCCAGGGGCAGCATGGCGTGATAGATTGGCAGGATCAAAATAGCCACCTGGGAAGAGCTGCGTTTAAACCCGGAGTCAAGGGCCAGACAAACGGGGACCCAGGGACAGGTGCACAAAGGGGGGAAAAAAAGAACCACCCAGTCAATCGCAAACCCACCCACCCCAAAAAAAAAGAACAAGCCAGACTACCTACACCCGTGCCCACCACCCACCTCCTACTCTGCGCCCCAACCACGAACCCCTCAGTTCAGCTAAGGGAGATAATCAAATGCCCACCAGTGCAGGGTGACGCTCTGGGAAGGGGACTGCAGTCGCCTTGAGTCCGAACAACCGATCCCAGCGACACACAACCCCAAATCTCACAAAAGGAAGGCGTGACTCACCACACTGTCATAACCTCGAAGCATTCAGCCGACACACTCCTCATCCATCGCTGACGCAGCACCCTCCTCCTGCAGCACATCCAGCTCCACACTTTCCGGGTCCGACTCACCATCCTCCCTCGCACTCTGAAACTCTCGAAACAAACCCCAAAAGTTTTTGGGTCTACTCTTTGGTGGCAGGAGCTCACTATACACCTCCGATTGCGTGCAACAGTAAAGCAAGTCTGTTTCCCACCGTTTTCTAGTAGGGACGGGCCCTCGCATCCAGCACAGTGCAATAAGCCGCTTCGCTGTCAGTAACGCCATGTCCGCAAGGCGCCGCATAGCCACAGGAAGAGGTTTGGAAAAACCAAGTAAGGCGAGCGCCGGGTTAGGCACAAGCACTTCACCAAGGATAGTGCTGAGGTCCGCAAAGACCTCAACCCAGTACTTAAGTATGGCGGGACAAGTCCACGCCATATGGAGGAAGTCTGCTGTGTGAAAATGACAACGCTCACACTCCGCTGATTCTCTAAGGCCATACCTATGCAACCTCTCGGGCGTGTAGTAAACACGCTGTAGGAATTAAAAATGTACCAGGCGATGCCTACCGTTTAGCGAGATTTTCCTGGTATTAGTCACACAGTAACGCCACATGTCGTCCGAGATGGGAGATTGGAGGCGACCATATATATTTAGGGGCATTCTGGACCAAGTCTTCATATCCGACCGCACATGGTCCCAGACCGGCACCACATTGCGGGCCCATGCCACTCCAGGGAAATCGGTCAAGAAGACACCCAGGTATTTAATACCGCCAGCCGCCTCCTGCAGCGCCGACGCCCAGGGTCCCCTCCCCTCCCGTTCCCCCAGCACCCACAGCGTGGATTTTTGCACGTTTAGGTGTAAGCCTGACACCTCCCCAAATATACGCATTATCTCAAGGACTCTAGGCCCTGACCGATTTATGTCTATAAGGAAGAAGAGGACGTCGTCCGCGTAGAGTGCGATTCGATCAGATGGTCCCATCTCCCATTTAAGTCCGCGCAGCTGTGCGTCCATCCGCACCCACGCCGCCAGCGGCTCCATGGCCAATGCAAATAAATAGGGTGAGAGAGGGCAGCCCTGTCTGGTACCCCGGCCGATAAAGAACGGGTCTGATACCGCACCCGCCACTCTCACAGACGCCGTCAGATCCGTGTACAGCAGCTGCAGATAGCAAAGGAAGCGAGGCCCAAGGTTCAGGCGGGACAGGAGCGCTCGGAGATAAACCAAACTAAGCGAGTCAAACGCTCTATCAATGTCGGCTAAAAGGAGCGCCGCTGGGATCTTGGCAGCCCGGGCCATCTCGACCACCACCTGCGCGCGACGGATATTGTACCTCGTCGCCCTATGGGACATAAACCCTGCCTGATCAGGGTGAATTAAATTTGTAACATAAGGGAGAAGACGATTGGCCAGGGCTTTCGCCAATATTTTCGCTTCAAAATTGAGGAGCGATATTGGCCCTGGCCACCTCCAATGCCTTTCTATATCGCACCCCCAGCTGGAGATGAAAAGTCTTCATGAATTCGCACGGGAACCCATTAGGGCCAGGGGCCTTCCCAGAGTTCAACTCTCCAAGCGCCGTCTCCAGCTCTTCTAGGGAAATAGGGAGCTCCAGCCAGTCGCGACCCTCATCCAAGAGCGCGCGCGGCAGGAGGTCCACCAAAAATGTGTCCACGTCATCGGCTGGAAGAACTTCCCGGGGGGCATACAGGGCCGCAATATACTGCGCAAAACTGGCTGCCAGGTCTTCCGGGGCCGTCACAGGGTCCCCCATCTCATCGCGAAGTCCCGGTAGGGACTGCGCCTGGAAGGTATTCTGGCAGAGTCTGTAAAGCATGGTGCTGGATTTATCTCCCCACTGGTAAATCCTACTCTGCGTGGCTAACCACAGCTGGCGCGCCTCATTCAGTAGCAGGGATGTATAAGACTGCTGCGCCAGCAGCAGCTGCCCAACAGCCTCAATCGTGTCCCCAGCACTACTCTCCCCTTCTAGATCCCGGACCCGCCTCGCCGCCTCCTCTATGCTCCTCCCACGAGCCCTGCGGGCCCCCGCACACCATGCAATGTCAACACCCCAGATCACGGGTTTTAGGGCTTCCCACTGGGTGGCAGCGTCTGTTTCGGGCCCCTTGTTGTCCTCCCAGTAGTGAGATATGGCCTCACTTATATGTGATTGGTAACTATCTTGTTGCAGGTGCCACGTAGACAGGCGCCATCTAAAGGGCTGTCGCCTCCTATCTAATTGTAGGTCTAACGCCACAGGGGAGTGATCCGACAAACCACGCGGGTGTATGGACGTGGAGGCCACCCTCCCTATCCAGCTAGAAGGAACGAACAGGTAATCTAGTCTGGAAAAAGACCGGTGCACAGCGGAGACATAGGAGTACCCACGGCTATGGGTATGTTGGTACCGCCATGCATCAATCCATTCCATTCCCTGCACCATGCCGCTCAATTTAGTGGGGGTGTCTGCTACAGGCCCCCCTCCGGGCCTATGTCGGTCCATCCGTCCGTTCATCACGTCATTCCAGTCACCTCCCACGATGGCTAGTACATTTGGAATATCGGCCCATATCTCAAATAACCTTTCAACAAGTGCCTCTTGCAATGGGGGCGGGGCATACACGCTACCAAACACCATTGTCTCATCCTCAACCATACCTTTAACAAACACGAATCTACCATGGGCATCAATCCATTGCGTCTCATGTACATAGGGGAGTCTGCGATGTACCAGTACCGCCACCCCTCGAGACCCCCTCACAAATCCTGCAGGAAATACTTGTTGATAGCCATACCGCTGCAAGCTGAGGATTTTCGTGCCCTGAAGATGCGTCTCTTGCAAAAGAAGGACATCCGCCCGTTGCCTCTTCCCGTGCCGTAATACCGCCCCTCTTTTAATGTTATCTGGCATTCACCGGACATTCCAAATCACCACCCGCAATAGCGCCTGTGTAGGGCCTGTACTCTGGATGTCAGCCATCATCAATGGGAAGAAAAAGCAAGGTCCTGGGCTGTTGGAGCCACACACACTCAGACATTCGCAATCAAACTCGTGCAGACACTGTGTCAAGACTAACTACCCCCCCAACTGCATCCATACCTCTCTCCCGCCCCCCACCCTGCCCACCCACACCCACAACACACTCCCTCTCTACCACCCCACTGCTAACTACCCTCAGAACAATCCCTCCTCCCCGCACCCCATACCTCAGCAACATTGAAGTACCTGTCGCGGTATAGATCGTCGCCGGCCCCCAACGGGAGGTCCGGGACCCACTATCCCAATGGATCCCCAAAAACTACCCACACAGTCCCAACCTACCCCCCACTAACAGACCCTTCCGAACTGAGGGGTTGAGTCAGCCCTCCCTATGTCGTCCCCCAACCCGGATCCCCAAACCACAAAGTTACTTGTATAGCTGAAGTCTCAAACTGCATTCCGCAAAAATTGTCCATTTTCAGGAAGAGTGTATTCTCCTCCCCGGATCCTGGTTGAAAGTTCGCCACCCACCGCGGTGACTAAGATGCCGGATCTTGAGAGTCTGTAGCCTCAGCGGCCCCCGCCGCCCCAGTCTCCGAAGGAGGATTCTTCTTAGGACGGGATCTCCAATTACTTCTGCTACGCGACCGTTGTGGGGTCCGAGGGGGCCCAGTAGTGGAGGATGTGTCCAAATCCCGACCTGGGGGAGTGTGCACCCTGATCCGGACCGTCTCGTCTGTCCAGGCAAAGACTTCATCTGGGGTGTTAAAGAATTGGATCTCGGACTGGAACACCACCCGCAGGCGGGCCGGATAAAGCAAAGCATACTGGATATTTAGGCCCCGCAGTTGCGCCTTTGCCTCGGTGAAGGATTGGCGTTGTTGCTGTACCAACTTGGTATAGTCCGGAAAGATCAGGATGTTGTGGTTTTCAAACAGCAGAGGCTCCTTCACGCGTGCTTGCCTCAGGATTGTGTCGCGGTCGTGATAGTTGAGCAGCTTGGCTATCACTGGTCTAGGGCGTTCCCCCACCGGCGGCTTCTGGGTCAGTGCTCGGTGCGCACGTTCTACAATAAAACAGCGCGATAGGGATTCCGGAGGGATCCACCCCTCCAGCCCGCGGGTCAGGAAGGCCTCCATGTCGTCCTTCTCACAGCCCTCCGGAAATACCACAAAGCGTAGATTGTTCCTCCGAGCACGCCCTTCTGCATCCTCAGCCCTTAGAGCTAGGCCCCTCTGGATCCCCTGCATGTTGGCCACCTTCTTTTTTAGAGTCTCCACATCGTACTCCACTCCAGTAAGTCTTGTCTCCGCTTCAGTAATGCGAGCCACAGCGTTGCGCAGATCCTGGCGCAACAATGTAACGTCGGCTCCAACCGCCCCTATTTTAGAATCTAGCATATCCCTGGATTGAGTTATCGCCGCCATAAGGGCGGCATTATCGGGGACGGATGTAGGCGGGCCCCCGGCTGCACCGGCACCCCCAGGTGGCCCCGTGAATTTGTCTATCGGGCCTTGCTTTGAAGTGTGCCCACTGTTGCTACCCCTCGTCATGGCTGCCTGTAGATATAGGTACTAGGTCCAGGGCGTCACAGGAGTAGTGATCGGGGTATAGATGTCCACCCCTAGATCAGTTAGCGTCTCCGCCGGCGTCGTATCACCTCCTCGCGCCAGTGGCACCTCGATGGGTTCGCTCCCCCCTCCAACCCAAGTCCGGCAGATGGGCCACTATCAGGGCCGGGGCAGCATAGACCGCACCGTTCTGTGGGTTTCACCTCAGGGGCCCCACCACCAGGCCTCCGAGGACCGTCACCGCGGGGCCAGGCCACAGGATACAGTCAGTTGCGAGGGTAGCTCGCCCCGACCTCCGTGTACCAGCCCGCTGCCACCCGCGGTCACCACTCCACGACCGACTGGCAGATTCTCAGCCCCCCGCCTCAGGAGAGTCTCTTCAATGGCCTCACAGTGTCCTTGAACCGGGGGGGGAAGGCCCCAGTATGCCGCGTAGGAAGCGCCGGCGGTCAGCCTCAGCCCAGATGTCTCACCCCCGCCTCAGCAAGCACCGGGGTTTGCCACCGAGATCTAGTAGGAGGCAGGGGGGAAATACCGGGGGAGTGGTGTTCCGTTGCCCCACAGGCCAGTCGCGTCCCCCCGGTCCGATTCGACCGCCGAGTGGGGCTCGTTCAGCTGCTATCGTACCCCGGCACTAAAGAGAGGGGCCCCCCGCAGCCGCGCGGTCGGCCTCTGCACCAGTCCCTAGCCGTGTCGTACAGCACACCGTGTCCGCCGAGGCTCCGGAAGTGCGGGCCGGTCACCGCTCCTCCGCCACACCGGCCGCGCCGCACCCCCGTCCCGCGACTCCAAACTCGAGGTCCCGGCTTTGCGCGTGGCAGCAGGCCTCACCACTCCGGAGCTCAAGCCTCCGCCCAGCAGCCTGCCACAGCGCTCAAAGTGTAGTCGGAGCACCGCAGCCAGTTCCGACAGCCAAATATGTTGGTTTTGGGCGTCTTAGGGTTGGGGAGATGAAGGATTATCGCCGGATAGCTGGTCGGCGGGACGGAGCTCACTTAGGCTGCGTCCGCCATGTTCGCCGCCTTAGCCACGCCCCCCCAAAGGCTGTCTTTTATGGAAGTCTACAGTACACAGAAAAGATTTGAACACCATAACATGTTCATTGCTGGTGATTTTAATATGAGAGGATTGGACCAGGCTCTAGACTCTCATAGAAATGGGAATAAGGCAGGGCCCCTGCTCTCTTCTTAAAAATTTGAAGCTACAATCAACTCATTGTATAAAATAAACATGCTCCCTTTCTAGGTGCACCAAGCTGACCTTTAGGAATGCATCCACAATGGCCTACATCTTAACTACCGATAAGCAGATACACTTTGCCGTTGACAATAGAGGGTAAAGCGAACATAGGTTACTGCGTGCCACTTTCTATCTGGCAACGCAACCTGCAGCTCTCCAGCAAGTAATAAGCAGACGCACAGGCAAAGTGTGATTTAGAGTAGTCAAAAGAATAAAATGCACCGCCAACCTCAAAATTAATCTGTCAGAGTGGATAGCAACGGGTGAAGCACACCCAATGACAGAATCTCCATCAAAGATAATAGGCCACTTGGAAGCCCTGTTGGGAGAATTACAACAGAAATGGGGGGAAGCTCAACACGAAAATGGAGACCCAACATAGAACCATCTCCTCATGAACCATGTGTCCTGAGGTGCCCGACTCAATGCAAACAAGCACTCAGAAAGGCACTCAAGATAAAAAAGAAAGGAGGTACACAGCCGCAGGTGACCCCCCAAAGCTGCTCTGAGGACAGCATGCGGGGAGAAAGCATGGGAGCACAAAAGAAAGCTCACAAAGAGAAATGGTTCAAAGCGTTCTCCTTGATAAAAGAAAAAAACAATTCTAAATTATGGAGAAACATCAATCGAGTGAACTCCCAAAGCCCGACAAGAGAGAACGGGGTTGCTGGAAATGAGTGGGAAGAGTATGTAAAAGGGTTGTGTACGAGAGACCCCCCAGTTGCCAAGCCCATGGCCATCAAGAATACCCTGGACGCAGCCCAAGACATAGAACCCACCACTAAGTGAGCCCAGTAAGCAAGTCCAGAGACCACCGAAGGTGCTTGCTTCACTGAAGGGGAGATAATGACGACCATTAGGGCAACAAGAAATGATGGTTTTTCCAGGGCCAAATGGCATTCCTGCCCCGGTATTTAAACAAGCTCAAGCACTTTTAGTTCCATTCCTGACCCCTCTCTTCAATTATGCTTACACGACAGCAACATATAATAACCGCAGTCATGGAAAGGATCAATCCTATTTCCTATCCATAGGAAAGGCAATCAGTCAAACCCCACCAATTACAGGCTAGTCGTCCTGCTTGAACTAGAAGCCAAAGCCTACGCACAAACACTACTGATGGAACTAGAAGAATGGACAAATAAAAACGGAATCCTCCCATTCCACCAGACAGGATTCAGGGCAAACAGTTCCACAATGGAGAACATCATGGCGCTGGTCTACCTCTTCAAGCAAGCGGTTAAAGACCAGTATCTGCTGTTGTTTTTCTGCTTTATAGATTACAGCACAGTCTTCGACAGAGTTGCCCGAGGCAGACTTTGGAGAAAACTGACAGCCTAGTGATCATTTGAAGCTTCTGAAAGTGATTATAGCTCTCTGAGGGGACATGAGTCCAGGTCAAAATTAGCCCAATAGCAGTAACATCAAGAGTCCAAACCAACAATGGACTCAAGCAGGGCTGTGTCCTGGCCCCATTATTATTTAACCTTCACACCGTGGATATGGGAACGCCTTGAAAGAAGCCCGTTTAGTGCCCCCGAGATTGGGCAAAGCGAGGCTCGTAACCCTCCAGTACACCGATAACACGGTAGTAATGGACCACACCAGGGTGGAATTTCAGAGAGCATTAAAACAACTCGACAAGTACAACAAGGAAAAACAGCTTGTTAGTCAACCAGAGAAATGCAAAGATAGTAGTATTCCGTAAATATCCTCATAAAAAGCTAGCAACATGGCAACTGTAAGATAATCAAATAGGGACAACAGCCTACAGCTATCTTGGGGTCTGGCTAACCGAAAGGGCCACCCCGATGACACATATAAAACATCTAAATGTCAAAACCAACTGTGTCATTCTCTCACTGAGGTGCTTAAGCCAGCCCCGCCAAGTCCAACAGCATAGCCAGTCCTTAAAGCAAAACTAATTTCGGACATCAACTACAGCCACTTGGCCTTTCCAGGAGCTCTAGATAAACTCTTGGTGGCAGCCCAGATAAAAGCCTACAAGACAGTGCTGCAGGTGCCCAGACAAACCAGGAACACCAGGCTATGGCTGGAAGTAGGTCTCTATAGAAGACCAGAATTAGCTCTACAGGGAGACTTAATTAAGTATTACATTAGGGTCCTTAAAGCCCCAGACAACAGCCTTAAACATCAATTGGCATCAATTTTCAGGTAAGTGGACTCCCCTTGGTACATCAAGCTGAGCCATGCAATAGGGAACCTGAAGATCGAAGCAGAGAGTCTGTCCTCACTCGAGATCCTGCAACCCGCTTGGGCAAATGCTGTGAAATGGGAGGTCCAAGCCATTTCGTACGAAAAGGATCGGGCCTTACTCAACTACAACACCAACACAATGGCACTGGATGCATCCTACATCCAGGGGAAAGCCCAACAATACCTACGAGGAGCACTGGCAGTCCAGGCTCGCAGGAAAATTCTGTTAATGTGGCTCATTGCCCTCAAGATCTCAGACTTTAATCCAACATGGGCCCGAAAGGATGGAGCAGCCTCTTGTTGATTATGTAACTACCAAAAGGACACTTGGCTTCATCTACTATGCTGCTTCTCCCAAACTGGCCAGTGAATGTCATTGGCTGACTCTTCAGGGTCAAGGGCACAAGGTTCTGCAAGGAGGCTTTGGACTGATGCTTCTCTGAAACAGAAACCTGCATCCTCGCAAGAGTGGGGAAGTTTACACACTCAGACAGGCAGTAGCTGCCCAGCCACACACCTCTTTGATTGTC
Organism: Lissotriton vulgaris; assembly: GCF_964263255.1. Taxonomy (NCBI): domain Eukaryota; kingdom Metazoa; phylum Chordata; class Amphibia; order Caudata; family Salamandridae; genus Lissotriton; species Lissotriton vulgaris. Next base: position 511,376,420 of record NC_141699.1, read on the forward strand.
ACAGCTGGGCCCTTTAGCTGAAAATCTCACTCCCTCAAAGCTGCGCCCAAAGGGCCATTACAAGAGGCAGTTGCATCACCACAACAGCAATATGGCACAAGGAAGAAGCACCCTATCCCTGACCTCTATATCTGATTATCTTATGGCCAGGCTGAAGACCATAAACCAGAGCTGAGGGCCGAAACACCAGCAAGGCAACCAACAATTACTCACTTCCCAGGTCTCCTGCGCCTAATCACAAGACCATTTTAGCAGGTTTTTATGAATTGTTGTCCAATAATAATATAAACCCCAGCTTGCCAGAAGAAAGTGTTACCAAGAAAAGTGGTAACAGCTTGAATTGCCGTACTTGCATAACTAAGGCCCGGAGGGCTAAAGGGAGGGGGAGGGGCGCAGGGGCAAGGAGGAGGGGTGCAGAATTTGAGTTAATTTTTACTTGAAAGAGTTAAAATAATTGAAGGGTTGATAATCTTACTTACCTCTAACAGCAGATAAAAAACGTATAATTGACACCGCACAATCTCCATGCATGGACTAAGCATTTCAAGATTGTGGTGGAGTACCAGACCATCAGAATGTGAAATCAGATCTTTTCTGGATGGAAGGGGGGAAGAGAGCGCCAAAATACTTGCAACATATTGGGGAAACAAATTGCAGCATCCAGAATCAGTCACTCTCTATCCTCTCCCAGCTGCAAAATAACCTAAAAAAACAGAGGAGTTAAATGAAGTACATTGAGCACGTCCTGCAACCATGTGAAGGAGAAAACATCCCTAAGCAAACTACATGGAAGGAAGTGTGTGTCGCAGACCAGAGGGCGCTAACTGGACATAGCTGGCCAGAGGTCCTTTCAAGGATACCCCAGTAGGTAGAGGATCTTGTCTGTCACTTCGGGATGTAGTTCTTATTTGTGATCCTCCAAAGGCGGGCGGCTCAAGGTATCTGCCTTCATGTTCCAGGTGCACAACAGATAGGCTGCCACTTGGAAAATTCCCCATTGCAGACCCCACTGCCACAAACGCAAAGGAATCTAGCACAGGATCCAAGAAGCCACACCACCCTATTAGTCTACATAATGGATGGCGGTGGTGCTGTCCAAAAGAACTTGCACAACATGGCCAGAGGTGGAGGGATGGTATGTCTTCAGAGCCAGTGGATCACTGTCCACTCTGGCACATTGATATGCATACTTTGTTATGATAGGGACCAATGGTCTTGCACCTTTGTCTCCCCAGGTGAGCACCCCAGCCCAACAAGGAGCCATCCGTAACTGGGGTTTGCAGCTGCACAGGACTGCAGGGGCCTTGCACCTTTGTCTCCCCAGGTGAGCACCCCAGCCCAACAAGGAGCCATCCGTAACTGGGGTTTGCAGCTGCACAGGACTGCAGGGGCCACCCACTATAAAGTTGGAGGGCGTGAGAAAGTGAATTATTAAGCGGGGTGGTTGTGCTATTCTCTATCGGGTCCATTAGGTTACTTTGATTTAAAACTTTTTTTAGTCTTGGGTAGCTTTAGCACAGAGCAGTCAGGCTTAACTCAAAGGAGAACAATTGTAAAGCATCTTTAAGTACCAAAACAGTTATTAAGTTGAAAACACATAACAATAAAAATACCACTCTAATTTATAAAATAGCGTATATTTTATATCTTTAAATGGACACCAAAACAAAAGAAATCGGATGAAGGAATCTGGAGATATGATTTTTAGTACTACTTAGGTTTTCTAGTGCCAGTAAGCGCAAAGCGCCAACTGCAGGTACCTGGTCACTCTAGACCAAGTCAAAGGTTAAGGCCGACCACAGTGAGTGTGGGTTGGCTACAGGGTCCAGGTTCATCCTAGTGAAACGTTTACCCTCTAACTTGGTCTTTTTTCTGGAGGGTTTTTCTTTTCTGCAAGGTGAACTGCCAGCTGGAAGTGAGGGCTCGATGATGGCAGGGTGCTGCTCGGTGTTGGTCCCAGGGAAATCCTCAATGTTGTGACTTAAAAATGTTTCAGGAAGCAGTGATGCTTTGAGCAGGGCGAACCAATATGTTGAATCAGACTGGTGATGTGGCAGCAGTTATGTGGTAGCCTCTTGTTCTCTTATGAAAAAATGCAGAAACTTTTTTTAGAGTCCCCTTTTGCAATCTTGAGGGTGAGAGGGTACACTCTTACACCAGCCAAGGGTCCGGGACCTTTTTCAGTACCACATGGTGAGTAAGTGCTCAATCTCCCCGAAGCCATCATCAGGGTCCTGGGCAAACACAGTTTGAACTGGCTAGTTTTTGAAGGCATCTTGACACTTGTGTTCCTAGAAATTAACAGGAGGCTAGCCAAATAGACCTTGGAGTCCACTGTTCCATCCTGGATCCAAGTAGGAACACTTCAAGGCCACGGGGCTTCTCTCAACAGGTAAAACAGCAGGCTCAGTCCTTCTTATGAGTTCCAGTTCGTTTGTTAAGCAGGTGCAATCCTTCTGTTTACCATAGGTCCAGCAGTGTGCTGAGGAAGGCATCCAGGGGCGCCACCTTTATGCCTGGCATTAACTTGTGGGTGGGGTAGTCTCCCTGACCAATAGGAATATAATTTTGATTGGCAACCCTACCCACTCTTGCATCACTTCCCAGGGGTTTGGCACTAAACAGTGCCACAGTGCATCTCTGCCCAAATCCAAGATGTCGGAATCTTCCTTCCCAGGGTCAGAGCTGTGGGTCCAATCCTGAGGTGTGCCTAGAGAAATTATAAAATCCCCCTGCAAAACCAGTTCTGGGACATGCTTTCCCACCACTGGCATCAGTGCTATGACTGGGACAGGCATCGGAGTGAGTTAGATGTACCTTTGACAGGGGCTGCCCCTTTGAAGCTTGTACGGTTGGTAGCCACATTCCCCAGGTCATCTTGTCTGTAGGAGGTCACACCTCATTCCAGACAAGGCCCTTTTGTTCACTTTCCGGAGAGCAATTCATACATCCCAGCAACAGCTGGGGATTATCTCTGAAAGTGCTACTAGAGGCTTTAGGCAGAAAAGTGGCACCTTTCAAAAAGAGACATTTTCAAAATAGTAATTTCAAATCTGACTTTAACATCAGTTGGGTTTTAAATCATTGTTAATTTTAGTCCCTGAACCCTGCTTTTATCGATTCTATTCCCAAACAGAAGTTATAGTATAAAGTGATATAATGTAAACCAGGGCTTTTCTATCATAGTCCGCCTCATCTCAGTTAAAAATTATTTAGGAGATTTTTCAGTGTTGGGGCATATAAAACTTAAATACATGTGCCCTACTGTTTAAATATCATGTTTGCTGCCCTATAGGCATGTTGGGCCTACCTTATGTGTGCACTATAAGTATTTAAAGGCACGTTTAGGCCTGGTGAAAGGTTTATTTGGCCAGGTTGAATTCATAGTTTTAAGACTGTATACTCAGACTGCAGCACCAAGACTGAAGATATGGCAAAAAGATGGGGATGATCAGCCAAAAGGGCATTTCCTCACAGGGCACAACCCCCAATGGATGTCTGAGAAAACATAAATGAAAACCTGTTTGTGACCTGGGAGAGTTCCTGATGCTGGAGCCACTGCCTTCTGAGTTGTCACTAAAGAGACCTAATCCACGATTAAGCATATCACATCAACAGGGTTCACAAGGTCATTAAGCGCAACAGATTTTGCAGAACCGAGATCTGATTCGGTCCCTAAAATAATAGGATTCTATTTTGTCAAACCAAGGTACTATGAGGTGTAGGAAAAGAAAACCTATGCATGCTATAGTTAGGATCATTCCAATGGTGTTCAGACTTTGAGCAGTGGCAAGGTAGGACTTATTTTGGTTGATGAAGAAGTCCGTGTGAGGAAGGTTTAGAGTGCACTTCAGAAGGTCTGCGTCCCAGGCAGTGGACAAGCAATTTTGGACAAGTACAGAAGTGCATTGACTCCTGATCTCCTAGGAGAAACCACCATCACAGCTAACACTTGAGTGCAGGTGAAGACTTGTAGTTCATATGTAAAAACAAAAGACAGAACCACAAATTGATAGTATTGAAACCACGCCACAAAGCAGAGTTGGAAGATGAAAGTAGGCCATGAAACCATTTGCATTCAGTGCTGGGAGGACTCAACACATTGACACCATTTTGACTATGTTCTGAAAAAGCAGCTCAAGAACTTCAGGTCCAGAACGGGTTAAAAACCGGTGTCCTTTTTGGGAACCAATAATTAAAGGGAATAAAATAGCATGCCTTCTGTTCTGATGGCACTGCTTCTGTAATCCTTTTGTACAACAGGGTGAGCCCTTTGGCCTCCAAGATCAAGGTCTGCACTGTGGCACCCTTCATTCCAGAAGTTGGCATTCCTGGGGACTGGACAGAAAGGAAGAGTGTAATTATTGAGGACATAGTGGAATGGTACCTCTATTGGTTAGGAAATGAGACCCTCCCAGCTTACGGAAGCTGGTGGTGAAGTGAGGATAAGTCAAAGCTGTTTGAAGCAACAGATCCAGGAAAACACGGGGGGAGACTAAAACTATTGCTACTTTTTTTTTTCTTTCTAATATTTTATTAGATTAAAAAGAGTATATAAATAGTTAAATATAGTAAAAAGCAATACATTAATATAAGAGACAATAACAAATACAAAGTTAATTCTATGAAATATGTTTCCTTCATACCAATATAAATAGTATATGTTATAGTCAATTCCAACAAAAAAAATAGATCAAATTTGAAGGTCAGAAAGTATTGCTTGATAAAAAGAAGAAAAGGTTGAGTAAAAGAAAGGAAAAAAAGGAAAGAAAAGAGAAAAGGAAAGAGAGGAAAAGATGAAAGAGAAAAGGAGGAAGAATAAAGCTAGAAAAAAAAGAGAAGAAAGCATAGAGAATGAAGAAGAAAGAGTAATCGGATAAAAGGTAAGTAAGGAGTCTCCTGCACAAACAGACGGAATGAAAAAAGAAAGTTTAAGAAGACGACACAAAGGGATATTGTTCTACCAATCCTTTAGAAGCCAAGTCCACATATCTATCTAAAGATCTCCACACACCACTAGAAATAGAGGGAGAAAAATGATTCTCCTCCACAGAGGTATGAGCCCCACGGAGAAAAGAGACCCAAGCCCACCAGATATGATCGGATAAGGATCCAAATGATTTCCATTCCGTAAGAATAATTTTAACCGCAATTGTCAGTAATAAAGACATATCTAAAGTATCCAGCGGTAATGGTAATAGCGTGGCCCATGGGCCCAATAAAATTAAAGGTAGCGAAAGCTGGAATTGAATGTTAAAAATTAGCATAAGATGTTTCTGAATCAAGTCCCAAAAAGGTTGGAGTAGAGAACATTCCAAAAACATATGTTGATAAGTACCAGCAGCTGAATTACAACTCCAACATAGATCATCATCTTTAAGATGAAGAGAAGGTAGGCGAACTGGTGTTCAATGTAACAAATTAAGAGAGAAGAATTTAGACTGGATAGGGAGGGGGCAATCTTATTCCTAAGAGAGAATCTCCCGATAAGTTGGCAAGTTTCTGAAGAACTATGTGCAAGAAAATCATGGTCAAAATGATGAAGCCATTTTTGTTGTGTAACAGTAGACACCAAAGGCGGTGTGGAAGATAGAAATTTATAAATCTTAAAGGCCACATGACCTGATTTATACCATATAGATAAGAGAGAAATAGTAGAATTCGGAAGAAGCCGGACCTTAGATACGGCAACCTTGATCTTTAAAAAAGTATAGAAGTCAAGACTAGAGAGAAAACTGCTGAGCCAAAGCAGAAAAAGGTAATGGGTCATGATTAGAATCATACAGATGCTGAACAAGGGTAATACCTTTGGTAGCCAATAAGCTATCAACTTGGAGTCTGCCTCAATCTTAAATCTAGGATTATGCCATAGAGAAGACCATCTAGATTTATGAATTGGATTAGAAACTTTCCTATCAATCGCTTTCACAGTAGCAATAGTATCTAAAATAATAGCACGAGATAAGGGGATAGACAATGTGGACATAGTTAAAAAAGATGAAGTAGGTAGAGGAGAAGATAGTTCCCGTTCAATAAACATCCACGGAGGAGTGTGAAGAGTGTCTGTAGAGAACCAGCGAGCCCCTTGAGAGGCCAACAAAGCCACTTGATAACGATCCCAATCTGGAAAATGACAAACTCCCATGTCATAAGGTTTCCTCAAGTGTTTATATGCTATTCTTGTTCTCTTGGTTATCCGGAGGAAGGTGGAAGTGAGGGAATCTATTTCGTGAAAAAAAGATGAAGACAATTTAACAGGAAGCATTGGGGACACAAAATTAATAATTGGGGCTTTCATCATTTTTAGAGTTTGAAGACGTCCCCACCACGAAATATATTTAGGTGACCAGGTATCCAAAAGTTGACGAACTTTAAGTAAAGTTTGGGCTTCATTGTACGAAACCGTACCTGTAATAGTACTACAAAACCAGATCCCCAAATATTTAAGACGTTGTGATTGCCACTTAAAGCCAGCATCACCCATATGGGCGGGAAAACAATACGCATTAAGAGGGAACATTTCTGTTTTTATCTTTGTTAAGAGTATAACCAGAAATGCTAGAGAATGAATTAATAGTCTCAGAAATAGCAGGGATTGCAGTGACTATATCGTCAGAAAAAATAAGTACGGCATCTGCAAAAGCAGCTGTTTTAAGACAATTGGAGCCAAATTGAAAACCTTTAATATCATGAATAAGGTTCAGTAAACGAAAAAGAGGATCAATAGATAGTAAAAACAAAAGAGGTGATAACGGACAGCCTTGTCTAGTACCCTGGCATAAATTGAAAAAAGAGGAGGTAGCACCATTAACCCTAATGTTTGCCCGAGGGTGTGCATACGAAGACCTCACCATATTAACAAAGGGGTCACCAAGATTATGGGCCCGCAGGACTACTTGTTAAAAAGGCCATGAGACCTTGTCAAAAGCCTTTTCGGCATCAAAGGCAAGCGCTGCCGCAGGCAATTGAGATAGTATTGCTTTCCCTAGAATATGACAAAATGTTTGAATGTTATCCCTAGCTAACCTACTTTTAACAAAACCAGTCTGCGAAGGATGGATAAGGAGAGGGATATATGGTTCCAGACGTTTGGCCAAGATTTTAGCAAAATGTTTTGCTTCCATATTTAGGAGAGATATAGGGCGAAAGTTCTTAGGGTCTCAATGATCTTTACCCTCCTTAGGAATTACTACGATAGTAGCTTCCGCAGCAGAACCAGAAAGCGAACCGGACGAAATAAAAGAATCAAAAACAGCTTTGAGGCGGGGTACAAAAAGAGGGGAGAAAGGTTTTATAAAAAAGAATGGGAAAACCATCAGGCCCCGGAGCTTTCCCAGAGTGAGTGGCCTTAATAGCATGAAGAATTTCATCAGATTCAATTGGTCCACCCAATTTTGCTCCATCAGAGTCGGACACCATCTGGATGGGAATTGTATTTAAAAATTGTTGGCATTGAGCCAGAGAGGCTTGGTTATGAGGTGTATATAGTTTGTTATAATATTCACAAAAGACCTCAAGGATCTCCTTGGTTTGGAACTTCCTAACACCAGCACTGTCATTTATACAAGATATCTGTATTGATCTAACAGCAGAGTCTTGAAATTTCAACGTAGCAGCCAAAACTTTCCCTGCAAGGTTTTTTAGAGGCAATCGTTTAGATTTCTGAACCTGAACACCAATATGAGCTCTTTTGGTTACAATAGAGTTATAAGAATATTTAAAATTTTTGATATCTTGTAAGAGCAGTTTATCTGCAGAAGAACGATACAGAGACTCTTTGTATTTAATGTCATCCGCTAATCTAGCAAGTTCTTTTTTAATATCTGAATTTTTTTTGCCATTTTGTTAATAATCTGACCACTGATCGTACATTTAAAAGCATCCACTAGGACCACAGGAGAACTAACCGAAAATTCATTTTCAAGAAAAAAAGTGTTTAATATCTTTAGTAAGTAAGGCCACTTGAGCTTGATCACATAAAATCTCTGAGTTCAGGCGCCAAGTACGGGGTTCCTTGGGTGATGATAAATTAAGGAGCGTGAATGTAACCGCAGCATGATCAGATATAAGAATAGGATGAATAGCAGGATCTGAAGATAGTCGAAGTAAGGTGGAATGGACTAATAGGTAATCAATACGAGAAAAGCTAAAGTGAGGAGAAGAGAAGAAAGTGAAATCACTACCGAAGGGATTATGTAGTCTCCACACATCTGTAAGATTAGAAGAGGAGCACATATTAGACATCTGTTTATGAGCTCTAGGTGGACGGAATTTGAAAGCAGAATGTCTATCCAAAAGAGGATCCATTGGGAGATTAAAGTCCCCTCCAACAATCAAATTTCCATTGTGAGGAACTTCTGAACGTTTTTTAGTCAGAGAGCGCTAACAAGACGGATCGTCACTATTCGGTGCATAAATATTTAGGACATATAAATCAAGAGACCCATTGGATAATCGAGTCAACAGCCACCTTCCCTCAGAATCATGCTCCGCTGCCACAACATTCAACTCTGAATTCTACGAAATCATAGTCACTACTCCATTCTTTTTGCCAAAGGCCGCCGAACAGACAACATCCAAAACCCACTCTTTCCGCTGCAGCAAATCTTCTTTATATGACATTTTACTTTCCTGTAACAATACAAGGTCGCTAGAGAGGCTTTTACAGTAATCCAGAATTTTTGTTCTTTTTACTGGATGATTTAAACCCCGGACATTTAGGGATAAAACATTCAACCCAGGCATGGTAGGAAAGGGGCAAAATACCAAACACAATTTGATGCCAGAGGGTAAAATCTCAAAATAACGGTAAGCGCACAGGAAGGACAAGACAAAATTAATGAGGGCGGAGAACAAGAACACCAGCAGGAGACGCTAGATTAAAATTATTAGAGAGATTACAAAAAGAGAGACAGAAAAGAGAGAAAGAAAGAAAAGAAAGAGAAGAGAAAAGAAGAAAGAACCCACCAGGGGAAGTCTATAAGACACCATATGCATACAAGGGAGGAACATGGAGGAAACAGCCAAGGAGGCCAGCAAAAAGCAAGAAAAGAGCTAATACTGTCAAGGCAGAAGACGAGAGAGAGTGAAGAATAGATGAAAAAGAGATAGGTAAACCGTAATAAAGAAAAAATATATTATAATATGAAGACAAATAAGCAATAAATTAGTCCAACAAGGAGCTAGCAATTCATAACATATACTAATTGGTATTTAAAGTGTAAAAAAATAAATAAAGAGCATTTCATGTATAACAAATGAAAACATCAAAATATGACTACATCAGCAGAATAAATAGAAGATAACATACTCATAAAAAGTCTGACAACATTATAAATAGAAGTCTTATAGAAAAACCCTTATTATTCATTACGAACAGGCAACACTCGAAGAATAAAAAAACAGAATACCAGAAAGTTGTCGAAAACAGGAGGAGAAAGATAATAGAATATGATATTAAAATGCACAAGGGTTACACCCCATAAGGAGCTAGCAATTCATAACATATAATAAATTATATATAAAGCGTAAAAACAAAGAAAAAAGAGCATTTCATGTATAACAGATGGAAACATCATAAAAATATGACTAAATCAGCTGAATAATTATAAGGTAACCAACCCATAAAAAGTCTAATGACAACATTCTAAATAGCATTCTTATAGAAAAAACCTTACAATTGATTATGACCAGGCAACAATCGAAGAATGAAAGACCAGAATACCAAAAAATTATCTAGAAGAGTAGAAGAAAAATAATATAATAGAACATATTATTAAAATGCAAAAAAGGTTACCTAGTAAGGGCGAGAAGAGACGAACAAAACTTCCAATCAAGCCAAAATACAGATTCTCTCAATCAGAATATAGAAAGGAAAAATAAGGTAGCAAAGATAACTAACACCACATAAAAATAAGACATAGAAACGTGCCAAATATATCAAATAACCATGAACAAGAAGACAAGAGAAAACCATTAGAACACTGAATACCCAAAGAAAGAGGTACTACAAGGAAAGGAAAGACACATAAGTAAAAATAAAAGAGACCACTCATAAAGCCACAACTAAGCCAATTATAAAAAAGAATAAAAGAACATAGCCAATATCATATAGATTGATCCTGCAAAGAAAAGAAAAGATTAGAACATATTAGGCACTGTAAATGTAATCTATCATTTCTTCCAAAATGCTAACAAATATTCTCACAAGGAGCGCAAGAATATAGAAACCAGTAGAGACATAGCATATACACAAATCCAAGAACTATTCAGGAACCAGAGGCACTAGAAGCAGGCGAAGACTCCATCTGAGACTCAGAGTGATTGTCCAAAAAAGTAGACAGATCAACAGGTTCATAGAAAATCTGAGAACGGCCCTTAAAATTTATTCGAAATCTTGAAGGACCAGCAAAACAGAATGGTATGTTCATGTCAAGAAGACGCCGTCGCAAATTGAGGAAACCTTTCCATCGGATGACAGTATCTCTGGCAAAATCTTGAGATATAGCGATTCTGTGACCCTCCCAAGTAATCGCTTTAACTTTCCGCATCTTTGCCAAAATTTGCTCAGAATGTTGGTCGCAATGGTTTAAAAACCACTGATCTAGGGTGAGGAGAAGATTTCAATTTGAATGAAGGAACTCTGTGAGCACGCTCTATTTCAAAGTCTTTCTGAAACGAGATATTCAGCACAGAAGGAATCCAGTTGAGTAAAAAGTCAATCATAGAAGGCGTCATTTTCTCTGCATCCTCAGGTAACCCGAAAATGTGCAGATTAGATCTACAGTTTCTGTCTTCCTGCTCCATAAGATCTCTCCGCAATGCAGCCAAGGAGCGCTCCATGTTCTGCATATACTTAGACTGCAGGTGTATGGAGTCTTCAACAGCACTGATGCGCGCTTCAGCATTGGAAACTCGAAGTGTTAAATTCTTAAAATCACTTCTAATTGCTGCAACCTCAACTTGAAGCAAGTCAGTATTGGTTTTTGTACTTTGCGCAATATCGTGAACAGAATTCAGGCGAGAGAGAATTGCATCCAAAGTAGTGCCAGAGTCTTTCGGGACAAGTTCTTTAGTAGGAGAATTAGGTTTAGACCTTTTAGGAGTACTTTTGGAGTCTTTGGTTTTGCGAGAGAGATCCATATTGTCTACCATGAGAAGAGGCAAGAAAAAAGAATGAAAATGGTCACCACGTAAAGGGTATCTCCAAAAACGGTATATCAGACATGTCGCTGGCCAGGAGTAGTCCCTTGGAAAGAGTAGCCCTATGAGCAACACAGTGCGCACAAAAACAAAGCTCTTATTCTAAAGTATCCAAGTACTAAATACCGTCACTTTCTCAAAACAGGAGAAAGGAAATTCAGGACACTTCAGAGATGAAAAGATTGCATAAATAAAAGAAGTAACGTATAAATGCGCCAAAAAGATTGAGGAAATGACACTGTATCGTAGTGTTGCTGTATTGTGGCGCAAGCGTCAAAAATAACAAGATTTAAGCAAACGTAGCGGGCAAAAGTCAAATAGTATAGGCACATAGGCACACACGGAGTACTTATCCAAGTATTCTCCGACGTTCCATACAGCTTATAGGAGCCGCCATTTTGAGTAGCTTGCTGAGAGAAAGGCTTCAGGTGAAATAAAGTATATTGGGAGCGTCGCTGCCTCTTCAAAAGCATTCACAGCCGTCTTCCCGCATTACGCCGTCCGATGCGATCATTTTCGCACGCAAAAACATGCTCTGTCAGCGTTTTATCGCTCACCTCCAGGCGACGCGACGAAGCTCAAAGAAAGGCGGCCATCTCGGCTGCGTGCAAGCCACGCCCCCCAGCTATTGCTACTTCAATCCTTTACACCCAACATTCATTTTTGGAAGGTTGTCATTGCCTGGATGCTTGGCCCCTGGGGGAGTTTGAAAGTGACAATATTATCAGTGGAACATTTTTGGCCAGAGAGGCAAGGTTAGCAAGTGTGCATTCGGGAGATTACATTTTCAACTGTTGAATGGAGGAGTCCGCTTTTCTCAAAACATGTTCTGTATTTGACATCCTGTAGAAGTCAGGTATTCCGGGTGAGAGTAATTCCCCATAGATATCGATCAGGCAATCATAGCATTAGAGTCTAATCCACGTTTAAGAATTTGGTTTGGGGAGGCCAGATTAGGACTCCTCAGAGTGGAAGAATAATGATGTGATCCTGCAGGCTTCATATAGCCAGCATAGCTACTTCTCACAAGGCGGGGCATGTCATCCAAAGAGGCAAATGGAGCTGGCATTCCGCAGAGCTAAACTGCATGAAGCAGAAAGCCTTTGTATCATGGAATCAAGTCTTTTGGCCTCAAAGTGGTGGTGGTCAGTTGGGAAAGCAATACTCTTAAGCTCTGCCCAAAAGCTGTTGCTTGAACCACCAACCACTCTGCAGATTGATGCATTATTATTATTTTTTTTTGTAAATATATTTTTATTGCAGATGATCGTTACACATTTACGCCGGTCAGATTTCACATAATCGTCATTTAGATACAACGACAGAAAGAAATTTGGTGTACACAGCCATTTAGCCCACAACCCGGAGGTCGGGCAGCAATAATCAGGATTGTAATATGTCCACGTACTTCATATTATCATTGCTACATCCGGCAATCAAGGATTCTGCATCTGCTTTTCTTTTCCTCCCGGTTCCCCAACAAACAAACTATTCGATCCCTAGGGTCTAACAGTAAAATATCTACGTGGCCGTGCTTACTTGCTCCCCCCTCTCGCTCGAACCCTCAATTAAAGCTAGATGCTGTCTTCTGAGGTGCCCCTGGTCAGTTGGATACTAATCCAAGGAGGGCTTCCTTATCCTGTCCACTGTGCCCTTAATGTATATAGGAATAGAGATAGAAGATTAACCCCCGCCTCCCTCCCGGACTCTGCCATCTGTGCGTCGTTATTAGGATAGTCATTGTGGGTCTGAAGCACTGGTACTGTCAGCCATGAGATCCTGCATCGAACCTGTCGTGTTACGGGGAAGCAGTCCGGTCATTACCCCCGTCCTCTGAGTCACTTCCTATGTCAAAATCTCGTAGCGCTTGTACCAAGGCCTCCCACGCCTGCGCAGATTCTAAAGCTTTAACATTCTGTTGTCGCCGCGCTAGTTGAAATCTCAGAGTGCTCTCCCCCCCCCAGCCCATTTAAGGAATATGTTGCGCCACCTAGTTTGATGCATTATTAATAACATGGGATAAAGCTGCGTAGTCCTATGGTGGTGAGTATTTGGTGTTTAAACTGCTGGGCACAAAAGAGTTTCACCCAAGCAGTGAGTACCAGTTCCAGCAATGCCTTGCTTAATGGGAAAAGGGGGTCTGTGGCCGCTGAAGAAGACTGCACAATATGTGTCAAGATATTGGACTTTAATGCTCAGACAGCAAGGGCAACTCAAGCACCTCTGCTCAATGCCTTAAATGCTGCTGTTGTCGATGAACAGACATCATTAGCAGATGTTTTCATAGGATATGGGATATATTTCCTTCCAGGGATCTGTCATGAACTCTAGTATTTTGGAGGTCTATGTAGAGACCTGCATCAGTGTGATGAGGAGGGAGGAGGTTGTCAGACTCCTCTTCCTCTTCCTCTTCCTCCCTGTTCCTAAAACCCAGGTTATCATACGAGTTTGAAGCCGATCGGGTCTTCCCTTTGTATGAGTCTTTGGTCTCTGAGCAGAGGCTCAGTGAAAGGCTGGTTCTTAAAGGAAGAATTTTCCTTTTCTGTAGCCACCCATATTATTAATACAGGCTTGAAAAGGCTGAGGCAACCACAGATGTGGCTCCATGAACACAGCGGGGATGACATTGGAGTTGGCATTGAGGACAAACTGACTGATGCCTTGGAAACTGCTGAAAGGCAAGAGGGTCTGGAGGCATGAAGCCCGGTGATGGTGATGTTGATGCTCCCAGAATTGCAGAGCTCATGGGATCCTGGTGCAACCATGGAAAGGGAGGGGCAGCCCTGAAGATATTTGGCACGGCCTGTTTGAAGGGTTCGATCTGAGATGGGTTGGCAGATAGAGTAGGTGATTCTAGTTTGATATTCTTGAACTGGCACCAGCTCTGAAATTGATGAGGATGATACAATCAATCAGTCATTTTTTATTGTTGGATTAATAAAAATCTTTACAATATAAAATAGAAATGGTCCACATGTACAAAACGGGATAATATTGAAAAGCTTCTTAAAATGTGATTTTAAAACTGTTTCTCAAGTCCCCCCATAAGGAATATTTGTAGCTCAGTTAAACTGGGGCGTGCCGATGTAAGAGTTAAGATTCTTCGCTAGCTGTCCTGCAGCGGTTTTCTTACTTCAATCATGAATTTGAGGCCCCGACAGGTCAATATTGGAGAAGATCCTCCCAGCCAGGTTGTGACCGCCTGCCGACATGTTCTAATGTTCAATTGGAGCAATATGTTCCGTAAGAGCAGTCTTCTTGATGCCGTAAGAGCTGGGCACACACAAAACAAGTAGGTTAGGGTTTTGTTGTGGTATCCACACAGTCTGCTTTGTGGGCTTTCTTCTTCGTGTTTCCAGGATGGTCTTAGGTCCTTAGACTCGTGCAGACCCATTCGGTAGTCTGTGTAGATTTTTTTTAGATATTGGCTGAAGTGGGTGGCCAGATAAGCTTGTGGTTTTTGAAAGTTGTAGGAAGAAATTACTGTCCAGGCGTGACATCGGTGAGTTAGAGTTTTTTTGTCCACAAGTAGAGACTTCCTTTTAGCGGATATGTTGGCGAGTTTGCTGAAGTGTTCTTGTTTTGTTTTTTTATTCCAAACTTCTTGTAGTTCGAGCTCGAAGAGACAGGTTCTCCAATAGGTTGCCCACTAATTTCTCGGGGGCTGGACGGCATCGAAGTTTATTTCTTGCCAGCAGATGTAGTTTATTGAGTCGAACGAAGTTTGTGGCATAGTTTTGTGAATCTGGACATGGAGCGAAAAGTTTGATTTTGAAGTCCAAATTCTAGACGCACTTGAGCCGCTGATGCAGAATTGGGTAGTTTGAGTACAGCCTTGTATATTTTATTTTGTAGTTCATTTAGTATACCGGCCTCCCCTCCAAGCCATGTCGCCAGTCCATATGATAATGTGGGCAGGATCTGAGCGGCCATTACTTTTAGGAGATGGGTGTGGTTTGGGCCATCCATTTTTAGTTGGAGTTGCCTGTAGGCATAAATTAACGTTTGCAACTTTGCTTTTAGTGTCAGTGAGTGTTCTTTTTTTGAGTTGCCTTGGCCAAGCGTCACACCCAGATACCGATACGATTGCTGGTCTTCTAACACTTGGTTGTTTGATGTCCATCTTAATTTGATGCTCTTGTGCTCCATTAATCGTACCACTTTAGTTTTGTCCCTATTTCATGACGATGATACCTGCATGGGACCATGGTGCAGCGGAATCTCAGAGCAGTCCAAGCACTCTCTTCACTTGATAGAAGATGTGTTCTCCACCTATGTTTTTTTTAAATGTTTCTGTATAGCAGGACCCTTGTGGGGGTCATTCTTCCATCAGGAGACTTATATGAAGCAAGGGAAAGGGAACGTTTTGGTGTTCCTTAGGGGCCTGAGACACAAACATTTAACTTGCCCTCCCCAATGGTCTTTGAGTGCATGAAGTTGTGAAAATCCCAGAGTGGAGGGTCATAGTTGGGGCCCAAACACCACATATAGATGTTGTGGCAAATCTGACCAATACATGTTTAAAAGACTCTGTTGACAGTATTTGAACTCAGAGATCTTAAAAGGTGAGATCTGATTGAGTCGCTGTATTAGATACTGTGAGGAATTTTGGAAAACTCTGAAAAAGACCTCCGGACCTACATTGGTAAAGCGTGGAGAACTCAAAACGAATATCAGCCTTAAAGAGGCTGAGAATGTTACAACTGGGGCAAATGGAGCTTCAACCAGAGTCACTTTGCACTATTATAGGTAAGTAACTTTTTCTTTTTGGAGTGTATAACACTGTGATCTACCCCACTAGTCTACAAGGTTTAAGTGTGAGAGGTTGCAGTCTGATTTTCAGATTGCTTTTATCTTATTATGTGAAAGAGTACTTGAACCTCTTTGGTCAAAAAATGTTTCATAGGTTTTGTGTGGGCTTCATTGTAGCTGTTTCTTCCACCCTAAAAAACAAATGTTGCACTTACCAATTGTGGGTCTTCTGGACCCATGGAGACACACTATCTCCTATATCCAATCAACCAATGGAACTGTGTACTCATCTTAAAATGTAGAGTTCTGCAGGAAGCCTGTTCAATGCCTGCCACGTTGCCTTTCTACAGGCTTCCTGGTGATGCAAAGGAGTGTGCTGGGAATTGAGCTCCTTCCATGATCACAGGAGAGAAATCTGTTTCTTTGAAAGTGTTGTTTATAGCATGATTTATCCAGGGCTTTAAGTATTGTCCCACCATTTATATACTTGTTAGCCTGGTAAGTGACAGCTGATGTTTCATTGATTGGTAATTGTAATAAAGGTTTTTCTCTAGAATCTTTGGTTTGGGAGTGGGGTGATTGGGTTGGGTAGTTATGTTCATAGGTTCATGACTATGCCTCTTGGGTTAAAGATGCAGGCAGTGTTTCCATAGAGTAGTGCTGCGAATTCCAATCACAGTGTGCCAAAGCTGTGTATCAACATTTTGGAACTCTGAGCATTAGAAATGTCTCCTGCATTTTTTGCTGTGGCTTCTCTTGGAGCGATTAAAACCGCACCTGCTATGAACATTCTGCCCATTTTTTGTAGTGCAAATTGATACTAGTGGAAAGATTTTCCTTCGGTGCCTGCAATTCCTAATGGTTTTCCAGCATTCTGAGCAGTTGTTAATTTCTTATTTCCAAATTACTCATAATGTTCTTACCTAAAAACCTAGTTGTATTTGCAGGTTTCATGACCGAAATTGCGTTTTCAACTTGATGGAATTTGCTCTTGTAATTCATTTTAATCGTTCTAGATCTTATTATGTGCCCTATCCGTGGCAGAAACATCTTTAACAGTTGTATATCGTTTATGAGCACACTGAGGTATAGGAGCCATTTACATATAAACAGAAAGTGACAAACCTTTATCCACCTTTTCCAAGAATTCAGAGTTCTGTGCCCATAACATCTCTCTCAGAAAACCAAATGTGTGGGCCTTACTGACAAAACATTTGGTGACTATATTTAGCTTAGGTACCAAAAATTTCCACTTAGAGCTAATACATTTCAAACCCGATTAATGGTACATTTTAGTTTGGAGTCTTCTAATACAGAAGAGCAAGAACTGATTTCTGGGTGTATCTGGATGAGTTCACTGCACCTGTAAGTTAAACATGTTATGAATCCTGTTTTTTTAGGAAACATGTAGTTTGTGATCAACTGTTGCTTTTATTTAGCCTTTTTGTTTATTTACCCAGGCTCTTTGTTTTGTATTATATGCAGGCACCCCCATGAAAGATCGACCTTCACAGCAGCCAATAAAACCTGCCGTTAAGATTGAACCCCAGAATCACTACAATAGCTATAAGTACAATGGCAATGCAGTTGTAGAAAGTTATTCCGTTTTGGGCAATTGCAGGCCATCAGATCCTTACAGCATGAACAGTGTTTACTCGTATCATTCCTACTATGCACAGCCTAACTTGACTTCCATGAATGGTTTTCATTCCAAATTCTCTCTTCCATCTTTTGGATATTATGGATTTCCCAACAATCATGTGTTTCCCCAACAGTACTTAAATTATAGTAACCCTGATCCAAGGAATGGGGCATGGCTCAGCTGCAACATGGAGAAAAGTCCTAACAGTAGGCCATTGCACGACAACTTTAATCACAGTTATAAAACTTCAGAGTTCTCAGAACAAACATCACATACTCTACCAAATGAAACCTCCCACCAGCGCTCCTTTCAGGGACCAAAGCAAATAAAAAGTAAGACTGTGCCCTTGTCCCATAGATCTACGCCCATTCAACTGGAAAATCCATTTGCTCAGAATCCCAGCTATCTTTCCAGAGCAATTAAGCAAGAACCAGCAGAACTTTTCCCACAAGTAGGGGCTATTCAAAGAGCTGCTGGGCACACACAGAATTCAGGTATGGCCCTCCCTGGTCTATCAATGTCCTCCTATAATACCGATCAGGAGCATTTGTGGGAATCTTATAAATTAAGGAAAAATGGACCTTTACCAGCAAAGACTCATACAAGTAGTTCTTGGAATGTCTGTAATGAAAATGACAAACTAACTAATGTTGACCTGCAAGATAAAATGAATCCCTTTAACGCATACCCACATGCAGCGAGAATACCCAATCCATATAGTCAAGAAAATGAGTGGAACATGGTTAGAAACACAGGTGGGCCAATGCAAAATAATGTTAATCTCATGGGAAAAGCTTGGAGCTCTTGCAAACTTAATGACAGTTGTTTGGTTTTGCCTGAGTCTGCTATTTCAGGTTTGCAAGAACAATCATGGACGTCTGGTCAAAGCACATTTAACACTGTAAGTAAGGACAGCTCTGGATTTCTAGACAATTCCTGGAATTCTGTTAACATGAGCGAGAGACAAGCAGCTACTCCTAGCAGAGGATTATATGAAAAAACATGGAATTCCTTTCCTGCATCAGCAACGGACTCCAATGTATGTAGTGAAAAACAGTTCAACGCTTTAAAAAGAGACATTATTTCAGGGGCTCGTATTGACCATCATGAAAAACATTGCCATCCTTTCAGTTTGGATAATAACCCTGCGGAATTTCCTAATAAAAGTGTTAAAGATGAATATGAAGATGAGGTGTGGTCAGATAGTGAGCACAATTTTCTCGATGAGAATATTGGTGGCGTTGCGGTTGCGCCTGGCCATGGTTCAATCCTCATTGAATGTGCAAGAAGAGAGCTCCATGCTACCACTCCATTGAAGAAACCCAACCGGTGTCACCCATCACGCATTTCTCTTGTATTCTATCAGCATAAGAATTTACATCAACCCACTCACGGTCAGGGTGTTTATGAAGCCAAGATGAGGCTATTAGAAGAAAAAGCAAAAGCAAGGCAAGAAGAGGCAGCCAGACTTGGACTGCAGGAAGACCTCAAATCTTTATGTAAAAAGCGTAAGTGGAGTGGTACGTTAATTGCCGATTCGCAACAGAATGAAAAAAAGGAAATACCAACACGGCAGGCAGTGGCTATTCCAACAAACTCTACTGTAACTGTGTCATCATATGCCTACAGCAAGGTAACTGGGCCTTACAGTCGCTGGATATAGTCCAACTATTATTTATGGCTCATGTACCTCCATATTTATAGCACTGTTCCAGTGCAGGTTTGTGGTGCTTTGATCTCATGCATGATAGGGGGAATTCTGCTCAAGTGCAAAATCTTTAAAGTGTGCTTTGAGTGAAATAACTTATTGTAAACATGTTTCGATAATCTAATATTTATACTATAACTGCGATTTTAAATATTTCCTTGTACATCCCATGAATGAAAATGCATTTTTAGAAACCCTGCACAGCAGAAAGGTTTTTAACTACATTTAAATATGTAATTATTGTTTTTCTTAACAACCAAACAGATAAGTCCTAGTTGTTTGGGTACTATTGTGAAACTTGGTCGACATTGGTTCACAAACCACCTCAGAACATGAACATATTTTGCAGCTACATAAACTGTTTTCATAATTTTCCAAATCAAATAACAGTGCATATAATGAATCTTTATTACTAACTTGCCATTACAGTATCTCTTTCAGAAAAATATACTTCAGTTGGAAAAATATCTAGCCACCAATACACTTAGCGCTATGCAGAATTCTGGTTCCATCTTATTTTTTTCATTTTGTACAAACATTTAATTTATCATGTCTTTGCCTTGTTGGACTTGTTTTCAAATATTATCTGATCATACAAATAAAAACAGCCATGGTGCATATGCCTCTATGGTTAATCATACATAATAGAGCATTTTCTGGTGCTTCCAGTTTGCAAAAATTATTTTTGTACTGGTTAATTGTGTGTTGCAGAATTTCATACCAACTTATGTCTTTTGACTAAAAGTGCGACTATCTTAATAAAAACTGTGAACAAAATCAAACCTGGTGCTTTGAGACCATGGGGCATGTTACATTTCGGCAGTTAAATGCTGACACTGCCTCACCAACTGAAATACAAAATATCTATCTTTTATGTTTGACATTAGTATTCAGCATTTTATATAGTCCATTTTTTAAACATAACCATGTCCTTTTTAAATTCATTAGTCTATTTGTTTAACTTAAATTCTCTGTGACCCATTGTAAAGACCACTTTGAATCCTGCAAAGTATTGCTGCTTATATAATTGATGCTCCTATGTGAGTGCACATCAGTTCTAACTGAAATTGCCACTTCAGCGATAGAAAGTAAGACTAAATCATAAATGGAGTATCTGATTTACCTGTTTTTAGTTAATATAAAATGGTACTGACAAAACAGGTTTAGATTTTAAGTTCTGTTGTCAATTTTTGCACGCTTTGTTGTCTTTAAAGAGAGTTGTAGCATTAAAATGCCTTTGTTTGTTACCATTTCACGCATGTATGCACCATAACACATAAAGCTCAAGGGTTCCTATCAACATCTTCCAGAAGTATGTACTCTGAAACTACCTGTAAATAATATACGTTTTAATGAAACATTCAACTTGATTATAAACTGCATTTCAAAGATATTGGTGTAAAAAATGTAAATAGTGTGTCCATAATGGAACCATCTTTGTATTGCTCTTTTTTGGGAACTTGATTTGGTTTTACAGTTGCACAGTGAACTAAAATGTTCGTATAACACCTTCAGAGTTTTGGTTATATAAATAGATAGGTATGAGAATTCCCTTGAGTTTAAGTGTGCACCAGCTTAAGTAAGCTGTGTGTTCAATAACAGTCACTTGCATTCTTTATTTCTTGTGTTCTTTTGGGAGCTTTACTTTTTTAAATAATACCTAATGGCCTTGTCCAGGATCTCATTAAGGTTTGAGGTGCTTGTAGATCAATGATACTCAAACAGCCAATCCTCATGGAACTGCTTTTGGCATTTCATGTCAGACTGTGTTGAACTTGTTTAGATGAATACATCTATTGTATTTGTTCCAGTTTAAATGACATCAATTGATATTTATGCAGACCAAGTGTGTTCTGGTGCTTTTATCAACATGCCTCTGATTAATCAACTCTGCTATACAACTCCAGAAAAATAAATGTAAACAGAAGGGTAAAGCAAAGTTCATGCTTAACATTTAGTTTTAAGTACTGGGGCAGTGTTCATAGCAATGTTTTACACTACATATAACCTACCTCAAATCTCGGTTGTTAAAAATGTGCATGCTTTGGAATTATATGAACTACGCACAACTGCTTACCCGCATTTAATTGAATTTAGTTACATTTTTAATTGGGCAGTATTTGCTATGTAATTCTAGTAACCACAGTAAAATGCTGCAGTTACATGAAAAATGAGCGAGGAATACTCTGTTTTAAATATTGTCCAGAACATCTTTCTGTTTCACTTCTTTGCATTTTTTGTCTGTGCCAACAGTATAGATGTCTATGGTGCTCATGCAAGAAACCATTGTACTTTGAAGAATAGTGGCATAGATATTTTCAGAAAATCACTTGAGAGGTTGTTGTATTATGATGTCAATTGCTTTCGTTACTACTAACATTTAATGGTGATACTGAATGGCAAATAATTCTCTCAGTGTTTTAGATTTGTTTCTATAAAATAGCCGGAATCCTTTTATTTTAGTAGGAAATGTGTACAGAAATACCAAATGTTAATCAACTTTACTGTACCATGAACTGCATAGTAATTTGTGTTAAAGATTTATCAGGGAGGTGGTTTTCAACCGATAACAGCAAATACTGTATTTTTTTGTCAATAAAACTCCAATAACTTGGTGAGAAAATTAATTCCTAGGGTGCCTCCATGCACCCTTTCTTCCTAAGGTGTGTAGCATTGGCACTACATGGTCTATTTTGGGAAGTGATACCATGTATAATTATTGTGCATTCGTTTAGTCAGACTTGGGTGCTAAACATCTTTGTAAAAAGAAAGACTTGAAATTGATGATCTGGAATTATATGTTTAGCAGAGACTTCAAGTATGGATTCCCCTGTCGAAAACGATATAATGATTAGCAGTTAATTGTGGTGCTTAATGGTAGAGATACATTTTCCTAACCCAAAATTCATGGAGCCTGATAGAATGTATAACATTCAGAAGTTTGAATCTGTATCAAGCATGTAAAAACTTCACATCATTACATACACATTTGCTCTTGATTTTATTCCAGATACACATTTGCTCTTGATTTTATTTCAGATTGTTCCATTTTTTATTTTTATGGAAGATATTTGAATTTCTTGCAGTTCTTTGCACTCTGAAAAGAAGTCATGGATCACTGTCCAAGAACTGTGCCATGATTCTAGAAGTATTTTAACAATATAATAACTTGAGAAATGAAACATTGGTAAAATATTTGTAATTTTTGACAATAATGTTTACGTAAGGAAAGTTTCACTTGTTAAGCCTTGCATATTTGTTAGTTCACTAGTGAGAATACACCTCAATTCAAATGCCTGTTTAGTTTGTGTATATAAACATTTTTTATTTATCATTTTTGTGAATACAGTTGTGTTTAGCTTTTGCAAATGATTTACATTTTTGGTGCTACATTTTGTTTAATTTAGTTCCATGCAAATTGCATGGTACAATTGTACAAAAATAGCGTTGTGTATACTTCCTTTGTCACAATACATGCGATGAATACCTCAAATTATATTATTGTGATAGCCTGTGTTTGAGATGCAACTAGCATACTAACAAAATATGTTTGATTTGACTGTGTACAGTACATGTTTTGGAACAGCATAAATGTTGGAGCTTTTCTTGGCAAGTATGTGTCAAAGAATTTAGACATGATCATATGAAATGTTTCGCAGCAAACTGTTCAAAGGTGGCTGCTCATGAATAATTTTCAAACTACTCAAAAAGGTTGAAGTGGAATGAAACAATTTGTAAATAAGGTGACTGCCTAAATGTATTAGTCTCACAGTATGTAATTTGAAAATCTGCAAACAAGCATTGGGTGCACTAATGCAGTGGTTCTCAAGCACTTTGGGTAATAACATAAAGAACATTTTTCCTATGACTCGCACTACATGCAATTTGAGAAAAATGTTGATTGTTAAATTTCCCCATCCTTAATATATGTATTTTGGCACTTTTTGGTTTTTATTGGCAGTGTGTTTTTTATGCTTTTTTTTCGTACTTCTTGCATTTATTTTTTTTGCCTCGACTCCCACGACTAAAACTATACAGTGATGGTAACCCACTTTCTACACCGGCACCTTGGTAGACAACAGCCTATTGTGCCCTTAGGTATGCAAGAAGCTGTATTGTATGTTTGGTTCGTGCTTGATGGGCATTGTACAAATCCCTCCTTGCTTTGTATTAAAATTAACATTCAGTTTACTAATATCTCTATGATCACCGGGGCTATTTCATAGACCATAGCCGTTGTATGCATATGTCCTAATGTGTGTACTGTTCCATACAGAGAAATGTGGTCTACAATGTAAATTAATCAGAAATTCAAAACCATACATAGGTATCAAATATATCATTGACGATTTAAATGTTTACTGTTTTCCAACAAAGACTAAAGGCCTCTAACTTGGTGATGGAAAAAATATACTGTTTTAAGTGTTTTTCTAGTCTTATTATTTAAGAAAATACCACATAATTTACTTTTGTAAAGTTGTGGCGCAACTGCTACATGGGAAACAGCATCACATGCAGTATGTTGTACCACTTCTTAGCATCTAAGACCCATTTGTTTTATTCTATAAATAGTTTAAAGAGAAAACAAAAAATCAAAGTAACATAATTTTATAGTTTGCTAGGTTGCTTAAGAATTTCAGAGCAATGTGGCCTAACAAATCTTTTCTATTGTAATATCAGGGATACTTTGTATAGTTATTTTGTTTGCCATCTCTTACGTTAACATCCATTTGTTCAGGGATTATTCGAAGCTGTTCAAATTTTGAAAAGGACTGTGGTGCTTGTTTCAACTTTAGTCTTTTATGCATTTTTGTAAAAAGAAATTAGTATGTTGTTATTTCTATTTTATGTATTTTAAACTGAAAACAAAAGAGGAAACGTTGGATTGTGGCATATTACTGCAGTATCGTAATCTCTAGCTGTTTTGTTGATGTGTTTGATTTTCTTTTTGTCTCCAATTTCATATTTGGTAACAAGGTCTCCAGTGGAGTCACACTTGTAAGCCATACTTGAATATTTCTTTGATTTGTGACTGTGGCTACTTGAAATGAAGTTAATTTGGGGTTGATTGATGAATGGTAGATTTTGCAATGTCTCAAGGCAATAGGATATATGTGTATTCAAATGTAGATATTACACGTACAATATGTTTATGCTGATAATTTTATTTTGTATAATTTTTTTAAACTATTCTGTGTTTTAGTAATTTTATTTTTAGGATGCCTACAAATTTCAAGTATGGACCTTTATTATTTGTATTTTATTTTAATTCACACAAACTGCTGGTTTGTGAAATGTATTATTCATGACAACCTTAAAATATTGTGGGTGTTTTAATAAATTTTCTATTTATTTTTTGCACTCAAACTTCGTGTTGTTTCTATTTAGATGTTGTTGAGAAATGCCAATCTGTTATTTTTTTATTTAATCTTTTGGTGGTGGGGCAGGGGAAAGGGTAGAGGTGGCTAATAGACATTGCCCTGGAAATTTCAACAAAATGGTTTAGTGGGACAGAAAATATAGGTTTGGATAGATTAAATAACTGCTCCTTACTTCAGTTGCCAGCGATGCAGAGGAGTTAGTGTTGCAAGTTGAGTGCCTGTTCACCCTACGCTCTGCATCTGATGCTTTACATACCACCACTACTTTACTTCAGCACAGGTTGTCAACATGGCTTAAGTTTTAGACTTGTCTTACTGAGAAGCTTTCACAGTACTGCTCATAGTACTGAGTTTACTGATGGGCAAAACGTTTAAGCATTGCCTGAAGCCCTCTCTGTTTTTTTGATAGAGACTATTAACCACAGATTCCTCACCTTGGAATGTTCCCCAACTCCCACACTCCACCTGCAAAGCTGGCATTCAGCCCACCCCCTGCTTACCCGAGTTCCCTGGGGCCAGAGCAGCATTGGCCCATTTTAAAGAATTCTATGACAACATGCACACCATCTTCTGACCACCAAATCCCTCTGGCACACCTTCGGGCCCCTGGAGCTGCCAGGCAATCCACTTCCGGATCCGTCTTAACGCTGCCACTGGTGCCTATACCCATCCGCCCCTATCTCTTTGGTGTGGACCCCGATATCACCAGTGTCGCTGACATTTCCGACTGGGTTTCGGCACCTCAGCACCGCTGTATGCCAGCAAGACTGGGGTAACCCCTGGACTTGCTGCTTTTGAATAAGCCCTTTATTTCTGAAGGGGGTAATGAGGAAAAAGGGTACGGCCCTTTTGAGGAGGACCCTGACATGGGTGAAAACTGGTACGAGGACCTGAGTAATGCTTGGACACATTCCAGACTCTGTTTTGATTTTCCCTTCCCGCCCTGTTTCCGTAGAAGGTGCATCCTTTGCTACAGTGATGCACAAGACAGTGAAGATCCTAGGCCTGCAAGTGCCAGTGGTCGATGTCAGGATCAACCTCTTGACTGAGGTACTTCAACCAGGAGTTACCTCTGCAGCTTTGCTTCCCTTCAATGAGGCTCTCACTGACGTTTTTCTGGAGGCTGTACCCTGCACTGGGACTAAGGTGCACTGCATGATCAATCAATGTCACCATCCCACCCCAGGAGACCCAGCCTTCCTCTCACAGCATCCACCCCCAGAGAGCGGTATTGTGCAGGCCTACCCAGCTAAGGTCAACCCAAATGTGTTCCCTTTCTACCAATTAGATAGAGAACACAAGAGGGAGAATACTTTTGGAAAAATAATTTTCTCTTCCACCAGCCTGGCCTTGTGGGCAGTGAACACTGCATGCCTATTGGGCCTGATATTCCCATGCTCTAGGGGACTCGTTGTTCGAAAGTTCCCCATGCCTCCTGAAAAGGGCCACAACAAACTAAGCAAAACCTTGGTGGATGGTTGGGACACAGCAAAGTTAGCCATCAGGTGTAGACACCATGGACTCCCTAGGCAGGGTAATGGCTTATATGATGTTACTCTGGTGCCAGGTAGTTGCGAACTATTGTGTTTATGGGGGGTATAAAGCACCCCTCATTGATGTGCTATTCAATGACTTCTGCTTGTTTGGAGACAGAGCAGAGACTGAGCTTGAGCACTTTTGGGAAAGTCAAGCCACTGAACATTTACCTGGCTTCTGACTCACAGCAGCAGCCCTTTTGCCTCTTCCATGACCATGACACCTATGGGTGACAGGAGTATCCGCATTACCCCCCCCCCCCAGTCCAGCCGGATACTCTACCTTTTTGTGATCTGGATTGATAAATCCCACAAAGGATGCCAGGATGGTGGTGGCAGGATCCGAACCTCCTGCTACACTGGAGCAACATAATTTCAGACAAGTAGGTGCTCCAAATTGTGCAGAGGTGGTATGTCCTCCAGTTCATGGAAATTCCTCTTGCCACCATCCCGTCAAAGGCAGATAGAGACCATCTCTCCTTGCTTTGTCAGGAAGTGCAGGCTCTGTTGGAGCAAGGAGTCATCAAGACAGTGTCAGCATCCTGGATAGGGCATGGTTGCTAGTCCCGCTACTTCCTGGTGTCGGAAAAAGGACGGAAATCAGCGCTCTCTCAATGTCTTTCTTTAAAAATGAAATTCAAGATGAACATATTTTTTTTAAGTAATACGTTTTTATTGTGTAGTTCATTAAAAGCATAATAATTTAAAAGAAATCAACATATCACAATGCATTTTCAAAGTACTTAATAAGCAATAAAATGAGCAGACTGCATTATTCCAGTAGTTTGCACATTATACCTTGTTTAATGTTCAGAATGACCGCATAGATCTAGCCAAATGTATAATAGACACATTCATTCCTTGGGGAATCGTATGTACATAACCACAAAAAGTTCATTGTCAGTGTATAAAAAACAAATCACAAAACGGGGTAAGAAAAAAATACACTGAGCTGTTTTATAGATGCGGTGAACTTAATACCTTTCGATGTACACTGATAAAACAATACAATATAGAGGGACAAAGTGATTATTGAACGCTAGAGCTATCACACCTAGTACCGCCGGTATACTCTCTTATGCTTAATGCTAACTGGGATTGTCCCTCCTGTTGCCTCCTGCCTACCCTCCTGAAACCACCCTCTCCACAAGAAATTGCTAAATGCAAGGGTACAAAACCAAAACGGCAAACTTAATCTTCGTTTAGGGGACACTTAAAAGTGCAAAGGCATTCTTTCTTCTTTTTTTTAAACAGATTTTATTGTGTCAATAATTGTATACAAATGGGTAAGACAAGGCTTCAGCGTAGGAGCAACATTATACAGTGTGACATATAGAATATCAGTTTCGATTGTATCCCATTTATACAAAACCATAACTGTAAACATTACAGTCACTTATGAGGTCCTCCCCTAGCCATCTTGCCGAAATCTATTGCAACAATATGTCTTGGTAAAGTCTCCCACCACCAGTCCACCCTTATAACTTGGCAACCTGAATTAAAGGAGGCAAGGGCTTGAAACACAGACCCGGTAATCTGACTATCTCTTCCATATCTTGGGGTGTTTTTGCGGGCATCCGCTTGCTTTATATATGGGACTTTCCATTCCCATGCAAAAGTCCAGACCCTTTTTCAAAATCCCCAATAGGGGAGGGGGGGGACGCCTTCCAGTAACTGGCTATCTCTCGCTTTTAAAAGTTAAACCTAGGAGCCGTAGGTGGCGCTTGAATCGATTTCCTCTGATTCCCTCCATGATATGATGCAAGGCTAACCTCGGGGATAGGGAAACGTTCTACTCTAATACCTCAGATAAGCATGTTGTGACCCCTTTTCAGAATTTGTGGATGCAGTACAGTCCCAGGTAGTGTGTTTGAAGGTGCCTTTGCCTTCACCGCAGCTCAAACTAAGTGGGGAGGAATCAAAACCCACCCGCCACAATTTATGGCGTGTAAAGTATCTTGTTGGAGGTATTTGAATTGTATGAGCCTTAGACATGATACTATGGCTGCATCGCGTGGGGTTGCCAGTGCCTCGGTCCAGTCATCATTGTCTTTTGGGCTGATATCTACCTGCCAGGCCTCTCGAAGAGTATTTAATGTAGAGTGGCTGTTGGTGAGAAGTGATTGGTAGATCTTTGTGATCTTATGTTCCCCCAGGTCTCCCATAAAAACCTTTGCCTCAATTAGGTTAAAATCTGGTACTTCCTACAGGTTTTCCATATATGGGGATAGAGCATGGCAAAGTTGTAAATATTTATTAAACTGGGTGTGGGGCATGCCGAATTCCTGCTGGAGTTCTTGAAAGGACTTTAATGTCCGACCTCGGAGAATAACTCCCAGTGTGGAAGCACCAATATTGTCTCACCCCCTAAAACCAGATAGTGTGGATAGTTGAGGGAGTTGGCCATTACGCTGTAGGGGGATCTCTCCGGTCAGTCTACCCCACCACCCCATATGGCATATGGATTGTTTCCAGATCCCAAACACCACTCTTGTCACTGGTGGCAACGTCTGTATTCCGGATTTTGTGTATAGATACATATGTGGGGACATATCACCCATGAGCTAGCGCTCCACAGCATAGGCCTGGTCCCTTCTGTCCCCGTACCACCACTCATTGAGTACCAGTAAGTAACACGCAGCATGGTATAAATGGTTATCGGGTGTAGCTATTCCCGTGCAGTACGGAGATTGAAAGCAGGCTCTCAGGGCCACCTGGCGGTCCCTGCCCCCTCTCCCCATAAAAAGTGACACAGTATCGCATTCATCTGTCTGAAGGTGAAAAGGGTGGTTCTACAATTGGTAAAGAAGGCAGAGGAGTGAGATCATCTTGAATGTAGCGGATCTGCCCATTAGGGACAAAGGCGAATGGGACCAGGATCATGTCTCGTCTTTAACTTGCCACAAAGGAGCTAGATTCCTGTCCCATGAGATAGATTGGGAGGCCGCCAGGTTTGGAAACCACAGTTGGATCTTGTGACCACAAACCTACATCTCTCCCACTGCCCAATGGCCATAGAACCGATTTGCGTAATCCGGAGGTCTCTCCAAATATTTGCATTATTGGGAGCAATCTCAGACTTGATGGCGCGAGATCACCAGTTCAAATTTCAACATACTCACCTGGGCCCATAACATACACTCTTTGAACCGGTAAACTCTTTTTTACTCATACTCTGCCACTATAACTTACCAATTCTTTGTCACTTATACTTACTTTAACCACTTAAGTGAATTTGGATCAGGATGTTAGAATACCAGGTAGTATGACATTTCAATTTCATCTTATCATATAATAACCACAGACTTGGGGAAGTTTTAAACACTTTATCTATGCAATATTTTGTGAGTTAGGTACCAAAAATAGAGAGCGACTAAAGACTTTTTAAGTAAAAAATATAACAATCAAAGAAAGGAAATTTAAAGACTTAGCAAAATTACTTTTAAACATCAGTACCTGGGAAGGGTCATACCACACAGATTTATATTTACCTAGAATGGTACGAGGACCAACCCCGGCCAAGGGCTGGAAAGAATGGGCTCCCCAATAGACAGGAGCCAACAGCTCAGGACAGGTGCTGGATAGGATAGGTAACCTCCACTAAGTGCAACGCCAAAGTCCCACCCCTCTCTGCAGCTACTCTCGATCCCCTCTGGGTAATCAAATCTTCTCCTTCAACTCTTGCCCGATTCTTCTGTCAGAGTGCTCAATCAGCCCTCTGAGGTCTGCGACATCCACGATCTCCTTCAGCATACGTTGGGTCAGTGACAGGTCTGTGACAAGTCGGTTTCTAACTGACTTAGCCATTTCTAGGGCATGTACCACCCCAAAGTGCTGCAAATTCATGTATTCCCTTTATTTAATTGGTCAGAAAAACGGGGAAGGGTCATCACACCTTACCAGTATGATCTCATTTTCATTGACTTAATAGTTTTAAGTTCCCACCCATACATTTATTTCCCATGCTTTTTATTCCACCCACCATTATTTCATTCCATTTCATATACAATGTAAAACAATTTAATTTCTTTTCTTCAATGTTCCGGGTCAGAAGGTTAGATTCCCAGGTGCATCTCTGGTAAGACGGGAATTGGCGTGAGTTCAATGACAGAGCTTCCTGGTTTTCAGTTTTTGAATGCGCACGCGCTCTGGTTTCAAGATGGAATTTGCAGCACCCTTCAATCCCAAATACGAGCTATTAACAAAGTCAAAGAAAGACAAATTAAAATACAGAAATAAATTAATGCACTGTATACCACTTATTCCTACTCTAATCCCATTATTTTATTTTAACTATAGCATTAATAGTTAAGCATAACACACAAAGTTTAGTGTAAGCAGAAGCATATACATTAGCATGTGAAGTTTGAAGCGACCATCTTAGGCACTAATGCGCAACTGCAAAGAATTCCTACCAAAAGCAAAAGTACGTCACACTACGTAGATGTAGTAGACTCATGCGCAGAAGGGTTCCCATGTTTTTAGCAGCCATATTAAGACACTCTGATTACTGGTTAGTACAGCACATAGATAAGCTCCCCCTACATAAAAGAAATGTTGTGTAGTGCAATTATTAGTATTCACAAAACATGTTGATTAATTTGTTACATGTTATTTCGAGAGGATTGAATCGAACAAGTTTCTGTACGTATGAAACCTTGCTCCATCAGACTCATTCTGTTTTTTTGGCCTTGCGACATTTATCTTTAAAGAAACACTTTTACTGGAAATGTTATCTTTTTCTGACGTTTGTCTGTTCCAAAGTGCAGCCTCTGGACAGATTTTGCCCAAATCTTTTTAATAAAATGAGATTCTACTTTTATGTTGGCACGTTGAGCACACCATATGTCTGCTCTCTGGCTCCAAAAGCAATGAATTACAAAAATAAAACCGCGATTTGACACAATTTAAATATTAACGGCTCATTGCTGCTTCAAATCGTTTTTTGCCCAAAGTAACTGATGAATAAGGCGAGCAAAAGCAATAGAAACTAGAACTGAAGTAATCAAGAAAAGGTCACAGAAAACTACTGCAACCTCCTTAAGGCCTGGTCAGTGACTGCCACAAAAAGCTTCCGAAGTAAAGCCATTTCTAAAAGCTGGGCTTTCAGAAACATTTACACCGCCATTTAACCACATTGGTGACTTTACTGACAAGGCACATTTTCAAGAACAACAGATTACCCTCATCCTCTGCAATATAGCTGGTAATGTACATATGTTTATTGCTTCTCAAAATGTGTTTTTGACGTACCAACTTCCTTCATTCCTAACTGCGTTTTCTTACTGGCATTAAATGAATAGTGTCAGCCTTGCCCTGTAGCATTGTTGTGATTTCATATCCATTTTAATAACCAATGAAGAACACAAATCCACTCCACACCACACAATCCCTCTCAGCACAATTTCACAACCGATGCAATCCAACCCACATAATTCCACTCCACATCACATACATTCACTCCACTCTACCCCAAACCAAAACACATGTGTACGAGACATTTTAATTTACAATGCCAATAGCTCTAGTTCTTGCAAATGCATTGCAAAGACATGTTTAATTTTGAGGACACTGGGACCAAGTCACCCTGTCCTAAAATGGAGGGCACAACATTTCGCTTCATGTTGCGGCCAGCCAACTGGTTCGTGGGAGCCTTTCGCCCCTCAGGAGCAAGACTGACGATGGGGTTAAAAATGCCCTTGAGCCAAACAGATTACTCCCTTATTGGGAGTTGGGTGATTGTGGGATTCTCAAGAGCCTCCCTCGAACCTAACCATTCAGATATACAAAATATTTAACCTTAATGTCTCAAACTACACATTTACAAAAAAAATCACAAATGCACACTATCTGGACCTAGCTTTCTGCCAAATTTGGTTTAATTTCCTTCAGCCATTTTCGCTGTATTGTTGTTCAATTGTGCTTTCGGACTCTCCTTTGTTCTCAGCTTCTGCTTGACAGATAACCCCAAACCTTTCAAGGAAGGCGATGAGGTGGATTAACTTTTTTTGAGGGGGGGGGGGGTTGTAAAGATTTGCCAAATAGCACCAACGTTGTTGGCAAACAAATGCTCTTCCTGTGGTAACTAGGTCATAACAATAACTACTCAGTTACTACAGCCACTATGTTATATATATATTGGACCTGGCCCTTCTGCAGGATCACCCCAAACCTTTTGCCTTCTCTATCCTATTTCTCTGCACATTTTACCACTGCTAACCAGTGCTATAGTGCTTGTGCTCACTTCCTAAAAGATAGTAACATTGGCTTACACATGATTGCTATATTTAAATTCCTTGTATGTTCCTAGTAAAGTAGTATACCATATAACCAGGGCCTGTAAATTAAATGCTAAAAGTGGGCTTGCAGCTTTTGAGCCACCCACATAAGTAGCCCCTTAAAACATGTTCCAGGTCTGCAATTGCAGCCTGAATGCAAATCTACTTGGCAAAATAAATATCTTGCAAAGCCCCTTTTATTACATATAAGTCCCCCAAGGTAGGCCTTGGGGCAGGGTGCCTTGCAATTAAAAGGTTGGCATTAAAAGGTGCCTTTGGGGATTTGTTCGTGACCCACGGAGAGAGTTAGACTCCTGCAGCTTGCTGGCCAATTTAAAACCGCTACCTTTCGCGACACCCGCTTCACGGGTGCCGCTCATTTGCATATTGTCCGTGCCTTGCCTGGTGTGAGCGGCTTCACAGTCGGTGGAGAGCTAACGCGCTCCCAGGTTGAGGCATTTGTGAGTTGCACAGCACGTGGAGCCGACCGGAGGACTGCGAGGACCAGCAGCCTCAGCTGACACAGCTGGTGCCTCTTCCCCCGGCGGCCACGCCCCCAGCCTTCGCTGATAAGAACGCTTGGGTCCACTGGTCGAGTGGTGCCTTTGGGGATTTGTTCGTGACCCACGGAGAGAGTTAGACTCCTGCAGCTTGCTGGCCAATTTAAAACCGCTACCTTTTGCGACACCCGCTTCGCGGGTGCCGCTCATTTGCATATTGTCCGTGCCTTGCCTGGTGTGAGCGGCTTCACAGTCGGTGGAGAGCCAACGCGCTCCCAGGTTGAGGCATTTGTGAGTTGCACAGCGCGTGGAGCCGACCGGAGGACTGCGAGGACCAGCAGCCTCAGCTGACACAGCTGGTGCCTCTTCCCCCGGCAGCCACGCCCCTAGCCTCCTCGTACTTAACTGGCCCCAGCTCGACCGCGACGCGGGACGCGCGCGGGACGGAGCACGGGGCGAAGACCGGGCAAAGAGCGGGCCCGTTTAAGCCCGTTCAAGCCCGGGTAATACCGGACTGGGCCACCCTATTGACAATTCACTGTTTGTGTCCCTATTACAATTCAACTATTTTGTCTCATCTGGGTTTCTTGTTTTGTATCCTGGTACTGTGTCCACCGATTCTGTTACTATGTCACCTAGAATTACCAGAAATAGCAAACTTACACACACTGCCCAGGTTATAGGGCCAATAGATCAATTTATCGCCAAGGCAAATGATGCTATTAATCAAGGCGTTCTACTACTAGAAAGGAGAGTCTCTCAAGACCTAGCTGCAGCCAGGCGTTCCTCTTTGGGACTATTGGCGGCAGCTATAACACCGCAACGCATTTTAGTCCCCGGTACACAGCAAGAGACTCCAATGGTTCCCGGGACTGTGGATTTATCGGTGTCTATTGATCTCTCTACAACACAAATATCGCAATCCTCTGTATCCCATCTTCCCCCATCAATTGAGAGAACTCCGGTTCTCTTTATAAATCCTCCAGAAGAGGTTCTTTCCTCTCCCACCACGAGGGGTCAGAGGGAAGGTGCTATTCCGAAAAAGAGGAAGGGAAAAAAAGGAAACAAGAAACCTTTACAAAATAATATTGACATTCGACGGGATTCCTCGTCACAGTAGCTATAAACATAATTCTTTGGGGTCTGTAGCTGGTACAGGTCAAATGTTTTAGATTAAAGTTTGTCTATACTTTGACTTTTGCTGTGTACAACTTACACCTAACCAGCGACATATTTTCAGGTCTAGTCACTGGGGTAACATGCCATTGCTAACGTAACGCATGATCCACTCATAAATATTATGAACCCTACCCTGTGAGCAGCAAAGTGTACTTAGAGGATATGTCTTTAGTATTTAAAAGCATGGGTTTCTTCCTGTCAAAATTGTGATTTTGATTGGTCTGTACAGCAG
This sequence comes from Lissotriton vulgaris, assembly GCF_964263255.1. NCBI lineage: Eukaryota > Metazoa > Chordata > Amphibia > Caudata > Salamandridae > Lissotriton > Lissotriton vulgaris. The sequence goes on from NC_141699.1 coordinate 511,410,829, forward strand.
GGTACAAGCTGCTGCTGCCATGCTACACAAGGTAGGTCTGAAGCCTTTTTTTCACTGTCCCAATAATTTATGGCAGAATAGGTGCATCAGTTCAGAAGGGGAATTTAACTTTCCATGTAATGGGTGTATTTCTACACCTTATATTGTGGTATTCTAGGAACGTTAAATGTTCCAATCAGGTTGAAGGCCAATTTCAACATGTTTTAGAAGTCAGAGCACATACATTGTGCACTGGATAGCGGTATCCAAGTGTTAGAGTTCATGATTACCAACAAGCAAAGTCCCAAAAAAAGGTTTTTATTATAAGAATCTGTTTATTCACATTTTAAGCATGAAAATTCAAACAATACAGATGTCAAACAAGAAAAAGAACATGGCCACGATGGCTGCTCTGTAACAAATCAATAAAACAAGTCTTCAGCAGTGGAGCATCTTCGCTTCAGAGAGATACATAAAAGTACATTCTAATAAGAGTTTTAAAAAAAATGTAATTGTCAGCGGTACATAGAATAAAAACAGTGCAAATTACAATCGGGGATCAAAAAGCAAATAGCAGCAATCAAAATGTAGGACAGTACAATCTGTTAAAATGATGATTCTTAGGATACAATAAATACATTGTTAAAAACCGTGCAAGTTCTCACAGCAGCCAATAAAAAAGAGGTACGTGCATAACAGACCAATGGGGTTTCTAGTTGGTAAAATAACAAGAGGGCTAAAACTGGCCTACACAAGGAAGATTTCTTTAAAAGTGGGATAATGAAAATATTTCTTTCTGCTTTGTACAAAGTGCAAAAGAACCGTATATGCAAAGTTGGTTGTGTTGCCTTGGTACACGGGCAAGGTGGTAAGAAACTTATAGAAAATAAGTTGTGTGGGTGACCCAACATAAAAGGTATACAGTTCAATCGGAATCTGGTAAGGATAATACGATGCTGATTTGTCTCAACAAACTCGAGGTATAGATTGGAATGGTTTGGCATCTGTATTATACTCTCATAAAACTTTACAGACTGTTTTTCCTTTTGGCTATCCCACCTATCATGCGTAGCTTTCCTTGAATAAATGGCCTTCAGTCTAGCTTTGGAAAACTGCACACAAAGGATAAGGGTTTCATACAAGAAGGCAAGATCCAGAGGGTGTGGCCTGAGGCGTCAAGATGGTAGTCGCACTCTAAGAGTGCTCCGGACCCCTCCGTCATCAGCCTCGCATCCTACTGTCTGCGGCAACCATCCGAACCTCACGTCTGCCTACAGAGGTTCCCTGTGACGAGAGCGCTGCTTCGTTTCATTGGGCTGCCGGTTTTTGGCTCCTGGCGCCCTGTTGAGACCCCGACTCTACGAGGACCTGGGGCCGCAAAATGGCGTCCTCCACCGCGACTCACCAGTGAAAGCAGCGTCTTTGTCCTGGGGGTGCCGGCCAGTGTTGCACCTCCTGTTCACCGCGAGATCGCCGTGACGACTGGCCTGGCTTATGCGTACTGCCCCATCTGCCTGTTGGCCGATCCGATGCTGTGACCTCCCTGTGCCTCCCACACACGATATGACAGCGTCTGGGGCCCACGGCCAGTGAGCCAGGTGGGGCCTGCTCTCCGCCTCCTCCTCCTCCTCCTGGCCTGACCCTTGCAGAGGCGGCGGGAACGTGGGGAGCGAAGACCCAAGGAGATCCTTTCCAAGGCCAAGTACGAGGTGGCCTGAGGTTGGCTGCCTAATTCCACCAGCAGAGGCCGACCAGAGGCCTGTGGAAGCAAGACCGCTCAGTGAGTGGAGACAGACCTGGGGAATCAGCTGCCATATCGGTTAGCGGTGCGGGAGGCAAGGTTCCCTCTAATTTTCATTCTCTGTGTGCGGCAATCAAGGTGCTTCGTGCAGTGCGACTAAGGCTGCATACACTGAAAATAAGCAAAAACTTAGAATACAAGCATGTGCTGTGTGCAAGCTACCAAAATCGGTGGCCTAATAAGGGTGATATGTTCCCTAATACAAACCAGTAAAAAAAGAACACCCCAAAACACTCACACACTCCTCTGGGTTGGTATTAAAAGACACCCATTACTGGGGCGTAAAGGGCCCCTTGCACCCTCTGGGCATAGGTACCACTGCATCTTGTGTTCTAATCATTATAGAGAAAACATAAACGGGGGTTGGAGGGTCTGAGGGAAGTTTAAAGACCTACCCAGGTTGTCATCCCCTGATACACAATCTACAGTCTCTGAAGACTGCGTGGAATTGTTTGAGAAATTGACCCGAGACCCGCTCTCTACTCCTAAATAATAGTACGTTCGTTTACCTGGAAATAAGGATACCAGTACTACGACATCACTTAATCAGCTCTCATTATCTATAAGAGCTACGGCAGATCCTTCTATTCAAATAACACCCAATACGAAGATCAGCCCCATACACTAAGTGTATCTAAGGGGTTTTACTTGATGAAATTCTAGTCCTGATGATGGTCTTACAGATGTAAACAGACAAGACCGAAACGTCGACCAAAGACATCAACTCCTCAGCTTTCATGCACTGAAGGACACCTTTATTCATCTTTGATTTTGTCTTCTTCATCAATTTTGTTGGAGCAGATGAAATGTTATGAACTGATTGGTTAATGGAGATATACTGCTTTTCATGACTTTTTATTCAAAGTTTTGTTCTATTTTTTGTCCCCATGATTTGTTCCTTGTGATTTATTCTAATACAATTTACTTTAAACATAACCTTCTTTGGCTGTGTGCTTCTTCTCTCCTTGCTCCATTCTTTAATATATTGAATATATTCATTTGAAAAACGGTTTACCATTGTTTAAGTAATCCTGTGGATACATTGGGCTCAATTATTTAATGAGCCTACGATTTAAATATACTCAAATCATACTAAATAAGCTAAGGAACAAAATCCCTTGTAGTCACCCTCTACATAAACTAGTCATTGCCCAAGCCTACAAGGGTCTATTGGGTTTCCCCACGTCCTTAAGAGACTTTCAAAGAGAGACAACTCGCACTTCTTCACGCTGAGATCAAGCAGCTTTTGCTAGAGGCCACCAAACTTCTCTGGAGGTCCTCCATGGCTAGAGTTTATGGTTGGGGTGACCAGAACGGTTCGATCCTCCATAGATTAGCCACCTTTTCCAAGCGAACCGCATTATTCCTGAAATAATAGACTTCAACGGGTCCATACACCGATCACAGGTGGCAATGGCTCAGTCCTTTGCTTCCTAATATTGTCAGCTCGACGCTGCTAGGATCCCAACACTATCGCTTTTTGCCCTGCTAGAGTCTGGAGGCGCTCACCTAGTTCAGCTATATTCAGCTGCTCAAGCAGATCTGGATCGCCTTATTTCCTGTGAAGAGATCGGGGAGGCGATAGCCCCCACCTCCTTGGGCAAGATCCCAGGCCCTGTTGGCCTCCCCCAGGAATATTACGCCCTATATCGTGAGACCCTCGTCCCGCACCTTGCCGACTTGTTTGACGAGGCCGCTGAAAAGGGTTCCTTCTCACCGAGACCAATATGGCCACCATTGTGGTTCACCCAAAATCTCAACCACCCTCCTCACGGTGTGCGGAATATTATTTCCCTTACCAACACAGAGGTTAAACTTTGCGCAGCAATTCTCACCCAGCGGCTAAAGCCTTACCTCTCCATGTCGGTTCACCCAGACCAATGCGGGTTCATGCCAACCCGCGGTACACGGCACAGTCTCCGGAGATTGCACCTGCACCTGGCCCTGTCTTACCGTCACTTGCTCACTCCCTACCTAGCGCTCCTCCTTGTAGATTTTGAGAAGGCATTCGAGTGTAGGGGGAACCTGGACAATGTCCTTGCCTAGATGGGTTTTAGTTCCCTATTTCGGGAGCTGGTTTGCATTCTTAATGCCCACCCCGAGCACAAGTTCTAGTCAATGGGGTCATGTCGGAACCCTTCCCCGTTCATCGAGGAATGAGACAGGGATGCCCCCTCTCGCCTCTGCTCTTTGCTCTGGCGATGGAGCCCTGGGCAGCCCTGATATTGGTCCAACGGCCTGATGGGAGGGTGGGAGTGGCCCAATGCAGAGGTTGATAAGATCGCGCTCTATGCGGGCGATGTCCTAATTTACCTGGCAGACCCGGACCAATACATCCCTCGATGCCTCCATATTCTACACTCCTTTGAGCAAGCCTCCGGCTGAATCCTGATAAATTGGTCGTGGTCCCTCTCCACCTGTCTAGAGACTGCTATGACTGGCAATCTAACATACCATTATGACGCCTATCTTTCAAGTATCTGTGGATATGGTGACACTTCTCCCCGAGTTGGGCTGGTCCCTCAACGTTACCCCGCTGGTGAAAAGGGCCAAGGCAGATCTTCACAAGTAGCAATCCTTACCTCTGAACCCACTGGGGAGAGTCACCCTGTTTAAAATGATGATTCTCCCCAGGTTCCTTTATGTCCTTCAAAACACCCCCTTCTGCTGTCCGAGGGCCTGGTTTTCGGGAATTGGACAGTATGGTCTCTAGGTTCCTCTGGGGGAAAGAGGGAGGTGGTTGTATGGCCCGGAACATATGTTGGATTCCCTTATTTGACGGGGGGTATGGGGATGACTCACTTATATCTTTATTATTTGGCTACGCCCCTATTATCCATACACAACTGGTTTAATGGGGGCTGTTCTGACCCGGCCTACCATCTTGAATTGGGCGAATTAAGCTTTGTCCAGCATCCAGTCTCTGTTATAAGAAGAGTCCATTCCATCCCGCCTACCAGAAGTGACGCGCTCTGCACTGTTGGCTTGTCGAACGGCATTGCCCCACGCTCACTGGACGCACAAACTGACTCAGTACACGCCTCTCTGGCATGGCACCTGGCTCCGAGAGGTTAGCGGATTGCAGGGTTTTAGATCCTGGGACCTTATAGTGATTTCGCAATTGGGGGATGTATGGGCGAGCGGCCATATGCGATCATTCCATGACCCCCGCACCCGGTATTCCCTGTACCTGACGCAATTCTACAAATACAGCTGCGACACACCCTCAACGCGCACATCTCAGACAGCACACAGATTCCTGAATACAGCCCTCCCAAGGCACAGACTACTCTGTGGGACCTGGGGAAGGGGGGGATGTCCTGCATCTACCGGACACTGGTCAACAACACCCGACCTCGTAAGACCGGCTTAGAAGCAAATGGGAGGAGTGGGTGGGCACTTTAGATGAGGAAGACTGGTGCAATGCTCTCATGGCACCCAAGACGGTCACTGCATCAGCTAGACTCCGTCTGGTTCAGCTGTACTACCTTAATGCTGCATATTTGACCCCAGTACGCCTCCATCAGGCTGGTTTTTACCCGACTGCTTCTTGCACCAGATGTGGCCACGTCCTGGCTGATTTCTTTCACATGGTATGGGCATGGACCGTCTGGCTCAGTTCTGGGATAATATTGAAGAGGAGCTCACAGAAATACTGGGGTGGGTGGTCCCTCATGATCTACGGCCTACCCTCCTTGACATTACGGATGAGTTGGGTGGTTCTCAAAACGAAAAAGTATTTTTTAATCCAGCAATGGTGGTGGCGAAGTGAGACATAGCGGCATCCTGGAAAATGTCCCGATCCACCTTGCACCGGGAAGTGGCGGAGGGGGGTTGAACTGGTGTGCCGCACAGGAGAAGCCCATGAACGAGGCACGAGGTTGTCCCAAAAAGTATTGCAGGGTGTGGGGTAAGTGATTTGGGGCTTTGGGATAAGTGAACAAACAATGCTAAAAGCATTTCTATCTGTACTTTAAAGGTCCAGAACGCATGGATATTCGTGCCAGTGGTTATAACGCATCACATGTAATGTTAAGTTGCCGATTTGCTGGTGTTTTGTTCACTGTCAGAACAATAAAAATTTGCATATCAAAAAAAGAAGGCAAGATCCAAGGAAGATAAAGTTTTCCTGACGTATGAAAGCCACGAGATTCTGTGGGTGAGGGCCATATTAATAATGTCTTTCAGGATGTTCTGATTTACACCCACAGTATCCCTTTTCCAGACTGATAACCAAAGAGAAAGTGGAGCTAATTTAATGGTGTCTGTGATAAAAGGCATACCAACTTCAGTGTGAGCCACAAAGTTATTACATTATTGTGGGACTGACAGCAATCTTTTAATAAATGTATCTTCTAAGACTCGTAATGATGTAACATGTGTAATCCCCCAGATCGCTGTCCCATATGTCACCATTGGTAAAGTTTTAGCCAGATAGATTTTAACCATTTCTAAGATTGGCTAACAACCCAGTTTTATTAGAAAATCTGAAAATCGCTTCAATATTTTTGAGCATTACATTTTTGCGATTTTGCACCATCTCTTTTCAGTTTTGTTTTGCATCAGACAATTCCTAGGTAATTAAAATGTTGTACTTGCTCAATGTTATCCCCGTCTAGATGGTATCTCGTTGATTTCTTTTTAGCACCTCCTTTTGCCATCGTGTAGGTTTTGGCTTTATTTACATGTAGATCCAGACTACTCATGAATGCTGCATAGTGTGTAATAAGATTTTGAAGTTCTGGAGGGGTCCTGGCCAATAAAACTGCATAGTCCGCATATAGTAGGATCGGAAGGGGGGATGACAGGACTATTGGAGTGCCTTTCGCGATATTAGACAGAGTGTCAATAAGTATGTTTGTACATAGGGCAAACAAGAAGGGAGCCAGAATGCATCCTTGTCTGACTCCCCTTTCAATTTAAAATACACTGGTACATTCGCATGAACTCCCACATCGAACCATAGCGGTTGTGTCCCTATAGAGCTGTCTTATAAAATTAATGATGGCATCATCTACTCCCATGTCCTGTAGAATTAACCAGAGTTTATTGTATGCCATAAAAGCCATATATATTTGTTGGCCCTTTTTCACCTTGGTATACTTTTCTAAAATCATTGTTAAGTTAAGACATTGGTCTACGGTGCCCCGCCCCTGCCTGAACCAATATTGCACTTCTGAGAGGATTTTTTTATCCTTTGCCCAAACTTCCAATTTGTTTAGCAAAAGCCTGCCCAATAGTTTAGCCGGACTATCGATCAGAGAAATAGGCCGATAGTTTCCAGGCAAGGAGGCATTTCCTTTTTTAAATATCGGGATTATTACCTAAGTTTTCCAGGAAGGGGGTGGGGGGCAATTTTAGCTATAGCGTTGAAGAGCACAGTTTAAAGGGGGGACCAAAAAGTGACGTCTGTGAGAAAAATGTCCACAGGGATCCCATCCGGCCTGGATGCATTCCTCAATGGTGATTATAGCAAGGCAAGTTCAACTTCCTCCAGATGAAAAGAAAGGTGGGCGGATGCCTGGGTAATGGTTCTTTCATCTGCACTAGCCTCTATTTATGTATTTATTTATTTTAGAAGATTTCCTGAAAATACTTTACTCATCGATCTGTACCTCTAGAGAGGGTCCGCCGCTATCCTTCAAAAAAGTTGCATGTATTACCCTCCAAAAGGCAGTACTATCTCGAAGGGCTGTGGCTTGCTTTAGATTCTTCCATGCTTCCAGTTTGAGTTGCCTCAGTCTGCCTTCTCTAGCTTGTTTATAGATTTTCCTCAATTCACAAACCTGCACTTTATCTCTGGGCACGGTTTTAAGGGCCTTGCGCAATTTTGCAAAAGCCAGGGAATCATTTTGATCAAACTACCTATATACAGTGCTATCTCTAATATGCGGCGGAAGAGTTAGCTGTAGTTTTAAAAAAAATATTAAATTGCCAAAGGCAATAAAAACCTTTGCTAGATATGCAGAAGGATCCAGGCAGGTTGAGATATCCTTCTGGTTTGCCAAAATAAAACTATTAAAAAGAGTGACCGCGTCAACCTTGTCCCACTTTAAAATAAAGCCATTTGTAATGGCAAAGACTGGTTTTGGTACAATGATAATGTTGTGTTTTTTAGTGTCCCACTAGGACACTGCACACAAAAGCATGGCATGATCATTATGTTCATTAGAAAGTTTTTGAAAATGAACTGGTCTTATACTTGGGGTATCGGGAAAAGATAATATAATCAATCGTGGATGAATAATCTGCTATATAGAAAGCAGGGTAAAATGTCCCCATTGTAAGTTTGATGCATTAAGTATTTTAAGGTGCAACTTCACTAAAATACTGTTTAAAATATTCCCCTGAGTGTCCTGATAAAAATGGGGAATGCAGCAGCGGATCATTATCCCGCAGGGTGGGGAAGGGCCAGGAGAATGATCCCTGATCTCCTGAATAGGGAATGGGGCGGGAGTGTATTCACAAAATCACGTGTGAACCAATGTTTCCTCACCAATCCATCGCTAATGACCCAGGTCAATCACAGAGGACGAGGAACCTCCCTCAGCACTCTATTGATACAGACCACGGGGTGAGGCCTAGCCATCTAAGCTCCACAAGCAAATTACCCACACCATGGGACGTGGCACCCATCCCCCCCCCCCCCCGCCCCCACACCCTTCGAGGCCACTAGGAGTCAGCTGAGTCTGCAACCAACCTGTATTCAGAGATAGTCACCTCACCGGGCGCACTTGGGGCAGGGGTGTCAACCTTTGCTTAGTCATTTCCTCCCAGAAGGTTCACCATGACAACTCCGATTTCCAAGTCCCTTTCCGTGTTATCGTCCAGTCTAACCTTCCAGAGTCTGCACTCTTCTGCCACTGCCCACTCCAGGAAATCACTCCTCCACTTAACCCGCGTCAGGGATACTCAACATTGACACAAATGTTAACATAAAAACAAATAGATATGTGTATATGCAAAAAATAGATTTTATCAAAATTTATATTGGCAGGGAAAAATTACAATAAACCAAAATGAAACACACAGGGATACAAGACAGATGCTAAGAAAATTAATCAAAATCTCTGTAAGGCCTGTGGCAAGCTTATCCAGAAGTAAGGGATGGAGAAATTTCCTTTCGGATATGGACAGAATATTGTCCTTAAGAGAAGGCAAATTGATATGCATTACCGACACAGTCAACAAAGGACTGAATTCATCTACAGAATGGCAAGCACTGGCTTGTCTAACCTGAAAAATTGGGTCATATTGATATTACCCATACCGTAATTGCCTTCACCACTGTATAGCTAATTTTGTCTAACACCAAAATCATACAAATGTCCAGCACAATGCGTTTATTTTTTGGATGTTAATATTTGCAACTGACCTCATGTTTTAATATCTATACATCTTGTTAAATGTCGATGCATTTAATGTAAATAGGTAACAGATGCTTTTTATTTCATTGTTGTTAAGGTTTTCTCGAATAACCTGTGTAATGTTAATATCACTTGTGTACTAGAACCAGCTCAAACTGTGACAAATCTCTAATTTACAACCACAGGAATTGTTGAAGATTCTGTCTATTTTACTAACTATGGGATATACCCATGTCATTATAAATGGAGCTTCGAATATCCCTTACTTGACTTTACCAGAACCGACTCAAAGATGGCGCTTTGAGAATAGACCTTTTCCGATTTCAATCAGAAACTACCTTTACCTCTTCAAGATGGCGCTCTAAAATAAGTCCTATCTTGATCTCCAAACGCCGGTTCATTTAAATAGATGCAACACACTTCGGGACTAGTTCCTCTATCGAATGACGGGAAAGATTGATGTATCTAACCTCGGAGTAGCTTGACAGGTAAAACTTTGACCTAGAACTTTTAAAACGGATTGAATCCCCGTGTTTTCTCTAAACTAACACCGATCCCTCGTTCGCTTTTTCAGACCGTCCATTAATAGACGTCTGGCTGCACATATCTCTTGGATGTGACCCAATTTACACGGAGTAATTATTTTCTCCCTTTGCACGTTTCAGAAGGTAAGCGTACTAACGAGCGCTACCCTATAACGTATATCACGATTAGAAAGGTGTAGTTTAACGGACCTGGCGCCTATTTTCTTTTTGTGTGCAGAATAACCTTACCTGAGACCCTCCTTAAAACTACAACCGGTGGTCACGACTTTCAGGTATTTCCTCATGAAAACGGACACAGTGCAGGTTTTATTTTTGCACATGTTTCCAAAATCACTTAGAATTGTTTTAATTTTTACAGATTAATATCAACAGTGTGATAGCCGATAAAACCATAAAAGCCAAGACACTGGCTAGTGATTCTCGCCCTTGGGTAGGTTTTTTTAAAACTCCTAACGCTGAAGTTTAAATGTTGGTATTTGCATCATAAACATCGTTTGAGTCCAGGTATTCGAAATAAAACTGACATATAAATCAATTGCATATATTAGAACTACTTAGGGTCGCCAAAATTTCCAACATCTGATTTCTCATTTATTGTTGTCGGATTTCTTAACATTTATTGATTTCTGAAGGCAGCAGTAATGTTGATACAGTCACGAATCGCATGTACTTGAACTGCAAATATACATGTTTTATATTGTGCTAAAGTCCTGTATTAATGTATGTCCTGTAATTTGCAAAAGTATTGTCATAATGTCGTTTTTCTGTGCTTAATGAGTTCACTCATTGTGTGGTTTAGTGTGTATAATGCAATAAGAATGAATGGACTATGGCCTTTTTAGTTGTACTGAAATTGTTTTACTCTATCTTTCACTAGGGAGTTACAATATTTTGTTTCAATTTTGTCCTGATGATGGTCTCATTGAGTTGACTGCAGAGACCGAAACGTCGACTTCTGCTTAATCCGAAAGGAAATTTCTCCATCCCTTACTTCTGGATAAGCTTGCCACAGGCCTTACAGAGATTTTGATTAATTTTCTTAGCATCTGTCTTGTATCCCTGTGTGTTTCATTTTGGTTTATTGTAATTTTTCCCTGCCAATATAAATTTTGATAACATCTATTTTTTGCATATACACATGTCTATTTGTTTTTATGTTAACATTTGTGTCAATGTTGAGTATCGTTATGTCTAGTCAGCTTTAACCATTTGATTTATTTAAATTAAGTTCCTTTAGGATAATTCACTTACCTATATTCAATTCATCCAGAATAAGCAAAGTTGATACTGAAAACAAACTCCTTTGGAGGCCCTCTCACCCATTTGATCATATTTCACCCAGCCCCCAAAGGTTTACTGGGTAGCTCACTTTATTGAACATAACAACGGAGTGAGCAGCTCACTGATGACAGAGGCCTATGTAATGGGGAAGAGGTCGATTGAAGAAATACTCTAACCATTTTCCAGGCGACCCCAGAAGAGAAAGAAACTAGCACTTCACACTTTAATTGCAGAGGATCCTAGAACGGTTCTGTGAACCTCAAAACTTATTTAGTCTTTCAATGGCTATTAATTGCTTTTGACTGACTGCATGGTTTTACTGTTCAAAGGTGCAAAACAAATTCACATTTGTTCTCAGTCCAGTCTTTACAAAGAGATCCGGGTAATGTAATCTTTGTTCTGTTATTACTAGAAGTATAACTCGAAATGGCATCAAATCATTTAGCCCAAATTTGATCAATCAAATCTTAAATTTAATCCACAGCTTTGGTCAATGACTAAAGCTTTGTCCTTTTACTGAGTAGCTCCACCTGTCATGCTCATGTTGCGCTGTGCTCGATCCCGCCGCTCACGCATCAGCTCGACAGACGTCCACCATATCTACGGAGTAGGAACAGCATTAGGAGGCGAGTGGAGCAGACGAGGTGCCTTCCTGCTGCCATCCAGCCGAAGAAGCGCCATAAAGTGACGTTTCATTCCAATCAATGCAAGGGGTCAGATTTACAAGCCCCTTGTGCCGCTTTTATGCTGTCGTTGCATCACTTTTGTGATGCAGCGGCGGCGGAAAAGATGCGCCATGGTGCGGGGTATTTTCAACGTGACCCATCTCCCAGATGCGTCACGTAGTAAAGCTCTGCGCCAGAAGAGGCGTACCATCGCAGGGGGAGGCGTTCTGGCGCAGGAAGGTCTCCCAAAAGTGGCTGAGTGAAATATACAAGATTTCACTCAGTCACTTTTGGGCCCATGCTGCGTCAAAACCCTGCGCCTGCTTGAAGCGCTTGCGACGCAACTCCAGCAATGCGCCTCGTGACGCATCTGTGCCATTTATGCCCCATGGTGTGCCGCATTGTAAATGTGGCGCATCAAGGGTGGCTGAGCTGGGGCGCACAATTACTGGCGCATCCCTGCCGATGTGCAGGGATGTGCCAGTAATTGTAAATCTGCCCCTAGATGTCTAACAGCTTACCAGGCTGTAGTCATTTGTCTACTGTTGTAAACAGTGCGCAGCAGCCCCTGGGCAAGGATGATGCCTATAAACATGAGATGTTGATTCTATTATGTGAAATAGACCTTGTCAAGTGGCTACCGCAGAGTATCATGCAGGATCTAAATCTATTTAAGGTGTATTCTGAGCCCAAGGAGGCATTGTTTTGTGCCTTTCAATGACTTACCCATCACCATGGATCCAAGATTAACCCGCACCAGGGTCTTATTCTTGGAGCTTTCATTCTAATAAAGAAAACTGCCTCAACTGTTGACCAGCAACGCTGGCTCATTCTAGTGTGGCTAAGTGTTGTGAAGTAGGTACGGACCACAGAGGAAGGTTATAATCTTTTATTGACACTATAATATGGAAAGGCCCACCAGGGACAGGAAGGACAGAGCAGGTGCGGGGACAGAGGATCGAGGAGAAGATGGCCGGGACAGGGGTGACGTCACATAAGTAGGAACACTGGCATTCCAAAATGGAATGCATGACGTAGGGTACATTACACTAACAGATAACTACGGTCCGCGATGAGGACGAATAACGATAGGATACAACATCTCCCTCCTTTACCCCTTAACACACAATTAGTCTTGAACAAAATCTTCATAGCGTTTTGGCATTCTGATTTGCCTTCCACTTCTAGTTTTTACACCTGTCCCCCCCCAGTGCTGGGACCATGACAGGGGCAATGTCTGGTTCTTCCTCGTGGTGACTCTTGTCAAGGGCGCTGCTTTCAGCCATACTCCCGACATTGGACACGTTGCCCAACTCTTCTTCCATCCTGGAGTACTGGCTACCAGACACGTAATCCCATTCTAGGATGCTATCATCAGCATCTTCCTCTTCTGTTATTTTCCCATTGAGTATGATCTTCTCTTGTCCATGTTTTAACTTGACCACATCGTCTTTGCTTCGCCAGCCCTTTTTTCCTAGGTACACTGCTCCTTTGGTGGATTCTTGTACTTGCACGGAGCCACTGTAGGTTGATTCTCCTTTTGTCACCAAGCTGAGTTTCTTTGCCATAACCCAGTCTCCGCGTTCTATTTCCTTCACCATGGCTTTATTGACTTAGTCAGTGTACTTCTTGGTCTTTTCCTGTTTGAGTACGATTCTCTCTCTGACATGTAGCTCATTGTCTTTTATCTGTTCGGTTTCGCCCCCACTCCTGTACCAATCATTAAATTTTGGCGTAAGCATGTCCCTACACTCTCTTCTTCTCATAAGGTAAAACGGAGTGAATTTGGTTGTTTCATTCGGGGTGTTGTTATATGTGTTTATTTTTCCTCGTATGCTGTCCTTTACATTTAGTTGCGATGCGATGGCCCATTGGATCCCTTCCTTGATAAACGTATTCACTCTCTCAACTTGGCCGTTACTCTTTGGGCTATACAGCGGCGTCTTTTGTTGTTTCATGCCCGCCTTCTTCAGGAACTCCACCATTTGTGCAGATATTAGTTGGGTTCCATGGTCGTAGACTATGATTTTGGGCTGTCCCTCAACAGCGAACATCTTCTTGAAGAACTTGATCACTTTTTCAGTCGTGATTGAGTGTACAAATTTGAAATGCACCCATTTGGAGTAGTAGTCCGTCACAACTATAATGTACTTGTTGTCTTCTGGCAATCTTAGGAACGGGCCAGCAAAATCCACCGCAATTTTTTGCCACGGTCCACTCGGTATCTCCACCATCTGCAGCACACCTCTCCTCATCTTCCAGTGTTTGTCTGCTTTGAGACATGACTCGCATTCGTCGATGAAGTTGTTCACCTCCTGATGTATTCCTGGCCACCAGTAGTGTTTTTTGATGATGTTTTTTGTAGCGTTACTTCCTGGGTGTCCTTTGTGGGCCAATTTTATTATTTTCTGCCTCAGTGCCGCCGGGGCAATGAACTGTTCGCATCTTCTTAGTATGCTGTTTTCTACAGTTAGTTCCTCACTGATCTGCTGATAGCTTTTGAACTGGTTTCTTAAATTCCTTATCGGAGGCCATTTCGACTGCACATACTGCATTACTTTGCTTATTACCCAGTCTCATCTGCACAGATCAGGGGGTTCCCTATCTCGACGACTGGCTGTTGAAGGCGGGCTCGCCCCAGGTTGTCGTCTCCCACCTCCATTTTATGGCCGACCTCCTGCATTCACTGGGATTCTCCATCAACGTGCCAAAGTCACACCTGACCCCCTCTCAGAAGCTCGTCTTCAATAGAGCGGTCCTAGATACAACGCAGTTTCGGGTTTATCCTCCTGAACAGCCAGTCCGGGATATTCGGGCTATGATTCCGATCTTTCAGCCACTATCCCAGGTTTCAGTCAGGATGACCCTGAGGATGCTGGGCCTCATGGACTCCTGCATCCTGCTGGTCTATCATACCAGGTGGCATATGCGGGCTCTGCAGTGGAACCTGAAGTTTCAGTGGGTGCAGCATCGGGTATCTGTCAAATTGCATCCAGATCTCGGAGAGCACTGCACAACCATTGCAGTGGTGGCTCACAAACCAGGATTCGGTCAACAGCAGTGCCCTCTCCACCCCCCACACCCCCCAACCAGAACACACATTGGTAACAGACGCATCCCTTGTGGGATGCGGCAGCCACACGGGGAATCAGGAGATCAGAAACCTCTGGTCACCGGAGGAGTCCGGGCTCCACATCAATCTTCTGGAGCTTCGGGCGCTCCGTCTTTCACTCAAAGCATTCCTTCCCTCTGTCCGGGGAAGAGTAGTGCATGTGTTCACAGACAACACCACCGCCATGTGGGTACTCCAACAAACTAGGCGGGGTGGGGTCGTGGACTCTGTCAGGAGACCTTCCACCTCTTGACATGGCTGAAACATCAGGGCATATCCCTGGTGGTTCAACACCTGGTAGGTTCTCTGAACGCCAGGGCGGACGAACTCAGCCACAGGAGCATGATGGATCACGAGTGGCATCTTCACTCAGAGGTGGTGTAAGGTCTCTTTCAGCAGTGGCGAGAGTCTTGGTTAGATCTACGCCGCCAAAGAGAACGTGCAATGTCAGCAATTCTGTGCGTTGGCATTTCCAAGGTGGCACTCGCCAGGCGACGCTTTTCATCACACGTGGAGTTGCGGTCTTCTATACGCTTTTCCGCCTGTACTATTTCTGCCCAGAGTGCTGAAGAAGATCAAGCGCAAACGGGCTTGTGGCTCCGGATTGGACATGAAGAGTCTGGTATCCTGAGCTGCTCAACAAGGCCATCGAGCCTCTGATCAGACTGCCTCTTCGGGAGGATCTTCTGTTGCAGCAGCAGGGGACAGTCCTCCACCCGAACCTGTCCAGCCTCCACCTCCTTGCATGGAGACTGAGTGATGGCAGCTGACGTCGTTTGACCTGCCTCCCGAAGTCTGTGATGTAATTTTTGCAGCCAGGCGTCCCTCCACTAAGACGGTATATGCCTGCCGATGGAACAAATGTGTGGCATGGTGCGCAGCAAAGGCTGTGGATCCCATTTCTGCCCCTCTTTCTGAGGTTCTCTTGTTCCTCCTTGGCCCAGCAGAGCTCTGTCTGGGCACTATCAAGGGCTATCTCTCTGCCATTTCTGCCTTTCTTAGGCTTCCTGATAAGCCTTCTCTCCAAGTCCCCGGTTGTAAATAGTTTCTTAACCCCTTCGATGCTCATGACGAGCTCAGCTCGTCATGCAGTACACTGGTCGTGTGCTTATGACGAGCTGAGCTCGTCATGCAGCATGGGGATCAGAATATTTCAGCACCCAGCGGGAATTGCCTTAGCAGCCAAGGTGTTAAAGGGCATTGCTCATCTCTTTCCTCCTATCCCCTTTGTAATGCCTCAGTGGGACTTGAATTTGGTCTTCCTTTGAGCCGCTTCACAACTGTTCTCTCAGTCTCTTAACTCTTAAAACTGCATTCCTGGTATCCATCACATGTGCCCGAAGAGTGAGTGAGCTCCAAGCTCTTATATCCAAGCCTCCTTTTCTGGCTGTACATCCGGACAAGGTTTTCCTACAACCTCGTCCATCCTTTCTTCCCAAGGTGGTCACCTCCTTTCAAATTGGGCAAACCATCACTTTGCCCACCTTCTTTCTGCAAGTCATCCTTCGAAAGAGGAACAGAGGCTCCACCATCTGGACCCAAGACATGCGCTTTCCTTCTATCTGGTAGCTTGTTTCCTTCCCAGTGTAAGAATTGGCTTTTGTAGTTTGGTTTGCCCTGTTCCCATCATGCACTGGGACAGGAACAGACTAATTTGCATACAGCCAGGTTCTGAAACTGGGATGGTGCAGTGAGCTAAAAAACGGTGTTGGATCTAGCCCTGATCTCTTGACTGGGTGAGAGTATTCTGTTTAATTCAGAGACTCTGTCCCTCACCACCCCTTGTTGTAAATATTTTTGTCCACCCTAAGCGTGGAAGGGTATACTCAGATGTGAGTCCCTTGCTCATTGCACCATCAGGATTCAAGCAAGCCGGGCCGAAGAGGCTGAAATGCCAGATACCGGTCCCCGGTAGCTTGTTTCCTTCCCAGTGTAAGAATTGGCTTTTGTAGTTTGGTTTGCCCTGTTCCCATCATGCACTGGGACAGGAACAGACTAATTTGCATACAGCCAGGTTCTGAAACTGGGATGGTGCAGTGAGCTAAAAAACGGTGTTGGATCTAGCCCTGATCTCTTGACTGGGTGAGAGTATTCTGTTTAATTCAGAGACTCTGTCCCTCACCACCCCTTGTTGTAAATATTTTTGTCCACCCTAAGCGTGGAAGGGTATACTCAGATGTGAGTCCCTTGCTCATTGCACCATCAGGATTCAAGCAAGCCGGGCCGAAGAGGCTGAAATGCTAGAAACCGGTCCCCGGTAGCTTGTTTCCTTCCCAGTGTAAGAATTGGCTTTTGTAGTTTGGTTTGCCCTGTTCCCATCATGCACTGGGACAGGAACAGACTAATTTGCATACAGCCAGGTTCTGAAACTGGGATGGTGCAGTGAGCTAAAAAACGGTGTTGGATCTAGCCCTGATCTCTTGACTGGGTGAGAGTATTCTGTTTAATTCAGAGACTCTGTCCCTCACCACCCCTTGTTGTAAATATTCCTTCTATCTGGATCGCACCAGACAGTTCCGGGACGATGACCAGCTCTTTGTTGGGTACGTGGGCGCCAAGAAAGGTCGGGCCGTACGCAAGCAGACCATCTGCAGATGGGTCGTTTTGTGTATTAAAGTCTGCTATTCTCTAGCACAAAAGGAGCCTCCAGTGGGGCTGCGCACCCACTCCACCAGGGCGATGGCAGCCACTACTGCTTTGGGACAAGGAGTCCCTCTAAATGACATCTGTCCGGCAGCTACGTAGGCAGTGCTGCACACGTTTACGATACACTACTGCCTGGACAGCCAAGTCCAGAGAGAGTGCTTCTTTGGCCTTTCTGTTCTCCAGGACTTTCTGGTGTGAACTTGGTTCGCAGACCCACCTCCGGGGTTGGTATTGCTGGGGTATCTATTCTAAGGTAAGTAATCTATAACGAACTGTTTCTTTCAGATGAACAAGTTACTTACCTTCGGTAACGATATGTTCGAGGCATATGGGCTGCAGATGGTACATTATGAATAGATCGCCATCTGGTGTTGGGATCGGATGATTGCACTTTGTTTTTCTCTTGGAGAGTCTTTTGTATCTTGGTGACTCCTCCCTTAGTTGGTAGTGCGCATGGGCATCGGCTCCATCCTTAGATTGTTTTTTTCCGCCATCGGGTTCGGATGAAGATCGTGACGCTCCAGATCAACTTCAGAAGAAAGTGATTTTTCGGCGCGTATTCCCTTTCCAATTCGACGGTATTGTTATCGAACGCGTTCTTTTCCATTCCGACGCGTTACAAATTCAAAATAGAAGAGAAAAACTTGGATCTACGTCGAAGAACAGGAGACCTTTCTCGACGCAGTCAAGCCCGGAGTCCATGGAAAGGACTCCATTCAAAAAATGTCCATCGTGTGGTGCTAAGTTCCCACACAAGGACCTACACGAGGTGTGCAACCTCTGTCTATCGCCTGAACACGAATCCAGGGACTGCGAAGCCTGCGCAGCATTCTCCTCCAAGCTAACGATTAGAAATCGTCGAGCTCAAAGACACGAGGTTTCCAGAATGCAGGCGGAAGCAATCCCGGAGCTGTTCGGAGACGAACAAATCGAGGAAGAAGAGGACCAGTCGGGGTCGGAAGGGGACCAGTCAGAGGTTGAAGAACTCTTCAAGCAACAAACCGTGAGTGACGACGTCCCCTTACCGAAAAACCGTGCGGTAACGACCCCGCCCTCGGGCCCGGTCAAACCGCTGAAAAAAGTTTCCGACGCCCCGCCCTCGGGCCCGGCAACGAAACCGAAACTGAAACCGAAGCACTCGGACTCCCACCATGTCGGATCCGAGAAAAGGGCGACATCGACTTCGGCACCGAGGCTACATACAAAGGAGAGCTCGGTATCGAAACATTCCATGTCGAAACATAAATATGATTTATCGCCCAAGAGACACTCGATACCCAGAAAGTCGGAATCGAGCAGACATTCGGTGTCGAAAACAACAAGATCTGACGATCGAAAACAAAAACAGCTCTCGGAACCAGGACCCTCGGTACCGATTCAAGAGCAACAAACAGATCCCAAAC
The DNA here is from genome assembly GCF_964263255.1 of Lissotriton vulgaris. Classification (NCBI taxonomy): domain Eukaryota; kingdom Metazoa; phylum Chordata; class Amphibia; order Caudata; family Salamandridae; genus Lissotriton; species Lissotriton vulgaris. The sequence goes on from NC_141699.1 coordinate 511,429,628, forward strand.
AAAAGATCTTGTTTATTGATCCACAAACTGGGAAAGTGGTCACTAAGAAGAGAAAGAGTGAACAGTCAGAAGATAAACCTCTTCCTTCAAAAAAGAGAACAATGGGGACGAATATAACTCCTCCTGCTTCTCCTCGTCCTAGAGTCACACCCTCTCCTCCTATTCCTCACAATAGGCCAAATATTCCTACACCTTCCACACCAAGACCAGCTACACCTCAGTCAGATGTAGACAGTGATCTAGGGGAGGGAGAACCTCAAGGGGATGACGAAACTATCCCAGATGAGGAGGATCCATGGGAAAATTACGATGTAGGGTCAGATGAGGACAACGACCCAGAGCTATATCCCTCAAAGCCTTCACCACCTGATGATAACACAGGTTTTGTGCAGCTCATTAATAGGGCAGCAAAATATCACAAACTAGATATGCATACAGAACCTCAGATAGAGGATTTCTTGTTAGAGACTCTACCTAGTGCACAGAGAACATCAGGTACTCTTCCTATGCTGAAGGGTCTTCTTACTCACACAGAGGAAATATTCGAAAACCCAGTGAGAGCCAGGGTGTTAAACCCAAGAATCGATAAAAAATACAAAGCGGCTCCAAAGGACCCAATATTTATTAGAGGGCATGTACCTCTAGACTCGCTGGTGGTCTCAAACGCTCGTAAAAGAGCAAACTCATTATCTACAGGAGAGGCTCCTCCACCAGATAAAGAGTCGAAGTTAATAGATGCATCAGGCAAAAGAGTAGCATCACAGGCAGCGAATAGCTGGCGTATAGCCAATACACAAGCACTACTCGCACGTTACGACAGGGCACATTACGATGAGTTAGAAAAACTTCTCACACATCTTCCAAAAGAACATCAGAAGAAGGCAGACCAATTAATACAGGAAGGTAAAATAATAACCAATACTTCCATTAAGTGTGCATTAGACGCAGCAGACACTGCAACAAGGTCTATTAACACTAGTGTCATGCTAAGAAGGCACGCATGGCTTAGAATCTCAGGATTCAAACAAGAAGTACAAACAGCCCTACTGAACAAACAATTTGATCAGAAGACATTGTTTGGTTCAAGTACAGACAAGACATTAGAAAAGATGAAGAAAGATACGGAAACGGCTAAGTCAATGGGAGCATTGCAACAGCCAACACACAGAGGTTCCTTTCGTAGATCCACCTATAGAGGGGGCTCAAAAAACACAGGAACGAATCAGCAATCCACATCTTTCACACCAACATCACCCAGAGGTAATTCAAGAGGTAGTTACAGAGGTAACAACAATAAGGGTAGAGGCCGCTGAAATAATAACAACCGCAACGCCTCAACACCAAAACAGTGACTTCATAGAACTCCCCCCAGACCACATAACACCGGTCGGGGGACGTCTATCACAGTTCCTACCTGTCTGGGAAAACATCACGTCAGACAAGTGGGTGAGACAAATTATCCAACATGGTTATTGCCTAGAACTCACAGCTACCCCACCAAACATCCCCCCCAAACAGCGTCCAATAAGTCAAGATCATCTGACATTGTTAAGAGAAGAAGTTATAGCACTTCTACAAAAGCATGCAATAGAGAAGGTCCCAAAGGATCAACAAGGAACAGGAGTATACTCTCTATACTTCCTGATCCCCAAAAAGGACGGGTCCCTAAGACCAATATTAGACCTCAGACCTCTCAATGCTTACATAAATTCGGAGCACTTCCACATGGTCACGCTCCAACAAGTACTCCCTTTACTGAAGAAAGGGGACTTTCTTTCTACACTGGATCTAAAAGACGCTTACTTTCATATCCCAATTCACAAAGCCCACAGAAAATACCTAAGGTTTGTGTTAGAAGGACAACACTATCAGTTCAAAGTCCTTCCGTTCGGTGTCACAACAGCACCGAGAGTTTTTACAAAATGCCTAGCTGTGGTGGCAGCACACCTAAGAAGACAACAAATACATGTCTTCCCATACTTGGACGATTGGCTAATAAAGGCCAAATCAAAGGAAGAATGTCTTCACAACACACAGAAGACAATTCAATTACTGCACCACCTAGGGTTCACGGTGAACTACAAAAAATCACACCTGCAACCAAACCAGATCCAGCAATACCTGGGGGCTACAGTAGACACAGAAAAGGCAATAGCATACCCCAACCCAATCAGAGTACAGACAATGGTCGGGTTAATACAAAGATTTCAACCACAACACTCACTACCAGCACGAGTGTTTATGCAACTATTAGGCATGATGTCCTCCTGCATACTGCTAATACCACATGCCAGACTACAAATGCGCCCACTACAAGAGTGTCTAGCGACACAGTGGAATCAGGCTCAAGGTCAGATTACAGATCTGGTGTTGGTAAACGACCGGACGTATCGCTCTCTGAAGTGGTGGAACACAAAAAACATTTCCAAGGGACGGTCGTTCCTAGAGCCAATTCCACAAGTAATAATAACAGCGGACGCATCGCTCTCTGGATGGGGAGCGCATATGGACAAATACACAGTACAGGGGAAGTGGAGTGTGCAGCAAAAGAAACTGCACATCAACTACCTAGAACTATTAGCAATATTTCTAGCACTAAAAGCTTTCCAAATGCAAATAACAAACAAAGCAGTCCTGATCAGAACAGACAACATGACTGCAATGTATTATATTCAAAAACAGGGGGGGACACACTCTCTCCAACTGTCCAAACTAGCACAGGACATATGGAGATGGGCCATTCCTCAAAAGATCTACCTGTTAGCGGAACACCTACCAGGAATTCAAAATCAAATAGCAGACATCCTAAGCAGACAGTCAGAACAAGTACACAAATGGGATCTGCACGACCAAATACTACAGCCATTCTTCCAAAAATGGGGGCAACCAGAGATAGATCTGTTTGCAAATCATCAGAACGCAAAATGCAAACAATTCGCATCCAGGTACCCACACCAAAGGTCCCAGGGCAATGCACTGTGGATAAATTGGTCCAACACATTTGCTTACGCGTTCCCTCCTCTACCACTAATTCCATTACTGGTGAGGAAACTGCAGCAACACTCAATGACAATGATACTAGTGGCACCCACGTGGGCAAGACAGCCGTGGTTCACCTCGCTGCTACAACTCTCACAAGTACCACATCAAAAGCTAAGGTTATTACCCATGCATCTTACACAGAACCATGGAGAAATAATGCACCCAGATCCCAAACAACTGAACCTAGCGATCTGGCTCCTGAGGTCATAGAGTTTGGGTATTTAGATTTACCACCAGAATGCATGGAAATCATTAAACAGGCAAGACGTCCTACCACCAGAGCATGCTACGCAGCAAAATGGAAGAGGTTTGCTATACACTGTAACAGTAAGCACATCAACCCTCTGGACGCATCCACTAAACAAATCATTTGCTATTTATTACACTTACAGCAATGTAACCTAGCATATACCTCTATCAGGGTTCATCTAGCAGCCATAGCGGCGTACCTACAAAACAGGCAACACCTGTCACTGTTTAAAGTACCAGCAATTAAAGCTTTCATGGAAGGACTCAAAAGAGTCATTCCACCAAGAAGACCACCTTCCCCAGTCTGGAATCTCAACATAGTGCTTACCAGACTAATGGGGCCACCCTTTGAACCTATGCATAGGTGTGAAATACAATTCCTCACATGGAAGGTGGCCTTCCTCATAGCTATCACGTCACTTAGAAGAGTAAGTGAACTGCAGGCTTTTACGATTCAAGAACCATTTATGCAGCTACACCAAAATAAAGTGGTTCTTAGAACAAACCCAAAATTCTTACCCAAGGTTATTTCAGCGTTCCACATCAATCAGTCAGTGGAATTACCGGTTTTCTTTCCAAAACCACAAACAGTAGCGGAAAGAGCCCTACATACACTGGATGTTAGAAGGGCCATATTGTACTATATAGAAAGAACACAAACTTTCAGAAACACAAAACAGCTATTTGTTGCGTTTTCTCCCACACATAAAGGCAATCCCATCTCCAAAGCGGGCATTGCCAGATGGATTGTAAAATGCATTCAAATATGCTACTTAAAGGCAAAGAGAACATTAACTGTTCCTCCTAGAGCTCACTCTACACGTAAACTAGGAGCATCTATGGCATTTCTGGGAAACATTCCACTAGATGACATATGCAAAGCGGCTACCTGGGTTACACCGCACACATTCACAAAACACTATTGTGTAGATGTGCACACAACACAACAAGCTAGAGTGGGACAAGCAGTATTAAAAACATTGTTTCAGACAGTTGCAACAGACACGGGCGACCACCGCTAGGGAGAGAACTGCTGTATAGTCTATTCATAATGTACCATCTGCAGCCCATATGCCTCGAACGGAATATGCTACTTACCAGTATGCATCTGTTCTTGGCATAGAGGGCTGCAGAGTGGTACATGACCTCCCAGCCTCCCCGGAAACCTGTGTCTGTTCCCACATTATCTTATTTAGATACACTTACATGGGCACTCTTATCTGTATTCTACTATACTACTCCATCTAACCCTACTATGGCAAAACAATCTAAGGATGGAGCCGATGCCCATGCGCACTACCAACTAAGGGAGGAGTCACCAAGATACAAAAGACTCTCCAAGAGAAAAACAAAGTGGAATCATCCGAGCCCAACACCAGATGGCGATCTATTCATAATGTACCACTCTGCAGCCCTCTATGCCAAGAACAGATGCATACTGGTAAGTAGCATATTCCATCTGTTAGAAACATAGGTTAGGTATAGATTCCATACCACCCCACCCATCCTCCCTGTTCTGTGAACTGATTTCTAGGGTTAAGGCCATCCTTTTGGGGCCCTAGTTTTGTGCACCAGTTTTCAGTGTCTTGTATGGCTCTGCGTTTCTGGCGCAGAAAGTTGTGTACAGAACTGAGTCGGCACGCAAGGGTGGCACCAAAGTAGCTACCGTGGCGTCATCCCAGCGACCACGACGCCAATGAGTGAGGCGGAGCCGACCGACTCCACCTTCCGACGCTCAGAAGTACTGCTGACGAAAAAACTTTCCTGATCCAATCTGATGCCTGGGGGTGATTCTAAGGTAAGGAATCTATAACTAACCTATGTTTCTTACAGATATATCGTTACCGATAGGAAGTAACTTGTTCATTATCAGCAAAGAAATGCAGATAGGATTTCACAAATGAAAATGCAGAATCAACCATGCTTTCTAAATTGTGTACTAAACCTGGAGGTGAACACTTTGTGCTCTTGAAAACGTATTAAACGGCTCAAAGAAAAAAAATACAGAATTCTTCTGCATATTCGACCAGAATTCAAAACGAAGTTATGCATTAATCAATACATTTATGAGAAAGTTTTGTAAAATCTCGTCATAATTCCAAGTCCAAATTTAGCTTGTGCAAGTCAACGGCGTTTCGACCTTCATGACTGGAGTTTATCAGCAGAACATAAACAACACAACTTTGGATGATAGCTTTCTTTGAAGGTTTTGTAGGTACATGGAAGGATTCTGACAAGCCTTGAGAATCCAGTGGCCAGGGCAACAGTCGGCGGTTCACGTCCCCAAGTGTACGGATGTCTGGGATGGGATCGTTACAAGGGGTTCCAAACCACAAATGAACTAGTAGAGGGGCTCCCTCTGGAGGGATGGGAGTGAAATTGCTCAATTCAGAAGATACTCTGGGTACAGGCAATTTAATCGGATGTATGTCACCAGTCAATCACTCAAGCATAAATAGTGTGTCTGCTGCAGTTGGGACCTCAATCCCAACAATGGGTAGTGTAGTAGTTATCTCCACGGGGGCTCGACTGAAGGATCAGTTGGCGAGTCTAACCTAGTCCGGACTTGTCGACTGATCTTTGTGAATGCAGATGAGTTCTCTTTCACACCCACGCTTTCTGTGTTTGTGGTTGTCTATAGGGAAAGCATAAAGTGTAGCTGTCTCCATTCGAGAAGTGTATTGGAGACATGCTCTAAGGCCCACAGAGCAGAGAAATATCCACTTTCTAAAAGTGCATTTCCAAAACGGTAATGTCAAATCCAACTTTACCAGTAAAGAGGATTTATCATTACCATTCCAAGTATGAGGCATGATGCAGCTATTCCTTTCTAATCAGGAATTACAGCTCAAGTGTTTAAGGAATTCCCAATGCTAGCCTATGAGAGAGTAGGCCTCACAGTAGTGAAGTATTGTTTTAGTTGTTTGTCACTACCAGGACATGTAAAACTTTAAAGTACATGTCCAAACTTTGAGTTACACAGCACCCTGCCCTTAGGGCTACCTACTGCCTACCTTAGGGTTGTCTTATTTGTAATAAAAGGAGAATATAAGGCTTGGCAAGTGGTTTTAAATGCCAAGTCGAAGTGGCAGTAAACTGCACACACAGGCCTTGCAATGGCAGGCCTAAGATAGGTTTGAAAGGCTACCTGTTCGGGTGGCACAGCCAGTGCTGCAGGTAGATTATAGGTCCTGGGTATAGGGTTTACCACTTTACAAGGGACTTATTAGTAACCTAACTATGCCAATATTGAATACACTGAAGTAGTGTGGCTCACTGGTTAGAGGCGGCAGACCCGAGAGCAGAGGATGGCCCGGGACCAGGGTTCGATTCCCGGCGCGGCAGGTTTCTGGACCAGGGTCAGCGGACTCGATAATTCTCTCGCCTCGGTGCCCACTCTGATCAGTGATCACACTCGGCAACTCTGGGCATTAGCTTGCCTCATCTTCACTAACGGCCCCACCAGACCGCCGGGGATGCCTGGTCTCACCCTGGAGATACCCATTAAGGGACCATCTCTCAGGGAAGCCAGGAAGGGTTTCGCAGCGGTCGAAGCGCCTTGGGACCCTACGGGTAAGTAGTGCGCTATATAAATGCCTATACATTTACATTTACACCAATGTCCCCATATTTAGTGGAAAAGCACATGAACTTTAGCCCTAGTTAGAAGTTGTAAAGTGCTTAGTCCTAAGGCCAACAAAAAGATATAGCAAAGAGAGAAGGTAAGCAGCCAAAATGTTTGTGGTAGACCACCCTAAGGATGACCAGTATAACATCAATATATGATGGGAATGAACAATCGCAAATAGAAGGGGATCAACATAGCATCCCATGCTATAGATAAGTGGTATATCCTTAGGCAATAAAAGACAGCAACCCCTCTCCCACAGGTGTGGGTGAAATCCCATAACAGTGATGGCAGACCATGAAAAGCTGAACAGTAAAATAAGCAATCCGCTACAAATACTCAATGATATATAGGGTCCGTTATTATCGAAATCCCGGGACCTTCGTCTGGGCGTACCCTGCGCACTTAGGGCAAGAAAGCATAAGACACACAGATGGGCGGAATGCAGAGCAAATCAAATATTGAACGCCAGACTATAGATCTGGGTTCAATCCATTGTTCTTTTGCTCACCATGCCACCCCAGTTTATAGCAATATGCAAATCAGTCGACCCTGTGCCTCATGGCAACAGTCCGGCCCGAACGTCTAAGCCAGGTCTTCCCTGTACAGGAAACCAGCATCCTGGGACCGGTTTCAGGGCCTCACCCCTCATCAGCCAGGCTAACTTGAGTCCAGTGACACAGTGAGCCCAGGACCCACATCTGGGCATACTCGGCGCACTTAGGGCGAGAAAGCAAAAGACACACAGATATTGGACGGAATGCAGAGCAAATCAAACATTCACTCCCAGTCAATAGTTCTGGGTTAAATCCATTGTTCTTTTACTCACCATGCCACCCCAGTTTCGGTCAGCAATAGCTCTCAAGTGCATTCAAAGTGCACCACAGTACTCCAGTCTCTGCTCCATCTCCCTTGCTGGATGGGATTACCTTTTCCTGTATAAAGCACCTTCTGCCATGCTGTCATTCGTTCTTTACATGGTATCAGTGTATTTAAAGCGCTGTCTGGTGCTCTTGCAATAGTTGTTTATTTATTTTCTGTACCCAGCCCAGTTGTGTGGAGAGGAAGTGAATGAGGTTAACTACAGCAGATGATGAAAAGCAGAAATAATAATTGCATACTGTGGGATCTTTTTATGAATCACATTATCTCAGAAGGGGAAGCGGCAGAGCAATGAGGAGTCAGCAGGAAGATATAGAATCCACCAGTAACTGTTGCTGGAGGTAACTGCTTTTTATGATTCTGCTTTTTCTAGATCTTTCATATTATGAAAGAGTTCCTAAGAAATGCCACACCGTTACTCTACAAAGTGGACACTAAGTAGCAATGATTAACCAAGGAATCGGTGCAACAGAGTCCTAGTGAAATATCAATCACTGCATGACTTGTCAGGTGGTAATGTTTGACAAAGATATACAGTGAAGACCAGCTGGCCACCTGGATAGTATCAGCCACCAGGGAGCACCTGGTAAGAGCATGAAAAGCTGACCTGGACCTCATAGAGGGCACACAAATGCAAGCTGCAAAGTCATTCTTGGCCTAGCCATAGCAAACCTTAATACATAGGATAGCACAACATGAAGTAGTGCACTTGGCCTTCTAGCAGTAAAACAGATAAATTATCATCCAGCCTCTGTGGTCATGTATGGTCAGCTTTGTAAGAGATGGTACACCTAGGGTCCACTTCTTTAGAAGGAGAGAGTGGTGAAAAGGATGGAGGAGTTATAGACTTTTCTATGTGGAAGGCAAACGCAAACTTCAACAGAAAGGATGTACAAGCAGGGAGAAGCATCCTATCTAGGTAAAACAAACTGTAAATTGTGGCAGGATTACCATGGCCTGCAGCTTGCTACCCTTAAGTGCTGAAGACAGAAGTAATGACTACCGGTATAACAGTTTTAAAAGGCAGCAGATAAGTAGAACTAAGCATCAGTTTGAACAGTGATTTTATTAAATTTAGGCCCTGTAGCGCAACAATAAAGGTCATGGGTGAATTCAAATGCAACAAATCTTGTAAGAATATTCTCCCTAAGTGCCTGACTAAGAAACTCTGGCCTGGAAGACACATGAAGGGCAGATAGCATTTCACGGTAGAGACTGGCAGGTCCAAATAGACCTCCTGCAATCGACCAGCACCTCGCTGATCAGGGCAGCAATTATTCACAACCACAGGCTGCACGAGCTCATGTATTGACATCCTAGAAAAGTGAGCCGAGCTGCCCGAGATACTAGGGGACATGGTAATGTTAACCAGGGGCAAGGGGGAACCACCAACGTCTACGAACAGATCCCCCAAGTGAACGTTAGGGACCAAACCGCCTACGGACTCCAAAGGAGATAATAGCCCAATTTTTAACCCAGAATGAAAGAAAACTAACGAAGGGCAAAGAAGCGCAAACACCCTGGTAACCCAAAGAAAAAGGTAAAGGAAAGAAGCTAAACGACACCCCACAAATTGCCGACTTACAAGAAGCAACAGCACCCAAGGAGAACACTGAGGGGGTAGCAGGAGCAAGGGTAGAAGCCCCCTGACCAGGAGGGTAAAGAAAAAGCAGAAAAAACAGCTGACAAGATTGGAAACTGAAAGATCAGTCATGCCGGCAATGCTGAACAGTCACAGCCCTGGGGAGCAAAGCAATTCAAAGCCACTCTATCCCATCTTCAATTTCAAACAGCAGATGAAGCCATGGGCTACCACAGAAGAAGACGCAAAGGAAAGGACACCCCCTCTCGACACAGGAAGCATCAGGCTGCCCAGCAACTAGCAGGGCCAGCACACAAACTAGAGCGCCCGCCTCCTTGATATCTGTGATGCAGACTGTCCCTAGGGGCATACCATACTCTCCCAGAGGGAGCAGCAGATTAAAGAAAGTTTAGCTGGAACCTGAGACGGGGCATCAGGAAGACAACAGTATAGGACTTCCTACAATCTCTCCTCAAACTTGGGCCCTCACAGCCTCACTTAGGGGGAGGACAAACACTCATTGGAGGCACCAAGGCCAAAGGAAATGAACCCAATCCATGAGGTGTTGCTCTCCCCCAGGTATTTCATGAAAGGCCCGACAACCTCCTGAATAGGTCTAACATCCTCCTGCTTTTTGGACACACAGACACCTTGACCCAGGTCGCATCGGAAAACCTGGAGTGGGTACAGTTTAGGATGCTATGAGGTGACACCCACAGTAGTGGGTCTTAATCATCAGCATCTTCAACAGGCGGTCCTGGTCGAAGCCTGATAGTTCGCCAGCTGGGGTATAGACATTCCAGTATCCAACCTGCACGTCCTCACCCCCATCAAGAGGGGAGGTGGGGCCCTTCAATCTTGAAAGGAAAAGACAACCACAGAAAAGGAGAGAGATACTGTGATGAACGACCAAGCATCCAGCTAAACATCCGCATCACCCACAGTGATAACAAGTGTAGTGTCCAAATGAGCGAAGCCGAGCAGGTAACTACAGAGGAACTGTGGCAGAAGTATCCATAACCACAGACAAAGATTCTCCAGCACAGGAAGGAGAACGGGGAAAATCGCTGATCACCAACAACTAACCCTTATCTCTTGGAATATTGCAGGCCTATGTAAAATCTCCAGGGACAAGGAAACACGGGACTATCTAGCAAAAGGAGACATGCTATGCCTTCAGGAAACCTGGCAATGTCAACAACTCACTTAGCTGGCTTTTATGAACCCCATACAGCCGCCACAGACATTTTTGGTCAGCCGTCAAGAGGCCGGTCTGTTTTCCTAAGCCACGCCTGCAAACTTAAAATCACAGAAAAAAGATTAAAAACTCCTGACATGCAAGTCATGACAATCAAGGGGCTCAGGTGAATCGTCAACCATTCGCTTGCTGTAAATAAACTGTTATATCTACCCAGTGCAAAGCCGAAGGCGGTCTTTTTTTTAAAATTCAGAACACAATTTTATTATGTTGTTGATGAATGACATAGAGGACACTGTCCCCCAATAAACCGGAGGACCAGTGAGCAAGGAACAAGTCATTGCATACAAATGATTCAATCAACATTTTGGACATAAAACAGCCCTCCCGACCTCCCTCTCCCTACCCTCCACCCCGGATCCTGCCCCTATTCCCGCACAGTGTCTACATAGTCCAATTATAACAGCAATCAAGTTACAAGCAGTGTGTACTCCTTATCCCCCAGGTTCAACGAGCAGTTGGTCAATATCAGCGTCCTGTTGCGCAGGCGGCTCCAGCCACAGCCCCCTATAGTCTGCCCATCGCTTCCATATCTTAAAATGCTTCCGGGGGCAGCCCCTGGCCTCAAACACCGGACGCTCCAGCCCCATGCAAAAGTCCAAACCCCTCCTCCACACTTTCAACAAGGGGGCCCTGGGGTCTTTCCAGGCTCGAGCAATATCTCTTTTGGCCACTGTAAGACCGAGGACTAATAGGTGGCGTTTATATATGTTTCCCCCTACCTGTTCCATGATATGTAAGAGGTCAAGCTGCGGCGAGCGGGGAAGGTCCCAGCCCAGCACCTCGGACAAGCAATTCCACACACCTATCCAAAACCTCGATAACTTCTCGCATGACCACACCGTATGTATAAATGTGCCCACTGCACGCTCGCACCGCAAGCACTCAGGGGAGGCAATCAAACCAGCCCTCCACAGTCGGTCCCTGGTATAATAGGCCCTGTGTAGGTATTTGAATTGAATAAAGCGCAATCGCACCGCTATCGCCGCTCCCCTTGGAGCCTCCGGGGCCTCCCTCCAGTCTTCCTCCTCGAATACTCCTATGTCTCCCTCCCACACAATGCGCAGTTTATCTAATGAAGAGGAGCAATGTGTGACTAGGGTCTAATATATGTTAGAAATGTTCTTTTCCTCCAGTTCCCCCATAAACACCTTAGCCTCCAGGGGGCTAAATTCGAGCAGCGAGTCCAGGCTCACCAGGGAGGGGGACAGGGCGTGTCGCAGCTGCAGGTACCTAAAGAATTGGGTTTGAGGCATGTCGTATTCTTCTCTCAATTCCTGAAACGACTTGAGAGTCGTGCCTTTCATGACATGTCCCAATGCCGATATGCTGATGGCATCCCAGCCCCTGAACCCTTGCAAGGAAGCCAGGGCCGGCAACTGTCCATTCTGCCACAGCGGAGTCTCTCTCGTTAATTTATTCCACCACCCCATGCGGCGTAGAGCTCCACGCCACACTCGGAAGACCACTTGGGTAACCATGGGAAGTCTCTTCCTGACGGTCGCCGAATATAAGATGGTGTGCAACGTATCCGGCTCCATCATGTATCTCTCAAGGGCGTAGGCCGGGTCACCTCGGTCCCCATACCACCATTCATTGAGCACCAGCAAGTGAGACGCTTGATAATAGGATAAGATGTCTGATGTCGCGAGGCCCCCACAGTACGTGGAGAGGAAGCAGGTACGAAGCTCCACTCTCGCCACCCCTCCGGCCCAGAGAAACTGGCTTAACGCCGAGTTCACTTGTCGAAACCACTGCGGCGCTATGGGACATGGGTGGTTTTGCAACTGATAGAGGAGGCGCGGAAGGGCCACCATCTTGAATATCGCCGAGCGACCATATATATATATTTTTTTTTAATTAAATTTATACTTTATTGCAATCACAAGTTACATACACAGCCGACATCGCCTACAACCCGGAGGCCGGTGGCAACAAAAAACAGGGGGAAGGGGAGAAGCACCCTCCAGTCCCTGGGTACAGGTAAGGTACACAGCCATAAAGTCCAGTAGTTCTAAGGCCTGGCGGCGAAACTGCAGGAGTAGAACAAGCATGCAGGAGCAACAGTTCGTAATATCTACCGTTGTGTGATCACAGCAAATAAGCAGGATACACCCCCCACAGCGCCAATCATGTCAGACCCAGGGGCAGCATGGCGTGATAGATTGGCAGGATCAAAATAGCCACCTGGGAAGAGCTGCGTTTAAACCCGGAGTCAAGGGCCAGACAAACGGGGACCCAGGGACAGGTGCACAAAGGGGGGAAAAAAAGAACCACCCAGTCAATCGCAAACCCACCCACCCCAAAAAAAAAGAACAAGCCAGACTACCTACACCCGTGCCCACCACCCACCTCCTACTCTGCGCCCCAACCACGAACCCCTCAGTTCAGCTAAGGGAGATAATCAAATGCCCACCAGTGCAGGGTGACGCTCTGGGAAAGGGACTGCAGTCGCCTTGAGTCCGAACAGCCGATCCCAGCGACACACAACCCCAAATCTCACAAAAGGAAGGCGTGACTCACCACACTGTCATAACCTCGAAGCATTCAGCCGACACACTCCTCATCCATCGCTGACGCAGCACCCTCCTCCTGCAGCACATCCAGCTTCACACTTTCCGGGTCCGACTCACCATCCTCCCTCGCACTCTGAAACACTCGAAACAAACCCCAAAAGTTTTTGGGTCTACTCTTTGGTGGCAGGAGCTCACTATACACCTCCGATTGCGTGCAACAGTAAAGCAAGTCTGTTTCCCACCGTTTTCTAGTAGGGACGGGCCCTCGCATCCAGCACAGTGCAATAAGCCGCTTCGCTGTCAGTAACGCCATGTCCGCAAGGCGCCGCATAGCCACAGGAAGAGGTTTGGAAAAACCAAGTAAGGCGAGCGCCGGGTTAGGCACAAGCACTTCACCAAGGATAGTGCTGAGGTCCGCAAAGACCTCAACCCAGTACTTAAGTATGGCGGGACAAGTCCACGCCATATGGAGGAAGTCTGCTGTGTCAAAATGACAACGCTCACACTCCGCTGATTCTCTAAGGCCATACCTATGCAACCTCTCGGGCGTGTAGTAAACACGCTGTAGGAATTAAAAATGTACCAGGCGATGCCTACCGTTTAGCGAGATTTTCCTGGTATTAGTCACACAGTAACGCCACATGTCGTCCGAGATGGGAGATTGGAGGCGACCATATATATTTAGGGGCATTCTGGACCAAGTCTTCATATCCGACCGCACATGGTCCCAGACCGGCACCACATTGCGGGCCCATGCCACTCCAGGGAAATCGGTCAAGAAGACACCCAGGTATTTAATACCGCCAGCCGCCTCCTGCAGCGCCGACGCCCAGGGTCCCCTCCCCTCCCGTTCCCCCAGCACCCACAGCGTGGATTTTTGCACGTTTAGGTGTAAGCCTGACACCTCCCCAAATATACGCATTATCTCAAGGACTCTAGGCCCTGACCGATTTATGTCTATAAGGAAGAAGAGGACGTCGTCCGCGTAGAGTGCGATTCGATCAGATGGTCCCATCTCCCATTTAAGTCCGCGCAGCTGTGCGTCCATCCGCACCCACGCCGCCAGCGGCTCCATGGCCAATGCAAATAAATAGGGTGAGAGAGGGCAGCCCTGTCTGGTACCCCGGCCGATAAAGAACGGGTCTGATACCGCACCCGCCACTCTCACAGACGCCGTCAGATCCGTGTACAGCAGCTGCAGATAGCAAAGGAAGCGAGGCCCAAGGTTCAGGCGGGACAGGAGCGCTCGGAGATAAACCAAACTAAGCGAGTCAAACGCTCTATCAATGTCGGCTAAAAGGAGCGCCGCTGGGATCTTGGCAGCCCGGGCCATCTCGACCACCACCTGCGCGCGACGGATATTGTACCTCGTCGCCCTATGGGGCATAAACCCTGCCTGATCAGGGTGAATTAAATTTGTAACATAAGGGAGAAGACGATTGGCCAGGGCTTTCGCCAATATTTTCGCTTCAAAATTGAGGAGCGATATTGGCCCTGGCCACCTCCAATGCCTTTCTATATCGCACCCCCAGCTGGAGATGAAAAGTCTTCATGAATTCGCACGGGAACCCATTAGGGCCAGGGGCCTTCCCAGAGTTCAACTCTCCAAGCGCCGTCTCCAGCTCTTCTAGGGAAATAGGGAGCTCCAGCCAGTCGCGACCCTCATCCAAGAGCGCGCGCGGCAGGAGGTCCACCAAAAATGTGTCCACGTCATCGGCTGGAAGAACTTCCCGGGGGGCATACAGGGCCGCAATATACTGCGCAAAACTGGCTGCCAGGTCTTCCGGGGCCGTCACAGGGTCCCCCATCTCATCGCGAAGTCCCGGTAGGGACTGCGCCTGGAAGGTATTCTGGCAGAGTCTGTAAAGCATGGTGCTGGATTTATCTCCCCACTGGTAAATCCTACTCTGCGTGGCTAACCACAGCTGGCGCGCCTCATTCAGTAGCAGGGATGTATAAGACTGCTGCGCCAGCAGCAGCTGCCCAACAGCCTCAATCGTGTCCCCAGCACTACTCTCCCCTTCTAGATCCCGGACCCGCCTCGCCGCCTCCTCTATGCTCCTCCCACGAGCCCTGCGGGCCCCCGCACACCATGCAATGTCAACACCCCAGATCACGGGTTTTAGGGCTTCCCACTGGGTGGCAGCGTCTGTTTCGGGCCCCTTGTTGTCCTCCCAGTAGTGAGATATGGCCTCACTTATATGTGATTGGTAACTATCTTGTTGCAGGTGCCACGTAGACAGGCGCCATCTAAAGGGCTGTCGCCTCCTATCTAATTGTAGGTCTAACGCCACAGGGGAGTGATCCGACAAACCACGCGGGTGTATGGACGTGGAGGCCACCCTCCCTATCCAGCTAGAAGGAACGAACAGGTAATCTAGTCTGGAAAAAGACCGGTGCACAGCGGAGACATAGGAGTACCCACGGCTATGGGTATGTTGGTACCGCCATGCATCAATCCATTCCATTCCCTGCACCATGCCGCTCAATTTAGTGGGGGTGTCTGCTACAGGCCCCCCTCCGGGCCTATGTCGGTCCATCCGTCCGTTCATCACGTCATTCCAGTCACCTCCCACGATGGCTAGTACATTTGGAATATCGGCCCATATCTCAAATAACCTTTCAACAAGTGCCTCTTGCAATGGGGGCGGGGCATACACGCTACCAAACACCATTGTCTCATCCTCAACCATACCTTTAACAAACACGAATCTACCATGGGCATCAATCCATTGCGTCTCATGTACATAGGGGAGTCTGCGATGTACCAGTACCGCCACCCCTCGAGACCCCCTCACAAATCCTGCAGGAAATACTTGTTGATAGCCATACCGCTGCAAGCTGAGGATTTTCGTGCCCTGAAGATGCGTCTCTTGCAAAAGAAGGACATCTGCCCGTTCCCTCTTCCCGTGCCGTAATACCGCCCCTCTTTTAATGTTATCTGGCATTCACCGGACATTCCAAATCACCACCCGCAATAGCGCCTGTGTAGGGCCTGTACTCTGGATGTCAGCCATCATCAATGGGAAGAAAAAGCAAGGTCCTGGGCTGTTGGAGCCACACACACTCAGACATTCGCAATCAAACTCGTGCAGACACTGTGTCAAGACTAACTACCCCCCCAACCGCATCCATACCTCTCTCCCGCCCCCCACCCTGCCCACCCACACCCACAACACACTCCCTCTCTACCACCCCACTGCTAACTACCCTCAGAACAATCCCTCCTCCCCGCACCCCATACCTCAGCAACATTGAAGTACCTGTCGCGGTATAGATCGTCGCCGGCCCCCAACGGGAGGTCCGGGACCCACTATCCCAATGGATCCCCAAAAACTACCCACACAGTCCCAACCTACCCCCCACTAACAGACCCTTCCGAACTGAGGGGTTGAGTCAGCCCTCCCTATGTCGTCCCCCAACCCGGATCCCCAAACCACAAAGTTACTTGTATAGCTGAAGTCTCAAACTGCATTCCGCAAAAATTGTCCATTTTCAGGAAGAGTGTATTCTCCTCCCCGGATCCTGTTGAAAGTTCGCCACCCACCGCGGTGACTAAGATGCCGGATCTTGAGAGTCTGTAGCCTCAGCGGCCCCCGCCGCCCCAGTCTCCGAAGGAGGATTCTTCTTAGGACGGGATCTCCAATTACTTCTGCTACGCGACCGTTGTGGGGTCCGAGGGGGCCCAGTAGTGGAGGATGTGTCCAAATCCCGACCTGGGGGAGTGTGCACCCTGATCCGGACCGTCTCGTCTGTCCAGGCAAAGACTTCATCTGGGGTGTTAAAGAATTGGATCTCGGACTGGAACACCACCCGCAGGCGGGCCGGATAAAGCAAAGCATACTGGATATTTAGGCCCCGCAGTTGCGCCTTTGCCTCGGTGAAGGATTGGCGTTGTTGCTGTACCAACTTGGTATAGTCCGGAAAGATCAGGATGTTGTGGTTTTCAAACAGCAGAGGCTCCTTCACGCGTGCTTGCCTCAGGATTGTGTCGCGGTCGTGATAGTTGAGCAGCTTGGCTATCACTGGTCTAGGGCGTTCCCCCACCGGCGGCTTCTGGGTCAGTGCTCGGTGCGCACGTTCTACAATAAAACAGCGCGATAGGGATTCCGGAGGGATCCACCCCTCCAGCCCGCGGGTCAGGAAGGCCTCCATGTCGTCCTTCTCACAGCCCTCCGGAAATACCACAAAGCGTAGATTGTTCCTCCGAGCACGCCCTTCTGCATCCTCAGCCCTTAGAGCTAGGCCCCTCTGGATCCCCTGCATGTTGGCCACCTTCTTTTTTAGAGTCTCCACATCGTACTCCACTCCAGTAAGTCTTGTCTCCGCTTCAGTAATGCGAGCCACAGCGTTGCGCAGATCCTGGCGCAACAATGTAACGTCGGCTCCAACCGCCCCTATTTTAGAATCTAGCATATCCCTGGATTGAGTTATCGCCGCCATAAGGGCGGCATTATCGGGGACGGATGTAGGCGGGCCCCCGGCTGCACCGGCACCCCCAGGTGGCCCCGTGAATTTGTCTATCGGGCCTTGCTTTGAAGTGTGCCCACTGTTGCTACCCCTCGTCATGGCTGCCTGTAGATATAGGTACTAGGTCCAGGGCGTCACAGGAGTAGTGATCGGGGTATAGATGTCCACCCCTAGATCAGTTAGCGTCTCCGCCGGCGTCGTATCACCTCCTCGCGCCAGTGGCACCTCGATGGGTTCGCTCCCCCCTCCAACCCAAGTCCGGCAGATGGGCCACTATCAGGGCCGGGGCAGCATAGACCGCACCGTTCTGTGGGTTTCACCTCAGGGGCCCCACCACCAGGCCTCCGAGGACCGTCACCGCGGGGCCAGGCCACAGGATACAGTCAGTTGCGAGGGTAGCTCGCCCCGACCTCCGTGTACCAGCCCGCTGCCACCCGCGGTCACCACTCCACGACCGACTGGCAGATTCTCAGCCCCCCGCCTCAGGAGAGTCTCTTCAATGGCCTCACAGTGTCCTTGAACCGGGGGGGGAAGGCCCCAGTATGCCGCGTAGGAAGCGCCGGCGGTCAGCCTCAGCCCAGATGTCTCACCCCCGCCTCAGCAAGCACCGGGGTTTGCCACCGAGATCTAGTAGGAGGCAGGGGGGAAATACCGGGGGAGTGGTGTTCCGTTGCCCCACAGGCCAGTCGCGTCCCCCCGGTCCGATTCGACCGCCGAGTGGGGCTCGTTCAGCTGCTATCGTACCCCGGCACTAAAGAGAGGGGCCCCCCGCAGCCGCGCGGTCGGCCTCTGCACCAGTCCCTAGCCGTGTCGTACAGCACACCGTGTCCGCCGAGGCTCCGGAAGTGCGGGCCGGTCACCGCTCCTCCGCCACACCGGCCGCGCCGCACCCCCGTCCCGCGACTCCAAACTCGAGGTCCCGGCTTTGCGCGTGGCAGCAGGCCTCACCACTCCGGAGCTCAAGCCTCCGCCCAGCAGCCTGCCACAGCGCTCAAAGTGTAGTCGGAGCACCGCAGCCAGTTCCGACAGCCAAATATGTTGGTTTTGGGCGTCTTAGGGTTGGGGAGATGAAGGATTATCGCCGGATAGCTGGTCGGCGGGACGGAGCTCACTTAGGCTGCGTCCGCCATGTTCGCCGCCTTAGCCACGCCCCCCCAAAGGCTGTCTTTTATGGAAGTCTACAGTACACAGAAAAGATTTGAACACCATAACATGTTCATTGCTGGTGATTTTAATATGAGAGGATTGGACCAGGCTCTAGACTCTCATAGAAATGGGAATAAGGCAGGGCCCCTGCTCTCTTCTTAAAAATTTGAAGCTACAATCAACTCATTGTATAAAATAAACATGCTCCCTTTCTAGGTGCACCAAGCTGACCTTTAGGAATGCATCCACAATGGCCTACATCTTAACTACCGATAAGCAGATACACTTTGCCGTTGACAATAGAGGGTAAAGCGAACATAGGTTACTGCGTGCCACTTTCTATCTGGCAACGCAACCTGCAGCTCTCCAGCAAGTAATAAGCAGACGCACAGGCAAAGTGTGATTTAGAGTAGTCAAAAGAATAAAATGCACCGCCAACCTCAAAATCAATCTGTCAGAGTGGATAGCAACGGGTGAAGCACACCCAATGACAGAATCTCCATCAAAGATAATAGGCCACTTGGAAGCCCTGTTGGGAGAATTACAACAGAAATGGGGGGAAGCTCAACACGAAAATGGAGACCCAACATAGAACCATCTCCTCATGAACCATGTGTCCTGAGGTGCCCGACTCAATGCAAACAAGCACTCAGAAAGGCACTCAAGATAAAAAAGAAAGGAGGTACACAGCCGCAGGTGACCCCCCAAAGCTGCTCTGAGGACAGCATGCGGGGAGAAAGCATGGGAGCACAAAAGAAAGCTCACAAAGAGAAATGGTTCAAAGCGTTCTCCTTGATAAAAGAAAAAAACAATTCTAAATTATGGAGAAACATCAATCGAGTGAACTCCCAAAGCCCGACAAGAGAGAACGGGGTTGCTGGAAATGAGTGGGAAGAGTATGTAAAAGGGTTGTGTACGAGAGACCCCCCAGTTGCCAAGCCCATGGCCATCAAGAATACCCTGGACGCAGCCCAAGACATAGAACCCACCACTAAGTGAGCCCAGTAAGCAAGTCCAGAGACCACCGAAGGTGCTTGCTTCACTGAAGGGGAGATAATGACGACCATTAGGGCAACAAGAAATGATGGTTTTTCCAGGGCCAAATGGCATTCCTGCCCCGGTATTTAAACAAGCTCAAGCACTTTTAGTTCCATTCCTGACCCCTCTCTTCAATTATGCTTACACGACAGCAACATATAATAACCGCAGTCATGGAAAGGATCAATCCTATTTCCTATCCATAGGAAAGGCAATCAGTCAAACCCCACCAATTACAGGCTAGTCGTCCTGCTTGAACTAGAAGCCAAAGCCTACGCACAAACACTACTGATGGAACTAGAAGAATGGACAAATAAAAACGGAATCCTCCCATTCCACCAGACAGGATTCAGGGCAAACAGTTCCACAATGGAGAACATCATGGCGCTGGTCTACCTCTTCAAGCAAGCGGTTAAAGACCAGTATCTGCTGTTGTTTTTCTGCTTTATAGATTACAGCACAGTCTTCGACAGAGTTGCCCGAGGCAGACTTTGGAGAAAACTGACAGCCTAGTGATCATTTGAAGCTTCTGAAAGTGATTATAGCTCTCTGAGGGGACATGAGTCCAGGTCAAAATTAGCCCAATAGCAGTAACATCAAGAGTCCAAACCAACAATGGACTCAAGCAGGGCTGTGTCCTGGCCCCATTATTATTTAACCTTCACACCGTGGATATGGGAACGCCTTGAAAGAAGCCCGTTTAGTGCCCCCGAGATTGGGCAAAGCGAGGCTCGTAACCCTCCAGTACACCGATAACACGGTAGTAATGGACCACACCAGGGTGGAATTTCAGAGAGCATTAAAACAACTCGACAAGTACAACAAGGAAAAACAGCCTGTTAGTCAACCAGAGAAATGCAAAGATAGTAGTATTCCGTAAATATCCTCATAAAAAGCTAGCAACATGGCAACTGTAAGATAATCAAATAGGGACAACAGCCTACAGCTATCTTGGGGTCTGGCTAACCGAAAGGGCCACCCCGATGACACATATAAAACATCTAAATGTCAAAACCAACTGTGTCATTCTCTCACTGAGGTGCTTAAGCCAGCCCCGCCAAGTCCAACAGCATAGCCAGTCCTTAAAGCAAAACTAATTTCGGACATCAACTACAGCCACTTGGCCTTTCCAGGAGCTCTAGATAAACTCTTGGTGGCAGCCCAGATAAAAGCCTACAAGACAGTGCTGCAGGTGCCCAGACAAACCAGGAACACCAGGCTATGGCTGGAAGTAGGTCTCTATAGAAGACCAGAATTAGCTCTACAGGGAGACTTAATTAAGTATTACATTAGGGTCCTTAAAGCCCCAGACAACAGCCTTAAACATCAATTGGCATCAATTTTCAGGTAAGTGGACTCCCCTTGGTACATCAAGCTGAGCCATGCAATAGGGAACCTGAAGATCGAAGCAGAGAGTCTGTCCTCACTCGAGATCCTGCAACCCGCTTGGGCAAATGCTGTGAAATGGGAGGTCCAGGCCATTTCGTACGAAAAGGATCGGGCCTTACTCAACTACAACACCAACACAATGGCACTGGATGCATCCTACATCCAGGGGAAAGCCCAACAATACCTACGAGGAGCACTGGCAGTCCAGGCTCGCAGGAAAATTCTGTTAATGTGGCTCATTGCCCTCAAGATCTCAGACTTTAATCCAACATGGGCCCGAAAGGATGGAGCAGCCTCTTGTTGATTATGTAACTACCAAAAGGACACTTGGCTTCATCTACTATGCTGCTTCTCCCAAACTGGCCAGTGAATGTCATTGGCTGACTCTTCAGGGTCAAGGGCACAAGGTTCTGCAAGGAGGCTTTGGACTGATGCTTCTCTGAAACAGAAACCTGCATCCTCGCAAGAGTGGGGAAGTTTACACACTCAGACAGGCAGTAGCTGCCCAGCCACACACCTCTTTGATTGTCACAGCTGGGCCCTTTAGCTGAAAATCTCACTCCCTCAAAGCTGCGCCCAAAGGGCCATTACAAGAGGCAGTTGCATCACCACAACAGCAATATGGCACAAGGAAGAAGCACCCTATCCCTGACCTCTATATCTGATTATCTTATGGCCAGGCTGAAGACCATAAACCAGAGCTGAGGGCCGAAACACCAGCAAGGCAACCAACAATTACTCACTTCCCAGGTCTCCTGCGCCTAATCACAAGACCATTTTAGCAGGTTTTTATGAATTGTTGTCCAATAATAATATAAACCCCAGCTTGCCAGAAGAAAGTGTTACCAAGAAAAGTGGTAACAGCTTGAATTGCCGTACTTGCATAACTAAGGCCCGGAGGGCTAAAGGGAGGGGGAGGGGCGCAGGGGCAAGGAGGAGGGGTGCAGAATTTGAGTTAATTTTTACTTGAAAGAGTTAAAATAATTGAAGGGTTGATAATCTTACTTACCTCTAACAGCAGATAAAAAACGTATAATTGACACCGCACAATCTCCATGCATGGACTAAGCATTTCAAGATTGTGGTGGAGTACCAGACCATCAGAATGTGAAATCAGATCTTTTCTGGATGGAAGGGGGGAAGAGAGCGCCAAAATACTTGCAACATATTGGGGAAACAAATTGCAGCATCCAGAATCAGTCACTCTCTATCCTCTCCCAGCTGCAAAATAACCTAAAAAAACAGAGGAGTTAAATGAAGTACATTGAGCACGTCCTGCAACCATGTGAAGGAGAAAACATCCCTAAGCAAACTACATGGAAGGAAGTGTGTGTCGCAGACCAGAGGGCGCTAACTGGACATAGCTGGCCAGAGGTCCTTTCAAGGATACCCCAGTAGGTAGAGGATCTTGTCTGTCACTTCGGGATGTAGTTCTTATTTGTGATCCTCCAAAGGCGGGCGGCTCAAGGTATCTGCCTTCATGTTCCAGGTGCACAACAGATAGGCTGCCACTTGGAAAATTCCCCATTGCAGACCCCACTGCCACAAACGCAAAGGAATCTAGCACAGGATCCAAGAAGCCACACCACCCTATTAGTCTACATAATGGATGGCGGTGGTGCTGTCCAAAAGAACTTGCACAACATGGCCAGAGGTGGAGGGATGGTATGTCTTCAGAGCCAGTGGATCACTGTCCACTCTGGCACATTGATATGCATACTTTGTTATGATAGGGACCAATGGTCTTGCACCTTTGTCTCCCCAGGTGAGCACCCCAGCCCAACAAGGAGCCATCCGTAACTGGGGTTTGCAGCTGCACAGGACTGCAGGGGCCTTGCACCTTTGTCTCCCCAGGTGAGCACCCCAGCCCAACAAGGAGCCATCCGTAACTGGGGTTTGCAGCTGCACAGGACTGCAGGGGCCACCCACTATAAAGTTGGAGGGCGTGAGAAAGTGAATTATTAAGCGGGGTGGTTGTGCTATTCTCTATCGGGTCCATTAGGTTACTTTGATTTAAAACTTTTTTTAGTCTTGGGTAGCTTTAGCACAGAGCAGTCAGGCTTAACTCAAAGGAGAACAATTGTAAAGCATCTTTAAGTACCAAAACAGTTATTAAGTTGAAAACACATAACAATAAAAATACCACTCTAATTTATAAAATAGCGTATATTTTATATCTTTAAATGGACACCAAAACAAAAGAAATCGGATGAAGGAATCTGGAGATATGATTTTTAGTACTACTTAGGTTTTCTAGTGCCAGTAAGCGCAAAGCGCCAACTGCAGGTACCTGGTCACTCTAGACCAAGTCAAAGGTTAAGGCCGACCACAGTGAGTGTGGGTTGGCTACAGGGTCCAGGTTCATCCTAGTGAAACGTTTACCCTCTAACTTGGTCTTTTTTCTGGAGGGTTTTTCTTTTCTGCAAGGTGAACTGCCAGCTGGAAGTGAGGGCTCGATGATGGCAGGGTGCTGCTCGGTGTTGGTCCCAGGGAAATCCTCAATGTTGTGACTTAAAAATGTTTCAGGAAGCAGTGATGCTTTGAGCAGGGCGAACCAATATGTTGAATCAGACTGGTGATGTGGCAGCAGTTATGTGGTAGCCTCTTGTTCTCTTATGAAAAAATGCAGAAACTTTTTTTAGAGTCCCCTTTTGCAATCTTGAGGGTGAGAGGGTACACTCTTACACCAGCCAAGGGTCCGGGACCTTTTTCAGTACCACATGGTGAGTAAGTGCTCAATCTCCCCGAAGCCATCATCAGGGTCCTGGGCAAACACAGTTTGAACTGGCTAGTTTTTTAAGGCATCTTGACACTTGTGTTCCTAGAAATTAACAGGAGGCTAGCCAAATAGACCTTGGAGTCCACTGTTCCATCCTGGATCCAAGTAGGAACACTTCAAGGCCACGGGGCTTCTCTCAACAGGTAAAACAGCAGGCTCAGTCCTTCTTATGAGTTCCAGTTCGTTTGTTAAGCAGGTGCAATCCTTCTGTTTACCATAGGTCCAGCAGTGTGCTGAGGAAGGCATCCAGGGGCGCCACCTTTATGCCTGGCATTAACTTGTGGGTGGGGTAGTCTCCCTGACCAATAGGAATATAATTTTGATTGGCAACCCTACCCACTCTTGCATCACTTCCCAGGGGTTTGGCACTAAACAGTGCCACAGTGCATCTCTGCCCAAATCCAAGATGTCGGAATCTTCCTTCCCAGGGTCAGAGCTGTGGGTCCAATCCTGAGGTGTGCCTAGAGAAATTATAAAATCCCCCTGCAAAACCAGTTCTGGGACATGCTTTCCCACCACTGGCATCAGTGCTATGACTGGGACAGGCATCGGAGTGAGTTAGATGTACCTTTGACAGGGGCTGCCCCTTTGAAGCTTGTACGGTTGGTAGCCACATTCCCCAGGTCATCTTGTCTGTAGGAGGTCACACCTCATTCCAGACAAGGCCCTTTTGTTCACTTTCCGGAGAGCAATTCATACATCCCAGCAACAGCTGGGGATTATCTCTGAAAGTGCTACTAGAGGCTTTAGGCAGAAAAGTGGCACCTTTCAAAAAGAGACATTTTCAAAATAGTAATTTCAAATCTGACTTTAACATCAGTTGGGTTTTAAATCATTGTTAATTTTAGTCCCTGAACCCTGCTTTTATCGATTCTATTCCCAAACAGAAGTTATAGTATAAAGTGATATAATGTAAACCAGGGCTTTTCTATCATAGTCCGCCTCATCTCAGTTAAAAATTATTTAGGAGATTTTTCAGTGTTGGGGCATATAAAACTTAAATACATGTGCCCTACTGTTTAAATATCATGTTTGCTGCCCTATAGGCATGTTGGGCCTACCTTATGTGTGCACTATAAGTATTTAAAGGCACGTTTAGGCCTGGTGAAAGGTTTATTTGGCCAGGTTGAATTCATAGTTTTAAGACTGTATACTCAGACTGCAGCACCAAGACTGAAGATATGGCAAAAAGATGGGGATGATCAGCCAAAAGGGCATTTCCTCACAGGGCACAACCCCCAATGGATGTCTGAGAAAACATAAATGAAAACCTGTTTGTGACCTGGGAGAGTTCCTGATGCTGGAGCCACTGCCTTCTGAGTTGTCACTAAAGAGACCTAATCCACGATTAAGCATATCACATCAACAGGGTTCACAAGGTCATTAAGCGCAACAGATTTTGCAGAACCGAGATCTGATTCGGTCCCTAAAATAATAGGATTCTATTTTGTCAAACCAAGGTACTATGAGGTGTAGGAAAAGAAAACCTATGCATGCTATAGTTAGGATCATTCCAATGGTGTTCAGACTTTGAGCAGTGGCAAGGTAGGACTTATTTTGGTTGATGAAGAAGTCCGTGTGAGGAAGGTTTAGAGTGCACTTCAGAAGGTCTGCGTACCAGGCAGTGGACAAGCAATTTTGGACAAGTACAGAAGTGCATTGACTCCTGATCTCCTAGGAGAAACCACCATCACAGCTAACACTTGAGTGCAGGTGAAGACTTGTAGTTCATATGTAAAAACAAAAGACAGAACCACAAATTGATAGTATTGAAACCACGCCACAAAGCAGAGTTGGAAGATGAAAGTAGGCCATGAAACCATTTGCATTCAGTGCTGGGAGGACTCAACACATTGACACCATTTTGACTATGTTCTGAAAAAGCAGCTCAAGAACTTCAGGTCCAGAACGGGTTAAAAACCGGTGTCCTTTTTGGGAACCAATAATTAAAGGGAATAAAATAGCATGCCTTCTGTTCTGATGGCACTGCTTCTGTAATCCTTTTGTACAACAGGGTGAGCCCTTTGGCCTCCAAGATCAAGGTCTGCACTGTGGCACCCTTCATTCCAGAAGTTGGCATTCCTGGGGACTGGACAGAAAGGAAGAGTGTAATTATTGAGGACATAGTGGAATGGTACCTCTATTGGTTAGGAAATGAGACCCTCCCAGCTTACGGAAGCTGGTGGTGAAGTGAGGATAAGTCAAAGCTGTTTGAAGCAACAGATCCAGGAAAACACGGGGGGAGACTAAAACTATTGCTACTTTTTTTTTTCTTTCTAATATTTTATTAGATTAAAAAGAGTATATAAATAGTTAAATATAGTAAAAAGCAATACATTAATATAAGAGACAATAACAAATACAAAGTTAATTCTATGAAATATGTTTCCTTCATACCAATATAAATAGTATATGTTATAGTCAATTCCAACAAAAAAAATAGATCAAATTTGAAGGTCAGAAAGTATTGCTTGATAAAAAGAAGAAAAGGTTGAGTAAAAGAAAGGAAAAAAAGGAAAGAAAAGAGAAAAGGAAAGAGAGGAAAAGATGAAAGAGAAAAGGAGGAAGAATAAAGCTAGAAAAAAAAGAGAAGAAAGCATAGAGAATGAAGAAGAAAGAGTAATCGGATAAAAGGTAAGTAAGGAGTCTCCTGCACAAACAGACGGAATGAAAAAAGAAAGTTTAAGAAGACGACACAAAGGGATATTGTTCTACCAATCCTTTAGAAGCCAAGTCCACATATCTATCTAAAGATCTCCACACACCACTAGAAATAGAGGGAGAAAAATGATTCTCCTCCACAGAGGTATGAGCCCCACGGAGAAAAGAGACCCAAGCCCACCAGATATGATCGGATAAGGATCCAAATGATTTCCATTCCGTAAGAATAATTTTAACCGCAATTGTCAGTAATAAAGACATATCTAAAGTATCCAGCGGTAATGGTAATAGCGTGGCCCATGGGCCCAATAAAATTAAAGGTAGCGAAAGCTGGAATTGAATGTTAAAAATTAGCATAAGATGTTTCTGAATCAAGTCCCAAAAAGGTTGGAGTAGAGAACATTCCAAAAACATATGTTGATAAGTACCAGCAGCTGAATTACAACTCCAACATAGATCATCATCTTTAAGATGAAGAGAAGGTAGGCGAACTGGTGTTCAATGTAACAAATTAAGAGAGAAGAATTTAGACTGGATAGGGAGGGGGCAATCTTATTCCTAAGAGAGAATCTCCCGATAAGTTGGCAAGTTTCTGAAGAACTATGTGCAAGAAAATCATGGTCAAAATGATGAAGCCATTTTTGTTGTGTAACAGTAGACACCAAAGGCGGTGTGGAAGATAGAAATTTATAAATCTTAAAGGCCACATGACCTGATTTATACCATATAGATAAGAGAGAAATAGTAGAATTCGGAAGAAGCCGGACCTTAGATACGGCAACCTTGATCTTTAAAAAAGTATAGAAGTCAAGACTAGAGAGAAAACTGCTGAGCCAAAGCAGAAAAAGGTAATGGGTCATGATTAGAATCATACAGATGCTGAACAAGGGTAATACCTTTGGTAGCCAATAAGCTATCAACTTGGAGTCTGCCTCAATCTTAAATCTAGGATTATGCCATAGAGAAGACCATCTAGATTTATGAATTGGATTAGAAACTTTCCTATCAATCGCTTTCACAGTAGCAATAGTATCTAAAATAATAGCACGAGATAAGGGGATAGACAATGTGGACATAGTTAAAAAAGATGAAGTAGGTAGAGGAGAAGATAGTTCCCGTTCAATAAACATCCACGGAGGAGTGTGAAGAGTGTCTGTAGAGAACCAGCGAGCCCCTTGAGAGGCCAACAAAGCCACTTGATAACGATCCCAATCTGGAAAATGACAAACTCCCATGTCATAAGGTTTCCTCAAGTGTTTATATGCTATTCTTGTTCTCTTGGTTATCCGGAGGAAGGTGGAAGTGAGGGAATCTATTTCGTGAAAAAAAGATGAAGACAATTTAACAGGAAGCATTGGGGACACAAAATTAATAATTGGGGCTTTCATCATTTTTAGAGTTTGAAGACGTCCCCACCACGAAATATATTTAGGTGACCAGGTATCCAAAAGTTGACGAACTTTAAGTAAAGTTTGGGCTTCATTGTACGAAACCGTACCTGTAATAGTACTACAAAACCAGATCCCCAAATATTTAAGACGTTGTGATTGCCACTTAAAGCCAGCATCACCCATATGGGCGGGAAAACAATACGCATTAAGAGGGAACATTTCTGTTTTTATCTTTGTTAAGAGTATAACCAGAAATGCTAGAGAATGAATTAATAGTCTCAGAAATAGCAGGGATTGCAGTGACTATATCGTCAGAAAAAATAAGTACGGCATCTGCAAAAGCAGCTGTTTTAAGACAATTGGAGCCAAATTGAAAACCTTTAATATCATGAATAAGGTTCAGTAAACGAAAAAGAGGATCAATAGATAGTAAAAACAAAAGAGGTGATAACGGACAGCCTTGTCTAGTACCCTGGCATAAATTGAAAAAAGAGGAGGTAGCACCATTAACCCTAATGTTTGCCCGAGGGTGTGCATACGAAGACCTCACCATATTAACAAAGGGGTCACCAAGATTATGGGCCCGCAGGACTACTTGTTAAAAAGGCCATGAGACCTTGTCAAAAGCCTTTTCGGCATCAAAGGCAAGCGCTGCCGCAGGCAATTGAGATAGTATTGCTTTCCCTAGAATATGACAAAATGTTTGAATGTTATCCCTAGCTAACCTACTTTTAACAAAACCAGTCTGCGAAGGATGGATAAGGAGAGGGATATATGGTTCCAGACGTTTGGCCAAGATTTTAGCAAAATGTTTTGCTTCCATATTTAGGAGAGATATAGGGCGAAAGTTCTTAGGGTCTCAATGATCTTTACCCTCCTTAGGAATTACTACGATAGTAGCTTCCGCAGCAGAACCAGAAAGCGAACCGGACGAAATAAAAGAATCAAAAACAGCTTTGAGGCGGGGTACAAAAAGAGGGGAGAAAGGTTTTATAAAAAAGAATGGGAAAACCATCAGGCCCCGGAGCTTTCCCAGAGTGAGTGGCCTTAATAGCATGAAGAATTTCATCAGATTCAATTGGTCCACCCAATTTTGCTCCATCAGAGTCGGACACCATCTGGATGGGAATTGTATTTAAAAATTGTTGGCATTGAGCCAGAGAGGCTTGGTTATGAGGTGTATATAGTTTGTTATAATATTCACAAAAGACCTCAAGGATCTCCTTGGTTTGGAACTTCCTAACACCAGCACTGTCATTTATACAAGATATCTGTATTGATCTAACAGCAGAGTCTTGAAATTTCAACGTAGCAGCCAAAACTTTCCCTGCAAGGTTTTTTAGAGGCAATCGTTTAGATTTCTGAACCTGAACACCAATATGAGCTCTTTTGGTTACAATAGAGTTATAAGAATATTTAAAATTTTTGATATCTTGTAAGAGCAGTTTATCTGCAGAAGAACGATACAGAGACTCTTTGTATTTAATGTCATCCGCTAATCTAGCAAGTTCTTTTTTAATATCTGAATTTTTTTTGCCATTTTGTTAATAATCTGACCACTGATCGTACATTTAAAAGCATCCACTAGGACCACAGGAGAACTAACCGAAAATTCATTTTCAAGAAAAAAAGTGTTTAATATCTTTAGTAAGTAAGGCCACTTGAGCTTGATCACATAAAATCTCTGAGTTCAGGCGCCAAGTACGGGGTTCCTTGGGTGATGATAAATTAAGGAGCGTGAATGTAACCGCAGCATGATCAGATATAAGAATAGGATGAATAGCAGGATCTGAAGATAGTCGAAGTAAGGTGGAATGGACTAATAGGTAATCAATACGAGAAAAGCTAAAGTGAGGAGAAGAGAAGAAAGTGAAATCACTACCGAAGGGATTATGTAGTCTCCACACATCTGTAAGATTAGAAGAGGAGCACATATTAGACATCTGTTTATGAGCTCTAGGTGGACGGAATTTGAAAGCAGAATGTCTATCCAAAAGAGGATCCATTGGGAGATTAAAGTCCCCTCCAACAATCAAATTTCCATTGTGAGGAACTTCTGAACGTTTTTTAGTCAGAGAGCGCTAACAAGACGGATCGTCACTATTCGGTGCATAAATATTTAGGACATATAAATCAAGAGACCCATTGGATAATCGAGTCAACAGCCACCTTCCCTCAGAATCATGCTCCGCTGCCACAACATTCAACTCTGAATTCTACGAAATCATAGTCACTACTCCATTCTTTTTGCCAAAGGCCGCCGAACAGACAACATCCAAAACCCACTCTTTCCGCTGCAGCAAATCTTCTTTATATGACATTTTACTTTCCTGTAACAATACAAGGTCGCTAGAGAGGCTTTTACAGTAATCCAGAATTTTTGTTCTTTTTACTGGATGATTTAAACCCCGGACATTTAGGGATAAAACATTCAACCCAGGCATGGTAGGAAAGGGGCAAAATACCAAACACAATTTGATGCCAGAGGGTAAAATCTCAAAATAACGGTAAGCGCACAGGAAGGACAAGACAAAATTAATGAGGGCGGAGAACAAGAACACC
Source organism: Lissotriton vulgaris (assembly GCF_964263255.1). Lineage (NCBI taxonomy): Eukaryota > Metazoa > Chordata > Amphibia > Caudata > Salamandridae > Lissotriton > Lissotriton vulgaris. The sequence continues at coordinate 511,460,221 of NC_141699.1, forward strand.
AGCAGGAGACGCTAGATTAAAATTATTAGAGAGATTACAAAAAGAGAGACAGAAAAGAGAGAAAGAAAGAAAAGAAAGAGAAGAGAAAAGAAGAAAGAACCCACCAGGGGAAGTCTATAAGACACCATATGCATACAAGGGAGGAACATGGAGGAAACAGCCAAGGAGGCCAGCAAAAAGCAAGAAAAGAGCTAATACTGTCAAGGCAGAAGACGAGAGAGAGTGAAGAATAGATGAAAAAGAGATAGGTAAACCGTAATAAAGAAAAAATATATTATAATATGAAGACAAATAAGCAATAAATTAGTCCAACAAGGAGCTAGCAATTCATAACATATACTAATTGGTATTTAAAGTGTAAAAAAATAAATAAAGAGCATTTCATGTATAACAAATGAAAACATCAAAATATGACTACATCAGCAGAATAAATAGAAGATAACATACTCATAAAAAGTCTGACAACATTATAAATAGAAGTCTTATAGAAAAACCCTTATTATTCATTACGAACAGGCAACACTCGAAGAATAAAAAAACAGAATACCAGAAAGTTGTCGAAAACAGGAGGAGAAAGATAATAGAATATGATATTAAAATGCACAAGGGTTACACCCCATAAGGAGCTAGCAATTCATAACATATAATAAATTATATATAAAGCGTAAAAACAAAGAAAAAAGAGCATTTCATGTATACCAGATGGAAACATCATAAAAATATGACTAAATCAGCTGAATAATTATAAGGTAACCAACCCATAAAAAGTCTAATGACAACATTCTAAATAGCATTCTTATAGAAAAAACCTTACAATTGATTATGACCAGGCAACAATCGAAGAATGAAAGACCAGAATACCAAAAAATTATCTAGAAGAGTAGAAGAAAAATAATATAATAGAACATATTATTAAAATGCAAAAAAGGTTACCTAGTAAGGGCGAGAAGAGACGAACAAAACTTCCAATCAAGCCAAAATACAGATTCTCTCAATCAGAATATAGAAAGGAAAAATAAGGTAGCAAAGATAACTAACACCACATAAAAATAAGACATAGAAACGTGCCAAATATATCAAATAACCATGAACAAGAAGACAAGAGAAAACCATTAGAACACTGAATACCCAAAGAAAGAGGTACTACAAGGAAAGGAAAGACACATAAGTAAAAATAAAAGAGACCACTCATAAAGCCACAACTAAGCCAATTATAAAAAAGAATAAAAGAACATAGCCAATATCATATAGATTGATCCTGCAAAGAAAAGAAAAGATTAGAACATATTAGGCACTGTAAATGTAATCTATCATTTCTTCCAAAATGCTAACAAATATTCTCACAAGGAGCGCAAGAATATAGAAACCAGTAGAGACATAGCATATACACAAATCCAAGAACTATTCAGGAACCAGAGGCACTAGAAGCAGGCGAAGACTCCATCTGAGACTCAGAGTGATTGTCCAAAAAAGTAGACAGATCAACAGGTTCATAGAAAATCTGAGAACGGCCCTTAAAATTTATTCGAAATCTTGAAGGACCAGCAAAACAGAATGGTATGTTCATGTCAAGAAGACGCCGTCGCAAATTGAGGAAACCTTTCCATCGGATGACAGTATCTCTGGCAAAATCTTGAGATATAGCGATTCTGTGACCCTCCCAAGTAATCGCTTTAACTTTCCGCATCTTTGCCAAAATTTGCTCAGAATGTTGGTCGCAATGGTTTAAAAACCACTGATCTAGGGTGAGGAGAAGATTTCAATTTGAATGAAGGAACTCTGTGAGCACGCTCTATTTCAAAGTCTTTCTGAAACGAGATATTCAGCACAGAAGGAATCCAGTTGAGTAAAAAGTCAATCATAGAAGGCGCCATTTTCTCTGCATCCTCAGGTAACCCGAAAATGTGCAGATTAGATCTACAGTTTCTGTCTTCCTGCTCCATAAGATCTCTCCGCAATGCAGCCAAGGAGCGCTCCATGTTCTGCATATACTTAGACTGCAGGTGTATGGAGTCTTCAACAGCACTGATGCGCGCTTCAGCATTGGAAACTCGAAGTGTTACATTCTTAAAATCACTTCTAATTGCTGCAACCTCAACTTGAAGCAAGTCAGTATTGGTTTTTGTACTTTGCGCAATATCGTGAACAGAATTCAGGCGAGAGAGAATTGCATCCAAAGTAGTGCCAGAGTCTTTCGGGACAAGTTCTTTAGTAGGAGAATTAGGTTTAGACCTTTTAGGAGTACTTTTGGAGTCTTTGGTTTTGCGAGAGAGATCCATATTGTCTACCATGAGAAGAGGCAAGAAAAAAGAATGAAAATGGTCACCACGTAAAGGGTATCTCCAAAAACGGTATATCAGACATGTCGCTGGCCAGGAGTAGTCCCTTGGAAAGAGTAGCCCTATGAGCAACACAGTGCGCACAAAAACAAAGCTCTTATTCTAAAGTATCCAAGTACTAAATACCGTCACTTTCTCAAAACAGGAGAAAGGAAATTCAGGACACTTCAGAGATGAAAAGATTGCATAAATAAAAGAAGTAACGTATAAATGCGCCAAAAAGATTGAGGAAATGACACTGTATCGTAGTGTTGCTGTATTGTGGCGCAAGCGTCAAAAATAACAAGATTTAAGCAAACGTAGCGGGCAAAAGTCAAATAGTATAGGCACATAGGCACACACGGAGTACTTATCCAAGTATTCTCCGACGTTCCATACAGCTTATAGGAGCCGCCATTTTGAGTAGCTTGCTGAGAGAAAGGCTTCAGGTGAAATAAAGTATATTGGGAGCGTCGCTGCCTCTTCAAAAGCATTCACAGCCGTCTTCCCGCATTACGCCGTCCGATGCGATCATTTTCGCACGCAAAAACATGCTCTGTCAGCGTTTTATCGCTCAACTCCAGGCGACGCGACGAAGCTCAAAGAAAGGCGGCCATCTCGGCTGCGTGCAAGCCACGCCCCCCAGCTATTGCTACTTCAATCCTTTACACCCAACATTCATTTTTGGAAGGTTGTCATTGCCTGGATGCTTGGCCCCTGGGGGAGTTTGAAAGTGACAATATTATCAGTGGAACATTTTTGGCCAGAGAGGCAAGGTTAGCAAGTGTGCATTCGGGAGATTACATTTTCAACTGTTGAATGGAGGAGTCCGCTTTTCTCAAAACATGTTCTGTATTTGACATCCTGTAGAAGTCAGGTATTCCGGGTGAGAGTAATTCCCCATAGATATCGATCAGGCAATCATAGCATTAGAGTCTAATCCACGTTTAAGAATTTGGTTTGGGGAGGCCAGATTAGGACTCCTCAGAGTGGAAGAATAATGATGTGATCCTGCAGGCTTCATATAGCCAGCATAGCTACTTCTCACAAGGCGGGGCATGTCATCCAAAGAGGCAAATGGAGCTGGCATTCCGCAGAGCTAAACTGCATGAAGCAGAAAGCCTTTGTATCATGGAATCAAGTCTTTTGGCCTCAAAGTGGTGGTGGTCAGTTGGGAAAGCAATACTCTTAAGCTCTGCCCAAAAGCTGTTGCTTGAACCACCAACCACTCTGCAGATTGATGCATTATTATTATTTTTTTTTGTAAATATATTTTTATTGCAGATGATCGTTACACATTTACGCCGGTCAGATTTCACATAATCGTCATTTAGATACAACGACAGAAAGAAATTTGGTGTACACAGCCATTTAGCCCACAACCCGGAGGTCGGGCAGCAATAATCAGGATTGTAATATGTCCACGTACTTCATATTATCATTGCTACATCCGGCAATCAAGGATTCTGCATCTGCTTTTCTTTTCCTCCCGGTTCCCCAACAAACAAACTATTCGATCCCTAGGGTCTAACAGTAAAATATCTACGTGGCCGTGCTTACTTGCTCCCCCCTCTCGCTCGAACCCTCAATTAAAGCTAGATGCTGTCTTCTGAGGTGCCCCTGGTCAGTTGGATACTAATCCAAGGAGGGCTTCCTTATCCTGTCCACTGTGCCCTTAATGTATATAGGAATAGAGATAGAAGATTAACCCCCGCCTCCCTCCCGGACTCTGCCATCTGTGCGTCGTTATTAGGATAGTCATTGTGGGTCTGAAGCACTGGTACTGTCAGCCATGAGATCCTGCATCGAACCTGTCGTGTTACGGGGAAGCAGTCCGGTCATTACCCCCGTCCTCTGAGTCACTTCCTATGTCAAAATCTCGTAGCGCTTGTACCAAGGCCTCCCACGCCTGCGCAGATTCTAAAGCTTTAACATTCTGTTGTCGCCGCGCTAGTTGAAATCTCAGAGTGCTCTCCCCCCCCCAGCCCATTTAAGGAATATGTTGCGCCACCTAGTTTGATGCATTATTAATAACATGGGATAAAGCTGCGTAGTCCTATGGTGGTGAGTATTTGGTGTTTAAACTGCTGGGCACAAAAGAGTTTCACCCAAGCAGTGAGTACCAGTTCCAGCAATGCCTTGCTTAATGGGAAAAGGGGGTCTGTGGCCGCTGAAGAAGACTGCACAATATGTGTCAAGATATTGGACTTTAATGCTCAGACAGCAAGGGCAACTCAAGCACCTCTGCTCAATGCCTTAAATGCTGCTGTTGTCGATGAACAGACATCATTAGCAGATGTTTTCATAGGATATGGGATATATTTCCTTCCAGGGATCTGTCATGAACTCTAGTATTTTGGAGGTCTATGTAGAGACCTGCATCAGTGTGATGAGGAGGGAGGAGGTTGTCAGACTCCTCTTCCTCTTCCTCTTCCTCCCTGTTCCTAAAACCCAGGTTATCATACGAGTTTGAAGCCGATCGGGTCTTCCCTTTGTATGAGTCTTTGGTCTCTGAGCAGAGGCTCAGTGAAAGGCTGGTTCTTAAAGGAAGAATTTTCCTTTTCTGTAGCCACCCATATTATTAATACAGGCTTGAAAAGGCTGAGGCAACCACAGATGTGGCTCCATGAACACAGCGGGGATGACATTGGAGTTGGCATTGAGGACAAACTGACTGATGCCTTGGAAACTGCTGAAAGGCAAGAGGGTCTGGAGGCATGAAGCCCGGTGATGGTGATGTTGATGCTCCCAGAATTGCAGAGCTCATGGGATCCTGGTGCAACCATGGAAAGGGAGGGGCAGCCCTGAAGATATTTGGCACGGCCTGTTTGAAGGGTTCGATCTGAGATGGGTTGGCAGATAGAGTAGGTGATTCTAGTTTGATATTCTTGAACTGGCACCAGCTCTGAAATTGATGAGGATGATACAATCAATCAGTCATTTTTTATTGTTGGATTAATAAAAATCTTTACAATATAAAATAGAAATGGTCCACATGTACAAAACGGGATAATATTGAAAAGCTTCTTAAAATGTGATTTTAAAACTGTTTCTCAAGTCCCCCCATAAGGAATATTTGTAGCTCAGTTAAACTGGGGCGTGCCGATGTAAGAGTTAAGATTCTTCGCTAGCTGTCCTGCAGCGGTTTTCTTACTTCAATCATGAATTTGAGGCCCCGACAGGTCAATATTGGAGAAGATCCTCCCAGCCAGGTTGTGACCGCCTGCCGACATGTTCTAATGTTCAATTGGAGCAATATGTTCCGTAAGAGCAGTCTTCTTGATGCCGTAAGAGCTGGGCACACACAAAACAAGTAGGTTAGGGTTTTGTTGTGGTATCCACACAGTCTGCTTTGTGGGCTTTCTTCTTCGTGTTTCCAGGATGGTCTTAGGTCCTTAGACTCGTGCAGACCCATTCGGTAGTCTGTGTAGATTTTTTTTAGATATTGGCTGAAGTGGGTGGCCAGATAAGCTTGTGGTTTTTGAAAGTTGTAGGAAGAAATTACTGTCCAGGCGTGACATCGGTGAGTTAGAGTTTTTTTGTCCACAAGTAGAGACTTCCTTTTAGCGGATATGTTGGCGAGTTTGCTGAAGTGTTCTTGTTTTGTTTTTTTATTCCAAACTTCTTGTAGTTCGAGCTCGAAGAGACAGGTTCTCCAATAGGTTGCCCACTAATTTCTCGGGGGCTGGACGGCATCGAAGTTTATTTCTTGCCAGCAGATGTAGTTTATTGAGTCGAACGAAGTTTGTGGCATAGTTTTGTGAATCTGGACATGGAGCGAAAAGTTTGATTTTGAAGTCCAAATTCTAGACGCACTTGAGCCGCTGATGCAGAATTGGGTAGTTTGAGTACAGCCTTGTATATTTTATTTTGTAGTTCATTTAGTATACCGGCCTCCCCTCCAAGCCATGTCGCCAGTCCATATGATAATGTGGGCAGGATCTGAGCGGCCATTACTTTTAGGAGATGGGTGTGGTTTGGGCCATCCATTTTTAGTTGGAGTTGCCTGTAGGCATAAATTAACGTTTGCAACTTTGCTTTTAGTGTCAGTGAGTGTTCTTTTTTTGAGTTGCCTTGGCCAAGCGTCACACCCAGATACCGATACGATTGCTGGTCTTCTAACACTTGGTTGTTTGATGTCCATCTTAATTTGATGCTCTTGTGCTCCATTAATCGTACCACTTTAGTTTTGTCCCTATTTCATGACGATGATACCTGCATGGGACCATGGTGCAGCGGAATCTCAGAGCAGTCCAAGCACTCTCTTCACTTGATAGAAGATGTGTTCTCCACCTATGTTTTTTTTAAATGTTTCTGTATAGCAGGACCCTTGTGGGGGTCATTCTTCCATCAGGAGACTTATATGAAGCAAGGGAAAGGGAACGTTTTGGTGTTCCTTAGGGGCCTGAGACACAAACATTTAACTTGCCCTCCCCAATGGTCTTTGAGTGCATGAAGTTGTGAAAATCCCAGAGTGGAGGGTCATAGTTGGGGCCCAAACACCACATATAGATGTTGTGGCAAATCTGACCAATACATGTTTAAAAGACTCTGTTGACAGTATTTGAACTCAGAGATCTTAAAAGGTGAGATCTGATTGAGTCGCTGTATTAGATACTGTGAGGAATTTTGGAAAACTCTGAAAAAGACCTCCGGACCTACATTGGTAAAGCGTGGAGAACTCAAAACGAATATCAGCCTTAAAGAGGCTGAGAATGTTACAACTGGGGCAAATGGAGCTTCAACCAGAGTCACTTTGCACTATTATAGGTAAGTAACTTTTTCTTTTTGGAGTGTATAACACTGTGATCTACCCCACTAGTCTACAAGGTTTAAGTGTGAGAGGTTGCAGTCTGATTTTCAGATTGCTTTTATCTTATTATGTGAAAGAGTACTTGAACCTCTTTGGTCAAAAAATGTTTCATAGGTTTTGTGTGGGCTTCATTGTAGCTGTTTCTTCCACCCTAAAAAACAAATGTTGCACTTACCAATTGTGGGTCTTCTGGACCCATGGAGACACACTATCTCCTATATCCAATCAACCAATGGAACTGTGTACTCATCTTAAAATGTAGAGTTCTGCAGGAAGCCTGTTCAATGCCTGCCACGTTGCCTTTCTACAGGCTTCCTGGTGATGCAAAGGAGTGTGCTGGGAATTGAGCTCCTTCCATGATCACAGGAGAGAAATCTGTTTCTTTGAAAGTGTTGTTTATAGCATGATTTATCCAGGGCTTTAAGTATTGTCCCACCATTTATATACTTGTTAGCCTGGTAAGTGACAGCTGATGTTTCATTGATTGGTAATTGTAATAAAGGTTTTTCTCTAGAATCTTTGGTTTGGGAGTGGGGTGATTGGGTTGGGTAGTTATGTTCATAGGTTCATGACTATGCCTCTTGGGTTAAAGATGCAGGCAGTGTTTCCATAGAGTAGTGCTGCGAATTCCAATCACAGTGTGCCAAAGCTGTGTATCAACATTTTGGAACTCTGAGCATTAGAAATGTCTCCTGCATTTTTTGCTGTGGCTTCTCTTGGAGCGATTAAAACCGCACCTGCTATGAACATTCTGCCCATTTTTTGTAGTGCAAATTGATACTAGTGGAAAGATTTTCCTTCGGTGCCTGCAATTCCTAATGGTTTTCCAGCATTCTGAGCAGTTGTTAATTTCTTATTTCCAAATTACTCATAATGTTCTTACCTAAAAACCTAGTTGTATTTGCAGGTTTCATGACCGAAATTGCGTTTTCAACTTGATGGAATTTGCTCTTGTAATTCATTTTAATCGTTCTAGATCTTATTATGTGCCCTATCCGTGGCAGAAACATCTTTAACAGTTGTATATCGTTTATGAGCACACTGAGGTATAGGAGCCATTTACATATAAACAGAAAGTGACAAACCTTTATCCACCTTTTCCAAGAATTCAGAGTTCTGTGCCCATAACATCTCTCTCAGAAAACCAAATGTGTGGGCCTTACTGACAAAACATTTGGTGACTATATTTAGCTTAGGTACCAAAAATTTCCACTTAGAGCTAATACATTTCAAACCCGATTAATGGTACATTTTAGTTTGGAGTCTTCTAATACAGAAGAGCAAGAACTGATTTCTGGGTGTATCTGGATGAGTTCACTGCACCTGTAAGTTAAACATGTTATGAATCCTGTTTTTTTAGGAAACATGTAGTTTGTGATCAACTGTTGCTTTTATTTAGCCTTTTTGTTTATTTACCCAGGCTCTTTGTTTTGTATTATATGCAGGCACCCCCATGAAAGATCGACCTTCACAGCAGCCAATAAAACCTGCCGTTAAGATTGAACCCCAGAATCACTACAATAGCTATAAGTACAATGGCAATGCAGTTGTAGAAAGTTATTCCGTTTTGGGCAATTGCAGGCCATCAGATCCTTACAGCATGAACAGTGTTTACTCGTATCATTCCTACTATGCACAGCCTAACTTGACTTCCATGAATGGTTTTCATTCCAAATTCTCTCTTCCATCTTTTGGATATTATGGATTTCCCAACAATCATGTGGTTCCCCAACAGTACTTAAATTATAGTAACCCTGATCCAAGGAATGGGGCATGGCTCAGCTGCAACATGGAGAAAAGTCCTAACAGTAGGCCATTGCACGACAACTTTAATCACAGTTATAAAACTTCAGAGTTCTCAGAACAAACATCACATACTCTACCAAATGAAACCTCCCACCAGCGCTCCTTTCAGGGACCAAAGCAAATAAAAAGTAAGACTGTGCCCTTGTCCCATAGATCTACGCCCATTCAACTGGAAAATCCATTTGCTCAGAATCCCAGCTATCTTTCCAGAGCAATTAAGCAAGAACCAGCAGAACTTTTCCCACAAGTAGGGGCTATTCAAAGAGCTGCTGGGCACACACAGAATTCAGGTATGGCCCTCCCTGGTCTATCAATGTCCTCCTATAATACCGATCAGGAGCATTTGTGGGAATCTTATAAATTAAGGAAAAATGGACCTTTACCAGCAAAGACTCATACAAGTAGTTCTTGGAATGTCTGTAATGAAAATGACAAACTAACTAATGTTGACCTGCAAGATAAAATGAATCCCTTTAACGCATACCCACATGCAGCGAGAATACCCAATCCATATAGTCAAGAAAATGAGTGGAACATGGTTAGAAACACAGGTGGGCCAATGCAAAATAATGTTAATCTCATGGGAAAAGCTTGGAGCTCTTGCAAACTTAATGACAGTTGTTTGGTTTTGCCTGAGTCTGCTATTTCAGGTTTGCAAGAACAATCATGGACGTCTGGTCAAAGCACATTTAACACTGTAAGTAAGGACAGCTCTGGATTTCTAGACAATTCCTGGAATTCTGTTAACATGAGCGAGAGACAAGCAGCTACTCCTAGCAGAGGATTATATGAAAAAACATGGAATTCCTTTCCTGCATCAGCAACGGACTCCAATGTATGTAGTGAAAAACAGTTCAACGCTTTAAAAAGAGACATTATTTCAGGGGCTCGTATTGACCATCATGAAAAACATTGCCATCCTTTCAGTTTGGATAATAACCCTGCGGAATTTCCTAATAAAAGTGTTAAAGATGAATATGAAGATGAGGTGTGGTCAGATAGTGAGCACAATTTTCTCGATGAGAATATTGGTGGCGTTGCGGTTGCGCCTGGCCATGGTTCAATCCTCATTGAATGTGCAAGAAGAGAGCTCCATGCTACCACTCCATTGAAGAAACCCAACCGGTGTCACCCATCACGCATTTCTCTTGTATTCTATCAGCATAAGAATTTACATCAACCCACTCACGGTCAGGGTGTTTATGAAGCCAAGATGAGGCTATTAGAAGAAAAAGCAAAAGCAAGGCAAGAAGAGGCAGCCAGACTTGGACTGCAGGAAGACCTCAAATCTTTATGTAAAAAGCGTAAGTGGAGTGGTACGTTAATTGCCGATTCGCAACAGAATGAAAAAAAGGAAATACCAACACGGCAGGCAGTGGCTATTCCAACAAACTCTACTGTAACTGTGTCATCATATGCCTACAGCAAGGTAACTGGGCCTTACAGTCGCTGGATATAGTCCAACTATTATTTATGGCTCATGTACCTCCATATTTATAGCACTGTTCCAGTGCAGGTTTGTGGTGCTTTGATCTCATGCATGATAGGGGGAATTCTGCTCAAGTGCAAAATCTTTAAAGTGTGCTTTGAGTGAAATAACTTATTGTAAACATGTTTCGATAATCTAATATTTATACTATAACTGCGATTTTAAATATTTCCTTGTACATCCCATGAATGAAAATGCATTTTTAGAAACCCTGCACAGCAGAAAGGTTTTTAACTACATTTAAATATGTAATTATTGTTTTTCTTAACAACCAAACAGATAAGTCCTAGTTGTTTGGGTACTATTGTGAAACTTGGTCGACATTGGTTCACAAACCACCTCAGAACATGAACATATTTTGCAGCTACATAAACTGTTTTCATAATTTTCCAAATCAAATAACAGTGCATATAATGAATCTTTATTACTAACTTGCCATTACAGTATCTCTTTCAGAAAAATATACTTCAGTTGGAAAAATATCTAGCCACCAATACACTTAGCGCTATGCAGAATTCTGGTTCCATCTTATTTTTTTCATTTTGTACAAACATTTAATTTATCATGTCTTTGCCTTGTTGGACTTGTTTTCAAATATTATCTGATCATACAAATAAAAACAGCCATGGTGCATATGCCTCTATGGTTAATCATACATAATAGAGCATTTTCTGGTGCTTCCAGTTTGCAAAAATTATTTTTGTACTGGTTAATTGTGTGTTGCAGAATTTCATACCAACTTATGTCTTTTGACTAAAAGTGCGACTATCTTAATAAAAACTGTGAACAAAATCAAACCTGGTGCTTTGAGACCATGGGGCATGTTACATTTCGGCAGTTAAATGCTGACACTGCCTCACCAACTGAAATACAAAATATCTATCTTTTATGTTTGACATTAGTATTCAGCATTTTATATAGTCCATTTTTTAAACATAACCATGTCCTTTTTAAATTCATTAGTCTATTTGTTTAACTTAAATTCTCTGTGACCCATTGTAAAGACCACTTTGAATCCTGCAAAGTATTGCTGCTTATATAATTGATGCTCCTATGTGAGTGCACATCAGTTCTAACTGAAATTGCCACTTCAGCGATAGAAAGTAAGACTAAATCATAAATGGAGTATCTGATTTACCTGTTTTTAGTTAATATAAAATGGTACTGACAAAACAGGTTTAGATTTTAAGTTCTGTTGTCAATTTTTGCACGCTTTGTTGTCTTTAAAGAGAGTTGTAGCATTAAAATGCCTTTGTTTGTTACCATTTCACGCATGTATGCACCATAACACATAAAGCTCAAGGGTTCCTATCAACATCTTCCAGAAGTATGTACTCTGAAACTACCTGTAAATAATATACGTTTTAATGAAACATTCAACTTGATTATAAACTGCATTTCAAAGATATTGGTGTAAAAAATGTAAATAGTGTGTCCATAATGGAACCATCTTTGTATTGCTCTTTTTTGGGAACTTGATTTGGTTTTACAGTTGCACAGTGAACTAAAATGTTCGTATAACACCTTCAGAGTTTTGGTTATATAAATAGATAGGTATGAGAATTCCCTTGAGTTTAAGTGTGCACCAGCTTAAGTAAGCTGTGTGTTCAATAACAGTCACTTGCATTCTTTATTTCTTGTGTTCTTTTGGGAGCTTTACTTTTTTAAATAATACCTAATGGCCTTGTCCAGGATCTCATTAAGGTTTGAGGTGCTTGTAGATCAATGATACTCAAACAGCCAATCCTCATGGAACTGCTTTTGGCATTTCATGTCAGACTGTGTTGAACTTGTTTAGATGAATACATCTATTGTATTTGTTCCAGTTTAAATGACATCAATTGATATTTATGCAGACCAAGTGTGTTCTGGTGCTTTTATCAACATGCCTCTGATTAATCAACTCTGCTATACAACTCCAGAAAAATAAATGTAAACAGAAGGGTAAAGCAAAGTTCATGCTTAACATTTAGTTTTAAGTACTGGGGCAGTGTTCATAGCAATGTTTTACACTACATATAACCTACCTCAAATCTCGGTTGTTAAAAATGTGCATGCTTTGGAATTATATGAACTACGCACAACTGCTTACCCGCATTTAATTGAATTTAGTTACATTTTTAATTGGGCAGTATTTGCTATGTAATTCTAGTAACCACAGTAAAATGCTGCAGTTACATGAAAAATGAGCGAGGAATACTCTGTTTTAAATATTGTCCAGAACATCTTTCTGTTTCACTTCTTTGCATTTTTTGTCTGTGCCAACAGTATAGATGTCTATGGTGCTCATGCAAGAAACCATTGTACTTTGAAGAATAGTGGCATAGATATTTTCAGAAAATCACTTGAGAGGTTGTTGTATTATGATGTCAATTGCTTTCGTTACTACTAACATTTAATGGTGATACTGAATGGCAAATAATTCTCTCAGTGTTTTAGATTTGTTTCTATAAAATAGCCGGAATCCTTTTATTTTAGTAGGAAATGTGTACAGAAATACCAAATGTTAATCAACTTTACTGTACCATGAACTGCATAGTAATTTGTGTTAAAGATTTATCAGGGAGGTGGTTTTCAACCGATAACAGCAAATACTGTATTTTTTTGTCAATAAAACTCCAATAACTTGGTGAGAAAATTAATTCCTAGGGTGCCTCCATGCACCCTTTCTTCCTAAGGTGTGTAGCATTGGCACTACATGGTCTATTTTGGGAAGTGATACCATGTATAATTATTGTGCATTCGTTTAGTCAGACTTGGGTGCTAAACATCTTTGTAAAAAGAAAGACTTGAAATTGATGATCTGGAATTATATGTTTAGCAGAGACTTCAAGTATGGATTCCCCTGTCGAAAACGATATAATGATTAGCAGTTAATTGTGGTGCTTAATGGTAGAGATACATTTTCCTAACCCAAAATTCATGGAGCCTGATAGAATGTATAACATTCAGAAGTTTGAATCTGTATCAAGCATGTAAAAACTTCACATCATTACATACACATTTGCTCTTGATTTTATTCCAGATACACATTTGCTCTTGATTTTATTTCAGATTGTTCCATTTTTTATTTTTATGGAAGATATTTGAATTTCTTGCAGTTCTTTGCACTCTGAAAAGAAGTCATGGATCACTGTCCAAGAACTGTGCCATGATTCTAGAAGTATTTTAACAATATAATAACTTGAGAAATGAAACATTGGTAAAATATTTGTAATTTTTGACAATAATGTTTACGTAAGGAAAGTTTCACTTGTTAAGCCTTGCATATTTGTTAGTTCACTAGTGAGAATACACCTCAATTCAAATGCCTGTTTAGTTTGTGTATATAAACATTTTTTATTTATCATTTTTGTGAATACAGTTGTGTTTAGCTTTTGCAAATGATTTACATTTTTGGTGCTACATTTTGTTTAATTTAGTTCCATGCAAATTGCATGGTACAATTGTACAAAAATAGCGTTGTGTATACTTCCTTTGTCACAATACATGCGATGAATACCTCAAATTATATTATTGTGATAGCCTGTGTTTGAGATGCAACTAGCATACTAACAAAATATGTTTGATTTGACTGTGTACAGTACATGTTTTGGAACAGCATAAATGTTGGAGCTTTTCTTGGCAAGTATGTGTCAAAGAATTTAGACATGATCATATGAAATGTTTCGCAGCAAACTGTTCAAAGGTGGCTGCTCATGAATAATTTTCAAACTACTCAAAAAGGTTGAAGTGGAATGAAACAATTTGTAAATAAGGTGACTGCCTAAATGTATTAGTCTCACAGTATGTAATTTGAAAATCTGCAAACAAGCATTGGGTGCACTAATGCAGTGGTTCTCAAGCACTTTGGGTAATAACATAAAGAACATTTTTCCTATGACTCGCACTACATGCAATTTGAGAAAAATGTTGATTGTTAAATTTCCCCATCCTTAATATATGTATTTTGGCACTTTTTGGTTTTTATTGGCAGTGTGTTTTTTATGCTTTTTTTTCGTACTTCTTGCATTTATTTTTTTTGCCTCGACTCCCACGACTAAAACTATACAGTGATGGTAACCCACTTTCTACACCGGCACCTTGGTAGACAACAGCCTATTGTGCCCTTAGGTATGCAAGAAGCTGTATTGTATGTTTGGTTCGTGCTTGATGGGCATTGTACAAATCCCTCCTTGCTTTGTATTAAAATTAACATTCAGTTTACTAATATCTCTATGATCACCGGGGCTATTTCATAGACCATAGCCGTTGTATGCATATGTCCTAATGTGTGTACTGTTCCATACAGAGAAATGTGGTCTACAATGTAAATTAATCAGAAATTCAAAACCATACATAGGTATCAAATATATCATTGACGATTTAAATGTTTACTGTTTTCCAACAAAGACTAAAGGCCTCTAACTTGGTGATGGAAAAAATATACTGTTTTAAGTGTTTTTCTAGTCTTATTATTTAAGAAAATACCACATAATTTACTTTTGTAAAGTTGTGGCGCAACTGCTACATGGGAAACAGCATCACATGCAGTATGTTGTACCACTTCTTAGCATCTAAGACCCATTTGTTTTATTCTATAAATAGTTTAAAGAGAAAACAAAAAATCAAAGTAACATAATTTTATAGTTTGCTAGGTTGCTTAAGAATTTCAGAGCAATGTGGCCTAACAAATCTTTTCTATTGTAATATCAGGGATACTTTGTATAGTTATTTTGTTTGCCATCTCTTACGTTAACATCCATTTGTTCAGGGATTATTCGAAGCTGTTCAAATTTTGAAAAGGACTGTGGTGCTTGTTTCAACTTTAGTCTTTTATGCATTTTTGTAAAAAGAAATTAGTATGTTGTTATTTCTATTTTATGTATTTTAAACTGAAAACAAAAGAGGAAACGTTGGATTGTGGCATATTACTGCAGTATCGTAATCTCTAGCTGTTTTGTTGATGTGTTTGATTTTCTTTTTGTCTCCAATTTCATATTTGGTAACAAGGTCTCCAGTGGAGTCACACTTGTAAGCCATACTTGAATATTTCTTTGATTTGTGACTGTGGCTACTTGAAATGAAGTTAATTTGGGGTTGATTGATGAATGGTAGATTTTGCAATGTCTCAAGGCAATAGGATATATGTGTATTCAAATGTAGATATTACACGTACAATATGTTTATGCTGATAATTTTATTTTGTATAATTTTTTTAAACTATTCTGTGTTTTAGTAATTTTATTTTTAGGATGCCTACAAATTTCAAGTATGGACCTTTATTATTTGTATTTTATTTTAATTCACACAAACTGCTGGTTTGTGAAATGTATTATTCATGACAACCTTAAAATATTGTGGGTGTTTTAATAAATTTTCTATTTATTTTTTGCACTCAAACTTCGTGTTGTTTCTATTTAGATGTTGTTGAGAAATGCCAATCTGTTATTTTTTTATTTAATCTTTTGGTGGTGGGGCAGGGGAAAGGGTAGAGGTGGCTAATAGACATTGCCCTGGAAATTTCAACAAAATGGTTTAGTGGGACAGAAAATATAGGTTTGGATAGATTAAATAACTGCTCCTTACTTCAGTTGCCAGCGATGCAGAGGAGTTAGTGTTGCAAGTTGAGTGCCTGTTCACCCTACGCTCTGCATCTGATGCTTTACATACCACCACTACTTTACTTCAGCACAGGTTGTCAACATGGCTTAAGTTTTAGACTTGTCTTACTGAGAAGCTTTCACAGTACTGCTCATAGTACTGAGTTTACTGATGGGCAAAACGTTTAAGCATTGCCTGAAGCCCTCTCTGTTTTTTTGATAGAGACTATTAACCACAGATTCCTCACCTTGGAATGTTCCCCAACTCCCACACTCCACCTGCAAAGCTGGCATTCAGCCCACCCCCTGCTTACCCGAGTTCCCTGGGGCCAGAGCAGCATTGGCCCATTTTAAAGAATTCTATGACAACATGCACACCATCTTCTGACCACCAAATCCCTCTGGCACACCTTCGGGCCCCTGGAGCTGCCAGGCAATCCACTTCCGGATCCGTCTTAACGCTGCCACTGGTGCCTATACCCATCCGCCCCTATCTCTTTGGTGTGGACCCCGATATCACCAGTGTCGCTGACATTTCCGACTGGGTTTCGGCACCTCAGCACCGCTGTATGCCAGCAAGACTGGGGTAACCCCTGGACTTGCTGCTTTTGAATAAGCCCTTTATTTCTGAAGGGGGTAATGAGGAAAAAGGGTACGGCCCTTTTGAGGAGGACCCTGACATGGGTGAAAACTGGTACGAGGACCTGAGTAATGCTTGGACACATTCCAGAC
Organism: Lissotriton vulgaris; assembly: GCF_964263255.1. Lineage (NCBI taxonomy): Eukaryota > Metazoa > Chordata > Amphibia > Caudata > Salamandridae > Lissotriton > Lissotriton vulgaris. The sequence continues at coordinate 511,476,961 of NC_141699.1, forward strand.
TCTGTTTTGATTTTCCCTTCCCGCCCTGTTTCCGTAGAAGGTGCATCCTTTGCTACAGTGATGCACAAGACAGTGAAGATCCTAGGCCTGCAAGTGCCAGTGGTCGATGTCAGGATCAACCTCTTGACTGAGGTACTTCAACCAGGAGTTACCTCTGCAGCTTTGCTTCCCTTCAATGAGGCTCTCACTGACGTTTTTCTGGAGGCTGTACCCTGCACTGGGACTAAGGTGCACTGCATGATCAATCAATGTCACCATCCCACCCCAGGAGACCCAGCCTTCCTCTCACAGCATCCACCCCCAGAGAGCGGTATTGTGCAGGCCTACCCAGCTAAGGTCAACCCAAATGTGTTCCCTTTCTACCAATTAGATAGAGAACACAAGAGGGAGAATACTTTTGGAAAAATAATTTTCTCTTCCACCAGCCTGGCCTTGTGGGCAGTGAACACTGCATGCCTATTGGGCCTGATATTCCCATGCTCTAGGGACTCGTTGTTCGAAAGTTCCCCATGCCTCCTGAAAAGGGCCACAACAAACTAAGCAAAACCTTGGTGGATGGTTGGGACACAGCAAAGTTAGCCATCAGGTGTAGACACCATGGACTCCCTAGGCAGGGTAATGGCTTATATGATGTTACTCTGGTGCCAGGTAGTTGCGAACTATTGTGTTTATGGGGGGTATAAAGCACCCCTCATTGATGTGCTATTCAATGACTTCTGCTTGTTTGGAGACAGAGCAGAGACTGAGCTTGAGCACTTTTGGGAAAGTCAAGCCACTGAACATTTACCTGGCTTCTGACTCACAGCAGCAGCCCTTTTGCCTCTTCCATGACCATGACACCTATGGGTGACAGGAGTATCCGCATTACCCCACCCCCCCAGTCCAGCCGGATACTCTACCTTTTTGTGATCTGGATTGATAAATCCCAGAAAGGATGCCAGGATGGTGGTGGCAGGATCCGAACCTCCTGCTACACTGGAGCAACATAATTTCAGACAAGTAGGTGCTCCAAATTGTGCAGAGGTGGTATGTCCTCCAGTTCATGGAAATTCCTCTTGCCACCATCCCGTCAAAGGCAGATAGAGACCATCTCTCCTTGCTTTGTCAGGAAGTGCAGGCTCTGTTGGAGCAAGGAGTCATCAAGACAGTGTCAGCATCCTGGATAGGGCATGGTTGCTAGTCCCGCTACTTCCTGGTGTCGGAAAAAGGACGGAAATCAGCGCTCTCTCAATGTCTTTCTTTAAAAATGAAATTCAAGATGAACATATTTTTTTTAAGTAATACGTTTTTATTGTGTAGTTCATTAAAAGCATAATAATTTAAAAGAAATCAACATATCACAATGCATTTTCAAAGTACTTAATAAGCAATAAAATGAGCAGACTGCATTATTCCAGTAGTTTGCACATTATACCTTGTTTAATGTTCAGAATGACCGCATAGATCTAGCCAAATGTATAATAGACACATTCATTCCTTGGGGAATCGTATGTACATAACCACAAAAAGTTCATTGTCAGTGTATAAAAAACAAATCACAAAACGGGGTAAGAAAAAAATACACTGAGCTGTTTTATAGATGCGGTGAACTTAATACCTTTCGATGTACACTGATAAAACAATACAATATAGAGGGACAAAGTGATTATTGAACGCTAGAGCTATCACACCTAGTACCGCCGGTATACTCTCTTATGCTTAATTCTAACTGGGATTGTCCCTCCTGTTGCCTCCTGCCTACCCTCCTGAAACCACCCTCTCCACAAGAAATTGCTAAATGCAAGGGTACAAAACCAAAACGGCAAACTTAATCTTCGTTTAGGGGACACTTAAAAGTGCAAAGGCATTCTTTCTTCTTTTTTTTAAACAGATTTTATTGTGTCAATAATTGTATACAAATGGGTAAGACAAGGCTTCAGCGTAGGAGCAACATTATACAGTGTGACATATAGAATATCAGTTTCGATTGTATCCCATTTATACAAAACCATAACTGTAAACATTACAGTCACTTATGAGGTCCTCCCCTAGCCATCTTGCCGAAATCTATTGCAACAATATGTCTTGGTAAAGTCTCCCACCACCAGTCCACCCTTATAACTTGGCAACCTGAATTAAAGGAGGCAAGGGCTTGAAACACAGACCCGGTAATCTGACTATCTCTTCCATATCTTGGGGTGTTTTTGCGGGCATCCGCTTGCTTTATATATGGGACTTTCCATTCCCATGCAAAAGTCCAGACCCTTTTTCAAAATCCCCAATAGGGGAGGGGGGGGACGCCTTCCAGTAACTGGCTATCTCTCGCTTTTAAAAGTTAAACCTAGGAGCCGTAGGTGGCGCTTGAATCGATTTCCTCTGATTCCCTCCATGATATGATGCAAGGCTAACCTCGGGGATAGGGAAACGTTCTACTCTAATACCTCAGATAAGCATGTTGTGACCCCTTTTCAGAATTTGTGGATGCAGTACAGTCCCAGGTAGTGTGTTTGAAGGTGCCTTTGCCTTCACCGCAGCTCAAACTAAGTGGGGAGGAATCAAAACCCACCCGCCACAATTTATGGCGTGTAAAGTATCTTGTTGGAGGTATTTGAATTGTATGAGCCTTAGACATGATACTATGGCTGCATCGCGTGGGGTTGCCAGTGCCTCGGTCCAGTCATCATTGTCTTTTGGGCTGATATCTACCTGCCAGGCCTCTCGAAGAGTATTTAATGTAGAGTGGCTGTTGGTGAGAAGTGATTGGTAGATCTTTGTGATCTTATGTTCCCCCAGGTCTCCCATAAAAACCTTTGCCTCAATTAGGTTAAAATCTGGTACTTCCTACAGGTTTTCCATATATGGGGATAGAGCATGGCAAAGTTGTAAATATTTATTAAACTGGGTGTGGGGCATGCCGAATTCCTGCTGGAGTTCTTGAAAGGACTTTAATGTCCGACCTCGGAGAATAACTCCCAGTGTGGAAGCACCAATATTGTCTCACCCCCTAAAACCAGATAGTGTGGATAGTTGAGGGAGTTGGCCATTACGCTGTAGGGGGATCTCTCCGGTCAGTCTACCCCACCACCCCATATGGCATATGGATTGTTTCCAGATCCCAAACACCACTCTTGTCACTGGTGGCAACGTCTGTATTCCGGATTTTGTGTATAGATACATATGTGGGGACATATCACCCATGAGCTAGCGCTCCACAGCATAGGCCTGGTCCCTTCTGTCCCCGTACCACCACTCATTGAGTACCAGTAAGTAACACGCAGCATGGTATAAATGGTTATCGGGTGTAGCTATTCCCGTGCAGTACGGAGATTGAAAGCAGGCTCTCAGGGCCACCTGGCGGTCCCTGCCCCCTCTCCCCATAAAAAGTGACACAGTATCGCATTCATCTGTCTGAAGGTGAAAAGGGTGGTTCTACAATTGGTAAAGAAGGCAGAGGAGTGAGATCATCTTGAATGTAGCGGATCTGCCCATTAGGGACAAAGGCGAATGGGACCAGGATCATGTCTCGTCTTTAACTTGCCACAAAGGAGCTAGATTCCTGTCCCATGAGATAGATTGGGAGGCCGCCAGGTTTGGAAACCACAGTTGGATCTTGTGACCACAAACCTACATCTCTCCCACTGCCCAATGGCCATAGAACCGATTTGCGTAATCCGGAGGTCTCTCCAAATATTTGCATTATTGGGAGCAATCTCAGACTTGATGGCGCGAGATCACCAGTTCAAATTTCAACATACTCACCTGGGCCCATAACATACACTCTTTGAACCGGTAAACTCTTTTTTACTCATACTCTGCCACTATAACTTACCAATTCTTTGTCACTTATACTTACTTTAACCACTTAAGTGAATTTGGATCAGGATGTTAGAATACCAGGTAGTATGACATTTCAATTTCATCTTATCATATAATAACCACAGACTTGGGGAAGTTTTAAACACTTTATCTATGCAATATTTTGTGAGTTAGGTACCAAAAATAGAGAGCGACTAAAGACTTTTTAAGTAAAAAATATAACAATCAAAGAAAGGAAATTTAAAGACTTAGCAAAATTACTTTTAAACATCAGTACCTGGGAAGGGTCATACCACACAGATTTATATTTACCTAGAATGGTACGAGGACCAACCCCGGCCAAGGGCTGGAAAGAATGGGCTCCCCAATAGACAGGAGCCAACAGCTCAGGACAGGTGCTGGATAGGATAGGTAACCTCCACTAAGTGCAACGCCAAAGTCCCACCCCTCTCTGCAGCTACTCTCGATCCCCTCTGGGTAATCAAATCTTCTCCTTCAACTCTTGCCCGATTCTTCTGTCAGAGTGCTCAATCAGCCCTCTGAGGTCTGCGACATCCACGATCTCCTTCAGCATACGTTGGGTCAGTGACAGGTCTGTGACAAGTCGGTTTCTAACTGACTTAGCCATTTCTAGGGCATGTACCACCCCAAAGTGCTGCAAATTCATGTATTCCCTTTATTTAATTGGTCAGAAAAACGGGGAAGGGTCATCACACCTTACCAGTATGATCTCATTTTCATTGACTTAATAGTTTTAAGTTCCCACCCATACATTTATTTCCCATGCTTTTTATTCCACCCACCATTATTTCATTCCATTTCATATACAATGTAAAACAATTTAATTTCTTTTCTTCAATGTTCCGGGTCAGAAGGTTAGATTCCCAGGTGCATCTCTGGTAAGACGGGAATTGGCGTGAGTTCAATGACAGAGCTTCCTGGTTTTCAGTTTTTGAATGCGCACGCGCTCTGGTTTCAAGATGGAATTTGCAGCACCCTTCAGGCCCAAATACGAGCTATTAACAAAGTCAAAGAAAGACAAATTAAAATACAGAAATAAATTAATGCACTGTATACCACTTATTCCTACTCTAATCCCATTATTTTATTTTAACTATAGCATTAATAGTTAAGCATAACACACAAAGTTTAGTGTAAGCAGAAGCATATACATTAGCATGTGAAGTTTGAAGCGACCATCTTAGGCACTAATGCGCAACTGCAAAGAATTCCTACCAAAAGCAAAAGTACGTCACACTACGTAGATGTAGTAGACTCATGCGCAGAAGGGTTCCCATGTTTTTAGCAGCCATATTAAGACACTCTGATTACTGGTTAGTACAGCACATAGATAAGCTCCCCCTACATAAAAGAAATGTTGTGTAGTGCAATTATTAGTATTCACAAAACATGTTGATTAATTTGTTACATGTTATTTCGAGAGGATTGAATCGAACAAGTTTCTGTACGTATGAAACCTTGCTCCATCAGACTCATTCTGTTTTTTTGGCCTTGCGACATTTATCTTTAAAGAAACACTTTTACTGGAAATGTTATCTTTTTCTGACGTTTGTCTGTTCCAAAGTGCAGCCTCTGGACAGATTTTGCCCAAATCTTTTTAATAAAATGAGATTCTACTTTTATGTTGGCACGTTGAGCACACCATATGTCTGCTCTCTGGCTCCAAAAGCAATGAATTACAAAAATAAAACCGCGATTTGACACAATTTAAATATTAACGGCTCATTGCTGCTTCAAATCGTTTTTTGCCCAAAGTAACTGATGAATAAGGCGAGCAAAAGCAATAGAAACTAGAACTGAAGTAATCAAGAAAAGGTCACAGAAAACTACTGCAACCTCCTTAAGGCCTGGTCAGTGACTGCCACAAAAAGCTTCCGAAGTAAAGCCATTTCTAAAAGCTGGGCTTTCAGAAACATTTACACCGCCATTTAACCACATTGGTGACTTTACTGACAAGGCACATTTTCAAGAACAACAGATTACCCTCATCCTCTGCAATATAGCTGGTAATGTACATATGTTTATTGCTTCTCAAAATGTGTTTTTGACGTACCAACTTCCTTCATTCCTAACTGCGTTTTCTTACTGGCATTAAATGAATAGTGTCAGCCTTGCCCTGTAGCATTGTTGTGATTTCATATCCATTTTAATAACCAATGAAGAACACAAATCCACTCCACACCACACAATCCCTCTCAGCACAATTTCACAACCGATGCAATCCAACCCACATAATTCCACTCCACATCACATACATTCACTCCACTCTACCCCAAACCAAAACACATGTGTACGAGACATTTTAATTTACAATGCCAATAGCTCTAGTTCTTGCAAATGCATTGCAAAGACATGTTTAATTTTGAGGACACTGGGACCAAGTCACCCTGTCCTAAAATGGAGGGCACAACATTTCGCTTCATGTTGCGGCCAGCCAACTGGTTCGTGGGAGCCTTTCGCCCCTCAGGAGCAAGACTGACGATGGGGTTAAAAATGCCCTTGAGCCAAACAGATTACTCCCTTATTGGGAGTTGGGTGATTGTGGGATTCTCAAGAGCCTCCCTCGAACCTAACCATTCAGATATACAAAATATTTAACCTTAATGTCTCAAACTACACATTTACAAAAAAAATCACAAATGCACACTATCTGGACCTAGCTTTCTGCCAAATTTGGTTTAATTTCCTTCAGCCATTTTCGCTGTATTGTTGTTCAATTGTGCTTTCGGACTCTCCTTTGTTCTCAGCTTCCGCTTGACAGATAACCCCAAACCTTTCAAGGAAGGCGATGAGGTGGATTAACTTTTTTTGAGGGGGGGGGGGGGTTGTAAAGATTTGCCAAATAGCACCAACGTTGTTGGCAAACAAATGCTCTTCCTGTGGTAACTAGGTCATAACAATAACTACTCAGTTACTACAGCCACTATGTTATATATATATTGGACCTGGCCCTTCTGCAGGATCACCCCAAACCTTTTGCCTTCTCTATCCTATTTCTCTGCACATTTTACCACTGCTAACCAGTGCTATAGTGCTTGTGCTCACTTCCTAAAAGATAGTAACATTGGCTTACACATGATTGCTATATTTAAATTCCTTGTATGTTCCTAGTAAAGTAGTATACCATATAACCAGGGCCTGTAAATTAAATGCTAAAAGTGGGCTTGCAGCTTTTGAGCCACCCACATAAGTAGCCCCTTAAAACATGTTCCAGGTCTGCAATTGCAGCCTGAATGCAAATCTACTTGGCAAAATAAATATCTTGCAAAGCCCCTTTTATTACATATAAGTCCCCCAAGGTAGGCCTTGGGGCAGGGTGCCTTGCAATTAAAAGGTTGGCATTAAAAGGTGCCTTTGGGGATTTGTTCGTGACCCACGGAGAGAGTTAGACTCCTGCAGCTTGCTGGCCAATTTAAAACCGCTACCTTTCGCGACACCCGCTTCACGGGTGCCGCTCATTTGCATATTGTCCGTGCCTTGCCTGGTGTGAGCGGCTTCACAGTCGGTGGAGAGCTAACGCGCTCCCAGGTTGAGGCATTTGTGAGTTGCACAGCACGTGGAGCCGACCGGAGGACTGCGAGGACCAGCAGCCTCAGCTGACACAGCTGGTGCCTCTTCCCCCGGCGGCCACGCCCCCAGCCTTCGCTGATAAGAACGCTTGGGTCCACTGGTCGAGTGGTGCCTTTGGGGATTTGTTCGTGACCCACGGAGAGAGTTAGACTCCTGCAGCTTGCTGGCCAATTTAAAACCGCTACCTTTTGCGACACCCGCTTCGCGGGTGCCGCTCATTTGCATATTGTCCGTGCCTTGCCTGGTGTGAGCGGCTTCACAGTCGGTGGAGAGCCAACGCGCTCCCAGGTTGAGGCATTTGTGAGTTGCACAGCGCTTGGAGCCGACCGGAGGACTGCGAGGACCAGCAGCCTCAGCTGACACAGCTGGTGCCTCTTCCCCCGGCGGCCACGCCCCCAGCCTTCGCTGATAAGAACGCTTGGGTCCACTGGTCGAGTGGTGCCTTTGGGGATTTGTTCGTGACCCACGGAGAGAGTTAGACTCCTGCAGCTTGCTGGCCAATTTAAAACCGCTACCTTTCGCGACACCCGCTTCGCGGGTGCCGCTCATTTGCATATTGTCCATGCCTTGCCTGGTGTGAGCGGCTTCACAGTCGGTGGAGAGCCAACGCGCTCCCAGGTTGAGGCATTTGTGACTTGCACAGCGCGTGGAGCCGACCGGAGGACTGCGAGGACCAGCAGCCTCAGCTGACACAGCTGGTGCCTCTTCCCCCGGCAGCCACGCCCCTAGCCTCCTCGTACTTAACTGGCCCCAGCTCGACCGCGACGCGGGACGCGCGCGGGACGGAGCACGGGGCGAAGACCGGGCAAAGAGCGGGCCCGTTTAAGCCCGTTCAAGCCCGGGTAATACCGGACTGGGCCACCCTATTGACAATTCACTGTTTGTGTCCCTATTACAATTCAACTATTTTGTCTCATCTGGGTTTCTTGTTTTGTATCCTGGTACTGTGTCCACCGATTCTGTTACTATGTCACCTAGAATTACCAGAAATAGCAAACTTACACACACTGCCCAGGTTATAGGGCCAATAGATCAATTTATCGCCAAGGCAAATGATGCTATTAATCAAGGCGTTCTACTACTAGAAAGGAGAGTCTCTCAAGACCTAGCTGCAGCCAGGCGTTCCTCTTTGGGACTATTGGCGGCAGCTATAACACCGCAACGCATTTTAGTCCCCGGTACACAGCAAGAGACTCCAATGGTTCCCGGGACTGTGGATTTATCGGTGTCTATTGATCTCTCTACAACACAAATATCGCAATCCTCTGTATCCCATCTTCCCCCATCAATTGAGAGAACTCCGGTTCTCTTTATAAATCCTCCAGAAGAGGTTCTTTCCTCTCCCACCACGAGGGGTCAGAGGGAAGGTGCTATTCCGAAAAAGAGGAAGGGAAAAAAAGGAAACAAGAAACCTTTACAAAATAATATTGACATTCGACGGGATTCCTCGTCACAGTAGCTATAAACATAATTCTTTGGGGTCTGTAGCTGGTACAGGTCAAATGTTTTAGATTAAAGTTTGTCTATACTTTGACTTTTGCTGTGTACAACTTACACCTAACCAGCGACATATTTTCAGGTCTAGTCACTGGGGTAACATGCCATTGCTAACGTAACGCATGATCCACTCATAAATATTATGAACCCTACCCTGTGAGCAGCAAAGTGTACTTAGAGGATATGTCTTTAGTATTTAAAAGCATGGGTTTCTTCCTGTCAAAATTGTGATTTTGATTGGTCTGTACAGCAGGGTACAAGCTGCTGCTGCCATGCTACACAAGGTAGGTCTGAAGCATTTTTTTCACTGTCCCAATAATTTATGGCAGAATAGGTGCATCAGTTCAGAAGGGGAATTTAACTTTCCATGTAATGGGTGTATTTCTACACCTTATATTGTGGTATTCTAGGAACGTTAAATGTTCCAATCAGGTTGAAGGCCAATTTCAACATGTTTTAGAAGTCAGAGCACATACATTGTGCACTGGATAGCGGTATCCAAGTGTTAGAGTTCATGATTACCAACAAGCAAAGTCCCAAAAAAAGGTTTTTATTATAAGAATCTGTTTATTCACATTTTAAGCATGAAAATTCAAACAATACAGATGTCAAACAAGAAAAAGAACATGGCCACGATGGCTGCTCTGTAACAAATCAATAAAACAAGTCTTCAGCAGTGGAGCATCTTCGCTTCAGAGAGATACATAAAAGTACATTCTAATAAGAGTTTTAAAAAAAATGTAATTGTCAGCGGTACATAGAATAAAAACAGTGCAAATTACAATCGGGGATCAAAAAGCAAATAGCAGCAATCAAAATGTAGGACAGTACAATCTGTTAAAATGATGATTCTTAGGATACAATAAATACATTGTTAAAAACCGTGCAAGTTCTCACAGCAGCCAATAAAAAAGAGGTACGTGCATAACAGAGCAATGGGGTTTCTAGTTGGTAAAATAACAAGAGGGCTAAAACTGGCCTACACAAGGAAGATTTCTTTAAAAGTGGGATAATGAAAATATTTCTTTCTGCTTTGTACAAAGTGCAAAAGAACCGTATATGCAAAGTTGGTTGTGTTGCCTTGGTACACGGGCAAGGTGGTAAGAAACTTATAGAAAATAAGTTGTGTGGGTGACCCAACATAAAAGGTATACAGTTCAATCGGAATCTGGTAAGGATAATACGATGCTGATTTGTCTCAACAAACTCGAGGTATAGATTGGAATGGTTTGGCATCTGTATTATACTCTCATAAAACTTTACAGACTGTTTTTCCTTTTGGCTATCCCACCTATCATGCGTAGCTTTCCTTGAATAAATGGCCTTCAGTCTAGCTTTGGAAAACTGCACACAAAGGATAAGGGTTTCATACAAGAAGGCAAGATCCAGAGGGTGTGGCCTGAGGCGTCAAGATGGTAGTCGCACTCTAAGAGTGCTCCGGACCCCTCCGTCATCAGCCTCGCATCCTACTGTCTGCGGCAACCATCCGAACCTCACGTCTGCCTACAGAGGTTCCCTGTGACGAGAGCGCTGCTTCGTTTCATTGGGCTGCCGGTTTTTGGCTCCTGGCGCCCTGTTGAGACCCCGACTCTACGAGGACCTGGGGCCGCAAAATGGCGTCCTCCACCGCGACTCACCAGTGAAAGCAGCGTCTTTGTCCTGGGGGTGCCGGCCAGTGTTGCACCTCCTGTTCACCGCGAGATCGCCGTGACGACTGGCCTGGCTTATGCGTACTGCCCCATCTGCCTGTTGGCCGATCCGATGCTGTGACCTCCCTGTGCCTCCCACACACGATATGACAGCGTCTGGGGCCCACGGCCAGTGAGCCAGGTGGGGCCTGCTCTCCGCCTCCTCCTCCTCCTCCTGGCCTGACCCTTGCAGAGGCGGCGGGAACGTGGGGAGCGAAGACCCAAGGAGATCCTTTCCAAGGCCAAGTACGAGGTGGCCTGAGGTTGGCTGCCTAATTCCACCAGCAGAGGCCGACCAGAGGCCTGTGGAAGCAAGACCGCTCAGTGAGTGGAGACAGACCTGGGGAATCAGCTGCCATATCGGTTAGCGGTGCGGGAGGCAAGGTTCCCTCTAATTTTCATTCTCTGTGTGCGGCAATCAAGGTGCTTCGTGCAGTGCGACTAAGGCTGCATACACTGAAAATAAGCAAAAACTTAGAATACAAGCATGTGCTGTGTGCAAGCTACCAAAATCGGTGGCCTAATAAGGGTGATATGTTCCCTAATACAAACCAGTAAAAAAAGAACACCCCAAAACACTCACACACTCCTCTGGGTTGGTATTAAAAGACACCCATTACTGGGGCGTAAAGGGGCCCTTGCACCCTCTGGGCATAGGTACCACTGCATCTTGTGTTCTAATCATTATAGAGAAAACATAAACGGGGGTTGGAGGGTCTGAGGGAAGTTTAAAGACCTACCCAGGTTGTCATCCCCTGATACACAATCTACAGTCTCTGAAGACTGCGTGGAATTGTTTGAGAAATTGACCCGAGACCCGCTCTCTACTCCTAAATAATAGTACGTTCGTTTACCTGGAAATAAGGATACCAGTACTACGACATCACTTAATCAGCTCTCATTATCTATAAGAGCTACGGCAGATCCTTCTATTCAAATAACACCCAATACGAAGATCAGCCCCATACACTAAGTGTATCTAAGGGGTTTTACTTGATGAAATTCTAGTCCTGATGATGGTCTTACAGATGTAAACAGACAAGACCGAAACGTCGACCAAAGACATCAACTCCTCAGCTTTCATGCACTGAAGGACACCTTTATTCATCTTTGATTTTGTCTTCTTCATCAATTTTGTTGGAGCAGATGAAATGTTATGAACTGATTGGTTAATGGAGATATACTGCTTTTCATGACTTTTTATTCAAAGTTTTGTTCTATTTTTTGTCCCCATGATTTGTTCCTTGTGATTTATTCTAATACAATTTACTTTAAACATAACCTTCTTTGGCTGTGTGCTTCTTCTCTCCTTGCTCCATTCTTTAATATATTGAATATATTCATTTGAAAAACGGTTTACCATTGTTTAAGTAATCCTGTGGATACATTGGGCTCAATTATTTAATGAGCCTACGATTTAAATATACTCAAATCATACTAAATAAGCTAAGGAACAAAATCCCTTGTAGTCACCCTCTACATAAACTAGTCATTGCCCAAGCCTACAAGGGTCTATTGGGTTTCCCCACGTCCTTAAGAGACTTTCAAAGAGAGACAACTCGCACTTCTTCACGCTGAGATCAAGCAGCTTTTGCTAGAGGCCACCAAACTTCTCTGGAGGTCCTCCATGGCTAGAGTTTATGGTTGGGGTGACCAGAACGGTTCGATCCTCCATAGATTAGCCACCTTTTCCAAGCGAACCGCATTATTCCTGAAATAATAGACTTCAACGGGTCCATACACCGATCACAGGTGGCAATGGCTCAGTCCTTTGCTTCCTAATATTGTCAGCTCGACGCTGCTAGGATCCCAACACTATCGCTTTTTGCCCTGCTAGAGTCTGGAGGCGCTCACCTAGTTCAGCTATATTCAGCTGCTCAAGCAGATCTGGATCGCCTTATTTCCTGTGAAGAGATCGGGGAGGCGATAGCCCCCACCTCCTTGGGCAAGATCCCAGGCCCTGTTGGCCTCCCCCAGGAATATTACGCCCTATATCGTGAGACCCTCGTCCCGCACCTTGCCGACTTGTTTGACGAGGCCGCTGAAAAGGGTTCCTTCTCACCGAGACCAATATGGCCACCATTGTGGTTCACCCAAAATCTCAACCACCCTCCTCACGGTGTGCGGAATATTATTTCCCTTACCAACACAGAGGTTAAACTTTGCGCAGCAATTCTCACCCAGCGGCTAAAGCCTTACCTCTCCATGTCGGTTCACCCAGACCAATGCGGGTTCATGCCAACCCGCGGTACACGGCACAGTCTCCGGAGATTGCACCTGCACCTGGCCCTGTCTTACCGTCACTTGCTCACTCCCTACCTAGCGCTCCTCCTTGTAGATTTTGAGAAGGCATTCGAGTGTAGGGGGAACCTGGACAATGTCCTTGCCTAGATGGGTTTTAGTTCCCTATTTCGGGAGCTGGTTTGCATTCTTAATGCCCACCCGAGCACAAGTTCTAGTCAATGGGGTCATGTCGGAACCCTTCCCCGTTCATCGAGGAATGAGACAGGGATGCCCCCTCTCGCCTCTGCTCTTTGCTCTGGCGATGGAGCCCTGGGCAGCCCTGATATTGGTCCAACGGCCTGATGGGAGGGTGGGAGTGGCCCAATGCAGAGGTTGATAAGATCGCGCTCTATGCGGGCGATGTCCTAATTTACCTGGCAGACCCGGACCAATACATCCCTCGACGCCTCCATATTCTACACTCCTTTGAGCAAGCCGGTTTTCGGGAATTGGACAGTATGGTCTCTAGGTTCCTCTGGGGGAAAGAGGGAGGTGGTTGTATGGCCCGGAACATATGTTGGATTCCCTTATTTGACGGGGGGTATGGGGATGACTCACTTATATCTTTATTATTTGGCTACGCCCCTATTATCCATACACAACTGGTTTAATGGGGGCTGTTCTGACCCGGCCTACCATCTTGAATTGGGCGAATTAAGCTTTGTCCAGCATCCAGTCTCTGTTATAAGAAGAGTCCATTCCATCCCGCCTACCAGAAGTGACGCGCTCTGCACTGTTGGCTTGTCGAACGGCATTGCCCCACGCTCACTGGACGCACAAACTGACTCAGTACACGCCTCTCTGGCATGGCACCTGGCTCCGAGAGGTTAGCGGATTGCAGGGTTTTAGATCCTGGGACCTTATAGTGATTTCGCAATTGGGGGATGTATGGGCGAGCGGCCATATGCGATCCTTCCATGACCCCCGCACCCGGTATTCCCTGTACCTGACGCAATTCTACAAATACAGCTGCGACACACCCTCAACGCGCACATCTCAGACAGCACACAGATTCCTGAATACAGCCCTCCCAAGGCACAGACTACTCTGTGGGACCTGGGGAAGGGGGGGATGTCCTGCATCTACCGGACACTGGTCAACAACACCCGACCTCGTAAGACCGGCTTAGAAGCAAATGGGAGGAGTGGGTGGGCACTTTAGATGAGGAAGACTGGTGCAATGCTCTCATGGCACCCAAGACGGTCACTGCATCAGCTAGACTCCGTCTGGTTCAGCTGTACTACCTTAATGCTGCATATTTGACCCCAGTACGCCTCCATCAGGCTGGTTTTTACCCGACTGCTTCTTGCACCAGATGTGGCCACGTCCTGGCTGATTTCTTTCACATGGTATGGGCATGGACCGTCTGGCTCAGTTCTGGGATAATATTGAAGAGGAGCTCACAGAAATACTGGGGTGGGTGGTCCCTCATGATCTACGGCCTACCCTCCTTGACATTACGGATGAGTTGGGTGGTTCTCAAAACGAAAAAGTATTTTTTAATCCAGCAATGGTGGTGGCGAAGTGAGACATAGCGGCATCCTGGAAAATGTCCCGATCCACCTTGCACCGGGAAGTGGCGGAGGGGGGTTGAACTGGTGTGCCGCACAGGAGAAGCCCATGAACGAGGCACGAGGTTGTCCCAAAAAGTATTGCAGGGTGTGGGGTAAGTGATTTGGGGCTTTGGGATAAGTGAACAAACAATGCTAAAAGCATTTCTATCTGTACTTTAAAGGTCCAGAACGCATGGATATTCGTGCCAGTGGTTATAACGCATCACATGTAATGTTAAGTTGCCGATTTGCTGGTGTTTTGTTCACTGTCAGAACAATAAAAATTTGCATATCAAAAAAAGAAGGCAAGATCCAAGGAAGATAAAGTTTTCCTGACGTATGAAAGCCACGAGATTCTGTGGGTGAGGGCCATATTAATAATGTCTTTCAGGATGTTCTGATTTACACCCACAGTATCCCTTTTCCAGACTGATAACCAAAGAGAAAGTGGAGCTAATTTAATGGTGTCTGTGATAAAAGGCATACCAACTTCAGTGTGAGCCACAAAGTTATTACATTATTGTGGGACTGACAGCAATCTTTTAATAAATGTATCTTCTAAGACTCGTAATGATGTAACATGTGTAATCCCCCAGATCGCTGTCCCATATGTCACCATTGGTAAAGTTTTAGCCAGATAGATTTTAACCATTTCTAAGATTGGCTAACAACCCAGTTTTATTAGAAAATCTGAAAATCGCTTCAATATTTTTGAGCATTACATTTTTGCGATTTTGCACCATCTCTTTTCAGTTTTGTTTTGCATCAGACAATTCCTAGGTAATTAAAATGTTGTACTTGCTCAATGTTATCCCCGTCTAGATGGTATCTCGTTGATTTCTTTTTAGCACCTCCTTTTGCCATCGTGTAGGTTTTGGCTTTATTTACATGTAGATCCAGACTACTCATGAATGCTGCATAGTGTGTAATAAGATTTTGAAGTTCTGGAGGGGTCCTGGCCAATAAAACTGCATAGTCCGCATATAGTAGGATCGGAAGGGGGGATGACAGGACTATTGGAGTGCCTTTCGCGATATTAGACAGAGTGTCAATAAGTATGTTTGTACATAGGGCAAACAAGAAGGGAGCCAGAATGCATCCTTGTCTGACTCCCCTTTCAATTTAAAATACACTGGTACATTCGCATGAACTCCCACATCGAACCATAGCGGTTGTGTCCCTATAGAGCTGTCTTATAAAATTAATGATGGCATCATCTACTCCCATGTCCTGTAGAATTAACCAGAGTTTATTGTATGCCATAAAAGCCATATATATTTGTTGGCCCTTTTTCACCTTGGTATACTTTTCTAAAATCATTGTTAAGTTAAGACATTGGTCTACGGTGCCCCGCCCCTGCCTGAACCAATATTGCACTTCTGAGAGGATTTTTTTATCCTTTGCCCAAACTTCCAATTTGTTTAGCAAAAGCCTGCCCAATAGTTTAGCCGGACTATCGATCAGAGAAATAGGCCGATAGTTTCCAGGCAAGGAGGCATTTCCTTTTTTAAATATCGGGATTATTACCTAAGTTTTCCAGGAAGGGGGTGGGGGGCAATTTTAGCTATAGCGTTGAAGAGCACAGTTTAAAGGGGGGACCAAAAAGTGACGTCTGTGAGAAAAATGTCCACAGGGATCCCATCCGGCCTGGATGCATTCCTCAATGGTGATTATAGCAAGGCAAGTTCAACTTCCTCCAGATCAAAAGAAAGGTGGGCGGATGCCTGGGTAATGGTTCTTTCATCTGCACTAGCCTCTATTTATGTATTTATTTATTTTAGAAGATTTCCTGAAAATACTTTACTCATCGATCTGTACCTCTAGAGAGGGTCCGCCGCTATCCTTCAAAAAAGTTGCATGTATTACCCTCCAAAAGGCAGTACTATCTCGAAGGGCTGTGGCTTGCTTTAGATTCTTCCATGCTTCCAGTTTGAGTTGCCTCAGTCTGCCTTCTCTAGCTTGTTTATAGATTTTCCTCAATTCACAAACCTGCACTTTATCTCTGGGCACGGTTTTAAGGGCCTTGCGCAATTTTGCAAAAGCCAGGGAATCATTTTGATCAAACTACCTATATACAGTGCTATCTCTAATATGCGGCGGAAGAGTTAGCTGTAGTTTTAAAAAAAATATTAAATTGCCAAAGGCAATAAAAACCTTTGCTAGATATGCAGAAGGATCCAGGCAGGTTGAGATATCCTTCTGGTTTGCCAAAATAAAACTATTAAAAAGAGTGACCGCGTCAACCTTGTCCCACTTTAAAATAAAGCCATTTGTAATGGCAAAGACTGGTTTTGGTACAATGATAATGTTGTGTTTTTTAGTGTCCCACTAGGACACTGCACACAAAAGCATGGCATGATCATTATGTTCATTAGAAAGTTTTTGAAAATGAACTGGTCTTATACTTGGGGTATCGGGAAAAGATAATATAATCAATCGTGGATGAATAATCTGCTATATAGAAAGCAGGGTAAAATGTCCCCATTGTAAGTTTGATGCATTAAGTATTTTAAGGTGCAACTTCACTAAAATACTGTTTAAAATATTCCCCTGAGTGTCCTGATAAAAATGGGGAATGCAGCAGCGGATCATTATCCCGCAGGGTGGGGAAGGGCCAGGAGAATGATCCCTGATCTCCTGAATAGGGAATGGGGCGGGAGTGTATTCACAAAATCACGTGTGAACCAATGTTTCCTCACCAATCCATCGCTAATGACCCAGGTCAATCACAGAGGACGAGGAACCTCCCTCAGCACTCTATTGATACAGACCACGGGGTGAGGCCTAGCCATCTAAGCTCCACAAGCAAATTACCCACACCATGGGACGTGGCACCCATCCCCCCCCCCCCGCCCCCACACCCTTCGAGGCCACTAGGAGTCAGCTGAGTCTGCAACCAACCTGTATTCAGAGATAGTCACCTCACCGGGCGCACTTGGGGCAGGGGTGTCAACCTTTGCTTAGTCATTTCTTCCCAGAAGGTTCACCATGACAACTCCGATTTCCAAGTCCCTTTCCGTGTTATCGTCCAGTCTAACCTTCCAGAGTCTGCACTCTTCTGCCACTGCCCACTCCAGGAAATCACTCCTCCACTTAACCCGCGTCAGGGATACTCAACATTGACACAAATGTTAACATAAAAACAAATAGACATGTGTATATGCAAAAAATAGATTTTATCAAAATTTATATTGGCAGGGAAAAATTACAATAAACCAAAATGAAACACACAGGGATACAAGACAGATGCTAAGAAAATTAATCAAAATCTCTGTAAGGCCTGTGGCAAGCTTATCCAGAAGTAAGGGATGGAGAAATTTCCTTTCGGATATGGACAGAATATTGTCCTTAAGAGAAGGCAAATTGATATGCATTACCGACACAGTCAACAAAGGACTGAATTCATCTACAGAATGGCAAGCACTGGCTTGTCTAACCTGAAAAATTGGGTCATATTGATATTACCCATACCGTAATTGCCTTCACCACTGTATAGCTAATTTTGTCTAACACCAAAATCATACAAATGTCCAGCACAATGCGTTTATTTTTTGGATGTTAATATTTGCAACTGACCTCATGTTTTAATATCTATACATCTTGTTAAATGTCGATGCATTTAATGTAAATAGGTAACAGATGCTTTTTATTTCATTGTTGTTAAGGTTTTCTCGAATAACCTGTGTAATGTTAATATCACTTGTGTACTAGAACCAGCTCAAACTGTGACAAATCTCTAATTTACAACCACAGGAATTGTTGAAGATTCTGTCTATTTTACTAACTATGGGATATACCCATGTCATTATAAATGGAGCTTCGAATATCCCTTACTTGACTTTACCAGAACCGACTCAAAGATGGCGCTTTGAGAATAGACCTTTTCCGATTTCAATCAGAAACTACCTTTACCTCTTCAAGATGGCGCTCTAAAATAAGTCCTATCTTGATCTCCAAACGCCGGTTCATTTAAATAGATGCAACACACTTCGGGACTAGTTCCTCTATCGAATGACGGGAAAGATTGATGTATCTAACCTCGGAGTAGCTTGACAGGTAAAACTTTGACCTAGAACTTTTAAAACGGATTGAATCCCCGTGTTTTCTCTAAACTAACACCGATCCCTCGTTCGCTTTTTCAGACCGTCCATTAATAGACGTCTGGCTGCACATATCTCTTGGATGTGACCCAATTTACACGGAGTAATTATTTTCTCCCTTTGCACGTTTCAGAAGGTAAGCGTACTAACGAGCGCTACCCTATAACGTATATCACGATTAGAAAGGTGTAGTTTAACGGACCTGGCGCCTATTTTCTTTTTGTGTGCAGAATAACCTTACCTGAGACCCTCCTTAAAACTACAACCGGTGGTCACGACTTTCAGGTATTTCCTCATGAAAACGGACACAGTGCAGGTTTTATTTTTGCACATGTTTCCAAAATCACTTAGAATTGTTTTAATTTTTACAGATTAATATCAACAGTGTGATAGCCGATAAAACCATAAAAGCCAAGACACTGGCTAGTGATTCTCGCCCTTGGGTAGGTTTTTTTAAAACTCCTAATGCTGAAGTTTAAATGTTGGTATTTGCATCATAAACATCGTTTGAGTCCAGGTATTCGAAATAAAACTGACATATAAATCAATTGCATATATTAGAACTACTTAGGGTCGCCAAAATTTCCAACATCTGATTTCTCATTTATTGTTGTCGGATTTCTTAACATTTATTGATTTCTGAAGGCAGCAGTAATGTTGATACAGTCACGAATCGCATGTACTTGAACTGCAAATATACATGTTTTATATTGTGCTAAAGTCCTGTATTAATGTATGTCCTGTAATTTGCAAAAGTATTGTCATAATGTCGTTTTTCTGTGCTTAATGAGTTCACTCATTGTGTGGTTTAGTGTGTATAATGCAATAAGAATGAATGGACTATGGCCTTTTTAGTTGTACTGAAATTGTTTTACTCTATCTTTCACTAGGGAGTTACAATATTTTGTTTCAATTTTGTCCTGATGATGGTCTCATTGAGTTGACTGCAGAGACCGAAACGTCGACTTCTGCTTAATCCGAAAGGAAATTTCTCCATCCCTTACTTCTGGATAAGCTTGCCACAGGCCTTACAGAGATTTTGATTAATTTTCTTAGCATCTGTCTTGTATCCCTGTGTGTTTCATTTTGGTTTATTGTAATTTTTCCCTGCCAATATAAATTTTGATAACATCTATTTTTTGCATATACACATGTCTATTTGTTTTTATGTTAACATTTGTGTCAATGTTGAGTATCGTTATGTCTAGTCAGCTTTAACCATTTGATTTATTTAAATTAAGTTCCTTTAGGATAATTCACTTACCTATATTCAATTCATCCAGAATAAGCAAAGTTGATACTGAAAACAAACTCCTTTGGAGGCCCTCTCACCCATTTGATCATATTTCACCCAGCCCCCAAAGGTTTACTGGGTAGCTCACTTTATTGAACATAACAACGGAGTGAGCAGCTCACTGATGACAGAGGCCTATGTAATGGGGAAGAGGTCGATTGAAGAAATACTCTAACCATTTTCCAGGCGACCCCAGAAGAGAAAGAAACTAGCACTTCACACTTTAATTGCAGAGGATCCTAGAACGGTTCTGTGAACCTCAAAACTTATTTAGTCTTTCAATGGCTATTAATTGCTTTTGACTGACTGCATGGTTTTACTGTTCAAAGGTGCAAAACAAATTCACATTTGTTCTCAGTCCAGTCTTTACAAAGAGATCCGGGTAATGTAATCTTTGTTCTGTTATTACTAGAAGTATAACTCGAAATGGCATCAAATCATTTAGCCCAAATTTGATCAATCAAATCTTAAATTTAATCCACAGCTTTGGTCAATGACTAAAGCTTTGTCCTTTTACTGAGTAGCTCCACCTGTCATGCTCATGTTGCGCTGTGCTCGATCCCGCCGCTCACGCATCAGCTCGACAGACGTCCACCATATCTACGGAGTAGGAACAGCATTAGGAGGCGAGTGGAGCAGACGAGGTGCCTTCCTGCTGCCATCCAGCCGAAGAAGCGCCATAAAGTGACGTTTCATTCCAATCAATGCAAGGGGTCAGATTTGCAAGCCCCTTGTGCCGCTTTTATGCTGTCGTTGCATCACTTTTGTGATGCAGCGGCGGCGGAAAAGATGCGCCATGGTGCGGGGTATTTTCAACGTGACCCATCTCCCAGATGCGTCACGTAGTAAAGCTCTGCGCCAGAAGAGGCGTACCATCGCAGGGGGAGGCGTTCTGGCGCAGGAAGGTCTCCCAAAAGTGGCTGAGTGAAATATACAAGATTTCACTCAGTCACTTTTGGGCCCATGCTGCGTCAAAACCCTGCGCCTGCTTGAAGCGCTTGCGACGCAACTCCAGCAATGCGCCTCGTGACGCATCTGTGCCATTTATGCCCCATGGTGTGCCGCATTGTAAATGTGGCGCATCAAGGGTGGCTGAGCTGGGGCGCACAATTACTGGCGCATCCCTGCCGATGTGCAGGGATGTGCCAGTAATTGTAAATCTGCCCCTAGATGTCTAACAGCTTACCAGGCTGTAGTCATTTGTCTACTGTTGTAAACAGTGCGCAGCAGCCCCTGGGCAAGGATGATGCCTATAAACATGAGATGTTGATTCTATTATGTGAAATAGACCTTGTCAAGTGGCTACCGCAGAGTATCATGCAGGATCTAAATCTATTTAAGGTGTATTCTGAGCCCAAGGAGGCATTGTTTTGTGCCTTTCAATGACTTACCCATCACCATGGATCCAAGATTAACCCGCACCAGGGTCTTATTCTTGGAGCTTTCATTCTAATAAAGAAAACTGCCTCAACTGTTGACCAGCAACGCTGGCTCATTCTAGTGTGGCTAAGTGTTGTGAAGTAGGTACGGACCACAGAGGAAGGTTATAATCTTTTATTGACACTATAATATGGAAAGGCCCACCAGGGACAGGAAGGACAGAGCAGGTGCGGGGACAGAGGATCGAGGAGAAGATGGCCGGGACAGGGGTGACGTCACATAAGTAGGAACACTGGCATTCCAAAATGGAATGCATGACGTAGGGTACATTACACTAACAGATAACTACGGTCCGCGATGAGGACGAATAACGATAGGATACAACATCTCCCTCCTTTACCCCTTAACACACAATTAGTCTTGAACAAAATCTTCATAGCGTTTTGGCATTCTGATTTGCCTTCCACTTCTAGTTTTTACACCTGTCCCCCCCCCAGTGCTGGGACCATGACAGGGGCAATGTCTGGTTCTTCCTCGTGGTGACTCTTGTCAAGGGCGCTGCTTTCAGCCATACTCCCGACATTGGACACGTTGCCCAACTCTTCTTCCATCCTGGAGTACTGGCTACCAGACACGTAATCCCATTCTAGGATGCTATCATCAGCATCTTCCTCTTCTGTTATTTTCCCATTGAGTATGATCTTCTCTTGTCCATGTTTTAACTTGACCACATCGTCTTTGCTTCGCCAGCCCTTTTTTCCTAGGTACACTGCTCCTTTGGTGGATTCTTGTACTTGCACGGAGCCACTGTAGGTTGATTCTCCTTTTGTCACCAAGCTGAGTTTCTTTGCCATAACCCAGTCTCCGCGTTCTATTTCCTTCACCATGGCTTTATTGACTTAGTCAGTGTACTTCTTGGTCTTTTCCTGTTTGAGTACGATTCTCTCTCTGACATGTAGCTCATTGTCTTTTATCTGTTTGGTTTCGCCCCCACTCCTGTACCAATCATTAAATTTTGGCGTAAGCATGTCCCTACACTCTCTTCTTCTCATAAGGTAAAACGGAGTGAATTTGGTTGTTTCATTCGGGGTGTTGTTATATGTGTTTATTTTTCCTCGTATGCTGTCCTTTACATTTAGTTGCGATGCGATGGCCCATTGGATCCCTTCCTTGATAAACGTATTCACTCTCTCAACTTGGCCGTTACTCTTTGGGCTATACAGCGGCGTCTTTTGTTGTTTCATGCCCGCCTTCTTCAGGAACTCCACCATTTGTGCAGATATTAGTTGGGTTCCATGGTCGTAGACTATGATTTTGGGCTGTCCCTCAACAGCGAACATCTTCTTGAAGAACTTGATCACTTTTTCAGTCGTGATTGAGTGTACAAATTTGAAATGCACCCATTTGGAGTAGTAGTCCGTCACAACTATAATGTACTTGTTGTCTTCTGGCAATCTTAGGAACGGGCCAGCAAAATCCACCGCAATTTTTTGCCACGGTCCACTCGGTATCTCCACCATCTGCAGCACACCTCTCCTCATCTTCCAGTGTTTGTCTGCTTTGAGACATGACTCGCATTCGTCGATGAAGTTGTTCACCTCCTGATGTATTCCTGGCCACCAGTAGTGTTTTTTGATGATGTTTTTTGTAGCGTTACTTCCTGGGTGTCCTTTGTGGGCCAATTTTATTATTTTCTGCCTCAGTGCCGCCGGGGCAATGAACTGTTCGCATCTTCTTAGTATGCTGTTTTCTACAGTTAGTTCCTCACTGATCTGCTGATAGCTTTTGAACTGGTTTCTTAAATTCCTTATCGGAGGCCATTTCGACTGCACATACTGCATTACTTTGCTTATTACCCAGTCTTTCTCCATTCCTTCTTTCCATTCACCTTCAGTTATGGACCCATATTCATCTTCCAATGCATCAACCCAGGCCACTACACATTCTATATCGTCCAAGGACTCACACTCAAGGTTTTCCAGAGGCATTCGTGACAGGCAGTCTGCTCTGCTGTTCAGGCCTCCTTTGATGTGCTTTATTCCAAATGTGTACTCCTGGAGCTTAGATAACAGCCTTATGAGTCTGGAGCTTGCATTCCCACTTCCACGACCTTCTCCATCCATCATGTGTACTGACGGCTTGTGGTCAGTAACAATTTCGAACTTCTTTCCCCACAGATAGTTCTTCAGTCTTTGCACTGCCCACACGCATGCTAGTGCCTCACGCTCGATCGGGCTATAGTGCTTCTCCGTGTCGTTTAGTCTTCTTGAAATGAATGCAATGGTGTTTTCTTTGCCTTCCTTCGTCTGGCAAAACACTGCCCCTATGCCTTTCGCGCTGGCATCGACTGTGATTATGTTCTCCAGCTTGGGGTCGTATGCTTTCAGAGCTGGTGCCTTTGATATGTCTTCCTTTATTTTATTGAAAGCTTGCTCCTGCTCCGGCATCCAAACATAACTCGTGTTCTTTCTTAACACCTTCCTCAGAGGTTCCACCTTATCTGCATATCCCTTCACAAATTTTGCGTAGTACTCGCTGAGTCCCAGGAAGGACTTCAGGGTTTCCTTGTCTTTTGGTTCCGGTGCCTCCCGGATCACTTTGACTAGGTCGTCTTTTGGGGTGATTCCCTCTGACGAAAGTACATGACCTAAATATCCTATCTTCCGTCTCATGAATTTACATTTTTCTTTCGACACCGTCATTCTTCTTTTCTTCAGAATGTTTAGTACTCTGCTCAGCACATGTAGGTGTTCTTGCTCTGTTTCAGTGTGTATCAGGATGTCGTCCTGGAACGCTTTCACTCCTTGGATTTCGCCAAACAGTATATCCATCAATTTCTGGAATACCCCTGAGGAGGAGGCCAGCCCAAAGGGTAATCTTATGTATCTGTATGCGCTGAAGGGCGTTATGAACGTGGTAAGGCTTTTGGATTCCTCTTCTAACGTGACCTGATGGTACGCTGGTTTTAGGTCGATAAGGGTGAAGAATTTCGATCCTGCCACCGATTGTAAGATGTCCTGTATCAATGGGAGAGGGTGGCAGTTTACTAGTATGTTTTTATTCAATGACCTTAGGTCCACACATAGCCTTATGTCACCAGTCTTCCTTTTCTTTGAAACTACTATTGCCGACACCCATTCGGATGCATCCGCCTCTTCTATTACGCCTTCGCATAGCTTGACCAATACTTCTTTCAGTTCACTTCTTATGGACAATGGTATTGTCCTCACCTTGTGCTTGATTGACTCTGCACCCTCTTTCAATTTGATTTCGTGTGTAAAACCACGCACACAGCCTATAGAGTCTTTAAAAACCTCACCGTACTTTTCCACTACATCTTCAACTGTTCCTTGGCTTTCCACCATGCATATATTGTTCACTAGCTCTTCTCTTAGGATAATAGGTTCCTTTGCTCCTGGTTGGAGTATCACGCCCAGCTTTGCCAAGTCTTTCCATCCGATTAAGATCTTGCCCTTTACTGCCACGTCAATCTTCGTGTTGATTGTCCTTCCTCTGAATGTGACAGAGTCATTGAAATATCCCTTCATTTCGATGTCCTTTTCCCCAAAAGCCTTGGGATTCAGGTCTGTTTCATTCAACGATATTCCTGGCCATTTTTCCTCGAACATCAGATCTGATATGATTATTATGGGCGACCCAGAATCCGCACAAAATTGTAATTCAATGTCTCCAATTTTTGCTTCGCCAATGGGTCCTTTGATCCTTCCTCCTTTCATGTCTACATACAGAACTATTTTTTCGCACATTTCCTCGTCAAAATCTCCTACAGTATTCACCACCACATTTTCAGTTGTTCTTAGCCTAGTTTTACACAAGGTCGTAAAGTGGCCAAATCTTTTGCATTTAGCACATTTTCTGCCGATTGCTGGGCATGACTTATGATCTGCAAGATGTTCGTGCAAACCGCATCTGAAGCAACTGAAATTTCTTCCTCCTGTTCTCTTATCTCCCCAGCTTTTCTCTTGTCCTTTTTGCTCACTTCTCTTTTTATCTTGTATGTAACACACGCTGGTATGACTATTACTGGTTGACAGTACCTTCGTGGTGACCAATGATCCTTCAATGGCTTTTGCTATGTCTGTTACATCCTGTAGCGTGGGGTTCCTGCACGTCAACAATCTCTCTTGAACCTTCTTTGAGTGACAATAGAATACTACTTGATCTCTTATGTAGGCATCTGTCATTTCATTAAACTCGCAATCTTTTGCTAGCACTCTCGGACATGCTATGTACTCTTCTATAGTTTCACCCTCTTCTTGCTTCCTGAGCGCAAACTTATGCCTTCCCACCAATATGTTGCTCTCCTCATCATACTGTTTCTCAAGTCTCTTTATAGCTTCATCATACTCGTTGAGTGGTATAAATACCCCTGGTGGATTCTCGTACTCAGGCAAACTATCGAACACTTCTTGACCTGTTTTGCCTAACAATCCGAACAAGATAGCTAACTTCCTTTCAGCATCATATTTCTTGCCATCTATGGACACAATATAGTTCTCAAAAGCCCTTAACCATTTTTTCCGCTTCCTCGTGGGTCTCCCAGGTTCCTCTAAGAATAGTGGCGGTACACAGATGTTATTGCTCTGGGCCATGTTCACTTTACTCTTAGTTGAGTTGTCCGGGCGTATTTTCCTTATTCTAGAAATGTGTCTCCTTTTTTATTGTTAATTGTATACTATGACGTTTTCATTCACACTACGTGTAGTAGATTGCTTTTTCCTTCAAAACGCTCCAGCTGCTCTATATTTATTATTGCTTTCCTCCCCTACTTCATTCAAGTATACTTTTGCCAATTTATTACTTTTACACGGCTGTAATTTGGTTAGTTATTTAGTCCAGTAGCTTAATTGTGCATGCACTGGCTTCCGCTGCAAATTGCTAGCTTTATTCACGTACAGTTCGATAAATTCCCGTTCAGTCAGGGAAACTGACAGGATTCCTTTGGGGTTTCTCTAAGATGGCCGCCCCGATGACGTCATTCCCCTTGCACTAATGGGCTTTCTTAACCGGCGTGACGCTGGAGCACTCCCAAGATGCTTCACGCGCTCGTCAATTTCGCCGAGCCCAAGTCAGTTTCGATAGCCGTCAATTACACTCCGACTCACTTACGTCAGTCTTCTTTCGTCTCGAGTGTAGACTACCTTCGTTTTCCCGTCAGCACGTCCGGCTGCTTCCCTTGCTTCTGGTAATGCGCGCAGCACCAACGGTCCAGTGAGCCTCTCCTCCGTTAGACCCTCGTTGCCATTGTTGTGAAGTAGGTACGAACCACAGAGGAAGGTTATAATCTTTTATTGACACTATAATATGGAAAGGCCCACCAGGGACAGGAAGGACCGAGCAGGTGCGGGGACAGAGGATCGGGGAGAAGATGGCCGGGACAGGGGTGACGTCACATAAGTAGGAACACTGGCATTCCAAAATGGAATGCATGACGTAGGGTACATTACACTAACAGATAACTACGGTCCGCGATGAGGACCAATAACGATAGGATACAACACTAAGTTACTGAAGTGGACCCAGACTACTACTTTCAGCATCCCCAATGGCGGGAGAGACAGCAGTCCTTTTCAACACATTGATCGGGTGCATAAAAGTAGCCGCGAAGCACCTTAGTGTGGGATATTTTACATTGTTGCTAGAGCTACTAAAGGGGGCTGACTACTACTCCCAGCATCCCCAGTGGAGGGGGAGACAGCTGCCTTGTTCAATGCGCCGGCGGCTGCATTAAAGGATCTGAAAAGTCCTGCAGCATGGGACATCGGAAGAGATGGTAATTAACCAGACCCATTGAAAGCACAAGGCTGCTTTATTTGGACAGGTATGCAGATCAATATTTTACGGCATATAATTCATAGCCTCGCTAACACAATAATATGTCCTAAATCCCCCCCACCCTTAATCCTTCCCAACAATAAAAACCCTAATCTATTATTCAAATATACCATCAACACCATCCCCTTTCTTTCATCCACTGACCTTCACACATGCGTCAGCCATCGCTCCAGTGTGTTCCCGCTGCCTGCACCTACTCTGCTATGGCCTCAACCCTTTGGGCCTTTCTCAAGCTCCTCAATTCCTGCCACCTGTCCAATCGACGTCTAAGAAATCTCTACAGTAGGACCTCCCGAGCAGCTCCTGGATAAATAAATACATTTCTAAATAATGAGGGGAGGGAGGGTGGGCAACTAAAAATGATTACCCCACCTCAGGATCATAGCGTTAAATGACACAATTGCCTCTTACCGATTAGAACACTACCTAAGCCCCGGCTCGCATACCTCGGCCAATGGCTAACCATCAGTCCGGAATACACCCCCTCTACCCCCCCCCCCCCCAACCCCCGGAAGCTGCCCGGGGTATACATCCTACCAAAGCTACCCCCCTGGAGCCCTCATCGGGCGAGATGGTAAATAACCAGACCCATTAAGTTGAAAACGGCCGCTTTATTGGGACAGGTATGCAGATCAACATTTTACAGCATATAACTCATAGCCTCACTAATACAATAGTATATCTTAAACCCCCCCTTTAATCCTTCCCAACAATAAAGAGCCCAAGCCATTATTCAAATATACCATCCTCAACATCCCCTTTATTTCATCCACTGACCTTCACACATCCCTCAACCATTGCTCCTGTGTGTTTCCTCTTCCTGCACCTACTCTGCAATGCCCCCAACCCTATGGGCCTGTCTCAAGCTCCTCAATTTCTGCCACCAGGAAAAAACCCTGACAAGGCATTTTTCCTGGCCCCCCTCCTCCCAACTCCTGCATCCAGCCCCCCCATATCACATGAACCTTCAGGCCCTTCACTCTTTAATGAAAACGGGGAACAATTGTTTGGGAAGCAATACCGTAATCTGTCGCACAAACAGCTAGCTCCGAATGCCATTGGCGCCATACAAAAATTGACGCCAGAACAGCATAAACCGTATTGACATTAACACCACCTCTGCATAGCTAAGGTTAATGCTAATTTCGCCTTAATGTTTAGTAAATAAAGCTCAAATGACAATTGAACTCCATCCTATCTAAAAAAATTGACAATCTTTTTTTATGTCGGTATGTTCTAACCATCCTACACTATTTATATTACAAAAACGATGCCTTTCCATATTAACTTTGCATCTAGCCCTCTCAATTGCATTGACATTTTTCACACTATGCCAGACTCTCCTGGGGACTAAAGCAGTCAGTAATATTTTCTTCCCTGTCCATGGTTTAACCAGAGATTTTAAATCCTTCTTCATTTCTTTTATTAATTTTATTAAGCCCAAACTAGATAGTTGAATTAAGTCATTTTCACACAAATAAAGCAGCAACACATCCAGGTAATTCTTACCCAGAACCAGATTCGATTACTATGGTAAAAGTTGTCCCCATTTCATACTCCCCCCCCCCCCCTCCTCCCTCCCCCACCATTCTATCTTGACTTTGTCACTGCGAAAACCCAGAGTTTTTTTTACAAAGGGCCTCTTTTCTGCTGGTTTCACTGCTCACTTAATAAAAGAGTGTCCAATTATCCCAATCGAAAAGAATGCCGCTGCCAGACCCACCACACAACCTGGAAAAGAAACGGATATTAGGAGCCAACATGGCTAAGCATTATCAATATTTCTGATGTATCTCAAACAGTAATCTGAGGACTAACGACCTAGTTTTTTACCATCAGCATTGGAAGAACCTAATCTCGCTGCTTCAAATGTAACACCAATTCTGAAGGAATGAGTACCAAAACTACAAGGATTTTCCCCCATGTTAGGAAGAACCTTCCTCCTCACTGCCAGCATCTGCGAGGCTACCAGCTGTGTGCCATTTTGGTGTGTGAATACTAGTCCTGACATGACTCCCCCAGCTGCCTGGAAATTTTGCCAAGCATCTACTGTACATATTATGCCGATCATTTTTGAAAGGGTGGTTCTTGTGCCTTTTCCAGTTTGATCTGTCTTTGAGCGTTCTGAGGAAATTTGAATATTTTCATCTGTAGCTGTCTCATTTTCAACTTTTAGCCCATCTGACTTGCTTCTACCTAATAATTCTAATATCCTAAATGCCCCAAAAATAGCCAACACATGCATAATCTAAACAGTAAATGCACAAACTCTGATTAACATATACAGAAGAGTTTTAACCATGCAAAACAAGATTTTTAGCAAAACAGGCTCCCTAATAAATTGACCTCTCTTCTTTTCTTTAGCCCAACCTTGTAACATGAACTTCCCCATCTTGCAAGCTGAGCATAAAAGCTCACCCTGCAAATTTATCAGCAGTCATTGTAGATGACACCTTTTTAATCTATGTAATGCATAATGAAATGAAGCACATCTTCTCTGCGCAGCCATAATCCTTGTTCACTGTGAGAACCATCCCCAAAAATCCTTCCCAGGCTCATCTATATGCCGATCTAGTACCCGCAGCCAGAGATTTTTCAACTAATTCCAGCATTCTCAGTACTCTAGCTCCCATACTTCTTGTGGCACCTGTGTTTTTTGTATGTATCTCTGCTCCGGGCGCCAAACCTCGGAATCTCTGCCACTGCGAACAAGATAATATGTCTCCTATGTTATTATCCACGCCTTGGGCATGTTTAGCTCTAAGGACAATATTGTACATCAAGCATCCCAGCATAAACCTCTGCAACAGCTTCAACAGATATCTACCTTTGACTTTTTGTCCATCAATAAAATCCACAACTGTCTGATTGTCAATGATAAACATGGCAGTTTTGTTGGCTAGTTTTGTACCCCAAACTGACAAGGTAGAACATTTTTTTAAAAGGTAATGCTTTTCTTTTCAGTGATCCACTTTTTTGGCCACTGTTCGGCACAGCATCTGCCTTCCCAGAATAAGCCAAAGCCAGTTGCACCAGCTGCATCTGAGTATATTTGCGCCATCCAAATGAAATCCAACTCCAAGGACCACATGGTGACTCCTTTGAACCTTTTTAAGAGCATTAACCATACCTTAAACTCCACACTTACTGTTGCAGAAATGTAAATCCTGTGATGTGGTAAAGTGGCACAAGATATTGCAAAAATAGTCGTCTACAGAAAGTTCTTCCTACCCTTTCCACTCGACAAGCGAAGTTCAAATGCCTCAATAAGCATTGGATGTGCTTCAATTTAGGTGACAATTTGCCTTCTTCAAGTAAACCAACTATTTCTTGGACTTTTTCAGACGGCAAACTTGATTCCATCTCGACTGTATCCAATTCAGTGCCTAGAAAAACAGACATGTGGCTGCCCTTCTGTTTTTTCAGGAGCCAGAGGTACACCTAACTCATGTGCCACACATTCAATTTTTTGGAGTGCTCTCCAACAATCTTGTGAACCCGCTATGCCAATAAACTAAAAGTCATCCCAATAATGAGTGATAGTTTGGTGGCCTGTTCTAAAAGTAAAGCACCACTGAAGAAATGTACTAAATGTTTTAAACAATGCAATTTGAGAAAAACGGTATAGGTGAAAGGATAAGCACAAAGAAAAAATATATATATTCGTAATTGTCCACCAATTCACAAAGTCCGTACGCTCAACCTCAAGGGATCTACCGTTAGGAGCCGGTGTCGCCGGTCTGGATCACGTTTGGGAGAATACCCGTTTGAAATAAGGCAAAGAAGAATGTTGAATGTTTTTTAAGAGACGTATAATCGTGATTTGAACTAATTGCTGGGGTATTTTACTCTATACGTATCTCAGTAGAGATTCTACGTTGAAAAGATAGAACACATTTGTGTATCCAGGCCTGAATAGGGTTACATTATTGAAATAAAGAATTTATGGAACTGTTGAACATAAAACTGGCCTCCTCTCTACTGAGTCAAGTGTTTCCTTTTTTGAGATTTTTCACACTTTAATTGGAAGGCCGAAGACAGCTGCTGTACAGTACAGAGATATACAACGACATTGGTTCAGTTATTGTTCTTGGTGCCTTGAAGATGTCTGTTGATGGACGAAACGCGTTGGCTGTATTATGTTCTGTATACTTTATGCTTTTGGATTAATTTGGAAACTTTGATTTTGATGAAACGCTGTTGCCATCATTTGATGAACTTGTCTTTAATAAAGAACTTTGGGAATCAACAACTTTGAACCTATGAAAATTTCTTGAATAATACGACGCTCCTTCATCTGTAATAGTGATTAATGCCCACATGCATCAAGGTACATTGCATTCGCAAACGGTGCGAATCGCAAAATTAGGCCGTTTGCGAATGTAATTTCCTTTTTTGGGATGCATCATGTTTTTTTAATTTTTCGCAATTTAAGGAATCGCAATTATGTTGTGAATTCTTAAATTGCGATTGCATTTAAGAAATCGCAATTCGTGATTTCTTAAATGCAATGCATGAATATTTTTTTTGCGAATTCGCAAATAGGAAGAGGTAAATTACCATGAAGTTGAACTTTCATGGTAATTTTCTAAAACTTTGAAACATGCACAAAAGTGCATTTTTGAAAGTTTCACTTTACACACACACATGCCCTTGGGGCATGTGTGTGTGAAAAATGTTCTTAAAGTTAAATTACAGGGGTGCAGGGGGGGGGGTCCTTGGGACCCCTCCCTGCACCCTTGAAATAGCATTCTCATTTTGCGATTCCTTAATTGCCAATCGCAAAATGAGAATGGCTTCCCATTCATTCTTATGGGCCACTAGGCCCATAGGTATCAATGAGAAGGGATTCCTTAATTGCGATTCGCAAATTGTGAATCGCAATTAAGGAAAATTAAGGAATCGCAAAAAATATTGCGATTTCTTCATGCATAGCATTTTGCGATTTCTTAATTGCGAGTCCTTAATTTTCGCAATTAAGAAATCGCAAAATGTAACAATGATGCATGTGGGGGTAAATGTTTTAAACAGTTTGCAAGAAATGGCACAGCCCATTGGTAGTACTTTGTCTACATAGAATTGGTTTTCAAAATGAATGCCTAACAAAGAGAAATCCAACGGATGAACTGGTAGTAAACAAAAAGCTGATTTTATATCACATTTTGCTAGTTTAGCCTCTGGGCCTACTTCTCTAATCAATGCCATGGCTATATCCACTGACGCAACCAGCACTACAGTATCATCCCTTGCTATAAAATCATTAAACTGACACTCCATCAGGCCATGACAGATGATGAATCATGTGAAACTCTCCTGCTGCCTTCTTAGGTATTACCCCTAAAGGTGAAATCATTAAGTCAGAAAAAGGCCAGTAATTAAAAGGACTTGCCATTCGTCCTTCTGTCATTTCTTTCTTCAGCTTCTGTCTCACAATATGAGGATATTCCTGTGTTGATTTTAAATTATCAGACAACCTGCATGCTCTAGGACCTTGATAACCAAGTCAAACCCATTCCTTAAAAACCCCTTCCAATCTTTTTGCATCTTCACCATTAGGGTAGTATTTTAACCAATGGTTTCATTCTTCAAGCTTAATTGGTGTAAAAGCCGTTGTAAACAGATTAAAATGATCCAGGTCTCCCCCCCCCTGCTTTGACCATTCCCTCCAAAATTTGTCTGCTCCCCAAAGCATTGTAGGATTGCATGTTTTCCCTCACATTTGGAACATTCGTGTTTGTATCTGCATGGGTTACGTGCACAATATCCCCTATTAAAATTCCAGCATGCACCGGAATTGGGATTTTGGCTTCTATTCCATAAGCCCCCCTGCACCCCCTTGGGTAGGTCTGCCAAGATAAGGCTGGTGAGGGGCAGCTGGCCTGCTTGCTGTGTTCATGGTGGGTGGAGGTCTTTGTGGATACATCCACTGAACCCACAATTAATTGTCCACTTCCCCCCACGGTTTCTCAGGAATCAGGGCAATACGTGCACTGAACTCTTAATCGTAATGGAGCCATGCAAACCCCCCGAATTTCATGTGGGCCTTATTAATAGTGTAAATATAGACACTGCCCAGTCAGGGAACTTTTCACAATAGACACTAGCATATATTAAGAATGCTGATGCACAGGAGTCAATTGTTGTACGCACATTCTGCCTTTTTGCTAATTCCCAAGCTTCTTCCCTAAACCCTTCTTTTGATTGTATCTCTCTATGCAGTAACTTAAACACATCCACAAATTCACACTTCCAACTTTCTTCTTTTGTTGTATTGCTCAAATGAACCCCCAATGGCATTGATAATCCCATGTAGGCAAACGTTTTGGACCTTCTGTTGTACACTCCCAATCCTCTTTTAATTTTTCATCTTTGTTCAAAATCAAATGATCGACCCCATCCGAAGCCCCTTTATAACTTTCTTCTTCTCTTGCAACATTTCCTTGGTCTTTCTTACCTGTAGACCCCATTTCATCAGTACTCATGTTTTTATCTGCTAGCTTGGGCCCAAAACCTTTTTTTTTTTTACCTTTCCCTTTACAACACCCCCAATTACCGCACCACTGGCTCTCACCACCTGTCCTCAGGTTGCTGGATGTCTCTGGTGAACCCCGTTTTCTATCGGCTTTGTCTTGTATTCTCTTCGTAATCTGACTTATGTCGATTAAATTAGCTATCTTCTCTTTTTTCTGCAACATATGACTTCGGGAATTTTTGTTAGTATGCCCCCCCGTTCTGCCCCGTCAGATTTTTGTGTTTACATGTTTCCCATCTTGGTATTTTCCCCTCTTCTAATTCATCCATTTCCTCTTCGTAATCTAACTCCCATTCCCATTGCTCCCCATCATCAATAAACAAACTACTCACACCCGGACATTTACCATCAGCCACCATATTGTTTCCAATGCATAACATTTGCACTTTTTGTTGCAGTTGTCTTTTCCCGCGTTGCTGGGATGGTTGCACTAAACCTCCCCCTGTCTTCAGGCCGGCCCACACAGGATGCTCTAGACCCAGCCGGCATTTTTTCACTGTCCTTTTCATTATTTGGCAGCATTCTCTCTCTGTTGTTTCGCGCCAGGATACTCTGGTAGTAATAGAGCGCGTTATAAAACAGCTAAAATAAAATAAAATAAATAAATAAATTGTTCTGTAAGCCGCCAGAAAATGCAGATGCTGTGGCCCTGCGTCCTGTTAATTACCTATCATATCTCGTACATCACCGTGTCATGTTTTAACAGCCTTTCAGAACGTCTTAGTTTTGATTTGATAGATACACTAAATTTTGGTGCCATACTCGGAGTTCCATGGCTGCAGCTACATAACCCTCACATCAACTGGGTTTCTCGCAAGGTCGCATTGAGGCCTCAACAATGTATGTTGCACTGTTACAAAGAAGCTGTGGACTGGGAAACTCCTCGGTGTTGTGCCCTGTGTAATCCTACAGAAGTCCTTCATATTCAGCATTGCCTCCTCACTGGAGTTTCAATTGTAGAATCGACCTAGTGCCTGGCTCAGAAATACCCATAAGTCGCATATATGCCCTAACAGACCTGGAAACGGAGTATCTTCAAAAATATATACACAAAATGTTGGAGAAATGATTTATTAGACACTCTACCTCTCCCGTGTCCTATCCTCTATTTTTTATTCCCAAATGGGAAAGGGGTTAGCGCATCTGTCTGGACTATCATCTCTTAACAAAGTAACAGTTAAAAACAAAAATCTTCTTCCGCCTCTCTCTGTACTGGTGGATCAAGTGAGAGGGACCAAAGTGTTTACCAAGCTGGACCTCAGAGGTGCCTATCACTTGATTAGAGTTTGTGAGGGAGATGAGTGGAAGACAGCATTCCGTAGCAAATTTGGCCTCTACGAATACTGTGTGATGCCTTTTGGGCTTTGTAATGCCCCAGCTGCGTTTCAGTTCTTTGTTAAAAATTTCCTACGTGAATACCTAGACATATTTTTTATAGTTTACATAGACAATATCCTGATTTAGTCCCAGTCTGAAAGAGAACATGTAGTGCACGTTAAAAAGATTCTACAACGACTCAAAGAGAATTTGCTATTTGCTACGTTGGACAAATGCACATTCCATGCATCCCAAGTAGAATTCTTAGGATTGTAATCTCTCAGGAGGGAGTACATATGTACCCAAAGAAAACAGACGCCTTAGTGAATTGGCCTATCCCCATCCCTGTTAGAGAAGCACAGTCCTTTATTGGTTTTGCTAACTTCAACAGAAGGTTCATTGACCATTTCTCGGATATAATTACTCCCATCACTAAGTTGTTACGTAAGGGTAGTACATTTCAGTAGTCCACTGCAGCCGAACAAGCCTTTGTAGACCTCAAAGAATGATTTACTTCAGCCCCAGTGATAAAGCATGCGGATAGCACACAGCCTTATTTCTTAGAAGCAGACGCCTCTTAATATGCCCTGGGAGGGGTGTTATCACAAAGGGATAAGAAGACTAGATGTCTGCATCCTATAGCATACTTCTCAAACGCTTCTACAACTACATTGGGGAATGTGAGTTATTAGCTATCAAACTGGCCTTTCAGGAATGGAGGCATTATTTCTTGGACTCCCCACACACCTTCACCATTTATTCTGATCACAGAAACTTACAATTCTTTAGAGCAGCTAGAGCACTCACATCGAGACAGATTAGGTGGGTTTTATTTTTCAGTGAACACGATTTTATTATCACATATCGTCCTGATGCTCAGCAAGGCAAAGTAGATGCATTGTCTAGACAAGGTAAAGAACATAAGGTTGGCTCTGACACGGTTCTCCCCATCATACCCGCTCAGAAAATCATTGGAATGGGGGACAGAAAAGTTCAAAATTCTGCTGATTTCTCAGAACAATTAACGGCTGCTTACTCGGATATCCCAACACTAGAATGGTTAAGTAACCCTGGAAACAGTATAGACAAAGGTTTATTTTCCCACGAGAATAAATTGTTAGTACCAACAATAGAGTTGCAACACCAAGTTATGCAATGGTGTCATCAAAGTTCCTTGGGAGGACATCCGGGAGGTGAGAAAATCTTGCAGACTTGTCAAAGATGGTTCTGGTGGGAAAAGATAACCAAAGACATACATGAGTTTGCGAACATGGAGGTGTCGCCCTTTTATTTTGCTTATGGGTATCATCCTAGATTCTTACCTTTACACTTGCCACAACCGTTAACAGAAATACCAGTTGTCAAACAAATCATGACACACATATGGGCATATGGGAAATGGCTAAACAAGAATTGCAATATGCAAAAGACTCTATGAAACGACTGGCAGGTAAACATCAACGTCCGGACGCCTTGTATGAGGTTGGAGAGTAAGTCTGGTTGGCCACAAAAAATCTGAGACTAACGGGTCCATGTAAAATACAACCTCGATATATAGGGCCTTATCTGGTGAGGAAAATGATCAATCCTGTTACCCTAAAACTAGACTTACCTGATGACATGCGTGTCCATCCAGTTCTTCACACCTCCTTACTGAAAAAGTATAATCCCTTGTCTAGTCCTGATAAACCTGCCTCCTATAACTGTGGAAGGTGAAGTAGAATTCGCAGTTAAGTGCATTCTAGATTCCTGAAGACACAAAGGCAGATTACAGTATATCTAATAGACTGGTTGGGATACTCCCCAGAGGATAGATCTTGGGAACCAGCAGACCAAGTGCATGCCCCTTTCCTAGTACGCAGATTTTATGCCCTCCATCCTTCGAAACCCCGCCCAATAAATAGACCGTTGGGTGGGAGAACTGTCAGGACTTGCGTGTCATGTGTTATAGCCTGGAATAGGCTATGAAAGGATCGAGTACATGCAAATACTGGGTCGATAACTCCCCCTTGTTTTCGGACCAGGACAAAACATTATGGTCCGAGTCTTTTACTGACAGGAGTCAGTGTTTGTGGTGGATCAGTCTCAAAGCGTTTAAAAACGCGTTGTATCCTCAAAGCCAATGCTTGCCTTACCGTACTGAGCTACGCAACCACACCTGGCTGGCGGCTTCGCGCTTTGGATTCCCTGAGAGACTTGACTGCAGCTGGCGTTCTAGGAACCTGGAAGCCTTTTCGCTGGGAGCCACTGCCTAGTCGAAATCCTTTTCCCTGTGAATCCTGCTTTCCCTGTGTTTGGCTCATCCCGGTGGCAAACACAACCTGTGTTTCTCTCCGCTGACACCCGCTCTGGCATCCCGGGGAGTGTCTCTATATGCACTACACTAAACCGGACATCTTGGCTCTTCGTTTCCCCAAGATGTGACATTTGTTAGTGCTGAAGGGCACTACGTTTACAGCAAAGGTCAATGCCCTGACGAACATCATTGTTTTGTATTTTCAGCATCATTTATTTTGAGACTTCCTAAAGTGAATATTAAGCTTATCTGCTCAGGACCTTTTCTGATTGAAGAGAAGATACTCATATGGATGAAACCCTAGTGGGAGTGACTTGAACTCCTAGGTCCAGTTTTGTCTATATTTGTCTTTGGGAAGGAGTTATGGTGAGTGACCCTACACACCCAAATATACAATTGCACCTTAGTACGGGGAAGTGAGGGCAAATTTGCTGATCCGTCTATTCTGAACTAATAGTTTATATTGCTTCTGTATTACAATTGGGGAATTAAGAACAAACCTCTGCCTTGTTTTGGGAAGTCATTTACCGCTATTTATGAGTTGGTGTGATCCCCTAAAGAATTCTTCCCACTGTCTCCCAGAAGAGAGTCGCCTATGAGTGAGATATATATATATAACTCATAAAGGCACTTACTTCGGAGAGAGTGGGGGACTACTCTTCAATCCTGTGGATTTGGGCATTACAGGTTAGTGGTTATTCTGTAAGTGACACGTCCTCCATGCAAAACTAAGTACGTTACCATAAATGTCTCACTGGGAACCCAAATCCATTTCATGCTTTTTAAGTCCCTTAATGTCTACATGACACTCCTTGCTAAATTCTTTACTATTTTGAAAAACCTCTTCAACAGAGCTTTTATTTATTACCTATATATATATATATATATGATATTTGTGGTGGTCGTGCACTGCCGCTTTAATTGGCGATTATATTTAGGGCTCCCGGTTTTCCGTTTAAACAGATTTTTATATATAAATACAGACGGAAAACGTTTTGGTTTTTGTCTGTATTTATATATAAAAACGGGAAAATACTTATAAAATAAATGATCCTCCTGACTCGGTGCTCCTCTGTAAAATCCGAGTCAGAGGTGCACAGGGGCGGTGCTGCCCTGAAACTGCTCCAGAGAGGGGGGAACTGAGAGCGCCGTGTCTGCAGAGACACTCAACCACCCCTCTCCGCAGTAGATCACGCAGATAATCGTCAGAGCATTGCAAGCAGCCGATGTCCATTAAGAGGTGTGAAAACACCCCAGGACATCGTCTGCAGCTCCAGTAACATTTTGTTTTGTGTTGTGTTGTGTGGGAGGGGGGAGGAGGTGGGGGGGCTGGGGGCCGAAATGCCTTCAACAACTAATAGCACAAAGCTTTTAGGGTTCAGAAGAACTTCACCCTTTGTGTAAACATTATTTTATGTTTAGTACACAGACAAGGCATGTGCACACTGTCACAGCACCAGTCAGTGCAGGCACGAGCAGGGGATCTCTGATGCAGAACTATAAAGATGGACATTCCTTTCCTGTGCTGACAATGGTAATTTTCATCCTCCCCTTAAAAAATGTCATTTTTGGAACCGTACCGATGGTGGGTAACAGAACAACGACCCAGGTTCATTTGACCGATAAATGAAAATGATTGCAGGGCAGCAGCGCAAACAAACATTAATGGGTTTATCATTGGTTTCTCGGTTCTTTGGGTGAGTTGAAACCCGATGTCCCAAAAATCATTAGCAAATGTTTAGGATTGGAGAAGTCTAGTGTATTCTGTTTGTTTCTTTGCTAATATTATGCCTGGTGAGAACGTTTTTATGCCGCTCTGGTGCCTCTCCTCGCCTCAGCCCTCTACCCTTGCTCCCCCCTTCCCATCCCCTCCCCTTCCCTTTCAGCACTCATGTAAACCAAGGAAGAGAACAACAGCACTCCGAAATAGGACACTGCCAGCTTGCGAAGGCCCAAGGAGACAGACCAGGGATACCCGGATCTGCAACCCACAGTACTTTTATTTATTACCTCATACTCCTCCTCTACTTCAGTATGAGATATTTTCAACGAGTACAAAACAACAAACGTTATGGAGGGTCAAGGGGAATATATTTAATGACCTGTCCGCTCACACCCCTATTATCAATACAAAATACAAAACAGAGCGGAACAGGTCCAGGAGATGGTGTGTAACTGAACCAGCAACTTTGAAGCAACAGAAGGCATAAGCGAACCCATGCTGCTGGAAATTTTTGGTAACCACATGGCTGGTTCAAGACCCATCAGACCACCCTTGCGGTGGAGTTAACGTCACGTGGGAATTGCTGATCAAACCAAGCCACATCAAGCCAATCAGTGCCGGTGTGGGAATGGATGTCAGAAATCCAGCCATGATCTATTACCATGGAGTGGACTGAATAATGTGCAGTGCTTAGGTGATTGTGATGAATTAAAATTGGCTACACAGATACTGACGGAACGTGTATGCAGAGATCTATGTGTCAAGGTTTAAAAACACGCCTGGTAGTAAGACTACCTCATGGCGCTGTGCAGATTGGTCGACATGTTTCAGCTTGCGGGGGATTACCCCAGCTTTCTTCAGGACCTTAAGTATAAACTAGCTACTGCAACTATAATTACAAGATGGTATATTAGGTGAAAAAAAAGAGGGTATTACTAATAGATAGATTCATAGATACATATCTACCAGGAACCTCAGTGCTTGAACGTCCACTGGCGGGAAAGAAGCTCGTCTTCTTCCTATCAAGAAACAAAGATAATTGTACAACAACACTAGTTCACGCATACATCACTATTAACGTCCAGAGAGACTGTAAGGAGAACACACCTGCATGAATAATTGACATTCTGCATATATAAAAGCATAATAGCTTAATCACTTAGAGGCATTTCCTCCCAGTGATACTCACCCAGCCTTGTGTGGGTGAAGGCCCCACCTCACCCGGCAGCCGCTCGGGAGTATGAGGCCCCGCTCTGCGGTGTAGAAAGAAGGGAAAAGTGAGAAACTCTACCATGCCCAAGCCAATTGCTCTACACACATAACCCAAAGAACGTATGGAGGAGCCCGTCTGTCAAGGCAACAACCACACACACCATCCTGTATGACACATAGCATGTTTAATATCTAATCTCACATAACAAAGTCTGGATGTTAAAGAGTACAAAGTGCCTTTAGATAGTCTAATGCACAGCTTTCCAAACTGTGTGGCGCGACACGTTACTGTGTCGCGACCCACACATAGGTGTGTCGCGCGATGCGATGGGATGAGTCTGCCGGCCGGCCGAAATGAGGGGAATGCAACTCGACAATCCAGCCAGTGCCATAAATCAGCAGTTCCCAATCTGTCCGCAGCGTCGCCCTGGTGCGCAGTGAAAACTATGCAGGGGCGCCGCAAACGCTGTGGCTTGAGTTTTGTAGACTGGGGTGGGTTGCCTGGTCATCCAGTCCAGTAAAAGGGCTTGCCTAACCATGCATCTACTCACTCTACAATTGTGCAGACTTTCCTTTGTTAGGAGTGCAAGCTTGTGTTAGTTGTCTCTGCCTGCATTCATACCTTCGAATCTGCACGCAGCAAACTTTTTCATCCGTCGGGCTGATTGACAGCGCTCCTTCATACTGCTCCCGTGGTTAGAGAGGCCGACCTCGAGGATGCTGGATGGGACGGATTCAGGAAACATTTGCTCCCAGGAGGAGGAGGGCGCAGGCTACTCCGCACTGTCTGTGCTGTCCCGGAGGGCGAAGGGCAGACTCGTGGACATAGCAACTGGGTCACTTGGTTGGTGATGCACATGCAGCATTCGTTGCACACAGGACATCAGCTTATGCATGTCCATGCGACGTGCTTACGGCCTCATGTTCACTGAGTATTCCAGAATTTGCATGCTACATGCACACAGTTAATGAGTGGGGCTGTCTGTCACGAAATATTGCATGATTTATGTGCTGAACGTGTGCATGGTACATGTTTGAGTGCGAATGTATGCTTGAGATGTGACCTGCAAAACACATGGCTTTGTAGCCATTTCCGTTTTTATAAAAAAACATTGCTCATTCTGTGTGAAAGGCATTTTGTGCATCATCGGGTTCTCTACTCTAGATGTTTGTGTTCTATCTTTACACATGTACGACGTTTTCCAATTGCCCTGATTGCTAATATTCACACTTTTCTTGCATGGTTGGAACATGTGTATGTCTCGTACCTTGAGCATAGAACAGGCCTGCAAACTCTATCATCAACCAACAGGTGCCAGACGTCAATACAAGTTTCCAGGAGAAGGGGGGTGGCAGTATATTTTTGTTACAGACCCTATGTAGACTTTATACAGGGGAGAGTGATGATTTTTTTAGCCGAAAATATTTTATCCTTTTAGACTACGGTTGCTATTATTTGGTCATCCTGTGACTTTGCTCTCCTACGTGCATAAAGTGCACAAAATATGCGCACGCAGTAATCTCTTTGCATAGCCCTGTAACGTGAATACATGTGTTGTGCACACGATAACTCAGTGCCCTAAACATCTGTGTACAGACAGCCTGTGTACGTTACTGTATTCTAGCAGAATACATTCATGGTAATTGGTCACGGAGTGTACAGAAGGTATTTCTGGAATGTGTCTGTACATTGCCAGGGCATATTACCTGTGCTAAGGCTTTTGATATTGTCATGATTGGGCTTCTTTGGGCATCTTTTCAAAAGGGCTGTGAGTGTTTTTAGTAATTTTCAACCTAGCAATTCAAGGAGGCATCAGTAGCAGGGAAGACGAGGGGATAGGAGTGGGTGCAAGATAGCGCCACCCCAAGGATTAGCACCACAGAATTAAAGTAGAGCTAGGACAGCAGCAGTGAGTATCACTTGCCCACCTTTGCAAACACCTGTGCACGAAAGACTCCTGCAGCCCATCCCAATTTTTACTTCAAGGTGCAAGGGTTGTATTACTCCTGTGCTCGGCTTAATTGCCTTAAACGTCCTTTAGTCACCATAAATCTTCAAAATATGTAACATCCTGCAATGCCTTTATAAAGGGGGTTGTGTGTGTGTGGGGGGGGTTGTGTGTGTTTGTGGGGTTGTGTGTGGGTGGGGTTGTGTGTGAGTGTGGGGTTGTGTGTGTGGCAAGATACAAGTGACATCATGGTGCATGACATCGCATGAAGTAACATCACAGCTTGTGACATCACAGGTGGGTTCGGGCTCGCGTTACTGTGTCCCTGAAATTTTTTCCACAAAAAGGTGTGTCACCAACATGAAAAGTTTGGAAAGCTGTGGTCTAATGTAAGGAATTTATTCCGTTATGTAGACTATGAAATACTGTACAACCCAAATCAGAGGAAAGACATTGGTAAGAGGACTACTTGACTGTCAGAGAATGTTAAAGAGCAGGGTCCCTTCTTGTAGAAAAACGTATCAAGACTAAGGACCCATCCAAACCAACTCTAATGGTGTGTAGTCAGCAACATTCTGACTGATATTGCCAAAACTAACGAGACTGCTGAAAAGGGCTGAGTCCAAATAGCCACTTACCTGTCCGTCGGTGC
This sequence comes from Lissotriton vulgaris, assembly GCF_964263255.1. Lineage (NCBI taxonomy): Eukaryota > Metazoa > Chordata > Amphibia > Caudata > Salamandridae > Lissotriton > Lissotriton vulgaris. The sequence goes on from NC_141699.1 coordinate 511,519,679, forward strand.
CCCTGGTGGTTAGCCGAGCGGCAGTGGAGGTGAATGTGGATCCACCCTTCAGGCTTAAGTACCCGCTGGTAGTTAGACAACGAGATAAAAGGGGGCGTTCACTGTACCGAATTCACGGAGCAAACGCGGAAGCAGACACTGCAATGTCGCGCATGCGCACTGATTAGGACCATCCCGATGTAGATTTAGACACAGTTCGTTATTTTTTAAGAAAGAAGTTCATATGATACAACGCTGATGTCAATATTATATTGTATAGTGCGCCTGCTACTAGAATGGTACCTATATTCGAGATAGTAGTTGCCTCTGAGCTCGCGCGCATAAGCAAAAACGGGAGACACTGATCCCATGAGCATGCGCCCGACGTAAGGCGCTTTACTCGAGCTTGAAGGACACAGCAAAAAAGTGTGTTGGCGAAAACGAGTCACCAATCACCTAAAAAACAGGTGGTCTTGTTACAGCATAAAAACTAAAAGATGCTGTTCACTCTCGTCGTGGCAATGTCTACATTGTGTCCAGAATAAGTATGTTTATTTCACTCATGCACATTCTGCTGAGATTTTCTAAACCCCACTGGAGTACATATGGAGAGAAAAGTGCAGATTATCCCAGAATAGGTTCATTTTTAGTCTAGTAGGCGTGTGGACCAATCGAGAGTCACTCAGTGATGGAGCGTCTCTCAACCTCATGAGGAGTTATATATTTATAAACAGTAGATATCAAAGATAATGCACATATGCAAGGTACTGTGGACATTATTAAAGTGTCTTAAAGGAGGGATAGCGGCTGTGACCGGGCAGACTGGGGCAACACACACAATTAATTTGGGTGAGCTATAAGGTGCAAATAAAATTTGTTCGCAACCAAATTACATAGACCCGCAACTAAAAAGTTGCTCTAAATACAAAACAACAAACGTTATGGAGGGTCAAGGGGAATATATTTAATGACCTGTCCGCTCACACCCCTATTATCAATACAAAATACAAAACAGAGCGGAACAGGTCCAGGAGATGGTGTGTAACTGAACCAGCAACTTTGAAGCAACAGAATGCATAAGCGAACCCATGCTGCTGGAAATTATTGGTAACCACATGGCTGGTTCAAGACCCATCAGACCACCCTTGCGGTGGAGTTAACGTCACGTGGGAATTGCTGATCAAACCAAGCCACATCAAGCCAATCAGTGCCGGTGTGGGAATGGATGTCAGAAATCCAGCCATGATCTATTACCATGGAGTGGACTGAATAATGTGCAGTGCTTAGGTGATTGTGATGAATTAAAATTGGCTACACAGATACTGACGGAACGTGTATGCAGAGATCTATGTGTCAAGGTTTAAAAACACGCCTGGTAGTAAGACTACCTCATGGCGCTGTGCAGATTGGTCGACATGTTTCAGCTTGCGGGGGATTACCCCAGCTTTCTTCAGGACCTTAAGTATAAACTAGCTACTGCAACTATAATTACAAGATGGTATATTAGGTGAAAAAAAAGAGGGTATTACTAATAGATAGATTCATAGATACATATCTACCAGGAACCTCAGTGCTTGAACGTCCACTGGCGGGAAAGAAGCTCGTCTTCTTCCTATCAAGAAACAAAGATAATTGTACAACAACACTAGTTCACGCATACATCACTATTAACGTCCAGAGAGACTGTAAGGAGAACACACCTGCATGAATAATTGACATTCTGCATATATAAAAGCATAATAGCTTAATCACTTAGAGGCATTTCCTCCCAGTGATACTCACCCAGCCTTGTGTGGGTGAAGGCCCCACCTCACCCGGCAACCGCTCGGGTGTATGAGGCCCCGCTCTGCGGTGTAGAAAGAAGGGAACAGTGAGAAACTCTACCATGCCCAAGCCAATTGCTCTACACACATAACCCAAAGAACGTATGGAGGAGCCCGTCTGTCAAGGCAACAACCACACACACCATCCTGTATGACACATAGCATGTTTAATATCTAATCTCACATAACAAAGTCTGGATGTTAAAGAGTACAAAGTGCCTTTAGATAGTCTAATGTAAGGAATTTATTCCGTTATGTAGACTATGAAATACTGTACAACCCAAATCAGAGGAAAGACATTGGTAAGAGGACTACTTGACTGTCAGTGAATGTTAAAGAGCAGGGTCCCTTCTTGTAGAAAAACGTATCAAGACTAAGGACCCATCCAAACCAACTCTAATGGTGTGTAGTCAGCAACATTCTGACTGATATTGCCAAAACTAACGAGACTGCTGAAAAGGGCTGAGTCCAAATAGCCACTCACCTGTCCGTCGGTGCCCCTGGTCGTTAGCCGAGCGGCAGTGGAGGTGAATGTGGATCCACCCTTCAGGCTTAAGTACCCGCCGGTAGTTAGACAACGAGATAAAAGGGGGCGTTCACTGTACCGAATTCACGGAGCAAACGCGGAAGCAGACACTGCTATGTCGCGCATGCGCACTGATTAGGACCATCCCGATGTAGATTTAGACACTAACGACCAGGGGCACCGACGGACAGATATTAAACATGCTATGTGTCATACAGGATGGTGTGTGTGGTTGTTGCCTTGACAGACGGGCTCCTCCATACGTTCTTTGGGTTATGTGTGTAGAGCAATTGGCTTGGGCATGGTAGAGTTTCTCACTGTTCCCTTCTTACTACACCGCAGAGCGGGGCCTCATACTCCCGAGCGGTTGCCGGGTGAGGTGGGGCCTTCACCCACACAAGGCTGGGTGAGTATCACTGGGAGGAAATGCCTCTAAGTGATTAAGCTATTATGCTTTTATATATGCAGAATGTCAATTATTCATGCAGGTGTGTTCTCCTTACAGTCTCTCTGGACGTTAATAGTGATGTATGCGTGAACTAGTGTTGTTGTACAATTATCTTTGTTTCTTGATAGGAAGAAGACGAGCTTCTTTCCCGCCAGTGGACGTTCAAGCACTGAGGTTCCTGGTAGATATGTATCTATGAATCTATCTATTAGTAATACCCTCTTTTTTTTCACCTAATATACCATCTTGTAATTATAGTTGCAGTAGCTAGTTTATACTTAAGGTCCTGAAGAAAGCTGGGGTAATCCCCCGCAAGCTGAAACATGTCGACCAATCTGCACAGCGCCATGAGGTAGTCTTACTACCAGGCGTGTTTTTAAACCTTGACACATAGATCTCTGCATACACGTTCCGTCAGTATCTGTGTAGCCAATTTTAATTCATCACAATCACCTAAGCACTGCACATTATTCAGTCCACTCCATGGTAATAGATCATGGCTGGATTTCTGACATCCATTCCCACACCGGCACTGATTGGCTTGATGTGGCTTAGTTTGATCAGCAATTCCCACGTGACGTTAACTCCACCGCAAGGGTGGTCTGATGGGTCTTGAACCAGCCATGTGGTTACCAATAATTTCCAGCAGCATGGGTTCGCTTATGCATTCTGTTGCTTCAAAGTTACTGGTTCAGTTACACACCCTCTCCTGGACCTGTTCCGCTCTGTTTTGTATTTTATATTTTCAACGAGTGCCATGCTTTTTACATCTGAAGAACAAGTTATAGTTGGTAGGTTTCTTTCATTAGTCATCCCCTGTTCTTCATGAAAGGCTTTCTTTAATGGGTATTTAAATATGGGCATGTTTGTTTTAATATTATTCCTTGTAGATGATACAACTAGTTTTTTAACTGCCCCTTGTTTATATTTTTATATTGTAACACTCTCTGGGGGCTGACTCTACAAGATGTCTTGCAACATTCTTTGTTTGACTGGAATCCCCCAGGCCTGCCTTTCACTGAAAATGCATGTTTTGAGAAGCGCGCGTGCTTGCACGACCCCTCCCTCCTCTCGCTGACGACCAATTGAAAATCTCTCCATCAATAGTGCGACAACCACCTCCTAAAAAGAAGAGGGAGCTGATAAAGTAATTGGTGCATACTGGGGGCAAATCAGTGTGGCCTGATCTGGTCTCATCTTCCCAGTCCATAAGTGCCAAGGTTTACAAGCATTTGCAATGCAATAGGTCTCGCATTTGTTGGAGTTTGAGCTATTGGCATTGTAAATGGCATTTTATTTTCTTTCAGTGGAGTGATGGCAATTTTTTTTGTTTCAGTGGAGTGATTATTTAAAGAAAAAAGTGCACACTATATATGCCATATTATAAGCTTGTATTGCAACTGTATAGTAAAGTTATGGCTATGTTAAAATAAAGGGGTGCGAATGGATGAATGAAAATACAAAAATAGATCTTAAAATGGAAGATAGAATGTGTAGCAGGTGACAGGGACTACCTATTGTTTAATAAAAATACATGTCGAAAAAGCACCTACATAGAATGTGAAACCTGCGAACTTCAGGAAAGTGGTTGGCACCAATGTGGTGACAGACACATAGGGGTTCATGTTTCAGTATATATACATACAAATACACCATGAGATGGTGTCCCTTATGTTCTAATTTACCATTTGAAGATGGTTAGACAGCCAGATTGGAGGGCTAAATCGAAACAAAAACTGTAAAGAGTGTGCCACTAAACATTTTCTTCTTTTTTGAACACGGGAGCAGCCCCATATCAAATTTAAAATAAAGCAGGATGTGGGAGAAAGAATGAAGGGGCAGAGTGAAGAGTAAGGTCACATTGCTGAGCAGCAGGAGTAGCAAAATAGGAGCTGACTTTGCTGCATGTAAAAACAAGTAATTGTTGCAAGAGACGTAATTTGGGGTATTTTGTGTAACAAGTGAAACGCAAAATTCCCGATATAACATACATTTCATCACAGTAATTTTAATTTCGCCCAGGCCGAGCAAGTCTGCATCCTGGCAGGTTCACAACGGGCGTACCAAATAACCAAGCCATCACGCAGTAATACACAGGCCCTTAAGTGGAAAGACATTCTCCAACACAGACACATAAATCTCTGCAATCAAAGTCTTATGTGACATTATATTGTGTTAGATAGAATTCCATAGAGCCTAGTACCCTTGATGAGGCATGGTAGCCCTTTTGTGAGAATGAGTAAGAAAGTGATGCGTTGAGGTAGGTTGAAATAGAGTGAAAGGGGTTTTAAAGTGGCTTGTGTGTAAAAAGTACTGTTGTTGTGCGTGAGGTCCCCAGCGGTCCAGCCCCAAGCTCCGATCAAGTCATGGTGAACTTGTAGCTACACACCAATGCATGGGGCGAAGTGGAGTAAGAGATACTGCCACAATTTGTGTGCACTTACCATTGTTATGTGTGCAGTTAATCAGTGCAAGAAGTGGAGGTACTAGCCAAAAGTACCTTCTGAGAAGTGCCAGTACCCTCTGTTATTGCACCCTTGTTACGAAGTGAAGGCACGCTCTCTTTCAAATAAAAGCAGTGCGGGTACTGAGTGCCTGCGGTGTGCCGCTCGCATAGAGGTTTTTGCATCTTTGAACTTTGTCCGGCGCTGCAGGAGCAGCTTACTTGCTTTCCAGCCCTTTCCAGGCTCTACAGTCACCAGCGTGAGGAGCCGTGTGTGAGCGAGGCCGCAGAGGAGGTGAGAGGTGCGGCCCCGGGACTGCGAGGACCAGCAAGCAACACCAACAGCTGGACCTCTTCCCGAGTGAGCCGCGCCCCCTCCCAGTGCCACGCCCCCTCTGACTCAATAGCTACTAAAGAGAGAGCACACCACGCAACGCGGGACGCACGCGGGTCGCAGCCCGGGGGAAGCCCGGGCTAAGGGCGGGCCCGTTGTTGCCCGTTAGTGCCCGGTAGAGACCGGACCGGGCCACCCCCCTTTCATTCCGGAAACCTCAGCCAGTAGACCACAATCATGCCGCCAAAAACCAGGAGTACTACAAAGACCAAATCCAAGAACGCCCAGGAGGTAGCACAAATAACTGGGCCTATTGACTTATTCATTTCACGAACACACGAGGTAATCAATCAGAGCATCTCCCTTCTCGAAAAGAGAGTGTCACTGGACCTCATGAATGTGAAACGATCGTCCCTAGGTACCTTAGCAACCGCCACTTCCCCCATTCACCTTGACTCCCAAAATTGTTCCCTTCCCGTGACCGTGCCTGCTCCCGACATTAATACAGTTCCATCTATAGTAGATCTTTCCGTAACACAGTCTGAGTCTGACCTATCATTAACTTCAGACAATCTAGAGGCAACCCCTGATTTGGCGGCCTGTGAAACTCAGGAAGAATCCCAGACCAACTCAAATTTGCACCTCCGAGGAGAAAGGGAAGGAGCCATCCCTAAACTAGGCAGCACAAAACCCATTGATAATGTAGCAGCTACGGCTCCTTGTTCAGGTCATGTCATAGTCCTCCTAAACCTCACAACACAATCCCTGCAACAAAATACACTACTCCCTCCTGTAGCTAACTTCCCTCCTTCTACAATCCCCAATGAGGCTACTGACAACCTCTGCAGAACATGCAAAGTTACCTCACAAGTTTTAACCACAACAAAAGACCTTCTGTTCCAGTATCTGAAACCTATCCAACTCAGCATCAGAAACCTGGAAGCTCAGCTGACCATACTTTCTGCAACACTTCTTGATACCAATACACGCATAGAAATAAAGGGCCAGCGAAATGCCCCGCAGTCTTCCAAAACTTATCCTCAACCACAACCACCCAAAGTAACAAAACGATCAAATCCGACCACCCTACCCCCCAAAAACCAAAAACAAAATACTACGAACCAAAATTCACAAAATACAACGCCCCGACCGCAGCAGAGTAAAACCACCGTGGTACCGAACCAACAAACACCTAATACAGGCTCGGCTACCCTAGTTACTCCAGGACTCGCGACAAATAATCCTAGCAAACCTCACTCTATAAAAAAGCCAACACCTCTCCCACCAAAGTCAGCGGTCCCCCAGCCTTCTCCCAAAAATATCCCCAAAAAAACACCAGCATCCAGACGCCCAGCTCACCTGCCCCCAGAAGCCACCCCATATACAATAGTACTTACCGGTGTACCAGAACTAACCGACGACACACCTGAAACTGCGTGGTCACTTAAAAACAAGGTCATGCAATGGCTAAGCATTTACAGGCCACTAGAATCCCATCAATCGGGAGGGATCTCCACAGTCCGCAGGGTAGTATGGGTAGGCAAAACAACAAAAACGACCCGCGGAGACTGCATTATAGTAACATGCAGAGACCCCTCCACAGTGGATTATATCTGCGCTTGGCCCTCGCTGGAAAAAAAGGGGGGAATTGATGCTCGGCATCTCTCTTTCTTTTATCTTCCAGCGAGACAACATCGCTATACCCCATCCTGGAACTGGCACCAGACCCCTAAAGAACCATGGAAGCAGATGGAGTATACCTACAACCACGGAAGCAGAAATGCCCCGAGAGATTGGCCAAGGCAATACTGGCAAGATAGGCCCCTCCAATCATACGAAGGCTGGCAGGGCTTTCCAACGCAAAACCGCTTCGACTGCCTTGAGATGGTCGATTGACCATTCAGGGTTGAACCTAGGAATACAAACACCATTATCACACCACAACAAATAAATCCAATCCAGCAGCGAGTACCCTCGGAGCCTATTCCCTGCAACTAAAAAAACCTATTCCCGGAAACTTTAATTGTCTCCCCTAGCACTTTTAACAATGTTATCCACACAACCTCCCCAGATCCAGACGGAATCACCATTGGCTCACACCACCAGCAAATCATAATTCTTAAAGCTTCTTCTAACCCCCCACAGGTCCAAATACACCAACCGACAGAAACCCAGACTGCGAATACCTCGTTAGTTACACCTCACTCCTCTACAGACCCCACAAACCTGAGTTTCTCCACTGCATACTGGAACATTGCAGGCTTGTCCTCAAAAATAACACTGGGGTTATGGCTCGACACAGCCAGGGAACATCAGATACTGTGCCTTCAAGAAACATGGTGCACAATCCCATTACACCTTGCGGGATATAAAACTCTCTTCACCCCAGCAGTGCAGGGAAATATGGGCAGACCAAAGGGGGGGCTCACGACTTATGTTGCTAATACCCTCCCCCTCAGAGTGAAATTACTAAAGGAGTCCCCAACATTCCAAATTATGCAAATTATGCAGATAACATCATCCAAAGATAATAACTATATTTTCATAAATTACTACAACAACTCTGGTACCTCGGACTGCTGGTCAAACCTAGAAGAGATCGCCACATTTCTATCTTCGTTTCAAAACGATAACAATACATCTACAACTCATATTATCTGGGGTGGCGATTTCAACTTCCCTTTGTGCCCAAACCACAAAAACGGAAACTGTGGACTCCAAAACGAACTTGGTAACCCTATACCCCACTTCGCCCACTCGATATGTGGAAACAAACTTAACGACATCCTATTTTCCTTAGACATGGACTACATGAATGAATTGGTTGACCCGCAGCAGGATTTTGTACCTACTTTCCATGGGCGAGGCTACTCTACAACCATAAACTACATAATAGCCTCACATTCACTCAAAGGGCAACTAGCGAACTTTGAAATTGGGTCAAATCCAACAAGTGACCACTACCCGCTCAGTATAAAAATCAACATCAAACGGGCAAGAGTTCACCCTGTAAAGTCGAGCTCCCTTAACCAGCAAACACTGTCCATGAACAAACTGAATGGGTATACAGTTAAATGGGCCAAGATCGACCCGGAAGAGGTGACACAGAGGGTCCTTGAAAAAACTGAACAATGGCTATCCAAATGCATGTCTCTGGAGGCACCACCCCAAATAATCGTCAGTTGTTTCCAAGGTATCCAGGAAACAATAAGGGATGAGCTATTTGTCAACTTAAAAAACAAGATTAAGTCCCCTACCACGAGATGGTTCGACACCGCTTGTCGGAAGGCACTTTCATCTCTTAAAGAAGCCCTGCTTAAACCTACGAGAGACCCCCAGGAAATCTCTTACCTGAGAAAAATATACAACTCTGCCAGGCAAGACCGCAAAAAACAAATTAAACAAGATCTTTGGCTACGATTACACGATAGTGCCCGAAGAAAAGACAGCACCTCATTCTGGCAAGTCATAAGATCTCCTTTCTTGGCCAATAGCACAGAAACCGAACATCTTGATGTGGCAATAACCGAGGAAGACTGGGTTTCCCACTTTGCAAAAATCTTTGGAACACCCTCAGACTCCGCAGTAGATAATCCAACACACGAGGTCCAGCCAACGAGAAACAACACCTCTCCGATTAAGATATACTTCCATCTTAACGAAATTACAAAAGCAATCAGGGATTCTAAAACTGGCAAGGCCCCTGGCCCTGACGGTGTTCCAATGGACGTGTTCCTCCATGATGTAGACTTTTGGTCACAGATAATCACCCGGGTCATGTCAGCAGTAACTTCTGTCGGCCTTTTCCATTCATGGTCAACTTCAATCCTCTTACCCATTTTCAAAAAAGGCGACCGCAACGATCCCGCTTGCTACAGACCAATCTCCCTTCTGGACTCCATGGGTAAGATTGCAGGTCGAGTACTCCTGGACCGATTACAATCTTGGGCCCGGGAGAATAACATCATAACCGACCTGCAATATGGATTCCAGAAGGGGCTCGGGACCGTGGAGCAGGCCCTAAATCTTGTTCTCCTGGCTGGTAAATACGTTCACGCCAAAGGAGGTAACATCTTCCTCGTCTATGTCGACCTAAGCGCGGCATTTGACTGCGTCCAGCATGCGAAACTCTGGCAAACACTAAGCGACCTTGGTGTGGATCCCCCGATAATAACCTTCCTACGAGAACTCTACTCCAACGCTGTAGGCCGAGTAAGATTCGGTACCAGCGGCGAACTGTCCCGTCCATTCCAAATAATGAAGGGAGTAAGACAGGGATGTGTACTGGCTCCCTTCCTGTTCAACCTTTATACAAACGGGCTTGAACAGGCTATGCTGGAAGGGAGTCAGGACCTACCCCAGATAAATCATCGCCCGATACCCACACTGTTGTATGCTGACGATTCAGTCATTTTAGCACGGACTTTAAACCAACTCCAAATACAAATCAACAAATATGCAGCATTCATGGACTCACTTGGTCTCAAAATAAACATCAAGAAAACTTTCACAATGCATATCGGTCCCAGGATCAAAAACCCCAAACCAATAATGGTTGATAACAACAAACTGGAAAAAACCCCAGTCTACCCATACCTGGGAATCCTAGTGGACGATGCAATGAATTGGCGAAAGGCAATTGAAGCCAGGAATCTCCACTTTCGTCGTGCAACATCGGCACTAACCTCTTTCTCGAGGAAATTGGGGAAACCAGCGCCACCTGAACTCCTGACTATATACTATGCAAAATGCCATAGTGTGGCCACCTATGGAGCTGGAATCTGGGGTCATGGACGTATCGACCAGCTACAGGTCACTGAAAATGCTTTTATAAAATACATCTTAGCCCTACCTCAAAGTTCCCCGATACTAGCTTCACACCGGGAGCTCGGCATGGAATACATCATTGACACCGTCCGATGCCAGCCTATCCTACTGTGGCATCGAATATGGTGCAACCCCGAATGTCACCTGACTCGCTCCCTCATTACTGACTGTTTAGCCCTGACAAAATGGCGAAAAATCCCGTGGCTAACCTATATATGTAACTTCTTTAATGACCTGGATCGCGAGTCCTATTTTGAAGAACCTCCTTCAGTGGAAGACATCTCCAGGAAACAGTTAAAGTCAATGTGTATGGGCCATTTGAGGGATCTACGGAACCAGGCAGAAATCACAAAACCACTAAACGAAAAAATTTGTGCCCAACAGTCTGGAAAATGCATGGAGCCCTATCTGACGTACTTTTTATCTAATCATGAAAAGTTTTTATTAACAAGACTACGCTTTAACATCTTTTTCCGTTTAGTTTCATTTCTGGAAACGCATAACTGGCCGCGCAACTTGATGAACTGTCCCTGTGACGGAACCTCCCCACAATCTACGATCCACGTTGTCCTATTTTGCAAATACTATAAACTACCAAGGAAAACGTGGATTATCCCGATTCTCCGAACCAGTGGATACAGACAATGCTATCCTGCATTTCTTTACCTGCAATCTCTAAAATCGTTACATGAAGCTAAACTCATAGTGACTTTTCTTAAAGCAGTCTTAACAATACGTCGTAATGTTTCTAGTTAAACCAGAACTGTATAGTACTGTAAAACCTATTTTTCTACCTAATTATCTTTTTTATTCGACTTATTTTATCTCACTCATGTGTTCATAATCTTTAGTATGTACTTTTTATGATTATTCAAACTGATAATCGAATAAAAGTTGATGAAACTGAAACTGAGTGCCTGTGAGCACCGGCCCATTTAAAGCACTGCAGACAATTCCTTCATGGTGTGGGTTTTCCCAGCAGCTTGTGGGCGGAAAATGGTGAAGTGTATGAGGTTTAGAAGGATGTTCAAAACGTTCCCCAGCGAGCATACCTCCCACGCACACACAACAAATACACGCACATGCACAACAAAACACACAAACACCACATGGACCTACATGCACACACAAACACATTACTGCAAATAAGGTGTGTTCTGACATATCTTCAGCTTTGTACAAATATCTACGTACATAGCAAATGCACAGATACACTTGTCTGCGTGTGCTCACACACACGCACTTTCATAGCTGCACGCACACACAGATCTAGAGTGTGCTGCAGACTGGATTCGAGACAGCCAGTGTCTTGGGACAGTGCTTTGTGCCTTTGCTATTCTTAGACACCTCTGGAGACAGTCCCTGGCCCGGTGCTCCGTGCAACAGATCAATCACGACTCTCCAGACACACATATTTTGTCTGCTGCGACCCGGAAGAGGATGGGGGAGGGGCAAGAAAAGGGAAGACGAATGGAAGGAGAAAGGGAAGATTGTTAGAAATCGGAGAGGCAGGAGAGGAGGCGACGGAGAGATCATGAGAAGGGAAGTGGAAGGGGGGAGCGAAGTAGACGAAAAGGGAGAGAAAGAAAGTGGATGATGGAAAAGGAAAGACAGAGGTACAAGGTACCATGAAAAAAGAGAGCGCGAGTGAGAGGCGGAAAATATGAACGAGCTGAGGAAAAAGTAGGATAAAGACTAGCTACGTAGAGAGCGGATGGACTTTACATGGGCGTGGGGGCGTGAAGAAACTTGTAGAGGCTACAGGCGAAGAGGGAATAGGAAAGGGCATGGAGAAATAAAACAAGGAATGCAGGATTCTTGCAAATGCAACTCGTAGTGCGCGCGTACCACAGAGGAGTGGGGGAGGGAGCCCGGCAGCGAGGTGAACGCCCGCTGCTGCGCGTGCTACCCACCGTTGGGAATGGGTGTTACAACGGCGGGACATGCGCCCTCCTTTGCCCAATCGCGTGCCTTTTTTTATTTTAAAAAAAAATACGAAAAGCCAATGCCTGACGGCGAAAGCTGATCACACGCATGAGTGTGTGGTCAGCTTTCAAAACCCAATACAAAAGGGCTATCGCTGCGCGACAGTGCTATGCACTACAACGCAGGCGCGAGCCCATAAAATATGAAGAATATCGTAACACTGGCCCAACTTGGGATAACTAAAATACTTGATCAACTCGAAACAGCGATGTCGAATGCTTTGGATCTGTTACAAAGATAGATCACAACTCTTTCTACACAAGTGCAAATGCATGGTGAAGTCTTGACAGGAGGTACAGATAACATGGCAAAGGTGGGCCTCACAGAAGAACATAGCATGAGAGCGCAATTGAGGCCACCACAGATCGAATCACAGAGTTCTCTTGGATGCCCATTGGAATGCAGCCTAATATCAGGCATGCTACTAATAATACCAGGATAAAGGCTTGCCATGAGCCATGTAATTTCTCAAGGAGAGCAGCCATTTGTCAGCTAAACGTGTGCAGCGAAGCCTACGTAGCTGCCTGACAAATATCCTGCAAGGGAACGTCGCGTCCCAAGGCAGTAGTGGCTGCCGTCACCCTGGTAGAATGGGCACTTAGCCCCACAGGAGGCTCCTTCTTAGCCAATGAGTAACATGCTTTGATGCACAGAACGACCGATCGAGAGTTGGTCTGTTTGTGCACGGCTCGACCTTTTTTGGCACCCACGTAGCCAACAAAGAGCTGGTCATCCACCCGGAACTGTTGTGTGCGCTTCAGATAGAACAAGAGCGCATGTTTTGGGTCCAGACGGTGGAGTCTCTCTTCCTCTTTTGAAGGATGCAGAGGTGGAAAGAAGGTGGGCAAAGTGATGGTCTGCCAGAAGTGGAAGGGCGTGACAACCTTTGGCAGGAAAGAAGGACGGGTCCTTAAAAACACCTTGTCCGGATGAACAGAAAGGAAAGGAGGTTTGGAAGAAAGAGCCTGGAGCTCACTCACTCTTCTGGCAGAGGTGATATCTACCAGGAAAGCCGTCTTGAGAGTGAGAAGACTCAAAGAACAGTTATGAAGGGGCTCAAAGAGAACGCACATCAGATACGTCAAGACAAGGTTTAAGACCCATTGAGGCATTATGAATGGCATGGGAGGAAACGTGCGCGTAATGCCTTTCAGGAAAAGGTTAACAACTGGGGACTTAAAAAGAGAAGGCTGATCTGGAAGCTGTAGAAAGGCAGAGATGGCCGAAAGATAACCTTTGATAGTGCTCAGAGCAGAGCCCTGCTGGACCAAAGAAAGAAGGAACAGAAGAACCTCGGAAAGAGGGGCAGAAAGGGGACCCACAGCCTTCGCTGTGCACCATGCCACAAATTTGTTCCACCTGCAGGCGTATACCTTTTTAGTAGATGAATGCCTGGCTGCCAGAATGACATCACAGACTTCGGGAGGAAGATTGAAAGCTGTCAACTGTCGCCGCTCAAGCTCCACGCATGGAGTTGGAGGCTGGATAGGTTCTGGTGGAGAACCATCCCTTGCTGCTGTGACAGAAGATTCTCGCGAAGAGGCAGTCAGATTGGGGGATCGATCGCCATGTTGAGTAGCTCGGGATACCAGTATCTTTGTGCCCAATCCGGAGCCACAAGAATGACTTGGGCCCGGTCTCACCGAATCCTCTTCAGCAGTCTGGGCAGAAGTGGTATTGGCGAAAAGGCATACAACAGACTGCAACTCCACTCGCGATGAAAAGCGTCGCCGAGCGAGTGCCGCCTTGGAAATTCCAACGGGCAGAACTGATGACATTGCGCGTTCTCTTCGGTGGCGAATAGATCTAACCAAGGCTCTCTCCACTGCAGAAAGAGACCTTGCGCCACTTCCGAGTTCAGACGCCATTCGTGATCCATCAAGCACCGGCAGCTGAGTTTGTCCCTCCTGGCGTACAGAGAACCTGCCATGTGTTGAACCACCAAGGTGATGCCTTGATGTTTTAGCCATGTCCAGAGGTGCGGAGCCTTCTGACATAGGTTCCACGTCCCCACCCCGCCCTGTTTGTTGCAATACCACATGGCAGTGGTTTTGTCCGTGAACACCTGCACCACACTTTCCCGGACAGAGGGAAGGAATGCCTTCAGTGCAAGTCGGATTGCCCGAAGCTCCAAAAGGTTAATATGGAGCTGGGATTCCTCTGGAGACCAGAGGCCTCTAATCTCCGCCTCTCCCAAGAGGCCTCCCCATCCCAGGAGGGATGCATCCGTCACCACTGTGTGCTCCAGTTGGGGAAGGGAGAGGGATCTGCCATTGACCCAAATGCGATTTTTGAGCCACCACTGCAATTGAAGTGCAGTGCCCTCCAAGATCTGGACATGATAAGACAGGTTGCCCTGATGCCACGCCCATTGGAACTTCATGTCCCACTGCAGACCCCGCATATGCCATATGGCATGTTGCACTAGCAGGATGCAGGAGGCCATCAGGCCCAGGAGCCGGAGGGTCATCCTGACTGAAACCTGGGATAGAGGCTGAAAGTTCGGGAGGATAAACCCGAAACAGCGTAGAATCCAGAACCACTCCGATGAAGTGGAGCTTCTAAGACAGACTCAGGTGAGACTTCGGCACGTTGATGGAGAACCCCAGCAAAAGCAGGAGGTTGGCAGTAGTCTGAAGGTGGGTGACAACTGCCTGGGGTGAGCCCGCCTTTAACAACCAGTCATCGAGTTAGGGGAAGACTGACACCCCTGACCAGTGCAGGTGAGCTGCGACCACCGCCATCACTTTCGTGAACACCCGAGGAGCGCTGGTAAGGCCGAAAGGGAGCACGGCAAACTGAAAATGATCCTGGCCTACCGTGAACCGCAGGTAACGCCGATGGGCCGGCAGGACTGAGATGTGAAAATATGCGTCTTGCAAGTCCAACGCTACCATCCAGTCTCCAGGGTTGAGGGCAGCCAAGACCTGAGCCAGAGTCAACATCTTGAACTTCTCCTACCGGAGGAAGCGATTTACGTTCTTGAGGTCCAAGATGGGGCGCAAGCCCCCTTTGTCCTTCTTGGGTACCAGAAAGTAGTGATAATAACAACAATGTCCTACTTCTGGCCCAGGAACGCGCTCAATGGCCCCCTTAGCCAAGAGTGCAATAATTTCCTGCTGGAGAAGTGCAAAGTGATCCCCCGACATGCGGTGGAACTGAGGTGGCATGGCTGGGAGTTGCAGTACCCACTTGTTGGAAGTGACAGAACACCAGTGGGGGAGGTGATGTTGAATCCTACCATCCACTGGCGTGGGGTGCACCGCAAAGCTCAGACTAGGAAGGCTTTGAGGCGGATGCTGAGGGAGCAGAGGTGGATTGACCTGCACGCAGCCCCCTGTGCCGCCACAGCGGCCTCCATGCCCACGGCCTCGCTGAGTTTGGTTCTGTGCAGGCTTCTGACTGACCAAGGGGGCAAGGGCGCCCCTTCCGTGGCTACAAAAGGAATGAAAGGTAGACGTGGCCGGGCGCGTGGTGGAGAGACCCAAGGACTTGGCTGTAGCCCCAGGGTCCTTAAAACGCTCCAGCACAATGTTGGCTTTATCACCAAACAGGCGAGTGCCATCAAAGGGCATGTCCATGAGTGAGCTTTGGACCTCTGGCGAGAACCCGGTAGATCTCAACCAGGTGTGGCGACGAAGCGCCCCAGTCATAGAAATTGCCCTACCTAGTGAGTCCGCGGTGTCCAAACCACACGGAATGGCGAACTTAGCCGCATCCTTACCCTCGGCAACAGCTTGGGACAGCACAGCCTGGATCTCTTCAGGACACTGAGGCAACACCTGTGCAACTGTATCCCACACTGCGTGGGAATAGCGGCCCAATAGGCATGTGGTGTTCACCGACCGCAGCCCTAAGCAGGCCGAAGAGAACAACCGCTTGCCGAACTGCTCCAGCTTCTTGGAGTCCTTATCCGGTGGAGCCGTGGGAATGGCACTCTGGGATGTCGAAGCTTGGATGACCATCGTAAAAATCCCTAGATATTGCTTCCTGTTGCAATTCTGTATATTGACTACACAATTCTAAGCTCTATCTTGGTTCAGCACATATAAAGGATATTGCCAAGAGTAATTAAAAAAGACCATAAATGGGTTCATCCCGTGGAGGAACACTTTAGCGTGTATCATACACCTGTACCAGTCTCGCCCCCACATTATGGAACTCCCTTCCCGTTGATCTCCGCCACACTCCCAATTTGTTTGCCTTCAGAAAGGCCTTGAAAACCTGGCTTTTTCATTAGTAACTCTGCTTTGTGTCTGTTGTCCTTCTCCTTTCTTTCAGTAATGGGTCAGAAAGCGCCGGGACACTCCTTGGAGTAGCCGTGCGCTATATAAGTCACCCATTAACATTAACATTAACATTAATGGAGGCAGAGCAGACCACATGCCCCCATGCTACTGCACTGGTGCTTGACATTCAAAAAGTCTTTGATTCCCTGAACTGGGATTATCTATTGCAAGCCTGAATAAAGTTTGGTTTTAGCCCCTACATTTCCAAATTAATCCATATATTGTACGCCTTCTCCACCACACATGCCCACTTTGGTGGGTGCCTTTCATACTCTGTCTCAATCAGGCAGGGCACTAGGCAAGGCTGCCCTCTTTAATCCCCTCCTCTTCGCCCTGGCGATAGAGCCACAAGTGGCTAGGGTGCAGGTTCAGGGAGCGGGGTGGGGAATTCCCCTACCATATTTTCTCGAAGCCATTTCATTGTACGCAGAATATGTTCTCTTATTCTTGAGGGACTTCACTTCTGGCCTCGTGCCCACAGCCTCTCTTCTGACTGAGTTTGGCTGTGTCAGAACTTCTTGTCAGGTGGGATACAATACCTGTCCCTATTGCTAAATGAGGCAGCCCCATGAAGAGTTGAATTAGGGGAAGGGTCCATTTCCTGGGAATCATCCTCGGTCCATTACCTGGGGATTCGGGTGCTCCATACACTGCCAGATCTCCTTGACCATAACCTGGGGACAGCGGTTACTGCAGTTAGTTTCACACCTGCCCTTCTGGAGGTCCCTTCCCATGTCAGTGGCAGGCCGCTTAGTGATAGCCAAAATGGTGCTATTTACCCATCTTCTTCATTATTTCATGAACTTTCTGGTAATTCTCACCCAAACCTTATTCCAGGACCTACATGCCCTCCCGCAGGAACTCATTTGACATAGTTAATGAGTCACCCGCACAAATTTCAGCTCCCACTCAATCGGGGAGGACTGGGGCTCCTAATTTTGAATATTAATATTTGGATGCGTAGTTACAATGACTCACATACTGGTTGGTGAGCAGCTTTCTAGGCACAGGCGCAGGAGGACCACCATTGACCTGCGAGGGTCTTTTAAGACTCTTACACCATGGTGCCCGACCTTCTCAAGATACCTCTATCCTCCTATAGTGGGCCCTCCCTTGCTTAATGAAAGCCTTCTGTCACACTGGCCCTCAACTGGCTTCTGCCCCTGTGGTTCTGCTACTTGGATTCCCGATATGGAGGTACACCTCGTTGGCCAGCTACTACAGATATGAAAGGAGACTAGCCTGCACAGCGTAGGGGACTTATTTCAGAACAGACAATTAATGTTGTTGACTGACTGAACAATATGTTCCACCCGGGAGTCCAGTTCCTCCTCTATGCTGCCATGAAGGGCACCCTAGGGGATTATTTGGACCGCACACAAGACCGAACCAGACAAACACCAACTCCTGCGATCGTAACGTAGAATGGGCGATGGTCACAAGTTGATCAGTTGGCTTAATAAAGCTCTGATTGCACACATGCTGACATTGTTGCATCACTTGAGAGATGCCTGGGAGACAGACTTTGATAGGCCAAATAATGGGACAGAGCCCTGGCATTCCCACGAAGGGTCTCTCGAAATGCCAAGCTGAAGCTTACCAATATTATATTTTACATAGGGCAAATCTATCACTAAAACGCTTAACCAACAAATGTCCTTCAGCCGCTGAGGCCTGTGTTGCATAAGTTACAACTCTGACGTAACTCTACAAGGTGTGCTTTTCCACCCATGATTGACACAGGTGAGTTTGGTCCAGTGCACTAGTGATTAATGTTTAAGACTGGTTACTGCAGCCCCATAAAACACCATTCACTATGTAATTGAGATAGAGGCATTTCTTTTGGGTTACTAACAATACTTAAAGTATCCGAGGCACCGTGGTACCAGCAACAAACCTTATCTCGTTATTCACAGTATCACACACACACTGTACTAAGAAGAATGAACACTTTTGAATCAGAGTATTTATTGCTACAGGAACAATCTGTTTCTCAGTACATCTAAAACAACTACACAAAATATTTTAAAAACAGCAAGAATACATTTTATAAAAAAACAGAAAAGAATGAACATTTCTAAATTAGTAATAAAAAATGTAATCTAGAACCTAACATCCTTGCGCTATGCTAAGATAGAATGGAAGGCAGAGCAACTTGAAGTTTAGTGTTACTTAGGAGGTAGAGACACTGCATACCTTGTTGTCAGCAAAGGCTGTCTTCATCAGCGGAGGTGTGAAGGCAGCGTTCCCCACAAAAGGCAATCCCACACTGTGGTAGCAGTCGGTCGGTCTTCCTCAGGAGCTTGGTTTTATCTGCTGCAGGCGTCAGGTGAGATCTAGCATCAAAAAAGCGTGCTGGCAGTAGGTGAGATAGTCTCTAGCAGAATCTCAGTTGATAATCTGGGCGACGGATCTCTCCTAACAAGTGGTCAAGTGGTAGTCTTTATAGACTTTGGGGCACATTTACCAAGTCAGCTTGCTATATTGTACTGTGTTATAGGGAAAGGGCAAGAATGCGCCATATTTAATATTATGTGGCGCATTCCTGTCTTTTCCCTGTGCTGGCACACAATGTGCCATGGTACATTGTGAGCAGGATTGTTTTTGTGCAGGACGGTACACCATCCTGCACAAAACACAATCATTTAAGACACTTTCCTCTTTCTATGTGTGCTGCAAAATGCAAGACACATAGAAAGAGGAAGTAACAAGGAGAAAGAGATATTTCTCCTCGGTACGCCTCACCTGGGGAGGTGTAGCATTTTGACACATTCCCAGGTCAACCAGTGATCGTAAATCTGGAAATGCGTCAAAATCTATGGGTGGATGCATGGAAAGACCCACTCTGTACCCATGGAACGCCTTACTGGGGCAGAGTAATGCAAAGCAGCGATTTGCACTGTGTTGCATTACTCTAGATATATCAAGCCGTACAAGGCAGCATTGTTTGACTTGATAAATCTAACGTAGTAGTTGCATCACCCATGCGCTCCATTGCGTAGCACAAGGCAACACAAACAATTAATACATCTGGCCCTAAATGATCAGAAATTGGGATTTCAGACATACGTTTAGGAATGTCTGTCACAGAGTATGTACATCAAGGTGTGCGACCCAGACGACTTGTTATGAAAATATAAGGTAAAAGAACGTCAGACTACATTCTTTTGGGTATATGGTTGGAGAAGTGTGGCTCACCGGTTAGAGGAGGTAGTCCCTGATGCAGAGGTCAGACCCGGGACCAGGGTTCAATCCCCGTTGAGGCAGGGTCTTGAGCTCAAAATGTCCACGGACTTGATAATTCTCGCCTCGTGCCTACTCGAATCGTGGGTTCACACTCTGCAACTCTGGGCAATAGCTTGCTTAATCTCCACTACAGCCCCACCGCGATGGGATGCCTGGTCTTCACCTTGGGGAGGCCCAGAAGGGGTAATCTCGCAGGGAAAAGCCAGGACGGGTACCCAAAGCAAGTGCCTTGAGACCTTACGGTGAAAAGGCGCTATATAAGAACGTATGATTTACGATTTACGATTTATGTGTTCTAATTTAACCCTGAAATGGTTCAAAAGTAGGCATTTAACCAAGACTGATATTGCATTCATTGTTGTATCTGTCATCAATCAAATGACTTGACTCTTTCACAGTTTTTATAGAGATAGGGTCTGCGTCGAATAGCATAAATCTTGAAAAATTGCATCTTTCATTGTTTAAGAGTGAGAAGATGGTGATCTCCATTAGTTATGATAGAATCCGAGCCTACATAAGATGGAGTCAGACCTTAGGGACTTTTCATCACCTGGACCAGATGCAACACCCCTGGGGTAGACTTGAGACATATGCTGTGGGACCGCCCCAGGCTCCTAAATTCCTAGACCACCATCCAATCCCACATGAACAGAGTCAAAGGAATGACAGGCATTTCTGTGTGTGAGGCTCACCCAAACACAAAATATGTTTCCAAGATCAGGCCCTCATCCTAGCCAAGAAACGAGTTACAATGCGCTGGAAAGACATGGCCTTACATCGTGAGGAGGACAAGGACTATACCATAACCTGAAAACTGAGGGATGGGAGATGAGACCTTTCAGACTGACTGATGCTCCCAAGACTCCATGGTAGCAGATTCCTAGCCCCTCCCCATGCCCCATGAGGACAGCCTCTCCCTTCTGGAAGTCCAGGGTCACATTTGCACCCACTATTGGATCTCCTACCCTCCACCCAGTCCATTCACGGGGTGAGTGAGAAAGGCGAGGCCTCTCCCTCTTCCTACCCAGAATCCAGTGGCCCCAAGCCGACAAGCCCATTCCCTATTACTCTTCCCCTCACCCCTCTGATTTCCTCCCAGGGGGGACAGCCTTTACAACGCAAGCTGGGCCATGTGTGCTGTTTCAATGCAAGCAGAACGATGCTAGCCTGAACCATGCATATGTGTGGTTAAGGCAGTCAGCAGTGTAGATGTGTGGGTGTGTGGGTGGAGGAACAAGAACAATTGTGAGAGGAAGCTCTGGGACGTGGCCTGATAAGTAAGGCTAGGGCCGTGTTTTAGGGGGGTAGTGTTTAGGGCTTGGGACAGTTTAGAGCTTAGGATGGGGAAAATGGGCAGTTTTCATGGGTTGGGGTCAATTTTAGGATTCAGGGTCGGGGGCCTGGGTTCCGGGTAGATTTTTGGCAAGGGGCATTGTATTAGAGCTCAGGGCGGGGGGTGGTCAGGGTAGTTTTTCAGGGGTGGGGCTGGGTTTTACGGCTCAGGGGAAAGGGGCATGTTTTAGAGATCAGGGTGGGAAGTAAGAGTTGTTTTAAGGGTCGGGCAGGGGTGTGTTCCAGCACTGGGGTATCGGATTTTAGGGTACAGGATGGGGGTGCTGGGGTGTACATTTTACCACACATATCCCTTTAGCAATCATGCCTTTACAACAACATTTGTTGAAAGGCATGTGCGATAAAGGCATACATAATAAAGGCAAGTGTGTTGAAGATGAGGTTGTGGTTCAGACTGCATTGTTAAGGTATGCATGGTTTAGGCATGCATGGTTGTATCATAAAAGCCTACCTGGAAAACAGCCTTTACAGTGCTGGCTGAGCCACGCATGCTATTTCAACGCAAGTGGAACTAACACTTGCCCGAGCAGGTCGTCTCTCCTACGTCATCTCTCCTCCATCCTCTTCCTGGCTACTGTGTAAACAGGAAACACCCAGTGCAGTGTTGTGATTGGTCTGAGCATCGCGGTCCGGTGCTCATCAATGCTCAGACGGGCACAGGGAGCCTGTGCATGCTCCCCAACCAGGCTGTGTATTGCAGCTGGTTGGGGAACATGCAACATGCGCATGACAATATGGCAAACGATAATGCTCACTTTAGAGTGCAGCAACCACTCCTCCTCCCCAAAAGCCCCTGCCCTAACAAGGCTGATACTAAAAATAAAATGATGTTATTATCATTTTATTTTCCCTTTTACAGTGCTCCGAGAGCAGTGGTATGATGCTCCTCCTCTTTAGTAGAGGAGCTGTCACTGGGGATCGGGTGTTAGGCAACAGGGTTGGGGTATGAACTTTACCACGCATATCCCTTTAACAATCATTACTTTACAACAAAATTCGTGGTAAAGGCATGCATTGTAAAGATGCCATCATGGATCAGACCGCTTTGTTTAGGCCTGCATGAATTAGGCATACGAGGTTGTATCATACAACCCCTCCCAGGCCCCTAGATACACCCTGCAGTTAAACAGAGATCCTACGTTTTTTATTTAATTATTTTCCTTTAAGATTTTATGTAAATGTTGTATCATACCAGGCATAATGTACAGTGGACAAACAGCACATACATTTGCAGATAGGTTTCGATGAGAAATACTGAAGGCTGGGAACAATAAACCATAAACAAACACAAACAGTGGCAGCTGTGTCAATGAAGCTCAGAGTCCTGTGCATCTCTCTCTCTCTCTCTTTGCCTTGCCTTGCCATGCCCCCCCAACCCCACCCCCGATCCACACTGCCACGGCTGTCAAATCAGACTATCCGCCCGATTCATCAAAGAAAATAGCGCTCGCAAAGGGCCAGATTCTGAAAATCTGGCACTTTGCGAGAGCGATTTTTGCATTTGGGATTCAGCATCCCAAATGTAAAAATCGCTAATTGCGATCTCACAATTTTGCGAGGAATTACATTTAAGGAATCTCTATTTGAGATTCCTTAAATGCAATTCATCATCCAATTTAATTTTGCGAAATCGCAATTTTTAGCCGCAATTTACCGCGAGGTCAGACCTCGTGGTAAATTGCGAATTTAAATTTAAATGCATTTTTCTGAGTTGCATGTTACACACACACATGTCCTTTGGACATGTGTGTGTGCAACACCTGTGTAAAATTTCATTTGAGGGGTGCTACAGGGTGTCCCTTGGACACCCCTGGCACCCTTCAAATCGCTATCTTATTTGCGATTAGCAAATTGCTAATCGCAAATAAGGAATACTCCCCATTCATTCCTATGGGCCTTTTGGCCCATAGGAATGAATGGCGAGTTATTCCTTATTTGCGATTAGCAATTTGCTAATCGCAAATAAGGAATATGTAGGAATCGCATATCTTCATGCAATTTCTACATGAATCCCGTTTTGCGAGTCCTTAATAGCGATTCGCTATGAATCGCTATTAGGGCCTCGCAAAACGGGAGAATGATGAATCAGGCTGTTAGTTCAGGCAGCCATCTGGGAGAACCATCTTGGGTCAACATTGGAGGCCCAGCAGCAGGTGCAGCGTCAGCCAGTCGGTCAATCATCTTCTCCCACGGCTCCAGGTCCCACTCTGCATTCTCATCAGTTTTGACAATTTGTTGTCTCTTCGAGCTTTGCTAAAATGCTTCTCCAGTAATCACCCAGGAGGGGGCAAACCCAAGTTATGTTAAAGAATGTCACTGGGATAGTGCTACATCTTGGGCATACCCCGTGCAGTCTGAATCAGTTTAAATCTCGCATTATTTGCAACCTCCTTGACCTGTGTGCATGCCCTATCCCATTCGTGATCTATCAATGGGTCACTGCGGTCAGCGTCCCACAGCTGGCATGCGTGTAAAGTGTTTGTTACCCTGTCCTAGTCGGGATAAGGGGGATACACTTCTAAAATAACCCCTGCTCACCACCTTGGTAGCTTGGCACTAGCAGTCCGGCTTATCTCAGAGGCAGTGTGTAAAGCATCTGCACATAAAGTATAGTAATACAGTGAAGACACTACAAAAGGACACCACACCAGTTTAGAAAAATAACCAATATTTATCTGTGCAAAACAAGACAAATACTATAAAAATTCAACATAAAATAAACAGAATATGCACTTTGCAAGAATAACCTAAGAAATGGGTGGCATATTAGCAAAGATTTGCGATATTTATTGCAAAACTCGCTTTCCGTGGTTTTTTTATCGCTGGATATGTTAGCGGAGAAAACCTGTTATTAGCAACGTTTTTCTCCATTGTGCTAAAATTATCCAGCGATAGTGGCGAAATGCGTGAATATCGCTAGAAATCCAGCGATATTCACGCATTAGCGCCAATGGGGGCTTAACCTGACAATCCACCTCCCATTGAATACACAGGTAAGTCATCCTATTAGCAGGGGTTAGATTCTAGCGATAATCGAACTTAGCGCGACTTTTTTTATCGTTAAGCCTGCGTTGTTAATAGGTGATAGCTGTGTTAGTGACTGCTTTCAGTCGCTAACAGTTTGGGTATGCCCACTTTGCATGTCATTAGCGATAAATAACGCAGACATGCAAAGTGAACCCCAAACCGGTCGCTATCTCCTAAAAGCTGTCACTAACTGCTGTTAGCGACAGCTTGCTCATAGGGCGATAAAAATATTGCCTCTTTAGCTGGAAAAAGTCCCGCTAATGT
Source organism: Lissotriton vulgaris (assembly GCF_964263255.1). Classification (NCBI taxonomy): domain Eukaryota; kingdom Metazoa; phylum Chordata; class Amphibia; order Caudata; family Salamandridae; genus Lissotriton; species Lissotriton vulgaris. Next base: position 511,544,224 of record NC_141699.1, read on the forward strand.
GGCGATATTGCCCTTGCTAATATGCCACGCAGTTCCTTAAAGTCAGTAGCTTCATCCAGTGCAACAGCGATGCTGAAAACAACCAAATTCATCAGTTTTGGGTGACCACGTCAGAGCGGATCGGTGTCAGAAGAATTGCAAACAGTACCTTTTGTTCCGGATGACCACAGCAGTGTGGGCCAGCAGTGGCGGTCATCTAGGTTGCGATGTGAGGTGGAGCAGTGTGGCGTGGCATGCAGTGCCCTCAGGTCGTGGTGCAGGCAGCGGCTTGGTGGCGGCCGGCCGGTGGCATTGGTGAGACCAGGGCTGCGGTGTGAAGTGGGGTCGTGCTCGTTGTGGTGCTGACTGTCACGGTGCAAGCAGCAGCATCTGTCAAAGATCAGCGGTCGATGAAGTTGGCGTTGATGGGCCATGATTGGGATGTAGGACAGGGTGGTGCTTTGTGTAATTTACTAGAAGTGCCTCCAAACCACTGTGCCAACCAAGGCGGTGATGTCAGCTGCCAACGGTGTCGTCAGTGAGACCAAGACAGCGGTAGTGAAGCGCGGTGGTGCAGAGTGCAGTGCCCACAGGTCGCAGTACAAGCGGTGGCGGTCTTCGTTGTCAGTGAGACCAGGGTTATGGTGCAAACTGCAGTGGTGCCCTCTGCAGAGCCTTCAGGTCACCATACCGCCAGCAGTCTTGGTGACTGCATCAGGTTTAGGTTTCCCTCTGTGGCAACTGAGACACGCGGTCCCAGAGGTGGTACCCAGAGGAAAATGAAGTCTTCACTGTTCCTGAGTGTTCTTGAACAGAGTGCAAGCTCTAACTAAACTCTTGGAGAAACTCAAACAAAGAAGTTGCAGAAAGTTCAGTTCAGTCCATTCCCTGTCCAAAACAGAAGCAGCTACTGTTGGCCAACTCAGCAAAGCATGCAGCAAAGCATGCAGTAAAGCATGCAGCAAAGTGGTAGTTCCCCCTCACAGCTTCTCCAGCTCTTCTTCCTGGCAGGTGTCTGAATCCAAAAGAATTCTAAAGTTCTGGGCCCCGATATTTATACCACATTTCCCTTTGTTCTCTAGTGGCAGAGAGTGTCTGTTCTTAGTTCAAACCAGGTCGATCCTCTCTGGCCCAGCTTCCTGGCAGGAGGGGGAGACAGCATGGTGTAAGGCAGACCAGGCCTACTCAGGTGCAAGGAAATCTCTTCCTACTACTCTAAATGCAGCCCAGGTCTATTCAGCCCAGCCATGACTCATCCAGTGAAGGCAGGACACACCTCAACCCCCCCAGTGGCTGTCTACAGTAAATGCACATCCCCAGCCCCTGTCACTCCAAAGACAGTCAATCCACAACCCAGCAGAGGCGCACAGGATGGTTAAGCAAGAAAATACTCACTTTCTAAAAGTGGTATTTTCAAATAACAATCACCTTTACTAAAAGATGCATTTTTACATTCTGAGTTCAGGCATACTAAACTCCATTTCTCTATCTTGTCCCACTGGGAAGTTATACTTGTAAGATTTTACAAAGTATTTCCCATTCTATCCTATGGGTCACATAGCTTTTCAATAGTGAAAAACAAATTACACTGTATTTCCTATCAGGACATGTCACATACACCAGTTCATGTCCTACCTTTCACATACACTGCACCCTGCCCATATGGGTACCTTGGGTCTACCTTAGGGGTGACTTACATGTAAGAAAAAGGAAGATAGGGCCTGGCTAGTGGGTGCACTAGCCAAGCTGACATGGCAGTAAACATTGCGTGCCGACACTGCAGTGGCAGGTCTGAGATACCTTTACAGGGTTACTTCTGTGGGTGGCACAATCAGTGCAGCAGGCCCACTAGGTCATCGCACCACGAGCCGGATTTCTAAACGAGGGGGCAGCAGATTTAATCGCCAGCCTCACAGAGAGATGGAGATCATTCCGCATTGAAGGACTAACATCCCTCGAAATGTAGTGCTACGGATGTAGCAGGGCATCTCAAGAGCCCGTTTATCATACCGGAAAAAGCCAGCCTAATTCAGTTTCCCTCACAGTGAGAACCCAGCCGGGGCCTCACGTGAGTCCCTTTATTCTATTCCTTTCACCACTATTTGGTCAGGCCACTCACATTAAGCTGCGCCATACAACATCAGATGTCCCCATATAAACAGTCCTGAGGAGACCCCCCCCCATACATAGTGGGTCGAAACGTCGTTGACAACCTTTCAGAACAGACCAGCATTCAGCCAGTGTCACCATACACCCAGGCTGTTGATAAATGTACAAATTGAATGGTCAATTCTTGTTTTTATGGAAACCCTTTGTAAATTGTACACTGTATATAGTTGCACTTGTTTTGGTTCCATGTTTCACAACGCACAAAGTGTAGCGCTTTTTGAATTTAAGAAAGTGTCTTATACTATCTAATTGTGTATTTATAAAAACGTATAAGATCAAACTGTGTCCATTCTGCCCTCTGATGTTAATAGGGTCTTTACAAAACTTATTGCCATTGTGCATACTTGCTACCAAAATTGTTTTTCTGTTAGCCACCAGAACCATTGTTTTCTTGTATAAACCTAGCACCCTGGTTCCTTGTGAGTAGGGTTCCCCTGTCCTGCGCTGTGGCAGGCCCACTAGTAGCATTTGGTTTACAGACCCTGGCACTCTCAGTGTACCTTACTAGGGACTTACCAGTAAATCTAACATGCCAATCAGAAAATAATTTACAGTAGGAGCACCTGCACTTCAACGCTGAACAGCAGTGAGAAAGTGCACAGAGACACTAAATCAGTAAAAACAGAGTCAAACCCAGGAGATCAGAGAGCAGAAAGACAAGGGAAACACGCCAAAAGATGCCAGGTCTCACAATGCCACTGCTCCATCCCACGTCCAGGACGAGCGTAGCATCTGAGACTCTTGCAGCTCTGCCAAGAAACCAGGCCACAGCTCTCTGAATGTGTGTGAGATTTTGCATATTACAGGAATTGACCCGCGGTGAGATTGAAGAAGTCCCTAGCCTCCACAAAGGGAATTAGGAAGTCTTCCTGGTATAGATCCACCAGGGACCTGCATCCCAACTTCGTCTACTGACCAATGTTTATTACCACGTGTAGCCTCTGGAGTAAACCCAGCCACCAAATGGGTAGCTGACTGGCCTAAGGTTGTCGCCTTAAGACATCTTGTGTTGCCTCTACCCCATGCTCCCACCACTTGTCATACAGTGTGCAGGCAGTTCCCGGAGCCCCCCCCAATAAGTTTCAAGGGAAGGGTGAGACCTCAATCAGTCCCCCCAGTAGTCTCCCAATGTGATCCCTCCTCGCTCCAAAGCGCTGCATATTGTAGGCAACCCACTCGGTAGTAGAGTTGCAAATCAGGCACTCCCAGCCTATCTATATTGAGGTCCTGCTTCAGAACAACAAGACTCACTTAGCACCTTTTGCCTGCCCACACTAGTGAGATCAGAAGGCAGTCAAGTGCTGCAAAAGTAGTATAAGAATGCTGCAGAAAGTATTCTGTAGAGTAAAAAGGCACTGTGGGAGTAGCACAATTTTGCTCAGTGCCACTAGGCCCATAATTGAGAGGAGCAGGGTATTCTAAAAGGCAATTGAGGGCTCCAGTCAGTGCATCACCCTCCCCATGTTAAGCTCATATTGCCACTCTGGTGCGAGGGCTAGTCGGATTACCAAGTAATGGAAAACTGTCACCTCCCAAGACGTCTCTGACTGCACCCTGCAGTGCCACAAACGGGAACACAATGGTCTTTTGTGTATTCACCCGGAGGCATGATGCAGCCCTGAAGTCAGCCATCATCGGCAGAAGAGGGACAGCCACACCCAGGCGACGCACATACATGAGTGCGTTGACCGCATACTTGGACACGACATGCGTGGTATGACCAACCAAAATGCCCCAGGGAGCTAAGTGTGTCCAAAGATATTTTGCTCATGGCTGTACAGCAAGGGCAAAGAGCAATGGGGACAGTGGTTGTCTATGCCTAGCGCCTTTTGCTATCTGCAGGGGTCAGAGACGACACCACTGGTATGCACCCCAGCCGTTAGTGCCTCATATAAAAGCTGCACCCAGTGCATGAAATGCATACAGCGCAGTAACTCCCAGAGATACTTCTATCTCGGGGAGTCACAGAGAGCCTAAGGCAGGGGTATTTAAACTGTGGGACGCGACCCCCAGGGGGGCCGTGGAGTGATAGGAAGGGGGTCGCGCATTCCCTTCACACTTCTGCCCAGGCCCATAGCTTCAGCCCCCCTCCTCCCCCGTCGTGTGTCTCAGCCCGGGCTGCTGCAGTGCAGCTGGAGCTGCTGGGGGCTTGGGTAGGGCAGTGTCTGGAGTCTTATCTCCGGCACGTCTGAGTTCTTCACAGGTCATTAAAGACCATTAGCATATGACACTGATCATCCTTCAGATTCCTTTTGAGTTGGTCTTGTTGCAGTAAAACTGGGAATGGTGCCGCTTTGGACAAAAGATGGTGAAAGACATGCTGTCACAATTCTTAAAGTACAAGACTGGGGAATAATCTATCACCTTTTTATAAGAGTTAGGATGTACTCAGAGAGGCCGGGGTGCCACCCAAGCAGAAACTCACCCGTTTTAAGGTGTCCGACAATGCCATACTTAAACCAGGTACTCCGCTTTATGCGGCCCACTTCCGTCCAGGACAGTTTGTGGATATCACTGAAAAAACGATTGGTAAAGGTATCCAAGTAGTCATAAAAATATGGGGATTCAAAGGGCAGCCTGGTACTCATGGGCAGACAAAAACACACAGGATGCCAGGAGCTATATGGGCTGGAGGAGTTCGAGACTCTGACTTGCCTCCGTATCGAAACTCAAAGGAAAAGCTTCCATTCCCCACTTATTTTGCTGATGGAGATGAAGAATTGCCTTAAGACATGTTTGATGAAGATCTTTTCCAGTTTAATGAGCCCTCAATCACATATTCCTAATGCTGCTGGCATTGTTAATGATGTAAGCTGTAATTTCCTCGAAAGAGATTGAGAATTGTGAGGTCCCCTCCAAGTCCCACGTTTCATCTTCAGAACATGTCAAAAACTGGTTAGAAAACAACTTTATTTATAGGCTCCAGTTTACCTTTCACTTCTTCTTTAACTGTTTTTATACATTTATTAAAGGAAACCTAAAACATTAAAATGTAACTTTTCATACGTAAAAAAAAAAGACCATTAGCATATTTACATACCTTTTGTAAACTGGTTACAGAAGCTTGGGGGAGTTCTAGTTCCAGTACCCTCTGGGCGCCCACTCTGCCTATTCCATACATTTGCATTTTACATTTATTGGGGTAGTGTGAGAATGCATTTCATGAAAAGGAATATAAAGTAGGGTTGCCAAAAGAAAATGCCAGCCCTGGGTTGTTTAAAGAGCCTACAAATACCTCCTCTTGACGCTAAATAGAGGTATAAATAATAAAATATGTATTAATTTGTTATGTGACTTTTCTGTCTTTGTTCCCTTTAATTATCAGTCATTGAGGCAGCCCTAGAACACAATTAAAAGTGCTTTCTATTTATATTTGCACAGATAAGTGCTGAAAATACAGCTTTAGGTGACTGCTTATTTTTGTGCCATCTGGGACATCACAATAATGAGCTGGCAACCCTAATCATAGGACTGGGTGCGAGACCGCAGTGATAGGGGAAGAGAGGGAGTACTGGGGTGCGTACTGAGCAGTGATTAATTTGTAATAAAACATGTGTCAGGGCCCTCACCAGTAAATGTAATGTAATGTAATTTGTACTTGTAAAGCGCACTAATACCCCAACTGGGGTGTACTGGCACTGTAATGCATACCGCTGTGGAACCCTTCCTGGCTTTTTCCTGTGAAATGTCCACTCCTGGGCACCCCAAGGTGAAGCCAGGCATCCCAGCGCTGTTGGGGCCGTTGTGGAGATTAAGCAAGCTATTGCCCAGAGTTGCAGAGTGGGACCCATGAGTAGAATAGGCACCGAGGCGAGCATTATCAGGTCCGAGGAAATTGAGCCAAAGACCCGCCGAGGCAGGAATTGAACCCTGGTCCCGGGCCAGAGCTCTGCATGAGGGTCTGCCGCTCTAACCATTGAGCCACACTTCTCCACTAGGCCACTGCAACTTTAACCACCCACTGATTGCCTTGCTTCCCCAGCCAATGACCATACCTATGCAATTGTGAACCGTAACACTTGTACAACTGTGAATATTCAGACTATTTCATGCCTCCAAAGCTATAAGAATGGCATGAGTGTCAGGAGTTTATAATTTTTAATGTATATTGAATTAATAAACAGCTGTTCTGCCCATCTCTAAATTACACAGATTAGACAGAGCCACCAAGTGGCAGACTCTCATAGTGCCGGTGTGCACAATTAGGTGCCAGTCCCAAGCACCGGAAACCACCTGCTCAAATTAGGCACTGGTGCTGAGGTAACGGGGGAGATGGACATTGGTTCAAGAAGGTGTGGAAGAACAAAGGTGTGGAAGATGAATGGGGGTACTGAATAGGTGTAAAATACAAATAGACACATTTGAATGGAGAGACTTGAGGTGAATGAGAAGTGCTGAGGGGCACTGGAGATGACGGAGCCAGAGAGGCCATGCGATAAATGCGAGAGACTGTAAGAGATGAGGGCAGTGAAAAGACAGAATGGCAGAAGGTGGTTAAAGGTGAAATGAGAGGTTGAATGGGGAGAGTTCAGAAATTGTAAAAAGGGGTGATAGAAGTGGACTGCAAATTGAGAGAGGGATCCGGGATTAGGAGAGGAGAGGGGGTGAGAGGAAAGCAGCATAGGTAAAGTGCTTAACTCTGCACAAAACCACCAGGGTTTTAGGGACCCCTGCTGGTCCCGGCCAGGGCCAGGTGAGCTTCTAATGTGGCAGCATGTATTCCTGTGGAGTGAAAGGCCCATCACAAAGGTTAAATGGACATCTTTCTGATGTTAATTGCAGTATTTTGGTTATAAACTGGTACTGATAGGTTGAAATCGTTTCTCAGTATTACTGTGTGTAAAACTAATGTAGCAATGCGAACCCAAAATACGCGGCATCACATAACATTATATACATTTTCTTCCCACACAATTTGGTCAAGCCTGTCGTGTAATTTGGTCCTCACCTGCCTCATAATTCCAGTAGCCTTGCCTACAGGTTTAGACATTTTTGTCAGGAGGGGGTCCTTATGCCTGAAAATGTTGAATGGGGGGTCTCGGCATCCTAAAGTTTGAAGACCTCTGGCCTAAGATATTCACTGTTCTTATCCAGAATAATGTCATCCATAAGCAGAACACTAGCTATGCACTGGAAGGGTTTGTTTATCCCAGCGTAATTTAAATGTTTCTGATGTACGCACTGCACACATTTTATCAGCAAACTTGTTAATGATTTGGGGTTTATCTATTACTTGCCATTACCTTTAAAGGCTCTTCAATCCCATCCATTTGAGCTCCAGGAGGAGGTTTCTCTCATGATGCTATTAACCAAGGGTCTAGTTGTAACAGCTATCAGTCTGCCCCACATTTGAGGACAGACATTTACTATATTGACCTTTATTTGAGGTTTCGCTCATTTTTGCCTTAACTTTGATCATCACTAGAGAAATCCAAGCAGATGTCTCAAGGAGCTCAATAATATAATTTAAAAACTTTTCACCCAACATCTTTATCACCTCCTCCCTCACCATGATTGGTCCCCCTTTGACCTTGTGTTGTACCGGTATGGCCATTTGCTTGAGCTTTATTTTATGCACATACCCCTTCAACTGCCCCAACTCTTCTCTGAAACCTCCTCTGCTCCTTCTAATATGCCACCCACTGTTAAATCGTCCACCACCATCACCTGAACTGATGCGTGCGGATAAATTCTTAAGTGAAGGCCATACTGGTGAAGCCACCCTAATATGGTTGGTCCTCATTGTTTACCAGGAATCGCACCATGAGGATAGAACTATCTGAAGTAAACATTCTACAACAACATGCAATTAAATGAATGTGAAGCAAGTGAGATTACAACACCTTGGCCCTAAAATATTTTCACAAGTCACCCTGATCTAGGACATTGTTTTGCAATTGTGAACTTCCCATTCTTCTTAGTAAAGTATTACTATGCATTTTCTGGAAGGTGAAACAGGTTTCGTAGATCTACCTATAGATGGCTGGAGTCTTTCACATCTGCTACAGAATCCGTATGGCTTTCTTTTTAGTGAAAAATGTCAGGACCCAATCCTCCTTGACAGTGAACCATGACCATGTATGGCTATTGTGACTGTCTATATGCAGTCACAATAGCCTATGCACTTAACCATGGGTGTAGGGGGCAGAATTGAGGTTTAGGGCGACTTGAGAGAGGAAAATATGTGAAGCAACTAGATGGACTTCTCATACTTCCACTTTACTTACTGTGCATGGAAGATCATCATTGCACCTCTGCTGGTCCATGCAGCGCTCTAGTCCACTTCCATATGGTGTGCAGCTTTATTTAGCCACATAAATGGCTCAGATGTTGCAGTTATATGCAGCTCTAAATCTTTTGTAGTCACAAATCTGATAGTAGGAGTCCGAAGTGTCTCTGCACTGCTTGACACACTATCATTTAAGGACGTTGATCAGGAACATGCCAATATCACTGATTTGGTTGACTATACGATGAGTTTTGGTGGTAAGGCGCTGGTTTGTTTTCAGACATAAAGAAAAAAGGTGAACATATAAAGTTTTTAAAAAGTTTTTTGAGACAAGTTTCTTTGTTCAAGGGGGGGATTACATTACTTAAAAACTGTGACCTGGAATAAGGGTTTGGTGTCATTTATGCTGTACAAGACTTCACTTGTTCTCAGATAGTGAGCATTTCTTCCCCTTGGTGATGCTATTAATTCTATTGCAACTGGTATATCAAAAACAAGTTCAGGAGGGCTGGGTCCTAGGCAGGTTTTCAGCTAAGTACAGAGTTTTTATACCAGTTTCATTTTAATTCACTCTGTACATTCATCTTAAGTGGATATTCTGAAAGACCTGCATGGATCTACATTGAAAACTTCCGGCTCTAGGGTACGTGAAATTAAAGATGATATAGCAATTCCAACACAGCTGCTGTATGTGTTTGTTGCTGTGTGCATCAGAGTCTAGCTTAAGTAAATAAAAGGAGAACACTGGGAGGTACGTAAATAGATACATAAAGAAATAAATGCTCTCTGTTTGTTGATCTTGAAATTCCTAACTAAGTGGTTACTGTTAAAAAGAGGAGCTCTCACAAATTAAGGCTCAAGCTAATTTATTAATTGGAAAAAATGGTGTGTACATATATTTAAACAAATTAAAGTATGGACTCTCACCGTCAAGTCATATTATTGCAAAGTAGTCAGTCAGTCTTACATTCATAGAACAAGCAGTGCTGGCTAAAGTACATCCATAAATAAACATCGAAACAAATAAATCCTCAATAAATATTTTTATACAAAGTTGACATTTATAAATATAAAAAGAGTAAAGAAAACAATGACATTCAAGCACAGTGCAATTTCATGTAACAAAGCCTAGTTAACAAATGTAGGAATACCAAAGAAATAAGAAATTACCACGAAACTATATCAAATGGATATTTAACCCACAATCCATCATCAATGTCAGATAATGGAATGTATTTTAGAAGAACAAAAATGTTTTCTACTGTGCCATGTAATGCTTCTCAGGTAAACCACAATAGATGTCCTACATAATTAGTTTTACTTATCACACATTTCAGCTTAAATCAATCAGGTGTGTGCCGCCCAGAAGTTTGTGGAATCCCTACAGGGATCAAGCGTGCATTTTGTTTTAAATATGTATGGCTGTAATCTGAGTTAACATCTAATGTCGAAAGTTTAGTTACTTCTTTTGAATTCAAACTAAGTTTCCCAATAAAAGACATTCCTCTATAAATAAAAACTGACGAGATTAACTTCTACTGATGATGAGGTTAACTTGGCAAGCAAGCTGGCGGTCTCCAATCCTCTGGGATAAATATAGTAAATTTTCTTTTTTAATATAGCGCAAAACTTGCTCCAAGGGCACTGGAACACTTAACATTAGCACCGAAGCTATATTACGATGGGCTTTTCTGTAGCAGCACAGTACCGAACCCCAGCAGGACATAAGGCGAATTAATGTAACACGCAGTTATGGTGCAAAAAAGTATGTGAACATTTGATCCTGAGGGTAATGGGTGGAGTGGGGTCAGTAAATGTGGGTGCGGGGTCAAAGGTGAGGCTAAAAAAACCCAAAATATTCTGTAACTATTTTGTCTGCTTTTTACCTTCAGATAACTGCATATGAAATAGCGCACATCTTAAATGAAGAGTAAATGCAAGTTAAATTATTCAGTGGGAGATGCATTATTACACAAGGTTTAAGATAGACTGCCATAAAATAAGCAAGATTTAGGTTTGAGATCCAAAAAGTGCTTCAAAAATATATATTGTAATAATACATAGAGTGTACCTAGTACCAACATTTTTTTATAACTGTCCATTAAAAGCATGCACCAGCCTTCTCAGCTGATCACATTCTTACAATTTCTCTCAGACAGAAAATATCTTTGTCATCACCGAGCTGTCCGTGTATCCTCCAATACCGACTTCCAAGCAATTTTTACAATTGATGATTAACAAATTGTACACATTTAAATTTCTTTCAGGCAACAGGCTCCTTTGAAAGAAAGCTGGGGCCAGAGGTACAAAAATTTCAGTTTGCAATTTCCTAATTACAAATGTCAGCGATTCGCAATTAGGGAATCCCAAACACCCATCTAAAAATGTCTTAGACACATTTTGCGATTCTCAGTGGGTCGCAAATAGATATAACTCATTAATATTCATGAGGTAGGTCTCGCTTTCGACCTATGGGAATAGCCTGTTCTCACAGGGATAGTGGCCTGCTGGGGACAGCAGACCACCATGTCTGTGATTGCTTTTTAAATAAAGCATATTTTTGTAATGCAGCCCGTTTTTCTTAAAGGAAAACGGGGTGCATTTAAAAAATAAAAATGAAAAGCTACCTTTTCATTTTTTTTAAGAGTAGGCAGTGGGTGGTGGGAGTGTTAAGTGATAAAGAACAGAATAGGTAAAATAAAAAAAATAAAAAAATTATATCACTTACATTGCGCTCGCCGCATTGCCAAGTCAGCCACGCGACAAGCGAAAGGTAAGTGGTTTTATTTATTTAATTTGACCTATTCTGTCATTTGTCACTTCCACCCCCCGCCCTGGCACTTACCTGCATGGGTCGCAACTACCTACATACCAGTGCGACCCTCTATTAGAAAGGGACGCCCTTACCTCCCCCTTCCTAATAGCGATTAGCAACCCCTATTTTGTACGTCTGTAATAGGTTGCCGACTCACGAAAATCAGGTTGGTACATGCCAAAAAGCATTTTACTTGTCGCAAACACACAGTAAAATGCTTCGTACATCTGGCCTCTGCTGCTTTGTTTAGCTGCCTTTCTATCCCTTTGCTTTACAGCACATGAAACTCACTCGTTCCACTTCGGATGAGGCCTCTCAACTGTCGGGATTAAGGGCAGTTATCTTTTATCGTTTTTGTTAAATGAAAAAAGTATGGGCACGTCATGTACCACAGTTCAGCCAACTTCAACCGCTGATTTAACCCAATATTTCTCTGTTACTGTTTTATTTTCAGAGAACAAAGCTCAGAAAGAAGGACTCCTTTTACACTGTTTCTGAGCTGTGCCATCTGTAAGTAATGCACCAACTGCAGCAGAAAAGCCCATATTGATCCAGCCCCAGATCACACTACATATTTTTGGGAGGAGGCACAAGGACATTAAGTAACTTGCCCAGAATCACAGGATGTTAAGACAGTGCCAAGACTTAAACCTGGTTTCCTAGTACTAAAGTTTGAAGCTTTGGTCAGTAGGGTACATCTTAGGGATTCAAAGGTCCATGTCATGCAACAGACTGAGTGGACCTTCATGCTTGCATCTTTTAAAGCTGCCTACAAATCTTTCTGATACTCACACATCATTTAGTCGTGAAAGTGCCAACTTGCAAGAACTAAACAGATGTTGAAAAGAAACACAAATTGGCATTAAAGAAAACTTGGGTCTTTGAATAATATGCCCCAGAAGCACAGAATGCCAAGAGGATATGTTTAACTTCAAGCACACAATATGAGAAAGGCAGACATGCACAATTGTTCACACACGTTATTTGAAGGGAAACATCATTCTAAATTGCCATCTACAGGTGGTTAAGTTTGTGGTACAAAGTGTTTTCAGCTTCACCTGTTTGAATAAAAGTACAACTGCATTTTTTAAATCTCGGACTTTGCCTCTAGCACATATAGATGGGTGAAAACTGGCATGTACCCAAGGCCTATATTAGTATATATGAGATTATGTGCAACCTGCTGTAAATTATTAGGATATTGCAAGTCACTTAAGAGTTCTGTGACCACTTAGAGGAATGAGGTTGAACACTGAGTTCTATTATAAGTTCAAGGAAGGTCGAAGGGACTTGAAACAGGCTTTTAATGTACATTAGAGGATATTTTATTCCTTATACTACAAGGTCAACCATAATCCTTCCCACAACCCTGTTAAATCCTTAGGGCATCATTTATGAGAAGTGACTCATCGCTGTGTGAAAGCAGCGATGAGTCACACCTCAGTGTGCCCTTCTTGCGACATGATGGATGCGTCATATTTACTGTATGACGCATCATGTCGCAAGGAGTTACAGATACGTCAGTATTTCTGTCGTATCTGAAAGGTGCAAAAGTGACGCATTGCTGGAGTGTGTCACAAAAGTGACAACCCCAGCAATGTGTCCTTTCACATGGGGCAAGCCCCATGTGAAAGGGCCTGCGTCAGTCTTACGCCTGCCTTGAGGCAGGTCTAAGATATTGACGCATTTGCGCCCTAGAAGTGGTGCTGCGAAATCTCATAGATTTAACTGCATCACTTCTACTAGGCTTACTTGCGCGGGAACGCCCCCCCTTGCATACATTATACCTGACACAGGTATAATGTAGCACACGGGTTTACAAAGGGATGCATCTGCTTAAACGCGTCAATTTGTAAATAGGGAACTACAGGGGACATGTTTTATGCTGCTGATGAGTCATATAAAGTGACACCACGAAGCGCAAAACTGTCACAAGGCCTCATAAATGATCCCTTAGTGTCTAACCATGTTGACCTCACCATAAAGGCTACATGGGAACAGGACCTGGGCCAACTCAATCCTAATCGACAATGGGTGTTTTGCTGCAAACAGATTAAAGAAATCTCCGCCAAGTGTAGATTTAGAGTGATTCAATTAAAACTCATACAGAGAGTATGCTACACCCCTTATATTCTCAAACACTACGGTCTCCTAGACAACTCAAATTCCTGGTGATGCAATGCACCAAACGCGGACCTACACCATATGATGTGGATTGCCCTCCCATTGATAACTATTGGGCTCAGATGTGGAACACAATCCGGGAGATCACTTGGGTTGACTTACTACTCTCTCCCCTGGTAGTAATTTTGAGATCCATTAGGGACTTCATGCGAACATACCAGAAACTCATTGCGCTTGCAGGTCTCCTGAATAACAGACAGATCATCATAAGATGGCACACCAAACTCAACCTCACTCATGCTACCTGGTTAAAATCCAAGTCCACTTGCAATACACACTCCGAAATATCGGCGGAACTGCTGAGACTTGCCTCACGACCTAAAGACATTTAAGTGCCCTTGTGAGTATACCTGGCATCACTACATTAATTAACTTTTAGCAGATTGAATGATGAGGCACATCACTGTATGAATCCCGTGATCAGAAACCTTTAATGTCACTCACGCGGGTCTGTTCCATTCTTCAGGTCACCATGGGTCTTGTTTACAAGCCTCTAGCGACGCCGTTGCATCACTTTTACTTTGGGGAAAAGTGACGCACCGGCGGCACAAGGGGTTTGTAAATAAGCCCCTATGTATATTGTGGATTTCTCATCTCCAGTGTACTGATCAAGTGATGATGTGATATAACTCTGTCACATCATCTCTACTCTAGTAGTATGGTTGCAGACATGTAGAATGTAAGTGGACTCTGTAGCACAACATTTTAAAATAGCAAAAAGTAGTTAGTTATTTGTTTGTAAAAAGATAGTAAATATAGTTAAAGGTAATTAAAATTATAAAAAGCTGATCTGACTCAGTTCAAAATGGAGAGGATTATATATCCTCTTTAATGAACTGTAGCATGGAGAAAAAAATCTTGTTATAAGTATCTCATTTTGACTGATCCATAAAAAAAACACATCAGAAGTATGAAAAGTCAGTTCTCGTTTTGTTTAAAATGCAGCTGTAATTATGCTCGTTATGGCCTCACAACTGAACGGTATTAAGTTATTACAGTTTAACAGCTATGCCATTTTCTTAATACAATGACTAAAGGTGCCACAGTTTCACTGTCATAAGAAATGAATATGTCTTAAGACTTGAGTAGTCATGAAGTTGAGTACTGCAGACTACATCTTCTAAAGCAACTTTACTCTGCTCCAAAGTCAAGCTGGGGCTGCTCTAGCATATTCTCAGCTTGATTCTGTCGTAAAATGTTCCTTGGGATACAGTGACCCTCAGTCTTTCAGCATACGCTTCTGCTACAGACACCATCTTTGTATGTATGTATGGGTATAGGTATCTGTATATGTCAAACCAGCCAAATGGCAGAAAAGTACTGTACAGGGTCAAAGGCAAGCCGACAGTCAATGAGTTACAGGAGTGTTAGCTGGATTCTGACAGCAGATTTGTAGTGCTACTGCACGGTGATGTAGTGTTCTTTAAAGAAAAGCGTCTTCAATTTCTGGATTTGAGCAGCGTTGGGACGGCCCTGCTGTATACAGTGATGTTCTACATCATGGGTACATATGCTGACTTGTCTCTATTATTTTTTAAATTCTTAGTCTGCAGTTTGATGGTGTCCTAGCTGCAGGAATGCCGAAAGCCACCAGAGATGTTAAACCTGTCTGGAATATAAGTGCTATGTTGGTTGTGATAGCTTTGTAAATGTTGCATCTGGTTTTCAAGATGGCGCAGACTGCCAAAAGGAACAAATACAATTCCACGAGGATGTGGGTGATGTGATCACATTTATTCAGGTCCTGGGTGAGACGTTCTGAAATCCAAAGGAAGGGCCAGTGTACCTTATACTCCTGCATCAAGATACAGGAGTATAAGGGCTTGAATAACAGTTCTGAAGTTGCTTTCCTGAAGAAACGGTTTCCTTTTTTTTTTTTAGAAGAGTCGGTAACAAGCCATCTATTTTTTTTAAATGTTGTTCCTTGCGTCTGTGGTTAGTGTGCAGAGGGCACGCACGTGACTTGGCATTCGGTGAAAGTGCGGTTCAAAGCCACCCAGGTTTATGTTATGAGCCAAGCTTATGCTATTTCCAAATTGTTGTTCCTGGCAGCTAACAGGATTTCTGTCAAGAATGTTATCTTCTTTTTTGGATACCGGAAGTTTCCCATTTGGGGCCTTCCTCCACTCCCTCCATATTTTTCCGTTTCTCCTTGCTCAGTCAAATATAAGGGATAGCAACCTTCAAGGTACCACTCTAGTCTGAAACATTCAGTTGGCTGGCACAATCATGTGGTGAGCCCTAGCAGCTGCTGCCTGCCAGCAAAGAAGCTGTGAACTACCAGTCAACCGGGGACTAGGGAGACCAGATAGCTTTATGTCACTGGAACCACTTTCTATCCCTGATCTTTTGTTTTACTAATCAATGTTCCGCAGGTGTATTAGTCCAGCCAATCCAAGTGAAGCAAACTAAGACTGGAACTCAAAGAGAGCACTGATTTCCAAGAGAAAAGCCAATGACTGGTAAAGCTGTGTCCTGGTGATATGGAGCCATCTATTCACTGTAACTGGGGATGCTTCTTTCAGTTTCCACCTCCGGAGTGAATGCTCAAAAGGTTCCACTAATATGCAGTGCCCTCTGCAGCACCTTCTATTCCTACAAAGCCCACCAGCGTAATCCTGCATCTGCTTCATTCTGGAAACCACCCCCAGCAGGAAATATGCAAGTCAGCAGTCTAGGTTACATGCCTCTCACACCTCCTTCAAAGTAACTCTCTCTAGGCAAATGCACAATTTTTCCAGACAGCACTCTGTAACTTGTTCTCTTGACCCCACTGCTTCTTCACCTCTTGTTTACTTCTGTTTAATATTCATATGATATAGAAACTAAAGGCCTGATTACGAGTTTGGCAGACAGGGTTACTCTGTCACAAACGTATCCTATGGAACTTGTAATATGGCGGACGGGATATCTGTCACGTTTGTGATGGAGTATCCCACCCGCCAAACTCATAATCAGGAAGCCTTGTGTGAAAGAAAGCGACATTTCCAGAAGGATAAGCTCATAATGAGTGAGTCACCTGAAAAAGCTAACTCTACCCTGATAACGGAGCTAAGCTTCAAAACCATCCTGCAAATAAAGTACTTGATAAGACAGAGCTCATTGTACTCATTGACAAAAGATGCAAGTGCAGGACTCTGATTAGTACAGGGGGACCCTGTGGCCCACCTCTGTGAGGTCTGATCAGCACATTTATGTATTTCTATAATTACTCGCAAACCCGTTCCCTCGACTACCTAAAATGATCATAGTTTGGTTGTTGCAATGTGAGACATTCGCATTTGCTGGTTCTAAGTGTAGCCACTCACATCAACTGAATCGACACCAATGAGAGTTTGGTCAACTGCATTATTTTTCCATCTGAAGGTGGGGAAAAACAGTGCAACTCCTTCCAGGTTTACAACCTTAATTTAGACTTGGGCACAGGAACTGCTCAGCCCGCAAAGTCTGCTCTGCAAGAAGGGACATCATAATCCCTACGGCGGTGCCTGAGCAGGCACTGCCCCTATTGTGGGGACCACAATCTGACCGAGCCCGTCGCAAGCATCGTTTGGTACGTCCAACCGATGCTGTTGGACCGATCGCATCGTAATGCGACAGTCTGACCACTCTGCTGGCCGGCCGGCTGTGGCAGTCCTACAGACATGTAATCAGCCCCAGAATGTATTGTTAGAAATTCAATGGAATTAGCATTTCAGTTTCAGTAGTCCGACAATGGTATGGGTGGACCCTAATCAGTCGAGGTTTTCAACACCTCAAGATAAATCACCCAGGGCTTTCATCAGGACAACAGAAAGTTACCAACCTGACCAGAAAATTCTGGTTCCTATTCACACATGGCATTTATATTAGGTAGATAGAATCTGAATCTTATGGGGGCGAAACTTTCAAGCTCAGTGTGGTGTGCCGGTATAAAGCCCTTGAAAACACGTGGCCTTCCTTTTTAATTTGTAATCTCTTCGGCTATGTTCAAATAATGACTGAATGATTCCTAGGGGAACACAGTTTTACTTGTGGACCAATCTGCCTTCATCACAGTGGCCTCTCCTCAAATTAGGAGGCAGGCAGACTATGGAGACAGCCGATAGCAGGTAATGGAACTACCACCATGTTGATGTTCTAGTCGACCAAGTGGCTGCGCAGGGCCAACTTTCAGGACTTAGGGGAGGAAGAACAAGGACATGTCCCTCCACCGAGGTCTGGAGAGTTCCTACTATGCTTCCTTTGGTTGCTTTCTCACCCGTCTTTCATCAGGAATTCCCCCAACACCCAGAGCATGCACAGTACACCCTGAGAAATACTTGGAGTTCTCCGAGTGCCAATGGGATTCCTATATACCCTGTTGAGGGCGCTGAGTGAAATTACCCATGTCCCGAGGGGTCAGGAGTGATGGGAATGCTTTTCTTGTCCCTGGGATTCCAGAGACTCCTGAAGTTTATCCACACAGCCTGCCACGCTTCCAAGGCAGACCTCTAGACTTAGACAGTGAAAGATTCTGCGGTCTATAAAGGGACTCTTTCCTTGGTCTGAGATAACCGGCTCTCCTCCACATTCCCTTACTCCCTGCTTCTATCTTGGTTGAGGTCTTGCATCGTGGTGCTAGAGTCAAGACTTCTTCACAAGTTTGGATGGCTGCTCAGCTAAGCTTTGCCCGCTCTGTTAGAAGGCAGAGAGAGGTAGGTTATAGGCGCAAGCAGGAGTTGATATACAAGACCTAATTTATGAAAGCCTTGCGCCACCTGTGTGTCACTTTTTCCCATGTTAAAAGTGACGCACCGGCGGCGCAAGGCCTTCATAAATAAGGCCCACAGTATTTAAGTATGTAATGGAGTGATTTATTTGATGTACCCAAAGTGGATAACTGCCAATGAATTATTGGAATGTTTGTGGTTTCACAGGCAGCAATATCATGACTGCTTCAATTTATAAAATTTGTATGCATACAGTGGTACAATAGTACATATATAAATAAAATGAGTGTTGCATGCACGTCTGTAGGGTGCTTTTGAACTCGCACAACCATCTTTCAGTACAGCCACGGGCAGTGTTTAATTTGTGCTTGTGATTTCACGTGCCCCTGCACTGATTTTTCGTGACTAGGGCTTAGTTTTGTTAGTCAGACTTTGAACAAGAGAGAGAAAGGCAGAAAAGGGAGAAATAAGGAGCAGCAGAAACTATTACAAAGGGAAAACGCAGTATTGAAAAATAGTCAGCAGGAGTGGATACGGTGACAGGAAGTGTTAATAGGTAAAATAATGCGGCATAGTTAAATTCAAGTAGAGGCAATCTTACTTTTCGACAACACCATTATGAAAATGGCTGCAGGCTCCCAAGAAAACCTTTGACAACGAATATAGAGGTTCCAGAGCTACTCATCAGACGAGGTTATAGGGAGAAAGTAGAGTAGCCCAAATTACCATATATGTTATCGGTCCTCTGCTGATCATAATTCGGCAGAAGTAAAGCAATCCATCATATTACCAAGCTCATGATCTGTCCAGTTTTTTCAAAGTAATTAGCAATGAAGCTTTAAGAAATTTACTTATTTGATTTTTCACTATTTCTTAAGAGAAAAGAAAAAGCTATAGTTTTGTAAGAGCTGAAGTAAACATTGGAACAAAACATGAAGAGGAGCACGGTAGATTTCATGCACATTACTTATATAGATAGTTATATATTATATATATTACATTTGATATAAATTAAAATATGTGCAAATAAATCAGTAATAGAGCATTACATTTAATGTTCGCAAGGAGGGTTTTCAAAAACTTCAATCTCCCCCAAGTGCTTTTCCGTGGTTTGGGTGGCTTTGACGTTGACATACAAACTCACAAAGCTTGTGACGTAATAGCTGTTTTACCGTATAAGTGCTAAACAAATTAGTTGAGACTAACCAAAATCTTGAAGTAGTTCAGTCAATAATAATATATAAATAATGTTATATACAGTGTCAGACATATGTCACACAGATTGATGGCCTTCTGAACAAAGAGGGTGGCCAAATAACAGAAAACTCTATGCATAGAAGGAGATGCCAAGCAGCATGAAGCAGCAATATTGAGAAAGGGTTTACAGAAATAGAAAGAATAGTAGATTCTAAAAGGTCGTTCATCCCGATCTGAAGCAGTGACAGTGAGACCGACTCACTGAGATCTTCAGCGGGAAGTTGAACTTGTATCTGCAAAAAGTGATATGCAGGTGGAAAGCCCCTGATCCACAGGTTTATGAATGATCCACTGAAATTTCTGTTTGAAAATCTGCTTTACTCCTGCTGGTAATCATCTGGTTTTCCAGATTGTCTATAAGGGTAAGCCTCGGATCCTGGGTGTGACTGGAAGCATTCTTGGTTGCTTGTGCAGCAAAAGGTTGAGTAATACTGTTAACCAGTATCTTTGTGGGCATTAAAAAAAGTTGGCAGTTTCGGACCCTAGAAAGCTACTCATGTACAAATCATGATTAAGAACCTTTCAAAGGTGTAAAAGGAATTGGTACGCTCCAATATTTCATGGGGGTGTAGTGGAAGGATTTCTCCAGATGGGAACATTGAAAGAACAGTGAAGGTGAATGTGCTTTTACACACTTCCACCATGCGTATTCCAGTGATTTGTACAGCATGTGGTTCAATCACTTGAATGTAAAGAGTGGACTCTGCCTATTCCTAGAAATCTACGATTTCAGTAAATTCAGATGGTGTACTCATTGGGATTCTGCAGGATATTTTGCTTAAAAATGCAAACTGTAGGTGCAAGAATATGATTCATAGATTTGCACATTTACTATAGATTCACACGTTTGCTATGAATTGAGCCCAGTACCATTTCATTACAAATACCCGGTATGGGAGTCCAAAAGACCTGGCCAGAAAGCATATGTCCTCTTTGTCACACACAAATTGTCTAGAAGAATGAGGGCAGGAATGCTGCTTGGGTTTATTCTTAAGAAAATTGAAGTACCACTACGACTGATGATCTTGAGGACAGTTTTTCTCTTATTTTGATGCAATGAAATAATTTTAGAACACTGTGATCTTGAAAGGTTTCATGCTCTTGATGGCCTCAATCGACCATGCATAATCTTTGGATGGATAGACAGAGGGATGGATAACAATTATATAGCACACAATGTCCTCGATTCCCCGTGGCCCGAGTTGAATGAGATAATTATTGGATCTGACAAAAATCTGAGGGCATTCAGAATTTATCACTTACAATAAGTATAACATACCCTGAGGTTTTTGGTGAATACAATGCAGATTTTGGGGCACCTAGTGGTTAGTGGGTACAGTGAACAGCAATGAAATCAGAATTCCTAATTCTGAACAAACACTGATCAAAGCAGCAGAGATTGGAAAAGTCTGACCCTCATAATCAGGACCTGTTTATAAGCTCCAGGCAGTAAGGAATTAAGTATTATTTTCAATCCTTTAGCTTGAATGACCAGTTTTGGAGGGATATATTGCAGTGCTCAACACGAATAATATCTGCATTTCAACACTAAGGATAAGAGAAGCCCATGGGCAAGTGCAAGGCAGTAAATGTCCCATTGTCTGGTTTTGTAATTGCTGTAGGTATATTTGCGTCTGATAACTCATCCCAAAGCGAGATGGGTGATAGCTGGTCTGATCTTTTCTTAGCGGGCACTTGATTGCTGGTCAGATCTTTTCTGAGGGTGGGTGATTGCTAGTCATGTTCAAGCACACTGATGGAGCATTATATATGTCTGAAGCATTTTATAATGAGATATGCCTACATGTAATTTACATAATGCAAGGGACCGTGGAAGCGACATGCAAGCTATTATCAGTAGTAGTAACCAACATTGGAAATAGGGAATATTTTTGCTCCAACCTTGAGGCATAATACAATTATTATTGTTACTAAGGCTTGCTGATTAAAATATGATTGCATTGTATACAGTGAAAAAGTTCAGAAGCAATAGGTGAGTAAAAGAAAATGCTCTGCATCGGTCTCAAATTATTTGGTTCATCCAAGTCCAATTTGTAACATATTTACATGCGTGCAGAGATTCACAATCCTCATTCAGATATTCAAAATCGGTGGGAATGCATTGGCCCAAAATGCTTCAGCTAGTGTTGTGATATTTCTACTTTCACATATTACAAATTACTTGTAAAGTCTTGGACCCTCGAAGGTAGAAATGCATCTAAAAGCAGTCTGATAACCAGGAACAGGTAAAGTTGTGGGTGTTCAAGTTTTTTTCATTGTCAGAATGAGGAGAAACTCCCCATATTAAGTAAGGATGATGAAGGAGGGGCTTCTCTGTGTAACATTAATGGTAAAAATGCAGATGAACATTTGATCATTTAATTACATATCTGTCCATGCATATTTTTTTCACCTGGTGTACAATATACATCTACAAAATGTATCAACATCCTCGACTCCTACCAATCCGACTTCAGAAAAAAACACATTTTGGAAACCACCCTCCTCGCTGCAACAGACGACATCCGCACCCCACTGGACAAAGGCGAAACAGCAGCACTCATCCTCCTCGACCTCTCAGTGACGTCGACACTGTCTCTCACTGCACCCTAATACGCAGACTCCACGACGCAGGGATCCAAGACAAGGCCCTCGACCAGATCTGCTCCTTCCTCCCTGGCAGAACGCAGCAGGTCAGTCTCCCACCTTTCCTCTCGGATCCCACACCTACCACCTGCGGAGTCCCCCAGGGGTCCTCCCTCAGCCCTATGCTCTTCAACGTCTACATGGCTCTGCTCACCCCCATCGCCAGACACGCGCTTGACGCCTTCTTCTCCTCAAGCCTACACGTCTCATTCAGCCACGTGTCCGAACCAACCTGGACCGACCACCACTGCATCCACTTCACCAGTCGCACATCACCGCACCCTACAGATCCCCCGTCGCAGCTGGGGCAGAATCACCAAAGTAGAACTACAGACAAACCTCGGACTCAACCCACCGACCAACCCCTCCAACCCCGTCGATGGCGCGCGCGCCCTCAGATGATGGATGGACGACTGCGCCAACACCTTAGCCCCGCTGAAAAAACAAACCCTCAAAGACACCAGCAAGAGAGCCAACTGGTTCACCCCAGAACTTCTAGCATCCAAGCGCACCTGCCGGAAGTTGGAGAACATATGGCATAGCGAGAAGTCGCTTGGCAGCCGCGCAGCCCTCAAAGAAGCCATCTGCAACCACCACCACCTCATCAGGACCGCCAAGAGGACCTCCTTCAAAGACCGCCTCAACAACAACGCACACAACAGCAAGGAGCTCTTCAACGTCGTGAAGGAACTCTCCAACCCCAGCTCCAACACCAACGACATCCCGCCGTCGCAAGCCCTGTGCGATTCCCTCGCCACCTTCTTCCACAGCAAGATCGCTTACATCCACAACAGCTTCCACCCCCTGATGAGCCCTACAGGCCCCATCACGCAGGAACCACCACACCCCATCGACTACGGCCCCCTGACAACCTGGACCAATGTGAGCATCGAAGACACAATCAAGACCATGGGCACAATCCACTCCGGCTCACAGTCTGACCCTTTTCCACACCACATCTTCAACAAAGCCGGCAGCTCCATCGCATCCCCACCTAGGCAACATCATCAACCTCTACTTCGAGACCGCGACCTTCCCTGAGAGCTTGAAAGACGCCGGGATCAACGCCCTACTGAAGTAATCCAAGGCGGATCCGAGCGAACTGAAAAACTTCTGCCCCATCTCCCTCCTTCCGTTCCCAGCTAAGGTCATCGAGAAGATAGTCAACATCCAGCTCACCCGCTACCTCGAAGACAACAGCATTCTGGACCCCTCCCAGTCAGGTTTCCGCAGCAACCACAGCACCGAGACCACCCTCCTTACCGCCACAGACGACATCATGGCCCTGTTGGACAACGGCAAGACAGCGGCCCTCATCCTTCTGGACCTCTCCGCCGCCTTCGACACCGTCTGCCACAGCACACTACGCACATGACTCCACAACGCAGGGATCCGAGACAAGGCCCTGGACTGGACCTCCTCCTTCCTCTCCAGCAGAACCCAGAGAGTCCGCCTCCCCCGTTCCGATCCGAAGCCTCCGAGATCATCTGTGGCATCCCGCAGGGATCCTCCCTCAGCCCAACGCTGTTTAACGTCTACATGGTGCCTCTCGCACGCATCGCCCGACAGCACAACTTCAACATTATCTCCTATGCCGACGACACGCAACTGATCCTCTCCCTCACCAAGGACCCCCTCACCACCAAATCCAACCTCCACCAGGGAATGAAGGCAGTCGCTAAATGAATAGAGCATAGCCGCCTTAAACTGAACGCAGACAAGACGGAGATACTCATCCTCCGCATGGGACGACTCCTGGTGGCCCGCATCACTGGGGACACCCCCCGCACCCACCAACCACGCACACAATCTGGGAGTCATCCTCGACTCGAAACTCACCATGACCAAACAAGTCAATGATGTCTCCTCCACTTGTTTTACCACTCTCCGCATGCTCCGTAGGATCTACAGATGGATCCCGACAGACACAAGGAAAACAGTCACCCAGGCCCTAGTTAGCAGCAGACTTGACTACCGAAAGGCCCTCTACGCTGGAGCCACGACCAAGCTCATCAACAGGCTGCAAAGAATCCAGAATGCCTCTGCACACCTGATCCTCGACGTCCCGCGCCGTGACCACATTACCCCCCACCTGAGGAACCTGCACTGGCTCCCTGTCGACAAAAGAATCTCCTTCAATCTCCTGATGCAGGCACACAAGGCACTCCACAAGGCTGGCCCAGCCTATCTCAACAGCCGACTCTCCTTCTACGTACCCAACAGGAAACTCCGCTCCGCAGACCTCTCCCTGGCTACCGTCCCACACATCCGTAAAACCACAGCCGGAGGCAAATCCTTCTCCCACTGCGCCGCCAAGACCTGGAACACCCTCCCCCTCATCATACAACAAACCGAAGACCTTCTATCCTTCAAGAGACAACTCAAGACCTGGCTGTTCGACCAGTAGCAACAGCACCCCCTTCCTCCCCCTCCTTCAGCGCCTTGAAACCCTGGCGGGTAGTGCGCTTTACAAATTATTTGATTGATTGGTTGATCGATCATCAGAACCTATGGACTCAACATTGTGTTATATGCAGACCCCTGCCCTCCGAAGCCCGCCCATCCCCACGGACAACGTATGCAACCTGGGAATCATCCTGGACTCAGAACTCAAAATGGACCACCAGATCAACTTCATCTCGTCCTCTTGATTCCACACCCTCTGCTTCCTACGTAAGACCTTCAAATGGATCCCCCTCGAACACAGAAAGACTGTCACTCATGCCCTGGTCACCAGCAGACTCGCCTACAGCAACGCACTCCATGCTGGAATAAACAAAAACCTCACCGCAAGCTACGGAACATCCAAAACACCGCTGCAAGACTGGTACTCAACCTGCCAAGACACTGCCACACCTCCCAGCACCTGCGCACACTCCACTGACTCCCCATCGAAGCTAGAGTCACCTTTAAGATGCTCACCCACGCTCACAAGGCCCTCCACGACACCGGACCTGCATACCTGAACAGCCGTCTCAAATTCCACGCACCCCAAAGGACCCTACGATCAGCCCAGCTCTCCTATGCCGTGGTCCCCTCGCCCCAGAAAGACCTGATCGGGAGGCTGCTCCTTCTCTTTCCTCGCGGCCAGAGCCTGGAACGACCTTCCGCTCTACTACAGACAGACAAAATCGCTCCCCATCTTGGCAAGAAACCTAAAAACCTGGCTCTTCGACAGACCCCCTCCTTGATGGACTGGAACCTGCGACCTCCCCCAGCGCCTTGAGACCCTTGACGGGTGAGTAGTCACGCTTAACAAACATCTGCTGGATTCCTGGATTTTTTTGTGAATCTTATTAAAAACAGAAATGTGCTCCTAACACAGAGTGGCATACAGGAGAAAATGTGTCACTTTCAAAGCTAGACTTTTGGGAATAAGATAGGGAATGATGTATGAAAGCACTGAGAGGCGATTCTGCATCATGCAAAACTAGTCTTGCCACAGAGTTTTTTCAAAGGCTTTAATGGCAGAGGAATGAATTTCAGCAAACTGTACAGGATATTGAACAGATTAAGCGACTATAGCTGAATGGTCAACTAGGACCCCAGCGGGCTGAAATATAATTTTTGCCCACATATTTTCTCTCAAATATGAGAATTGCCTGGTTACTTTTTAATTCTACTTGAAATAAAAATACTACATAATGTAAATTAAATACTTAAATACTCCCAAAAAACTATCTTACACATATTTGATTGTTTTTTCATATTGCAGCTAAACATATTACATCAAAACAACATATCAACATGAAAGAATACAAAACAAGTAAAAAGTTCAAGGTTTTGGGTCTAATGCATGGCACCTCTAATTAAAAGTCTTGTCAGACTGTTTGGCAGTTACATATATCATTGCCTTGGGTCAAATAATGGGTCCCAGATTGATTAGGAAGTGCCAACAGTTAATTTGCTTTGTTCTTACTTGATCCTTATTTCAACACTAAATTTGGACCAATTTCCTTTAAATGACAAATGCCTTGTCATTCTGATAGTCTACGTCGAGACACAGCTTATTAGGAACATATTTATGTATTTATGTTGTGTTTGGACAAGTTGTATTGCACAATATCAAGACCAAGAATATCGATCGAACAACTACCAACATATCGTCAAGTTAAGCATAAACAGGGAAGCAGAGATTAAGTGCATGTAACTCCAGCTCTGCTTACTTTGATGGTATGCTGATACTGCGGAGTCCATATAAAAGCAGGTTGTTGTTTAATTTCTAATATTATGGTAGAACAACATCGGGCCCATTAGCTCATGAATATGAGGGATATTGGTATAGGACCATATCTGGCCCTATTATGTAAAGGGCGCACTTTCAATGTTTACGCCCTGCACACCTTAAAACAGGTGCACCAAGAGCAAACAGGGAAACTGCACCCTACTACATGGAATGCGCTGCGCCAGGGCCAAAGGGCAGCTCATTCCTGTGAAAAAAAGGAGTGGCTGCTTTGAAGCCACTGTGTGTTTTCACAGTGCACGCGGCAACCCGCCTGCACTTTTAAGGGGGATTAAGAGCCCCTTGCAGTCGGGTGTAGTCAGTGACTGACCAGTCTGAAAGGGGATGTCTGGGGGGGGTCCCTAGTTCCCCTGTTGCCCCTCTAGAGTGCTGCCATCAGAGGTGCCATTTCACAGTGCCTCATGAGAGCTTCTTTGCCTCTGCGCTCACGTCTGCCAAAGAAATCCCCTCATTTGCATGGGGTACGTCCCCAAGCAAATGAGGGAACGCTCCCTGAAGATGGCGTGGTGCTTTATGTGCGCCAGCAGTATCGGTATGACAGAAGGGGCCGCAAAAGCATCTGTGGTGCCTTCTGTAATACCCAAGTGCTCCGGGGTGAGCAAAGCGGGGGCTAACGCCCGTTACATACTCAGGGCACTTATGTAAACGGCCCCTGGAGTGCTGCTGCAACGTCTACCCTATATTTCTATACATATGCCTCCATACCAGTGCAACAAGACCATCTCTATCAAATTCCCCAAAGGAAGCTTGGAAAAACGGTTACATAATAACCCAAGACACCCACTCTGTATAGTTGAAAATCAAAATAGTGGTTGGAACTCATTTAGTATGTAACAAAAGGGTCTGACCCATCTTCTGTTTTTTTCTAATTGACAGCTGTTGGTGAAAAATTATGAATCAGGGAAAAACAGCTGTTTGAAGATTAAAGCAAAGAAATACTCACAAATTATGTGGTGTGTGAGGTATTATCTCTCTGCTATAGACAAGGATTCCTGAAGTGGTTATTCTAGTAAGATTTAAGGAAGATATCCCCAAAAACAAAATCATGAAAATAGGCATGGATGGAGACTTGGAGCACATCTTCATAGTTCTGCATCTCCAGCAGCCTTATGTAACAACATTACACAATAAGGAAGAAGAGTCTGTTTGACCTGGCATGAGTGAAGCCCCTGAAGAAAATCCACACCCAGTAACTTGAGGAAGTCAGCAAACACAGCAAAATAGTTACCAGGGACCAGGTCTGGGAAGAATAACTCCGAAAGCGGTGGTCTTTAAGATGGTGAAATGGATCATTAGAAAGCAGAACCAAACATTCTCTGCAAATAGATGGTAAGAGGTAGGGGTGAGCGGAGATTGCGGAGTTGCACGTTGCGTAATTCCGTAGAGTTACACAAAAGCTCAGTGAAATTCCACAGAGTTCTGCTCATCCGTATTGTAATGATACTTTGCCATCAGGGGCTGGTAGTTTTATTCAACGTTAGACCTACGGGGTTATAAGCCAAACATAGAGGACAAGCTAAAGATGTAACTCGCAATACAGTGCTACCTGCAAGCAATGCGCCCTCTGCTTGCACCTCGACTCTGGTGTGAAAGAGAGAATGAAATGTATATCATTATCTACATCTACAGTAGGTGTTTTTCTACAGTTGATGCATTTCCGCCCTTTGTTGTACCTGTGGCACTACCGAAACGGTTTGTGTCACATATGGGGCAGGCATATAGAGATTCCTTGCATACACACACTAAGTGGTGCTGCTGTGCGCTCTCACTTACCTCGATCACCACCGTGTCATCCCTCTGCACCTTGATGATGAACTTGATGCCGCATGCAACCTTGGCATAATTGACGGACCGGATGTGGCACATCACTTTGATCACCTTCTCCCCAGTTTACTCCCAGTTTACTAAGTGGGACTAATACAGTACGCTGCCAGGGGATGAGGAGATGAGGAGCCGCACTGCTGGCCCACGCTCACCACTTCCTGCTTGCTGAAGCGGGCATGGCCCTGTGAAAGGAGCTGCAGCGAAGGAGGAGATTTCACTTCCGATCCAACATAGCAGCGTGGATAAGGGTAGGCGCTATGTAGCCCGCCTACTTCCTGCACACCCTGGGATTGGGCAATCCAATGGTGATGTATGTGATGCCGCCGTGAGCACCTGACATGGACTGAGGTTTCCCAGTCGGGCTGGGCCATCTGCCCCAAAGCTGGCAGACAGCTTCCATCGAGTGGATGTGACGGCGCCACAACCCAGGGAAGCGTTAGGCGCATTTGTAGAATTTTGGCTGTGGTAATATGAAGTCTGCACTACAGTTCACAAGATTCTTGTATGCTATGATGTCAAATTGCAGACACCACGTGCCCGCTGTCCCTGAGCTAGAAATGCTGGGAATTGTAGTAGTTTGCCTGATTAACTGTGGTTGTGATGGTTTTATTTACCACCTTAAGAGATAGGAGAAACTCCTTCCAGACTACATGAAACGCTGTGAGTTCTACAAAACATACATATTCCCTCTTCTGCTATGACAAGAACCATCTCTGTTACTCATAGTGAGAGTTGTATAGAATATTTTGGTATGTGGAAATATGCATTAGGCAGCGGCACGTCCCATTCTAGCAAGTGACAGGTTCCTTGGACGACTAACATCCACATGTAGATCTTGTTGAAGGGTAGGGTACAAACTACACAATGGAGCACTGTCAATGCAGAGAAAACCTCAATAACAAAAAACTGTAAAGAATAGTTGGCATGATGAAAATTATTTT
The DNA here is from genome assembly GCF_964263255.1 of Lissotriton vulgaris. NCBI lineage: Eukaryota > Metazoa > Chordata > Amphibia > Caudata > Salamandridae > Lissotriton > Lissotriton vulgaris. Next base: position 511,573,202 of record NC_141699.1, read on the forward strand.
TAGGTTGCTATAATAAGGAAAGAGTATGTTATACATTAGTTAGGCAAAGACAAAATAAAATAACAGTGCAAAAATGGTTTTGATAAGGAATAGTATATAAGTATAAAGTGCCGGGTTTTGAGTCAATATTCGGGTTAAGTTCAATGGTTAGACACTTCTATCCACCTCTTCCTTGGTCAACACCACAGGGGGCAAGCAGAGGACTGACATCAACTTTAGTGTTATGAGATCACAGGTCAGATGTACTTATCTCTGGTTGCAAAATACTGGTCACAATTTCAAACCAGTATTTTTGCAGCCAAAGTGCTAATTTGAAAACCGACCTATGCACTAATAGGTGAGTTCACAAATGACCAATTCCTAGTGGTTCGCGATATGATCTACCTCATAAATATTGATGAAAAGCTGAGACCTATTAGGAATCGTAGACATCATAGGGATGGTATCCTCCTGAGGTCAGCAGAATACCCTGCCTGTGATTGATTTTAAATAAAGGATTTTTTTCTTTAAATGTAACCTGTTTTCCTTACAGGAAAACAGGATATGTTTAAACAAAAAAATCTTTAAGTGACATTTTCATTTTTTAAGAGTAGGCAGTAGTCCATGTGACCCATACCTGCCCTTAAAAAATATTTTTTCCAACATTCACAAAGGGGAATTAGCTTACCGGGTGACAAAAGATTGTGTTTTGCAACCAGAATTCAGTCGCAAAACATTAATTCATACCATTCCAATACAGTTACTTGTAAGGGACGCCCTATTTGATCGCAAACCCGAACTGTGATTCCATAATGTCTTACCGAATCACATCTTGGGTTTGGTACATCAGAAAAAGCCTTTTGGTGATTGCAACCGGGTTGATTCTGTAAATCACGTCATTTGCGACCATATTTGCTTTGTACATCTGGCCTCACATGCTGTAAGGAAGAAATAATATACCACAATCATCAGATCACAACAATTCCAGTGGAGGGATAGGGATAATGCACTCTTAACAGAAAATGTCCCCTTGCATGATTATGACATTTCCAAATTCCATACAAACAAAGAAATTATTGTGGGATCTGGACAGTTTCTTCTGAAACTAGAGGGTTAAACTGCAGGGTGCAGCTTTTGTTTTGCACCAGATATCTGTGAAACTGGAATATTCCCTTCAGAGGAATTCCTAGGGGTTTAAGGCACTATCTCTGAGGATTGTCCCTTAAATGCCATGTAGAAGGTTTGACTATGTTCTCACTGCACTCTTGGCTGTAGTGGTTGGTGTGTCACAGTCATAGTGCAGTAGTTAACCCAAACCTGAGAAGGCTATGTTAGCAAGATTTTGCTAGGCACAGAGATATTCCTCAATGTGGGTTTTGTACATAGATATAAGGTGGTACAAATCAGTCAAGCAAGTCACCGTTGCAGTTGGAATCTCAACTGAGTCCATATTCCGTTTGCCAAATGACAAGGGGGCAGATTTACAATAACTGGTGCATCCCTGCAAATCAGCAGGGATGCACCAGTTATTTTGCGTGATGGTTAAAACCCCTTGCGTCACCATGAATGAGCAGCATTTACAATGCTGCGCACCGTGGCGCAAGGATAGAGAGATGCGTGACGCATCTGACGGCATAAAGGTGACGCAGTGCTGGAGTTGTGTTGCAAGCGCAACGCAACTCCAGCACTGCTCAGGGGTGCCCTATACTTGCTGTGCTGCATCACTCCTTACACCTGCTAGGAGCAGGTGTATGGTTTTGACGCAGTAGGGACGTAAAAGTGACTCAGTGAAATCTTGTAGATTCCACTGCATCACTTTTACAAGGCTTCCTTGCGATGGAATGTCCACCCTGCATACATTATACCTGACGCAGGTATAATGTAGTGCAGGGCTTTACAACATGACGCATCTCACTAGATGCGTCACGTTGTAAATATGTCACATAGTGGCGCATTGTTTACGCCACCGCTGCGTCACAAAAGTGACGCAACGGCGGCGTAAAAGTGTTGCAAGGGGCTTGTAAATCTGCCCTGAGGCAACAACGCGCTTTGCAGTGGGAGAGCAATAAAATAAAACTTAAAACTTAAAGCCTATTTTACTACAATATGGGAATGCAGAGTAGGAACGCAGAAAAGGATTAATAAGTGCATGTAACAAAAATTAATATATCCTTGTGTAACGCAACTGGTGCTCTTGTAAAGCGCTCTGATACCTCAAACCTTCGGGTCAAGTTTGCGCTATATAAAACTCTGTACAAATATAAGACTGAGAGATGTGTTTAGAGCTTTGTCAAAGGAGAAAAAAGTAGGTAAACACTGAAGCCCAGATTCACCATACATCTAAAATCTTCCAATGGTATTTACAAACCAGGGCAGAAGACGTTTTGCGCTGGGAAGGTGCATTTGCTTCAAGGGGGTAATATTAGGGTACATGAGAAATATCCATAGGTCTAGACTGGGCTTTGCGACAAACAAGGGCTAATGATGGGAAATGTGTTCTTAGCTCCAAAAAACTGTGCTTGTGTGCTGCAGCACAAATCCACTGCGTGGGATCCTTCTGAGGTTGTGTAGGCATAAGAAATTGCACTGGAAGGGTATGCTTCCACTACAAATCCACACACACACCTTTGCACCATGTTTTGAGGCCGTGCAGCACACAAGGTAGCTTTGTTTAAGTGCCAGTGCAGGAGATGATTAAAGAAGCAGGCCAATCTTGGTATATGTGCTCTGCACTGTGTTTTCTCCAATGCACAACGCTGCGCCGTAAACTTGGTTGCTATGCTACGCTGCATGAAAAGCTAGTAAACCTGGTTCCGAGTGTCTTCTAGGAGAATTTCTAAATCTTGGGCATGTCCTATAAGAAAACTTGTTTTATAGTCTTGGTCTTTGCTGCGTGAAGGGAAGATATCTTGAAAAAAGTTGAAAAGTACTTCTTGTTGTAGAAGAGTCAAAGGAGATCGTTCGCAAAATGTGTTGTTGGAAAAGTTTAAGGCCTTAAAAGGACAATTTTGAAAGAAAACTAACCTCAGTTAGTACCAGAAGTGAGAAACCAGTTAAGAAAAACCAGTACGAGCGTGATTTGATTGTTTGGCTCCCGCGCTATGTGACACACAGAGTTAAGGATGGATTTAGGCATGGTAAAGCTGATTGGGAAAGTCGCAGTAGAACTGCCTTGCCATTATTTAGAGCGGAATGATTTAGGGGCTGAGCTAATGTACTAAAGTCATCTGCAGGAACCTGAGGTTTCAGCTTTTATAGCAGATGCGGTTGCTAAGATGCAGCTTTGTTCAGTTTGGTTAAGTGGCCACATGCAGTAAAGGGAGGGCAAAGCGGATCTAAGCATACAGCAGATAACACCTGAGGCAGAGAGACAGCTCAGTTTCAAAGGGGTGCATGCAGTCAGAAGGGAGTCAAGGAAGAGTTGAAGCTGAGCAATGCTTGGCAGAGATGGCACTCTGAGGTAGAGCTCGGTGTCAGCTGCATATCAATGAGTGGCAATGTCAGGCCACAGTAGAATGATTCCTAAGGCTCAGAGTTTGAAGACTGAATGCCACATTGTGTGAAACCCCACAGTCACCTGGTGGTCCTCTTTGTGTGATAAGTACTCCAATGATTGCATCTCTTAGGGTAATTGACACTGTCTCAACATATGCTCACACACCACATACTGAAAGGGGCCAGTGGACCCAAAGGAATGCTGTGTCTTTTTTTAGACTATCTCTCAGATAGTTCAGCAGATTAAATAGTTTCTCACTTGATTCACAATGATAGAACCATTAGAATACTTTGGTTGTCGTAGAGATGCATGATATCAAATGTTAATAGCAGAGTGTACAGGTAAATTAAGCTTAAACTACAGAAATATCAACATAAGTGTATAAAACGAGCTGCTCCGCTTTAATAAACTACATTATTTCAATTTGCATGTAGTAATCTGCTCGGTCTAGGTCCAGCTGCAGAGTTTAATGATTCCCATCACAGCACATTCTGGTTTCTGGCTTTTTATGTTGAGGCCTCAACAAGCACTTTAGGAGTACACTGATCTGCACATTTCTGAATGAAAGTGTATGGTGCTCAAAATACAAAAATGGATGACAGTGTCCGTGGTATGATACCATTTCCTTTCATCCCGAAGTGCATAGTAAAATATAATTAACGTTAGAAACTGCACTGCCAAAAAGAGTACAGGCATTTGCACTCTGATTTCTTTAGAAAATCTCTGAATTGGATTATGGAAGCATTACTTTTAGTTATCCCTTCACTTGTTTCTAAAACATAATCCATGACGGAAAGAAAGGCTGAATACAGTGTTACTAATGTAAACAATTTCTGTGGTCACAACAATTTTACTAGAAATAAAATATGGGTGGGGATTTAGGATTCAGGTTTTTCCTTCTCTTTCTTTTTTCCTTTTTTCAGGAATGAGGGAGTGCGAAATTTCTTTTTCTTTTTCGATGGGGATTTTGATGGAGAACCTTCTGGCGACAAAGGGCCACTGGTTACAGACTCTGTTTTGTCTTTGGTGGATTCAGTGTCCGTCCCTAAACTGGCCGGCGTCTGGTTGGAACCAATGGTGTCATCACATGTAGTCTGGCTTTCTTCTTTACCATTCTCTAGCACCGTAGTCAATGCGCTCTCTGCGGCAGTATTGGAATCAGCAGGCACCGTGGTTTCTTCAGTCTTCTGAGCACCTTCTAAATTAAAAAGAAATAATGTGAAAGTAGGAAATCTCTTATCAATGACAATTTTAAACTTCTTAGCTTGGTCATTGTAAACGACTTGTATCCAAATTCCAACATGCGCCTCAGATCCAGGTAACCAGTTACCTGCAACTGAGGCACCCAGAGGAATCCTGTACTGTGGTGTGTGTATTGTGTAAACTGTGTATTATTCTGCATGGGGTAGCCTCTTAACAGTGGTAAAATCGATGTGATATCATGGAAAGCATCAGCAACTATAAGAGCCATGTGGCACACGCAACATTCAGTCGCAAGTGGCCCACTTGAAGAACCACACTAAAAAAGACTATCCACACAGGTGAACTGTATATAAGAGGTGATGCACCCACATATTCATATCCTACCACTGTGGTTTGGGACAGTTGTGCTCATGGTTGCTGTGGAGGATGAAGCTACATACATCTGCTGAGCTGGAAACACTTGTTGGCACCACAGCTATGCAGATGAATAAGTGCTTTTTAGGTCTCGCCTAAGCCATTGCGTTAGCAATGCTTGGCGAGATATTAAGTAGGAGCTTTAAAAAAAATTCCCAAAGGCTTTTCCAGACGGATTGCCCTACAGTGCATGTGTGCGGGCGCATGCACATCGCACACCATTTGGCAGCCTGTGAACCTCTCTCCGCACTCATGCTGGTTTACAGTTCAAAGGACTTTGCTCCCCTGCCCCCCTCAGAGCTTGTTGTTTACAGACAACGCCCCAGCTGCATTTGACCCGAGGCAATGCCGAGAATTGAACCCAGTTTCTGACCTGGTTGCCGCCATGGTTTTTTTAACCCACCACATCCTTTTCCGTGCTCTGCTTTACTCAGCCCCCTGCTTCAGCCATGTCAAGTTTCCTCACTCGTGTACCTGAAGGCACTGAAGTGATTTACATGAGCACCATGTACATTATACTGACACTTAGACACACTGCACACTTACACACTGCGCACTCACACACTGTGCACTCACACACTGTGCCTCACACTACTTTCGGCCACACACACTGCACACTCACACACTGCGCACTCACACTGCACACTCACACACTGCGCACTCATACTACTTTAGGCCACACACACACTGCGGCCTCACACTACTTTAGTCCACACACACTGTGCCCTCACACTACTTTAGGCCACACACACTGCGCCCTCACACTACTTTAGGCCACACACACTGCGCTCTCACACTGCGCCCTCACACACTCTGCATCCTCACACACTCTGCACCCTCACACACTCTGCACCCTTACACACACTGCACCCTCACACACTGCACCCCTGTCCCCCCATCTGAAAGCACTGGAGTGATTTACATGAGCACCATGTACATTATACTGACACTTAGACACACTGCACACTCACACACTGCTCACTCACACACTGTGCAGTCATACACTGTGCCCTCACACTATTTTAGGCCACATACACTGCGCACTCACACACTGCGCACTCACACACAGCGCACTAAGACACTGCACACTCGCACTACTTTAGGCCAGACACACTGAGCCCACAAACAACTTTAGGCCACATACACTGCACTCAATGCAACATACAATCCAAATACCACTCAATGCCATATAATTGCACACCACACAATTACACTCTACTGAATGCAACACACACTCCACACAATACCACTCAGTGCCTTATAATTATATGCTACATAATTACACTGCACTCAATGCAACATAAACTCCAAACAATACCACTCAGTGCCACATAATTACATGCCACACAATTACACTCTACTGAATGCAACACACACTCCACCCAATACCACTCAGTGCCTTATAATTATATGCTACATAATTACAAGGCAACATACACTCCAAAAAATACCAGTCAGTGCCACATAATTACACGTCACACAATTATATGCTAAATATTTACACTGCGCTCAACGCAACATACACTCCAAATACCACTCAGTGCCACATAATTAAACACCACATAATATCACTCTACTAAATGCAATACACATTCCACACAATACCACTCAGTGCCACATACTGATATGCTACATAATTACACAGCACTCAATGCACATACACTTCAAACAATAGCACTCAGTGCCACATAAGTACATGCCACATAATTAGACTGCGCTCAACACAACATACACCCCAAATACCACTCAGTGTCACATAATTACACGCCACATAATTAGACACCACTCAATGCAACGTACACTACAAATACCACTCAGTGCCACATAATTACACGCCACATAATTACACTGCACTCAATGCAACATACACTCCAAATACCACTCAGTGCCACATAATTACATGCCACGAAATTACACTGCACTCAATGCAACATAGACTCCAAATAAAACTCAGTGCCACATAGTTACATGCCACATAATTACACTGCGCTCAATGCAACATACACTCCAAATACCACTCAGTGGCACATAATTACACTGCACTAAATGCAACATACACTCCAAATACCACTCAGTGTCACATAATTACACACCATATAATTATACTGCACTCAATGCAACATACACTCCAAATACCACTCAGTGTCACATAATAACACGCCACATATTTACACTGCACTCAATGTAACATACACTCCAAATACCACTCAGTGCCACATAATTACACGCCACATAATTACACTGCACTCAATGCAACGTACACTCCAAATACCACTCAGTGCCACATAATGACACTCTACTGAATGCAACACACACTCCACACAATACCACTCAGTGCCACATAATTATATGCTACATAAATACACTGCACTCAATGCAACATACACTCCAAACAATACCAATCAGTGCCACATAATTACAAGCCACACAATTACACTCTACTGAATGCAACATACACTCCAAATACCACTCAGTGCCACATAATTACACGCCACATGATTAAACTGCACGCAATGCAACATACACTCCAAATACCAGTCAGTGCCACATTACACGCCACATAATTACACTGCACTCAATGCAACATTAACTCCAAATACCACTTAGTGCCACATAGTTACACACGACATAATGTCACTGCACTCAATGCAATATACCCTCCAAATACGACTCAATGCCACATAATTACATGCCACATAATTACACTCTACTGAATGCAACACACACTCCACACAATACCACTCAGTGCCACATAATTATATGCTACATAATTACACTGCGCTCAACGCAACATACACTCCAAATACCACTCAGTGCCACATAATTACACACCACAGAATTACACTCTACTAAATGCAACACACACTCGACACAATACCACGCAGTGCCACATAATTATATGCTACATAATTACAATGCAACATACACTCCAAACAATACCACTCAAATACACTCTACTGAATACACCATACACTCCTCATAATACCACTCAGTGCCACATAATTATATGCTACAAAATTACACTGTGCTCAATGCAACACAGACTCCAAATACCACTTAGAGCACATAATTACACAACACATAATTACACTGCACTCAATGCAACATACACTCCAAATACCACTCAGTGCCACATAATTATATGCTACATATTTACACTGCACACAATGCAACCTACACTCCAAATACCACTCTATGCCACATAATTACACCCACATAATTACACTGCACTCAATGCATCATACACTAAAAATACCACTCAGTTCCAGATAGTTACACGCCACATATTTACACTGTACTCAATGCAAAATACACTCCAAATACCACTCAGTGCCACATAATTACACGCCGCATAACTACACTACATTCAATGCAATATACACTCCAAGCAATACCACTCAGTGCCACATAATTACACGCCACATAATTACACTCTACTGTATACAACAAACACTACAGACAATACCACTCAGTACCACATAAATAAATGCTACATAATTATACTGCGCTCAACGCAACATACACTCCAAATACCACCCAGTGCCACATAATTACATGCCACATAATTACACTGCACTCCATGCAACATACACTCCAAATACCACTCAGTGCCACATAACTACATGCCACATATATACACTGCACTCAATGCAACATACACTCCAAATACCACTCAGTGCCACATAATTACACGCCACATAATGACAATGCACTCAATGGACAATACACTCCAAATACCACTCAGTGTCACATAGTTACACGCCACATATTTACACTGCACTCAATGCAACATACACTCCAAATACCACTCAGTACCACATTGTTACATGCCACATAAGTACACTGCACTCAATGCAACCTACACTCTAAATACCACTCAGTGCCACATAATTACACGCCGCATAATTACACTACACTCAATGCAACATACACTCCAAGCAATACCACTCAGTGCCACATAATTACACCCCACATAATTACACTCTACTGTATACAACAAAAAACTCCAGACAATACCACTGAGTACCACATAATTATATGCTACATAATTACACTGCGCTCAACGCAACATACAATCCAAATACCACTCAGTGCCACATAATTACATGCCACATAATTACACTGCACTCCATGCAACATACACTCCAAATACCACTCAGTGCCACATAATTACTTGCCACATAAATACACTGCACTCAATGCAACATAAACTCCAAATACCACTCAGTGCCACATAATTACACACCACATAGTTACTCTACACTCAATGCAACATACACTCCAAATACCACTCAGTGACATATAATTACATGCCACATAAGTACCTGCGCTCAATGTAACATAAACTTCAAATACCAATCAGACCCACATAATTACATGCCACATAATTACACTGCACTCAATGCAACATACACTCCAAATACCACTCAGTGCCAAATAATTACACTGCACTAAATGCAACATACACTCCAAATACCACACAGTGCCACATAATTACATGCCACATAATTACACTGCACTCAATGCAATATACACTCCAAATACCACTCAGGGCCACATAATTACACACCACACAATTACACTCAGCTGAATACAACATACACTCCTCATAATACCACTCAGTGCCACATAATTATATGCCACATAATTACACTGCACTCAATGCAACATACACTTCAAATACCACTCAGTGCTACATAATTATATGCCACATATTTACACAGCGCTCAACGCAACATACACTCCAAATACCACTCAGTGCCACACAATTAAACGCCCCATAATTACACTGCACTCAATGCAACATACACTCCAAATACCACTCAGTGCCACATAATTACACGCCACATAATTACACTGCGCTCAATGAAACATACACTTCAAATACTACTTAGAGCCACATAATTACATGCCACATAATTACACTGCACTCAATGCAACATACACTCCAAATCCCACTCAGTGTCACGTAATTACACGTCAAATAATTTCACAGCTCTCAATGCAACATACACTGCAAATACCACTCAGAGCCACATAATTACACGCCACATAATTACACTCTACTGTATACAACAAACATTCCAGACAATACCACTCAGTACCACATAATTATATGCTACATAATTACACTGCGCTCAACGCAACATACACTCCAAATACCACTCAGTGCCACATAATTACACGCCATATAATTACACTGCGCTCAATGAAACATACACTTCAAATACCACTTAGAGCCACATAATTACATGCCACATAATTACACTGCACTACATGCAGCATACACTCCAAATACCACTCAGTGCCACACAATTACATGCCACATAATTACACTGCACTCAATGCAACATACACTCCAAATGCCACACAGTGCCACATAATTACACGCCGCATAATTACACTACACTCAATGCAACATACACTCCAAGCAATACCACTCAGTGCCACATAATTACACGCCACATAATTACACTCTACTGTATACAACAAAAACTCCAGACAATACCAGTCAGTACCACATAATTATATGTTACATAATTACACTGCGCTCAACGCAACATACACTCCAAATACCACTCAGTGCCACATAATTACACTGCACTCAATGCAACATACACTCCAAATACTACTCAATGCCACATAATTACACGCCACATAATTACACAGCACTCAATGCAACATACACTCCAAATACAACAAAGTGCCACATAATTACACGCCACATAATTACACTGCACTCAATGCAACATACACTCCAAATACCACTCAGTGCCACATAATTACACGCCACATAATTAGTCTATCTATCTATCTATCTATTAATCTATCTATCTATATATCTATATATGTATCTATTTATATATCTATCACCCTCACTATCTATCTATCTATCGCCCTCACTCTATCTATCAAGTCAAGTCAATACCACTTTATTCGATTATTTAAAATCATACAAAGTACACACAAAGATACAAAATTTCATTCATTATACTCTGTAAAAACATCATAAAGTTTTTAGAAAATCGTCATTAACAGTGTATTAAAAATTTATCAGAGGGCATACTTTAAGACCATGAGGTAGATGAAATTGTGGAGAAGAAGTAACGTATCCTCAATAGAGATTCAGTAGGAGTGATCATGGGCACAAAATATCCATACCAGCAACATTATTTATACATCTTAACTTCTTTGCACGAATAGCAGCAACCAAATAACTAGCCACATAAAAAATTACCCAGGGAGTATCAAGCAACTGTAAATATAATAAAGCAAGCCTCGCTTGGGCAATCCCCTGAACACCTTAACAGGGGTTTAACATTTTTTGACCTGCTCTCGTAATAATATCCGCAAAAGAAAGTAAAGTGCATTGTATCCTGTATAGACATATCATCGCATTTACAAAGTGCCGTATCCTCAGGCTTACTCCACCCTTCAAAAACTCCCAAAACATAATGCAATAAATTAAACCTAAATTTTGTCAATAAAATGCGGTGGAAAGGCCTTGTAACTATCTGTAAATACGGCTCTATCGATGGTGTCTTGGACAGTAAATAATGTGCACTAACAAGAGGTTTTTTAAGCTCAATCGCCTCCCTCTCCATGGCTCTATCTATCTATCGCCCTCACTCTATCTATCGCCCCTCACTCTATCTATCGCCCCTCACTCTATCAATATATCTATCTATCGCCCTCACTCTATCTATCTATCGCCCTCACTCTATCTATCGCCCCTCACTCTATCAATATATCTATCTATCGGCCTCACTATCTATTGCCCTCACTCTATCTATCTATCTATCTATCTATCTATCTATCTATCTATCTATCTATCTATCTATCTATCTATCTATCTATCTATCTATCTCCCTCACTCTATCTATCTATCTGTCTATCTATCTGTCTATCTATCTATCGCCCTCACTCTATCTATCTATCTATCTATCTATCTATCTATCTATCTATCTATCGCCCTCACTCTATCTATCGCCCTCACTCTGTCTATCGCCCCTCATTCTATCTATCTATCGCCCTCAATCTATCTATCTATCTATCTATCTATCTATCTATCTATCTATCTATCTATCTATCTATCTATCGCCTTCACTCTATCTATCCCCCTCACCCTATGCATCTATCGCCCTCACTCTATCTATCTGTCTATCTATCTATCGCCCTCCCTCTAGCTATCTATCGCCCTCCCTCTATCTATCTATCGCATCACCACAGAATCACTCAGCACCACCACCGCATCACTCAGGGGCACCACAACATCACTATGCGCTACCACAGCATCACTGAACGTCTCCACCACAATATCACTCAGCACCACCACAGCATCAATCTGTGCAACCATTCAACAACAACTGGTTCAAATATGTTCTCTCAATGTTTCAAGCTTTGTTACAAATGTCACCAAAAGATGTTAATATTTCACTTCTGTTCTTGGATTTGTAACAATAAAATACACTGAACATAATCTACACAAAAGTTATTTACAAAAGTTTAAGCTATTGCCATTATAAATTACAATAACTTTTATTTAAGTATTAATTATTTAAAAAAATTAAAAGCCATTGTTATTTGTAATATCAATATCTAAGTCACATAAATGCAACACATATTGTATTACAAATGCTATAGGTGTCCCATTTGTGAAAGTTTACTATTGGCATTGTAAATGACAAAGCTGATAATTTTGCTATTTTCAAAACCAACACGTAAATAAAAAAATTGTCATTTACAATACCAATAGCTATAACGTTCCTAATGCGAGGCCTATTGCATTGCAAATGATTGTTTAATTATGATTTGCATACATTTCAACTAGCACCCGAGGCCCTGAAAATATGTCTAGATGTGAGCATTTAAAGCTAAAAAAGAAAACCTGCAGCAGCACTTTTTTGTACCCTAAGAAGGCTCTGTATAACGTGTATATGTATGTGTGTGTGTGTCCACGGAAACACAGTGCATTACATGAGTGTCTATAGTATCAAAGTTGGAGATGGACATGGGGCAGCTCCTCCGCTCCACGGCCTTTCAGGTCGGCAAAAAAGGATAGATAAAATTATAATAACGCAATGGTATTTTCTTATTTTTCTGTGCTGATGCAGTTTTGTAGGGCGGGGCTAGGCTGGGCAGTGCTGGAGAGGAGAAGTGGCACCCACCTAAGTGTGAATGAATGTTAGGCCGGCACTCTGGGGCTGTCCAAACATTCATGCACACTTTGCATGTTCTCCACCCAGGCTGAATTACAGCCTCGTGGAAAACATGCCCAGGCTCCCCTTCCCCATCTGAGTGCCAAACCACGAGGTTAAGCCCAATCACAATGCTGCAAAGCAGCATTGTGATTGGCTATGGGGAGCTTGGGAACTTCCTGTTCAAACAGAAGCCAGGAAGAGGATGGAGAGGACGGAGAGGACTGTGGCCGGCCAGCAGGTAAATAAACTTCTTTTATTTATTTGTTTTAAACCCCCCTCCCCCGTTATCCCCCTTCTCACTGTCCCACTAATGCTTCGCAGGAGAAGCAGCGACTGAGTTAGACACTATCTTGCCATAGCCACATAAGACATGTGGTAGATAAACTTTTAAGATCATCCCAAATGAATTTGTGAACATCCAGGAGTTGCTAAGCCTACCTTAATGAATCCTGTGTGGCCTAGTGGGGCATTGCTGTGCATAGTTAGCAGAAAGAAGCTAGTGCCAACTGCGATGATTAGCTCAACAGTGCACAGTTGTCCTTCAGCTATAAAGAAAACTCACAATACCGTGGGGCCATTGGAACAATATGTTCTGGGTGTACCTCATGGCAGATACAGTTAGTATATAGTTTGTAATTTTAAGAGATTTAATTTTAATGTAATTAATAAAAGTAATTTGTAGTGTTGAAGCGGGTTGCTATATTTGTAGGGGTATAGGGTGGGAAGTTAATGAAGTAATAATGAACTAATAATTTAATTAAATATGTAAATTGTGTAACTTTTTTTGTTGCTATATTTTAGGTGCAGGCTCCTAAGTTTGTAAGGGAACAGGATGGGAAGTTAATTAAGTAATGTTTAATTATTAATGTAGTATTAATTATGTAATTGATTATTAATTATGTAAACTGTTTAATAACTTTATATTTTAGTTATATTTTAGATGTGGGATGTTGGGTTTGTAGGAATATAGGGTGGGAATTTAAGTAATAATTAACAATTATTGCTTTATTAATTAGTTAATTGATAATTATGTACATTATGTAATACTGATTCATTTTAGTTAGGGTGGGGCGTTAAGTAATAATTAACACTTATTTTTAGAATATACGGTTACTGTTTATATATGATAACGCACACAAAACACGTCATAACATAACATAGACCCCGTTCACCAGTCACCCCAGTATCCAGCATTATCTCCCACCTCCCATGTCCCAGTTCCATTGCGAGTGAACTATAAAGCTCTCGCCAGCTGCCCACATTAGCCCTACCCTGTCACTGCCCTACCTAAGTGATCCCACCGATCCCAGCCGCCCTAGACAATGTTGAATTTCCTTGGGAACCCTCTGCCTTTGTAGATCTCTTTCTCAACAAGTCTGCAGTGTTCCATACCTGTCTCCCAGTCCTGATGTTGGGGGGGGGGGGGGGGGGGGGGGGGTTACAGAGGGAAATTTTCAGATGACAGGAAAGTGGCCTTGCTGCTAGACACCCGAGGGGGAACAGAGGCAGTATGTTTAGATATTTGCCAATCCCAAAGAGAATGGAAAAATGGCAACAAAAAGATTATACAAACATTTAGCCTTGTATGCTTACTAGCATTGGGTGGGAAGGGGTATATCATAGACCACATAATGTTGAATCCTGCAAACTCAAAATTACAAGAGAAGTTATGAGTCAAACCTATTCTGAGTTTCCAGAAAGCCATTAAAATGGCCAGAGGTAGAATTAATTGATCAGTGTCTTAAGGCTGTGAATGAAAAGTTGGTAAAGTGTTAAGCTGGAAAATACACAGTTGGTGAAGAATGAGCTGAAAAAGAACAATAATGCATGTGGGCATGTGGAAAGGAAAACAATTTGTAGTAATGTAAGGAAATGGAATCTTCTAGGTTCAGTAATCATGAATATATAACCACTGCCATGTCACTGCATCTAGAAAGATACTGGTCCACGCCATGGTAACACCTCGCTTGGACTATGGCAACCTTTTATATTTGGGCGCAGCACCTACAATGCATTCAGAATGCACTGGCTAAACTAGTTCTCAGGCTCTCTAAAAGGGCCTCAGCGACTGGTGCGCTGGCTTTTCTGCACTGGCTCCACATTAGGGAGAGGGTTAAGTTCAAGGCCTTATGCGTGAGTCATCGGATCTTACAAAGAAAGGGCCCCTCATATCTTCACACTCTTCTTATACCCTATGTACCGACCAGGCATATAAGGTCCTGCGGGAAAGGCATTGTACATGTCCCCAAAGTTAAGAGAGCCAGGATGGGTGGGTGATCGTTTTGATACTTAGCTGCCCAATTGTGGAATTCGCTCCCGCAGACACTCCGTTTGGAGCACTCCGAAACGATTTTTCGGAAAGGTTTGAAGACCTACCTTTTCCCTGCGTCCTAAACCTGTGTGATAGGCGCTACTGTTTTTTACTGCCACTGCAGCGCGGGGACATACTGGCTCAGTGTAACCAGGCGCTTTATAAATGTAACTATTATTATTAACCCCTTAAGCGCTGCCGTCGACCGACGGCATCGCTACCGCCCCAGTGCTGCGAACGACCGTTAGCCGACAGGCCAGCGCTCGTTATTCGAACGTTCAGCACTGGGTGCTGAACGTTCGACGCTGCTAAGGTGTTAATATTTATTATTAGAGACTCTTGATTTCCATTCAAAATCAAGACCACCTGGTTCTGGTGCTGCTTTTGCAGATAATAATTTCTCCTCTTCAAGGCCTGTTGTCTAGTAGCACCAGAAGACTTTAATTGGCTAGAAAATGACATATGGGCCCTACAGTGTTTTTGAATGAGGAAAGCTCTCACACTCAAGGTCTCACACTCGTTGGTATCTTTTCATTAACTCCTTGTATTCTATCTAATGTGCCCACGCAGGTGGAGCACTCTGGTCACTCAGTAATAATCTTTCAATGTAAACTCTCACCCCATGCAGTGACATCTATGTCCTCTGAGAGATATAAGGAAACAGCTGTGAAACCGCCACCTGATCTGTTGAACGTTACAAACACCCTAGTGTGTGTGAACTGGGTAAATATCGTTCATCAGCAAAAGACCTTTTGAATTTTTTGTTTATATTCCTACAATGATGGAGATTAAATAAATGTTGGGATTACAAATATTATATTGAAGGCATTTTTCTAATCCCCAAAGATTTCTGAAACTAATTGAAATACAGTAAACTATCCACAATGTTTTAGAACCAGTAGGGCTACAGATTAGTTTATCACACCTTCTCTTGGTGTACATTAGTTACATCTTGACACCAGTGAAAGAGTAAATTGAGAACCTAATATTACCGCAAGGTCTGGCAATAGGGAAATGCCATTTACTCAACACATTCCAGGACCCGAATGTACAACGGCACAACTATGTTACTAAGGGTTAAAGTTTATACTGAAACATCCTAAAAGTGAGATGAAACTCCTTCATTAGAGAGACTTCCTAGGAGTTGTTTTTTAAACTTATAGAACCAAGGGTATTTAGACAAACTATTGAGTTGCAAGTATTGGGAGACAGAAATATCGGAAAAAAATATTGTGGTACAAAAATATTGTGACTGAGAAATATTTTTGTCAGTAATATCATTCTCTTCGGGTAAGTAATATCGCTGTTAACAGTATCCACGTTAATATCATTTTCAATAAAATAGTTGTAAAAAATAAAAATAAAAAATTATCTCAATGTGTTTTAGTTTTGTATTTTAATTTAATGGGTCATTATTGTTTGTATAATTGTTAATATTTTTAAATATAGTTAGTAATTTTAAGAGATTTAATTTTAATTTAATTAATAAAAGTAATTTATAGTGTTGAAGAGGGTTGCTATATTTGTAGGGGTATAGGGTGGGAAGTTAATGAAGTAATAATGAACTAATAATTTACTTTATTATTAAATATGTAAAATGTGCAATATTTTTTATGCTATATTTTAGGTGCAGGCTCCTGGGTTTGTAAGGGTACAGGATGGGAAGTTAATTAAGTAATGATTAATTATTAATGTAGCATTAATTATTTATTTAATTATTAATTATGTAAACTGTGTAATAACTTTATATTTTAGTTATATTGGGTTTGTAGGAATATAGGGAGGGAATTTAAGTAATAATTAACAATTATTGCTTTATTAATTAGTTAATTGATAAATATGTACGTTTTGTAATACTGATTCAATTTAGTTAGGGTGGGGCGTTAAGTAATAATTAACACTTTTTTTTTAGAATATACGGTTACTATTTATATATGATAACGCACACAAAATACGTCATTACATAACATAGACCACACTCAACAGTCACCAGTCACCCCAGTATCCAGCATTATCTCCCACCCCCCATGTCCCAGTTCCATTGCGATTGAACTATAAAGCTCTCGCCCGCTGCCCACATCAGTCCTACCCTACCTAAGTGATCCCCCATATCCCAGCCGCCCTAGATAATGTTGAATTTCCTCGGGAACCCTCTGCCTTTGTAAATCTCTTTTTCAACGAGTCTGTAGTGTTCCATACCTGTCTCCCAGTGCTGATGTTGTGGGGGGGTTACCTGCACTAACTTTAACTTACAACCCCGTAATGCACTTCTTATGACCTCACATATTACATCACTCATGACATGGTTAGTGACATCACTGATGACATCTCAATTGAACCTCCTATCTACTCTGAGTGTTGAGCTGCCACTACACCTCCCACCTGCTTAGCATGATCCGATGACTACTGCCTGTCCCTGCCACTTCCACTCTGTCTGTTCGAGTTCCATGCCTCTATCCCCTCCGTCATGTCCTGTATGGTTAATTTTTCTGCCACTCCCTTCTGCCCTCTATGCTCTGTTGCGCTGCAACTCCTACTCCTGCCTACCCGATGTGCTCTGCTGTGAAGCTCCTTCTCCTGCCCTCTCTTGCCTGTGTCCAGCCCCTACCCATCCCTTTTGTCCTCCATGTGCAGCTTGCTGCTCCAGCCCTGCCCCTTCCCCATGCCCTCAATTTTCAATGTGCAGGCCCCTACCCCCTCCCTTCTGCCTTGTCTGTTCTGTTCTCATGCCCCAACCACTACCCTCCTGACCTTCATTGTCTGGTATGCTGCATCTGCTCCTCCTGTCTGTACGGTATGTTCAGCTTGCTGCCCTTGCATCTTTTCCCTCTGCTCTCTGTTGTCAGCGTGCATGGTCCTGTCCCCTCCCTATTGCTTTCCATGGTCCGTTGTGCTGCACTGCTGTTCCACTTGACTAGTGTGGTGTATTGTGCTGCTGCAACCCCAATGCCTGCCTTGTAGGGTCAGTTTGGTGCCTCTGCTCATCTCCCTCCTGCCCTCTGTTATCAAAGTCCATGTCCCTACCACATTCCTCCTGCCCTCAGTGATCCAATGTACCATACTTGCTAACATTTTGAACTTTGTAAGAGGGAGATTTTGAAGGGGAAAAAATACCCAAGGAATTGATTTTCCTCATTGATTTACATTGAAAAAGAGGAGTTTATTAGCCAGGAGACAAAATCAAATCATTTTGAGCTTAAAACATCTGGGGGCATATTTACATGTTCTGGCGCATCTCTGCAAATCAGCAGGGATGTGCCAGAACAGATGCGTCATGCAGTTTCCTCCTTCCGCCACCACAGATGCGCCGCATTTACAATGCAGCGCACCATGGTGCAAGGAAGGGAAGATGCGTGACGCATCTTGTGGCGTATGGGTGGCGCATTGCTGGAGTCGCGTCGCAAGCGCGACGCAACTCCTACAATGCACAGGGGCCACCCATACTCAAAGTGGTGCATCACTCCTTACGTCTGCTTCAAGCAGGCGTAAGGATTTGACGCAGCAGCGTCGTAAAACTGACTCCGTGAAATCTTGTAGATTTCACTGCCTCAGTTTTACTGGGCTTTACTGCGAGGGAACACCCACCCTGCGACAGAACGCCCACATCAAACCTGATGCAAGTTTCATGTGGCGCAGGGTTTTACAACGTGACGCATCTGCCTAGATGCGCCACATTTTAAATTACTCTCAAAGTGGCGCATTGTTTTCGCCGCCACTGCGTCACAAAGTGGCGCAACAGCGACATAAAAGTGTCGCAAGGGGCTTGTAAATCTGCCCCAGGAGTTTCTTGCCTGAATCAGGTTTGTTGGCATGTATGCTTGTACTGCCTCTTCCTTCTGCCCTCAATAGTCTGTTATATTGCCGCAGCCTCTCTTGCCTATACTGCATGGTTGGTTTATTGCCCCTGTCCCGCTTTCCCCTACCCTCAATGGTCCGTTGTGCTGCCACTACTCCTTCTATCTGCCCAGCATGGTAAACTTGTCGACTCTGCACCCTCCTCCCTGCCCTCAATTATTCAAGTCTGTGCCCTTGACAGCTGCCTCCCCACAGTATTCTGATGAACAACAAGACTGCTAACAGTCTATATTCATTACAAAAGTGTGGCACGTCTGACTGCTTATAAAAATGAGAGGATCTTATTCCGTTAGAAATTATGGTTACTACTCTAAATAACTAAAATGAGGACATATTTTCTGAATTCTGAAATAGTGACAAAATTATTTTTTAATTATTTGCTATCTCATTATTTTTTATCCAGTTGATCACTAAATTATATGTTGCATTTAGGGGAAAAAATGTGGCCTTACGGCCAGAGCTGTGGACTTTGCACCTGAGGAACCAGATCTACTCTTCCGCATCAGCTTGACATCCTGTGCTTCTGGGCAAATCACTTAATCTCCCCATGCCAAAAACCCAAAAGGAATGTGTCCTTGTGTACTGTAACTGATGCTCTTGTAAAGCACTCCAATACCTTCGGGTCAAGTCTGCACTATATAAAACTGCAAAAAAACAATGTTATGCACACTTTTGATATTGTGTATACTTGGACTACATTTGGGTGATATTTGTGCTATATTAGGGCTCTTTTCTCTCTGGTGGCCACCTTGGGATACTCTGGGTGTTCATCAGAACACGGCAGGAAACTACTAATCACCAGGGACTTGACTGGCAGACTGCTGCTGGTGGTGAACGTGCATATTTCAGTCAACATGAAGAATATTTTAATGAAATAGAAGAGGAAGATATTTGAGAATTCACTTAAAACGTCTCCCAATTTTTATTTCTACAGACTAACCATAATTTCTCTGTCAAAATAAACCCCTCATTTTGTTCCCTTCTAAATTAAATATTTTACGTTTTATCAGTTTGAGTCAATTAAGATGGCTTCTGGTGTGCCACACTTTTGTCATAAGTAAGACTGTTAGTGCTCTTGTTGTTCTTTAGAACACTCTGGCAGGATGTAGTAGAACACACGGGAATCACCTGGCTGGCTGTTCCTGTTGAAGTATAACAGGCAGATATTTGAGACCTCACTTAAAACGTGTCCTAATTTTACCTTCTACAGCACTAACCATAATATCAATGACATGAACCCCCTCATTTTGTTCCTTTCTAAATTAAATGTTTTAGACTGTTAGCACTCTAGCTGTTCTTTAGACCAGTCTGGTAGGCTGGAGTAGAACACAAGGGAATCAACTGACAGGCTACTTCTGCTGGAAGTACATGTTTTACTGAGAGTGTCAGATTTCGTTCTCATATGGCTAAGAAACAGTGTAAATTTACATAAAATATGCTCTCCTTTTAGCTTTTGGTGTACCTTCTATAACCTTTACAGGAAAATCATGAGAAAACTGTTTTCTCTCAAACATGATTCTTGAAATCCCAGCAGAAGGTTTTTTCACAGGGTAAAATCACCTAAGCAACAAATTTATATTACATCTAAAATTCTTGTATACGTTTTCCTTTTTGTGACCCTCAACCTGCCATTCACTACAAAGCATTTCAGAGGGGAGCTATTGTGTATATTGGTCCTAAGATGGCTGCATCACTTCCTGGTTGAAGTGCTGACAGCTAATCAGATCTCACCATGAGATATGTGCTTAAGCTCCACCCAGATATACAGATTTGGATTTCCTATAATATCTCACAAACTAGTGAGTGGATTTACGCCAAATAATGAAAAGCACACTCTGCGGACCAACAGCAAGCTTTCTGCCAAATTTGGGGTAACTCCATCCAGCGGTCCGGGCTGCAGGCGTGTCTAAATACTCTATGGGAATTAACATGGGAAACACACGTTGTTTTTTTTTTAACCCCCCCCTTTGACAAATCACTGTGAAACTTGCCATGCACAACAAAATATCTGGGGCACTTTTTGGGGAACATTTTGTGAAAATTTGTCAAAAGGATCCAAAGTTATAGGCAAGTCAACGCTTTTCCAATGGTAACATGGTCCTAACTATAACTACCTACTGGCAACTACCTGAAGAAAATTTGATTATTATTATATATCTATTTGGTTAATATTTACCTACTGGCGGTTGCCAGTAGGTAGTTCTAGTTAGAACCTAGTTTCCATAGGAAAAGCGTTTTTTGATTTGCCAATGACTTTGACGCCTTTTGATGAATCTTCACTAAACTTTCAAAACTAATTATTCACTCAGGCCAGCTCCTGTCTTGAAAGTTTCGGGGTGATTCGTCAAAGGGGGGCCCAAAACATGTTTTCTTGATGTTAATTTCAATAGGAAACTTTAGATACGGCTACAGCCTGAACTGCTGAACGGAATTACACCGAATTTGGCAGAGAGAAAGCTCTTGGTCCAGAAAGCACGCTTTCCTTTAAATAGTGTAATTCAGTTCAGTAGTTTTTGAGATATTTAAAGATTTGCAGATATTGATATTTGAGGATTGTGAGATCTGATTGGCTGAGCCCTCCCAAGCACGAGCTTGCCTCAGATTGGCTGCTAACACTTCAAACCAGGAAGTATTGGCAGCCATCTTATGCTTTAAACCGAGGGAGAAGGAAAAAGGTGAAAGAGACATTGAAAAACAAAAAAAGCGGGCAGGGTAGGAACACCCTGACCCCCCAGGGGTCCCCAGACGGCCCCATCCTTTAAAAAAAACAAAAACGAATGGCCGGGCCCTGGGGGATGGGGTCCCCGGGGCCGAAATTTGCCTAAAAAATAAAATAAATAATGGCCTAGCCCCGGGGGACGGGGTCCCTGGACCCAATAGTGACCCAGGGAAGGGGGCCACGCAGCCCCCCTTCCCTAAAATAAAGGGGAAAAAAGGAGAAGGCCAGCCCCGGGAATGGGGTCCCCTGGGCCATAATTGGCCTGAGGACAGGGGTCACAAGCCCCCCTCCAAATGTATATAAAAAAAAGTCTGGCCATGCCCCGGGGGATGGGGTTTCCAGGGCCTAAATAGACCTTGTGAGGTAGAACACACGTCCCCCTTTCGATTTTGGGGGAATTTTTTTTAAATAAAAAGGGGTCAGGCCTTGGGGGATGGGATCCCCAGGGCCCCAAAAATTCTAAAAGAAGGGGAGACACACGCCCCCCTACTACAAAATATATATTTTTTAAAAGCCGGCATCTCGCCAGAGGCCCCGGCCCCTCCCTGCACCACTCTGCAAGCGCACCTCCTGGAGTGTTGTAAGTTGGGGAATTAATTCCCTTTGAATACTGATGGTCTCTGGGGCCATCTAGCCGACCAGGTACCTCCAGTAAGTGCCACAGAGCTGGATTGCAGAGAAGTGGTCCGAGGCCGTGCCCCTTTTTACACCACTCTGCAAACACGCCTTTTGGCACACTGCTGGTGGGGCGAGGAAGTCCTCTTGTGTCATGAGGACCTCAGGACACAAGTGGACTTCATCCTCCGAGCAGCAGTGAGCCAGGAGTCGTGTTTACAGAGTGGTGTAAAAGGGGCGTGGCCTAGGGCCACCTCTCTGCAATCCAGCTCTGTGACGCTTACTGGGGGTACCTGGTGGGTTAGTTGGCCTTCAGGGACCCTCAGTATTCAAGGGGAATTAATTCCCCAACTTACAATGAGCCAGGGGGTGCATTTGCAGAGTGGTGGAGGAAGGGAGCGTGGCCTGGTATGCGAAGTTAGCAGTCCTGCTGTGTGGGACTTACTGGAGGTAATAGGAGGGGCAGTTGACCCCCAAGGTTGACGTTGGGGGCAAACTACCCCTTCTATTACCTCCAGTAAATCCCACACAGTGGGATTGGTAAGTGGTGCTCGGAGGCCACACTCACCTTTCTCCACCACTTTGCAAACCTGACTGCTATGTTATAGTTAGAAATTAGCATTTAAAAAAACCTTTGAAATGCACTGAAAAAAACATAGGTTTCAGGGACGCTATAGTTAGAAATTAGCATTTAAAAAACCTTAGAAATTCACTGAAAAAACCATTGGTTTCAGGGACGTTATGATTAGAAATGAGCATTTAAAAAACCTTAAAAATTCACACAAAAAAACATAGGTTTCAGGGACATTATAGTTAGTTTGACATTTCACTCATATAAAACCAGAGAAATTCAGCTGTTATAGTTGGTAGAGCTAACTATAACTTGCGTCCCTGCAATGCACTGCTGATGATGTCACCTATTACATCACTCATGACATGCTCAGTGACATCACTCATGACATCTCAAATGACAACACTGATGACATCATCCATGTGATCATCTGATGCACATCCTCACACCCTAATAAAACCTTTCATACACCCACTCTAAAATACAGACTACCAATATCGAAACCATAGACACACCAATAGCAGTTAGTACATACCCGCTCAGTGAATCATACGTCTACATACACATCCACCCACTAACCCATACAGTCACTCATACACACAGTCATTTATCAATACAGCCACTGATATATCCACTCATACACCCATATAGACACTTCCACACTGTCACTCACCCAAAACCTACCCACACCCCCCCAAGAAGAGACGGGGCGCTGGCTCTCCCAGATTAAAAGCCAAATGGCTACTATAATACAGGGCCTGAAAGACATCCTAAGCAACCTCGCCACATTCCATAAGCTCACCTTAAACCCCCACTCGACCCCTATCATCCCCAACCATTCTCACCAAAGGCCTCTCAAGGTTTCGTGGCCCAGCTGGACCTCATCCCCCCTCCCGAACCTTATTCCAAGACTTAATAGAACTGTGGAAGCCATGTCGTCTGTTGAAGCGACTGAGCTGGCCTCCTCATACACCACCCCCTCTACGCACATCCCCCAATCCTCCATTCAGGTAATCACTGGACTCAGAAGTGATCACTCCATCCGGAAACCCACAAGACCCCCATCCTCCCTCATCAACATCCCTGCTGCCCCACTAACAAAGGAACCAAAATAAGAGACACTCCTGACCAACTGCATGCTCATAAACTGCAGGTCAGCCACTAAACATGCCACAGAGCTAGCGGAATCTATCCTCAACCATGCCATTGATATAGCCTTCATCAAAGAGACTTCGCTTAGTGACACCTCTCCTCCAATCATGGATATGCTTGTACCCCCGGGCTTCTCTATCATCAACAAAGATAGGAGAGACCGAAAAGGCGGGGGACTAGTAATCATTCACAACAACAACCTGTCTGTGACCGGAATCGACACACTCAATTACAACTCCTTCGAATGCCTAACCGCCAAAATTAACACCAGCAACAATAATCCGCTACACTGTCATCTCATATATCACCCTCCAGGCAACACCCTCACGTTTACGGAACACCTCTCAGACCTGGTCGCCCACTGCTCTCTCCGAGATAGCAACAACCTAATTCTGGGGGACCTCAACCTGCACTGGAAAGATTTAAACAGCGCACCAATCCAAAACTTGAACTAGCTATTACATAGCAACGACCTTACCCAGCACTGCGCTGAAGAAACCCACAACAAAGGAGCAATCCTGGATGCCATCATCGCCCAACATGACGTAATCACAATAGACCACATCCTACCGGTCGACTGGTCAGAGCACCACTTAATCCTATTCCGTATCTCGCATCCGATCATGCGCCAACCTCCCATCCAAGACCCCTCCACATGGACAAGAAACCTAACACAGATCAACATGGCTGATTTAGAAGAAAAAATAGCCACCCTCCTCCCTATCCCCCAGGACGGTCTCTCCACAACAGAACTCACACCCCACTACAACACAACTATGTCCTCTATCCTATACCAACTCGCCCCCCTCAAACTGAAAAATCCAGGAACATGCCCTCCAGATCCTGGCTCAACAAGGACATTAACAACGAAAGGAGGCAGCTTGGAGCCACAGAACATCTATGAAGAAAGACTCCCTCTTCTAGCCTCTGCGAGAAACTCAAAACTGCAAGAAGAAAGTACAAAACACATATCAATAATGAAAACACCAACTTTCTCTGCACCGCCCTTGACAGGGCGAACAACAGGCCAAAAGTACTCTTTAACATCATCAAGCAACAAACGTCCAAATCCTCTACAACCCCAGTCCAGGCCTCCAAAGTTCTATGCAACAACTTTGCAATCTTCTTCAGCGAAAAAACCAACAAGATCGAACTATCACTCGACATCATCCTCAATCCCGCCTCCAAAATCTCAGCTCCAGCAATCGAAATCACCTCTAGCTCGTGCCCCACGAAAGCCTGGAGAACCTACAACCCCGTACCTTAAGCTGAGATTCTCAAACTAATCTCCTCCTCCAAGCCCTCATCACACATCCTCAACCCTGTAATCTCTCAAATGACCAAAAAGCTGAAACTCCCTCGCACCACTATGGTGCGAAATTATAAACAGCTCCTTAAAAACAGGCATCATACCAGACTATCTCAAAGTCGGCCAAGTCACACCACTACTCAAAAAGCCAGGCCTAGACTCCAATGACCTGAACAACTTCAGACCGGTTTCCAATCTCCCCTTCCTAGGCAAAATCCTCGCAAAATGCGTTCTCCGTAACTGAATCAGCACATTGACAATATCAACCTGCTAGACCAACACCAATCAGGATTCAGAAAAGGCTGTAGCACTGAAACTGCGATCCTCAACATCGTCGATGATATCCTCAAATCCCTTGACACTGACCAATGCTGCCTACTCATTATCCTACACCTCTTGGCAGCCTTTGACACAGTGGATCACAATCTTCTCATCAAGGCTCTCAAAGACCGAGTAGTTACAGACAAGGTGGTCCTTCAATGGTTCTCCTCCTTTCACTGTCGCTCCCAAAGAATAAAAATCAAATCCTTTACAACCGACCTACTCCCCGTCAACAGAGGTGTCCCCAAGGTTCAGTACTCTCCCCTCAGCTGTTCAACATATACATGAAACCCCTCACAACCATTCTAAAAAAAAACAACATCCCCTTCCTCCTATATGCAGACGACATCCAGATCTACTTGGAAACCTCATCTATTAACGACATTCTAAAGAATCAACAATACTCTCAAGGAAAATTTCAACAATGGCTTGCAACAAACCACCTTGAACTCAATCAAGAAAAAAACGAAATCCTCCTCATCTCCAACAAAGATGAAAACCTGCAAATCGTAGAGTGGCTGAAAGCTATTGATGCTCTCAATGGCAATCTCACCCTGGCTAACTCGGTAAAATCACTAGGAATCACCATCGACCAGAAACTAACCATGACCAAACACATTAAGCCCTCCGCCAAGAGTGCCTTCCTTAATCTGAAGCTCCTCAACAAAATTAAACCCTTCATCCTGCCCATGGACCTCAAACAAGCCACCCAATCACGGGTTTTATCTAGACTGCACTATGGGAACGCAGTGCTCTCCGGTACAGCTCTCTCCCAATTAGCCCCACTCAAAATAACTCTCAATGCTGCTGCCAGAATGGTCACCGGAGTAAAAAAATATGACCACCTATCTCCCGCACTCAGAGAACTAAAATGGCTCCCAGTGGAAATGCATGCCAGCTTTACAACTGCCTGCCTTACTCACAAAGCCTTGCAAACAGGCAAACCGGAATACCTGGTCCTTAAGCTTAAGATAGCCGACCAGTCAAGAAACCTTAGGAGTTCCAACAACCTCTTACTAATCCCTTCGAAAAAACGCAAGCAAAATACTGTGGCACGTTCCTTTGCAGGAAACGCACACAAAATCTGGAACTCCATCCCTCTTGATATCAAGACTACTCCCTCCTTCATAAAATTCAAAAGACTCTTAAAAGACTTATACCTCAACCGTGCCTTCCCAAACTGAAATCCGAAACGCACAAGCCGGCACTCTGCAGCCACCAGGCAATTGCTCCAACACTCCCTACCTCATCCCCGTCCCCTAACCCCCTACTCTTTCCTCAACTCCCGGAGGAAGACTTAGCCCAAAACTTTGTCCACGCAGCGAGACTACCTCGGAACCGCTCTACCTCAAAGTGCCCCTCGGACGCACAGCACACTGGAACTTTTGAACACTTATGCTTACTTTTGCCTCTTTTATGTGTTTTTTTCTTCTTTTTTCCTATGTGCTGTAAAGCGCTCCGATACCTTCGGGGCTGGCTAGCGCTATATAAAACCTCTTAAATAAATAATAAAAAAAATAATTTACTCACCTATACTGTTATACACACACCACGTCACTTTTTCATACATACACGTTCTGGCTTCAACAATTAATGACATAAGCACACACTTATCCATGCAGCCACTGTCACAATCACTCACTGTTGCATATACTCACTTATATACTCCAACACTCACAAATACTGTTTTTCACATATGTAGTTACTTAAACATATACCACTAATACATCTATTCACTCACCAACACAGCTATACGTACACTCACTCACCGATACACTACCTAACACACACACTCATAAACGCATACACCCAGTGAATCACTCACTCACACATCCATGCAGGGAGTCACACACCCCACCCACACAGACACTCAGGCACCCATACAGATTCTCAGACAACCAATCCTTCTTCAATATACCTTGGCATATATAGATATAACGTTCATGACATTTTTAGAAACACTCTGTCACTGGATGAGGTCATCAGAGATGCAATTTGAGATGTCCTCAGTGATGTAATCAGAGATGCCACGGAGCATGCCATGAGTGATGTAATATGTGACGTCATCAGCAGTGCATTGCAGGGGCATGAGTTATGGTTAGCTCTACTAATTATAACAGCCGAATTTCTCTGCTTTTATACGAGTGAAATGTCCAACTAACCATAATATCCCTGAAACCTATGGTTTTTTCAGTGAATTTCTAAGGTTTTTTAAAAGCTAATTTCTAACTATAACGTCCCTAAAACCTATGTTCTTTAGTGTGTGTGTATATATATATATATATTACACACATCTCTTCCAGAAAGAAGAATTGAATACGCACTCACAAAGTACTTACGTTTTCCCTTGATTTATTTTCTCTTGGCACACCAGTTTTTCAGCACATAGCACCGACGCGTTTCGCTGTGCACACACAGCTTTCTCACGGTCAATACTGACCGAAGTAGTGGGCTCCTTCCCCGACCCTGGACTAGGCCGTCGTATATCAAGTCGTGGCAGAATCCAATTTTCATTAAAGGAAAGAGCATGAAAACGCGTTCGAGTGGTTCCTTCTGAAATTTGGATTCTGCCACGACTTGATATATGTATATATGTATATATATATAAAATATATATATGTATGTATGTATGTATATATAGATTTCATTCACCACAAACTCGCACAAAACAAACAGACGCGTTTCGGTATAGACCTTCTTCTATGTCTACCGAAGCGCCGTAAAGTCTAACTATTTAAGCGTGGTGTTTCAACATTGAAACAAAAGGAGGACTACTCAAGCCATCCCCTGACTCATACAATAGGCGCCATCTTAGACAAGGAACATCATCGTAACAGGGACATTGTGAGCTATTTTTGCTTAGATCATGTGCCCAATAATCCCAGAGGGGAGAAAGGATTTTGAGACTACATAGACTGGAGTCTAGGTATATCATTGATCTCCAGACTAAGGGGCCCATTATGATGTCGGGCGGATTGCCACCGCCAGCCTGGCAGGGGCAATCCGACCGACATCCACTCTTGATTTCCCCCCGCCATATTAGTATGGCGGGGGGACCTCGGCAGACGGAAAGACCGTCCGCCGCTTTTCCGCCCCGGTCGCCTTGCGGCCGGGGCGGAAAAGGAATAATATGGTCAGACACCGCCAGCCATATTATGATAGGCATTTTTAATAATAGGCATTTTAATAATATCAGACACCGCCAGCCATATTATGATAGGCATTTTTCAATGCCTTTCCTTGGCGGCAATGCCACCACGGAAAGAAAGGCATGCGGACTTCACTATGGGGGCTCCCTGCGGGCCCCAAGGGAGTAGGAGAGTAGGGGGGTGCACACATTTGCATAATCAAAGCGGCAGGCACCGTGCAGTGCCTGCTGCTTTGATTATGCAAATGCAAAAGTGCTTTTTAAGCATTGTGGCGGGCGGTGCTGAGAGCACCGCCCGCCACAATGCTTAACATGCAGGATGTGCCCGCCACTGTGGCGGGCACATCCTAATACCCACCCCGGGACCCCCGCCCTTATGGCAGGTGGTCCCAATCCCCGCTAGGATGACGTGTGGGCAAAGTCCGCCCGTCATCCTAATGACCCCCTAAGACTACACATGGTCGCAATAGTAGTGAGGAACTTGCTATACATTTAGGCGATAGATAACTGGTCGGTATACCTATCGGTTCCTCACTGTAGAATAATATGGATCTACTGTAACACGTGTATATATATTCATCAGCACTTTTTTGCAATGTTTTGATTTTAGATATGAAAAATGTGTAATTCTGGTTTTTGTATTTCAATGTACTTGATTCTGCTTTGAGCCCCAATTATGAATTGTGATTATGTATTTGTAAATATTTAGAGGCTGCTTTGTGTTTAACTGTTTAATTAACTGTGTGGGATATCCATGAGCCCATCCAGGGCTTTCAATGTTAAAACACCACGCCTAAATAGTTCGAGTTTACGGCGCTTCGGTAGACATAGAAGAAGGTCTTTAACGAAACACGTCTGTTTGTTTTGTGCGAGTTTGCAGTGAATAAAATCTGGTAAACAACACCTGTGAGTGCTCCTTTCTTCCTGACTGAAGTCTTGTGGGAGGAGAGTGGAGCGGCATTTGTAATACGGGAGCACCCCCATATGTGGAGCACCCGCTGGCGAGTGCACTGCGGTATTGGTGCCATGGAGCGAGTATATATATATACCGTCATTCAAAATATCTATGCGCACAACATCTGACCAATTTTGGGCTCAAAATTGTGATTACTCTTGTAGACACCATTGCGCTTCTACGAGAGGTAACTTGTTTTGCACTTGCACTTGCACTTTGTTCAAAAATGTATTTTTATTTATTTTCAACACTACACTGAATTACGAAAAAAAACTTTTTAAATAACATTGGTTTTATGTGCCTTTTAAATGACATATTGAGTCAGGTTTTTTAATGAATCGTGGTTGTGTTTAAATTGAACTCTTCCATGTCTATGGTCACGTTTACAAAATGTACTGTGCTGATGTCATTACTTCCTGCATAGTATTTAAACCAATGTGAATTCTTGCACTGTGTCATGTGATCAAGGTCCAAGGCGGGACCGGAACGCGTTGTGACGCTTAAGCACTAAAATAAAGAAGAAGCACGAATTTTGTGGTCCGTGTCCGTATCTTTTTTGACTACCTGGATTGTAGTTCTGTGTTCTACGATACGGAAACTGCGTGATATCCTAAAGCCGGCTATTGTTTCTTCATGGCGATTCATGGACCCCCTCTCGACTTGGGCTGCAGCGAACCAAGGAAACCTGCTCTTCCCGTCTGGGAGGAACCCTGTCTGTACTCCGGAAGGAGCAACGCAACAGCCCCCCCGTGTGAACCGTGGACAACAGCGAATACAGTGGGCGGACTTGGCGGGAACCAGATTCGGAGGAATCGGGAACTTCCAAAGGAAATCCAGGTATGAACTGTCGAGCGGAATAAGGGGTGAGAGGTGTGCAACTAATGAAGCAAAGGAGATTATTGACCGCCTCCGCTTGTACTTTATAAGTGTCTAATTAATTAACGGAAAGTGCTATGGCGTCTGACACAGTTAACGAGAGAGAACAGGCAGCGCTAATGATGTTCAAACAAGAGCCAGCAGTGCGCAACGAACGGGGAAACCCGACGACCACAGAATCGGCAATTAACATGAATTTAAAAGAGAAATTTAAATTACTGGAGAAAAAGAGCCGCAGTGAGCAAAGTAAATGGTGGGAGGCACGATCTCTTAACACTGAGCTGAGCTTGTCATGAGCATCGAAAGGGTTAAAACCTACCTAGATGTGGACAGAGTCCCACGGGGGCTTAGAATACTTTTGGCGCCAAGCTATGAGGACCCGAATCCTCTAATGATGCGAGCTTGGGCGGAATGCAACCTCGACTCGTCCAAATGTCTAATGAAGATCTTGATAGAATATGCGGAAATAGATCGTGCCAGACTACTAGAAGAAATTGACAAAATCAACGAGGAAATTGAAGCCCTAAACCAGCCTGACGAAGCAACCAAATTACGAGCCGAAATGAAGTCAAGATTAAAAAAAGAAGAAGAAAAAATTAAGGAACGTAAAACGTATAAGTTTTTACGTGATAAAACCGATTACGAGACTTGCCAAATCTTCACTTTTTCCCGCAAGTATGAGGCGCTTAGAAAAAACAAAAAAACAGCAATGAAAGATAATCAAGCCACTGTAAGACCTGATAGAAATGAAGCAGGGTCATCGAGTACTTCACTCACCAGCTTGAGTTCAGGGGCTGAAAGCGACCCAGAAGTAAGGGAAAATGTGGAAATAACAGCTCCAATTCGCACTTTAGATGCAGAATTGGCTTTTTTATGCGAGGCCCGAAAATCAACACTAAGACCCCGCATAAAGCAAGTGAATTACGACCAATCGAAAACTGGAAACGCAAGCAAAGACGGAAAGCAAAATGCAACAAAAACAAATTACAAGAAAAGAGGAAACTGGAGAGGGAAGGCCAAGTAGCCACTGCAGTGGCTGGTAGCAACAACAAAACAATTGTAAACCTTTCCAAAATTCCACTCAGTGACAAAGAAAAAAATATACTAAGTCTGGGACTGACATTCTGGCCTGCGAATTACTTCAACTACGCTAAAACACGGCTTGATATATTTAAGGGTACGTGAAAATTAAAACTACAAAAATACCACATTCAAAATAAAAAAGGTGACCTGAACAGTTCTATTTCAGCCAGTACTGACATCTCAAATTCCCAAACTGACACTCAAATTGGGATTAGCTTCCAGCGTGAGATCCAGGAACTATGGGACGATGATTCACCTAGCGCAGAAAGGAGTGCATTTGACCCTAAGGAAATGAATGAGTCCACAATTACGGAGAGTAATAACATCAGTGGTCCTCTGACACCATTCCGACCAAAATCGACTTTTAACCCCATTATGATAAAAGATTCAATTGATCTTTTTCACGATCAGGTCACTGAACAGTTAAAAACTTTAAATGTGGATATCAATAAAAAGGAAAAAAGATACAACAATGGAAGGATGGAATATTTTTCTCTCATATCAAAGCTGAAAAAGAACAACAAGATTGTTGTCAGACCTTCGGATAAAGGGGGCAATATGGTGTTACTAACCAAGGAAATGTACACTAAGGAGGCATTCAATCAACTCCATGACAAAAATTGCTATATGAGGTGTAATGCTACAGACTTAAAAAAGATGTATGAGACATTTGACAAAAAACTTCTACACTGGAAATACGATGGCCTTATTACCAACCATGAGTTTAAATTCCTTAAAAACTCTTTCCCTGTGGTGCCTACCATATACTTCTTACCCAAACTCGATAAGGACCCAATCAGTCCTCCAGGGCGTCCTATAATCTCAGTGAGAAGGAGTTGTCTGGAAAATGTATCCCAACATGTGGATTTCTTTCTACAGAGACATGTCAAAGCCTTACCTTCATACATTGGTGACACTAGTGACTTTTTAAGGGAATTTAAAGATCTGAAATGGGAACCAGGATACTTACTAGTGGCACTAGATGTCAGTTCCCTTTACACAAGTATTGTACATACTGACGGTCTGAAGGCGCTTGAGTATTATTTGGAACAATCAATGGGTAACATGCAGAAACATAATAAGATGCTTATTGAAATGGTAGAATTCTGCTTGAACAATAATATTTTTATGTTCAATAACCTATTGTTCAAACAACTCAGGGGTGTCGCCATGGGAGCCAGCTTCTCCCCCAGCTACGCGTGTCTACACATGGGCTGGTGGGAGGAGCTGGTTCTCCGGGTGGAATACCGTGAGATCATGTCAAACCACATTATAGCCTGGTTTAGGTTTATTGACGATTTGTTTATTGTTTGGAATGGTGATACACAAAAAGCAACTGAATTTGTAGATTGTATTAACAAAAATGATTTGAATCTACATTTCACCGCAAACATAAGTGCAAAGTCAGTAACATTTCTTGATACAGAGGTTTACATTGAACATAACAGAGTAGAAACTAAACTCCACCGAAAAACCACAGCAGGGAACTCGACACTACATGCCACAAGCTCTCATGTACGCCACCTAATTACCAGCATCCCCTATGGGGAAATGCTTAGGTTGAGGCGAATACATAGTAGAGATGAGGATCTACTTAAAGCTCAAACTGAGAGCGCAAACAGATTTCGAGAACGTGGCTACAGTGATAAACTCATCAATACTGCCATCAGAAAATCCATGGTTTAAGAACGTTCATCCCTACTTCTGACAGGCAGCAACACCCTGGGCATCCCAGGAATACCTAATTGTACTGTTAATGCTGTAGGTACAACATCTATTAGGGACAAACCCTTCAGAATAATACTACAGTACAGTCAACAACATAAGAAGATCGAATCTATAATTAGGAAACATTGGCCCCTGGTACTGTGTGATCCGGTCATTGGTGGTAACTTACCGAAGAGACCGTCTATCACCTATAGCAGAGGCCGTTCTATGAGGGATGAACTCATAAAACCTAGCCCTGAGGTAATAGAATCCACAGATTGGCTAAAGACTCACAGCGGCTTCTATAATTGCAAAGTGTGCAAGGCCTGCAAACAGGGTGTGAACACCAAAACATACATCTCACCTTTTGATCACAAAAAACATAAGATTAAACAGTTATTAACTTGCA
Organism: Lissotriton vulgaris; assembly: GCF_964263255.1. Lineage (NCBI taxonomy): Eukaryota > Metazoa > Chordata > Amphibia > Caudata > Salamandridae > Lissotriton > Lissotriton vulgaris. The sequence goes on from NC_141699.1 coordinate 511,607,526, forward strand.
AAACTGAATTTGCAGTTTATGTGTTGTCCTGTCCCTGTAAACGTATGTACATGGGGAGTACCAAACTCCAGGTACATAAACGTATACTGCAACATCTCAGGGCAATATCCAACCAGGACAACACATACCCGGTAGCCAGGCATTTCAAATCTGCGCATAAATCTAACAGCCGTGAGCTCAGTTTCTATGTAATTGACTCGGTACCAGCCAGTAGAAGGGGAGGTAACCGTGAGGAAAAACTACGTCAACTAGAAACTAGATATATCTTGGAGCTCAACACCAAACAACCAACCGGTTTAAATATGACGGAGGATTTATCTACTTGCCTCTAATCCCCCTCATGTTAGATTTACTGGCACATATAATAATTATAAATGTTTCTTTTGTGATCAGATCTAAAAACCTCACTGTGTCAACTCAATCAGATGTCTGCACTCTAATATTCATTTCACCTATGTGAAAGCAATCTGGATTGGTATTTATGATATGTTTATGGTTGTCTATATAATATGTATGCAATTTTAAATCCTGTTTTATTCATATTTATATTAATATTTATATTTATATGAATTTTAGGATGTATATATGAATTTTATCAGTCATATAGAGTTATACATATTAGCATGAGAACCTCCGATGAATATCCATGCGGCTAATAAATGCAGACAACCATATACAATTAGAAACTAGATTGGTTAAAATAAGAGTGCAAAAGAGATGATGAGATTACCGTCATGACATAGACATTATGACCACAAAACCGTCTAATGAGTGTGGTTATGTATATTCTGTCTTTTCTTGGTTTTCCATAACACAATAGATTTTAATCCTCATCTTTAGCTGATTTGTCAAACCAATTTTATTGGGGCTCCAATTGTTCATTTATGTATGTTCATCTTAAGTGATGTTACATTTCGGGTATTTATACCGTCATTCAAAATATCTATGCGCACAACATCTGACCAATTTTGGGCTCAAAATTGTGATTACTCTTGTAGACACCATTGCGCTTCTACGAGAGGTAACTTGTTTTGCACTTGCACTTTGTTCAAAAATTTATTTTTATTTATTTTCAACACTACACTGAATTACGAAAAAAATCTTTTTAAATAACATTGGTTTTATGTGCCTTTTAAATGACATATTGAGTCAGGTTATTTAATGAATCGTGGTTGTGTTTAAATTGAACTCTTCCATGTCTATGGTCACGTTTACAAAATGTACTTTGCTGATGTCATTACTTCGTGCATAGTATTTAAACCAATGTGAATTCTTGCACTGTGTCATGTGATCAAGGTCCAAGGCGGGACCGAAACGCGTCGTGACGCTTAAGCATTAAAATAAAGAAGAAGCACAAATTTTGTGGTCCGTGTCCGTATCTTTTTTGACTACCTGGATTGTAGTTCTGTGTTCTACGATACGGAAACTGCGTGATATATATATATATATATCCAACAAGCAGGTAGCCCCAAAAAGTAGTGATGGCCCAAGGACACAATTCGCTCAAAATGTAATTGCAGTTTTGCAAGCAGGCAGCAAAGACAGAACAGACATCTATGAATGAGTCGCCAAACGCGTTTCAGGAGTCTGAGTCCCTTCGCCAGTGGCACGTCTTCATTGAATGAAAGCACTGTTCAACTGCACATTAAATATTCAAAAGTCCCCGCCCAGATGGGCGTGGCCCTCTCATGGCCTTCTGGTCTTTGTAGTATGCAGTGCTTCAGACCTCAGTGGGCAGGCTTTCTTCATGAACTATCATGACAATTAAAATCCCATGTGGGTTGATGTCCCCTCCTGCCTGCGACCTGCCCCGCTTTCCAAAGCAATGCAACAATGCAAGTGATGGCTCCGTATGCAGGGTGGAGCCGACCTGGACGCTCTTTTGGCGCTTTGGCAAGGGGAAGAATCAGAGGCCCATAACTTTGTGGAGGAGATTAATCAGAATTCCCTCAATCTCCACTTCACATCTCACATTAAAAAAACAAGTGTGAATTTTTTAGATGCGAAGGTATATATCAAAGATGAGAGAATAGAAACAACACTGTTTAGAAAGCTCACGGCTGGAAATGCCACGCTCCATGCCACCAGTCTGCATCCAAAGCATCTAATTGCCAGTATCCCTTATGGAGATCTTAAGATTAAAACGTATATGCAGCACAAAAATGGATTTTGAATGTTGCCTCAATGATATGATTAAAGGACTTAAGGCACGCGGTTACTCTGACAGTCTATTACAACAGGCAATTGAAAAGGCCGAATTAAGACCTAGAGAGAGCCTTTTCAAAGTCAGTGAATCTAACGATGTAGCTGTTGAATCCGATTTGGCCACAGGGGAAGAGATTGTAAACAATAATAGTCCAAGATTAATACCAACATATAGCAATGAAGAAAAAAAGATCAGAGCAATTGTGAAGAAGAATTGGCCGATCTTGCTAACTGATGCTGTACTGAATCCTAGACTTTTTAGCACCCCACCATAACTTTTAGGAAAGCAAGGAATATGGGTTCGGTGTTAGACAAGAGCAGTCCTGAAACAATCTCCAATACTATGTTGCTTAAACCAACACATGGATTCCGTAAATGTACCAGCTGTAGAGTGTGCAAATTTGGGGTGAACACCACCCATTATCTAACCCCGTTCAGCATGCAAGATGTAGCAATTTCTGGGAGCTATAATTGCAAAACGGAATATGCTATGTATGTCCTGACATGCACCTGTCACAGGGATTCCATGCTCAGACAGAACTGTGCATAGAGGCTTGGAACCTCCGTGAATTAGGGTGTACCAAAACTCACCTTAGTGCCCAAAAATCCCCTACCAGACTAGCTACAGTGTCTCATTGGTCATCATAAACTCCCAATGCTTAGACAAACCAGAACATGAACTTAGTACACCTCAGGTAACGTGGAACACATGAACACTCTTTCGTTATACAATCATTTCAATCTAGAACAAGGAGTAAAAGAGGACACGTGCATATTTGAAAGGTTTATTCACTAATGCAGTGTTCTCAAACGCAGTATATTAGCTAATACAAGCAAACATATTATAAAAAGCAAAATAATCAGCATAGTCACTAGTCCATAGAACACAAATGGTGCAAGCATAGTATTATGCTAAAATGAATAGGGTTTAACAAAACCTAATTCCATTTCTCACCCTCCCTAGCTAGTATATTATAATATATCTAAGAAGGTCTCTTTTGGGTTTTAGCAGAGCGGCCCCATACCTCAAGATCCTAGTGGTAAGGGATCACATCATCCGCAACCAGCTCTTCTGCATGCGAAGCACCATCAAGTGTGTTTGTATGCTCTTGTGCAAAGCAATATAAAACGCGCCTAAAGCCAGAACTTGGCTGCAGCTGCATGTATGTTATGTCTAGGAACGTGCGAAGATCAGTGCTCATAACAACTACTGTGTTGAGATATTCTTGAAGGTTTCAGCACTCACTGTACAGACACAGCTCGCCAAGCAAGGCTGATATCAGTGTAACAACATATTATTCTCGTATGAGTCGAAAACATTTTACTAGGCTCAAAGCTAAAGCAGCAGCTTATGTGTCGTGTGCAAAGGCAGCAGAAAGGTAAAATGGCGTTTAAACCCCTAAAAAGCTCATGCCAACTTAACACAGCATACAGGCTCTATATATCACACCTGTGGCTTGAAATACATTGGTAGCACCAAGCTGCAGGTGCATGTAAGGATTTTGCAACATCTTCGTGCTATTCTGCACAGTGATCCCGCCTATCCAGTGGCACGTCATTTTAAGAGGAGTCACAATAATGACATTGACTGTTTGAAAATACTTTGTGGTAGGGGCAATCCCTAAACCACGTAGGGGTGGGAACCGTGAGCGCCAGTTGCGTCAACTCGAAACCAAGATGATATTGGATTTTGATAGCAAATCCCATTACGGGTTAAATATTACTGAGGAAATGCATCATTTTTTTGTAGAACTTGAGGTTCCCCTATATCCATGTTTTGACAATGATGATGCAGATTTTGTCCTTGATATAATGAGAAATAATGATGATTAATGAAGTGTTGGGATATAGACGCATTCGCAATTTTCTGCTTGATAAATAGGTTTCCTAATATCAATGCATACATAATGATGATTCTCTTAAGGTAACATGTTCTGTATAGCTCTGATAGCATACTTGATGTAAATAATATGTATATCACCTCCTTTTGCACTTATCTTACTGATATGATAATATTTTAAAATGGTATTTATATTTTTTTAACAATATTATCCAAAAATGTGGATAATTATTGTTAACAATATTGATAGATATTATTTATCATATGGTTTGCACTTTCCAAGCTTATTTGCACAAATTTTGCACAGTTTTGCAAAGTAAACCTGCTGCTCTTGCTATACTTTGCACATGAACTCCAAATAATATATACAGCCATTACAAGCCTCATGTGAAAAAGATTATATACGTGAAATCAGCTTTTCTGTATTTATACAGTAATAATACCCAGTAATATTCTAAAAATAGGATGTGGGTTGAACATCTGTGCAACAAATGATGAAATGATTTCATACAGTCATATACAATCTTTTAAGTTTTAAAGAAGTATATATCTCTTTTTTCGATGTATTTAGCACATGATATATTACGTTCATATCTTCTTTATTTATAAATAACCCTGTATTTAAACAGTGATTTTACATGATGAAAAGTGCTGCTATATATATGTATGTAGATAAACATATATTTCGGAGTTCATCATATTTTCTCACTTTCTATGGTCACATGACCAAATCACGTGTTGTTTGTGGGTGTGCAGTACAAAGCATTTAAATCTTTCCATTTCACTGTGACCGATGTGTGATCAAGGGCTTTCGCGCCCGAAATGAGTCACTGCTGGAACTTGGTGAATAAAGAAAACATCTTGCCTCATTGAAGTGGTCTGTTCTCCTTCAGCACCGGTTTTGCAAAGCTGGAGGTGGTTTGGAGTGTTATTCGTTGAATATATATATATATATCATGTGATCAAGCCTGTTACCGAAACGCGTAGCGTTACCTTGGATTAAAACCTTTTGAAAGATTTACCCCTGAGTGCGCGCTTGCTTGACAGCAATTTGTGGATTGGGAATTTAAAGGATGGCTTGGGTTCCCCGTTTTAATCGCGCAACCTGACGATGGGAGCCGATCCCGGAAGGACCCTCTTGGACTTGGAATATATATATATATATATATATATATATATATATATATATATATATATATATATATATATATATATTCTCCACTGTCACCTTCCTTCCAAGACAGACTACTCGGACACCTTCCTTATGCAGGTAAAATATCAATTTATTGGCAAAAACAACGTGTTTCGGCGATTAAGCCTTGATCACACTTGTAAGTCTCCACAAACGAATACAATTTAAATCTATACATAAAGACATAAACATAGGACTATTTTAAAGGTGACTCATAAATGACTGTGATCATGTCGGCCATTTTGTAATGTCAAAAAACGTTCTATAAACCAAGTGGTCAATTCAGAAAGATATATACAAAGTGCAAGTTGGAGTCTCATATTCAATACTATTGATATTTACAAGACATACACCATTCGTAGATTCGGTCAAAATGACAAAAATGAACAATGATTCAGTGTTGTTTTTGCCAATAAATTGATATTTTACCTGCCCAAGGAAGGTGTCCGAGTAGTCTGTCTTGGAAGGAAGGTGACTGTGGAGAGTATTGTTGGGACTTCCGGTGTCCCTGCTCGGACCGCCCGCCGACAGCAAACCTGACGTTACCGGAGATCGGTGAGAGAGAATATATATATATATATATATATATATATATATATATATATATTACCACGATGTCTCCTCCATAGAAAGAAACTGAGGCAGCACACAAGGCTTCTGGAGCATCCACCTTTATTCTTTCATAAGACCATGGGCATGACGCGTTTCGGGGGTTTTTCCTTTCTCAAATGCCCCCCTGGTCTAGGTCGTGTCTTTCGCTTGCAGTCCCAAAGTAAAATTCAGTTCTTCGTCCCACCCTCTAAAGTAGTGTGGGCTGCCTGGTAAACACGGCATGGAATCGCCTCTGCCTTGAAAGTAACTGCATTTCCCAGCATTCAGTGTTCCTTGTATGCCGGCAGCGATACCAATTCACCGGCTCAGTTTTTTGTGAAGTCAACAGCCGGTGTGCCATGTTGTCCGGCGGGAACTGTGGCTGTTGTGGGTTCAGGTGATGGCTTCCATACTCCTCTCCCCCTTCCTCGCACTTCAGACTGTCCTTGACAAAGGAAACGCCAATAAAGTAGGGGCGTGGCTCCATGCAGGTATGGACTGTTTTCACAGCATTTATCCGGTGCAGGCTTGATGCGGGGTAGTCCGAGGGTCTACCTTTTAACGACCCCCTTTGGACACTTGCGGGGGGTGCACGCCTTGCGTGTGGTTCAGCACAAGAGCCAAACGCTTGCGACACGCTAAATGTTACCACGATGTCTCCTCCATAGAAAGAAACTGAGGCAGCACACGAGGCTTCTGGAGCATCCACCTTTATTCTTTCATAAGACCATGGGCATGACGCGTTTCGGGGGTTTTTCCTTTCTCAAATGCCCCCCTGGTCTAGGTCGTGTCTTTCGCTTGCAGTCCCAAAGTAAAATTCAGTTCTTATATATATATATGTATATTTTTATATATATATATAAAACAAATAGCAATTCCACACAAAGACGCTCATTCGGAAAACACTGCAAGATAGAAGTGAAGTTTACTCCAAAGCCATCATGATGCATTTTAACCGGGGGGCAGCCTTGCTCACATGATATATTTCTAAACACAGAGGTGTGCTTCAACTAAAGAGTGGCATAATCAAAGGTTGCCTCAAATGCCAAAGAAAGTTCTTCAAATGTGGCCTTATGGTAGACTCATATGCATCTTGCGACAAGTATCAAATATGCTTACTAGATGTCAAGCAGTGAGGTCATGATCATCTGTTGCATTTGACAATTTCATTCGCTTTGAATATTTGTCATACACTGTTTGTGAGAAATAATTCTGATTAACCATTGTGTTTTCATCTCGCCAGTTGGTGCAATACAGATTTAGATGTTTTTCACATTGGCATGTTAATTGTCACGCAAAGCTTCTTATTTGCACCCTTATTATATTCCAACATGGCGGGCACATTCCAAATACTTTACACACATATATATATATATATATATATATATATACAGTTCTGAAGAAGCAAGATAATTTTTATGTCTTTTTAATACCGCAACAAGATTACAACTAAATTCTACTTTATTTCCATTCAGGGTTAGGAAAATACATTGGATTCTGAACAGGAAATATTGTTATTAAGCAATCTGTTACTGTAAGAAACACCACATTTTGAAAAACTGATACATTTTCCTTCAAACAGTTATTCAACATATGGTTATCCTGTTTACCGGTCAATCAATCAATCAAACAAACAGGATCTGTATAGCGTAGTTTATCACCCGTGATGGTTCAAAGACCTAACACTCTCCTTCCTGTTAATACCCTTTACTAATCTCACTTACTTGCCAAAATGTAAAAAAAGCAATCTGTTTCTGTGAGGTAGTCCAGAAATGTTGCAAAATGGCTTACTATTTCCAGGCCCATGCCATATAAAGTGCTGGTGTGTGAACACTGAAGGCAGACTCTGTCTTACTCTTACTTATCAGTTTCACTTCTTTTTATGGATTCACCAACTAAAGTAATCATCAAGGTTTAGTAGCACACATTAGTCTGATATTTATTTAGAGTTCTCATAATACTATTCATTTAAGGTGGCCACACACACAGCCAGAACTGTAGCTGCCTTAGTTGTTTGTCTTGACTGAAATGGTTTTAAGCTCTCCGCTATCCTGGTACAGTTGTGAAAGGAAGGATTTAAATAGACACAGATTCAAATTTACTTTGTTTGAATGATGCAAACCCTTTTATCAAAGATGAATATGTGCCAAAATTGTACCTCTTAGACTGTTAGTTTTACTACTAATATGAAAAACAATGTTAGCAGTGGAGGAAGCATTCTATTTGTTTAAACATTCTGTTTATTCAACATTTTGCTCAGGTACAATCCACATATTCACCAATCTCACTTTGAACACAGGTCTAGTCACTCTTACATTCGTTAGACTTCGAGCCCTGGGCTCCAATAGACTGATCTCACCAGAGGAGTACCCTATCAGGATCTATGCGTGATATTGTATCAGTGAGTGTAGGGTTTCTTTCTCCGTCCGGTACAGCCCACTAACACCCTCTATAAGCCTCCCACATGCCCCACACTTTTCCTCACTTCCTGGGACAGCCTCAGCTGTGATATACAACTTTCTCGGCCTGACTGCACCCTAGCTATATTTCTTTTTGCCACCATACACGACATCATGAGCCACATCTTTTGGTACTCGGGTCAGACCTCCTCACCAGTTACATACAGGATAAGCCATCTCGCATCCAATGGAATCTCCAAGCCTGTGACTTCAGACAGAACCCCTGTGACCCCTACCCAGTGCCCCTGAACGAGCAGGCACTCCCAAATGTATGAAAGAATGATCCCCTAGTCCTGCAGCACCTAGCACATTTGTCTGTGTAGCTTCATCCTAGTTTATACATGAGCGACATGGAGTAGTATTCTCATTTGCATTAGACAAAAGCAAGACCTAATGGCCACCTCCGTTGGATCCTGGAGCACCTCTGCCCAATCTTCTTTCTTCAACAGTCCAACATATGATTCCCAGGACTCCCTCAGTGTCCCCAAAGGATCTGGTGAATTGTTTATGATCTTATTATTTGAGATAGATGGCCTTGGCTACCATAGGGTCTAGCAGAAGCCTATCCTCCAGGGCTGTGAACTCCATAAGTTGTTCCCCTCCACAATGTGCATCTTTAGTGCATGACCCAATTGCAAATAATGAAACCATTCTGTGTCGACCATACTGTATTCAGCTTGCAAGCCCTCAAAAGTGATCAGGGTCTGGTTTCTCCAAACGTCTCCTAGTGTGTCTATCCCCAGGAGTTCCCATTTGTGGAATCCCTCTAGATTGCCTACCTCTCTCAATAGATCACTGTCCGAAAGGGGGTTTTTCTTTGTCAGTTTGCAAGATCACTTCAGCGGTGTACCTTATGCCATATTCGTATCTCCAGCTGGGTGTGCAGTGGCACCTGTCTCGTTCCCTTCCTGTGGTATAATGCAGCTGAGTAGTCCCTCTCGCCAATTGTCTGGTGGTCCACCCTATTAGCTGACTCCTCTCTGTCAGCGTACACCCACGCATTAACTGTGATCAACTGCACTGCCCAATAGTACCTTCTAATGTCTGGGACTGTTAAGCCCTTGTCGTACACCCCCCTCTGTCAATTGCATAGCGCTATTTTAGTGAATCCCTGTCCCAAAGCAGTTTACGTAGTTCCCCGTCAATTTCCCAGAATAATTCGGGAGGGAACATGTAGGGCGAGTGCTGGAGAACATAGAGGAAACTGGGCATGGCCATCATATTAAACAGGACCACCCTGCCCATCAGAGACACAGGGAGGCTTTTCCAATGCGCATCATCCACCCTAAGCTTCTCGATCAGTGGGAGGAGATTGTCTTCCATGAAGTCTTTAAGCTCCTTGGAGAAGTGGATACCAAGAAATTTAAACCGAGTCTGCACCATCAATGGCATACCTCTATCCAATCTAGGGGAGGTGTCTACCGATAGAGGAAGTAGAAGTGACTTGTCCAAATTGATCTGGTAGCCTGATTAGCTACCAGAGCCAGAATATGTGAAGCAGCCTAGCCACAGTCCAATACAGTCAGGTGGCAAAGAGTAGTATGTCGCCCGCTTAGAGCGAGATGCGCTCTTTCAAATCTTCCGTCCCCTCGATTCCATACACTAGGTGGTTCCCACAAACCCATGCCACCAAAGGCTTGATCACCAATGCAAAAATCATGGGGGACAACGGGCATCCCTGTCTCATTCCCCACCGCAATGTTAAAGGAAGCATTCTTAGTCACAGCTTGTCATGTTTATGCCTAGAAAGCATACTCACTTGTTAAATGGGTGTAGTGTACTCATAGTCTAACCACAGTAGCTATTCATTCCAGACAAATTACAAACACATCGTTTAATCACATTAACACATCCAGTATTTATTTTCCTGAACTCGCAGTTTCAAGTATCTGTCTCCACTCATTATTAAGGATTGAAAGTGTTTAGAAGTATAAACTCAAAACTTAATTAGGGTATGTTTTGGTCTTAATTCTTGGTTTCCTAGAAAGAAGCTTGATTGGACTTTTGGTCCTTTCAACATAGGTTTTATTGCTGGATCAAATTAGGATTTAGGAACACACTAACTGCAGCACTGACTATATAACTTAAGTTTTAAAATTAGACTACTGTTGTATCTAATTTTGGTGACTGCAGAGAAGTTGGACCAAAAACATCCTCTATCACTACATGACCATTACAGCTGCCTTAAATAATTAAATGTTGTTGTAAGAGGGACAACTCCAGGGAAACTAGATAAGGAACCTGTTAACTGTAATATAGAACTGAATTACATTAGCATGAAAGAGTTTCCCTCCCATGTGGACAGTTTTCATACATGATCATCTGTCGCTATGCTAATGCATAAAAATGGAAACCTAATTTTAATTTATGTGTAGATATTTTGTCCTTCATAATTTATAATTGGAGGGTAAACTTCCTTAAGAATAAAGGAAGTGGTCCTGATTGACATAAGGTTTACCGAGTTTATGTCGTGACCTAAAGATTTGTCTATGTGAAGATGCTATTCTACGACTGAGGAAGTTCTGCCGAATGGGCAGGCATTTTCAACAGTTGTCACTCCCTGGGGAGGAAAAGTGGTTTTGTTAATGGGTGGAGGTGGTTATTGTACACCCACGGAGCCGGAAGCAGGGGATTATTCACATATATTTCCAATGCTGTTCTCGCATTTCCATGCAAGTTGAAAAACCAGGCATTAGTAGAGTTAATATTGTGGTAAAGAGGATTAAACACCCTCATCCTCTAAGGAGTTTTGGGAAAAAAGTTTTCACATTAAAAGTTGTTTCCATGTTAAATAAAGAAACATTATTAAATGTGAAATTTTCATTTCTTCCAACCTTACGACTGTGAATATGCCTCAGTTAGGGAATGCTGCACACTTAATCAAAACATTTTAGCGCCATGAAAACTACAACAAACATAGCTTTGCTCAGTATACACCTAACCCATCTGCAAATCAAGTCAGACATCTCAGTAAGACTCAGCACTAGGGGCTAACATTACAAAAATGAATTATGTATATCACATACACAGAAACATGTAAAAAAAAAGGTATAGTATTTTTGAAGAAGAATGTGAAAACTTAATAATTATATGGTTGCAAAAGCTTGTTTAAAGTAAACTAGAGGACTACAGTTTTGGAGCCCAGCATGCAGAGGTCTCCTAAAAAGCGTAAATAATGGCAATGGATTACAAAGCGATCAAAACTGCAGTGTTTGGAAAAGGTAGCAAAGCACAATCCAATGATGGTCCAAGCAACACAATAACCAGTTACATGTATTCATATATTTAGCTCCATGTTTGGGATCAATAATTTTCTAGGGGGCTTAAAATCATAATTTTCCTTTTAGATGGAAAGTTTTTTGTACATTTTAAAGTGGAGCATCAAGTCATTTACACTAACTCCACTAATGGAACTCCCCAGGATCGTGACTGTTCTTGTTTTGTACAATACAATTTGTATTTCCTAAATGGCATACCATACTTCATATATTAGCATTCAAGGGTGCATCAAGCAAATTTCTAAATTAGATAGCAATTTAAACATGTTAAATATTTCCTTAGTTTGGTGGCAAAATGAGAAAAGCAGCATTAATAGAATGTTGTCTGAGGTAAAGAAATCATGCATTTGTCAAAAAAATGTCATGAGTGAACATTACTACAATGTAAAACCAAATTATAGCATGTTTATTATTTTGGAGATGATAACCCCTCTTTTTTAGTAAATAAGATATTGCCTGAATGATCAGGGATTACAAAGCTCTCTATACTTACTAAAGTGACACATATTCAGAATCTGAGGTGATTCCTTGAATGAAGGCACACATGGAAAAAGAAAGGAAACATTGAAGACAGACATACAAACACTATGAAGCACAGGACATAAATGTTTCACCACAGAAACCGATGTCAAAAATCCTCAGATTCATCACATCGGTCAATCAAAACAATGGTCAGCAAGAAATGGATATGTCCAGATGCCAACTGTTTCAGTATGTTACTGTGTAAAAAATGCATTACCCTGAACTATTTCATTTACATTTCTAAACAATAATTACAGCATATTGCTTTAGTACATTTATGATTTGTTGACAGACATTGATTTGTGAATGCATTACTTGTACACAATGACAACTTTCCTGAAAGTGAATTTCAATTCATACACACTAGCTCAGAAAGGGAAAAGTTCACTTTCCGCATAGTATACGTTCATGTTGTTCACTTCAGCTTTTTCACATGTTCAGGAAGCAAAAACTATTAGGAAATAGGTCTAAACTGGCAATACAAAACTTGCATTATCCATATTTAGCAATGAAAACTTGTTACCAGTGGTGATGCTGGCACTAAGCATATGGACAAAATATGTATAATGTTTAATTGTTCACAATTTCACAGATGATTTTACAGCCATTTAAGTGCATAAAAAGATAGCGAAGTAGTTGAGCTGAATTCTTGCCATTCGACTTGTTACTGCAATTAACTTTCAAAAAATTATGAACATGTTTGATAATTTTTACACAAAAGGTACATGTTGCAACAGTGCTCTTAAATCAGTGAAGCCTAAACAAATATGCATTTGTAGCTATGTGCATGTGTGTACTGGAATCTAGCCACAGAGCAACATACCACTGCACAGTTAGGGGAGATGAAAGTTGGGGGATTATGCAAGACATACACATATATCACATACTAGAAATGTGCTACAATACAAAAACATATTTTTGTTGAACAGATCTCCAAAATGCACAAGATTGGAAGATTGGATGTTTTGAGAAATGCTTGAAAGAAAGTTAATAAGGTTCTCAGTTATATAACATCTACATAGACACAATTATGGACAAGGCAAAAACTATGTCTATTACAATAATAATTAATAAAAATATGAATTGGACTGAAGTGAGGCTAAGAACAAATAAGCATGTTGTAAATCAGCGAATACATAGAAAATCTGAAGAGTTACCACTAATAGTACTTCTGTGGGGGCAGTGTGGAGGTATAGAAGAATTTACAATGTAGTAGCATTGTTACATGAATTAAAAAAATGAAAAATCTACATAAATACAAACACTTACATAAAATAAATGTAAACAAAGCAAACCATTGAATAATATGACTGGATAGGCAAACCTAAAACTAAAAGCATGAACTGAAACACAGCATTTAAATGTCAATTTGCACAAACAATAATAGGTGGAAATAAAATAAATTTTCCAATGCACAATTGGGAGCCGGTGAAGTACCGAGCACAATAATTAAATGAAAAACTCAAGTGTGGACACAATCATCTTTTCTAAAACGGAAATTCATTTGGTAGTATGGATCAAAAGCATTTTGCATGTCAATGCAGAGAACATTATTTCACCCATTGAAACACAATACTTGGGAAGAAAACTGCAAAGGAACTACATTTTGAAGAGCAAAAAGAAAAGCAAGCCAAAAGGAAATGCAAGCACGTCACACAAGCACTCAGCTAAACACATTTAAAATAGAATGCAAGCAATGCTCTAACATTTTTCTAAAAAAGCTTTTATAACACTTTGGAGCAAATGTAATACATAGTTATGCATTCAATCTTACCGATCACTGGTTTAGTACCACATATTATTTCTTTATTTAATTTAGGAGTTTAGTAGAGCACCATTTTTTAAAGCAGGCACAGCATAATCCATACTTACATGTAGTGACTGTCAATTAAAATACTGTAGATGAAGAAAACATATAACCATGTTTAAGTCATGCATGATTTGTCTTTAAAAATCTAATTTCATGAATAATAACCTACCTTCAGATGACTTGCAAGGCGAGGTAACTGGGCTCTTAGTATGAGATTTGGAAGGATCTTTTATTGGAGAAGTAGGTGGCGTTGTTAGAGAATGATGAGATTCCTCCACTGATAGGTCTTTTTCAGCTGAATCCATAGGAAATTACGAACAAACAGTTAATATGACTGGAAAACATAAAACTCTCACAATTACTCATCATTTTACATCATCGGAGTAAATGTATTCTTTTGGACAAAAGTACAGTAACTCAGTTACACAATATCATCTTTCCAGAAGTGTGCCTTTTGTTAAATTAAAACTATTGCTACCTTATTAAGAAATGTCAATGCTGTCACTATTCAAAAACAGATGCTTTAGTATAATGAGTGACTACCGATGTGAAGGACTACATAAAAAGCAATCAAATAGTCTGCCAAATATTAGAGAGGCATACTTCACAGTGTAACCAAATTGCATTCCAATACAGAACTATTCAAAAACAGTACATTTTACTTCACAAATAGCTTTCCTTTGAAAATGTATTGGTACTTGCTTTCACTTTGCCTAAAAATGAACACAGCATAACATATTTTTCTAATACACAAGTACTAATGTTCAAAATACTGTAATTAATTTTCACAGTAAAAAGAACACTGGAATGTTCTCTTCCGATTTTCCTGTCATGTTTGGCTTTTTTAATTAGCCATTCTGTTTTAGAGTGGAAGATGCTATCACCAGTCACTTCCATGATCATTCCCTTATTTCCTTTCTATTAACTTTGTAGTGACATTACTTACCTGTTGCCTCACTGCTTGTGTTTTTGTTGGTCTTGTGCTGTTGTTTACCCTCTTATTTTCTGTTGTTTGGCATAGAAATGTTTATTTGCATTTTTCAGGTGAATGACACCATTTGTTTTGCAAGAAAATAAACTGAACACATAAATAGCTTTCAGTGATTTTTTATGAGCTTATATTTTTGGTACGCAGGTTGCTTATTAGGTATAGCATGATGCACATCTTATGTTAATATCTTTTTATAGAATGTTTCAAATCACCCTCACCCTGCTGCCATTTCTAAATACCGTATATAACATGTTGTTATTACTAAATTGTTCAATATACTAATCCCGGAAGCATGGAATGAATGAGTTAGCTTTGCTGGGAATTAAACTTCTGAACTGAGGATCACTGCATATCCCAGCAGAGAGTGTTTTACTCACTGAGCATGCTGCTTTCTGATCTGTATTTAGTAATCAATATTGACAACATCTTTATATATTCCTTAGTACCATACCTAAGCATTTACAAGATACATTGCTATTGAGATCTTTAGAAACGTCTTTTGATAAACTAATGTTATTGCTTATAATGCATAAGATTAAACAGACAAATGAGTATTTAACATCTGTATCCTTTGTGCATCCATACATTAGCAATACTGTATCATGACATATATCTTACACATTTACCATCCGATATTAGTCCCACCATCGCCCTCAAATCCTAGAATGCTTACTAGGAAATTCAGTAGCCTTATAAATAATTTACTCCTGTTTTGCACACCAGTCAATGGCTGCGCCCGATTCTGACACTGTGGGAGGATTGTGAATTTCCATTTATGTACAATATCACTTCTTGCAATGATCTCGGCCATTCCCACCAAAGTGTGCTCTCCACAGGTTCCACCCACATCATCTAGGATACCTTACATGGCTACATTAGGTGACAGATCCAGCAGTCTCTCTAGGACACAAGTTAGCACCTTTCTGATAGTCAGCCCATGCATAGCAATTTTAGGACGTACCCAGACCATGCAGAAAAAATCTGTGCCTTTGTTTGTACTACCACAGCAGATAGTTGCAGTAATTATGCGCGAATGCCAGAGGTGTGGAGGTTGAAGGTAAGTCATATGTAGATACTTCAGCTGGACCAGTTTAAGTCAAGAGGAGATAGCAATTGCATTGGGGGCAATCCCAGCCCCTATCTCTGCCATTGAGGGATCCAACACCCTTCCCATTTTTACTTGAGGGCTCCAAATCTGTCTGAAGCATTCAGAATTAAGGTGTGGTATATCAGATAAATTCTGCCCTTGCCCATTATTCCCTTCAGAATATTGGCTTCCAGTAGGTTGTATTCTTGGAGGTTGGTTTAGAATGTATTTATGTTAGATTACTTAAAATATTTACATACGCGAAAAATCATAAACCAAATGCCCTTCTTAATTTCATTAAAATATGATGTCAGAAAGCTTAATATAAGTTGGACAGTCCATCAGAAGATTGTCAAAGTGTCTGACATTTTAGCCTGCTTCTAAAGTTTTTTTAAAAAAGGCTTTGGGCCTTATTACTAGTTTGGCGGTCCATGGGCCCCTGTCCCGGCAGTCTGTCCGTCATTTTATGAGTTTGGCAGAATGGCATTGTTAAGACCGCGGCTGGACCACCGGCACACCACCGACCACTGGGGTTGCAGTAGAGGGAAAGGCAGCCTTCATTGGGTGGTACAGAGGCACAACACCACTATCTGTATTACGAGTTGACTTCCCAACGAGCCGACCGCAGCAGTCTGACTTCCACCTAAAGGTTGGCAAGAATGAAGAATTTGGGGTGCATACTGACCCCTTTCCAGTTTTTCCAAGCAGATTTCGAAGTGGATCCGTATCTCCAGGTCACCCCTACACAGAAGCATCTTCAACCTGAGGAATAAAACTTGGTCTTTGGCAAAATTCAGGAAAGTGCTTTGGTAGCATGTACCCATTACCGGTACTGCCCACATATGGGTGGGGCTCCGGCAATGGGTAGGTGGTATTTTTCCACGTATATCATGCATTCAACATATATGCAGTCGGATGTACACACGAGCATCGATATATATGGAAATACATTGCCCACTGCAGCAACCACACCAGAGGCCCTCTAGAAACTCGTAATATGGCTGTTGAAAGGCCACAGGTGCTGCAGTCTCCTAGCGGCCATGGTCGTTCGGTGGTCAGACCGCCAAACAGGTAATATGGCCCTTAGCTTTAAAAACATTCAGATATTGCACCTAGATCTTCTTTAAGCCATTACAAAAAAGAGCATGTTACACAACCTATCCTAAGTGCTGTACATCAAAACATTCCAAAATTTCACATAGGATTCCTTAGTGCCATTATAAAAAAAGAACACCTGGATGAATGAGATTAAGTTACATATTCCCATTTTTGTTTCACATTCCTTCTAGCATAAAACCCCTTTGGGGTTTGTGAACCTGTAAAGTGATTGTGTGCATGATGTTATACAGGTTTAAAATTGAGGTAATCAGTCCAACAGCCCAAACAGGCTCCATCATAGACAGTTGTCTCAATCCTCTGCTGCCAGTTAATCATAATTTCCTGCTTTTTGTAATACTTCTACTGCCCTCTTCAAGAAGTATTAAATGTACCCTGATAGTTGGCATGATTCCTCTTTTAGACAGCAGAGTGTAGTGTTCCTGCAGGATTTGAAGTTTGAAACTCTGAACATCAGAAGTAGCCAGTACAGTCTCTGAGATTTTAATTTATCACAAATGCATATTACATGAAGCAGTGATTCATTTGTTTTACCTCAAAGTCTGCAGTTTTTGCTGGCACCTCCATTCATATGGCCATAACAATAACATTTCAAAAGAATCAGGAAAAATGTAAGTCTCACAAGTTTATCATTTACCATGAAGGCGGCTCATATAATCCGGCAGAAATCCTGTGGTATAGAGATCTGCTGCCCAGCTACAGGGGAACTTGGTCTTCAAGTCCCTCAAATCTTGGTCAAGAGATAGGGATTTAGCATTCTTCATCAACAGTTTTGTTACCATTTTTCTGGGAAGGGTTATTTTTATAAGGTCTTCTGCCTGTAAAATCCTAATGGAGTTGTTTGGCAAAGGACCCACACACTGTATTTGGCTCCTGAATTTTCTTACAGAGAAGCCGTTTCATTAGGCAGTATTGGCGGAGTCCAATTTCAACAGTATGCTACATATCCTGTGCACATTACACCAGAGCCTGTTTAAAATCTTGAACTTAAGAATAACATGGGCTTGAGTAGTTCAGTCAGGTAGGGCAAATACGCAATGATAGTTGGTCTTTTTACATAACTGCTCCATATAAGATAGAGGGCATCCCATTATACCATACAGCAGATAATAGCACTCTGGTATTTTCAGAAGCCAGGTTCTTTTTTATTAGGCCCAATGAACACATCATTCTTGGGGCCTTTTGCCCCCCCCCCCCTCCTTTCTTCTAAATGCACACTCAGATATTTGAATCTTTCTGCTCTTTCTAAAACTGTGCATTCAAAGTTCCACATGCCCTTCTTGATCAAATTTTTTCCAAAGATCATTGTTTATGTTTTATTTTGATTGATAATAATAGCGTCGTCAGTGCAGTAGTGAGCAAATACATCAAGAGACATCTGGAGGCCCAATAGTGAGCGATTCAGCAGGACCATGCTCTTGCATATTGGAGGGCTAAAATTGTTTGGCCTCGTAGTCTTGGTGGGCATAACCTTTGGATCTCCAGGTTCCTTTTCAAGTCCACCGTATACAGATTGAAAAGCAGTGGGGATAGAAGGCAGCCTTGTTTTAAGTTGTTGTTTGTTGCTATCTTTTCGCAGGATGCCCTGTTTGAGAATATCTTAGTCTTCAGTGACGTCTCAGGGTAAAGTGGCTCAGTTGCCCTAATTAAGAGTGGAGAAATACCCTGATTACTTAGCTTTGTCAAAAGCCTGACTCTTACAACATTATCGAAAGTGGTAATGAACTCTGTAAATGGTTCTTAAAGAGGCAATGACTCAGTTAAGCAAAACAGTCTTAGCTTCTTATCCTCTATTTTAAAATTGTATTGAAAACCAGCTTGAAGCCAAGGGATTAGCTGTTTTTCTACAACCCAAGTTTCTAACTCTTCATTTAGAAGTCATACATAGCACTTTTCTTCAACATCTAGGAGCGCTAACGTACAATAGTTCCCCCGCACATTGCAACTTCCTTACTTAGAGTGTGGAACTAGGATGAACCATCGCCAGCTGTCTGGCACCACGCTGGTACGGAAGCAATCCAAAAAGAACTTAGCGAATTATTTTGTCCATAGTGTCGGATCAGATATAAGGAGTGCTGCCAGTAGCTTGTTAGAGTCAGGCTGCTCTTAACTTGCTTATGGTCTTCCCCACCCCAGATTCGGGGAGCCAAATTGGAGATTGATGTACATGTTGGACCCATTGACTAATTGGTGTAGCCACTTGCAATCTTCTGTGTGAAAAAAGATGTTACGGCACTTTTTCAAAATTAGCTGTCTTCTACACTGGAGCGGCCCACCTTATTACTATTGGCTTACAATAGGAAATTTCATAGAAAGGTTTGTGATTATTGTGGACAGATGGTACCTCAAGCATTGCATTTGTACTCACAGTGTGTGAGGGCCTGGCAGGAGGGGAGCTTCTACCTTTTAGTAGAAAATCGTGTATATAATCAGTCCACTGTTTTGCAGATATGTTACAGGTTGTAGTTTTTTTCTGCTGCACAGTTTATTTACAAGGCCCAGAATTCCCTTGGATCTTTAAATTGCAGGGCCGCCCTCATGGAGTTTTGCCCCATTTAACTCGTCCTTCATTATTTTATCAGACCATTCTTACTTTCCGTGTGCTTGCCTCAGTGCTTTCATTTTTCTTTTAACATTTTAGATATATGATTTTTATTGCTATAGCTGATTAGGGCTTTATTTAGCTCTTTTCTTATCTTCTGTGCTATCTGAACGTCAGTATGTCGGGCTTCTGCTCTCTATACTCTTCAAATTGTATTTCTTCCCTTCATTGTACTTTGTAAGTAATGTATTAAAGTGAGCCAGTTTTCAAATGACTACCTGTTTTGCATCAAGTCCTCTCCTAAACTTTTTATGGTATTTGTTCTTTCAGTTTTGTTTCTGGGGGTTTCTTCCCAATTCCAGATGATACTGTTTAAGGGCCATGTGCCACTTTGTTTGCCCAACTTCTGTATTTTTGTAGTGGCTGCCATGTGGAAGTAATCTTACATGACAGAGTAGCGTGATCACTTGAGATTTTCAGGACTAAATTGAAGTCATAGACGTATGAACAATTTCACTGGAGACCTACGCATACACTAGCATTGCTAATATGGAGCGGGAGATATGGATGAAAGCAGCAGGAATATCTCTTTCCAACCTACCATTTAAGGATCGTAACCCCAGTGCTCCCACAGTATTAGACAAATCTATGCCAAAGGGTTTCTTCTTTTGTGGTTGCATGGACATAGTCGGAATATGCCAATATCGATGTTCTATTCTTTCCTATTCTTCTTGAGTGCTAGGGCAACGTAGATTAGCACTGAAAAAGCCACTGATCAATAGCAAGATATTGGGATATTCTAATTTTATGTTTTCAATTTTCTCCACCAGGATCGTTGAGATCTCTTGTTTCTGTGTCTGTGATGGGTGTTGGTGTATATTGCCAATTATCAGTGTTTGCCACATATCCCTAGATAAAGGAGGCAATGTTGACAAATATAGCATTACCATTGGCTGCCCAGATTTTTAAGACATTAACCGCTCAATTAAGCTTTATTTGAATTGATACACAACCGCTTGGGTGCCCATCTCAGTGGCAGGGCTGAGATGGGGGAAATCAATTTCAAGTATGATGGTGAGGGCTCTTCCACTAGTCGCCAGATCCCTTGCAAGATTATGATGTTATTTACCCTTAGTTCCATAAATTAATTTTGTATCATCTTTCATTGAGATTCTGCTAGTGTTCCAGAAGCAAATGTTTAATTCATTAGTTACTTTTTGACCACTTCCCTCATTAGGGTCATTGTTTTTATAGATTTTACTAGCCGGTACCAAAAGGAGTGTGCTTTCCCCATCTCTACATGTGGGTATGGTTCCATCCCCCATGATTTGACAAGGTTTCTACTTGTGGTTATCATATTGCTTTGTAGTTCTTTTTCCAAATATCCTCAGAGTCCACGTCATTGAGCTACTTTTTGCATTTTTTGTTCTAATTGCTGGTGATGCCATGTTGATGGTAAGATAAGGTTTAGTATTATTTATCAGGTATTGCTCAGGTTGATTCTAGAACAACTTAATTCTCTAAGCTGCAAGTCGGGATTTGTTGTACTCAAAGCCAAGTGCCATTTTCCCCTCCTTGAGCCTATCTCACTTTTCCCATTGCCTTGGCCTGGGGGCTTGAAGGCAACATATTCAATGTGTTTGGATTTTAGGTTTTCCAGGCCTGGCAGTTTAGTGGCTAATTTTATGATGTTCTGTCTATCAAGAATGTTCCATCTGCTAGGAGATTTGTATTCTGTGAATAATATGTTGAAAGACGTCTTAATGAAGCTCCTATTGTTGCTTTCTGCCTCTATCATGATTGCCAGATGTGGCGGGTCTGCCTCCCTGGCGTATGCGGGTGTGCCTTCAGAGGATATATAGGTTCTAAAGATGGTTGTGCTGTGCCCACCGTAGGTAAGCCACCGTGATTATTTCATACTTTGCCAGCTATTTTAACTGCTACGGTTGGGATACTTGTATCCATGCTTTTGGTTTATATTTTTATTTCCATTTATTCACTATCCTTTTGATCTATCAGTCCACCATTGTCTTCCATGTTAAGCTCCTCCTGTTTGGAATACTTGTCATCTATGGTAAATAGACTTTCCTTTTTGTCTCGCTTAAACACCAATTTACCAGAGGTTTTTTGATTTTTTCATTGTGTAAAGACCAGGTAGACTTCACTGCCCCCTAATATGTGAGCCTGGCTGTAGTTTACGTTGTTTTGGCCTTTCTTGATCAATTTCTTTAGGCGTTTTTTTTTCTTGAGCCGCCATCCCAATAGGATTCCTGAATTATGTTGTTGCTTGCTTCTGGATGAACTTTACAACTTTCTGGAGTTTCTCCCCCAGGGAAGATGTCTTAATTACTTCCTCTCCCACTGCCCTGACATAGACGGTGCCATTGTCATTTCTTGTGCTGTTTCTTACTCTGGAGGTGGCAGCAGCTTCTTCCCTTAACACCATGATTAATAAGTAATCACTTCAGATAATGTACCATCTTTTTTCCACTTTTGTGGCACATTGGCAGTAAATATCTTTATCCATGGCAAAGTCTTGGGCCTGCATTATTAGCTGATTCAGTCGCTCCAGCCTAGTGTTGGAAAGAGGGTTATTAGTAGGTGGGGTTATTCACTCTCTTTTTTTTTTATTGAGAGTTTGTAAGCACATATCACACACCAAAATTCCTTTCATTCCAAATACAAAATACATGATACAGATCCGGCATACATAAATAAGTAATAATGATCGTTAGATACCAAAAGGAAAGAGGAAAAAAAAAAGGCAAAACTCTAGTAAGTTAAGATAAAAGTAACCATTCTAGCTTTTCATAGCTTCACACTCAGGTTCTAAATAATGTGGAACTATAAAAAGTATTAACCCAGAGGAGTTTTAGCGTACAATACAGAAAAGCCTGTGGCTAAACAGTTGATATCCCACTCGACTGACCCCTAATCCTTGCCGCCATCAAAGCGGCCACTGGAGTCCAAATCCGTAGCCCCATCTCTCTTGTTTTTAAGCCCTTGAGTTCATATAGGGCTCCCTCAATGTTATGAATGCCAAGGAGCCTGCATAGCCACATTTGGAATGTTGGAGCCTCTATATCTTTCCAGGCGGCTGAGATAAGTATTCGGAGTACAGCTATTGCTATGAAAACTAGTGCTTCCTCCTCGATCCTTAAATTTAATTTAATATCGCAGCCGATAATAACTAATGTTGGGGATAGATTTATTTTGACATCTAGCAGCCCCTCTAAAAAAGCCACGATCTCAGTTTTGATTAGCTCCAGTTTCTCCCACCCATAAAACATATGTACAATATCTGCAGGTCCTTTGCCACATCTAGGGCAATCGCTATCGACCCTCTTTCCCCAGTCGAACAGCTTGGAGGGCGTATAATATAAATTAAAGTTTTAAAATGCTGGGCTCTAAGATTAGAGGATCGCAAAAATCTTTTATCAAATGAAAGGGCTCTATCCAGATCTGTCTCTGGGTCCCCCAATTTCGTAGCCCAAGCTGACTCAGTCTTAACCATATCATCTGGAGACCTTTCCATAAGGATTTTATAAAGTCCCTTAATTCTACGCCCTCCTCCCTTCAAATAATCCAGCAATACACTTCTTTTCCCCGGAATTATACGAGGTCTTACTGCTCTAATTGTATTGACCACCTGAAGATATTTATATTCTTGCCCTTCCTGTAATGAGTATCGCATCCTTAAATCCTCCAGTGATCTACAGACATCCTTCACATTATTTGCCCTAGTGTAACAATGCCTTGATGTTCCCAATGTCTCCAGAAACCATCTTTACACAAGTTTGGAAAAAGTCCCGAATTCCAGAGAGGAGTGTGATGATTATACCTGGGGACTCCCATTACTTTCTGCACTGATGCCCATACCCCCGCTATACCTTCAAGCAATTTATATCGTGTTTTCTTATAATACATTTTTTCCGTCCTCCTCAACAGTACCCCAAATGCTTCATTACCCAATGCCAGTTGAAATATGGATGGGATGTCATCTTGACCCATCCCCTGTCCCGACCCCCCCGGATCAAAGAGTATTGCCATTTCTGTGAGGAGACATGACCAGTGATAATTCCTGATATTTGGCATACCTAACCCTCCCCTTTCCTGAGGTAGAGACATAAACTTGTTTGACCTTCTGATCTTGCCATATTGCCATAGAAATTTCATAAAAATGGTTTCGATTTCCTTTATTAATTTATTTTCTATTTTGAATGGGAAAGATCTAAATGTATACAAAATCTTAGGAAACAGTCATTTTAATGACATTGGCTCTATCTATTAACGATAGATGAAGTGTATCCATCCTTTTTAAGTCTTGCTCTATGGATTTTAGAAGCGGTGTAAAGTTATCTCTGATTATATTCTCTGGGTATGAATTGAGAGTTATACCAAGGTACACCACCGAATTAACATATCTAGCATCCAACTTTGTTATATTCTTGGAGCACTGGACTTGGGTCTTAGCCTCATTTAGTCGATATCATGAGTGTTTCCCAAACAAACTTGTCATAATCACTATTTCCCTCATAGCAGACTCCGGATCAGTCGTAATGACGGCTAGATCATCAGCGTATGCAAGCAATTTTGTCTGAAAGCCTTTTATAACTACAGGTTTTATTGCCGTATTAGACGATATACAATGAAAATAGGATAGGGGAACATGGGCAACCCTGCCGAGTTCCCCTTGTTATACTTATTTTTTCCGAACTCCCCCCCATCAACTGGATCCTAGCTGTAGGAGTAGAATACATTGCCTGGATAGCCTGTCGAAACTTTGGTCCGAACCCCCTCTCTTCCAGCACCTTCCACAAAAAAGACCACCTTACCCGGTCAAAGGCCTTTTCCGCATCAAGGAGGACCATCGCAGCCCCCTCCCCCCCCCGGCAGCACAGATATCAAATACGGTAATCGCTCTTCTGATATGATCCGTTGTACCTCTCCCCGGGATGAACCCGTGCTGCCAGGGTGAAACTAGGGCCGCGATGACCCTCCCAAAGCGGATGGCCAAGATCTTAGCATACAGCTTATTATCGGCATTTACAAGGGAGATGGGCCTATAGGAGCCTGGATTTTCTTTAGGTTTACCTTTTTTGTGGAACACCACGATGTTGGTACTCATCCATGACTCCGGTATTTTCCCGGAAATCATAATCCCATTAAACAGGTCTAGAAGGAGTGGGGATACTTCCTCTCGTAAGCACTTGTATATTTCGAGTGGTAGCCCGTCCGGGCCCACCGCCTTTCCTAATGCCAAACTTTGTAAGCCTCCTATTACCTCATCCAAAGTGATAGCCTGTTCGAGAACATCCCTCTCTTCCTGGCCCAGTCTTACACCTGTACTTCCCCAGTTGGTACTTGGAACATCTGTCAACACCTCCTCCTTATATAGATCTTGTTAATACCTTCTAAAGACCTCCAGAATCTTGGATGGTTCCTCGTATACTCTCCCCTGTTCTTCTATTTGCGTAATTAAATTTTTTGACAAGGCCTGTCTAATACGCAGCGCCAATGCCCTCCCGGCCTGTTCCCCTGTTTCATATATCCTGGTTCTCTGTGTATGATATTCTGCCGCTGATTTTTTTGCCAGTTGGTTCTGCAATCCCGCTTTAATGGTATTAATCCTCTCAAGACTTCCTAATCCTTGCCGCCCCTGGCATATATTTCTTCGATGTTGCTCTTCTGCCTCAGTCAGTCTATTCAATAACTGTTCCCTTTCCAGATTAATCCTTTTCCACTGCCTGTTAGTATAGCTAATGGTCTCCCCTCTTAACCCTGCCTTATAACTGTCCCAAACTACACTCCGAGAGGCGCTGTATCTATTGGCATCGAAAAAGGCCTGTGACCAGTTTTTAATATAATCTATATATACACTGTCGGTTAATAATTTTCTATCAAAAGTCCAGGGTCTAGGTCCTTTCGTAGGTTGATTGACATCCATTGTTATTACCAAAGGGTTATGATCAGACATTATCATTGGGAGTTTGGAGATTTTAACCTTGTTCAATTCAGTGGCTGATACGAAAAAGTAATCTAGTTTAAAATATTTGGAGAAGTGTGGCTCAGGGGTTAGAGGCGGCAGACCTGGAGCTTGAGTTCGGCCCTGGACCAGGGTTCAATTCCCCGCCTCGGCGGGTCTTGGGCTCAAAATTCCACGGACTCGATAATTCTCGCTCCGGTGCCTTCTCGACTCACGGGTTCACACTCTGCGACTCTGGGCAATAGCTTGCTTAATCTCCACAACGGCCCCTCGTGGTGGGATGCCTGGCTTTCACCTTGTGGATACCCTGCCAGGGTTATCTCACAGGGGAATACCAGGACGGGTTCCCTAAGCAAGCGCGGAGATGCCCCAGGGTAAGTCGTGCGCTATATAAGTTTCATTCATTTCATCATTTCATTTCATATTTGTTAAAGGGGTGTGAGAAGTAGGTGAACCCAGTATCCCCTGCTTCTTTATTACCCCAAACATCTCTCAGCCCGTATGACTGCAGCAGCGAGGATATCGCTCTGTATACCCAGGGCATACGTCCTGTATATGGGGTACCATTAGCAAAATCGGCCGATATATTAAGATCCCCACAAAGTACTATTGGGGCAGGCCAATCTGTCAATTCCTTCTCTATAAGATCAAAGGTCTCAGGATCGTCCGAATTGTCACCATATATTGAACAGACAGTAAGTCCCATATTCATTTCACATACAGCCCACCTGCCAAGGGCATCTGCCTTGCAGCGCTTAATACCTCCCAGGCCCACCTTCCCAATGATAGCTACCCCCCTTGTAGTAGAGGTTTGAGAGGAACATGACAATATCTCAAACCCTTTTAGCTTAAGCCAGTGCTTTTTCTTCCATGGTAAATGAGTCTCTTGTATCCCTAGGATGTCTATACCTGTTGTTTTAAGATATTCCTCAAATATACCCCACTTCTTCCAATCATTCAACCCATTAATATTTATAGAACCAATCTTAATCTTAGGCATACTCCTGAACCAAACATTGCCAACTTCTCAAACGACAAAGAAACATATTAGATGCATAGTTACAAAACCTCTTTTTTCGCCTATTTACAATTGTATTTGTGTGTGAATTAGTGACAAGTTCTCTCTTTTCTTTTGTGTTTACTCACCCCCAACCCACCCCTCCCGCTCCCCCCTTACAACCCCTGCTCCCCCCCCCCCACCCTGGCCCCTCGGCTGCTCACCCTCTTCTGTGGGGTGCTCAGACTTAGTCTGTGCATGTGATGGGTGCAGCGTCGTAGCGAGGGCTCAAAAATATACTGCTTACTGACCAAAACGGCATAGTACATCACCAGTAACTCCCGGGGGAAAGATGGCGGCCGCGCTGAGCGGCTGAGCAGCAGCGATCCGTAGCGGGGGTCATGGAACTATGAATTAATGGCCTCAGTACTTACAAACAGCAAATTTCTGCGAGATTAAATGATTTCCTACCGACTGAAGCTGCCGTTTGTACCGCTTCAGAGGATCGTGACGGCTGGAGTCTCGATTCATCTGGAGTTGGTGTCGGAGCCGGGTGACGCGGAAACAGCTTGCGGAGCTCGCGGAGTCAGTGGGCGGAGCGGACCAGGACCCGACGTGCTCGCGGTCATTCTATGCAGGGGAGAGAAGCAGTGTTGCCGACCCAAGGGGAGTGAGCGGAGCAAAGTGATCTGCTCCAGGGTCATACAGCGAGTGTTTAGGATGGCTCCAAAAACCAATACCGGTGGGAAGGCTGCGAGCAAGAAAAAGAATGTGGGTGAAAGCACGAGTGTCCCCGCAGCAACTGATGGTGACTCCGGACGGACTGTGGAGTCGGCGGGGAAAATGAAGGCATTGACTCCAGCTCAAACTCAACCCCCGGTAAAAGAAACCAGGCTGCCAGCAGTCAGGACCCGCCAAGCCACCGCTAATACCGCTAACACTGGAAGTATCAGCATAGCAGAGATGTTCGCCCGTAGCGGCAGCGGTAAGGAGAGAGGGGGGAAAGCTCCTGAAACTGAGATTGAAGAAGAGGCTGGGGGTGAGATATTGTTGGAAGCCCAAAATGACTCTGGTTGTAATGAAGTCAGCCCTGGAGTTCAAAAAGGTATCGGTGGTTCTGATCTCACTGATCCCACTGCCATAGATTTAACCACGGCTCCGGTTGTAGAGTGTAATATCAAGACAGATACCAGCGCTGTTATTCATGGCTCAGTAAATGTAATATCAACGGAATGCCTGGAGGGTACGGGAGACAGTGCTTTTAAAGACTTGGATATAGCTAAAGTTAATCATGCTTTAATCAGTGTATCAACCAATGGCCTTATGTCAACTGAGGAGACGGCGATAGCTAGCAACACCGAGAGTGAGAGGACTCCCAGTGAATGTTTCCATTCTGTGGCCGAAGAAGCAGACTGGTCTGAAGATGAGGGGGAGCAAAGCTCAGACATAGATGGTAGCAATATAGAGTCAGACAGCGACCCGGAGGAGGACCTCCCTGCAACGGCGGTGAAACCAGGGACTTCCTTCAAAAAGAATGTTCAGAAGGGGTTGGCTTAGGATCACTCACCTACTACTTTACTTCAAGGATCCCCTAATCAAGATCAAGATCAGGAGCTCACCCAACGGTCCATATTAGAGGCAATTCATCAGGAAATAATTGCGCATCAGGAGGAAACCAGACAGGACAATCGCAAGTCCCAAGCGGCTATGAGGAAGACAAAGAGTGTTGTGAGGAAACTCTCGAAAGCCTGTGCGACGGTGGATGATAGAGTGTCGACCCTTGAAGAAAGAGTGGTTGCCACTGAGGCTGAATCTGCTGCTGCTGTCAGTAGGGTGGAGTCGTATGGGGCTCAAGCCCAGGACATTCAGTGGAAGCTGGAGGACCTTGAAAATAGGCTCAGGAGAAATAACTTAAGGGTCTTGGGGATCCCGGAAGGTTCGGAGGGAGGGGATGTGAGAGCCTTTATTGTTAAATTGTTTGCACAAGCGTTCCCTGAATTAGCTAGCTGGTCCTGGGAGTCAGAAATTCAGCGGGCACACAGAACCCCGTTCAGGATGAATCGAAACCCAAAGGAAGGAGACAAACCCCGAGCAATTTTTATATTTTTGGGGAACTTCATTTTGCGTCAGGCCATAGCAGAAAAGGCTAGACCTGATGCCAAGAGAACAAGCGAGGGGCTATCATTTTTTGTCAGACCTGATTTCTGCCATGTTACGGTAGAAAGGCGTTGGAGGCTACGCCAATTGATTAAGCCCTTCCACGATAAGAATATTCAAGTCTATCTTATAAATCCGGCTCAGCTCAAAATAATCTATCATGGGAAGACATTGTATTTCTCGTCAGAAATTAAGGCGCAGGAATTTTTGGATTCCATTTGACTTTATACAACTGTAATTTGAATTGTTTTTTTCTGTCACGGTGGGTTTTGAGTACATGGATGGTGAGATATTAGGCTGTATTTGAAGTTATTCACACATGATGGGAAATAATGTTAGAAGACGCATACAGTGCAAGACGGCGGTAATGGAAGGAAGATTTAAAGGTCAAGGCAATGAATGGAATTGCTAAGCGTTTGATGCCTGTTATTTTTGTTAGGTTATGGTAAATAAGAACTCTGAGGGGTTATTCACTCTCAGCTAGTAATAATACAACAAACACTAATAGGTCCAGTAAAGTCTCGGAAAATTAATCCTTACTCAACACTTGATAGCTTAGAAAATAAACAGTCAGACTTAATTTATTTATTTAAATTTATTTATTTATTTAGGGAATTTGTAGAGCGCAGCTGTCACCTTACAGGTATCCTGGCGCTTGGGCTTCACAAAGTGGCAGACAAGAATGTAGCAGGGGGAAGGACTCCAGCAGGTTAAACCTTCGGAAACAGCCACGTTTTGACACGTTTCCTGAAGAGGAGAAGTTCCTCGGTTTGACGGATCTCCAAGGGCAGACTGTTCCAGAGCTTAGCAGCAGCAACTCCGAAAGATCTGCCCCCAGCCCTGACCCTCTTAAACCTGGGTACTTTCACCAAACAAGCAGTTGCTGAGCGGAGTGCTCTGGTAGGAGTGTACCAGGCAAATTTGGCTTGCAGAGAGCTGGGCCCAAGTCCATGCAGGGCCTTAAAGACAAGGCAGAGGGATTTGAAGAATATTCTCTGCCTCAGCGGAAGCCAATGAAGCTCAGCCAGCGCCGCCGATGCAGAGGATCTTCTAGGCCAGCCAAGAGCCAGCTTGGCGGCGGCAGACTGCAATCTTTGAAGTCTATCTAGCAGCATACCTGGTGACTCAAGCAGGAGGGCATTACAATAGTCGAGTCTGCTCGATATGGTGCATCTGACCACCAAAGCCCGGGCCTGTAAGGGAAGTAAAGGTAGGATCTTTCGAAGAGACCTAAAGAGGGCAAAGCAGGTGGACACCGTTTTCGCCACCTGAGCTTCCATGCTCAATTTATTGTCCAACATGACGCCCAGGTTGCGAACAGTGGTGACCGGTTGAGTTTTAGTCACTGTTTCTGGAGGCCAGAAGTTGTCCGGAAAAGGACGAGGAATCCGACCTCCAGCACAGAACAACACCTCAGACTTACTGGCATTGAACTGCAGTGAGTTATTATGCAGCCAGCTCACCGTATCTCGAATACAGTCATGAAATGTCTGCAGCGGGATCGATTCCTCACCCTCCCACGACAAGATGATTTGGGTATCATCTGCGTAGTTAATAGCATTGATCTGATGAGATTTTATCAACGTGATCAGGGGTTTCAGATACACGTTAAATAAAATTGGACTAACTGCCGAGCCCTGAGGCACCCCCTGGGACACCGGGGAGAACGCAGATTGAAAAGGGGGGAGGGACACCGCCTGCTTCCAATTGAGTAGGAAGGAGAGAAACCATCGCAGGGCAACACCCCCTACCCCGGCCTCACTCAATCTTTCCAGGAGGATCCCATGATTTACCGTATCGAATGCGGCAGACAGGTCAAGCAGAATCAAAGCCACTGCCTGACCTCTGTCTGCACGCATTCGAAGATCCTCCATAGTAGGCATACAAGTGTAAAGCATTTAATACCATCATAACTGTAAATAAGTAAAAGACACAACATAATAAAAATCCAACACCGATTTATAAAAATAAAGAATATTTTTATCTTCAAAACACCAAAAAACAAACGTCCAATTTAGGGAACTGGAAATATGAATTTTTAAAGATTAAATAAAAAATGGCACCCCTTCCTGCACAAAAATAATCCTGCATGCAATGCAGGCACCCTTGCACCATGCTGCAAAGGTGCCTGTGTTGGCACTAGGCAGCCTATTGTGCGCCAGCGCTGGGTAAAGGACAGGAATGTGCCATATTGTAAAAAATAAGCGCATTCCTCCCCTTTCCCTATAATGCAGTGCAGCAAGGTGATTTGTTGCCCTGCGTTTTGTTACTTTTACATAAATAGCCCACTTAGTCTTCTTCTTGGAGTTTTACTCATGATTACAAGTCCTTGTGTTCTTGTGATCCGGAGTTCGATTCAACAACTGAGATCTGCTGCAGCATGATGCCTTGTCAGCCTCTGGAAGTCTTTGTCCTCTATGTCGATTTTGAGGAGCTCCAGCGCTTTCAGCCGGACATACCAGTGCTGTTAGGCTGATTAGCGAGTCAACAATGCCGGCTTGACTCCGGATGTCGAACCGGTCTTCTCCTGGAGCTTTTCTGCAAAACGTTTCAGAAATCTTGTTGCTTCTGAGTTCCTTTGGGTACAATAGGTATTCATTAGCTCAGGCCAAGGACTCAAATACTCTGGATTGCCTCTTGGGTTTTAGGATTCAATTTCCCCTAATGCACCAACACCGCCCAGGAAAAATCCAGTTTCAACTTGTCAGCTGGAGTGATCCTCTCTTTGGCTTGGCAGGTGACTTCTTCCAGCTTTGTTGTATCCGTTGCTGATCAGGGAGTCCACTCCTTTTCCTTTTCATCAGGTGAAGTCCATTTTTTGTGGAGCCTTGTGAATGCAGTAAGCCTTCTGTGGTGCAGTCCAATGGTCCAGCAGAGCAGGCATTCCTCTTCTGTGTTCCAGCCAGTAATCTGGTGCGCTCCTGCAGCCCTTCCATATGTATCCTCCATTCTGGACTGGCAGAGGGCACCCTAATCAATAGGGTTAAAGCTACCTTGCTCTACCACAACCACTTCCTGCCAAGTGTATCATCTTTTTAATCCAGAATGCACTACTCTCCTGAAAATCAATATGGAGAAAAATCTCTCCTTGGTGTGAATGTCTGTGTAACCCAACCCAAAGGTGTGGCTAACAACTTGCTACACTCCCCTTCCAGCACCTCTCCTAAAATTGTTATGGGGGTTCCCATCTGGGTGGGGACCAAGGAAGTGGGGAGTGGCCTAAGTCCTATAACATCTGTTCTCCTGCCTTTGAACTCCAGCTTATCTCCCGAGCCTCCTTCCTCTCCCTGGCTTCTCTACGAAGCAAATCTCCTACCACCACATGACTGTATTGTTGCAGCCCCAGGTCTCTTCACACCTACTCTGGGAACATATGGGCTCAGGTTGTCAAATGCTGACCAATCAGAAGAGGCTACTCAGTGCTGTTTTAGGTAACATCACGAAAGTAAGTTCTAAAACTACTTTCCTGTAATAGTTACATGAAATCCAACTTTGGCAGGTTGTTGAATTTATTGTGACCATTGATTTTATTGGTTGAATGGTAGTGCTAGCTGGCTCCAATACAAAGATAGACTTTATTAAATTGAATAAAGCCTTCCCCATGTTAGCCTATAGGGCTAGCATCACTACAATAGAGAGAAACAGCTTTGACAGTTTTTCCTTACCAGGGCATATAAAACATTAACTTTCCTGTAACTATGTACCCTTGGGGAACCTAGGGCAGGACCTTAAGGTGACTTATAAGTCGTAAAACTGTAGTTTTGGACTTTGGAATTACGCTTAATTCCAAAGTCTAATTTGAACATAGTTTTATTTTTAAACCAACCTACAAGGCAGGCCTGGCTTTAAAATTACACCAGACACCACATCTGTGCACACTTAAGTGCATTAAGTCTACTGTGGTTCTCCACACCTTCATGCTCTACTATATACCAGGGACTTTGCCAATTAGAAATATACCAATTTCCAAAACCCTTTATAGGACAAATCACTTGCCCCTTGCCTGGTTATCAAAACCCAGGGCACTTTCAGAGTCAGTAACCACCAGCATCAGTAAAAACAATGAAGGTGATCAGGGTGAAAAGGATGAATTTCCTATAGGTAGCACATTTATTTGTGAATTATTTTTTTCTGCGTGAAGCCTGCTGGCATTTGTGATGGCCAAAAGAGTTCTTAATAGTGCATCTACCCCACTCCTAAGGGATCTATTTACATAGGAGTCCGGAGGAGGTTCATATTTATGGCTTCCTCCTACCCTGAAGGGGATTATTTATATTCTTCATCTTGCCATACTCCACTGCTATTGTGGCAAAATTATGGTCATCCTCCTCAGTTATGTTCCCACGATTTACTGGACTTTCCCTCCAGATCTCCGAGGGTATTATTGTTGGTCCAAATGGGGTTTTTGTTTCTTAGGATGATCAAAGATAATGATACTGATGTGGGAGAAAAAGGAGGCGCCTGCATCTAAGATGCTTGCCTATGTCTCCTTCCTCAAGATTGAAATTCATACTACGATTGCAGCCGTTTCCCCCCAATAGCCCCTCACAGTTCCCCCTCAAGAACAGGGGGTTTTCACTTACTGAGAGGCTCAAGGAAGTTACCTGCTTAGCCGCACTCAATGCTAGGCAGGTTAAGGACCCCTCACTCAGGAATCTCCTTTTATCTCCTCCCATCTTTTGTGTGTCACCTTTGTTCACCTCCATTTTATTATTAATTGGCACAGAAAAGTCTCTTATGCAAGTGTTGCCTTGTTGTAACATCTTCGGCCTTGGTGAATCAAGTTCCCTGTTGCTCATAAATAATAATGTTTCTCTTCCCTGAGTATCACATGTGTTTCCTCTGGGGGTCTGTGAGATGAAACAAGAGTCCACTTTCACTTTTGCAACCTTAGTATTTGTCTTGCTGCCTGATTATTCACCTGTAGAAGTGTAGAATTTCATGTTCTCATCTCTCTTGAAGATGGTAGCCACTGTGCAAAGCTGGCAGGCAATAGAGTCTCAAAAGGTTAAGTGGTGTAGAGGCAGTTCAGTCTAATAATTTGAGCCTTTTGGGGTTTTTACACTTGGTCTGACCCATTTGCCTTCTTCCACTGTGCTGTGGGTTCAGTTGTAAGATGTAGCAAGCTAGTGGCCAGGTGCAACCTGCTACACCTGCCCTCACGTCCGCTTTCTTATACCGCTGCCACAGATAAAATTGTTGTGTGATATTGTATGATACCGTACTGGGGTGCTTTGGAAGCATAGAAACCTCTGAGCAGGTATCGGGCAAACAAAAACAAGGAGGGAAAGTTGATTTAAAACTTAAGTCATTAGTTGCTTGTATTTATGGGGCGATGGGCCTATGGTACCGTGATACTGTGACTTGGACACTCAAAAGACCAGGGCCCCACCCCAGGAAAGTCCACTTGCACCCTTTTATGCAGGTCAGGCCCCACCCCGCAATGGTGTTTCAGCATAGCATTGTTTTCCAAGTCTCTTCCGGATTTCGAAAGAAGAGTGTGGTTTGGTGGCTGGCAAGGGCATGGCAGAGCTCTAGATGCTTGGAGAAATGGTTTTGAGATAGTCTAAAATGAGTCTGTAAGGCTTGAACTGACTTCATGTGCGACCCTTACAACACATCTCATGGGTTGGTGATACCGATTATGTCCCATTCACTGAATTTCTCTAGTTGAGTAGTATTTCTCAAACATTTCCCTTGCCATAGTGGAATTTGTTAATATGTTATCCCAGCCAACCGAGGGCAGTACCGTCTCAGCTCAGGAGGTCTACCTTGATGACCTCTAGGAGGAATCTAGGTGCATTGTAGAGCATACCCATAACACTGTCAAGGCCCAACAGGGACAACTCTTTCTGGTAGGCTGGGTCATCCAACCCATCCATTACCAAAATGTGTGCAGCCCAGTAATAAACGAGATCGCCATCATTTCCATCCCTCCATCATATATAACAATTGCCTACATTTATCTAAGGCACTTCAAAGAAGACAACCCGCCCACAGGAAGTATTGAATCTTCAATGTGAGGGTCTTGAACCAGCTATTTGAGAATAGCAGTGCGAAAATTTGAAGGGCCTGGATGCAACACAGAAGGATCATCATTTTGAAAAGGTTTACTCTGCTGAGAATAAGGAGCAGAAAGCGTGCCCATCTCTAAAAGTCATTTTTCATTTTAATTATGAGAAGTGAAAGATTGAGGCTTTATGTCAAGTTGGGTTCCAGGGAAATGTAAGCACAAAGGCAGTGAAAGCTCAGCCACTTAATCATTATCTCCCCTAAGTGAAATTAGTAGAGAATTTGCCTAGCTTGCTCTGAGGCCAGAGGACTCTTCATATAAATCAAAGTTTTGCAAAATACGGGGTCCGGATAGGTTGGAATTAGCCAGGAAAAGCAGTACATCATCAGTGTAGGGTGCTATCCTTTTTTCCTCGTTTGCCTCCCCAATCTCACCTTTGTATCTGGGCGTCACATCAAATCAACGGAGCCAGAGGCTCTATAGCGAGGGCAAATAGGAGCAAGGACAATGGGCACCATTTCCAGGTCCCTCTGCATATAGGGAATGATTCTGAGATCACACCACTTATTTGCACCTGTGCTGATGGTTCTGAGTAAAGAATTTTGACCTATCTTAGGAAGCAGGGGCCAAATTCCATACATTTAAAGACCCTATCTAAGAAGGACCATTCAACGGTATCTATTGCCTTCTCAAAATCTAAGAATAGGAGGGCACAGGGTCTTGTATGTGGTGAAAGGGGTTAGCGTCATGTGTACATGGCATATACAATATTGGTTGCTACTGTTGGGCATAAAGCCACATTGATCTGGGTAGTGGTATAGGAATACGGGTACACCCAACACAGTCACTGGGACCTGGGTTCTATGTGATACAATTACAGGTGATCCCAGTGTAGGACCATATAAGGACACACAGAGACCAATCTAAATTCTTTCCATTCATGGTTGAATCAACAAAACCCAGATATCCAATTTACCATTCAGTCTGACCCTCACAAAATGGCCTTCTTGGATATTACCATTTATGTTGAGAATGACCACCTAGAAACAACACTATATCGGAAATCTGCTAACAGAAACTCTCTCTTGCAATATACCAGCCATCACCCTCGCGGGTTGAGAGATAACCTACCGTTTGTCCAGTTCTTACGGATCAGGAGGAACTGCTCAAATAAAGAAAACTTCATGATTGAATCTGAAGACCTTATCAACCGCCTGATTGAGCGTGGGTACCCAAGAAGACTGGTCCGAAGAGCACGTAAACCAGCTTGGTTTAACCCTAGAGAGTCTCTACTACAACCAAAGATACGTGAGGACAATGCCAATCAGAGAATGATCTGTGTATCCACTTTTTCTACTTGCAGTAATGAAATAAAAAAGGTGGTTAACAAACACTAGGGTTTGATCTCAGATGAGATAGATCAACGAGCGCTTCCCCTACACTCCTTTAAGAAAGCCAAAAGTATTAGGGAAGAGGTGGTTCGGTCCTTTCTTGATACCCCTGCTCAACCATTTATACAATCAATGTGGGATCTCCCACCAATCCGTGGCCACCACCGCTATGGGAATTGTAAGGCATGCACTATAACCATGCAGGTCAAGGAGTTGGAATACAAACAATTGAAAATACAACTCAAGACCTTCACCAACTTCAATACAGATAAAGTCATTTATTTAATCTTGTGCCCTTGTGACCTAGTGTACATAGGCCAAACACAGCAGAGAGCCAAAGCCAGAATCTTACAACATTGCAGTAGGATCCGGTGTGAAGTTCCTGGGGCACCCCTAGTTGAACATTTCATAACCAAGGGGCATACACCAGAATCATTACACTGGTTGATTCTGGGGAAAGCTACCCTTGGCCCCCGTGGTGGGGACATCAGTACAATTCTGAATGTTAGGGAGCCGAAATGGATTTGCCGTTTTGACTCGGTCGCCAATGGCCTTAATGAATTGGAAGGAAGCCAGGTACAATTAGCCAATCTGTAACTTCACTGTATCTTGGGGACTCTCTTGTATGTTGTTCTGGACCCCTGTGGTCTAAGCACTACTTGAGATATCCTTCATCAATAGACCTCCCTACACCTCTGCTTTATTATTTTGTGATAACTCCTGTTACAATTACCCAAGCCCTCCTGTGTTGAGAGGCTCCGGTGATGTAATTTCCTTTTTTTGGAGTATTTTGTCTTAAATCCTCCCACACTTTTGAGTGTGCTCTCTCCTGGTCTAATGCAAATATCTGTGAATGAATCTGTATATGTGTATTTATCAGTTTCAAATGATGTGATACACTTGATTGATATGATGCTATGGTCCATTTATATACTTTGGTCACTCTATAGGGATAAAATGATTTCCATCGGAAGAATTCCCTTACGCCCTCCTGCGAGAGTGGCGCGGGTATGATTCCTATGGATTAATCCCTTTATATTTATATTTTTATTTTTATTTTCATTTTTGTGGGAATGTATACTGCAAATCACTATAATACATTCATGTGATTGTGTTGCTTGTACTGAAAATCTGCTGGCATATACATTTGAAACGGGCATTATATGATACACCTTTTGAATTGGGGTTTATAATATATATTTTTAGCTCCCACTTTTTGCCTTACTCCCGGGGTCCAGTACGTCATAACATGAGCTTCGCATGCCTGGCGCATAGTTTGTTATTATAACAACGACGCAAGCGTTCCCGTTCACCACTCCCTCTCTTACTCCTCGGGCACTCTACGTCATTACATGAGCCTCGCGTTTCTAGGTTGGGTGCATTGTTTGTTACTATGACAATGACGCAAGCGTGTGCGTTCCCGTTCACCATTTCCTCTCTTAACCTCTTCGCCGCTAATGACAAGGGTAACTCGTCATGGACTTTCCATTGATTTCAATGGAAATTACATAAAAGAAAGAAAATAGCCTTAGCAGTAAAGGGGTTAAGTGGCCCCACTGCAGTGATTCGGCCTCTTAGGACGAAACCGACAACATTGCGGGTCACAACTTCTGAAGCATCGGTAAGTCTGGTGCACCCCGTTTCTTTATCCTGAAGGCATTCAGGCTATTTCCATTCGACGACCCTTACCAATATTGGTTTTATTTTATTGTTCTAGAGGAACGCGAGCCCCGACTCGGTCAGGAGGCCTCTGCATTTTGCTTGACTAGTGTTCCGATACAGTGAGTATTCATACCCTATAACTCACTT
Organism: Lissotriton vulgaris; assembly: GCF_964263255.1. NCBI lineage: Eukaryota > Metazoa > Chordata > Amphibia > Caudata > Salamandridae > Lissotriton > Lissotriton vulgaris. The sequence continues at coordinate 511,645,512 of NC_141699.1, forward strand.
ATTCCTCACTTGTTCTGACACTAGTGTGGTCACGTGGTTTTACATTATCTTGCCCTTTGGTGCATGGAGCATTTTCACGTTCATTATTGTTTTTCCGGTATCCCTTTTGCTTTTAACGATGTAACTAACAACTGTAACTATCTTTCACTTAGATATTCACTTAGCAGGGTGCACGTGGGGCTTTTTCGGCACTTGCGCTGTATTCAGGACTGTCCGCTCTTCATGCCACCCGTGAGGTTATTTTTGATGTGATGAGTGATTATAGACTATGTTTTACGCTCTTTCGATTTACAGCACATGCAAGTTGCTCCACCATCTCTACCATGATTACTCACGAGCACCTATTTTGCTTGATACAATGGGTCTTGGTGATGTGTTTTACTGGGTATGACGTTACATCATGGCCGTACCAATTGGTCATATTTATGACCCTATGCCCTTTTACCTTCCTAGACAATCTACCACGACCAGCCCTGGGCGGCGTTATCTGTTAATGCTCATACCCTTATTTGTGAGTATGTACCCCTTGGTCTGTGCTGGCCAGTATTCATTCACGTTTATATTCTGTGTATAAACCTCAAGTATGAATCCTCTTCCCCTTTTCTTTAGATTTCTTCCTATATTCGCTCGCTTGGAGCTACGGCCCAACAACACCATGAAGTGATTGAACCGTGAAGCTCATTAATCCACAGTAATACTTGTAATTGCCAATGTTCTTTAAGTCCCTCCCCCTTTTTATCTTGTAAAGATGTCTTATCCCGTGCCCTTCTTTCCCCCTTAGGATGCCCTCCCCTTCCGCCTCTGTCCTGATGAAGACCCCAGCCTAAGGGTTCCAAACTTCCCTAGAACATCGGGGGTCGAAACGTCGACGAACTCTATCCCACCCACTTATTTCCACATTTTGATAAGGATTTATTTATTTATTTAAGTAGCTTATACAGCGCGCAGCTACCCCCGGAGGGGTGTCCCGGCGCTAAAAACAGAACCTCAGGGAAGGAGGAGTGGGACAAGCTTATTACAAGAAAGGGATCATAATTTGGAGAACAGCCAGGTTTTTAATTTAGCACGGAAGATGGATTCAGATGGACAGAACCTGAGGTCGAGAGGGAGGCAGTTCCATAGTTTGGCAGTGATTACGCTGAACCCTCTGCCGCCCATTCTGGAACGTCGAAAGCGAGGAGCAGTCAAGAGGCGTAGGTTTTTAGATCTCAGTGATCTGACAGATTGAGAGATTGACACTCGCTTTTTCAGGTAGCTAGGTCCAAGGCCGTTGATAGCTCGAAAGGCGAGGGTGAGGATCTTAAATTGGATGCGGCTTGCGATGGGGAGCCAGTGGAGCTCTTTGCGATAGGCGGCAACCGACTGACGGTAGGGGATATTTCCGATCAGTCTGGCAGCCGCATTCTGAACAATCTGAAGTCGATCGATCTGATATTGTGGAGCACTGGCATATAAGCTGTTGGCGTAGTCTAGGTGAGAAGTGATGAGGGCCTGAGTGATTGTTCGGCGGGCGTCCAAGGGAAGGTAAGGAAGGATCAAAGTGGTTCATTTGTTGTGAGGCTTTAATGTATGCTGATTACCATTCATGTGCTCAATGTGGCTGAATATGAGAGCCAACATGTTTTGCATTGCGTTTAAATGAGTTGGGTCCTATTAACCAGAGTTATATCATTATTGATGTTCCCTGATCCTCACGTATCCTTCACCTTTCCCCCCTTTCACTTTCCCCTGCATTGTTTGTTTAGTAAAAATTTGAAGAATATGGAACCTACTAATTAAAAGTGTAACGTTTTATATGCATATTGTGCTCTTTGTGGATTCTATGTGAATAGTTAACATTGCAATCCAATATATTTCTGAAAGTATGTCTTTTTGAAATGTACATTCTCTCTCTGTGTGTCCTTTTATGGTCCTACACTGGGATCACCTGTAATTGTATCACATTGATCTGGGTAGACAAGGGTGGTCAGTACTCATTTAAGGCTGTTAGATAGGACTTCAGTGAATATATTAATTTCCGTATTGATCAAAGATGGTCTGTCTGGATTTATGAATGACTAAGATGGTGTTTGAGTTGAGTTCTGGGGCAAAGGCCTTGTTTACTTTGGCATCTATGTAGAGATCCAACAAATGCAAACTGATGATCTCATGGAATTTAGAACAGAATTCCTGGGGGAAAACAGTCTGGTCCTGGTGTTTTGCAAGATTACGTATCTTGGATAGCCTTGTCTATCTCTTCCACTGTGACCGGCGAGTCTAACTCTTTTTTGTGGGATACAGCGAGTGATGGGGGGGTTAATTCCATTATGAGAGGGTTTTTTTTCTCTCTGCTTATTTGTCTCTTTACATTTAAGATCAGCCTTCGCAATCACCATGATGGAGGCTTTACTGGTAGCCAACAATGGACCCACCAAGGTAACAAACCTTGGTTTGTAGCAAAGAAGGGTCAGAGCTCTGTAGATAGATAGAGCACTGATCATCTTTGGGGCACCATGTGTGAAGCTGCTAGGTGGAGGGCCGGTCTATGGCAGCTGACCCAAAGTAAGCAGTAATAGGAGAGTGAATCACGACCTGATTGTGAACAGGTGGGAAAAACTTTATCTTTAAAAACATTACGGACAGGAGGGAGTTACAACGATCATTTCTGTGACAAGCAAGGGAAATGAGCTATGTCGCCAAACATGGCACAGATAAGGTAATTGGGAGAGAGGGTCGCTCGTAACTTTTGGGATACTGTTTTAATGGATGAGAGTCGTGACACTAGATAGGTTAACATAAATAGGGGATGTATATTTTGATAATTGGGATGGATAAGAGTAAACTGGGAGGTTATGTTTAGTTTAGGGAAAAGATCGTTTTTTTTGTTGCTGTTTTTTTGTTGTTGAGTTAGGGTGTGGTTGAAATTAGAGAAATGAGCTTGGGTTTTTTTGCACTGAAACTATGACTGAATAGCTAGTTGAACTGTTTCCTTATTTTTTACTTGTAGCTAACCCCTGACGAAGATTCTAAAAGATTCAAAATGCATTGGGACATGCTTACGTTTAAAGATCACTTTTGAGAACATGTTTGTCTTCACATGTCTTCGTAAAAGCCTGGATTGGCAACGTCAGACACTTGAAAATGTCGAATAAAAATTCACAGAACAAACATGCTGTCTCCGCAGTGGTGCAATACTAAAGCAGAAAAATGACTAAAGATTGTGTATAAACATTGTCAAAGAGAGTTAAATGCTGACTTATTAACCTAAATCAAAGGGCAGAGACTTGACAGCACACTTTTTGCGTAGAATTTTTAATTTTGAAGGGAGCATAATGCACAAAACTTATCATTGAGTGAGGAGGTTTAAACAACCACTCCAGAATTACATAGAGTTTCCCATGATGACGTAATCAGAAGAAGAGAAGAGTGTTTATTTACTCATATAAAAGAGAGATGGAGAACACACTATGAAAGCATTGATAGTGGCTGAAAACTTGCAAAACAGATAGGATTATAAAATGTAAACTATGTGGTCAGTGGGGTGAAGATACCAGCATAATAACTAGATGTGTATATCATTTGTCTATGGATAAATTACCAACAAAAGGCACATCTGTCAAAATGGTGCTTTTGTGACCCCTGTATTGACACTTAACAAGAGTCCATAACAAAGGGTAAGGATCAGATAGAGACGAGAATGAAAGTGCAGGTCCCCTACCTTGATAACAAGGGATGAGGAAGGACACCTCATTGGTTTGTGCTACATGAAAGAGCCAACAGAAAATAATTGTATCTTACCTGACCTGCTCTTGACTAACACTAAAGCTTTGAAATGGGTTGCAAGTATCTCCCCATACATGCGTAAAGCTCTGCTGTGCTCTCAAAGTGAATTCAATAGTTGCTACTGTCATATGAGCACAAAGAAATTAATGTAGGTTTGGAAGCTAATGAAGTTCAAATCAAGCAATAGCAAAGTTGTGAGTGAGCCTCCACAGGACAGATAAAAAAAAAGGTGGGGGATGACCAATCATTAGGGAAAGGTATCTCATGGTTGGGTATTCCCACAAAAACAATAGGCTGGCATGCAACTGAAAAGGGAAGACATGGCAAATCCTGGGGTGAAGGTTAAAACATTTGTGTACAAATAGTGGTACATAAAAAGCTGCAATGGTCGAGATAAGCTCAAGCAGACAAATGGGACATGCTTTGTGGTTCAAATTAGTACCAACGTAAAGTGTATTATGGAAGATTCGCTAACGATTACCAGTAGGAATGACTTAGGAGCAAAACATTGAAATAGAAAAAATAAATCAATTAGATTAAAAATAAAGTCTATAATAAATAGAGGTAGAAATAGATAATATCATTTGAGGAGAAAAAAGCAAATGTTCCCCTTTGATAAACCTCCAAGACGTATTTAAGTCAATTGATGAGCCTGGGTGCAAAAGTATGGATCAGCTGAAAGGAAGTGAAGAAAGCCAAAGAAAAAGGGAGGGTAATGGTCTGTATGGTCACTGCGAAGTAAATCAGACCTGCCCCTCACTAAGCACTGATGCTATAGTTGTGGAATAAGCCCCTTAGTTAATCGCATTTACCATTAATTGGATTGAATACATCTATTTTATTGACAAAAGAAAGGCATTGGTCCTGGATGCACAAGGGTCAAAGGCAATCTTGAAGATTTACCAGGAGCGTTTAAAGAAAGAGAACAGAAATTAATTGATTCCATAAAAGGAAAATGAACAAACTTTGGAAATAAGCATTGAAGAACTCCACATGAGCATATCTAGTTGATTAAAGTTGAGTAGAAAATATAGGATCCTAGGCAGTTTGCATATACAATCCTGCTAGACGTTTGTCCATTACTGATAAACTAACATTTCTGTGCTATCAAATATTGTTGGATTTGTAAGGCAGTAGCTAGGTAAATATTTTCTATGAGGATAAAGAAGATTAACTATAAGTGGGACATGAATTCAGGACATCAGTTATGGAGAAACATTGGGAGTGGGTGTTATGTGTTGCAACTGGCAATTGATTTTGAGTTCACACCATTATTAGGCAGGCAGTGCACTTCTGGAATACACTGTCTCCATATATCTTTCCTCCAATGGAATTGAAATCTACAATACATTTGTCTTGAGGGTTTATTAATACAATCTCTCTGCTATTATTCCAGGAGACTTGGAACAATAGGGAAGTACATCTGGTAAGCTTTGAAAGCATATGTAGGCCAGCTTTGCATTCAGTGTGAGGTCACTCAAACGAGGATTTATGATTGGCTTTCAAAAGGGAATGCAGATGACATCTAATATTGCTCTCAAGATAATGTGATAAGACTTCCTTGATATGATTCAGTTCTAATGATAAGGACTTCACACTGATTAAACTAAATTGTTCCCTCAACCAAGTATGGCTCATGGGGAGGAAAGATTACCATAAACTGGAGAGAATAATAGGTATTTGCATTAGAAGTATCAAGCTCATTGGATAAAAATAGTGGATGATGTAATGTAGCGTAGAACATTAGTGAAGAGATTTATATTGATTTATTTATTTAGGTGTCTTGGTATAGCGCACAACTCACTCCCGGAGGTGTATCTCAGCGCTGTGCTGAACACAGCAAGTGAGGACATTCTAAAACAGCCAGTTTGTTAAATCTGCGCAGGTAAAAAGATGAGGAAGGAGTTTGTGTCAGTAGGTTGGAGCCGTATAGAAAAACTATCTGCGCCGCAATCTTGAGGTGTAAATACATGGATCAGCAGGAGCACTTGATTTGAGGTCTATAGGCATCTGTAGGGCAGGTAATAACTGAACTGTGAAGACAGATAGGCTGTGCACGCTGTATGAGAGCCTTATGTGTGAGATAGCAGAGTTTGAAACCGGCCCACTTTCTGATAGGCAAGCAAGGTAATTTCTGTACGACAGGGGAGAAGGATGAAGGTAAAGGAAGACTGCAGATCAGATGTGTGGCTGTAATCTGTACTAATTGGGTAAACAATGTTGATAATAAGAGCATTATTTCATTACCAATATGAGCTCATTGGAAAAACCATAATTTTTATTATGTGTTGCAGTTATATATTGGCAGTATAAGGTCCTGCAGGAGGCTGATGAGCAAGTAGAGAATGACCGAGTTTCGTTGCATAGTTGAGTACAGGGTTTGACTGAAAATAATAATTTGTGTATGGCTAATGGTTGGAAGGTTTGTGTGTTCTAGCAAATAAAACTTATTGTCTGTGGTGATGCTGATAGCAATCATTGTTAAAACTGCGTCTAAGAGTAATAATTTACCCACTAATGGCAGGGGATCAATTTTCCTAATGGTATATAGGAGCTCTTGATCTGAACCAGGTAAATATCAAAGTTTAGCTATGCTGAATAATATGTACTAAAATCAATACTACCTTTCAGAAACTATAAGTAGTAGGGAGAGCAGATAATATTTGTATCCCCTTTTGTATTTGAACCCTTTGGAATAATGCAGAAAAGAAAACCAGATACAGGATCTTACTCTAAAATATCCTGCAAACCAAATTCTGGAGGTGCATCAGGAATCTCTTTTAGTTAATGCATACGTAACATTTCAGTCGCCTCTGATAAATATTCAACATTGGAATTATATAACAAATACATTTGGGAAGTTGCTCTTAATCTAGCCACTATAAAGCAGAGGAAATATCTAGAATATCTACAACCCAGGTTTTCAAATTAACTAAATCAACAATGAAAATGCAGAACCTTAGCAACCTCCATAGTTGAAAGTCGTAAATACCTGCTTTGACCCAGACTCAGTCACGTGTGAAGTCCCACAGAACTTTATTTTGGCCACAACCTTTCCCTTCCTTCCTGCACAAAACTAATCCTGCATGCAATGCAAGAACCCTCAAACCATAATGCAAGGGTGCCTGCTTTGATGCTAGGCTGCCAAAAGGGTGCCAGCGCAGGGATAATGGCAGGAATGCAACGTATTACCTTAAATAGCCTTTTGCTTGTCACACAGTACAGCACAGCAAGGTGACTTGTTTTACTGCAATGTGTGACATTCTTGTAAGTTGGCCCCCTAATTCCCTCCACATCCTGAATTTGAGGGCTAATGTATCCGTTTTTTTCTGTACTTCACCACTAGGTTTTACCTTGCAGTGATGACCAGAAAAACCACATCATCCACCTTAAATAGGGTAGGTAGTGTACATTTCTTCCTACAACGGCCTCATCTCCCTCTGGCCATTAGAGAAAGTTTTTTGCCAACTGATGCACCGTCAACTGATGCACCGTCAACAGAAAGCTATTAGTACTCCTGACCCTAAATAGTGCAGGGACACTGTCAGTTTAGCGGACAAGGCACTCTGTTGTGTTTGCAATAGAGTACCCTGTCTACCGAACTATAAATCTGCCCCTTGGTCTCACTCGCTGTAACAAGGAAACAGAGGATACATAATAACTGTCAAAATACAATTATGCATTATATTAAGGCAGTTGATTGACAGGCTTCCAACAGGATGACGGGTGCAACTGGAAAATTAATAAAAGCACAGTATAAAGGCCTGCTACATCAACTAAAGCATGGGTGGCCAAGATACATAACTTCATAGCTCCAAGGTAAGAGAGGATTTCTGTTGTAATCCTAACTGCACAACTGGAAGTATATTTTTAAAGTGATGCAGTTTTGTAACACAGTCAAACTAATGTTAGAAGATAATCCAAGAGGAGGGAAAAGCCTCAATAGGGTGCACTAATGACCAGACCCAGTAGGATCAAGTTCATTAAAAATAACCATAAAGACCACAACTGTCCAGCAACCTGCAATTGAAAAACTTCTAAGGCTTGTGTTACACAGTGGGGTCCGCTCCTAACACCATATTCAAGGATTGTCTTAGATAATATTTATAGAAAAGCCCTGAAGTCCTACCATTCTTTTACCCTTCTCAATGTGATTTTCTATCTGCAAATGTGTTACTCTGGTATTCATTACAAAATACTCACACGTATCAGAAGCCATCCCTGACTTACTATAATATACATTCTTCAAGTAAATAGTTTGTTTATCTCCTGAGCCCACTCAAGAATTTCCAGCCTGTTTCCTGGACAAGCAAATAGAAAAATGCTCCTCGCAGCCCTCTCCACCTCAAATGAAACTTCATGTGCCGGACTTTGAGAAGGTAACTTCTTCAGCGGTACTGAGCTGGTCCCTTTATCCGATTCATGCTCCATCGCAGTCGGCCTGAACTTTCCCAAGGTCTAGCAAAACAAGATGACCGCAAGTGGTGTTTTGTGCTTTTAAGCACTATATATGTATATATACCTAAATCTTTCAAACATTTACTCTATTTTTCTAAATTGATTTGAGATTTTTCTTTTGCTGTGGTGTCATTTTATTACTGTTTTTGTGCTGCATAAATTCTTTACACTTTGCCTCTAAGTTAAGCCTCACTGCTTTTGTGCCAAGCAGCCAGAAGGATAAGCATATGTTAATTTAGTGACTTTTGTGGTTGACCGAGACAAGAATTGTAGTTTTTTCCAGAGTGGGACTTCCAGCCCCCCAACCAATATTCTGATTTCTTATAGGCTCCATATCCTACATGTGGACTCCACCTACTCTTGATCCTCTCAATAACTCTTGCACCTCAACTTATGCCAAAGTTCTAAAGAAACAAAAACATGTCAGGAGGTCAACTACATCATCTCAACGTCTAGCATCAAGTCAGGATCCCCTTCGGACCCTGCCCCATCTAATGTCCTAATGCAAGGGTTGGATATTATCGGCCCTTATATCCAACAACTCCTCACACTCTTTTTTTGCTGGAGAGGATCCCTTGAAGTGGAAGCAGGCAATTGTCCTACCACTTCACAAGGAACCTTCTGTTGATCACACTGCATTAGATAACCTACGCCCCATCCTTCTACTACCAATATTTGCTAAAATATCAGAGAAAGTGGTGAATAACCAAGTAACTGCACATATAACCACAAATGACTTATATAATCCTACTCAGTCAGACTTCAGCACCTCGTACTGAACAGAATCTGCTCTCCTGTTAGCTACTGAAACTCTAAGGAAGTGTGCGTATGCTGGACAAACTGCTGCACTAGTGCTATTGGACTTAAGCGTGGCCTTCGACACCGTTTTGCATAACCTACTCCTTCAAAGGCTTAGTCGATGCAGGGTTGGAGGTAGCGCTTTGTGATGGCTACGATCCATTCTCCATGAGCGTAGCTTTCAGGTCTCACAGAATCATTTTCTATCAGAAAGTCTGCCTTTAGCGCAAGGAGTTCCGCAGGGCTCTATTTTATGCCCTACTCTGTTCAATCTCTATATCAGCCCCCCTGTGGACATTGTGGAAAGACATAATGTGACAATTGTGTCCTATGCTGATAACACCCAGCTAATTGTCATCCTATCTCACGACTGCGAAGCCTTGACCCTTTGTTTTTCCCTATGCCTAGAAGAGCAAACTACATAGATTGCCAACCATTGCCTCTCTAAAAAACAGTAACCAAAAATCTAGGGGTCTGGTTCGACTCTGAACTCGCCTTTGATAATCAAGTTAGAAGAGTCATGGGTAAGTGTTTTGGAGTCCTCAAAGTCCTAAGGAAACTTATCAATCTCCTCCCCATAGCAGCCTGTAAAACTATTGTGCATGCTTTGATCATGTCACAACAGGATTATGGCAATGTTCTGTATCTACGAGAAGCCAAGAGAAGTCTTACCAAACTATAACCCATTCAGAATGCGGCGGCACATTTGGTTCTTGATCTCCCTAGAAGATCCTCAGCCTCTAAAGCTCTGAACACTCTCCATTGGCTGCCTGTTGAGAAGTGAATTGCTCACAAAACTATGTGCTTTTGCCATAAAATCTGGTGAAATAGAAGCACTAGCTACCTTCGACCTCTGATCACCACCTACACTTCCTCTCGCACCCTCAGATCGAGTGGAACCCTTCAGTCTAAGGTTCCCAAAATTCGCAAAGCAAGAATGGGTGCTTGTTCACTCAGCTATCTGGCAGCAAAAATCTGGAACTCCCTGCCCTTAATGTTGCGAACGGACTCTGTGGAACACTCCTTTTGCAAGCAATTGAAAACCTGGCTATTTGCATCGTAACTTTGGTGGCGATCTTGTACCTTCATTCTGCAACCTATGCTCTTTTTCTTTCTTGCCTAGTTCTGATCCTAGCATGGGGACACACCGTTGGTGTAAATAGGCACTTTACAAATGAAAAGAATATATATATGTAATGTAGTATTGTTAGTTCTTTGTGGACACCAATGCATATCCAAACCATGAACCCAGTACATAGTTTGGTCCCAGGTGAAATACGCTACACGTACCCCTAAATGATGACACTTCTACAATACACCAATGCATATCCAAACCATGAACCCAGTACATAGTTTGGTCCCAGGTGAAATACGCTACACGTACCCCTAAATGATGACACTTCTACAATGTCAACATCTGACCATCTTCTACATTAAAGACATTTCTACAAGAAGTTTTCATCTGCTGTTTGTGAATCAACAAGCAATGCTAATGTTACATTTATATTGATATGGGCTGAACACAATTTCAGTTTGCAATGATACTCACCTTGATGACCAGTTTCTTTCCTTTCCACTTCTTTCTTGTACTCATCTAGTTCTTGATCTGTTAATTGACTGAATGGGTTTGGTGGCTCAGGTTCCGTATGTATCTCCTCTGGCGGCTCCTTTACCTCCATTTCTGTTTTGGTAACAAGTGAGCTTTCTGTGGACTGAGAATACCAATATGCAACTTTTTAAAGGAACGTTTAACATAGTGGAATAATTTAGATATTTGTCTTTTAGGTAGGAAGGATTGTTGTGGCACCACTGACATCCTTATTTCAAAGTCTGGGTGCTTGCAGCATAAATATGTGACAAGCCTTTAAACCTTTTCTCCAAAAATGGATTTATTTAAAATAAAGCTCAAGTGAAATTGTGGGCTGGAACATTGTCTGTTTTTTTAATTCTTTTTATTAACAAAATTAACAGAAACGAAATTACAAAACAAAAAATGCATCAGGTGAAACCATAATTTTCTCATTGTTTAGGTCCGTATATCACATGTACAGAATCACATATAACTATATTTGTTTTAATAGGATCACAGGGATTCCTGCGATCCTAATTCCGCTCGTGGCGCCGGTGGTTCACAAATCTCTCCACAATGAGTGTTCCATGCCCTCCAAACCTTCCCCCATTTCCCCGGGCAACCCCTGGCTACATACACTGATTTCTCCCTAAACATACACCAGTCTAAGTCCTTGGCCCATCTGGAGACTCCAGGCGGCTGGCTTGCTGCCTAAAGTTGAGCTATATTTCGTTTAGCCACCATATATGCTAGTGTCACCCATTGCCTCTGGTACACAGTCAGATCCGTGGGTTCCCACACATTCAGTAGACACCTCCGAGCCTCTGGCCGTATATCTTCCCCCAATACATCTTTCATCTCATGATGAACTTTCGTCCAGAACGCCTGTACTGCCACGCAGTGCCAAAGAATATGCATAAAAGTGTCAGGCTCTCCACACTCCCTTATGCACTCTCCACTCCTCACTCACCCCATTCGCACCAATTGGGGTCCGGTAGTCGAAGCCTCATCTGAATCGCCACTACCTTCGGGGAGGAAACTGCCTCCACCCAGTCCTCGTCATCTAATTCCAACCCGTCCGCACTCCACTGCGCTCTAATATGTCCCAACGGATCCTCCATATTATTGACAAACTTCTTATATATTAAAGAGATAGTCTTCTTGGGAAGGTGCACATCAAGTACTCAGTCTTCAAGAGGAGAGGCTTCCGGAAGCGTGGCGCCTCTGGGTACATGGGTGAGGAGTGCGTGCCTCACCTGTCGATAACAATAGTGCTCATTATCATGTAGAGTATACTGTTGCTTAAGAAAGTCGAATGAATGTATCTTGTCTCCTCCCCAAACATCCTTTATCTGGGTAATCCCTAAAAGATCCCACTTGTCAAACCCCTTGGACTTCCACAAGCTCCAGAGTCTCTCCGATTTAAACAGGGGAATTGCCAATGTCAATCTTCCCTCCCAGCCCAAATACCTATTAGCAGCGTGCCACACTTGTACTGCATGTGCAGTTGGGCCTGTTAACACAAATCGCCCTGGCTTAGCGTACAAAGCTCTATTAATATCTCCACCAGTCGCTAACCCGCGGTCCATGGCATAACCTGGACCAGGAGGTCCATAGACGACATGATTCACAGCTGCTAATTGCGACGCAAAGTACTACTTTCTTAAATCCGGGAGTCTGATTCCACCATCATACCACGGGAGAGTTAGTTTGACAAACGCTATTCGGGGTCTACCGTCCCAAAAAAGCTGCCTCTGAAGCGCCTCAATTTCTTTATAATAGGAGACTGGTACTGGGTCCATTGAATTCTGTAGTGAATACAGGAATCAAGGTAGGGCCATCACCTTAAACAGCGCCGCCCTTCCAAGTAATGATAGTGGAAGAGCCCTCCAGTGCTCCACATCTTTCTTAAACTGGCTCAAGGGGGAACCCAAGTTATTGGTATACCTCAACTTCGGGCCGAGTGTTTTATAGATACCTTGGGCCCGATGTAGGACACCATATACCGGTTGGTAACGGCCCATTTCGGCCGTTACCGACCGGTATTTGGTTTTTGATATGTAGGGTCCTTAAATTTTACAGAATCAGTAAATTTACCGATTCGGTAAAATACTGAATCGGTAAATTTACTGAATCGGTAAATCTAGATGTAGGTGGAACTGAAAGCAGTGCCACAGGCCCTTAAGAATTTGTTATTTACCACGAAATATTATTTTGTGGTAAATAACGAATTCCAGTGTACATGCACATTTGTGCATGTACGCCTGTACCATGTGGCACACATACATGCCCTAAGGGCATGTATGTGTGTCACATGACACACACGCCAGAATCAGGGGTGCAACAGGGTGTCAAAGTGACACCCTGTCCCCCTTGACAATTCGGTAATTTTACCGAATCGGTATTTACCGATTCGGTAATTGACATTGCTTCCTATGGGTCTCAAGGCCCATAGGAATCAATGGCAATTACCGAATCAGTAAATACCGATTCGGTAATTACCGAATTATACCAATTCAGTAAACATTACCGAATTATTTCCTACATCTCATTTACCGAATGTAGAATACCGAATCGGTAAAATTCGGTATTCTAGAGTCGGTAAATGAGATTTACCTACATCGGGCCCCTAGATACTTAAATCCTACTGGTTCAATCTGAATGGGGCACGACTACGGAATTACTGGCGGACCAATTTATAGCAAATCCAAAGTATCTACCAAATATGGCAAGCACATCCAGGAAACTAATCAAAGACGCTCTGGGATTGGTGAGATAGAGCAGAATATCATCGGCTCCACTGCCAGAGCGAAAAGTAGCAGGGGCAATGGGCATCCCTGTCTCATCCCTCTCTCCAGTGTAAAATTGTTCCATCTACAGTTAATAACAACCACTCTGGCCAGAGGATATGCGTATAATAGTCTTATCCTTCCAATAAACTCCCCTCCAAAACCCAGCTTCGCCAGAACCGCAAACAAATAATTCCAATCAACCCTATCAAATGCCATAGCAGCGTCCAAAGACACGAGGACTGCCGGCTCCTGTATCTTTGAGGAGCCCCCAAGAATCCCATGCAGCCTCCGCAGCCTCCGCAGCCTCCGCAGGTTCAGAGCCATGTTCCGGTGCGGCATGAAGCCAGACTGATCGGGGTGTATCAGGGTTGTGACTACCTTGACCAATCTGGTGGCAAGTAGTTTCGCCAAGATTTTGGGCTCTGCATTAAGAAGTGAAATGGGCCTATATGAAGAGTATTGTGTCCTGGGCTTACCCGCTTTATGAATAACTACTATATTTGCCACACGCAGGTCGTATGGGAGTTGACCCTTCTCTTTACTCTCCAGGTACATGGCTCGGATATACGGGGCGAACCTCTGGGCATTCAATTTATACAACTCTATCGGTATCCCATTGGGACCAGTCGCCTTACCGGACTTTGGGCTAGAACATTGTTAATGTAAATAGATATGTTTTCAAAAAGGGCATGATTGAATTTCTAACAAACTAAAAAGTAACTGTCATTTAAATGTTTTTTCCTTAAACAGTTATTAACAACGTCAATAGTTTTTAGTTTGTAGTGGAAATGTTTCCTCAAGCTTCAATTACACATACAAGAGAGATATAGCTATAGCCAGCAGCAGTAAAATAAACACACATATATACACAGTATACGAAGTACTGCAAGTATCCCTCAAAGACAGAATAGTTGCACAAAGACTGCTGCAAGGCAAGTTTCACTCGCATACACAGAACAGGTGAAGCACAGACAAAAATAGTGCAAGCTTCCTTGCATTCAGGCAGGCACAGTTCGGGCAATAACACAGCAGGATTCCTTTATACACAGGAGAGATGCAATACAGCAGCTACCAAGCAAGCGTCCACCACACATAAGCACTATATGGCAGGCACATCTGCCAAGAGAGAGGAAACAATGGCACAGTGTTATTAGCATATATGCTTACATTACGTTACAACATAACTCTTCTCCTATGTAAAATCATTTAATTTCCACAATGAGCCTTTCTGTATAGGCTGTTAATACAAGAGAGCACAAATTACTAGCACATTCATATAGTCCACGAAAATTCACATATTGTAAAATTGGGGTTATTCAGGTCAATCTGAGGTGAGGGTCTTGGATCCCTCAATTCAAGCAGATAAAGTTTGTCAGCCTAATTGAAACCCGACCTTAGACCTGATATTGATTTGCCCTAGAGCAGGAGCATTCCTCTCTCACATAACTGGCATTTTCTGGATCACTCCAAATTATCAGTTAAATGGAATCATCCAAAACAACTATATCCTACTATACAAAGGCTGGGTTGTTTGCATTCAAAGTATTTTGTCTTTCTTCTCTCCTTTGAGTACTTTGATCGCCTGGGGAAGTTCCTCTTCAGGGGATTAAGGGCATAGCCCTGCAGTCTCTGAGCTACCAAGGAGCCACTGCTAAATTAAATTATTACAATTGTAATAATTTAATTTAGCAGTGTTCATGCAAACATAAGTTTTATGTTTACATGAAGTCTGCAGTGTGCAGGTCAGCCCTTTCTGCCTCTCCATTAGGCTTCCGATGACAGGATGAGGGGTCAAAGCAACGATCCAGCTACAGAGTGCTGTTTAACCCCTTCACTGCGGCGGCTATTCCGCCGCAGTGCTAAGGGGGCGGGGGCCGCGCGACGCGACCATGCTGGTGACGGAACCGCTCCGTCACCAGCCGCGGTTGCGCTGTGCTCATGACGGAGCGGTTCCGTCACGGCCCCGCCCGCTCAATAGAATGCTCAGCGCAGGTGCGGAACCTGCGTCGCACAGCACAGCACATCAGCACAGCGCGACCGAGGCTGATGACGGAGTGGTTCCGTCACCAGCAGGGAAGGGGTTAAAAACACAGTACTCTGTAGATGGATGTCTGGATTGCGCATGTGAGGGGAGCAGCTCAACTATGATCCTACAACCCAGGCACAATCCTTTTTATTTAGCAGACATACTGCACATGCCTCAGACAGCACAGTGTATCTGATAAAATGGGGCTGTTAGGACGCACTTCAGTCCACCCTTGATGACAATGAAGAGTCACACAGAGCAGAAGAGACAGGATCCCCAGCACTGTCCCCACTCTGATAGGGCTCTGCTTCCAGTCCTATCAAGAAGCAGGGAGAGCCTTTTGCTCAGCGTATGAGAGAGGAGTCTAGTATTCAGCCATTTTAAGTATGGTGACTGGGAGAGGAAGGTAGCCCTTTATGCCGATGATGTTTTTATTCTTTCTGCTGATCTTGCGACGACTTTCCCCCAAGTCATTAGCTTAGCACAGGACTTCTGGCAGGTATCCGGTTATAAGGTCAACGCGGAGAAAACCGAGGTTATGACGTGGAACCTGGCGATGTGTCAATATCAGATCAAGCGTGAAATGAGGTACCTGGGGGTGAGAATAGTGCAGGATATTAATAAGATCTCAGGGGCTAACCTGGCAAATGTCTCCCGTGAGTGTCAGAAACTAATGAAGTCATGGGCCCATCTCCCCTTGACCATCTTGGGGAGGATCCACCTGGTTAAGATGGTGGAGCTACCGAAAATTACTTTTCTTTTTAATATCATCACTCTTCGAAAAACCAGCTATAACCAAGCTTCAGCAGGTAATCAACTCATTTGTCTGGTCTTACAGGGCTACGAAGATCGCCAGGAAGAAGCTCAGGCGCAGGAGGGAGAAGGGTGGCCTTGCACTTCCTGATCTGCAATATTATGCATGGGCCTTCCAACTGGTACACTCGAGAATGCTCTTAAAAACCCCAGACCACACAGGGATGTGAGCCTTGTTAAAGGGTGCTGGTCTGTCTCTGGAAGGATTTCTGTTCAAATTTGCAGAACAGAAGTTATTCTAAAAGATTAGGTTAAAAGTCCTGCTGGGGATGGCTCGAACTTGGGCTAGTATTAAACAGTCTACTGGTCTCAATTATTTTCCAAGTCGGCACCCCTGTGGGGCTCTCCAGGTGCACCAGATTGCCTGATGGACAGGCTTGCGCTACCTCTTAGAGCCGCAGGATTCAAGGTGTGGGGGGACCTCACCTTTGAGGGGTCACTTTTACCATGAATGTCACTATATAATAGGCTAGAAGAAGGCATGTCCAAGTTTAAATATATTCAGCTGCAGAGTTGGTCCCAAAACATTTAAAAAAACCTATAGGTGTAGGAAATACTCTTGAGGAGCAGCAGGTGGTAAGACCGCTGGGGAGGAAGGAGGTTTCTTTTCTTTATTGGGCCATTGAGGAGGCTATCAACAGGGATTTTAAATTGGCGGCAGAACTGTGGGGGGCTCCTTGCCAAACTAACAGTGCGAACATTTGTGGCAAACATCCTTTAATACCTTGTTTGATGCTGTACACCGGCTTGGCTGAGGTGGAACCATTTGTTTAAGGTCCATAGGGAATTTTTATCACCGTTAAGATTGACTAAAATGTCGAAGGGGCCTCCAGTCTGCTGTAAAAAATGTGATTTAGAAGACGCCTCTGACATACATATATTTAAGGAATGCCCTGCTATAGCAGAATTTTGGGAAAAAGTAGGGAAAACCATTTCTGACATCTTGGGATGTCCAATCCAAATTAATCTTGGCCTGATATCTAGTGGAATAAGCGGCCCGCTAGGCTGTTTATCTTCTATGTAGTGCTGTTGGCTAGGAGGGAAATCTGTAAAAGATGGGTGGAAGTTGCACCTCCTTCACATTCTGAGAGGTTGTCTTCCTTATTTACAACTTCCAGGTTAGATTTGTGTAGCAATCAGAGTAGTAAAAAGAAAGCACTATGGGATCTCTTACTAACATGGTCTAATACTAAGTTTTGGGAATTTATTAATTAATATCATTAATGTTCTAAGTCTTCATTTATAAAGAAATCTGGATCCTATGATTATGCCTCTTTTGAAACTCCCTTGACTGTGTTGGGCCTTCCAGTCCCCCCACTTATAGGCCAACATTAACAGTCACCGTTTCCTCTGGAACCAGAGAGGAGTCTAACCAACCCTCTCCATCTTGGGGCCAGTGTCATCTTAAGACTATTCTGTACCGGTAGGCGGGGAGTTTCCTCCTGGTCCCCATCCAGCAGCCTACGTCTCTTTAACACTGAGTAACGGTATGGACGGCTTATTTTGTCTACCGGGGTCTGAGGTGAATGAGATACATACAAAAAATAAATGAATACATTTAAAAAAAGAAGCAGGGAGAGTGTTTGAGGTGGGTCTTTCTCTTAAACCTGGCCCTGCTGCTCTGCCTGCCTCCGCGTTGGGAATCACAGCTTGCAGGTTTCAGTGTCCAGCACCAAATGTCTGCTCTGCTGCCACCATGGAGCCTCTGAGTAGCCAGCAAAGGAAGAAAGGTAAGTAGAAAATAATTCTCTGTGTTTGAAAGTTTGTTTGTGAGTGATTTAGAGAAAATTAAATTGAGGGAGTATGTGTGTTAGTTTAATGTGTTTGAAAGTGGCAATGAGAAGTGTAGGTATACTAGTAGATGTGAGTGAGGGTCAGTTATTGTGAAAGTGTGTTCGCAAGTGCGTTTGATTGAAAAACAGTGAGTGTGAGTGTATGGGTAAATTTGTATGTGAGGGCACCTGAAGCAAATGTTGAACACAATGAGGTGAGCCCATCCTGACTTTTACGCCTTACCACTTTCAGGGATCACCAGCCGCCACTGACTGTAGGCAACCCAGATCCCATGGAGGCATGGATGACACCTTCCATAGATGAGTGAATAGATGGCTCCTATGTTTGTGAGGGCTTTTTGTTGACGGTATACTGAAGAGGTCAAAAACCTACAGGGAAGAAATCCAGTTGCAAAATAGAGACACACTCTGCCTTAAACGACTTTTACATTCCACAAGACAGGAGGGAATTCAAGGGGAGGAGGCTTATGAAAATGGACACCTTATTTAAACTGAGATCAGCATTGATTGAGGTGTCATGCTCGTATAAGGCACCGGAGTCAAGACAGTAACTCACATGAGGTGGAATTTTAGACCAGTGGTAGCCTTCTGGTAACAAGTTCTCGTGAGAATAAATATTTTATGGATATTCACGATCCCTGTAACTGACTGATAGTTCTGCATCGGGACATTAACAGTGATTACATGTACTCCGTTAGGTCACTTGACATGAAGGCTGACTATTTTTGTCCTGTTTCACCATTGTGCATACGTGGAAGATACCAGATTTTCTAAAGATATCACAATGGTGATATAAGGTCTGAGTTATTTATGTCTTGGAGAAACCTACTGCCACTGTCTATGAAAAGTTTGGCAAGTTTGATAAGAACTTGTGGACCTTCTGCACGGCATATAAAACAGACTTTGGCAGTAGCAATTTGTCCTCTATCAGCAAGATTGAAAGCCATTGGCAATGTTTGTAATGAAAATGTATCCAAGTGAAACAGACCCACCTCATGTTTTGTGTGGTGTACGGTAAAGAAGAAAACTGCATTTCTCAGTGGTATGTCTTGACATAATTTTGGTATGACATACATGAAACACTATTTAAATGTAACGATCTCGTACTACTTAAAATGTAAAAAAAGTTGTTTAAAAAGGCTTTTTCAATCCACATTGGTTCCCTTTCTTTCATCTTTCCCCTACCATGAGCTTCGTCTTGCAAACACAGTCATTTGGTGCTCTTTGCTCCTCTCTTCAGTAATCAAAAGTATCTAAGGTCCTCAACAAGCTTTGGCATCTTGAGTGACGGTGTTGGCTGTCCCCATGCTCCCTGTTTCTGTGTCCTATGCCATGGAAGCAACCTGTCTCCCTGCCCAGCCAGCCTCCAAGGCCTCCTGCCGGCTCGCACCCTGAATCTCCCACACGTAGATCTGTCTACCATTGTAAGGAAAATGTGTGTTCTAACCCTTTCGATGCACCCATCGGCCAATGACCGTAGCGAGCACTACCTCCGTAGTGCTGCGCACGTCCGTTGGCTGACGTGGCCCCGCTCACTCAATCCAACTGCCGCACCACGGTGGAATTGCCGCCGCAGTTAAGCAGTTACTTACCGGGCTCCTGCTTTTCTCATTAATGACGCTAGCCAAAAGTTGGGATTGAGGCCCAGCAGATTTCATGTCTTGCCGGTTTTGTTCTCGAATCTTAAAAAGAGATAAACAAAAGACACAAATTGTAAAGCATACAGAAATACAAACATCAAAACATTCACAGATACAGACACAGAGAGGCAAGCACAAAGGCAAAACATTCACAGATAAACCCTGAGTCAATCACAGAGAGGAAGGAGCAATAAGTCAGCTGCATGGAAAAATACACAAGATATCCAGCGAGGGATACAACGTCACATTCCTGGATGCAGTCAGTGAAAATCCTAGGTAGATTTATGGAGAGACAAAAAATAAAACCCACAGTCAAGGCAGAAAGGTATGCCCATAGGGACACCCAGGGTGAGGGCCTGATGATTTAGATCTCGGCAGACGGGTTACTCTGCCACAATGGTGGCGGATATCCCTTCTGCCGAAATATAAATCCCATTATATCCTATGTGATTTATATTTCGTGAACGAGATAGCCGTCACCATTGTGATGGAGTAATCAGTCCGCTGAGATATGAATCAGGCCCTGAGACTGCCACAGAAAACCCAGACACCGAGAAAGAAAGTTAAGCATCATAACCAGGCAGTGACAGATAAAGCAACAGAGCCATAGACAGTCTCTGAAATAGCAAGAGGCATATTCGCAAGGGAATGGCGAAGCGTGGCGAAAAACAAAAACTGATAACACCACGCTCCGCCATTCTGAAAACAGAGGGATGAGGTGTATTCCTAAGACTGCGGCATGCCCCAGCATTTCCCCTAGAACCGGTGCTAAATCTAGCTGCCTAGCGCTAACGCAGGCACCCTTGCACCATAGTGCAAGTGTGTCTGTGTTGGGAGAATGGCTGTTTATGTGCAGGAAAGGATCCCTCTCTGCACATAAACAATCCAGAATGGCGAATCTTAACTTCTATGTGTGCTGCATTATGCAACACACATAGAAGATGCATATCGTCATTTTTTAAATGAGTGTTATGTGCAGGAAGGGACACCTTCCTGCATATGAACTGTGATTGTTTATGTGCAGGAAGGGACATCTTCCTACACATGAACAATAATCCATGGTGATTTGCTGTTTCTATGTGTGCTGCACAATGCAGCAGACATAATAACAGCAAAAACAAGGAGAAATTTAGCATTTATCCTCTTTTCGCCATGTTAAGACCAGCTTTTCCCTGATCTTAATTTTTTCACTGCTTCCTATTTACTCCACACTTGTAAATAGGGGTCAGCGTCAAAATCAATAGGTGTTGCTGTAGAACGCCCACTGCAACACCCATTGCATGCTCCTTTCACACTAAGTTTAGCGTGAAAGGGGGCTTTATTTATAAGACGGCGCTAAGCCATGTTAAGTGGCTTAACGCTTCTGTGGTGATAGGGGCTTGTAAATATGCCCTCAAGAGTTAGACAGCTAGGCAAAGAAAGAAACTAAGTCTTCAACCAAAAGAGACATCTAGGCAGCCACAGAGAAATATCTGTAGCATCACTGAGATAAAGAAGGTGCTCCAGAGACGGTCATAGTGACACTTGAATAGAAATGACATTCAGAGAAACCAAAAGGGAGGAACAAAGAGGCACCTACCGAAAGTGAACATAGACATTCTCAGACTGCAAAATCAGTATGCAGACACAAATAGAGACGGCAATGGAGAAACCAAACAGAGAAAAAGAGAGAGAGACATGGAGAAAGAGAGAAGTAAACATATACAGAGAGAACCAGATTAAGCAAAAGAGCAAAACAGCCACACATGCAAAGACACAGAAACAGACATGTACAACGAAGACCAGAGTAAGATAGTGAGAAAAGGTGTGAATGAGAGGTTAGGGAGAGAGAGAAAGAGCGAAAGGCATCTAGAGTTCACTGCATAGTGAATCACTCAGACAACTAGAGGGAGACCCGCCCAAATAGGCACACATATGCACAAAGAGACACAGAAAGACACTCGGAGACATCCACAGATAGCCACAGCAGTAGAGGGATACATAGACTTTTTCAGCAAGAGAAAGCAAGTTAACTAAACGAATCTGTCAGAGCGAGAAAGAGACATCCAATGGCACAACAGAAACTAAAAAGACAACACCTTGAGAAACAATAAAAAACACAATGTTACAGAAAAAGCCACAGAAAACGCACAAATAATCACAAAAATACCAACAAAAATTTACAATGGGAACCTAGACACCCAAAAAAGGCAGCAGGACATCAGCATGCAGTCAAAGCGAGATGCAGAAACACCTACATGGGGAGATCCATACGTAGCTAGAAAGACAGATTAGAACAGTGATACTCAAAGTATGGCCTGGGGACCGCATGCTGCCCTCCTGATGTTTACATGCGGACCCCTGGTCAACAACAGCACTGGGCTGCTGTTTACTCAACTCAGCACTAACATTAAAAAGAAATTGAATAAACAGGGAAGCATTTATTCAATGGTTCATTGAAGTTAAAGAAAGTAAATAACTAGGATGCTTTGCACTGCTTAGCTTTAGTAACACCATTTTTAAAGACCTCTTGCAGCACAATGTAACAATCAATTTCAATGCAAATTGGTCTCGCATTTGTGAGAGTTAGAGGTATTGGCATTGTAAACGACAATGTCTTTTATCTACCAAAGGAGTGAAACAGGTAAGAAAATGGATGCTAGAGAAAGGATAAAAACTAAACAGACATGGAACGAATCTGAGGAAAGGGGACAACAGTGGTGAAAAGAAAATATAGGGTAAAATGGAAACTTCACAATAAAGATAGAATGATCAAAAAGAGAAGTAAAGAAAGCAAAAATGTCCAAATATTAACTAATTAAAGAAAGCAGGAAATATTTATGAGATAAACAAATAGAAACAGGAGAAGAAAATAACAAATGAAAGCAGAGCGAAACAGAAACAAACAAGGTGGATGGAATGGAGCAGAGCATGGATTGCCAATCCATATTTTTAATTTACATGAAATCCTCCCTCATAGATCAGCAAATCATTCAATTTCTTAAGATTGTGCATGCTGTAGGGAAAGCATCCAATGCAAAAATCAGCATGATAGAAAATTCGATTGAAACTTGAAGGTTTAAAATGTATCCCCCCCCCCCCCCCCCCCCCCCTACTCTCTTTGGTCACTCACTGCAAAACATAAGTCGGCCGTGGAGATACTAGCTGGTAGCACAAAAAAACAAACTGCAAAGCGCCTGAGGTGCCATCTATCGAGTTCCATCCCATTAAGCCATGCAAGTGGGTGAGTCATGTCTTGGGCGATTGCATTTCAGAGTCATACAAATCATGATTTGGCTGGTCTCACTGAAGAGACAGCAATGACCACACCCAACCATGCAACTAAAAGGGCAACGAGGATCTGCTACCAGAGTATCTGTCTTTGGAGACACACAAAGTAGATTCCACCACTGGTCTGAATTGTTGGTGAAATCACTGAGCTGTGGAGTGTGGCCTGTGGTTGTAGGCAGCAGCTTGTGTGTAACAATAACGTTGATGTGGGTGAGCAGCGCTAGATCCTGGAAATGAAGCAGACTGTGTTCATTCCTTCATTATGGGGAAATCTAACTAGGACCAACTCGGTCAGTGTGGCCATGAATTACACTGTTAATAAAGCGATGCAGTGTTGTGTCTGGTACTGCTGGAGAGATTGGAGGTGACAGTATAGTCAAGCGGCAGCTCGGTCAGGCCCCAGATACATAATGCAGTTCACAGCCCCTTCTGCTGAATCAATGTACAACGCAGGTGCACATGGAGCAGTCCAAAACTACTGTGTGTCGAGTGTACGGTGCCAATGACAAAGCAACAGTGCACGCCATTGTGTGCAAGGAGTGGCAAAGGTAGATCCCATGCTGCAGTGCACAGCAGTGTATGCAGGGAGACACTGGGCAGTGCCAGAAATAGAAGAGATTTCTGCAGCGCTCATCTTTGTGTCTAAAGTCACTGCGCTATGCCAAAGATTGGCACAAAGGAGGACACTGCACTGTGTGCAGTGAGTAAGTGTACACTGAAAGAGATGGAAGGCACACAGCAGAAGAGAAAACTGGGTCTGGTAAGTCACTGAGCAGTGCAAGAGAAAAATCCCATATTTTAGTACACAGTACTGCAAATTGTGAGCCATGATATAGAGTCAAAGGCGGACTATATGATGTGATGAAAGACAGTGTGTGCCTCTAATACCTGTATGGTGCAAGCGACAGACTACACGTGGCAGTGCACAGCTCGGTGTAGAGAGTCACTGCACAGTCCCGGAGACAGTGGTGTGCCTGTGTATGGTGCAAGAGGCAGACCACATGCTTCAGTACATGCACTGTGTGAGTCGATTCTCTGACCATTTCAGGTAATAACCCACATGCTGCACTGCACAGTATTGTGTGGTGATACAATGTGCACTGCCAGATCCAGGCTGCACACTACAGGGCACACCAATGTGAACAGTCAGTAGTTTACACAGGGAGAGGCAGATCACATGCAGCAAAAGACAGGGCTGTGTGCTTAAGACTTTGGACAATGGTAGAGACATAAAAGATGCCAAAAGTGCAGCATTTTGAGTGGCAGTGAAGAGACACAACACATCTTGCAGCGGTGCACAGCACCGGGGTATGACAGTACTTAGACACTTTATTGAACATTGTACAGACAGCCCAAGAATGTGAATGTTGTAATTTACTTACTGCGAAAGAGTTAAGGCAGAGTGAGCTGTGATCTGTCCAAATACATACACAGCACAGGGAGCAGCGGTGCAAACCACATAATTTACAGGGAGAGCTGAGCCATAAGTCAGCCTTGGGTCTGTATTGTCATAAGAGGCAAAGCACAAGCCGAGCAATCAAAATACCACTCTACTAGACATATTTTAATATTCTGCATTTAATTTACAGTGCAAGCCCTTCATATGTACATAAAACGCACATTTTCTATTTTATTGCTGTCGTGCAGCATTAGAGCAGATCTCAATATTCTTTTTTTGTTCTTTTTTTACAAGATGCATTATGGAGGGGAAGAGAGGGCAGTGCACATCGACGAACACCAGTGCTGATAGATTTTAAAAATGGCATGTGACGCGGAGGACACCCAATTGGAGTGCGAGCATGTTCTGTGATGTGACTCCCATTGAAGTAATGGAAACAATCCAATGCCCATACAGGAGGTGGGGCTATCACACACTGTATAGAGATGGCCAAATAAAATGTTCTCTTAGTGAAATCGCCTGGGAGGGAGCCAAGCACACAAAGGAGGGACATTTACACAAATGCACTAATAACAAGCTAGCATTTCAGAATGCCACAGAAAATAACCAATGGCAATCGGTGGGTGTGACAAACCCACAGAACAGATACAACAGGTCTTGCGAGGCTCTACTTAAAAATGTGATAACGTTTATTCAAAATTTTAAAAAGTGTATTTCGTTAACATGCAGAACCATTCGATCTTAGTACATCAGATTATATCAGTACATTGAGAAGTATTTTTTTTAAAGAGATGGTTTTTAAAAATGATTGAAGAACAGAGGGCCCTACAGTGTAGCCTCGCCTTGGTGCTGGGGAGCTGACCCCTATTGCTCGCTTGCCTGAGGGGTGTCCGGAACAGGGGTGCTGAGGTCGGTGCAGGCAGCACAGACCATCACGAAAATTGAGGCCCAGGCTTTGGGGCCTACGAGGGCCGGGCTGCCGGCAGGGAAGACGCAGCTTGCCCAGCACTCCTGAGGAGCTTCACCAGCCAGCGCCGGGGGCACAGACCGCCCTACGGACCGCACTGCCCGGGAGAAGGGTTAGCTACCGAAAGGTGAGGAGGGGCACGGAGGGTACAGAGGTGCCTAGCAGCAGGCCACAGCCCGGACTGGTCGGGTTCAGCGGGAAGAGCTCCGGGAGTGAGGGGGGGAGCCTCCTTGCGGAGTGGTCCCCACAGGAGACACAGATTATTTGGGAGAGGCCCGATTGCACTCTGAGCTACCCGGCCACCTTGGGGGAGCAAATTTGATACTACAAACCCAGTTTGGGGGGGGCAGGCCCGCCTGGCCCTCCAGGGATAGAGCGACCAGAGCGGTATGGCCAACACGGGACACAGAGGAGGCCACACCATTACTGACATGCTGGTCAAAAGCACCGCAAAGGGGGAGAACAGTCAATCACCCCCGGTGGCACCAACTGGCACCCCGGGGCAGGAGGATGGAGGGGCCCCCATCACTAAGGCCTTCTTTGAGTCACTTTTTAACTCCCTGGGGGAGGACTTTCAGACCCTGAAACAAGACCTGGCCGGGGAGCAGTGCGAACTTCGCCGGGATGAGGACAGTTTGGGGGAAAGAGTGGCGACTGTTGAGGAGGCGGACCAGTCTCGGAGCGAAGAAGGGGAACTTCTGCAGCAAGAGGTCCTCCGCCTGCGGGAGCACCAAGTGGACCTCCAAGCACACGCGGAGGACCTTGAGAATCGTTCCCGGAGGAATAACATACGGGTCCGGGGAGTGCCATCTAAAGCGGAGGGGAACAGTGTCACTTGCTACCTGCAGGGATTGTTCAGGGAGATCCTAGGCGAACCTGCCATCTTTGAAATTCGCATAGACAGAGCACACAGAGTTGGCCTGGCGCATTGTGTGCCTGCCCCCCCGCTGGACATCTTGGCCTTTCTACCTGACTTCCCCTTGAAAGAACGGATCCTGAAAGGAGCCCGCCAGAAGCAACCTATCCAATTCCAGGGCAATCCTGTGGCCTTGTTTCAAGACCTTTCTGCCCTCACTCTGCAAAGAGGAAAGCCTTCCGGGTGGCCACGGTGTTCCTGCGGGATAATGGGATTCCCTATTCTTGGGGACATCCCTTTCGGCTAATCTTCAAATGGAAGGGGGCCTTGCACCAGCTCCGCTCGCTCCGGGACACTTGCGCCCTGCTGGGCATCGACCTTGAAGAGGACGAGCAAGGGGGGAAGGCATCGCCGCGACATTCGCAGGAGGGATCCAAGCAGCATTCGAGAGGTGAATGGCAACGAGTAGGGCGACAACGCTCTCCCAGAATGGAACTTAAACCAGATCCGACGACCATGGCTCAGGAGTAGGCAGCGGCCATAAAAGAGGTGGTCAAGACACGACGGCCCTGCACTGAGGAAGCATCAACAAGGGATTTGCTTTCATAGCACTGCGCCCACACGGGCGGGGGGGACGGGCGGGGGGCCAACGGGGTTGCCACTGCCACACACTCCTCCACACTAAGTTTCTACAGGCCTGGACTGGTACTGATAGGCCTGGGTCTATGGTTTGCCTTTGGGGATTCCTAGTTGGGGTTAGAGGGGGAGGGGGGAATTGGAGTTTGGGGGGACAGATGGCAGGGGGGAGTTGGGGAGTTGGTTGGGGGGAGGAGGGGAGGGGCAAGGGTGGGAACCAGTGTGCCACGGGGGACCAGTTGGTTGTGAGGGTCAGTGCCTACCTGGGCACAGAAACGGTCCACCATCAGCCTCATGTAGCAATGCAGGCCCTCTAAATGAGCGATGGCTGACGCTACCTTGAAGATTCTGACACTAAATGTGAAGGGCTTGAACAACCCCGTTAAGCGTAGGGCAGTGCTTTCTTACCTAGAAAACTCGGGGGCTGATATTTGTCTACTTCAAGAAACTCACCTACTCACGAAAGATTGGCACAGAATGAGGTCCCGGATATTCCAGCATCAATTCTTCTCCTCCACACCAGAAAAGAAAGCAGAGGTTGCGATCTTAGTGTCTAAACATTTTCAAGGGCAGGGTGGGTGAGATCAAGGGTAGACTGCTAGCCTACAGCATTTAGTTAGGAGAGGAGCAACTGACAGTGGGGTCTTTATACGCACCGAACACGGGACAGGAGCCATTCATATGGAACGCGATTTCGGAAGCATTGCGTTCTTCTGATCCCCTTATGCTTCTGGGAGGAGGGGGGCCTTAACTTAGTGATGGACACTAACATGGACAGGTCTGGACACAGATATGGTAGTGGGGGCGCTATCATGGGGGCAGGCAGGGACTGGCTACGGCAAAGGAGACTAGTGGACCTCTGGAGGCCTACACACCCTGGGACTTCACAATTCACCTTTTATTCACATGTGCACCACACTTATGCTAGACTAGATCACTTCATCAGATCTTCAGAACTAGAGGCTCGGGTCGCGGGCGTCGATATCGTTCCAGCAGCTATCTCAGATAATGCGGCGGTGGAACTCATGCTCATCAGTTCCCAATATTAGGAGACCTCCGGGCGGGTGGAGATTGAGGGAACCCCTCCAGCAACGCGCAGATGTAGCCAAGCAGATCCGCCAGTGCATCACCGATTATTTAACTAATAATGAAAACCCTGAGACGCCAGTAACTGCACTGTGGGGGGCCCTGAAGGCGGTGGTGCATGGGGAATTCATTGCGATTGTGACAGGGACCGCAAAGCGAAGCGTGAGGCCTTGAGGGCCCAGGAGGTAGAGCTGGAGAGGGTTCATAGCCGCACTGGGGCACCCACCGTCTGGAAGCAACTTAAGGCAACTTAAGGCAGCCAGGGCTCAGTTGGCAGGTCTAGACATGGACAGAGCGGAATATGCCGCCCTTTGCCTCCGCCATACCTACTACGTAGGCGGAAATAAGACAGGGAGACTCCTGGCCAGCAAGTTGAAGTCAAAGGTCCAACGATCAAAAATCCAGACCCTGCGGGACGGGAACGGTGTTGAGCTCCGAGAGGAGACGCAGATCGTGGAGGCCTTCCGCGAATATTATGCATCATTATATTACGCTGAAACCACCCCAGTAACCAGCACCGAGGCCTACTTGGTAGGCGCTGCAACTACTGCACTATCCTCCGCGACTGCGGACTCCCTTGACGCTCCCATCCGCCTAGATGAGGTGACGACAGCCATTTCCCGACTCAAACCTCTACAATCACCAGGCCCAGACATCTACTCCGCTGGGTTTTATAAAAAATACTGCTCGTTGTTCGCCCTTGTTCTCACCAAACTTTTTTATTCTTTTCAAGGCCTGGGCTCCATCCCCTCGGATATGCTAGAAGCAGAGAACCAGGCAAGGAGGCTACACAATGTTCAGCATATCGGCCCATTTCTCTGCTTAGCGTAGACCTGAAACTTTTCACTGGTATTTTGGCTGCGAGACTTGGGCCATGCTTACCCGGGATTATTGAACTGGATCAATCAGGCTTTGTCCCGGGGCGGCAGTGCAGCGATAACACTAAAAGGATTCTCCATCTGATTGACAAAACCCACTTCCAGCAGTCGGATTCGGTTCTATTAGCGATCGATGCTGAAAAAGCATTTGACCGTGTCGACTGGAACTTCCTGCAGAAGGTCCTGGGGCATTTCGGGGTGGGCAAGCGCTTCCAGGCCTGGATTACAAGCTGCTACCATCGCCCCCGGGCGCGGGTTTGCCTGAGTGGCCTGCGCTCTAGACCCTTTGAGATCCAACGTGACACTCGGCAGGGGTGCCCCCTCTCGCCGCTCCTGTTTGGGCTGTATGTTGAACCTCTGGCGCAAAAGGGGTGTGACAACCCAAATATACAAGGTGTTACGTTCGGTGGGGAATCTCATGCTATTGGCTTATACGCCGATGATATTCTAGCTGCTCTTGACCGACCGGAGAGTTCTGTGCCCGCGTTTCTCGCTGAAGTAGAGGCATTTGGAGAAGTGTCCGGCTTCCGAATGAATAGAGGGAAGTCACTGCTTCGACCACTAGGCAGGAATGCGCACCGGATGTCTGGCGCACTCACGTATGGCGAGGGACTACAGACAAGCACACAGCTCCCGTACCTGGGTATTACCCTCACCCCATCCACGGAACATACGGTTGCCCTCAACTACACCAACCTCACGTCCCATATTCGTAAGGATTTGGCGCGCTGGTCCAAACAACCGCTCTCCTTGCTAGGGCGTATCGTGGCGGTGAAAATGTCGGCCCTTCCCAAGATTTCATACGTTTTTCAGACTGTCTCAGTGCTCCCGCCGGCCGGGACTATTTCGAACCTGCAGACAGCCTTCCAGCACTTCATCTGGGGAGGGAAGCGGCCACGCCTCCATAAACAACTGGCGTATCAGGGGATGGACGAGGGAGGCCTGGGGATCCCCAATCTCACACAATTATTCCAAGCTACGCAACTGCGCTACCTGGTGGAGTGGCACAGACCGGAATCTGAGAAGAGGTGGCTCTTCCAAGATAGGGTTTGTTTGTTTTTCTTTTCTCTCATGGATGTTATGGCTTGGCAGATTACGTGCAGACTGCTCCTTCTTTCATACCACACAAAGGACTACGCACCCCGAAAGCTATTTGGCTACAATGTTTGATACAAATGTATGGATTGTACTTTCTTTCCTAGGTAGACCTCCATATTGCTTTGTACTGCCTATGATTTATACTGAAACTAATAAAATACATTTAAACATAAAAATGATTGAAGAAACATTTATTTTCTCCTCACTCCCACCCTAACAACAATGGCAATAGTGAACTAAGAGTCATGTCAGTTATGTGGATTCTTTGGGTTCCTGTTATACATGAGCAGCATTATAGTTTATTAAATCAAATACAGAAGAAGGTTTTGTACAGCATACATGCTGAATTCATGTATTTCACGGTCAATAACATTGCCTACAATCACACAATTTGGTTAAGTGTGGAATGTAGGGGGGAGTGACTTGAGGCATCAAGATGGCGGTCGCACTCTAAGAGTGCTCCGGACCCCGTCATCCGCCTTAGGTCTGCCCGACTACAGCTTCCATCGAACCCTGTGCACACCCGCTGGGGCTCCCTGGCTTACCTGCCCTTCTCCGGTTTTCCTCTGTGGGGCTGCACGCCTCTGTGATCCTGTAGGCCGCCCAACTTCCTGCGGCGTAACATGCCTAAGATGGCGGCCCTCGTCCCTGGGCCTGCAGTCTCCGCCCAGATGCCCTGAAGCGCTGTGTGCCCTTGCTGCCTGTGACTGCCCTGCGGCGGCAGATCGGGTGATGCCTGAAGCCCAGAGCTGTGGTGGACGGCCCGCTCCTGGAAGTGGAGCCCTGGAGACACTGGGAGATGGGCACGGCTTGTATGCACTGTGGAGGGCCCGGCGCTCAGTGCGGTCTCTGAAACAAGAGGCGGCCTGAACCCCTGCCGGCGACGGCGACCCGGTGAGTGGGGGCCTCTACTTGTTGTGGCTGTGGCCGGAGGGGTTGGGCCCAACCCCTCCGGCCTTCATCGAATCCTTCTCCGAACCCCGTGTGGCAGCAGCTCCATGCCGGTCCGAGGCGTTGTTGCTGCGGACCCCCCAGGAGAACGAGGCCCCGGCTCCTGATCGACTCCCGATTAGGGGGGCTTTAGGTTGGTGTCCCCGCCTGTGCTAGCCCGGATTGACCTCCCGCGCTGCCCGCCTTGTATTGGAGGCTGCCCCCCACCCCCCTCTTGGTCTGGACTACTGACTCTGTGGGCCTCCGCTGGCGGGCAGGCACGTTGCATCTGGCCGTGCTCGGCCCTGGGACACCCTGATGATTGATGGGTGCCCCGTCCTGGGCGACCTGTGGCGCTGCTGGTTGCCGGAGGTGCTGCTGCTGTGACCCGCGATAACTGCGGCGTGGCCGGTGTGAGGGGCGTGGTGAGCTGTGCCATGCTGGGGCCCCCCGCTTGCCTGCCTGTTTGGAGGTTGTTAGTGCGGCGGGGAGGACGGTCACGGTGACTGAGAGCCAGGCGCTAGGGTGGACATTCCCTTGCTTTGGTATGGTGCTTGCCCCTCTGCTGTTGAGGGTGGTGGACGCCCGGGCCCACGACTTGTCCTCTGTGGCCTGGCTGATCCTATGCCGTCCCTGGGAGGTTGCTGCTGAACTGCTCCCAGGGACCAGAGGCCCTACGTGGACTGAGGTACATCCTGAGCGCCCCACACCGCACCAGTGTGGGACCTTCGCTGTATACCCTCTTGTCTGCTGCAGTGTCCCGCGCCCCCCGCCACCTTGGAAATGCAGTGCCGGGGGGGGGGTGCGGTGCTGCTTGCTCCATTGGATACCGGGGCAGCTGGCCTGTGACTGTCTTGCAATTCCTGGGGGCGGGCTGTTGAAACCTCTACACAGTGTGGCCCTCCCGTTGCCTGCATTGATACCGGAGCTGCGGGGTGCACCGACTTTCACAGCCCCGGGGGCTCCCCGACCTGCCCAAGGCTTGCTGCTTTGGGGGCCTGCGTCTCCCCGCTGTCTACTGGCCAGGCGCTGCGTTGTAGTCTGGTGTGGGGGCGCTTCGGCCATCGTGTCGGGGGGCACATACTCACCTGCCCTCCCCCTTTTTTTCACCTCCTGGACACCTGAGGCTTTGCTGCTGGGGCCTGCTGAGGGGGCCCGGAGGCCGTAGGATCGCCGGGGCTGCCTGGGGAATCACTGCTGCTGTCGGGGGCTGGGCACCCTGGGAGTGATCTCCTCCCTTCAACATCGGGGTGTGGGAGATGGATCGGCCACTACGTAGGGTGGCAGGGGCTGAGGCCGAGACGTTGGTAGGTCCCCCCTTCCCCCCCACTCCGGTCCCCTCAAACCGATCCTCCAGGGCCATGGGTAGAACCCGCAACACCCAGACCCCCATTTCCCCAACCCAAACAAAGATGGACCAATTTACTAAGTCGGATCGGGACCGGGGGGCGGGCCTCCGGCTGCTCCTGGGACCTCCGAGGGAGACCTCTCCATCATCCTACAGGCGATAGGCGCGTCGCAGGCCTCGGTGGAAAGCAAGATTGGAGAAGTGAGGATGGACATGGCCTTAATTCGACAGGACCTCCGTAATGCCACGGCGCGTATCGCGGAGGCGGAGTCTCGTATCTCCACGGTGGAGGACGACGTGGGCACTCTCAAATCCCAGGTGGCTCGCCTTCAGACACAGACCGCGGAGCTGCACCGTAGGGCTGAAGATGCCAAAAACAGGGCACGACGGAACAACCTGCGCCTCCTGGGTTTTCCGGAGGGAGTGAAGAAGGGGCATACCGATACCTTTATAGAGGACTGGGTCCGCTCTTGGATGCCCAAAGAGAAACTCTCGCTCACCGTTCTCTAGCTCCCAAACCCCCTCCCGGAGCCCCCGCCCATCCCTTCATCCTTCGAATCTTCAACTTCTGAGACAATGATGCAATTCTGGGGGCGGCCAGGGAGCTGGGCCCGCTACACTTCCAGAATTCCAAAATCATGGTCTTTCCGGATTACTCTAGAGAGGTGCAGTCCCAGCGGCGGTCCTATGACAAGGTCAGGCAAAAATTCAGGGCTATGGGCCTCCGCTATGGTCTCCTCTTCCCGGCCCGACTCAAGGTGCTCTTCCACGACAAGATATTCTTCTTTGACACCCCTCAAGCAGCATGGACCTGGCTCACGGAAGAGCCACCTCTTCTGTCTGGTGCGTCCCCCTCCCCTGCCCGAAGATCAATAAAGCAGCCTAACCGGGATGCGTCCGGGGCCCAGAGGCGCCGAACCAGATCTCAAAGACGGGGGGGCAACCGCCGAGGGGGGGGTTTCCGTTCACCAGAGGTGCAGTCCCGGCGCTCCCCAACTCAGACCCTGAGCCAGAAAGTCTCCTTCCCCACCGTGGCCTCTTCCTTGATCGATATGGGTAGCATCTCTGAGCTGGATGTCCCCCGGCTAAGGGCCATGTCAGACTCGGACCTGTCTGGGAGCCCCGTGATCCGTGGCTCCGGTGGGGAGCAGGGGGTGTGTCTAGCGTTGCAGACTATGTGCCTCGCAGTTTATCCTTCAAGACTCGCTGCAACAGGACTGCTCCTGGCCCCATGGCAGTCCCGAGACTGATTCACCCTATTAATCTTGCGTTCACGACCTTTTTTGTTGTTTTTTTGCTGTGGGCATTTATCCGTATAAATGGATGGGGGTCCAATTCAGTCACGCTCTTGATTGATTGTTTGTTGCTAACCGTTTTAGATTAGCAAATTGCCTCTTCGTTGGGTAGTTAGCGGTTGTTTTTTGGGGGCGACAGATGCTTCCACTTCAGAAGTGTAGGGTGGGGGGAGTTGGGGGTCACGGGTGGGGGGGATCTGTTGTCTCCCTGCAGTTTGTTGTTTTTAGCCAACTACGGGCCGCTGTTTGTTCTCATTGGCAGCCGTGATTCCCTAGTTGTCTTCGCAGTTGACAAGCAGATCATCACTTTCCATGTTTCCTTCCCTAGACACCGGACTCGGTGGTGATTCCCACGGGCTGGATCGGCCCCATGTCTACATCCGCTCCTCTGCACATCATTCCTCTAGATGGCCTGCACCCTCAATAGGCATATCCACATCCTCTGCTGGAACGTTAATGGCCTCCTTGATCGTATCAAGCGCACGGCCGTCCTCCGCATTGCCCACTGCCTGGCGCCGGACATCCAGTTCCTCCAAGAGACTCACCTCCTGGGTACACAATGCAACTTCCTAGCCCGATATGGATTGTACAGGGTCAGGCACTCTGGTTTTGCACAGGGTTCCCGAGGGGTGGCTATTTTACTTAGGAAGGGACTTCCCTTTACCCTGGTTACAACCAAGACTGATGCACAGGGCCAGTATGTGGCAGCTTCCGGAGCGATTGAGGGACGCCCTATCAACCTCCTATGCACTTACATTCCCCCTGCACTTCTGCACTCCACCCATTGGCACCTCACGCTGGTATTCTCATTTCCCCAGGGATACACGGTGGTCGGGGGGGGGATTTCAACACCGTACTGCAACCCCTGCGTGACGCGACGGGGACCCCGTCGGAGGGCCATCTCGTCTCCACGAGGGCCCTCTTGAGCTGATCTTTGGCCCTGGGCCTCTGTGATGTATGGAGGGTCTGGAACCCCCACAAGGACCAATACACCCACATGTCAGCAGCCCATCATACTCACTCCCATATAGACCTCCTTCTGATGCCGGCTACAGACTGTGAGCTGGTATCTGGGGCCGCGATACTGCCCAGGGGTTCTCGGATCACTCCGTCTCCCTCCGTCTTGGGACCTCCTTAGCGTGTCCGCGGGCGACGTGGAGGTTGAACCACCACGTGGTTCCTACAAAACTCCAATCTTGTGGAATCCCTCGGGTAGGAAAAGCGTCATTATTATTCCACTAATGCGAGCTCGGTTCACTCACCGGGGACGCTGTGGGAGACCGGCTAGGCTGTTGTCCGGGGTGTGGCCAGGGGACTGGTCCACGCAAAACGGGTGGAACAGACAGGCCAACTTGTACAGCTGGAATCTCGGGAGGCACAGCTGGAAAGCACCCAGCTAACTAACGGTCACGAAGACTCCCGGCAGCAATTGGCAGTGGTCCGCGAAGAAATTAGCTGGCTCTCGTTGGAGGCCGCTAAAATGCCCTGGCGTTCATCGGTGGCCCGTATTTATGGGTGGGGTGATAAGAATGGCAAGCTCCTCCACAATCTCGTGTCCTATCCCAAGGTCAACTGCGTTATTTCTGAAATCCGTTCTGGCACTGGGGCCCACCAGGTGACGTCCTCAGCCATAGCACAGACTTTTGCTGATTACTATGCAAGCTTGTATGCCGCTCGACCTCCTGACGCTCCGCTGGTGGGCCTGCTGGTGAGTCTAGTACCCAGTTGCCGTGCCTGCTCCGGGAGACCGCGGAGGCTCTGGACCACCCGTTCACCTCGGAGGAAATTCACGAAGCGATTTCACTAATGCACCCCGGTAAAACGCCTGGTCCGGACGGCTTCCCCCAGGAGTACTACGCGACCTTCCGTGAGCTTCTGGTCCCTCACTTGGTGGAGCTATTCAACCATGTGGCGGAGGCAGGATCCTTCCCACCTGAATCTGATGTAGCCACTATAGTGGTCATTCCAAAAACCCAGCCGCCCTCTCTGGACTGTTCGGATTACCGCCCGATCTCACTCATTAACACGGAACTGAAGATCTTTGCGACCGTGATAGCCCAGAGACTCCGGCCCCTTCTGCAAGACTTGGTCCATCCCGACCAATGCGGGTTCATGCCTGCCAGGTTCACTCGTCACTGCATTCACGGCTTCCATCTAGCTATGACTCACCGTAGTCGCCTAACCCCGTATCTGGCGTTGCTTTTCATCGACTTCGAAAAGGCCTTTGATACGATGGAGAGGATAGGCTTTGGCCTCCCCTTACGCCAACTGATCGGGGTCCCCTATACTAACTCCAGAGCCTGTGTTCTCATTAACAGCAAACTCTCAGAGACATTCCCAATCAGGAGGGGCACGTGTCAGGGGTGCCCGCTCTCGCCACTCTTGTTCGCGCTGTCGATGGAGCCCCTGGCAGGGCTCATCCGGCAGGACCCATTCATCCGGGGTTGGGCGTGGGACTCGAGTCAGGTTGACAAGATAGCCCTGTACGCGGATGATGTCCTGCTCTATCTGGCAGACCCGGACAGTTCAGGCCCCAGGTGCCTGGAAGTTCTCTCTGATTTCGAGCTGGTCTCTGGACTCCGCCTCAACCCTGCAAAATCAACTTTGGTCCCTTTACATCTGGCAGACGAATATCCCCCTTTGGAGGCAATCATTCAAATATCTGGGCGTCTAGATTGCCCTTCTGCCGGAGCTCGAATGGGCATTGAACGTTGCGCCTTTGGTCGCCAGGATGAAGTCAGACTTCAAGAAATGGCAGGCCCTCCCCCTTAACCCCCTGGGCAGAAGTGCGCTCTTTAAAATGATGATCCTTCCCCCATTTCTTTACATCTAGCAAAACATCACCATCTACATCCCGGGGAGTTGGTTCCGGGAAACTAGATGGCGTTCTTACCCGGTTTCTCTGGGGAGGAGGGAGGCCGTGTTTATCCCTGGTGCATTGTCGTATCCCCCCTTCGATGGAGGTATGGGGGTGACTGATCTCCACCTCTACTACTTGGCCACGAGGCTCATTGTGATCCACGATTGGTTTGCGGGCGGCTGGTCCGACCCAGCGTACCGAGTGGAACTCAGCATAATGGACTTCACGAAGATCCAGGCGTTCTTGTACGGCAGCCCGGTGTTGCAGGCTCTATCCCCTGTCACGAGGACGGTGCTCATGGCCTGGCGCACAGCCCTACGCCATGTGCGGTGGGATCGGAAGCTCACTCGACAAACACCACTCTGGCCTGGGGCCTGGCTACAAGAAGTCTCGTCCCTGCAAGGGTTCCGCCACTGGAACCTCATTGGGGTCTCATTGCTTGATGATGTCTGTGTGGGGGACCACATTCGATCCTTTGCCGACTTGCAACAGCGCCACGCCCTGCTTCCCTCTCAATTCTATAAATATCCACACACACCTTTCATCCCCTACCTCCTTTCCGGAGTTCAGCCCGCTGGAGGATCAGGTGATGATGGGAAACCTGGGGAGGGGGGGGGGGGGGGGGGGGGGAGTGTCCCGCATATACCGGTCATTGGTGAATATTAGCCCGCGTCCCTGGACCGGCTTCGGGCTCGATGGGAGGGATGGCTGGGCCCCTTTGAGGAGGCGGACTGGCATGATGCCCTTATGGCACCCAAAACCTTGACCACATCCTCCAAGCTGCGCCTGGTCAAACTTTATTACCTTCATTCAGCTTACCTTACTCCGGTGCACCTGTTCCTGGCCCACATGAGACCTTCTCCAGCCTGCACGCGCTGTGACTCTGCTCCAGCCGATTTCTACTACATGGTATGGCAGTGTCGGGCTTTAGCGCCGTTCTGGAGAGGGGTTGAGCTCGAACTCACACGGGCCCTGGGATGGGAGGTTCCCCATGACCCGAGACGCTTGTTGCTGGGGGTGTTCGACGGCCTAGATGGCTCTAGGGAGGACAATCGCTTTCTGGGGACGTCTGTGGCGGTGGCCAAAAGGGATATAGCTACACTTTGGTCCCAGGCAAAGATGCCAACTGTACAGAAATGGAGGAGAGGAGTGGATTGGTGTGGGGTGCAGGAGGAATCTCTCTTCGAAGGCCGCGGCTGCCCTGACTTATTTGGTAAAGTATGGGGTAAATGGTATAATCTACTACCAATGTGATGATTTGCCTAATTCTATGTATTGCAATGATTATTTGATCTGCCTTAACAAGCCCGGCTGGGCCGTCCATGCCTTGTTGACTGTGTATAATAACATGTTTCCCTCAATGAGGAATGATCTACCTGCCAATTCATTTTTGTATTCTTGAAAATCAAATAAAGTTGATTATCAAAAAAAAAGTGTGGAAGCTGGGATTAATACCATGTTTTCTGCTGCATTCAGTCACTACATGTATATGTTTTCTTTCTGCTACACCCACCTCACCGCCACCCTGCTGGCATGAATGAGGCCCTCGGTCACATGACAGACAAAACTTTATAGCCCCTGGGGAAATAGTTGCGAGGACCCATGGACTAAAAGGAGGAAAGGCAAGCAAGCGAGAAAGTAAAAGGGACCTCAGGGGAGTCATTCTGTGAAAGACAGAGAAAGACACTGATGCAAGATACAGTGAAAGAGACAGCCTCAAAAACATGCCCGCACGAATAAGCAAATTGTTCCACTTAGAGACGCATTTTTATTTTATAACATAGAAAAATGCACGTTAATCTCCTTCAAAAGCCATGCTATTGATGGCAGTCTGATACTTTTAATCAATTAATCAAAACATGCCATTATCGCAGAAGATATTTGGCAGCCATTTCATGCCCACTAATGCTTCCCAAACACAAATAAGCACATGTTGTCAATTTGAAGCGTTAGCTTAGTTTTAGATAATTGTGCTGGAACAAGACAGATAATTAATTCTCCAACTCCCATATCGATTATCACTTCAAATGAGAACATACTTTCAGTTTATTGTATACATAAAACCATTTTCAAGAACTAAGACGTAATGTTGTAAAAATATCTCTATAAATGCTGTTTCTTGGCCAGCTAACAGGGGCCATCCATCCATAAAATACTTGCTAATTTTATTGTACTGTCCAAGACGTTAAGAAAACTACTGGAATGGATAGATGGACTCCGAAGAGACTGTTAGTATTACAATATGTCTTTGTATAATAGAATGTGTATGCCATTGAAAATGCATGTACTGCAATTTCTGATTATGATCATGTTTATGAATTCTGACTACTGTTCAATAAAAAGAAGTTAAAAAAACTACTGGAAAATAAATTCTGAGTCTTGCAAAACAAAATTAAAAGATTAGTCCATTAGTCCACATAAGGGACAGTTCACAATCTCATCTTTATAATTTTCTGATACTCCCCACCCTATTTGATGAACAATTTGTGAACAGTCTTAATTTAAACATCCATCTTCTGATTTCTTTAGAATAATATTGCAGCATTCCCCATTTTTCAGGAATGAATGTATGATCATATTTGGTTTGTCTTGTCCAAGGTCTGAGGTCGATATCAAAAGAAGCCTTTTTGTGTAAAATTGTTATACTCTTTTTCAGGATACAATCATACTGTACATCTTTGCTCGGCTCTCTAGATACATCCAAATGAAGCATGATCATCTTTTTATACTTTTGTTCCATTGTGAGTTCATAATAGTCTCAGTATGCTTTTTAAGTGTATGATGAGAAGTACCCTGATTTGCAAATACAATTCGGCACCAATAATTTAAGACTCGCTCTTTTGTTTTTTTAGCAAGTATTTTTTATTGGGTTTTCCAATAATAAACACATTAGGTAAAATGGTACAAAGTGTCTTCTTGAGTGTCCATGCACCAGCTGCAGCATACAAAAGGAAGATAGGTCCAGAACGCTAGCCTCTGCGTGTAAATGTGCAACGAGGTGTGGGGGGGGGGGGGGGGGGGGGGCAGGGAGTGGCAGGGGTGCAGCTTGGTCTCTCAGGCGGATTAGTGGGAGCATGTGCAAAACTTATGTCAAGAGGGGAAAACAAGTCGGAAGAGGGCAGGGAGGGGGGTTGGAGACCAGGGCGCTGCTTGATGCGGGTTGTAGACCATGTCTGTGGGAGTGAGGGTGCTCGTGTTGTGGGTATTTTAGCCAGATTACACAATGATAGCTACTGCAAGACCCATTAAAATTGTGGTACCAGAAAGAAAGACTCAAATAAGGGTGCAATTAGTCTTCCACTCACCACGAGGAGCTGAGGTTTCTGTAGGGCTATGTGAAGGCGTTTGTTGCTACAGATTATCTCTCTTGCCAGAGTATCCAGGATTGTTAAAAACTGTAGGGGCAGAGTTTAGCTAAGAGATAAAGGTGGGGTGGAAGCATAATAATTTTGGAATGGACTTTTTTGCCAGTTGGGGCTACCGGGAGTGATTTCCAGAATTGGACCGGAGACTTCAGTGCTGTGGAGGTCCTCTGGAGGTTGTCCTTGGAGAGGTCTGCGGGGAAGGACATGCTATAATCACACCCTCAGGGATCCAACAGTGTCACCCATCCACTCCAGTTGCTTCCCACCCAGTCGGATAGGGAGCAAAGAGCCCCCTAAAGGGAACAGGCATAATTTCACCCTGTTGACCTGCAAGCCAGTTATGTGTTCGAATGAATGTAGTGTAGTATGGATAAAGGATAGTTTGTATGGACATCTCAAATATAAAGAAGTAGGTCATCCAGGTAGAGGGAGACCGAGTGGAATGTGCTATCCACAGAAATCCCCATGCCTACCCCTCCAACCGAAGCTGAGTGGCTAGGGGCTCCTTTGGGAAAATGAACAGCAGGGATGAGAATGGACAGCCCTGCCTTATGCCCCTCTTCACTGGGAATTCTGGGGAGATCAACTGGCCCAGTCAGGCTCTGCATCTGAGGGCAGTGTACAGAAGTCGCATATATGCCCAGAGGCACCCGCCTACCCCCAGGGGGGCAACAACTGGAAGAGGTTGTCTAATTCTAGGGTGTCAAATGCCTTTTCTAAATCTAGAATAAAGGCCTGTCTTGTAGAGGAAGCCGCAGGGACCTGGTTCATCAGGTGAAAGAAGGAGAGTTTATTTTGGGAGGGCTTTGCCTATGGATGAAGCCATTTTGATCAGGGTGGACTAGGTCCAGCACTACCTGCCCATATCGTTCGGCCAGTAGTTTTCTTACAATTTGTAATCCGTACCCAGTATACCGATGGAGGGCACTGTCAGGA
Organism: Lissotriton vulgaris; assembly: GCF_964263255.1. Taxonomy (NCBI): domain Eukaryota; kingdom Metazoa; phylum Chordata; class Amphibia; order Caudata; family Salamandridae; genus Lissotriton; species Lissotriton vulgaris. The sequence continues at coordinate 511,686,088 of NC_141699.1, forward strand.
CGGATTTACGTACGGATGAGGTAGACCCTTGGTATGCAGTACCTCCTCTTATACCTTGGCCAGGTGAAGGGCAACAAAGAAATTAAAGGTGCTGTAATACGCAATTAGGAGACCATCCAGGCCGGGGGTTTTGTTCCTGGCCTGGGATTATATGGCTTGTTTGATCTCTGTGTGGTTAAGGGTTCGTCCAGCTCTTCTCTACAGACCGGCGTGACCCTTAGAAGGGGGCACTCGTATAGGAATAAGCTGATCCCTGTCGCCAGAGGGTGCTGGGTTGTGGCATAAACCGAGGAGTAATAAGTGAAGAAGGCTTCTAAGATAGCCTGTTGGGTGTGAATGGCGACCTTGGTGGGTGAGGTGATCCCATGGGGGGACCCGGAATGGTGTCCTGGTGAGCCAGCCAAGCCAGGAGTCTGCTTGACTGGTCTCCTTCTTGAAGTGTTTTGGCTACGCATGCTCAAAAATGAAGCAGCTCATTGGGTCCAGGACTGCAGCATATCGGGTTTTGGAGTCAGCGAGTGCTGTCTTTTTGGAGGTGCCCAGGTCTGCCTCCCTATCAAGGTCAGGGATAAGATGCCCAGCCTTGGTTATCTGCTGATCAAGCGTCTTTCAGACCCCTGATATCTCTTGTATAAAATGCACGCATGTGACCATCTCAAAAGCGTCTCACTCAAATGCACATGAGGAGGCTGAGCCGCCGTTTGTGGAAAAGTATTGAGTGATGTGCTGAGCATGTGAAGCTTGAATGGAAGGGTCTTCCAAAATCTCCCTGGCCAGCTGCCATGTGAGCAGCAAGGTGATGGGGCATTCCAGGACAGATCAACCAAGTGTGTGCTGTGATCGGAGAATATGCAGCTCTGATAATCTGCCCGGCATTTAGCATCCAGATGAGTGGGCGACAGAAGGATACAATCAAGGCAAACATATAGGTCATGTACTGCTGAGTAAAAGGAACAGATCCACTCGCTGGGATTGAGAGACCGCCATGCGTCAACCAGCGCCCAGTGGCTAGCCCATTTCTGAAGGTGCACTGTCTGTGTGGTGGAGGCATGTGGGGCAGTGGGCGACGGAAGCAGTCCAAGTAGACATCAAGTGCAGTTATAGTTGCATGCCAGGATCCATGGAGTTCCAATCTATGTGGCAGTTTTTGTGATAGTTTGGCCCAGAAGACATCTTGCTCTCTGTTAGGGGCATACACCTTGCTCAGAGGAACCCTGAAGCCATGCTGTAGCGAAGCTGCCCCCCCTGTCCCTATTGTCAATGACTTGAAAGGAGACTCTGGTGGATCCAAATGAGGGCTCTGCATCTAAATGCTGGAATAGGTTTATTAGGTGGTGGCTACAATGTGACCCCTCCAGCGCCTAAGCATTCACTGCAGCATTGGCTAACGTGCTGTGTCTCACTTGAAGGAAAATGATCTGGGCATTTTGGCACATGACATACAAGTAGATGATCCTCCTAAGATTTAGAGTCAGATGCCGGGTTTCTGCCCGAGGAGCCATGTTGCTGTAAAGATATGATCCCCCCCAGAGGGGTCCCACCCAGGGCCACCTTTCATGTAAACAAGCCCTACTGGAGCCCAGTAAATAGTTGGGGAAGGCAGCATTCTGGTGCATGTCTGGCCACTATATGCGAAGGTGGGGGTGAGATGCAGCAAAGCAACAATCGGGACGTGCTGCAACAGCAGATTAATGAAACCAGATTAAACCTAGCGCTAGACCCAAAAGTAGGGTTGTGGTTTGAAAGGGGGAAAATGGTAGGCAGATAAGATAGAAGCTGGGGCCTGGCATCTGGAAGGAGTCAGAGTGGGAAAGGGAGAACAAAGGATTGAGGAAAGGGGAAGAGAAAAGAGCTGGAGAGGGCTAGCTGCAACAAGAGTCCAGGACTATGTGGCTGGCTCAGACTATTATGTCTGCAGTATGTAGTGTGACTAGCTGTGGCATCTGAGAGCCAAGGCGGGGTCCTCCTGTGGCAACCGAGTCATCATCCGTTATGAATATGTAAGGACACTGCTCATCCCAGAGGAGCCTGCACTATCCCTCAGCGATGCCTTCGCCTGATTCACCTGCTGCAGGTTTGCAATGAGTTGCTCCACAGAGGGTGGGTGCATGGATTTGGGAGGTGTGAAAGTTCCATTCCTCTCTTGGTGTTGCCTTCATTGCCCCACTCCCATCGGTCTAGGAGGTGTTCCCCCTGTGGGTCAATGAAGTTGCCAACTGATGTAGGTCCAGCTGGTCCCAAATGTTGGTGTGATCAGTGAAGAAAAGGGACTTGCCCTATGATAGTACCTTGAAGAGGACCAGGAATAGTAGGGAGTACTGAAATCTTTGCGGAGCCTCTTTCTGGCACTCAAAAAGGAGAACCTCTGGCGCTGTCCTACAGTAGTGTAATACAGGAGCAACATGACAGTTTGATTGCCCAGTTTCAAGGTGCAAATCTGGTATGCAGCCTGCAGGATGGTGACATGGTCCCTGTAGTGGAGCAGTTTGACTAGTAGGAGGCAAGGCACACACCTGGGACCGGTGTCCTTGTAGGAACCCTGTGCACTCTCTCCAGGGAGAACAAAGGGGTATGGTCTGCAGCGGGGACAAAGGAGCAGAATCCGTTTTTCAAAAATATCTGTGGGTCTCAGCCCTCCAAAAAGCCCACAATGTGAACATTGCTTCCCCTGGAGCGACCTTCTGCATCTTCTACCCACTCCTCCAGGGCCTAACGGTCTGACGGTGCCCGCTGTGCTTCTGAAATCTGAGGCTAGAGCGCTGCCATCTCCTTTTTGCCCTCCGCCATGCAATCGGACAGCTTCCGATGATCATCCTTAAGGAATCTGATTCTGGTCATCAAGGTGCTTACTGTTTACTCCATGGATAGGAGGGAACTCTCGATGGGAGGGAGGACCTTGTATAGTTTATCATCTGTGGACTGCGGGCTGTCCAGTGAGATGTCCAGGTGAAGGTTTCCAGCACAGTGGTCTGCTGCCCCACCTTCGGTTAGGACGGTGTGGGCGCTATCACCCTGTGCCTCACCCTTATGAACAAGAGATGAAAAGCAGAGGGATAGCCCCCCCCCCCAAATAAAGCACCGTAGGGCGGTACGCTGTCGCAAACAACCCTCAGGATGTTGTGAAATCCCTGGGTGAGGCGTTAGGTAGAATGATTCTTCGCAGTGATGTTGGCTGATGCATAGGCCATTGCATCCTGGAGGAGGGGCAGCAGCCAGTTAAGGTGGCTATAAATGCAGGGTGACAAGGATCAGTCCGCACGTTGTCCTGTGTGTGCTGGAAGAAGCGGCCCTCAGCAGTTTAGTCCAATCTAGGGGCCAGCAGCGCCCCAAGCCAGGGACAGAGTGCGGCAGGTGGAACCAGGGGTCCCACCAGGATTGCTTGAAGAGCCTGTGAGAGACTCCCCTCCCCCTGCTACACTGAAGGGGTCCTCACCCAGGTGCCCACTCACTCCCCCGGTGATGGCAACTTTCACTCCTCAGTGAAGCGAGCTGATGTTGCCGAATGGTGAGGGGTGAGGAGGAATGCACTGCTGTTCACACAGCTTGCAAGGAGGACAGGGGGGCCCCTCCCGGCCCTTCCCGCTAATGAGCTGATAGCTGGCCCTCCAGTCTGCAATGGTAGGCCCCTCCTTCTCACCTCTTGTCTGGGAGGCTTTGGCAGCTTGCCATCAAGAAGAAAGAGATGCGGATCCTCAGCCTGGTGGGGCCCTGCTGATGAGCTACTCGTGCATGTCCCTGGGAGCTGACGTGCAGTCACTGGGCAGGGGCTAGAGGGTCCTGCCAATATGCTCCCCCACCAGGCCTCTGCTGATGGTGTTCCAAAGTATATTCCCTGGCTGCCTGGTGGGCAGGGCTTGGCCAGTTCTCCCTCTAGGGGGCTCCGCCAGCTGCCTGCTGCAAAGGCAGCCTCTGACAGTCAAGAAGTGTAGTCCCACCCCGTGGCCCAGTGAGTCGCAGAGAGGGAGTTTGGGGGGAAAAAAGGGGCCTTCATTGACATACACTTCCAGCAGGGCATACTCACGCCCGACAGTCCTGATGCCTCCGGTCTTAGGCAATGTTTGCTGGCTAATTTCACCCTGTCCACGAGGGCGAAGTATGGAATGGTCGATGTCCAGGGACGGAAGGGGCACCAGGTTTCCCGGCACCGGGCTCTGCTTGAAGGGAGTGCAGACACTAAGGCGACTCTGCTCTCGGGGGGATAGACTCCCTGCCGACTGTTTCTAGGCTGCGGGTGCCCCCCTGTAAGTGCACAGCAATAGGCAGCAAGCTGTGCAAGCCAGTTGCCAGCCGGTCTCAGGCCACGCCTTCAATTGAGGCCACTGCCACCCACTTCTCGCACCTGGCACCCCTCCACAGGGCCACACAGTTGCCTGTGGTTCGACGTCTCCAGGTGGGTTTGCCCCACCCGCCACAGGCACACCAGGTGGGGTGGTGAGGCTGCAGCATGCCCCCTGAGGATGTGCTGGTCGGTGGCCACTCAGACCGTGCACTGGCTGCAGGCCCCAGGGAAGCCACCGCCACTCTAGCCTCTCGTCCAATGCCACCCCATCCCTCAGTCTCGGCTGTTTGCAGCTCAGATCAGTGCCCCCTGCCCACTCCGTAGTTTGGGCAGCATGATGGCAGGTAAGGGCAGGCATCGGGAGAGGATAATACAGGATCGAGGTGTCCGAGGGTACCAAGCTTTATAAGTGAGCATAAGCTATGATGGCTGGTTAAGCCACGCCCCTAGTTTAGGACTCTATTACAGTATTTATATGGTATACCGATACAACCCAGGTCCAGTCTAAGGGCAAATCCAGCAGTTGCCTGTGGTAGTCAGGTCCTTTTTTTCCTGCTTGTTATTTCTGCTGACTGGATTTTGTCCAAAGGCTTGATTTAGAGTTTGGCAGATAAGTTACTCTGTCACAATAGGGATGCATGTTCTGTCTAGGGTATTACAAGTGTGACAGGGCATAGAACACTTGCAATAGAATAGACTGTATATCACAACATTTGTAACAGAGTAACCCATCTGTCAAACTTTACATCAGGCCCTAAATCCTTTCCTTTCAGCTCACTGCTTCACTGCATACAGTAGCAGGATTACTACTTTTAGCTCATGCTCTTCTTTTGATATTTACTGGCAGTTCAGCCCAATTTCCCCAGAGCAGTAATAACTATCTTTGTGTATCCTAACACTGCTTGACGACATGTTGATGGAAACTCAAGTTCTTGGATGAAGTTACTGCCACATAAGAATATGTATTTAGTATTTTGTGATTGCTGAAATATAATCGCCAAATAAAATCCTGTTTACATTTTTTTCTTTGAAGCACCATTATTTTGGTTTTGGTATAAAATCCACAGCACGCTAGCATTCCTAGCATTTTGGTCTTGGACTTTTAAAAGGGTTTTGTCACAGTAATTCACAAACATATCTAATGCCCCTTACAGTTGGATAGTCAAAAAAAATAGTATCACCCCCATAGTAGAAGCTCTGTTTGTTCTTGGGCTATATTTGGAGGAACACCACAGGCTAGGGTTAAAACTCCTGGTGTATTTGCAATGTAAATAGAAAATAGTGATGATGCAAAAATACAACCTTCCCTCAACCCATACAGAGTCACGATCTTCTGTGTTACAGCTCCATTTTGCCCAGTTGAGTTTTGGTCCATGAGTTTTTATGAAAGTTTTTAGTTTTATCAGTCATTTGTACCCCCAAATCACCATTCTTCACTTGGGTGTGTTTCTATCTAATGAGCCAAATAAGGTTTACAGATTGACATATATTCAATGTATTGCAAAATTAACTTTTTGACATATAGATTTTTCTGCTAAGGGCTTCACAGTCCGGCATTCACCAGTTACAAGGTGAATGTCTGAAACCAATTTGGATGTTCATACTATTTGTGTAGTTTCCGCCCAATCTTTGAAATTCTTTAATAGATATGTCCACTATAGTGCTCATTTGATAAATGTTGGGATAAGCCTGATTCCCTTTCTTTAAATTGTAAATCAGATACTTACGCTCCTAGGGTCCAGAATACAGTTATTTTTCACAACAGTCTGTTTTAGTGGATGTATTAGTGAAGCCCAGATATTTGTTTCTAGCTTTAATATATTTGCTGAGATTTCATCTGGTCCTTGGGAATAGGGTGACCATCATAAAGGGAGCATCTGCACTCTTCTTCTGAGGTAATTGGTTAGACCATCCCCTAGTGTGGGTTAAAGTGTCCCGCAGGTTATACATTTCTCTGATACAGTCTATCATTCCCTTTCTTCAACTGGTGTGGCCATCTGTATTTTACTTTTCCCAATCAACTTTCCTATCAAATCCCACAAATATTTTGTCCTTTTCTCTTTGAGTGCCATCATAATTTCATCTACATTTTTTATTCCTCTACACAATTACTTTGCCTTATTATTCTCCTATATTGTTTTCAATGTTCCTTTAGTAATGTAACTTTACCAATAATTTTTAAAAATCTCTGATTTATTTTACCGTCTTTAGTGCAATTTTTATTTTTTTGCTCTATCATAATTTTTCTTGAAGATCTTTGTTTCCATTAAAATACATCTTCTTAGAAGGAGATTTATTGTATCTTTTGCGAAATAGTTATAGTATGATAGCAATTGTGTTCAGGTCATATCTGGAATAAAAATATCAATTTTCTGTTGTCAACTGTAACAGACACTTTTACGGAGTCCTTCACTTAATTTCTTCAGTAACGGTCATGGTATTGTAAGCAGAGTTTTGATTGTGTATACCACATATATTCCTCATCTCAAGGTTTGAACCTGCATTCCATATATCAAATATCTTTCCTTTCAAATCTATATATATTAATTGTGGTCTAGGGTCACTTCCATGGTGCTCAGCAACTTTAAAATGTATTAACAAGTTGTAGTGTTGGAAGTAATTATTGCGTAGTTGGTCACTGATCTATCCCTTCCATTGTTAAATATTGGTTGATCATTTTGATACTTTCCATATATTACTGTAAAATTATAACTTTTGTAGAACTGATATAATTTCTTGCCTCTTTTGTTATGATTCACATTATTGAACACTTATGAAGGAATTTTCATTGAATCCTCACCATTTGAAAAAAAAATCATCATAATTTTTTGTGGTATCCTAGCATTAAAATCACCAGCTAGTATTGTTAAACAGGATATTTTTCTCAGGCTCTTCAATTAATAATGCTAGGGATTTTATATAAAGTTGTGTATGAGCTGCCACTATAAAATATTTAATGGTGCCACAGCTGTTGGTTCTATGATTTTTACTTAGTGTTTAGTTGAAATGATCAAATGCTTATTCAGAACTGATTTTCATATGGCAACTTTATTGGTATTTTTATTACTTCATGCACTATGATGGTAAACTAGTACGCTTTTTTTTGCAAATATGTTTTATGTCTAATATAAGAGCAGTCATCATTTATAAGGTAGAGTTAGTTGAGACATTAGTTTCTGAAATGTTTTCAGTTTGTTCTTGAAACAGGCGAAGAAAAAAGAAGTGAGCAACTAGGCTGTTAAATAATTTATATTTTCTAGTAGCTATGATTGTTTACAATAGCATATCTAACAGGCTAATTCTAGTACGCATTTCCTTAAATATTTAACATACAGTAAGATTATGTCTATAATTTGTCTGAAGACCGAGAATATAGTATATTAGAACATTGGAATGTTGAGCACTCCATTGAATACAATGGAGTTCTCCGTGCTTCTACGGGCCGGTAAAAACCGGCAAAGAAACATTCCAATGTTGTTTTACAAAGGGATTCGGAGCCCAAGGGGATTTAAACCCCCTCGGGCTTCGAGAGGCCTTAGTTTTATTTGTTAGAAGATTCTGCCTTTTAGTGCCAGAATGTTCTAATAGCCTTACAGCTAGCTGGGCCATACCGGCTATTAAAGTCCTGCTCCCTTGTTAAAGGGCCTCGCCTTCGGTTCGGGCCTTTAACGCTGGAGCCGGACTTTATTAGCCGGTATAGCCCGCTACGGGGGGCTATAAGACTAAATATAAAAATCTGCAGAAATATTTTTACTTAAAAATGAGAAATGTTTTGAGCGTGTCTGCTGTTTGGTAACAGGTTTCTCACATTTGTAGAGTGGATGGGTGCTTCTGAGAATCTAGCTCTGATGGAAGTTTCCAAGTTATTGAATCTTGAAACATTGGTCTCTTTCTTCCAACCCGACCTGTCTTGACTTAAACTATAGAAGAATTGGCATGATTTTATACACATTAGGGACAAATGGAAATGATAATTGAATATAGATGGTGGAAATGCATAAAACAATTGCAATTCAATTTCAATTGTAAATTATATGCAGAGGTTCTGGAGTGATGGAGTACAAAACGACGGTTATATCTGTACAGTTTCCTACAGATGTGCAGTCATATATTAAACAAAACACCCACATTGCACCTAAAAATTAAGAAGTAGTGCCATTTTCACAAGCAACCTCACAAGGTCAGTGTATGATTCTCTATGTGTAATGAGTCATATCGGCAAAAAGCTATGAGATGCTGGCCTTTTATAGATGGTGGGTTTTAAATAAAGTTATGTTAAGAATGAAACTTCCACTAACATTGTTTTATCTAAATGTCTGATTTCCTGACATTGGGATTTTTAAGCACAACCTAACCATAAGCATTAATACTTGAAATAATCATGAATACATCGGGCCCCATTCACAAAGGTAAATTTACACATGTTGATGTACTCACATGTAAGGTTACTCTTACAGAGTCAAGTAGCTTCACAACTTTTGGGGTATTTACCATGTAGAGTTTCAAGGTGCTCCAAAGTTTAGACTTATATAACCCCAGCCCTGGAATCCAGGGGAGGGAGACGCATTTGTGAGTGTGATGTTACTATTAATATTTTTAACTACATAGGTGCAGGTCTCTATGGTTGACTACAGGAAAAAGTAAAAAAAAGTGTATTAAACTTTAAAATAATTTGGAAAAAATATTTTAACATTAAATAATAATGAAAAATAATGCTGTTTTAAACCTATAACAAATAAAACATTTGCAGTACTATTATCTTAAGTGTATTGAAAATGAATACATTTAAATATATGCAATTAATGTATAATTATTTATATAAAGATTTATTTTGAGAAATATCCCACCTACAGTAAAATATTTATTTTAATTTAATATGTAGTGAAAATTACTAAAAGTATTGGATACAATTAATTTGAATGCATTTAAATGATTTTACAAGCATAATAAAAGTTAGATTTATTTAACAAATTTAAAAAGGTTATTTAAAAAAGGTTTTAATGAATATTTTTAAATTATATGCAATGTTTTAACATTGAATAAAATGTGGATATATTTGTTAGAAGTCAAAATAATGTTAATTATCTTAACACTTGCTGCTGTCGGGTTTTAATTTCCTACCTTCATTATGTTCTATGGAAGGGTGTTGCAGTTGGAGTGGGTGGCCATGTGTGTTCCTGGAATCCAGGCCTGGCTGTGGTAATTTTAAAAGTGCAATGGGATTACTCTTTTGTGGGTAGGTGTCTAACCCACTATAAACCCCTCCTTAGCCATCCTTAATGCCCCTTCTCTTTCCCTAGAGCCTTCTTATTTAGTAACAAGTATTCTGCATTTTCCAGGTTTACATGTGTAGAGATCTCCGCAATTGGGATAGAGATATCTGCATAGAAAAGATAGGAGAGGCAGTCAATCAATCAATCAATCACAGAACTCGTAAAGCGCACTACTTACCCGTGAGGGACTCAAGGCGCTGCGGGGGGGGGGGGGGGGGAGGTTGCTGCTGCTACTGCTCGAAGAGCCAGGTCTTGAGGAGCTTCCTGAAGGTGAGCAGGTCCTGGGTCTGCCGCAAGTGGGTGGGGAGGGTGTGAGAGGTCTTGGCAGCGAGGAAGGTGAAGGATCTGCCTCTGGAGGTGGTACGCTGGATTCGTGGGACGTTGGCGAGGGCGAGGCTGGCGGAGCGGAGCTGACGGGCGGGGGTGTAGAAGTTGAGTCTGTTGTTCAGGTAGGCTGGTCCGGAGTTGTGGAGTGGTTTGTGGGCGTGGGTGAGGAGCTTGAAGGTGATCCTCTTGTTGATGGGGAGCCAGTGAAGGTCTCTGAGGTGGGGGGTGATGTGGCTGCATCGGAGGAGGTTGAGGATCAGACGGGCCGAGGCGATCTGGATGCGTAGTAGTCGCTGTAGGTGTTTGGTCGGGATTCCCGCGTAGAGTGCGTTGGCGTAGTACAGCCGGCTGCTGACGAGGGCTTGGGTCACCGTTCTTCTGGTTTCGATCGGGATCCACTTGTAGATCCTGCAAAGCATGCAGAGGGTGTTGTAGCAGGAGGAGGAGACGGCGCTAACCTGCTTGGACATGGAGAGGGAGGAGTCGAGGATGACCCCCAAGTTGCGTACGTGGTCCGTCGGCGTCGGTGCTGTTCCTAGCGTTGTCGGCCACCAGGAGTCGTCCCAGGCAGATGGGGTGGGGCCGAGGATGAGGACTTCCATCTTGTCTGAGTTCAGCTTCAGACGGCTGCTCCTCATCCACTCGGCGGCGGCCTTCATTCCCTCGTGGAGGTTGGTTTTGGCAGTGTGTGGGTCTTTGGTGAGGGAGAGGATGAGCTGGGTGTCGTCGGCGTAGGAGATGATGTTCAGGTTGTGTTGGTGGGCCACTTGAGCGAGAGGGGCCATGTAGATGTTGAACAGCATCGGGATGAGCCCTGGGGTACGCCGCAGATGATGTTGGTAGCTTTGGAATGGTGGGGTGGGAGGCAGACCCTCTGGATTCTGTCGGAGAGGAAGGAGGTGGTCCAGTCTAGGACTTTTTCCCGGATTCCGGCTTCTTGGAGGCATGTTCTTAGTTTGTGGTGGCAGACCATGTCGAAGGCAGCTGACAGGTCCAGGAGGATGAGGGCTAAGGTTTCGCCGTTGTCTAGTTGGTGTCGGATGTCGTCTGTGGAGGCAATGAGGGCTGTCTCGGTGCTGTGGTTCCGTCTGAATCCGGACTGCGACATGTCTAGGATGTTGTTGTCCTCGAGGTGGCGGGTCCGCTGTATGTTGGCGATTTTCTCAATGACCTTCGCCAGGAAGGGGAGCAGGGAGATGGGGCGGAAGTTCTTGAGGTCCACCTTGGGCTTCTTGAGGAGGGCGTCGATTTTGGCGTGCTTCCAGCTTTCCAGGAATGTCGCTGAGTCGAAGGAGATGTTGATGACCTTTTGTAGCTGGGGTGCGATGGTGGCGTCTGCTTTGTTGAACACGTGGTGTGGGCAGAGGTCTGCTGGTGGTCCAGAGTGGATGGAGTTCATGATCTTTCGTGTCTCGTCGTTGTTGACGTGGGCCCAGGATGTCAGCTGGTTGGTGCAGGTGGTGTTCGGGGTGGGGTCAGTCGTGGTTAGGGCTGGAGGTGCGTTGAAGCTGTCGTGGAGGACTATGATCTTGCGGTGGAAGAAAGTGGCCAGTGAGTCGCACAGTTCTTGCGAGGGCAGGATGTCAATTGTGTTGGCGCTGGGGTTGGAGAGTGCCTTGACGATGCTGAAGAGCTCTTTGCAATCGTGTGCGTTGTTGTACAGGCGGGCTTTGAAGGAGGATCTCATGGTTGTTCCGATGAATTGGTGGTGTCTGCGAATAGCGTCCTTGTGGGCAGAGTGGTTGTCTGACGTGCGGTCTTGGAGCCATTTTTTCTTTAGCATCCGGCATGTGTGTTTGGAGGTCTGGAGTTCTTCGGTGAACCAGGCTGCTTTCTTGCTGTAGTGGTTGATGGGGGGCTTCTTTAGCGGGGCTAGGGTGTTGGCGCAGTCTTCGATCCACTGTCTAAGGTATCGGTCGGCGGTGTCGGGTCAGAGGAGTAGGTTGGAGGGTCCAGGGTGAGGGCTGAGGACAGTTGGTTCTCTGTGATTTTGCCCCAGCAGCGGCGAGTAAGCATGGGCGGATTTTGCGGATCCACGATCCGCGGATTTTGCGGATTTGCGGATCGTGGATTTGGGGCGGGGCTTCCATGCGAGTGCACATGCTTCTTGTGTGTATAAAAGGTCAGAGAAAGATCAGTTCAGCAGATGAAGAGAAATAAGCTCCTGGTCACAGAAACAGCACGGGTATTGCGCTCGTGAAAGTCACGGATGCAAAAGCCTCTATCCAGCATCACAGCTGATTTTCCACGGTAGAGTTGGGAAGAAGGCACACCTGTCCAGCCTCGATGACGCTTACAATTGTTTTTGGGCTAATGAATGAGTCACTGAATTTGAGCATCAACTAGTTCGAGCGACCATGTGTGTGTTACTATGCAATCGCCCCGAAGGGCGCAGGGGTCCCTTGAGTGAGCTGTCCATCATAGTGGTTGAATGGCGGGAAGACGGTGCAAACTGCGAGTGTGTGGGCGGGGCCAAACGGGCAGGGCTACCATGCGAGTTCACACATGCTTCTAGTGTGTATAAAAGGTCAGAGAAAGATCAGTTCAGCAGATGAAGAGAAATAAGCTCCTGGTCACAGAAACAGCACGGGTATTGCGCTCGTGAAAGTCACGGATGCAAAAGCCTCTATCCAGCATCACAGCTGATTTTCCACGGTAGATTTGTGAAGAAGGCACACCTGCCTCGACGACGCTCACGATTGTTTTTGGGCTGATGAATGAGTCACAGGAAGGGCATGTTGTAAATATTTTAGGATGGCGCCGGCAAGCTGCCAGCGCCATCCTAAAATACTTACTAAATTAGCTTCAACAGGAAGCTCTAATAGATAAAATCTAGCACCTGCTTTATTTTATCTATTAGAGCTTCCTGTTGAAGCTAACTTAGTAACTATTTTTGGATGGCGCTGGCAGCTTGCCGGCGCCATCGTAAAATAGTTACAACAGGCCAGGCTTCAACTTTTGCCCCCGGAATAATCCGCTGCTCGCGGATTTGCGAATTCTCAGTAAATTCGCGGGAGTTCGCGGATCGCGAATTTATCGAAAATTCGCAAAATCCGCGAGCGGAACGGATTTTCCGCTCATACTTAGCGGCGAGGTAGCTGTTGAGTGTGGTGGTGCGTGGTTGCCTTCTTGAATGTGAAGTGGATGCAGTGGTGGTCGGTCCAGAGGCCGAGGTTGGCGAGGTTTTCGATTAGTGTGGCGGAGTTGGTGTCGTTGTTGTTTTCGAGGTGGAAGCTCAGGTCCCCGAGGAGGAGGAGGATATAGTCCGTGGAGGCCAGTGCGTGGGTGTTGGCGAGGTCGGCGATGGAGTTGCTGAACAGGGCCCGGGGTCCGGGAGGTCTGTAGTGGTGTTGGGGTCGGTGTGGATCTGGAAGTGGAGGTGTTCGGCGGAGTTGAGGACTCGTCTGCGAGGGTGTGGACCTGGATTGTGGCCTTGTGGACGATGGCTATTCCTCTATTCTGTTTGCGCGATCCCTGGGGGTGATCTTGTAGCCGTCCGGGATGGCTATGGTGATGTCCGGTGCCGAAGATTAATTCCACCAGGTCTCGGTCAGGAATGCTACGTCTGGGGTCGTTGTGTCGAGTAGGCCCCAGAGCTCGACGGCGTGTTTGCGTGCGGAGCGGATGTTAAGTATGTAGCGAAGGTGGTTGTGTCCGGTCCTTGGAGGCTTGGTGGTTCTGTCACAGGAGAAGTTTCAGGTGTGGCAGGAGAAGGGTTCGTGGGTGCATTTTGGGGTGGCCTGGAAGCTGCGGCGGTCCCGGCCGGTGTTGAGAGCGAGGAGGGCATTGGCATTGTATCGGAGTCTGGCGTTGCGGGGGGCGTGGGGTCCAGGGGTTCTGGCGCTGGGAGAGGTCCAGGCGCGGACTGGCGCAGACGGGCTTGCCTTTGGTGCGCCGGAGGCGCGCCTGCTGCGCTTCCGCGCGGCGTCCTCCATAAGAGGCGAGGTGGGAGGGAGGAGCAGCTGGGAGGCGGGAACGGGGCGGGCAATGGGCGTAGGGGGACGGGTGTCGGGACGGGACACAGAAGGCAAAGGGGGCGGGGCCGCAGGGGTGCAGTGGCGGGGAGCGGGGGGTACAGAGGGCAAGGGGCGCTAAGGACGCCTACAGAACAACTGTCTACAATACAATGCAAATGGAATAAAATACAATAAAAACAGACGAAAAAGGCACAAAGCAGTCACCAGACCACGGGAGCACATGGGATCACGGGAGCACACCAGTGGCGAACTCTCAGCAGCGGCAGCAAGGGGCAGGAGTCACAGGCGCACAGGGGGAGCTGTGCGGCATGGGGGGCGACCTGACCTGAGCAGGGTCAAGGGTCACACTCACTGCCACGCTGCGTCCTCCATAAGAGGCCAAGTGGGAGGGAGGAGCAGCTGGGAGGTGGGAGCGGGGCGGCCAATGGGCGTTGGGGGACGGGGACGGGACAGGACACAGAAGGCAAAGGGGGTGGGCCGCAGGGGTGCAGCTGCGGGAAGCGGGGAGTGGGGGGTAGAGAGGGTAAGGGGCGTTAAGGGTGCCTACAGAACAACTGTCTACAATACAATGCAAATGAAATAAAATACAATAAAAACAGACGAAAAAGGCACAAAGCAGTCACCAGACCACGTGAGCACACGGGAGCACACCAGCGGTGAACTCTCAGCAGCAGCAGCAGGGGGCAGGAGTCACGGGCACACAGGGGGAGCCGTGCGGCGTGAGGGGCGACCTGACCTGCGAGCAGGGTCAAGGGTCACAGCATATACGTTTATGAATAACATTTTGAGGTACACAAGTTGTACTACTGTAGGGCTACTAAATGTATTACAAAGTAAAATGTGTGCACCTTTTGCTACAGCCACGTCACCCATTTTAAAAGATTTCATTCTTTCGACTACTGTTTAGGGAATTTTTGCACTTTTCATGCTTTGATATATCAGACTGATTAGTGCACAAATATCCCTGGAAAGAAAAGCAACGCAAGATGGTTTGCAATAATTCAAGCAATGTAGAATATCTGTTCCAGTATCTTGTTTTTTGTTGTTCTGTAAATGAGTGGTGGTAAGTGGGTCATCTTCAACTATAAATCACTCTCATACTTCTATGGGCACCAGTAAACATTTGAGCATAACCAGGATGAATGCCTACATACCTTGTTTCTGGTCTCCAAAACCTCACGCGGGTCAGTGAAAAGAGGCACAAATTGATTAGGATTTTCTGTCCGAATTGCTGATCCACTGCTGGCTTTAGCCATCTCATCTGCCTTCAGCCACTGCACAAATAAAAACCACATCAGTTTACACCTCTTGATGAACAAAGTGTGCTGCTTTAATTTTAAGACAATATTACAGGAGGAACAATTATTTCTTTAGGATTTCTTTATCAAAGTATTTGAGTGTTTTACACCCAATACACAACATATTTGACTAATACACAACCAAAGAAGAAAAAGTTGGTACCCTTGTGAAAGACATTAATAGCATGGAACTAGCTTAGAGAAGCTGTACTTTACAATATTAGGACTTAATCGGAGCTCAGCAAAGGCATTGTTAGGAATCTTAATATATAGAAGGGGCTTAGCACTGTATGAATGAATGGATTGAAAGGTAAGGTGTTTTTTTTAATTCATTTATAGGAGCTAGTTGGAAAACAAGTTGGACAGCATTATAGATTCTGTAGCTGAAACTTAAAAGGCTTGGTGAGGGCTGGATTTCTTTAACTTGGACAGTAAGACAGAGAATTTTGTTTCTGTGATTTTAAAGCAGTATATTGTACAATGGATTCCTCTGACTGCAATTATGAGAACCTCTAACACATGAGGTTTGCAGCTGACAGACATTTTCAGACTGAGTCAAAGGAAGGTAGACTAGACCGGATCCTTGAGTCCAGGGCTAGCTGAGTGGCCTCCTGTTCTGAGCTGCCGAGACATAATAAGCTCCAGAGACCGGTCTTGCATCTGCCTATACTCACAGGACCTACCTTTACGCTGCTGCTGTCCCGACCCCCAAAAAGTGCCCCTCGGGTCCTAGACACTTGGCTGGCATCAGAGTGTACTTCTCCTGGCTCAACTGTGAATTTCCTCAGAACTGACACAGTGCGACAGAACTCGATGCAACGTGATGCAGAACCTCGCATCGCAACACCTCACAGTCCCTGAACAGCAGCCTCATCAGAACCGACGCAACTCAAAGCAGGATCTTGCATCGCAACCCTCGCATCTCCTCATCAGAACAAATGCAGTGTGACGCAAGACCTCTCTTTGCAGCCCTCACAGCTCCTCATCGGAACTGATGCAGCACAACACAGCACTCCACATCAAGGACATATGGTGCAATTGGAGCAATGCTCAGTGGGACTAACCTGATCCCTGTATCCAACCTGCACTCCATCGTAGTTGGTCTGAACTTGCGACCTTCTCGGTCTGCAACGACCAGATAACCCAAGTTGGAGTTTTGTGCTTTTAGGCACTATACATACCTTAAAACATTGAAATTGCATATCTCTAGTTCTACTAATTGTATTTTTGTAGCTATTTCTAAATTGGTGTGGGATTTTTCTTGTGTTGTGTTTTAACCTTATTGCTGTTTGTGTGTCACACACATACTTTACACATTGCTTCTAAGTTAAGCCTGACTGTTTTTGTGCTAAGTTACAGGGACAGGTTAATTTAGTGACTGTTTGGGGTTCACCCTAACAAGGATTGTGGCTGGTACTTTAAAAGGGCTTCCAGCCCCTTTAACCACCAACCCAATTTCTAAAAGAAGAGGAGAAATGAATTAAAGTAGGTGTGCTGTAACATGTTGGTCACATCGCTGATCCTGGAATACATTGCCACACAGTGTGCTTAGATTTCATTGGGCCCATGAATGAACTTGGGAATCATTTGAAGCTTACCTTGGTTATGGTTGATGTTCATTCCAAATGCTTAATTGTGAAGTGTATGAGAGAAGTAACTACCTCAGCCACTATTCATAATCTTGTGTTAATTTTTGCTGAAGAAGTTGTCCCATCAGTACTTATAGCTGAAAATGGAACCCAACTCGAGACTGGTAAGATAATTACATTTCTGGGGTCCTATGGTAGAAAACATAGTTGAACCTCACTTTACAACTCACAAACCAATGGCATTGTGGAGAGATACAACAGATTAGTCAATTACTGTGATGTTGATAGAATAGTTGCAGATATGAGGTAGGCATGCTGCACCCTGATGAATCTTGTCAACCAAAGTTCGTCATTTGAATTGATGTGTGGACGTCTTCCAGTTACAAAGTTGACTCCATCATGGTTGAAGGATTAGCTTTCAAATAAAGGTAGTGAAACAATGAGGTCTTAAAGAGTGGCACATTGTTAACTTAGAATGAGTGATTGGCTTAAAATCAGGTCAGGCGCGTAGTCTGTCGAAATTAGGGGTCTTTTCAAGATTAAACATGTGTATCAGTTCTCTATTGTCCTGGAGAATGGTGAGCGATGGAACTGCAAGAATTTTGCCCTGCTCCTTAGAAGGGGGTTGTGTATGGAGAGTCAAGAAGGGTGTTCAAGTGTTCTGTTGATAAAGGATGATGAGAAGTGTGGAGTAAATTGTGGATGGTTGAGTTCATCAGTTAGGAGACAAGGGGATTCGTGGAGGGACACTAATGCACAGTTCTGATAATGTTGATAGTGGTGGAAAAACAAGTTACTCGAGGGATCATAGTCCTCATTTTTAATTTCATGACTATGTTAGCTGAGTTTTTTTTTTAATGATTTTTCTACTTTTTTGTGTCTAAATGGAGGGAAGGGTGTATTGTATTAAATATGCTCATGATATTAGGATTGTTTATTATTGTTTCAATTTGTTCTGTGTGAACATTCCATATGTTGCCGGTTGATTTTTGGCTGCCCAAGATGACCACGCGTTGGTTGTGTCTTCAATAAATCTACTTTCTGCTTCCAACTACTATAAAATTGTGGACTCCTTCCCTACTCGCACTTTGACTTTAGAATAAGAATGTACAAAGACGTGTGAGAAAGTTTAACAAGGTCTTAGTCCTGGGTGACTGTGAAACACCTAACAATGTTGTTCAAGAATACAGGGAGTATATGTTGCTGTGGAAAATCATGCTAAAGGTGAATTGTTTACAACCTATCAAGACCTGGGGAATTTCACTCTTCTGAATACTGCTCAGTATAATGTGTTATGTCTGCATTTCAAGGGTCAAGTGCAAACTGTGAACGAGGATTCCACCTCATGAACCATATTAACCTCTAATTTGAAAAAATAGACTAGAGGAAAAACACCTCCATATGCTGATGAGGACACATGCCTACCAAAGTTGACCTTAATAAAGTTTATCAGCAATGGAAGAGTGGCAGGGACCTCCAAGAGGAGCAAATCTGTCACACATCTAGTAATGGCACTTGACTAGCTGACTAATCTGATATATCACAATTGCAGTTTCAGATATTGAAAGCGATAACACCCAAGCTTGGGGTTAACAATTACAAAAAACTTTTCCAAACTGAATTTGTAGGGATAAAAAGATTAGACAACATGCACCCGTATGGCATGAATGATAAGTTTCAATATTCCTGTTTTTTATTAATGTTTATTTCATGCACAGCAATGACGTATTGAATGTGTTAAATGCAGCCGTCTTTGATGTTCTAGATAATTTGTATTTCTATTTCTATTTCAATTGTCTTGAATGTTACTGAATTTGTTTTTAGTCTTATTTTCAGCTTTGACAGTTTGAATTAGATGCTGTGCGCCTGGTAGTAATTCATGTCATACTCAAACTCTTCCATTTCACTTGCTGAGTGGAGCATGATGGTATAATTTCCTGCTCATATTTGCTCATTAACCATTGTGGTAATTATGCTTTTCATGATGCCTTCATATGAATACACTTTTATAGATGTTGATATCAGTAAACATTTTCGTTTTATGTTTTTTTCATAGAGCATTTATAATTGGAAATTAAGTCCTTTATGTTCGAACATTTCACTCTTTTTGTAACATTCTTGCCATTCCTGCACACCATGCTTACAGCAGCAGTGTTTATTATGGTGAGGTGTAATCTTTTTACTATTTCTAGGGTGGGATCGGCCCTGCAAATAAGTGACCCATACTGGGTACTGGTTTCCATATCTGGGTGAGCACACAAGGCAAGAGAGTCCATAGAATGCATTGCTTGCATCGTTAGCAATGATAAGGATAGAGTTACTTTGGTAAGTGCATGCGTGTCCTTCACCTGTGCAAGTAAGGATACATTTGCAATTGACACCACCATATATTAATCGCTATGTTTGCAATTTTAGAGGCATGCATTTTAACCTGTGCACGTAAGAGCAAACTTCACTGGTACCCGCTAATTTTTAGCCTTTACATTTACTATTTTGAACGCAGAGACTTTCACTTACGTTGGGGCACACTCCTCACTGGTGCCTGCTAATTGTTAATAATGATGTTTCTTATTTTGAATGTAGAGGCTTTTACTCGCATGTAATTCCTTTAGTCACAAGCCTATCTTTCACTGTGCATGAAAACAGGGTGGGAGCATGTTAATGTCAAGTATAATATTTGTATGTGCTTACATCAATGCTTGTGAAGAACACCCATATAGAGCACTAATAATGATATCAACTAAGCATTGCACTTAATATTGATTTGCACCAATTGCTTTTGATTTGTATCATGTCACAGAGATTACTGCATGCATCCTCATCTGCTTAAAGTGGTGAAAATACTGCGTATTATGCATGAATACGTTTCACTTGTAATTTCCATTTCTTAGACGTAGTTATGTATTTCAGAAGATCATGTTTGGGGTGTTAATTCCACGTTGAGGATTTCGGTTATATGGTCACACTGGCACCATTTATACGACAAAAACCAGCTTTGTTGCACTTGATTTGGGCTCGTCACAGGTTGAAGTGGCACCTGGCTCACTGCAATACATCTTCTGTTATTGGAATACATGTGGTTCTTATAGTGCTATACAATTTCTTTGTGTTGTTGTAGTTACCCCTGATGAAGAGTTGTTGGCCCAAAAATCATTGGGTCTTTGAAAACATTGGGAGATATAACTGGATTCAATTGGTGCAAATGGTTATCTTGTGGATATATGAGTTGACATCGCAATGTTAATGGAGAAGCATAATATTTAGATGTAGATGAAGGCTCACCCTTCAATCACGCAACAAGCTCTGTTCAGGATCGAACAGCGATGGGTCCATCGCTTCCAGTTGGACACTCTGGGCCTTAATGACTGTTCCTTGGTCATCTCTGGCCAGATAATTCCGTCCTATCTGGGTAAATAAGTACCATTTCACTACTTGCCTTGACTAATGATTGTGTACCTACACTAGTCCCCCCCCCTTTTCCCTCTGTGGGGTTGAATTTCTTTCCTCCTTCCCCGTTCCCTCTCCTACCATTTTTGAGCAATTTATGGTCACCAGTTATATTATGTCTGGTAGTAACTTACATTATCCCCTGAGAGAGAGAGATATATATATAAAGATTGGTCTTCCTTTTTATATATGTGTGTATATATATCTAGCATCCAAATATTAATACAAGTATTACGATGATACAATCTTCTTGATGCGTTCACATTATACATGGCCCCCTAACATGTTTGTGGCAACCTTGGGGCTTATCCGACATTCAAGAGACACCCCTATAAGATGGCCGCCGCACTCCCACGAACTTACACTATGATATGGCATGAGAACAGCGCACCCCGCCTACGCATGCGCAGACATGCCTCTCTTGAGACCATGCCCACCTGCCCGGTCACTGACCCAGAGACGCGGACAGCTTATAATCCCGATGCACCGGGACTCCGGTACCAGCTGTTCCGCGCTACTGCAGGAGCGCCTAGCGTGTGGGTAGGTTTGCAAGCTTTGGGCTGCACGCATGATAGGTAAGAAATGCGCTCTTTTCACTGCACTACCGGGTCTCATTGATATCACTGGCTCTGGCTGCGGTGTTGTTGGCGGTAGTTTAACCACGATGTCTCATGGTTCACTCGAATCTGTGGCCTTGCCTCGCTGAAC
Organism: Lissotriton vulgaris; assembly: GCF_964263255.1. Classification (NCBI taxonomy): domain Eukaryota; kingdom Metazoa; phylum Chordata; class Amphibia; order Caudata; family Salamandridae; genus Lissotriton; species Lissotriton vulgaris. The sequence continues at coordinate 511,706,986 of NC_141699.1, forward strand.
CTCTCCATAATTGGCGGGCTGGGCGTGTGGCCTCGATGAGGTTGTGTGACTTGGCATGCATTCTGCTACGGGGCGAACCTTGTGGCCGGCTTCGCTTCTTGTTTGCATCACACAGGGGCATGGATGGCTTGATTTCTGAGCGTGCATGCCATGTGTGATGCATGCAGTGCCCACCTTCCGGCATCCTGGGGCCACACTGCACGCCGGCCGGCCGGGGGGTTCTGGGGGCCGGTTTCGGCTCTGTGTGTTCCGGATATCGGGCTTTGGTGCTGTCACTAACATGCCTAGACTCCTGATATCATGGCATCTTTTAGCCATGACCTTCTGAATGGCTTAATCCCCATACCTGTTCAAACCTGGTACCGAGTATGTGTACATATTTCTGTCTCTCCAGGTTACCGTACCTTACTGTGCTGCCCCACGGGAACAGACTGCGGGGCCCTTTAGGGACACCTTTAGTGTAAGAATCAGCCTACGTCTTCATTCATTTTCTGTGTTTTTAATCGTTGTTATGTACCAATGTGTCTACAGGCTTATTCTGCTGATATGCCCCGTTTTTTAATATTCCTATGTGTGTGTGTGAATTCCTTTGGAGAGCAAGGGTGACCAACTGCTTAATGAGGCGATAATGCCATTATAAAATGCTTGGCTTATTATCTTACATCTTTTCTAGGTCACCCCACTACTGCAGAACCACTAGGCCTGCACCCTTACAGACCCAGAGAGGTTGTATTTACTCCTTTTTCTTTTCTTTTCACTGTGTAGTACTGTTAATTTGAGGTCCTGAGGAATTGCAAATTAAGCAAGAAACATGTCGACCTGACCAGCGGGTTTGAGGTAGTTCCACTGTGCCCCTTACAGTCTCTACCTCCCCTCCCACCTTTTAACAAAGGGAATCAGTCACGCAAATAAATGTCCTTGTGAATTAATTTACCTTTTTTAAATCACTATCCCCACACAACTACACCTTCACCTTACCCCTCACACGCACACAACCATTGGCTGGAACAAAAGAACTCCGACAAAGCTCCTTTTAGGCGCCCGTCAGACATTGCAGTGCCAGTCTGACGAGGAGCAAGAGGCCAATGATGAAGCTTGACATCTAGCTCGCTGGGTGTGTGAGGCCTCTCAGTTCCAACAAGGGAGCTTTCTGCTCCCTGCCTCAACTCTCCTATTATACTAACACACATACTCCTTCTTCTATGTTCTCGGGGAACTTTGTACCTTCTGCATTCCGTGATTGATTGGACATGTACACTGGACCCCGCTAAATATTGTCCAGAACTGGTTCCCCTATTTGTACTGAGTGTCTTCACCAAGACAGCATATGAAATCATAAAAAACCTATGAAATATTTGGGAATACAAATCTGAGTGCACTTACGGAACATTGTTTCACTTGACTAGTCTGAGCCACTCTTTCCCCCATTTTGCTTGAATGTGCATATTTTATATAAGGCTAGGCTAGTACAGGATTTAAACCGATAGATGCATGTGATCAATTAAAATATATGGTATGTGGACCACAAGAGGGTGGAGACACTGCCTCTGCCCACCACATATTAATCTGCACTAGTTATATGTGTCCAAGGGCAAAACCAATAACCTTGTACTGTTAGACACTTGGAGGTTCCCCTTAAACCTCATAAGGCAGGGGAATTACAAGTATCCTGGGCCTGGAGTCCCAATGACCTATAGCAGGGTTTCCAATGCGCCAAACTTTAAACGGCCCCCTTATTGTAAAAACAATCTAATACGTTTTTGGAGAATGGGAATTAAAATAACTTGGACTACTAATTAGTGAACTGTTGGCGGCTCGGAACTCCGCGGAATCCGTGCGTAGTCTCGCTCCTAGTAAGCCCCTGAGGAAGGGCATGGCCCGAAATGCATCGGGATTTGTTGTGACTATGCATTCATTATTGATCAAGATATGTTGAACATCAACTACCCAGTGATTTATCTTTAAGCCATGAACTTACAATGAGTTTAAATAAACTGAGAAAGTTGGAATAACACCATTGTGTGTTTGGAATGAACTATTGTTGAACTCTGGGGGCGCTAGAGGGCGCACTGCAGAATGGCCGCACTGTCGTGAGGCTCCTGCTGCCCGGAGCTATTATCCGTCTAGGGATCCTGAGTACCATCGATGCGCCCTGATCTGACCCTATAGATCTACTGGGATACCGACTGACCACCCACGGTCCAACTCCTGGGCCGCTCGGAGGTTGCTGGCCGAAGTTACGAGGATTCCAAGTTTCCCCGGCTTGCGCTCTGGAGGTCTGGTGTCCCTCGGCCCGGCGTCATCATTCATGCCAGCCCGTGGCTCTGCACGTGGGGTGTAGGCCCTGCTCTGCCCCTCTCCACCGGGCCCGCTCGCTGGCCGGGCAGGCTGTTTGGTGCTTCTTTGCTATTGGACTGATCTCTTGGCTCCTACATCTGCCTGTCCTGATACCATTGCTCACGGAGGCATAGCGGATCTCCTTCTGGTTGCCTGGGAGTTCGCTCCTTGGATCTGGGTGCGGAGACGGCCATTTTTTTTGTCGTTGGGGGTGGCGGGGCGCGCTGGCCTGCTCGTGCCCCCACGGTCTCAGCTGCTGTCCGTGCCCTGTGACCGGCCTACATCCTACTTCTTACTTGCTCCGGTCCCCCGCTGCGCTACTAGCACACCATTATGGGGAAGCCGGACACTAAACAATCCAAGTTGTCCTTTGACTCTGGAGGAGCTAGGAGGGGTACGCGGTTGCTCCAAGATGCTGGGACTTCGAGGTCTCCCCCCCCCGCCTGTCGCTGATAATGTGCCGCAGCCACCACCACCGAACTTTACCCAGATGATGCAGGAGATGAGGCAGGGGTTTGCCACGATTGTGGACAAGGTGGACAAGATATCGTCGCGCATGGATGCGGTCGTCCAGAAGCTGGACGTGCATGAGGAGCGCCTGACAGCGGCGGAACAGCGCATTTCGGACCACGACGACACGGCGGCCACCCATACCACCCAACTGGCGAGAATGGACAATATATTGCGTGTTATTGCCGCTAAGAATGAGGAGTTGGAGGCGAGGAGTAGGCGCAATAACGTTCGCATTGTAGGTGTGCCGGAGTCCACAAATGTGGGCAAAATGGAAATTTATGTCGAGAGACTACTGGTGGGCGCCATTGGGGTGGAAGCATTCTCGTCCCAGTTCATCGTTGAGAGAGCGCATCGGTCACTGGGACCTCGGCCGGCCTCTGGGGCCGCGCCGCGCCCCATCATCGCGCGCCTTTTGAACTACCGTGACCGGGACGCTGCCCTCCGAGCTGCCCGCACTAATCGGGCCCTCTCCTTCGATGGGGTGTCTTTCACCATGTACCCCGACTTCACGCCGATGGTGCAGGACCAGCGTCGTAAGTTTCTGGGGGTGAAAAAGAAACTTCGGGATCCACAAGTGGACTACGCCTTGCTTTACCCTGCCAAACTTAGAGTGACGCACCAGGCTAAGCAACATTTTTTCACCAACCCACAGCATGCTGAGGATTTTGCAAAGCACCTCCAGCGCGAACGAGCGGCTGCAGATCGGGGAGGTGATCGAGACCCTGAGGATGAACATTCGGCGGCTGAGGAGGAGGTCGCCTGATTGTGGTGACTTTGGTCTTTGTTTCTCTTTCTCTGGTGTTGGAACACACTGGATGTCTGTCTTTTACACTGACTTCTACTGACTTCCTTGTCCGCATTGGTGGCCTAACTGATATCCGCTTTTATTTTTTGTTGGTGCGGGGGTCATGTCATGACTGAGGTGAGAGTGTACGTATTGATTCTTGGGGTCGGTGTGGAACCGCAGGATGGTGCTATCTGGTGCCGCGCTCTGGGCACCTACCCCCCCCCCCGCGCTGCGCCTGGGGCCGTTTGATACTCGTTGGCTCGGACACTGGCGTGGTGTGAGGGAGTGGTATCGTGCAGCTGTAGAAGGTTCCCCGAAGGGTGTGCCCCACTTGCATCTTTGGTTTGGAATCTAGTCCTTTGTTGGTTGACTGGATGTGTGTTGGGGAACGGGGTGGGGTGGGGGTGCGCATGGCCTGATAGTTGGGGTGGCATCAGGTGGGTGGGTGGGGTTGGGATGAAGCTGACCGCACTTGCTTGCCCAGGCCTCAGGGATCAGAGGTTGGATTGCTGGTATTGGCTGTTTGCACAGGCGCGGCTCCGTGCCTGCTACCTAGGCTGGCCCATTTATCATCTCGGCGGAATTGATCCTGGGGCCCTTGCCCCCGTCCGCATTGAGCCCGAAAGGGACGGCCGCCATCTTTGGCAGCCGCGTGGCGGAGAGTGCTTTTCACGAGGAACATGTGTGCGAGGCGCGGGCCGCATGGGCTGGATTGGCTGCGTGCTGCGCGAAGAGTTTGCTGAGTGCTTGTTGCATGGATGGTTCAGCTGGGGGGGGGGTTGTTGTGATTCTGGTTGCTTGGGTTGGAGATGGCTGGGATGCGTGTGGAGTGTATGCGGGTGGACGACCGCTCCCTAAGGTGTGGTCCTGTCGCTGGCTGTTGCTGGGAGATGGATGGTCCGTACTTGCTTACTGGGTCCTGTGGGGCCCGGAAACTGGCTAATGTCGACTGCTGTTCTAGATCAGATATCGATTTTGTCATGGAATGTACGGGGACTTAATGATGCCAGGAAATGTCGTAGTGTGATCCAGTATTTGGACAGACATGCTATTCATGTTGCCCTCCTCCAGGAGACGCATCTGCGCCCCGCCCCTTCCCCCAGCTTTGATGGGAGGTGGGCTGTGGCCAGGATGTTTGCTTCCTATTCTTCTTATGCTCGTGGGGTTGTCATCCTTGTTAAAAAATCGCTCGCATTTCAAGAACTGGGATCTATGGGGGACCCTGAGGGGCGCTATGTGCTACTGTGGGGGCGGCTTGGGCAGAACACTGTACTGTTTGTTAATTGCTATGCTCCTAATGTCGATACGCCAACCTTTTTCGTTACATTGTGGGGTCATGTGCTTGCTGTTGATGCCACTTACATTGTGTGGGGGGGGATTTCAATGTTGCACTTCAAGCCCAGTCGGATAGATCGGAAGGGAGCCCTCAGTATAATGTGCAAGCTAGGGAAGTACTGCGTGGGATTGTGGAGGAGGCTGGGTTGATCGACAGCTGGAGGTACACCCACCCTGCAGTTAAGGAGGGTACTCATTACACTACACATGCTCGTTCATGGGCGAGACTGGACTATGTGTTTTTGTCTAGAGGGTTGGTGGCTGGCCTGCGGGAGGCCACACATCTGGCTCGTACGTATTCTGATCATTGTCCGGTGAAGGTTGCTCTATCCGTCCCCGGGCTGCGTAGGCCGCGCCCACCTTGGCGCCTTTTTCCGACTGCGTTGCTTGACCCGGTGTTCAAGGAGGAGCTTGGCGAGGAGGTGGAGGCGTTCTTCCCTAGGAACAAGGGCTCTGTTGAAAGCGTCGAGGTTATATGGGAGGCGTTCAAGGTTACGATCCGAGGAGTCACTATTTCTAAAAGCTGTGGAATCCTTAAACTAATTGTTCGGACCCTCGAGGGCTTGGAAGCTGACTTGCGAGACTTAGAACGCAGGATGCAGGTTGACTCTGATCCCGATCTTCTCGCCCAGTTCCGTACTAAACTCTCCGAATATGAAGAGGAGGCTGCTAGAGAGGCTAGACATAGGGGAAAGTACTGGACGGCGAGGCGATACTGTGAGGGGGAGCGGCCCGGTAGGGTCCTCGCTGCCCTTACTAGGCATCCAAGGCATGGGTCAGACGTGTTGGAACTGGTGTCGCCGGATGGCACTCGCTGTCGGGACACTGCGGAGATTCAGCGTACTTTTATTGACCATTACGCACACCTTTACACGACACAGCAGACTGGTGAGACACGGTATGGCGGATTTCTTGATGAGCTGGCACTTTGCTGGCTATCGGATGATCATCGAGTGTTCTTAGGTAGACCCCTGGAGGTGGAGGAGGTCAGGAATGCCATCATGTCTTTGAATAATGGAAAGGCCGCCGGGCTGGATGGCCTTCCTGCTGAATTTTATAAGTGTTATGTGAACACCATGGCCCCTGTTCTCCGCGAGGTGTTTGAGGAGTCCCTGGGGGAGGGGCGTCTGCCGTGCTCCATGCGGGAGGTCGCCATTATGTCGCTGCTCAAGCCGGGGAAGGATCCGGTGGATGTGGGCTCCTATAGGCCCCTCTCATTGCTCAACTGCGATGTCAAAATTCTTGCGAAAGTCTTGGCAGTGAGACTTGCCGAGCTCATGCCCGTTATTGTACTACCTGATCAGTCGGGGTTTGTGCCCGGACGTGCTACCTCCCACAATCTTCGCACCTTGTTTTCGCTTGTGTCGACCATTGCTCCTGATATCCCGGTTGCTGCTATCTTTCTGGATGCCACTAAGGCGTTTGACTCCGTTGAGTGGGGCTATCTTATTGATGTTCTTTGTCGGATGGGCTTCCCCCGGATGTTCATCTCATGGGTCAAGCTCTTATATACTGATCCGATGGCGAGGGTGGTGGTGAATGGGGTGCTGTCCCCCTCGTTCCCTCTCACAAGGGGGACCCGACAGGGATGCCCCCTCTCGCCCCTCTTGTTTGCCATTGCCATTGAGCCGCTGGCCTGCAGGATTCGTCAGCTTCACCAGCAGAGCGCCTTTAATTGTCTTCAGCGGCAGGTCGGTATTTCTTTATACGCTGACGATGTTACACTTTATGTTAAAGACCCTGAGAACAATCTTATTTCGCTCCTGCAAGAGTTGGTCGCTTTTGGGGGTGTCTCCGGGGTCCATATCAACTGGCGGAAGTCTCAACTTTTCCCCCTCACTGCTGCTGTAGCTAGGTTTCCCCTTGATTACCCTCTGGAATGGTGTGATTCGGAGCTGCGGTACCTAGGCATTGTCGTGTCATTGGATAGAGAAGAAACCGTTCGGCTTAATTATGGAGTGGCTATTAGTAAACTTGCTGATGATGTCACTAGATGGATGTCCTTGCCTCTCTCCATGGCCGGCAGGGCGTCACTTATCAAGATGGTAGTTCTGCCTCGCTTTCTGTACCTTTTTCAAAACCTTCCGTACCATCCTGGTGCTTATGTTTTTCGCAGACTTCGTTCTGAGCTCATACGATTGGTCTGGGGGGGGCAAACAGCCGCGGGTGGCTTGGGCTACCCTTACATTACCCTATGCTGATGGCGGTTTCGATGTCCCTGACTTTGAGCTTTATTATCTTAGCGCCCAGGCGCATTACGCTTATCACTGGATGCGCCCCACGCCGTTTATGCCCCAAATTGCTGCCGAACATTGGGTTGCCCACCCACTCCCACTAGAGGGGATGGTACTGGGCAAGGTGTCAGATGTGGAAACGCCTCGCACGACGGTGACGTGCACGGTGGATGCTTGGAAACGGGTGGCTCAAGTGCTGGGCGTCTCTTTTCTTTATTCGCCGGCCCTGCCTCTGTCTTATCACCCTGATTTGTCTCTGTTGCTAGAAACGGGGTTCCAACGAATGTGTAGGCGGCTCGGTATCCTTTCGTGGGGTGACTTGTTTCATGAAGGAACCTTCCGTACGCAGGCTCATTTCTTCGGAGTAGTTTCCTGCTCCCCTTTAGAGCTGTTCTACTTTGTCCGCTTGTGGCAGGGCATGCGTGCTTTGTTACCAGATTTCCCTTCGGAGCCAGAGGTTACCCTCCCCCTCCACGTGCTGTTGGTATCAGATGGGCGACACCTGGTGTCGAAATTATACGGTGCTATTCGCAGACAGCGTTCGGTCCCGGCCAATCGGGTGCGCGAGCAGTGGGTCGCTGAATTGGGAGCCCCTATTACCGACGAGCAATGGAAGTACTGCTGTGGACTCACAGCCAATGTCTCTTCCAGTTGTCGCCTTAAAATTATCCATTACAAATTTGTTCAGAGGTACTATTACACCCCGGCGAGGAAACTTCGGTTTCATTTAGCGGAGGATGACAGATGCGCTAGGTGTCGTGCAGAAGGCGCTGACTTTCTGCACTTGGCTTGGAGTTGTGCGGGGGTGCTGGAATATTGGACTCAGGTTCATGAAGCCCTGCAGATTATGGCGGAGGATGGGGTGGCATTGGACCCCTTGGTGATGTTGCTGGGTTATTCTAAGGACGTGCCTGCCTCTCACCGTAGATTTGTTGACGTGGCCCTGCTGCTGGCTAAGCATAGGGTTGCTTGTTGCTGGGGTCGTGGCAGGGTACCGCGCTTCCAGGATTGGTTGACTGACCTCATATACTGTCAGGACCAATATAATATTTACTCTGAATTGATGCCTGTCAGGTGCAGACCGAAGGACTTTTGGAGTCCGCTCCAGGTGTATCTCCTAACTAGAGCTGTGCAGGATTCTGATTCTGAACATGAGGACCGTGTTGGGGTTGGCTGACGGTAGCATGGTGGGCTGGGTTTTCATTGTACACCTGTTAATCCTCAAGTATCGGGGAGAGGCTGGGCTGCTTCCTCTTACTGCGAGATTTTGGGAGCTGTGGCTCCTCCTATGGCAAGTGGTTGGTTGGGGATTTAGATCGTATCCCTGTCAGGATTTTCTTTTTTTTTTTTTGTTTTTTTTTTTTTTTTCCTCTTGGCCCTTCTATCTGACTCTCCTTTGTTCTATTCTCTGAGCGCTAATAGAGTATGACCATAATGTATTGTCTTATTGGCTTGTCTGTGCAAACTGGATCATTGCTTTCTTATATGCATTGTACATTTCGATGTGGTTATATGTATTGACTGATATGTTACCCCGTACTTGTTTCATCACATTTTTCGAGTCTGACATACCACTGTGATGGCCATATGCGACTGTATGTATTGTGTATGCACTTCATCTGTCCTTGCTTGTCTCCAAATAAAGGTTTAAAAAAAAAAACTATTGTTGAACTCTATATTTATGGAATAAGACCGCTTGGTCACCCTTCAGTTGTGCTTGGAGGCGCTCTCTCCCAAGAGGGGGAGCAATGTATTAAGTCTGTGCTGTAGTCATTTTGAATTATTGTAAACAGGGCCAAATGGCAATTCAGATGATCTCCAATAATTTTTATTCCTGAGCCCCCACAGCTCCAATAATTGGAATACCAGTGCCAATGGTGAGATAATGATGTCAGGAAGTTATCTTTTTCTCTATTCAAGAAACAAGCATAGTGGAAGTGTTTGGAAATAGTTGGATGATCTTGTGTGTGTTGCCCGCAGCTGTCATGAAAAGAAAATCACACAATGAGACACCATATAAACCGTCAAAGAACTATTTTATGAAATGAGTCAGAAATTGCATTACATGTAGTGAACTTAAAAAGCATACACAGCAAACATTTCCATAGCAGTTGAAAGGTAGGTATTTCTGCTGCATCTATAGGAAAACCTGTGTGCATAGAGATCTTTATTTTGTGAAACAAAAGCTGTAAAACCAACAACATGACAACAAAGTAAAGCAAGTGAACATAGATGGGTGATTAGGAAATAGTACTGTGCTTTATAACAGACTCAGACAACCAAATAGCAAGCTCATCCTAAACCAAACAGCTATATATTAAAATTAGCAATTAGAATGTTGTTCATTCATCATCCTCATTATCAAGATACTTTATTGGCTCTACTGAGCCATAAAAGTCACAGCAAAAAACCGCAAAAAAACTGATACAGTATATTACCCCATAAAATATGATAACGACTTGTTAAAATTACTAAAAACAAGTATTAAGAACTTCAGTATGATGAGGAAAACATTCAATAATTAGATTGTACCTTTACAGCACTTAAGAGGTAATTTAAAACAGCATAAATAACAACGTATTTTCCCAAACAGTGCAAATATGTAAAGGCTACTACATGAGATCTGGTTTCTAGAGCTCGTAATATTGGACGAAAGAACTGCCTTCATTGTGCAGTATACAATGTGCAAACGAGCAAATAGAGCAAAGTACTTTGTTCTGCAGGGGCTTCGCATTGACAGCGGTGGAGGGACAAAAACAACATGACTTTAACTGGGAAGGCTAGCAAGAAGTGTATGGTATGGAGACGAAACCTTGTCAGGAGATACTTCTGTCTCTCATTTGCAATTACCTGTAGGAAAAGTTCCGGGCTTACAGACAAAACCCTAAAAGTATTTTCTATCCTGACAACTCTAGTCTCTGACCATGACCTTTGTGAATTTTGATTTAAAAAGTGCTTTAATTTGGCTTAGGGGGATGGTCGATAAGCTGTCTGGATTAGAATAAAAAGGTGGGTACCAAGCCTTTCAAAACTTGTTTTGATGTATTTAATGGATCTCTAGACAGTTGTCCAGATTCAAACAATGCAATAAGATTGTTCTACATAACTGAGCTTCTGGAGTTTTCCAAATTCTGTGCCATAATAAAAGGGGTTGTAGCTCAACATGATCTTCTATATAGTCAAGTCCAACCTCTTCATGGTAGAAGGTCATCAAGGTGGATTGTGGGACTGCCAGGAACCTTCTTATAATCAGATTCTCTGCAATTTGTAGCGATTAACAGTGTATTTGCCACCATATGCCCGCACCAAATGTGGAGTTAGACACTCATTTACTTTTAAAAATACAAAGCATTTCTCTAGTTGGCTTATGCCACAGCATCAATTGCTTTCTAGAAATGCATGGCTCTTACATTCAGGAGAAATTTTCAGCTAAAATCTACATCGAATTCCCAGATATGTAAAATGCTAGGTTTTCATAATTTCTTCACCACTAAGTAAGACATTTTTGGTCTTAGCTTGTTTGGGACCACATTTCAATACAAAGGACTTAGTACAATTTGTCTTTAGTCCCAAGCTACTCATAAAACTGTTGAAAGCATTAAGTAAAATCTAGAGACCATTTGCAGTTTGAGCAATAAGAACAGCCTAGTTAGGGTAAAGCAGCGCAGGAATTTCTCTCAGGATAACTTTTGGGATGTCTTTTCCCGTCGTTGTCAGGTGTTCTACCAAAGAATTAATATAAATTAAAAAGAGAAAAGGTGCCCGGACGCAGTCTTGTCTGACACAAGTGATTGATGGAAAATCATCAGAAAGATCCCTGATCCTATTATATTGGATTCTGACTGTGATATGTGCATGAGGCCTACTGAGCAGGGAAATAATAGCACTGTCAATGCCTAACTGGAACAATACGGACCATAGCTTTGGGCGGTTCACAGTGTCAAAGGCGCATGTTAGGTCCATGTAGTCAAGATGGGCACAGTCTTTTTTTGCTTAGTATATTTTTGAACAATTAGGGTGAGATTTAAATCCTGGGCGAAAACCAAACTGTAAGTCTGAGAGCCCCTGTGACTCTAAAGCCCAGCTTTCCAATTTGATCAATAGTACCCTTCCTAGGATCTTAAACGTACTATCTAGGAGGGATATTTGACAATAGCAGTGATGCTGGATCGTGTCTCCTTTTTTAAAAATATGGAAAAAGATAGCCTTCTGCCAAGTCTCGACCAAAGGCCTATAATTGCACTTTTTATAACACTTGTTATTAAGGGTCCCCAAAATTGTGGGAGGGATTTAAAAAGGTCCAAGGGAATTCTGTCAAGACTCAGGGCTTTCCCAAAAGGGTGACTCTCAGTGTCTAGGGTTATCTCAGACACTTTTATAGAGCTGCTTAATTCCACATCCAGAGTTGGATCACAATTGACTATTGTATTAATGCCTGCATTGAGAGTATGCTCTTTTGGGCTGAATACTTTAGAAAAATTAGACACTCAATCATTACCCGGAACAACACGTTCAACCTTCGGAAGAGCCTCGCCCAAAGGGTTCGAGTCAGTAACGTAAACATTTAAAAAAAAAACCTGAAGATTACTTGATGCCACATCACAAAAACCTAATAGAAACACAAATGGCACAATGTTATCATCAAGGAATTGCCCTGGCCTTTCTGGAAAACCCATTGGAGTACTGACAGACCATGAAAAGCATATGAAAGCTAATGGAAAAAGGAGTCTGACCCAAAGGCCAATCTCTGTGTAATTTCGATTTTCCTTTTTTTGATGAATAAATGACTTGGGCTATTTTTCACAGCTAAAACAAAAGGTCTGTTGTCAGGTCTAAAGATAATTATTTTCTGTTTGTAATGTATGTAAGAGATTCATAATTTAATATCATGAGGTATCGTAAGGCACATTCTAACCAATAGCATGAAGGAGCATGAGGGACATACCACAAAGTGTATATTTCACAAAATTAGTAGCAACAGGTCTTGCAGACCGTTGCACTGTCAAGCCAAATCTAACAACTAGGTACAAAGGACGTATGCTGTCAAATGAATTACAAATAGCAATGTACTTCCTCTGCATTTTAACTATTAAGGGAGCTGAGCTTTGTGGTCCTACTAATCTAGGGCTTCAGAAAATGAAGGGCATTTCCCAGAAAGTATGACTGTTGACAAGGATACCTAATCCGTTTTTATCAATAACAGTCTTTACCGTTAAAAAGTGTAAAATTCAAGGCTGAAATTAATCCACTAGGTATGCAATGTTTGAGAAGCACAGTAATCATGTAAAGCTGGATTCAGAACGGATAGAAACAGAAAATTCACCAGAAAATTCCCATCTGCAGTTTAAGCTGAACTATTGCCCCATTTGATATACCTCCTGCTCAGCCATTGTCTCCCACAAAGCCTGCTGTGATCCCATAAGGCAAGGCTGAAAAGCACCCAGCAAATCCACAGTAACTGGTCTGAAACTATTCCTGGAAGCTTTAACACTATGAAAGACCAATATCTATAACCCAGCATGTTTCAGAGATTGCTATGTAGGCATTTCCAAGACCCAGATTTGGGGCTACATTTATCCAACTTTCATGTAACACATCGCAACAAGCCACATTGCTGCACTGCGTGAAACAGCAGGAATGCACCATATTTAACATTATAAAGCACACTCCTGTCCTTTCCTTGCGCTGGTGCACAAGTTGCTGCCTTGCGCCAATGCAGGCACCCTTGCACCATGGTGCAAGGTTGCCAGAACTATAGACATGATTCTTTTTGTGCAGGAAAGTGCACCTTCCTGCACAACAACAATCCTCAGAAGCATTTTCCTCTTTCTATGTGTGCTACTGAATGCAGCACACACGGAAAAAGTAAAAAATGAGGATAAATAAAGATATTTCTCCTTTTTACATCTCACCTGGGGAGGTGTAGTATTTTGAAGCACTCCCAGGTCTACTAGTAACAGTAAATCTGGGAATGAGCCTAAATCCATGGGTGGATGCATGGGAACACCCACGCTTCACCCATGGAATGTCTCTCTGGGGCGATTTGCACTGCTTTGCATTGCTCTAGATTTATCAATCTTACTTAACAGCTGCATCACCCTTGGGCTCCATTGCATGGTGCAAGGACAAAACAACTACTTGATAAATCTGCCCTCTGGTGTCTGAACTTTGGCCAATGTTGACAGATAATGATGGTTTTTTTATGCCATGTTTCTCCACCAAACTGGACCATACCATGGCAGATAGAGCCACTTTGGTGCATTTTCAATAGCTGCTTTTGATGAGGCTGTAATTTTGTCAAATTGGGGGACAGAAAGTTTACTGACTTATCCTCAAAATCAGACTAATACTCTTCTAAGTCATTTGGGGAATGATCCGTTAATAAAATTCTTACCGTTGTTTTCGTCCTTGGACTGCCTACATTTCGTGTTTGTTCCTCAGCACAACTAACACGCAAGTACGTATTTGGCGTATTTAGCCATCTTGTTTTTTCCTTCTGCTGTTTCTGCGTATGTTGGCGATGAGAGGAGAAAGGCAATATTTCATCATCAAAAATGAAAGCAGTGACAGTTGCTGGTATTTCAACCTCACTTTTATGTCTGCTCTTCTCCTGAACAAATGGATGGCGGTATGCATAACCAGTTCTGTACCCCTGGGAAGACAAAATTATTGATTGTTTAGTTAATCTCAGTGTTCATATCCTAAGTATATAATATGTAAACACTAGTTTTGGATTCGATCTGCAATTATATCAGAGCACATAGGTAATTTACATATTGTACTTCATCTAATAAAGACCAAGGAAAATGATACTTAACCTGTAAGTATCTGTTTGGTGAATGACAAACGTATCGGAAAACATTTTGTGTTTCATGAATATTGTGTCAAAAATATTGTGGAACAGAGAATCTAAGTAATAAAATATTGTTTTTAAGAATACTGTTTGTTAAAGCTTTCAGCCTTGAGGGTGGTCTTCCCCCAAACGTTTTGCCTAGTTACCTCCAATTTTTTTTGCAAACTTTTGCTTTTGTTGCCCCTAGGATTCTGTACACTTTACAATTGCTACCCAGTACTAAAGGGCTTGTGCTCACTCCCCTAAACATGGTTTGATTGACTTACAACTGATTGTCATATTTAATTTACATACAGGTCCCTTGCAAATGATTTCACAATATTTCAAGGGCCTGTAAATTAAATGCTACCAGTGGGCATGTAGCACTTATTTGGCTGCCCACTTAAGTAGCACATTGAAGCCTGAATGCAGTTTTAAACTGCAATGTACACTTAGCATTAAAACCCCCTTACAAAAGCCTTAAACTCCTCTTTAGTTACATACATGCCACACTATTGTAGTCCGTAGGGCATGGTGCTGTGCAATTTCATGTTTTATATGCCCTGGTATTGAAACACTCCTAAATGTCAAGTCAATTTTTATTGTATAAAATTAATAAAAATTATTACAAAATGCATTTGAATCATCGTTAAAAATAGTAAGTAAATATTAACAATTAAATGAACAATTAAAATGAATAGTCCATACAAATAATTTGAGCTCATATGTTTCAGTATGTTACTATGATTCCTTGTTCCGCCTGTTGTAGGAGTGATTGTACTGTCTTCATATATTTAACCCCCCTACATGCCAACATAGGAGATGATCCATCTAACCATCGAATTACAGCTTGCCTGCATGTTCGGATGTTCAGTTTGTTAAAAATGGACTTTAAAAGCCGTCTCCTCAAATCCGTTAGTGCTGGGCAAGCACATAGTAAGTGGGTTAGTGTTTAATTTTGAAATCCACATAGGCGACAATTAGGGTCAGCGTGACTATCTTTCCAGGATGGTAGCAGGTCCATTGAAAACTGTAGGCCCAGTCGATGTTCTATGTATCTTTGTTTTAGTGGCCTACTAAAGTGACTTTCCAGATAAGACTGTGACTTTACCCCGGAATATGAGTTCATCACGGTCCACCCGTGTCTTCGTTTTGCTGTAGTTGTTTTGTCTTCCAGATAGGATTCCCATTTGACTGCATTGTTTACAATTTTGTCGAAGCTATTTCTATCTGGCATCAAGTCCCATGTTGCTTCGATTCCTATACCATTCAAGGATTGGGACAAGAAATCTCCCCAACTATTTGGCACGTGCTGTATCTGCTGGGTGGTGATTACTTTCCAACACAAGTTGTCCAGTGAGCCTTCTACAGACATACGTATTTTATGACAGAGTTTCACAGAAGTTCCCATACTGCAAAACTTCTGATTCAGCAGGCCGAATTCCAAACGAACCTGCGCTGGTGATGCTGATTTTTGATGGTTTAAAGCTGCCTTATATACCTTTGTTTGTAGGCGGTTTAACAGCCCCGCCTCTCTGCCACACCAGGTGGCCAGTGCGTATGAAAGGTGGGTAGGGTTTGTGCTTTTATCACTTTCAGGAGGTGTATATAGTTTGGGCAGCTTAATTTTTTCTTTGTAATTGCCGGTATGCGTAGATCAGGGACTGTGCTTTTGCCTTTAGGTCTAATTTGTGTTCTTTGTTCGTTGCGCCTCGCCCCAATTTCAATCCTAGGTACTTATATGATGTTTCCTCCTTTATTGGGGTACTATTTGCGTACCATTTAATTGTTTGCTTTTTCGGGTCCACAATGCGTATCACTTTGGTTTTGTCTTTATTCAGTTCCAAGTAAGTTACCAAATTGTTGATCATCCTTTGCAGGCCGATTGGCGCTTGACTCAGAACAACAATGTCATCTGCATACTGCAGGAAGGGGATCAGAGTTTTTGACAGGTATGGTGGATGACATTCCCCGACCTCCAAGTGACTGACGATGTCTGCCATATAAAGATTAAATACGCTTGGGGCCAGTACGCAGCCTTGTTCTAAGCCCTGTTGTGTATTAATTTCACCTGTGATGCTGCTTCCGTCTCCCAATTTAACTCGTGCCCAGGTGTTATTATACAAGCTTATAATTGCCTCCAGTAGATTCTTCGGTAGGCCCCATGTTCTTAATTTTTCCCATAGTCGGGTTCTATTCACCCTGTCAAAAGCTGCACACAGGTCTATAAAACAAGCATATAGTCTTGTCTTCCTTTTTTCTGCTTTTTCCTTCAGGAGAGCCAGGGTTATCAAATTTGCTAGTGGTATTATTTTTTTGTCTTCCATCCAGTCTTGAAGGTATGACAATAAGCATGACACATATAGTTTTGCCTCCACATCCATCAGCGATATCAGCCTATCATTCCCCGGCTCATTGTGATCTCCTTGTTTAAAAATAGGGTGGATTATGATCCCGTTCCAGGACTTAGGCAGTTTATTCTGGCTGTAAATTGAATTAAAAAGTGGTGTTAGGTATTCTGCCCAGAATTCAGGGGAGTATTTAAAGATAGCGTTTGGAAGCCCGTTTGGACCTGCTGCACCCTCTTTTTTCAGTCGATATATTATGGCTTTCGGCTGGGCAGTTGTTACTAGGGTATCTGGTGCTATATCTTCTGATTTTTCTGATTTTATAGCGAGTATATTTACTGATTTCCCTTTATCCTGATTTTCGCAGCCCGCCTGTGGCTTTAAAGTATCTACCGGTGAACTATTTCCTTTTCCTAGAATGTTTCTCGCATGTTCAGAGTTTCTAGTGCATAATTCGCATTCTGATTTACAGTGCCACTTTTGTCCGTCCTCCCTGTCGATAAACATGTTTTCAACGTGCTGGATCCACTTATTTTCCTCAATGCCTGCCTCCTGTCTTAGGTTATTGCCTTTTGTCAATTTATTAATACTACCCCAAAATGTTCGGGCATTTTTGTGTTTCCCGGCAGTTAATAATTTTGTCCAGATTCCTCTTTGGTATATTGTTTTTGCATTACTCAGCATGTGCTTGTATCTTTTCCGCATAACTTTTAATTTTTCCTTATCCGTTTTTTTCCCACTTTTTAACGTTGTTACCTGCTTCCAGACTTCACGTGTAATTTTCCTTTTTTCCTCTTGCAAGGTAATGTTATACCAAGGTTTTTCCCCAATATCAATTCTTCTCGCATTCTGTTTTGTGGTTGGGGGGTTTCTAGTAAGGACTTCACATAAATATTCCCATGTTTTTATCGGGTTTTCTTTTCCCTCTGGTGTTAATCTGAGCAATTCTTTCTTGAACTTGTCCATTGTTGGTGTTATGTCTTTCCCACCCCATTTTAGTTCACGAAGATTGCATTTTTCAGTGTACTGAGTGACGGTATTTTGTTTTTCAGTCTTGTTGACCAACATTTTTATTTTGGTGATTAATAGAAGATGATCGCTTTCTGGGTGTTGCCCAACTGAAAACAAGCTCACCATCGATATCAAGTTTTTGCTCATTATTGTGAAATCTATTAATGACTTCTGATTGCCGCTTACAAAGGTTATAGGTATGCCTCTGTCCCCTTTTTCTTTCTTGTTCAGAATTGAAAGGCCCAGGTCTCCGAGAGCTTGAGTTATTTTGTCATCTTTTGTTAAGGTACTATTGAAATCCCCTGAGATGATCATGGAGTACGATTCGTGAGTGCTTTGCAATGCCCTTGTTAGGGTTAATAATGTTATCAACTTTTCCTTTTTTGGTTTTTTTTCCGGGTGTATGTAAACATTAAGCACCAATAGGTTGTGAATGCGTGAACTTAAGTCCAGCTTCTCCATAGGTTTTATTCCTTGTATCCATTTTATCCCAGTGTCTACTTCTTCCGCTTGCCCTCTGTATTGTTGGGCGATGTACGTTGTTAAGCCTCTTCTCGGGTGTCCGAATTTTGAGAATTTTTTCTGCGAGGACATGCAACTCTATGTAGCCGGGGATGGAAACTTGGCACAGGTTCCAGGTTTCTTGTAATAATATTAGGTCGTGTTGTTCCAAGAATATTGCGGTTTCATGGTCATGCCCCATGCTGTTAAAATCATGGACATTCCAGGAGCAGAGGCTGATTGTATGTGTGGTTGAAGCAATGGATTCCTTTTGATTATCAACTGTTATCTATAGATGTAATTTATTATCCTCCTTTAGATATTCGGACTTGCTAGGGACACTTATTGCTCAGAACCTTTGCTACCCAAGACCAGTCGGTGATCTGTTCCTGAAACCCTCCTTGCTCCGCTGCATTTACCTGTCTCCTTATGTTTTGTGCTGTTTTTCGCAGAGTAACTGACATGCACTCTTTAGGCATGATTTTTGGATATTCCCCTCTTCCATTTTCGTTTTTCCTATGTTTTTGCTTTTTAATACGGGAAATGGGTATTTTTTCCGTTGTTGCCGCCTTAGTTCTATACCCAAGGCTTCAAAAGACATACTCATAGCAAGTATTCTATCTACTATGTCTTTAGAGGACCAGGTGGTTAGGGACTCTTTTACCTCTGGATTGTATTTTGTGCGTTTAAATTCTACAGACAGGAGATCTTGAGATTCTATGTCGTCCAGTTCAGGTATTTCTCTCAGCAGCCACATTATATTACCTCTGTTCAAAAAATCTTGACCCCCTAAATGTGTTTTCACTACTGTGAGGCCTACCCCTCCAACTGGATAACATTGGGGATTCAGTATTACATTTATTAAGCTAGAATTCCTAATTAGGAGCAGGTAGCTATCTCATGTTTGATGTCTATGAACAGATAGATTTTTCATTACAATTTGGAAAAAGCCAATTTTAGGAAGTTGGCATTTATCCCTTTGCACCTTCAGCCTGTCTTGGGTCACATGACTGGGTGTAGTTGACAGACTTTGTGAATTCCTCCCAGACAGTCACACAATAGAGGGATTAGGTGTGTCTCAAAGGACCATCTGCTGGCATGATGGGGGGTGGAGGTGAGCACAGCCCCTCTTGTGACTGAATAGGTCGTGCCTTGCCTCCACACAAAGGGCTTAACTACCCCACATTGTCACTGCATATAGTTTGGAGCCAGGGCAGTAAAGTTAGGAAATTCCATAGCAGGCAAACTTTTTGATGGATATTGTTGCGGCCCCGCCTGAGCCGCGAGGAGCGCCCAGCTGCACTTAGTGCAGTCCTCTGCAGCACCAAACGACGTTGTAGATTAAGGAACAGGTTGGCCCATGGAGGATGTTATAAACAGGACAGTCAACTGCTGTCACGTCGCAACCCACTGAGGACATTTAATTTTGGCAGATTTACACGACAATCCACTGGGAAGAATTAAGGCACTCCAAGATCCAGCAGGACATGGGTGTGGCCATGCCCACTAGGGCGGGAGAATGAAGCTTAAAGTGAGTGCAATAAGACTGTTGTGAGTTTCATTGCCGAATGCCTGCAGCCCCTGATGAAGTGATTTGCATCACGAAACGCGTAGGGCAGGACATATAACTTTGAGCGAGGTGCTGCAGCCGCCTGGAAACTGTTTTCCTCCATTGAATAAAGAATGGGAAAATCAAACCTACGTGTTTGTGGCTTCCTTTCAGCAGGCAAACTTGTTGATATGTATGCACGACAAAGACGCTGTCTCACGAACTGCATCTTGGGAGTTTGAGTGTGGCCAACAACGGGGCGTGTGATCAAGCACCATACTGGGACATTGCACATAAGAGGACACACCTTTGAGAAAGGCAATATGCTGAAACGCGTCAGGTGCCTCTGACACGTGATTACCTGCGCCAATTGAAATAAAGCATCTTTGTCCAGGAACCGGGCTGTGGCGTGTATATATATATATATATATATATATATATATATATATATATATATATATATATATATATATATATATATATATATATATATATATATATATATATATATATATATATATATATATATATATATATATATATATATATATATATATATATAACCTACTGGCGGTCGCCAGTAGGTATATATAGTTAGGACGGTTTACCATAGGAAATCCCCAACATTCTATTGGGAATAACTTTGGCCCTGGTTGATGAATCTTCACAAATTTCTCAAAGAAGATGGCTCGCTCCGCTCCGCTCCTTCCCTGAAAGTTTGGGGGGGATTCGTCAAGTGGGGGCTGAGAAAAAAGGGGGGTCCCAAAACGTGTTTTCCCCATGTTAATTTCCATAGGACCTTTAGACTCAGCTACAGCTTGAACTGCTGAAGGGAATTACACCAAACTTGTCAAAATGGTAGTGTCTGGTATGCAGATCACACTTTTGGTAAAATTGTGTAAATCCCTCCAGTGGTTCCTGAGAAAATTAGAAGAGAAATCAAAGAGAAATCAATTATATATCTATAAGCGCGAACGCGTGCGCGCACCCCGCGATTTTTCGCGATTTTTTTGGGGGGGGGGCTTGGGGGGCGGGGCTTGGGGGGCTTCTCTCTTTCATTTTATTGTTTTTAATGTAATTTCGAGGGTGCCCACCCCTCGTTTTGCCCCCGAGATCACCGCCGCCGCCCGAGCTGCCTTAAGATGGCCGCCGCCTGGTTGTGGGCGGGGCCGGGAGGACGTGGTTTCCGCTTCCCCCTGCCTGGGGGAAGCCTTTGCTGTGTCCGTCCGGGGTGGATTCTGTGGCGTAATGTGGAAGAATAAACGTAGCAATGCCTCCGCAAAGGAACTATCGGGAACAATTCCAGGTCAGAGCCAGTCTCCTACACGGTGTCGAACATGCTGGCCTCCTGTGTTTTGGTGACGGGCGGGGTGTTGGGTGGGTGCAAAGTTGAGGGGGAGACTTCAGTTTCCGGGTCTCCCCGACCGCCTGGCCGCTCAGCAACACCCACTCCTCACTGAGCGTTGCGGCGTGTCCTTTCCCATGTTCCCGCCGCACTCCGCGTTCATTACATCCAACTCTTTCCTTCAGTCCACACCACAAAGCAGCCGATTGAAAGGGGGCGCCGCTTCTCAACAGAAAATGGGTGCAATTCGCCACGGAACCTTGGAAGCGATCGTAAAAAAACACAGGAACACACAGCCGTGGTCTCCGTCTATTTGAAATGAAATATGCACGTATCACATCTGCCAGCCGCAGGGGGGCCAAGCGAGCATCCAGCATTCACACACTGCCTGCTTTGTCCACAGACAGCAATGTTCCCACGTTCGCAAATCCCCGTCAACAAAGTGAAAGGCGACAGGAGAAGGCAAGGCAGTGATGTGGGGACCTCCGCGCTCCCCTCACAATGTGCAGGCGATGCAGCTCTGCGCAGTGTCATCCAGCAGGGTGTAGGCGGCGAGAGCCACCGTGACAGCAAGTGTCTAAATTATGGATGCAATCACGGGGACGGATTCCTTCTATAACGCATGCACGATTCCAACCAGAGGGGAGACGTGGTCTTAAAGAGGCGCTTTCACCCCCAAAGTAGGCTCAGGGCGCCTCTGAGTCCTCGGCACACACGCTGGACAGGGGGGAGCTGCAGCCGAAGGAGAGCTCCGGCTCCATCGCCTAGTGAGATACAAAAATCGTGATTGTATTTGAGCTTGTGAACTGTCCATCAAGAACTTGCAATAGCGCCATCAAAAATTGATATGCGTTTCAGCCATTAGACATCTGTCTTAAGAGTTTTCTGGAGCACCTGAAAAGTGGCATTCTGTTCCGAAGAGTATCTAAAGTTAACAACGAACTAGAGCAAAAATGGTATAATCAGCAAGTTCACACATGCCTAATCCCATGATTAACTCTTAGGCGACAATCTATTTTCCTTCATTAGCACATTTTATTTCTCAAACAACTTAGGTTGGGCTCATTGATTTTTCAGTAAATAGTTGTTACCTTATGCACATATTAAGTGTTTTCACAGTAATGATGCAAATGCGAGGCATGCAATCTTTACACCTTCCACTTTTCATCTATTGTTTCCAAATATTTTAGAAATATGTTCATGCAAGATGGATGTTAATTGTAAATCATTAAAAAATCGATATTATATATGCGAAGGTAAACATTCAAAACAACGAGGAGACCATTTGTGACTGTATCCGACTAAGTACAATGCATATGATATTGTGGTCGAAATTCTAATAAATGGAATTAGGAAAATATAAAAAAAAAATTTAAGTTCTCTAGTAATATAGTTATTCCTCGATAATTTTTGCTAATGTATTTTGGGGCAGGTCTTAACTTAATTTCAAGGCATTTTATACGAAGATTGTTTGCCTGTGTAATTTATTTAACGCGGTCATCCTTGCTGAGGGTTTACTAGACTGGCTGCAACAAAGTGTTTCAGTGAGGATAACTGCTCTGTTGTTCTTGGATCTAGGGCATCCCATGTGTGAATTTATGAAACTCCCTCTGTGCCATTTATTGTTAGTAATTGCGCCTCCCCACCCGCCCGCTGATGCTTGCAACGTCTGTGATTTTATTAATCTGAATAATTACATTTTAATGGTAAATGTTACTGGGAAATCAAATGCCACAGCCCACATCCATCCATCCACCCACCCATCCATCAATCCTGCATCCATCCATCATTCATGCATCCATTCACCCATCTATCATGCATGCATCCATCCATGCATCCACCCAACAATCATTCATCCATCATGCATCCAACCATCGTTCATGCATCAAAAATCGGATACCTAGGGCTGCTCAGGTGGTCCCACAAGGATAGTAACATATTTAAACGTTATCCGCTAATAGAATTAGCATTTTCAAAACCTTGCAAATTCACTGAAAAAACCATAGGTTTCTGCCCTTACATATCTATATATTAGCATTTAAAAAACCAATGAAATTCACTGAAAAAACCATAGGTTATACACTATATATAGTTAGGAATTAGCCTTTAAAAAACCAATGAAATTCACTAAAAAAAACATAGGTTTTAGACCTTATATAGTTAGGAATTAACATATAAAAAACCATTGAAATTCCTCCTATATAGTTAGCTGGACATTTTATTGACATAAAACCCAATGAAATTCCATATATAGTTAGTTGCAATAACTATATATCGCGCACCCGCAATCCACTGCTGATGATGTCACATATTACATCATTCATGACATGGTCAGTGACATCACTGATGACATCACTGATGACATCATCCTAACTATATATAGTGTATAACCTATGGTTTTTTCAGTGAATATATATATATATATATATATATATATATATATATATATATATATATATATATATTTCTTTTTTTTTCCCCAAAGTTTTTGCAGTACAGGGTGCTCTCAGTAATGCACCACTCCGCCAAAGTTGAAAATTCAAGGGTGGATTTTTAACTTTGGCAGAGTGGTGTATTACTGAGAGCGTGCTGTACTGCAAAAACTTTGGGAATATTATTGCTCGATGTCCTCCGGCGGCATTGTGCGCCACTCTCCTAGGGTCCCAGACAGTTCAGAAGGAGCGCCTTTTGTGTGAATATATATATATATATATATATATATATATGTATATATATATATATATATATATATATATATATATATATATATATATATATATATAGATAGATAGATATATATATATAGTGTGTATGTGTATGTGTGTTTGACTTGCTGGACACTTAACTGAGCTGAATTGTTTTCCTCCTAGATTGGGAAGTTATATGTTCAATATGTTAGTGCATGCCGATAACAGTATAATGCAGCACTATAACTATGGGCTTACAAATGCTGTTGATTGAGTTGACGTGTAATATGCAGATCTTCCAAAAGATACACATATCTAAGACCAAAGTATTGACTTTTAGTATTTCAGACAAGCAATGTTATTGCCATATTTCAGGAGGTAACTCAACATGTCACAGTAAAGGTATTTAGGTCTACCTTTTGAGTTGAAAGTGTCTTAAAAGCCTCAAACTGAATCTATGATTAAAAAAATGTTTGCAGGCTGTGGGAAGTTTTGGCCAATATGTGATTAACAGTACCTTCTCTCTAATCTCATCACTAAATATGTTTAAAGTTAAAATTGATTTCATAGTATGTAATGGGTCAGTTGCATATCGTAGAGTCTGATATGTTCATCTAAATATAACAGAAACTAATATGCTAAGGGGTATTTTTGGATTTAGAATAAAATACTATTTAATCATAAATAAGTTAAGAATTAGGACACATGGCAGTTGCTCAACAGATATATTTTTCTGTGTTGAAGAGGTAGGACTATCCTCTAAATTAATAAAGTATGAGAGACAGCTCTTTATTGAATAGCAGATTTATTGGGAAGTGGCCAGCAATAAAAATTATGTATATGCAGTTTCTATAAAAAAGTGAAAAGCTGAACATGATCTTACCTATGAATGCAATGGTAGTGACTTTACAAGCAAAGCATTTAGAACTATGGTTTTTAAGAACACTGAATTGCCTAATGCTTGTGATGAGCCAGGAAAATGCAACTTGAGTCATGATATTCTATGCTATGTTATGTTAGGTTAGGTTATGTTACCCTGCCTAAGGCTGAATGGCAGCAAGGCCGAGGTGCTGGTGATAGGCAAGGCTCCATCAGTATGGTCTTCGGCGTGGTGGCCCCAGTCATTGGGCCCTACCCCAATACCTTGGGAACAAGCAAGAACCTTGGGGTTTGGGTGGATAATAAGTTGTCCTTCAACTACCACATTGGGCGGGTGGCAAGCGCCTGCTTCGGTATTCTGAGGAGACTTCGGAAAACCCTTGACGCCCTCCCCACGGAATCTAGAAAAATCCTTGTTCATGCGCTGGTAACCTCTAGACTACGGCAATCTTTTGTATCTGGGTGCAACTGTCAGATGCCTGCGGTGCTTGCAATGCATCCAGAATGCAGCAGCAAGATTAGTCCTCATGCTCCCTAAGAGTGTCTCAGCGACAAGTGCGCTGGCTTCTTTGCACTGGCTCCCTATCAGGGAGAGAGTGAAATTCAAGCTTTGTGTGTGAGTCATCGAATTTTACAAAGAAAAGGGCCCACATACTTTCATGATTTTCTAACTCCCTATGCACCAACTAGACTGTTAAGGTCCAGTGGGAAAGGTAGGGTCTATGTCCCCAAAATTAAAAGAGAAAAAAAACTAGCATATTCTTGCATTATAAATTGTGTTAAACACAGAGAATTGCTGAAAGATAAGTCAGTATTATCCCCCCCACGCTGTGCTTGTGTGAGACCAAGTCGCTTGTTGGGACTTGGCCACTTTCACTACCCAAAATTAAAAGAGCCAGGATGGGTGGACGCTCGTTCTGTTATCTAGCATCCCTGTTGTGGAATTTGCTTCCTCAGGCACTCCGGCTGGAGAGTTCTGAACCCATCTTCAGGAAAGGTCTGAAAACGCATCTATTGAGGCAAACTATAGAAATGGAATTTATTGAGGCAAAATCTTCGAAAAGTTTAATTTTGAGTCGACAGAAGCTTGGCAAATAAAATTGAGGTCTCAAATGTACATGCACAGGAAGCGACATCATTGGATTTCCCATCATCCATCTGTACAGGAAGTGACAAGACTGGTTTCCCGCCAAACTGTCGCTAAAGGAAGAAGCCGAACAAGAGGTCTCATTTCTCGTCATCCCTCTGCACAGGAAGTGACATCACTGGATTTCCCATCATTCTTCTGCACAGGAAGTGACATCACTCCTCTACCTTCCCTGAACCTACTTAACGGACGCCACAGCATGTATGTCACAGCAAGTATGCCGAAGGCAAGTCCATCTGCTTATGGACCGCACCAGTGCATGGAACCCTGGTCCTCTCCCTTCCTGCCACTACAATGCTATGACTCACCATGCCCTGAACCTTGTCCACTGCTCCAGCCACTGTTGCGTTGCCTTGCCACACCACACAACATTTTACTGCTTTTTCTACAAGTTTTCATGCCCTCACCCAGAGCCAACTCTCACCAAACTGACAGCACCCAACACCCCACTCTCTCACACTCACAGTTGTGGGAGCATCCACACAACACTCCACACTTGCATGCATACTCCTCAACACAACCAAACACACCACAGAGGTCTGAATCCTGCTGTATGACAGAGCCCCTAACCTTATTTTCCTCAATGAAACCTGTCTGAAACATGTATTTGCACCTGACATCACTCCCCCCGTACAAGATTGAAAATCAAGAAAAACCAGAAAGCAGACTCGCCGTCATCCACTAGAACACCATCAACTGGACGAAGTTCACGGACATGTCTTCCTCCAGCATTGAACACCTATTGTTTTTTTTATAAATCTTTTTTATTGCATTTAGAACAAACAAAACATACAGTGGTCACGTAAGCAAGTTACAAAGGCGCACAGCAGATCACAGTGGGACTATAGGTACATTCATATGTTAACGACAGGGTTTGGCAGTATTTGACAGTCAAGTATCGACCCCGAACGCTGCTCGGTCAGGCTGGGGGGAGTCGCATATAACACCCCTATACTCGTTCCATTTGCTCCACACCTCCCCCCATTTTTGGGGGCATCCCCGAGATAAATACACAGTTCTTTCTTGTAACATGCCCCAGTCCATGTCACGCTTCCCGTCCACCAGGCGCGGAGCTATATCCGCCCCCCAGAGTCTTGCAATGTTCCGTTTCGCCACCATCTGGCCGAGTGTGACCCATAATCTGCCTCTAGATGAAAGGTCCGTTGGTTCCGAGATGTTCAAAATGCATCGCTTCGCCTCGGGGCGCAATGTGGCCCCCCACACATCTCGCATACACCGCACAACCCTCCCCCAATAGGCCTGCAACACCGGGCATTCCCACATCATGTGAAAAAAGGAGCCACTCATTCCGTACCCCCTCCTACATCTGTCATCTTTGCTCCTGCCCATACCCTTCAGTCTAGTGATGGAGATGTAAACTCTGTGGAGAATTTTTAGTTGTATGAGTCGAAGCCTGGATGAAATAGCAACTTTCTTAGGGGAGGCCAGCGCGGATTGCCACTCCTCGTCATCAATAATCAACCCATCCTCCTCCCACCTCACCCTGAGGTCCTGCAGTAAGTCGGGGAGATTGTTTATCAGTTTCTTGTAGGTGAGTGAGATTGCATGTTCAGGCAGGTATCCATCGAGTAGCCTGTCCTCCAAGGGGGAGGCTGGTGGGGGTTCAGTGCCGCGTGGGATGTTTTTCTGTAAGGAGTGACAGACTTGAAGGTACCGGAAGTACTCAGTGTGTGCCAGTTCGTACGATGCTTGGAGGGATAGGAAGGATTTAACACTATCTTTGTCCCTTAGGTCCCCAATCCGAGAGATACCTATGAGATCCCAACTCCGGAATCCCAGAGTACGACCCAGGAAGCCGAGACGTTCCGAGACCCAAAGTGGGGTAGCCAACGTGAGCACATCATGCCTGCCCAACTTCCGCTGGACCATGTGCCAAATTTGCACCGAATGGAGTGTAGGGCCCATGAGGTCGTGTTTGAGTGGCCGTGAGTAGAGCACCGCTTCATAATTCCCTCCAGGCAGGAGCCACCTATCCATGCCGTACCCCAGTCGTTACCAGCACAATAGGTACCCTGATTTATTGGCACAAGATGTGCTGCCCAATAGTATCTGCGGATGTCAGGCAAAGCTATACCCCCTTCGTACCAACTACGGGTTAATTTTTGTAAGGCAATTCGTGGTGTTCCTGCCCATAAAAGGTTTCTCTGTGCCGTCTCTATGGCCGTAAAGTAGCACGGTGGAACAGGATCAGGATAGTTTTGGAGAGCGTACAGGAACCGGGGCAGCGCCATCATTTTAAAGAGCGCCACTCGACACAGTAGGGAAACTGGGAGCTTCTGCCAGGCTGCAGAATCGAGCTTAAGCCTCTGAAGTGGCGGGAGTAAGTTCTTGTCATACATTGCTGCCTTGTCTTTGGATATATAGATACCCAAATAAGTGAAACCCTCGGTGGCTATCCTAATAGGACAGTCCCTTGGGGGAACAGGGGCATTACCCTGGAGGGCGTATAGGAGAGATTTACTCCAGTTGATCGTGTATCCGGAGTTCTTACCAAAACTGGTGAAGGTATCAAGGGCTACAATCCGCGATCTTTGGGGTCGGTCAAGATAGAGGAGGATAGAACACCTATTGTTAAGGTTCCAGATCACAGCCAACCTCATCCTAAGTGGCACTCTCATCTACTTTCCCCGGTAACGCACACCAACTACACCGACACAAACACGGACTTCATTGCAACACTCGCCTTTAATGCTAGCAATTACATCCTACTCAGAGATATCAGATTCCATTGGAAGCCTTGGCCTTTCCCAATGAGTAAAGGGACCTACCAACTTTGCTTGACACCTCCCGAACACTATTTTAACAAACTTCAACAACTTCCAAGTCAACAAGCCCACACCGGTCTCCTGGACAGACCATGCCCATGTCAAGTTCAGCATCCCTGTCCTGATCCAATGCACATGCACCACTGCAGACCAGCCCACCAAAACTGGAACAGCATCACTGACAAGGAATGGAACGCTGCTCTCAACCAACCCGTGCACAGCAACAGCCTCCCCAAAGCTATCAATAATTTTTATTCACCTTCTCCATTGACTCTCTGGCCTCCCTCAAACACAACAATACAACAAGATTCAGACCCCAGACCAGTTGGTATGCAGAGGAACTCAGACTGATGAAACATAATTGCAAACAACTGGAGCAGAAATAGAGAATGAGCCAGGACAATGCAGACAAAAGCCTGCCCTAAGGCACTACCACCTAATGATCCGGACCACCAATCGAGCTGGTCTAGTGGACTGCATCAATGACAGCACCAACAGAAGCAAAGAAATATTCACCTTTGTGAAAGGTTTCACCTCACCATAAGCCACCTGCAACTCGATCAACCCCTTGTAGGAAATTTGCAACACCTCTCTGTCAAATTTTCAGCAACAAAATCACTGCCATGTACACCAACTTCAGTTGGCAATGAGCCCAGACAGACCTTGACCAACACCTCCTGAGTGCATCCAAAAAAACAATGCTAACCATATGGCTGTCATTAACCCAGAAGAAACCATTGGCAACATAATGTCTATAGATTCAGGGACTCCATCATACCCCTGTCCTCTCCTATGCCGATACAAAACTCATTATCTTCCTCACGGCATGGAGAAGACGCCCAGTACAAGCATCAAGTTTAATGCTTGCATGAATTGAATTGCCCACTGAATGAAAACCAACTGTTTAAAGCTGAACACCAACCGAAATTGTGATCTTCAAGAATAGCACATCACTTTGGGATACAACCTCTTGGTCAACAGAGCTAGGACCGCCACCCACACCCACCACCCATGCCAAGAAATATTGACTGGAAACTCAACATGACCGTCCAAGTCAATGCAATCAATGCATCATGCTTCTATACCTTGAAGATGCCAAGGAAGATTTTCAAATAGATCCCTATCAGTACCCGGAAAACTATTATTCATGCCCTGGTCACAAGCAGACTGAACTACGGGGCACCCTTAAGAGATTAACAAAAAACTCACCAGAACCCTGCAGACCATTCAGAATTCGGCAGCCAGAATCACTAACCCCCTTTCATGCCACACTCATATCAGACCACACTTGAATGAGGTCCACTGGCTCCCCATTCACAAGGAAGCACAATTCAAAATCCTCACTCACACTTTCAAGGCACTACATAACAATGGCCTAGCATACTTCAACGGTCGCATCTGGTTTTGCAAACCTTCCAGAGACTTTCCCACATTCAGGCTCCTATTTACACAAATATCACACATACGGAAAACCAGATCCAATGGTCAAGCTCTACTCTGCATCACTCCTAAAGCGTGCAATGGCCTGCCACTTATACAAAAGTGCCTACCCCTCGCTGAAAGCTAAAGATTTGGCTTTTCAAGTATGACCACTCGGCCCTTAGTGTTCTTCATGGCTGTGGGTTTGGAGAATTCTTTGACTATTTGAAGAGTTCCTTTGTGCGGTTGGCCACGGATGCAATGTAGGTGGTGATGGGATGGCTGCTTTCTTGGCTTCTTTGATGTGCCAGTGACAGTTGCTGAGGGCTATATTGTGGGCTACTCTGTTCCATTGTTTCTCCAGTTGGTGGCAGTTGTGCTTGGAAATTGGAAGAGGGCTCCGGGCTCTCCGCATCTTTGGAGCAAATGATTGAGAGAATTTTTTTTTCTTACACCTAATGATCTCAAGGTGAAATTAACCCATACGTAGAATATTGCACCTAGGTATTATGCTCTATAGAACATGAACTTCTGTCCTAGGTGGATATATTGCAAGAATTGTACAACTTTAATGGTGAGCAAAACCATACAAATAAATGTGGCCAAGTGAATTCAAACAATACAGTTAAAACATAAAAATAAAGCAAGACAGGCAATGAAAGGTTGACAGCCCACAAATAGATCTAGTAGTTGTAATTTAGATGGCCTTCAATGGTTCCACAGTGGAAATTGCCACCCAAACCATAGGCCATTCCTTTAGTCTGATCTTCAAAGAACCAAGAAATGTACTATGGTGTGAAAATATCTGGACTGAAATGTTTTGTTTCACTGTTCAAGCAATCAAAGTTAAACGCTTATGTATTGAAGCGAAGAAGAGAATTAAGGAAACAATAATTCACTTAGGGCCAGATGTAGGTAGGCGTTTACCGGGTGGTAACGGCCGAATTCGGCCGTTACCGACCGGTAAGAGCAATTTGACATGTAGGTCCCTGTATTTTACAGACTCGGTAAATTTACCGATAGGTAAATTTACCGAGTATGTAAAATACCGAGTCGGTATCATTACGGATTCCGGTAAATTGGTATGTAGGTGGGACTCTTCTGAGTCCCACAAGCAGTACAAAATCGGTATTTTACCATCAAATACTACTTGATGGTAAAATACCGTTTCTGGTGTGCATGCACATGTGTGCATGCACACCTATGCCATATGGCAGGCAGACCTGCCCTTAGGGCAGGTATGCCTGCCACATGGCACCCGAGCCTCTTTTGGGGGTGCCAGAGGGTGTCAAAGTGACACCCCCTGCACCCTTGTGACAGTCGGTATTTTCCGATGTGGTAAATACCGACCGGTAAATGCCCAATCAATCCTATGGGCTTCAAAGCCCATAGGAATGAATGGGCATTAACTGGTCGGTATTTCCCGCATCGGAAAATACCGACTGTTTCCGATTCGGTAATTGCACATCTGCATTTACCTACATCTCGGTACTTTTATTTTCCGACCTCTGAAATACCGAGTCGGTATGACTCGGTATTTAAGAGGTCGGAAAATAAAATTTACCTACATCTGGCCCTTAGTCACTAACATGAAAAAAAGTTGTACTTCTGAAGCAAGAACAGAAGCCACTGTGGTGCACAGGAAAACTTTCTGGTCTGAATCTATAACTGCTCATACATAACCTTGATAAAAGCTAGCAGAACTGATATAAACAATTTGAGTATTGCTGCTCTTTCCCATGAGTGGAACCAGGAATGGACAACAGAAAAACATTCCTACACCTTCAAAGGCTACATAGAGGTATAGAAGAAGAGAGCACAGGCATCTCCAAAATCCCTTGCCTAGTAATTTATTTCTAAAATAAGTTTAGGCACCCGAAGTTTCTCTTAGAAGCCTTGCACTGTCACTGTCAAATGCCAAGGTTAGTGAATATCAAGATTACCTAGTCTTGAGTTCACCTCATCCTATCTAACACTTTGTTGCTTATTTGATTCATTTCTCTCCCTCTTTCGTTTTCCCTTTTCTGCCTTTCTCTCTTTTACTGTGGCCCTTGTCTACAAAAATTAATGCTGGTGTCCCTCACATGCTGCTACTTGCACAAATTAGGCACTGTATAGGACTGATAGAATCATCCACCTCTGATAAAGTTGTCTTAAAAGCTGATTTGAGGCTTAGCTCTATTGGAACGAGAAGTAGGAGGTTGAATATTGTGACATTTCAGCCAGAGACAGGCCCATCATTTTATAAAATCACCAAAGAATGGCAAATTAATGATCGGTAGCTCAGGAATGTGCATTAATATTTTGCCACAATGTAAGTACCTCACTAGCTTTTAAAATGTCTTGAATGTGTAACCTAGATGAACTGTTTCAGGACAGATCGGTAGTTGTACTTTCAATTTCTTATTTGGGGTACCACCTAGACCCTTCTGAGTCATCTTGTTTGATCTATCACAAATGTGATATTCTATCATTGTGTCAATTTGGCAATGAAGACCCACTGTGTCTTTAAGTGAACTGGAAAGTTCGTAGTGTAAGAGAGGTGTTTGCAAGAATTTCCATTATAAAAATTATAATCTGAATCCTGCCAGAATAGGTACTGACATCAAATGAGTGAAACGCCTCGCATAATTGAGGATATTAAGGCATCCGGCATCATGACTTTTATGATGTTGGTATAATTCTATATTTTTTAAAAGCTTCCACGGTAGCTACAAGGTCTCCTCTAAGAATCCTAAAACAGACGATTCTAGTTGATTATGGTGGATAGCATGAGTATTGACACAAATTTAGCTGTTTATTTACTATTAAAAAAGAAACATTTTACCAGCTCTTCCCAAAGACTCATACAATTGAAACGAGGACCAAACAAGTAGGCAGAAATTAACCTAATGTTGTACTTTATGGCAATGGGACATGACTATGATAATCTACATTGAAAAACATGTTAATGTTTTGCGATCAAATTGTAAAAATGATGGCATGCTTGTGGACCGTGAATACGGAACATGAATGCTCTAGTTATTTTTAATGAGAAAACAAAAATAGAATTGTACATAGGCTGTTAGAAGGAATGCTTTCACATTAGGACTCTATAGTCCAGTTGAAGGCGGAACCGCCAAAACGCATCGGCAGTCTTTTCCCTCACTTACACTTTATGTTGGATTAAAACTAAAATAAACATGGTCAGTGACGGCTACCGCCCCACTCCCTGTATACCCACATCAACCCAGAACACAACGACACGGAACATGATTTGTCTTTGGAAGGTGGGGGGTCGCAAGACCCCCCGGCCGTATTTATTAAGATTCAAAATAATAAAATTGTTAAACAAAATATACAATTTTTTATGCAAAAATATTCAGGAACATTTAGATACATTCATATCGACAAGTGTGATCGGCTAGCCTTAACAAGATTCTAATACAGTTTGTTTCCTAACCGAATCTAACATCCTCATCTGAAAATGTTTGCATACTAACATTTATAGCCATATGGCAAGGTCGCTAACCGGTGTCAGGTCTTACAAGCTGCGCCCTTACGCAGGTGCGCATGAGCAGCCGGGCCCGTTAATTACCCGATCCACCCCTGCAGCCAAGCCCGTTAATTACTCGGTCCACTCATGCAGCCGAGCCCGTTAATTACTCGGTCAACCCATGCAGCCGAGCCCGTTAATTACTCGGTCCACCCATGCAGCCGAGCCCATTAATTACTCGGTCCACCCCGTGAACTCCATTTATCCACTGAAGGAGGGCCCTAACTTGCATCACCAGCTGCCCCTGAAGTTCTAGGAGGGGCCAGTGACCCCTCCTCACCCTGGGCGGACACCTCCAAAGGAGGATGCCGCCCCCTCAGACCTTAAAATAGCTGCTCACCGGTCATAAACCCAACTCCGCTGATGTCATGGGGGGGCCGGGCCATACTATCCTGCCATTGAAGTCCTCCAGGAATGCCGTCCATATCCGCATATCCTGGCGAACCTCTGATGACAACCTAGTACGGTGATGTTTCTCTCTCAAACCCTTCATGGCTTGGGCAATCGACCGAGAGAAGGGACATGCCATTGGGATGACTCGCAATGCAAAGTTCAATTGACCCACCGTCTCCTGTAACTGCTGCAAGGTAACCTTATCCTTGAGTAGGCACTGGCCCAGGGCCGCCTTGAACTTAAAAACTTTGTCTTTGGGTAACCTGAAGCACCCTTCCAATGAATCAATCTCGATACACAAAAATTCCAAACAGGTGGACGGGCCAACCGTCTTTCCAGGCGCTAGCGGAACCCAGAAAGCCCGCATGAGCACGCAAAATTCCTGCAATGCCCAGGCACACTCCCGAGTCCTCGCCGCTCCCAGGAAAAGGAAGTCGTCTAGATAATGCATGACCTGTTTGTGGCCCGTGGACTGTCTCATGTCCCACTCTAAAAAAGAGCTAAAAGTCTCTAAGTATGCACAATAAATTGAACAACCCATAGGCATGCATTAGTCCATGTAAAATTTTCCATCAAAGGCGAAACCAAGTAAGTGGTGGTCCAAAGGATGTACCGGTAACAGACGAAAGGCAGATTCTATGTCCGATTTGGCCATGAGAGTGCCCCGCCCCAACCCCCGCAATAGCTCTACTGCTTGGTCAAAGGAAGCGTACTTCACGCTACAAATTCCCTCATCTATCGCATCATTCAAAGACGCCCCTCTTGGTGCCGATAAGTTGTGGATCAGTCTAAACTCGCCCTTCTCTTTTATGGGGACTACACCCAATGGGGAACACACAAAGTCGGGCACTGGGACCTCCAGGAATGGCCCAGCTATCCTGCCCAAGGACAGTTCCTTTTGGATCTTAGCCATAACTACTGCAGGATTATGTTGTACTGATAACTGATTCCTACAGTATGCACTGCCTGTGTATACCCCTGCCGGGATCCGGAAACCTTGGGAGAAACCCTCCTGTAGTAGGGCAGCTGCAGCGTGGTCTGGGTATCTGTTCAACCATGGGATCATTGCCAGGACAGTAATGGGGGAGGGGCCAACCGTGCATCATACGCTATTCAGGTTTCTTTCCCCCTCTCTGACTCTGATTACCACTTCTCGATCTGCATGTTGTCTCGGGATGGGAGGTGTGACCGCAGATTGCACATGCATGTCTGAATCTACATGTGCCGGCCGGCCTCGTAGAGGAGCGCTTATTAAAGTCCCAACACACACCCTTCCTTTCCCCGCCGCCCCCCCTATTCTTCCCCGGGAACTCATTCCCCAGTGCTGCACGAAAGGGCTGCTGGGTTTTAGCGGGGAACACACTGGCTACGCTAGTGGGCTGGGCAGGGGCCGTGTTCCCTGAGAACTGCTTATGCCACGACAGCGAGTCAACCTTGTCCCATGCCAATGACAAGTCAAATTCCTTCGCTTTCCTGAAATTTACATCATATTCCTTCCATGCCTCCCCAGGATACTGCTCGCTCCACCCTACAATCCTGCTCTGATAGCAAGCCATTGCCGCATGTACATTAGGAGGGCGTTCAACAGTGATAGCTGTAAGGATGGAGAAGGCCTTGATCCAATTGCCCAGAGTTTCCTCCACCCTTAACTTCGCACACTGTACTCTCCATTCACTAGGGTGCATCCATTCCTTAAGCATTTTGGCATTCTCCATTTCCCTATTGTCCAATAGCAGAGAGATAATATATGTACTTTCCCGCCCAAATCATTTCTTTCACCGCCCGAGAAACATGTTGCACTAAATCTTCGCTCCTAGACGGGATTGTGCCGTCCCCTAAGAGAGGCAGGGCCACCTCCTTACCATTACCGGACACTGGGGCCGGTCCCGCGTCGCTTCTATTCGGTCGAGCGGCATCCAAACCTGCAGAAGAAGGAGAAACAGAGGCCGCAGCCCCACTCGCAACTGTTCCCGCCCTAATCTTTTCCACCATCTTGGCCGCCTCAGCGGCATGGTCTAGTGTTTTGGGCATCATACCCCCCTTCTGCAGCCAAGGAAGTAAAGCCGCTATCTGCGCAGTTAGCTTAGGTGGGATCGGAGCTTCAAAATCCGGTACTGCTGCCGGCACCACCGGCGGGGGGGGGCACCATGGGTGCTGGTACGGGAGGCAACGGAAGTGGGCAAACAGGGGCAGGCGGCGCCGGACCGACAGGAGGGGCCCCTGATGGCAAGGCAGGAGCCGGTGCCATGGGAGCCTGGACTACCGGCTCCGGGGTAGTGGGAACCGTCACAGGTGCAGGAGGGGGTGCACTGCGCCTCGATCTCTTGGACTTGCTCCTTTTAGGCGAGGAGTTGGAATCCCCATCCAGCAAAGGCGCAGCAATCTGCCGCTTGGGTCTACCGCGTGGGCCTGCGATATCATCAATCCTCTCCATCATGCGAGCCTCTAGGCTATCAACTTTATCCAATCTCTTATCCATGGCATTCATTTTACGCATCATGGCCTGCAACATCAACTCCATTTTTGTCCCCTTAGCACCCTTGGTTCCCAGCATTTTGTCTACTGACCTACTCGCTTACTGCTCGGAGTCGCAACCCGTGCACCCTGTACCTTCATGAGACAGAGGATGCACAGGGGGCTATGAGCACCACGCAACTGCGACTGCAACACACCGGCTATTCCGATTGTTAGGGGCGGCCAAACTCTAACGTAGACCCACCCGGCGGCCACACGAAGCAATGAAATGCAAGCCCCCCGCTCTCCTCTTACTGTCGACGTCCTGCGTGTTCAACGTCCCGTACTCTACACGTCCACAGTGCACCAGTATACCAGGTGAACGTACAATCCCCGCTCCGTCTGTCTGCTTCTAATGTCGCGCAACCACACACTCCTAGCAGCAATCCTT
This sequence comes from Lissotriton vulgaris, assembly GCF_964263255.1. Taxonomy (NCBI): domain Eukaryota; kingdom Metazoa; phylum Chordata; class Amphibia; order Caudata; family Salamandridae; genus Lissotriton; species Lissotriton vulgaris. The sequence continues at coordinate 511,743,529 of NC_141699.1, forward strand.
GACCTGAAAGATAAGAACAGAAAATTAGGAGGCCCCAAGCGCGGGGCACGACCAGTGTGGGGGAGCGTCAGGCGACAAGAAGGGCCAACTGAGCGCTCCCCCCTCCTTTATACCCGGGGACACGGGGAGAGGGCGGGCCGCCCCCTCCCCCCACCCCTCGACGCCCGCCCCTTTGACCCGGAAGACTGCACCACGCCTTCCGGATCAGGGATTGGGCGCCGGCCGACCGGTGTTGTGGCGCACACCTCCCGCGTAATCATTGGACGCCGGGAGATCATGCCCCACACCACCGGGAGGCAAGGGGAGAGGGGATCGCCGCACCGCCATGCGGGCGGGGGAGCCAAGGGCCCCCCCTTTTCAGAAGACTCCTCGACCACCATGATCGTGTGCCACTTCCTTCTACATGTACAGGCCCAGGGAAGTACATATATATATTGAAGCAAAATACACTCTTTTTGATGTGTCTCCTTCTCCATCCCCTGAGACATTGTCTCTCCGCATCTTGTTGGGACTTGAAGTTAACATGTTCCATATTCTGCAGAACAGCTAAGTTCTGGATACTAATATTTCAATAAAGACAACCTATATTCTCAGCGTACTTCAGTTATCATTCCATACTGCAAAATATCACCTGGTCACCAAGTTGCATTTATGCAGCAAATGGGACTGTATGTGCTACATTCTTAGTGTCTTAAGATACTGTGTGATGAACACTTGTATTTTGGTGCAGAGAGATGTTTGGATATTTTGCCTTGTGTACTGGTTCAAAATATGATAATGATTTCAATCTAGGTTCAAAAGGTAGTCAGTAGCTCGAATAGGGACTGGACCAATATCCCTTTTGGTTGGTACAAGTTAACAGCAGGCTCCACTGCAGTAATTTTAATGGTTCACTGATCATCATCAAATTATATTAATGAAAACAAAAAAGTTTCCATAAACAGCAAACATTTATTCCAGCTTCTGACAACCTGCATCAGTACATCAGGCAGGAGGAATACTATCTGGATGATGAATTAAAGATAATAAGAGGCAACAATGCTTCGATAAATATGGAGTCTGTTGGGGGGCGTGGCTTTGAGCCAGCTAAGATGGTTGCATAGTGTGACAACTCCGTGGCAGCCCCTCCTATTTACCCCTTTTATCCGATCATAATCCACCCCACCCCATAGAACGGGACATATCAGGGTGTCCTCTACTATCGGAGACTGCCTCCAAGATATGCTAGCCAGGATACCGAGATCCTGAGCAGCCAACAGCATTGAGACCTTTGCTGTGGCGGCCTGAGCTGGATGTGCTCCAGGGTTGAGTCTCGATAGCTGTCGGCAATAGCTGGTGAACTGGTGATCAATGTGAACACTCTCGCTTTTGGGAATATAGGCAGTGCATTAAGGGGACGTTCCCCAGGGAGGGGAACGCTATAAAGTCATGGTATTTCACAGAGCCAGAGGAGGTGTGGGACTGGCTTGAAGAGGAGGGGCACCCGTCAACCAGGCAGCAGCATCGGCGGGAACAGGACCAGAGTCGAAGCAGTGGCCAAAGCGATGGCTCCCTCAAGGAGCCACATGACAATGCTGCAGATGGGAGACTCACTTGAGAGGCACGCCCTTCGAGCTCAATCAAGTGAACATGTTAGACTTGAGGGGGGAGTAATGGATTTCCACTTTAGTATGAAAAATGTCAGACTCTGGGTGCGCTGGACACCGAACACAATGAACTTGGTACGGAACTCAGGTCTTCACAATCTTGCAAGGTTATATAAGTGCCGGGACCTTTTCTGACATACATAACGACATAATGTAAATGCTGAAGTTGGGGGTGAGGGGGGCTGCCATCTGCTCAGAGGTGGCAGCACTAGCCAACCTGAGTGCATTGTGATGGGTATACTTGAACAACAGGCCCTCTGCAAATTGAGGATGTGAGTAGTTGTGGACCTACTGTGCAGGGTAAGAGGATTGGGGGGGGGGGTTTAACAGGAATTTGTGTATGCTTTCTTGTGTTCTGTATGTTTTGTTTTTGTTGTTTCTGCTTTACATACACCACTACATAGGTTACACAACATTCTAACATGGAAAGGCAGTTTGAGGGGAGGGCAGTGAGGCGGAAGGATGGGCCACAGTTTCCAACGGTTAAGATATGAAAACACAATCTACAACCGTATTGAGGGTCCTGACATGAAACGTCAACGGCCTTGGGGACAAAATTAAGCATACAACGGTATTACAATACTTCAGGAGTAAGTAAGTAATTCTTTATTGATCAGTTAATTAAAACAATTGCAATCAGCTACATGAGCTTAAACAAATAAACTAACTTAAAATACAGATTTATCTAGTACAACCCTTTTTATAAATGAATTTGTAAAATTGCTTTAAAACATTGGAAAATTTCATGAGGCTAAAAAGTGCATTCTAAAAATTAGGCATCATTGGCGTTTTCCGTATAATTAGATTTTTTTTTAAATGATTCGTTGTGTGGCCCAAAGAGTCTTTATTAAAATCCATGTGACTGCAGATTCTTGGAGCAATTTTGAGCAGCACCGTCAGGTATGCGAGACAGTTAAGAGATAGACCTTCGGGAGAGTCTTATGGATGGTTGCAAACAGCTTCTGCCATTTTATAACGTTGTTACCGATCCGTAGTGACGGACATGTACAGGCTTGCTTAAAAAAAGAAAGAATTTCATATTTTTGTGATTGAAATGGGTGCAGCCGGAATGTCAAGGCGCGTAACTTATATTATTTAATGACGAATGCCGATTTTCGAGCCCCCTTTGTGCCAGCGTAAATGTTTGAAAAGTCTGAAGTTTTTTGCCTATGCAAGGTTTTAATGTTGAGGTGGTTGTTCCTTGTCATTGCCGAGTGGGGCAATTGGACTTAAATGCCGTATGAGTTTGCTTCGTTCAATCACTCCCATTTGGCATTCTGCTTTTTTTCAGCTTTTTCCAAAAATTTTACAAGATGACTGACTAATTGCATGTTTTTGCCATCAAAGTATGCTTTGACCACCTGCCCGCATGTTCTTATTCCCAGTTTCTTTAGGGTTGGTTTTATATGATATCTGCGCTCCTTTTCCAGTCCTTTGCAAATGCATATTAAGTGAAGTATATCCTCTTTTGGGTCCCCACATAAATGGCAATTTGTTATCGTTTGGGGCCGTTTCCAAGGGGGGAGGTGGTATTGTAATGGAAGAATGCCCAGCCATAGTCCTATAAACTTCCCCTTTGTGGACCGTGTGTAACCGACTCCTAGGTAGCTTTGACAGGAGCTGCTAGTATAATTTTGGATGCCGGTCCAGCAGTGAGCCCTGTTGGCTAGTGTTGCTTTGTCCTCTACTAGCGAAATTATCCTTACAGATTTATTTACTAGTTGTTAGAATGTATTATGCGATCCAATGCTCTTCCAGACATCTTGTAGTTCCAAGGAGTCTATTGAATGTTTTAAATAGTTTGCAGCTGCAGCCTTATTTTTTCTTTCTCACTTCTTCCAGGGATGGTGATTCAAGCTTGAGACTTCGGCTCCCTGTATTTTATGCCAACTTTTGGCATAGGCGCCCATTCTTTCTACTCTTTGATTCCTCATGCCAAATTCAAGTCTTATTTGTGCCTGTGAGGTATACTTAGGCAGGTTGAATATCATTTGCTTTGCCCTGGCTGTTGTGTTGTCCAATATCTGCGCAGCCCTCCCTCGGATGCGTTCACTTCCGTAGGTGATGACCGGTATTAGTTTTGCTTGGATCACTTGTAGTAGTGGGGAAAGCTATGGCCAGCTCCTTTCATTTTAAGATTCCTCAGTGCGACCGCGATTGTGATTCCTCTCCTTATTATTGCTTCTTTCTGTGGTTGAAATGTCCCTTTTCTATCAACAATTACTCCCAAATATGTATATTCATCCACAGTTTCCAGTGTTAATCCTCCCATGTGCCAGCAAAACTTGGGTGTGGACGTTTTTGCGTTTATTCTCATGACTTTTATTTTTGAGAGATTTATGATGAGGCCATTCGTTGCCGAATAATTATATGTTGTGTTGATGAGGTGTTGTAGCCCTATCGGTGTGTGGCTAATAACCACAATATCGTCTGCATACATCAAGTTTGAGATTTTGAGTCCTCCTAGGTTCGGGGAATGAAAGTTACTTTCGTCTAGCTTCAATGAGAGATCTGACATAAAGATGTTGAAAAGGGTCGGAGCTAGCACACACCCTTGTTTAAAGCCCTTGGTTGTCCGTATTTTCCTTGACAGGCAGTCGCCTGATCCCAACCTAATTTGTACCCACGTGTCCGTATGTAGTAACATCAATTATGATAGTAGGGTTTATGGTATTTTTCTGTTGGCCAGCTTCTCTCATAATAGATTTCTGTTGATGTTTTCGAAAGCTGAAGTGAAATCGATGAAACATACATAAAGAGGCAGGTTGGCGAGTTTGACAGCATAAGTATTAAAGTCAGAATATTTGTCGTTGTTCCCATTTGTTTCCGGAAACCTGTCTTGGTGATGGGAATCACAGCATTTTCGTTCCCCCATTCCGTAAGCTCCTCTAGTAAAAGGCCAGCATAATATTTGACCTCATTGTCGATTAAGGCAACAAGTGTGTCATTTTTTGATTCATTTATGCAGCCTTTCTTGTGGATTGGTGCTATTATTGAGCCTTTCTATGAGTCTGGAATGGTTTCAGTTTCTGAAATCTGTTTATACAGTGGGGATAACGCCACTGCCCAATATTCCGGGTTTCGTTTGTACAAAGTGGGGGGGATTCCGTTGGGGCCCGGCGCCCCCTCTGTCTTTCCTTTCACTATCCTACTTATAATTAGTTTTTCTGTAAGGGCCAATGTAGTTGTCTCTGTTAGTGGGGTACAATCTAGGATTTTACTGTCGGGTTCTGATAGCCTCTTTATGGTGTTCTTTGGTGCTGTATTAAAGTGGAGCAAAAGGTAATCAGACCAAGCTTCTTAAGTAAGGTGAGAATAAATACTGGGTCTTCTTGGGTTATGGAGGATATTTGCCATTTTCCAGAACCTTCCGGTGGTGTTGTTTCCTTTTGCATTGTGGAATAACTCAGTCCATAGCTCTTCCTCTGCTTCCCTTTTTTAGTGCCAAATTAGTTTCTTTTTGGTTTTCAGTTTTTGCAGATCCTTTTGAGCGGCATTGTCCGGTCCATCTTGGTGTAGTTGCCGCAGTAATTTGTTAATATTAATCTTAAGGTACTTTAAGTTGGTGTTTTTGTTTTATTAACTTGTTGTGACCTTCCATGGTATGAGGACACTTTATGGGGCTTTGTTGGTTTTGGGCTTCCATTGTTGTGTGGACCTTTTTTTCCTTGTATGAGCAGTCCCAAGGCTGCTGGTGAATAACTCCCATCGACTTAAGTTGTCTATCTGAGTCACAGTGCTTTTTTCCCACAGTTTTTGGGCTTCCTTCTCAAAGCTTTCCAAGTTATGCGTGTTACATTTTATTCTTTTATGTGTGACCGAAAGTGAAGATCTCAAGTTTGCTGCTGGCAGGGTTACCGCTACCCCGTAGATGTTAAGGGTAATCTCTTGCGCTAAGTGGCCTAAAAGGGGGGGGGCTGCTACTGGTCGAACAGCCAGGTCTTGAGTAGCCTCCTGAAGGTCAGCAGGTCTTGGGTCTGTTGTAGGCTCAGTGGGAGGGTGTTTCAGGTCTTGGCGGCGAGGTGGGAGAAGGATCTGCCGCCGGTGGTTGCTCTTCGGATGCGAGGGACGGCGGCGAGGGCGAGGTCGGCGGAACAGAGTTGGCGGTTGGGGATGTAGAAGAAGAGTCATCTGTTGAGGTAGGCTGGGTCGGTCTTGTGGAGTGCCTTGTGTGCGTGGATAAGGAGCTTGAAGGAAATCCTCTTGTTGATGTGATGGGGAGCCAGTGCAGGTTTCTCAGGTGGGGGTGATGTGGCTGTGGCGTGGTACGTCTAGGATCAGGCGTGCAGAGGCGGAATGAGTAAGATTATGCCACTTTCGGCTCCCTCCTGCCTATGGTCTTGTTGTTTAGGTTCTTCTGTGGCTGGTTTGACCTGTATCCTGTCAGTTCTCTTCCCGAGTAGTGGCTCTTCTACCCGCGCATCTAATTCCTCCGTGTCTCCAGCCGACATAGGGCCCTGTGTCAGGGAGGCTCCCTTGATGCCAACTTGCGACGTTCCCAGCCTGTGGGTTTTTGAGGGATCAGTACTGTCTGTCCTCTTTGCCCCGTTGTTGGGCTTAGTTTTTCGGTGAATGGTTTCGGTTTGATGTTTGCTGTTTGTGCCTTTGCCTGTTTGGTTAGAATTCTGACTTTGTGCGGTTTGTACAATCTCCTTGGCCGGTGATGTTATTGTGGTCGCAGTTGGCCTATCTATTTCTGCTTCATCTTCTTCTTCAAGGGTCGAGTTTACCGCTTTAAACAATGCTTTTATGTTACTGGCCTTTTTTCTCCCTTACCTTTTTTGTTTTCGCCCTCTTTTATTTTGTTCCTTAAGTTTTTCCGGGCTTTCTTTCCCCATGATTTGGTCATGAGGACTTTGGTGAATGATGATTTCCGGAACCTTCCCCTGTTGCCCCTGCTTATAGCTGGCCTGTGGTTTCGAATGCTCAGAGCAATCCATTTGTTGTATTTCTACAGTCATCTTTGAGGCTTTCCCTGCAACTGCAGCATAGGTTTCGTCTTTACTTTTCTCCAAGATATTTGGGCTGATTGGCTCGCCCCGCTGATTTTTGGTTTTAGAATTTGTTGTATTGGGTGGGTTCAGTGTTTCTTTATCTTGCCGCCCGCTACCTCCTGGCTGTTGGAGTGGACTTATGTACTTGTCGTTTGTGTCTCTTTTATTGCTGCTGAGGCTACTGGGGGGGACCATGTGCAGTGTTCAGCATATGTAAGCTCCCAAGCTGTTCTCTTGACTGGCTGAAATGTGGCTTTGTTAATTTGTTCGCAATCCCTGAGTTTACTTCATCTTTTGCATTGTAAGTTATATTTTTTACGTCAGACAGGATGCCTCCCAGTAATAGTGGGATTGTCGTGAGTTTGTCCACAATTGTGTAGGAGGCACAACTCTGCTGCATTATTTTTGCTTCTGCTTGGACCCTCTTGATGATGCCGTTCATGTCTCGCAGCTTGTTATCAATATTGGCTACATGTATGGCTAGGAAGTTTAGAAGGGATAATTGCATATCCATTGTGTCCGAATGGTACTGCATAGCCTTTATTGATAGCTGTAACGTGTTTAGCAAGGATAACCATAGTATTTCCGGCCCTTTTGAAAGCTCTTCTGTGTTTGGGATTACATCGGGTTCTCATTTGATGTCTTCCTCCTGAGGGATAACTGGGGAGTATGATGCTACTAGCCTCTCCCACTCCTCTGTTGTAAGCTGAGGGGTATTTTCTAGTTTGAAAGTATCCGTTTGATTATGCTGTATCTCTGTTGTTTCTATCTCTTCTGTGTCTTCTGTTTCTTCTGTATACTCTCTTTTCGGCGTTTTTACTAGCTCTCTCCCGTCTCCCGCTGGGTCATGGTCTAATTGAGGCGACTGGATTGGGGCCTGGTCTGCGGCGAGAACTTTTACTGGATTGCTGGTATTTGATCCTGGATTTGCTCCTAATTGATCCAGAGCGTTAGGGTCCTTAGTTGATGGCTGACTTAGGGTTTGTGGCTCGAAATTTCTAGAAGGATCTGATTTCCTGTTGTTAGTGAGCTCTTGGTTGTTTCGCTCAGCCCCTATTACTGTAATTGCTGGCTGCAAAGTTGGCAGAATTGCTATCTTCGGCTCAAGCGGGTAGCCCCTTTCGTTAGTAGTGCTGTTATTGACATCGTAATTTTCCCTGCAGCCGCCATTGCCAGTGCCAGTCATTTCGGCATGGATGGGGCTTTCCTTGGGTGTGTATGTTCTCAATTCCACCTCAGCCTTGCCCTCTATCCCACTTCCTTGATCTTGCCCCCGTCCAGCCCTTATGCCTCTCTCATATCTCGTTACATCTTGTGTTGTATTTTCGCCTCCAGGGACGGTGTTTTGGAAATTCCCCTCGGGTTCCATGGGGGAAGGGAGTCCCTTGAGATTGCTAATTGAGGTGCTTAGGAACAAGCAAAGATCTTTCAAGAATGAGAAGATTGTGTTAACTTGGTTGGTGACCCTTAGTTGCTGGTCTGCCTAGGGTTTCAGAGACTTCACAGATCAGGTTTTCTGGTGGAGATAGCTCCTGCACCAACAAGTTATTTATTTTGTTTGGTGCCTGGGGCTTGCTATTGCTGTGCCTTTTTGCCGGAACGTTGTTTGTCACTTTCCTGACTTTCCCTGACCTCATAGTGCTCTCAAGGGGTTACAGTTGAAATTAACCCCCAAGCGATTAATTCACGATTGTCTGCTTGCTTGCTTGCCTGCTCAAGTGGTTGATTACTTGGTATTACTTGGTATTGATTGATTGCTTTGTTAAATTTGATTAATTGATTGGAATGATGTTTGGCTGGTTTTCCTGGTCTTCCTGTATGGATTTTTTGAGTGAACTCTCTGCGGTACTCCGCTGTTCTCAGTAATGTTCGCCCCCTCTAGGCGCCTTATTCAGCACCTTCTTGGTGCTTGAGTAGTGTTAATAGGCGTGACGGCAGGCGTGCGAGGAAACCTAATTCGCCCCTCCCCACCCGCTCGGCTCCAGTTTGGCCTGTTATCCACCTGGCTGGGCTCTGGTTCTGGCTCTGGCGCCCGCTCCTGACACCCGCTCCTGCTCCCGCTGCAGCCACTCTGTCATTGTGTCTGGGAGCGAGCTCCGGGAGACAGGTGGATGGAGGACAAGCGGGGCACACAGGGTGGAGTCGCAGGCTTTCCCGAGTGTATTCGGGCCCCGGCGCTCTTCCAAGAGCCGCACTCGCTGCACCCGCTAACTAAGACTAAGGCAGCCGCGCTTGCCTCAGAGACTCGGGAACTCAGAGGCGCAAACCCCAATGCCGGCGGTGACTCTTACAGTCTCGCACTCAACGTCCGCAATCACTGCCTTACTTTTCTCGCTGTCGAGATGTTGGTCCGCGAGAGGCAGTGGTAGCGGTGGCGCGGAGATACTGCGATACCGCGATGGTGGAGAAGCAAATGGGAAGTGAGGGAAGCCGCTTAACTCCGCTGCTTGACTCCGCTTCTGCTGCCACTGCTCCGCTCCGCTCTGCTGCACTGTGCACTGGCCACGCCTTTCCTTTTCCGATTCCACTTGATTCTCGACTTAAGGAGACATTCCCCTGACATGGTTTTTCTGCAAGAGACACACCTGCGTGGCAATCAATATCTAGCACTTAATAGATTTGGATACACGCTTCAGGCTCATGCAGTATTTACATCAGTCTCTAGAGGGGTGGCAATCCTAATCAAAAATATTGTACCCTTCCTGCCTTGTCGCACTTGGCAAGACCCCCTAGGCAGATATGTGGCACTGGCTGAGATGTGGGAAGGCCAGGCTCTCAATCTATGCTTCATCTACATACCCCTGAAACTACATACCGAAACTCTCCTGGAATTAAGCAGACTGCTGGTTGGTATGCCCCCAGGCATCTTAATATTGGGCAGGGACATGAACGCTACAATGTCCCCGAATCTTGATAGAACTTGGCTTCTCTCTTCGGAGCCAGTGCGAGCGTTCACAGAAGATCTGGGGCACATGGATTTGTGGAGGGTACATAATCAGACCATTAAGCAATATGCACATGTCTCAACCGAGCTCAGCAGTGGGTCTCGACTGGATTACATTTTCACACAGTGTATACTTGAAGGGCAATTTCGCACATAAAGCAAGGGGCATATCAGATCACTCCCCAGTGGAGGTAAGTCTATGAGGTCTTGCCCAAGACTATACTCTCCCACCACGCATAGATCCTTGGAATGTGCAGGACCGAGAATTCCAGAACAAGTTTATGGAGCAAACAAAACAGTACTTGGAGGAAAATTCTGGCTTGGTAAGATCGCAATGCACACTGTAGGAAGCATATAAAGTGGTAGCAACACCCAGGCGGTGATTGGGGTAAAAAGAAGGAGCGGTACTCTCGGTGCACTGAACTGGAACAAGAAAGCACAGACATGGAGTCACAGCTGAGGTGAGAAGGGGATAGTGGACCCTGCCCTAGGGCACAGGTTGCGCCTCAAACAGAGGGAACTTGGGGGAAGATTCGGCCTGCTTATCTTTCAGTTGTAACACAGAGACGCCTACATGACCTGGGTGACAAGGCCAATAAACTGATAGCGTGGCTAGAGAAGAGGGACAGGGACCGGAGTTGGGTTCTGGAGCTCCAGGTGCCAGATGGCACCCCATGCTGGTCCAGAGTGGCCATAGCCGAGGCTTTTGCAACTTATTATGAGGCGCTATATCAGTCGGCCTCTGGTAAGATGGGAGATGGCACTGTCTATCTGCTCAATTACATTTCTCTGATGGAATTTTTGGTGGATGACAGGGAAGCTATTGCCCGCAACCTGACAACAGAGGAGATTGCAGGTGCCATAAAGGACTTACCCCCATATGCATCAAGCATCCATTTTGCGATTCCTTATTAGCGAAAAATAAGGATTCGCTAATAAGGAATTGCAAAATGCTATGCATGAAGAACTCGCTTAAAAAATAGTGATTTCTTAAAATTCCTTAATTGCGACTCGCAAATTGCGAGTCGCAATTAAGGAATACCTCCCCATTCATTCCTATGGACCTAGAGGCCCATAGGAATAAATGGGAAGACAATCTCAATTTGCGATTCTCAATTAGAGAATCGCAAATTGAGATTGCAATTTCAAGGGTGCCAGGGTGTCAAAAGGACACCCTGTTGCACCCCTGAAATCTGCATATGAGTACATCTTGCACACACACATGCCCTAAGGGCATGTTTGTGTGTAAAACGGAACTTTGAAAAATTCACTTTAATGCATTTTTCAAAGTGTTTGCAAATTACCATGAAGTTCATCTTCATGGTAATTTGCTACCCCTATTAGCGAAATCGCAAATTTTTTAACTTTGATGCATTGCATTTAAGGAATCTCAATTTGAGATTGCTTAAATGCAATAGCAATTTAAGTAATCACAATTTTGCGATTTCTTTAATTTGATTTTTGCATTTGGGATGATGCATCCCAAATGCAAAAATACCGGTCGCAACGGGGCAGATTCTGCAAGCGTTTTTTAGCTTGATGCATCTATGCCTAAGAACCCGGAAAGGCGCCAGGCCCAAACGGATTGAGAAAGATGAATTCAAATATTTAGGGATTTGAATAACCAAGTCAGAAGAGAAATTCCTGGCTTTGAATTTACACTCCGATGGCTCCCGGTCACCCTCATGGGCTGGGCCAACTTCTTCAAGATGAGGGCCCTTCTTTGCCTGTTATATGCATTTCAGAATACTCCATATCCGATCTCAAGTGCTTTCTTTCGGGCAATTGAGGGGGAGCTACGCACACGGTTATGGGATGGGGCAGCCCGCACATTGCACTGTGTAAGTTGCAGAGGGGCGTCTATGAGGGTGAACTGGTGGACCTGATGTCAGAAGTTATTATCTGGTATCCCAGCTAATTATTATCAATGATTGGGTCTTTGCACCCTACACCGAACCAGCGTACCAGGTGGACCGCCACAGCATGGGAATTGGAGGTTACCCAGCTACACTGTATCACAGGGGCTATGAGAAACTTCTTCCTGTGCACACATGGATGGTGGTAAAGGCATGGCGAATGGCCACTAAACTACTGGGGTGGGAGACCAAACTGACAGATCAAACCCCACTTTGGGACTCTGACCTGCTGGGCGAAGTGGGCCACCTAAAGGACTTTCGTAGGTGGGGCCTTATCAGGATAGACCGCCTCAGAGAGGTTTGAGGGAGGGGGGCAACGGTTAAATTTGAAAACCTGCAGATAGAATATCAGATGGCTGACAGAGAATGGTCAACAAACCTAAAAAGTCCCACAGTTGACCCTGATTGGGTGGTGAAGTCATAAAGGGTGCCCCAAGATTATGTTTTTACAAATACCAATCACACATTGTTGTACGTAAAGCTTAAGACTCTATTAGTTTGTAAAGCGGCCAACACCTAGATGCAAACAGTACTTTCCTATTGGTTTTGTCAAATTGTAGAGAAGGACAAGGCATTCAGGTTTTAGAAAAATATAACGATGTATATTTATTTCAGAATAATAAAGTCATTCGCAAAAACACAGTTGATTAAAAACAAATGATACAATAGTTAGTTTAAAAACATGGTTAAAAAAATTATTCAGTGGTATACGCAACAAACAAATAGTTCATACATTAGAATTATAAACACAACCAATTTATCAAAAAAATATTTTCACAAGAACAGGGGTCGACGCGGCGTTTCGGTTTTTGGAGAAACGATTAAGAACCTTCTTCAGGACCAAGTTCTAGAAGGAAACATAAAATTACTTTTTTTGCGTACGACAGATTTTAAGTGCATCTACAGAGCATTTCTTCTTCTTCTTAACAACAACCTTATCTTATATATTATCTTCAACAATAAGGCTAACAATGATTACCTTAATTCATTGTTAGCCTTATTGTTGAAGATAATATATATACCAATTTCTGACACCCACCAGTGACATGCCCCGCCTTGTAGTTAACATGTTCTTTACAAATACCAATATCTGTACTTAACCCTGTAAACAGGACATGGCCCACCATGAATAAAAACTAGATGTTCTGTCTCTACAACTGTTAGGACACACTGTAGGTTGATAAGGTTGTTGTTAAGAAGAAGAAATGCTCTGTAGATGCACTTAAAATCTGTCATACGCAAAAAAAGTAATTTTATGTTTCCTTCTAGAACTTGGTCCTGAAGAAGGTTCTTAATCGTTTCTCCAAAAACCGAAACGCCGCGTCGACCCCTGTTCTTGTGAAAATATTTTTTTGATAAATTGGTTGTGTTTATAATTCTAATGTATGAACTATTTGTTTGTTGCGTATACCACTGAATAATTTTTTTAACCATGTTTTTAAACTAACTATTGTATCATTTGTTTTTAATCAACTGTGTTTTTGCGAATGACTTTATTATTCTGAAATAAATATACATCGTTATATTTTTCTAAAACCTGAATGCCTTGTCCTTCTCTACAATTTGACAAAACCAATAGGAAAGTACTGTTTGCATCTAGGTGTTGGCCGCTTTACAAACTAATAGAGTCTTAAGCTTTACGTACAACAATGTGTGATTGGTATTTGTAAAAACATAATCTTGGGGCACCTATATGACTTCACCACCCAATCAGGGTCAACTGTGGGACTTTTTAGGTTTGTTGACATATTCTCCCCTGTCCCGGAACTGACAGTTAAGGGGGCCTCCTTCACTTTGTATTTATTTTTTTGACAGAGAATGGTTCCATTATCTGCAGTTGAGACATGCCCTACGGTGCCATATACCAGAAGCAGAGCTGTTGCCAGACTGGTCCCCACTAGAAGACAGATTGCTACTTGCCCCGCTAGCAGACAAAGCCATCTCTCTCACACATTGGAAGATAATGAACAACTTGCCGGATCCTTTGGGCCACCTGAGGGAGGCGTGGGACACAGATGTGGGTCTACTGGTGGATGATGACTGGGCTGAGGCCATAAAGAGCCCTAGAGAAAGTGCTATACGAGCACGGTTAAGACTGATCCAACTCCGAATCCTCCATAGGTTGTAAGCCTCACTAACAATCCAACGTAGAATAGGCCAATTTGAATCTGGCCAAGGCACCAGGGCCTGCGGGAAGGTGGGCACCTTTTTCCATATTCTCTGGAAATGCCCCAAAATCCAAAATTCAGAGTTATTGTACTGGAGTGGCCAGGATAATGATATTGTAGTGGTTCTTCAAGTCCCAGGGGAAGCACAGTGGCACCTACTGTTAGTGACAGGGCAAACAACATGGCCAAAGACACCAAGGCCTGGCTAATGTTAGCATCAGGAGAGGAAAAAAGGAACATCACTAGGACATGGATGGCTACTGATCCCCCAAAGGACTGAAACTGGAAACAAGATATAGATTGGTGTCAGCGAGATGAGAAAGTAGTTTACCAAAGCGGAGGGTGTCCCACAAAATGGGAAAAGATCTGGATCCCGTGAGAGAACTTAAGGGAGAAGGATCCGGTTGGGGGGTTGACAGTGTGACCGGGGTCAGATAATGTGAACTAATTGTTGATTGAAACTGTACTGTTCCTTATGTCCACTACTGCTGGATTATGCCATATATCTGTATTGTTTGCAATTGTGTATTACGCAAATGTTTAATAAACAGAACTTAAAACAAATATATATGAAGTCTGTTGGGTAACGTACTTACACTTGGAACAGTATAATTCAGTGTTAAAATAACACCTTCCATGTCTATCAATGTATAAACTATTTTGTAGCGCGCTCCCTTACTTGAGAGTATCCTGGCGCAATCTGAAACTTACCAAGTTGTCCAGCATTCTCATGAGAGCCTCAAACTCATACTCTCCCAGTCTACTTTTCTGCATTGGTCCAAATGTGCTTCCTGCCCATCGGACTGATCCAACTTCATGGGGCCTGGTTTTCTCACGATTTAGAACAATCAGGTTCTGGACCCCTCCAGCACTGGGTAAAGCAGAAACCTGCAATGAGACCAATATTTTAAAAAACTAGATGTCCACTAAAGTTTATGATTCCTGGTTTTAAGTTTATAAATTGTGTATATTTTACATTATAAACTCTACCATAACCCAATGCACATTAACCTACTGCACAATAATTTTGAGAAGGAATTTACTGAAGAGAGCTCCTATCACTGATTAGCAAGGTACCCCAATTCAATAGTTTTTCAGGTAAGCTCTAAGGGCCATATGTATCAAAAAGTCATTTTGAGATTCTCAAATAGTGATTTTTTGCGAATCGCTATTTGAGAATCGCAAAATGCTATGTATGTAGGATTTGCCATAAATGTTTGCGAATCCTACATATTCCTTAATTGCGAATTTCAAATTGCAATTCGCAATTATGGAATACCTCCCCGTTCGTAGAAATGAATGGGAAGACATTCTCAATTTGCAATTAGCAGTTAGCGAAACGCAATTTGAGAATGCAATTTCAAGGGTGCAAGGGTGTCCAAAGGACATCCTGTTGCACCCCTGAAATAAGCATGGGTGCACATGTAGCGCACAGACATACCTTAAGGGCATGTATGTGCGTCACATTGCACTTTGAAAAATGCAAAAAAATGAATTTTTCAAAGAAATTGCAAATTACCACCAACTTGAAGTTGGTGGTAATTTGCGATTCCTTTAGGCCGATTTGCACTTTTTTGGTGCTTCTTACATTGCATTTAAGGAATCGCAAAATTTGCAATTCCTTAAATGTAATCACAAAATAAGGAATCGCAAATTTTGCAATTCCTTATTTTGCACGTTGATTTTGCATCATACATACCATTTGGCAAAATTTTGATTGCAAACGCCGAAATTCTGCTAATTTCGGTGTTTGCGAATGCAATTATGCTTGATACATATGGCCCTAAATGTTTATCTTCCGGAAAATATCAAATACACACATTTGGATAGAATAGCAGGTGCAGATTTAATAGATTGTGGACTTAATTCATAACACGCTCTTTTCTCTGTTGAGCTACCGAAATAGACAAAGGCCAAACGACACATTTGGTAAAAATGGTTATCTATCATTCAAATCCCTTAAGCAGGTTTGAAAGATCTATTTCTTACATTTAAAAGCTAGATGCAAACAAAAAGGTGATTCACTTCAGTATTGAATGAAAGGCCACAAAGTATGCACAGCCAGTGTTTCCAGCTGCTTAACCGTTATGCAGCCAAAATGTGAAGTTATCGATTCAAAGCTTCATAAAATCCTATTTACAAAAGATAGAATATCAGCAAGGTAACTCTCCAGAGAATTTCCAGAAAAAGTACGTAATACTCATCTTTTGCTCATTTCAGAATAGCTAACTGAGAATAATTTCTAAAATCACTATATTTAGGCACCATGCAGTTAACTGCACATATTACCTGGCAAAATGATGACAGTCACAAAAAAATGAAAAGACTAATCTCCATTATCTCTGAAATCATTATTAAAGCTAGCAAAGAAGGTGGATAGGAAGATGGATATGTGTTAATAATGTTATTATCAAGCAGAGCAAAATATCACTTTGCTATCTAGTTTATTTCTAGCCTGACTGCTTGTATGGAAGTACAATTTTTTAACATTCTAAAATTCTTCTGCATGTTTAGCCTTCAATGGTATCCAATAAGATCCCCAGGGGAATTCTTATTCTGCTGCAGGATACATCAATGATAGTTTAGAAGACTGAATAATCCGATTTAGGGCAATTCAGTATAGAATAGAATTACCTTGGATGCCAAACTTCCACTAGTACATTCTGCATAAAACGTTTGAAATAGTACTGAACACAATCCTGTGGTAGACCTGTAATCCACTGTAGATGTAATAACATACCAGCTCCAGTTCATGGCTATTGCCATTCCAATTGCATTTTGCTTTACCTTTAGCTGAATGTAGCTATCAATGCAAGGGTGTTTTGGGTAATGAACAAGCAGAATACTGAAATGCCGAACCAAAAGAGTAAGGTATGTTTAATATACCACCCTCTGACTATGAGTGTTTCACTACATTTTTTCCTTCAGGCACGTAGACTTACTTCTGGAATATCAGATAAAAGACAAACCTTAATTAGGAGTATGTCACATGTGTTAAAGAAAAAAGTTGAGGTCAGATCCCATTTAACGTATTATTTAAAAAAACACATAAGCAAAATGGTGTCTGAAAAGAACAAAAATACTAATGCACATACATTATTTTGCAAATACGTCCACTATATACTAAATGTTTATGTGTGTAAACACCTACTCCAGTAAATCACAATTTTTTTACGTTAAAAAACAAGAATTAAAACACTTTTTGGCGAAGTTTCACAAATCTCCTCTTTAGACTAGGAGATTTTACCTCAAAGTAAGAGAATATGTATTTGTGGGGCTAGAAAAAAGGCATACACCAATAATGTTATGTAAATAGTACATTCCGTGTACTTATCAATGTTTTGGTATTCATATTTCCATTTTACTCTTTAATTTACTATAAATTAAATAACTGGTAATATACGTGAAGACTGCACATATAAGGAACAAAAGAAACAAACAAATATCCATTCAGCTATTAAAAAGGAAATAATTAATTGTTCAAATGATATTCTCGCCACCTGGCATTTACAGAAACAAATCAGTAGTTAGCAAATCTTACATTTGGTATAAATAATTTAAATCCTTAAAAGTGTTAACTGTAACAAGGGAAAAACCTTTTAGAAAAGAAATTCTGTGAGGAAAAAAACATCCTTTATAATCAACAAAATATTCTTAATCTCAAGGGAACAACTACATACTGCTTTGAAATACACTAAAATGAGGGTAAGACATTAGGAGCATTTTTACTTTGCCCAGCAGCATACATTTTTGTTTATACATGTATACAATTCTATGTTTGTGTTATCCTCCTTGTAATCACTAAATAATGCATGGCTCACCTGTATCTCACATGCAGCCTGCACATGAAAGATGTGATAAAATGCTTCCTCAACAGATTCACCAAGGGCAACCACACCGTGGTTTCTAAGCACTAGGATCTGTAAAGATTTAACACATTTGCCTTAATTACTTATAAACATATTAAAAATATAATTATCATAAAAGAGAAGAGAGGAAATGTTATATATTTTGCAGCCGGTATACTAGTAATCAATTATAAAGCACACATTATAAAATTAATAGTAACTAACAAGTGCTAATGTAATGAAAACTGGACGCAGAGAATTATGTTTCCTTCAGAACAATGACTACATCTTGGTGGGATCCATGGAAAACCTGCCACAGCAGTCAGCAGCTTGTTCACAGTACTAAGGTGCATCTGCAGATGCAAGTGCAACTGATCTTAATTTTTGATTCGGGATCACAATGACAGACTTTTATCATGTGGTCTGGGACTGTCCAGTAATTTGGGATTTCTGGACCAGAGTTGTTTCCATGATATTTGAACTTACAGCGGTGGCACCACATGACCACCAGATGCATGACTACTGGGACTATAATTGAGCCCTAAGGAATCCAAAAACATTAGCAAATTTGCAAACCTGACATACTTCTTGGTAAAACAGCAGATCGTGATAGTCTGAAAGTCCACCCTCAATCTTCCTATGATTAAGATAACTAAAGAAGTGGAAGAATTTGACTGAAGCCTAGCGTTCTACCATATTTAAACTACAAAAGCAGCATTGTGGCCTGATGGACTGTAATACTACTAGCCCATTCTAACAAAACAGATGGACCGCTGAAAAATGAGAGTCAGATAATGTTCTAAGGTGACACCATCTGAAACATCAGATAATGCACTTTCCCTGCATACATAGACACTTTGATCAGGTAACAGACAATGTCAATTGACAACTACAGTGGCATTGTGTTTACACAACACAGGGGTCACAAGATGGAGGGGACATGTCACTGCGCAACTACCAAACACACAAAGCTCTACTGGTATCGATTTATACCTAAAGGTACTCTTTAAAACTCCAACTTGGACAATTTGTTTAAAGTATAAATATTTGGCCACAGGATTGTCTATCCAAATACCTTTTTCTTTTCATTAGTGTGCAGACCCATCTTGAATATTGTCGGGAGGAAACATTGTGTATAGTGGTATTTGTTCACCCTGCTTGTAAGAATGAGCGACAAGGGTAAAAATACTAAGCCTGCTACTTCTCTTCCCATGACTAGGCACCAGGCTGCTACGACACAACCTCTCCCGAGCCTCACTGCCATTGATAAGATGCTGCAGAAAACAATTGGGGTAGTGGCAACAGCTATAGAGAATACTGAGAGGCGATTATCAATTACTCCTGCCATCCCCCCTCTTCAGTCTGTAGGGGATTTCTCAGCAGTCATTGCTAATCCCCCTGACTTCAGTTCTTCTCTTATGTGTTCCTTTGCTGAGTTGCCCTGTGCCCAGGTTGTTTTTGACATAAATGACACCCCAGAGGTTTCCGAATCCCCCCACACTCTGTAGCCAGAAAGGTCGCTAAACCCCGTCCCAGAAGTAAGAAACTTAAACCTGTAAAAAAATTAGCCAAAAGAATCACGCCTTTATCTGACTGTGTACCGGTTGCTGTTAGTTCTTCTCTGTCCTCTGTGGGAACACCTGTCTGGGTTACTCATCTATTTTCTGATTTCCAGGCTCATATGGAACAGATTATTGGTTCACATTTTAAATCTTTGTCATCTAGGCTTGATAGATTAGTTTCAACTATTAACAATACAGGTCTAGGGAGAGCCCAGTCGATTAGTCCACCGGGGAATTCTAGCACTATTAAGCCCACTTCCACTTCCAATCTAAAAACTCTGGCAGCCAGTAAAAATATTCCAGCTGTACCTCCTCGGGTAACTGGCAATTCTACCCCTGACACTACTCCATCCCTGCCTAGGGATGGAAAAGTAGTTACTGGAAATACCATACTGCTGAGGGGGGTCTCTGAAGTGGGGGCAAAGCATCTGGACCAACAAGCACAAGTCAGTAGAAATAATTCAGAGGAGGGGCCCCTAACTGTCCTGTCCTCCCTTGATCTCCCTCCTGAGTCTTTACGATATGTTGTGGTGCTTGCTGGAGTCCCTCCCCTAAGCCAGGGAAAAAGTGAGGACCATTTTGAACAAAAAAACAAATGTATACAATGGCTTAACTCCAACAGGCCTCTCCCCCCTAACGCCTCTGGCGAAATATTGTGTGTTAGAAGAGTAGACTGGATTGGGACTGGACCTAAAACTATTGCAGGAAACTGTGTTGTAATCAACTTTAGGCACACACGTGCTGTAGAACACATCTGCAGCAGGTCGCCAACCTGGTCGAACACTCAAATTTACCCCCTGCATTTGTCATATTTTTACCCAACTCCCCAGCTGAGAATTGGTCAGAATAGAGGTGTCTGACAAGAAGGGGGCCAGAACATCTTGCAGCCTAGAATTCAAAAGGGAATATCAACTTGGGAGGGCTGTCAGCCGTATATCCCCCTACTTTCACTGTTCCCCCAAAGAAATAGGTTTAGCAGGTTGGAACAGGTCGACTGACGCCATGTGAGGCAGAGTCCCTTACTCCAAATTGGTAGTAGCCTAGGCATTCAAACAGCGATATTGGTGGGTAATGGTGACAGTAGTATCCCTGACAACCTAACAATACTTCAATATCCGACCACAGAGGGTGGGATGGAATTGGGGGTAAATACCAAACATGTGGGGGTTTGTCCTTTCTCCGAGGAGCTGCTAAGAGGTGAGGCAAGGTAAAAGACATTAGAGCCCATCAACTAACATTAGGGTAGTTGATGAAAGCATACAAAATATTGTCCTGGAACGTGGCCGGGATGAAAAATAAATTGCCCTTACCTGAGTGGGGCTCTTTTATGGCAATGCATGACATCTGCCTGATGCAGGAAACATGGGCACTGGAGGAGAGTGTAAGGGCCGGCTTCGACACTTTTGATATCCTGGCAACAACTAGGGGCAGGGGGAGACCCTCAGGTGGCCTGTCAATATGGGTGGGCACGCACTTGGGCGTCCAGGCAGTTCAAATACCAACTAACTCTCTTGATGTCCAATGTGTACTCCTAACTCTTCAAGATAGGCCCCAGGTGGCCATATTAAACATCTATTCAAGACCACTTAAGAGTGGTCAAGAATCAGACACCATTGAGGTATTAAAGCAGTTTATACAGTCACTTGACCCTTCAGTCGCCCTATTAGTTGGAGGAGATTTTAATTGCCAGTTTGAGCCCCTCGTGAGTCCAGATATGGGAAAGCTGGACGATGAGGACCAGTTCTGGCATGTTCCCGATCCGCAGATCACTTCCGTCAGAGCATGGACCCCATTGGTCCTTCAAATTAGGTCTCTCTCCCTTTCAACGTCTCTGCGGGTGTGTAATGGGAGGTTGGACCCAGACAGACCGGGGTCAGTCACGTTCAACAGACTAGGGCAAACTTCTATCATCGATTATATAATGATGGAAGCTAGACACTGGGAAAAGTTGCTGAAATTCAGGGTCCACCCTAGACAAGATAGTGACCACAATGCCCTTGTTTTAACACTCAAACCCGGGAGTTTTGGGCTAACAAACCCTGCTCCCGATTGCAATGGTGCACTGCCGCCCCTTTTGATTTCTATCAATAGGCGGAGGGTTAAATGGCCCTACTTCCAGGACTCCCCCACCAAACTTGCTGAAATATATCAGATAGCTATACTGCTGCTCTCAGATATGGGGGGATATAGGCAATAACAACTTAGATCCAGACTACCAGGGTAGAGCCTTGGAAATTCATAAGCAGCTGGCTGTCAGGCTTGCGGATGTGTTTAGTCCTGTGGGAAGAAAAAAACCTCACCAGGCCAGGACACATCCCTGCTATGACGCCGCCTGTAGGAAAGCAAAAAAAGACCTGCTTTCTGCAATAAAAAATGAAGATAGAATTAGCATTAAGAAATTCCGCCTCGATTATAAAAAGGCCATTACCAGGGGGAAAGAAGCACTGGGAGGAGCATAGATGGGAGGAACTTAGATCCGCACTCTCACGAAAGGACTCCAAGTTGTTTTGGGCTATTGTGAGCTCTGGTGTGAGTGGGGGAGGATTAGCTCCAATCCCGAATATAGCACCCTCAGTGTGGGAAGCGCACTTCGGTGCGCTATATGCCAACTTGGGCGAAGAGATCATACTCCCTCCCAATCCCGAATCACGCCAGGAGCATAGATTGGCGGGATGGTAGATCTGGTCATAAGGGAAACTGTGTCGTGTCCCCTGTTGGCCGTCCCGGGGCCCCGCCGCGAGTATCGACTTGTGGGGTCCTTGGATGGTGATCGGAGGCAGGACTCCTTGCTTGTTGGGGATGTGTATCATCTAGAACAGCCTGAGGATATTACTCTGAAGGAGGTCGAGTCTGCAATAACTAGACTATTACCTAACAAGGCCCCCGGCCTAGACAAAATCCCCAGGGATTTATTCCGATCCCAACCCAAAATATGGGCACCGTATCTGGTGGTTTTATTTAATGCAATTCTCATGGGGACTGACCCGCCAGATACTTGGCTTAGAGCTGAGATCGTCCCTATCCTTAAGAAAGGTTGCCCGTTAACCCCATCAAACTATAGCCTATTAGTCTTATAGATACCGCACATAAACTAATGGGCAGGATCATCTTAGACAGAATCCAGGGGTGGATGGAATAAAATGAGATATTGACCACACTCCAGGCTGGGTTCAGGACGGGTATTTCAACTTTGGATCAAATATTTCGGCTGCAGGTCTTATTTTGGAAAACGGCGAGAGTGGAGGGTGGCAGCCTCTATCTCATCTTTGTTGACCTGCGGGCCGCTTTCGACCTTGTTCCAAGGGAAAAGTTGTGGAAAGTTTAAGCAGACCTGGGTCTGCCATCCTATCTATTGAACATCCTAACCACACTAGAAACTATGCCCAAGTCAGGTGCGGGAGGCACGGTGATCTGTCGGCACGTTTCCCCGTTTTGAAGGGTGTATGCCAGGGGTGCATCCTGGCTCCAACGTTATTTTGTCCTTACATCAATGGTCTTGTGGACCATTTAATGGGTGTAACTGACAGTGACGCCCCCAGGCTGGCCACCGGGCGGCTGCCCACTCTGATGTTTGCAGATGACACTCTGTTGTTATCTAAAACATCATCGGGCATCCAGTGTACTCTGGACGGCTTTGCAGCATTCTGTGCTTCACGTGGCTTGGAGATAAACTTTGACAAGACCAAGTTTATGATTTTCAATCCCCCGAAGCAGACCCGTCCAAACCCCATTCTCAATGGTTCTGCCTTAGAAAGAGTCAAGTCTTTTGTCTACCTCGGCATTACCTTGACGGAAAATTTTGACTGGGGTTTTCAAATTTCCAAATCAGCTCTTAGGCTATCCCAAGTAACGGGGGCATTAGCAAAGTCCACAGAATTTCGGACTTCAAACTGGCAGCCCCGGTTATTGAAATATATCGACTCCAGGCTAGAACGGCCTCGACGTACGGTGCAGAACTTTGGGGCCATAAAAATACATCTAATCTCCTGAGGGTGGAGCAGGGCTTTATGAGGAGCCTTCTGGGCTTGCCACTAAGTACACCACTTATCCCTCTGCGACTTGATCTGGGGCTGGAATCAATAGAAGAGCTAGTAGCAGCACAGCCTATGCTCCATTGGAAGAGACTTTGGTCAGTGCCCGAACTGGCTCCATATAGAGAAGAATTTCTAGAGGTTTGGGCTCTTCTAAAAGGCAAGAACATCCTGTGGCTGCACCACATCAAGACTCTTAGTATCCGGATTGGTTTGTCTGAGCTCTGGGAGACCCCTGAGGTGTGCTGCCCAGGGATATCCAAACTGGAACTCATAGGTCAGCTGAGGCAACAGAACTCACTAGCTTTACAGAGATCATGTTCCCTAGGAAGACTGTCCGCAGAGTTCCTCCTAGTGAAAACTGAATTACGAGCGGAGGAATTATTAGACATAATTTATCCACCCCTTGCGAGGAAGCTTTACATCCAGTTAAGGCATGGCAGTCTACCACTAAGGGCATTCACTTGCAAATGGGCAAAATCAGAAAATATAGCCCGTCCGGCATATAATTATAAGCGAGAAGATGTTTGCCATGTTATGTTTAATTGTCCTGCGTATGAAACTATAAGGAAATTCTGGCTGATTCTGTTATGCAGGAAAGGGTTTAGATATTGCACTCAGGCCTGTAGGGTTTTAACGTATGATACTCACCCCCCCCCCCATCATCTTTGTCGTATCTCGTTTTTTATTTGGCATGTGGCGTAGAAGGAAAAGTTTTGGATAAATATCTGTGTTTAATTATGAATTTTATATCTTCAAGTCCTTGATAACTGTCTAGTTTAATCAATTTTATATCTAATATTGACTTGTTCTCTATTTATTGTTTTAATGATTCGTGCTCTTTTGTATGTATTTTACTTGCACTTTTATGGTCCTCCGACCGAAATAAAGTTATCTATGATGATGATATTGACCTTTGGAAGCAAGCATTAAGTGACATACCACAAGAGTTTGCTCAACATAATCTGGGGGATGAGACCTTGATGCCAAGTGACATGCCAAGCACAGTTTTGTGTTTTGCTCATCTACTTGATCTGTTTTATATTGGATTACCGATCACTGCTATCGCCTCACTGGGAATGCCCAAAGCTGACAAACATTGAAAATGGTTGATCCAAGCAGATTGTGGTAAAATCAAAGTGTAATAAAACTGGGTTAAACTAAAACATTACACAGGAATTTCCCAGCATTCGCTTAATACTGAACAATAGCTGGTTGCCAGTCATCCAAAAACTTGTGCGGCATACATAGTCTCAGGCTAAAATTAAATTATACCTGACATTGATATTTATCCAATAAAACTTATTATTTAAGCTCCATTGGAATCCAGTGCATAGGAAACACTTTACATCAAATATAGTTGGGACTGTGGCTTGGCCAAGGGACACATTGAGAAGCTTAGTACTGGGCTGTTCCAAGGTTTGTGGAGTGATATTACTGATAGACTTTAGACAGTGACTGGGAAATGTTTGGTACATTCATGGTTGATGGTGATATTGCATGTCTATCCCTATGACTTGGATTTATCATTATAGAAAAAAAAGGTGTCTTTCTGGAGCACTGGCAGTAGTTAATAAATGTATCTCACAGAAATTAATGACAGCACCGTGAGTTGAAGACTGGATTACAAAAATGATATTAACTTGTTAAAAGACAGTTAAGCTCCTCCATATTAATAGATTGTTCATTAAGAAATTTGGTGTGTGTATAATATATTAAATATGAAGAATAATGTTGTTAGAAATGGAGCATCGAGCAGGCAGGCTTATCTACAGAGGTAATTTGTAAAGCAATTGTGCAATATACACACTAACACAATGCATGTATCACAAAAAGAGACTCCACACAGGGTAATAAAAATAGATTGCCACATTATGACCAAAACAAGACCAAAACGACACAACTCACACAAGCACTTTGCAAGTTATACAGGTTTTTAGAGACAATATCGCATTGATTGCCGTATGTAACGAAAGGGCACAGAAGTACCTGCGCTCCTATTAGCTTCTTCACTGTAATTCTGTGAAATCCCCACAGGGATTGAACAGGAGGACTTTGCCAACCCCGGAGCATGGAAACGCAATGTTCCACGAATTCCTCTGAGTGAAAACGGATTATCACTGAAGGCAGAGTCAAACGCAGCCACCCATACGTGCAGCGCAACTACATCTGGTCACAGTACCTCACTCATTGCAGGTTCAAGTCCAGCCACCTTCGCGTGCAGCGCAGCTTAATTTCTCACAATACCTCTCTCAGGCTGATCCAGGTGGCGGCACACCGCTGCTGAGGTCTGAATAAAGATGGGCAAATACGGTGGCCTCTTCCGGGTAGAGCAACGCGACTGCAAACCACCGCTGGGTTCCAGATCAAGGTGTGCACCTCTAAATGAGTAATGGACATGTCTGTACCACGCTGGATTCCGCGCCCTGGTGGCGCGGTAGAGGCAGCACTGATGTCGTCTGAGTCTCTGTGTTGCATAGGCAACCTGTCTCATTCAGGAATGCAGCTCTGCGTGAACGGCCTGTACAGCACAAGCCAGGACGGGGACATGCTGGTCCAGGGTGACGCACTTTGCTTTTAGAGTGTTTAGGGGCTTGAGGTGCTCTACAAGGGCAGCATAAGTCAGGCCAAGACAGTGCTGGTCCTTGGTGAGGCACTTGACCTGGCAAGGCAGACAGCACTCAGGCCTCAACCAATGGTGTATCAGCCACGCGCTGATCATGCCAGGGCCCCACTGCCAAACTCACCAGCTGCAGAGTAACGGGGTAGGCAGGGGGATCTTTGAAGGCACTGAGAACCCAACAAACAGATTGCAAGCCAACAAGCCCTTGGAGAACACTATGGGGGCACAAAATAAGATAGCAGGCAGCAGTCTAGCACATCCAGGCAGTTGTAGAGTGGCAGTCCCTTCTGCAGCCCCACACTCAGCAGACAGTAGGTCAACACAGAAAAGAAGTTAGCAAGGTGACAGTCCCTCCTGGCAGCAAAACAGTCCTCCTGGCAATGTGCAAATGAAGATCCAGCAGCGTCTGGTAACAAGTGCCACGCTGCGTCTCATTACATGGGGCCATAGCCCCAGTACTCATAACCAAAACTGCCTTTTATGTAGGGGGTGACTTCAAAGGAGCCCTCTGAAGTGCACAAAACATCCCTTCCAGCCCAGCCTTGGCTCCAGATTGTCATTAAAGGCTAAATCGTCCCTTAGTGTGAGGACAGGACACAACCTATTCCGATGTAAGTGGAGCCACATCTCGCTCTTCCTGCCCAGGAAGACTATCAGTTTGCAGATGAATGCAGATGTATCCCCGTCACACCCAGCCCTTCCTGCATTGTGGCTGTCTAGAAGGAATGCACCAGATGTAGCTGTCACCCAGTCCAGATGTGTATTGGAGACAGCCTATCAGACACAAAGTTACAAGCACAGAGAAATGCCCACTTTCTACACCAGCCTATCACAGAACGCATAGACGAGGAGGACTTGATACCGACTGATCCGGTACTCCCAGTTTTTAATACAACAATCGGATTCCCGATTCCCGCTGACCGGTCCCGACTCTGGTGACTGCCGTAATTTAATTCCCATACGGAATCAAGCCAAGGAATTTACATGGTTTTAGAGGCTTGTAACTATTAGGCATTTATGAAATGTCCTGATGATGATCCCTGTGATTCAAATGTGGGATCGAAACGCCGTCGACCAATTCATGTGCCATATACAGTGTGTATACCATGCACTATGTTGATGTAATGGCGCATCTTAGAATATTTGTTCACACTATGATTTAAAGAACAATTTAAGCTTTTTGCCTAAAAGCCCTTTCCTGTTCACTTTGAGTGTACTAAAGTGTCTATGTGTAATTTTAGTACAGGCTTGTGCCCCACACCGTGAGATTGTTGAAGGATATTCTCTCTGTAATTTGTGCTATAAAGTAAATCTACTCGCTGACCACTGTCCGGCTGGACAAGTCACTTAAATAAAGAATCCATTGTGTCTGTATTCATTTGTATGATTTATCCTGTGTTGCATGGGACCATTGTTGTTTTAAAAAAAACACTTTCTAAAAGTGCCATTTCTAAATTAGTAATGTGAAATCAACTTCACCAGTAAGGATGATTTATCATTATCATTCTAAACATACCGAAAATTGCAAAGCAACTCCTTTCTGATCAGGAATTTCCACTTAAAAATGGTATAGAAGGGTATTCCCAATGCCAGCCTATGAGAGGAGTCGGCCTCACACTACCAGGACATACAAATGTCCTACCTTTTACCTACACAGCACCCTGCCATAGGGCTACCTAGGGCCTATCTTAGGAGGGGCCTATGTGGAATAAAAGGGAGTTTGAAACTTGGCTAAGTAAATTATAAGGCCAAGTCGAAGGGACAGTAAACTGCACACACAGGATGTAAAGTGGCAGGCCTGAGACAAGTTTGAAAGGCTACTTCTGTGGATGGCACAATCAGTGCTGCAAGCCCATTAGTAGCATGTTATTTACAGGCCCTGGGTATATGGTATACCACTTTACAAGGAGCTTACATGTAAATCGAATTTTAGGCAGGTGTAAACGAGTGTGTGTGTGTGTGTGTGTACACGCATTTAAGTGTGTTTATTTTTAGCAACATGTGTAGGGTTGAATTCAGTTATGGTGATAAGCTTTCACAAATGAAAATGTTTATTTACTTTCTTTCAAAAATTCCCAATGGTGTAAGGCTTATGCTACAGCAATGTTTGAGTAAACCTTAATAAAATAGTATATGCATAGAAGGCATCAAATAATAAGTATCGGAAAAGCCAATGGGTCTGAGCACTAAACGTTCACGCTATTTGCTGTAACATCGCTTTAAAAAAAATGTTTTATTGATATTCACCTGTGAATATATGCATCATGACACGTGCATAGAGGGAGGGCACATTTCCTATTAATGAAAACCAATTCCACTTTCTTAATGAATGCACTGATGCACATACGACTGTTGAGATTCAAGCACACCCCTGTGTGTTGTGAGACATAACATCCATGCTATTATTGTTAATATACCGTTCTAACATGGTGGCAACCATGTTAGAACAGTAAATGAAAAATAGTGATAAATTGTGCAAAAGTACAAAACAATGGACAAGTGGTCCAGTAGCACTTTGCTGCTGCCGTGTCCTTGCAAAAGAATTATAAAATATATATGTATATATATTTAACATGGGTAGCATGATGGGAAGCATAAACTCATCCACCTAGAATTTTTGGAGACTTAAATGCCCCAGGATAAGACTAAGAGGGAAGAAACTCATTGAAACAAGAGAAGACAAAAATAATAGTCAAGAGCTTCTTCGAATTGGATCAGCAAGTGAAGTATCTTGGGGTGAACAAGCAACTATTTATAAATTAATGTTAGGTGAAAGAAGTTTAGGATATTTATGGCGTCATCTACATGACAGCTATCACAAAAAAGTAAAATTTAAGCCGCTTCTACACTCCTTTAAAATTGTGAAAAAATTAAGAAAAATGATGGACATTGGGCAAATTTCATGCTATACACTTTTTAAATATTTAGGGATAATTTTATGAAGAAATGGGAAGCAGCTGGAATTACACACTTCGGCAATCTCTGCTCTTCTACGGGGCTTCTCTCATTTGAGGAACTGAGAGTAAAATATCAAATTAATAACCGAGATTTCTTCAAATACCTACAAATTCGGGATTATATCACTAGAAGGAATCTTAGTGGAATTATATGCAAAAAATTTGAAGTATTTGAGGTACTATCGTCCAAAAAAGCAAACACTATTAGTGCAATATATACTCTATTAAGTAACTCAGCACCTGATGATATAGGAAACATAGCCTTGAAATGGGAAAATAAAATTGGTATACCTCCCGAAGAATTTGATAGAACAATGGCTATGTCACAAACTTATCTCTTATCCACCAAATTACAAACACAATTTTATAAAACTTGTTTCATGCTGTATTATACCCCGGATAAAATTGCAAAATGGGGGCCCAGTAAAGGAACACTCTGTCCCCGGTGCCATATTCCGAATGCAGACTGTGTACATATATGTGCAACATGTGATGGTTTATCCCAACTGAAACTTGATATTGAGAGGTTTATCTCGGCGGTGCTGAAAAACCCAATCAATCTAACTATTGAAATTATGCGTTTAGGTGCTACTGACCCTAAGTGGAAAGGACAAGGGGTGGAATTTATATTTATCTCAATGGCTGTTTTTCGGATGTGCATCGCAATGGCCTGGTTAGATGAATTTGCTCCCTCATTCCAGCAATGGTTCTCTAGATTACTAGCCGCATTTAGACTGGAAATTGCAATCTATAAAGGGAAAGGTAAAAGGAAACGAACTATTGGTTTGAAAATCTGTGCTCCGCTACAGGAATGGTGCCATATAAAGTAATAATAATCTTTGACTCCTTCAAACCTAACTTCGTTATATTTGTGTCATTATTATTGAAGATTGTTTGGGGAACAAATCTTACACAACGTAGCAGTTTGACTGATGAAAACGCGATTATTTTTGTATTGGTATCCGAATTTTGTTTTTGTGCTTACAATAATTAATATGGTTATTTAGATTTAGTGCGAAACAAAATTACACCAGGCAGTTATTTAATTGATTAACCAGACGTAGCACTTAATCATCCTGTGTGGCAAACTTGTGTGTAATTTGGCTGCTATGCTTTTTCTTCTCTGTTTTTTTTTTCTCTTTCTTTCTTTATAGAAACGTGCCAGACTACGGGGTGGGGGGGGGGGGGTCAGGGGGTAAAAGTGAACATATTTTCAATGTAAATTTATGTATCTTATGATTATACAAAAACCAAATAATTTTTTTTCAAAAGAAACAACAGAAGACACGTGACAGACAACAGCCTGACCCAAAGCGCACTCCAAATTTATTTGCTTTATTGGAAACAGGAAATATGCCAAAATACAAATAAAACTGCCTGCAGAAAAGACTTAACATACCCCATAATCCACAAGGTGTTCTTCTCAATTGGTTAAAGAGAATTGCCACAATAATACAATAAAATGAAAAAGACATTTATTTTCAAATACGGAAGCCATGGTGCTCCACGTTCAATGTTGGGTGGTGAAATGATGAGGGGTCTGGTAATGAGCCTGAGGGAGAGGGTGTGGCGTCGGGGCCAGAGCTGGCAACTTTGGAACTGAGGAACGAGGTTCGAGTCTTAGCATTGGATCAACATCCTGTGATTCTTGGCAAATCACTTAATCTCCCCGTGCCTTACACAAAAAAAATGAAAGTGACCATGTGTTATGTAACTGGTGCTCATGTAAAGCGCTCTTCGGGTCGAGTTCGAGCTGCATAAACTCCAAAATAAAAATACGACCGGAGCAGTGTTCACTTTCGGGCAATGTCTGTATGGAAACAAATCATTGCTAAAATTGCACCATAGGTTAATACGGATGGCGGTCTGGCAAACATGAGAGTTGTCTGCATTGTATTCTGAGTTAGAAAACGTGTTTTAAAAATACATTTAGTGACAGTACTATGACTGCTTTCAATCATCGAATGAGGGATGCAGTAATCCGATTATTTAGAAAGAGCTTTCTCTTTAAAACGAAATCTGGAACTCGTCCAATCGCAGCATCTGTCCCTATTTAAACCAAACTCCTGCTAACAGTTAATCCTATACTTGGGGTGAGGGAGGTTTTCAGTGCCCCCTAGAAAATAATGAGGTTCTATCAACCCCACAGACAAGCGTGAGTAAGAAACATGGATGTGTCAAATTATATTGCAAACTCCTGTGTCTAACAGCCCCCACTTTCTGCAGGATCTCTTTGAATAAGATGTTCACATTCTACAGTCCCCGTGAAATGTAGAGCCAGAAAATACATTCACATGTAGATTTCACAGGATATGACGAATCAGAAAAAAACAAGGTTAAATTAATGTTATACAAACGGCCTTTGAACCAATCTCAAACCTTTCTACTTTCGAGAAAATTTAAACTCACAAATTGCTTAACAAGAAAGGAAGGCTATTGTCGAATTCAGAAAATATCTTGTTGCAGGTCCATAAACAAAACGTGGACACTATAAAAGTTTCAAATGGCAAAATTAGTAATAGTACTTACGTTTTAAAGTAGTATTAGCACGTATATGCTACCGTACCTTGCAGGTTGGACCTAGGCACTTCTGAAGCTCAATCCTGTCAGTTTCCTCTTCCATGTCACCATTGAAATCAAAGTACACTACATCCCCAACCAGCAGTGCTTCATGTGAGACTGGAAGAATGCCACATTTCATTGCAGACACCTTGAGAAAAAAAACACACTTATTATACTAACACAATCAACATTCAATGTTAGCAACTATGTTTTACCAATAATATATTCATGTTAAAAAATAAACATTATGGGCCTGATTCACAAAGGTCCTTCACACTTACGGAGGAGGGCCCGCAATCGTGAGGGAGTCTCGGCACTCGGGCGGAACCTCCACAGGGAGAACTCTCATTGCAGAGATGCTATCCCGAGTGCGAGGACTCCCCACGACTGCGGAGCCTCCGCCACGAGTGCTGAGGCCTTTTGTGAATCAGGCCTAGTGAACTCCGCAACTACCACTAGAGCCACCTTCAGCCAAAACCAGCATTCACCTATACAACATGAGGAAACAGTGTGGGTTCGTTTTTAAAGGAACTTAAATATGATGAATGGACATTTGTAGGTATTCTTTGTAAGTATGTTGATGAATTGTTTGTAACAAAAAATGTCCTGATTACATGTCAATAATCTTCATTACTACGAGTCCGAGCCTTTTGCGTCACATTCTTGGGTAAAGTGGGATTGGCTACAGAGGTGCTTGGTTTTTTCAGGCAGTATGGCAGAAAGAGTCCTTCTTTATGGCTCCTAGGAAGAGACCGGAACCTAGGCTAGGGATTGAGTTTAAGTAGTAGAGTTAAAGTTTTGTTAGAAACAGAATATTCCAATACAGGGCCGGACTAGGGAACTATGCAAAATGTCCCACTCCCTTCATCTCCTCCCACAATCTCTCAAATCCATTTATTCACTCTCAGTTTCTCTCCTCTCTCTCTTCTCCTTTATCGTCACTCTCTCTACTCCTTCCCTCCTTTCTCTTGATATAGCTTGTGCCTGATACAAGTGTCCTCAGGGACTTGGGGAAATTGTCGCTCTTCTAGCAGCTCGCCTAGTATAGGTTTCATCACTGGATTAGTAACCGCCTCAGTCAGAATCCTATATCTCCCAGATTGTTCTTCTGATCTGTGTGTGTGCTTTGCATATCATCCAGGTATGGGTGAGTGACTCACTAGGAGAGTCACAGCATAGGCACATCTTACTGTGCTTGAAACTGTGTCGCTAACCTCTTTCCATGGGTACAATGCTGCTGCTTGTCAGAAACATCAACCTTGTTTAATGTGGTGCTCCTCGATGGTCGCTCCCTCTCGCTCCCTGCCTCACTTCCCCTACCACCTGGAAACACTCCTGCTAATTACTGCCAGACATCGCCTGCAGTTCTAGCGCCTCGACGCCGGACTAGCGCTCATTGCCTGTGTGGTATCGTTATTTAGGGCATATTACATTTTATTTTATTTTATTATAATAGCGCTGCATTGCCTGCCCTGTGTAATTTCGTTTTACTGTACAGCATATTTTACTTACATAGCGCTGCATTCACTGGGTTTTAGCTGTCCCCTTCTGTGTGTCCGTGCCCCAGTTTCACTTTCCCTCCCTCCATTTGTTGTGCTTGTGGCCCGTGTCTCCTCCCAGCCTCCCAGCTGCCCCTCCCACGCACTGGCCGAGTCAGAGCGCTCCTCCCCTGGCTCTCTGTGACCAGCTGGACTCTCTCCTCGATGGTCGCTCCCTCTCGCTCCCTGCCTCACTTCCCCTACCACCTGGAAACACTCCTGCTAATTACTGCCAGACATCGCCTGCAGTTCTAGCGCCTCGACGCCGGACTAGCGCTCATTGCCTGTGTGGTATCGTTATTTAGGGCATATTACATTTTATTTTATTTTATTATAATAGCGCTGCATTGCCTGCCCTGTGTAATTTCGTTTTACTGTACAGCATATTTTACTTACATAGCGCTGCATTCACTGGGTTTTAGCTGTCCCCTTCTGTGTGTCCGTGCCCCAGTTTCACTTTCCCTCCCTCCATTTGTTGTGCTTGTGGCCCGTGTCTCCTCCCAGCCTCCCAGCTGCCCCTCCCACGCTCCGCCCCCTCCACTTTCCATTTAAGTCAGATGGTACTACGCGCAGCGTCCACGCGCTACGGCCGCGTCAGCGCCTGGACCGCGCCCAGCGCCAGACCCCCTGCCCCTCGCGCTGCCCAGCCCCCCCGCGTTACCTACGATGCCGCCACCCTCCTAGCCCTGAACCCCGGTCGCGCCCCCAACTGCGTCCAAGCTGCTCCTGGACGCACCCATGGACCGTTCTCCTGCTTCTCCTGCAAATTTAGCGGCACCAACAACATCTCCGCTACGACCACACCACAGATTCCCGACCCCAACCACCTAGATTGCATCCTTCTCAACACCCGCTCGGTCCACAGACACGCCATTGACCTTTGGAACCTACTAGATACCATCTCTCCTGACGTCGCCTTCCTAACGGAAACATGGATGAACGCTTCCTCCGCCCCGGACATCGCCATCGCTATCCCTGATGACTATAAGATCACACGCAAGGACCGCACCGACCATACAGGAGGTGGAATCGCTATCGTCCATAAGAAAACAATCCGCATCTCAACCAGCTCTGATGCCAACCTCGCCAACTCCGAACACCTTCACTTCCAGATCCACATCGACCCCAAGACCACACTCAGAGGCACCCTCCTCTATAGACCACCAGGACCCCGCGCAAAATTCAGTGAAGACATCACGGACTTCATCACCCCACACGCGCTCCCCTCCAAAGACTACATCCTTCTGGGAGACCTCAACTTCCACCTTGAAAAGATCATCGACCGCAACACCGCCACCCTCTTAGACAACCTCGCCAACCTCGGACTTAAACAACTGGTCACTTCCCCCACACACATCGCAGGTCACACTCTCGACCCCATCTTCACCTCCAGCAACCATGTCTCCTTCAGCCACACTACAGATCTCCTCTGGACTGACCACAGCTGCGTTCACTTCACCTACAACAAGCCGAAACCCATCATCCACCTCCAACCAACTCTACAAAGAAACTGGAACAAAATCACCACAGAGCAGATCTCCACATCACTCCTTCAAACCTCCCCAGCCCTCTCTTCTAACGCCAACGAAGCCGCCTCCAACCTCACCCTTTGGTTATCCAACACCGCCGACACCTTAGCACCACTGAAAAAACGTCAACACAAACATGGCAACAAGAAGGCCTCATGGTTCAACGATGATCTCAAGAAATCCAAGAAACTGTGCCGCTCCCTTGAAAAGGCCTGGAAAAAAGACCCATCCACCAGCAACAAGGACGCCTTCAAAAGCGCCATCCGTACTCACCACCAACTGATCCGAAAAGCCAAGAAAACAGCATTCAAAGATCGACTTGACGACAACGCCCACAACAGCAAGGAACTTTTCAACATCGTCAAGGAATTTTCCAACCCCTCGGCCAACTCCAACGACATCACCCCCTCTCAAACCCTCTGCGATTCCCTAGCCTCTTTTTTCCACAACAAGATTGCTGACATCCACAACAGCTTTGACAACCAACCCGGAGACCAACCCACCCTACCATCAACTGACCATCTTCCCCCCGTTAACACCCTTAACGCCTGGAACCCAATCTCCACTGAGGACACCATCCGCCTGATGAATTCCATCCACTCTGGATCCCCCACAGACCCATGCCCCCACCACATCTTCAACAAAGCTGACTCCGTCATAGCTCCGCACCTCCGAGACGTCATCAACTGCTCCCTCAACTCCGCTACCTTCCCAGAAGATTGGAAACACGCTGAACTCACCGCCCTTCTGAAAAAACCAACAGCAGACCCCACCGAACTCAAAAACTACCGCCCCATCTCGCTTCTTCCATTCCCGGCCAAAGTCATCGAAAAAGCGGTCAACAACCAGCTCGCCGCCTTCCTCGAAGCCAACAAATCACTCGACCCCTCACAATCCGGCTTCCGAGCCAAACACAGCACTGAGACCGCCCTCATCGCAGCAACAGACGACATTCGAACTCTACTGGACAATGGAGACACAGTCGCCCTCATCCTCCTCGACCTCTCTGCAGCCTTCGACACAGTCTGCCACAGCACCCTTTTACAACGCCTCAGAAACATCGGAATCCAAGGAAAGGCACTGGAATGGATCACCTCGTTCCTCACCGGAAGAACCCAGAGAGTCCGCCTCCCACCATTCAAGTCCGAGGCCTCTGAAATCATCTGCGGCGTACCACAAGGATCCTCACTCAGTCCCACCCTCTTCAACGTATACATGAGCCCCCTCGCGGCCATCGCCCGACAACACAACCTCAACATCATCTCTTACGCGGATGACACTCAACTGATCCTATCTCTCACCAAGGACCCCAGCACCGCTAAAACTAACCTACACGAAGGAATGAAAGAAGTCGCCGAATGGATGAAACAAAGCCGTCTGAAACTGAACTCAGACAAAACCGAAGTCCTCATCTTAGGTAAATCCCCCTCTGCATGGGACGACTCCTGGTGGCCGGAAGCCCTCGGAAATGCACCCATCCCGACAGACCACGCACGGAACCTTGGCGTCATCCTGGATTCTTCACTCTCAATGAACAGACAAGTCAGCGCTGTATCCTCTTCCTGCTTTAACATTCTTCGCATGCTCAGAAAAACATTTCGCTGGATCCCCTCCGAAACAAGGAAAACAGTCACCCACGCTCTAGTCACGAGCCGACTGGACTACGGAAACACCCTCTACGCAGGTACCACCGCTAAACTCCAGAAGAAACTACAACGAATCCAAAACGCCTCAGCCAGGCTCATATTAGACATCCCACGCAACGAACACATCTCTGGTCACCTTAAAGACCTCCACTGGCTACCCGTCAATAAGAGGATCACTTTCCGACTGCTTACCCACGCACACAAATCACTCTACGACATCGGACCAGATTGCCTCAACTCTCGACTGTCCTTCTACACCCCCTCCCGCCAACTTCGCTCTTCCAGCCAAGCCTTCGCCACTGTACCTCGCATCAACAAGACCACCATGGGAGGCAGATCCTTCTCATACCTGGCTGCCAAAACATGGAACTCACTCCCCGCTTACCTTCGCCTCACCCAGAATCGCCTAGCGTTCAGAAAGCAGCTTAAAACGTGGATATTTGACAAATAATCCAACTCCCCTTCCTAAGCGCCTTGAAACCCTCTGGGTATGTAGTGCGCTATACAAATGTTTTGACTTGACTTGACTTGACTTTCTATCATGATGTGCAGGGTTCACAGTTTCATATTTAAATATATTTCTGGGCAGATGATGTTTTTGTGTGATTGACAATGATGCCTTGTGTGAGTGATTCATCTTTCTGTTTTTTTAGGCGTCAGTTATGCAGGGTCCTCGTTTCTCCTTTGCAAAAGCGATGCTATGAAGAGGGTAAGGTGTCAAGCTTCTTTTATAGTAGTATGGTCACATAGGCAATTCTCGTGTTAGGTTTGTCAGTCTCCTTCCATGGTCTGTGATAGGTAGCTGGTCTGACTATACTATCTCCTAATTTCATGGTAGGTATCTGCCATGATGATCTTCACCTTAAGGAAAATAAAGCCAAGGTCTGCCTTTATTGGAGCTGTTTTTGCAGATTAGCATATGCCCGCTGTTATTTTCCAAACACGTTATGGAACCCAACAGCGGGATGATACATCTACGCTGAGATCCTAGATCTCAACTCCATAACAGATGAAGTCACCCATTTTTAACTGGGCGATTTGACTAATGGTTTAATAGATTGGATCACCTTGTTCCTTTGCAAAGCAAAGCATGTTTTGGAAGTGATAAATATTAATTACGGTGCTTAATTATTACACTGTTACGTTCAGGAAATAAAGAATTTATCTTCATGTTGCTAAACATTCTGAACTGCAACCGGTTTTCAAATGACTTGCTCTAACCTGCCCAAAATATTTATTTTCAAGACATTACAAGCTTGGTGTGGTTATTTTAATAATGTGCATGTCATTTATTCTACAAACCTGGAAGTGGAGGAATTTTTACTTCATTCCTCTATATGATCGTAGAACCTAGAACTACTAATTTATTAGTGATATCCTTAAAACGTACAGAAGAGGAACTGTATCCCTAATAAGGGAATTGAATGTTTTCTTGTATGCCGAATGGATGGCCTCCATAAAACAAAAGATACCACTTGGAAAATGTGGCAAAATTAGAATGTGTGGTGCAGTCATGAACAACAGAGGCAATTATGCTTAGCGCAATTCTAGGGGCATCAGTCCTTGATGTTAGAAGAAACTCTTTATATGCATTGTCATCTACTATAGACTCAGAGTTGGCATCAAATATAGTGTAAGGCACTATGAATCACAAACAAGATCATCTTCTCACACATGCAAAACACACACACATTACTACCAACACCACTATGCAATTCAATACTGAGTAAGGCCTCTAAAGTCATTTAAGGTTGGCACTCAGTAAGAGATGCATGTACAGTATATACTAGAATACAGGTCTCCGTGTCATATCTTCCTACTATTGACAAGACTACCACACCAATCCATCTGGAACCCTCGCTGGTAATCTCAAGTGTTTTTTCAGCAATGTCAGGCTAAATATACGGGCAAAAGGACATTGTGCACCTGTTGCGGTGGTTCGGAGAGGGGTGGGCCCCAGGCATTGGCAGTGCAATAAATCTGGTAATAGAAGCTATGGCACTAAAGACTCACCTTAGCTAAGCTTGTTGTATTGGGCATGATATTGCCTTTAGCATAGTAGTCCCCAGGCATTAGGAGATGTGCCGAGTCCTATCAATTTATCTCTGTACGTCATATTTTGGTAAGGTATCTGTTGTATTTAGCCTGTCTCTTTTCTACCTGTGGGATTCCGTTGTCATTCACATGATGTCACCAGTAGAACGTTTGGTGACATTATGGAGTGTTTGGGGCTTAGCCTGAAGACAACTGGCAGTTGGAACTAGGCAGGCTGAGTGGCAAGCTGGTCACTCCTGGTGGGTCTTCGCTATATCTTTCATATTAACATCTTGAAGACTTGACTTTCTTGAATAAAGCAACCTAAATAATACCCGGCTCCAGGCCTATATTTACAACAGTATCATAAGTAAAACTTTTGGAGGTCTGCTATCATCCCTTGGAGATATAACTTAGCATGATACACACATATGAATGGAATTTTGTAAAATTAACTTCATCCTTTCTCGAGGGTTAGTTACCCCTTTACATGCATTCAATGCAGTAGCCTACTGCCAGGATGCCAGATAACTCATTGACTAGGGAGTGAAGCGTAGTCTTGCAGATCATACACATGGTCATATTTAGCCAGCTCTACAACCTGAACACACTCTGATTTGAAAGTAAAGGTACAATAAGGGTAATTTGAAGGGGATGGCTATAGGATTAGAACCAACATCAATGCCATCCATATTATAAAGAAGAGGGTAGTTGGCTATCAGCAAAACAGGCTAAATGGGTCCTGCTAGAAATGGGGTCTTCTGGTTGACTG
This sequence comes from Lissotriton vulgaris, assembly GCF_964263255.1. NCBI lineage: Eukaryota > Metazoa > Chordata > Amphibia > Caudata > Salamandridae > Lissotriton > Lissotriton vulgaris. Next base: position 511,782,299 of record NC_141699.1, read on the forward strand.
GAGAGCGAACCCTGGTCAAGCAGCAACCATATTACTAGTCAGGATAAGGCGCAAGCAAACCCCAAACGAACCTTTGGTCAACCCTCTAGTAGCTTGGCACAAGGTACTCAGGTTTAACTTAGACACAATGTGCAAAGTATTTGTGCAGCACCTCAAACAGTAAAACAGTGAAAACACCACACAAAAAGATCCCACATCAGGTTAGGAAAATAAAGCTCAAATTAATAAATAAAACAAGACCAAAATGACAATAATCCAATCAGTAGAATCAGAGTAATTCATTTGTAAGTAATAGACTGCACTAGAGCACATAAAAACATAAAATTCCAACAGCAGATATCTGGTCATGTTGGATCGGATCAAAGTCAAAACTTTAGGACTCCTGTGATGGAGCGTAGGTCAGACACCAGATTAAGTTTCTGATTTCAAGTTTAATTTTATTAGGTGTGCAGTTCTTAAAAAAACATTTCACTAAGTGCATACATAAAACCATTCATTATAAACTTACAAGGAGGCACTTTGGTTAATAACAATGAATAAAACATGGTGCAAAATGTTGCAACTTTAAAATGCCTAGTGCAACAGGTTTGTCCATAGGATAAATACAGCTTCATTCCAGGTCTGCCTGTTTACGTTAACGTGACGGTGCAACACAAAATACATGTGAAAAGCTTGTTCAGGGGGCTTGAGTAGCCGCAAGGGTTATAGAGTCAAGTAAACGGTTAATTTTCCGGTCCAGTCTAATCAGGTACTTTGTGAGCCTGCAGTTTGCTGTATGTCTGTCAAGTTAAACGAGCTAATACTGCGGGCCTGCAGCAATGTATCCCTCTCTGGTTCCATGCTGGTCTTTCCATAGTTCTTCGATCTTTTATGTTTGCTTCACATGTATAGATCTGGTGGACCAAGGTCTCAGGAACATTTCCACAAAATAGTTAGAGCTCCATTGTGCTGGATCGCTTCCATGGTGGAAAATCTGGAAATGATGGTGACAGCCCAAACGATACCTCAGGAACAATGTTTTAGTCAGGGCTTTAATGGCATTGCCCAAGTATGTTTTGTTGAGGTGTTTGCTTGGTATAGGACACCATTGTGAGACAATCCTGCCAACTTAGTGCAAATGCCTCTTTATCTGTCAACAGCCAACAAGTTTTAACGTTCTCGTTGACCATGAGCTTAACTTCGGAATAGCTGGAAAGGATCTCCCATTGTTCTGTTAATCCTAGTGTTGCCAAGGAGCTGGTAAGGTAATCTCTGGCCATGGAGTGACCTCTACTGCTGATTTCTACCCAGAGATGATGGTTCAGGGTCCACTGCTGGCTTCCTTTAGCTTATAGCAGAGTTTGATGAAGGCTCCCTGCCTTGCTATAGATTGCTTGTCTAGGCTGAATTCGAGATGCAGCTTGGCTGGAGACAAGTATACTAGCAGGGAAAAAACGGACTTAAAGAGTTTGGTGATGGCATTGTCAAGGTGACCGGTGTCTGTGTTCCTAAGGCTTTCCTTCGATTGTCAATAGTTGGAACAAATTTGGCCTGAATTATTTTTAGAAGAAGTAGGAATATGGAGGATGCTGTGGCTACCTTGATGCACCTGAAATCTGCAGTAAGAGCAATTGATATCCGGCGCATGAGTTCCAGATGTTGATTGAAGGAGCCCTGTCTGTCTAGAAGCATACCCAGGTACTTGTATTCTTGTACCTCCTCTGCTTTATCCTTGCCCATGTGCCACTGTTGAGAGCTCCAAGGTGATTCTCCCTGAATCATATTTTTAGACTTCTTTAAATTGATCTCCACTGCGTTTGCATTGGAGTCTAATGCTGTAGCCTTCAGAAGCCTGTGGAGGCCTATTTTGGTCCAGCTAAGTAACACTAAATCATCGGCATATATATTACACACAGAAGCATGGTATTGCCTAGCTTCGGTGCATGTGAATTAACCTGCACTAGGCTGATGGGCAGGTCAACTACGAAGAGGTTAAAAAGAGTAAGGGTTAACATACACCTTTGCAGTAGCCCTTGATGGGTTGACATCTTTCTCTGTAAGCGGGTGCCATCTCCTAGCTTAATTTGGACCCAAGTGTCAGTATGGAGGAGAATTAAGGCTCTCAGCAGTGGGTTGGGTATATTCTAATGGGCCAACTTGTTTCACAGCTTTTCTTTCGATCAAAAGCAGCCATGTAATTTATAAAAGAGCGGTAGAGGTGCTGCTTAGTTTCCATGCTTTGGTCAAACAGTAAGGATATGGCCAATAGATTTGTTGTTGTGCAACTTCTTTAGCGAGCCTAGTTTGATTTAACACGATCATGCTCTTTTCAGTTGCCCATGACACTAGTTCTTTGAGGAGAAAGCCAGCAAAGTATTTAGATTCCACGCCCAAGAGTTCTATAAGCCTTTAGTTTGCAGGGACAGAATCAATCCCTCCTTTGTAGATTGGGGTGAAGATAGAGCCTTTCTATGAGGTGGGGTGGTGATTGAAGTAATTAGGCTCTCGTATACTGACTCGAGGTGCCTTGCCCAAAATATTTGCCTTCCTTGAAGATAGCTGTTAGAATCACATTTGGGCCAGGTGCTCCTTCTCTTTGGAATTTTAGTATATGCTGCTCGATTGAGGCTGCCCGGATGGACAGAGGGCTTGAAGCCAAGAGTTCAGTTGAAGTGATAGTAAGGTCGGGAGATGGTGTCACATGATGTTCTGTGAACTTCTCCAGGCATGGTGCAGAGCCTGAATGGCTGAAGTGTTTTGAAAGGTACCAGTTTTCTTCTGAAATGTTGACTGTGTCTCCTGATTGGAACATGTCACTTAGGTTGTTCACCATCTTCCAAAATTTATTGTGCCTATTGGTGTTGAGAGTGTACAAAAGTTTGGCAGATAAGTTGTCAATTGCATCTCTTTTTAGATTCCACAAGTGCTTTCTATACGCAAGCTTGGACTTGCTCCTCCCTACCATGCTGCCAGTGATTATCCATCCAGTTACTGCTAAGCTTCCATTGTGTGTGGCTATCTAGGAGGAATACACAAAGCCCAACTGCTATCTACAACCAGTCATGTGACCAGAGCCAGGCTGCAGACACCACATGGCTATGGCAAGAAAATGCCAACTTTCTAAAAGTTCAAAATACTACACGAACACCTGGCTCCGTACTAGCCTACACTCCACCTATTTATTGAGTATTGACTGAAAAAGAAGCACATATTTCTCAAATTGACACAGAAACCATCACATATAAATAACACAATTCACAGTCAAAAACCAAATTGAACATATGTCAAAATAAGAATTATTTGCAACAAGTTACAACAAACGACATTTCCAGAATTGCAATTTAAAATCCAACTTCACCATGTTAGGATTGTAAATTGTGATTCCAAAGACGCTAAACATGTAAATGTAAAATGTAAATGTAGCATTTATAAAGCGCATTATACCAAGGCATCAAAGCGCTAATATGAACTGCTTATGTCTTCCGATTTGGAGATTACACTTATAAAATGTAATAAGGCCATTCCTATGGAAGAGATAGGTCCTGCAGTAGTGAAAACAAAAAGTTAAGAATTTTTCCCTCATATGGATTAAGAAGGAAGATTGGGCCTGGCAAAAGGTTTACTTCGCCAGATCGGAATTCCAGTTTAAACTGCACACACAAGCTCAGCAATGGTAGGCCCAAGACATGTTTAAAGGGCTACTTAAGTGGGTGACATAATCAGTGCTGCAGGCCCACTAATATCATTTAATTTACAAGCACTGGGTACATTTAATGCACTTTACCAGGGACTTATAAGTAAATTAAATATGCCATTTGGGTACAAGCCAATGTTACCATGTTTTAAGGAGAGAGCACCAGCACTTTAGCATTTGTTAAGCACACAGAGTCCTAAGGCTAACAAAAACAAAGTCAGTAAAAACAGGAGGCCTGAAGGCAAAGTCACTGCAGATCTTCCTAATGTATTAACCTTTTAAGATTGGCAGGCTGGAGTAAGCTGTTCCCACCACTAACAGCGTTTAGGCTTGCTAGGGGAAAGCCTCAAGTGATAACTGGTAACACTGTTGGGAGACTTTTAGAGGACTCACTCAGTTCTAGCATAAATCATTTGCTGAGGGAGTAAATGGGAAGTAGGTTACAGTCTGAATACATGGGAAGTGAGATGGATAGCACCAAAAGGTCCCAAAAGGGAGCCTTGCTGAGGGTCAGGATGCTGTCTGAAAGCCCAAGTATGCAAGCCTATAAGGAAGATGTCAGAACAGGCTGGTGTTGGGATGGGAGGGGGTGGTTAGACTGACTTCATGCAGCCCACTGGCTCCCATAGAGTGGAACTTTCTCACAGTGTGACCAATAGATTCTTCCAGCAGCTGAGTGAGTGTTACACAAGTTGGTGAGTGAGGATCGGTCCTTGTGTGTTACACTTGTTCCTAGTCAATGAATAAAAATGACTTTCTGGTCAATATTAGGCTTATTATATTTCACATTTTTAAGCACCCTTTTTGACTATTTGGATATGGTATCATACACTACTAGCCAGTCTTGGCCAAAACCGAATGAGGGCTCCGATTCCCAGATGAGGAGTATGGCTGAGAAACATCATGAACCAGGAAGGGCCAAGAGAAATAAAAAAGGAGGTGGAGAATAGGTTTTATCCCAGATGGCTCAGAAAGTCAAACAGTAGGAAAGACCCACAAATTTATCGACCTGCATCATCTGTAAGTGGTACAGTGTTTGAGGACCTGAACAAGACTGAGGCCTCCTCCATTTCAATGGTAGCCAAACCTTTGAAACCAAATATATTGGTGGTGGCTCTTGAGGGAAAAAATGATAAGTATAGGGAAAAAGATTATAGAGTTGAACTGCAGAGGCCTCTCACAGAACCACAATCTATGCCGTTAATACAAATGACTTTTTCTGTTGTCTCTGGACTAATGTAATGGATGGTATCTTGTTCTATGAATGCTTCTGTTCCACAAATTTGCGAAGAGAAAAATTCGAAATGAACTCCATCTACTACATTTCAGTCTGTAATTTTGCTAAAAAAGTATTGTCTTCCAGACATTGCAAAGGGCAACAAGGCCTTCTGGATGATCTTTATCCTAAAAACGTTTAAAAATCTGAAAGTCTGTAAAGCGCTCTGACACCCATTGGGTCTAGGGTACGCTATATAAAACAACAATTAACTGAGTAGATCCGCTGAAGAACACTATGAGAAGGTACCACTTAAGAATTCAGGGCCAGCCAGAGTGGTAGGAGGATGAAGAACTGAGCTTATTACTTGCCCAGAGGAAGCTGGTGTTGCTAAATCTCCATGTGAAAGACAAAGTTACAGTGTCACAACACAATGTGGCATGGCTTGCTCTACCAACATGAGAGACAAAATGGGATTTCAGATTATAAGTACAGATAAGGCATCAAAACAAATATTGTCAGACATGGCACTTCAAAATATGAGGATGCAGTCATGGTCCAAAAGTGCTTTCTGGAAAGAGGCATATGGGCTAGCTTACTCCATGCTGCCACACTGAGAATAACTTAGAAAAGGCGAGAATATATGTTTTGGGACACTTTTGGTAACAATATCAGAGCTATGGCTTTATTATGATTACCCCCGTAATCCTCCATTTACCTCTGTCTCAGGAACTACAGACAACTGGGCATCAATAAGTTTGGGGTGGAGTTACTGGGGGAAAAAAGGGTGAGCCTAAATGTCTCCTTAGGCCTGTGGCGCATCTCTCTTGAGAAGCTAGATGGGGCCCATGCTTAGCTCATTTTTGTCCTGCCCTCATACTTGTGCACCACCACAGCTGCTGAAAGTACAAGGAGGAGACACAGAAAAACACAGACACTGCCTGGTCCTGGCTGGCAATGGCAATAGCCTTGAAGTTATTCAAATGGTTATAGACTACACACATGCAAGCTACTACCCCCTTCTGGGCATCAGAATCTGAACCGGAGAAACTATAAAGAACACTGAATAAAATGAATTTGAACAAATGTTAGAACATTCATATTAGAGGAGTTATACATTCCTCCACAGTGTAGTGTACTACAAAATTAATTACAATGTGCAGTATTTTACAAGCTGGCACGTCGTTATGCTTGGAACTAGCTCATATATTGTTATAGCATGTGGATCTGAATGTAGTCTTACTAAGAAAAACTATCTACAATCACATTCTGAAAAATTAACTTTTATCTAGGAGAAATGCATTTTATAGTCCAATCATTAAAACGATCATTCCCAAAATACTTGCCGAGTGGCTATGGAAGCAAATACAAAATAAAATAACTTCTTACCGCTGCAGTGGCAGGAGTGTGTAAGTGGATGATACACTTCACATTGGGCCTGGCTGCGTATATAGCTGAGTGCAGGCTGAATCCAGAAGCATCTGCTTCGAAATTGGTACTTCCCTTTTCCACCACTTCTCCCAAAATGTTTACCTTTACCTGTGATGAAATAAAATGCACATAAATATAATCATCAATAATTATGTCAGATGAGTCAGTTGAGATCACTAAAGCCTTCTAATGAAAATGCCTGATTTCTGGAGGACACCTCTCACATTCTGTGGGAGAATCTTTCACACGAATTTCACCCACTAAACTATTCCTGTAGTGAAAGAAATTAATTCAGGGGATTATCCTCCAGGTGTAGCATTTTCTGTCATAAATGCATGAGTATACTCAGACATGAGTCCCTTTCTCACTGCTCCATCAGGATTCAAGCAAGCCGGGCCGAAGACGGCTGAAATGCCAGAAACCGGTCCCCGGTAGCTTGTCTCCTTTCTGGTGAAGAATTGGCTTGGTAGTTTGGTCTGCCCTGTTCCCATGATGCACTGGGCCAGGGACAGACTGATTTGCATATAGCCAGGTTCTGAGCTGGGATGGGGCAGTGAGATAAATAACGGTGATGGATCAAGCCCTGATCATTGGACTGGGTAAGAGTGGTCTGCTTAATTCAGACACTCTGTTCATCACCACCCCCCTTTCTGGATCGTTTTTGGCCACTATAGGTGTGGCAGGGTATACTCAGACATGAGTCCCTTTCTCACTGCTCCATCAGGATTCAAGCAAGCCGGGCCGAAGACGGCTGAAATGCCAGAAACCGGTCCCCGGTAGCTTGTCTCCTTTCTGGTGAAGAATTGGCTTGGTAGTTTGGTCTGCCCTGTTCCCATGATGCACTGGGCCAGGGACAGACTGATTTGCATATAGCCAGGTTCTGAGCTGGGATGGGGCAGTGAGATAAATAACGGTGATGGATCAAGCCCTGATCATTGGACTGGGTAAGAGTGGTCTGCTTAATTCAGACACTCTGTTCATCACCACCCCCCTTTCTGGATCGTTTTTGGCCACTATAGGTGTGGCAGGGTATACTCAGACATGAGTCCCTTTCTCACTGCTCCATCAGGATTCAAGCAAGCCGGGCCGAAGACGGCTGAAATGCCAGAAACCGGTCCCCGGTAGCTTGTCTCCTTTCTGGTGAAGAATTGGCTTGGTAGTTTGGTCTGCCCTGTTCCCATGATGCACTGGGCCAGGGACAGACTGATTTGCATATAGCCAGGTTCTGAGCTGGGATGGGGCAGTGAGATAAATAACGGTGATGGATCAAGCCCTGATCATTGGACTGGGTAAGAGTGGTCTGCTTAATTCAGACACTCTGTTCATCACCACCCCCCTTTCTGGATCGTTTTTGGCCACTATAGGTGTGGCAGGGTATACTCAGACATGAGTCCCTTTCTCACTGCTCCATCAGGATTCAAGCAAGCCGGGCCGAAGACGGCTGAAATGCCAGAAACCGGTCCCCGGTAGCTTGTCTCCTTTCTGGTGAAGAATTGGCTTGGTAGTTTGGTCTGCCCTGTTCCCATGATGCACTGGGCCAGGGACAGACTGATTTGCATATAGCCAGGTTCTGAGCTGGGATGGGGCAGTGAGATAAATAACGGTGATGGATCAAGCCCTGATCATTGGACTGGGTAAGAGTGGTCTGCTTAATTCAGACACTCTGTTCATCACCACCCCCCTTTCTGGATCGTTTTTGGCCACTATAGGTGTGGCAGGGTATACTCAGACATGAGTCCCTTTCTCACTGCTCCATCAGGATTCAAGCAAGCCGGGCCGAAGACGGCTGAAATGCCAGAAACCGGTCCCCGGTAGCTTGTCTCCTTTCTGGTGAAGAATTGGCTTGGTAGTTTGGTCTGCCCTGTTCCCATGATGCACTGGGCCAGGGACAGACTGATTTGCATATAGCCAGGTTCTGAGCTGGGATGGGGCAGTGAGATAAATAACGGTGATGGATCAAGCCCTGATCATTGGACTGGGTAAGAGTGGTCTGCTTAATTCAGACACTCTGTTCATCACCACCCCCCTTTCTGGATCGTTTTTGGCCACTATAGGTGTGGCAGGGTATACTCAGACATGAGTCCCTTTCTCACTGCTCCATCAGGATTCAAGCAAGCCGGGCCGAAGACGGCTGAAATGCCAGAAACCGGTCCCCGGTAGCTTGTCTCCTTTCTGGTGAAGAATTGGCTTGGTAGTTTGGTCTGCCCTGTTCCCATGATGCACTGGGCCAGGGACAGACTGATTTGCATATAGCCAGGTTCTGAGCTGGGATGGGGCAGTGAGATAAATAACGGTGATGGATCAAGCCCTGATCATTGGACTGGGTAAGAGTGGTCTGCTTAATTCAGACACTCTGTTCATCACCACCCCCCTTTCTGGATCGTTTTTGGCCACTATAGGTGTGGCAGGGTATACTCAGACATGAGTCCCTTTCTCACTGCTCCATCAGGATTCAAGCAAGCCGGGCCGAAGACGGCTGAAATGCCAGAAACCGGTCCCCGGTAGCTTGTCTCCTTTCTGGTGAAGAATTGGCTTGGTAGTTTGGTCTGCCCTGTTCCCATGATGCACTGGGCCAGGGACAGACTGATTTGCATATAGCCAGGTTCTGAGCTGGGATGGGGCAGTGAGATAAATAACGGTGATGGATCAAGCCCTGATCATTGGACTGGGTAAGAGTGGTCTGCTTAATTCAGACACTCTGTTCATCACCACCCCCCTTTCTGGATCGTTTTTGGCCACTATAGGTGTGGCAGGGTATACTCAGACATGAGTCCCTTTCTCACTGCTCCATCAGGATTCAAGCAAGCCGGGCCGAAGACGGCTGAAATGCCAGAAACCGGTCCCCGGTAGCTTGTCTCCTTTCTGGTGAAGAATTGGCTTGGTAGTTTGGTCTGCCCTGTTCCCATGATGCACTGGGCCAGGGACAGACTGATTTGCATATAGCCAGGTTCTGAGCTGGGATGGGGCAGTGAGATAAATAACGGTGATGGATCAAGCCCTGATCATTGGACTGGGTAAGAGTGGTCTGCTTAATTCAGACACTCTGTTCATCACCACCCCCCTTTCTGGATCGTTTTTGGCCACTATAGGTGTGGCAGGGTATACTCAGACATGAGTCCCTTTCTCACTGCTCCATCAGGATTCAAGCAAGCCGGGCCGAAGACGGCTGAAATGCCAGAAACCGGTCCCCGGTAGCTTGTCTCCTTTCTGGTGAAGAATTGGCTTGGTAGTTTGGTCTGCCCTGTTCCCATGATGCACTGGGCCAGGGACAGACTGATTTGCATATAGCCAGGTTCTGAGCTGGGATGGGGCAGTGAGATAAATAACGGTGATGGATCAAGCCCTGATCATTGGACTGGGTAAGAGTGGTCTGCTTAATTCAGACACTCTGTTCATCACCACCCCCCTTTCTGGATCGTTTTTGGCCACTATAGGTGTGGCAGGGTATACTCAGACATGAGTCCCTTTCTCACTGCTCCATCAGGATTCAAGCAAGCCGGGCCGAAGACGGCTGAAATGCCAGAAACCGGTCCCCGGTAGCTTGTCTCCTTTCTGGTGAAGAATTGGCTTGGTAGTTTGGTCTGCCCTGTTCCCATGATGCACTGGGCCAGGGACAGACTGATTTGCATATAGCCAGGTTCTGAGCTGGGATGGGGCAGTGAGATAAATAACGGTGATGGATCAAGCCCTGATCATTGGACTGGGTAAGAGTGGTCTGCTTAATTCAGACACTCTGTTCATCACCACCCCCCTTTCTGGATCATAAATGCATGAGTAGCTCATGTATATATATGTGTGTGTGTATATATATATATATATATATATATAATCCACTCAGAACACAGAGCACTATGGGTGTATATTTCTAACTTTGAAATGTAGACTTTGTGCCGCTAACTTTAACAAAGTAGCACGTTCAGTGAGACAACAATTTTGAGAACAAATATTCACAATAGCTCCTATGCAATCATGAACCACAGAGAAAAAACTACCCACCAAATTATTAATGCACGTATTAATAGCTGGAGAAAACAAAAAAATAACAAGTCAAATCTATGCACAACATATCTACAGTTTGTACATTTTTAAAGCGTACAAATTTGCGTTCTACAGTTCATCGTCTGATGGACTTTAAAACCTTGCAAACACAACAAGATGATGGGCGGAGTGCTGATACTTTTCAACCCCTCACCCTCAGTCACAGATCTGGGTTTAATCCATCGTTTTTTTGCACACTATGCCTCCCGAGATTAGACCCAGCCTTATGCAAATCAGCCTTGACCCTTCTCCACATGGGAACATTCCAGCTCGAACTTCCAGGCCAGGTCCTCCCTGGGGCCAGAAACAAGCATCCTGGGACCACTTACGGGGTATCACTCCTAATTATCCAAGCTCACTTGAATCCAGTAACACAGCGAGCAAGAGACCCACGTCTGGGCATACCCATGGCCACTTAGGGCAAACATAGCAAACACAACAGATGATGGACGGAGTGCTGAAACTTACAACCACTCACCCCCAGTCACAGATCAGCAATAAATCCATAGTTCTTTTGCTCACTATGCCTACCCAGTTTGGACTTTAAAACATTGCCATATCAGGTAAAGCAATTACCAAACTGTAGTCTCTGCACCCACACATGATATTAACCTGGTGGAAGCAGATAATTATGTTTAGTTAACCCTGAATATGCATTATACATTATCTTGTAAATTTCGAATGGGTTAGAGCAGAGTGTCAACGTCGAATCAATCCTACGAGAAATGACAAAGATTGGGTCATGAAATACATCAAATTCCATCGAAGTCAAGTGGTAAAAGTGTAACGAAAACCATATAATCAATATCCGAGCCAAATATGTTGCATGGCCTATAGAGAGCGGTACTATCTCACAAGTACTGTGTGTATGTTGCATGGTCCTAATTCGTTCTTTAACTGCCCTCAAAGGCATTGCATATTGTTGGATGAAAATTCTGAACATGCCATGAGCATTAATGTGGGAGGAGCGACAATTCTTAGTTTATCCTGACAATTGCCAAGTAATGCGCTCAGGAAAAATATCGGAAATTTGTTTAAATTGAAATAGTAATAATGTAGATAACAGCCACCCTGCGCAAGTGGTAAAATAAAAGAGAAAATACAATTACCTTGTTTTAGTCATGAGATGGCAGTAAATAGATAGACCAGATGGGAATATTATTCTGTTGTCTGACTCCCTTGTGCGGTTTGATATTGGCCATCCAATATACTTGTTCTTTTTATATGTTTACTGCGTCATAAGCATCTGTTCTATCATATACTTTAACAAATGTTCACATATTTTCCATCGTGAATTAAACATTTGTTTTGAGCTGGACATAAATATTCAAATTAGTTGCTTGAACAATTATGTCTGATCCAAGGAAATTGCTTTTGATAATACAACTGAGGAATGACAAGATGTATATGTTTTTAATATTTATAATTATGAATTTTTACGTTTTATTTACATTTTACCGTCTCCTTTTACATATTCTGGTGTAGGTAAATATCAAATTGTCACAGCAGTATCTCAATCTTTGTTTTTATCAATTATGAACTTTGAGCCAGATGTACGGCCCTACCAATTTGTGAGTCGCAAATTGCGTAATTTTGCGACTCCCAAATAGGAATGTACAACAGTGTCTCAGGGCCATATGTATCAAGGCCAAATGGGTTCGCAAACGCCGAAATTCGCAAAATTTCGGCGTTTGCGAACCCATTTTCGCAAAATGGTATGTATCAAACAATTTGAGTGCAAAATAAGGAATCGCAAAATTTGCCATTCCTTATTTTGCGATTGCATTTAAGGAATCGCAAATTTTGCGATTCCTTAAATGCAATGTATCAAGGGAAAAAAATTCAAAAATGCCCTTAAGGAATCGCAAATTACCACCAACTTCTAGTTGGTGGTAAGTTGCGAATTCTTTGAAACAAGCATTTTTTTGAAAATCCAATGGTGCCATGTGACGCTCATGCATGCCCTTGGGGCATGTATGTGCGCCATATGCACACACATGTCATTTTCAGGGGTGCAGCAGGTTGGTTTTGAGACACCCCTGCACCCTTGAAATTCTTCTCAATTTGCGATTAGCACATTGCTAATCGCAAATTTCCCATTCCTTCCTATGGGCCTCCTGGCCCATAGAAATGAATGGGAAAGTATTCCTTAATTGCGAATTCACAATTTGCGAATTCGCAATTAAGGAGTATTAGGAAATCGCTAAAAAAATTCGATTTTCTTGATACATACCTTTGCGAATCTGAAATAGCGATTTCTTAAAAATCGCTATTACAGAATCGCAAATTGATACCTTGATACATATGGCCCTTAGACACTGTTTGTGAATCCTAATGGGGGTCACAAATAGCATGCCTTGCGACCCCATTAGGAATGGCTAGCACTCCCAGGGATGGTTGCATGCTGGTATCAGCAGGCCACCATGTGTGTGACAGCTTTTTAAATCAAGCGGTTTTTTGTAAATGTAGCCCTGTTTTCCTTAAATCAAAACGGAATGCATTTAAAAAAGAAAAATGAAACGTTTCGATTTAAATTTTTAGGTCTCACCTTTGCAACAAGCATGCGTTGCAAAGGCAAAAATACCTTTTCCCGTCGCTTTGGCTTTTCAGCCAAGCATGTGCACACATTCCATTGCCTTCAATGGCAACACGTGCACGTCAGGAGATTTACTCGCGGGAGAGTGCGCCACAAACTGGCAGCAATTATTGCTCCCGCAAGTGAATCGTGCCCGCCCTCCTCCTCCTCCCCCTCCTCCTCCCCCTCCCTCCTCCCCCTCCCCCCTCCCCTCTCGCGAGCCCTTGTTTTATTTTCCTGTTGCGAAATTCTTCTTCACCTGGTCGGTATTCTCATTCACCCCGAAGTACGCCAGACACTCTTCAGTGGACTTGGTGTGCGCGTTGTCCATGTTCCCACCTGAACGCGGTGCTTTGTAAAATTAAATAAGAACTCGGCCCCCCTCTTCCGAGAGTCTTGTGAGCATCTTCCCTAGTTGGACACCCCAACACCCCGTGTCGATGCGCAAAGGCAGTGTGTCGACGTCGACTCTTGAACACGATGTGTTGGCGTTCAAAAGCTCACGGTACGCCAGCCGTGCCCGGGTCCGGGAGTGGAAGGTCTCACCACCCCCACCGTAGTCGCTGCACAAAAGCTGTCAACCTTTACAATCCCAGGGAGTAGCATTTTTCACATGTTCGGATGATGTCCGAATGGCAGGGAGTTGAAGCAGTTGAAGAGCATTTGGATGGCCTAGAGAGGTAGATGTCTATCCAGTGGAACGCGACCAGGGATTCCCGCTTAGAGAACCGCTTTGAACGTGTCTCGCACTTCCTCCAGCAGCAGTCCCTGTGTATTGGAGGTAGCGGGTCAGTTCTTTTGAATGTGGGGTGTTGTTAATCTATTCAGTGATCCAGTTCTAACACCAAGGTAATGCCTACAGATCCCCGCTACTCCTCTATGATCCTCCAGAGCAGGCATTCAAAACTTCCACCAGTAAAAGGCGTCTAGTCACAGCTGTGGCAGCCCTTATGTTACGGGAGCAGCACTTTTGGGTCAATCACAGGGCTGAAAAGTGTTTTGACGGTGCTTCCAACTGCTGATCGCTGATGTATATGGCCAACAGTTTATATGTTTGCAATTCTTTGGCTTCCTACCAAGGGCTCGTGCTAGAAAACATGTGGATACAAGGTATGAACCGTGATGCAAAAAGTCAAATGAGTCTGGCAGAGAGTGAGACTAACCTCCAATGTGTGAGACGTGATGTCTAGGGTAATGGTGAAAAGTAGTTCAAATGAGTTTCTGACACCGTGGAGGCACTACAACACTCTACACATACACACATTTGGACTTGTGGTAATCGTTTTCAGTTCTTTTTAAAAAATGCGTTTTCCCCTCTGGTATGTATGTTTTTTGTTTTTTTTTAGAAATGCGATTACATTATAAATCTTTTGAGGTTTGGGTTCTACGTGATTGTTGGCAGGTCAAGGACACCCCAGAAATGTTGATCCTAGCGAACTCGCCTGCATTCAAATAAGCTTTAGCTTGCATTTAAATTGCTTACATTTGCTTAGAGAGAGTACGAGTGTTTGGATGTTTTATCCGTGATTGCAACCAATTACTTTCATACCTGATTTATTTTTATTTGTGAGCTGAAGTAGGACCAAGAAGCTGCTAGGGTGCAGTACGAGTGAATCGCAGCCAAACAGTTGGTGACAAGCTGTTGTGAGAGGGGAATCAAATATATCCATGGAGAGTAACTGAAAAAGTTCGCAATCCATTATTGTGTTATCCACTTATTCCACATTCCCTAATACCTTGCATGTTGCTAGTTGATTCGGTTGGGCTTGGTTGGACAGCAATTTCTATGCCCAAAGCGTGATACATTAGTCCACGTTATGGGTTAATTTGATGCGATTCTAATGAAAGTGACTTTTACTTGATGTTGGTCCTCACGTTTATCAGTCTTGTCCCAATCGCTTCGACCTATTTTGGCTCCACTTGGTACAATAAACTCCTCGGACTCTTTAGGTCAGGTGATACTTTTGCTCAGCAGGGTAAGCGCCTTCTGCAGTGATCCACGTGTCATTCTCACCTTTCGAAAACTACTGGTAGCCTATTTATAGGCACTCTCACTGATTAATTCATATGGGTGTGGCTCATGGTATTTTGGGAAACAATGTGCAGAATTTTAAAGTATTAATGGTCTTTACATATTAGCAGTTTTTAGAGGTACAAAACATGAAGGTCCTGATGAGTTAATTAGGTGAGGTGTTAAAGCACTCGACTGACATATGCACTAATAGAATAGAATAGAATAGATGTAAACTTGTAGAGCGCGATTTGCTGCCCGGAGGCGTCCAAGCGCTAGATTAACCAGAACCTACCGGAGAACAGAGGAGGAGGAGACTAAGGGTTAACGGGGGGAATTAAACAGGAAGGTCTTTAAATGTTTACGAAACACAGTAAGGTTGGGATTGGCTCTGAGATGCAGTGGCGGGGTGTTCCAGGTTCTGGACGCATTGTGGGCGAACGTCCTTCCGCCTGATCTGGATCTTTTTATTCTTGGCGCCACTGCTAGAAAGGTCTGGCTGGAGCGAAGGCTTCTGTTGGGAATGTAGTGAGTAACTAGGTCACGGGTAATGCTGGGGCCTGTGTCCCAGAATGCTTGGTGGGCTATGCACATTGCCTTAAAAAGAACCCTCTGCCGAACCGGTAGCCAGTGGAGGCTAACCAGTCCGGCCCTCACTGATTGTCTACGAGGGATCTTGAGCAGTAAGCGCACTGCGCAGTTCTGCACTATCTGCAGTCTGCGCAGGGTGTACTCTGGGGCACCAAGATAGAGCACATTGTTAAAATCGAGGCGTGAGTGTATAAAACCTTGTATGGCCACCTGTTTGGCTTCCATGGGAAGGAGGGGGAAGATTTTATTTAACATCCTCATGATGCCAAAACAGGTGGCCGATAGTTTTGTGGCCTGAACGTTGAAGGACAGAGATCTGTCCAGCCACACTCCAAGGCTCTTAATATTGTTTTTGGGGGCTGGGGGGGGGGGGACCCAGACACGGAGGCCACAAGGAGGGGGGGAGGCCAAGATCTGAGGGGCCTAGGAGCATCAGCTCTGTTTTGTCCCCATTCAACTTGAGGGATGATGAAGACATCCAAGTCTTCACCTCCTCTAGGCATTCTCTAAGCCCACCTGGCGCAGGCCGGTTTGCCTCCTGCGCCAGTGAGACCACCAGCTGCGTGTCGTCCGCATAAGAGATGATCTTAACTCCGAATGGGCGGACGACATCAGCCAGTGGCCTCATATACAGGTTGAAGAGTGCGGGGCTCAGAGAGGAGCCCTGCGGAACTCCGCACTTTAGAGGTCTGCTAGAGGACACGGACTCACCCTAAAAGACTCTAAAGGGTCTGTCCTCCAGAAAGGATTTAATCCATATCCAGGCTTTGTCCTTAATCCCGGCGCAGGACAGACGGTCCAGTAGGGTGTCATGACTGACCGTGTCAAATGCCGCGCTTAGATCAAGGAGGATCACTGCCACTGATCCTCCTTGATCTAGGATTTTTCTAGCTTCCTCAGTGACCATGAGGAGAGCGGTCTCAGTCCCGTGTTTCGGTCTGAAGCCCGTCTGGGTGGGGTCTAGTTTGTGATGATTTTCCAGGAAGTTCACTAGCTGTTGATTGATATGTTTTTCCAGGACCTTGCTGACCCATGGGAGCAGGGAGATGGGACGATAGTTACCCAAGTCAGACGGGTCTAAATTGGGTTTCTTAAGTAGCGACCTGACCATGGCCTGTTTCCAGATGGTCGGCACAATGCTGGAGGTAATGGATGCATTTAGTACCTCCCTAATAATAGGCAGGGTGATCTGGGAGGCAGCCATTATTATGTCAGGTAGAGCAGGATCGTCCGGCGAGCCGGATTTGACACTGTGCGCTAGTGATTCAAGGGTAGTGAGGTCTAGTAGGGGGAAATGGGTCAGGGTATGTTGAGATAGAGAGGGGGGGGGAGCCGGGGGGATGTTGGATTGGATTGATGAGTTGATTTTTTTGGGGGGGAAGGCTGAGTAAATAGTGTTTACTTTCTGATAGAAGTAATCATTGCGTAGAAACCTTTTAGGAACTGGTGCTTTCACATATGTGTGCTAGTCACAGACAACCTAAACACTTGAAATTCTTAAGCCAAAACACCTATGATAGGTTCAGATGTTCGGAAAAGAGAGCTATTTCTCGCGTTATATCGACGGAAGACGACCACACCTTACATAACAGAGTTAGCCTTTATGTTAGGCAGGCCTGACAGACTCAGGTGGCATTAAATAGCAGAGCCATACCTCGAGTTACACAGAGATCTTGTACGCTCGGTATTTAGACAGTGAATGTATTCTGCAGGGTACAAGAATCGTAGACCTGTCAGGATAGCTGCGCCAGAGGTTACACAGATGTTACAGGTGCCAGCATCAGGTCATGCAGAGCTACAGGTGTCAGCCAGGTTGCATATTTTTTAAAGGGCTTTACAGCTGTCCTACAGGTTACACAGACTTCACAGATGTCAGTCAGCAGAACTGCTCCTTGGCTAGTACGCACCCTACAGCCTTTGGCTTTGAGACATTCCTTCTGGTTACTACCAGTTATTTTGGTGTTAGGCAACACAGCAGTGACTCACTTTAAATAGATCTCACAGGTGCCGGCGACCATAGCAGCATCTCAGGCTAGAGAGTTCTTACAGGTGTGTCTACCTGCATAGCTACTTCTTACATTCTGCATATTGCACAGACTCAGGCATTGGACTGTAGCGCTAATCTTCAAGCTATACAGATCTTCCAGGCGTCAGTCGGCACAGCTAAGACTCTGGTGTACAGATCTAATAAACTGTGACCTTTGTCTCTGTTTATATCCCACCAGGTCGTGCAGGTGTCAGTGAGCACAGCTACGACTGGGATACAGATCTAAAAAGGTCTGCCCTTTGTCTGTGTTGTTATCCTGTATGGTACCAAATCGTACAGGTGTCCGTCAGCACAGCTAAGACTGGGGTACAGATCTAACAAGCTCTGCCCTTTGTCTGTGGTTTTATCCTTTATGGTACTCAGATCGTACAGGTGTCAGTCAGCACAGCTAAAACTGGGGTACAGATCTAACAAGCTCTGCCCTTTGTCTGTGGTATTATCCTTTACGGTACCCAGATCGTACAGGTGTCAGTCAGCACAGCCAAGACTGGGGTACAGATCTAACAAGCTCTGCCCTTTGTCTGTGGTATTATCCTTTACGGTACCCAGATTGTACAGGTGTCAGTCAGCACAGCCAAGACTGGGGTACAGATCCAACAAGCTCTGCCCTTTGTCTGTGATGTTATGCTTTAAGGTACCCAGATTGTACAGGTGTCAGTCAGCACAGCTAAGACTGTGGTACAGATCTAACATGCTCTGCCCTTTGTCTGTGGTATTATCCTTTACGGTACCCAGATCGTACAGGTGTCAGTCAGCACAGCGAAGACTGGGGTACAGATCTAACAAGCTCTGCCCTTTGTCTGTGGTATTATCCTTTACGGTACCCAGATCGTAAAGGTGCCAGTCAGCACAGCCAAGACTGGGGTACAGATCTAACAAGCTCTGCCCTTTGTCTGTGATGTTATGCTTTAAGGTACCCAGATTGTACAGGTGTCAGTCAGCACAGCTAAGACTGGGGTACAGATCTAACAAGCTCTGCCCTTTGTCTGTGGTATTATCCTTTACGGTACCCAGATTGTACAGGTGTCAGTCAGCACAGCCAAGACTGGCGTACAAATCTTACAAGGCCTGCCATTTGTCTGTGGGTTTATCCTTTATGGTACCCAGATCGTACAGGTGTCAGTCAGCACAGCTAAGACTGGGGTACAGATCTAACTTGTTCTGGTGTTTGTCTTTGTTTTTCTCCCTCTAGGTCGTACAGGTGTGAGTACAACTAAGGCTCTGGTGTACAATTGCTGCATCCTTTGGGTGAAGCAGTTTGAAAGGTCTCAGTCAGCACAGATGCAGCGTGGTTATAAGACACATGCTAAGTCACTGAACAGTAAAGGTGTCAGTTAACATATTTCGCAGTTCATGCAGTTGTCTGCCTTTGTTCTAATGCATTTAATGAGCATGGGGTATGCTTGAGAATGCCACTGGCTCCCTCTGTACTCCCTTACATGGCACATACTATATATTACTTGTTTAATATAAGCGTCACTGTCTCTGGCACCAGCCTCGCCAATAGAGGGCCAGTGCTTTTAAAATGGAGTTCACCTTCCAAGGAATCCTATACCGGGCCCATCTGCTGTTTATCCAGTTAGGTGACAAACATCAGCTCCAAGATGCCCCTCGAGATACGCAGTCGTCACATCTGGTGGGGGACTCCTTATCACAGGTGGAGCACACTTTTTCTCACATTCTGTTGGCATACGTTGCTCTGCGAGGCATGCTGCATTCAGGTAGGGAATTGCAGCTCTACTCTCTGGACATATTTTTCATTGGCTTCTGTAATTGTACACTGTAAACTTTGGCTGTTCATTGGTCAATAGGCTTAGAAGTCACTCCTTAATACCGACTTGTCTCATTTTGTAACCTCCCATGGCAACAACCCGTTAAGTGTGCTGTTACTCAGTAGACTTTAATTACAGCCTCCAAGCACTATTTTTTCCAATAGCTTTGTCCTGCCTGCT
Organism: Lissotriton vulgaris; assembly: GCF_964263255.1. Lineage (NCBI taxonomy): Eukaryota > Metazoa > Chordata > Amphibia > Caudata > Salamandridae > Lissotriton > Lissotriton vulgaris. Next base: position 511,801,833 of record NC_141699.1, read on the forward strand.
GTTGCAGACAGAACAATCTCTCTCCTAACACTTTAAAAAAAATATTATAGCATGGGTGCCAAACGCATTTGCAATGCAATAGGTCTTGCATTTGTGAGAGATTAAGCTATATGCATTGTAAAAGACAATGCCTTTTATTTATCTGTTTTAAAAACAACACATAATTAAAAGGCAATGTCATTTAAAATGCCAGTAGATCAAACTATTGTAAATGCGAGACCTATTGCATTGCAAATGCTTGTTATGAGTAGGCACCGTGGGACCAATGCCTGCTCTTAAAAAATATTTTCACATCCATTCACAAGGAGAAAGGGGTCCCAAGGAGACCCCTTCCAGTTTGCAAGTGGCTTTTCCACCTACTTGAAATAGGTGGTAAAATGCAAGTGCTTTACGACCGCAATTGCGGTTACAAAACGATCATACATTGATGTGCAAGTCGCTATTAGGAAGGGAAGCCCTTGGCACGGACCTTCCTAATAGGGAGCCGCAAACACTATTTTGCGAGTCGGTTATAGGTTACAGACTCACAAAATAGGGTTTGTACATGGAACAGGCCAATTTTTAGGGTAGCAAATGGCCCGATTTCCAGTATGCGACTGCAAAAAACGGTCATACATCTGGCCCTTTGTCCAGTCTCTATGGTATTATCAGCTTCATTATATGCTATTTCACATTCTAATGTCTTTCATGTTATAAAACATGGACGTTCAAACTACAAGTTATTAACTTTACGGTTGAGAACTGGTCTCCTGCTTTGATGTACACCTCCTACTCAGTTCATCTGGGTTATCCATTGTGGGTCCTATAGCTAATCACCAGTCTGTCTCCTGTATGGTCATCAGTTTCACGTTCTCTAGTTGGCTAGGGATAGCCACGTGTACACATGACAACAGTCACACGTTCCTGTTGTAACAGTGTCTGACAGTTTATTGTTATTATTAGCCAGTGGGGCTTCACTTAGGGCATTGTGGGAAGATAACACCAGCTCATCTCAGGCCTGGATCAGCTTTAACACTGCTCCTTTACTTATGCATAATAAAGATGGTCCTAAACTCATTCTGTCATCTTTTGACTCCATCCTTTTATTCAGGGTGTGGTCGTGGTTTTCCATTTTATGGTAATAGTTAGTCTAGCAAGTATGAGCATGAGGTCTCCGAATTTGATTCCCTCTTTTATCTTCTTGCGTCCTTACATCTAGCCCAGAAGGCACCTTTTTATTTTTGGAGGTCCTCTCTTCTTCAGGTAATATCACTTTCACTATTCCCCAATATCGATTACTAGACACTTCCAAATCATGCAAGGGAACCCTGCTTGAGTACACCTTCGGATTGCAGAATTGGGGCCTGCATATATTTTCACAATTCTTGGGGGTATGAAATTTGTTGCATGTTTCAATATTAGATCCCAATCAATGTCTGGGATTTCTTTTCCTACGGCTGTCTCCCATGTCCCCCACAGTGGTATCAGTCGCTGTTCTAATCTAGCAGTCCTTTATCACAACAATTTACTGTTTTCTTCCCTGTCCTTATTGTGATGACATTGGATAAAGTTTGGTTTGCAGGGGCTCTCTATTCCCTTTTCTACAAATGTTTAGTAACTCACCAGTCATTTTCCAATATGTAAGGAATTGAGCCTCTAACAGTGCTGATTCAGCTTGCAGCTCTTAAAAGGAAGGGGGCCTTCTTTGCATAAATCTTCTGGACAAGTTATCCCAGCCAAGTAATCCGAGGGGGTACACAGTCGGCTCTCGATCTCTGCACCAGTGCAGGTCCCAGCAATGTTTGTCTACTCTAATTAACCATGGGAATGTATTCCTTGAAGCTTTCTTTTTAACTAAGAATGCCCCACTCTAGTGGAGTCAGAATGGGGTGTGAGATGATACACCTCCAGTGATGGTATATCAATCATCCATCTAGTGAGCGATTGGGGATGGGCCACTACATAGTAAAGCTCAAACTAGGATACTGCCAGTCCCCCACCTCCTTAGGGGATTGGCATATACAAAGGGCTAGCCTTAATCGATCATTTTAGTTAGAAAGATTCTACCCTAAATCGAAAGCATTAGTGTTTTCCAGAGGTATAGGGATCATATTAACACTCTAATGGCTCTACCCAGGCTGCACTCACTTCCGCCAGATTCTTCATGATATATTTGTACTACAGGGCGGATCAATTCTTGGGTCCATAGAATGTTGGTGGGACAGGTAGTGTCATGATCGTGCGGGAAGGAGCATGGGTTTGGCCAATTAATTTGCAGTCCAGAGATGTCCAATATTTTTATAGATCAAGTTAGCCCACTCTCTAAGTTTCTTAACAACAAAACTATGTAATCAGCATGCAACAATAGTATGTGTTTTGCCCCATTAAGTTGTATACTCGGTTTGGGTTCTTTCGTTGTGTACTGGCTTCTAACACTTCCAATAACACGGCAAACATCGGCTGTGACAATAAACATGCTTTTCATCTGTTCTTTGGTACCTGGCATGGGTCCAATATTAGAGGACCAATTCTTACCCTGGTGGTTGGAGCTGTGTAAAGCAGGGACCTTAACTCCCTAATGGTTTCTCCAAAACAAAATTGTACCACAAACGTTTGTCTTCAACTAATACTGTTAAAAGCTTTTTGTAGGTTTATTGATACTATGCTTTATTTTGGTTGTATCGTGGAAGCTATTTCTAATACATGAAATAATGACCAAATGTTGCACCCTTCTCATTCATGACTATGAGTACAGGGTTAGATGATTATTACCTCTTACATAACCACAACTGTAAATCATCTTTTTAGTGCTATTGGTACATCAATCAAGCTTTTGTCGATTGATTTATATTAGCCCTGATTAGAAGTCAGGCGGAGAAGATTAGTGTATGAAATTGTGCACTGCCTTATTCTGAGTGGGCTAGTGTTCCCAGATCTTGAAACAGAGAGGACCCAATTGTGACAGGTAGTAGTTCTGCTAGGAAAAAAAATTGCATGAGGTTTTGGCTGCAGTAGCAGCCAAGCTTATTTCCCTCGAACGTAGCTTTTTTTCTCGGTTTTGCTACTTGGAAATATCTTTTAGATAATACAACTGAACAGACTCAGTTCAGTTCAAAAGCTTTATTTGATCATTTAAAAAACAATCATAAAAGCACACAGAAAATTACATACATATCAGCTAAAAAAAATTGTTAAAAATTTTTTTTAAATGGGAAATTCAGTACAATCACGACAAGGGGAGGATTAATGAATCGGCATTAGCAGCTAAATATACAAGAAGGGGTACATTCACAGTTAGGTTACAAATTCCATACTTTTCCCGGCGGACACGGATTTCAGAATAGAAGTCGCAGTAAAAAAACAGCCATCCGGTACATCAAGTGCAAATAAGAACCTCATAGCAGTTTTAACAGTAGACACAGAGTATTTCTTAAAAAGGGGTTTAAGATAAGCAATACGGAGATACAAGGACAGGGGGCAGATAAGCAAAAAGTGCACAGTGCTCTGTTTGGAAGTTCCGTCACATGGGCAGGGGATTGACGTATGCTTTTTCATCAAGGGGAAAGCCACCAGATTATGGACAATGCCTAATCTCAATCTTGTAAGGACATACTGGTGAGATTGCTTGGTGACCACTTTTAGGTACTTCGAAAAGCCATAGCCTGCCAAGTTATTTCAATGGTAAAATAGATGTTTTGCAAACTGGCGGCTGGCTTCACTACGCAATTTTACTTTGACCCCCAAATAGACATGTTTGAACTCCTGTTTAGGAATATTATTGGCGCTTACTGGATCCACAAAAACGTCCAGATCAAACACGTCTATATATGAAGTTAGAACATATTTAAGCCATGGGATCTGACTAAATCTGTCCAGGCGGAGGCAATCATTAATTATTCTCCTGGTGAGGTCTGTTTCATCCTTGGCCCAGATAGATCTCCAGGCCATTAGAGGTCTCAATCCTATTAAATCAGTCAAATATTCCAACCCGACCTCTTGGTGAACCAACACATTTGAGGCCGAAGTTGGGAGGCAAAGGAGCCTCTTTAAGAAGTCAAGACTCACTTTAATAGCTCTCAGGATTTTTTACCAAACCTATCTCTTTGACGGACATATGCATTACCCCCAGGGCCGTTATGTCCTCGTCCCATTCATTGACAATGTGGAGATAACCATCTCCCGGACAGAAAAAAAGCCTAGAGGAATGCTGGGACCATAATACTGCCCCTCCGACCGGGAGTGCATAAGTATTATGGGCAGGGGTGGCGGTTCTTCTCTCCTCCCCTTGCCCGGCTGCCTGGCTGTGCGGACAGGTGGGGGTGTTTCCTGGTCTGCCTTCTGGCCTGCCGGGCTTGCTGTGAGGCAGGCCTGTTTGTGGCCGGCTCTGCCCTTTGCTGCTCGGCCCTTTGCGGCTGGTGCGTGGCCTCCCGGTTGCTTCCGGGTCGTGTGTGCGTCTTTATTTGACCTGGCCGGGTGGGAGACGTGCCGAGCTTGCTGGTTTCCTGGTGTTCCCGACTCTGATGGGACCGCCAGCTTGGATCCTTTAGGCTGGCTGTTGGGAGGGGGTTGTGTTCTTGGTGGTGTCTCGGCCCCCGCTCCAGGTGAGTACCGCTTAGGGGTCCTTTTCCCCTCCCTACACTCCCTGTTATGTAGTTTCGTGCCCCCCTTCCTGTCCCTTCTTTTGTTTGGTGGCGGGAGCGCAGCGCTGGGAGGCGGTAGGAAGAATAGTGCCATGAGTTGCACTCCAACAGGCTGTTTGAAACTCAGTGTGTGTTCCGCGCTGAGTTGCGTGCTTGGAGCTCGGTGGGCTCGGTTCTGGACTCGGCGTCCCAGCTTGGCGCACTGCATCCTCTGCCATTCTTCCTTACTGCGCCTGCTATAGTCTGATCTCATTAACAGTACTGTGTTCGTCTGTGATGCAACTTGTGCTCTTGAATGAGTTGTGCACATATTTGTACAGAACCAGTCCTTGTGTAGCAGTCCGACACATGGTTCCTGTGCAGCGTGCTTTGCTTTAACTGTTGTGGAGCGTCAGGCCTGGTTCATGCCTGGATGGGTGGTTGCCTAGCAATGCCGGGTGCTGTAGGCTTACATTGCCTTGGTTTTGGTTCCTGGGATGGTGTCTTTGCCCGGCTGGTCCTCTGCGCCTCTAGTCGTGTCCTTCGAGGTTGCCTGGCTCTGGCCCAGTAGTCTTACGGGGGTGTTCCTCCGCCTTTTGCCATGGCCTGGGTGCCGGGGGTGTTGTGCCCTGCTGGGTACTGCCTTGGGGCTGGACTCCACAGCTCTTTTTGTCTCCTCGGGCCCTGCAGCCGGTGGTTGCTGGTTGAATGTCCTCTGTTGCTGCCCTCTTGGCTGTCCTGGTTTCCTGCGACCGACTGCTGGTGGGGTTGCGCTGCTGCTGCGTGTTCCTTCTCTGCCCCCCACCGTACCACCCTGACTGCTTCTGCTCTCTTCTGGTCTCAGAAGTTTGGTGTGGGTTGGTTCCTGGATGTGTGGCTGCCTGGGCTGCCAGGTGGTGTCGGCCTTTGAGATGGGTGTCTCTTACCTGTGGCTGGCGTGGGGCCTGTAGCCCTTCCGCCCCCTCGTCATGTGCAATCTGTGTTTTGTGTGTTGGTCTTCTTGACTGTTGTTCTGCGGTGCTCCCCCATTGGCCTGTGGCCTTGCCACCCTGGGGTTCCTGCTCTCTGTGGGTTTGCTGGGGCTCATTTGTTCTGGCTTTGTTTCTCATGCTTTGCTGTGGTTTGCATGTTTCTGGTCTGGTACCCTGCTCCTGGGTCCCTCGGCTATGGCCCTCCTGTTGGTGCTCTGGTGATCCCGGGCCTGATCTTCGGGTGCGGCAGCCCTGTAGTTTTGGTCCAGGGTTCATTCCGGTGTCGGTCCCAGCCGGTCTGTGGCTCTGTGCCCTCTGGGCATGCCTTGGTGTGGTCAGTCTCCTCTTTGGGGGGGGGGGGGGGGGGGGGGGAATTCTTTTCTTGTCCCCTCCTGTTACACTGGCTTCTGTGTGCTCCTGTTCTTGGGAGCCCTGTGTGGCCTGGGGGTGCCGGGGTTTGTGCCCGGGTCCCCCTGTGTGTGCGGTGCTCTTTTCTTCCACCCTGGCTTTGGCCTGGGTTGTTGGTCCTCTGCCTTTGGGCTGTTACGTGCAGTCTGGCTGGCTGCCGCCGTGTCCGGATGCTTGTCTCTTCCGGGCTGGGGGTTGCTGTCTTTTGCGGTTGCACGGTTCCTGGCTTCCGTGGGATCCTTGGCTTGGCCCTTGTGTTCCCCTTCTGTTGCACTCCGCTTGCTTCTCGGGGGTTGCCCTGATTCATCTTCGTGGCATTCTGGGCTCTCCGCTGTTCGCACTCTTGCGTTTGTTGGCTGGGGCTTCGGTGGCCTCTGCCTTTTCTTTGGTTCGGGCTTCGCTTGTCTTCTGGTTCCACCTGTGGTGCTGCTTGATCTGTGGTTGCTCCCGCTGCGGCCCCTTTCTACTGGGTGCTTCTGCCTGGTGCATTTGCCCTCCTGTTTCGCGGCTGGTGCTGGTGTTCCGTCTCTGTGTTTTTCAGGGCCCGTTTCCTCTGTGTGCTCTTCCTTTCGGTGGTTGGGCGGTGTGCCTGGGTTCTGCTTCTGGCTTTCCGTTGGGGGCCTTGGTGCCCTGGGCCCCCTCGCAGCCTGGCTGTTAGCTTTGGTCTGGGCTTTTATTTCCCTAGGGTGCCTGCACCCTGGGTGTGTGCTCCTCCTGCCCTGGCGTTTTGGCTGGTGGTGCACCTTGGGCTGGTGTGGGTTTGGGGGAGCGTTGCTTCTTGCTCTGGTTCCCCTCCCCCCCAGTGGTGTGATCCATGTGGCGGTTTGCCTGTGTTTGCTCCATTTTTCGGGAGTCCTTGGGGGTCCGGGATCCCTGCCCCTGCTGTTTGGGCGAGGCTGTTTTTCACAGGTGCTTTGTCCTGGTCCTTGGCATCTCATTTCCTGCTCCTCTGTTGTTCTCTCTGTTGGGGGTCCGCCTGGGGTTCTGGTGAGGTTGCTTGACCTTGTGCCTGTTTCCCCCTCTGTGCTTTCCTCTTTGGGAGCCTTCTTTTGGCCCTGCATACTTGCCCTGGGCGTTCTTGGGGTGTCCTGGCCTGACAAGTCGGTGTTTTGGCTGTGCCCTTGTACACCCTCCTGGGCCTCGTCCTGCCCGCTGTTCTTCAGGGGTTTGGTTCATTGCCGGTTTCTTCCGTAGCCCCAACTCTCCTCCTTGGTTTGGCCCTTCTTGTGGCTGGTGGTGTTTCCGCACTGTTTGTCCCTGGGTTGCGTCTGGTCTCGTTCAGGCTTTATGGGGCCCTGGTGTTCTGTGGTCCCTTCTGGCTCTTGCTGGCTCTGCTTGGTGCGTTGCCTTCGCTTCGTCCTCCGGCTTGCGTTGTTGGTGCTGGGTTTGTGTCCTTCACTTTCCTTCAGGGTTGTCGTTTCCGGGGTAGCCTTCTTTCCTCCTGGTCTGCCGGCTGGTGGCAGGTTCGGCTTGGAATCCGGCTGTGCCTCCTGGGTTTTGGCTGGTTGTGCCGTGGCTTCCGTGCTGCCTCTGGTGTGTGTTTCCTGGATTCCCTGATCCCTTTCCTGGTGTCCTGGCTCGCTCCTGTCTTCCCTGCGGGCTCCCCCCAGTGTGGGATGCCTTTCGGCATGCCCCCACTTCCTTGTTGGGGGGGGGGTTGGGTGGTGTTGTCTTGCCCACTCTGGGGGTTTGTTCTCCTGGCGGCTGGCTGTTCGGAGTCTGGTGCTGCTTATGCCTCTGGCTTCTCTGCTTCCTCCGGGTTCCGCTTTGGCTGTTGCCAGTGTGGCCTCCCTGCCCTTTGCTTTGGCTTGTGCGCTGTGTGTGCTCCTTCCGGGGGCTGGTCGGGCCTGGAGGTCCTCCTGCGTCAGCGGGTTGCTTGACTCCGGTCCTGGCTTCTTGGTTTGTTCTTGTCTGCCCACTGTGGTTTGACAGGTTGGTGCCTGGTTGGTTTCTGTTTGGGTTCCCTGGGGTTGCACCCTGCCTGTTTTTTCCCCTCCCTTTGAGGTTGGGGGTACTGGGAGTTGGCCCTGTCCCCACCCTGGCTGTGCCTGTTTGGTACCCTTTCTTGGTTTTGCATTTTTTGCTGGCCTATTTGTTGTTTGGTCTGCTGTCTTCTGTTGTTTTTGGGGAAATTTGTGTCCGGTCCTGGTGCGGTTTGCTGCCTTCTTCCCTGTGAGGCTTTGGGCACCTGGGGTTTCTGCTGCTCCTGGGCTCTCCATGTGGCTCCTTCCTTGTTGGCTGGGTGCTTGTGTCTGTGCCTTGTTGCCCGGCCTTGGCTTCTTTCTTTGGCTTTCTCCTTGATGTCTCTCTGGCCTTCAGTTTTTTTTCTTGGTTGTTTCCAGTCCTTGTTTGTGTCCCTGCTGTCATGTTCTGGGCTGCTGGCCGGTAGCTTCCTGCAGGTCCCTCTTTCTGTGCTTCCTTGGCTCGCTGTATTTGGTGTGGTTTCCTGGGTGTGCTTGGGGGTTCAGAAGGCCAGGGGTTTTCTGCTTTGGTATTCTCCACATTGTCAATGAATGGGACGAGGACTTAAGGGACCTGGGGGTAATGCTCTATTACTTACCGGTAATCTTCATTACTCCAGGTCTCGTTGTCCTTGTCCCATTCATACGCCCCTCCCCGGTGGCCGGCCTTCCTGTGTGGGCTTGGTTGTACAGGCAGGATTCTGGGTTTAGTACTACTTATGTACTCCTGATGGGAGGGACAGTATTAGGTTCCCAGCATTCCTCTGGTCTTTTTTTCTGTCGGGGAGATGGTTATCTCCACATTGTCAATAAAGGGTACGAGGACAACGGGACCCGGAGTAATGAAGATTACTGGTAAGTAATAGAGCATTATTATATGTCCTCCAGTCTCTAGCCAGTTAAGTTGCTGAAATGTTGAATTTACACCCTACAACATAGGGCTCGGCGAACACTGTTACAAAAAAAGTTAGGGGCCAGATGTGCACAGATGTGAGGTCACTGAGGACTGTGAGAGCATAAAGGCTTTTAACAATGCACAAAAGCCCTTTTACATATTGGAAGACTCATAAAAGGGCTTTTGCAATGCGTTCTTAATCGCAAACAAGAGAATGCAAAAATGGAGTGTCCTCCTCCTATTTGAAATTCAGAATGGGAAGCATCAATGGTTTGTGACTGTGATTGTGGTCCCAAACCAGTTGTAAGTTCCCTACCCCCGAGTTGTGGTGGTGATTGATTCGTACCTAGGAAGATATCACCGTGGGATATCTTTCTGTAAGGGGATTGGCTCAGTGGCCTCAGAGGGAGCCTTTTCACCCAATGCTACTCACATGGGAAACAACCCTTTAATGGATATGTGCTGCTTTAAATAAAAAGTTTGGAAAGCTAATGCAAAAACAGGGATCTGCTGTCTCTTACATGCCTCCATTCCTGAATTTGCAGTCAATGATATGGGGGTGCAAATAGTGACCCCTGTAATTATTATTCATTAAGCCGGTTGATGTACATTTTCTCCTTGAATGGACAATTTGCGATGTGAACTGTGAATGCAAATGTTTTTTAGCAAAACTGAATTTCCATTTGCAAATCAGATGGTGTGGAAATGTCCCATCCCTGGTTTGAGAATGGGTATAATACATCCAGTCTTTCATTTTGTGCTGGTGCAAAAGCCTGTGATAGAGCCATAATAATTCCCTATTGTGTATTTGAAATCAACTGCCCTCTGTAACAGCATAATCATCAACATTCCAGAAATAGCAGCCTTTTGTCTCTCCACTGACAGACTGGCATCTTTTGGAATGATCATTGGTGTGTCCCAATGTGCAGCATTTGTAATAGACTGAACTCTGCTATCAGCTACTTTACTTTAGTCAAAACATTGCATGTGCTGTGAATCAAATGTGTCTCTCGCAGAAGAATAATGCTTTTCAAAGTTATATTGCAGATGTTTTTTTTTATTTAAACCATTAGTTTCACTGAAACCACTTCAACATTTAAAAAATGTGCACCATTGTAATTTCTTAGAACTCTAACAGTAATCCCACAAGTATGTTTGCTGCTTCTGAAACATTGTTTAAATGCAATTACATTTCTTTAATTTCCCCCCCTTAAAAGTCAAAATATTTCCCTTCACCAACCCCTCCCTTCCCCACAGACAAGGCAATGGGCACTGGAATTACTGCAACAGACTCTCCCACACGCAGTGTATTGAATGAGCTTAAAGACTTTCCGCAGAAAGAAGACCTGAAGGTGGGAGGGGGTCAGGGTTGGGGGCCGTATGGGGAGCATTTAAGAAGTTCATATTTACCATGTCAGGTTTTTTCCATTATTATTCAATTTGTAGGAGCAATATGCAGTACCACAGGTGAGACTTCATGTGTTTACTCCTGACCTTGGTGCTGGGTACTTAGTCTGTGACAGAATACTGGGTCTCAAATACTTCATGTACTCTCTTGGGTAGTTTGGGCAAACAGCCTAGGCCTAGCTCAACTGAAGAGGCTTGAGACTAGATAAGGAAGAGCACAGTTGACACCAGGGGCGGTACCTCCCTTAGGGCGTGGGGGCACTGGCCCACTAATAATGAGCCCCCCAACTAAATGAGAGCGAAATAGTATATTAACATTTTAAACATTCAGGAGCGGGCTGGTTGCAGTATTGAGGAGGGCTGAGACGTGTTCTATAGAAGCCAGTGCGGTGTGAGGGGTAAACCTGGGGCCCAAGTGCGCATGTCGGGTTGGGCGACTGCCTCCCACCAGCCAGCCTGACATGCTCAGTAGAGACCGCTCAGAGTCTCTCCATAAACTCATACTGAAGCCAGAGGCGACTCAAAACCGTAGCCCCCGCTCAGTCTCAGTAATGAGAGGTGAGGTTCCCTGCCTGCCCCAGCCATACCTGGCGCTGCTGTAACGGCAAGGGCAGCATCTGGATTGGCTTATAGGAGCCAATAGTAGCTGCTGATGACGCAGCACAAAGTGGGAGCAGCCTGTTTCCCTTCCAGTTCCGTGCGTATAAATCAGCCAATATTACTCAGCAATGATCTCTTGCACCAGATTGCACCAGAGACCTCCAGGACATATCCCGCGGCCGTAGCCGCTGCCCTTCTTGGGAAACGTGCTTCATTCAGCTGAACTCCATGAAGACCTTTGCGAGGTAAGTGAACACAAACGCTCTTTAATCTGGTAAGGTAAATCAGTGGGTTAGATTCACGAAGGGAAACAGGCCTCAGCATTGGTTGTTTGATTTCAAAACAGTTCACTCATCTCCTCGCTCACGTGTACATAAGTCACATTTTCACAGTGGAGTCCATTGCGAAACTGTGATATGTGTACACGCGAGCGAGGAGATGAGTGGAATCTTTTTGTTTCTGTTTTTACGTATCTGCAATAGGACGCAATTTTAACTGGCTGCAGCATTGCTGAGCGCTGACTATCACCTTTGCGCGACACAGGTATTACTATTAGGAAGTAATGCCCGTTTAACAGTGCACCGTTTTACAAAATAGGCAATATAGTGATAGAAAAGTAACGGTTGCATTTATTTAGACACATAAGACTTATGTGTACAGCACACTTTGTAAGGACAGTTAACTAGAAGGTGTGGAGTGCGGGGACTGGGCCTCGCACGTGGTCGGCACGGAGCAACAAATACACAGGTACACTGATTTAGGTGGTGCCGGAAAGACCCCGAGCGGTCTTCCGCTTCTTTATTTTATACCGCGGAGCGAGCCCGCCCCGGGGGTGTGGGGATGCATGTACAGAGATCGTTACAATGTATAGAGAGGCCCGGATGGCTCTCTACATCCCTCCTTCAATTTAGTCTGTCCTTCTGGCCAGGGAGTCATCAGGGTAAGGTCCAGGCAAAATCTCTCAGTCTCTGGCTCGGACCCGGATTGGGTCTCAGGTTTTACCGGCGACTTCGGCCCACCGGGGATGTCACAACCCCAGCCGGGGTTGTCTCCTCACTCACTACCGGGGAGGCAGGGCACAACGAGGTGGGGGTGCGTGCAGTATTTTTACTAGCCTCCCCGACCGGGCTTCCTCCCTTTTGTTGAGGGGAGAGCGGGCCGAACCATGGTCCTTCCGCATCTTGAGTGCAATCTTCTGCCATCTCCTGACTAGTGACGGTCGCGGGGGGACCGGCCGGCCCTCCCGCCTTCATGAAGCATGATACGTTTCGGGTCACTACCTGATGCCCTCGCCGGACAGTGACCATCGTTCCTTGAACCTTCTCTACAATCCATTTCTCTGGCTCATAGGGTGTTCAGAATTTCCAACCTGGGTGACGATCTCGGACCACTACGGTGTCTCCTTCACGTAGGACTGGTTGTTGAGCATGCCGGGCCTCACTCGCTTTCTGATTGGTGGTTCGTCTTCGAGCTTGGATGGTCTCGCCATCTCTTGCCACCGGGGCCTAGGTGTGGGCAGTCGGGATGTTGTCTCGGGGTGCCTTCTTGAATAGCACGTGCGCTGGGGCACATTTTGTGGTGCTATGTGGTGTCTGCCGGTAGGCACCCAAGAACTGGTCCAGCGCTGCTTCTGGGTCATGTCCACTGTCTACAGCAATCCTGAGGGCCCTGTTAAGTGTCTTCATTAGTCTCTCTACATCCCCGTTTGCTTGGGGCCACATCGGTGGGATCTTTCGGTGTCTGATCCTGAGATTTTCTAGATAGTTTTGGAATTCCCTTCCTTGAAATGGAGGACCATTGTCGGATTTTATTTCTTCCGGGAGTCCCATTGTGGCGAAGATGTGGTCGAGGGCTTTCTTGACTTGGGGAAAAGCAATTGATGAAATTACTTCCACTACTGGAAATTTGGAGAAGGAGTCCACCAATAGGAGTGTGTGTCTGCCATCTGGGAAGCTCCCAAAGTCGACACTAAGGTGGGTCCACGGTGTCTGAAGGGCATCTTCCGTTATGACCGGCGCTGGCGCCGGGTCTCCGCCTGTGATGGTGCAGGCATGGCAGGATCGTACCATCTCGTCCACCATGTTGTCCATGGCTGGGAACCATACCTTGCTCCTCAGCCGCGCCTTAGTTTTGGCCATTCCCTGATGACCGGTATGTGCGATTCCCAGCATCTGGCGCTGGAGACTTTCTGGCACGACAATCAGATGTCCTCGGAGTATGACTCCTTCGTCTCCCACGCTCAGTTCACTCCGGACTTGCCACAATTGCTGCCGGGCTTGACTGACTTCTGGCCGCAGGATCTGGGCCCCGTCCAGGAAGTGTGCCCAGCGATTCTCCTCAAGGGCACGCTTGACTCGGGATAGCATTTCATCATTGGCGGTGCAGCGTCATCGTGTCTGGGCACGCGGCTTGTGAGATCATGTGGACAAACTCCTCCACACCTGGTCCATCGGCGAGGGGAGGAGCCTGTTTCATCACGTCCGGATGCCGGGAGAGGTAGTCGGCAGGGTTGTGCGCTCCAGGTCGGAACAGGAGCCTGAAGTTGTATCCTTGCAGCTGAACGGCCCAAAGCTCTATCCGCGGGGGCGCAAGTCTGGACGATCCCATAAACAGAGGCAACAGAGGTTTGTGGTCTGTCACCACGTTGAATTCTTGTCCACATAAGTATAAATGAAAGTGCTGGCACGCCCACTTTATTGCCAAGACCTCACTTTCAATCTGGGCATACCGAGGTTCCGTGTCGGTCAGGGCCTTACTCGCGTACACGACTGGCTTCCACTAATCCACGCCATATTCCTGTATTAGCACGGCTCCCAGGCCCACCGGGCTGGCATCCACGATCAGTTCTGTTTTCCGGCGTGGCTGGAAGTACGCCATCACTGTCTTGTCGAGAAGGCTTGCTTTAATGTCTTGGAATGCCTTGTTTGCTGTACCGGTCCATTCCCATTCATGGTCTTGCCGAGTGAGTGCTCTCAGGGGTTCTGCCAGGGCCGCTAAATTTGGGATGAAGCGGCCACAATAGGTTGCCATGCCGAGGAAGCTCCGCACCTCGGTGGGGTTTCGCGGAGTGCTCACTGTCCGGATTGCTTCTGCCTTCTTGGGGTCGACTTTCAGCCCCTCTCGTGTGAACGTGTATCCAAAGAAGTCGATGGGTTCTTGGTAGAACGAACACTTTGACCGATGTAAGGTCAGCCCATGCTCCACCAGCCTTTGCAGTGTTGCTCGAGGGTGTTGGAGTAGATGAGTATGTCGTCACTAAGGTTGATTACTCCGCTCAGCCCTGACAATACCTCACGTATGGCGTTCTGGAACACTTCCGCGGCTGAGGATACGCCAAAACTCAGCTGCGGGTATCATCGTAGACCTACGTGGGTCGAGAAAGTGGTTATATAGCGGCTCTCAGGTTCCAGTTCGAGTTGGTGGTACCCCGAGTTAAGATCTAACTTGGAAAACCACTTTGCCCCATTCAGGTCCGCAACGATATCGTCCATGGTCGGGGTAATGTGGTGTTCCCTCTTCACGGCTGCGTTGGGGAGCCTCATATCGACGCACAGCCTGATCGCGCCTGGTTGTTTGGGTTTGGGCGCCACGACCAATGGAGATACCCATGGGGTCGGACCTGACACCTTTTCTATGACCCCGAGATCTTCTAGCCTTTTGAGTTCAGCCTCCACCTGTGGCCTGAGGTTGAATGGTATCCGCCGGTGCCTGAGAGCGACCGGGCGCACGGAGGTGTCTATGTGTAGACAAGATTTCTTTCCTTTTAGCTTCCCCAGGCACTGAACAGCGCTGGGAATTCTTGCAACATATTGTCTGCATGCGACTGATGTACTTGATTTGCAAAGAACACGAGTCCTAAGTCCTCTGCTGTGTGACAGCTTAGAAGGGTGCCTTTCTTTCCTTCGGTGATGTGGAAGCGAGCTTCCGTCGAATATTCGCCGTTCACGATGGTGGTGCTGATTACTCCGCTCAGTGGCAACGGGTCCGTGCCTCCGTAGGTGTAGATGCGTGCGCTTGAGGGTGCAAGCGCAGGCTTGGGTGACATCAGTTCATATTGTTCCGAGTCCATGACGTTTACAGACGCCCCTGTGTCTATGAGTGCTCGCATCCCGGTGCCTTCAACGGAGACGGTGCACATGGGTGGTGGTCTCCTTTATGTGGATACCCTGCTGACGTACGAGATGACGTATACTTCATTGTCATTGTCATCCTCATACCGTGGTCTTCTTTCCTGAGCTTGGTTATCAGGGGGCGGACGTTCTGATTCTAAAGACAATTGTCGGACTCGCTGCGACAGTTGCCTGGGTCCATATCCTGCGCGGGGTCTTGGTGCATTCGGCCTGTACCTCCCGCCTTGGCACACTGCTGCAAAGTGGTTCAGTCGGCCACACTTTAGGCATGTTTTCCCTTTTGCACTGCATGTCGCTGTCGCTGGGTGGTCTTCCCCACAGTAGGCGCACTGCGTGCCCTGGAAGGGCATCTGTCGCGGGCGATTGGACTGGGACCTCCTTTGTATCGCGTATACTCTTTCCTCTTTGATCGGCGCCATTTTGGACACTGCGGGAAGCGCCATCGGTGAGCGTAGGGCAACCTCCATCTCTTCGGCCCGCGCATCCGACAGCTCGTGCGAGCGGGCGAGAATCAGTATTTCATCGATCGACATTCCAGGCTGCCGAAGGATGAGCTTTCTTAGCAACTTTGAGCAACACCCCACGATGATCTGGTCTCTGATCTCTTCTCTCGGATTGAGAAAAAGGCAGCTGCTGGCCAGCCGGCGCAGCGTTGCATAGTACATGTCGACCGATTCTGACTCCGTTTGCCACGCCCTCTTGAACTTAAACTTCTCGAAGTCATTATTTAGTTGGGGGTCGAAATGGGTGTTGAGCGCGTCGACCGCCGCATCATAGTCATCCTCCTGCCCGGTGTTAGGGAGCGTTTCGAAGAGGTCATATATTTCTGGGTCCCCGTATAGGATGAGGAGAGATCTATTGACCGTCCCAACTGTTTCGCGGGTGCCCTTGAAGTATAGGTTGAGCCTTCCGAGCCACGCTTTCCACCTCAGCGTCGCCGTCGCGGGGTCAGCCGACTCGCTGAATGGGGGAAGGGGCGCAATGCCTGTGTGTGCATGGCTGGACACCTGGGGGCCTAGTGCCACAGCTTGGTTCTGGGCGGTTCCTGCAGGGCCGGGCGGTGGCGGTGCGGTCGCTGCACCCTGATTCTGGCCATTGCCTGTTTGGCCTGATCCTGTCGCAGGGTCTGTCATTGTGGATTCCTCCACGAATCTTGTTGCGGCCTTTTGGGGAGTTCTGTGGACTGTGTGTTTCTACCCTCTTCGCGACGTCTCCCAAAGCCGCTCCGGCCGCTCTTCCACCCTACGTCCCTGCGGGTGTGTTGGTTACACCCGTGGATTGCCGGATGGGGTGGCTGGGGCCGAGATGTGGTGTCTCATGCTGGCTGTGGAGAGATGGGGGGGGGGGGGCGCTGGCAGGATAGATGGAGAGCCGATGTGCAGCATCGCTCTGATTCACCCCTCCCCCTTGATGCTGAGTGTGTATGTGTGTCTCGCACGCCTGAAGGGGGGGGCCGTGCACCACGAGGGGAACACGCGGGGCCAAGGCCGTGCAGGCTGCAGGTCGTCGGCGCGGGTGGGGCTGCTGGGGAGTCACTCACCCGTGTGATGCGCTCGGCGAGTCCCGCAAGCCGAAGGCACTCCCTGGAGGGAGACGCGTGGGCGGGCCTCGAGCCGTAGCGCGAGCGGCACAGAGAACTAGGCAGGCTTCTAGACAGAGCGGGTGGGCTCCGCAGCGTCCCTCTTCTGGCGCTGGCAGCGCGCCGATGTGCAGGCACAGATGGCGTGCCTTGCTCCAGGCCGAAGGCAAGTCGGGCACGCGTGAGGTCTGAGCCGGCCTCGTCGCCAATGTGGAGTGCGGGGACTGGGCCTCGCACGTGGTCGGCACGGAGCAACAAATACACAGGTACACTGATTTAGGTGGTGCCAGAAAGACCCCGAGCGGTCTTCCGCTTCTTTATTTTATACCCCGGAGCGAGCCCGCCCCGGGGTGTGGGGATGCATGTACAGAGATGGTTACAATGTATAGAGAGGCCCGGATGGCTCTCTACATCAGGTGGAAAACAAAACATTAAATATTATAGTGAAACCGTTGAACTGGGTGCGAGTTTTCAATAGATCCATTGTTGATGCCTTTTGCAAAGTTGGAATGTTCGAAGAAAATGTGTTCATCAAAAGGAGGTCACTACATCGCCACTGCGTATTACCAGTATCCTTCTGGAATATCTTACATTATTTTGTTTGCAGGGTTTTTGTGTATCTGTAGTGTAAGCACATATCCGAAAGGGGCACTTCCGATTTTATCCAGTATTAGAAAAATGACTTGAAGCTAATATAAGCAACCAAGGGTATGGTGATGTCATAGCCTGGAAAGAAATTATTGAAAGTTGAGGGAGTATATCTATGGTCACTGAAAACACATGAATGGCGTCTTGGAAGCAGATACTTGCTAACAGCCCCCTGAGTTCACCCTTTCCTGTAGGCTTTCAAAGTCTTGAGCCCACCAGGGGTTCTATTCGGCTGCTCAGGAGGGGGCTTGAATGAGAAGCTACAGATACACAATGGTGAGTCGCTCATAGGTGGTGTGGAGTGGGCTGGAGTTTAGGCGCATGGATAGTATCATTCTCTTTGGTTTATTTAGTAGAATCCTGTGCCTTCTGGCCAATTATCCCCTGCCATTATTTTTCAAGATGTTCAGTATGAATAATGATAACACGTTAATTTGACAGAGATTAAATCAGTTTTATGTGGTTGGAAAAGGAAGGCTCCTTGAGCACTGGTGGAAAGAGACAAAGATATATATTGAGCCTGTGCCTTTGTATGGCCGTAGTCCTATCCCGGGGCCATGTGTGTGCCTGGCGCACTCACTCAAGTGCTGTGTCATTTCCGCCCGGCAGTACCAGACCTGTCCCTGCAGCAGTACTCTCCCTCATGACCTCTGATACCCTCTGGGTCCCTGGCATGTTCCCAAAAGTACCTCCACCTCAATCTTTGTCTCAGTGCACCTAGGCTGCCCACATTCAAAGAGGAAGGGGAAGGGTGCAGCTCTGCTCCCACAGTCTGATAGGTGCCAAACAAGTTGGCAACGTGCCCTTGCTGGTCCTGCAGTTGTTATTCAAGCTCCAGAGTACAGCTACAACTTGCTCAAAGGGTCTAATTATTTTGTGCGCACCAATAGCATGTATGATAAGCATTTTATTGCATTACTATTTTCAATATATGTTACTCTTCTGAGCTTCCTCCAGTTTTTGGACAGGGCGCTCAGAGATGCAAGTGACTCCGCACTATACGAGCAATTACATCATGTTGCATCTAACCAGCCTCAAATATAGTTATTCTACGCTTGTTGCCCTTAGTAGTCAGCTCTGTAGTTGCTTTAGACTTTGTTTCTTTTTTAATACATTTAAAAAAAATGTAAGACCTAATAAAAACATGAACACAATTATTCGGCTATTACCTGTATACATTTTCCATAGGTCAGGACACAGCTTCACCCAGGATTATAAAATAATTTTACATCAAATTGCGTTTTTATTTTAACCCAAAAATAAAATGGCCACAACAAAGTGAGGGGTGGGGGGAATACACACTAGTAGCAATCTAATGGGGTGTTAAAAATAAAAAAAAAGAGGAGGAAGAGAATGTCACTGACACGTTTTTGGACAGCCAACTTCTATTCAAGGCCAGCCCTCAACACTCATGTCTGTCTTCACAGTCTAAACCACTCACCCTCAAACACCCCCCCATTATCCTTTTCCATCCAACTAACAGAGTCACGTGCCCACGCTCAAATTCACTCCACATCTCTCCTTTACTCATTCCAAAAATCCTCCTTCTACTACTATGATCTCCCAAATAACATTGTGTAGACTCTTCCCTTGTATATCCTGCCATTATCCTATTCAATCCAACTAACAAACCTAAATGTCCACCGCTCAAAATAACTCATATGTCCCTATACTAATCCACCTCTAATCCTTTTTGGGTTCTGGAGTAGCGAGCTACTTGCCAAAAAGCACTTCAATGCCTCGTCTGGGGTAGTAAGTGCTATATAAATACGATTACATTTTTTGGGTGTTTGATTATCACTAATTGATTTTGGTTATGAGAGGCAAGATGGCAGCCGCCGGCTCAGACGTGTGAGCTGGTAGCTCCTTTCCTCCTACACCCGTGACGAGATGTGCTGTGACTAGCGAAAGGACAAGAGTGGAAACAGCGGCTTGAGCTTATCGGGGTGTCTGAAGTTCAGTGCTGGGAGTAACAGCATGTTTAGTTTTGTTGCAACGTCTGTATGTCATCACTGTAGCAAAATACGAGCTGGATACATTGTAGCTGGATTCATGTTGCTGCAAGAGGCTGGGTCTGGATGGAGAGTCAAGGAGTAGTGATTGTAGCAGGCAAAACTACTGGAGGTTAGAGCACTCGATATTGTGTTGGATATCGTAGAACGCTGATAATGCCGCCCAAGGGAGGTAGAAGGAAAGCCCGGACTCCGGCAGATGCCGCTACCGCTACCGCGGTGGCCACTGGAACTGCTTCCAGGAATGGAGGAAAAGCTGCGGAGCGGGCGAGTGGTAAGAAAGTGTCTAAAGTCAACGGTAAAACAAACAAGGGCGAGAGCAGTGTCAGCGACAATTCTACGGGCATGGTCAGTCCTGCGAAAGGCACGATCCTGCAAATGTTTGCACTAGGTAAAGGCGGGAAGAGAATTGAGAACCGGGGTATTCAGGATCCCCCAACAGATAAGTTGCCAGGAACACTGGGTATGAAAGCTGCTGTGGGACCCCCCAGTTATTCGGACGCTATGCAGGAGAAATCAGGGGTTCAGCAGACTCCTCTTTGTGATGCCTCTCTGGTGGATAATTTAATATCTGGCAGCAATATGGAGCTGGTATTTGTTGGTGGTAAAAAGGATGGGCGTAATCTCTCAGGAACAAATAACAGTGGGGAGAACCCCCGGGACTAGGTAAGTAGCCAGGTACTCAGGATACTGAACCAGTCGTAAGACAGAAGTCGTGTAATAGTGATAACATTATGGTAAAAAGTGAAAATCAAATGGTTGGCTCAGCTGGGGACTTTACTGGGACAGAGTCGCTCAGTCTAGAGTCACTAGAGAAGGATGCGGAGTTGGACAAGCTTGTAGAGAAGTTTTTCTCATTATCAGATCACTCAGACCATTCTACGCTTGTTGCCCTTAGTAGTCAGCTCTGTAGTTGCTTTAGACTTTGTTTCTTTTTTAATACATTTAAAAAAAATGTAAGACCTAATAAAAACATGAACTCAATTATTCGGCTATTACCTGTATACATTTTCCATAGGTCAGGACACAGCTTCACCCAGGATTATAAAATAATTTTACATCAAATTGCGTTTTTATTTTAACCCAAAAATAAAATGGCCACAACAAAGTGAGGGGTGGGGGGAATACACACTAGTAGCAATCTAATGGGGTGTTAAAAATAAAAAAAAAGAGGAGGAAGAGAATGTCACTGACACGTTTTTGGACAGCCAACTTCTATTCAAGGCCAGCCCTCAACACTCATGTCTGTCTTCACAGTCTAAACCACTCACCCTCAAACACCCCCCCATTATCCTTTTCCATCCAACTAACAGAGTCACGTGCCCACGCTCAAATTCACTCCACATCTCTCCTTTACTCATTCCAAAAATCCTCCTTCTACTACTATGATCTCCCAAATAACATTGTGTTGACTCTTCCCTTGTATATCCTGCCATTATCCTATTCAATCCAACTAACAAACCTAAATGTCCACCGCTCAAAATAACTCATATGTCCCTATACTAATCCACCTCTAATCCTTTTTGGGTTCTGGAGTAGCGAGCTACTTGCCAAAAAGCACTTCAATGCCTCGTCTGGGGTAGTAAGTGCTATATAAATACGATTACATTTTTTGGGTGTTTGATTATCACTAATTGATTTTGGTTATGAGAGGCAAGATGGCAGCCGCCGGCTCAGACGTGTGAGCTGGTAGCTCCTTTCCTCCTACACCCGTGACGAGATGTGCTGTGACTAGCGAAAGGACAAGAGTGGAAACAGCGGCTTGAGCTTATCGGGGTGTCTGAAGTTCAGTGCTGGGAGTAACAGCATGTTTAGTTTTGTTGCAACGTCTGTATGTCATCACTGTAGCAAAATACGAGCTGGATACATTGTAGCTGGATTCATGTTGCTGCAAGAGGCTGGGTCTGGATGGAGAGTCAAGGAGTAGTGATTGTAGCAGGCAAAACTACTGGAGGTTAGAGCACTCGATATTGTGTTGGATATCGTAGAACGCTGATAATGCCGCCCAAGGGAGGTAGAAGGAAAGCCCGGACTCCGGCAGATGCCGCTACCGCTACCGCGGTGGCCACTGGAACTGCTTCCAGGAATGGAGGAAAAGCTGCGGAGCGGGCGAGTGGTAAGAAAGTGTCTAAAGTCAACGGTAAAACAAACAAGGGCGAGAGCAGTGTCAGCGACAATTCTACGGGCATGGTCAGTCCTGCGAAAGGCACGATCCTGCAAATGTTTGCACTAGGTAAAGGCGGGAAGAGAATTGAGAACCGGGGTATTCAGGATCCCCCAACAGATAAGTTGCCAGGAACACTGGGTATGAAAGCTGCTGTGGGACCCCCCAGTTATTCGGACGCTATGCAGGAGAAATCAGGGGTTCAGCAGACTCCTCTTTGTGATGCCTCTCTGGTGGATAATTTAATATCTGGCAGCAATATGGAGCTGGTATTTGTTGGTGGTAAAAAGGATGGGCGTAATCTCTCAGGAACAAATAACAGTGGGGAGAACCCCCGGGACTAGGTAAGTAGCCAGGTACTCAGGATACTGAACCAGTCGTAAGACAGAAGTCGTGTAATAGTGATAACATTATGGTAAAAAGTGAAAATCAAATGGTTGGCTCAGCTGGGGACTTTACTGGGACAGAGTCGCTCAGTCTAGAGTCACTAGAGAAGGATGCGGAGTTGGACAAGCTTGTAGAGAAGTTTTTCTCATTATCAGATCACTCAGACCATTCTACGCTTGTTGCCCTTAGTAGTCAGCTCTGTAGTTGCTTTAGACTTTGTTTCTTTTTTAATACATTTAAAAAAAATGTAAGACCTAATAAAAACATGAACTCAATTATTCGGCTATTACCTGTATACATTTTCCATAGGTCAGGACACAGCTTCACCCAGGATTATAAAATAATTTTACATCAAATTGCGTTTTTATTTTAACCCAAAAATAAAATGGCCACAACAAAGTGAGGGGTGGGGGGAATACACACTAGTAGCAATCTAATGGGGTGTTAAAAATAAAAAAAAAGAGGAGGAAGAGAATGTCACTGACACGTTTTTGGACAGCCAACTTCTATTCAAGGCCAGCCCTCAACACTCATGTCTGTCTTCACAGTCTAAACCACTCACCCTCAAACACCCCCCCATTATCCTTTTCCATCCAACTAACAGAGTCACGTGCCCACGCTCAAATTCACTCCACATCTCTCCTTTACTCATTCCAAAAATCCTCCTTCTACTACTATGATCTCCCAAATAACATTGTGTTGACTCTTCCCTTGTATATCCTGCCATTATCCTATTCAATCCAACTAACAAACCTAAATGTCCACCGCTCAAAATAACTCATATGTCCCTATACTAATCCACCTCTAATCCTTTTTGGGTTCTGGAGTAGCGAGCTACTTGCCAAAAAGCACTTCAATGCCTCGTCTGGGGTAGTAAGTGCTATATAAATACGATTACATTTTTTGGGTGTTTGATTATCACTAATTGATTTTGGTTATGAGAGGCAAGATGGCAGCCGCCGGCTCAGACGTGTGAGCTGGTAGCTCCTTTCCTCCTACACCCGTGACGAGATGTGCTGTGACTAGCGAAAGGACAAGAGTGGAAACAGCGGCTTGAGCTTATCGGGGTGTCTGAAGTTCAGTGCTGGGAGTAACAGCATGTTTAGTTTTGTTGCAACGTCTGTATGTCATCACTGTAGCAAAATACGAGCTGGATACATTGTAGCTGGATTCATGTTGCTGCAAGAGGCTGGGTCTGGATGGAGAGTCAAGGAGTAGTGATTGTAGCAGGCAAAACTACTGGAGGTTAGAGCACTCGATATTGTGTTGGATATCGTAGAACGCTGATAATGCCGCCCAAGGGAGGTAGAAGGAAAGCCCGGACTCCGGCAGATGCCGCTACCGCTACCGCGGTGGCCACTGGAACTGCTTCCAGGAATGGAGGAAAAGCTGCGGAGCGGGCGAGTGGTAAGAAAGTGTCTAAAGTCAACGGTAAAACAAACAAGGGCGAGAGCAGTGTCAGCGACAATTCTACGGGCATGGTCAGTCCTGCGAAAGGCACGATCCTGCAAATGTTTGCACTAGGTAAAGGCGGGAAGAGAATTGAGAACCGGGGTATTCAGGATCCCCCAACAGATAAGTTGCCAGGAACACTGGGTATGAAAGCTGCTGTGGGACCCCCCAGTTATTCGGACGCTATGCAGGAGAAATCAGGGGTTCAGCAGACTCCTCTTTGTGATGCCTCTCTGGTGGATAATTTAATATCTGGCAGCAATATGGAGCTGGTATTTGTTGGTGGTAAAAAGGATGGGCGTAATCTCTCAGGAACAAATAACAGTGGGGAGAACCCCCGGGACTAGGTAAGTAGCCAGGTACTCAGGATACTGAACCAGTCGTAAGACAGAAGTCGTGTAATAGTGATAACATTATGGTAAAAAGTGAAAATCAAATGGTTGGCTCAGCTGGGGACTTTACTGGGACAGAGTCGCTCAGTCTAGAGTCACTAGAGAAGGATGCGGAGTTGGACAAGCTTGTAGAGAAGTTTTTCTCATTATCAGATCACTCAGACCATTCGGATATATCCAGTGAGGAGATAAGGAGAAATGGGGAACCACTCATGGAGCAACATGAGGATGAGCTGAGTGACCTATTACTATACGCCCTGAGAATACGGGAGGGGATTCGTCGGAGGGGAGCCCACAGACAATGAGAAAGAAAAGGACCTTGACAGAGGGGTCTTGTCACTAAGCTAATTCCCCGGCGCCTGCACATAAATCTGATTCCCCTGTGGTCCAAAGAATAATAGAGCCATCAGAAGAGGTATCCTTGAGCCTTATATATCGAACAATCATGACTCATAGGGAGGAAACACGATCTGAAAGCCAGAGGACACAGAATGTCTGTCGCAAACTACAGAATTCAGTACGGCATATCGCCAAAACATGTTCTGAGTTCACTGCAAGAGTTACTGAGGCAGAAGCACGCATTTCACATTTGGAGGACGAATTAGCTTTGCAAAAGACAATGAATGAGACTTTACGTGCAGGAAAGGACGATATATTATGGAAACTTGTTGATTTGGAAGACAGAGCTCGGCGAAGCAATCTGAGAGTCCTTCAAATTCCAGAGGGGGTTGAAGGACAGGACCATAATACATTTATTATCGAATTGTTCACTGAGGCGTTTCAAGAATTAACTCAATTGGACTGGCAGACAGAGATTCACAGGGCTCACCGGTTTCCCTTTTCTGTTCGGGCTCGGCCAGGTCGGTCGGCAGAAGTGTCTAAACCAAGGGCTATACTGATTTCACTTAACAACTTTTTGGCACGAGAAGCCGTCTCTGATCTGGCCCGCCCCAACCGAAAAAGAGCTGGTAAGGGGGTTGAATTTTTTGTTAGGCCTGATTATTGCCATCAGACGGCAGAAAAACGCTGGCAATTACGCCAACTTATTTTACCATTTCAAACTAAGGGGGCCCAAGCTTTCTTATTACAATCAGCTAAACTTAAAATTGTTCACAAAGGGATTACTAGGTTGGCGAAAGAGTTTCTGCAAACACTCAAAGGAGGATAAGGAGGGATTTGGGATATTAAATTATGATGTAACATACAACTCCTTTTGTGCTATTTTGCTTGTATGCTGAAGTATTTGTATTTGTATAACCTTCGTTATTGAAGTTGAATATCCCCCAGCAGTTGAAACAGGGTACGCTATGGGTGAAGGGAATGTGACTTATTGTTTGCTGCCTATTGATTTGGAGGTTATTGATTCCCTTTTTTTTGTTAGGATTTATTACTGGGGGATCTCACAGGTGTGGGAGTCACTTTGGGTGTAGGGAACATGTCATCGCAAGGACTGGCAGTCCTAAAGACTCATGGTAGGGGGATGGTGGGGGCTGCTGTTGGAGTGGTAAGGAGAGGGGAGGGGGTGGAGGGGTGAAGGTGGGGGGTGGGAGGGGTAAAGCAAAAGAAAAAGGAAGATTCATAGCAGCAAAAAAATGTTTAGAAGGATAAAAAGATCTGCATATAGACTTGTCGGTCAGGCAACTTTGAAAATATGGCAAAAGTAGGCCTCTGAATATGCACACTGAATGTGTGCGGGTTAAATTACTTTAATAAAAGGCAGAGGGTCTCCAGAGAGCTTCGGGTGATTTAGCCCGATGTGGTATGTCTGCAGGAGACACATATCCCGTGGGCAAAACTGAAGGTCTTAGAAGAACTAGGGTATACAGTATTAGTAACCTCGAGGCAGTCAAGCATGACAAGAGGTGTGGCGATATTGGCAAGACCTTATATTCAAGCTACCGGACATACCTTGGGAGATAATCTTAGACGCTGGGCTAGTGTGGAATGTAGGACAGGGGGGCTTTATTTACCCTCTGTACAATATACGGGTCTAACCTTGATGAAGTCCCAATATTGGAATATCTGAATGGGGAGCTTGCTACATGGCCCACTCCTCTATTTTTGTGTGGGGATTTTAATATAAATTTGACCATGGAAGATTTTCAAAATTGGGGGGGGGAATTATGAAGGTAGGAAACCCCGGGTCAATAAGGCTCTATTTCAATTATTAACTGATCATGGGTTATTGGATGTGTGGAGCAGTTTGTCTAGACAAGACCCAGGTTATACATTCTATTCACACCCTCACAAGCGGCTTGTACAGCTTGATTATTGTTTTGTACCTTCATCAGTGTTTGCTGGACTGAAAATTAATATATACCCAAGGGTGACTTCCGATCATGCACCTGTGGTACTTGAAATCCCGGCGCTCGCTAGGTGCATAGCCTCGAGAATGTTTACATTTGACAGGAAGCATTTGATGGATGAAAAATGTATTGAGCACATAAAGGTTTGGATAAAGGAATTTTTTCAAATCAATAGATACTCGGGGTCCTGGGGGGTCGAATGGGATACATTCAAAGCTAGATTTAGAGGGGAAACGCAGAGCTTTGGGTTTTTAAAATGTAAAATAGTGCGAGGAGGAGCTACGCGTTGAGCAAGATGGCCTCCTAGGACCACAGCTCCGCGTAGCTAGCCCCCCCAGCTCTGCAATCCTGCCTTTAACCATGCCGTCGGAGCCCGCCCTCTGATCGATGAGATGACGCTGCGGCTCCGGCTGTTCTCCGGGTCCCGCTGCCTCAAAGGGGGCCGGAGATATACCGCAAAGACATCGCGGCCTGAGACGTTGCTGAGGCCGGGGACCAGCGCGAGCCAGGTGCCCGGGGTGAAGTGGAATAACAGCGGGGCCAGAAACCGGAAGTTACCGGTCCGCACATCGGTGCGGCGGACCCCCCGGAGGTGCGACTGCGTGTGTGTGGCGCCGAGGAATCGTAAAGGCTGGGGGAGCCCGGGCTGCGCGCCCCCTCGCCTCCCCCCCCCCCGCTTGAGAGGTGGCCAGAGAGATCGTAGCTATTTGGACCTGGCACAGAGAGAGGTGGGGGCTGTTTGTTTACAGGGGGAGGCAAATCAAGTCTCTCCCTTCGTGGGGGCCCCCCTTTTCCCCCTGCATTGAACATTGCCCGCGAATACCACTGCGGGGGCGGGGTGGACCTGGCTATCATCGGCGGGGTTGTGAGCAGCTCGTTCCCGCTCTGAGGGGAGCGCTGGAGGACTCTATGGTGATTGAAGCCCCCCCATGCTTTTTGGGTCTGCTGGACTGACCCGGTGCGGGGGGAGAGAGGTGGAGCTCACTTGATTTGCCACGGAGGCGGCATAATTGAAGTGGCTGTCAGAATGCCCCCGGGAGACCTAGTAGACGCAGCTGGGAAATCAACCTGAGTGGGGCCCCTCCGCAGGCCTTGTGGATCCTTGCCCCACTGGAGAAATTTTGAAGGAGGCCTCCCCGGGTGACGGTCCCTGGCGAAATATTGCGCCTGTACATTGTGACCACACTGCAAACTTGCGTCACTGCGATGGTCCAGTGCTTGGTGGGCGGTCGAGGGAGCCCGAGCTATTCGTCGTAGTTGAGGGTCCTTGTTCGCAATCGGGTCGGTGGAGTCGCGACCTGATCAGCCTGTATTTAGGCGGTGCCCCCGGCGCCCAGTTCCTGGGCCATAAACAGCCACTTTATACAGGACAACGGATATATATTTGCCGGTCCCAGACAGTGCCATCGGACGGCGGAGGGGAAGTGGTCCACCTGAGGGGCTCGGATTGGATGAAGCCTACGTGCCAGTGCAGAGCACAGGAGCAGAGTGGACCGTTGGGGAGCGATCAACATGGCGGCCAAGGCGGATGCCGACAAGAACTTGCCCAGATCCTCCAGAGGAGCTAAACAGGGCCAGTCCTATAAACTAGACCGATAGACCATGCCAAGAGGCTCACCTGTGGAGGCAAAACAGGCCCAATCGACGAGTGGCGATTCTTTGGGAACGCCGACGGCCACTGCCAGATGTGATTTCCAGGCATCATTAGGGCAGAAAATTGAAGTCAACCTTATCCGGGCAGACCTCACAAAAAGCGAGCGAGAAGGTTAAATCACGGGACATAAAGACGGCCAGCCTGATTGATGATGTGGCTCTGCTGTAGCAGGAGGTACGTGATCTTAAGGCCTCCCGTGCCCTGAGAGATCAGAAGCTTGACGACTACGAAGGGAAGGCCAGACGGAACAACATTCGCATTCTTAGGGTCCTGGAGAAGGCGGAGAACCCGGCCCCTAACCTGTTTGTTGGAGACCTCATCCCTAAACAGCTTAAACCCAAGGGGTTGGGAAACTTTTTCACCGTTGAGTGGGCACACAGGGTGCCCGGAGGTCGGCCTAGACCCAGAGCTCCGCCTCGCCCGATGATTGCGAGGGTCATGAACTTCAGGGACAGGGATGCAATCTTGCAGGCAGCCCATATGGGGGGACCCCTCCCGTTCGAAAACGCCTCCCTCTCCTTCTTTCCAGACTTCACACAACTAGTGCAGAAACAGCGTCAAAGCTTCCTACGGGTGAAAAAGAAATTGAGAGAGAAGGGCATGTGATATGGAATGATGTTCCCAGCGAGGCTGAGAGTGGTTGCAGAAGGGAGAACCTAGTTCTTTGACAACCCGGAGGTTGCAGCAGACTGGATAGACAGCTTCCATCCGGATGAGCAGGCGGAACAAGAATGAAAATGGAGGGCGTGGTCTGGAGCAGTGACTATGTAAATCAGAGGGTCCGGGCCTGTTTGGGTGCTTTGCTTGTAGGCGCAGCACAGTTAAGAGTGGGCGGGGGACTCCGAAACAGTGGACCAATGTTGATCTGGGGGGGGGAAGCGTAGGTCATCAACTCTCCTCCTAGTAAATACCTTTAGTTAGTGTGTAGAGTTTGTTTGTTCGGCGACAGGCACACTGCCAGTTGGGGATGGGCGCAAGCCGCGAGCAGGGGTGCAGGGAGGGCGGGAGGGATCCAGGGTTGGCGTATTCTAGTTGGTTCAAGATTGCGCGGTTTGCGTGTTTGTTTGTTTGCTGCGCTTTTAACGCATCTGGTGACATAGCTATATTAGGACTGTTTCCATACCACCATAATGTCTACTCTTAGAAGGGGGTTGGGGATAAATGTGCTCAGTTGGAACGTGAATAGTCTCAGGTATAAAATTAAGAGGGGAATGGTGAAATAGTTGATCAGGCGTCACTCCCCAGATGTAGTGCTGCTGCAGGAGACGCATCTTGTTGATAATCGTTACATGGCCTTACACAAGGGGAGATACAAACTGGTGGCTCATTCTGGATTCACCACCGGATCCAGGGGGACAGGTATCCTAATGAAAAACTCCTTTCCCCTATCAATCCAGGCCACATGGGCTGACCATATAGGCAGGTATATTGGCATATCGGGGCTGTGGGAGGGGAGAACCGTCACCTTTATGTCTGTTTACGTTCCACCAGGCCTGCAAACCGATACTTTTCGTGATCTGGGTGCAATTTTCCTTACTCTGCCCATGGGCTTATTGGTGATGGGTGACTTTAATGCAGTGCTAGATGGTGAGGTATATAGACACCCAGCCCGAACTTTGAGGCCGTCCCACAGGTGGCTTCCTGACTTCTTAGAAACAACAGGGCTAACTGATGGTTGGAGATTGAGAAATCCAGGCGAGGTATACTACACACACAACGGCTGCTCACAACACCCTATCCAGAATATATTATATACTGGTACCTGAGGCCCAGGTAGAAATGGTCCGAGAGGTCCTGCATTTGGGTAGGGGAATTTCTGACCCTTCGCCGATCTTGCTCCAGATTGAGATTGACCAGCATGATGTAGGAAGAATAACCCCCATAAATGTATTGAACCTAAGGGACCCCGCCACCAAGAAGGAAATCGTCACGTGCACAGAGAGGTACTTTCACGAGAATGCGGAATCCGTCGATTCGGCCCTGACCCTGTGGGAGACCTACAAGACGGCTGTCCGAGGAGAGGTCTTGTCTTTAATTGCGGGAAAAAAAAGGAAAAGTCGGCGGAAGTAGACCGAGTGGAAGCGGAGGTAACCAGGATGGAGACTGAGGTAGCTGAGGATGTGACCCCTGAGGGTACACACCAGTTGCGGCTCCTTCAGGATGAATACAGGAATCTAGCTAGAGATAGGGCCAAATCACAGCACGCAGACACTCAAAGCAGGATATACGAACACGGAGACAGGGCAGGCAAACTTATAGCGTGGCTCGAGAGGAGAGAGTGGGCGTCGAGGCTGGTGCCGGAATTGCGGAAAGGTGACTCCGGAAGGATAACTGACCTGCAACTTATAGCTAATGAATTCTCTGAATATTATGGTGAAGTGTATACCTCTACGGGGGGATTCACTATGGCAGAAAACGCGGTAACAATACACGATATTCGTATGCCCATACTATCAGAGGATGACCGGAAGTACCTAGATTCCCCTCTAACAAATGATGAAGTGGCGCAAGCCATTAGGGGAGTGCATTCCGGGAAGGCCACTGGCCAAAACGGTATCCCTGTAGAACTGTACAAATTGAGTGCGAACAGGCTGGCTCTGTTTCTCCGCGCTATGTTTGTTGAGAGTATAGAGGGGGTCAGCTCCCCTATGATCAGCGGGTAGCTAATATCATCGTTATTCATAAACCAGGGAAGCCTTAGTCACACTGCTCTTCCAACAGGCCCATTTCCCTGTTAAACGGGGGACGTAAAATTCTGGTGAAACTCCTGGCGATGAGACTGGCCAAAGTCATTACCACCCTGGTTCACCCAGACCAGTCCGGCTTCATGCTGCGTGGGAACACGGCCCTCAACTTGCGGAGGCTGCACGGGATTTTGGGAGGTGCCCCAAATATTCAAGAGCCAGCGGTGCTGGTGTCTCTGGATGCCACCATGGCCTATGATAGGGTTGAGTGGCCATATTTATTTGCAGTTTTGGGGAAGATGGGCTTCGGCCCTGAATTCATCAACTGGGTCCGTCTCCTATATGCAGACCCCTCGCCAGGGTGGTGGTGAATAACTAGAAGTCCGCTGACTTTTCTCCCAGCAGAGGCACGAGACAGGGGTGCCCCCTGTCCACACTTTTATTTGCCCTGGCACCTGAGCCGTTGGCGGCGTGGGTCCGATGGGACCGGTCGATTAGAGGGCTGCGTTGGACAATGGAGTGGGAGGATAAAATTTCACTAAACGCCGATGATATCCTGCTATACCTTACCACTCCTAGGGAATCCCTGATCTGCTTTCTTGACGTGCTTACTATATTTGGGTGATACTCCGGTTTCGCGATTAACTGGTTGAAGTCAGTGCTCTTTGTCCTTAGGGGAAATCCCCCGGTGCTCCCGAGTTCCTGCCCGATACAGATTGAGCCAGTGGGATTCCGGTACCTCAGAGTTTATGTGAAGTTGGACCCACGGTTGCGATATGCAAACAACTTAGACCCCCCGCTGAACCGGCTTAGGAGGGACGTGGTGAGATGGAAAGCACTACCGCTCTCTCTCTTGGGCAGGGCAGTGCTCTTTTTAAAGATGATGGCTCTCACTCGATTCCTGTATTTGCTTCAGAACGCAATGGACCCGGTGCCATCGTCCTACTTTAGGGAAATTGAGGCCCTTCAGCGACAGCTTTTTTGGGAAGGCAAACCACGCATTGCCTTCTCTAAACTCTCCCTTCCCTTGAGGTTCCGTGACAATTGTAAGTGGTGTTTTCGACTCGCACGAATATGGTCGAGTCTGGTATCTATGAACCGCAAATGACGAGTTTAGTAAGTGTGCGCAGTTTCGCTGTGCTAACTTAAACCGTTCGTTTGTTATGTGGGTTTTTCATCTGTACCCACGGGTTCCATCTTAGATACGGCATCCATTTTGTCTCTTGCCCTCAAGTAGCCAGCGAACGGACGCTGTCCGCTTCGCGACCCTGGGACTCCCAAGATATTTGCGGAAGACACATGTTCTTTGTAAGTGTCTTTATGACGAGGAGGTTGCTGCTGTAAGGCAGATGGCGCCGCTCGAGGCTCATCTTGCCGCACGAGCTTATTGTCTCAGCCGTGCATCTCATTAGGCACGTCCCTTTGATGTCTGTATCTCGTGTTTCCCGATACCTCCCCATTTACACCCTTTCCGACCTCCCCACTGTCTCCGTCTTCCTCTGCACCTGTCTTCGTTCCTATTTCGATCTATTTTACTGCTGATTGGAATTTGTTAATGGTGGGAAGATGGTTTTTACAGTTGGGAACCGCCAAATGTTTCCGCACTTATGTTCCGGACCTCGTGTGTTCCAAAGTGACCAAAGCGACCCCTCTGGGGGCTAATTGTGGGAACCGGGTTGTAAACTTTTGTGTTCAATGTTATCCTATGGGTAAAAACTGTATAAAAGGAGCGATCCACAGAACCAATTCGAAGCAGTCTCCCCGAACTACACTTGATGTACTTCCTGTGATTTCTGTGTTCCCTGCAGTAAATAAACCTTGAATCTTTGACGCCGAAGGAAGTGTCCCGTGTCTCTGTGACTTGTACGCCGGAGCAGGTTACCCACGAAGGTTTCAGGTGTTGTGCCCTGGCACCGCTGGGTCCAAAAGAACCCAGTCCTTCAGTTGGCGCCCAACGTGGGGCTGCATCAGTGGTACCGGTCCAAGCCCGACGATCGTGAGGAACTTCGTGTGAAATCTCCGAGGGAAGGTGCACCCCGCTTCATCGATCCTGTTGTCGAAATAAGTGGCCCGAAGACTTTTCCCGCGAAGATTCCCGCCTCCTGACGGCTGCGACGGACTGCTGCCCTGACTGTAGACCTGTTTTGGCGCCTGGCGTAGACCTTGGTATAGCGAGACGATTGACGGGCCTTCCTGGTGACGCCATCGATCTTTGAGTTAAGTATTTGTGGGTCGCTCCCAGAGTTCTTGGTTGTTGAACACTTTAGCGAGTGTTTTTGTTGTTCACGCTGTGTGAGTGTTTTTGTCGGTGACACTTTGCTAGCGTACTTTGTTGTTGTATTGTTTGACGACTGCAGCCGCCAAAAACCGAGGGTTTTGTTCTTTGCTGGGACTTGGTAAATCCCGTAACCCTTGAAGTTTGTGAAACTCGGCTAGCGTGCAAGATGCCTGGTCGCAGTACTTTGTTCAGTTGTTTTAGACCTTGTGGTGCGGATTCCCTGCTGGAGGACTCGTGTCCGATACCTCCGGTTGGAACTCCTACTTATGACTTATATAGCAAACATGGGCTAGGCCCGATTGCTTTTAACGATTATTGGATTAAATATACGAAGAAAGACGGCGACCTTCGTTGGCCACCTCACGGTAGCTTCGAAGCGTCGATCTTAGATAATTTAGAAATGAAATTGTTCGAACGTAAATCAAGGCCGGCCATGTTTGATGCCTTTCGGTTGTGGCGCAAAGAAGCCCGACAGAAAGAAATCAGACAAAATAAACGTAGTCAGCGAGATACTGTTGCTACTATAGTGAAGAAAGCTGAGCAGTTCCAGCGTGATAAGGAGGATAAGGATAAGGAAGTGTTTGACAGACTACAGCGCATGTCCATAGATAAATGCTATCCTGCTTTGCCTACGGAGTCGGATAAGAAGGAAGAGGCAGTTGAGGATCCTTTAATGTCCTATCTTATGAAGTCGCCACCTCCGTACGTACAGGGTACCGCAGTTCCTGTGGTCCCTGCCGTACCTGTTCTTCCACCTATTGTTCCTCCGCCTGTTCCTCAACCTGCACCCGTTCTTCCAACTGTTCCTGCTCCTTTGTCTGTTTCTATTCCTACTGCTCCTCCGCTTCCACATACTCCTGCTCCCGCTACTGCTCCTGTTTTGTTAACCCCTGTTGCTGCTACTGTTTCTACTCCTTCTCTTGTTAGCCCTGTGTCTTACTCTTCTCCCTCTACCCGTAATCGTAATTCTCCCCTTGCGACAAGCTTCTTTCAGTCGCTCGGACCTGTTCATGGGTCTGCTGGTTCTGATGGTCCTCAGAGACGTAGTCAGCTGCCTGGAAACAGAGAACGTGTTGCGTTGTATAATATGGCGATGGGATGGATGGTAAACCCCCTTAGAAATCCACCTCGTGTTGTTCTCGAAACGTTTTGTCAATTTAATATACCAACCCAGAGATACGTGTTTGACGAAATGTGCAAGTTCCTTCATGATCAGATAGCGGCCGTTGCGCCTGACGAGGTGCTAACCGCCCTGTCTGAGCTTCGACTTCAGTTCGCAACTGGACTGATAGTAGACACTAACGTCCGACGTGCTATTGAGCGGTTACTATCTTTCCGTCCCGCTCCAATACCTCATGCATTGTTCGTTGAGGATATTGAAAAACAACAAGACGAGTCTGGCCAATACCCCATGCGGGAAGTTCCGCCAGTGTGGATGCCCGGCGATGCTACTGCTGTTCCTATTATTCCGCCGCATTTCCAGAGAGTATGGATACATCTCCCATGGAAAAGATCGGAAGTGTTACAGGTGAAGCAATCTTTGCCTGACCCTCGCAAAAATCCTGCAGGGTATTATAAGGAATTATCGCAGCTCGTAGACGCTACGATAATGAATCTTGCCGATATCGACATGTTGTTCGGTAATGTTGTACCGCAACCGGTATGGGCTAAGATTCGTCAGGAAAATCACCCAAATGAATTGGGTGGTGATTGGGCGGCCATTGTAGCGTCAGATGGGTTGCAAGTCGGTGGTGCTAAGCCTGAACAGTTGATTGCTGCTCTCCCTCAAAGAATAATAACGCTAATGAAAACGCTTATGCCAGCTATGAGAGTAAATTGGGATAAATTATCAGCTTGCAAACAAAAGAAAGATGAGAGTGTTTCCGATTTCTTTACGAGGTTCGAGGAAGCATTCATTGATCATAGTGGACAAGATATGAGTACTGAGGGTGGACAAAGGTTGTTTGTGGATAAATTTGTGTCGAACTTATTGCCTGATTTGAGCAATAAATTGAAGAATTCGGAGAGTGCATGGGCCGTTTCTACTTCGGCTCAGATATTGGCTACGGCACAATATTATGAAAATAGGGAGAAAGAGGAGAATGACCGTGCTGATAAAAAGACGAAAGACCTAAAAACTAAAGTGTTGTTGCAACAAGCGTATCCGCCGCGTTCTAATCAGAATGCGCCTCAACAGAATAGATCGCAGTCGCAATTGAATCGATCGCAGCCACGTAATGATTCCTCTTCCCAAAGATCCTCGTTAGGGTACAATCAATGTGCTTATTGTAGACAGGAGGGACATATTAAATTTGATTGTCCTGCTTTAAATGGACGTTATAGTGGTAATGCGTCTAAAGGAGGTCGTGGTGGTTCACAACAGGCATCGCGTGGTAGAGGTCGCGGCATTCAGAACGATCGCTCAGACACTTCGTCCAATTCTAATAATTGTTTCGATCAACGTGGATCATCGCAAGGACGATCTGCGCAGTACAATGTAGACGATTATTACGTCGATCAGGGAACTGACGATAGTAATTACTAGGATAGCCAAAGACAAGGAGAGGGAGTGGTATCAGTTCCGGTTGATCAGAGAGGGCCTTACGTCGCAGTTGCTACATCGGGCGTCGTTGAGCCTTTTCTGTTGGACACTGGTGCAGCGAAAAGTTCTATCATGCGTTCGAAACTCCCTGGCGCACCTTTGTCTGGCTTAACAAATGTTTCCGTTGGATTCTCTGGCGCCCCCGTTAGCAATCCAGTTTCACGCCCTTTGCCCCTTCAAATTGGGCCACGTGAGCTAGAAGCTCCGTTGATTTTGACCACGGGTTGTGGTGAAAATCTTTTGGGTCTGGATTTGCTTAAACGTTTGTATGCAACTTTGTATTGTTCTCCTGCGGGTGTAAAGCTTACGTTAGGAGAGAGAGTAGTCTCTCCCATGTATTTGTCTCTCGATAAGCTTCCACCGGAATTGAGTTCACTTCCTGCGTCTTTGTGGGCGACGGGTCCAAATGACGTGGGCCTACTTGATATCTCCCCTTATGTTGTTCAGTTGAAAGCTAATGTGCGATTGCCACGTATTCCCCAATACCGTATCTCCCTTGATGGTGAGCGAGCTTTGTTAGCGATCATCTATGACTTGATCGAGAAAGATGTTATTGAAGAGACCAGGGGAAACGTGTGCAATAGCCCTGTACTGCCCATTCTTAAACGTACTGATCCTACAAAACCGCCTGTTTATCGTTTTGTTATCGATTTACGGGAGGTAAATAAAATTGTAGTTCCTCAATTTCCTGTTGTGCCTGACATCACGGCGCTACTGACTCTGATTCCAGCTACTGCATCATGGTTTTCGGTGATTGACTTGAAAAATGCGTTTTTCAGCATCCCGATTGCCGAAGAGAGCAGGGACCTTTTCGGTTTCTCTCTCGGTGGACGTAGCTTCCGGTTCAAACGCGCTCCTCAGGGCTACTGTGAAAGTCCATCGATTTACAGTCAAGCCTTGAAGGGTCAACTGGATGCGTTTCGGTTGCCAGTTGGTGCGGCTTTAATCCAATACGTCGATGACTTATTGGTGGCTGCCGATACTCAGGACATTTGCAAAATTGCTACGGTGTCGTTGCTGCAACATCTCTGTGAGTTAAATCACAAGGTGTCACCTTCTAAACTCCAATATTGTTGTCAAGAAGTAACCTATTTAGGTCACTTATTGTCAAAGGAGGGAAGGAGATTGACCCCAGAGAGAATTGCAGCGATTGCGCGAATGGCTGTGCCACAAACCCAAAGAGATGTGCGTGCCTTTCTAGGTATCACGTCGTACTGCAGGCAGTGGATTCCTAATTTTTCATTGCTAGCGAAACCATTGGTGGCTCTTACGTGTAAGGACGTTTCAACTCCTTTACCATGGACGGAAGAATGTCAGAAAAGTTTTTCTGAACTGCGTGATTCATTGTGTTCGGCCCCTGTGTTAGGTACCCCTGATTACAGCAAGCCGTTCACGTTATATGTTCACGAGAGGGAAGGTTGTGCTTTGAGTGTTCTAACGCAACCTTTTGGTGGTAAGCAACGTCCATGTGCATATTTTTCCTCGACCTTGGACCCAGTAGCTAGAGCATTGCCGAGTTGTTTAAGAGCAACTGCGGCAGCTGCGGTCTCCATCCGACAATCAGCAGGATTGGTCATGGATAATATGCTTACGGTGATGGTTCCGCATGCAGTCGATACTCTGTTGAATCGTACGAAAACTCAGCACTTGACGAGTGCGAGGTTGTCTGGGTACGAATTGACGCTCTTGGCAAGCCATATTCAGATAAAACGTTGTAATGTCCTGAATCCGGCAACTTTGTTACCAATTAGTGCAGAGTCAGATGAAGTAGCAGAACATGACTGCTACTTGAGGACGGAAGAGGAAACGAAAGGTCGAGTGGACCTTAAAAACACTCCACTGGAAGATCCGGATGGCACTCTGTATGTGGATGGGTCATGTTTTAAGTTGCCGAATGGCGATGTGACTACTGCTTATGCTGTTGTAACATTGAATACTGTTGTTGAGACTGCAAGATTGAATCAGAATTCTGCCCAGGCTGCAGAGCTGATCGCTCTCACTAGAGCATGTGTGTTAGCAAAAGGGAAACGTGTGAATGTGTACACCGATAGCCAGTACGCTTTCGGTGTAGCGCATAGCTTTGGACGATTGTGGCGAGAGCGTGGTTTTTTGACATCGCATGGTACGAAGATTCAGCATGGCCAGCTTGTGAATGATCTTTTGGATGCTTTGACTTTGCCTACACAAGTTGCGATTGTTAAGTGTAGTGCGCATCGTAAAGTGACGGATGATGTTGGTCGTGGAAATGCGTTTGCAGATGAGATTGCTAAGGAGACTGCCCGGAACCTTAGCACTCGAATGTATGTGACGAGTCCGGTTAGGTGGCCTACAGAATCGAGTATGTGTGAAGATACTATAGAGAGTGTGAAAGCAATTCAGAATGAGGCCACTGAGACTGAAAAGATGAAGTGGAAGGAAAGCACGGGAAAGTTGGATGCGAGTGGTTGTTGGATTGATTTGTCGGATCAGAAAAGATGGATGTTGCCTGATGCGTATGTGCTGGCCGTTGTGACAATGGCACATGGGTTAGCACATATTAGTGTGAAAGGCATCTGTAAGTTGTTGTCGCCTGTGTGGAAGAATGATGGCATTACGAAATGTGCTGAACGTCTGGTGAAGAATTGTATGGTGTGTATAATGTACAATCCTGGCAAAGGAACCCCAACTCCCCCTGGCAGTTTTGCTCCTCCTTCGTATCCCTTTGAGGTGATTCAATTGGACTTCATCCATATGGAGCGATGCAATAACCTGAAATACGTTTTAGTTGTGGTTTGCGCATTCTCCCGATGGATCGAGGCCTATCCCCTCAAAGACAATACTGCTTTGTCTACTGCGAAAATCCTACTGAAGGAATATTTTCCTCGGTATGGAATGCCTAGGGTCGTGTGGTCAGATAACGGAAGTGAGTTTGTTGGGAGTGTGATGAAGAGTGTGTGTAAGGGCCTTGGAATTAATCAAAAATTCCACAGCGCCAATCATCCCCAGTCAGCTGGATTAGTTGAGGGGTACAACGGCACCCTTAAACTAAAGCTAGCAAAGATTCAGGCTACGACTGGTCTTTCGTGGCCTGACGCTTTGCCTCTAGCATTACTGTCGACTAGGGCGACTGTACACTCCCGAATAGGGCTTAGTCCCTATGAAATAGTGTTCGGACGTCCTGCGAATGTGTGGGGGGTTCCTAGGCCAGGAATGTTTTCTGATCTTGAGTATCCAATGTTGATTGACTATTTACATGACTTGACTGCTAAACTGAGGTTAATTCACCAACAGGTTTACGACGCATTGCCGACGCAGACGGAGGGTCCAGGCCACCAGCTCCAGCCCGGAGACTGGGTAGTAACACGTAACTTTTCACGAAAGAACAATCTGGACCCTAGATTTACCGGACCTTACCAGGTGCTCCTGGCCACGAGGACTGCCGTTCGTCTTGAGGGGCGGAAAAATTGGGTACATGCTACCCATTGTAAACGAGTCCCTATTCCTTAGTCGGCAGACCCGTGGGTAAGGAAAGGCATTGCGTCAACAGAAACAGAAACATTGCCGGCGTTTGTACCTTTCAGCGACGCACAGCTTGTTGGAGAATCCTCAGCGCAGCAGGAAGCCACTGTTGAACATTTATCAGCAAAAGACTCAAGACCAGAACAATCAACTGATCAGCAGGACGCTGTCTCTTCAACGGATCCTTTGTTCGACGAGCAGACACGTCCCGGGAAACACCGATATTCTTTGCGATCTCGCACTAAGGACAAATAAAAATTTTTTTTGCTTTGCTGAAATTGACAACTGCATTATCCCCGATTTCCCGTGATCAGTTTTGAACATTCGTATCATTGAAATTTTTGTACATATATCCAGCTTCCTCCTTGTATCTTTTTACTTCCACAGCTGAGAGACATTGTGCTTGTATATACATATTGTGTATTGAAGGCCGTAGGGCCGCGCGCGTACTTCCTTCTGGGTAGTAGGTCTTGACGCTAGGTTGAAGGCCGTCGGTTCCTAGGAACTCCTGGGGATTGACTATTGCTGCACAGAACGAAGTGCGTCAAGAAACGTTGCGGACGGTCGTAGGGAATGGCATTCTCGAAGCTGAATGATTTGGAGGGAGTTCAGGCGCACAGATTCAAGCTGCAGCAACTCAGTCGTACCAAATGTTTCATATTCCAATTGTGTGTGTTGTTTTTGACTGCTTCTGCATTATTGGCGGGTGGGGTGTACTACACGATGTCTTACTTCTTACCTGCTACACCTACTCCTACTCCTTACCCTAATCTTACCTCTACTGCTTCTCCTCATTCCTTTCACATGTTACCGGAACACGAGCAGGCTAGACGTGTAGAATTCCGCAACAATTCCTTTATTCAGCTCCTCCATCAGCATCAGTTAGTGGTTAACACTACTAATTGTTGGGTGTGTGGGCTGATGCCACATACTACGGATAAGGGAATCCCATATCTGGTGTTACCGTATAGTTCCCAAGGGTCAGCTCGAGCATTCCAAACAATGTTTCGAAGCGCACTGGGTTTCCACCCCATTCGAGAACCACGTTCCCCCTACTCTGGCCCTACCTCGTATCAGAAGCCTTTATCGATAGCAATAGAGGATATGGAAAGTGAGATCTATGACTATTCGCTTATCCCTGAAGAAGAGGTACAAGCCTATAAGGTCCTAAGTAGAGGTGAATATAGTGTGTTCACTAGTGAAAAGCAGCTTAAAAGCTCGCCTCCAATATGGGTCGTACCCCACACTGGTAATTTTTGCCTTATGGGTCGTGGTCGAAGATCGCAAGCCCTACTTGGAGCAAGTGCTTGCACTGAAAATTACATTCTGCCAATGTTCTCGTCCCCTGTATTTCTGGCTGCCAAGGGTACCTATTTTATCTGTTATGATCGTGCATACACATGGTTGCCCGCTGACTTCATGGGCACATGTTTTATTGCAAATCTGTTGCCTCCGACGTTCACTGTTGATGCCGATTATCATAAGACTAGAGTTGTGCGAGGCGTAATTAGCGAAGAGGATACTGCCGGTCAAGAGGCAGGAGACTTTTTCAAGGGTTTCCTCCCGTTTTGGGGACCTATGGTCAATAGTAGGAACCTGAGACAGTTGACTCGAGTGGTAGAATCGACAGCTAATATTACTGCCAGTGCCCTTGGTAATATCACCACAGAACTTCAGGCGGAGAGACTTATGACGTTACAAAACCGTATGGTTTTAGATGTCATCTTAGCAGATCGCGGTGGGGTATGTAAGGTGATCCATTCGAGCTGCTGCATTTTCATCCCAGATAATGCTCCCACTGTCTATCAAGCCATCTCGAGGTTGCATAAGATCTCCGAATCCATACACGTGG
Source organism: Lissotriton vulgaris (assembly GCF_964263255.1). Classification (NCBI taxonomy): domain Eukaryota; kingdom Metazoa; phylum Chordata; class Amphibia; order Caudata; family Salamandridae; genus Lissotriton; species Lissotriton vulgaris. The sequence goes on from NC_141699.1 coordinate 511,842,311, forward strand.
ATGTAGGGGATTGGACGCTACTTGGATGGTTTTGGGGCCTGATGTCGACTTGGGGTTGGAAGATTCTGATGATCATCGGGGTTGTGGTAGTGTTCCTGTTCACGTGTTGCCTTTGTGTACAGTGTGGTCCTGCCTTATGTGGCCTCTGTGCTACAACGTGTATGAGACAACCATCTGCTACCAAGGGGACTCGGTTGGACAGAGCTATGCTGCAACAACATCTCGATGGTCTGATGAATATCGAATATGATTCCGACTAGTGCTTGCCTACATGAGGGCAAAAGGAGCGTCTGAGGTTCCGTGACAATTGTAAGTGGTGTTTTCGACTCGCACGAATATGGTCGAGTCTGGTATCTATGAACCGCAAATGACGAGTTTAGTAAGTGTGCGCAGTTTCGCTGTGCTAACTTAAACCGTTCGTTTGTTATGTGGGTTTTTCATCTGTACCCACGGGTTCCATCTTAGATACGGCATCCATTTTGTCTCTTGCCCTCAAGTAGCCAGCGAACGGACGCTGTCCGCTTCGCGACCCTGGGACTCCCAAGATATTTGCGGAAGACACATGTTCTTTGTAAGTGTCTTTATGACGAGGAGGTTGCTGCTGTAAGGCAGATGGCGCCGCTCGAGGCTCATCTTGCCGCACGAGCTTATTGTCTCAGCCGTGCATCTCATTAGGCACGTCCCTTTGATGTCTGTATCTCGTGTTTCCCGATACCTCCCCATTTACACCCTTTCCGACCTCCCCACTGTCTCCGTCTTCCTCTGCACCTGTCTTCGTTCCTATTTCGATCTATTTTACTGCTGATTGGAATTTGTTAATGGTGGGAAGATGGTTTTTACAGTTGGGAACCGCCAAATGTTTCCGCACTTATGTTCCGGACCTCGTGTGTTCCAAAGTGACCAAAGCGACCCCTCTGGGGGCTAATTGTGGGAACCGGGTTGTAAACTTTTGTGTTCAATGTTATCCTATGGGTAAAAACTGTATAAAAGGAGCGATCCACAGAACCAATTCGAAGCAGTCTCCCCGAACTACACTTGATGTACTTCCTGTGATTTCTGTGTTCCCTGCAGTAAATAAACCTTGAATCTTTGACGCCGAAGGAAGTGTCCCGTGTCTCTGTGACTTGTACGCCGGAGCAGGTTACCCACGAAGGTTTCAGGTGTTGTGCCCTGGCACCGCTGGGTCCAAAAGAACCCAGTCCTTCACCCTGGTATGACGGTGGAATTGGCTTGCCAGATCTGCGGAAGTACTATTGGGCCTCCCAGCTAGCGGCAGGGAACCACGCCATTTATGGGTCTCCTGGTGACCCCGAGTATGCTATGAACCGCGGGCTGGTGCCGGGGTGCCACTTCACTAGAGAGTTATATGCCAGGGTCGGCCGATTTCCCCTCATTGGACCGTCAGCTCATGCAGTGCGTATATGGCACGCAGCTAATCGTCATCTTAAATGGGATGGAAAACTCACACTAGCCACCCCACTATGGAACTCGGAGAAGCTGGGCAGCCTGTGGAAAACAAAGAGATTTGATGGATGGGATCTCATCCGGATCACGCAGATCGGGGATGTCTGGGACAAGGATGCAATTCTTACATTCAGCGCCCTCCAAGGAAAGTACCATCTACAGGAGAGTGAACATTATCGTTACCTCCAAGTCTAACATGCCCTGCTTACTCATGTTCCCAGAGGCACTACACTCCCAGAAGCCTCGCCTCTGGAGGATCGAGTGTTAGGCGGATATCTCCCGGAAAAGGTAATTCCATTAATTTATAAAAAACTCATCAATAACATGGAGGAACAACTGGTAATTATTAGGGCACAATGGGGCGCCGATGGCTTGGAATTAGATGATGAGGGCTGGAGAGAGGCAGTCTCCTCACCGAAGGTAGTGTCTATTCAGATGAGACTCCGATTAGTCCAGTTAAATATCCTACATAGGTCATACGTTACGGGCCCCAGTTGGTGCTCATAGGTCGGGTGGAGGGTGGGGAGTGCCGGAGGAGGTGTGGGGAGCTTGGAACCTTCATGCTAATCTTGTGGCACTGTGCAGCGATACAGGTATATTGGAGTAAAATTCATGGTAAGATGCTAGAGGTGTTGGGGGTGGAGATGACAATGGAGGCTCGAAGATGTATTCTAAATGTCTGGGAACCCAAGGACTTGAGTGTGAATGAGAGACAGTGGGCGGCCCTGGCGTGTATGATTGCCAAATGTAACATTGCCCAGCTGTGGGGGGCTGGCCAGTCGCCCCGGGTCGAGAAGTGGATGGAGGACCTGGATTGGTGCATGTACAGGGAGAGGTTGGTCTACGTTGCTAGGGGATGTCCAGCAAAGTGGGGGAAAGTTTGGGGAGCCAGGAATAGGTATTGTGGTGATATTTGTGCTTCTCCAGTTGTTCGGGACGCAGCAGAAGCGCAGGAGTCCCCGTGAACCTCAAATGTTATTCTGTATGTATTATCCTGTGGTATGGACAAGTATATAAGACAAATGTGAAATGATGTATGTCACCTAATGTTTTATTTTGTGGTTTTGTTAATAAAAAGATTTATTAAAAAAATGAAAAAATGTAAAATAGTGAAACAGGCACTGCAGGCTTTATATGATGAGCTTAAGATCGCTGAGGAGGAATTAGTCACCGCCCTAGCTGCAGGAGATAATACCACAGCACTTCTGAACAATTTTGCCAGATGTAAGGTCAAAATTAATCTTGAATGGTGTAAGGAGACTGACATAAAATACCAAACATACAGAAAAGAATGTTATGAGTAGGGCGAGTCCACGGGCGGTGTTTAGCCCTGAAATTGCGAATAAAAGAGGGCGAACAAAGAATTAAGGGGATTCAAAATATGGTTGGGGTTATTGTGTCTGTCCCCAGGAAATTCTTAAAGTGTTTCATGACTTTTATTCAGAATTATATACTGAGAACCAGACTGGGGGTCTGCTTTGATGGATATGGGACTGCCAGCCTCTTAATGGGGCCAACTGGATCAAAGGGATGTTAAAATTCTTGAAGAATCCATTTAGTTGAGAGAATTAGAGCAGGCCATTAATTCTCTTTCAGCAGGAAAAGCAGCGGGACCAGACAGACTCCCCTTGGAAGTATTTAAGACCTTTTTTCAGGATATTAAAAATGACATGCTTAAAGTTTATCAAACTGGGCAGAAAGGGGAGATTCCATGAACCTGGTCTGAGGCTAATATTTGTGTGTGTATAAGAAAAAGAGGAAACCATCTGAATTACAGGGGTCTTACCATCCAATTTCTCTCCTCAATGCCGAGGGAAAAATCTATGCAAAAATGATATAGTCAATAGTATCCCTAAAACAGCATTGTTTTATACCTGGGAGAGGGACAGTAGATCATGTGAGTAGAGTAATTACTCTCTTTGATATTGCACAGGTAGAATCCCGAGAATTTGGCCTGATTTTACTGGATGCCGAAAAGGCGTTCGACCGGGTGTCGTGGAATTTCCTCTAGCGGGGATTGCAACAAATAGGCTTCGGTCAAGGCTATATACGGGCTCTAAAGGCTCTTTATCATCTCTCTTCGGCGAAAATGTGCTCAGTGGGACATTACTCTGAGACTATTTTGTTTTCCAGAGGTACATGGCAAGGTCCCTGTTCACCACTTTTATTTGCAATGTATATTAACCCTATTATTCTTATGTTAGAACAAAGTAGAAAGATTTTGCAGTGTATAGTACAACAAAAACGGTATTCTGTATTGGCCTACGCCGATGATATAGCAATTGTCACCTCTAATCTCTGCCTTGCTATATCTGAAATAGAATCCCTGGCGCAGACTCTTGGGGCAGCCTCTGGGTATAAACTTAATACTGCTAAAACCCAAATATTATGTAAAAGTCATGCAATGGATGGGGATGTCAGGTGTGTTAAAGAAGCTACTTATCTGGGTATTAAGAGCCGTACTTCTGTTATAGAGATTAATCAGATGATCCTAGGTTCAAAGGTTAAGCTGTGCCTATTCAATAGAATGGACAGCAGTCATTTTAAATGAACACATTTTAAGTGATTGAACGCTATGTCTAAAGTGTGGAAAAACTGTACAGAAGAGCTTTGAGATTCCTGTACTTTCTATGCTACGGGTGTACTGCCTTTGATCTTATGGGACCAGGTGGCTTTAGGTTGGAGAAGGAAGGGGATTACCCGACTTGGAGACATATATCATGACGATGGTTGATTATACTCATTCGCTGAGCTGATGGATAAATTCCATCTACCAACTATGACATTTTTTAAATACTTACAAATTAGGGATTTTTTGGGGAAACACCCTATTTGTACTATGAAGTTTAACAGTGTAGAATCTATTAGACGGTATGGTAAGATTGGAGTTATCTATAAACTAGTGTTAGAGGGTAGATCGGATGATCTAGAAAAATATAATATGAAATGGAGAACTTGGTTGGGGAACCCCAGAATTTTACTGGAAAAATCCATTGACTTGGCAGGGAGGATTTTTTGTGCAGCTAATCTTAAAAATCAACATTATAAAATGGTAATCATCTTGTACCACACCCCTTTTAAAATGATGAAGTGGGGGGGTCAGCATGATGGGAAGTGTTTTCCCTGTGGAAAGGATAGTGCAGATATTGTGCAAGTTATTTTGTATGTGCAGTATTGGACCCTCGGAGAGAATCAATAGAGAGGTTTTTGACAGAAATAACTGGGGATTGTGTTAAAACTTCACGATCAATGATGTTGCTTGGTATTAGGGAGGATGTTTGTGAGGGGCAGCCATTATATAAGCATCGGTATCTAATATTTATGGCCATGGCGGTTGCTCGGCTGACAATTGCCTCATTGTGGCTTCAGCAAGAGGCTCCGCCTTTTGAGATGTGGCGGGCGAAATTTCTTAATGTCTATAATATGGAATACAGTTTATATGCTGTTAAGGGATTTAGGAAAAGGAAATTAAGATTATTGGTATGGGGGGTGGTTAGGGACTATTTGGCAGGGTATTTAAGTCCATTATGTATTATACAGGTGGTATCTCATCCAATTTGATGTAGAGGGCATTGGTTAGGATTGTGGCCTAAAATGTGTAATGATTTTTGTCTTGATATAAGTGCTTTGTTTTGTGCTACTCATTTTTGTTATTATCTTGCTGCTATGGAATTTCAATTTTAAAAAAATGATTTTCGTTATACTGAATGAGCAGCTACCTACATCATCATATGAAATCTCTTTATTGATATTAATATTTACTTTTATTTATTTATTTTGAAAGTTTTATAGAGCGCGAACAAGATCCTTACGGATATCAGAGCGCTTTACAAACAGAGTGGGAGAAAAAGGCAAATGAGTAATAATTAAACAAAACATTTGAGGAAAGAAGTGTAAATGGTTACAAAATAAAAGAAAAACAAGGTGAGGTAGCATCGGTGCATAGGAGGTCAATATACATCCAATATACAATATACGAAGTCTCAGGAGGAAGAGTACTGAGATACGAGATTACAATAGTCAGGAGTTCAGGTAAATTTGGCTAAGAGGAGAGCTTTTACTTCTTTTTTGAAGGATATCGTGGATGAGATAAGTCTGATTTCTGGTGGGAGGGCATTCCATATCCTGGGCGCCATTCCTGAGAAGGAAAAGGGGGTGGTGATGAACAGAGTGTCTGAGTTAAGCAGACCACTCTTACCCAGTCAAAAGATCAGGGCTTGATCCATCACCGTTATTTATCTCACTGCCCCATCCCAGCTCAGAACCTGGCTAAAGCAAACCGGGCCGAAGACGGCTGTAATGCCAGAAACCGGTCCCCGGGAGCTTGTTTCCTTCCCAGTGTAAGAATTGGCTTCTGTAGTTTGGTTTGTCCTGTTCCCATCATGCACTGGGACAGGAACAGACTAATTTGCATACAGCCGGGTTCTGAAACTGGGATGGTGCAGTGAGCTAAAAAACGGTGATGGATCTAGCCCTGATCTTTTGACTGGGTGAGAGCTTTCTGCTTAATTCAGAGACTCTGTCCCTCACCACCCCTTTTTGTAAATATTTTTGTCCACCCTAAGCGTGGAAGGGTATTCTCAGATGTGAGACCCTTGCTCATTGCACCATCAGGATTCAAGCAAACCGGGCCGAAGACGGCTGTAATGCCAGAAACCGGTCCCCGGGAGCTTGTTTCATTCCCAGTGTAAGAATTGGCTTCTGTAGTTTGGTTTGTCCTGTTCCCATCATGCACTGGGACAGGAACAGACTAATTTGCATACAGCCGGGTTCTGAAACTGGGATGGTGCAGTGAGCTAAAAAACGGTGTTGGATCTAGCCCTGATCTTTTGACTGGGTGAGAGCTTTCTGCTTAATTCAGAGACTCTGTCCCTCACCACCCCTTTTTGTAAATATTCCTGAGAAGGAGCGTTTATACGTTTTTTTCTTGTGAAATCTCTGAGGTTTCAAAAGAAGATTGTCTGCGCTTCTTGTCGCTCTTGAGCCACCAGAGATTGTCAGTTTCTGAGATAGCTGGGGGAATTGTGGTGTAAAGCTTTGTGCGTCATACAGGTGAATTTCAGATGTATTCTGGCTTCGTAGGGCAGCCAGTTCAAAGCTTTTAGATCAGGAGTGATGTGTGAGCGTTTTTTAGAGCCTGTGATAAGCCTGGCTGCAGCATTAATAGTGGCTTTTAGTGGTGCGATTGTCGATAAGGGGAGACCACAGAGGGCAACACTTCCATATTCCACTCGAGTGATGACTAAGGCTTGGACTGCAGTTTTAAAATCCTTGGGAGGAAGGAAAGGTTTCAACTTACGCAATGTGTTGATATGGAAATTAGCTCCCTTCGTTGCATTGCTGATGTGATAATGCATGTTGAGATTGCCGTCGAGGGTTATGCCTAAAGATTTTGCTGAGTCCACGATAGTAGGTTGAATGTTGAGAGCAGTGAGATGATTAAGCCAGTCCTGAGAGATGGGGACTTTGGTGGGAGGTGCTATTAGGAGGAATTCTGTTTTTAGCGCGTTAAGTTTGAGGTGATACTCTGCTAGCCAGGTCTGTGTGTTCCTAAGAGTTGTGTTGAGTATTTTGATGTCATCGAGGGTGTGTATTTTGAAGTAGAGCTGGGTGTCATCTCCGTACATGTGGAATTGAACATTAGATGCTTGGAGTAGTGCGGCGAGTGGTTCTATGACTAGATTAAACAGAGTAGGGGAGAGGGAGGATCCTTGAGGGACACCGAGTGTTACAGGAACTGGAGTGGACATGGTATTATTGATCCTGAATTTTTGGGTCCTGTTGTGCAGAAAGGAGATGAACCACTTGAGAACTGTCCCTGAGATACCCATTCTGAGATTCAACAGTTCAAGTAAGTTCTCATGTTTGACCATATCAAAGGCTGAAGAGAGATCGAGTAGTATGAGGAGGCAAGAACCATTCTGATCAAGAATTTGAAGTGCATCATCAATAATGTGGGTCATGACTGATTCAGTACTGTGGCCTGCTCCGAAACCTGATTGGTATGGGTTGAGGAGGTGAAAGTGCTCCATGTGTAGTCAGTTGAAGGTGTACGCATTTTTCTAGGAGTTTGGCCAGGGTAGGGATATTGGTGATAGGGCGACAATTGTTAAGCTCGGAGGGGTCCGCTGTGGGTTTCTTTAATATGGGCAAGACCTGTCCCACTTTGAGGGAGTCCGGGATGCATCCTTGTTGAAGTGAGCTATTAATGATTTTGGTTCATAAGGGGAGATGTAATGGGATAAAGTCCTTTACGGCGTTTGCGGGTAGAGGGTCAGTGAGGTGATTGGAAGGCTTCAGTGTGCTAAGAATCTTGGCAATTTTTTTTCCGAATACATTTCAAAGGATGACCACGAAGCATTGTTTTTTAATTTAATGGGCGTTTTACTGTGAGGGTTGGAGTAAAGACTTAGATCAGTGAGGAGATCATTCCTGATGTTGTCAGTCTTTAAGTTGAAGAAGGTTTCGAAATCTTCACAGGACGGTAATGCATTAGAGGTGTTTGAGAGAGTTTGAGGGCCATCACTGGATTGAGTTTTGATTAACTCGAACTATTTTATGGTCAGTTTTTTTTGCTTGATCAAGCTGGAGGCTAAAGAAAGCAGTTTTCGAGCGCTTGATTTTTCTGAAGTAAGCGTTTCTTTTTATCTTAAGTGTTTTGAGGTGCAAAGCTGACGGGACAGATCTCCAGTTACCTTCCGCCTGTCTCATCGCTCGTCTATCATCATTAAGAATCCCATCATACCATGGTTTAGAGATTTTAGAGGAAACATTCTTTAATTGAAGAGGGGCAGCTGCGTTGATAATTGAGGTCATAAAGTTGACAATTACTTTATTAACTTTGCTTTCTCAAATTTGCTTGAAAATGCACCATTTTCCCACTCTTTTTTAAAACGTTTCTCAGGAGAAGAACCCTCATGAACCCTCCATATGATAGTCGGGCTCCCTCGCTATGCTCCGTCACTGCCAGGCACTCATGCTGAACTTTTATGCCCCCCCTACCACTTTTAAATGTCACTAGCCGCCACTGGTTTACACAATTACAATAAGAATTGCATGTATATCCAGGTTTTTTATGTTTATACTATTACAACTCCGTAGATTATTGATCTGTAAAAGTAATACAACCTGAAAGAAAGAACAGGTAATCAACACAAATTCTACTAAATGAACACAAAATGCCGATTGCAAGCAACTTACTAGCCATTACCCATAGTTCACAAAATATAAGGATTACAATTGTTTCCCATAGGGGACAACAAGCTACTATTATCCTAAGAGTGAGAGATTCTTGGTTACAATCTTAAGATGTGTTTAAATATATAATTTTTGGGGGGGCAAGTCATGTATGAATGAAGTGATTAAAAACCGTCAGAGCACTTTCTGTACACTCATAATAAACCTATATGAGGGTCACATGATTATATCCAGAGAGTTAAAGCCAAGCAGGAGATACAACGCTGGAAACGGTGCACTGGACATGGGAATTTTAAAAACAATTGTTTTTCAGTGCAGAAATATATACTAACATTTGCCCTCCATTTCAATCACTGAAAATATACAAAACACCTCAAAATTAAAAAATACATAAGATTAGAATGAATAATCTTTGAAGTTTACGACAATATTGCTCATAAAATTATTCACTGGTAAGTTATTGAAAGCCTGGGGTATAGTCACAAATACATTTTGGAGTACATAAAGCAGTACCCTTGTAGTATGCTTTAGGTACTCTTATAATCTCTCTGTAAATTTGACCCACAGCATCTCAAATGGGAATATGATGGGAATATTCAGGGAATAATCATGTATAATTAGTACAAACAGAAAGCAATGTGCCCTCTTTTGCACTTTTAGGAATAGAGAAATTGACAATTCGAGGCTGATTTACTAAGGCACATAAGAGTACCTATAAGAATACTCCAGTTGTATCCAGTTGTGCTTCTACCTGTACTCATTAATACTTTTGTGAAAAGGCCTCAATGGTTTTTAGACCAAGGGATAAATGTAAGATGACAATTGCAAGGTTTTCAGAGAAACAACAAGCATGACAAATTATTATTTTACTCACCAAACTGGAAGCTGTGACTTCACTGCATGTAAGGCCTCTGGGACTGATTAAGAAATGTTCTTGCTCTTTACTGACTCTCAGCTATTAAAATAAAATGAAGGAATAAAGAATGTAAACTCAGTAAGAAAAAATAGGCCTAAAATAATCTACAATTGAATGAAACAGGGGGACATAAAGAAAATCCATAAACTGAAGCCCATAAATGGCTCTTTCATTGCAGGCCAGTGCTTCCAGGAAAGCAGCTCCTACTATGTGAAGATTGCTAATAAAAAATGGTGATTACGCATGTAAGGTATTGAGGTATAAGTCCAAGCTGTAATAATCTTCCCTGGAAAATCGATACAGATAGGCAAGTAAACTGACTGGGTGTCAAAATGTTCTCCTATGCTGATGATTCTCAGCTGCTCTTTTCGCTTTCCTCTGCAAAAAATGAAAACTCATCCACTTTAAAACAGGGACTTGTGAAAATTGCAGGATGGATGCAAGAAAACTTCCTTAAATTAAATGGTGATAAGACCGAGGTGTTGATTCTAGGCAAATTCAAAGAACTATGGGGCCCCCAACATTAGCCACAAGAAATGGGCCTTCTTCCGGTTCCCGTAATGCAGGCTCGCAACTTAGGCATCATTGTTGATGACTCTCTTAACATGCATCAACAAGCAGTGCAGACGTCTGCTACCTGTTTTGCTATCTTAAAATGGCTTAAAAAGATCTGTTGGATGTTGCCAGAATCCACCAAGAAAACTGTAATCAACGCTTTAATTACATCAAGGCTAGATTACAGCAATGTATTATATCTAGGGGCAAAGAAGGCAACGTTTCGTAGGCTGCAGACAGTCCAAAACGCTGCGGCCAGGCTGTTATGCAAAATTCCAAATATGATATCGGCCTCTAAGTATATTCGTGATTTACACTGGCTAAGAGTAGAAAATCGGATTACATTTAAATCACTTTTTTTTTATGTATAAAATCTCCACAAAAAGTGCCCCAAATTACCTGCAAAGCCTAGTGTCCCCTTATTGCCCTGCTCGAGCCCTCCGATCTGCCACAGCTAAGCATTTTGTGATTCCCAAGACCAAATTGTCACGTATGGGTGGCAAATCTTTTTCTTTTCTTGGACCTACACTGTGGAACTCAATGCCACTCTCTATACGAAACGAGACCAGCTACATGAAGTTTAGAAAAGCCTTAAAGACCTGGCTGTTTAACACCTAAATTATGTCCAGTAATAGAAAATCGCCCTTTGTTGGGTAGCTGTTGGGCTCTACATATATAAATAATAATAAAAATAATAATGTACCACCAGATGAGAAACTGTTTGTGTTGCTGTGATTGGCATGAAACAACATTCTGAACCAAGCATGTTTTTCTAGAAATTATAGTAATACAATCATTAAACAAAAACATTTAAGAAACAGCTAAGGCGTGGCCAAGATGGCGGGGTGAGCGGACGCTTCCTCCCGTAGCTCCTCCGGCCCGGCTCAGCTCGAGCCCCGATTTCTGCGCTTCTCTCCCCCCGCAGCTGCCCTGCGGGTGAGAGGGCTGTGCCGGAGTTCCTGGTGCACCTATTGATACTACTTTGACTCCTATCGCCCCGGGGGAAGTACCCCGAAAGTTGGCCCAAAGTTCGGAGCACGGAGGAGAGCCTGGGAGGCGGAGCGTATTGCAGTGCTGTCCAGGCGCCTCGGCTGGGCCTGGTGCTGAAAGCTGGTGATCCCGAGTGTTCGGCCCGACGTGCTCCGGAGAATAACAGCACCCCCCGGACGAAGCCTACGTGACCGGTGTCACCGACACGCAGCGGACCCTGGACCTTAGCTGGCGCTTTGGCCCCTCGCTACCGTCGACGGTGCATGGTGTGGCGTGGACTCCGGACCTGGTGGCGAGAGACGGAGGCACCTACGCGGAAGCCGACCTGGGCGGACCCGCTGGCGAAACTGTGAGACACTGGCTGTGGACTTTCCTTGCTTATTGTGCCCCAGGGGTCGCTGGTGATCTCGCCAGCCCGGGCCGCTCTCTTGGACCCCGCCCTGCCGCCATCTTCTCCCGGAGGAGCTGGAGCTGGCGACCTCCACCCGTGCCTTTGGAGGGCGGGTGCCCACCTTCGCCTTGGCTCCTGACCTAATTTCCCCAGGGGTGCGCTGCTGAGAGACCCTGACTCTGGCCCCCGATTGCCACCCTGGTCGGCACAACGACTGTCTCGCCCTGGCCTGAGCCGCCATTTTGTCGCCTGTGACGCAGCACCCTTGTCTTCGGCAGGGTCTGACATCTGGTGCCCACGAGCGACTAGACGCACCTACGGCGGCCGGCCCTGAACCTTGCCCACTGCAGCGGCCGCGATGACTGGGAGAGGAGGCTCGAAAAGGGGTGACCGCACTCTACCGGACATGCTCAGCAGAGCCCAGCAGCTGAGGGACAGGACGCAGCCGTCGCCGGGGTCTTCCCGGGCCTCGGCAGAAGCAACTGGAGGCGAACCGCCGGTCACGAGGTCCTTTATGGAGGACTTATTTAGCTCCCTCAAGGACGACTTCCAGACGCTAAAGAAGGAAGTAGCCAGTGAGGTCCGAGAAGTGCGCAGGGAGGTGGAGGGCCTTGGCGAGCGTGTTGACACGGTGGAAACGGCGGCCCAGCGCCGTGATGAGGAGATAGTCCATCTCCAGCAGGACGTTCTCCGTCTCCGAGAGCAGTGTGTCGAGCTCCAGGCCCACTCTGAGGACCTCGAGAACAGGTCCAGACGGAACAACATCCGGGTGCGGGTGTCCCATCCGCAGACGAGGGGACGGATTTAGTGGCCTATCTACAGGACTTGTTCCGGGAGGTTCTGGGAGAGGATGCAGAATTCCCGATCCGCATAGATAGAGCGCATAGAGTGGGCCGACAGCGCCAGTCATCAGCACCCCCACCGGACATTCTGGCGTTCCTGCCTGACTTCCCCTTGAAGGAGCGCATCATGGCAAAGGCCCGCAGGAAGCAGCCTTTAACTTTTAGAGAGCGGCCTGTGGCGCTCTACCAGGACCTGTCCGCCATCACGCTGCAGAAGCGCAGGTCCTTCCGGATAGCAACAGACTTTCTGCGGGAGCATGAGACGCCCTACTCCTGGGGTCACCCCTTCCGCCTCATCTTTAGATGGAACGGAGTGTTACACCAGCTGCGCTCCCTCCAAGATATCTGCGGGGTGTTGGGACTCACGGCCACGGAGGAAGACGGAGCGACGCCCACATGGAGACGCTCGGAGAGACGGAGCCGGCGGAGATCGACGAGGAGACAGTCGTCGGCGACTGCGAGTCGCCCTGATTCCCCTACCATCAAGGCGGATATGGAGGAAGCCCGGAGAACGGCGGCCAGGACCTTGCCTGAATCCAACGGCGTGGCCTTGATGGCCTAACTTCACTCCGGGGGGAGAGATGCTTAGCCTCTGCGATGCTGGGTTGGGGCTGGGGGTTGGGAGGGAACGGTTGGAGGTGAGTGGCTGAACGTCCACTTGATTGGTTTCTACAGACTTGCCCGTTTGGGCTGGACTGAGACAATGGGGTGTTTTTATTTGTTTGTGGTTTGGGCTAGTTGCCATGGGTTGGTTTTGGGAGGGCTTAAGGGTTGTTTTGTTGTTGGTGGGGTCCCGTCCGACATTGCCCAAGCACGCGTGAGGCCGGTCTTGGCCTTCCCTGCGCGTCTGCCCCGCGCGCCCCCTCCGCTGATCCCTCGCTTGCTGCACAGCGCTTCGAGTCCCTGGGGGAGATGCCATCTTTGAAAGTGGTGACCCTTAATGTTAAGGGTCTGAACAATCCCGTGAAGCGCAGGGCGATCCTATCCTTATTAGAAGGGACGCAAGCGGACATATGCCTTTTGCAGGAAACTCATCTGCTACCCAAAGATTGCCATAGGCTGCGCTCTGCCAAGTTCCCCACCCAATTCTTCTCTTCGGCAGCGACCAAGACTGCAGGCGTAGCCATTCTTTTAGCTAGCTCCTTCAGGGGCGAGGTGTTGTACAAATATGCCGAGCAAAAGGGGAGGCTCCTAGCATATCGCATGCGGCTTGGGGGTATTGCCTTCACGGTTGGCTCCGTTTACAGCCCGAATGATCACCAGGATCGTTTCCTGGAATCAGTGTTGGTGGACGTCACTGCCTCGCCCGATCGCCATGTTGTCTTGGGGGGCGACCTGAACATCGTCTTTGACTCGGCTATGGATAGGTCTGCCCAGCGCTCCCCACAGACGGGGGAGCTTTCCCGTGTGGTGCAAGACCGGATTTCAGAGATGGATCTGCATGACCTCTGGCGCGCTATGCACCCCACCGATAGGGACTATTCCTATTTCTCCCACGCGCACCGCACTTATTCGCGGTTGGACTATCTCCTGGTGAGTGGACCGGTACGCACGGCCGCCACGGCGGCGGACATCGGGGTCCTGTCCCTGTCCGATCATGCACCGGTTTCCGGCGTCTTTGCGTGGCCGGCGACCTCCCCCTCCAGAGGGATATGGCGGCTTCGGGATACTCTTCTGCATAAGAAGTCGGTCGTGAAACGAGTGGAGGAGGTCATTCAGGACTATCTGGTCCACAATTGGCAACTCCGACACGTCTCAAGCGACGCAGTGGGCGGCCTTGAAGGCGGTCCTCAGGGGGGAATTTATCTCCATCTCCTCGGCCGAGAACAGGGAGCGGCAATGTAAGAGGGACGAACTGACTGCGCAAGTCAGGGAACTTGAGCAGGTTCATCGTCGAACGGGGGCTCCTCGAGTTTGGAGGCAGTTGAAGGCGGCGAGGAAACTCCTCTCTGCCCTGGATCTGAATCGAGCGGAATATGCGGTGTTGCGTCTGAAGCATGCCTTTTACACGGGCGGAGACAGGTGCGGTAAGCTCCTGGCCCATCGGCTCAGGGCTGCGCAGCAACGCAATGTGGTGAAGGAGCTAGTGGGTGCAGACGGGGTTTCTGTTTCCGGTGACGCGGAGGTGGCGGACTCCTTTCGTAGCTTCTACGAGGCGTTATATGCCGCGGAACCCTCCTCGCCGAGGGAAGCTGAGGATTATCTGGAGTCTGTGACCCTCCCGGTGCTAGAGCCCGCCCAGGCGGACCACCTAGAGCGGGACATCCACGTGGAGGAGGTCATCTCCGCTATAGCACGACTGAAACACGGTAAAGCCCCGGGCCCGGATGGCTACACGGCCTTGTTCTACAAGACCTTCTGTTCCGCGGTGGCGCCTATCCTGGCTCGCCTGTTCAACTCCTTCTCCGAACCGGGGGCTATCCCGCCGGACCTTCTTTCCGCGACTGTGTCGGTTATTCCGAAACCCGGGAAGGATCGGACCCTGTGTGGTTCTTATAGGCCTATTTCGCTTCTGAATGTTGATCTTAAGCTCTACACGGGGATCCTAGCGGCCAGACTTGGACTGCACCTACCGGGTCTGGTGGAGGTGGACCAGGCTGGCTTTGTACCCGGTAGACAGACGGTTGACAACACCAAGAGGGTGACGCACATACTAGAAAAGGCCTCGCGGGTCCCGGGGGAGCGGATGTTGCTGTCGGTCGATGCGGAGAAGGCCTTTGATAGAGTTCATTGGCCGTACCTTGAACTGGTTCTCGGGAAACTGGGGATCGGCGAGAAGTTCCGCACCATGGTCTTCAATTGCTATAAAAGGCCATCAGCATCGGTGCGGGTCAATGGGCACAGCTCTAGTAGTTTTGTCATTGAGCGCAGCACGAGACAGGGCTGCCCCCTCTCGCCACTTTTGTTCGCCCTCTACATGGAGCCGTTTGCCCAGAGGATACGCGATAATCCGGACGCTATTGGGGTTAAGATGGGTCAGTATACCCATACTGTTAGCCTTTATGCGGACGATGTCCTGTTGACCCTGGATGACCCCAGGAGGTCACTCCCTGCTTGCGTCCAGGAACTGAACGCCTTTGCACACGTGGCCGGCTTTAAAATGAATATGGCCAAATCGGCTGCCCTGGACGTGTCGCTCGCCGCGGACACCAGGAGAGACCTTCAGCGTCTCTTCCCCATGCAGTGGTCCTCATCCACGGTGCCATACCTGGGGATCCTGCTGGCGCCTACGCTACCTGAAATGATCAAAGCAAATTACTCTTCCCTTGGCAAGAAGATTAAGGAGGAACTCGGCCGATGGAACAAGGGCCTGCTCTCGTGGCTGGGCCGTATTGCAGCGGTGAAGATGACGGTGCTGCCTCAGATCTTGTACCTTTTTCGCGCTCTACCTCTCCAGCCCCCTGTGGGTTGGATACAGCAAGTGCAGGCTGACATCTCCCGTTTCGTGTGGCAAGGCCGCAGGCCTCGGATGAAGAGAGCTCTCTCCACGCTTGCTCCGGAGGCGGGGGGTCTTGGTATCCCCGATCTCCGGAAGTATTTTCAGGCGGCGCAACTCCGTTACTTGGTGGAATGGAGCAGATGGGAATCTGACAAGCACTGGCTCTTTCAGGATCAGGCGGTAGCGGGACGTGCCCTTCAGGAGGTTCCGTTCCTGCGGCGCGCACATCGCCCGGATAACTTCTACGCCTCCTTTGTCACCCGGGTTCCCCTGCGGGTGTGGGATGCGGTTTGCGAGCTCCGCGAGCTAACTACTTTCCCATCACCGTTTACACCCATAGTTGGTAACCCGGACTTTACTCCGGGCCTAGAGCCGGGAGCTTTTTCCCACTGGGTGAGTGCGGGTTGCAGGGCACTTTTTCAGATTTATGGGCCGGAGGGCGTGCTTCCCTTCCAGCAACTTCGACAGGAATTTGGTCTGACGGAGGTAGACAGATTGCGCTACATGCAGGTCCGCCACTGGGCTCTCCAACTCCAAGTGCGCGACGTCGCAGCCCGTCAAATCACTCCTTACGAGCGGTGGCTAGTGACCCGGACCTCGGATGCCAAGCTTATTTCCGATCTCTATAAATTTCTCCAACCCCGACGTTTCATTTCCATAATCCGGGGAGGGAGCGCTGGCACAGGGAGTTGGGCAGGACCCTGAGTCACAAGGAGTGGGACAAGATCGCATATCGGGCGAGGCACTCAGCATACCACACTGGGCTGATGGAGACCTTTACTAAGGTGTCCACCTACTGGTATTACACCCCGGAGAGGCTCTATGAGATGCACAAACTCACCGACAAGGGATGTTGGCGGGGCTGCGGACAGGAGGGTACTCTCTCGCACATTCTTTGGGATTGCCCGGTACTGACTGCTTACTGGAAGGAGGTTCTAGATGAGGTGGATAGACACTTTGAGATTGAGCTGCCGCGCTTCCCGGCGTATGTCTTGCTAGGCCTTCCCAACGACTTAATGTATCCGCTGAAGTCCCGCAGGGGTAGGCAGATTGCTATTGCGCTAGGCTCCGCGGTCCAAAATATTCTTGTCCACTGGCGCACCCCCGCTGCCCCCTCCATCACTGGTTGGCTACATAGACTCTGGCAGGTACTGGGTATGGAGAAGATGTCGCTTACAGTGGCTGGACGTGTAGATCAGTTCGAGGAGCTCTGGCAACCCTTCCTGGCACTGCTGTCCACAGAATTCCGGGAGCTCACATGTCCGAGGTACCTGCGCCTTCTTAGGCTGACGCCACCGGCGGCCCGGCGGATTAGGAGGGATGGGGCTGGGGGGACTAGGGGTTGGGGGTAGGCTGTTTGGGGCGGATGCTTTTATTACGGGCTATTGGACGGGGACGTTGGGGTGTTGTTTTCTCCTTTTTTTTTTTCTGGGGGCGGGGGGCATGGAGGGACTGCGTTGTGTTTTGCTATGTTGCAGGAAGCTACTCGCTCTTAGCTTGGGTTGGGAGGTCGGGGAACATAGGAGGGTTGTGTGCACTACCTTACTGCCTTACAGCTGATGCCTTTTCTTCCCCTCCTGGACCACCGACCTTCCCCCTTTCGACCAGGACTGCTGCAACATGTCTCTTTTTCTTTTCATTGTACTGTATGTAACCTTGACCTCCTACTCCCCTTCCCCATGTTTTTCCGTTTTAATAAAAATGCTTTAACCTAAGAAACAGCTAAGACACTTTCAATTTTGGCTTTGAAATAGAAAATGAAGAAGCATGTGGTAACCAAACATAAAAAAAAACTTTTTATTATGGCAACAATACCTTGGGAAACATTGAGCAAAGATGTTTTATTTACTGTACCTACCAACAGCTAATAGAATACATATAAAGCCGGTATTACAAACATTCAGAACAGTTCTGAACAGGTCGAACAATAGCAGCTATTTCCATCTTTCTTTACTGCCTACACTGAGGTTAGAAACATTCCTTTGTTGGTAATCTGCACACTAATTTAAGGTTTTATTCCCAACTTGCCGTTAGAGTTGTCAAGGCAAACAACATCAGAGGAGAACAGAGGTATTAAAGGAGCAGTATCAATAGTATTACATCTGGGTATGAGGTCTCAAGTAGGTAATATCTCAAACGGCTGTACAAATCCTGTGATTATTATACATGAAGACTTCAAAGTATTCAAGCAGCCAGTTTAACACTGTAACAGTACCCAAATTTGGACACTTTGATGAAAGTCAAACCTGTATAAAATATTGTCACAGTTAAAATCTGGGGTAAGATCTCATCTTCATGGTTATGTTGAGTGTTGAGTATTGAAAGCTATACCTTCATATATATAAACTGAGCCATTTTGTGGCCCACCCCCGCCTACCATAGCTTGGCATCTTGTAAGAGAATCCCCTAAGAGAGTGATGCTTTGTGTGTGAAGTTGTCTAGGTTAGTATTGTTGACTTCCTTGTACACTAGGCAGACCAATGTCAATTGAATCTTGTCTAAAGTGAGCACCAAAGGATTGCAGCATGGATTCCAGAGATAAGATGTACAGAAGCCTACAGGATTGCTTTCCTTGAAGGGGGAATGGTGCCTGTGAAATTTGTAGGAATTACTGATGCAGAGATGTTAAATGGGGAGGTAAATGGGACATCACTCTTTTGGGGTGTCCAATACAGACTTTTTTGTTGTCATTGAACTTGAAGGTGTTGTGTAATTCAGTGTGAACGTTCACGGCCTTTGAACAAGGCAGAAGTGGTGGTAAGAAGCATTTAAGTGGCATATGTGTAAGTATTTGAACAGTATTTGAATTTTTGTGTTGTGGTCTCCATTGCTCTAAAGGGCAGATTATGTTTAATGCGTTTTCAGGCAAAAGAATGACAGTATGGATGGGAAGAGGTTCAAGCTGATTTATATGTGAGCAATGCTTTCCTTTTTCATCAACTTGAAACACAGTTGAGTGTCATTGGCATAGTGCTCTGTGGATAGATCTTAGTTGCCTTAAAAAACCACCAGTTGTTCCAATAAGGGGCAAAGACTGTGAAAGCACACAACCCGGAGAATGACCCACACAACCAGAATTGGTTGTGATCTTGAGGTGTCTATGTCCACTAATTGTTTTCGGCCTTATAGGAAGGACTAAAATAATTTGATGATACTATGATACTATGATCAATCCCCAGGCATAGATGTTGGAGCTTAAGTGCTACTGTATTTTAAGTGAAGGGAAGGGAGGTGTAGGTTTGTTTTGGTTTTTTTTCAACATGGGTCAGATTTGACTGCTCTATATTATGGTGGAAATGTGCTTGTTGCTAAGGAGTAATTGACAGTTGTGCACTATTTGGAAGGCTCACTTTTACTATGTTTTGGGATTATGTATTGTTCATAAGTGTTACTAATATGAGGGTGTTTCATGAACTTAAATAGAGGTCTGCAGTTCAGAGTTCTCTCTTTTTGGCATATTGGCATATTGTGGTTACATGCAGAGTTGTACAGATCTATATAATTTCTGATGGTGGCTATTTAAAGAATGCCTAATTGACACGCGATTATGTAGTTCTCAGGGGGTGTGAGATCCTAAGGCACTGCCAAAGCACATTGAAAAGCCTGTACTCATGCCTGAAATTGGTGTCAAAGTATTAAACATATTTATCTCTCTTGATGTCCTTTTTCGGTCTTGTCTAAAACAGCTTCAGCTGTTATCCTATTTCATGTAATTAAACATAGTCATAAATAATATATATACAAACACACACACACACATATACATAGAGTGGATTTGGGTCAGCCCTCCTCATCCATTGGTCTGTTCAACTTTCATTCACATTTTTCTTCAGAATACCGCAGTTAAAGTGATTGGTCAGTCCACATCAACCAGAGGTTCTTTTAAACTGTGAAAGATTACATTTTTCTTGATCTCATGTGCACATTTGCGTCAAAAGAAGTGCACTTCAGTGTTGGGCTGGTGGGACAATGCTTTTAGTTGCCAATGTTTTTTTTCACATTGTGAATCTTTTTTTATTTTCTACAGACCTTCATGAGTTTAAACAATGTCTTCATGTTACAGTAATTTAGTGCCAATAGTACCCTTTCTTTTTATCAATGACAACCACATTTTTCTATAACGTGCACTGAAATAAAAAGGGTATGTATATACATATTCCAAGTACATCCACCCACCCAAATATATCCAATGGGTAATGTGTTCTTAACTATAAAATGTATATTTCAAGCACATAGCCGCCACATACACGGTGGCATATTTATTCTTTCTGTTTGTTGCACATGCTTGCAATAAAAAAATAACCATTGCATTGCCAAAAGCTTGTTTTTCATTGTGAGCATATAGGGAATTCTAATTTTTGACTTTTGTTTAGCCTGCATTTCCTTCAAACTGCCTACTTTTATTGTGAAATTTTTTATTTACAGGAAGTAGCAGAATATGATGCATGTGTGCTGCTGGTGATAATGACTTGGTTGTCAGTACATTGTAAGGGTGTACTGTTGGTGGTATATTAAAGTGTCTGTACTATGAGCTTTAGAATGCCTCTCTAGGCAACCGGTGATTGCTAAAGTGAATATGCGAAGAATCATTTCTGTGCCTGTCTTGCAGGGATGAAGGGACAACAATTTTCACAGAATTTTTAAAAAATCCATGCAATGCACAAGTTTGTGATAATAGTGTAATAAGACAGGGGACATGCAGTTGGCAAGAAAAGGCTAAATGGGCTTTGTAGGAGGTCTTACGGCACTTTAATAGATACTTTAGAATCCTTTAAATTGCTTTATAGGACTGCTTCATCAAATTACTTTACTAACTAGAAGATCACAAGCAGAAAGAAACAGGTGCATAGTGCATTAGTGCAAAAATACTCAATGCACGAAATGGCCCTTAGAGTGAGATCGACAAAGTGCATTTTAAGTGTGGAAAACGCACTGACCACTAATGGCAAGAAAAATAGATTTCTTGCACACAAACTGTCCAGTGAATCTGAATACATAACAATGCAATAAAAATAGATCTTAGTTTCCACAGACAGTACACAGTGTGCCTTGTAGAGGTGGTTTACCAAATGCCCGATTGTCTACAATTACAGAAAAATGCAATGTTTTCCTCGTCTGTAAGGTGCCACAGCACACCCAATTGTCATGTGCAATTTTTCACAACGTTTCTTCTTAATATTCATTAATTGTTCCATTGATGTTGCAGTTTCGTATCGACATTTACACCAACATTAGGACAGATCGATGTATGCAAAACAGTTTTTTCTACACTAGTTAGTTGACGCAAACTGTTTTTGCATTTGTCATAGGATGCAAATGCAACCAATTTAATCAAACTTCTTGCGCTCATCTGGTATGCAAATAAATCAGTGTTGCAATTTTCCTTTTCTTCCCTATTTTAATGTATGAAAGTTGGGTGCGATTTTGTTACCTTGTGGTTCAACTGGAGCATTGTGTTAATTTAGAAACAATTGCTGATATTGCTTAGCCTGTGTATTTCAGAATTAATAAAATACAGAATAACTAGTTTGGTCAATCCTGTTTTTAATAAACAGTTTAAGTAAACTAATATATTAACAAATAGGAAAGCTGTCAATGGAATACTCAAATAAGTATGGAATGTATATATGTGCAATGTGTTCTAGGAAATGTTGAGATCTTGGTAGGTAGCAAGATTTGTAAATACCACTTCCATCTAATAAGCATGCATGGACGGACAGCACACCATGTGACACATTTGGCACAGGCCTATGGCGGTTCTGTGCTCACTCACCGTAACATAAGTGTTGCTGAGCTGGGACCACCCATAAAGATCCAACAGTCGATATATGCTTGTGAGTTTGCACCGCATAAGCCGCTCGCCCTTAATCATAGGTATGGAGTCATTGCAGTAGAGATCATTGATGGGTGTTACCGCCGAAAGACCTAGAAGGAAATGAAAACATCTCTCAGTAATGCATGAATTTGAAATTCTTATTGTTAATAAACCAGGTAATATAAAATCACTATATGTTCAAGTATATGTTTGACACATACTTGGGATAATTGTGTATTTCTGAAGTAATTCATTAGATTTGGGAAACTTCAAAAGCAATAAAGATTAACCGATCCTTGTTTCCTTGGGAAAATAAAGAATTTATTGTATACTACGTAGTCTCTTATCATCTAAGATTGCAGCAACTTTAAGGTCCTTCTTCTTGACTTTTAATTCATTTCAGTTAATTTTGTAACATTTACAGAACACTATCCTAACGTGCTGTCAACATCTACAAGTAAAATTGAACAAATTACATAAAAGAATAGTCAGTGCATCATCACAGGCGATCCGAAAAAGGGCCACAGAAGAAATGAGACCTTCCTGGATATGAAAAGAATTTAAAGTGGAAGAAACCGAGGGAATAACACATAAGACAGGAAATCAAGATAGTGAGCTCGAGGGGAGATGATGAGGAGCAAAAGAAGGAGGGGGGGAAAGCAGAGCTCAAAATCCAAGTCGGATGATAGTTGGACTAGTAACAAGAAAGATGTGATAAGGACTAGCAGGACTCTCAATATATTTTAAGACTTTAGTCACGATGCAAAAATACAAAAGGAAAATGAGAATGAGAATTTGTGTAGCATGAAAAGTTAGGAAGATCGGGTTTTACTTTTGTTATAAAACTAGAATCTGTAGGTACTTACAATTGTGAAGGTTTTCTTGTAAGAAGTAAAACATGGGCCATAAATGATAACCCTACTACAAATGACAGAAGAATTTTGAGACTATCAGTCTCATATGGATATCTAGGATATGCATACTTCCAGTTAAATGAATTAAATATTTTTAAGGGTTTTCAACAGGTCCGAGGACACATTGGTGGCCCACAGAAATGTAAGAAAGGATTGTTTAGCAAGTACAGTTGGGAAAAGGAATTCCACAGAAAATCGTTCATGGGGCAACCTGCACATTCTGTGACTTGCAAGAGTAAATGTCAGTGGTGATGGATGGTTGTGCCCAGGACTTAAATGACGTTCAGTTACCCATGATGGAATTGTTGCAACTGAAGCACTGTTCTCGGGTTTACTCACACCGAGCCCATACCATTTTACATTTCTCACACACTGTTCACTTCCCTCAGATCCTATAAAACACCCTCAGAGGCATTGGTCCTCATACGGGCCTTTCTTCGTCCCAGTAAGGGGTGGGAAATCAGGATGTCCCACTGTCGGCTACCCAATGAAGACCAATAATTGGTAGCTAACTTGCAAATCGGAAATCAAATTTATATACACTACTCTCAAAACCATGCTATAGAAATAGAGTACTGAAATTAGAAGACCCAACCTCATAAAATTTTTTAGACTAACAAGAATTATGCACACTAAAAGCTCGGCTGTGGATACACAGACCAAAAGCAAAGAGTCTGGTGTTTTGAAAATAATCTATGACTTTCTTTATGAGGCATTTAGAATTCCTACACAGTTTCTGTACAAGGAACATTAAGACACAATAAGAGACTCAGACAAATGTATTTCATTTGGTTATTGTATAAGAGATCCAAAATCAATGCATATAAGTAACATTTTAAGAAGCTCAGTCATGAGTCTTATAGCTCGTATAATAAAATCACACATTTAACCAAAGTAAATCTATCGCTAGATATAGGAATCCATAAGCGGATGGTATTGGAATAAGAGATCCTTATCACCTACAAAGGCAGGAGGATGGTTCACAAAAGCTCTCTTAGAATGGTTAAAGGGATCAAGTGAAAGTGAACTAAGCAAATGTCCATAGGCATGGGCAAGGAGGATGGAGCAATAAACAGGAAAGTTCAGGTCTGGTCTCTCACCATACAGCTCCAAAGCGTCCAACAGGAAAGTTCATCAGAAAAGGGAAAGGGCAAGTGGGATGAAAAGATAGTCCGGCAGTCAGGAGACAAGGAAGTAAAGTGGGGCTGATGAACCTCCCTCCTCCTAGGAAAGTCACTTTTAATACTTCAAACCAACATACTCTCCCATGCAGTTCATGAGAAACAACGGTCCATTCCGTCCTATCAGGGGAGCTTATTTATGGGGCGTGGCCAGCCAGCCAAACTTGGGGGAAGTGAGTTGCAAGAGCTCCGTCCTCGCACCCCTGATTATCCTGCTATATGTTAGCATCTCCTGCCATCCAGGCGCACCCATACTGCACAAAAGTGCCTTTGCAGTGGTAGCCCACGCTCTTGATCGGAGGAAGGCAGAGGAGGTGAGGAAAGCCACAATTGCGAGCCCACAGGACCCGACCGATAAACCTGGCACCATTGGCGTGGGTCTCCCTTCCAGTTTTTTGCTGTTGCCTCTTGTGTTTTTGCTATGTTTTTGCTAATCTAGATGCTTTGGGCACTTTGCCACTGCTAATCAGTGTCAAGGTGCAAGTGCTCCCTATTGTAAAGTATTGTAATGGATTAGTGACGCAATGATTGGCTTATTTGGTTTACTTGTCAGACCCTAATATAGTGCACAGCAGGTGCCCAGGGCCTGTAAATCAAATGCTGCTGGTGGGCTTTCACCACTGTTTGTGCCACCCACCGAAGCAGCTTGTAACCTATGGCTCAGGCCTGCCATTGCAGACCCTGTGTGCAGCCTGGGGCTGCCATGTCGACTTGGCAAGTGCACCCACTTACAAAACACACAAGAGCAGAACAAGTCTGAAAAAAATGTGTGCCTACAACAGTAGCCATGCGGTACTGGTGGTGAATGCGTGAGACAAGGGTTGCCACAACCGTTGACTGTGAGTAGAGGGAGGCTGAAACAATTCCCATCAGACCACCCATGTGGTGGAGTTTACGTCATGTGGGAAATGTTAGTCATGCCAGCCCAAATCCGACCATATAGTGCCGGTGCGGGAATGGATGTCAAAAGTATCATCATAAACATGCATCCTAAAGTGATGTAAATGAAAAAAGTGCAGTGCTCAAATAATATTTAAGATAAAATTAACTATACGGACTCCAGATGGCATTGCGACAGAAGTCCGGATGTTAAGGATTAAAAGACACGCTGGGTAGTAGGACTACCCTCTAGCGCAGTGCGGTATGGTCGACATGTTTCAGCCTTATGGGCATCTAGCCCAGCTTTCTTCAGGACCGTTGACAAAAATTTGCTACTGCAACTAAATACAAAGTATATAGATATTGGATAATATACATGTACTGACACAGTTACAGCTATATCAAGAATGTGAATACTTAAATGTCCACTGAAGGGAGAGGAATGAATCTTCTTCCCAGCTTTGTGTGGGTGACGACCTCACCTCACCTGGCAACCGCTCGGGAGAATGAGGCCCCGCTCTCTCCGTCGGTACCTCTAAACTGATGGCGAGCGGGAGGCTTCCGCTCGCCATCAGTTTAGAGGTACCGACGGAGAGAGCGGGGCCTCATTCTCCCGAGCGGTTGCCGGGTGAGGTGAGGTCGTCACCCACACAAAGCTGGGAAGAAGATTCATTCCTCTCCCTTCAGTGGACATTTAAGTATTCACATTCTTGATATAGCTGTAACTGTGTCAGTACATGTCTATTATCCAATATCTATACACTTTGTATTTAGTTGCAGTAGCAAATTTTTGTCAACGGTCCTGAAGAAAGCTGGGCTAGATGCCCATAAGGCTGAAACATGTCGACCATACCGCACTGCGCTAGAGGGTAGTCCTACTACCCAGCGTGTCTTTTAATCCTTAACATCCGGACTTCTGTCGCAATGCCATCTGGAGTCCGTATAGTTAATTTTATCTTAAATATTATTTGAGCACTGCACTTTTTTCATTTACATCACTTTAGGATGCATGTTTATGATGATACTTTTGACATCCATTCCCGCACCGGCACTATATGGTCGGATTTGGGCTGGCATGACTAACATTTCCCACATGACGTAAACTCCACCACATGGGTGGTCTGATGGGAATTGTTTCAGCCTCCCTCTACTCACAGTCAACGGTTGTGGCAACCCTTGTCTCACGCATTCACCACCAGTACCGCATGGCTACTGTTGTAGGCACACATTTTTTCAGACTTGTTCTGCTCTTGTGTGTTTTGTATCTTGATGTTGGGGAACGAGCAGACAGGTCATTAAACTTTCCCCTTGACCCTCCACACACCTTTCTTGTTTATAAGTGCACCCACTTGCCAGTCCCAAAACCTTCCCTTTTCTACATGTTAGTCACCCCTAAGGTAGGCCCAAGGTACCCCCATGGGCCGGCTGCATTGTATGTAAAAGGTAGGACATGCCCTGATGTGTGTGGCATGTCCTGATAGTGAATTACAGCCAATTTCGTTTTTCACTACTGCAAGGATACCTGTTCCCATAGGCCAGAATCGGCAGTTTGATTATAACATCTTATAATCCTAACTGACTCAGGGAACTAGGTAGAAATTCGAGTTTAATGTGCCTGAACTCAGAATGATAAAATACATCTTTTAGTGAAGTTTGTTTTGGTGGAGAAGTGTGGCTCAGGGGTGGAGAAGTGTGGCTCAGGGGTTAGAGGCGGCAGACCCGGAAGCTGAGATCGGTCCTGGACCAGGGTTCGATTCCCCGCCTCGGCGGGTCTTGGGCTCAAAAATTCCAGGGACTCGATAATTCTTGTTCCGGTGCCTACTCGACTCACGGGTTCACACTCTGCGACTCTGGGCAATAGCTTGCTTAATCTCCACTACGGCCCCTCGCGGCGGGATGCCTGGCTTTCACCTTGTGGATACCCTGCTGGGGTTATCTCACATGGGAATACCAGGACGGGTTCCCAAGGCAAGCGCCTTGATGCCTTCGGGTGATACGTGCGCTATATAAATCGCAATACATACATACATTTACATTCTGTGTTTGAAAATTCCACTTTTAGAAAGTAGGTATTTTCTTGCCTAACCATCCAAGCCTGCCTCTGCTAGGTTGTGTATTCCATTTTTGGTTTGTGAGTGACAGGGGCTGGGGTGGCTCCAGGAGACAGGGTGAGTCAGCACAAGGCTGAAAAGACCTATCTGCATGGGGAGTGGTGGCTCCACCTCCTTTGTTGAGTCTGAGGAACCTGGCCCACGCTGACAAAGGAAGAAGTTGTGCACTGGCAGAATGCACCCAGAACTGGTTTGGACTAGGTACAGACACTCTCTGTCTTCAGAGACCAAGGATTTTACAGTAGTGTGAAGTAGTGTGGCTCACTGGTTAGAGGCGGCAGACCCGAGAGCAGAGGACGGCCCGGGACCAGGGTTCGATTCCCGGCGCGGCAGGTTTCTGGACCAGGGTCAGCGGACTCGATAATTCTCTCGCCTCGGTGCCCACTCTGATCAGCGATCACACTCGGCAACTCTGGGCATTAGCTTGCCTCATCTTCACTAACAGCCCCACCAGACCGCCGGGGATGCCTGGTCTCACCCTGGAGATACCCATTAAGGGACCATCTCTCAGGGAAGCCAGGAAGGGTTTCGCAGCGGTCGAAGCGCCTTGGGACCCTACGGGTAAGTAATGCGCTATATAAATGCCTATACATTTACATTTACACATTTACAGTATAAATATTGGGGCCCAAACCCCAGAACTTTAGATCAATTCTGGGAATCAAGACAACCCTTTGCTGAGGAGAAGAGCCAGAGAATCTGAAGGAGGAGACTACCCCTGTGATGTGTGTTTGGGGGTTGGCCTGCAGTGGTTGCTTCATTGCCAAAGAAAGGAGAAAAAGGACTGAGTGTGCTTTCATCCTCTTGAAGAAGAATCTCCAAGGGCTTGAACTGTACTTGCCTCCTTCTGGAAGTCTCAGGGATACAAGACTTCACCACCAGCTCCCCCTGAATTCCCTTGCTGGGAATTGAAGTGCCTGCTGTTGTGCTGGGCCTTCTAAGAGACTGCGTGTTGCTGGGAGCTGGAAGCGCGACTCAAGGAAGAGAAGCATGTCGCTACCGCAGCAGTTGCCATCGCATCGCCGAAGAAGTGTGCCGCCTCTGCTGCCATCACCGAAGAGCATCTCATCACCGGAGAAGCGTGCCGCTGCCGCAGAAGTTGCCGTCGTATCACCGGAGAAGCACGTCGAAGGGCCTGTCACAGTTCAGAAGTTCATCGAGTCACTGCGCGGCCGTCGGGCGTGCGCGCATCGCTTCTACGTTGTCGCACCGTAACCAAGACACCAATTTGTCGCATCGCACCGGAGAGTCATTGCATCGGATTGCTGCAAGAAGCCGGCGAGTCAACTCCCCACATAGTAAGGAAGCCAGCCTCAACTTCCCTGCTCAGCAGTAAGGAACCAAGGCATCCACTACCCTGAGTGTAAGGAACGACCATAACCTTCCATGCGACCCTTTTGCTTGTTTTGCGTTACGCATCCCAGGTACTGTGAGAGTGAAGTGTTGCATTTACAATCTAAAGTGAACTAAGTTATTTCTACCATTTTAAAGACTTATTTGGATTACAGTATTGTAGATTTTTGTTGTTTGGTCTTGTCTTATGTCTAAACTGGTGTGGTGTTCATTTGTAGTGTTTTCACTGTATTACTGTATGTGTTGATAAATGCTTTACACACTGCCCCTGAGATAAGCCTGTCTGCTTGTGCCAAGCTATCTAGGGGGTGAGCATGGGTTATTTTAGAAGTGTAGCCTCTTACCCTGACTAGAAGCAAGGGTCCCTATTTGGTCAAAGGTACCTACCTCTGCCAACTAGAGACTCCCAATTCTAACACCGACGATGAGGAGTTAACCACCGAAGGCACTCGTAAGCGCAAATCACACTTGTTAAGCGCTGAGCTCCCCCAGCCAGCACGAACACTACAGAGATCATCGCTGGGGGAAATTGCGGACAGTCGCTGCCTGTGAACGTCCCAAGAACAGCCACAGCCACCGAGATGACCAGGAACCCCATGACGGCCCAGCAGTGGTACGCGCAAAAACAGCTAAATACTGAGGCCTGCAGACGCAGCCCATGAGGTACGAGCCTGCGCGCATCAGACCGCCAGAGCAAGAGGGAAGCGTCAACAAGCTCCCAGGCCCTTCCACATGGTTGACCTGGGCCTAGGCTGCGCAGACACGTTAGAAAACAGTGCGACGACTGGCAAGACACAGACTTGCCCGGAGGCCCAATTGGGCCTAGGCCATCTACTTACAGAGACAAGAGGTGCAACAACCCGGAATCCCTAAAGCATGGACGTGAGGGGGAGACACATACCCGCACCGCGCTGATCCATAATGTGACAAGGTGAAGTGGACTCAGTTAAACAGCTTACATAGCAAGACCGCCCTCCCCCCACGCTGAAGCATAAACCACCGGATAGTGCCCAGAGACACCTAAACACACGCCAACAAGCCCATCGCTGAGGCATGGGGAAGTCAGACACCGGAGAGGACCTATCTCGCTTTAAAAGAGTAGGCTTGATCAGGCCCCAACAATACCCATACAAGGCAGAGGCGGTAACCAGAAGACAAAACACAGGTGTGCAATCTCGCACACACACATCCCTGTATTCGTCAGCCTCAAATAGCAAGTGGGCAGCTCCTCCACGAGATTAGGCCTACTGCACGAACAAAGTCACTATTCCATCCTGATAATGCCTGCACGTACTGGTGGCGAATGCCGACAGCGCAGCAATTAATAATGGGCCGCTCAACAGCTAAATACACCCACTGGCAGCTCAGAAGCGGCAACGGCGTATGGAGACATAGCCTCAGAAATGCCACGCCCAACACTTGCTGTTAAACTAGACTCTGTTGTGGCAGCAGTAGAAAAGATAGGATCTGAGTTGGACAAGATCCACTCCTCGGAGTAAAAAATCGACAAGATCACCTCGGATTCCACCCTTCTATGAGCTGAACATCACAAACTCAGGGACAAGGTGCACCTCCATGAACAAACACTTGCAGAGCTAAAACCAGTTACACAAAGCCACGGTAAACAGTCAAAATATCGAATTTTTAATTTCGACTTACACTTATATCGAGTTGCTAATATCGATGGGACAGAATATCGATGTCCAGAATATCGATGTCCAGAATATCGACCCTAAGGTAAGTAATATCGAAATTACTTATATCGATAGCATATATATCGATGTAAGTAATTTCGATTTACTAATATGTGTTAGAAATTTTTGTTAAGTATTTAAATTAATTGTTATAATATGTGTTTAATATGTTTTTATAAATAAAAAATATATAAAAGTAAATAATATGTTTTACTACCAGAGCGGGTTGTGGGTTTTTAGGGGAATAGGGTGGGAAGTAATTTATTTGTAATTAAATAATTATTTTTTAATGATTAATTTATTTTGCAATTAAATATTAATGGGCAATGAATTATTTTAATTGATTAATTGATTAATTAATTGATAATTTATGTATATTTTACGTAAATTATATGTTTTACTACTGGAGCGGGTTGTGGGTTTATAGGGGAATAGGGTGGGAAGTAATTTATTAGTAATTAAATAATTATTTTTTAATGATTAATTTATTTTGAAATTAAATATTAATTGGCAATGAATTATTTTAATTGATTAATTGATTAATTAATTGATAATTTATGTATATTTTTAACTAAATTATATGTTTTACTACTGGAGCGGGTTGTGGGTTTATAGGGGAATAGGGTGGGAAGTAATTTAATTGTAATATTAATTAATTGTGGGTAAAGGAGTATTTTTAGGGTTCAGGGTCAGTTTTGGGTTTTTGGGTAAAGGGGTATTTTTAGGGTTCTGGGTCAGTTTTGATTTTTGGGGTAAAGGGGTATTTTTAGGATTCAGGGTCAGTTTTCAGTTTTTGGGTAAAGGGGTATTTTTAGGGTTCAGGGTCAGTTTTCAGTTTTTGGGTAAAGGGGTATTTTTAGTGTTCAGGGTCAGTTTTCAGTTTTTGGGTAAAGGGGTATTTTTTGGGTTCAGGGTCAGTTTTCAGTTTTTGGGTAAAGGGGTATTTTTAGGGTTCAGGGTCAGTTTTTAGTTTTTGGGTAAAGGGGTATTTTTAGGGTTCAGGGTCAGTTTTCAGTTTTTGGGTAAAGGGGTATTTTTAGGGTTCAGGGTCAGTTTTCAGTTTTTGGGTAAAGGGGTATTTTTAGGGTTCAGGGTCAGTTTTCAGTTTTTGGGTAAAGGGGTATTTTTTGGGTTCAGGGTCAGTTTTCAGTTCTTGGGTAAAGGGGTATTTTTTGGGTTCAGGGTCAGTTTTTAGTTTTTGGGTAAAGGGGTATTTTTAGGATTCAGGGTCAGCTTTAGGTTTTTTCGGTAAAGGGGTATTTTTAGGGTTCAGGGTCAGTTTTCCCTACTGTTGCACCCACTGGAGTGGGAATAGTAATTATTGTTAAGTAAGTATATGTTATATATGATTTTTCAATATTATTTTTTTAATTAAATATGTATTATTATTTTTTTACCATTATTACATATATTTAAATATGTTTAAGTAATTAATAAGTATTATTTACAGTATTTTTTATGTTATTTTACATTTTAAAAAAATTGATATATTTGACAACGATATTTTTAACATCGATATTATTTTTTCGATATTTTGGTACTTACCATGTTGTACATAGGGCGTCGATATTTTTGCTATCGATATAATTACGCCGATATTTGTGTAGGTCGAAATTCTGTCTGTCGAAATTCTGTCATAGATCCCAAAGCCACACCGTAGCCCTGCAAGAATTAATAGACTGTGTGCACGACCTAGAAGACAAGGTAGAAGACACAGAAGGGCGCTTGCACCGCAACAATATCATAGTCGTGGGACTTCCAGAGGGTGAAGGACAAAGACCGGAGGAATATGCCGAGCACTGGATCAGAGACTTGCTTCCCACCGGCACCCTGTCTCCCCACTATGTGGTCAAGATAGCACACTGTGTCCCTGTGCAAAAGCCGCCCGCCGGGAGTCCGCCCACATCCATTCCTGTTTTAAATCCTAAACAACAAGACTCGATCCTTCGCGAAACCCGCAAGCTGGCAGACATAATGATCAGAAGCAATCAAATCATGATCTTTCCAGATTACACAGCTCAGGTCCAACGCCGTAGAAGCACATACACTGCCGTGAAAAGACAGCTATGCGACCTGGGTCTAAGCTACTCATTACTATTCCCTGCTAGGCTTCGCATGGTTGCAAAAGGATCGGTGCGCTTCCTCGATTCACCCGTTGAGGTTTGGGACTGGTTGGAAGAATCGGGAACATTGACGGGACCCAGACCGCCTGTGGAAGACGAGCCAAGAAAACGCGACAGGAAAAGACACAGTTGGAGTAGGTACAGTGGATATCGATCAGGAGCCGCTGCGACTTCCACAGCCCCTGATGTGGAGCAGAGGAAAGCGGAGAGCCAAGAGGCATCACAAGTGACCGTGACACTGGGAACTGCAACTCAAAATTCCGACCGACACTTGAGCCCATCCAGATCATCATAAACTGGGGAAACAACGCCATCCAGACTCGAGGACCCTGAAGAGTTTCCATTGCCGGAAGTTACGCTACAAACAGCTGACAACATCATATGACTCTTTCCAAGGCCTCCTGTGAACTGTTGAACACAACTCAAGCAACTACAAGCCGTGCTGGTACAATGCTGTGTTAAATAATACGCTGATTACGTAATTGTTCTTTACAAAATGTGGCGACATGTGCACCGCACCGCGGCCTGGTTGAGGGGATACACAGCTGTTACATGACATCAAGGGGCGAAACATTCCCTGCCACCAGCGCACCACACAAATCCACGCTACACGTCAGTTCGACACAGTTTTAGCCTTAAGTTGGGCAACACAGTTTGGACTAATTCCCACTTGGAACTCGCCCTCATGGTTATACATAGTTCAGTTCATGCATGCACCCTGTTTTTACCAACACTGAGCTGGAGCACACCCCCACGGGTCAGGAGTCGCAGGACCTTGCACCCGCTGCGCGGTCCAGGTAAATGTAAGAAGAAAACATGGTACAGGTCAACGTAGTCACATGTAATGTGCACAGTATACACACACCATCACATAGATATGCAATCTATGCCTATCTGCGACACAGAGCCACTGACATAGCACTGCTCGAAGAAACACAAACGTCCCACACGGAACTAGGGCACCTCCGACACAGCTGGAGAGGCCAAATACACAGTACCAGCTACTCTGCACACGCACAAGGCGTCCTCATCTGGGTAAGAGCAGGGGTCCCATTTACAAGGGAGGAGATGCTGGTCATCCCTGAAGGCATATATGCGCTCGTGAGCGGATAGCTCAATGGCCAACCGATACTCCTTGGGTCCATCTATGCCCCGAATGTTAGCCAACCCACATTCCTAGAAGGCCTCACAAACATTTTAGCAAGGTGGGGTCCCCTGGTTCCTGGGAGGGAACTTTAATTCTGTACTTAATGTAGATTTGGACAGATCGTTCCCGCCCTTGTCCAAGACCGCACCAATGTCCAATGCGCAGGTTCTCACACACTAGGCATTATTTGACATACGGCGCGCCACCAACCTGGTTACTCGGGTCTACTCACACTACTCAGCGGTACACAGACTACATGTATGCCTAGATAGAGTAGTGGGATCCCCTGTGCTGCTCCCTCTGGTCCACCGAATAGAGTACCCAGGCCGGACACACTCTGCCCATAATCCCCAAATACTGAAACTCACCTGGGAACCTAAACGCCCCCACATGGAGACTTCAAACAGCCGCACTCGAAGACCCACTACTTCGCTCCTCCCTGGGCACGGTGATCCTTGAATGCTTAATGAAGACACAGCAGGTGACACAGTAGTGGAATGGGAAGCTTTCAAAGCTACGACAAGGGGACACTGTACGGGAGGGACATGGAGCATACATAAGGCTCTCACCTCCAGCCTGAGCAAAATAGAACAGAGCTACTGCGATACGAGACAGAGGAGGAGGGTGAGGGCAGGGACAGACACTGCGCACACAGCACACGGTGTTGATGGAACACCTCCGCTGTCACAACTACACCAAGCACACAGCCTGCACGCATGCTACCACTGAACGCGTAGGTCTAGCCTGGCTGATCCGTCAAGAACACGCCCGCACATCGATAGACGCACTACGCAATGGCACAGTGCTTCCAATGCACACACAACTGGACATCCACACAGCCCTGACACAGCACTATCAACGACTGTACCAATCCTAAATCCACTATGAACCACATGCTCTCCCGTGCCTGAGGTGACACAGGTACACAATTAGATACTGGATGCGCAGATTGCACCAGAGGAGGTTAGGGATGCAATTATGTCCCCGACCACGGGGAAGCCTCCGGGACCAGACGGACTCCCGGCAAAAAATTACAAGGGGTACCAAGCGCCATTGGTGCCCTGACTACATGCCCTCTACGCAGCCACCGTGGATGATGGACGGCTCCCTCCCTCACTATGTGAAGCACACTTGATCTCACTGCCCAAACCTGACAGAGACCCAACAGACATGGGTTCATACAGATCCCTCGCCCTGCTTAACACGGACTACAAAATCTTAGCGAAAATGCTAGTAGATAGATTGGCACAGTCCGTCCCCGCCATGGTACACGCAGACCAAAACGGCTTTGTGCCATCTCGAAACACCTCACTCAACCTGCGTCGCTTCTTTTGAGTCACACCCTACTCCATATGCGAATGGCTGAGAGAGGGCTGCCTCATACTTGATCTCGAGAAAGCATTTGATTCTCTTGAATGGAATTATATGTTTGCAACTCTCGAAAAATACAAATCAGGCCCCGATTTCTTCCATTTGACCCGCCTACTTTACACAAACCCTGTGGTGAGAATGAAGATGGAACCATACGTGTCGGCCGAGATCCCCGTGCGACGAGGGACGAGACAAGGCTGCCCGCTGTCCCCTCTCCTTGTCGCACTTGCGATGGAGCCACTGGCGGAGTCACTAAGAACACAATTACATGATGGGATACCGCTGGGCGATGGTACACATGCGGTGTCACTGTATGCCAATGATCTGTAAATCTACCTAATGGACATCACTCAAGTGCAAGAGCAACTAGCCCAAATCCTCCGAGAATTTGCAACTGTATCAGGGTTAAAAGTAAATGTTGCTAAATCTAAACTATATGATTTTAAAGAGGAGTGCTGTGACCCAGGCCTTACACTCAAGGATGTGAGAGTGCAGTGGAGCGCTGATACATTCCGCTACCTGGACATACGTGTGTAGCGCTAACCAGTAGACCTCTGTGACAGTAACATAGGCAGAGCGCTGACGGCCTTGAGATCCCAGATGCAATTCTGGAATATGCTTCCCCTTGCTGTGGTGGATAGAGTGGCGCTGGTCAAAATGGTGGCTCTGCCGAGATTCCTGTATTACTTTGCCAATTTCCTCATTTATGTGCCCGCCTCCTTCTTTACCATGTTGGAAAAGATGACCAGAGACTTCATCTGGGGCCCCAATCAACATACGATGGCGATTAAAAAACTATATTTACCCATAGAACAGGGGGGCCTGGCAGCGCCTTGCTTAGAGCACTACTACCCAGCAGCCCAATTTCAATGAATCACCAGATGGATGGCAGACCGTCAGTGCGACCACACGGCGACCACACGCCCACCGTAAACGTTCCCCCAGATCCTTGCGCTCTTCCACCCTGGCACACTAGTGCGGCCCCCTAAGCCCCAGTTTGTGAACGTAGCATACAGGTGCTACCTTAGAAGCCTCTACTTAACCCGGGACACGATGCCCTACACCCCGCGCTCCCCCTAGAGGGTGTCCCTAAGGGACTGGACTTACAGCTGCAGAACTGCAACACTGGCACGATGCCCTTTGAGATCTTTATCATGAAGGCTCGCTTATTCTCTACACTACACTAATGGACAACGAGGGACTCCCTGCAGGGCAATTCCTCCTACATTGATTATTGGTGACACACTCTCAATGAACTGGGGAAACCTTTCAGCTGAGCCACAAACACACCTCACTGTGCAATACCTACATATCATGGGATGTGGTAGGCACCAGACGCAGTGGTTTGCGGCCTTGTTGCGACAACATGCAGCGGTAAATCTAGACCCCCTCAGACAGAAATGGGAACATGACTTGGTCAAACAATTACAAGCAAAGAATGGGAACAGGTTCTGTCCAGTCCAGTTCAGATCCCCAGAAACGTGAGATTTAGGCAGATCCAATACTACACCACACGGAGGGCGTACCTCACACCAGCTAACATAAACAGATACTTTCACCGCACCAACTCAGCCTGCCCCAGATGTGCTGCTGTAGATGCAGACTTGGTGAACATGCTCTGGAGTTGTGCCAGCCTGAGCACATATTGGGATGAGGTAGCAAACACACTTCGCACCTGCACCGTGAGAGAGATACCTTTTGACTGGCCAACATATCTGCTGCACATATTCCGTAGGACACGAAACACTAGAGCCACCTCCAGGTTCTTGGGCATGGGCATGGTGACAGCCAAGGAGCTAATCACAAAAAGGTGGAAGGCACCAGATCCCCCACATATACAAGCATGGAGGCACTCTAATCTTGCATGGGCCAGAGCCAAAGGCATAGCGATTCAACATGAGGAAACTATGGGCCTCAAGAAAATACCTATATCCACAAGCTAGGAAGCGATTCTGACAGTGCTACAGCAGGGCGCAGATCAGTCATATCAGCCCTTCCAAACACCTGACGGGGTGGAGTTATTTTGCGCATGCGTCCAACCGCCTTAGGCCACTCATAGGCACTGGACTTGTTGTCCTTAAGCCTTGCAATGGCAATCCAATGGGCACATGCACCAGACGCCAACCATCAAGGCAATGGACTGGGGCGCAGTAGTCGACACACACACGTGCCAACAATGGCAGACACATGGGGTTATTTCAGCTCACCTTCAAGTTTTATACCCCGTCTCCTGGTCTTTTTCCCCCCTTCTCTTATCGAATGTACAGTTTGCCAGATGAAACTAAGCTGAACTGGACTTAAACGTTATACTCACTATGAGGCAAATCTGTAGGACAAATAATGTAATAGGACATATGAGGCGTGACAGGGCAATTGTAATATACAGATCTGACACATTATCATACCAACTACATGAACATATGTGAAGTAATTACCATTGTTAATGCAAAAATACATGACAGAAATTGTCGCTGCATGTTGCTTCATGATGTTTCAACTGCTGGAGATAAAACTGTAAAACTAAATAATCAATAAAAAAATATTTACAAAAAATCAGGGGAGCTTATTTACTTTGTTGTTCTTTAGGGATTTTAGTGCAAAGGTCAGGTTCCCACCAATTCAGACAAAAAGCATCCAGAACGATTGACAGAGGATCACCCTAAAATAGGCGACCCCCAAACCCCAATCCTCCTTATGCTGACAAAATGGTAATAATATCACAAATCACTAATGGTTTGCAAATCCTGATCACAGGTTTTGGCTCATACTCAGAAGGTAAAGATATGAAACTGAATCTAGCAAAGACATTTGTATTGTTTTGTGGGACTGACAAAATGAAGATAAGGACATACCTAGTAAAAAAGCAAGCATTAACTCATACCCTGAGCTTCTCTTATTTAGGTCTATACTTCTCTAACACTGGCCATTGGAATCCAAGCCTGGAAACTCGTAAAATAAAATTTCTGAGATCTACAGAAGCAATTTTAAGATTTGCTGAGAGAATTGGTAACCGTAAGATAGATTTTACACCTATATAAGAGCAAATGCATTAGTAGGGTGACCTCTGGGACCGCCGTATGGGGTATGGCAGATACCAAGCTTCTACAGCTGTCAGAGAACAATTTTTGTTTAGGCTTTTAGCAGTGCCACTATCTACTTCTAACCACCTTGTTCACAACAAACTAGCAGTCCCCTATATTGAAGACACCATTAACATAAGCGCACTCCTTACCTGGCATAGCATTTGGAGCAAGGCTGGAACTAAATTTACAAAAGCGGTAATTAAAGATTGTCTGGCCCTTGACCATAGAGATAAAATCCATTGGCTGGGTCATGTAAAAAAAACTTTTTATTAAGATAGACTCAAATTTCAGTTTAGATGACCCAGCTAGAAGGGAGACATCGTTTACCACGCATCCATTTCAACGTGGTACTATTACATTGTGGTTTTCACTCCGCAAGTCGTTACACCGACTTGCACTGGAGGGCACTGTTGATTAAGGATTAGTGTAAATTACTGTTTCCAACACCTTCCCTACTGTATATAGACTGGAGTTGGAATAGTGATTCCACTAGTCCCAAGTCCAGCGCGCCTCCAGCGCAAGTCAATGTAACGGCTTGCGTTGTGAAAACCGCGATCTAACAGACCATGCTGAAATGGCCCTTGTTGTATCTTCATACATCCAGCCAGCATCTTATACTATAGCAAAAAGGAACTGAAGTCACTCCTTTTAACACATAGAATGGCCAGGAGAGAATCCAGTGAGAACGTTAAACCGTTCGTTCTGAGATATCTTGCTGGACCCATACAACCGGGCACTCAAATTTATCAATCCCTTGTCCCAACCCTACAGGACAGAATTTACCTCACAAGGCTACGGTTAAGCACTGCACAATTTCTGATACCATATCCAAGCCTGGAAGTTTGGAAAGAGAACTTACCCAAATATCCTTGGGATGGTTTATCTGTGCAGTCAACTCACTTTTTACTGTTCTGCAAATTTTACCAGGGTGTCAGGAAGCATTTTTTAAAACCACTTTTTATGGCACATACTTTATTTTATTATTAGCTTTTCATGCAAACTTGACACAGTGGAGTTTTTTTTGTAATTTCTTCATTCATATATTCTGCCATAAAAGGAAGGAAGGCACACAGTTATCTAGAAATTTAAGTCTGTCTAACATGTTTTTACTTTTTCTTATGTCTGGAAGATCTATTCTTTAATTAAGTGCTGTTGTATATTTATATGATGCTTACTTGTGACCAGTAGAATACTAATTTGTTATCAATGAATGTACTGAACCCTCATATTAGGCCTTTTAATTTGAGAATTCTTTATTATGTATTTTGTTAACATAAGTATCTTTTATGGATTTCTAACCCGAATAAAGATTTTTCGACCTCGAATAAAGAATATTGCATGAACAGAACAGATAGAACAACAGTTGAAAAACAAAAGTCCACTGACCAGGCTGTGAAATAATGCAACCTAAAGGGAAAAGGCAATTCTATGCAATTTAAAGTTAGCTTTTCTTATTTAGTAAAATAACTTGTGGTTAAGTTCAAACATAACAAAACCAATATATGATAATATCTGCAAAGTTGTCCGTAATTATTACACAAAAATGTTCAACTTCAATTATGGCCTATTATTAATAAATTTAAAAGTACCTACACGTACACTATTTCAAAAAATCATTAAAATAAAATGTTTCACTAATTCTAAGATCCTAATGATTTGAAGCACATATACTGACAATTTAAGTCCTCTAGCACTTTTCAGGAACTTTTTTCACCATTTCCCAGCTTCTCATCGCGCACTACAACAAACACAATGGAAATTATAAATTTCCTCAATTATTCATAACGATTTTGTGAGACTTTGTTAATAAACATGTTAAATTCAATATATCAATAATATTGCTATTACTACCTATCCAGGCACACTTTTACAGTCCTGGTACTTCAACTTTACTCAGTTTCAGTGCTGTTTTTCAAGACGCGTGCAAGAATGATCAGCTTTTACACTGCATCAGACTCAAATACCAGCTGGTTTCAGTAAAATCACTGGCAGACCTTGGGTATAAAATAAAATGCCCAGGCTTACTTAATTGGTTTGCAAATGGGGTATAGAAGGGTAATTGGGATTGCAGGCTTTGTCTCTTGTTGTGGATGTACAAGCATCTCATCTGCATACTGGTATGTGAATTGGCAGGTGTGTCACATCATGGTGAGCTTGCTGCTCAGAATGGACTAGGTAGAGTGGAGTCCTGATCCCATCTCTACATCCACATTTGGCTCTACCGTCCTTTGTGAGTCTGCCATAAGCAGTGGTGTGCCTGTAGTGAATGCAGGATTCTCTGCTTTAGTAGGGAGGTAGATGTACAAGGCGATGCAGTGCTCGCCATTCGACTATGACCAAGAGCTGTCAAAATCCAGTGACCTCTTGAACTCCATCCTTCCACTCTGGTATCTGTCCAACTCCACCAATGGTCTGTCCTAATCTGTAGTGCACATGGTCTTTGTTTGGAGTCCTCTAGTTATATAGGTAAGTGGATATTTAATGATACATAATTTAGGAAGGAGTGAGAGAGAACGGTGTCTGAGCTTAAGGGCTTGTTGCCTTATCATTGCTTTGACACAACTGCAGTGGTTGCCATTTGTATTTAGGATATCTCCTCTGCTCAATAATTGAGTCATTCAGTGACTTTGCTGATGCAAAAGGCACCCCTATATTCATAACGTTGCCTAATAGTTATTGAATTTTCAGTAGAATTTATATGACAGAAACAATGTTTAACAGCCTGCATCTCAGCGGTACACCTTAGTGTGACACCAGACTAAAATCCTATTGCACATGCCCACATGTTTGGACAGTATTCATTTTAAGATGGGTTCTGCTTTTCTTGGTAACAGTTAGGACCCAACTCTGTAGATGGTGAATGGGCCCCATGCCTATATAGCCATTGAATCACTGTTGTGTCTGGCAACAATCAGTAGTGTGCCCTGGTAACAGCATTGTTGTTCTACCTTTGAGCCCATTCCCATGTTCCTCAGTATACCTGAATTGCATTTGCAGTTATGCATCACTTCTTTTTCACTCCTAACAGTGGACCACCACTTATTGTGTGTTTAACTTTCCACTTGGTCAGCATGGACGTAATGGTGTATCTACATGACTTCATTAACACTCACTCAGTCTATACACATCTCATTCGAAGCAATGAATCACTTCAGTTATGTCTCTGTATGGAAACGGCCCATTCGTTTTGTGGCCTGCACAAGTAATGGGTCCACATTTGCCCTACACTGGTAACCAAAAACACCCTACAGTAGCGCTTGACTCTTTCAGGTTAGTAGAGCAGTGTAAGGTTACTTAAGGGAGGTGGTGTGGGCTAATAATCATCATTCGTTGGCATGCAATAATAACACTCAATAAACAATTCTCTCTTCTGTGCTTTTCTTTAGAAAAGTAAAAGTACATTTAATACACCCACACTACTCAAAGCTATGCAGTAATTTACAAATATACATAAGGTTAATGAACATACCCGTTGATGACATAGCGTAATCACCTCTGACCCCTTAAGGGTCATATAAACACATTGGGTAAGCCTTCAGTTTCAACAAACTACATGTCAAAAGTATCATCAGTTTAGGAGTAAATGCAGCCATCAATAATAACCATGCGTAAATGAGGGGAAACATCCTTTACAACAAAAAATTTTCCACGCAGTACCTTTACAACGCAGGAATTACAACGCAAGTCGTTACAACGACTTGCGCTGGAGGGCGCTGTAGGATAGGGAATAGTTTAATTTACTATCCAAAACCTTCCCTACTGTCCACGGGGACTGGAGTTGGAATAGTAAATAAAACTATTCACTATCCAGAGCCCCCCAACGCAAGTCGTTGTAACAACTTGCGTTGTAAAACCTGCGTTGTAAAGGCATGCGTGGAAAAAGCATGCGTTGTAACGACATACATCCGTAAATGAGCTTATCTCCATCACCATTTGTAAATCACTAAAGCATTTAAAAGTGAGCACTGTCAACATTATTATTTCAATAAAACATTTTAAAAGGTTCCTCCCATGTGTCTGTGTGCTTTGTATAGACTTTCCAGATGAAAATGCAGTAATAAAAACAGCTCCTAGCGGGTATCACATTTTGAGCTCACACTGCATAACCATAGATTTATCCGCTAGAGGGCGCAATACAACATATCTTCTTTTGGACGCCTTCAGGCCACAATAACTACTGTCATAAACTTAACCCCTAGAGGGCATTACACTCCCAGCTGTAAAGTACATGCTTCAGCCTGGGGAGTACTTAAAAATACTTGAAAATTAAAGGGAATTCACAGTTTGGCCCCTCCTTTATGGACTCGGCAGACAGGGTTAGTATTTATGTGCAGCCTCCCCGTATTCTCTCCTGACATTGGTGGTGCCCCTGCCATCCTGGAGGCCACTACATCGCTGAATCTTTTTAGGGACGCAAAGCCCCGCAGAGCATTAAGAGGCGCTCACTCAGGGGGCGTATATATTGATGAGCGTCTCTCCCGCTGGTCCATGGAGGGCAACTGCCATTTTGCTCCTTTTTT
This sequence comes from Lissotriton vulgaris, assembly GCF_964263255.1. NCBI lineage: Eukaryota > Metazoa > Chordata > Amphibia > Caudata > Salamandridae > Lissotriton > Lissotriton vulgaris. Next base: position 511,884,296 of record NC_141699.1, read on the forward strand.
GTTTTCTGCCGCACAGCCCTTTTCTCTGTCCTGGCCCTGGGCTGCCAGGTCCAACCCGGGCACAAGAACACTGTACTGGGGTCAGCCCACCCTGGACTGCCCCAGCTGGCTCCCTGTGCAGTCAGCACTGCCATGTGCGGCTGCGGGAGCCGATGGTCTCTTATTTTCAGCTCGATCCTGCCAGCAGGCAGGTGAACACAGTGGTGGCTGTCCGCACCCCCAGACATGTAAACGGGGTCAGGCCTGCCACTTTTTTGGAGGACGCAGCAGTGCTCTCATGACACTATTTCCTCTCATGGGCCCAAAGTTGGAGGTTCCGGGCCCCCGGGGATACAACACTGCTCCCAACCATCCCATGGATGGAGCATTTTTTGGGGCTGCAGCAGTGCTCCACGTGCTCCATGATCAAGCTGGGGGTCAAAGGTCAAAATCCTTCCCCTGTTTATATTTATGGCCCCATTGGGAATTTTGCAGGCTTTTGGACTCATTTTGCTCCAGATAGCAAGCCCTTGCCACCTGTAGCACTTTCCTTAACCCTCCTGGCACCAAAGGTGGCACACTTTGTAGGGGCTAGCTCTGCTGGTTTTCAGCACCAGCCTTTGTTCTTTGTCTCCTCTGGGGCTTCTCTCCTCCTTTGCATAGAAGCCCAGTCTTGCCACTAACATGCCCTTAGTGGTCTAAGGGGAACAGCTTCCCTGGTCTTGGGGAAAGCCCAATGTGTCCTAGGGGCAAATGTAGTCTTGGTTGTTAGTCCAGATGGTTATCAAGGGGTTTCTACTTCCAGTTGTACATGGCTGCTGCCTCCAGTCCCAGTGCCCAGCAGAAAAACACAACCAAGAGAGAGCTCTCCTCTTTGAACAAGACCTTTTAAGTGGGGGCAGAAGGTTTTGGAAGCGACACATCTCTAGCCTATTCCTGGGTGTCACATCACCTCTTTGCCCCGTCCCAACCCTCCTGTACAGCCTGCTGAGACATTCAAAATGGCATCACCCAGGAGTCACAAGCCATATCTGCTCTGTCGGCCTCGTCTCCACCCCTCGCTAACATCATTGCTGGGGCCTTTCTCACCAAATCTTCAAAGGAAACTCCCTCCTGTATTGGCTTCAGAGGCCTGGGCTTTGTCGTTTGTTCAGTGGGCTTGGGCTGGCGCGTCCCGGGTACAGGGGGACAGCTGTTTGAGTAATGCAGATCCTTCATTCCCACCCATTTCCTCCTCAGGAGTTGAGTCAAATACTGTTAATTGCCTTTGTTCCTGATGCTGAAGAGAAATGTAATTAACTTGGCACAGTAGGGTGCCAAAATGCCTGTGGTCTGAATCTGAGCTGAGCCACAGAAATATGACAATCCTGGATAACCTATAATCTATACAGATATCTTTTCGGAAGTTGAAGAATTGATCTTCCCGCACAGTTATATCCCAATGTCACTGGTCTCTGCATGCCAAAGGGAAGTAAAACTGCACTCTAGGGCAGTCTACCCCAAAGGTGTATAACGGAGTGTCACTGCAGACAAGACAGTAAACCACACTACCTTTCTCTAGGTCTCTCTGCGTCACCTCAATTACACTCGCATTGGTCAAGACAAACCTTGTGGAGGTCCCTCATGCACCTTTTCTGAAATCATGTTATCACCTAATTCATACTTCATTCAGTCTGCATGACTTAGGTGTAGCCTCAATTGGCCCCATTTAGCATAACTTTTGTCTGTGATGATGTCATGGCCACACACCATGAACTAACTTATGACAGAGTGCATAAGCTTAATGCTACTCTTCTCCTACGATCTTGCGTTGCACTCCACCACAAACAGCCACACTTCATGCTCTGCAAGCACCCTGCTTCCATGTACTGCATGGATAAAAACATCGTATTTCCCCCCGTTTTCCCTTCATGTTTGTTTCCAATTTGAGTGTGTGATTTTATTTTATTCAAGTAAATAGAACATAAAAAATATTTCGTACACTATGTATTATTTGACTCATTCAATCAATCAATCAGTGACACTTATATAGCGCGCTACCTACCCGTAGGGTCTCAAGGCGCTGGGGGGGGGTGCCGCTACTGCTCGAACAGCCAGGTCTTCAGCTTCTTCCTGAAGGAGAGGTGGTCTTGGGTCAGGCGCAGGTCGGTCGGGAGGGAGTTCCAGGTCTTGGCGGCCAGGTAGGAGAGGACCTTCCTCCCGTAGTCGCTCTTCGGATGCGGGGGACGGCGGCGAGGGCGTGGTTAGCTGATCGGAGGTGGCGTTTGGGAGCGTAGAAGTTGATTCGGCTGTTGAGGTAGCTCGGGCCCTGGTCGTGTAGGGCTTTGTGTGCGTGGGTGAGGAGGCGGAAGGTGATTCTTTTGTTGACGGGGAGCCAGTGGAGGTCTCTCAGATGTCCGGTGATGTGGCTGGTTCGTGGGATGTCGAGGATGAGTCTGGCTGAGGCGTTCTGGATCCGCTGGAGTCTCTTCTGGAGCTTGGCGGTGGTACCGGCGTAGAGGGCGTTGCCGTAGTCCAGTCGGCTGGTGACGAGGGCCTGGGTGACGGTCTTCCTGGTCTCAGAGGGGATCCACCAGAAGATCTTTCGTAGCATGCGTAGGATGTTGAAGCACGCCGAGGAGACGGGGGCGTGCTTCAACATCCTACGCATGCTACGGGGGGAGAAGCAGAACACTGTCTTTGTGGTGACTGTCAAGCACCCACTTCTTGTTGAGTTTACCACTCCCTTCCCACAGACAGCAGAAACACAAAGAAGCTGTGGCACAGGAAGGGAAAGGAGAAGTTTGTTTGCAACACACAACTAAAAAACACAAAATCCACTACTTAGTGAAGCACATAGTTATTTGCACGAGGACAGTGTGATGAATTATGTGTTTTTACTATAGTAGACTACAATATGGCATGAAATCCATTCTCCTTCTGAGCTCTTATGGAGTCCCTGCCTGGATTTCCTCGCTATAGGGCATCTTTGACTTGGCTTGTTAGGCCTGGGAAGGGATCAAGTGCCCACAGCCCAAACAGGTGCATCCTTACCACTGAGACATAGCACACCACAACCATCTTTCCCCCACTTAACCCACAAGCTACCACACAGCACTCAAGTAACCAAACCAATCTCATCAACGTTGTTCTCATTATTACCCTTATCCGCCATACTGAATAGACCTGCTGACTCATGATCATCAACGACTACTCAGTAGCCTTCCGCATGGCCAACTTTATTAATTCCAATAATCTTGATGCTATCATATTTTCAAAAACCCTCTGCATACCACTGATGTGCAGACTCCACAGGACTATTGAATAGAGTATCCAGCATGTCAACAGAGCAAACTGACCAGACGAAGGCATCACAGTCATCCACCAAACATCATGGACCACGCTCACATCAAAGTCTGCTTGGCACTATACAATCACTATCCACTAAGAAAATAACAAAGATACTAAGCAGATTTTCAGGAATTTCCCTGAAGGTGCCCTTTTTTAAGGACATAACAGCCATAGAAGCCTGACTGAACCCCACCCCCAATGTCAAATATTCTTACAAGACCTCAACTGCACATTACAAATGGTAGAAGAAACTTGTGCTCCACTGAAAACTCCACCATTGAAAGACAAACTATTTTCACTGTGGTACATCAAGAAATGAATTGATGGCAAACAAGCATCAGAGAACCACAACAGAAAGCGAGATCCACACGAATGCCAGATAACATATATGAGGAAATGGCTTTTTTGCAGGTTCGCCCACACCTTTTTGCCCTCATTTTCTTTTAGGTACTCGTGTAATGACTCTGTAATACTCTGGGCCCTGCAGTCCAGGCCTTAGTGCATGTGTCCTTACCACTAAAGGTATATGTTTAATTGGCCTAATCATAATTGGCATAAGTTAATCTTACTTATAAGTCACTAGTATATGGTACTAGTGGTACCCGGGCCTGCAAGTTAAGTGCCCCTCATGGACTGCAGTGATGACTGTGCCGCCCTGAGCATGACACAGAAAAGCATGTCTCGCAGCTTGCCACTGCAGGCTGGTACAGCAGTTTTACACTGCTTGCTCAACCTTGCCAATTAAACTAACACCTCTAAACTTACTTTTTATGGTCTGGCTTGACGTGGATGTGGAGGCACAACCTGGAGGACCGGGTCCCGACCCTCAAAAGTTGCCTCCAAGTAAACTGGACTCAGAAGAGTCATTGGAGTGCTGCAAGTTAAAGGGGACCACTGGTTTGGCTGTAACCAGAGACCAGTAGACCATTGAGAACAGGAATTGATCTTCAATAATTACTATTGCCCAGGGGATTAAAATTGTATAGACCCGGCCATGTGAAATAAGTGTTGGTGCTGAGCACCGGAAACCACAGGCACAAATTAAGCACTGACTGTTTCCCATTTACTTCTCACACTCAGAGCATTTGCACTTCCTCTCTGCACCAAACTCATAGAATATTCTTAGCAAATAAAATACCCCTCTTTACTTAACACAAATCACAATCATGGCTAATGTATTAATCCTCTTCATAAAGCAATAGCCAAATTAATATTAAGTGCACAACCCCTCTCTTCTCAACCTTATTCCCCATCATTCCAGCAGCACAACTAATCAATCAATCAGAGCATTTCTAAAGCGCACTACGCACCTGTGAGGGTCTCAAGGCGCTGATGGGGGATGGGGAGGGGTGCTGCTACTGCTCGAATAGCCAGGTCATGAGTAGCCTCCTGAAGGTTAGTAGGTCCTGGGTCTGCCGTCGGAGGATGGGGAGGGTGTTCCAGGTTTTGGCGGCGAGGTGAGATAACAATCTACCGCCGGGGGTCACTCTTCGGATGCGGGGGACGGTGGCGAGGGCGTGGTCGGCGGAGTAGAGCTGGCGGTTCGGGGTGTAGAAGGTGAGTCGTCTGCGTAGGTATGCTGGTCCGGTGTTGTGGAGTGCCTTGTGTGCGTGGGTGAGAAGCTTGAAGGTGATACTCTTGTTGACAGGAAGCCAGTGCAGGTCTCTCAGGTGGGGTGTGATGTGGCTGTGGAGAGGGATGTCGAGGATCAGGAGTGCAGAGGAGTTCTCTATGCGTTGTAGTCGTTTCAAGAGTTTGGCCGAGGCTCTTGCGTAGAGGGCGTTTCCGTAGTCCAGCCTGCTGCTGACGAGGGCCTGGGTGACCGTTCTTCTGGTTTCGGTGGGGATCCACCTGTAGATCTTGCGAAGCAGGAGGACCAGATGGCGTTGACTTGCTTGGTCATGGAGAGTGTTGAGTCGAGGATGAACCCCAGGTTGAATGAGTGGTCGGTGGGTGTCGGTGCTGCTCCCAGTGCGGTCGGCCACCAGGATTCGTCCCAGACCGAGGGGGTGGAACCGAGGATGAGGACTCCCGTCTTGTCCGAGTTCCGCTTCAGACGGCTGTTCTTCATCCACTCGGTGACAGCTTTAATTCGTTCGTGGAGGTTGGATTAGGCAGTGAGGGGGTTCTTGGTGAGGGAGAGGATCAGTTGGGTGTCGTCAGCGTAGGAGATGATGTTGAGGTAGTACAGTCGGGCGACGTGAGCGAGCGGTGCCATGTAGACGTTGAACAATGTCGGGCTGAGGGATGATCCTTGGGGAACGCCGCAGATTATCTCGGTGGCTTCGGATCGGAAAGGGGGGAGGCAGACACTCTGGGTTCTGCCGGTGAGGAAGGAGGTGGTCCATTCCAGAGCCTTGTCTTGGATCCCTGCGTCGTGGAGGCGTGTGCGCAAGGTGCAGTGGCAGACAGTGTTGAAGGCGGCTGATAGGTCCAGGAGGATGAGGGACGCGGTTTCGCCGTTGTCCATCAGGGCCCTGATGTCGTCGATGGTGGCAAGGAGGGCAGTTTCGGTGCTGTGGTTGCTGCGGAACCCGGACTGGGACGGGTCCAGGATGCTGTTCTCTTCGAGGTAGCGGGTCAGTTGTCTGTTGACAGTTTTTTCGAAGACCTTCACCGGGAACAGGAGCAGGGAGATGGGTCGGAATTTCTTGAGGTCGTTTGGGTCAGCCTTGGGTTTTTTGAGTAAGGTGTTGATCTCAGCGTGCTTTCAGCTCTCGCGGAAGGTCGCGGTCTCGAAGGATATATTGATGGTCTTGCGGAGATGGGGTGCCATGGTGGCGCTAGCTTTGTTGAAGATGTGGTGTGGGCATGGGTCTGACGGAGAGCCGGAGTGGATGGTGTTCATGATTTTGATGGTGTCATCGTCGTTTATGTTGCTCCAGGTGAGCAGGGGATCGATATGGGTGGTGGCCGTGAGGTCAGAAGACTCGGCAGCTGTCAGGGCGGTCAGGTTGTTGAAGCTGTTGTGGATGTCAGCGATCTTGCAATGGAAGAAGGTGGCCAGGACATCGCACAGGTCTTGCGATGGTGGGATGTCATTGGTGTTGGAGCTGGGGTTGGAGAGTTCCTTCACAATGTTCAAGAGCTCTTTGCTGTTGTGCGCGTTGTTGTCTAGGCGGTCTTTGAATGAGGCCCTTTTGGCAGATCTGATGAGGTGATGGTGTCTACGGAAGACGTTCTTGTGGACTGCGTAGCTGTCCGGTGTCTGTTTGCGGTGCCATTTCTTCTCTAGTTTTCGGGTAGGTTTGCTTGGAGGCCTGGAGGTCCGCGATGAACCAGCTGGCTTTCTTGTTGGTGTCTGTTGGAGGGTTTCTTGAATGGGTGAGAGTGCTGGCGCAGTCGTGTAACCACTTTGTGAGGTTGTGGGCGTCGGTGAGGTCGGCGTCGGTGAGGTCGGCGGGTGGGCTTCGGCGAGGGTGATGTTTAGCTGGTCTTCTGTGACTTTGCTCCAGCAGCGGGGGGATCTGTTGAATGCGTTGGTGCGTGGTGGGTTTCCGGAAGGTGAAGTGGATGCAGCGGGTGTCGGACCAGTGGAGTTTGGTGGTGTGGCTGAAGGAGACGTGGGAGCTTGCGGAGAAGATGGGGTCAAGCCTGGGGCAGGCAGAGTGGGTGGGTGTTGTGATGAGCTGTCTGAGTCCGAGGTTGGCGAGGTTGTCAATCAGGGTGGTGGAATTGTTGCCGTCGTTGTTTTCGAGGTGGAAGTTCAGGTCCCCGAGGAGGATGTAGTCTGTGGAGGCAAGGGCTCGCGTGCTGACGAAGTAGGCGATGGAGTCGGTGAGCTGTGGCCGTAGTCCGTGGTCCAGGGTTCCTCTGAGGGTGGTGTTGGGATCAGTGTGGATCTGGAAGTGCAGATGTTCCGCGGTGCTGAGGGTGTCGTCTGTGCTGGTCGAGACTCTGAGGGTGTTCCTGTGGACGATGGCGATTCCTCCTCCTGTTCCGTAAGGGCGGTTCCCGCGGGTGATCTTATAGCCGTCAGGGATGGCTATGGCGATGTTTGGTGCCGAGGAAGGGTTCATCCAGGCCTCCGTCAGTAAGGCGACGTCCGGGGAGGTAGAGTCGAGTAGTTCTCAGAGTGCGATGGAGTGTTTGCTGGCGGAGCTGGTGTTGAGTAAAATGCATCTGAGGTGGTTGCGTTCTTTCTCGGTGGGTGGTTTGGTGGCTCGGAGGCTGGTGTGCTGTGTATCGATTTAGATTCCGTATGAATTTCCCGATTCATGCCCTTATGTAGGTACAATTCACGTTGCCCTTTTTTAGGCATAGAAATCCAGCCCTTATTTAGGCATAGTCCATGCTACCCAAATACAGGCATGGCTACTTGCATCCGTTCATCTATATCACAACGAGTTCCTAGAAAACCAAACTCTTAAACCTTTAGGGCTTCCCCTTGCTTGAATATTGATTTCTCCTAGGAACTTATTTATTATGCATGAACATCTATTCCTTAGGGGTTCATTCATGACATTCTTATTCCCGACTTTTACGTCAATACTGGCATTCCTAAACACCTTTAAGGTATAAATATACCTTCACTTGCTATGGCAAGGCACGTTGCGGTTCTGCTACCTACTGGCACGACGCGGCTCACCACAGCAAGTCCCGAAGGAAGTCAAGTCCCCAACTGACGCACTGAGTAGACGCTGTCAACTTCCTCACCGAGAATCCAGCTCCAGTGTTTCTGACTCCCCTTGCGGGGTGTTGGAGATCAAGTCCCGGGAAAGAGATGCCAACCTCTCTCATTCTAAGGTATGGAGCTGATTAGAACCTAGAGAAACTTGGCAATTCTTGGCACAACTAAACTAAACTAAATTATAGCTAAAACAGCACCTACTTCTTCCCTCGTACTAGACTTAGGTTAGGTACACTGAGGTAGGATTATTTTAGAAGCACCAGTTGAGTGTTTTAGCCTTTATAATTTATGTATGTATTTATATATATCTCATAGCTACAGACCATGCTATTACAGTATTATTTTATATCATTGTTTACGCTGTACGTATAATACTTCGCATTCTGTCTTACGATTGTAGCATTTCATATTTCTTGCATGGGAAAATAAGACTGTTCAATAAACCCTTTTTATTGACACGCCTGTCTCCCTATTTCTGTGCAACAACTCTGTAGAAACTAAGCATGCACGATTGACTGAGTGAAACGGTTATCTATTGTTTCCACTACTCTGACGATATTGTTCCGGCTCTGAGGGAAACAAAGCTGCCATGTTTATGCAGTTGTCTGAAACTAATCCCTTCTTGCTCATTCGAGTAAGTTTCTAGTGACCTCTGAGTTAGCTGGCACACACAAGTTATTAAGTTTAATGCACTCGATAGAGACATACTGACCTCAGTCCTATGTCAAAACTATAGTATATATTATTCCAATGCGCAGAGCCTATCAGGGATATAGGAACTAGACTACATAGCACTGAACGGTTTGGTAAGGCACTAATCGAACACTAGATACTGAAGTAACTCAGTCGTGCTTTTCTCAGAGACCCCGTTACTCATAATACTCCAACAGACGTCTGGAGTGGGTAAGGGATAATATCCGCCATAGCTGAGTAGGAAGGAAAATCCTATGTATTAGCTTTTTGGTTTGTTCAACGTTGAAGCATACAGTGTTCCAAAATATTGTACACCTTATCCTTGTTCCCTTGAAACTTGCTCTGCAACGTTCATGAAACAAATGCCAACAAAGCCAACAACACCGAAGCCGGTGGAGCTGCGACTGACTCACTCGAAGCAGCTTTTAACTTAACAGGTTTTACTGAAACCGATGAGAATGCTATAATCATTCCTCCAAATTTAAGGAGAGCCATCACTCTAAAACTTATAAAACATGGCCTAACATCAAGAGGTGTTAGAGCAGTTTTTGTGATAGAGGCACATGAATATCACCAGAGTTATTCTACTTATGGATAGTATTCCCAGAATCAAATCCAGTAACACATTTGTTTCACTTCTACAAAGAAGATGATCCACCAGAGGAAGACATTCCCTTCAAGAATAATGAAATTCCACTCACACACCAGGAGCATGAGCTCTGGTTTAAAGGTGCCCTAAAAAATTTAAATCACATTACCAGGCTCAGTCCGCCAGGTAGACCAGGTAGACACCAGACCCTGACATTGAAGCAATGTCGGACGATGAATTACTTAGTATATATATAAAGATTAGTAGAATTATACAGTTCTACCACAACTGTCCAAAAGTCCTGAAAAGGTCTTTTCTAAAAACACTCCTACCTCTTCTAAAAAGAAGTGGGAGAATAATAAACAAACTTCCCAAGAGAAGCGTTCTCATTCATGAGGTAAGTCTCCTCAAAAGGAGCCCTCTGAAAGGAGGTATAACCTCAGGAATAGGGATAATTTGAGAAAACCTGACCGGTATCAAGATACTGATACATGTTTCTCACGTACATTTTAATTGACTAGGATTATGTTTGGCTTCATTGAAATGTACTGCAATTGTAGATATACTAAGTAATTCATCCTCCGACATTGCTTCAATGTCAGTGTCTGGTGTTTAGCCGGCTAAAATCGGTCATGTTGCTCCTGATCTACCTGGCGGACCGAGCCTGGTAATGTGATTTAAATGTTTTAGGGTGCCTTTAAACCATGCTAATTGTATTCACAAGAAGTATGGACATGTAATTTGCATTTTGTACCTTTATATGTATGTTTTTATATTTACACAGGCCAACTAGCTGCACACTTTCCACTATATTCACACACCCATCTCCATTCTGGTTTACGTTTTTTGCGTTTACACATTTTGTTATTCGTGAAAGCATTTCCGTGCACTTTGTGCACGATAGTCTATCTTCCACTTCGGTACACAGTTGTTTTCCATTTCCGTGCACCACGTGATCGGAACTCCGATAGACATAGGAACACATCGCGTGAATTCAGACACACCCAGAAGACGCGAGAGGAACGACGCGCTTACTTGTGTATTATACCCCCCCCGTAAGATGTAGAAACCGCATGTCGGTTAATAGTTGCAATTGTACATACACTGCGCAAAATTGTTCAGTAATTTATTATACTTTTTTTATTATATGGGATGTTATCCTTCTCATCGGATCTTTAGATTTGAACCTTGTTACCTCGCCCAACAGGTCAGTTCCAACTTTTTCACCATTGCTTTAGGCTACGGTTGATGGACACTCGGTATCACATAGGATACGCTTGCCTTACATGATCAACCTCAATACTTGTAAATTTTGCACTATTAGGTTTCCTATTCTAACATGCCCTTTTTACACCGGGTGTAATATTAGTATTTATTGTTTGAAGTGTGACTAATGCTTGTTTATGACGATTCAAATATGTAATAGTGATTATTTCATTATATGCTTATAGATGACACAAAGTCTCCCGATGAAGGGCGATACGCCCGAAATGCATTGGGCTCAAATTTGAATGAAAACATGTGATGTTATCAATTCAACAAATGAAAAGACTATGAATGAAATAGCTAAAATTCAGAAATAAATGAGATACCTTGAAGAAAACGCGTGTAAATAATTATTTCACAACTTAAATTGGAGTGGGGGCATGGTGATGTGCTTTGGAGTCCAGAACACACATATCATTGCTCAGACAATGTTGGACAGCGCAACAGAAGTAACAATAGCTCGCCAGAAACTGAAGGGAATTCTAGAGACAATGTACTGGAATGAAGACATTGAAGTTGAAACTGCAGACACCAGGGTTAGTTCTCCACATAGGTTATATGAAATAACACTCCAGATGGAGGGAGACATACCAAGAAAAGTGAAAGCACTCTTTTGGGAGCGTCTTTCCAAGGCATATGATATACTTCTAGCAGAACAAGCCTGGCCACCAGAATTTGTCAGGGAGTGCCCACATGGTGAAGACATCATTATGCCAGCCTTCTCTAACCATATTCCAATACATTTAAAATATACCTATGCCAGGAAATGGGCATTTGTCCAAGCTCCAGCATTATATAAAAATCATGCAGGATGGGATGAGGACTCCCCTCACCACAAAATCCAATTAAAAAAATCAACCAACTGTACAAAGGCAGTATCCAGTTAAGCAATAAGCTAAAAAACAGGTCAGGGAGATCTTAGATCAACTTGAATAACAAGGAGTGATAGAAACATGCACATCATCAATGAACAATCCTTTGTTTCCTGTTTCCAAACCAGAAAGTACATATCATCTAGTTTTGGATTACAGACACTTAAACTCTTGTTGCAAAACATTTGCAGTGCAAAATGCACACAGTACAGCATTAATGAATAACATTGTGCGTAAAAAATATAAAAACCACATTAGATATTTCTAATGTTTTTTTTGTCAAAACATTGCACCTGAAAGTAGGTATTTGACCGCTTTCTCAGTAATGGGGACACACTGTCACTTCTTTCATCTTCCTCAAGGATTCAAGAATAGTCTGGGGGTATTCTCAGCAAGGGTAACAGAGTTACTGCAAACTTATGATGACGAGGCATTGTCATATGTAGATGATATCTATCTGACTGACGATGACCTGAATAGGCACTTGAACAGGGTGAACACCATTATACTGGGCTTCGCCTCTGAAGGGTATAAGTTAAATTTAAAAAAATCAAGAATTGCCCATCTCAAAATCCTTTTTCATTTTTTTTAACTTATTTATTTTGATCATAATCTAAGCACATATTGGTCAAATAATACAAATAGGCAATCAATGTTGACATCATCGGCATTTTGGCAGTATTCGTAATAGTAGTGCACACAGTATAGTAGCGTACAGTATTCCCCTCAGAAACTTCATGTCTCCCCATCACTGTCATCCTCCGACTCTCTGTCCTCCTGTGTCTTTGGTGGCTCACAAATGTACCCCCTGAACTTGTTCCAGGCCCCCCATACTTTGCTCCACTTCTGAGGACAGCCTCGATTAAGAAATGCTGCTTTCTCTGCCATCATGGCCGTGTCTAGATATCCACACCATGCAGTGAGTGTTGGCAACTCTCCTGCACCCCACTTTTGCGCTATATTGCGCTTCCCTACCATTATTCCCAGTGCAGCCCATGTCTGCGCCAGGCGTGTTAGATCGTTCGGCTCCCACAAATTCAGTAAGCATCGTCTAGGCTCAGGTGTCAACGAAACCTCCACCGTCTGTGATATGGTCCTCATTACTTTCATTCAATGCTCTGCAATCTTCGGACACTCCCACACAGTGTGAAAAAACGTTCCCTCCTCCCCACATCGCCTAAGACATTACAGGTGCAATGCAGTCCCTATTTTGTGTAAGGTGTGCCTCGTATAATAATTTCTATGCAGAATTTTCATTTGCACTAGTTTAAGTCTTGAGGGTATGCCCACCTCCCGCAGGGAGGCTGTCGCCTCCTGCCATTCAGAGTCCTCAAAGTCCCCCACATCTTGAGACCATTTTCCTCTAAGTGACATATTTAGGTCAGGCAAATTATTTACAAATTTTCTGTATGTGAGGAAAGTCGCCTGCTTGTTCATGTGCTCTGTCAGTAGTCTGTCCTCCAGGGGGGTTGCCTCTAGAACTTCAGAGTTGGATGATAAGGCCGCCTGCAGCGCAATGTTTTATCTGCATATACTTAAAGAGTTCGGTAGGTGCTAGCTTCTATTGTGTTTGGAGACACTCAAATGTCTTTACCTTCCCTTTGTACCACATGTTGCCCACAATGAAGACACCGATATCGTTCCATTTATTGAATCCCTTGTAATTTCGCAGGCCGCCTAGTCGTTGTGTGTCCCAAAGAGGGGTAAGCTGGGTTATTGTTCCCTTCTATCCTAACTTAGCGTGTGCTTCATGCCATATGTGAACCGTTAGCCTTGTGGGACCAACGACCACTGGCGTACGTTTTCTGTTGTAGAGTGTCGACATCATGCCTTCAACCCCCAGCCCGCTCCTATCTGCCTCATAAGCCGGATCTGTCTGCGGGGCATGTATCCACTGGTTGACCTCCTTTAGCTGGGCCGCCCAATAATATAACTGGATGTCGAGGAGTGCAATGCCGCCATCGTACCATCCTCTAGCTAATTTACGCTGAGCTATGCGCGCAGGTCTGTTCCCCCATAGCGGTCTGGAAACTTGAGCTTGAGCTGCTTTTTTTTAATTAGTCTGCTGGCACTGGGTATGGTGTATTTTCTAACATGTAAAGGAAACAAGGCAGTGTCATCATTTTAAAAAGTGCCGCCTTTCCCAACAATGTCAATGGAATGGTCCCCCAGTGTGCTGCATCTCTTTTAAGGCGTTCCAGGGGGGTGGAGGGGGGGGGGGGGGGGCGCTAGGTTCCGTTTCGCAAATTCGCCCGGTTCTGCTGTGAAATAGATACCGAGATACTTAAAGGCCTCTTCAGAGATCTACAGCGGGCAGTCCTGCAGGAGTTGGAGCGGCGGACCATGCATCACAAATAGTATTGACTTTGACCAGTTTATAGTGTACCCTGAAGCTCGCCCATAAAGTTTGCATATGTTCAGGAGTATCAGAATGGACCACCTAGGGGAGGCCAGGTAGAGTAAAACATCATCTGCCTATAGCAAGATGCGGTTCTCCCATTCTTCTGTCCACTTAATACCTCATTGGCTCCCATCTGATCCAGGTCGCCAGCGGTTCCCACACTAGAGCAAAAAGCAGCGGTGACAGCGGGCAACCTTGACGGGTGCCCCGGGTCAATGGGAAGTCGTGGGATATATGACCATTCGTCGTCACATGCGCCATTGGGTTTGTGAACAGGAGATGCACCCAAGCGCAAAACTTTGGGCCGAAGCCCAGGTGCTGCAGCACAGCGGATAAAAAGGGCCATTCCACCATAACAAACGCCATACGGACATCTAACGACAGGAGGACTGTTGGTTCCTGGGGAAAGGGCTTGTAGGCTAGCACTCCATGCAAACGTCTCAGGTTTAAAGCTGTATTTCTATTGGGCATGAACCCAGACTGATCCGGGTGAATAAGGGTAGTGAGCTGTGGGGTCAGTCTGATCGCAAAGAGTTTCGCTAGAATTTTGGCCTTAGCGTTTCTTAAGGATATGGGGCGATAGGAGGCACATTCCTCCGGCGGCTTTCCCAGTTTCGGGATCGCCACCACTGTGGCCAAATGTTGGTCCAATGGGAGCTCACCTATCTGCAGGCTATCACGAAACATATCCAGCATATAAGGTGCCCCTATATCCGCAGTTTTTTTATAAGATTGTAGCAAGCCAATCGCCACTTGCAGCTTGTCGGTTGTGAGGTCCGCCTCCAGTTCGAGGGCCGCCTCTGGTGCAAGTTTAGGCATTGCAATATCTTTAGTATAGGTCAGCGCTTCCTCCACATTCATCTCTGACAGAGATGTGTAGTCTTGCTGGAAGTGCAGCACTAACATATGTACTATCGCGAGCGGATCAGTTGTTACTGTCGCATCGCAGCTGTGCTATCCACTTTTTGTCTTGTTCTTTTTTGTCAAGCTACGCCAGTAGCTTCCCAGCTTTATCGCCGGTCTTATATATCTTGTGACATGTGGCTGTTAGTTTAAGTTTGGTTCTTTCCTTAAGGTATTCCCTGTGTAATTGTTGTTTAAGGCGCAAGCATTAAGCCGTGGCCTCTGTCAGATTGTGCGAGTGTTGGGCATCAGCCACCTGCAAGTCTGTCTCTATAGTGATGAGCTCATGCTGCTGTTCCCTCTTATGACCTGTAATAGATGTGATGACCTGACCCCTTAGAACTGCCTTATAGACCTCCCATAGGATGGTCGGAGATTGGACTGACAAAATGTTTTCCTGGAAGTAGTATTGTGTTGTAGAGACTATGGCTTTCCTAATCTTGGGAACTTTCAGGTGGCCAGGGAAGCTTGGGAAAATATGTTGTCGCCCCCTCTGGTGATATGTGTACGTCAACAGTATTGGGGAGTGGTCGGAAAAACCTCTGGGTTTGATCTCAATCTTGTCCACGTATTTCAGACAGTCCGGGGATGCGATAAAGTATTCTATTCTAGATAAACTGTTATGTACCCCCGAGTGAAAAGTGAACTGGCTCTCCGTGGGGTGGCGATGCCTCCATATGTCTGTAAGCCCTAGCGTACCCATAAAGCCCCCCAGATGTGATGTCCCCAGTGTCCGCTCCCTGGCGGGGTACCTATCCAGGGTCCCATCTATCGTCTCATTGATGTCCCCTCCAATCAGCAGTTCCCCCTCTGGGAGATCAAGGAGAAAGTCACTGAGGGCTGCAAGGGTGATTGCAAGCAGCGCTGGAGGAACATAAACTGTCACTGCCCAATAATTGCCGCAAAGCGGCCACCTGTGTCCGTCTTTGTCTTGTGTATAATGAGTGGCGTTTGCATCCGTACTAGTATACCCACCTCTCTAGACCCTGAGGAGAACTCTGAGTGGGCAACCATTTTAAATCCCCATCTGTCCAATGCCTTACATGAGGTACTAGTGAGGTGCATCTCTTGCAGCAGGACCACTGCTGGGAAACTTCTTTTGCGGCCCTGCAGGACCAGACCCCTTTTAATTTTGTCCCCGAGACCGCGTACATTCCATGTAATCAATGTCAGGGAAGCCATCCGTGTAATTGGGGACTGCCCTCGTTCAGGTGACTGTGCGTTTGACATTGCAATCAATATGAGTGTATCTAACTGGTATGACGGATTTTGAGGAGCGTCGCCCTCGCCGCTTCATGTCTAGAAAAGTGTCATCAGCATGTGCCTGTGTGGTGCATTCTAACCAAAAAAAACATAACCAAAACAACATGCCCCTACCCACCTCCCCCCTCCCTGCCAGACGGATTCAGAACTACCTGCCACCCCAACAATGCAGGGCACTCAATATCCCTTCCCATAACAGTATTTGCGTTTCGAGGGTGAGGGGTCAAGGGAAAGCTGTAGTCCACCCCCTCCTTGAAGATGAATATATAATTGAGTCTTGCCGCAGTAGTACATGTTACCCGTAAACCTGGGTCGGCCGCCCCAGCCATGGTGGGCTGCCGTAGTGCTCAGTCATCCCCTGGCCGCGTGTCCCAGTTTCTGTTGCTGGCAGCTCCTGCACGGTCTCTGTAAAGACAGCGAGGTCCGTTTGCGTCACGTTCCCAATGTCACTCTTCAGCTTCCGACCTGTGTGCACTTTCCTAATCCTGCTTCTGTCCAAGGTCCACGGGGTCTTCCTCTGTCTTTCGCTGTTGCTGGCGTCTTCCCGAATGTCTGGATCCCATCACCTGCCGCCATCCCTCCAGCCAATCATGGGCCTACTAGGGTGCGTTGAAGAACCAGGTTTTCCCGTCCGCCACTACTCTTAACTTCGCCAGGAACAGCATAGAATAAGCAAATTCTCTGCGACGCAGTTCTTTTTTTACTTCAAAGAAGCTCCTGCGGCGTTTCGAACCGTCGCAGTGTAGTGTGGGAAAAAGGAGACCACTGAGTTGTGAATGCGAATCGGTGGGGCCACTCTCGTAGATTGAAGTATTGCATCCCTGTCACGGAAATTAAAAATCCGGGCCAGGACCAGCCTGGGAGGCGTCCCTGGCTTGGGTTTACCCCCCGGCACTCTATGCGCTCTTTCCACTGAGAAGAAAGTCGATACCCCCATTGGCTGGAGTCTGGTTTTTATGAGTTCTTCGACGTAGAGATCCATGGCGGGCCCCCTTCACTTTCCGGAATACCCGTAAGTCGGATAATATTGTGGCGAGAGCACCCCTCCTGGTCATCCAGCTTCGCCGCCAGAAATTTGTTTTCTGCCTCCAAGTGTCTGACTTTTTTAATCAATGTGGCCGTGTCCCTGGATGGAGTTTTCGTCACTTGTTCCACCTCCGTGACCCCCTCTGTCATTTTCTGAAAATCTGCCCTTAGGAAGGACACATCTGTAGAAATGGTGCCGACCGTCGACTGCACACTCGTGAGGGCCGCCATAATGTTATCTAGCGTCACTTTACTCACCCCCTCCCCTCCCGGGGCCTTGTCCTGCGTGTCCTAGTGCTGGGAAGTACTTAGCGTAGGCATACTTGTTCAATTTGCCCTGGGTGGTCGTGCGTGGGCCTCTGCCTCCCTTACCTATCCGGTGAAATGTGCGCTGGCCGGTAGTCGCCGCAGCCAGCCACAGGGTTACCTCCACGCGCGGCCTGTCTGTTTTCCCACCGCACAATTAGCTGGGAGGTACTGCGCCGAGGTCAGCTGGTCACCCGTCAAACAGATACCCCGGCACCGCAGGGGGGACCCCACAGGGTCAAATCGACTTCTGCGACTTTGTGACTATTGTGGGGTAGTACTCCTGTCCAGGAGATGTCTTTGTAGGTGGTTGGTGCTGCCACGGGCCCCGAGCCCGAATGTAAGTGGTATCCTCTGGGTTTGCTGCCTCCTGCGTCGGACAGTGCAGGCCGAGTAGCGCTGCAGGGCTCTGGGGCCCACTATCGAATCAATTTGCACAGTATAGTGACATAGGGCGGCAATTATACGTGGGGCCCATGGCTGATGGAGGGCCCAGCTTCTGTTGGGTTGTCAAGGCCCGAGACTGTGTCCCGCTGGTGCTGTATTGTGTGCACGTCCTTCTCGTTCCCTTTCACCTCCCCCGCCTGCAGTTCGGACTCAAAGCCGGGTCCTGCTCACCTCCCGCTGGGCGCCGACGTCTCCTAAGCCCCAGCAGTAGCCGGCCGTCCGACCGCTCCTCTTGCCAGGCACCTCGGAGCGGCCGAGCCGACGATCCTGTGCGGGCCCGCCTCGCGAGCGTCCCTATGCTGCCCGGTGCCTGCTACTGATTGTCAGAGGGAGGGGGGGAGACAACCTCCACTCCTTGCGGTCTGCGCCCGACAGGGGGGCTCAGCCCCGACACCGGACTGCCTGCTCCAAGCCCCGCGCCAGTCGCCAATCAGTTCCCGCCAGGGCCCGACTTCAGGACAGCCCCCAGCTACAGCTGCAGGAATAGGCCGCGCCGTTTCTCGCGATCCCTCCGGCGTTCCGGTGGGCACACACGCTTGAGGAGATCATCGCTGAAATCACCACAGGCTCCACGTTCTGATAGTCGCCTTCACGATTAGTGCCCGAATTAGTAGTCGGATTTATTGGGGAATCTACTCTTCCCACGGAGCTCCTCTAGGCTGGAGCCATTTTAACCTGCAGCAAGCCACGCCCCCTCCCCCCCCCTCCCCCCAACGTCCTTTTTCCAGGATATGAACTACCAAGTGAAGGCAAAAGCCTGGCAGCCACGTTTTTAGAGAAGTGAGCGCTGCTCCAAACTCCAAAAACGCTGAAGAATTTACAATTGCTTCTAAGTTTTCCTGAATTTTGGAAGAACTTACATTCTAAACTAAGCAGAAAGGGTTAAACCTCCCGACGAATTAATCAAACCTGATTTTAAAACAGTAAATTTAACACAAAAACACACAGAAATGTTGTGTTCATTACTAACAGACATGTTAGAAACCAAACATTTACAAACACATGTAAACGTACGCAACTTAGTATTCCGAATCATTCAGGGTCAATGCAGATTCACCGACTTAACTTTTTACGAAGGTGAAAAAGTACCAATCGCATACAAATCACATTTGTACACACAAGTAAAAATGAAATTCACTTCTACAGAAAAAATTCTGACAGCAGTTCAAACTGCTGTAGCAAAAAAGAGAGCCCTAGCACAGGGGAAACACATAATGGTCGTTACTCCTGTACCTGCCTTAGAGGCAGTGACAAAAGCGAGCAATCTAAATGCAAAAACTTTACATCCGAGATGGATACAATGAGTTAATTCTCTTGCTGCAACTGATGTTGAATACGTTTTTGATCCTTATTTGAAAACACAAGCATTCCTACAATACGAACAAGAATGTCCTCTGCCTACTGAAATTCTCCTCTAGACCAATATGAATGTATCATTTATGCTAACGGATCTGCACAACCCGCTACAAGGGAGTAAGCAAGCTTATAGTGCAGCATGCACGATCATTAAAGGTCGTATGAGCGATGGCAAATCCACACCTATGGTCACAAAAATGCAATCTCTAGGAGATTGTATAGCTCAGCGAGCTGAACTACAAGCATTCATCATGGCACTTGAAAATACGGATCGCAAATTCCCCACACTCATAGTGTGCGATTCTTTCTACTGTGTACATCATACAATGAATATTAGCAGAATTGGCTTCAAAATGGTTTCAAAGATGCAAAAGGTGGAACAATTAAGCATAAAACGCTTCAGGAACAAGTAGTTCAGTTGCGAAAGGGACTACAAAACACTCACGTGATACACACGCTGAGTCATCAACGTGATGGCGTTCACGTTGAAGGGAATTCATTGGCTGATGAAGCCACAAAGGTGGCTGTGCAATCGGCTTCCGTAGCTGCAATCACTCGTTCAAAAACGAAAGTGACAGTGAAATAATACTGGCTGTCAATGCTACAAGCAAAGGCAGCTGTGCAGCATTACCTAAAGGGTTTCCACTCAAAAACTCATATATAACAGATACAAATAATGTTCCGTTTACTCGATGTCTTGGAGTGGGGATTAGGGTAATTCCAAACATGGAACATAGGTTAGGACTAATACTAGCAGCACATGTAGATCTCGGCCAAAGAGACCTATGATCTACAAGTCGCAAGGACTTCTGCCGAGATACATACCCTTTTGAATACAAACTGTCTGATACATTTCTCAGAAATGTTAGGTCGTATCTTAAAGATGTCTGATACGGGCTATTGTGGGTATTATGCTGGCCAAACGGGATAGAGCACAGAGATGGGGGGCGATATAAGCACCGACCCTGACGCAGTGGTGTAGAAACATGGACATGCTCCTGGTGATTGAGCGAGCAGTGTATAAGCAGTGTATAAGCAAAGGGCCAATCCTCGCAAGTGGAATAAGGTCTGGTTACCCTAGAACAGCTACAGGGGGATCTGTGTGAACCGCTCCCAGAGGACGACGTCGACAGTTCAGGGGATGAGGAAGAGGCAGAATAGATAACCAAATAGTGGGCATTGGTGGGGGCGGGGTGGGTTAACGGGGACGAGAAGCAGATTAGGTACCTCCCCTGAGAGGCATGGAAGATCTGGGGACAAATGTAAAACAACTGGATTGAATTGCTGGTACGATGGATAGAATCTTAAGTGCAAAGACTTCTGCTGATTATTCAACCTATAGAGTCACAAGTTGAGTTTTTGATTTAAAAAAAATATTAAAAAGTAAGACGAACTCAGATTTAATTAATCCTATTTTGTATATTGCCATAATGTTGATAATTGCTGCCGGACCGTAAGTTGTCGGCTGAATAGCTGTGTATTATTATTCTCTAAAGTCAACAAATTGTGTAATAGCCGGCCTGCGGGTTGTAGGCAAAAGGATGTTTATACTGAAAAGATGTCAATAAAGTCTTGCGTTTAAAAAAAGAAAAAAAAAGATGTCTGATACGAGTGGTATTATACATCTATTTAAGAACGTATGTTCAGAACTGTTAGCACCTTTTCAAGCAGTCCTCAGAATAATTCCAAACTTCGTGTACTCTGTGTTTGGCGGACTGCCCCTCCTTTTGGGACTCGTTGAAGGAATACTTTTTTTGCTCCTACTGATACGATATGGCAAGCCAAATCACCAACGCCACTCCAAGCACCATAGAGAGAGCTCTATTGGAGATGAAGTGTCTTGAGCGCATCGTACAAATTCTGGGTTTACCTTGTCTGCGAGAATTAAATACCACATGGTTTCTGTCATTCAGACCAATCTGGCAAGATTGCATCTTACCTGCTATATGCTTCCTGCTTTGCGGTCAAGAATGCATGCTTGACATCTGTCAAATACTCCAATCAGTCACGCCTACGGATATCGATACTCTGCTGGACCCTGTAACGGCCCATGCTCTGTGTTGTGCCCAGCGGCTACCAATTCTGATGACGGCATTCATTAAGATCTCACAGACGCAACATGCTGATGCTGAGGTACGAGAGGAAATAACAGGCATGCAGGTAACATCCGATAAGAACATTGCTGATGCAACCAATGCTGAAGACAATGCTTCTTATTTATGTGCGGTTAATCTTTTAAACGAGGTAGTCCAACTTTCACCTACAATGGTAGACAATTTTTTGTCTACAGAGATAGAAGATTTCATGTTTTCTCCCAGCCCTAACACTGAATTTTGATTTTGGCACACAGTCTTCTGAGAGACTCTTGAGTTTGACCTTCATTTTTCAAAACAAGGTATTAACTTTGGAACTTTTTCCTATGATTAATTGCTTTTCTCCAAATTTTTATTTTTTCATTTTTTGGCACAAGTAATCTGCTTATAGTAGAACTATTCATAGAGAACAAGAATTCTTTGAATACTTCCAGAGACAATATATGACCTTATCCACAAACAAACAGGTTTAAGTAATCTGTAATGAAATGGTTTTGGCACCTTTTTCTTCTGTGTTTACAAGCCATTTCATAAATGTATATGTTCATGATTCATTCAATTTGCGTTTCAAATGTTGAACATATGCTTAGAATGAAACATTGCTTTAATGTGTACAGCACCAATGCACTTCTATGCTTACAACCAGTTCTAATGCATTTTACAATGTATTTTTGGACACATTTTTTGCACTTCGTGTGTAGATATATTTTAGATATGTGTTACATGTTTTGGATTTAGTAACGTCATACATACGAAAGTGGAGTGAGTGTTGTGTATCGATTTAGATTCCGTATGAATTTCCCGATTCATGCCCTTATATAGGTACAATTCACATTGCCCTTATTTAGGCATAGAAATCCAGCCCTTATCCAGGCATAGTCCATGCTACCCAAATACAGGCATGGCTACTTACATCCGTTCATGTACGTCACAACGAGTTTCTGGAAAACCAGACTCTTAAGCCTTTAGGACTTCCCCTTGCTTGAATATTGATTTCTCCAAGAACTCATTTATTATACATGAACATCTATTACTTAGGGGTTCATTCATGACGTTCTTATGCCCGACTTTTACGTCAATACAGGCACTCCTAAACACCTTCAAGGTATAAATATACCTCCACTTGCTATGGCCAGGCACGGTGCGGTTTGGCTACCTACTTGCACGACGTGGCTTGCCACAGAGGGTCCCAAAGGAAGTCAAGTCCCCAACTGACGCACTGACAAGACACTGTCATCCTCCTCACCGAGAATCCAGCTCCAGTGTTTCTGACTCCCCTTGCGGGGTGTTGGAGATCGAGTCCCGGGAAAGAGATGCCAACCTCTCTCATTCTAAGGTATGGAGCTGATTAGAACCTAGATAAACTTGGCAATTCTTGGCACAACTAAACTAAACTAAACTATAGCTAATACAGCACCTACTTCTTCCCTCGTACTAGACTTAGGTTAGGTACACTGGGGTAGGACTATTTTAGAAGTACTAATTGAGTATTTTAGCCTGTGTTATTTATGTATGTATTTATATATGTCATAGCTACAAACCATGCTAATACAGTATTATTTTATATTAATGTTTACGCTTTACGTATTATACTTCGCATCCTGTCTTACGATTGTAGCAGTTCAGATCTCTTGCATGAGAAATAAGACTGTTCAATAAACCCTTTTTATTGAAACGCCCGTCTCCCTATTTCTGTGCAACAACTCTGTAGAAACGAAGCATGCATGATTGACTGAGTGAACCGGTTATCTATTGTTTCCACGACTCTGAAGATATTGTTCCGACTCTGAAACAAAGTTCTCATGTTTATGTAGTTGTCAGAAACTAATCCCTTCTTGTTCATTCGAGAAAGTTTCTAGTGACCTCTGAGTTAGCAGGCACACACAAGTAATTAAGTTTATTGTACTCGATAGAGACATACTAACCTCAGTCCTACGTCAAATCTATAGTGTATATTATTCCAATGCGCAGAGCCTTTCAGGGATATAGGAATGTACAGGTGTAGCTGCAGCTTCGGTAGGAGAAGGGTCCTTGTGTGCGCTCGGGGCGGCCAGGAAGCAGGTGTTTTATCGTCTGGTGTTGAGTATGTCGAGGGTGCTGGCATCGTAGCAGTGGTGGGCGTCATGGCGTTCGCAGGGGCCAGGGGGTCTGGCGCTGGGCGCGGTCCAGGTGAAGACGGGTGCAGACGGGCTTGCCTTAGGCACGCCAGAGGCGCGAGGCAGCACAGCTGCCACCATATGATGGGAGGTGGGACAGAGGAGCAGCAGGGAGGCGGGAGTGGAAGAACGAATGGGCAAGCAGGGGGGCGGGCCATAGGGGACGCAGCAGTGCGAAAAAAATGGGTGAGAAAACGGGGGCAAGCAAGGAGAAAAGGGCACCAGCGGGGCAAGGTGGGGGGCACAGAAATCAAGCAGACACAGAGACCAGTGGGGGTAACAGTCAATCAATCAATCCATCAATCAGTGATTTATATAGCGTGCTACTCACCCCGTAGGGTCTCAAGGCACTGGGGAGGAACAGGAAACAGCAATCACCAGTAACAGGTACAAAATAGCACAACTCAATCAACGAATGACAAGTACAAATAACACAGTTCAGACGAAGGGCCTACAGCGGTGGCAGAGAGCAGGGGGACACGTGCACACAGGTGGTGCTGTGCGGCGTGGGGGGAGCGACCTACCTGCAACAGGGTCAAGGGTCGCTCTCCTCACCGCGCAGCGGCCACCATATATGGGGAGGTGGGAGGGAGGATCAGCTGGGAGGCGGGTGCGGGAGAACGAATGGGCAAGCAGGGGGCGGGCCGCAGGGGACATAGCAGCGGGAAAAAACTGGTGAGAAAACGTGGTCAAGTAAGGAGAAAAGGGCACCAGCGGGGACAAGGTAGGGGGCACAGAAGGCAAGGGGACACAGAGATCAGGGGGGCAATAGGAAACAGCAATCAGCGAGTAACAGGTACAAAATAGCAGAACTCAATTAAAGAATGACAAGTACAAATAACACAGTCCAGACAGAGGGCCTACGGCGGTGGCAGAGGGCAGGGGGACATGTGCACACAGGTGGTGCTGTGCGGCGTGGGGGGAGCAACCTACCTGCAACGGTACCACTGCACTACCTCAACTAAAGTAGTACTTTTCTTACAAACAGCAAGTCCCTCTTTGTCAAATATGACACACAAAACATGAGCTACCCTATATCACTAGTTTTAGAAATTTACACAACCCATATTCATGATTTAGTATCCTCAAAGTGGCAAGTTGGCACAATGCAAAACAGTGTTAATTACCTATCAATCACTTATACCAGACCTATTAGCTTTGTTATTGTATTGTATTGTACATACACTGTAGTCAATTGCATTTTACATTAGTTTTAAAAGCAGTTAGTGGCAGACAACATAATGAAAAGTTCATTCTTTGATAAGCGCTTTGATTAGTAAAACAAAAAAATATATAGTTAAAACGAGAAATGTTGTCATAATATATGTAAAATGGCATCACTATCAGCGAAGGTTTGATCTGAACTTTTACTATGTGATAGGGGCCTTGGACTAAGGCTTTAAATCACGATTAGAGTAGTACAGAACATTACGAGCTCAAAATGACCAAAAACGAAGAGGTTTTGTACATACCAACAGGAGAATTATGAAAGAAGGAGGGAGCCCCAGTGGCCATCAAATCAGCTATTTGTCGGAGGGCCCAGATATTAGACGAGTTGTTTCCCTTTTTCATTTGCTCCTGGATGAGGCATTCCAGCTCCTCTCTAAAGGACTAGAAATAAAAATATTACTTCAATAAAGGTATTGATGAATTAAGGATAGCCCAAAAATGCAATCAAGATTTTATGTAGGTATATGGTATTTCTGTAGCCATAAATCTAATCAAAAGGTAGTGGAGTGCTGTACATGGTCAAAGAAGAGCATAACATCAACGAGTAAGACAAGAGAAAGCTTGCTTGTGGATGATTAATGCATTATAATGTAGTGTTCTTTAACGAGCTAAGTCTTCAACTCTTTTCTAAATTGGAGCAGCATGAGGAAGGTCATTATGGATAAGAGGATGTTGTTTCAGATTCTGGGTGCATTAATAAAAAAGGCTTGCTGTCTTATTTTTTCTTTTTACACTTCTAAGTCCGTGATCTGATGGTGTCTTGGCTGCAGATGTGCTGAGATCAACAAGAGATGCTCAGTTGTCTGCAAGATACGAGGGGTGCTGGTTGTGAGGATTGTATAGGATAATGGTGAATCTTATCAAATGTGTGTAATCACAAACAATGTGACATGCTGGACCACACGCTGTACAGGTAATTTAATGAGAGGATATTTTGCAGAATAATCAGTGAGAGCTAGAAGGGAAGAACTACCATTTGTTTACATAAAAAGGGAGTCTCTGATGATCCTGGTTGATAACGCTAATAAACTATGTGGGAAAAATCTTTGAATAATTGTTTGTGCTTTACTTTAAGAACTGTATTACTTTGAATAATATTTTTAGCTGGCTAAAATTGATTATGCAACAAATGGCTTTAGTCAAAATGTGAGTGTAAGTGAGTGAATTATATACCATCACATTATAAGACTGAAAAACAATAGAAGATTTATATATTTGCTTCATAGATCTCACTTAAGCCTTGAATTTTGTCTGCAGGTAGTTCCTAAAGAAAAGCTATGCACAAGAACGCTAAATCCCAAAATGGTGGATCTTGTAGCACAGCTGCACACTGATGCCTTGATATGTACTCAGATTACAGAAGAGGGAAATACTCTATTTTGAATGATCTGTTGCAGGGTTGTTTGAAGGCCCCATTTATTTATTTAGTACATTGATTATTGCCCGAGATTCTACCAGAGATGGTCAAACCTATTGACAGCACGCTTCGCACTTTGCAGATGCTAAATCTCGCCAGAAGCCAATAAAAGGGAGTCCCAGAGGACATGGGGAACACTGTCTTCAAGCCTCCGCTGATAAGACATCTTTTGCTGTCAACAAGGTATGCAGTGCATCTCTTCTCCCTAAGAATCTCTAGACTGCAAGTTGCTCTGCCTTCCCTCCTCTCTTAGTGTACCACATGGAAGTAGGCATTAGGGTGTTAGGATTTAAATAGCATTTTAAATCATGAAGGAAATTTTCATTTTATTGTCAAGCCTTCTTGCTGTTTTCATAATATTTTGTGTAGTTGTTTTAGATGTACTGAGAAACAGATTGTTCTTGTAGTATTAAATACTTTTAACTTAAAAGTTTTTATTCTTCTTAGTACAGTGTCTGTGATACTGTAAATAATGAAATAAGGTGTTGTGCAGTTACCACTGTGTCCCTGATCTCTTCATAGGATTGTTAGTAACTAAAAAGCAATGCCTCTTTCTAAATTACACATTGAATAGTGATTTGCTGGGCTACAATAACCTGTCTGGTGTCATTGGTGGGTGGGAAAGCAAGCCATGTGGATTTATGCTCAAGTTGGAACTTACCCAACAGTTGATGCCCAACATAGTTCCTTGCATCAAAAACCATGGTGTGAGAACACCAATGGACCATCAATGGGAAACCTTGTTGAAGCAAATAAGCACAGTATCTGTGTTGCTTTTAGGGTAGATACTTAACCAAGACTTAGCGCAGGTTGCCTTACTTTATGTGACTTTGCACTGTTACAAGGTCTTGATAAGTCTGTCCCAAATATGAGAAATATGGTACTGTTATACACCGATGCTGTGACTCTACTTCCGCAGACTTCTAGGAGACTATAAAAGTTTACAGATGCTGCTACCGATTATGACCATATTCATGCCCTGAGTATTGACAACAAAAAACAGTGGTCAGGAAATCTGAAAGTGACTCTTCCAAATATAGTTGAACCTTAATCAGGATCAGCACAAAGGAGGTTAAAGCATTTACCTATCTGGGCCACCTCTTAGCACTGACGGTGCAATGGCTACCATGCATAAAGCGCAAATGTGTGATAATGTCAGACAAACAAATATATGCCATAATAGGTACCTTATTACCACGTGACCAAAGCATGCCATGTCAAATGCACCACATAAATTGTGCGGTTGGGCTACAATCAATATATATCCGGAATCAGTCTGTTGTGGTCCACAATAGCAGTACAAAAGGTTTAGAGCACATTAATACGTCTGTATTGTCTTTGACGAGCTACTCCTTCACAAATTAAATAGAAACAATATATGCATGCCACACATAAAAGATCACCCCTGTATAAAAAAATACCATTAAAACTTCCATTAATTTATATTCACATTCTCAATATTTATACAGAATTATAGAATAATGTTTCAAATACATTATACATTCAAAGCAAAAAACACCTATCTAATATTTATTGATTCGGAACTGATTTAAAAATCACCAGACAAAGGAACCATGTCTGTGGCTCCAGCTTACATAGGTATTTGTACCATGCACACAAATATGGGCCACCTACTATTGTGTTGGCATTTGATAATCTACTGGCATTACAGTATGATGAGGTTGCACATCGCATCCAAAGGTTGAATGAAGGTATGGAATGAAGGCATCGCTAAATAAAACATGGAAAAAGGAAGGGCAAAGGACGGGGATAAAAACACATTTTGAAAAAAGTGGATCAAAGAGTGGGTTTGGGCAGGCATCCACCCAACAAATAAGGGGCTAAGGATTTAATTACTTCCCCAAAGATAGTTAAAAGATATTCATGGAGATTGTGGGTGCTATAAAATGTGGATCAAAGGGTCATACCCCATATCTAGGCTGAATATTCTCACCGAATTTAGATACAAAACTACATAATGCACATAACGGCTTAAAAGCGCTTGCACATAGAGGCACTATCAATACAGTAAATCGGTTGGCAAAAGGCAAACATCTCATAAAAATATATATGGCCATAATACCGCCAATTCCGTTCTATGGGATAGAATATGTTTCCCATAATATAGGCCATTAGTACAGAAAATGGAGGGAGAAATCCTTCGCAAATTTTTTAACGTTGCATCTAATACACCAGTTTAAGCTTAGGGTCTAGAACTTGGGCTTCTTAGAGCTTATAACTTGTTCTTTGTGTTGCTGTATTTGATGGTGTTTTAATATTATGTGCTCTAGAACAGGCTCTCTAAGTTAGATTTTAACTCCTGAGCGCTAAGGCCAAGAGTGTCCTATGCTCGGCACAATTGGAGCTGGCTGCGCTGAGGACAAGACCATCTCGTCTTTACCACTTAAGTGGTTAAAGAAGTAATTAATTATGGATATTACCAACTCAAACGTTTTTAAAGATAACTTGATTGAAACCCTAGCCATTTAGAAATTCTACTTGATTATCTAAAAACTTTAAATCCAGCCCCTTGAAGCTTGTGTTAAAAAGACTAATTCCCAATGCTACTTTTAAATTTGACACATTGTACTGTACTACTTTGAAAAGCTGTAACAGTATTTTAACTTCGGACATGTTGGAGAAGATGCAACCATATTTATTGATGGCTCCTAATATCATATTAATGAACCATGATTTTATTGAGACCGGACAGACTACCAATTATAACAGCAGTAGTGCCTTGGAGTAGCATCGCCAATGGCCAATGTGTATTTCCACTTTGAAGTCTACTTTGTAATAATGGAAAGCAGCATTTGAACCACATTTCTTTTTATATGTGCTTATCTTGGACAGATTGGCACAAAATATATAGACCCCTGTTTTCAGCATTGTAATGTGTCCAAAGAAAGTGATATTTTATCTTTTGTTTAATCTCCCACAAATGAAACAATTCCTCACTGTATAGTTCCATTTTTAAATAGCTTTTTAAAGATATTTTAAGTTAGGAATTCATTGAACAGTTGCCCTTTATTATATTTGCACAATAACTTGTTTAGTGGATGTAAGCTATAAGCACATATTGTTGTCTCTGGAAATAGATTCAATTAATAAAGCTGACTTGATTCAATAAGTAAGTAAGTACAAATCTTTATTGCATGATTAATTAAAATCTTTGCAAAATAGTACGTTTAAAATAGATCACATGTACCAATACATTTGTTAAAAGAACCTCAATGTACATTACAATGAGAACAGTTCATTATAAATCACAAGTTTTATCGAACAGTTGGCTAAGGTAAAAGCAAATAAAAAACTTCTGATTTAACTCTTATAATAATCGTTTGTGTCCGTAGTGCAGTGCCCTGCATTGTGCTCCGTTGGTTTTGATTACGATTTCCAGTTAGAACCGCAGTTTGAGTTTTGCGGCTTCTGCCTTTTAAAACCAGATCTCTGTGTTTGATCTGTTATGTTACACTTAAAATTGACATAGCTTTTGCAAGATTAACACATTTCACCAATCTACATGATAATTGGATGTCACTTCCATCAAAACAGGCTTTTAATGCTTGCCTGCGGGTTCGAATCCCTCTCACGTTCCAGGCTGGTTTTAATAGCAGTTTGGGCTCTTTATTTAAGCCTCTGCAGCTGCATAGCAAATGGAGGATATTGTCTTTGGATTCGCTGCAGATATTACAGTTTATAATTGCGTCTAACCTTTGCCAAGGTTGAAGGTGCTGGTTGACCGGTAGGACTCCTATGTCAAACAAAAGATCCCTTTCGGCTCCTTATAAAGCATACAGCAAAGCCAACTCACATTCAATCATAAGGCACTTACCAGAACCAAATCGAAACCGAGAGTATAATATCAAAATTATTCTGTCTTTATTGTTATTTGTAATTAAACAGATACCATAAAATATGTAAAAATAAACACAAATATTACATCAATACAAACATAATTTAAAAAGATTTCATTCCTATAATCAAGGGAGAAACATATTAAAAAAAAGCTAACAAACAACAACCTGCTGTATATCAAAAGCACATTAGCCCCTTCGGATGCATAGGATTACTTGCTGATGTTCACAGCTTGATGTATCAATAACATTCCTTTCCTCCCATATATAAAACAACCAGATGTGTTTTGATAACCTTCTTAAACCACAAACTGCTCTATACAAGCCAGGTGTTGTTTGAATACTTTCACAAAGAAGCGACGGGTTTCGGTGGTATCGTGTTGTTCACCACCTTCTTCAGGCTAACAATTGTTTAATACAAATCTCCCAAATCATTCATCAGATGATGAAATGACTAGAGGATGGTATATCTCTCCTTTCACAGTAACCTTTTTCTTCACGGGAAAACCTCGCTACTGCCACTCAATATGGGGGTGCACAACGTCCTCCCTTGACAGCCTTTCTTGTAATGTCACTTGATTCTTTAGGCCGCAGAACATAAAACAATGACCAGGGATCACATCCTCATGTGTTGAACTGTGTCTCAGGTCCAAACTTTTGTGGCTACTGGAGCTATGGCCCACAGCTGTCCAGATATTTCAAAAAAGAAGATAGGGGCTGCACCTCATTAAATATGTGAAAGGAGAAATATACCATCCTCTAGTTTCCAGCCTGAAAGCTTAGCCCAGAGTTTGCCCCTGTCGATAATATCGAAGGCAGACATATAGTCAATAAAACAGACAAATAGTGGCTTCTTGATTTTTGCTGAGGCATCTATTAATAACGAGAGGGTAAGAATGTTAGTTGTTGTCCCTGTACTTCTTTGAAAACCTGTTTGGTTAATAGGAATTAATTCTCTTGTTGATGTCCATTCGGTGAGTTCTTCCAGTAATAGACCTGCAAAGTATTTTGCCTCTATGTCAATTAGGGCTATTAACCTGTAGTTCTTTGCTTAATTTTTACAGCTTTTTTTAAAATGGGGGTAATATTAGATCCTTTCCAGGAGTTTAGGAATCTCCCCCCCATCCAGGATGTTTTTAAAGAGGGGACGTAGGTCTCCGGCCCAGTAGTCTGGGTCTTGTTTGTATAGTCTAGGATGAATTCCATTGGGCCCCGGAGCACCCTCTTTCTTGCCCTTTGAAATTCGATTTTTTATCTGTTTGGTTGTGAATAACATGGGGTTCTCTTCTCCTACGTTCTTTCGTGATTGGAGATTGCAATTGAAGGCCGTGGTGACTTGAGTAATTTCGTCTGTATTTTTGTTAAAGTGGTGCTGCAGGTACTTTACCCAATCTTCTTCTGTTATCTGTGAGTTTATTTCATAAGACCTTGGGTTGACTAGGTTGTTCACTGTGCGCCAGAATCTCGCACTGTTATTAGTTTTGACATCGAATAGCAGTTTAGCCCATGTCTTCTCTGTAGATTCATGCCTTATTTGCCACGCAATTTTCTTCTTTCTACACTTTAGTTCTGCCTGTAAGCTGATATCAGGGCCTCTCTGGTGCAATGTGCGAATTGCTCTGTTGAATTCCCTTTTTATTTGCTTCAGGTCAGGGGCTTGATTTGATAGAGGGGTCTTTCTTTGTTCATTCTTATCTCCAATGGGCAGACTTTGATGATTCTTTATTCTGCTTGTGGCTACTCCTGTGTTTGGATTAGCATTGGTTGAGCCGAGGTTTTCTAAGAAGTTCTCCCACGCCTTGATATTATCTCCTTCATTTTTTCTATTTTCTTCCCAGCAAGTTTTTGCCATCTCTACAAATTTTTCCAGATCCTTTATTTTGTATTTTATTCTGTTTTGGTTTGAAGTTATTATTAAGTCTTGGCTTTCAGTTGAGAAAGTTTGCGCTGTACACTGAACCTCCAAATTAAGCACTTGTGGCAGGTGGTCGCTACAGTCCATTGTTCCAATCTTAAACTAGCTTACTAGAGTGATGAGTGAAAGAGATATAAAGGTATCAATCAATCAGTCATTTGTTAAGCGCACTACATACCCGTGAGGGTCTCAAGGCGCTGGGAGGGGAGGTGGGGACCACTACTGAGCGAACAGCCAGGTCTTTAGTGTCCCCCTGAAGGTCAGCAGGTCTTGGGTCTGTCATAGGCTCAGTGGGAGGGTGTTCCATGTCTTGGCGGCGAGGTGGGAGAAGGATCTCCCACCGGTGGTTGTTCTTCGGATCCGCGGGACGGTGGCGAGTGAGAGGTCGGCGGAGCGTAGCTGGCCCTGTAATCTATTGCTGAGCTTGTTGTCATGCTATGATAGGTTGCTGCTTGGGGGCAGTCACCCGGAAGTCTGCCGTTTAATGCGATCAGCCCCAGACTAGTTAATTCCATCAGTAGGGTTTTAGATACCTTGGATTGTTTGCTCCTCTTACTTTCAACCAGCGGTGAGAACCCCCTTCTAGTAGTTGTTCTTCTGCTGTGTTATCATTGCCGTTTTTCTCGGAGAGGGACCTGTTGAAGTCTCCAGAGATGATGTAATGAAGTGTCGTTGCTGCTGTCATGATCCCCGTCAATTCTGACACTAGAAATTTTGCACCAATTTTTTTCTCTCTGGGTGAATATAGGTATTAACCTATACCGCTTGCTGTTTAACTTTCTTAGGTCCTGCTATCTCCATCTAAATTGCATTGATCCCATTATTAAATGTATATCTCATCGACAGTTCTTTGGCTGAGGTTACTGTTTTTAATTGATGCATACGTGGTTAAACCACCTTTCAGACATCCATACTTCGAGCTTCTACTAGCTGGTAGATGATATGACTTGTAGCCTTGAAGGTGGAGAGGTTCTGCCACCCATGTTTCTTGAAGTAGGATTAGATCATACTGCTGAAAGTACGTCAGTAGTTCTGTAAGCTGACTTGATTCAATAGGTATCCCAGTTATCGTCAATGACATATTGCAGTGTCTGCAAGTGCAGTTTTAAACTGCCATGTCGGCCTGGCAATTTCACCCACTTGCCAGGCCCAAACCTTCCCTTTTGGTACATGTAAGGAACCACCTCTAAGATAGGCCCAAGGAAATCCCATGGGCAGGTGCAATGTAGGTGAAAGGAAGGCCATGTACTGGTGTGTTTTACATGTCCTGATGGTGAAATACTGCCAAGTTCGATTTTCACTACTGCAAGGAGTATCTCTACCATAGGTTATCATTGGATCTGCCTTGTAAAATCTTACAAGTGTAACTTTCAATTGGGATAAGATAGAGATTTCGAGTTTGGTTTCCCTGAACTCAGGATTGAAAAACACATATTTCTGTGAAGGTGGTTTTAAAAGTGTGTGTTTGGAAATGCCACTTTTAGAAAGTGAAAAACACAAAGGCACGTCACTGACGCGCTGAACTCATGCACTGAGCAAGCGGGACCTTTTCCCATATTTGATCCATCTTTTTAGTCCATATTTCTTCAAGCTTAAACAATGTACTCACTGGTTTAATCCATCTTTTTGATTATATGTTACGGAGACAAAGAAATTCCTTGTAAAGGTTTATTTGACATTTTCAAATGCTGCTGCTTTCCGATCCAGGTTTTAAACGACAACACGTGCAATTAAATAAACTTCAACGTCGACCCAGTTCATGTAACCCAATGCATTTCATGCCAAAGAGGCACTTCGTCAGGGGTTTCTGTAAAATACAACAGGGTCAGCTACACCAATTGCTCAAAATAAAACAGCGAAAGCTATAAATAAACAAAATATTCTCCACCATCTGATCCTCCCATTCCTTTATAAAATGCATTATTCACTGAAAATCATAATGATACCCCGCTAAACAAACTACCAATGTAACCGCCCACAGTTGTCCCAAACTACACCACAACCGAAGAAAAAAACTCCCTGATGTGTACCAGTTGGTTTCCTAAAGCCAAAATCAATACTTGTGCGAACGATTTCCTCCACTCTCGCTCTCCCGCAATTTACTCTTGCATTCTACCACCAAAACCAAACAATGCTCCTCCCGATCACGTGCCATCAATCATACTGGACCATCCAACCACATGAAAACCACAAAACTCAAACACCCATAATGCACTGCCTAATCCTCAACCACAACTGTACTTCCACTTCAAGTCACCCTATTCCTGCTTCTCATTCATAACCCAATCATTACTAGAACAACGACGCATCCTTATCTGCACATTCCTGCCCCTCGCTTCTACCTACACATTCCACACCTCACTCAAATCCATTTAAATTCCACACAAATCATAATACCCACTCGTCATACGAGCCACCACTCTCTGACTATGCCGTAACAAATATAAACATGAATATGTAACAAAAGAGCCTGCCTGCATTAAGGGCTAATTATCCTCAACAGAACAATAAAATAACCAAAGTAAAAAAAACATTAGATGACCAATGCAACTTAACAAAAATGCAATTCAAATACAACAGTCTCATGTTGAACGATGTGTGGTATCCATCCATAATCTGGGCTCTCTTTAATATGAAATTATCGATGACTCCGTAGTGAATCTTAGTCTTATTCCACAATTATACATTGGGGTGCACCCATCTCCGGGACGGTAATATTGTGGGCAACAAAAGTACTTTAATCAGAGTGCACTCCTTCCCTTGCGAGTAATCCTTGTGATCCAGCATTTTCTTAAATTGTGTGCAAGTAGTTAAGTGACCCGTCCCAGGACACTACTTGAAAGCGACAAACACAAAGGTACGTCACTGACGCGCCGAACTCATGCACTGCGCAAGCGCGAACTTTTCCCATATTTGATCCATCTTTTTAGTCTATATTTCTTCAAGCTTAAACAATGTGCTCACTGGTTTAATCCATCTTTTTGATTATATATCACGGAGACAAAGAAATTCCTTGTAAAAGTTTATTTGACATTTTCAAATGCTGCTGCTTTCCGATCCCGGTTTTAAACAACAACACGTACAATTAAATAAACTTCAACCTTGACCCAGTTCATTTAACCCAATGCACTTTGTGCCAAAGAGGCACTTCATCAGGGGTTTCTGTAAAATACAACAGAGTCAGCTATACCAATTGCTCAAAACAAAACAGCGAAAGCTATAAATAAACACAATATTCTCCACCATCTGATCCTTCCATTCCTTTATAACATGCATTATTCACTGAAAATCATAATGATACCCCCGCTAAACAAACTACCATTGTAACAGCCCACAGTTGTCCCAAACTACACCACAACCGAAGAAAAAACTCCCTTATGTTTACCTGTTGGTTCTAAAGCCAAAATCAATACATGTGCGAACGATTTCCTCCACTCTCGCTCTCCCGCAATTTACTCTCGCATTCACCTGCCAAAACCAAACCGTTATAAACAATGCTCCTCCCGATCACGTGCCATCAATCATACTGGACCATCCAACCACATGAAAACACTCATCTCGATCACAAAAGTCAAACACCAATAATGCACTGCCTAATCCTCAACCACAACTGTTCTTCCACATCAAATCACCCAATTCCCGCTTCTCATTCATAACCCAATCATTACTAGAACAACGATGCATCCTTATCTGCACATTCCTGCCCCTCGCTTCTACCTACACATTCCACACCTCACTCAAATCCATTTACATTCCACACGAGTCATCATACCCACTCGTCATACGTGCAACCACACTCTGACTATGCTGTAACAAATATAAACATGAATATGTAACAAAAGAGCCTGCCTGCATTAAGAGCTACTTACCCTCAACAGAACAATAAAATGACCAAAGTAAAAAAACATTAGATGACCAATGCAACTAAATAAAAAAGCAATTCAAATACAACAGTCTCATGTTGAACGATGTGTGGTGTCCATCCATAATCCGGGCTCTCTTTAATATGAAATTATCGATGTCTCCGTAGTGAATCTTAGTCTTATGCCACGACTATACTTTGGGGTGCACCCATCTCCGGGACAATAATATTGTGGGCAACAAAAGTACTTTAATCAGAGTGCACTCCTTCCCTTGCGAGTAATCCTTGTGGGGACCCTTGTAACAGAGAAACCGACCTGGGTGTTGCTGGTCTGCTGGTCTGCTGAGAACGCCAACTCCTTTTTCAACCAGCCTCCCCTTATCCCTGGAGGGATCCGCCGCCTTGCCACTTAACAACAACTTGCAGCACCCGCTTTGCGGGTGCCGCTGCGCGGCGTGTGGCGAGGGGTTGAGGCAGCTGGAGCGTTTTGCCGGTCTAAGGAAGGAGGAGGGAGCACCGCGAGTCTGCTGAGGGAGCGCGCCGCAGGGACTCACAAGACCAGGAGTCCCTGCGCTGCACAGGTGTGCACGGCTGCGCCCCCAGTAAGACACGCCCCCCTGTCTGTCCAGGTCACAAAAGGCGGGAGCCTTCCAACCTTCAGCGGGACCCTTGCAACAGAGAAACCGACCTGGGTGTTGCTGGTCTGCTGAGAACGCCAACTCCTTTTACAACCAGCCTCCCCTTATCCCTGGAGGGATCCGCCGCCTTGCCACTTAACAACAACTTGCAGCACCCGCTTCGCGGGTGCCGCTGCGCGGCGTGTGGCGAGGGGTTGAGGCAGCTGGAGCGTTTTGCCGGTCTAAGGAAGGAGGAGGGAGCACCGTGAGTCTGCTGAGGGAGCGCGCCGCAGGGACTCACAAGACCAGGAGTCCCTGCGCTGCACAGGTGTGCACGGCCGCGCCCCCAGTAAGACATGCCCCCCTGTCTGTCCAGGTCACAAAATGTGGGAGCCTTCCAACCTTCAGCGGGACCCTTGTAACAGAGAAACCGACCTGGGTGTTGCTGGTCTGCTGTTCTGCTGAGAACGCCAACTCCTTTTACAACCAGCCTCCCCTTATCCCTGGAGGGATCCGCCGCCTTGCCACTTAACAACAACTTGCAGCACCCGCTTCGCGGGTGCCACTGCGCGGCGTGTGGCGAGGGGTTGAGGCAGCTGGAGCGTTTTGCCGGTCTAAGGAAGGAGGAGGGAGCACCGCGAGTCTGCTGAGGGAGCGCGCCGCAGGGACTCACAAGACCAGGAGTCCCTGCGCTGTACAGGTGTGCACGGCCGCGCCCTCAGTAAGACACGCCCCCCTGGCTGCAACGCCCCCTATATAACTAACGGTCTGTCGCTCAGCGGGACGCGAGCGGGACGCCGAGCGAAGCCCGAGCTAAGGGCGGGCAGTCTGTGGCAGTCAGGGGCTGACAGAGGCTGGGCTGGGCCATCCCTCTTTCATCCACCACTTCCGGTCCAATAGCTCGGTGTCTCCCTGTGGGCACAGAGGCCAACATGTCTACCCGCTCCGGCAAAGCACTGAGGGGTGGGGGAGAAAGCGCTACGGGGAGCACTATGATTGGCACAATGGACAAATTCATTACATGGGTAGCAGCGGTCATTGAAAAGGAGATTGTGATGACGGAACGTCGCCCCTCACAAGACTCCTTTCCTTCTAAACGCTCGTCCTTGGGAGCTGTTGCACATGCCCTCTCTCCAACCTCCACCAATCCTATCTCCCCTTTGTCCAAGAATCTGTCCGTACAGCAACGGATTGCAGCTATAGGGGCAGGTATTGAAAGGCTGCAAAGTTTAATAACTAATCCCCTTCCCCTCAGCCTTAGCCCAGTGGCTGTTGATCCCCGCCCTGTCTCACTCATAACTACCTCCTCTGGCCACAATCCCCAACTATCCACTCAGGTTCCCTTACCAGTTCAGAACCCTTTGCCCCAGGCGCGAGCTTGTCTGGTTCATAAGAAAAGAAAATGGGTTACTAGTACACGGAAGGGGAGTCACTACTCGCTCCACAAGCGACCAAGGAAACATGTCCCCAGAGGTCCTACGCATCCGGATGCTAGAGGGCCAGGACCATCTGGGAGTACTACTCCATTAGTACAAGCGGCAGAAATTCCTATGTCCCATCTCTCGGTCCCTGCACTACCCACATTTCCACATGAGGTGCCTTCCCCTGAGCTCATTGAGAAACTGGTCAAGTCCTTGCTGGCGCCGATTATTGGCCAAGTCAAGAGTCTGGGGGACAGGCTAGATAGATTCGAACAGACCACTCGGGACAATTTTTTCTCCCTTAAAACCCTTATTAAACTACAGTCCAAGTTCAGGGAGGACACTGCAGATGGGAATGACGGGAAAAGGGATTCTGCGGGTCTAACACAGGGAACCTCATCGTCAACGTCCGCTCATGCACAAGCCACCGGGAAGGCTTTGACATCTGCGCCCCCGGCTAGTGCAAAGCCGACACCCACTACCCATGTTGTCCAGGTCCATGCCAGTACCCCGCCAGTAGTAAGGACTGCTAAGTCTAAACCTGATCAAAAGAAGCGACAAGAGGGAGGGGCTGGCTCTAATTCTAAATCACTGCTCGTTCCACCCACCGAAGTTAGGGGAGTAGTCACGGCTTTAAAGGTAAAATCAACTACTTGCCAACCTACAATCCCTAGCCCAGTGGTTATTCCACATAAGGTGGCACGAAAGTGTCCCCCAGTCAATCTTCCCCCTGAGTGCCAACCATATGTTGTTGTCCTTATCAAGGTTCCCCCCTTTAGGGACGCACAGCAGGAAACCCACCAGGCACTGAAGAATAAAGTTATCCACTGGTTGCAAGCAAACAGACCCCTTCCCTTGGGAGTGGATGGCTTGATTCTTGGCGTGCGCAGGGTGGAATGGATTGGTCAGGGGAAAAAACTGTTTGAGGGGGATTGTGTGGTGGTTAATTTTCAAGACGTAAGAGCTGCCCATTCAATATGTAGCTTAGGGCAGGCCACGGCTGGTCCTGGTGTCGAAGCAGTTGATTTAACATACTTTTACCCACGGCCGGTCATGAACTACTCAGGCCAACTCCCCGTGTATACCACCCAAAACAGTGCTTGTGGCCAATGGCACTCAGCAACAACTATAGCCCAGCCACATGCAGTTTGGCCTATGCCGAGCTGGGGTACCAGGGGGTACTGACTCCCTGACTCCCTTGAGGAGGTTCGGGTGCCTCAAACATCTGATGCCCAGTCTTCTTCATCTGTAGATTGTAATGACCCCTCGACCACTCCAGGGGAGCAGGTTGTCTTAGTGGATATAGGGGAACTAGGGGTAGGGAGGCATCCATTTGAGCCTGCCAATGTCTGTCCTACTGTGGGAGAGGTAGACTCGGTTGGCCCTATCGAGCCCTGTAGCATTGCGGCTGTGGCGGACCCACCTATTAGGGTTTTCAGCTGGAATGTGGCTGGTCTGGACAGGAAGCTGGCCCTGCCCGACTGGAACGCACTTGTGGAGCAGTACTCCATATGTCTGTTCCAGGAAACCTGGAGTAGGGAGCCCCTACATAAGGCAGGATATTCTTCCCACCATATACCAGCTGTACACTCAGAGACTGGTAGGGGTCGCCCCTCGGGTGGCCTCCTCGTTTGGGTAGCTTCCTCGCTTAACTGTAGGGTGGAGGAGCATGATACAAAATGCCCGGACCTCCTTAATATCACCCTAAAAACCCCCAAGGGACGTGCTATTTTAAACATCTTTAATATCTATGCACATGGTACAAAGGGGGGTAGAGAATCCCCCACCATAGCCTGTCTTGAGGCTCTGCTTCGATCCTCTCCCCATAAGTCCTGTACCCTGGTAGCGGGTGACTTCAATTGCACCTTTGAGCCCCTTGGCTCAGAAGTCACCCAAGATCAAGAGGACGATGACAACAGGAGGGGGATACCGGCTCTAGAGCTTAGCCCAATAAAAAGATGGACGGAAGTAGTGCTCCAGGTTAACTCCCTAACAACGGAGTTTGACCTGAGGGCCCTTAATGGCAGGACCAGATCCGA
The DNA here is from genome assembly GCF_964263255.1 of Lissotriton vulgaris. Taxonomy (NCBI): domain Eukaryota; kingdom Metazoa; phylum Chordata; class Amphibia; order Caudata; family Salamandridae; genus Lissotriton; species Lissotriton vulgaris. Next base: position 511,923,964 of record NC_141699.1, read on the forward strand.
CAAAAAGGGAGCGCATACATATAACAGTCCCGGCCATACGTCAAGAATTGACTATATTCTTCTTGACGTCCACCTATGGAGCTCGGTAAAAGACATGGAGATTATACCCTCCGTCGAGAGCGATCACAACCTGCTCTTGCTTGCCCTGACTCCTCGGTGGTTAAAAGGTATAGGGAGTCGAACCCCATGTGCCACCATCCCGGACATGTCATCGGTCTCTAATTGCAGTCGACGGCTAAAGTGGGCCAAGCTGTCGCTCTCAGCGGAGAAAATATCCTCCATAACGCAGCTCTTAGCGGCAGCCTTAGATAACCTTGACTCTCTGGAGGGTGGGTTGGCAGAGGTGTCCGACAGGTTTTGTAACCTAACCCAGGCTCTAAGTGACCTTTTTATTGTCCCAGCTAGCCCCAACAGGAAGAAACTACGTCCCCGGTCCAGACAGGGCTGGTTCAATCGCAAATGCAGGGAAGCGAAGACACTGCTTGTTTAAGCAGTTAAATCTAAATCACAAATCAGGACCAGGGAGGCCAGAAGGCTATACTCACATTGCCTAAAAAATGCCAAAAAGGAATGGGAAGATAACTTCTGGCAGGACCTCCTGGCCGCTAGTCGAGGGAGAGATGCCAAAGGGTTTTGGGACCTGGTGGGTAGTAGGAATCGTCCTGATGACTCCCAGAGGACCTGCACTATCACTGCCCAGGCGTGGTTTAACCATTTTAAGGCTCTCTATTCTGCCGTAGAAGGCAAACTTAATGACCCTTTTGTTCTCCCCCCCCTAACCTTGGATAGAGGCACAGACCTCTTCTCCGCACGGGAGGTCACGAATCTGATTAAATCCTTAACACCACTAAAAGCAGCTGGTCTGGATGGTTTGCTAGGGGACCATCTCCGAGCCTATCCGGGTGAATGGGGGGTGATGATCTCTGCCCTTCTTAATGCCATCATCGAGGGAGGCTCGGTGCCAGAGTCTTGGAAAGGGGCAGAGGTAGTCCCAATTTTTAAAAAGGGTTGTCGGGACCTACCGGGGAATTATAGGCCAATAAGCCTTATTGACTCAACCCAGAAGGTGGCGGGAAAAGCTATTTTAGGGAGGATTCTCCAATGGGTGGATGATAACCACATACTGTCCGACATGCAAGCTGGTTTTCGCTCAGGTACAGGAACTATCGAGCAAGTCTTTAGACTCCTGTTACTTTACTGGAAGGTGGTGGATCTGGGCAAAGGCAGTCTTTACTTGGCCTTCATTGACCTGAACACTGCCTTTGACCTGGTTCCTAGGGAAGAACTCTGGAGGGTGTTGTATGGTCTAGGGATGCCCCCTTACATCTCAACGCTCCTCATCAAACTGCATAACGCCAACTATGCTCAGGTCCGATGGGGACTGAACGGGGAAAAGACAGATAGGATCCCGGTTGCCAGGGGCGTACGGCAGGGCTGTGTTCTAGCTCCCACCCTATTCTCCCTGTATGTGAATGGGGTGGTAGAGCACCTGCTTGGTGAACCAGCAGATGCCCCCTCCTTGGGGGGCGTAAGGATTCCAACCCTGTTGTTTGCCGACGACACCCTCCTCATCTCCAAAACCCCCCAGGGCCTTCTGAAGCTTTTGTACCGCTTCCAGGATTTCTGTGCAAAAAGAGGACTTGTCATCAATGTGGACAAAACCAAATATCTAATCATGCACCCTCCCCGTAAGCTTGGCCGCCCTCCTATCATGAACTCTATTCCTCTTGAACGAGTGTCAGAATTCGACTATCTGGGAATTCGTATGAGCGATGTTATGAGCTGGACTCCCCATATCAACAAAATGACCATCAGCCATAAAAGGGTGGGGGGAGCTTTGTTGAAGGAGTATAACAATTCATCTAAACAATGTGTATCTCCAATAATTGACATTTACAAAGCCCGAGCTGTAACCGCATCACTCTACGGAGCTGAGTTATGGGGCCTAGGTAACATGGAGTCTCTGACCAAGGCAGAGAACAAATTCTTAAAGGACCTTTTGGCCATCCCGATGAGCACCCCGACAGTTCCGGTGCTTCTGGATGCGGGTTGTAAAGCAATTAAGGACCAGGCCCGCCTCCGGCCTCTTCTCCTGTGGGCTCGCCTGTGGAGGGTCCCGGAACTAGAATCATATGCAGACGGGCTGTCAGAGGTGATGGGTTCGGACGGCTGGCAGAAGATCAAATGGCTTAGGGATATAAAAAATCTTCTAGGGGACCTGGGATTGGGGTCTTGTTGGTCTACCCACTCTGCTCCCCCGAAGGAGACCCTAAATAAACTATACTGGGAATGGGTCTCTGCCAAGCTCATCAGCAACCAGCGTCACTGCAACTCCACTGCAGCGTACCTGAAAATAAAAGACGTTGTTGCCTTCGAGCCTTACCTGGACATAATCACCATTTCTGTGGACCGGGCACTCTTTATTAAATTTAGACTAGGCACTTTACCTCTAGCTGACCTCCTCTCTAGATGGAATATGCCTATGCAGGCATCACGCCACTGCGCCCTATGTACTAATAGACCCGAAACTGTGGCACACTTTCTTTTTGAATGTCCGGATTATGCTCGTCCAAGATCCCACTGGCTTAAACCACTATGCAGACAATTGAGTACTCGCCAGTATCTGGTGGCCTTACGGATTTTACTAACTGATACATCTCCTCCCATCGTTTGTGCTGTATCCAAATTTTTAAAATGGGCATGGTTGATCCGCTTAAAAAGACTGTCCATATCAATTTAATCCTTTTCTTAATTAATTTATTTCTGATCAAATTGTTATATTTTATCTGCATTGTTTTTAAACTACAGTCTTTTACGATGTGCTGTTTTATATACTTTTGTAATGCTTTTATGATATCTGCATATCGAAATAAAGCAATCAACCAACCAACGTAATCCTTGTGATCCTGCATTTTATTAAATTGCGTGCCAGTAGTTAAGTGACCCATCCCAGGTCACTACTTGAAAGCGAAAAACACAAAGTCACGTCACTGACACGCCAAACTCATGAACTGCGCAAGCGGGACCTTTTCCCATATTTGATCCATCTTTTTAGTCCATATTTCTTCAAGCTTAAACAATGCATCGATCACAAAACTCAAACACCCATAATGCACTGTCTAACCTTGCGGTTGAGGATTAGGCAGTGCATTATGGGTGTTTGACTTTTATGATCGAGATGAGTGTTTTCATGTGGTTGGATGGTCCAGTATGATTGATGGCACGTGATCGGGAGGAGCATTGTTTAGAACGGTTTGGTTTTGGCGGTTGAATGCGAGAGTAAATTGCGGGAGAGCGAGAATGGAGGAAATCGTTTGCACTAGTATTGATTTTGGCTTAAGGAAACCAACAGGTACACATCAGGGAGTTTTTTCTTCGGTTGTGGTGTAGTTTGGGACAACTGTGGGCGGTTACATTGGTAGTTTGTTTAGCGGGGTATCATGATTTTCAGTGAATAATGCATGTTATAAAGGAATGGGAGGATCAGATGGTGGAGAATATTGTGTTTATTTATAGTTTTCGCTGTTTTGTTTTGAGCAATTGGTTTAGCTGACTCTGTTGTATTTTACAGAAACCCCTGACGAAGTGCCTCTTCGGCACGAAATGCATTGGGTTACAGGAAAATGGTAGACGTTGAAGTTTATTTAATTGCACGTGTTGTTGTTTAAAACCTGGATCGGAAAGCAGCAGCATTTGAAAATGTCAAATAAACTTTTGCAAGAAATTTCTTTGTCTCCGTGATACATAATCAAAAAGATGGATTAAACCAGTGAGCACATTGTTTAAGCTTGAAGAAATATGGACTAAAAAGATGGATCAAATATAGGAAAAGGTCCCACTCGCGCAGTGCATGAGTTCGGCGCGTCAGTGACGTGCCTATGTGTTTTTGACTTTCAAGTAGTGACCTGGGAAGGGTCACTTAACTACTTGCACGCAATTTAAGAAAATGCAGGATCACAAGGATTACTCGCAAGGGAAGGAGTGCACTCTGATTAAAGTACTTTTGTTGCCCACTTTTAGAAAGTGGGCATTTTCTTGATTTACCATCCTGTGCCTGATTGTGGAATCAGCCTCTGGTTTAGACTGACAGATGGGCTGTTTGTGCATTCACTCTAGACAATCAAACATAAGGAGCTGAGGTGTGCCCAGCATATCCTGATTGCCCGTCACCAGGCTGATGGGCTTTCCTGAGCTAGAGTGGTGAGAGGAATTGTCAATGACACCAGAAAAGGGCTATGCATGTCCTCTCCCAATGCTGACTTCACCCTCTGTAGTGTGTCTAGAGCCAGGACAGGGAATGGCAGGATCTGTGCACTACAAAGACTATCCTTTGAAGCATGCCTACTTTATAGACCAAAAGGGGTATCAGTATTTGGCCCATAACCCCACAATTTTAGAACACTTCTGTACTGAGGACTCTGCCAAGAAGAAGAGATGAAAATCTGCTAGGAGAAGTACTGCCTCTTTGCTGTGTTGCTTTGCTGGGCTGGCCTGCAGTTTCTGCTTCTGTCTGTGAGCAGTTAAAGAATTGGACTTAGCTTTCTATAATCCTGCTTTCTAAGTTCTCCAAGGGATTGTGTGTGCTTGTCTCCGGTTGGAATTCCAAGGACATCAAGGACTTTATCTACAGTACCTGAACACCACTGCTGGGAGTTCTGACCTGGCAAGTGGTGCCAATTCCAGTTCTGGGACCTTGGGTGTGTCTGCTGAGCTGTATCCTGCAATAAAAGCATCTCCGATGCCGTCACCAACGCTGCTGCCTGCACTGGCAATATGGTCACGGCTCGCTGGTAGAGTACAGCCAGGACCTCGCTGACAACGCAGACCTGGTCTCACTGATGATGAAGAGTCTTGCTGACATTGACGCATCTGCCTGCACAGCGTCATCGCACCACCTTTGATCACAACACAACATTGGTCTCACCTATGACGATGCCTAAGCTCCATCACCGGGGCTCCACTGCTTGCACCACAGCCGTTGTCACTGCTTCGCTGCACTGCCCTTGACAACATCACAGCCTCAGGCTGCCGATGACTGCATCATTGATGCCGATGCCAGTGCTCTGCACTGATGCTATTCTGCTGCCTGCACCGAAGCCACGAACTCTGCATCATGAAATGCATGACGTACCACCCACAATGACACCACTGCTCCGGCCCTTGCCGACCTCAGTGCTCCTGACTTCGATCGCACAGAGTTCGATCTGCAACGCATGTGATTTCAAGGACACACCAACTTCTGGTCTGACCTGCAGTACGTTCCGCTACTCCAGCTAGGCCTCATCACTACACTTGACAGCCAGGTCCTCGAGGCCTCTTCAAACATTCACAAAGCAGTGCAACCTGTGGACGCCTGACTGTGTGCATCTCAGCTTGAAAAGTGTGTGTTATATGACAATTTACTAGGACCTAAGGTTCCCTGGACCAGAAACAAGTATCCTGGGACCGGTCCCAGGACACTTGTTTCTGGTCCAGGAATGACCTGGCTTCGCAATTAGGGCTGGATTGTTACGATGAGGAACAGTGTCAAGACTGATTTGCATATGGCTGGGTCTGAACTGGGGTGGCGAAGTGAGCTAAAGAACGATGATGGCTTCAACCCATATCTGTGACTGGGGGTGAGTGTCTGAAAAAATTCAGCACTCCGTCCATCATCTCCTTGTGTTTGCTGAGAACTATTTAGGATCTTGAAAGGCTATCATTTGTTTCACGATTAATTCTCTTGAACAGGTCATTGTTATTGTTGCTTCTCTGAATCTCTCTTTTAGTGCTATGAAGCCTTTCAGGCAACCATGTGCGTACAACTAAATAAATAGGTACATATTAATGCATAATGGTAGGCAAGGAAACAACAAACTCTGTCTCTTGCAGAGGTTGTTATGAGGTTGGCTAGTGGGAGAGAGAACATCAATCAATTAAAATCTACAAGTGTAATGTTGAAAATGCAGACTGTGGGGGTCACAGTGCTGTTGAGTGTGAGGTGGTCGGGAATATTGTGGTCTCTTGAGTGAAAGGTCTGAGAACACCTGCCCCAGTAACCGGCTCAAGGTTTGGCTGCAGAAGGGTTTACTTTTGAAACTCAAATGTGCTTCAGCTTCGAAATCTTTAAAAAAAGATGTACTAAAGAGAAATTAGAGTGCACCAGAGACCCTGAGTTGAACAGACTCTTCCAGAACGGTCTCTGCTGTCACCTTGCCACCGGGATTGGTTTTACAATAACAGGGTGATCACTGGCGTAACACAGACCCCCGCAACCCCTCACTCACGTCATGTGTGCTGTGGTGGCTTTAAAATGTTGCGCAGCGCCCCCTGCGACACAGAAGTGAAGTGCGAGTGTGCGACTTTTGAAATGGGGGGGGGGGGGCGGCCGGGCCCCCCCAGCGGGCCCCTGCCTGCTGCGAGTGTTTGAAAATGGTGCGGGACTGCGGGCCCCGGCCGGGGACAGTGGGAGGGAAGTCTTCAAAATGGCGGGGCCCGGGCCGTCCCGAGTCTCTGAATCTGATATGCTGCTGCTGAGTGTGTGTGTGTGCATGCACCGTGTGCGGGCCGGCCCGGGGCCGAGCACTGCAACACAAGTGAAGTCGGAGTGGAGTGGAGTGTGTCTGAGTGAGTGTGGCTGCCTGGTAATGCACCAAACAATGCATGCATTAAATATTTACTTGTGCACTGTCAGACTTGGCCGTTGACCCGCGCCGGCCGCCCGCCACTGGTGGTGAGAATATGAATCTATGAAATGGCGGCAGGCGGACAGGGAGGGACTTTCCTTCATTTCCATTCCTCCTGGTTCCGCCGCCGCGTATGCGCGTGCCGTGTGGGGGGCGGGCTGCTGGTGTGTGATGACCAATACCAGGCATCCGGCGCCGGGCCCAGGGGTAAAACACTGTCGGGCGGCCCAATAAGCAGTAGCTGCTCAGGTGTGAGGTGTGGCCAGGGCCCAGGGGCAGGGCGGGGCGCGCACGCACGTCGCATAGCCAGCGGCAGCCATTATCCATAGTGTGATTAATTGGTGAAGAAGAGAAGAAAGACAGAGGAACAACGAACTTCGATTCGAAGTCCAATTAGTCGAAGAAGAAGACAAAAAGCGAAAAGCTAGGCCCGCCCACGCTCAGGACGACTACTCAGGGCAGGCCAGGCTGCAGGCTGGCAGGCAGTCTGTCTCCGAATCGAAGAACTCAAAGTAAGTCTGTCACCGGGGCTCGGGCGGGGCGGCTGCTGCTGCTTCCAGACTCCAGGGGGGGTCCTCTTGCCATGCCCATCACCTCCGAATTGCATGCATTTGCACACAAAAAATGTACAAGTGTCAAGTTATTTATTTTACTTAAAGGGGAAATGGCGGCCGTGGACTTGGAGGCATAGAGGGCCGGCCCGGTCATGGCCGAATGCGTGAATGGGAGTCATTGTCATATTCAGATTAAATACGCTATACTACGCACCGTCGTTCGCACGCATAAATACGGCCTCTCGCCTCTGCCGCCTCTATGGCTGATCATCATCTTGCAGAGGAAATATAAAATTTCACTGGGCAATTTTAGTTGTAATTACTGTGGTGGTAAACACTACACTACACAGCTGAGCTCAGGCGGCAACTGAAGAGCTGACATGTTCACAGTGAAGGCGGGAAAACAGGGGATCGGGACTGAGGGTGAAAGGGATGAAAATACCCGCGCATCTCAGACAGCCTGCCTGGGTCCTATTTTTATATGGCGTCAATAGTAAGCATTTGCTTGAAAAGTAGGAAACCTGGTTATTGTATGAATCCATTCCATTCCTTGATTCCTCTCAGGTGTGGCCAGAGCAGGCAGGGCGAGGCGCGCCGCGCGCACGCACAGAAAGCCAGGCCCGCCCGCGGCCCGGCCCACACTCACTCGAGTGTGGCTTTTGATCATATGATGAGGCTGAGGGGACAAAAAATGTTCTACCGCGTCCAAAGCCCCCCGGTTCGCGGGAGAAGTTAAGTACACAAGAATAAACCAACCTACCATGTACGAAAATAATACCGATATTTATTTTACTTAAAGGGGAAATGGCATAGAGAGGGCTGGGCGCCATCCTGTGGTGAGGTGATCTGCGGGCGCCCCGCTGACTGACTTGCTGAAACCCATTTGATGTGTCGGTGTTGGGGGTAACACCCTCATTCTGGTGCTAATCTGTCCACCTGTTCGCCAATACATTCAATGTCTTTTCAGTCATACTCATTCCGACATCTATATGGGGTGTGTTATTTACAGCATGTAGCTCTGTGATGCTGACCTTCTGTGATCAGCGGGCATCCACTTTAGGAAAAACTAAAGTACTTCAAAATGAAAGTAGGAACGGTCGAGCACCTTTATGCCCAAACTAAAGGGGCATACTTTGTCATAACTGGTTTAATGTTTATGATGCTAAACTTGTTGTTGTTGTTGTTGTTGTTGTTGTTTTTATCACTCACGTTTAAATATGTGCACCTTAATGCAAAAATAAAAGGGGTATTGTTTGACTGGATGGGTTTGATGTTTATGCTGCTAAATTGTTATTACTTTACCGCAGGCACTTTGAAATATTTATGCCTTCATGCACAAACAAAGGGGATTACTCTGACTAAATAGGTTTGATTTATGTATGCTGCTTTGCTATCTGCTGTACTTGTTACTGTTTTGCTAGTCACTTTGACATATTTGAGCCTTCAAAAAGGGAATTGATAGTTTAAACTGGTTTGATTATTGAATGTGCTGTAGTTGTTGTTTATCAGTTGGTTTGAAAATATATGTGCCTTTATGCACACACCAAGCGGGGAATTGTTTGACTAACCTGGCTTCATTTTTGCATACTGCTGGACTTTGTTTTACCATGCAATTTGAAAGTATTTTCACTTTGATGCAAGAAGAAAGTTGGATTGTTTTGCAAAACATGCTTGATTTATGTATATTGCTGGCCTGGTGATTGCTTAATTTTGCCCTTTGAAAGTATTTGCACTTTTCCTTAACCAAGTACAGTTTGTATAGATTGTCATTAGGTACTTGCTGATATGGTTTGTTTTTATTCTACATACAGTGTTATTTATGGTGTTGCTTGCACTTGTCTGTAATATGTGTACTTTAAATCTTGTATTTAGTCATTGTTTACACTACAGAAATGATAAATTAAAATAAACATCTGCATCAGTGTTCTGAAGCATCCAAACTGTTTTCTTCCTCAGCCTGGCTTGTTTGCTTGCCTGTTTTGCAGTGCTTACTAATAAAGACATTTTGATTGAAATTCCTTCCTCAGTTTACGTTATTATCATACACAACCCTTGACAGTTGCTACTGTGTATCATGCATATAATTGAACATGTCCATTTCTCTTGACTTTCGCAGGATACTGAGTTATAGCTTGTGTACTTCTCATGTATATTGTCAGACAAGTTTTTATGGGATTGCAGGTTTGGGTTACTCATTCAAAGTTTCAAGGTATTGTCAATTCTATATCAGACCCTTCATAGTTGTTCTTTGTTCTTCAGCCCTAGGCAGTTCATGAGACAATAGAATCACTCCTTGGCATTGTTCTGATTGCTGCCTCAGTTACATAATCTGCTTTTGACAGGATTGTTGCAAATGCCATAGCGTATATGTTGAGAGTGTTTCCTACTTTCTCACTAGAATTTACAGAAAGACAAAATAGAGGCATTTCATTTAAATGTTGGAGGTTTCAAAGCAAAATATGCTAGATTTCTGGGTGGTAGGGCAAAGTGGAAAATGGTGGGCCGCGCCGCCGGGGAGGCATGGTGGGCCGCGCCGCGGGGGGGGGCCCTCCATGTGCTTTGCAGGGGGGCCCCCTCAAGTTTCGTTACGCCACTGAGGGTGATATTGATAAGTGCTCTTTCAAGGTCCAGCCCGTGCATTTGAGCTACTTTTTCTGTGCACCTTTGCCCATCTGAAGAGCAGGGCCAACTGCAAATAGAGGGGACACTTTGGAAATGTTGTAGCAGACTCCACGCCTTTATGTGGGATTGGTAAATTCAGCACCATTAAATTGGTAAATAGTTATATATTGTAGTACATTGTTAGTTCTTTGCGGGTTGTCATTCTAGTCTCTTAGGAATGCTTACTTCTTCTATTCTATATTCTATGTTCTACCCTGCCTTCTCTTTGTATGTTCCACTCTGTGGCAGTTTACCGGTTGCTGCTGCCGTGGGTGGTCTGCTCTTACGCTGTCTCCTGTCTTGAATAAAGAAACCTACAGAAGTCATCTACTGTCTCTGAACTTCATTTATTACAGTATTTTGGCGACGTTTCCTGAACCCGTGCACCTTTCCACCACCTCGTGACTTCAGAAACTTAAGAGCAGACCGATTTGAGCTGAATCCCCGTCTACGCTTTCACATCCTGCCTAAGAAGATCTGACGGCTTCACATTGGACTTCACAACGGAACCGGCAAGTTTTTACCTGCTTCTTTCTCCGTTCTGGTCACTTAGTCCTCCTGCCGTCTCCCTTCTGGCTGTCTCCTTCTCCTGCGGCGTCTCTTCACTGATGATGACGCACTAGAATCTTCCACAGGAGTCAGCGATTCTGCCTGTGACGTCTGCTTGCGCTCCTCTTCCTCTGCGTGACTCACTGCAACGCGCCGCGTCTCCCAGACAATCAGCGCGTTTGAGTGTCTACGTCATCACGCTGGGAGCCATTTTGGTTTCCATGGTTACGGATCCAACTCCAGCAACGCAACGACGATGCACTCGTCTTGTGCGCATTCACAACAAGTAAACCTTCAATTTAATTGCTGTTTGTAGCGATTCTTCTGGAATACGTTGCTTTAATTAACTCTTCATTTATTTCTTGAAACATTTCCGTTTTTTTTGTTGTTTTGTCATTTCCGCAATCAATAACATTAGTTATCCTTTCTGTGCTTCTCACCATAACTTAAATATGTCTGAGCAGCTACCTTTTCAGTCTGGCTCTGTTGTTCTACCGCCCAGTTTTCTTTCTTCGCCTGGCCAGCCCAGCATATCATGGGAAGACTGGTTTCCCATGTTTGAGAACTACCTTGATGCGTTGGATGCCCAAGAGTTCTCCGCCAAGCGCAAGAAGGCACTTCTTTTGGGTTCTCTTGGTAAGGAGGGACAACGTGTCTTCAGGTTCTTGCCGCAAGTTCTTTTAGCTGGTGCACAAGCCCCGTTGGATGAGTATAAGGAGGCTGTGTCTCGTCTTGAGGTCAGGTATGCCAAGGAGGAGAACCTTGTCATGAACAGATATAAGTTTTACACCAAAAGTCAGAGAGCTGGTGAGAGCATAGACGACTTTGTTTCTAGACTGCGCGAAATGTCAGTGAAATGCAAGTTTGGCAACATGACTGATGAGCTGATCAGGGATCAGCTTATCGTACAATGCAATAACAAAAAAATCCAGGAACGTCTTTGGGCAGCGAAGAATCCCAATCTGCAAACGGCAATTGATTTGGCAAAGGTTGTTGAACAGTCTCAGGGGTGTATGAAAGAGCTGGAAAAGAGAGCTACTTCAAGTGACGTTGGTGAGGTGTCTTGTCATTCGTACACGTTTCCAAGTCAGGAAGATGATGACCAAGACGAAGTTGCTCTTCTTAAACAGAGAAAGTTCTTCAACAAAAAAACAGTTAATGTAAAGAGTAATAGCACTGTTAAACCCCTTTCTTCTAGGCAATGTCTTAGATGTGGCAGTCTTGCACATGCTTCCGATTCAAAGCTTTGTTTTGCAACTAAGCAGGAATGCATGAAATGTGGTAAATTGGGGCATTATGCTCGTGTTTGCAGAAGTAGAGCTTGTCCTTCTGTTTCATGTGTTAGTGACATCTCAGAGGGTAAGGATGACACTGACAAGATTTTGGTGGTTGGTAATGACTGTGATCTTCAACGTGAAGACCACAAACGCAGAAATAGACCTAAGGCTCTTTTCATTATTGATGATGAAAATGTTTACTTGATGGTGGACACTGGTTCGCGTTACACCATTATTCCCAACTCCCTCTTTGTTGACTTGTGGGGTATGGGTCCTCTTTTTCCTACGGATATTTCTCCTGGTGGGTATCAGAGTGAGCCACTGAACATCCTTGGGTATTTTGAGGCTAACATTGTGTTCTCTACGAGACAAATTTTTGGGAAAGTATATGTCTCAGAATCTGGTCCTGCTATCCTCGGTTGGATACACCAATATGACCTTTGCATTGTTGTGAATCCCCGAGCTGATCCTCAGGTCATGGTTGTGGAGGACACTGAGTTGTTCTCTTTACTCTCTAGATTTAAGAATGTTTTTGGTGAGAGTTTGGGTCGGCTCAAGGGCTATTCACATAAGATAATAATCAAACCTAACTCAATCCCCGTTCAACACAAGGTGAGATGCATTCCTATTATCATTAGGGATGAGGTCAAGGGTCTTCTTGATGACATGTTGAGTTCTGGGGTCATTGAACCTGTAGAGGCCTCCCCTTGGGTTTCGCCCATTGTCGTCACCAAGAAGTCTGACGGCAAGCTCCGTTTCTGTGTCGACCTCAGGTCTCTCAACCACTGTGTTGTTGCTGACACCTTCCCACTACCTAATATATCTGAGCTAGTTACCACTCTCAATGGGGCAAAAAATTTCTCAAAATTGGACCTCAGGAGTGCATACCATCAAATTGACTTACATAAGGACTCTAAATGCCTAACAGCTTTCATCACTCCGTGGGGTACCTTTCAGTTTACTCGTCTGCCGTTTGGCCTCAAGTCAGCAGCTAGCGTTTTTCAACGCATGGTGTCAGGTATCTTCGAAGGTGTGCCGAAGGTGGTCTATTTTTAAGACGACATCCTCATTTATGGTCTTATTGAATCCCAGCACAATTTCACTCTCAGTGTTGTCCTTGAAAAGTTATCTGATGCTGGTCTAACTTTACGCAAGGACAAATGTTTGTTTGGTGTGTGTGAAGTAGACTATTTGGGCTACACCATCACTTCCTCTGGCATAAAACCCAAAAGGAACTTGTGTGAGGCTATTCGTTCTGCACCCTCACTTTCTGACAAAGACCAGCTACGTTCCTTTATGGGATTAATAGAGTATTACTCTAAGTTTGTACAGAATTTTTCTGATAAGACTGTGTGTATAAGATCTTTGCTTAAACGGGGTGTGGGTTTTACTTGGGGACCTGAACAAGAAAAATGTTTTGTAAACATCAAAAATGAGATTTGTGATGCCAAAACGTTATCTCCCTTTGATGTACATAATAAGTCTATTGTCACTGTTGATGCTAGTGCACATGGTCTGGGGGCTATGCTGTCTCAATTGAGTGGGGGATCAGAAGTCACCATTGCTTTTGCCTCCAGGACCCTTACTGATACGGAGAAGAACTATTCTGTTATCGAAAGGGAGGCATTGGCTGCCTCTTGGGCTGTTGAATACTTCCGCACTTATTTGTGGGGCATGAAGTTTACTCTGCGATCTGACCACAAGCCCCTGATCAAAGTTCTTTCTCCTGGTGGGGCGGGAAAGGGTTCTGCCCGGCTTATGAAGCTGGCGGCTAGGTTACAAGAGTTTCAGTATTCGGTGGAGTACATTCCAGGTTGGAGAAATGTCCAAGCCGATTGCCTTTCGAGACTGTCTATGGATTGGCGTTCTCCTCACAATTCAGTTGTGTCGTTAGACTTGGATGATGTAGCTGTGGCCTCAGTTGATGATGCTATTTTTGTGGGTGAAGGTGTTTTCTCTTCCAGTGACTGGTCTAGAGAAATGTCTGTTGATGCTACTCTTCAAGAGGTCATCAAACTTATAAGATTGGGGCCTAGACGAGAGAGTTCTGTTTCTGTTTCTGTTCGGCCTTACATTAAGGTCTTAAATGACCTTTCTATTGTTGGGGATATTCTTTTTAAAGGTGAGAAATTCGTACCTCCCTTTGGGTTAAGGACCAAGTTATTGGCTTTGGCACATGAGGGGCACATGGGCCAGACCCTCACCCAAAGACGTCTTAAGGATCACTTTTGGTGGCCTGAGGTTGACTCCCAAGTTGTGGATTGGGTTGAGAATTGTTCTCTCTGCAGGGAAGGGGAGAAGCGGTTGAAAACTGGTCCTAAGCTGATTGCTGGTGCGCACATTCTTTCTCCAAATTTGCCCTGGCACACCATTGCCCTTGACTTCATTGGCCCAATGGGTGAGTTAGGGGAAAATGACAGATTTGCTATTGTTGTTGTTGATCTCTTCACCAAGTGGTTGGTTGTTCATTTTACCAATGATATCACTGCTTCCAACTCCATCAGGTTTCTGGGAAACCTCTTCAAGGATGAGGGTTTGCCTTCTGTCTTAATCACAGATAATGGTCCACAACTCACCTCCAAGGACATGCAGATCTTCTTGAAGGAGTGTGGTGTCTCCCATCACCGTACATCTTTATACAACCCTCAGGGCAATGCTGTTTGCGAAAGAGCCAACAAAGTTGTCAAGGGTATTATACAGATGGCATCCAGTAGTGGTCATATTGTCAGGAAGATGGTGAATAAAATGTTATGGGCATATCGTACCACCCCTTTGGCTGGTGGAGATTTGTCTCCATTTCAGTTGATGCGAGGACGTGATCCTGGTTTGAAATTATTTCCGTCCTGGATGAGAGATGTCGTTACTCTGCAGGCTCAGGGTAATTTTCCAGATGATCTCCGAACTGATGTTGCTGAATCTACCCCCAATATCACTTCTTCTTCTCCTTTTCTCGTGGGAGATTTGGTCAAGATCAACTTGGGAAGGTTACAAAAAGGTTTGTCCAAGTTCAAGGGTCCATTTAAGGTCAAGAAGGTGCTCAACCATTGTGTCATTCTTAATAATGGCGAATGCTGGAACTTCAGTAGAGTTGCTCTTTACAAGAGACAAAAGGGTTCTTCCTCTTTGTCTCCTTTGCACTCTGATGGTTCTGTTTCTCCCACTCCTTGTTCTGATGACTCTGTTACTAGTGGTTACTTGTTGGCCAATGACACTGATGGTCACTTAGTTTCAAATGGTGCGTCCCTTGGTTCTCATGCACAAGATGAAGTCAATGTTTCTGGTGGGCGTGATGCTCCTGCTCTGTTGCAGGGTTTTGTCCCTGTTCAAAGTTCTTCTCTTTCTGCACGTCCTCTTAGGCCTCGGCGGCCTCCTACTTACCTGCAAGATTTTATTTGTTAAGTTTCATTTATTCATTTGTTTTTTTTTTTGTTTTTGTTTCTCAAACAACAGAAAGGGAGAAGATGTGTAGTACATTGTTAGTTCTTTGCGGGTTGTCATTCTAGTCTCTTAGGAATGCTTACTTCTTCTATTCTATATTCTATGTTCTACCCTGCCTTCTCTTTGTATGTTCCACTCTGTGGCAGTTTACCGGTTGCTGCTGCCGTGGGTGGTCTGCTCTTACGCTGTCTCCTGTTTTGAATAAAGAAACCTACAGAAGTCATCTACTGTCTCTGGACTTCATTTACTACATATATCATCTGTTAGTTACAGTGCTTAGAAAATGGTATGAAGTGCTATATAAAAAATAGCTATTAGTGTTAGTGGTATTATTAATAATAGTATTCTTAATAGTATTATTAGCAGAAATCTCTGCCTGCCTCTTTGCCCCAATCAAAACTAGATGTCTTTGTTGTGATACAGTTTCGACCTTTCCTAAATACATTTTATGCTCATAGACAAAAAGAGACCGTAACCTATAGATACATTTCATAATATAAACCAGTTCTTTAACCTTAACATAACAATCATTTTACATCAGACTAAAGTTATATAAGTTATTGTTGCAGAATACATACATATATTTCTTATGCTAGAAAACAAATTGTGTAAAATAATGTATGCATGCCTGTTGTGTTGTGCCTCATATGCACTTACTAGAACCAAAGAACGTGTTTGCATTACTCACACTAGGTTCTCTCCTCTGCTGCTCGTCCAGTTGCCCTTTATGACTCCTTCGTCTCTTTCGTCATCCTAGTCCCATATCCCATTGTAATTTCTCTCTGTCAATTGGTGTCTTTTTTGGCTCTCTGTTTCTCTCTCCGTCTTTATGACTCTTTGCTCCTTTTTGTCTCACGTTTCTCTTACCATACCTCTATCCTCTCCCTTACTCAGTCTCCCTTTCCCATGCTGTTTTCTTTCCCCTATTATGTTTCACCCCTCCCATGTGAACTTCCCTTTTCCTGTCTGACTGACCTGTTCCGTCGCCTGCCCATCCACCTGTATCTTCCTCTGCCCTGTATCTTCCTACCCATTGTCCATCTCCCCTTGTCCTGCCTTGCTTCCTCTGTCCTGTCCCTTCCTCTCTCGTGTTTTTCTCCTTTCCACTTCCTCCCATGGTAATGTTTCTTGCATCCATTCTGTCTATGGCTGTTGTCTCTGGTTTACCTCTTCCCTATATCTCTCTCTCTCCACAGTCCTGCTCCTAGACGTCTCTAAGCGGGACTGGGTGAGAAGCAGAGGGGGCCCTTCCCTTCCCTCTCCTCCCACTCTCTCTCCCTCACCTAGCCTGCCTTACGATATTGCATGCATCTTTGTGTTCGTGCTGACAACTTCCATGCTACGAGCTCCCAGCAGGCCTGAAGCCCACTTCAGCAGAAATGGACGAAAAACCCTGAAGGCCCCCCGCTGAAGACCTCCGGAGATTCCATAAAGCATTTGAAATAAATGGGTTTCATCCTGAACGCGTGCGTCACACCCTGTCGTTTAGTATTCCTTCCAGGTTGCTGGACCTTTTCTAGAAGTCACAGTTGCAGGGCATTACATGTGTAATTGTATGTGTCTCAATAAGATGCCAGACTATCAAAGGTTCAGCGCTCTATTAAAAAGAAATGCTACCACTTAAATTAATACTTTATTCATATTCAATACACAGAGCAAGCGTTGTCGCACCAAATATCTCTAGAATAATGCACACCATCAGCATAACGCGTTGGCAGCCCTGGCAGGGCCTACCAAGAGTTTAGACATTCATCTAAAGTTTCCTTAAAAACAGTTCGAGAAATGCCCTGCTTTGAATAGTGAATATATTCACATACAGTGAAATAAAAAAAAGAGTAAAAAAAATAAAAATAATTAAAATGTGCCTAGGAGGAATTGGATTGTTTAGTGTATTGTGCTTTATGAATCAGGCATGCATATTAAAACATTCAAGCTGACTTAATGGGCAGTGACCGCAGCTGGAACAGGATGACAGAACTTCACTCCCATCACCAGACTAATGTGATCATTCAGGCTGTATTCATTACAGAGTGCAGAACATGTACGTATTTTTAATTCCGAAACAGAATTAATAGCATTAGCCAATGATTGAAGTTCGAGTACATCGCAGCGCAAACATTTTTGCCACCCTAGGCGGAGTGGCAATTTTCTGCCCATTTTCTAATATTTGGATCTTCCAGTGATAATCTGGTTTCCTCTGCTCTGGATGAGCTAGTCACATGCCTAGTAAGTATTACCATGGCATAAAACTAACCGTACTTAATGGGGCCATTTGGTGTAGAGAAAAAAACACAATCCTCCTTATCCAGTCCTGCATTTCTAATGATTACTAGCAGTAGGCATTCCAGAATGTTGCTTTGTGTGATGATATCTTCTTGGGTTTTGAGAACTATTTAGACATCATTCACCAATGGCTCTTTTTAAGTGCGCTCGCTGTTTGAGAGAGAATATTTTAAATCTTACCTTTGGAAGACCAGTGCCCTATGTATGTGCCTAGTGCATGAGGGTTTGTAATCAAAGTGTATTCCTAAGAATTTGGTCTATGGACCTAGGTCACACATAAGCAAGTCAAAGTGATGGGCATTTTGCACCGCTGTTCTAGACCACACTTTATGTGGGAAGGGGAGAGGGATTTTCAATATTCGCGAACTTGTGGGGGAAACGCAGGACACTGCCTCCCTGTATAACTTAGTAACACTAAGTTATCCTAACACCCTTTTGACTGAGCCTTCTTCCTTTTAAAAGTGGAGAAACCCAAAAAGGGTTTTTAGGGTACACACACACACCTATTGATGTGATGTTTCATCATAGGGTGTCAGCCCGGGCCCTATAAATCAGGGTAGGCCCAACCATGTTCCAGGGAGCACTTAATATATTCCTTCTGACAGGGTTTAAGAATCACAAATACCCAAAGGACTCCCCCTTTTACTTTATTATTGCCTGCCTTTGGCATGATTAAAAATCTACCATTCTTTTTATTGCTCTTGCATTTAAAGTTGTGTTATCGTGTTGGAAAGATAATTCGAAACTCTCGGTTCACACTTGGTGGAATTATATTTGTGACGAACATAGAATTTCTATTGCCTCTTCTACCTCTGTTCCTTTGAAAATTAAATCTGACTTATTATGGCTTCCCTTTACTTCATACCTCTCTTCCAATCCCCCCCCCCTACTGCGTGCTTCTCATCCCTCATGATCCCTCCTTTTCTCTTCCTCTTTCTTCTTTCATCTCTCTCCTCTCTCCTCTTTTTCTGTCTTCTGCTTTCTCCCTTTTCCTCTCTCCTTTCTGATCCTTTCCTCTCTCCTTTCTATCTGTCCATACCTTTTTCTTTTTTCTTCCTCTCTATATAAATTACTGTAGATTGATGTCTTTCATTATTATTACACTCATATGTACTTTCTCTTAATTTTTCATGACATATTTCTTGTATCACTCTTTATTGCCTAATAAAAATTTCTTAAACAAAAAAATCTACCATTCTGGTGTAAACAAACGTGGGTTACTATCCCTGCACCCTAGTTTCTTGTTGGCATCTTACAGCCTATCAAAGGAAAAGGTGACGTTACAACGCCACATATTACATCACGGTAGGTAACAACGCGGACGTTACATCGTCCGCGTTGTTACCACGCAAGGCATTACATCGCAAGTCGTTTCTACGACTTGCACTAGATGGCACGCTGGACTTAGGAATAGTATAAATTACTATTTGTACTCCAGTTAGCGCAACAGCAGGGAATGTATTGGACTTAAAATCCAACACATTCCCTAGTGTGCAACGCCATCTAGCGCAAGTCATTGAAACGACTTGCGATGTAATGCCATGCGTGGTAACAACGCAGACGTTGTAAACGCTGTCTCCCCTGTCGATATCATGTTTTAATGTTCTTCATTCTATGGCAGACATCGGACAGTGAACACACATTTCATGCAAGGATCTTGAGACAGGCCTACTTGCCTGTCTCACTGTCGAAGGGCATATGTTAATGCCTGTTGTCATCCAGTTGAATAGTGATTCAGAAAGAAACATGGAGATACCTTCATTAGAATTGATTACGTCATCTGCAAATAGCAAGGGTGTCCCTTCCTGCACAATAATGATCCTGCACGTAACGCAGGCACCCTTGCACTATGGTGCCAGGGTGCCCACACTGGCGCTAGGCAGCACACACTGCACCAACACTGCAAGGCGCCACCCCCCTTCGGGGAATGGCGTCGTTAGTGGCAGCCAAAGGGCCGACCCAGAGCAGGTTCACTTCCGAGTCAGCCGACCCGGAAGTGGACTTGGTGCAAGGACCAATAGGAACGGGGGGCGGCGGAGCGCCCCGGAAGTAGTCGTAGGGCGCGAGGCTTAAAGGCCCGCGACCATCTTAGAGGCCCCCTCTTTGTCCGCTGACCGCCCAGGAGTCGGACGTCGCCTAGAGAAGACACCCATCCCTATAATAAGGATTTCAGGTAGGGCAGTAGCGGGGTTCCGGACAAGAATACCACGGGAACTTCTGGAAAGGGGCGACCGCTTGGTCCCCCCGAACGTATGGTGGAGTACCCCGATCCCCCCGGGAAACCATTTTTGGCGGGGGGCGAGTCTCGGCTGGTATGCCCGAAGCGGCGTAGCCGGGGCGCGCCTTTTCCCGCCCAAGAGGGGTTGTCCTAGACACCTACACCGTTGGCCACGCCCCGTAGGCGGATTGGAGGAGGGTCCACGCCCGCCCGAAGGAGGATAAAAGGAGCAACAATCCAAGGAAGCATCCTCTTGTTCCTGTGCTCTGAAGCTGCACCTGCCCGTTGCACGTGAGCTCGAGACGGAACAACGAGCCAATTTTGAGAATTAGTAATTTTTGTGTTTCTCTTTTTTAGTGCTTCGAACTTTGGTTCCAGGACCTTCCGGTCGACTATCGTGAGAAAATGCCGGGCAAAAGGGTCGGTAAGAAGGTTAGCACCGATCAAATGCTTCGTTTACTGGTGAAGGACATGGCGAACATGAAGAAACAGATGGCGGCCATGAACGGGGCAGGCCGGCCTAAGAAAGTCATCGGACCAGCATTGCCGGGAGTAGTCCCTGCCGGGAGAGGTAAAAGGGCCAGGAATAGGGCGGCAGGGGGTGAGACTCGGGTTCCCGAGTCACCTCCGGCGAGCCCGGTCAGGCCAGTAGAGGCCCCAGTTCCGATTCCGGACGCAGGACAGCCGATCCCTGTCGTAGTTACGCCTGTGAACGAGGGGGATATGCCTCCCGAGTTGGCCGCCCAGTTGGCGGCGTGGTTGGGCAAGAACAATGAGGGTGCCATAGCTCCAGGGGATACGGCCGAAGAGGCCAAACTTATAATGAAGCAGTTGCGGCAATCGAGAGATGCTGCGAAGGCACCTTGTCCTTTTGTTCCCCCTCAGGTTCCCGCGGAACAACCGTCTTCGGGCGTTGGAACAGCAACAGCAGCGACTTCAACTACTGATTCGGGTAAGAAGCCGTTGCCAATGGCTGGGGAGGGGTCATTACCCTCAAGGAGGGAAAAGGTGGTGCAACATATCCCAATGACCACAAAGGAAATGATATGGGCTGATAAATACGTGAACATGTTTTCGCTATTGACTGACCATTATGAGATAGAACACGTTAGAAATCAGACAGAGTTGTTGCATCCAAGTGTATGGCGAGCTAAGATGGCGGGTTTCAGAGTTGATGAGACAATCGCTAATTGGGCCAGGGCTTTTGGGATGTTCACTGCAATCATGGGGGAGCGTAGGCCCGAGGTGTTACAGGAATTAGCTTGTTACCAGACACGAATAATGGAGTTTTATGAGTCATACGATGGTGATCAATGGTTGGGCTATGATAACAAATTTCGTAAGGCCAAGGCGCACGACTCATCCCTGACGTGGGACTGTTTCGACTCCATTTCCTGGCAGAAACAGGTCAGGTCAAACTCGACAAAGCCGTCTTCGTTTGGCGGGAATGGGGCAGAGCCTTCCTGCTATTCCCAGTCGGTGCCCTTTCGAGCGGGCGCCGGTAGTGATCAGCACGCAAAGAGTAATGGGAACTCGGGCAAGAGAGGGGTCTGTTGGAGCTTCAACAGGGGCAAGTGCACTAGACCACAGGAGACGTGCAAGTTCAGGCATGAGTGTGCAGGGTGCGGACAGTCTTCACATCCCGAGAGTTCATGCAGAGCCAAGAATGGCGATACAGGGGGCAGAGGCGGCGCCAAACAGGTCTAATGACGGCCGAGGGGCGCTGCTACCTACTCCCATCGACATCATGGCAATGATCCCCTGGCTGAACGAATACCCTGATCATGTCTCCGCCGGGGTGTTGAGGGACGGTTTCTCATGTGGTTTCCGCATCCCGGCGGGGGATTTTCGGGGGGAAACACTGTGTAAAAACCAACTGTCGGTACAACAGAATACGGTTGTAGTACAGGCAAAGATTGCAAAGGAGGTGGCTCGAGGTCGGGTTGCGGGTCCATACGCGAACCCGCCTGTTCCTAATTTTGTTTGTTCACCGTTGGGAGTAGTCCCCAAGAAGGACCCAGGTGAGTTTAGGTTAATACATAATTTGTCCGCTCCTAAGGGTCTTTCCGTGAACGATGCGATTGACCCGGGAGTTTGTTCGGTGCGGTATGCATCCTTTGATGAGGCCGTCGCCATGTTGAATCGCCTGGGCCCCGGAGCGCTGATGGCTAAATCGGATATCGAGTCAGCGTTCCGGTTACTCCCGGTACACCCACAAGATCAGCGTCTGTTAGGTTTTGTGTTCCAAGGACGCTATTACATGGACAAATGTATGCCAATGGGTTGCTCCATCTCTTGCGCGTATTTTGAAAAATTCAGTTGTTTTTTGCAATGGGCGTTCACCAGAGCCACAGGCTTTACGCAGGTTATGCATTACCTTGATGATTTTCTGTTTCTGGGGGCAGCCGGGGACACGGAATGTGCGCCGGCTTTGAGTAAATTTTGTGATCTCATGAGAAGATTTGGCGTGCCATTGGCACCGGGCAAGACAGTGGGGCCGTCTACTTCACTCTAGTTTCTGGGAATTGAGCTCGATTCTGAAGAAGGGTGCTTCCGTTTGCCTAAGGAGAAGGTACTAAAATTTAAGGCCTCGCTCGAGACATGTATTGGCGAGACGAAAGTAACATTGCATCAGTTGCAGCAGGCTGTGGGTCAGCTTAATTTCGCCCTTAGAGTGATACCAATGGCTCGCCCCTTTTCTCGCTCTATTGCTCAAGCCATGGTTGGCCTTAGGGAAGGGCATCACCGCACAAGACTCTCGGCAGAGGTTCGCCAGGACATGCGCATATGGTTGGCATTTCTGGCGGAGTTCAACGGTCGTGTCCTGTGGAACAAACCAGCGGTTTCCTCCGAGGAGCTGGGATTGTGGACCGACTCAGCAGGGAGTGTGGGTTTTGGCGCCATCTTTGGTAATCATTGGTCGGCACGAACATGGCCGGCATGGTGGCACGAGAGTGGGCTCACAGGTAACATTGGGTTTCTTGAACTGTTCCCTATTCTAGTGGCCTTAAAGACATGGCCGGAGGGGTTTCGTGATCGCACTGTGGTGTTCTGGTCGGATAATATGACCGTTGTAGAATGTGTCAATAATCAGGCAGCACGCTGCAAATTGATCTTGAGATTAATGAAAGAAATTGTCCTGCTATGTATGAAATTAAACGTCCACTTTAGAGCAAAACACGTGCCTGGGGTACTGAACCAGGCGGCTGACGCACTCTCTCGTTCCCACATGCAGGCCTTCCGGGGCCATCTGCCCTCTGCGGACTTGGTGGCGGCACCATTTCCCGAAGTTCTCTGGTCTCTCGGTGCCCCGGATTACAAAACCTCGTGGGAGAGAGTCTAGCCCCCAGGACAAGGAAGGCATATGAAGGGGCGTTCCGTTCCTATTGGGCATTTTTGGGTCCAGCTAGGGGGGAGCATTGGGGGCAGGAGGAGTATGTTCTGAAATTCCTAGTATCATTGCATCAGGCAGGCCGATCAGTGGCCACAGCCAATAGACACCGAGCCGCCATTGCGTTCATGGCGCAGGCTCATGGCATTCAGGACCCCACAGCGTCCTTTTTAGTAAAGAAGGCGCTGCGCGGGTGGCAACGCCTTGAGGGTCGTAGAGGGGACGAGAGGCGCCCGATAGGGCTAGCAAGGTTGTCCCAATTGATGTCCGTACTCCCTGCGACTTGTTCATCTCAGTCAGAGACAGTGCTGTTCCGGGCCGCCTTTGCATTAGCATTCCATGGGGCGATGCGGATAAGCAAACTGGTAGCAAGGAACAAGCAGGATACGGGGGGAGGTCTGTGTCGAGAACACATCCTGATCAAAGGTGACACGATGGTAGTCACTATAGCCAAGTCCAAGACCGATCAGGGAGCGATCGGAGACAGTGTGGTTGTTCAGCGCATGCTAGGGTCCCACATGTGCCCAGTAAAATGCATAGAGGATTACTTAGCGCAAAGGGACGGCATCATGGGGGGGAGCTTGCTGAGACATACCGACGCCACCCCACTGACCAGGTTTCAGTTTCAGCGGGTGTTAACAATGGCAATCGCGGCAGCGGGCTTGAACCCGGGCGATTTTGGGACCCACTCCTTCCGGATAGGTGCTGCTACAGAGGCTACAGCCAGGGGGATGAGTGTGGATAAAGTGAAACAGTTGGGGCGTTGGTCCTTGAATTGTTATAAGAGGTATGTGCGGTTGCACATGTTGTGAAGCTAATGTCATGCACTCACGCTTCTTGTTTTTTGTTTGGTTTTCAGTTTCGCGAGCAGGCTTTGCGGGGCGGACTGTGCAGTTGACCCGACAGCTGGGGACCAGCGGTCAAAGATCACCGGCTGAGGGAAGAGTGGTGTGGGTCGTCGGACACTCATACGTGAGGCGCGCCGCAGACGTATTCAAAGCAGGTGACATGATTCACATGGCTGGGGAATACGGGTACAGGGTGACCTTCTACGGAAGGGGCGGGCTCTGTATTGACCAGTTGCAAAATTTTATGGAGGGATTGTTAGGGCGGACAAGGTCACTGCCATCTGTAATCATAGTGCATCTTGGGGGCAATGATTTGGTGACCACTGGTCGACGGGTACTTCTTGAATTAATTCTATCCACAGTAAGTTGGTTGGCGAGAAGGGTTCCGGGGTGCACGATTGCATGGTCACACATGATTCCGCGGAAGGTGTGGCGGGGGGCTATTTCTGTGTCAGCCTTAAATCAGTCGGTAAAGAAAATTAATAACAAACTTGGTAGGTTGTTTCGTACAGGTAAATTGCATTGTATTCCACATGGATGTATCCGGGGGGGACCATATGTATCTGGAGGATGGGGTCCATTTATCCCGGGAGGGGAATACCTTACTCATAGGAGACTTCGTAGCTTGGTTAAAGAGTTTGTGCAGCCATGATCTTTAAGTAGGAGTTTTTTGTGGGGGGTCCGGATAGCCGGTCAACTATCCGGTCTGTGGCGGTAAGGTCATGATCGGTGAGCAGTAATTGGAAGATCCCTAGAGGTGGGGCGTCACCCATTATGGATGGGAGCGCCCGGGGGGAGGCGGCCATTGGCCCCTCAAACGGGGAGGCGGTCCCCTCTAAGGATGGGGCTGCCGAAAGGGAAAGCGGTCATAGGCCCCTCCCTGGGGAGGAGGGGCTACGGGCCCCTCCTGGGAATTTCCCGGGGCCAGGACATCTGCGACGGCGGATGTGGTAAGCAGTGTGGGGTGGGAGGGGGGTCTACGCTACCTTCTAGACACCTCACACGAGTCCTCGGACGACCACTAAGATGGCGTCGAGTAAATAAGGGGCCCCCGTTAAGACAAGGGAAATTGGAAGTTGGCACAGAGGGACAGGCCTCTGTGCGCCCGCCCCTCACAAGTGAGGGGGGAGTTCTGGTATTAGGGATCTGACACCGGTTACGACCTTGCCGTTGGTCCATAATGTTAGGATGTACAATTTGGATTTCGAGAAATGCATTTACAGGATGTTTTAGAATCGGCTAGGAGAACCTTTGTATTAGAGATGTGTTAAGGTTAGCCAAGAAACATCGTAATGTGTAAATGAAATTGTACATGATATGAAACTGTTATTTTAATGTTTTAATTTTGTTTCATATTTTAATAAATACGGCTGGGAGGGTAACTCCCTCCCGCCTTCCAAAAGTTCAAGAACCGTTTCCATCTTCCCATTCTTGGGGATTGTGTTGGGAGGGGGTGACGGGTATCCCAACCATATGGAAAGGGGCGACCGCTCGGTCCCCCCGAACGTATGGTGGAGTACCCCGATCCCCCCGGGAAACCATTTTTGGCGGGGGGCGAGTCTCGGCTGGTATGCCCGAAGCGGCGTAGCCGGGGCGCGCCTTTCCCGCCCAAGAGGGGTTGTCCTAGACACCTACACCGTTGGCCACGCCCCGTAGGCGGATTGGAGGAGGGTCCACGCCCGCCCGAAGGAGGATAAAAGGAGCAACAATCCAAGGAAGCATCCTCTTGTTCCTGTGCTCTGAAGCTGCACCTCCCCGTTGCACGTGAGCTCGAGACGGAACAACGAGCCAATTTTGACCCACCCACCAGCCCCTGATGACAGCGATTTGTTTTGGAATAAAGTTGAGTAACATGATACTGTTTCTTTTCCGGGTTGTTTCGAATAAAGTTGGTAATTTTGGTATGTAATAAAGTGGTTGCTCTTTCAGCATGTATTTCGGCAAAGTAGTTGCAGCAGAGTTAAATGTAGTGCTTAGTAGAAGTTTATACTTTGAATCGCTCAGTATAACTGTCTTTTCCATCCTCTTTAGTTTAAAAATGTCGTATTTATTTTGGTCGGGCGGTAAGGTCATGATCGGTGAGCAGTAATTGGAAGATCCCTAGAGGTGGGGCGTCACCCATTATGGATGGGAGCGCCCGGGGGGAGGCGGCCATTGGCCCCTCAAACGGGGAGGCGGTCCCCTCTAAGGATGGGGCCGCCGAAAGGGAAGGCGGTCATAGGCCCCTCCCTGGGGAGGAGGGGCTACGGGCCCCTCCTGGGAATTTCCCGGGGCCAGGACATCTGCGACGGCGGATGTGGTAAGCAGTGTGGGGTGGGAGGGGGGTCTACGCTACCTTCTAGACACCTCACACGAGTCCTCGGACGACCACTAAGATGGCGTCGAGTAAATAAGGGGCCCCCGTTAAGACAAGGGAAATTGGAAGTTGGCACAGAGGGACAGGCCTCTGTGCGCCCGCCCCTCACAAGTGAGGGGGGAGTTCTGGTATTAGGGATCTGACACCGGTTACGACCTTGCCGTTGGCCCGTAATGTTAGGATGTACAATTTGGATTTCGAGAAATGCATTTACAGGATGTTTTAGAATCGGCTAGGAGAACCTTTGTATTAAGAGATGTGTTAAGGTTAGCCAAGAAACATCGTAATTTGTAAATGAAATTGTACATGATATGAAACTGTTATTTTAATGTTTTAATTTTGTTTCATATTTTAATAATTACGGCCGGGAGGGTAACTCCCTCCCGCCTTCCAAAAGTTCAAGAACCGTTTCCATCTTCCCATTCTTGGGGATTGTGTTGGGAGGGGGTGACGGGTATCCCAACCATATTGTCTAGTGACAGTTTTACCTCTGAACAGGTCTTATAAATCATTCTGGACTCTGGGCTGGCGGGAGAGTTGGGGCTGACCTGCTGGTGGCCTTGGCTCTTCAGCCCTACCCCGGAGGCCGCTGGTTGCCCAAGTGGGGGCACATTACTCACCTGCGGCTCTGTTGACCGGAAGGGGGTTAACGTAAAGAGAGCAGGTGATCTGGGTTGTGGCCTGCTGGCGCAACCCTGAAGTCAAATCAAAGGCCCATTGGAGAATGGGCGGTAAATGAGTGTATATTGTATATAAGTGCAAGTTTATTCTTAAATACTGTGATGGAATATTTTACTAATAAATAAAGAAATGGGGGTGGTCAATGAAGTAATTGACCTGTGAACTTAATTTTTAATAAACAAGCACACTGCAGAAAATCAAGCATGACTCCCGAGTTTGATGTTGAATTGGGGCCTCGTAAAGCATGCAGTGGGGAGGGGGGAGAATGCACTTTGTATGCCATCTATAGGGACGAGACAAAATGCTCCCTATCTTTGCAAACATGGAGTATTTCTGCACGCTAACTTTAACACAATGCGACATAGAACGTTATCTTGCTGCGTCGCGTTGAGTGAAAAAAAACATTTATATACCCCTATGTCTAGATACACTAATTAAGGTCCACAGTGCAATAAGTGACAATTCTAACTCAATGAGCAGATCCTCCTAAACTGTTCTCTCTTGCAGAATAGCAACAAAGAAAGAAGTTGAGCAACAAATGCTTACAGTGTTCTAAACAATTCACTAACGCAGAGCTGCCATTGAAAAATACATACAACTAGACAAGCCTGACTTGCCCCAAGCAGAGCCGCACTGTCTACCAGTTAGCAGTAGCCAATTTAAATGTAACTCTCACTCAAAGTGCATAGGAGTAAACTCTCTGGTAATTACACTATGCATGCTTCTGCTTTGTCTTTTTGATGAAACTCAGCCTTGTAAGTGAATACTTCCAGGGTCTCGACTGTATATATTTAACAGGTTAGATCTCATAAAACCTGTAATGTAAATGAATTGAGGTCTGCAGGTTAACCTATCTTTCTTTTTAGATTTCCCTGCAAGCAAGTGCTGCAGCTCATCCCTTGGCAGACTGCCAATGAAGCTGTCGGATCTAGTATTTCTGCTTGCAGTATTATCTATAAACAATTCAACTTGAGCATCATATCAGTACCCCAACTCTCCCAAATAAAGCCCAGCAGTCCTGTATTCCTTGGTGCCTCCTTCAACATAAGGCAGTCCATCTTGGAGTCTGCCCAGCTCTGGATGGCACACTTCTTCTCACTGAAACTTCTGCTCCGGCCTGCAACTCCTTACTACGGCCTCAGATACGTCTCATCCATTTAGAAGTGAGGAGTTTTTCTGTTTACCTCACTCCAGTTGCAGTGGCTATTTTTGGAAGGTGCACGCTCTAAGTTGCATGCTTTGCATATGCGGGGTGGGAATGATCTTTAAAAACCACCCGCATCAGATTAAATAGACGACTGACCTATGCTGAGTGAATTACAGACATTATGATTTTCTTGCTGCTTATTGCTTTTTTAAAATATATATTTTAAGTGTTCCTCTTCCATTTTTAAACTGTTTTGATGATTACTGGCAAATTGCATTTTCAGGAAGTGACGGGGTTTTCTGTTTGGGTTTGTTTAGTTTGTGGCAGCCATGTTTGGAAGCTACACGCTCTAGTCATTTTCTAGACGGCGGAAGAGATCTATAAAAAACATCCACTCAGTGGGTGCACATCACATCCACCGCGCTAGGAGCCATACACCCTGTCGCTACTCAGAGTTGTACTCTATGAGAATATACTGTAAGGTCTTACTTGCAGAATTTAATCCAGGTAAGAAGATCACTAGCGAGTGCTCCCCTCCTTTTGAGGCTTGCAATAAAGCTGCATTTATTAATGTAGTCTCATACTCAAGACATGATGAAGGACTGAGGTTCCTTATCTAGCATCATAAGCTCGATATTGTCGTTATGACAGAAACTTGGCTTAACAAGCTAGCTGTGTCTGATATACACCCACCTTTCCTACCTAATTACAAGAGAGTGCACGTTGATAGAGACGGGTGGTCTGGTGAAGAACTGTCTATTATTTTTAAGCAGTATTTAGCTGCGAAGCTACGTGCAATGGACAAGATTATTTAGATTTTCCTACACTCCTGTACCAACTTCAGACTTCACACAGGTGTTGGTATATAGCTCATCATGCAAAGACAGTGATTTTGGCTTTTCCACTAGCCATGGTCTGTCAAGGTGTGTTGATTTAGGTAATTTACCATGCAAGTGGGTAATGTCTCACCTCAGTCAAGAAAGAATTGAATTGATTCATGTGCCTCAATTAGAATCATACACACAGCAGTTCATATTTTAGACTTAGGTTTTACTTCTATCATTTTCTTCACTTAAATAAGCCGTTTCCTGTTCCATGGTCTGATCATTAAGATCTTTTAATTTTAACCAGTGGATCACCCAAGCTTTAGAAGATTCTGCTCAATATTGAAAAATACCATTGCATCATATATTGACCACTGCTCTGTGGTATATGGCAGGAAGCTTAATGAATCCGAAAAAACAGGTATGGATGGAGCTGGCAAGAACATGGAGAAAAAGGTATTTGTTTAATGATAAAATGAAATATAAAAAAGTCTTAAAGAAATATAATGCAAAAACACAGATGATGGATGGAATGCTGAACAAATCAAACATTCACCCCCTGTAACAGATCTGGGTTAAATCCATCGTTTTTTAGGTCTCGCCTGTCGATGCGCATGCGCATCGAGCTTGCGAGTCTATGGGGGCTTATCCACTCTTTATCCAACTTGCAAGGAATCGTGGCGATTCCTTGCAGTGCACGAGAAATTTAAGCTCAATGCGCATGCGCATTGAGATTAAATGCGCGTGCACATGCCCCCAGCCGCCTGCCTTGCCTACTCTCTCTCTCACAGCCTCCCCAAGCTCCGCCCCCTCACTTCTTGATTGCACGGCCGCTAGGCCGTGCCTCCCCTACTCTCCTCCCCCCTCCTCCTCCTACTCTCCTCCCCTGCCTGCCTGCCGTGTCGCACCTCTCCCCTCTCCGCCCCCTCCCCTGCCCGCCGTGCTCTCCCCTCCTCTCCTTTCCCACGCTCGCCTCCTGAAAGTCGTCTTCGTTTTGTCTCACCGCTCTCCGTTTACTTTCCTGCCTCCCCCTCTTTCACCCCTTTCTATTTTATATCTCCAATTTTCTCCTTTTTAGTTTTATTTATTCCAGTTCGTGTCGCCTCTTTCTTCCTTTGCCCATCCAACCTCCGTTTTTGTTCTTCCTTTGTCCCTGCTCAGCAGCCCCGCATGCCTTCCCCAGCAGCACCGCACACACGCCCCTCCCCCGCTGTCCCCGGAGCAGCGCGCAGACACCCGCCCCCTCCCCCGGTGACATGTCTCTCGCTGCCTCTGTTTGTGTTGGTGCAGCGAGAAATGTTCTGTTATGTTATACCGGGGTTTTATATAGCGTGCGGCTACTCGAAAGAGTGTCCCGACGCTTTGTATTGCACACTAATCTCATAACACAATCTGTCACAATCCCGGGAAATATCACCACCTCAGGGGATTATTTATTAACAAGCGGGCTCCTGCCCCGCCTCTCTCCTCTCCTCATTCGATCTCTCTCATTCGGCTTATTCTGCTGCTCTCCCCTCCTCTCCTTTCCCACGCTCGCCTGGGAGCCCTAATGAAATGTATTGACGTGGGGGCTTAAAAAGTTTGAAGACTAGGGCTCTAGGGCCTATTGGCTTAGCCTGTGGCCAATGTTAAGCTCCAAACTCCTACAAAAGGTGATGTCACCCATCAAATACAGGTAGCCCCGCCCACACTCCACAAACACCCTCTGCCTAACAGCTGAACAAAGCCACACTTGCGTCGAAGTGGAAAGTCCCCGACGATCTCTGTTCGATCTTTAGTCTGCTTTGCTTTCACTTTCTTTTAAGACAGTAAAGTTAGCATTTCCAGGAAAGGAAGGACACCCACGCGCAGTACATGTGAATGCCCTCACCCTCACTCACCCTCAACCCCTCACCCTCACTCACCCTCAACCCCTCACCCTCACCCTCACTCACCATCAACCCCTCACCCTCAAACCCTCACTCACCCTCACTCTCACTCATCCTCACTCACCCTCAACCCCTCACCCTCATCCTCACTCACCCTCAACCCCTCACCCTCACCCTCACTCACCCTCAACCCCTCACCCACCCTCAACCCCTCACCCTCACTCACCCTCACTCACCCTCAACCCCTCACCCTCACCCTCACTCACCCTCACTCACCCTCACCCTCACTCACCCTCAACCCCTCACCCTCACTCACCCTCACCCTCACTCACCCTCACCCTCACTCACCCTCACCCTCACTCACCCTCAACCCCTCACCCTCACTCACCCTCAACCCCTCACCCTCACTCACCCTCAACCCCTCACCCTCACTCACCCTCAACACCTCATCCTCACTCACCCTCACCCTCACTCACCCTCACCCTCACTCACCCTCACCCTCACTCACCCTCAACCCCTCACCCTCAATCCCTTACCCTCACTCACCCTCAACCCCTCACCCTCACTCACCCTCAACCCCTCACCCTCACTCACCCTCACCCTCACTCACCCTCACCCTCACCCACCCTCACCCTCACTCACCCTCAACCTCACTCACCCTCACTCACCCTCACTCACCCTTACTCACCCTCACTCACCCTCACCCACCCTCACTCACCCTCAACCCCTCACCCACCCTCACTCACCCTCAACCCCTCACCCTCACTCACCCTCAACCCCTCACTCACCCTCACCCTCACTCACCCTCACCCTCACCCTCACTCACCCTCACTCAGCGCAACCACAGCATCTTCACTAAATATATTTAATAAACTTTAAGCTATTGGCAATATAAAATAAAATCCATTTTATTTACGTATTAATTATTAATTGTTTTTTAAAGCCATTGATTTTTTTATATCAATACATATAAGTCACATATAAGTCCCGTTAATACAAAACATGTTGCTTTACAAATGCTAGAGGTGTCACATTTACAAAAATTATAACTATTGGCTTTGTAAAGAAGAAAGCTATTAATTTAGCTATTTAGAAAAAACAACACATAAATAAAAAACAAAAAAATAAATAACACCTATAGCTCAAACTTTACTACTGCGAGACCTATTGCATTTCCAATGCTTGTTTTGCATGCCATTCCATTCCAGTTTAGACCCAGCGCTATGCAAATCATTCTTGTCCCTGCTCCCCATTGGAACATTCCAGCCCGAATTGCAAGGCCAAGTCCTCCCTGGACCAGAAGCGCGCATCCTGAGACTGGTTTCGGGGTATCATTCAGCATCATGCAGGCTAGCTTGAATCTGGTGGCGTAGCGAGCACAGGACCCACGTCTGAGCATACCCTTTCCACTTAGGGCAGGCAACGCAAAAAGAACGGATGATGGACGGAATGCTGAACAAATCAATTGTACTTTATGCATTAAAGAAATATAAGGCACAGCTGAGGCAATGTTATACATTATATTAATCTATCTAAATCTTATCAAGTAATATCATAGAAAAAGACACATTTTTAAAGTCCTACAAGAATTTATAAGTTCTTCTGCCACCACCGACAGATTTATGCCTTTAGCGGAGGTCTTTGAGTAATTTACCACTTTTTTTTTGTTGACAGGATTCAGAATATTCATGCATCTCTCAGTGAGTCAGGCGTATCGATTTCTTCATCAATGAATAATACTTTTTGTATAAATTCCTACTTCTTTTCTTTCACCAATGCAGATCCTGAGAAAATTCTCAAGATAATTAAAGTAGTTAAATCTGGCTCCCGGGAGGATCCCTGCCCGGAACATAATTTTCTATTTAGCATATCTCCCAAAAACATTTCGCCTTTATGTGAAATTATTAATTTTTCACTTGAAAGAGGGACAGTCCCAACGGAATAGAAGCATGCTTGTATTGTTCCTTTATTTTTTTTAAACAACTGTAGATCCTTTTATAATGAGCATCTATCACCTGATCTCTAGGCTTCTGTTCTGTGTTAAATTGCAGAACATTTTGCCTGCACGCAACTAATGAAACATATGTCTTGTAATTAGGTGCTGAAACCTGAGCAAGCTGGGATTTGCCTGTATCATGGTACCAAAGTGGTGCTCATTGTATTCCAGACTGAGTTAAGAAAGATCCTGAACCAAGATGGGGCCTCAGCACTAATTTTATTAGATTTATCTACAGCTTTTGACATGGTGTGACATGGCATTTTATTGACGAGGTTGTTAAGGATCAAGCGTCAACATTCTTTTGGTCCTTTTCAAAAGTTCACAATCAATCTCTTCTCATGGCAACTGATTGCTCCTCCTCTCTCTATACACTGGTGTCACCAAGATATCAATTATAAGTCCAACTCTATGTAATCTCTATGTATCACAACTAGTAGGTTTATCAAGAAACTTAATCTAACCTGTGTTTGCGTTGCAGATGACACCCAGATCATTCTGGCGTGTGTTTCTGGTAAAGATTTTTATACTGGACTATAAACAGTGGCTGATTGGTTATCCAGTAACTGCTTAAGATTGATCTCAGATGCACCTGAAATGTTGTTAGTGTTAAGGGATGTCCCCCCTCCTTGGTCATCTAACTCATGGCATTCTTCCTGGGGTTCAGTGCATGACTTAGTTTAGTCTGTGAGAAATAGTTGATTCCCAACTCTCATTTCATCTGCAGGTTAATATGCTTATGACTAATTGTTTTTTCATCTAAAGCTTTTGAGAAAAATAATTACATTCTTTCTAGCCTCGCCAGGCTTTACGGTTCTTTAGGAGATATTTGAAGCTCGTCCATACACAATTCAACATCTCCAAATGATACAAAATTGTTCTGCATGCTTACTTAAGATGCCTAGGCGCACGCCTATTGGGCCCCATTTACAGAGGCAGCACTGGCTGTCAATAAGAAAACATATTTTATTCAAGAGCCTATGAATTTGTTTTAAAGCTTTATATGAGCATGGATCTATACTTATTAGGCAGCTATTTCATCAGTACTTTCCCATGAGGATGCTGCGCTCAGGGTCAGCACATTATTTCAGATTTCATAGGTTATTAAGGCATGACATTGGTGCCCAATCTTTCACTTACCTGATGGGGAACTGTTAGCACACGCTCCCTTTCCAGTCAAGTTTGAAATACATTTTATTTATATTTAGGAAACAAAAAACGTGGTTCCTGTAGCAGACACATTATAGCAGGTTTTACATCTAAACTGCACTCTGTACCTTAGCACCAGACTCATTGTCTAATTGATGTCACTCGGAACCCTTCGGCAAAAAATATCCCTGTAACTCACTATTATCCATCTATAATTCAATATATTTAACATTTTCAGAATACAAAGCTTCTGTGAGAAATTGTCTATAGACTGAGATGAGGTAAGAGTAAAGGTCTGTCGCCACAAAAGAACAATTCTTTTAATTAAATTCAAAATCTTTATTTCGGTTAAAACAAACCATAAAAGAGTCATAAGCATAAAAACAATACAGTCTCTTAAAAACAACCACCAAGCTCAAACAGTATCAGTTTCCAAATAAAAACAGACCATAGGAAAGCCATGGACATCAATACAATAACTTCTCTAAAAAGAGAGGATAGTGCCAGACATTTTCAGTTACAAGCGCACTATTACAGTCGGTCCATCCTGAGTTATACAGTGCAAGCAAGAATGCAATATTAAAAAAGTTTGGGACAATAAATAGTAATAAATAATGATAATAATAAATACCAGGTGCTATTAATAATTAATATCGCTAGCATTTTAAAAACAATAAAATCATGTACAATTTAGAGGGTATTACATCCATTACATGTAACAAACAATGATGCTTCGATATTGAGCCCGCCACTCAACACATAACCTCTTTTCTTCAAAATTATTTTAGTGACTAATATTGTGTCCTTACTGGACAGGTTATTACAATTACAATTTTAGACCTCGCCTTCTTCGTACTATTGCCACTGCAAGGAGAAATCGACTTAAACTGAAAACGATGGTCTGTGTTGTATCACCTTTAAACACTCTTTCTGCTTCCTTAATATGTCTGAAGCCTAAGAGGCGGCAAATAGGCTTTAGACACTTTTTCCTAATATGATGATTTGCCGGGCATAAGAATAGAACATGAGCCTTATCCTCCCTTGCGCCAATATCACACAATTCGCAACTTTCTAACAAGACATTCCCTGTAGAACCCTTATTACATGCCCATTTTGATGTGTTGGCTTTAATTTGAAGAATGCCATAATGAAACTTTAGATACAATGATTTTGCTATGTTTGGTAACATTTCGTCCATGAAACATTCAAATTTACTTTCTACTTTCACATCAAAGAACTTAAGAGTAAGTGCTCCAATTTTTGGGTTGTGTATTGTGGAATTTAGGACAGATTCCCAAAACCTTTCCAGCAATAGTTTTTTACAAGTTAGGGTCAGAGAACCGGGGTCTGTCCAGTAATGGTATAATCCCAATTTAAGGAGCCAGTTTTAAAATATGGGTCAGCCATGCCAACCGAGTTGTGTTCCTTATTTCCATAATTTCTTTTAAGGCTTCTCTGTAGTCCATTAATTCGTCGGTTGACCACAGACGAATCCAATATAGCAACGGACGTAGAATAGCATGGTCATCGAAACGATGTATGTTCAAGTCTAAAAAGCAAGGGATTAAGGGGGTGCAAGGTAGTACTGCTAGTAGTTGTCTAAAAAAACTATTTTCATGTACTGAAAAAGCATGTTTGGCAACATGGCCCCACAGTCCTGCCCCATATAGTGTGGCGGATTGAGCTTTATACTTAAACAGCTCAATTGCGGGTGATAGGGCTCCGGTATAACTATTTCTGTGCCTTCTGGCTATAGGTGCTAGGTTTGGTGTTAAAATTGATTTGGATTTTTCAATTTGTGGCTTCCAGTTCATTTTTGTATCAAGTGTAATACCCAGATATTTAAAACTATGCACATGCTCGATCATTTCATTGTTAACAGTAATTACATTATTAAAACTCTTGTGGGGACTAATTGTCATATACTTTGTTTTAGACAAATTAATCTCCAGCTTCTTATCCACACATTAGGATTGGAAATTGTTAAGCAGGTTCTGTAATCCTCTTGGGGTATGGGAGATTAAAATGGTGTTGTCTGCAAATAGCAAAGCCGGCACTGCTTGACCACCCAACTTGGGAGAGTCATGCTCGCAGCCCAAGAGGGAGTCCGGAATGTCATTTACATATAAGGAAAAAAGAGTAGGCGCCAGCACGCATCCTTGCCTGACGCCTCTCTTTATATCTATACATTCCGAAAGCTCGCCGTTGGGACCCCACCTCACCCTTGCGTAATTATCCTCATGCAGCCTAATGATTTGTTGGAGGATTTCCCCGGGGACACCCTGATTCCTTAGTCTTATCCACAACTTTCCCCTGGGGACAAGATCGAAGGCCGCTCTGAGGTCCACAAAAGCGACGTAAAAGTGAGAATTCCTAATATTAATATATTTCCATGTTAAACATAAAAATCTAAAAACTTGATCGACAGTGCTGATTTTCCCTCTAAAACCAGCCTGGTATTTAGTTGAAATAGAATTTTCTTCAATCCAAGCATTTAGCTTGCTTAGCACTTGACGAGCAAAGACCTTTTGAAGAACATCTATCAGACTGATAGGTCTGTAATGTGCTGGGTTGAGTCTGTCTCCCTTTTTAAAAATGGTCACTATTTCAGCGCCCCTCCAGGTCTCGGGAATTGGGGCACCTCTTGCAATTTCATTACTAAGAAGGTTGATATACGGGGCCCACAACATGTTCTCGGGCTTCCAAAGGTCCCCAGGTATTTTATCCGGACCTGGTGCATTCCCAGATTTTATTGCATAGATGGCTGTTACAGTGCCTGTCATACTAAATGATAAGGGTGCCGTACTTAAATTTAATCTGGTTTCTTCTTCAATACACCTTTGCTCATGTCCACCACATGAATATAATGTGGAAAAATGTTTTACCCAAACATTTGCTTCTATGAACGAGTCCCTGGACGGTGTACCTTCTTTATTTCCCCTGGCTAAAAGACCCCAGAACGTGGACTGATCTTTTAGTTTGCATGCTTCTAATAATTCAGACCAAACTTTTTCATCCCAACCCTTTTTTGCCATTACTATTGTTCTAATGTATTGCTTCTTTTTTTCTCTTACAGTTAGTATGTCTTTCCCTTTTACAGCTGTTATCAGTTCCTCTTTGGCCTGACGGCATGCTTTATCATACCATATTCCATCCTTTGGGGGGATACTTTGCCCGGAGCATGCCCGTTTAGTTACTTTGGTGATTATTTCACTGAGCCCCGTATCAATTTTTCATGCACCTCTGTTAGTATTGCCTTCAACTGAAGGAGACATAAACTTTACATAGAGTTTGTAGATTTTCTTGGTAATGCAACCATTTCCCATGACTATGGGCCATTTCAATGCCCTACGGTTGTTAGACTCTAAAAGTCAATACTCGTACTATGGGTATAAGGTATCACCTCTGTTGGTAGCGTGATCTTGAGAGTGTCAGAGAGAGCGGATAGTGATCGCTCTCTATGCGATCTTCCACCACCAGATCTAATGTCATCGGCCACAGACTTAGTGAGACCATTATATAGTCCAGGTGACTAGCACAACTACCCCGTCTAAGAGTAGGTTTACTCGGGCAGTCTGACGGTAAGCGGCCATTACAAGGACACAGGCCATGTCCCACTATCAACCTTAGTAGTTGCAAAGCCCCTCTTGAACAGGATACTGTTGAACTGGCCTTGACTCCTGGGATGTTATTGGTGTTATCTTCCAGCTTGAAGGCATTTTCAAGGCCCATTATGGGGTCGAACCTCCGGTTGAAGTTGCCTCCTATAATCATCATAGTTTTATAATCAATACTAGAAATAATGTTATCTAGTTTAACTATGGTCTCTGATTCCTTATTTGATGATAAGGGTCTGTTGTAAATATAAAAAATACAGACTTCTCTACCCTTAGTGTCGTTAAACTTTATGGCCATAATGTCAGGACTGTTACAGTCAATTTGCTTATAGTCAGTTCCAAATGTTATCTTTGTCCAAATTATCAGACCACCAGAGGGTCTTCCTTTGTTTGCATTAATTGCCCGTATATGGAAGGATCTATAACCTATTTTAAAATAGTTGTCCACCCCCCATGTTTCTTGGAACAAAACAATGTCCCCATTATCAATATAATCGTACCATGCAGGGTCACTCAGATTTTTCCTTATGCCTGCAATATTCCAAGACACTAATTTGACTTCAGCTTGGGGCCTATTGTCC
The DNA here is from genome assembly GCF_964263255.1 of Lissotriton vulgaris. Lineage (NCBI taxonomy): Eukaryota > Metazoa > Chordata > Amphibia > Caudata > Salamandridae > Lissotriton > Lissotriton vulgaris. The sequence continues at coordinate 511,962,067 of NC_141699.1, forward strand.
AATATATTGTGTTCCGTATTTATGACGCCTTCGGTCATCACTATTTTAGGGTCAGCGTTTCCTAGCTGTTCAAGCTCAGTCAAAGTGGGGCCTTCAGGAGTACTTCCCTTATTTTCCCCTTCACTGGAAGTTGTTAAACTTGTCCCCCTTCTCCTTTGAGAGAGCAGCCCTTGTATCAACTAGGTTCCTTCCTTCTTTTTCTCCCAGTCAGTCAACCTCTTCTAGCCCATATAGCCCAGCGTAGCGGTTTTTAGTGGCTAGTAAAAAGTTAGTATTTAAACCGCCCCTCATCCTTTCCTTTGCCATTGAAAGGCAGACCAATGGTGGCATACCGCCAAATTGTAGATGTAGGTAAGATCTTGGGTGCCAATTCCATTCCTATACATATAGTGTTGTTCACTGCAAATGAACCTCGCTACGTGCCTATCCCTGAAATTTACAATGATTGCATCCCCAGATATATCCTTTGGTCTTCTGCCAACCCAATTGGCCCTTCTGACAAGCAAGACTTCTCCATTCATATCTCTAGGAATCGGCCTGTTCCTGTTTAGCCAGAATGTCACTTTATTTTTTAATTCTTGGTGAGATTCTAGTTTTCCACTCTTCAGTTCGGGAACGCCAGTAAGTACTACTACATATGGTAATGACTCTGGCGGTAAGTCAACACTAGCCATTGGGGATGTCGAGCTGCTACCATCTTTCGCTTTGGCTACGCTTTTAGGGCTAGCTCCCTTCCACATCTCACATCTGCTTGTGCTACTAGTGGGGCCTTGTTCACTTTTACCAAGAACTATATTTGCCTGTTTGTTCGTTTTAGGACCGTGTTGTGTCGCGGTCTCTAATGATTGCACAGCGGCTTCACTAGTTACAGCCCCTGGTACCGCTGCAGATTCCCTTGAAGGGACCATACCATTTTTCAATCTTTCTTTGGCCTCATATTTTATCAAGTTTTTTAGAGAGAAGAAGTTATCTAAGGTTGTCTGTTCGAATCTCTCCAGCCTTTCATTAACCACTTTTATCCTTTCAAGAAGGGGGAGAATCAAAGATCTTACAACTTGCTCTATGTGAGCAATTGGTCCTCCAGCTTCCTGAGAGGTAGAGATAGAATGTATTGGATTTATTGCCCCACTGTCTTTTGGAGTTGCTCGACCATCAGACAGTGGATCAACACCTGGCAGTCATGAGGTCCTACTTACAGATGGTCCTTGCTTCAAATTTGTTGAATCAGTGGTTTTCGGTGTTTTAGGATTTCTCCCTTTATATGTGATCTCTAATCTTTTCCTCTTTATGTTTCCTCCGATGTTAGCTCGTGTCTGTGGGTAAGATGTTACAGTTTTGCGTAGATCGTTATTTGGAGGGACCCGCTCTACTAAAACAATTCCATCAGAGCTTAATTGGCTATCTTCCTCATTGGTTGATAGGATAGAAGGCCTTTCTACCACATTAGGGGAGGTAACTTGCATTAGGGGCCCCAGGGATAACCGTCTAATGTACATTGGGTCTAAAGAGAGATGCCGTTCAGTGACGGCAATTTCATGCTCGAGGACTGACTCCGCCCGGGTGATAAACTGATCCAGCGTACTACTCACTGACCCTCCCACCCCTGTTTTCTTCCTCTTTGGCATTATGGCTAGACCCCCAGTAAAATCAGCAATACTCGCAGCCCACAACAACGGTTAGCAGTCAAAGATAGATCAAGATATTGTGCCTTACAGTTGTCCAAATGTTCGGGGGGTTGCCCAGCCCAGCCTTGTCCTGCCTAGGACGGACTTAGACGGCCCGCCCTTTGCCCGGGCTTAGCCCGGCGCTGCCCGCGCACGATCCCGCGACGCAGTGGCTGCCCTCACTTATCAAGCGCCTCCGGGCGCGGAAATGGCGGCAAAGGAGTCTGGGGAATGTAGTCCCCCTCCACACAGCGGCCGCTAAGCTGGATACTGCGGCGGCGGGAGGGAGTCAGGAAAAGCCAGAGGGAACCAGCAGTAAATGCAAAGCAGGTAGGGAGTGTTTCCACACAAGTGTCCTGGCGGCGCCCGCTCCACCGGGGCTGCCCTCACTTATCAAGCGCCTCCGGGCGCGGAAATGGCGGCAAAGGAGTCTGGGGAATGTAGTCCCCCTCCACACAGCAGCCGCTAAGCTGGATACTGCGGTGGCGGGTGGGAGACAAGAAAAGCCAGCGGGAACCAGCAGTAAATGCAAAGCAGGTAGGGAGTGTTTCCACACGAGTGTCCTGGCGGCGCCCTCTCCACCGGGGCTGCCCTCACTTATCAAGCGCCTCCGGGTGCGGAAATGGCGGAAAAGGAGTCTGGGGAATGTAGTCCCCCTCCACACAGCAGCCGCTAAATTGGATACTGCGGCGGCGGGAGGGAGACAGGAAAGCCAGTGGGAACCAGCAGTAAATGCAAAGCAGGTAGGGAGTGTTTCCACACGAGTGTCCTGGCTGCGCCCGCTCCACCGGGGCTGCCCTCACTTATTAAGCGCCTCCGGGCGCGGAAATGGCAGCAAAGGAGTCTGGGGAATGTAGTCCCCCTCCAAACAGCAGCCGCTAAGCTGGATACTGCGGTGGCGGGTGGGAGACAAGAAAAGCCAGCGGAAACCAGCAGTAAATGCAAAGCAGGTAGGGAGTGTTTCCACACGAGTGTCCTGGCGGCGCCCTCTCCACCGGGGTTGCCCTCACTTATCAAGCGCCTCCGGGTGCGGAAATGGCGGAAAAGGAGTCTGGGGAATGCAGTCCCCCTCCACACAGCAGCCGCTAAATTGGATACTGCGGCGGCGGGAGGGAGACAGGAAAGCCAGTGGGAACCAGCAGTAAATGCAAAGCAGGTAGGGAGTGTTTCCACACGAGTGTCCTGGCGGCGCCCGCACCACCGGGGCGGCCCTCACTTATCAAGCGCCTCCGGGCGCGAAAATGGTGGCAAAGGATTTTGGGGAATGTAGTCCCCTTCCACACAGTGGCCGCTAAGCCGGATACGGCAGCGGCGGGAGGGAGACAGGAAAAGCCAGCGGGAACCAGCAGTAAATGCAAAGCAGGTAGAGAGTGTTTCCACACGAGTGTCCTGGCGGTTCTTTAACAGTTTTCATGCCTAATGGATCTCCATGCCTCTTCTTGACATGAAGTACAACTATTACCCTTCCTTTGCCAATGTCATTGTCATTCGAACTACTTGTGGGTGAAGAAAAGGCTGTCACAATATAAATGAATCATCAGGGATTACTTTCTTGTAAAAGAAAGTCCTAATTTAAACATAATGGTTGTATCTCCTATCATCTCAGGGCAACCTAGGATTCTCAAAGTCATGTACCTTTGCTGATTATTAAGCCTTCAAAATGGATACTCAAAATTAACCACTGCAGAAATGCAATCCCAGTCGTTTTATTTATAATCGAACATCGTTGGTTTATTTGACAGATGTAGTATGCCTGCCTTCCCACAAACTATCACCCTGATTTACAAAGTGTTTAAAAAAATCGCAAGCCCTCAGATTCAGTAGATCTGATAGTTTACCACTGCAAAAATACTTTTTGTAATTTCTTAAACCCAATTAACTATTTGGAAAAGGTTTTCCAAATTGTTAAATGGGTTAAAAAAACATTTATTAAACGCTATTTGTTAGGGTGGGTTTAGGAGCGTCTCTTCCAAAAATCAGTCCCTTAAGAGATTAATTAATGTTTTGCGACCAAAATCCAGTCAGAAAATATTAATATTTTACCACCAATTCAAAAATAATGGTAAGCCATTTTCAAACAGGAAGGGGACTGCAGGAGATTTCTTTCCCTTCGCGAATAATGACAAAATATTTTTAGGAGTAAAACAGTGGTCCACTGGACTAAATGGGATTACTGCCTACTCCTCACAGACATGATGGTCTGCTGAATCGTAGGGTTCTTGCCAATCGTAGTTGGTCCAAATCTGTGGCCTGCTTCATGCATTTTAGTGAGGTAGATCGAATTGCAACTTGTTACAATTTTTGAGAATTAACCTACTGATACATAGGTCCGTTTGGAAAATTCCTTTCCCTTCGCAAAAAGTCAAAGCCCAATTTGCAACCACTTTTTGCAACTGGGAAATTTGTTAATAAAGACCTATTTCTTTTTTACGGTTTGGAAGGCACCATCGAGCTGGAATTCATTCTTATCTACACTCATTCATCAATGTTCGCTTGCTTCTTTTGTCATGGTTCACTCACCCTCTATCTTCTCTTAATTCACAAACTGACAGACACATGTAGACTCTGTGATGTCATGATAGATAATACAATTCTGAAGGAAACATAGCACAGAGCTAAGCAAAAACAGAAAATTATGACAAAAAAACAATAGCCTTATTACTGATGCCAAATTTTCAAATAATATTACGGTGCAGTGGATCCTTAACTTTGTGACTGCCTCTAGACATTGTGCTTCAAGAAAACCACTTGCTGGTAATGATCTCCTTTATATGCTGACCTTTATCGTGTGTCTATGTTTCTCTTCAACTCTTTTCAGGATCTTTTATTGCTTTTCCTAATTCATGAAAGCCATTATTTGAATCCCAGGGACCTCTACGGCACGTTGGGGAATTAAAATGGCAGTAAGTAGTCGCTCCCTAAATCCCTTTCCAGCCAAAAATAATGTATCATATCCTACTCCAGAAACACATACCCAACAGCTTTGTTATTTTTTCGATCTGTGTCATCCCCACACAGATCTGAAAGAAACTGCTCAAGTTACTTCTGTAGGCAAGCTGATGACATACATCTTTTTGTCCCGGGTATATCAGGTGTTAATTGCTTAGAAACAAGATACTCTGTAAGCAATAAAAAAGTACTTGTATTTGCCAACAATGCAGTCTGAAATCTGGCTAATATTGTATATTCATAATGTACTGTGATAAAACATTCACTTACTGGACTCTGAAGAATCATGGTCACACGTTTCTTCTGTTCCATGACATTGAAGTCCTGTCTGAGACCAGCAGCCATGTTGTGAAGCCTCAAATATTCAGGATCACCCTCAGAAAGCTGGTCAATGAGGCTCTGCTCAAGCTGAGGCGGGGAAGACAATGCTTCCGGAGTAGTGGCGGTGCTCATCTTCACAATCTGTTCTTAATCTTTTATATCTAAAGAAAATACAAGCTATGAGTCAATATATAAAGGTAAATATATTTCAAGCACATTTCTGGATTGTTAAACCTTTATTACGTGCTTCTTGAAAGACATATAAAAAATGTCAAACAACATCAGAAAAGATTACTTGGGAAGAGTGATCTCTTGGGCAAATCTGTGAATGCGCCTGTCCAAGTTGCAGCTAATGTCAGTTAACTGCAGTAACCGGCATGGGGATTAATTAAGTAGTTCAAGAATTTGGTATCCTTAGTGTGTGACAACTTCAGGAGGTTGTAAAAAGATTAAAGTTACATGGGGGAAATGTTCATGCTTATTGCATCCATCACCAAATGTGCACCAAGTTAAATAAATGCTCTCTTGGCTACCCTAGTGCTTACAATACAAAAGACACTTAAGTATCCTCAAATATTTGTTACAATTTTTGCTCAACATAGTGCATATGTTGTTAATATAGAATTCCTTCATTTTTTAATTCAGTTTGTTGCTCTCATGTATTTCATAAATATATTTTACTCATATTATTGATTTAAACACATGAAACAGAGAAGTACTGTAGGAATATATATATCTTAAATTGTAGTCTAAATTTTAATTCATTATGTGGGGCAACAAGTGCTTAATTTTGTTTGACTTTCAAAACATGTTTTCAAAGAACTATGTCTTTGACAGAGTAACTTTTGGGATTTAGGATCGAATATTCAATTAGAAAATTTTATTGGAGTTTTTGTATTTACAGATGTTCTTCATATCAACACAGTCCATTCTATTATTATGTTTATTTCGACAAAATAGGTCATAAAAGCATTTTCAAAATAGTAGACATATCCATAAAAACGGGTTGTCACAGGCAAAAGCACAGAATCCAAACAGTAGAACCAGAATGTTAAAATCAGTTAAAATAAATATCAAAACATCAAGGAGTTGCATAAATGAATGGCAGATTTCTAAAATAAACTCAAAGACAAAGGACCTCAGATCGAAGCTACTGGAGGTATAATAGCACGATTCTACAGTTTTTAATGTTGGCTTTCTTAACAGGTGGGATGAGCAAGCACTTAGACAATTCTCTATAAAATCTACAAAAAAACAAACAGTGCATAATAGATTGATCTGAATATTCATCACAAGGGCAGCAACAAAGAGAAGAGACATCATAATGCCCAAGGGGGAAATATAACTTCCATCTTATGGAACCCAACCGAAACCTGGCAAGAAGAGATCATTCCTATGTATTTTTGACCCTCTCAAGATATGGTTCCGTCCTGGAACCGGTTTGGAACAATACATAATTACTCCGGGATTCTGAACTGGAGATGCTTGACTCCCTATCCCTCACTCGTTTCCCAGGGAAATGTTACTTTACTCACCCTGGTCTTCCTTCTGAATGGAGGATGAGTTGGAAAATAGCCTAGGTCTGCCATAATTGGAAAGGTTAGACTGTAGATACGGAAACCAGGGTATTGATAAACCAGGCGCACAAGCCAAGCAATCCTCTATAATGTCCCTGCTAAGGGAAGCTTGCGCATTGGACCAAATAGAGCACCAAAATAGTAGGGGAGCTAGTTTGATTCTATCCGCACCATAGTCTTGGCCGATGTCCTGCTGGAATTAATTACAAAAGTGCCAGGGGGGGTTGTTGTGCAAGACACACTGCAAGCTCAGTCGCTTATAAATGCTAGAATCAGAAAGCTCAATGTTATGTATGACTCCACTAGACAGTCTTACATTTTCAGTTCAGAATACTTTCAATTTTTAGTTAAGAATATTTTACATTTCAGTATGTGTAGACCTGGGGGTAGATGCATCAAGCTTTTTTCTTGTCGCAAATGCTGAGTTTCGCAAAATAGCAGCGTTTGCGATAAGAAAAATGGAAAATGAGATGTATCATGCAAAAAGTTTGCAATATTAAGGAATCGTAAATTTTGCGATTCCTTAACATTGCGCAAGCATTTAGGAAGTCGCAAATTGCGATTTCTTAAATGCTATGTATGAAACATTTCATTTTAGCGAATTTTGGCTAAGAATTCCCAAATTACCACCAACTTGTAGTTGGTGGTAATTTGCGAATTCTTTTACAAATGCACTTTATGCAATTTGTAAAGGTGCCATGTGACGCTCATACATGCCCTTAGGGCATGTATGTGCGCCACATGCGCACACATGTCATTTTCAGGGGGGCAGCAGGGTGTTTTTGAGACACCCCTGCACCATTGAAATTATTCTCAATTTGCGATTAGCAAATTGCGGATCGCAAATTGAGAATAATTTAACATTCATTCCTATGGGCCTCCTGGCCCATAGAAATGAATGGGAAATTATTCCTTATTTGCAATTAGCAATTTGCTAATCGCAAATAAGGAATTTTAAGAAATCGCTAAAAAAAAGCGAATTTCTACAAACATGCCATTTTGCAATTCCAAAATAGCGATTCCTTAAAAATCGCTATTTGGAAATCGCAAAAGGGTATGTTGATACATCTAGCCCTTACTTTCCTTTCTAAGTAGAGATTTAGAAATCACATGATACAAAGTACCATTGAATGAAATACTTGAACTGGTTAAAGGGGCACACTGGGGCATTGGGATAAAGGAAACGTCAGGTTCCAGAATGCAAAGCAGTTTTAGCTCAAATCTAGGACTCTAAGGAAGTGTCAACTGTCACTGAAGGCAGCCCAAATCAATGGAGAAATCTGAGGAAATACCAGATTTTCGTGATGAAAAGGAGGTAAAATTGTCTCATACTACAAGGAAAAATAACATTATGTAGGTGTCCGCTGCTCACATCCGCCTTCGTTTTTTGGATGAAGTATTCTGAATTGAAAGAACCTGTCAGCTTACTAGGAAATTTATAATAATAATAATGGAAATACATGCTGAAAATAAAGATGACAAGGCGGCTGCGGAAAACCCTAAAGAAGCGACAAACATTTTAGAATCTAGTTTGAATATATACATATATGCTGTAGGTAGGGAGAGCTATACAGGGAGTATGGAGGTATGTGCTGGACAGAGAATGATATCCAAGAGTCGTGTGCACAACTTAGACAGTGAATGGCAGCAGGCTGCTTGGAAAGAGAGGCCAGGGCAGAATACAGCTGGTGCAATAGACAGGGCTGTATTGTTCAGAAAGTTGGGCAATGAGCTGTGCGTGGAGTTCTGCAGATAGCGCACATGAAGTTGGCTCCGAGTGGTTAGGGGTGTGCAGAGTGGGCAGCTGTAAATGGCTGTTGAGAAAATGGGGATGTGCATAGTATCGGATTGTGCAGAGAATGCTGGCATCTGCAATCTGTGCAGTGGGTCAAAGTGCAGAACATAATTGAGTTAAATAAGTAAGGCCTTGTAAAGTAGACTTCAAATTAAGGTGTTGACAAAATAAAAGGCTGCCAGGAGAGTGCAGTTCTTACCACAGTATGGGCTCCAAAGAAATTAGGCTTAAAGTCAATGAATGGGCAAAGGGGGCTCTCAGAAAAATGTGCGAGTTGCTTGGCCTTTAGTAGCTCAGGACGATTTTCACTGATCAGATGTAGTTCTCACTACAGATAAGGTTGGAGACCACAGATCTAAATTGAAGCAAATGCATTTTAATTAATTGGTGAAGGCAGGAGGAAGAGTAGGAGGTAAGAATGAGACTAGAAAGCTATATGGTATTGGCACAGAAGGATTTATCTTCCAAGAATCCCAATTACAAAATGTCACAGTGGCCATCTAAAACAAGGTCTGAAAAACCAATACTATGTCAGGACCAGAGGCGAGGAGTCTGATCATTTTTCTCTCACTTTCTTGCATACAGAAACCTTAAAACAAACTACCTTTCCCAGAAAACCATAAGTGAAAGAGAAAACATCATAACCAATTAGCACTCAGACCATTTACGGTTGTCCATGATCACTGTTCATGTCCCTCTTTCTTCACTGCTCAGCAGCCATGAGTTAACTGTTTTCATTGGTTCCCAGTGTTGTGGTGCATATTTAATGTGGTTTCTTTTCATTGTTTATATGCCATTTTTGATGCTTTCATGGAAATTCTGCCTCCTAGTACTTGTGAGCGCTTAATGTTTGTTTATTTTGCAGGTTGCCGTGGGTGAGCGACTCAACGTTTCTCACATGGCTGAGATTAGAGTTTAAGGGTGCTGCATGCTAGTGGATTTGCTCACCGGCAACTAGAGGACTCTCATAAAAGCAAACAAGTTGCTCCTCTGGATACGCGAGTGTTGAGCTCCGTTTCTGCAGTTGCAGAGATGCAGCCTCGCATCACGGAGCCTTGGCCAATACACGGGTGTCCCCATTCATGCTGGCAACCTCTATGCCCTTCAAAGGGTCTGTATTTTGGTTCGCTAGCCCTCATAAGTTGAATTCTGCACAGTGTGGTGACTGCCACACCAGCGGGGTTGGGTCTAAGAAATTAACCCCAGGCGGCCTGAGAACTACAGAGCAGGTTCTGCTTGAGTCAGTTTGGCAGGCCCAGTGGCAGTAGTTTTGGGCTTGTTGATTCAGTAGGGTTGCGACCCCAACCTTGCAGGTTGTGTTGCCAACTCAGGCCTCATATGCCCATTTGGACCTGCTACTGTTATTCTGGGCCAGAGGCCTGTTGCGGCCTACTGCTAACCTTCCCAAGCCCCTATCCGGCTGTCAACCCTCTGTATCTCATAGGATGTGATCTCATTTGTCACTGACTACCTGACTCTCCATACCAGCTAGGTTATCTAGCACTACAGTGATTCCTAGCATGCAGGAATCAGAGGCTGAGTATATGCAGGAGGAATCTGCCTCTTTCCTGCCGCTAGATGATGAGTTCTTTGAGGCAGTGGATGCCTGAATACAAACTGCTGTGTCCCAAACCTCAGCGCCCTTAGTGGAAAAGTGTGAGAGGCTGGAACAAGCTCACCAAAGTTACAATGCGGGGGCAGTGTCCGACAACCCCACGCCAAGAGCCCTGCGGACCAGGGCGTCAATAAAGTCGCTTTCGAGCACCTCAAGAAAGCTTTCCTGCTAGCTCAGGTGCAGGTGCAGGTGCCAGCACCTGACCTTCTTGGACTGTCTCCTCCCCGCTCCCCAGCCCCATGGGGGATGATAATTCCCAAGAAGATTCCGTTGGTGATCCGGGCCCTTCTAGGCCTTGGCGCTCCTCTTCAGACGAGGCTTCCCTACCTCGCTCCCTTCCGGCTGCCTCGCCAGATACTTTGGTGGCAGATATGCTAGACCTGTATGATTTGCTTTAACCTACGTCCGGTCCTTCATGTGGCCTCTTGAGTGACAAAGTAGCAATCTTTGTGGCTGGAAGCCTTTGCAAGTCACTAGAAAAAAGTCAGGGCCCACTTGCGGTCCCTGACTCCCAAGATAGATGAACGTATGGCAAACATTTGTGGTGAAGTATATTAGGGACCAAAGAATGGCATCAACCTCACCTGGCGGTAATGCCAGGACAGGCTTTTGGCCATTAGAGGGTCACATACAAAAATGTAGATATGGCAGAGGAGGCCTAGAAGTCCGGGGCCTTCATATCCCCCGAAATCCAGTCTGGATGGGCCCAGAGAGCGGTCATACTGCTGGGTAATGTAAATTGTGCACTCTGAACAGTGAGGAGGTGTTCCCTTTAATTAAGGTGGACCCGAAGCTATGGAACCTGGAAGTTTCAGAAGCGGGCCCCTACAGCGCATTGGGGTTGTTGGGCCCCTTTATAAAGGAGCTTGGCAAATCTGTTGTCACATTCAACTCACTTGATAAGGACAAGCCTCTATCAAGAAAATGTTCTCACACAAGATATTTGTTGGTGCCGGACGTGGCAGGGGGTGTTCATTTGGCTGCTTTGTTACCAATGTCTCCCAAAAAGGCCTAGTCTCCCACCAAAGGAAATATCAAAGGAAATATCAAGACTCAGCAAAGTTTGGCAACTTTTGCCCATCCCCCATTTCCAGCACACCGTGGGGGCAGGGGAGGTGGACGTGGCCATGCCCAAGGATCTGCCCCAGTAAGAGCTTGCCTTTCTTCCCAGTTAAAAGTGGGAAGGCGACTGTCTCTATTCAAAGAGTATTGGACGTCTGACATTTGGGTTCCACAGACAATCAAGGGTTTCCAGTTAGAATTCCTGTGGACCCCCAATCAGAGTACCAAACCAAGTCCTTTAGTTTTTACTATAAGTCAATCTTCCCTTGTCGATCAAGAGGTAGCAGAGCTGGTGAGGAAATGTGCGATCATGCCTTCAATAGTCTACCTATCTGGATTTGTGAGCAACATCTTCCTGGTGTAGAAGAGATATGGGGGCCAGAGTCCCAATATCAACCTCGAAGAATTCAACTAATTGCTGGTATAGCTCTATTTCAAGATGGAACCATCTCCCTGGGCATCTTCTACGCCCGGGGAATTGGCTGGTACGGTTGGACTTCAAAGACACTTCTCTGATTATACCTGTCTTTCTCTCTCGCTGCAGATTTCTGCAATAACTTTGTGGCGATTAGGTCTTCGAGTTTCGGATCATACCCTTCAGTATGTTGTCCGCCCCTTGGTGTTTCACCGAGGTACTCAAACCAATAGTGGACTTCCCCCACACTAGGAGTGTACATTTCAATTGTTTACCTTGACAACATTCTGTTGATGTATCAAAGAATGCATACTCTGTCCATTCATCTCCAGGTGACGCTGGATTTGCAGGAACTTCTGAGATTTTAGATAAACAAATGGAAATCCCTGCTGGTCCCTTTTCAGCAGCCATCCTATTTGGGTTTTGTGATCAACTCCCCGGAGTCCACTTTCAGCCTGCCCTCCAAGAAAATGGCAAAGATTTGTCACAAACTCTGAAAGACCATGGCTAGGTCACACACGTCCCTCAGACAGTTGGCCTGTTTGGTGGTCCTGTTAGCATCTTTCATTCAAGCAATTTTCCCAGGCCCTATTTATTACATGGGTCTATAGTGATTGAACGCACATTACCTTTGGGAAGACTTGCCTTATTTGGTGATAATACAATTGTCTGAGGATACCAAGGAAGAAATTAGAGGGTGGCTGACTCAGATGGAGGCCTGGAGGGCCATCTTCAGTTCCAGTCCAGTTCCAGTCCGGAAATAGAGATCAATTCCAACGCCAGCAGGACCAGATGGGGACCAGCTGTGTGGTCTATCCACAGGAGGAGATTGGTCATCAGAAGAGCAATCCCTACAGATCAACTGCCTGGAGATCTGGCGGGCTCCTACGTGGTCCAGTGCTGGACACAATACAAGGTGATTTGCTCAGTTCTGTTGAAGATGGACAACATCTTGGCAGTGAGGTACATCACCCGCTTAGTGCTGCATGATCCAAGATGCTAGCAGAGATGGCAAATGGGTTTTGGCAGTATGCTTGCAATGCAGAGTGTCTTTCGGGGAAGTCCACTTAAATTGCCCACTGGCATTCCTGTCACCTTCAGGATCTCAGTACATGACAACTGCACCTGTAAGGATCTGGGTTCCGTTCCCGGTGGACCTTTTCGCCTCTCGCCTTGACTGCCAGCTGGATCGGTTCTTCAGTTGGAGGCTGAATCCACAAGCGGAGGTGATGGATGCTTTCCTGCAAGATTGGAATGCGGAAGAGGGGTATGCGTGTTCCCCATTCACAATGCTGATGCGATGAGTGAAGCAGATCCAGCAACAAAAGGCAAATCTGGTGGGAATCATGCCACTCTGGAGATCATAAGCATGGTTTCCATTGATAATGGAACTTTCTTGGGATTTTCTGATCTGTCTACCCCAGAGACAAGACATTCTGCAGGATCCTCTTGGGAATCCTCATGATCTAGTCCTGGAAAGTAAAAAGCTCCTCATGGCATGGAGGATTACAGGTCCAGGTGGAAAGTCAGAGGACTTTCGAAAACAGCTCCAAGTCTTTTGCGTTGGTGTGTGCAGAGGGATGCTGATCCCGTGAAATCAAGAGTCGGTCCTATCTTGAATTTTTTTCATCCTCATTGGTCAATGATGCTATGACTTACAGGTCGGTAAATACTTTCTGCTCAGCCATTTTGGCAGGTCATCTGCCCATAGAAGGTTTCCAGGTGGGTGAAGACCCATTGGTTAGGAAATTGATGAGGGGAGAGATTGTTGTTTCCTCCTGTACCCAGGTACTCCACCCTGTGGGATGTTAATAATGTCCTCAACTTGTTTCTCCCTTGGCCAAGCAATAAATATCTCTCCAGGAAACAGTTATCAGGTAGGTTGGCCAATTTGTTGTGTTTAATCTCTTGCAAACGGGTTTCAGATGTACGAGACCTGGATATCACGGGTAGGGTATTCACCCCCAGACAGGCTTACCTTTTATCTCTCATGACAAACAAAATGTAATTCCAGGATTGTTTCTTATGGCAAACCCCGGCCCACCCCAGGGGTTATTGCTCATGGGGCAGCAGACCTCCACGCACTCAGCTTTTCTAGGTAGGTCAAAGGTCACCAACCTTAAAACAGATATTAACCAGGCTCGTTGGTATGATTCGGACAGTCCTGGGCTTGTTGTATTCGTGGCATACTACAATGCAGTGTACCTTGCAGGGAGCTGGTTCCACTGGCCCACTGCACCAGCTTTCCTCCTGGTCTTTGTATCTGGGCGCAGATGTCCAAGGCTTTCCCCCAGTTGGTCCTCAGGGGGTGTAACGGGCCAGCCTACTGGTCTTGGGGTTAACTGAGAGAAGGGTCTTTAGTCATTTTGGGCATCAGGGGGAGTTTGTCCTTCCAGTTGTCCATTGCTGTCATAGTTCCAGGTTCCAGCAGCAAAAAGCGCAAACAGTCCTTTCTCTCCCCTATGCAAGAGTATTTAAAAAGTGGTAAAGGCTCTAGAAGCCAGGCACCAAAGTCCAATGCTAGGGTGCCACATCATCTTTCCACCCCTGACCCAACCCTCTTACACAGCATGCTGGGGCAGGTCATGATGACGTAATTCTACAGTCACTGGTCACATCTTATCTTGGGGTCTCGGTCCTGCCCCTCGCTGACATCACCACATGGTCTTTCCCACAAAGCTTCAAAGAATAGCCTTCCTTCTGTGTTGTCTCAGCTTCCTCCTCTGTCTCCAGTTCTGGTACAATGTGACAGGTAATTAACAGATGTGGATTTTCATCTCTACCCCTTCCCCCTAAGGAGCTGAGGGAAGCACTGTTAATTATTCCTTTTGTGTTGGGCAGCCGTTGTTCCCTCTGCTGTGGAGAAATGTAATTAACTTGGCCCAGCAGAGTGAGAAAATGCCTGGGCTCAATTGCTGAGCAAGAGAAATAGGAATTATCTTTTTAGGGGAATTTACTCCAAGAATTTTTGCTTTTTCCTCCCAGTCTTTGCTATCTTTCGCTGTGTCACCTTATGAATCAGGGCACCTTTCCCCTGTGGTGTAGCGGGAAGGTACATGCATCCACCTTCGGAGAGCACCTCTCCAGCCTATTTACTCATTTCTCACTCCATTGCCCAAACAACATACTTCTAGACGACCTCAACTTAAACTGGAATGATGAAAACATTGCGCTAATCAAAACCCTCAATGATCTTAGAAGCAACTTCAATCTCACCCAACACTGCACCGAGGAAACCCACAACAAAGGTTCTATCCTATACGCCATTATCGCTCATGCAGACACAGTCTCCATCGACCACACCGTGCCTGTGGACTGGTCAGATCACCATATCATTTTGTTCCACCTAACCCAAAGGATCAAAGACAAACCTGTGACTCGGGACCCGCCGCTCTGGGTGAGAACTCTAAGCCCAATCCCTCTTGTTGACCTGGAGGAAAGGGTAAGCTCCCTCCTCCCCTTACACACAGATGAACTATCAGCAACTCAACTCACTTCTCAGTACAACTCCACCATGACCTCCATTATGGACTAAATAGCCTCCCTGAAATTAAAAAGAGCCAGGAACATTCCTTCCAGATCATTGTTCAATTCAGACTTAAACTCAGAAAGAAGAGAACTAAGAACAGCGGAAAGACTGTGGCAAAACAACCCCTCCACAATCCTACAAGCTAGACTCAAAGCAGTAAGAGGGAAATACAACAAACACATAAAAAATGAAAAATGTCCGTCTTTTGCAATGCCCTAGACAAAGCTAAGAACAGAACCAAGGAACTATTCAGCCTCATCAAGCAACACACCTCCAAACCTCTTATGACACAAGTTATAGCCTCCAAAGAACTGTACAACAACTTTGCCAATTTCTTCAACGACAAAATCTCCAAGATAGAACTCTCCTTGGTCGTACAGAAAAGCCCCCTCCATGGCAAATCGACCGCTGAGTCAGAAGATTTCACACCTAAACACCTCCCAAACATATGGAAATCCTTCAATCCCATCTCCGAAGCAGAGGTCATCAATACGATCTCTAACACCAAACCCTCAGCACACGCCATGGATCCCCTACCGGCCCAACTAGCCAAAAAGCTCAAACTGAGCCGATCTCCGCACTGGACTAAGATTATAAACAGCTCCTTGAGCACCGGAGTCATGCCTGACTGTCTCAAAATCGGCCAAGTCACTCCACTATTGAAAAAATCTGGCTCGGACACAAAGGATCTGAACAACTTTAGACCCGTCTCTAACCTCCCTCTCCTAGCAAAAATTCTGGAAAAATGTGTTCTCATCCAACTCACTCAACACCTAGAGAGCACCAACCTTCTTGATCCCCATCAATCAGGGTTCAGAAAAGGATGCAGTACAGAGTCAGCGATATTAAATGTAATAGACGATATACACATTTCTCTGGACAAAGGTCAATGCTGTCTACTCATACTCTTGGATCTATCGGCAGCCTTCGACACGGTTGACCAAACTACTCATCAAAGCCCTTCAAAAAAGGGCGGGAGCAGAGGAGGTGGTCCTACAGTGGTTCGCCTCTTTCCTGCAGAACCGCACCCAAAATATAAAAATCAAGAACTTCTCATCTGACCCACTCCTTGTATGTAGGGGTGTCTCCCAAGGATCAGTACTCTCCCCACAACTTTTCAACATATTTATGGAGCCCCTTACTGCCATCCTAAAAAAAACATCATTCCCTTCCACCTCTATGCAGACGATACCCAAATTTACCTGGAGACCTCCTCCATCGAAGACATCCAGAGATTGAACGTCACTCTACGAGAAGTCCAGCACTGGCTCTCATGCAACCACTTAAAACTATATCAGGACAAGACGGAAATCTTCCTCATCTCTAACAAAGAGGGGAACACCTAAATCACAGAATGGATAAAAACCATTGAGGCTCTCAATCATAACCTCACCCTAGCTGATTCCGCAAAATCATTGGGAATCACTCTGGACCCCAAACTAGACATGAACAAACATCAAAAACACCACAAAAAGCGCATTCCTCAACCTTAAACTTATCAACAAAATTAAACCCTTCATCCCTCTTAGTGACCTCAAACAAGCCACACAATCCCTGGTACTGTACAGACTAGACTACGGAATTGCAACCCTCACAGAAGCAGCAAAATCCCATCTAGCTCCACTCAGATCAACTCTTAATGCAGCAGCCAGAAGTGTCATCGGAGTAAAGAAATATGATCACATCTCGCAGGCACTCAAAGAGCTAAAATGGCTCCCTGTCGAAATGCATGCCAGCTTCAGAACCGCTTGCTTCACACAACTGGGAAACCCACCTACCTGGATGCTAAACTACAGAAGGCCGGGCAGTCAAGAACCCTGAGGAGCACAAACACTACTCCTTATCCCCCCGAAATCTCGCAGACAAAAAAACGCATCTCGATCTTTTGCAGTACAAATCAGGACTAACCCCTCCTACATAAAATTCAAAAGGCAACTCAAGGACTTCCTCCTCAACTGATCTCCCCCAAACGGATAGCTACAAGCCAGTCGCCAAAGACATACCATAGTCGCACACAGACACTTTGGCCTCAATGACCTCTACCTCACTCTCCGCAGTGACTACTTCCTGCCCCCCGCTCACCGGCCGAACCCATCCGTGAGTCATGGGGTTCCCTACGACTACCTCATACAGTCCCTGTACAGTCTACTGTGATATCTTACTTACGAGTAGCATGTTTCCTTTATATATACTAAATTGCTTAATGTATCCTATGAATGATTCTTGCTGTAAAGCGCTCCGATACCTTTGGGTCTGGCTAGCACTATATAAAACTCATAATAAATAAAATAAAAAATAAATACTCGGGCCAGGCCTGCTATTGCAGGCCTGCGTCAACGCGGTTCCACCCATGGTGGTAAAAGCGAGGTGGGGTAATCGCACAAGTCAGGGATCAACCCACGTCCGCCTGGGCGGGCAGGGTGGTGTGCGTACACTTTCACCTAAGGTGCTGGTGCCTGGGTAATCCCATGTGATCAACTTGTCACTGCAGGCCTGGCAGTGCACCCTCGCTCCTGAAGGTGCTACGGCCTGGGTAATCCTATGTAGCAAGTTTAATTAGGAGGTAGATGTAAACAAGGGGAGTGTAGCAGTCACTCAGGAAGTCCAAAACACAATGGAGTCACGCAGTCTCTTGACCCGCTTCCCAACTGTCTTGGAAGCATTCCTTCAACCCAGTATATCTCACTCTCTCTACTACCTGGTGGCAAGATGCCTTCAGGAGGGGCCAGGTAAGGAGAGGACTGTTGGTCTGCCCCAATGAGGGTCAAAAAGGGAACAACCAATGAATGGGGAGTAACACAGGGTAGCCTCTTGATAGGATGAGACACCACAACAGATATACGATGGTCAGGGTTGTGCCCAGGCAATCTGGGCACAGTGTCAGGTGCGCGTTGGTATGATTCGTACCAGGCTCTTCCGATCTCCAACACAATTAGCTACTAATTCCACATCTCCCTTGACATGAGGCATTAGGACTGGTGCATATTGAAATGGGTTGCTCCAGGCAATTCTGGTCAATTGCCTGGACCGGTGTGTGCGCACTGGCATCTATAATGAAAGAACTCACAAGCAGCCTGTCAGTGCAGGTCACTGTGTGTGCACACGCACACCTATGGTGCCTCTGATCATGTATGTAGCCTGCCATCGCAGGCATGCTTGCACACTGACCCCCGTATTAGTTGAACCCGTGGCCAGCCTGCTGTTGTAGACTGGTGTGGGCGCACTTGTATCTCTGGTGCTAGGGACTAGATGTCTCACCTGCCATTGCAGGTACATGTGCACAATAGCACACGAGTACCCAAGTAGGGAGGAATACTGGTGTGTTTTCGCTACCTATGAGGCTTGCTCTTCCTATAAGTTAACATGGGAGAAGTGGTTGACACTACTTCGGGCTGCAATAGTGGATTGCAGTCGAGCAGCCTCATGATGTTTCCAATCAATGGATTCGCTGAGCCAAACCCTTTCCAGTGGTGAAGGTGATGTTGGCACAACTCGTTAAGAAATGCCACTTATAGCATTTAGGTATTTCTATGCTCGGAGTCTAGTGTTGCCTGTCTCCAGTGGACACTCGGGGTCAAGGAGCACATCTGCGCATTCCCCAGCAACAGACATAAACCATTGGCATACAATGGGAACAAAAGACCTCTGCCATTCGAGGGTCAGATGGAATTGATAGGAGAGCGAGGTTTTTGACATTTGGCCTCTCGGGACCAAATTATGGCTCTCCTAAAGATTAAGATCTACATTCCGTGGCCCCATGGCAGACAGGCCTAAAATTTAGGGGAGACATCCGAGGTTCAAAGGAAAACCCCTACACCACCCCCTAACTTCAAAGGCACACAATAGAATTACTATGGGTGCCATCCTTCAGCAAAGGGTGAGATACGCTAGTGGGAAAGTGGTACTGGAGAACCGGACTGCATGGTGCACCTTGCCAGAGACCTCTGTTGTGGGCATGGAGGATTACTACCAGTGAAGGGGTCAGTGTTCCCTTTCTGGATAGTGGCTGGTCTAGGCTGAGACCTAATGTGTGGCACCCTGAAGTGTGCTCTTCACGGGCCTGTTGGCAGTCCTCCTGTTCTCTCAGTGATTTCAAGGACATCAAATATCTCCCATTAAGGACCTACACCATCTACTTCACATCTGAACAGCGGTGCCCACATCACTTACTGTAGTGTAGTTCCTAAATCCCTAAGGCTCTGAGCATTGGAATAATATACAATATAGATTTGACATAGGACTGAGGTCAGTATGTCTCTATCGAGCATAAGTTAGCTGGCACACTTAATTGTGTGTGCCAGCTAACTCAGAGGTCACTAGAAACGTTCTCGAATAAACAAGAAGGGATTAGTCTCTGACAACCTCATAAACATGACAACTTTGTTTTCCTTAAAGTCGGAATAATATCTTCAGAGTCGTGGAAACAATAGATAACTATTTCACTCAGTCAATCGTGCATGCTTTGTTTCTACAGAGTTGCACAGAAATAGAGAGACAGGCGTTGCAATAAAAAGGGTTTATTGAACAGTCTTCTTTCTCATGCAAGAGATATGAACTGCTACAGTTGTTAGACAGAATGCAAAGTATAATGCGTACAGCGCAAACAGTATTATAAAATAAAATTGTAATAGCATGGTCTGTTGCTATGACATATATAAAAATACATACATAAATAACACAGGCTAAAATACTCAACTGGTGCTTCTAAAATACGCCTACCCCAGTGTACCTAACCTAAATTTTAGGTCTAGTACGAGGGAAGAAGTAGGTGCTGGTTTAGCATAGGTTTAGTTTTGCTAAGAATTGCCAAAGGTTTCTCTAGGTTCTTATCAGCTCCAGACCTTAGAATGAGAGAGGTTGGTATCAAATTTGGAATCAAAAAATTAATCATAGGAAAAGTTCTTTGATGTCAAAAATTGAAGGTCAAAATCAAAGTTTCTCAGAACACTGTGTGCCAAAATCAAAAGTCAGTGTTAGGGCGTTGAGAAAACATGAAATCTTCTATGTCTGTAGACAAAAAAATCGTCTATCATTGTAGGCGAAAGTTGGATTACCTAGTTTAGAAGATTAACCGCACATGGATGTGAAGCATCGCTTTCAGCATTAGTCGCAGCAGCAATGTTCAAATTGGATGGTACCTGTGCGCCTGATGTTTCCGCTCGTAACTCAGCCTCAGCATTTTGCATATGTGAGATCTCAATGTATGCAGTCATCAGAATTGGTAACCGCTGGGGACAACACGGAGCATGGGCTGTTACCAGTTCAAGCAAAGTATCCACATCCGTTGGCATGACTGATGGGAGTGTTAGAGAGATGTCTAGCGCACATTCTTCTCCGCATAGCCGGCAGAGTAGAACAGCTAAGATGCAATCTTGCCAGATTAGTCTGAATGACAGAAACCATGTGGTATTTAATTCCCGTAGTAACCCCAAAATTTGGACAATGCTCTCACAACACTTCATCTCCAATAGAGCTCTCTTTATGGTGCTTGGAATGGCGCTGGAGATTTGGCTTGCCATATCGTAGCAGAAGGAGCAAAAATAGTATCCCTGCAACGAATCCTAAAAGGAGGGGCAGTCCACCAAACACAGAGTGCACAAAGTTTGGAAATATTCTGAGGACTGCTTGAAAAGGTGCTAACAGTCCGGAACACACGTTCTTGAGTAGATGTACAATACCGCTCGTATCAGACATGTTTAAGATACAACTTAACATTTCTGAGAAATGTATAGGGCAGTTTGCATTCAAAAGGGCATGTATCTCGGCAGAAGTCCTTGCGACTTGTAGATCATAGGTCTCTTTTGCCGAGGTCAGTGGCAGTATTTTGCAAAAGAATGGATTTCATTCTGCTTAGAGTATCAATTCGTATAGAAGAGATGTTCAGTGAAGGCCATAGCGGTGACTCCCTGACTGTCTTGGTTTGTGGAAAAAATACTTGTATACAGCAAGAGACCCTGGATGACACGGTTACTAGATATGGTACACCTGGCAACATGCCACAGCAGCTGTGATCGTTCAACATGAGGTAACTCCCGTGTGAAAGTTGTCTAAAAATTGGATCAATCACCGCAGCTGGTGAACCTTGCAGGTGACAGGATAAGTTGTTAGAGGAACCATCGCAGGCCCCGAGTAAATTAATACCCTGACAAAGTAGAGACCCGCTTAGTGCGTTTTCACAGTTTGTACCGCTAAGAAACAATTTGCGCCCCTCACCCCAACATCTGTGTGTGTATGGTAATCACCAGGATGTCTTGATGTATTCTTTACCCAACCTTTCATATGCGCCTGCTGGTATCTGTTTTAGGCAATACTGAAAATGAAAAATTGTAACAGGCAGAGTGATTGTTCCATGTGTTATCCATTAGTAGCTGTTTTTTCTGCTACCATAAATGGCAATCTTTCCAGTTTTTCAAAACTCAGCACCATATAGTCTGCTCCCCATTGTGCCAATTTGATCTGTTTATCAGTGAGATTGAATTCTGAAAAGAGTGACATAGTATTGAATAAACGCCAAGGCACATAGCCTGAACTAAGGTTTTGTAACGTCCAGCCTAATAGCATGATAGAGCGTAGTTGCGACTGACCATGTTGCAGCAGGACCAAGTCTATGATGTCTATGGTAGAACATACTATGTGTCCAATGAATATATCCTGGACAACAGAGTTGTTAACCCACTGTCAATTACAGAGAAAGATTTCTCTCAATTAATACGATCAATTTCTCGTATTCGTTCTGCAGTCTCTGCTTGCATAATCTTCCATATTTCTTTATATGCAGCATATATACTGGCATATGTAAAAGGTTTTTGATGCAGTTTTCTTAGTCCTAGCAAGAATTCCCTACGGTCTGCGCCATCTTTAAGTATAGATAAGCGTTGCTCTACATCCTTAAGTGTAGATCTTTGTAGCCAATCAAGGCAGAGCTTCCCTACACTGTATGTTGTTACTATTCCAGGATGCTGTCTTTGAACATATCTTGGGTCTGGCCTATTTATTTTGAACACTTGTGTTTTGTTCAGGAATCTATCTTGACAGGTGTTTGTGTCTGTGGGCCATATCAACCATTTATTACCATCTGAATCTGTTCTGTAGTGAAGCAAAATATTATGTACGTCGACCTCCCCCTCTGAAGTGTTATCACCCTCAGGTGTTGGTGCAGGTATGGACGGGTTATTCATGTCTTTGATGTTGGCTAACCCAAGGCAAGACGTCTGTTGAACAGTGTCATTCAAAAACATCATTTGCTCAGGGATGATACACGCTCTAAACATAGCTTCTAACCCCTGCACTTGCCAAATTTTTTTGTACCTCAGACAGTTTTTGTGCCAATGTTGTCTTTCCAAAAGTCGAAACCTAGTCTTAACAGTTGAGCAAAAAAGGAGGCAGAATAAATCTGTTTGGTGTTTGTTAACATACTCTTCAGTCCTGTTTTGTTTACATTCTTAAGGTAAAATGATACTGGATTGAATATATTGAACCCTGAGAAGTATGGAAATTTCATAGCAAATGTTTTTGAGCTACCCTTTGCATGGGCGTCCGCAGAATTTTTTCCAGGGGGGGGGCAAAATGTTAACGTCATTACCATCCTCCGACATGATGTGTGTCAGGTGGGGCACAAGAAAAACTGGGGCGCAGGAGGAGTAGGAAGCAGGCCGCATATGATCTCATACACCATAATAACAGAAAAACGTTCAACAACACACTCTAAAACCAATAAATAAATAAATCAGTCAGTCCTGAATTAAAACTCGCTACATGAATACTTATGCACTCATGAGTCACATATTCTGCCTTGTGGTGTGTTACTTTTTCAAATCCCCTTCTGCTCCAGGGAACCCATGCAGGTTTCTTCTATTTCTCGCCTGTGGTTTCCACACCCTTTCTATTCCGAGAAAAGAAAAATCAAAATATTTTCTCGCTAACTGCAATGTTTTTCGAGTCACTTTCTAATACCAAGACGCGTTACTAAAGGTGATTTTCATAGGAATGAGCGGCGAGGAGGGTGAAGGAAGCATCGCGCGCTGCACGTTTCCCGCCCAGTGCACGCGAGAGCGCGCGACTGCTGCTGATGCCTTTTCACCTCTAACATAATCGATCATGAAGCGAACACCAACGTGCCTTCCTGTTGTGTTTATTCACTCCACACACGCTGCATATTCACAAAAGCTTGCCCTAGAGTGGAAACATTCCTGTAATTTACTCCGGGGGATCTGTTGCTATTCATTAACGTCGCGTGTCGCACTCCCGAGGTTTGCGCACACAACGGGGCGTCTCAAGAGGAATACGGTCCGGGCGCGCCTATTATCCATATAACACACGCAAGGTGTATTTCCATTACAGAAAACACGTTTTTTTTTTCCGACTACGGATACACAATGGTTATTCAGTCCCCCATTGCTGGAATTCCCGGAGGATTTTTTTAATTCCACCAGGGCGCTACCAGCAGGTAAACTCCCAGTAAGGATATTGTGAATAACATCGGATCTTGCTTAACCGCACTCTTCATTTGTGTCATGAGTGCACGGTGGAATGCACTCAACCATCGAATGCCGTCGGGTACATACAAAGACACAATGAGGAAGATACGTGCTTTCTGTTCTTGACTAAGTCATTCTTAACATGCGTATTTAAAAGGCGCAATACGCTGTAAAAATTTCAGGTTTTTACATCATCTAGACTGTCTCCCATTCACCCATGAGTAACCAGATAATCGATTGCCAAAGTGCAAAATAGTGAAGTATAGAGAACTGTGATCTGGGGTACGAATGTGAAGGGGCGGGGCAGTAACACTGGGGGCTGGGCGAGTGAGGCATGCACTTGATCCAGAGGCTATCGATGCATTACTATTACTTCATACGTGGTTCCTGTTACGTTCCGGTTACAGACTCACATCCACAGCAGGTGGAGTAACATACAGAGCTGAGTAATCTTTCTCAAGTAATAAGCAGAACTTTCTGGCAGGTGCATTAACCCACCCACTCACTGTACTATCTCCAGAAGGTTACAAACAGATCTGTGCTGCAGGTACATCAGTCTACTGAGCTACCTTGGAACATGCATATGAGGGCGTGGATAGCTCCACGCGGCTTGCACAAGGATATCTCTTGTGCAGTTTAGGACATGCTATGACTCACTTACTTTCAACTTCAAGCTGTGGGTGGGAGCAGGCAAGCCCGGGCCTTCAATCGCGCTGTAATCTTGCCGGCCGTTTTCCTGAATTCCTGCTCCTACGGTGTCACGGCACTGGCCTGGAAACAAACACCACTGACTGCACTCCACTGTGGGGGTGGGGGCTGTGACCTTACGCGCGGGCATGGGCGCGCAGTACTTTGCAGCGTAAGTTAGGTAGCGCACTGGCACATGCAGCGTAAGATAGGTGGCGCTGCGCGCAGCACTCTCCGTCTGCCGCCATGATGTCATGTCATAGGGATTTCCATGGTGCTGCTGCCTGCTGGCCTAAATTTATACAAAAAAAGAGGCCTGTCTGCTCACAAAATGAAAAGTTCCGCTCTCCGATCATCATCGATTCTAATATATATAACAAACAATGAATGGAAATAAAAATAGAAAATTAAAATGCCACTGACTCAGCACCAGACATTGCAGGCCGGGTGATCAGCCAGGGGGGAGCAAGTGCCCCCCCCCTTGCCCCTCCCATCGGACGCCCATGACCCTTTGGTGGTGTAGGACAATGTTCCCATTGGTTATACATAAATACATTTCTAGGACTTGCAGATTTGTGTAAGAAATGATGACCATAATGGTTATAACAATACATTTGTTCATAGTCTGAAGAACCTTCTAAAAATTCATGATTTGTGAATACTGCAGACATTTCTAGGTCTGACATCATATTATTAACAGTCTTGAAGTCCCAATCATCAGGAAAGGTACTAGATGACACTTAATAAAATCTTGAATTGGTGTAGAATCTTCAACAGCTTCGACGGGCCAAAATGTCATATTCTGTTTTGTCCCAAGGTATACCATCAGGTATAGGAATGGCTGTGATGTTCACTGCTGACAAGTCTCTTTGTTCCCAATGAGATGATTTGTGTGGTTTGAGAAGTAAGTTGACGTTCTTACTTGCGGTGTCCATTTTGACATATCTTCCATTCATCAGCATAGCCAGAGTTATTACCAGAGCTAACCAAAGAAGAAGAAAAAATATTCCCAACACAATCCAAAGTTCAACCCATGGTGAAACCAGATAAGTCTTTTCGAGGTACTGACAAAAGTCAGTTGCTTGTTCTTTGAAAGTTCTTTTTGCTGGCGTTGTTTCTGGTTCTCTGGATCCTCAGAAAAGTATCAAAGTTAATGAAATAGCCAGAGGCAGGTCTGTCAATTGTTGCGATAGCACCAGGATTTGTTGAAACCGCTGGAACCACTTGATCACTTGTTACTTCGTTGTAGACAGGTGTATAAGGAGGAACTGTTATTTGGGTCTCAAGAGGAACGAGTTCCATAGTTTTATTGCATAGTCCTTCTTTTCCCACTGTAGAATTTTCAAAGGTGATGAGTCTCTCAGTTTGAACCTCTTGGATTGTAGCTAGCGGAGTGCGTCTGCTATTTGGTCGGAGTCCACTAGGCCTACTGCTTAGTATCGGCCACATAGAGTGGTTTGATCAGGTCAATAGACACTAACCTGTTCTCCTTTTTACCAGCAAGGGGCGGCAGCAAAACTGTCCTTCATCCGTGGATTGCTAGGACAGGTACTGGTTGTCTGTAAGAAGGCCCAAATTCCTTCTTGTCCGCGATCTTTTCTCTGACTAGATCACCAAGCTTTGGGATCCAGACAGGCCTTGCTAGGACAGTTGTTTTTTTCCCCAGTGGTGGTTGGCTTCAGGAACACTTTGCTTTGTTTCATTCTTAGTTCATTTAAGTCTTGTAAAGCAGCCAAATGATCATTGATATCAAAATGTTTTTGTTCCACCACAGATGTGTGACAATCAAGGTCCAAGACCAATATTCTTGTCCCAAAAAGGACATCATATGGAGTGATACCCTCTAGAGAACTTCTTGGCAAGTTAAGACTACGTTGGACACTTATTAGATGTTTAGCCCACCCGTCACCCGAACCTAATACCCTAGCTGTTATAGATTGCTTTATGTCCCGGTTTTTTCTTTCCACAACCGTATTTCCCTCAGCATGGAATGGAGGAGTACCGCAATGCAACGCCCAAACTGGCCATGGCTTCTTTGTAAGCTAGAGAGCTAAACGCAGGACCCTGGTCAGAATGTAGCATGCCAATTGCGTATGTGTCAATAATGACTCGCAAATCTTTTATAACAGTTTGAGCGTCAGCCAAGCGCTGAGGCCACATCCAAAGGAACCTTGAACACAAATCCACTGCGATCATGATATATTTGTAGTTACCATCCCTTTGTAAGCGACTGTAGTCGTCTAAGTAAACGCAAGCTAATGGTTTATCTGAAATTAACAGGGGCGTCTGCGCAGGACGTTTTACAGTAGAGACTTTCATCTTTTGGCATATTTCACACGTAGTTTCTGGTCTGTTTCCTCATGCCAGGCCACCAGTATTGTTGTTTTAATAATGATACTGTGACGGAAACACCTGCATGAGCAGAGTAGAGCCCTTCATGTGCTGCTAGGATTAGTCCTAATCTATGTTCCATGTTTGGAATTACCCTATCCCTCACTCCAGGGATTCGAGCAAATGGAACATTGTTTGTATCAGTTATATATGAGTATTTGAGTAGAAACCCTTTAGGTAACGCTACAGCACTGCCTTTGCATGTTGCATCGACAGCCAGCATTATTTCACTATTTTCATTTTTGAACGAGTGATTGCAGCTACGGAAGCCGATTGCACAGCCCCCTTCGCGGCTTTATCAGCCAATGAATTCCCTTCAACGTGAACGCCATCACGTTGATGACTCAGCGTGTGTATCACATGAGTGTTTTGTGGTCCTTCTCATAACTGAACTACTTGTTCCCAACAAGTTTTATGCTTTATTTTGCCACCTTTTCAATCTTTGAAACCATTTTGAAGCCAATTCTGTAAATATTCATTGTAAAATTGGACACAATAGAAAGAATCGCACACTATGAGTGTGGGGAATTCGCGATCCGTATTTTCAAGTGTCATTTTGAATGCTTGTAGTTTAGCTTGCTGAGCTGTACAATCTCCTAGAGATTGCGCTTTTGTCACCATCGGTCTGAATTTGCCATTGCGCATATGACCTTTAACGATCGCACATGCAGCACTATAAGCTTTCTTACCCTCCGTAGCAGGTTGCGCTGATCCGTCAGTATAAATTATACATTCATACTCGTCTAGAGGCAGAATTTTAGTAGGCAGAGGACATTCTTGTTCGTATTGTAGAAATGCTTGTGTTTTTAAATATGGATTAAAAACATATTCAACATCTGTTGCAGTAAAAGAATGAACCCATTGTATCTATCTCGGAAGTAAAGCTTTAGCATTTGGAATGCTTGCTTTTGTCACTGCCTCTAAGGCAGGTACGGGTGTTATGACTATAATGCGTTTCCCTTGTGCCAGAGCTCTTTCTCTTGCTACAGCTGTTTGAACAGCTGTCAGATTTTTTTCTGTTGAAGTGAATTTCATTTCTGCTTGTGTATACAAATGTTATTAGTATGTGATTGGTATTTTTTCACCTTCATTAAAAGTTAAATAGGAGAATCCGCATTGACCCGGAATGATTTGGATCACTAAGTTGCGTACGTTTACGCGTGTTGTAAATGTTTAGTTGCTAATATGTCTGGAGTGAACGCAAAATTTGTGTATTTTTGTGTCCAATTTACTGTTTTAAAATCAGGTTTGAATAATTCGTAGAGGGGTTAGCCCTTTCTGCGTAGTTGAGAATGTAAGTTCTTCCGAAATTTAGGAAACCTAGAATTGACTGTACGTTTTTTAGCATTGTTTAAGGTTGGAGCAGCGCACACTTTTCTAAAAAGTTGGTTGCCAGGCTTTTTCCTTCACTAGAAAGTTCATATCCTAGAAAAAGGACGTTGAGATGGGCAATTCTTTATTTTTTTAAATTTGAATTTATACCCTTCTGAGGCGAAGAAGCCAAGTATAATGGTGTTCACCCTGTTAAGTGCCTTCCAGTGATGTAGATATCATTGACGTAACACAATGCCTCATCATCATAAGTTAGTAGTAACTCTGTTACCCTTGCTGAGAATAACTCCGGACTATTCTTGAATCCCTGAGGGAGACGACAGAATTGATGCTGTGTCCCCATTATTGAGAATGCGGTCAAATACCTACTTTTTGTTGAAATATTTTGACAAAAGAAACCGTTAGAAATATCGAAAGTGGTTTTATATTTTTTACGCAGAATGTTATTTATTAATGCTGTACTGTGTGCATTTTGCACTGCAAATGTTTTGCAACAAGAGTTTAGATGTCTGTAATCCAATACTAGATGATATGTATTATCTGGTTTGGATACAGGAAACAAAGGATTGTTCATTGATGAGGTGCATGTTTCAATCACCCCTTGATATTCAAGTTGATCTAAGATCTCCCTGACCTGGTTTTTAGCTTCTTTCTTAACTGGGTATTGCCTTTGCGCAGTTGGTTGACTTTTCAACTGGATTTTATGGTGAGGAGAGTCCTCATCCCATCCTACATGATTTTTGTATAATGGTGGGACTTGGGCAACTTCCCATTTCCTGGCATAAGTATACTTTAAACGATTTGGAATATTGTTAGAGAAGGCTGGCATAATGGTGTCTTCACCATGTGGGCACTCGGTGACAAATTCTGGTGGCCAGTCTTGTTAAGCTAAAAGTATATCATAACCCTTAGAAAGTCGCTCCTAAAAGAGTGCTTTCACTTTTCTTGGTATGTCTCCCTCCATCCGGAGTGTTATTTCATATAACCTATGTGGTGAGCTAACCCTGGTGTCTGCAGTTTCAACTTGAATGTCCTTATTCAAGTCCACTGTCTCCAGAAGTCCCTTCAGGTTCTGTCAAGCTATTGTTACTACTGCTGCTCTGTCCAACATTGTCTGAGCCCATTCTCCGTTCTTGAGTTGTGTCCTCAAGATCGTCGGCATGTCTGATTTTTAGACCTGCTACCTTCTTTTTTGTTAATTGAGGTTTTTGTTTTTCTGAACGTGTTGATCATCTTTGGACTTCACAAGTTCTTCCTTGTTTTCTGACCGTCCTCTTATTTCGGATTTCTGTGACGAAGTCTGAAAGGTACAAGAGGAACGTGTATCAGTATCTTGATATCTATCAGGTATTCTCAAATTATCCCTATTCCTGAGGTTATACCTCCTTTCAGAGGGCTCCTTTAGAGGAGACCTACCTCGGGACTGAGAACGCTTCTCTTTTGAAGTTTGTTTGCTATTCTCCCACTTCTTTTTAGGAGATATAGGAGTGTTTTAGTAAAGACCTTTTCAGGACTTTCAGACAGTTGTGGTTTCACTGGTTTCCCACCTAAACTGTCTCTGCCTAATTCTTCATAGGATTTTTCAATTATTCTGGCTCGTTCTTGTGGTTGCTCTGTTACATCAAATTCCCTTAATTTTTGGCGGACCGCCACTGATGCTGCTTCTCCTTTAATATTAGATAATATTATAGACGAGACGTGGTTAAAAATGTTCAGTAATTTCATACCTAAATTTAGAGCAGGCTCTGCCCCGTTTTCGTTATGCATATGTTTCAGGACATCAGGTATTACCGCCATGGACGGAACACCATGTGTTTTAGTGTAGATAGCAGCGAAGACTGTACCCCAAGTGGTGCAGACCTCCAGATGTGGTGTGATCCCATTGGTAAACAGATTGTTAAAATTCAGTGTTTTTCATGAGGGCTAGTATTAGGAAATACTGCTTCGATCTGAGTAATTTTTTGAGCTATCCAGAATTGAATGTGTTCACATTTTGTGGGCAATTTACCCATGACTGCATGTAAAGTCTGTGGTGTAATTTTTTGTGTATTCCCCTGGTGTCAGGTGTGTTGTGGAATAACTATTGTAGGTTGGACTGTAAGAGTCTGCATGAAATATTGTACCAATTGTCTGTAGATTTTGATTAACTCTATTGAGTTGAGTTAGTAACTCTACGTCTGACATGTCTTCAATGTCCGGATGAGGTGTATAACCGGGCAAAACCGGCCAAGTTGCTTCTGGTCTAACTAGTGGATAGAGCCTGGTAATGTGATTTAAATGATTTAGGGTGCTGTTAAACCAGAGCTCATGCTCCTGGTATGTGAGTGGAATTTCAATATCCTCGAAAGGAATATATATTCATTCAGTGGATCATCTTCTTTGTAGAAATATTTCAGTTTCTGAATTTGCTTCAGGGAAGACTATCCATGAATAGAATACCTCTGTCTGGTGATATTCATGTGCCTCTATCATAAAAACTGCCCTACCACCTCTTGATGTTAGGCCATGTTTTATAAGTTTTATAGTGATGGATTTCCTTAAATTTGGAGGAATAAATACAGCATTCTCGTTGGTTTCATTAAAACCTGTAAAGTTAAAAACTGGTACGGCGTCTCCGCCTGTAACTGCAGTTGAGGCGTTATCCTCGTCTGCCATTTCAATGAAAGTTTGCAGAGCAAGTCTCAAGGAGACAAAGATAAGGTGCACAATATTTTGGAACACTGTATCCTTCAACGTTGAACAAACCAAAACTAATACATAGGATTTTTCGTCCTACTCAGCTATGGCGGATATTATCCCTTACCCACTCCAGACGTCTATTGGAGTATTATGATTAGGGGGTCTCTGAGAAAAGCATGACTGAGTTATTTCAGTATCTACTGTTAAATTAGTGCCTTACCAAACGTTTGCCGCCATGTAGTTTAGTTCCTAAATCCCTAATAGGCTCTGCGCATTGGAATAATATACACTATAGATTTGACATAGGACTGAGGTCAGTATGTCTCCATAGAGTACATTTAACTTAATTGTGTGTGCCAGCTAACTCAAAGGTCACTAGAAACTTTCTCAAATAAAATAGAAGGGATTAGTCTCTGACAACCGCATAAACATGACAACTTTGTTTCCCTTAAAGTCAGAATAATATCTCCAGAGTCGTGGAAACAATAGATAACTATTTCACTCAGTCAATCGTGCATGCTTCGTTTCTATAGAGTTGCACAGAAATAGAGAGACGGGCATTTCAGTAAAAAGGGTTTATTGAACAGTCTTCTTTCTCATGCAAGAGATATAAACTGCTACAATCGTTAAACAGAATGTGAAGTATAATGCGTACAGCACAAACAGTAATATAAAGTAATACTGTAATAGTATGGTCTGTTGCTATGACATATATAAAAATACATACATAAATAACACAGGCTAAAATACTCAACTGGTGCTTCTAAAATATGCCTACCCAAGTGTACCTAACCTAGGTCTAGTACGAGGGAAGAAGTAGGTGCTGGTTTAGCATAGGTTTAGATTTGCCAAGAAGTGCCAAAGGTTTCTCTAGGTTCTAATCAGCTCCATACCTTAGAATGAGAGAGGTTGGTATCTCTTTCCCAGGACTTGATTTCCCAACACCCCGTAATGGGAGTCAAAAACACTGGAACTGGATTCTCAGCAGGAGGATGACAGCTTCTAGTCAGTGCGTCAGCTGGGAGTTGGCTTCCTTCGGCACTTGCTGTAGCAAGCTGCGTTGTGCAAGTAGGTAGTCGAACTGCACCGAACCACACCGTGCTTTGCCATAGCAAGTGTAGGTATATTTATACCTTGAAGGATTTTAGGAGTGCCAGTATTGACGTAAAAGTTAGGCATATGAACGTCATGAATGAACCCCTAAGGAATAGATGTTCATGCATAATAAATGAGTTCTTGGAGAAATCAATACCCAAGCAAGGGGAAGTCCCTAACGGCTTAAGAGTCTGGTTTTCCAAGAAGTCGTTGTGACGTAGATGAACGGATGTAAGTAGCCATGCCTGTATTTGGGTAGCATGGGCTATGCCTAAATGAGGACTGAATTTCCATGCCTTTATAAGGGCAATGTGAATTGTACCTATATAAGGGCATGAATCAGGAAATTCATACCAAATCTTAAAACGAACTCAACATTACTAAATACAATGGGTAGTGTGGTGTGAGCATGGAACTCAGACTTGTGCCTGGCGACCAGATTGTATAGTGCGGAGCCCAGAAATCTTGCCCATATCTAAGGCGTATGGCTCCTGAAATGCACAAACCTTTACACTCATAAGCATCTTGTTGCTGGTGAGCGGATTCATCGGTTGTGGTTTACAAAGTAACCTGCTTTGTCAATCATGCTGCATCTCTCTCGTGTGACAGTCTGATTGCATGCTCATTGCGTGAGGTGTCATATTCAGAGGGTGCGTCCCTTGAAGGTTGGGGTGTACCCGTAGTAGTGCTGCATTCTACCTCATGTGGGTCTGCTGAACTTGCGCCTGTGTGTGTGACCAGGATGGTGAAACTTGATCATCATGCTCTGGGCGTGGTGCCTCCTTTCCTGGGAGGTATGGAACTTGCAACTCTTTGTTGTGTGTGACCAGAATTGCCTGGAGCAACCCATTTCAAAGAGCACCAGTCAAAATGCCTCAAGTCCAGGGAGATACGGAATTAGTAGTTCATTGTGTTTGAGATCTGAAGAGCCTGGTACAACTCATACCAACGCACACCAGATACTGTGCCCAGATTGCTGGGTACAGCCCTGACCATAGTATATCTGTTGGAGTGTCCCATCCTATCAAGGGGCTACCAGTCTTACTCCCCGTTCATTGGTTGTTCCCTTTTTTCTTTTTTTAAAAATCTTTTTATTCAAAGAATAACACAAAACACAAAATACAACAAAAAAGGTGCAGCTCAAAACATCAACCTTGACTTATAATAATTGCAACAGGTAGTTCCCTTTTTGATCCTCATTGCGGCAGACCAACAGTCCTCTCCTTACATGGCCCCTCCCGAAGTGATCTTACCACCAGGTAGTAGAGAGAGTGAGATAGACTGGGTTGAAGGAATGCTTCCAAGACAGTTGGTAAGCGGGTCAAGAGACTGCGCGACTCCATTGTGTTTTTAAACCTATGGGTGACCTTTCCCAGTGGCTGCTACACTCTCCTTGTTTACATCTACCTCTTAATTAAACTTGCTCCATATTCCCACCTGCTTCCCAAGGACCAAGACTAAGTGACTCTGGCCGCATGCGGCCTCGTGTCTGAGAGGCAGGGTTGGTTATTTACCATCCAGGGGTATAGGACAATCGGGGAGAACTAGAGGGTGGAGGGACATAGGGGCCACAGAGTCCTCAGAGTGTGTTATCCATTGGCCTGCTGGGTACCAGGCACACCACATTAGGGTGCTGAGTACGTATGTGTGCAAGAGCGTTTTGTAAAGACTGTGCTGGTTACCTGTCGCACCGTAGGGAAGCAGAGCGAGTGTGTGGGAGTGACAGTGATAGTGAGCGGACCGCATGTGATTCACGACGCTGGCTGGCGGTGCCATGTTATACGTTTATTTAGTGCCAAAAGCACACTACATCTGACATTGGGTTTACCTGCATTACTCTGGAAGGCGGTGCTGCTAAAAAGTGTTTACATTTCCTCTCTGCACATATTGTTGACATCATTGTGACCCGGGGTGTACCAAATAACTGTGGGGGAATGTATTTTTAGAATTGCCAAGGTGGGGCTGGGGTAGACAGCATGTTGCACCGCATAAGGATGTTCCCTCTCTCTGTGGTGGGGGTTAGATTAGGAAATGTCCCCATGTACATACTGTTGATATCATAATCATAAGAATGAGCAAAGTATTGCTAGTAGTAATTCCAAATGAGTCTTTTGCCTAAAGGTACCTGATGTTCATGTTATAAAGATTGATTATGTGTGTTTAATACAAAACTTTTTACATACATCTTGTGTGAAGTCTCTTTTGCGACGCTTAGTGCATTTATCGCAACTGCCTGCTGTGCCTTTGCTTTACACATTGCCTCTGGATTAAGCCTCACTGCTAAGTGCCAAGCTACCCAAGGGTGAGCACAGGTTTTACAGCGCATGTAATCACCCTAATTCCTAGGAGAGCAGTTTGGTCACATGGCACGCCAAGCAAGACGATATCTCACAGGGACTTATCTTATTCCTAAGAGAGTCATTTTGTCGCATGGCACACTGACTCCAAGACGATATTTCACGAGGCCTTATCAAGGTCCATAACCATCCAAGGACTGCAACATTGACTCATG
The DNA here is from genome assembly GCF_964263255.1 of Lissotriton vulgaris. Classification (NCBI taxonomy): domain Eukaryota; kingdom Metazoa; phylum Chordata; class Amphibia; order Caudata; family Salamandridae; genus Lissotriton; species Lissotriton vulgaris. The sequence goes on from NC_141699.1 coordinate 511,996,167, forward strand.
AATGCGGTACACGTTAAACCTTTTGGCAGCCCTGTTGAGACCGGGCGCCACACATTTTTCATACTGAATATACATTACATAAGGACTATAGATTTACTTGAGAGGATACCATTGTAGAGCATCTAACACGACAAACAGGATTCTGGGTTTAAATTTTGGTTAATGCTTTAAAAGGTTTATAGATTCGAGCACATTGTATATACAAATATGCTCTGGATAATGATTGACCTTGTACTTAGCCTTGAAGAAGTACCCAGGAAGGGACGAAACATGTGTCGGTTAAATCATCTAATGATCTACATGGTCAACATATTTGCTATCGGGTCGAGATACGCGTTGGGTCATCATAATGTCGAGAGAGTCGCCAGTGCTCTAATCAGCACATGACAGAATAATTCCTGCTTCTTTTAAAATTGAGCAAAGTGGTTCGTCTGGGATATATATGGAAAACCATACACTAGAAAATTGAATTCCATGTGCAGAAGGCTTTAGTGACCCTTACATGACCAGACATTTCATTGAAAGCAGAAGTGAATATCTTGTGGGATTTTACAAGCGGAGGTCCCACTTCCTAACGTGAGAGAAAAAAAAAGCCCTGAAAAAGCCTGTGTTGGGCAAAATGCATTGGCTTTGGATGCACTGAAATGAAATAAAGCATTTATGATCTTCAAAATCTGCGTGAACGTCCATCACTCCTGTCTTCTCTACTTTTAAATTGTATGGCATTTTGAGCCAGAAATTGTGATTTGAACGTTGCCTCTCCAAACGTGTGTCAAAAAGTTTGTATCATAGAAAACCAAGATAGGTGGCTGGTTTTAGGAGGTGGGCAATAGTTTGCATAGCAGCTGGAAATAATTAACTTGTAATGCTGGTAGATAGTGCGGTGTTTATCTCTGCCACCAAATCTCTTGTCAAAAATATTTGCAGATTTGTTTGTACCACTGCAGACATAATGGGGTCGGGTTTATAACTTGTGCGCAAAAAAACTATAGCCAAGTAAAGGAATATTTTCCATTACAACATTTGGAATTCTTTTGTCAAATTTGTTGTCATATTATTTGAAGATCTATCTCAGCTACTACTGTATTTGTCTTCAAAAGTTCCATCTACTTGTATCCTGGACCAAAATATAATACTACATTTGATATATATACATTCGATGCGCTCTCTCTATAATAAAGTGTAAATGCAGACAAAACAGTAAATCACACTGACTTTACCTATAAGTGCGCACTAGTATTATAAAGCCCATCCCAGGTCAATATCTGACCCTGTAAAGTCCCTCTGTGCCAGGCAACCTGTGCACAGTTACCAGACAGCCCACAACAGTAATCCTACACATGCAGCTCACACACGTGTGTGCACATGTTCACCTGTAGCCAACCAAGTGCCCCTTACCCTAGCTGTGTCACTGCTAACTTATCTTAAAAGGTGGACACTACTGGCAAATACGTGCATTCCATTTGCCATGTGATTAGCATGGGTGAGACACATGTAGTGAGACTCACCCACAGTAAAACGTCTAAAACCAGGTGATCCTAAAAGTTAATACTCTGGGAGTATTAAATATGCAGAGCCTATTTTGCAGTAGAAGTAATTCCCCCTGATCGCAACTCCTGGTGGTACCAAGCTTGGGAACGGTCTCGGCGTATGTCTTGGTTTTACCAGCACACCTATGGGAGCATCAGGTGAGCCACAGTGGACTGGTTTATTCATTATTGCTATATATGTGAACTTATTTTCATACTCAAATTGTGTGTGGTTATCATTATATTCTGAATTGCTCTCACTCTGGTATGTGCATTACTGCCACTGCTCTACAATCATGGGGGAGGGGAGGAAGGGAGAGAGAGAATGAGACATGCAATCCTGAAGTCCGTTTGATGAACCTCCAATCTCAAGTCTCAGCCCACAACTCTTGCTTGGTGGAAAGTGTGGCATGCCACTAGGGCCCACTCCTCTAAACCTCTAACACAACCCTCCCAAGTTGTAACATTGCATTTTATTAAAATAAAATTCAAAATAGAAAAATAAGAGGGTGTTGTCCCTTTGCAACATCGAAAAGGCTTGATTTATGCTCTGTGGAGCAAGGTATACTACAACTGTTATCTCTATCAATGGGTTGTCGGCATTTGTCAATGCGCAGGTATTACCTATCCTGTCGACTAGCTTTCATTATCTATCACCTCAGCATCTCAAACTGCTCACCACAACGGATATAGGTCAAAGCATGCACAATGATGCTCCTATATCTATCTCCCAGTTGCATCAGATCATAAAGTTCTCCTAAACTGCTTGCTGTTGCCTGGAGGAATAGAGGTCACATCAAATCAAGTTTGCTTGTTTTGACTCTACAGCTATTCCCAGTGTGCAAAGTCCACGAAAGTTCCACATTTCCTCCCAGTACCTTTTGTTAGTGAAAATGAATAGATCTTCTTTTTCAAATATATAGCCCTGACTGGACACTGAGTTTAAGGAGTCTAATTAGCTGTGTCACAGGATATCTCTGTAACGAACATTCTGGCCTGTCCAGCAGTAACCTCGACTGCTAGACTTGGTACCCTTCCGAGTCCAGGCTACAAAGGGAATAACTTAGTTATCTAACTGAAATCCAATAGTATCCAAGGTCCTGGGGTAGTTTTTTGAAATATGAAGCAGGTAATATTGCTTTACCTTAATATCATAGTCAAAACATTGGGTTAAAAAATATTAAAAGGTAAGTGCAGAGAGCAAAGTAAATTTACAATTCTTAGTGCCACTTCTATGTATCTTGAAGATATATATATATATATTGTAAATGTACTATATATGTGTGTGTGTGTGTGTGTGTGTGTGTGTGTGTGTGGAGTTAGGTATAGAAAATTGATACATACCTGGCGATATTTTTGTTTACGATATTATGTTTATGATAATTAAGCGACATTCCCTACTCGATATTTAGGACCCACACCAGTTTCTAGGACTCCAGAAGTAAATTACAGTAACCGCTGAATACGCCAGAATCTAGAGAACAGGCCTTATATGCTCAACATAGACACATTGCATGCCACACAAGATGGTGGTCCGGTCTGACAGGGTTAAGACTAATTCAGCTTCTCTGTTCCTTGCAACAGCCCTTTAAGTCTGAACTTTAGAGAACCAGTAGGAGTTTTACTTTTGTTTACTTTGTGGGCTATAATATCCATTTATTTAAGGTAGATGGCAGTCCTGAACAAAGAACGGTCCAAAATGTATTTGGCTATTCTGGCACCGCTGTTCCATTTTCTGCCCACAGATACCTTTACGTCACTTGCAAAAATGTAGCGCTCTTAGAATTGCTGGTCTGTTACTGTACCAATAATTGTCTCTGTGACCATTTATTGTTCTTTCCCTCTTGTTGTGCAGGAAGTTGCTTAACGATGGAGATTCCCTACGTAGGATATCTCTCCTGCCTTTCTCCAATGCATATCACTTTGATCAGCTGTTGCTTCCCCTGTCCCTTCACTTTAGAAATGTCCAAGAAGTACCATCCTGCATTGGTTGACTTGTATCATGCTTGAAAATGCCACACCTAACCATAGGCCCTGGCTTACCATCAGTGCTACCAATTGTAGATAAATATTAGCACTCTACAGCTAAAATGCTATATTTGGCTTGGTCAAGATCAAGACTTTGTGGTGCTGTATTACTGATGGCAAGAGCCAAGTTTATGAGAAAAGTGATACCAAAGGGGATGATGGACGGAGCATTTGAGCAAATCAAACATCATTCTTTAGCTCACTCTACCATTCCAATTCAGACATGGCCATATGCAAATCAGTCTGACCCTGTGCCTCATGGGAACAGGGTCATGGGTCCCTTGCTCACTTTGCCACTGGATTCGAGCTAGCCTGCCTGATGACGGCTGATTAGCCAGAAACCGGTCCCAGGATGATTGTTTCTGGTCCAGGAAAGTACATGGCTTGGCAGTTCGGGCTGCACTGTTCCAATGAGGCACAGGGTCAGACTGATTTGCATATGGCATGTCTTAACTGGGGTGGCGGAGTGAGCTAAATATTGATGATGGATTAAACCCAGATCAGTTGACTGGGGGTGAGTGCTTGCAATGTTCAACACTCCGTCCATCATCCACGTTGGTTTTGCTAAGTTTATGAGAAGCCAGAACCCCAAATAACCAATGACTGGAACACACCTGGAGAATAACTGAGGAGCCTGCCCAGGACCTGAAGCCCAGTAGCCCAGCTGGCTGAGATACAATTTATGAAGAACATGATCTGCATGAGCAATACAGAGGAGATGCAAGATTTGCCCCTTGGCCTGCCAGAATTTATAGAAGCTTGGAGAGAACACAAGGGTTTGGTGCCAACTGCACAACACCAATTCAACCATGGTGCAAGCTGATCCCTTGTCATTCACTGAACTATTTGTTATTTAAACTGCCTGGGGTACCCTCCTTTACCAGCATTTCATGCGACATCTGAGTACATCGGAGATCCCAGAGGCTAGACACTGCCCAGTTGCGTCTGCCCAAGCTAATCACTTTCGGTTTCTGGGTTTATTAGTTTTAGGGCAATCAATGCATTATTGGCACAGAGCCTCCTAGTTGTCCTACTCGAACCCAGGACTGCACTGAAAGTATTACAAAGGGTGGGTGTGAGGATATTCCCAAAAAGATTGCATTATTGCATGTGGTACGATAACTTACTTTGAATATCTAGGGCATTGAAACAAGAAATTGTTCACAGGTGAAGGGTGGGGGTGTAGCCAACCAGCCAAAATGGCTGATGCAAGCTCCTAACGCTCCACACCTACACCCTCAATTATCCTTACAAAACAATGTAATCCCACCTGATCAGTCAACCGATTATAAAAAAAATCCTATCCTGTGTGCAGGATGTTCATGCCTGGCGAGTGTGGGAGCTGCAGGATGGAGGGCTGGGGTGTGGAAAAGTGAGCAGTCTCGCTCGTAGTATGCCCGCCGAACCCTGAGGCCACGAGGAATCGTTGGCTCCAGACTGGAGGAGTTACCGTAGGCCTCCGGAAAGGAGGGAACACGGGAAGCCGGTGGACCTACCCTGGTGGCAGCAAGGAGGAAACCCGGGGCCAGCGGTGACGTTCAAGGCCCCCGTGGAAGCCCTGCAGTAGATCCGTGGCCATGGTGTGATGAGTGGATCTGATCGCTGGGCGGAGTACGCCGAGCCCCCTGCAGAAGCTCTGAAGTGTAAGAGGCAGGCGGCCACCACAACCCAGGTCTATTACGGAGGGACGCATCCAACCGGAGCAGATGTAGAGCTGCGACCGGAAGATTGCGGAGCCCGGGGGCTCCGCAATCTTCCAGTTGCAGCTCTACATCTCCGCAAGAATGTGCTTCCTTTAAGGTAGCCACCATGGGACATTGCTTTGGGGCTCACCTGGAACATACGCAGGCAGCTAAGCGAACCATTCAGCAAGGTAGAGCGTCAATTACTGAACCATGAGCCAAATGATGCAACAGGTATGGGAGACACTCAGTGCTTGGAAGAGCTGTGCACTAAACATGCAGAACTACTGGAGAGGCTTAGATGCTACAATTATGCGGCACACTCCGAACGCACACACGCCACAGCAGACAGAGCGGGTCGGATTCTTGTATGGCTTCTGTGTCAGGAACAAACTCATCAGCCCATATGCGCTTTATGAAATGAGACAGGACATATGCCATACACACAGCATGAAATACACATGGCAATGACACATCACTATACCAGTCCTCAGGGCACTGCGACGAACAATGGCTAAACACCTTCCTAGACTCAGTGTCTCTACCCTAGGCAACCACAAAGCAAAGAGAGATACTGAATGCGCCAATTTCCCCTGATGAAATTCGAGACGCAATGGCAACAGGGAACACTGCTGGATGGGATGGACTCCCGGCTGCCTACTATAAGGCATATGTCACTGATTCAACTCCTTTATGCACTTTACAAGACGTCCTTGACCGAGCAGAGACTCATCCCTGTCCATGAGTGAAGCCAGCCTGGTGTCATTACTCAAACCTGTTCGGGACCCTACATATTTAGGCTCCTATAGACCATTGGCCCTCCTTAACACGGACTACAAGATATAGGCAAAGATCCTAACCAACCGATTAGCGCCAGTGGCCTCGACCTTGGTCCATGCGTATCAAAATGAGTGTGCGCGCTCCCGAAGCAACTCTCTAAATCTGAGGCGCTTCTTCAGAGTCGCAACATACTCTTTGCTCCGCTGGCCGCACTCAGGGTGTGTAATACTGGACCTTGAGAAAGCCTTCGACTCCCTGGAGTGGGAGGTTCTATTTGCCACACTAACGTAATGCGGCCTTGGTGGCATGTTCATACGCATGGCACGTCTGCTGTACACTGAGCCTGCGTTGCGGGTAAGACTAGGCCCATACATATCTGACCCAATCTCTGTAAGAAGAGGGACTAGGTAAGGGTGCCCACTGTCCCCTTTCCTCTACACGCTGGCCGTAGAACCATTAGCAGAGACGGTCAACCCTGAAATGGGCAGGGGCATTCCTCTAGGGGATGTCGCACATATGATATCATTATACGCGGATGATCTCCTGGTGTATATCAGAGACATTGGTTTGATTCCTCCATGACTGGCGCATATTCTAGGAGACTTCACCTCCGTATCAGCGCTGAAAGTCAACGCTGCTAAGTCATATCTCTATCCTTTCAGCAGATGTGCCAAGACCCGACATATAATCTTAATGGAGTGCGCGTACAATGGCAAGTGGACACCTTCCGCTACCTGGGTAGAAGAATATACAGGCAACAGACGAACTTGCTAGATGGTAACCTGGGTAGAGCGCTGACAGCAATTCGTTACCAAAAGTCATTTTGGAGCACGCTTCCACTATTGGTGGCAGGCCGGGTGGCCCTCACCAAATGCAGTTTCTATATTACTTTGCGAACTTACCATTATACATTCCTCCTTCCTATTTTCTCCCTCTAGAAAGGTTGGTTAGAGACTTCATATAGGGTAGCTCACAACACCAAGTGGCGATAAGGAAGCCTGCCCACAGACCAGGGAGGCCTCAGGGGCCCAAAATTGGAACCGTATTACCTAGCCGCACAGCTGTAGTGATCGCCAGCTTTGCGACACTTTGACTACACAACCCCCCTGCTCCTTAACAGCCCTGATCAGACTGTTTCACCCTTTCGCGAAAGTAAAACCGCCGGATTCACTACTACTTGGTGTGGCGTATAGCTGTTACAGCAGGAGTTTATATATTACCCGGAATGTGACGCTATATGCACCAGCTCTACCACTAGACGGAACGCCCAGAGGACACATGACGATCACAGCTGTTGAACTACAGAGCTGGTCGGAGGATGGGATTCAGGATATGGGAGACCTATATTGGGAGGGTGTCCTAATTCCATATGTCACACTAGTAGAAGACGACAAGTTGCCTCCAGGTCAGTTCCTACTGCACTGCTCAATCCTGGCTACCCTTGCCTTCAAGTGGGGGAACTTAACCAATGAACCCCCAACTCAACTTACAATACAGTATTGACACATAATCGGACATGGTGAACATCTCACGCGGTGATTCGCTGCCTCACTAAGACAACATACTGCAATTACATTGGCACAGCTTCGACTTTACTGGGAGGGAGACATGCACTGCCCGCTCACGGATCCCGAGTGGGCTTCAGTACTGGAGAGCCCAGTACAAATATCCAGGAATTAATGCCTATTCCAAATACAGGATTACCATACACAGAGAGCATATCTCACACCCTCTAAAATTAATCAATACTTTGGCTGTGTAGACCGTGCTTGTCCCCGTTGCCACCTGATTGGTGCAGATCTATTACACATGTTACGGGAATGCCCCAGCCTACACAGGTACTGGAGGGAAGTAACTGACACTCTTACCCAATGCACGAACCGCACACTTCCATTTGAATGGAAGACCTACATTTTACATCTCTATTGTAGAAGCCGAAATCACAAAGTGACTTCCAGGTTCCTAGTTCTGGGTTTTGTGGAAGCTAAGAGACAGGTCACCAGGAGATGGAACGCGCCTGATCCCCCTCATATAATAGCATGGTGGTGCTCCATGCTGTCGTGGGCCAAGGCTGAGAGTATTGCACTTGCCCGAGAGGATACCCTGGGTATTCGCAGAACCCCATTTGCCGCAAGTTGGGACACTATGTTAGCTGAGTTACTAAACATTCAAAATACCAACATGGAGGCTCCATCCTCGATTAATGCTACTGAATAGGTGTATATATCAGAAGAAGGGGGAAGATACTGAAAGGGGAGTGGAACTGAGACAGTAGGCAGCAAACATGAACACACACTTCCCAATACTACTCGTCTGACACATGCTAGACTTCCCCTCATATGCGACAGTGCAAAGGACGCATTAGGCGGGGAGACCAGGGGAAAGCTCTGACTTTATCACACACCACCTGTTATGTTTTAAGATGTCCTTGTTATATTATTATCCACCTACCCAATTCAGACTACTACACAGTGAGTGTTTACAGAGCTGACACACATTACGTATTTAGGCACCAAAGAGCTATCATGAGCACCAGGGGCAGATCTTAAAAAGATGAAGAACTATCGGCCAATATTTGGCTCCCCTTTCTAGCAAACGTAGTGACAGAACATGTGCTCAGAACCCGCTCTCTATTTATAGGTGCACATCAGCTGCTTCATGCGCGGCAGGCATGTTTCAGGGCTCACCATAGTATAGATATGGTGATGCTCTTAGTACCAGATGAGCTTGGGTTAGCGGCTGATAAGAATTAGCCTTCAGCGCTGATCTTACTGGCTCTCACAGCCGCGTTTGACACAGTGGACCATGCACAGTTGCTAAACCGTATTCAGAAGTGGGAAATTGCAGGTGGGGCGCTTCAGTGGAGCTCCTCCTTCCTGAAGGATCAAACACAAAAGGTTCAGCTGGGTGGCTGTGTGTCTAGTAAAGGAGCACTGTCCTGTGGAGTCCCCCAGGGTTCAGCTTTGTACCCCCTGTTTTTTAATATCTCCCTCCAGCCACTGGTGGCGGCACTAGCATAAATAGACTGTCAAGTGTTTAATTATGTAGACGACACCCAATTGGTCCTTCAGATCGATAATTCTATTCAAGCACAGTCTAGAGCACAGAACATCCTTATATTTACATTGAATTGGATGACTGTTAACTCGTTTAAAGTAAACCCAGATAAGACCGAGGTTCTAGTAATCACCACGGTGGCAACCCCTGGTCAAATGTTTTTTGGCCATAAGAGCTAGGCACCACACCAACACCGGTGCCTGTCGTGAAGAGCTTAGGAGTTAAGTTGGACAGTAAGCTGGCATTGACCGTGCAGGTGATGACAGTGGTAGGAAATTGTGTGAGCCTTCTGAGGCAGCTTCGGAAATTGGTACCTCTCCTATCCTTTTCAATATGTGAACGGTGGCGACGGCACTGATTGTTTCTCGACTGGTCTACAGAAATGCACTATATATTTGGTTCCAGGACAAGCTGTTAGGAAAGTTTCAAGCAGTAATGAACCAGGTGGCAAGACTGATTTTTAAGCTTCCAATGCGATCACATGCTACACCACTGCTGCAACAATTGCATTGGCTCCCAATTAAACAGAGGACTAGGTTTAAGGGTCTATGTATTGCACATAAGGCCCTGTATGGGACGATACCAGGATATATAAAAAACCATCTAAAGAGATATGTTCTGGGACAATGCCTCCAATCGTCTGAGGCATGCCTGTTGTCCTGCCCATAGTGTGACAAAGTCACCATGGGTGGACGAGCTTTCTCACCTGGTTCGCTAGTAGAGTACAATGGATGCAAAATACCTGTTTGTAATTTTCTGCTTATCATAGCTTATGGCAAACACGCTTGTGAACTGGGTTTGCATCCAGAGAAACGCATAGGGCAACTTTCCATGCACATAAAAGTCGAGAGAGTTTCAACCCAGAGAAGAGTATCTTCTCAATACTCACAGACCTTAAATCCCAAAATTCCTCTACAGCACCTCTCATCACGTCGGATCAGCAGTGTGAGGACCTTGCCACCTTCTTCATTAGGAAGGAGGAAAATATTTGCAAGTCTTTTCCGTCGGTCCAAGCAGGCTTATGTGCTGGACCTAGTCCCTGCACTACCCGCATCTTGGAAGCCTTTCCCCCAGTCTCTCAAGATCAGTTGCTTTCACTGTGCAGAAAAATTAAATCTGGCTCTCCTGCTGACCCTCTCAAGCCCGATCAATTCAGGAAAATTCTACCTGTGCTCTTGGCACCTTTGGGCCAGGTGATCAATAGGTCTCTTGCCACGGCGGTTGTTCCCAGGGCATGGAAACAGGTCAAGGTGGTACCGCTGCTCAAAAAACCCACCCTGGATTCATCTAAGCCAGAGAATTTCCGCCATATTTCCCTCCTGCCATGGGCATCTAAGATCAATGAGGCCTACATTAACTCCTTACTAACAGATTTCCTGAACATCAAAAACATCTTAGACCCCTCCCAGAATGGTTTCCATCCTGGCCACAGCACGGAGTCAGTGCTCCTGGCTGTGACCGAACATCTTCGGACTGCACTAGATGCCGGGCGCACTTCGGTACTGATATTACTGGACCTAAGTGTGGCATTCGATACGGTTTTCCATTCCATCTTGCTGCAATGTCTGGGGGAGGTACGAATAGTGGGCGCTGCTCTAGAGTGGCTCTCCTCGTTTCTTGCAGGGAGGACGTTTCAGGTGACGGCCCCCCCTTTCAACTGCGGTGTTCACAACATCAAACAAGGGGTGCCACAGGGCTCCTCCCTGAGCCCATTGCTGTTTACCCTGTACTTCCAACCCTTGGCGCTGGTAGCCAAGAGTAGAGGTCTGACTATGGTCTCCTACTCCACCGACGACATAGTTGGTAGTGGCACTCTCAGACGACCCCAAGCGGGCGCTCCCATGTTTCGGAGCGATCTAGCGGCTGTCGCCAGGTGGATGACTGCCAATTGTCTCCAGCTTAATGCTAACAAGTCTGAGGTGTTGTTGGTAGGGAATGACCCCAGGCTCTGGATCGAGCACTGGTGGCCCAATACCCTTGGTGATGCCCCCTCCCAGCAGGTGATAAAGAATATTGAGGTGTGGATGGACTCGGCCCTTAGTTTCCAAGTCCAAACAAAGAAGGTGCCTGGGACATGCTTTGGGCTACTGCGAGGGCTCAGACTTTTATTGGGTTTTTTTGATGCACCAACATGGCAAGTCATCATCCAGGCCTTGATTTTGTTGAGACTGGATTATGCCAACTAACTATATCTAGACTCAAACAAGGCAGACATTTTGAGACTTCAGAGGGTCCAAAATGCAGCTGCCAGAATTCTTCTTGGTCTCCGGAGAGCTTGTTCTGTGTCAAATGTAATTCGCTGACTCCATTGGTTGCTGGTGGCCAGGCAGATTGAGTTTAAGGCTTTCTGCTTGGCCTTCAAGATTTTAGAACATGCCACTCCAGGAATCTTGCTAAGAAAAACAGTGGTCCCATACAAGGTAAATAGTTACAATATCACAATTTTACAATCCAAACTGGGATTTACGAGAGTATCAAATGGAAAAACAGAAATATTTATTAACAATTAAATTCAACGCACATATTATTATACAGAAAGGTGAGTGAGCAGGACGTGACAGGGTAATGGGAAATCAGCCGACTTCCTTACCGCAGGCAAGTGACTTAAAAAGTGACTTTTCAATTTGTGAAAATGTAAAGAAGCAAAAAGTCACAATAAATTTACATTTCATACTCCACAATTCGATAGAAATTACAGTTTAGAGTTGAAGATGTATGTGTTGACGACGTTTTGATCCCAGCTAGGTATTGGGACCTTATCAGGACTAAGTGATGAAACAAGTGCCTGGGAAGTTGCTGTGAAAATGAGTCGCAAAGGGTCCAGGCGGATCCCGAATGGTAGAGGAATGGAGCGGCGGAGGGCCAGAGGGGTGATCGCGGTTTGGATGTGCCTGCACAGGCAGCAGGAGGTGATGTCCCGTTCGGGACTAATTGGGCAGAATTTCCGAAAGGTTGGTATAATTGCAAGCCTCAATAGGCGGCAGATGAGCGGCAGAGAGTAAGAGAAGGTAGTGTCCCGTCCGGGACCGGGGGGGGGGGGGGGGGGGGGGGGTGGAATTATCGGTGGTGATAATTGCTTCATGTACTTCATGTAGTCAAAGCACTCGGTGATAAGAGTATCACTGAGTGCGGTGACTACACAAAGCAACTTCTGCTCCACCTTTTTGGCCAGAGCGCACAGGACTCCGACATATCGCCTTGTCAGACCTTGATCCTCTCATCACCGCCGATAATTTGCCCTCCCCCTCCCGCGGGTCCGGACGGGACACTACCTTCTCTTCTCCGCCGTTCATCTGCCACCCATTGAGGCTTGCAATTATACCGACCTTTCTGCAATTCTGCCCAATTAGTCCCGGACGGGACATCACCTCCTGCCGCCTGTGCAGGCGCATCCCCGCCACGGTCACCCCTCTGGCCCCCCGCCTCTCCATTCCTCTACCATTTGGGATCTGCCCAGACCCTTTGCGACTCATTTTCACAGCAACTTCCCAGGCACTTCTTTCATCACTTAGTCCTGATAAGATCCCAGTACCTAGCTGGGATAGAAACGTCATCGACACATACCTCTTCAACTCTATACTGTAATTTGTATTGAATTGTGGAGTATGAGATGTAAATTTGATTGTGACTTTTTGCTTATCTACATTTTCACAAATTGGAAAGTCACTTTTTAGGTCACTTTCCTGCGGTAAGGAAATCGGCTGATTTCCCATTACCCTGTCACGTCCTGCTCACTCACCTTTCTGTATAATAATCTGTGCATTGAAGTTAATTGTTAATAAATATTTCTATTTTTCCATTTGATACACTTGTAAATCCCAGTGTTGATTGTAAAATTGTGATATTGTAACTATTTACCTTGTATGGGACCACTGTTTTTTATGTCCACCCTTGGCCCCATCAGACTTTCAGGGTATCCTTGTTCCTTTTTTTGACTCCAGGAATCATGGCCGACCTGCTGCTGCTGCCATATCTACCTACACGCCAACTCCGTTCATTGGGGCAAAACCTGGTAGTGGTTCCCCGGGTAAGGAGGGTACGCATAGGGGGGCGCTCATTTCATACTATGGCAGCAAAACTCTGGAACTCGCTTCCGGTACAGATCCGCAGTTTGACCAACTACCTAGCTTTCCAGAAGATAGTCAAAACACACCTCTTTCCTCTGTTGTAGACCTTTCTGCAGCACCCCTGGTTGTTTCTCACTGCTGTCTGCGTCGGGACGCCTCTTTGCTGAGGCAGCAGTGTCGCTTTATAAAATGTGATAACATAACATAACATACAAGCACCTCTGCCAGAGAGGCCCAGCACCGATTTATTTATCTAGTATAACGTGGTGCACAAACTTTCAAACTTGTGCAACAAATGCCAATAAGTTATGGTTTTCTTTTGCTCATCCGGTTCACGAGCTGTGCATGTGGAATTGTTTAATATGTATTGTGGTATAGTTAAGGGGAAACATCCTTTACGACGCAACTTTTACAACGAAGTGCCTTTACAACGCGGTATTTACAACGAAAACCATTACAACGCATTGCGCTGGGGGGCGCTCTAGGATAGGGAATAAGTTTAATTTACTATCCAACACCTTTCCTAGTGTCCACGGGGACTGGAGTTGGAATAGTAAATTAAACTATTCACTATCCAGCACCCCAAAGCACTGTGCGTTGTAAATGTTTTCGTTGTAAATACCGCGTTGTAAAGGCATGCGTGGTAAAAGTATGCGTTGTAACGTCATACATCCATAGTTAAGCCATAGCAATTTTCAAGTTGTTTGTTGTTTGTTGCAGGAACTTGTACATTAACAAAGAAGCATTGCATAAAAATTTATATAACAGCCTTAAGACGTGGTTTTAAAGCAGTTGCTCATATTCATGTACCTTTCAGCACTATTTAATGTTTAAGCCTGGCTAGACTGCTCAGCTCTCACCATATCTACTGCTACCAATTCGTTAAAATACAAGCTGGGTTCTGTCTCCACCCAGAGAAGTAGTTCTCTCTTGTTTCAGGCTACAAGCTATTTGGTGTGTTATTCCCCTTTCAGGTAGTGCTTCCTTTGGAATGGCAGTAGGGATTACTTTACATGTGAAAGTAGACTCGGTCTTCACATGATTTGGCACATTAAATGGTTTATCTCTTGTATGCTTTATATACAGAAAACAACTTCCTTCTAGCAGTGGCAAAGTTATAAACTTCAATTGTGCTGGCCACACATGTAAAGAGCATTTGTTAACTCCTGTCTTTACATCAATGGCACATTAAAGACAGACCTGTTGGCTTTGCAGATGCATGTCTCAGTTGCATTTGATCTTTTCCTTACAAACATGCCATGGCATCTGTAAAGAAAACCTAGACTGTATTGTACAAAAAATGCACTTGAACCCTAGAGAAAGCAGCATCTTAAACTCCTGGGCCTCAACATCTCTAGGATTTACATAGATTAACATAGTTGTTGGTAGCTCACAATAAGGCAAAATTCAAACATGAGGCTAGGCCTCAGGTCTAGCATCCCTTAAGATACCAGAGTGAGCCAGTGTGTCAGTGTCTAAGCCTGGCAATATGTAATTTCTGAATGAGACGTGAAAGTTTTAGTGGGCAGCAGTAGGTAAAGAGTGTGCTTCTACCGAGATTGGAAGTCCAAGTTGACACACAAGGTACATGGTTCTGAGGCTGTAGATCTAGGTCGACATAGTGGTAAAATCCAACAATATATGTAGGGACATGTTGCTTTGTCTCATATATTCTCATATATGCTCAATTGAAGAATTTAAGCAATATGGTGCCTTTAATAAGGCCTGATCAAAACATCTATGTTACCTAACTAGGAGCCAGTCAAAATCTGTTCCAAAGTCTATTTGTTTTGTCTAGTTTAATTGTGTGAAGCCCACTGGTGGTGAAAGGATTCAGGACCAAAAATGAATAGTTTACTTAACACGCAGCTCTCACAGGTTGAATGAAAGCTTCAGCTACCTCAGAAAAAAAGAGGGGCTGCAAAATTCTTTCTGAAATGCTGCCTGGAAAATCAGAGGCTTTGGGAAATATGGAAAACACAAGGAAATACTAATGTTGATGCAATAAAACTATCATGCGTTGGTGTCCCTTAGCACAGAGAAACAAGTGAGACACAATTGAAGAACGGACATTTACTTGTTGCCAACAAAAGTATTTGGATAAAAAGGGATGCAAGAAGAACAGCAATATATTTGAAACATGGGAAATGTGTAGGTAGAACCGGCGGTCGAAGCGCATTAAAAGAAAAGCACTGTAACTGTGATCAGTGAGCAACTACTTTGTTGGTCTTTCTCCTCTAGGTAACTTAATACGCAATAATGCACACTTTAAAAGAAAAATAGATGCGAGTTAAACTAATCAATGGGAAACATGCTATTTTATGTTATGAAACCTCTAATGGTTAATGTGATCACTGCGGATAAATATAAAGCGAGAAGCGTTATCAAAATGACACTAAGGCATCTAGATAGTGTGAGAATTTATATTGAAAATAGGAAATCACATAGTCAAATAAATTGAGTAGTCCATTAAGTTAAATGAGCGGTTCTTCAATCAGTCCACAAATACACGGGAGTCGTGAAGATGAGTCTTCTGCAAAGTTAATTCTTGAACTACAAAACATCGACATGGAGGAAACACTCATTTAACTTGATGGACTACTCAGTTATTTGATGTTGTGATTTCCTATTTTCAATAAACATTCTCAGTCTACCTAAATTTTAATAGGTCTCCTCACTTTATATTTTTCTGTGCAGATTATGGGGTCCAAGAGCAGAAGGGCTCTCTGGGAGCAGTAGCATTGAGATATTGTATACGAACACTTGTGCAGTCGTGGACAGCCTACTACAGCTCTTTTTAGTTATTTTTTTATTACTGCTGATGACTGTGTGTAACCAGAGAACCACAGAATGGAATCCTGGTTGGTGCAGTGGAGAATATTGATTTGTATATTTTTAGTGCTATGAGGTCCCAGACTGCAACAGAAAGCACTGGCAATATATGTGTTAGATCCGGCATCTTTTGGCGCGGTTCTCCTGTCTTTTTGCTTTCTGGTCTCCTGTTTTTAATGGTATGTTGGACTTCATTTTTTTGGTTTATTGCCTCTGAACACTTTCTCAATGCTTTTCAGTGTTAATGTGCAAGTACTTCTACTGTAAATTGTGTTTATGGATTGGTGTTTCCATGTTTTGGCTTATTTGATTTACTACTAAGTCCCTAGTACAGTGCACAGTGGATTGCCAGGTCCTGTAAATCAAATGCTGCTAGTGGGCTTGCAGCACTGATTGTGCCACCCACACAGGCAACCTTTCAAAGGGTTCTCAGACCTGCCACTACAGCGTCAGCGTGCAGTTTTTACTGCTGTGTCGACCTGGCAATTACACCTACTTGCAAGGCCCTAACCTTCCCTTTTCTTACATGCAAGTCACCCCTCAGGTAGGCCCTAGGAACAACCATGGGCAGGGTGCCGCGTATGTGAAAGGTAGGACATGTCTGGTATGTGTGACAGGTCCTGATAGTGAAATACTGCTAATTTTGTTTTTCACTATTGAAAGGCTATCTGTCCCATAAGTAAGCCAACATGAGAGTTGCTTTGTAACATCATACAAGTATAACTTTCCATTAAGACAAGATAGAGAAATTGAGTATAGGCTCTCTGAACTTAGAATTTAATAACACATTTTTTAGGGCAATGGCTTTTAAAATGTGCGTTTGAAAACGCCACTTTTAGAAAGTAGCCATTTTCTTGTTTAACCATTCTGTATGCCTCTGCTGGTTTATGTATTGACTGGATTTGAAGTGACCGGGGCAGGGGTGTGCAGTCACTATAGACAGCCACAAGGGGGGTTGAGGTGTGCCCTGCCTTTCCTGGGTGACTCATAGTTGGGATGAATCGGCCTGGTGTGCATTTAGAGTGGTGAGAGGAGTGTTCACTAGTACCTGAATAGGCAGTGTCTCCTCTGCACAATGCTGTCTCCACCTCCTGTTGTGAGGCTAGGCCAGAAAGGGCAGGACTGGTTTGGACTGGGCTAAGAGACCCTTGACGCAAAGAGGAAATGTGGTATAAATGTTGGGCATGACCCCAGAACGTTAGAATTCTTTTGTATCAAGGAACCTGCCAAAAAGAAAAGTTGGAGAAGCATTGAGGAGGAACTGCCACTTTGCTGTGTTGGCCTGCAGTGGCTGCTTCTGTCTTGGGCAGAGAAAGGACTGCAACATTTTTGTTTGAGTTTCTCCAAGGGCTTGAGTTTGAGCTTGTCCCGTGTTCAAGAAGTCTCAGGAACAGCAAAGACTTCAAGTTCATCTGCTACAAGCACTGGGAACTGCGTGTTTTGTGCTGCAGCAGATGAAAAAGCAATCCAATGCCATCAACGACGCCGCTGTTGGCTCCCTGTCCTGAAGGCACCACAGAGGGCAGCGCCGCACCGCAACACTGGTCTCACTGACGCCGACACTGAGCCACTGCTTGCCCTTTGATCTGTGGGCACCGCACTTCACACTGCCTCGCTTCACCTCATATCGCAGCCCTAGTCTCACCGATGCCGCTGCATGACCGCCACTGAGCCATTGCCTGCAACGCGACCTGAGGACACTGCATGCTGCACTCCTGCACTTGGCACTTCAGCCCCAATGCCAGCCGACGCCTGCACGCCTGACTTCAACTGTACGGAGTTCGATCTTCAACGTGTGACACTTCAAGGGTCTGACGACTCCTGCATGACTTCCGGAACAGACGCCTGCCGATGCAAGCTCTACAAGGCTCGTAGCGAGGTCACCAACGTCCTGCATTTCTAAAAGTACTGTTTGCGGGTCTTCCCGACACCATAGCTGGCCTGCAACGCTGCGGTCAGCAAGAACAGTTTGGGCTGGTTGTTCATTACACTGTGATAGTTTCGGACAGAACTATCAACGTAAAAGAACTGTATTTTTAAGTCTATTTTGCTTAGTGATAATTCTAAGAACTGTATGGTGGATTTTTATTTTTTTTGGTCTTGTTTTGCACAGATAAAATATTGGATATTTTTTTTTAACTAGTGTGGTGTCCTTTTGTAGTCTTTTCACTGTATTACTTCTGGTTATGTGCAAATGCTTTATACACTGTCTCTGAGATAAGACTGACTGCTCGTGCAAAGTGACAAGGGGGTGAGCAGGGGTTATTTTAAAAGTGTATTCCCCCTTATCCTGACTAGGAAGACGGGTCCCTACTTGGACAGGGTAACAACCTGCCAGCTAGAGACCCCCAATTTCTAACAGTAAGTAATTGTTTTAAATACCTATTATACACAGCAAAAGGTTGGTTGCCACAAAATTTTCAAAATGAATTAGGCTTGAGTTGGAGCTTGTCCCGTGTTCAAGAAGTCTCAGGAACAGCAAAGACTTCAAGTTCATCTGCTACAAGCACTGGGAACTGCGTGTTTTGTGCTGCAGCAGATGAAAAAGCAATCCAATGCCATCAACGACGCCGCTGTTGGCTCCCTGTCCTGAAGGCACCACAGAGGGCAGCGCCGCACCGCAACACTGGTCTCACTGACGCCGACACTGAGCCACTGCTTGCCCTTTGATCTGTGGGCACCGCACTTCACACTGCCTCGCTTCACCTCATATCGCAGCCCTAGTCTCACCGATGCCGCTGCATGACCGCCACTGAGCCATTTCCTGCAACGCGACCTGAGGACACTGCATGCTGCACTGCTGCACTTGGCACTGCAGCCCCAATGCCAGCCGACGCCTGCACGCCTGACTTCAACTGTACGGAGTTCGTTCTGCAATGTGTGACACATCAAGGGTCTGACGACTCCTGCATGACTTCCGGAACAGACGCCTGCCGATGCAAGCTCTACAAGGCTCGTCGCGAGGTCACCAACCCCCTGCATTTCTAAAAGTACTGTTTGCGGGTCTTCCCGACACCATAGCTGGCCTGCAACGCTGCGGTCAGCAAGAACAGTTTGGGCTGGTTGTTCACTACACTGTGATAGTTTCGGACAGAACTATCAACGTAAAAGAACTGTATTTTTAAGTCTATTTTGCTTAGTGATAATTCTAAGAACTGTATGGTGGATTTTTATTTTTTTTGGTCTTGTTTTGCACAGATAAAATATTGGATATTTTTTTAACTAGTGTGGTGTCCTTTTGTAGTCTTTTCACTGTATTACTTCAGGTTATGTGCAAATGCTTTATACACTGTCTTTGAGATAAGACTGACTGCTCGTGCAAAGTGACAAGGGGGTGAGCAGGGGTTATTTTAAAAGTGTATTCCCCCTTATCCTGACTAGGAAGAAGGGTCCCTACTTGGACAGGGTAACAACCTGCCAGCTAGAGACCCCCAATTTCTAACAGTAAGTAATTGTTTTAAATACCTATTATACACAGCAAAAGGTTGGTTGCCACAACATTTTCAAAATGAATTAGGCTTAAGATGAAAAAAAGGACTTCCAAAATATACATTTTTGTAATATGCAGCCAGTTCGTAGTGCAAAGATGTTTATAACTATCCATTAAAAGAATGCATTCCACAGACGAGCTGACAACACCCTAATAATACCGGACAAAAAAAGAATAAATCTGTCATTAGGTAGCTTCAATTGTCTGACAATTAAAGCCAATACTGGCTTCCAAGCAGCTTTACAATTGCAGATTAACCAATTGAAAACATTTACATTTCTTTCAGGCAGCAGGCACCCTGGCAAGAAGGTTGGTTGCTTGGTTAGCTGTCAATCCCTCAATCAGCTTCACAACCCCTGAGACTCCCTTCGACTTCAGCTGAGGCATCTCAACAGTAGGAAACTTTGCATTTTATTTCCCATTTTCTGCTATTTTAAGACCTTGTGTGGGAAACAATTTTGAATTATATGTTAAACTTTCCGAAACTAAGTCTCATATAAAAATAACTCAAATAAATCTTCTCCAGGGCACGAAAATCCTTCAGATTATATTGACTAGAGAGACCTAGTTAGACGTAATGGTAGGTTGAGATGGAGAGAGGCTGAGCTAGATAAAAAGACAGAGGCGGGGACTGGGCAATTTCTCATTTTGCCAATGCCCTAAAACGTCTCTGCCTCCAGAATGAGAAGATGATTGCTGGCATGTGAATAGCACGCTCTGCAAATGCAATCACATTCACGGCCATGGTAAAAAAAAAACATAATCTATAGCACTGTTGTCATCTGATGGGAAACTTAGGGCGCTACTACTAATTGAGATAACGTGTGAGTGCAGCATCCTTTCGCAGCACAACGATGAGCATCGGTCGGGGGGTGGGGGGGGGGGGGGGGGGGGGGGTGGCACGGTTTATTGCCATTTGATCTCTGATGTAAACACACCAGGCATGATCACAACATGCACAGCCGCGCTCCACACAAACACATTTCATCATGCTGCTGCTCCCAGGAGGAGCCATTGCAGGTGCCCGTTCACTGTGCACGGCCCTTTAAACCTCGGGGAATCCGCGAAACCTAGTCCTGCTGCACACGAGGATGGACGGTCCTTAAAGTCCGCCTCCACCCACGGCTGCATGCTTCCCTGCGCTCATCTGGTAGCTCTGGTACCGCCCGGCCTCCCTCGCCGCCTCGCCCACTGTCCCTGGCTCCGGGAGCGGCAGGCCGACGGCCAGAGGGTTTACTGTCGTTTTGCCGGTTTCCAAAGGGATTAAATCCCATGTCAAAGCGAGATGGCCAAGAGGGACGACGATTTTACAGACATAAACACGGTAACGCGCGCCCACTGGTGGTCGCCCAGAAGGCCTGCAGGCAGGATCAACCGTGGCACTTGCACAAAAGAGGCATTACTGTACAAATGATGTCCACCACCATTAGCAGAATAAAAGGGAGCCGACAAGCGATACCACCAACGCAGATGGAGCTTCAATCGCCACCGCACTCTCAACACAATGTGCACATTTCACAGATGCCCTTTTACGTTTAATGAAAAGACCCCATTCCACCTCGCAACGAATTTATACGATTACTCTATCCCCGCAAAACATTTGCGTTATCCACAAAAAAGATGAACGTTCAAACGCCCACGCGCAATATATCGAAACGTACGCAGTGCAGTTGCCGAGTTTGCATACCTGGCGGAAGGCCGGGGCCAGGCTTATTCTCCCCCAAATACAGGGTCTACTGTATTTCCATAATTGCGATGTCGCTGAATCTTCACACATTCCAGAAGGAAACACCTCTCCCGGTGCGGCCCGACTGCTGCTGGGCGTTGGCAAACAAAAGGCTGAACGCAACGGTACAGGGCTCGCCTCCTCCTCCCCCGCCCAACACCACCAATCCAGTCATCAAGCTATTCCCAGCAGGCTGGCTCCGGGAATACGAAGCAGCATCTCGGATGCTGAGGTAAAAGGCTTCCGAAGCCTACACGGAAGATGATGGAATTGTCATTTTACTACACAATCCATAATATTTAAAATCACATTTCAAACGTAAGCCTTGGGTGACTGCTTTTTATCGAACATGCACTGCATAACACATACAATATATTCCACAGCAAACTATGTTGAATTAATTAGATTTTTTTAAATTAAATACTGGAGAAAAAGGAAAACATGTTTTTTTTAAATTATAGAAATCAAGTTGAAGGTTTAGTTTTGAAGAGAAAATCTGATAAAATACAGTATGTGTGGCTGTAGAGGGGATCTGAATGAGAATTAACGTTGTAGAATGCCACTTTTTTTTAGTACATACCTTACTTACATATCACTGCACGTTACGAATATATTGCTCGTCATTGGTGACTTAAATAACCAAAGAGGCTGAACTCCAATAAGGTGAAAGCAGCCTGAGGTGAATTGTAATATCTATTTCTTTGTATGGAATGAGGAAATGTATTCCCTATAATGCCTGGTCAACCATCACCCTCACCTGCCACCCTACTCTCTAGAAGGCTTACTTGGTCTTTTGCTTCCAACGTTGTAAGAACTCTTCTGGTTGTAGATATGTTGAATACGTACTGTTTACCATAACATTACCATAACATAAAGACACTATCAGGCAGTTTGTAACTTGTAGTAAAAATTCTAAACTGCTTTATGGGTATGCAAAGTCAGAACGTTTTGTGGTAAACAATAGTAGTAACTTTTGAGAGAAATAAAACAATGCTCAAAGCTGTTTTTTGCTGGGTGGGGAAAAACAAAATATAATAAAAAATACAATAAAAATAAAAATCGCTGAATCTAAACCTGAGAATGCTGTCAGATATTGTTACTTTTGGAGTGTAAGAGAAGGGTCTAAGACCTTACCTCCGTGAAAAACAAGGCAGTGATCTTAAGCCATACAATACAAAAAAGGGAGGGGGGGGTTAACCAAGGTTTTGGCCAAAGTGCCCAGAAGAATTGCGTCAATTTGCTTAATATTATAAAAGTCTGTGGGTGCAGCATCAAATTGCAAAGCACCACACTATCAGCCTGTGGTATCGCTTTAAGTGAAGTAGAACTTTGTAAGATTTTTTAGGTTGTTGATCCAGCGGAAGCGGTGTACATTTTTATAACCAATTTCATAACATCCAATAGATACTGAACCAGATTATATAGTCATTTACTAAACCAAGAGTTTGGGCCCATAGAAACTCTATTACCACTTACAAAACATGAGGTCCTCCGATAGATCTTTATAAGAGCTAATAGGGACTCAGATAATTAGAAACAGATGCAATTTCCTTCATGAGGACTTGTAATGAAGAAAATGCCTAACTAACAACAACAGTCAAAACACATTATGTCAGATAAAACTCATCAATAAAAACCATATATTTATCAAGGTACCTTTATCTAAGATTCAAGATGAATGATCAATACACAAGAATACATTCATATTTTCAGTACTTTTGTTAATTCAAATGACTACAGGTACATTCACAATAGAAAGTACAAATCATGGTAAATACATAAAAATAAATAACTGGCACAGGAGAGAGAGAGCGAGACAAAGAAAAGATACACATTGCAATTTCAGCATGCAACTTGAGATTCATAAAAACCTAAAGTCAAGGAACTATTGCACAGTGTGCAAAAGTCTGTATCACCCAACCCTTCAGCCGAAAAGGTATAGCTTATGCAACAATCACCTGCAGATGAAGTGCAAGGAAAATCAGGATAGTTCAGTTCTGGGAAAGAGTCAAAGTTCGGGCTGACTGCGTGTGATGCCCTGTATCACAAGGAAATAACCAACTGCCTTGAAAGCATTCAGCGAGTCAGAGAGAACCAGCCAGCATAAGTTCTTTTTCTCTCTGAGTAAATATACCCCATCAATGTTCGCAATTCCATCCCTCCAATGTAGCTTCTTCACTATTTAACACATTTCCATTAATTAGAATCCATGGTGTAATCGTTCTCCAGCTTAGTTCATCCTGAACTTTAACAAGATTGCTTTTGTTCACTCACAAAACGTCACTTCGTAAATAGGAAGCGCACATCGAAACTTTTCATACCATGAGCTCGCTTCCACATTAGCTTGCAACATAGTTGTTAGACCTGGCATCATTGGTGTGAGTCTTCCTTCAATTTTTACTGATTGCCTCCTCTGTTTTGATATGTTTTTTGCTGGTAATATGCTTTGGGCACTGTGCCACTGCTATTCAGTGCTTCAGTGCAAGTGCTCCCTATGTTAAATTGATGTACTAATTAGTGATTCATTGACTGGGTTATTTGATTTACCTGTCAGCCCCTAGTACAGTGCATCATGTGTGCCCAGGGCTTGTAAATCAAATGCTGCTGGTGGGCTTGCACTGGTTGTGCCACCCACAGAAGCAGCTTGTAAAGTGTGTCTCAGGCCTGCCATTGCAAGGCCTGTGAGCAGTCTAGTGCTGCCATGTCGACTTGGCAAGTGAACCCACTTGCCAGTCCCTAAACCTTCCCTTTGCTTCATATTAAACACCCCTATGGTAGGCCCAAGGGCAGGGTGAATTGCAAGTATAAGGTAGGATATGGTCTGGTGTGTAGCATGTCCTAATAGGGAACTACGGTACAACATGGGGATGGACAGAGCATCTGAATCAATCACACACTCACACCCAGTCAAAAGATCTGGGTTTAATCCATCATAGTTCTTTAGCCCACTCTGCCACCCCAGTTCAGACATGGCTATATGCAAATCAGTCTGACCCTGTGCCTCATGGGAACAGTCCAGCCCGAACTGCCAAGCCATGTCTTCCCTGGACCGGAAACAAGCTTCCGAGGACCCGTTTCTGGCATTCCAGCCGTCTTCAGGCCGGCTTGCTTGAATCCAGTGGCAAAGTGAGCAAGGGACTCACGTCTGAGCATACCCTGCCACATTTATGGCGGCCAAAAGCGGTACAAAAGGGGGTGATGATGCTCCGTCCATCACCACCCCCTTTTGTACCGCTAATAGTGAACTACAGCCATATTCGTTTTTCACTATTGCAAGTCTTTCTGTTCTCCATAGGCTAGAATGGGCAGTTGGATTATTACATTCTTATAATCCTAACTGACTCAGGGAACATGGTAGAAGTTCGAATTTAGTATGCCTGAACTCAGAATGATAAAATACATCTTTGAGTTAAGTTGGTTTTAATATTCTGTGTTTGAAAATACCCCTTTTACAAAGTAGGTATTTTCTTGTCTAACTGTCCAGGCCTGTCTCTGCTAGGTTGTGTATTCCTTGTCTGGGTTTGCGTGTGACAGGGCTGGGGGATTCCAGGAGACAGGCTGGGGCAGCCCAGTGGTGAATAAAGAGATCTGCATCTAGATAGGAGGGAGGAGTTGCGCCTGGGACCTGAATAAGGCTGGGCCTTCCCCTACAATGCTGGCTCCACCTCCTGTGGCTTGTCTGATGTCTCTGCCCTGCACTGTGAAAGGAGAGAAGGAATAAGGTCAACAAACTGCTCCAGAGCTGTATCTTCCCTCCCCTGTGCTGGCTCCAACTCCTGTGGGGTGGTTGATGACTCTGCCCTGCACAGTGAAAGGAAGGAGAGAGTCATGTAAACAAAGTGCTCAGGAACTGGTTTTGACTAGGCAGAGGCCTCTCTGCCTTCAGAGAACAAAGGATTTGGGATATAAATATTGGGACCCTGATCCCAAGAAATTAGATCACTTCTGGACAAAAAACCTTTTGCCGAGGAGAAGAACCAAGGAAGCTGCAGGAGTTTTACTGCCCCTCTGCCAGTGTGCTGTTTTCTGGGTTGGCCTGCAGTGGTTGCTTCATTGCCAAGAAAAGGAAAAGGAACTTTTAAAGGACTTTCATCATCTTCAGAATATTCTCCAAGTGCTTGAACTGTGCTTGCCTCCTGCTGAAGTCTCAGGGACAAAAGCCTTCGCCGCATCTCCCTGGAAACGTGTGTTCATCGAAGCTGTCTGCTGTGGCATCACCGGAGAAGCGTGACGCCATCGAGAGAGTCACCATCGCTTCCCTGGAGAAGCGTGTCGCAGGGCCTGTCGCGGCTCCAAAGTACAGTGTCGTCACAAGGCTGCTAGGGAGTCTACGCATTGCCATCGCATCACCGCATCAAGGGCACCATCTTCTCGCATCGCAACCGGATCATCGCTTCGCATCAAGGCACCATCTTGTGCACCGCAACGGGCCCGCAGGCCGAGAATCTACGCATCACCTCCGCACCGGTAAGGATTACGATGCATCCCCTTCTCTGCCCAAGCATTGAGGCATGATGCATCATTTCCCTGGATCACAGAACCGACGCATCTTCCCTTTTGCAAGCCCTTTTGTTTACTTTGCGTTACGCATTCCAGGTATTTTGTTGAGAACTTTGTCGTATTTATCATCAACTTGAACTAAGCAACTTTTATCATCTTTAAGTCAACTTTAAGTATAGTACTGTGGATTTTTGTCATTTGTGATCTTGTGTTAAGTCTATATAAAGAATACTTATTTTTATAAAACCTGTGTTGTGTTCATCTGTAGTGTTTCCACTGTATTACTGTGTATATTCACAAATGCTTAACATACTGCCTCTGAGATAAGCCTGTCTGCTCGTGCCAAGCTACCAAGGGGGTGAGCAGGGGTTATCAAGGAGTGTAATCCCCTTATCCTGACTTAGAAGTAAGGATTCTTATTTGGACAAAGGTGAATACCATTGTCAACTAGAGACCCCCAGATCTAACAATAGTCAACACAATTTTCATAGAAAGACATACTATAACCGTAGGAAGGAAACTCTAAGGATAAACATTCATAAGTGAAGCAAATAAATCAGCAATTTTGAAATAATGAAAGACTAAATACATTTTTCTAAGGCCTACGTCAGGAAAGAAATAATACACTAACATGTTTTGAGGCCTGCATAGAAAAACACAAAATCATAATTTTCTAAAGAATAAAAACACTCCACTATTCAAATCAAAGGAAATGTTTATTTAGACCCTTGGTCCTTAAACATAGAAGAGCATTTCCATATTTTCACAATACAACGTTGTTAAATAATTTATACAAATAAAATGAAAATCCCATGATAAATAGTTATTTCATTTTCCTATCTAATTCATGTTATCCTAAAATATAGTTCATAAAATTCCCAAAGTTATAAACTCTTAAAAACATTTTTGGCTTCAAACAAAAATCTCCCTAGTGCACATGCTCTGTCCAAATAGGACATTTCTGTTAACAATTCTGCTGCCTGTGCACTGTCTTAATATCGTATTATAAAAATATTGGTCGTAAAAACAACAGTTACCGTACGTCAAGAACGTTAAAACAATTTAAATATATGTGCAAAATATTGCATTTTGTACCTAAGTTGCAGGTACACTTTCCTTCGGAATCCACCATAACCCCTTTTATCCTGTCATTTGCATAACAAGGATTAATTCCTATTCGTAGTCTTTATACTTTGTTTCTAAGGCAGCTATTGAGTAATATATCTATATACGGGAACTGTTGATCAGATTGCAATGATTTAATCATAGAGTCCACAGATTTCGTCCCCTCCAGGTACTGGTAATATTGATCTTGAGAAGTTTCTTTCCCTAGTATCTTTAGTTCTCATCTTACAACATCAATTTGTAGGTCCTGAGGGTACAATTTAACTCCCAGTTCCCAACATACTGTATCTAACATATTCCTGACCTCCGCTGCCCATTTCAGATCACTCTGCAAGATTTCCCTTTTGCACCATTTTGCTAATTTTTGCTCCCCCCATTTCCTAGGCGTTGCCAGAATCTTATTAATGCCATACGTGCCATTACCTCCCAAGATACCATCCTTGTTTCTATTCTTATCGCCTGAATCCTAAATGACCTGGGTAGGGATAATAGATTTTTTATACATTTTCCCTCTTCAATATCCGACCCTCTTTTGCCACTCTTATACAATATTTTGGCTTCATATTGGAACTGAGGCAGTATCATGGCCATATATACTTACAAAATAGGTCTATCCAACCTTTTCCCATAATTTCTATACATTTTTTTCAGCCCACTAACTGAGGTCAACGTTCGGATTCTTAGTGCGTTCAAATGAGCTTCCCATTTTAGGGATCTTTCAAACCATATACCTAAATATTTATACTCATTCACTAATTTCAGCTTTGTGGAGCCCTGACGTCAACTGAATGTCTTCCTTTTCTAGCCAAAGCTCAAAACCTTGTTTTTTTCCATGTTTACGACAAGTTTTTTCTGACTACAATATTCATTAAACACATCCAGCTTCCTCTGCAGATCTATCTCAGTTCGATCTAAAATTACCAGATCCTCTGTGTAGAGAAGGCAAGCAATGTGTTTCCCATCTAATTTAGGACTAGCACCCGTGCCTTATTTAATATAACTGGCAAGTTTGCTGTGAACAAAGAAGAACAAGGGGGCCAACACACTCCCTGGTCTTAACCCATATTTGATTGGTATCTTCTTTGACACTGTCCCATTTATGTCCAGGATAACCTGTTCCCAATTGTTTCTGTTAAGCTCTTGTATCACAACCAGAAGGCCCTTAGGGATATCAATATTTATCAGCATCTTCCACAACCAATTTCGGTCTACCATATTAAATGCAGCCCGGAAGTCGACAAAGCAGCTGAACAGCATACCCCCTTGCTCCCCCGACTTCCGCGCAATGGACCAAAAGGAGAAAAGTACAGTGCCACTTCTTGAAACCCCCCTGTTCTGGGGGTATTATTTGGTTAACTTCTACCCATTCTTTAAGTTTTTTCTAGGATTCATTTAGCAAATACCTTCTCTCCCACATCCAAAAGGTTATTTAACCTATAATGTTTTGGAATCTTAGCATCTCCCCGTTCATGGATAGGTCTAATGATTGCTCCTTTCCAGGTTTGGGGCATCTGCCCTGTCTCAAGAATGCCGGAAACCACTCAACTATTAATAATGCATGAGGAATAGTAAATGCACAAGAAACTATATAATAAAGAACATCTTTCAAATAAACCGATAAGCATGGTCTAATACATATTTTTCTAAAAGTATAAGCAACCACTTTTATTTATGGCTTTCATGTTCAGTGGAAAGCAAGAATCGTTATTTATTAGGCATTTTCGTTATCATATTTCTCTATTACTACTTGCAATTTACTTTTGCACAATATTCTTTAGTATATTTAATAAGTTTCTCCCCCATGACAAAAAGATCTCTCATAGCTCCAGTTTGCAACCCTTCTGCATGTTTCTCATTGCAGCTTTTGAACACTAAATAATGTTATGTTATTCTTGCACATTTGTACATTGTGCTTTTATTTTTTTTTTAAACTCACGTTTCTTGGAAATACAACACCATTAGTCCGTTTATAAAATACATATTAGTTTTCACACTAAATGAGCAGACTTGATCAAGCAAAACAATTCTCAAATAATCATGCTCCATCATTGTTATGGGGAACATTGCATGAGATGAATCTAGAATGTGCATCCTGAAAAGGGGCAGTTGGAAGGTAGCGTCTGAGGTGGATAAGACATTCCTCTTTACCAGTTCTACTCTATTTAAATAAACGTATATGTCTTTAACCTTCTGAAAGAATTTAATCTTTTTCACATTGGCGACGAGCTGAAATGTCCTGCATCTCTTTGGACATTTATGGGAAAAGAAATCAACATGGAAGTCGCTCAGTGGTCGACTTTGGTGTCTTAAAGGTGTTGGAGGGACGTCTCAACGCCCACGATAATAGTGAAATAGACGCGAGCCGAAACTCTACAGCTGGTGTGAAGGCGCACATGCAAGGGAGCGAGCATCCTCACAAGGATTAAGGAGGCATGAGTTGCATCCCTGCTTGCTCTCGCCTCTGTGTCCTCACTGATGTTCTAGCTGGCTGGCTCCAGTAGTGCGCTGTACGTTACACCACCTTGGTTAAGCACCCTAAAGCAGATCCCATTATCATGCTGATGTTGGATTGTCCTCACCTACTGCATTGTTGTGGGTCTACATGGTGATGCACGTCTCAAGTCGGTCCCATTATCACACTGATGTTAGCGTGTTTTCACGTACTGCATTGGTTGTGGGTCTCCATAAAAACAGACGTCGTGGGCGGTTCTTCGCTTGTGTGTTGCATTTTTGTCAGCGCTACAATAAAAAAGAAAAGAGGAAGCGATTTATGAGGTAGATATCTTGGACCCGCAATGATATATCAGGTGAATAGTGTATACCATTTCTGGAAATTCCTTAGAGTTGTGTCAATGCTATGCTCGGGAGTTAAATCGAACACCGGTGACTCATTGAGCTTCATTTTCTTCCAGGAGTCTCAGGTATGATGTTGAATACTGGCATTACAAGTATGTTGTTATTTACATTTTTTTATTTTCTTTAGTTTCTTTTTTGTTCTTTGTGTAGTATTGCTTTTTAGAACATGTTTGTGCGTGAACATATTCTCTTGTGGAAAGAAACTGCAGGTATTGACTATAACATCTGTGTAAACAGCTGTGGTATCATAATAGTGGTTCCTATTCTAGATATACAGGCTTATTAATTTGAAGAGGTGTAAGCCATTATGCAGAGTATCACTCCGCCTCTGTTTTTCTTATCTCCATGGAAGCCAGTTAATAATTGGGCTAAATGGATGAAAGCGTGTTTTCACTATGCCAGAGTTTGTGGGACACCGATAAGTGTTGAAAGAAAAACTGCTTTAGTCTTGCATTTTCTAGGTCCTGAGGACAAGAAGTGTTTAACATTTGCCTAACACTGGGGATAATGAAACAGAGGAGTTAAATGAATTTGATGAGTGTATTAAAAAGTTGGACAATCATAATTTTCCCAAGGTTAGCACAATATTAGAACAATATCATTTTGGCAGGAGAATACAGTGACCTCAGGGATTGAGAGTTACATTACAGATTTGCATGAACTGGGTGCTTCTTGTAAGTTTGAAGGGCCTACTGATGAACGCACCCGCGACCTATTCATGCTTGGTCAGGGATGATCCTAAATTAGATAAGGTTTTAATTGCCAAAAAAAATTGAGCATTCATTAGCTTTTGTGGATATCGTAAAACAGAATAGTGATAAAGAGGAAGACGCTTTAGAGAAGATACAAAGCGCCAGTGGAGAGAGGAGAAAATATGTAGCACATCAAGTGGGTTGAGAAAATGAGCTTAAATTCTCTAATGTGAAGAAGTAGAATAGAGATAAAAATGGGAACAATCAAAAGAAAAAAACAAGGGAAATTGCTCACTCAAAGTATGAGTAAAGGCATTGAAACTGTGAGAGACGTGTGTGATGGAGACTTGAACAGATTGCTGTGCTCTGAATTTTCTGATGTATTTACAGACAAGCTGGGTTGTTTGACAAACTATTCACATATAATTGTGTTGAAAGACAATTTTACCCCCAGTGTGAGTAAAGTGAGAGCTGTTCCATTAGCCATAAGACAAGTGATGAGTGATCAAATTGACAATCTAAAAAAACAAGGAATTATAGAGGAAGTTGAAAAGACAGAGTGGGTAGTTCCAGTTGTTTTGGCACATAAGGCATCTGGTGATGTAAGATTATGTGTGTATTTGAGAGGATTGACAAAGCTGTGGTTAAAGACAGGCATCCACTTACTAATATAACAGATGTTAACTTGATGGTGCAGTGTTTTTTCCATCCTAGGCCTGCGATCCGCTTATCAAATTAGACTAGATAAGGAATCCCTGAACTTACATCTTTCATCACACCTTTTGGTCTGCATAGGTTTAGAAGGATGCCCTTTGGCTTGATTTCAGCTGCTATTGGATTTCAAAAGGCAATGGTGAAAGTTGAGGGGTATTGCAAATGTTGACACCCATCAAGATGATGTAGTAATTAGGACAATTAACACATTACAGGAAGAACATGATCAAGTATTGAGAGCAGTATTAGAAAGATTTGGCGAGAGTGGTCTTACTTTAGAAGAAGAAAAGTGCAAAATCTGAATGTGAGGGTGGGTGTGCAGCGGGCCGGAAAAGCAAGCGAGGCGGCCGTATGTAGTGTGCTATAGTAGGGGTTTATTGCAGAGTCACAAAGGTAGAACACAAGGAAAACAAAGAGGACGTCCGGGTGCTGGATCCACTCCGGGCCGGCGTTGCTGCTTGCGGTCTTCGGCGGTTCCAACGGAGGCTCCGGCGACGTGGAGGATCCACGGAGGGCAGGGAGCAAAAGAGAAACAAAAGGGACCGTTAGTCCTATCCTAGTCGTAGGATCTCTGCTACACTCACCGTCACCCGGGTGTGTGGGGGAGGAACGGAAAAACGAGACAGTGAGGAAAGGAAGGGACCGGGAGGAAGGAATACGGGGCGGGAGGAAGAAAGGGTGCTCGGTCGGGACGTGAAGAGGGTGGCGGGGCAAACAGTGCAGTGCTATACAATTATAATACAGTGCAGGGGACGTGATTCTAAAGAGAAGGGGAATTTATACAAGGACTATACAGGGGGCTCCTAGTGAGTAGAATTAGTGAGGTTAAAGGCACTCACGCGGTCCGCCGTAACTCTCCCGTTGAGTTACGGCCGCTCTACAGCCACCTCCTGTGGACTCCACCACTCTTCGGTCCACACGTCTGCTTCAGCCGTCTGCTCTCCGTCTCCTCCCTCTTCTCCTTCGCGTCCACCAGTCCGAGGTTCCTGCCACAAATCTCCGACGACTTGCACTTCCGGGTTCTCCCTTTTATCCGGTGGTGTCGCTGCCATAGGGGCGGAGCTTCCGGAGTCCGCGATATTTGAGGCTGTCTGACCCGATGTTCTGGTTGGTCCCTGTGGGGAAAAGAAGGGATGACTCTCTGGCGTTTTGCTGGCGTCTCAGGTCGAGTCCTTATGGTGGTATAATGAGGCCGGGGATACAGTCCCGGGGGTGGCGAAGGAGGTAAGTTCGGGGAAGGGCGGAGTACCGGTCGGGGTTGTCGGGATGCCGTCTCACATCCCCTTTCCCTAGCTGTCCTTCCTGTAGGGGAGGGAGACGCAGGGTATCTCGAAAGGAAACCCGCGTTGCCCTGTTCGGATCCCTTCCTATGTTTGGTAGTGAAGCGGAAGGGCTGTAGGGAGAGGAACCATCGGAGGACTCTGTCGTTCTGACCTTTGTTCTGGGCCATCCACTCCAGAGGGGCATGATCCGTGTAGAGGACAAAGTCTCTGCCCTCCAGATAATAGCGGAGATGGTCCACCGCCCACTTGATGGCCAGGGCTTCCTTCTCCACCACTGCGTAATGTTTTTCACGGGGGAACAACTTGCGGCTGACATACAGAATAGGCCTTTCATTACCCTGGGAATCCTTCTGGGATAGCACCGCCCCTAACCCCTGGTCGGAGGCATCTGTTTGCAGGATAAAAGGCCGGGAGTAGTCGGGGGGTACCAAGACAGGGCTGGAGGTCAAGGCTTCCTTCAAGTCCATAAAGGCATGCCAGGCTTCGGGAGAGGGGTTCCGTAGCTTCTCCTCGGATCGGTTTGATTTAGTTAGCAGATCCGTCAGGGCTGCTGCTCTCTGGGAAAAGTTTGGCACAAAGCGACGATAATATCCGAGAAGTCCTAGGAAGGCTCGGAGGTCTTTTTTTGTGTGGGGGAAGGGAAGGGACCGAATAGCAGCTGTTTTGCTTTCTTGGGGTCTTATTAAGCCATCTCCCAGAAGGTACCCCAGGTATCTAACTGTTTTCGCTGCCAGGGTTGTTTTGGCGGGGTTAATGGCGAACCCAAAGGACCCTAGGGAGGAGACAACGTCAAAAAGATGTTTCAAGTGTTGGGGCCAGCTGTCACTGAAGATGATGATGTCATCCAAATAGGCGCCAGCGTACTGTGCGTGGGGTCTCAAGACGCGGTTCATAGCGCGCTGAAAGGTGGCGGGGGCACCATGTAGACCAAAGGGCATAACCAAAAACTGGTACAACCCCTCAGGGGTAGAAAAGGCGGTCTTCTTTTTATCTTGTTCCCTGAGGGGTATTTGCCAATACCCTTTGCATAGATCCAAGGTCGATATGTACTTTGCTTTGCCTATCCTTTCAATCATTTCATCGACCCGGGGTAAGGGGTAGCTGTCGAAGGTAGAGACCTTGTTGACCTCCCTAAAGTCTATACAAAAACGGACCGATCCATCTGGTTTGGGCACAAGGACGATTGGAGAATTCCAGTCACTCACTGAGGGTTCTATGATTCCCATCCTCTGCATGTCCGCTATCTCTTGTCGTATGACCTCTCGGCGTGCCTCGGGAAGTCTATAGGGCCTTAAGCGGACTATTTTTCCTGGCATAGTTTCTATTGCATGCTCGGTGATGTTGGTTCGACCAGGAGAGGAGGAGAAGACCGCTTTCAGGGGTGCCAGAAAATCCCGTAATTCCTGGGTTTGTATTGGAGTCAGTTCCGGATCTACACAGGAGTCAAAAGAGAGAAGTTGGTGATCGGGGTTTCCGTGTAGAACGGGACGGGGTCCTTCCCATTTTTTTAGCAAGTTTACATGGTATATCTGGGAGGTTCCACGGGTAGAGTCTATCTCTACCTCGTAGGTAACCGGGGTCACCTGTCGGAGGATGGTGTAAGGCCCATGCCACTGTTCAAGAAGTTTTTGGTCTGATGAGGGCATCATGAGGAGTACCAAGTCGTTGACAGCGAATACACGGGGCCTGGTACCCTTATCATACTGCTTCTTTTGGTTATCTTGAGCGTTCTCGAGATTCTGTCTCACTATGTCCCGGATCATAGAGAGGTGAGTCTTCAGGTTCTCAAGGTATTCCGGGAGCGGACGGGTGCGATCCGGTTCGGCCTCCCAGGCCTCCTGTGCCATGTCTAGCAGGGTACGCGGGGGACGCCCGTACAGTAACTCATACGGTGAGTAGCCGGTGCTGCTCTGGGGTTTGCTGCGGATGGCGAAGAGGGCCAAGGGTAGCATGTCCTCCCACCTTTTGGCTTCCAGGCCCAAGAGCTTCTTGAGGGTCTGTTTGAGGGTGGCGTTGTATCGCTCCACCAATCCGTCCGTCTGCGGATGATATGTCGAAGTACGGATTTGTTTTATCCCCAGTTCAGCGCACACTTGCTTCATCAAGGCAGAAACGAAAGGTGTGCCCTGATCGGTCAGGATTTCCCGGGGAAACCCTACCCGGGAAAACAGGGAGATCAGGGCTTTGGCTATCGCTTGGGTAGTGGGTTGTCTCAGGGGTATGGCTTCAGGAAAGCGGGTGGCGTAGTCCACTATGACCAGGGCATAGCGACAGCCGCTACGGGAGGGCAAGAGTGGTCCTATGATGTC
Organism: Lissotriton vulgaris; assembly: GCF_964263255.1. Lineage (NCBI taxonomy): Eukaryota > Metazoa > Chordata > Amphibia > Caudata > Salamandridae > Lissotriton > Lissotriton vulgaris. The sequence continues at coordinate 512,030,837 of NC_141699.1, forward strand.
CATCCCTATTCGGCTAAAGGGGACGTCTATGAGAGGGAGGGGTTGCAATGGCACTCTGGGAGGTCTATGTCGGCTGTTTTTCTGGCATACAATGCATTCCCGACAATAGTTTTTGATCCTTTGGTACACCCCGGGCCAAAAGAATTTCTCTAAAACGGTTTGACTGGTCTTTTCGTCGCCAAAATGACCCCCCAGAAGGTGGCTGTGGGCAAGGAAGAGGACTTTGTCCTGGAAGGGACCTGGGATAAGCAACTGGGCGTTCTGTTGGGGGCCACCTTTTCTGTACAGCAACCCGCTTTTCTTAAAGAAATAGGGACCTACTTGCAAGGGGTCTTCGTGATCGAGGGCCCTTCCCCACGCTTCCTGAAGAAGGGGATCCTCCTGCTGGGCCGCTCGGAATTCCCTGTCCGTCTGCCACGGGTGGTCATCAGTAAAGGCGGGGAACGCGCCGACGTATTCTTTCCTCTCTTTTCTCTTCTGGCTTCTGGTTTTGTGGGTTTTAGGAACCGTTGCGGGGTTGTTCTGGCCTGGATAAGGAGCGTCCTTCCACCACTGGGACAGGGAGTCTGAGGTGTCCTGGAGAAGCGTAGGCAGTCCCGGATAGTCACTCCCCAGAATGGCTTGTTCGGGGAGAGCGGGGACCAGACCAATGGTGAGGGAGGTCCCGGGGTCGTGCCGGTGCTGGACACGCACCCGGGTAGTGGGGTAATGTTTGGTGTCCCCATGGACACACTGAATGGCAACCATCCCCGTAGGACTGACTGGATGTGCCAGATCTTGAGGTCTCAGGACGCTCTGTCGGCAGCCGCTATCGGCAAGGGCCATGACTCGTTGGCCATCGATAGAGACCGGATAGTGGAAGGCTGGTGGTGTGGTGCCCGGAGGGTTGCATAGATAGTTCCTTACAAGTCCGACCTCCATAGGTTCTTCCTTCTGCGGGCACATCCGGGCAATGTGACCGAAACCGCCACAGGCATAGCACTGGGGTCCTGGATTAGGGGGACGGAACACAACCGGGGAGGAAAACAGGGGTGTTGGTTCTGGTCTTCGTGGTAGAAGGGGCCGGAGAGGCCGTGATGGTCCGGCGTTCGGGGCTCGGTGCGGGTGTTCCTCCTTGCCCCGCTGGAGTTCCTGTGCCCGGCTGAAGGCTGAGGCTATCTCAATGGCGGTTTCTAGGGTGAGTCTGGAATGTTGTCTCACCCACCGCTGTGTGGCAGGATGTAAAGAGTTCAGGAACTGTTCCAAATAGATTTTCTCAAGTATCTCGTCTTTTGTTGAGTTTTCTGGCCAGAGCCATCGGTTTGCAAGATCCTTGATTCGGAACGAGAGGGCCCTGGGATTCTCTTGTGGCCTCTCTTTTGCTTGGCGTAGCTTTAATCTATACGTATCATCGTCAATCCCAAGTCGTTCCAACACGCACCTTTTGATATCTGCATACGGGGTGGTGCCCTGTATGTTGGCCTGCTGGTATGTGGCTTGTAGATCGCCAGTGAGAAGGGGTCCCAGATATTGCCTCCAACGATCCGCTGGCCAATTGGCTGCTTGGGCAAGACGTTCAAAGTTAGTAAAGAAGTAGTCCGGGTCTTCCCCCGGGACGTACTTCTGCAGTACCACAGAAGGGAGGGAGGCTAGTGGTCTCTGCTGACCCAGGGTCGTTGTTAGCTTCTCCATGGTCTCTCCGTGGGCGGTCCCTTGACCCTTCAGGACATCGTGAAGTTGGCCCCTGTCGTCTTCAGCTGTCTTTAGGAACTGCTCCATCAGTTTGGCAAACTGTGGAGAAGTGTGGCTCACTGGTTAGAGCAGGCAGACCCTGAAGCAGAGGTCAGACCCGGGACCAGGGTTCAATTCCCGACGCGGCAGGGTCTTGAGCTCAAATGTCCACGGACTCGATAATTCTCGCTTAGGTGCCTGACCTAATCATGGGTTCACACTCTGCAACTCTGGGCATTAAGCTTGCTTAATCTCCACAACGGCCCCCCGCGGCGGGATGCCTGGCTTTCACCTTGGGGATGCCCTGTAGGGGCTATCTCACAGGGAAAAGCCAGGACGGGTTCCCAAGGCAAGCGCTTAGAGACCCCTGGGTTATAAGCGCTATATAAATCCAACATACAACATACATACAATACAATACTCCGCCATCTTCTGCACAACGGCCTCCATGCTTCCGGCGGATCCCACTTCTGACACCAAATGTGAGGGTGGGTGTGCAGCGTGCCGGAAAAGCAAGCGAGGAGGCCGTATGTAGTGTGCTATAGTAGGGGTTTATTGCAGAGTCACAAAGGTAGAACACAAGGAAAACAAAGAGGACGTCCGGGTGCTGGATCCACTCCGGGCCGGCGTTGCTGCTTGCGGTCTTCGGCGGTTCCAACGGAGGCTCCGGCGACGTGGAGGATCCACGGAGGGCAGGGAGCAAAAGAGAAACAAAAGGGACCGTTAGTCCTATCCTAGTCGTCGGATCTCTGCTACACTCACCGTCACCCGGGTGTGTGGGGGAGGAACGGAAAAACGAGACAGTGAGGAAAGGAAGGGACCGGGAGGAAGGAATACGGGGCGGGAGGAAGAAAGGGTGCTCGGTCGGGACGTGAAGAGGGTGGCGGGGCAAACAGTGCAGTGCTATACAATTATAATACAGTGCAGGGGACGTGATTCTAAAGAGAAGGGGAATTTATACAAGGACTATACAGGGGACTCCTAGTGAGTAGAATTAGTGAGGTTAAAGGCACTCACGCGGTCCGCCGTAACTCTCCCGTTGAGTTACGGCCGCTCTACAGCCACCTCCTGTGGACTCCACCACTCTTCGGTCCACACGTCTGCTTCAGCCGTCTGCTCTCCGTCTCCTCCTTCTTCTCCTTCGCGTCCACCAGTCCGAGGTTCCTGCCACAAATCTCCGACGACTTGCACTTCCGGGTTCTCCCTTTTATCCGGTGCTGTCGCTGCCATAGGGGCGGAGCTTCCGGAGTCCGCGATATTTGAGGCTGTCTGACCCGATGTTCTGGTTGGTCCCTGTGGGGAAAAGAAGGGGGTGACTCTCTGGCGTTTTGCTGGCGTCTCAGGTCGAGTCCTTATGGTGGTATAATGAGGCCGGGGATACAGTCCCGGGGGTGGCGAAGGAGGTAAGTTCGGGGAAGGGCGGAGTACCGGTCGGGGTTGTCGGGATGCCGTCTCACACTGGTGTAAGGAGATTACCTAACTCGGGCATATGCTGGCTCAAAGGGAGTGCATATAATAACAAAAGGAGCTTAGAGGGAAAGAAAAGGGTACTGATAGGGAAAGCCCTCGACTCAATGAAATACAATACAAAAATTCTCTGTACCCAGGACTCGAGTTAACAATTATCTTGCGGGCATGAGAACAGTCTCCACTAGAATTTTCTATAGTAAAATTCTGGATATACCTCTTAGTAACTTCTCAGAGTAGGTATTTATTGTCTCTAATGCCCCACTGTCCTAAACAAACATTTTGTTTGTAAATACTAGTAAGAGAAAGGGGGTTCACTATATATTCAACTCGGCGCAACCAATACAATCAGCACTAAATAGGACTATACCAACACCCACACGTACACGTACACGTTTCGTACCAGGAAAAAATGTGTGGTGGAGAGGAAGGCACCTCACGGGCGAACACCCTCGGGGCAATTTGGTCAGATGTTTACCAAATGTTGTGCCCCAAACCAAACTGGTTAAACACTCATCAAGAAAAACACAGCTTTACATGGACAGTGTTGGAGACAGTGAGGGGCAACCCGACAAATGTCGAATCAATATTGATCACCAAGGAAGCGAAATGGATTTTTAGAGAGGGCAGTGATAAGCAGGGTTTGAACGAAATTATTGAGTGGAACAAAGTTAAATAGTTCACTCATCATCAAACTTAGCTCAACCCTTTGCTGTCTGTCTTTTCCTAGTTACAATAGAATTGGTACGAACGACCATATTGTGCTCTACTATGGAGCTCGAATATGAGAAATGAAACACTGAATAATCTAATAAACACCAATTGCTTCTCACGATTGTGATCTGAGGTCTTCCAATTGAATGTAAACCACTATTTGTGAAAGTACATATAATGCCATAAGATCTTGGTTTATCTAACCAAGTCAACTTCTAAAAACCGGACAGTGGCCTTATGTGAGATAATCAATTACTGGGGTTATCTTGAGAATCTGGTAAATGGGCCTTTTTTGAATGTACAAAAATTTTCTGTTACAGTACACTAAACATTAAATGTATTTATCACACTGACATTTAATACCGGACAGTAGCACTAGCTGGGGCAATCATTTTTAATAATAAAGAGATTTCCTAAATACCATCTTGATAATCCTTATAATACCAGTTTATTACTTAACATTGAGTAATGCAATAACATCATGAATGACAACACTCTGGACTTTGATGATTATTATACAACACCTTTTGTTGTCACGACTGGGGTAAAATAAATGCATGCAACACAACCAGATGAGAAAGGGTCCAAGGGGTGGCAATATTTATAGACCACTAACAGCCTAACCCCCCAGTTTAAACACGTTATCAATAAGAAAGGCTGTATAGGGTCTGTAAACGGACTAAACTTCTCAGAATGGTGAGAAGGAAGAAAAGAGAGGGTGGAATAAGAGTTAGATATGAAGGTGCAGATGAGTGGAAATGAATCCCATCAGCCCACCCATATGGCGGAGCCTCGACATCTGGGATTGGTTGGCAAGGTCCTGGTCCAGATAAGGAGGCACACCTGTTGAATTGTGTGTTCACTCCAATTCTCTAGGACCACCCAGGCGGATCCGACCTCACAAACAGAGAGTGGGTAAATGGTGTGAGAAATCAGGAGAAATTTGCAGTGCAACAAAGAATGTGTAAACAAAAGTTCATAATAGAATGTGGGTTAAAATTGACTACCATGATAAAAAGGAATAATTTTATTGGGGAGTAAATCATGGGGTCAAGATTAAAAATAGAGTGTAAGACAGTGCAACCTAATAACTGTCCTAAGAAGATGATATAATGGTCAACATGTGTCTGCTATCTCAGGGGCAGCTCCCCTGCTCAGCTTTTATCAGGACCAAGTCTTAGTAATACACTACTGCAAATGAAAAAGATGTGAAAAAACTAGGTAACATAACAATGGCATTATGAATGTTACCTATTGATTTTTCTGACTATAGTTTTCTACGCAATGTACTCACTGCGCCTATTTCGTCAGATTTAATCTCAAGGGATTCTTTCCTGTGGAGAAAAGAAGAGTGAGACACAAAATGTCTATCATGCACCTCAAAATAACTCTAATAGCACTAACTAAAAATTCAAGTACAATATCTTAGTCCACTTACAACAGAGGTCAAGAAAATTAATACATTATATCAAGTGATTCATTTACTTACCCCAGTAATCTAGGGAGTAAGCCTCACCTCTCCTGGCACCGGCTCAGGGATAGGAGGCCCCTCTCTAAATCATGTGAAACCAACAAGTAAAAATTAAGGATTTGATTTTTACAAATAAAAATCCTTTAGTTGTGTCTCCAACTAATGTGCATTAAGTATAAAGCACAGAACAAACGTTGGTATAGTAACAGGGTTTGAGCAAAAGGCTGAGAACATCAGGATGGTGGATAGTCAGTAATCCTTACTATAGTTGCCTATTGGATATTAAAACTCTGTAGACAGGTCAACAGGATTCCCTACATCCAAAAATAAAGGCAGCATCATGGAGCAAAAACCGATGTTAAAATGCCCTTACCTGTCCGTCGGTACCTCTGGCCTCTTCCTGAGGCTAAGGGGGAGGTACCGAAAGGACATCGTGTTGGTTCTAATATACTTGCTGGTGAACCGCCATCGGTTGAATTAACTGGCGGACCTGAGTGAGAGCATGCAAAGTTGAAAATGGAAGGCTGCGCGCGTGCGCGATTCCGCGAGTTGCCATTAGTTATTGAGGCTAATTATACCTTACAAACTCCTGTGAAATAGAAATGGCACATATATTTATCATGTGCTTGTGTGGTGAATTGTTAGACCGATGGAACGGGTACGTCTCAGAAGAGAAAATATACAGAGAGACGCACGACCGGGAGTTAACTAGATTTGAAATACAGCCTCCCATTGGGTTCCTCAGACTAAAACTGAAACCCATTGGTCCACCGTAGGCCAATCGGAATGCTGGGAACACGATGTCGTCAGTTTTGTGTTTGTTAGTCACTCGCAAGTTATTATGTATGTAAAAATGAATCGATCTGCTTAATCATGATTCACTGTTGTGATACATACTATATAAAAACATATTCTCCGTGGTTAGGATAGTTCGGGTGAACTCATGAAAACACTAACTGCACGGCGGCAACATGACATAGGTAGTCTGATGCGAAACAAGCCCTCTCATTGGATAATCCCATCTTAGAGTAAAGTCAATTGGTTCTGGGTAGGACAATCCAAATGCAGAACGCCAAATCGCCGGTATCGGCAAGAAAGAATCAAACAATACTCATTTCTTCAGACGTGGTATTATGATTTCAAGCGATGGAGGCATCGCTCCACAATGTTATTACCAATAACACAGATTGTGAATGCGTTTGACCTAGTGATGATATCAAATGTAAATATGGAGCATGTCATGCCTAAAGAGTGTAATCGGCTCGAGTCTCTAGAGAATGACCCATTGTTATGGGAGAAGAGGTGTTGCCAAGGGTTAATTTGGTCACTAGTAATAGGTCAGACAGGGCAATAATGTGATTTTGTCCCAAGCAAGTGAGCTACGAACTACATAAGGCCAAGGGCAATTATTTGTGTGCTGCTGGAAGAGGTGCCACTGTATAAGGACAGGAAATCATCTAATGATCGAAATCTCAATTCTGAACCGAGATAAAGCAATCTATAATCATTAGATAGATGTCCAGGGAATTTCATCATTCAATCCTTCCACATCACTTTTAAGACGGAAAATCCATTTCTGTTCCTTCAGAAAGAGGAAACGTGACACATCGGTGATGTGGGGGGGCACAAAAGGTTTCTCTAAAACCGTCCAGCGAATGTCCTCTGGGGAATGTCTCATTTGCAAAAAGTGCTTAGTGAGTCTAGTCGCCTGTTTGTTACATCGTATTGTGCTCTTGTGCTCATTAATCCGCAACTTAATCTTGCGAGTTGTCATGCCAACGTAACGTACCAAACAGGGGCAGGTGATGAGATATATTAGCTTGTCACTATTGCAGTTTGTGTGACTTCGCAAAATCCAAGGCCTTGAAGTTCCTATATCTATGGAGACTGTCTTCTCTGTCTGTGGGCATGCTGTGCAGACACCACAAGGGAAATGCCCCAATTGTGGGGGAAGGTTCCACAAGGTGTTGACTGGAACCACACTAGCACATCTGGGCCGTGTATGGACCAAACTGTCCCGCAGACTTGCACCTCTTTTAAAAGGGAAGAGGGGAGTCTGAATAGAGGATCCAGCAATATTGAGGATTTTCCAATTTTTTCTCACCGTCTTCTGTAGTTTATTCGACAGAGTACAGAAAGTAGTCACAAAGGTGAGTCTGTCCAGTGGTGGCTTCATGACCGGAGGACTCAGCAAGGCATCCCGGTTATTGTTGAGTGCCCTCTTCTGTGCTTTTTTCACCAGATGTTTTGGATAGTCTCGGTCTCTTAATTTAGATGTTAAATCTTTAGAAAGATCTAGAAAATCAGAAGTTCTGGAACAATTCCTACGAATTCTAAGGAATTGTCCCACGGGCAAGTTGTCCCGCAGCGCCTTTGGGTGATGACTCGTATAGGATAGTAAAGAGTTGCGGGACGTAGGTTTCCGATATAACCTGCTGCCGAGATGTCCATTATCAGGAAAGATGGTAATATCCAGAAAGGCTAATTCTTCTGCACTGTGTTCAATGGTAAATTTGAGAAATTGATTTTGTTCGTTTAGCCATTGTTGGAAAAGCACGGCTGTTTCTGATGTTCCATGCCAGATGACAAAAATGTCATCTATGTAGCGCTTCCACACTAACACCTGGTTGAAAAATGGATTAGTGTGGTTCAGGACACACTTCTCTTCAAACATATGTACGTAAAGGTTCGCTAATGATGGGGCAAAAACGCTGCCCATTGATGTACCCGATACCTGTAAGTACAAATCGTCCTCAAAAGCAAAAAAGTTTTCGGTCATGGCCAATCGAGCACATTCCATAATGAAATTTATTGGAGTGATAGAATCTCGGTCTGAGTCCTCAAGAAGACATTGTATTGTTTGTAATGTTTCTTGCTGTGGTATACAGGTGTACAAGGATTCAACATCTAAGCTGACCAATAGGTCAGTCTCGATATTGAACTCAATCTCTGGCAGCAGCCTTAGTATGTCTGCAGTATCCTGTAAAAAGGTCGGCATTATCTTCACCAGGGGCCTTAAAAAAATGTCAACAAAAGTAGATAATGGCTCTAGAAGTGAACCAATGCCTGAAATAATCGGGCGGCCCGGTGGTGGTCTTTGAGCCTTATGAATTTTAGGCAGGTTGTAGAAGTAGGGTACAATAGGATTAGGTGAGATCAAGTAGCGTGCTTCTGCTTCAGTGATCCAGCCCTCTGCTGACGCTTCTTCCACCATGTTCTTTATCTCATTTTGCAGTCGAGTGGTCGGATCCTCAGTCAGGAGGCGGTAGTGTCTTTGGTCTCTGAGCTGCCTCAAGCATTCTTCCCTATAGATGTTGGAATCCATAATTACAGTTGCTCCGCCTTTATCTGCTGATTTGATAGTTATAGTTGGATCTTTTGTCAGAGCTTTGATAGCCATTTTTTCTTCTCTAGATATATTGGAGAAGGACTTTACTTCACTGGTTGCCAGACGGTTGAGATCGTATACTACTGCCTTCTCAAATGCTCCCACCTGAGGTGGCACCTGATGTAATAGTGGAGTGAAGGTTGAAGATTTCTTAAGCCCAGTGTTAGATAGAGTGTCATCAGTTTCCATTGGTTTGTCTCTGAAGAAGAAATGCAGGCGCACTTTTCTGAAAAATTTTTCAACTTCACATCGAAGTTGGAAGGGATCAGTGTTATTCGTGGGCACAAAACCTAGTCCTTTATTCAGTACTTGGAGTTCCAACTCAGACAGAACTCGAGAGCTTAGGTTTACTACAAGACTCTCTCTGTGCTCGTTCCTGTCTGTTGTGATGTTTGTTGTCTGTTCTTGGAGGTACTCCTGGTGTTTGGGTAGTTCGGTTCGTCTTCCCATTGCACTGTTTGACCTCTTTTCCGGCCCCTGCCTCGTCCACGGCCCTGGCCTAAAAAAGACGGATCATAATACCATGGGGGTTGGGTCTGAAAGTTAGGCATCATTTGTGGGTATTGGGGTTGATGAAACCCCCATGGAGTTGGTGGCCACCATGGTGCCCCTTGAAAGGACTGCATACCCCGTCTATTGCCTCTTCGGCCTGGCCTGTTGTACCCTCCACGGTTGTATCTGGTCGACGTATTACCTGAAGATGCGTCTGAGTCACTTGAGCCTTGGTCTGAGGAAGATGTTGAATAATTAGAACCGTGTTTCTTGCCTCTGTTGTTATACTCAGGAGGCGTGTAGTCTTCACTTGTATAGGGAAAGACTTTGTCCATGGCGAATTTTGCCAGATCTTTGCGGAATTTGTCAATTTTAGCGAATAGAATAGACTCTTTGTATTCTTTGTTTGTCTTATTGTTATCATCCAATTGTTTCTTATAGGCTGTGCCTTTAATAATTGTGTTAATCTTCCCTTCTAAGACCTGGATTTCTATTAAGATAGTATCTGCTAATCTCTTTGCTGTAGATATAATCAAGATCAGCCAGTCCCGTGTGCATTTCCATGCAATGAGGGACCAGTCTTTGAGGAAGGTTTTGTCCGTTAGGAAAAGGCGAGGGGCATTTGTCACTATGAGCCCAGTAGGGGAGCATTTCGCATGAAGGTACTCTGCCATGACCTGACCATGTATGACCGTGCGTGAGTGTGTTTTCTTCAGAGTTAGTAAAGCCCCCCAGTCATCCTGGTGACTGGGTCCAGAGATCGGGATAGCATCTAAAATGCTAGGATTGTCTGTAAGGATAGACTGTAAAGTGTCCTCATCAAAGGACAAACCTGTGAAATCAGCCATTTCGCAACCCTGTAATAGTAAATTACCAACGTGAGCAGGTGATGCCTAGTGTAAAGAGTGTTTACACTCGGTATGTATAAAAAGGACCCGCAGCCGAGGCTGCTCTAAACATGCAACACAACCAGATGAGAAAGGGTCCAAGGGGTGGCAATATTTATAGACCACTAACAGCCTAAACCCCCAGTTTAAACACGTTATCAATAAGAAAGGCTGTATAGGGTCTGTAAACGGACTAAACTTCTCAGAATGGTGAGAATGAAGAAAAGAGAGGGTGGAATAAGAGTTAGATATAAAGGTGCAGATGAGTGGAAATGAATCCCATCAGCCCACCCATATGGCGGAGCCTCGTTATCTGGGATTGGTTGGCAAGGTCCTGGTCCAGATAAGGAGGCACACCTGTTGAATTGTGTGTTCACTCCAATTCTCTAGGACCACCCAGGCGGATCCGACCTCACAAACAGAGAGTGGGTAAATGGTGTGAGAAATCAGGAGAAATTTGCAGTGCAACAAAGAATGTGTAAACAAAAGTTCATAATAGAATGTGGGTTAAAATTGACTACCATGATAAAAAGGAATAATTTTATTGGGGAGTAAATCATGGGGTCAAGATTAAAAATAGAGTGTAAGACAGTGCCACCTAATAACTGTCCTAAGAAGATGATATAATGGTCAACATGTTTCTGCTATCTCAGGGGCAGCTCCCCTGCTCAGATTTCATCAGGACCAAGTCTTAGTAATACACTACTGCAAATGAAAAAGATGTGAAAAAACTAGGTAACATAACAATGGCATTATGAATGTTACCTATTGATTTTTCTGACTATAGTTTTCTACGCAATGTACTCACTGCGCCTATTTCGTCAGATTTAATCTCAAGGGATTCTTTCCTGTGGAGAAAAGAAGAGTGAGACACAAAATGTCTATCATGCACCTCAAAATAACTCTAATAGCACCAACTAAAAATTCAAGTACAATATCTTAGTCCACTTACAACAGAGGTCAAGAAAATTAATACATTATATCAAGTGATTCATTTACTTACCCCAGTAATCTAGGGAGTAAGCCTCACCTCTCCTGGCACCGGCTCAGGGATAGGAGGCCCCGCTCTAAATCATGTGAAAACAACAAGTAAAAATTAAGGATTTGATTTTTACAAATAAAAATCCTTTAGTTGTGTCTCCAACTAATGTGCATTAAGTATAAAGCACAGAACAAACGTTGGTATAGTAACAGGGTTTGAGCAAAAGGCTGAGAACATCAGGATGGTGGATAGTCAGTTAATAAATGCAGCCTGTTTATTAAGTCACCACTCTAAAATGGCCCCCGCATTAGTGGGCTAATTGCGTACCCTGGGCTAATCTCTGCGCTGTATCATGGCACGTGATAGGGGTCTCCCGACCACGTGATCGGGTGGTTCGTGTTGTGGCAATGACGAGCAGTGTTTAAAACCCGCGCACTCCATCCCGGAAATGTTCCTGGGATGATTTACGGCTTGAAATCAGAGATTGTACGGTAAAGAGAGTGCTCCGTATGGGGAATTGTTGTGTGAGTCACCGGCCTCGCATTTATCTTGCAATTAGTTCCCTCGGTTAGACCTGGGGCATGCACTGTGAGTTACCGGCCCCGCGTCTATCTCGCAATTATCTCCTTCGGTTAGACCTCAGGCATGCAATGTGGTAACGTGCTCTAAAACCGAGTTGTTACTATACGTTTTACTAAATTTATTAACAACACAAATCGATCTGGAAATGGTAGAACAGCTATTATTATACGTTTCCAGTCGGTAGAACAGTGCACAGCATACGCTTTCAGTTGGGGGATGAAAACCTATTAGCCTCAACAAATGCTAAAATGGGGACATGTCAGATGTATTTTTTCATTGCATAATTATATCTGGTATGAATAGAGTGTGCTCTGCTCAAATACTTTTTAAATACATTTTGTTTACTGTGTGTGAACCTATAGGTTTGGAGGGACTAGGACTCCATTCAGAGAGTAGGTTCTGTTTAAATACATGGAATGGCCACCTATGATGAGAAAGGGGCACAACATTTGGTAAACATCTGACCAAATTGCCCCGAGGGTGTTCGCCCGTGAGGTGCCTTCCTCTCCACCACACATTTTTTCCTGGTACGAAACGTGTTTGTGTGGGTGTTGGTATAGTCCTATTTAGGGCTGTTTGTATTGGTTGCGCCGAGTTGAATATATAGTGAACCCCCTTTCTCTTACTAGTATTTACAAACGAAATGTTTGTTTAGGACAGTGGGGCATTAGAGACAATAAATACCTACTCTGAGAAGTTACTAAGAGGTATATCCAGAATTTTACTATAGAAAATTCTAGTGGAGACTGTTCTCATGCCCGCAAGATAATTGTTAACTCGAGTCCTGGGTACAGGGAATCAAAGGGAGTGCAGCCAAATGAACATTTGGTAAGGACCATTCAGGATTTTGCAATTCCTGAGAACAAAAAAGAGTTGATATAATTTTTAGTAATGACAGAGTATTATAATAAGTTAAATCCCAAGACTGCCAATCATACAAATACATTTAGACTGTTAAAGGGGTAGTTTATTTGGACATCTGAGTGCACATGTGAATTTAAAGATATAAAGAATGCATTACATGGTGCCCCATCCGTCATTATAGAATTTTGACACTTCAGAAAAGTCTGTACATGTAACAGATACAAGTTCAAAAGGGTTAGGTGCAGTGTTGGAAGAAGGACATGGTGATAATGAAAGAACTATCATGTTTATATCTGGGCGATTGGTTAGTCCTGAATACAGGCACACGGTAATAGAGAGAGAAGCTCTATGAATTTATTGGGCCATAAAGAAACGAAAGAAATTCTTGTGGGGTATGGATTTTGTGGTAAACACAGATCATAAACCTTTCAAGGACGTATTTGGGGGAAAATTATTGGATGCAATATCCAGTAGAATTTGTAGGTGGGTCATAGCACTACAGAAGTATAATTTCAGAGTTGCATACCTTTAAGGAGCTGAAAATTGTTTAGCAGATTGTCTTTTGCACAGTGACTGCTGGACCGGGCCCTTTTTGCAGGGCTAGATTCAAATGTTTCTGCCTTCCCACTCATATGTTTTTCGGACCTGTTTTTGTTGGCTCTAGGACTCTGGGCACTTAACCACTGCTAAAGCGCATATGCTCTCTGGTGTAAATGGTGACTGTGATTGGTTAGCCCTGATTGGCATATTTGATTTACTGGTAAGTCCCTAGTAAAGTGTGCTGCGTGTGCCAAGGGCCTGTAAAGCAAATGCTACTAGTGGAACTGCAGCACTGATTGGGACACCCACACAAGTAGCCCTGCAAACATGTCTCAGGCCTGCCTTTGCAGTGTCTGTGTGTGCAGTTTTAAACTGCCATGTCGACCTGTCAAGTGCATCCACTTGCCAAGCCCAAACCTCCCCTTTTACTACATGTAAGATACCCTTTTTTTTTAGTTTTTGGTTTTTTGTAAGACCTTTATTGTCGTTTGGTAACAGTACACAGCGATGAGCCTACAACCCTGGGACCGGCTGCGTCATTTCAGGTTAGCACTATATCAAGAAATTACACAGCCCTTCAGCCGACAACGTCAGGTCCGGCGGCGGTAAAGTAGAGATGTGCAACAAGTATATCCCCTTCGCTTACTCAAATTTGATGCACGTCTTACTTTTTTGTTTTTTTTATTTTGTTGAAAACCATAACCAGCAGTTCTTCTCTACTTTATAAATTCAACTCAAACTATAACTGTGGCAGTGTCAACGACGTTCTATACTGTTATACCATTAATGTTGTCCTACAATCGTTGCGGGTCCCATGCTCACTAACTACAGTTCGGCAACTTAACCGGTCATATGCCTATCCTGCGGTGAATGTCAGTACCACTACTCATATCAATCTGCGAAATCACCACAGGCGGAGTCCCCTTCGTCATCTGAACTTTCAATATCTTCTTCCATCAGTGGATCACATAAATCTCCCCGATATCTGTTCCAGGGCAGCCATATTTTATTCCATTTACAAGGGTTTGCCCTTAACTTATACACTGCTCTTTCTATCAGCATTAACATGTCCATATTCTTACACCATTGCGTCAAGGTGGGAGAATCTTCCGCCCCCCACTTCTGTGCTATATCTCTCTTCGCAACCATAATGCCCACAGTGGCCCAGAGCTGTCCCTGGCGTGTTAGATCATTCGGGTCCCACACATTCAGTAGGCATTTACGGGGGTCTGGTGGAAGGGATACCTCCAGTGTTTGGGAGATGGTGCGCATTACCTGCCTCCAGTATTCAAGTATCATCGGGCATTCCCAGATCGTATGAATGAAAGTGCCTTCCTCCCCACATCCCCGGAGACAGTAAGGGTGCTGCGCCCTGTGGAGCTTGTGAAGGGTGGTCCTGGTGTAATATATCCGGTGCAGTATCTTAAGTTGCACCAGCCTGAACCGGGCCGAAATGCCCGCTTCTTTTGGGGACGCTAGTGCCGCATTCCAGTCTGTTTCGTCCATCTCCCCCAGTTCGCCCACCCATTTCTCTTGTAGGTTAGTCGTGGGGTCTGACAGGTTGTTCATTAGCTTGCGGTATGTGAGTGAGGTGGCGCCTTGCTGCATAAAGTCAGTGAGTAATCGGTGCTCCATCGGGGAGGCCTTGGGGACTTCCGTGCCGTCAGGGATTAATCTCAATAGTGCATGCCTAATTTGTACATATCTATATGTTTCATTTGGGCCTAGTTTGTATTGCTGCTGAAGCTGGGAGAAGGGGACCACCGTCCCGTCTGTCCATAGGTCCCCCACCGTGGAAATTCCAATATTATCCCACTGTGTGAATCCCTTGATCTGCCGTAAATGACCCAATGCCTTGGCGTCCCATAGCGGGGTGAGCTTCGTAATTACGCCTCCCCAATTAAGTTTCGTCTGTGCCTTATACCATAGCGCTACTGTGTGTTTTGTGGGTCCTATCAGTTTTGCCGCCAGCCCTTTATGGTAAAGCGTCGCTAATAAACTGTGCGAGCCCAATTGAACTCTATCGGCCCAATAGGCGGGGTCATCCTGAGGGACATGCAACCAGTGGTTAATGACTTTAAGCTGCGTTGCCCAGTAGTACATGTGTAAGTTCGGCAGCCCTATCCCCCTTCGTACCAGCTCATGTTTAACTTTACATGTGCGATTCGTGCAGGGCGGTCTCCCCATAGCAGACCAGATACCATGGCTGTCACTTGCTGGAAATAGCGCGGTGGCACCAAATAGGGGGTATTTTCAAGCACCTAGACGAAACGTGGCAACTACATCATTTTATATAGCGCCGCCTTCCCCAGTAGTGTCAGGGGCAGGTCTCTCCAGTGCTGCACGTCGCGCCGTAGGCGTTCTAGTGGTGGTTTTAAATTTCAGACGCGTTCCGGGTGACATGAATCCCGAGATATTTGAAGGAGGTCTCCGCCGTCTCCAGCGGACAGTCAGGGGGCAGGTCGGCGCTGGGCCGTGCAATACATATATGATCGATTTTGTCCACTTAATCGTGTAACCAGACACCTTCCCATGTGTGTCACACAGTACTAGGAGTTCCGGTATTCCACGTTCTGGTTCTATCAAGTAGACCAGCATATCGTCTGCGTAAAGGGAGACTCTGTCTTCCCAACCCTCCCCCCAGGTAACCCCTTTTAACAGCGGAGTAGTCCTAATTAAGGTTGCTAGTGGCTCCAGCACCAGGGCAAACAGTAGGGGCGACAGTGGACATCCCTGGCACGTACCCCTGGCCAGTTGTATCGTGCGTGAGATATGACCGATCGCTGTTACTTGGGCCACCGGGCTAGAATAACGGAGTTGTATCCACGATATAAACTTGGGGCCGAATCCCATGTGGGTAAGCACTGCAAATAAATAATGCCATTCAACCATGTCGAACGCCATTCTCGCATTCAAGGATAATATTGCCGCCAATACCCGCCGTTGCGGTGCACGCGCCAGCACCCCATGGACTCGGCGAAGGTTCAATGCGGTACTTCTGTGTGGCATAAAACCTGATTGATCCGGGTGGATCAAGTGCGAGAGGTGAGGCATTAGCCTTGTAGCCAGGAGTTTTGCCAGAATCTTGGCTTCCGCATTGAGGAGAGATATCGGGCGGTAGGATGTGCATTCTGTTACTGGCTTCCCGGGTTTCGGGATTGCCACGATTGTCGCCATGCGCTGGTCTAAGGGGAGCTCAGCGAGCTCCAGACTTTCTACGTACATTACCAGTAGCGGTGTGCTCAATGTTTCTAACATCGTCTTGTACCATTCAATTGGGATCTCGTTGCCCGATTGTATGGCATTAATGGCCAATTGTATTACCTCAGTCGTGAGTGCGGCTTCTAGCTCGTCCATCCCTTCCGGTGCCAGTGTTTGTGTCGGTATGTTTTGGAGGGCAGCCAGTGCTGCCTCCACTGTCACATCCCCGTCCGGTGTGTATACCTTTTTAAAATAGTCGGCTAGTTCGCCGACTATATCCGCCGGGCGTGTGAGGAGCGTTCCATCAGTAGCACTTAGTTGCAGTATATTCCTACTGTTACCCCTTTTCTTGTCCAACCAGGCCAGCATTTTCCCTGCCTTGTCCCCCACATCGTAAATTCTATGTGTGGTTGCTGCTATATTTTCTATGGTTCCGCGCTTCAGGTGGGCATTGTGTTGTCGTTGGCATAATTGTAGTGTATGGAGCGTGTCCGGTGTAGGGTCCGCCATGTGAGCTGTGTTCGCAGTGTGCAGAGCTAATTCCAGCTCTGTTAATTCTCGTCTTTGTGATCGCTTATGCCCCGCTATTGATGCTATGTTTTGCCCTCTCAAGACTGTCTTGTAGGCTTCCCATAAGACCGAGGGAGATTCCACTGATACATACAACCGCAAAGGTGCACCACATAAGTTGTTACAGTTGTAATGAAAATGATATATCTTGGAGATGTAGTTGTTCTTCTTCAAATCCTTTATTTTCAAAAACATTCAGTCAAACATAAACAGCCGACGCGTTTCGTCCCAACCTGGGACTTCTTCAGGGCTTTAAGTTAATCAGACGTCGCATGCGTGGGAGAAGTGCCGTGGCGTGGTCTTGAGCTCTACTTGCCAGCAACAGTAAGTCTTATTGTTACGGTACTTCCCGCTGTTAGTGATTATATTATCAGAATACTGGCGAGAAACAGCAAGGCCGATATCTTAGTAAATTCTTCCAATAAATCCTGGATGGATACCAGCTTGCTATATGAATTGATTCAGTACGTATGCTGTATTGCGTGTATCAACGGTGTTGGGCTGGAGGTTCTGAACGTCCTATGGAGTAGGGTCGTGGGCACTGTATCCCAGCAGGCCGTTGTAGTCAAAGACGGCCGGCGCCCATCCACAACCCTCTTCCTGACCTCCACCTGCAGCGCACGACGCTACTCCATAGGACGTTCAGAACCTCCAGCCCAACACCGTTGATACACGCAATACAGCATACGTACTGAATCAATTCATATAGCAAGCTGGTATCCATCCAGGATTTATTGGAAGAATTTACTAAGATATCGGCCTTGCTGTTTCTCGCCAGTATTCTGATAATATAATCACTAACAGCGGGAAGTACCGTAACAATAAGACTTACTGTTGCTGGCAAGTAGAGCTCAAGACCACGCCACGGCACTTCTCCCACGCATGCGACGTCTGATTAACTTAAAGCCCTGAAGAAGTCCCAGGTTGGGACGAAACGCGTCGGCTGTTTATGTTTGACTGAATGTTTTTGAAAATAAAGGATTTGAAGAAGAACAACTACATCTCCAAGATATATCATTTTCATTACAACTGTAACAACTTATGTGGTGCACCTTTGCGGTTGTATGTACTGTAAAAAAATTCCCAAGGGAAAAGGCACAGTGTTGATGGGTGCCATGCAGTGTGCACACAGTCCCCTTGTTTGATCTGAGGGGTGTACATACCGTTCAGGGGATAGTTAGTCAGGTGCTTAGCCTAGTAAGGGTCCATCATCTTTTCTGTTCTTTTTGGAGATTCCACTGATGTCGTGTTTTCAGTGAAATAATACCGGGTCGCTTTCTGTAGGTCTTTCCTAATTGTCGGGACCTTGAGGTATCCTGGATGAATCGGGTATATCCTCTTGCGGGTCTTCTCCTGGCAGGACAAAGATAGTGTTATTGGTGAATGGTCAGATATGCCCCTGGGTCGGATGCTTACATCATCAATAGTTAGGAGACCGTAACCCAATGTCAGGAAGTAGTCTATGTGCAACAAACTACTGTGTGTTGCGGAATAATAGGTATATTGCTGTGTGGTGGGATGCATGTGTCTCCACACATTTGTCAGTCCCTGTGCCTCTAGGAAGCTGCTGAACAGAGAGGGCCCAACCGTCTGTGACCGGACCGGGTACCTATCCAGCGTATTGTGTGCTACAGCGTTAAAATTCCCACCGAGGATAAGGTCTCCCGTCGGTAGTTCCAGGAGGAATTTCCCCAATGCTGGAAGAGCGATTGCGTGGAGTGCTGGAGGGATGTAGACTGACACTATGGTCAGTGGTCTGCCCTCCCATTGACCCTTTATGGCAGCGAAGCGGCCCTGGTCATTTGTTTTGGTGTGCTTGAGTATGAAGGGGGATGACTTCCGTAATAAGATGCCTATCCCCCGAGATCCAGATGTGAACTCCGAGTGTACCGCCATATGGTAGCCCCTTCTATCCAATTGCTGACATGCTTTGCCCATAAGATGCGTCTCCTGCAGGAGGACCAGGGCTGGACCTAATCGCTTTATACTTTGCAGAACCAGTCCCCTCTTAATTTTGTCCCCTAAGCCCCTTACATTCCATGATATGATCTGCAATGGTGCTACTTGTGTTACTCGAGCTCCTCTTATGGGAACGTCATCTCGTGCATCGTGTGCCATTCTGAAGCTGGATGTGCGTATAAGAGCATGTTCTGTGTAGAAGCGCGCATGGTTCACTCTCTACTAACGTCCTCAGTGTACCTTCGTCGTCGTGTCCTGCCTGAAAACATTGCGTCAACATTGCAACATATAGTTCCCCTTCAATTAGAACCTGAAAACCAAGAACCTTTCCCTCTTGTACCGCCGCCCCTCCCTGCCTCCCTGCTATACGGACATTGAACTGCCCACTACCCCAACTTAGCAGAGTGCTCTACCCATCCCTCACACAAAATACTTGCTTGCTGGGGTGAAAGGCCCCCCCGGATCCGGCGGCCCCTCATACCCTCATCGGAGTCCGGTAGACCAGTGTCCAATGGTAGCCCGCTTCTCAAGTACCACATTAATCAAGACTCATGCAGCTACCGGGTGATTATCGTCTCAGTCCAGTTTCATCGCCGAAATCTTCTTGTGCTGGTGACCGCTCTGCATTGTCTGGCCCTGACGCTTGTGATCCCATGTGTTCTCCAGTTCGCTGATCCCGATGTTTTACATTCGAGCGGCGAGGTTGTCCGGTCTGTCTCCAACCCTCCAGCCATTCTCGGGCCATGTCCGGTGTATCGAAAAACCAGGTTTTGTTGTCCGCCACTACCCGCAACCTGGCCGGGAACAACATCGAGTATAGTATCACCCTCGCCCTCAACTCCTTCTTCACGTCTAGGAAAGTTCTGCGGCGACGGGCGACGTCAGCTGTGTAGTCCGGAAAGAAGGCGATCGAAGAGTTCTGAATCTGGATAGGCGGCGACACTCTCACCGCCTGGAGGATTGCATCCCGATCGCGGAAGTTGAAGAGCCGCGCCAGTACCGGTCTCGGCGCTGCCCCAGGTTTTGGCCTTCCTCCCGGGACTCTGCGCCCTTTCGGCTGAGAAAAAGGTAGAAAAGCCTTTAGGCTGGAGCCGCGTTTTATTCAAGTCCTCCACATATAGGTCCGTTGCTCTATTGCCTTCAGACTCCGGAACCCCAAGGATTCTGACGTTATTCCTCCTTGAGCATCCCTCTTGGTCATCCAGTTTGTCCTTCAGTGATTTATGCTCAGCCACCATCCGCTCCATTGCTGTTTGCAGCTCCGACACATCCTCCACTAATGATTTTGTGACCACTTCAATGGCCTTCACACGTTCGGACATTTTGTGGAAGTCAGCGCGTATTAGGGTGACCTCTGTGGAGATCGACCCCACTGTAGCCTGCACCTGCGTCAGTGCTGCTATAGCATCCTCAAGTGTCACTTTTTTACCCCCATCTCCGTTTGTTGGCTTCCCGGTGGATGACCTTGGTTCTGCGTGATGAGGAGTATTCTTATCGTATACGAATTTGTCCAGGCGGGCCTGGGACGCGTTGCCCTTCGCGCCCCATCCTGCCATTCTGTTTCTGCAGCGCCCCGCTGCCACCGGAGTGTTCCACAGGCCCCCAAGGCTGAGGAGCACGAGGGGGGGGGGATGAGAAGGCCTCCCAGCTCTGTCTTGTGCTTAAGGCAGTCCATGCTTCTCCAGTTCACACCCCTTTATTTTCGCCCGTCGCCACCTCATGCACAATGTAGCTCGCTGGTAGTCCGCCCCGTCTTTTTGGGACCTGGCTGTAGTATGCGAGAGCATAAGCGTGTGGGCTTCCTCACCGGTCAGCGCCTCTGATCTAGACTCTGTCTTCACTAGTCCCGGATTGGCTCTTATATACTGTTGCAGGCTGTTATACACTTGGCCGATCCCCACCTAGTAGACTCTCAGCGGAGACCCCTCACTATCCTGCACCCTAGCCGCTGTAATCTTCGTCCGTCGGTGCGTCACTCTTCCACCGCTATTATTGCCTGTTTTCTCACCATCTGCCCAGTCACGCCTGAGTTGTAACGGGTGGTGTCAGCCCGTCCACCTGAGCCGACGCTGTGTTCCTGATGCCGGGGGCGGCGGTATTCAGTGTGCCGCTGCACGCAATCTCAGTTTCCTCTGTCTGGCTGCGCCACACGGAGCCCACCCCTCCTCCGCTCCTCTGATGTCACCTGTACTGCTCGCGGTTCCTTTACAGCCTCATCATGCCCAGGATTAAGCCCGCTGCCCCGCAGTTGTGCCGCGATCTCCAATCGTCGTGGCTGTGGAGACTTCCGGTGGTTTTTTCCTGGGCTGTAGGCACTTCCACCCGGCCTCCCTGGGTAACTCAGCTCAGGGCTCCCCGTCGTCACTTGGGCCGCATCTCCCCCATAGCTGATCATTGGAGTAGCCTTGTAACAACTCACAGGTGTAACTTTCGATTGGGAAGAGATAGAGATTTGGAGTTTGGGTTCCCTGAACTCATGATTTAAAAGCACATCTTTCTGTGAAGGTCGTATTTAAATTGTGTGGTTGAAAATGGCACTTTTAGAAGATGGACATCTTTTCTTCCTTTACCATCCTCTGCCTCTGCATGCCTGTGTAATCCACATCTGGTTTAGACTGACAGTTGGGCTGTTTGTGCATTAAATATGGACAGTCACACAAAGGGAGCAGAGGTGTGCCCTGCATATTCTGATTGCCCATCATCAGGCTGATGCGCTTCCTCAGTTAGAGTGGTGGAAGGAGTTGTCACCGACACATGAATAGAGCTGTGCCTGCCCTCTCTCAATGCTGTCGCCACCTTGTCAACCCCCCTCACCCCAGTGTGTCTGGAGCCAGGACAGGGCAAGGCAGGATCTGTGCACTACAAAGACTATCCTTTGAAGTATGCTTACTTCAAAGGCCACAAGGGATATAAGTATTGGGCCCATAACCCCACATCTTTAGAACACTTCTGGACTGAGGACTCTGCAGACAGGAGGAGCTGAAGAGCTGTCAGGAAGAGTACTGCCCCTTTGCTGTGTGTTGCTTTGCTGGGTTGGCCTGCAGTCTCTGCTTCTGTCTGTGGGCAGTGAAAGAACTGGACTTTGGTTTCCGGCATCCTGCTTTTCCAAGGTTCTCCAAGGGCATGTGTGTGCTTGCCTCCTGTTGGAAGTCTTAGGGCCATCAAAGACTACATCTGCAGCCCTCCTGAACTCTACTGCTGGGAGTTCTGACCTGCCAAGTGGTGCCAATTCCAGTTCTGGGCTCTTGGAGATGGTTCTGCAGCTTGAAGCTTTGGAAATCCATGCATCCCCTTTCCAACACTGTTTTACCCACCAAAAGCCTGTCCTGCAGTTGAAAAACCAATGCGCGGTATGGCTGGAAGATAAATAAATAAATCAAATCTATGCAGTACCTTTTCACAGTCCGAAAAGCCGAGTCCAGAGACCTGTGTCTTCGATGTTTGAGACACTTGCTCCAACTCAGATGCAGGCCTTGCGGTGCATCTGAAAGACTTGTTGCATCACCAGTCTGTGGCTGAAAGAAGCAACTTAGGGCCTGTATTGCCACTGCACTGACCACAGCATGCCTGGATTTTCATGCATCACACCTGTGCGCCAAATTTCAACACATCGCCCTGCGGAAAGGAGTCGTCCAGGAAATCGACACATTGCTTCTCCTCGCAGTAAGGAAACAACAAAACACTTCTGCCTGCCTGCAGCAGAACTGACGCCTCCATTCTCCTGGGACTAATGAACCAAAGCATTGTTGTGTTTTCTGACACTTTTCTTCTTTGCAGCCGTTTTGCGTCTTGGATTTTGACCCATCAAAGGTGCTTAGTGCTAAAAGCAAGGCATCCAAACCCTATGTACAGAATCGATTAAACCTTGAGTTTTGTATGTTGGATTTCTGTCGTTTTGGCCTTGTTTGGTTTAGATAAATTGTTATTTTTCTCAACTGGTGTGGTGCCATATGTAGTGTTTTTATCGTGTTACTTTGTGTGTTATGTACAAATATTTACAAATTGACTCCGAGATAAGCCTGACTGCTCATGCCAAGCTGCCATGGGGTGAGCATGGCATATCTTGTGTGTGTAACTCCCTTACCATGACTAGAAGGAAGGGTCCCTAAATGGACAGGGTGCAAGCTACTGCGAACTAGAGATCCCCATTTCTAACACTGACAGATTCTCAGGATGAAAACAGAGAAAAAGTTGCATGAGATCTTGATGATTACAAAGTGTGTGAAGTCACGGGTGGAACAGTCAGTGAAGATTACTGGAAAACATTAGTTAATGCTTATGAGTGTCTGATTGAGGTTATGAATTTGATTGAGAAAAAAGGAGTGGGAACGGAAAGTGTGAAATATTGGAATATTAAAGAGTAGTTATCAGTTCAGCAAGGCCTATTATGGAGAGATACAAGACTTGTGGCAGATGTATTATATTATCTCTAATACACATGGGAGGAACACCAAGGACACTGGGGCACATGTAAGACTAAAGAAAGAATTAGGCTTTATTTTTGGTGGTCTGGTCTTGCCATTCAGGTAGAGCGAAAAATTTGAGAATGTCAAGAATGCATGTTAAGTGACAAAGTACATAAAACAAGGAAACAAACTATGGTGATGAGGGATTATTCAAAGGTGGTGTGGCAAGAAGTTGTTCTGGATATTTTAGGGCCTGTACATTGCAGAGCTGGTCAAACACAGGTAATGATATTAACTGATATCCTTTCAAGGTGGCCCGGGATGAAAATTTCTATGAAAATTCAAAGTAGTAACGTTGTAAACTTTTTAAAAGAATCGTTTGCTAGAGAAGTGATTTCAGAATGCATACTTACGGACAATGGCATGCAGCTAGTTTCAAATGAACTGAAGGACTTCTTGAAAGAAAAAGGAATACAACACAAAAAATGCTCTCTATCACCCTGAATCAAATGGTATTGTTGGGAGGTTTAATGAAGAACTAAAAGAATCCATTCAAATGGCTACGCAACAAGGGCAGGATTGGAAAAGAGTGATACAAGAAAGGCACAGGTGTACAACTTGATACTTCATTCAGTCACAGTGAAAGTGCCATTCGAACTATTCCAAGGAAGGAAACTGAATTCTCTTAAGTGCCCTTCTTGGATGAATAATAAAAATGTGTGTATGTATTGGTGCTGACTAATGACTGGGAAAAGAAGCAAAGAGATTGGAAAGAATTGTTTGATGTAAAACATTCAGTGTGCCCGACCCTGGTAAGTGTGGGTGATTTGGTGAGTTAAAAAATAATAAAAAAATAAATTGCAGGGGGGCGGTAAATCAAATTTCTCCAAATCCTTAAAAGTCATCAAGTTGTTCAGAAATGCAGTGAAGTTGGAAGATAATCGAATATGGAATTTGAGTAGAGTCTCTGTATTCCATAGTGCCCTAAGAAATGCTGGGAGTTCAAGAAAAGATACCCAGGTTTATACAAGAAATATATGGTATCAAAAGGAGTGGAAGAGTGATACGGAAACCCAGTTTCATGCAAGACTATGTGTGATATGTATTTAAAGCATATATATATATATATATATATATATATATATATATATATATATGTATATATTACCTACTGGCGATAGCCAGTAGGTATATATAGTTAGGACCTAGCTACCATAGGAAATCCGCAACATTCTATTGGGAATAACTTTGGCGCCGGTTGAGGAATTTGCGTGTAATTTTCCAAAATTTAGGCCAGCTCCGCTCCGCTCCTTCCCTGGAAGTTTCGGGGGGATTCGTCATGCGGGGGCCGAGAAAAAAGGGGGGTCCCAAAACGTGTTTTCCCCATGTTAATTTCCATAGGACGAATTGACAAGGCTACAGCCCGAACCGCTGAACGGAATTACACCAAACTTTGCAAAATTGTAGGGACTGGTACGCAGATGTGCCTTCGCTATATTTGGTGAAAATTGCTCCAGTGTTTTTTTTTTAAATTAACTTCAAAAACACATATAGATCTATAGGCGCGCTCCGAGCGCTCACCGGTACGCGTACCGGGGAGCGGACCCGGCGTGCTACGGGAGTGCGCGAGCGGAAAGCTGATTGGCTCTCGGGTGTCTGTCAACATTCTAAACAGTCCGGAGAGTCCCCCATCTTGTGTCTCGGTAGAATCAAGACAAAAGAGGTGAAAATAAAAAAGGGGTAAATGATTATAAGGGGGCAGGGTAGACACCCCCTGACCCCTACGTTTTCTGAGGGGGGCCTAGAAGGACCCTGTGGTGCAAAAAACAATTTTTTTTAAAAAAATTCCGCGGGGTAAGCGCTGGGTGCGTTCCCGTGTACTCTTACAGGTACGCGTACCCTGAACGTACCACGGGAAAAACCAGAAGAAAAATAATATTTTTGGGCCTGGGGGGTCCTTGTGGGAGCGCCTGAGCAGGCCTAGTGGGTCAGGGGCCTTCTACTCTGCCCCCTTTGCGGGTTTTGCACCTTTGTTTCACTGCTTTCTTGTACCTTGGTTCTACAGAGGCAAAAGATGGCTGCCAACACTTCCTGGTTTGGAGTGTTGACAGACAGTGGCAGCCAATCAGCATGCCTTTCACAGGAAAGCAGCATGTTCATTGGCTGTCAATACTTCTAACCAGGGAGTGTTGGCATTCATCTTGTGCTAGGTAGACCGAGGCACAAAAGAAACAGAAAAACAAATGTGTAGAATGCAAAAAGGGGGCAGGGTAGAAAGAACCTGACCTCCTAGGGCTGCTCAGGTTGTCCCACAAGGATATTAAAATATTTAAACGTTATCCGCTAATAGAATTAGCATTTAAAAAACCTTGCGAATTCACTGAAGAAACCATAGGTTTCAGGCCTTATATAGTTAGGAATTCGCATTAAAAAAACCTTGCAAATTCACTGAAAAAACCATAGGTTTCAGGCCTTATATAGTTCGGAATTAGCATATAAAAAACCTTTGAAATTCACTGAAACAACCATAGGTTTCAGGCCTTATATAGTTCAAGTCAAGTCAAGTCAGAGATTTATATAGCGCACTACATACCCAGAGGGTCTCAAGGCGCTTGATGAAGGGTGGGGAATTACTTGTCGAATATCCAAGTTTTAAGTTGCTTTCTGAATGCTAGGTGGTTCTGAGTGAGGCGAAGGTGAGTGGGAAGGGAGTTCCAGGTTTTAGCTGCCAGGTAGGAGAAGGATCTACCTCCCATGGTGGTTTTGTTGATGCGAGGTACAGCAGCAAGGGCTTGGTTAGAGGATCGTAGCTGGCGGGAGGGGGTGTAGAAGGAAAGTCGTGTGTTGAGACATTCGGGTCCAAGTTCGTAGAGTGCTTTGTGTGCGTGGGTTAGGAGGCGGAAAGTAATCCTCTTGTTGACGGGAAGCCAGTGAAGGTTTTTCAGGTGAACAGAGATGTGGTCTTTATGCGGGATGTCTTGTATGAGTCTGGCTGAGGCGTTTTGGATGCGTTGGAGTTTTTTCTGGAGTTTTGCGGTGGTACCGGCGTATAGGGTGTTTCCGTAGTCCAGGAGGCTCGTGACCAGTGCGTGGGTGACCGTTTTTCTAGTTTCGATGGGGATCCAGCGAAATGTTTTTTTGAGCATGCGAAGAATGTTGAAGCAGGATGATGAAACGGCGTTGACTTGTCAGTTCATAGAGAGTGAGGAGTCCAGGATGACGCCCAGGTTCCGTGCGTGGTCCGTCGGGATGGGTGCTTTTCCAAGGGCCTCTGGCCACCAAGAGTCATCCAAGGCGGAGGGGGAGGTACCTAAGATAAGGACTTCTGTTTTGTCTGAGTTCAGTTTCAGACGGCTGTGCTTCATCCACTCGGCTACTTCTTTCATTCCTTCATGTAGGTTGGTTTTGGCAGTGTTGGGGTCTTTGGTGAGTGATAGGATCAGTTGAGTGTCATCAGCGTAGGAGATGATGTTGAGGTTGTGTTGGCGTGCGATGGTCGCGAGGGGGCTCATGTATACGTTGAAGAGGGTGGGGCTGAGAGAAGATCCTTGTGGTACACCGCAGATGACTTCAGTGGCCTCAGATTTGAATGGTGGGAGGCGGACTCTCTGGGTTCTTCCGGTGAGGAACGAGGTGATCCATTCCAGTGCTTTTCCTTGGATTCCGATGTTTCTGAGGCGCTGTAATAGGGTGCTATGACAGACTGTGTCGAAGGCTGCGGAGAGGTCGAGGAGGATGAGGGCGACTGTGTCTCCATTGCCAGTAGAGTTCGAATGTCTTCTGTTGCTGCGATGAGGGCGGTCTCAGTGCTGTGTTTGGCTCGGAAGCCGGACTGTGAGGAGTCGAGGGATTTGTTGGTTTCGAGGAAGGCGGCGAGCTGGTTGTTGACAGCTTTCTCGATGACTTTGGCCGGGAATGGAAGGAGAGAGATGGGGCGGTAGTTTTTGAGTTCGGTGGAGTCAGCGGTGGGTTTTTTCAGAAGGGCGCTGAGTTCTGCGTGTTTCCAGCTTTCCGGGAAGGTGGCGGAGTTAAGGGAGCAGTTGATGACGTCTCGGAGGTGTGGTGCTATGATGGAGTCTGCTTTGTTAGGAATTAGCATTTAAAAAACCATTGAAATTGCTCCTACATAGTTAGTTGTACTAACTATATTTCGCGCACCCGCAATCCACTGCTGATGATGTCACATATTACATCATTTATGACATGGTCAGTGACATCACTGATGACATCTCAAATGACATCAATGATGACATCACTGATGAAATCATCCACATGACAATCACTTACACCTTTTCATACACTAGTAAAATCTTTCATCACTCTTTGTAAAATAAAGTATCATATTTGAATACATTGACACAGCAATACAAGTATTTAAAAACCCACTCATTGATTCCTAGATGTATACACACATCTAATCACTTACCTGTGGATTCACTCATACATGCTGTCAATGAAAAATAGAACACTATTAAAAATACTTATACACCTATATCGACATTACACACCAGCACACAACCTATTCACATATGAAGTTATCCTACTCACTTATGCAAACTATGGATCATACTTACATACTTAGTTAGCTACACACTTATACAAACACCACTTCATCTATTCATTTAGATAGTAAGTCATATTTAGTATATTATAACATCATTATTACAAGTATACAGTTATCCAGTTATCCATACAGTCACTCACACAATCATTGAGTCTTATGTATACTTATTTATATACAACAACTGACACATACACTGCCTTTTATTTTTCTAGTTTGTTGGACATGTACCATTGAGAAATATATTTGCTCATCACCACACCCATAAAGATATTCACTCACCCAAACAACTGTTCGAACATGTAGTTATAACTTCATATATCTATTGAATCGACTATTCACACATCTTTGGGCAGTCACACACACTCCACCGAACCACACACACATTCACTCTCCCATACAAATACTCAATTAACTAATCAATAACTAATATAGACTTTCACATAGCTAGTAACCAACTGGAGAACCAGTTTACACAACAACTGACAAAGTGATACAGATATTCACACAGTTTAGTCACTATCCACTATATTTAGTGAGACACTATACATTGTTTAAGTCCTCCATCCAAATATTTATTTTTATATATCCACTCATACTTCAATGCAAATTGCTATATATATAATGCATATTTAAATAACAAAGCAAACCACATTCACTGGATGATGTCATCATTGATGTCATTTGAGATGTCATCAGTGATGTCACTGACCATGTCATGAATGATGTAATATGTGACATCATCAGCAGTGGATTGCGGGTGCGCGAAATATAGTTAGTACAACTAACTATATAGGAGCAATTTCAATGGTTTTTTAAATGCTAATTTCTAACTATATAAGGCCTGAAACCTATGGTTTTTTCAGTGAATATATATGTATATATATATATATATATATATATACATATATATATATATATATATATATATATATATTCCTGAGATTTCCTCGCCGTCTTCCTCGGCAAGTCACGGCACCACAGTAGGGTAAGTTTCAATTTATATTTATTAATACACCATGTGCAAATGTGCAAGAATTAGGATTATATATATGTTTTTTTGTTTTGTTTGTATGTTTATTGATAATGGGGTCGATGTGTGGTATAGCTTTAAATTATGCAGAAGTTTGTAAGGTTCTTTATGTTGTCATGGGGAATATTGCATGGGATGAATCTAGAATGTGCATCCTGTAAAGGGGCAGTTTGAAGGTGTCTTCTGAGGTGGTTGAAATGTTCCTCTTTACCCGTTATACTTTATTTAAATAAACCTATATATATATGTTTAACCTACTGGAAGAATTTCATCTTTTCCACACAGCCTTGTTGATTTTAATGTCCTCTTGAGATCTATACTATAGTCAATTAAAAGACAGTTGAATAAAGTTTCATCAGAAGAAACCGGAAGATCCAAGAATTAATTTACATAGATATGGTAGACAGCCACCATATTTATTTGCAGCCATGCACATAAAATTATGAGGTGCAACTTCCTGTAAATTCCTATAGCCGGTGTTAGAGGATCATGGGATCCCATTATGGGAGGGATCAGTAATTGAAGTCTTGAGACAGAAACCCTAATCCAGGTTCTATACGTATGGAGGATATATGAATTCAAGCATTGGCACCACTTGGGAGGTCGAATTTATCTGGAGGCAGCCTCAACGTGCTTTGTTGGGAGAGACTTACTTCTAGGTGTATGTGTGCCTGTCTTCACCCCTCCAATGAAAGGGTGGAGCCTCCTACAAATGCAAAGTTACTACTATTAACTTTATTACTATATTTTATGTCTCGCCTAGTTTGCAAACGTCTGCGATTGGGGCAGAGACCTCTACCATGGAGATAGATACCTCCACCGCGGAGCTGATGATCACCACAACCTAGTGGATATCTCCAGATGGAAGGGAACATGCAAAAATTAAACACATGGCCCAAATCACACATATCTGACACCCATTAACTTCAAACGACATAAATAAAGCACACACCTTAGACTCTGCCCATATTGGTTTACATGATCCTGCAGCCAACAGAGACCAGATATAGCCTCCAGGATGCAGACTAGAACACTCTAGAGGAAGATAAATTTCACTGAAGAGAAGACAACACCTGTAAGGAAATTTGTGGTAAAACACTACAAACAACTAAATGGTCTGCCTCCACTAACCCATAGTGAAGAGCTAAGGCAGCTATGAGGTAAAGGTCACAGACTTTGTTATTGCATTGGGGGAGGAGAAACACCCTCCAGATGGCATTAGGAAGAAGTGGAAGGATAAGAGATAGTGGGTGAAAGATGTTCTCCACAGTTCAGTTGGCATAAGCTATTTCTGGATCCAGTCTCCATCTCACCCTCCTCAATGACTCTATCTTATCCAAAATGCAACCATCCATACTACATGGAGTAATATAATGCCAGGTACATACTAAACCCCCTCTCTATCCCTTCAAGTTATCCTACAACCACTCATGCAACCCTGTTCTACCGATCTACTTTGCTATGTTGAGATCACATTGCCGATATCACATACCTATCCGGTGAACAAATCCTTGAACACATCCTCCAACACATGCATCCTACAAATAAGGAACAATTTATATTAATTTCCCTTCTTTCTGCCTTGCTCTCATACAGTCACCTTTATGAGTAAATTGGTTTCTACAGCTGGGGGAGTATTTCCCAATACAGCAGGGCAAAACACAGGAACTTTCTCCTGACACAACCCCAGGACATACAGAAATAAGTCATTATACTACCAATGTCACTGAGACACTATAGGGGATTTGTATGCCTTTGTTTCACCCGATTTTTAATTTTTTTACACTTTTATTAAGAAACTGCTCTACTCAACCAAACTTATATTGTCCATTGTCACATTTGTAACACTAATATGCACATACACGTTTTATTTAAATCCACCTTTAAATGCCTGTTCTGCTTTCCCATCCACCACCTGTAAGTTTCCTCTTAGCGCTGCACCAAAACAACAAATGACAACAAACAGAAGATGGATTGTAGAGACTGTTTAGTATGTCATCTGTTCTAGTGGGTTTGGGGTAGTGGCATATCTTAAGTGACAGGACAAATGTATGACTATTGTATCATTTTCCTGTATCTATCCATGTTACCTTTGTATTCAGTTATTGCCTGTGATACCTTTTGTCACATTGTTTTATGATAAAACTGGGCATTGTAATGGCAGCACAGGAATATTTCCTGTAGCCCTAGTGTAAACATCCAAGGCAGGACACTGTCTGTCATACTATGTATCCAACACATCACTACACCATCCACCATGTCTTTTGGTGTCTTAATCCTCTTTATATGCCTCTCTTGTCCGCCACTGTGAGACTTCCCACACAGTTTAGGGCGATTTCAGTATTCACATGGGTAATCCAAATGACTGATTCAAATCTCCTCATTGCAACACTTTAGTTGTGGGCACTTCATCAATATGTCAAAGACGCCATTCACTTAGCTGACCATATACATATATTAGATTGAATCACAGGTCGAAAACATGCCTCTAATTTTAAAGTAACTTCTTCTTGGTGGTCCAATAAATTTTTTTACTGGCAGGTTTCATTTCCAATAATACTCCTGCAGCAACTAATCTTCTACACAACCAGTCAGAACTGCTTGTCACTGGTCTCAGATAAATGCCAATTAATTAATTAAATTAATAATGAAACACTTAGATATGTAAAAATTATTTTAAATCCTACTGGCAAATACAATGTCTACTATTCATCTATACCTACTGCACTCAGTAAACTAGCTCCTATAAAACGAAATTGCCAGTAAAGCAGCTCTTTGGTACAGTGAACTTGATACATTCATGAAAACATGAAAAAGAGAAAGACTATGGAGGAAATAGGATTCTGTAAACTAAATGAAATACAAAGAAGAGCTCAACAAATACAAACCTGCCATCAAAACATCCAAGAAAAATGACTTCTCGAACAGATTTCTAACAACTGCAACACTCGAAAAGAAGTATAGGCTAATATCTTCTGTAAGGAACTGAGTTCTTCATGTCTAAAATTTTTACAACTAGAGAGAGACTACATAGCTAGAACCGCCTCCTCAACAGTACCTCAGCAGTCAGGTTTAGACTCACACAGAAAAATTATAGAATTTGATGGACACTGTCTATTTTCTTTCTCTATATAGGTGTCATTCTGTATCCCACCTAGATCCTATACCCATTAGACATTATTCAAATTTGCGAGATTACGCTTACCACACATTACATAATATGAATTCCTCCTTAAAAACAGGGATTGTCTCCCCGAGCCTGTACCTTCTGCAACACTATCCTGTTTTCCAGCCTGCTACAGCGTTATTGCGGAAGGACGAGGGAAGCGCGCTGCTGCCGGGGGTGCTTCTCCGGTGTCCCTACCTGCCTGCTGGATGGTGTTCCTGGAGTGCTCGCCTGACGATCGGTGCCGAGCCCTGGGTCCGGACCCCGTGTTGCTGCGCACAGCCGGATACGGCCGGAGCTCCTGTGGCCTGCCTCACGACTGGTATGCCTGCCATCCCCTGCCGACCTGCGGTTTGCGAAAGCCCCTGCTCTGATTCCCCCGGTGAAACTGTAGGACGACCGATTGTGGGTCTGCGCCACTACTCCTACTTTGAGCGACGCCGAGGTGAGCCGCGCTGTCTTCTTCTTTGTCGGCGCAGGACTGGCCGCTGCGGCTCGCCTTTGGGACTTCTTCTGCTTGGGCTCGCACGAGGGGGACTTCCATTGCTTACCGCTCGCAATTGGGGGGCCCAGTTCCTGCCGTGAGATTACCACCCTCACTGCCTATTGTGAAACTCGTTTGCGTGGCCGGTGCACTCCGCATTGTACCTAACATGGCGGCCATCCCCTCTACAGTACTGGTGGGCTCCATATCGGCCCCTGACTGGGTCACCCTACATTGTCTCGAGAGGCGTATGGAATACCCTGATGGACTTCGGGCTGTGGATACCTTGGACCGCCCGCCTGTATACACCTTTGCCTCCATTATTGGCGCGCTTGCCGAATTGAGGGCAGAATGGCGTGAGTGTTCTCGCGCACTCGGCGCGAAGTTGGATGCAGCCACTCTCGGCTCGGAGGGTGCATCGTCGGCCGGCTCCCCTTGCCGCGTCGATCGGCCCCCTCCTGGTATTGCAATGGAGACATTGTTGCTGCGTGACTGTGAACTGGAGCAACTTTCTCACAGTGAATATTCTACGGAACTGTCGACAGCCCATTGCGTTGATGCTACATTGTTTCCCATCCTGACACAGTTTTCATTTTCAGACATTGACCTACTATCCTTGTTCACGGCGCTGCTGACGATGCTACTATTTTCCTTCACTGACTATGTTATGCACGATGTGACTCCGATTCAGTGGTTTATGCAACATCAGGCGGACCTGGTAGTGGCTTTCCTTTGTATCGCTACTATTGCGTTTGACTGTAGGTATCCATCTTGTGTTTTGGGACCTTCTCCCTGCCGAGGGCGGCCATCTCCCTCCTTTGTTCTGTCTGGGGCGGGTCCCTTTCCGGGGCCAGGTTCTGGGGGACGCTTGAAATCTGGCCAGGGCTAGGAAAGTCCTTATTCCTATGGAATGTGAATGTGGGGCGGGCGGGGACCCGGGATGAGGCGCTTCCTCAACGTGTGCTGCAGTGTTCTATGATGTCTCTCCCTATTCCATATCGTGCATGAAAGTCCTGATTTTGGTGTTACGTTGGGGGTGGGGAGTACTTTATGGCCGAGGAGTTCGGGAGACTTAGAATTTGGTCCTTATCGGGTATCGGCGATTTTCTGCCACGGGCTGAACCGCATTTTGCTATGCTGATTGTTTAATATGCTGCTTTTCCCCACTTAAGATTGTACTTGCTATGTTCTGTCTTTTACTCCACCTGATGGGGATGCGTGTTCTGTGCTGTCCCGGGGACCTGGTTGTGACTGATTTCGTTCCTATTCTTTGTTCTATGTCTTCCGAATTTATTGTTGGACACGGTGTAGAAGTTGTAGATGGCTGGGGAATCCGGGTGACCTGATATTGAGTGGGCTCCTCCCCGCCTTCTTTTTTCTGGGAGTCTAGATTAGTTTATTCTTTTCTTACTCCCTATATTACAAGTGTTAAGGTTTCTCTTTCTTTTTCTTCTCATTCTCCTTTTCCTTTCTTTCTTTTCTTTGTCTATATTTCGGGGTCTTTAAAGGGCGACAGACACTCTGCCGGAAGGGGGGGGGGGGGGGGGGGGGGGCGGGTAGGCCGTAGCCTCCGCATTGGTGTAGGGTGGGGGGGAAGATTTAGTTTTCTTTATTTAGTTTCTATGGGCCTTATTTTTTCTATTTCTCTGCGCTTTCTTAACCTGGTTCGATTCTGAGTCCGCGATCGGGGTTGGTAGGGAGGGGGTGGCGCTGCATGGGGTGCGTAAATGCTGGCTGATAATCTTGCTGTTTACTTTGCACCGCCATATTGCCCGTGGTGTTAACTTCCACTGTTGTTTCCAGCTATGACGCCGCTTGCCCATGTCGTGAAGCTATTGTACGGACTCTGTTCTCCTTAGTTCTTATTCTTCACTGATTTATCTTTATGATGGAAAAAACAAAAAAAAACTTTAAAAATTAACCTTCAATTCTCCTTCTCCCCGGCGACATGACGCTTTCCAGTGTAACGTTCATTGATTGTTGCTATTTCACCTGATGCCGCTGAGGAACTGTATTGCTTGCACCTGTGCTTAAAAAGTATCGTGGCCGGCCTGACGGTTGTAGGCCCGTATTTGTTCTTTTATTCATGCACAATAAAGGTTTTCAAAAAATTTAAAAAAAAAAAAAAACAGGGATTGTCCAAGATATGCAAAAAAAAGTCAATGCAGTTCTGGTTCTAAAAAAAACGTATCTTAACCTTTTTCTAATCATTAATTATTGTTCATTCAAGATAACTCCAGCAGTAGCACAAATTCTGGAGGGTCATGTAGATAAGCAACTGAAAACCTTCAGGAAAATCCATAAGGTTCTGGACAGCTCTCAGAGTGGCTTTCACCCTAACCGTGCTGAGTTTGCCCTTCTTGCAGTGGTAGATGATCTCCAGCTGCAGAT
The DNA here is from genome assembly GCF_964263255.1 of Lissotriton vulgaris. NCBI lineage: Eukaryota > Metazoa > Chordata > Amphibia > Caudata > Salamandridae > Lissotriton > Lissotriton vulgaris. Next base: position 512,065,705 of record NC_141699.1, read on the forward strand.
GAGATTTCCCATTGGCTTTAATATCACTTAATCTCTCTCCTACATTTGCAACCATTGACCATATTCTCGTAAAACGTCACAACATCAGCAAGTTAATACTAAAATTGTTTTCTCTCTATTTCTTTCTGACAGAAGTCAACAAGTCAAAAATGTCATCATCCAGTCACCTGTCATGTGGAGCTCTGCCCGTCCCATAACTATCTCCTTATTTGTTTAATGTTCATATGAAACCACTGTATACACAAAAAGAGGAGAAAGACAAAAACTGTTTGCTAATGCTTCCTCCCTACAATATAATTAGCACATAGCCGTACAGCTAAGCTTCTAAAGATTCATGATGAGGGTTGTTTAGGACTATGTTTTGATCACAACCATTGTTAAATATAGCAGCCCACAACCACAATTATTGACATGCTTTATTTTATTTTATTCATAAAGTTTTATATAGCGCAAACTAGATCCCATAGGATATCAGAGCACTTTACATTAGGAAGGAAAGGAAGGACAATAATGCAAATACATCAGCAGGTAGGGATAAAAACAAGCATGATCCCAGATTACACTACAAATGCCACAAGGAGGTCATACTAAACAATTGTACAAGGGTAGTGAATGAGGGGCATAATATATCATAAAGAAACGTAGTAGTAAATGATGGTACAATGGAAGTAGGAACAAAATCATCAGGGAGGAGAGCCTGGCCCACTTACAGAAGGAATTTATTCATAAGGAATCATTTGACTTCCAATTTGAACACTGTTGTTACGGAGATTCTGCGTACTTCCTGTGGTAGAGAGTTCCATATCTTTGGGGCAGCGCCAGCGAAGGCTCTGTGACAAGTTCTCTTTTTGGTCAGGATAAGTGGTTTCAGGAGGAAAGTAGTGGTGCTTCTTGAGGCTCTTACACCACAGGATAGTTCACATTTTTGCGCCAGGTACCTGGGAGTATTAAAAAGGATGGCTTTGTGCGTCATAATGGCAATCTTTAACTGAATTTGTGCTTTGAAGGGGAGCTAATTTAGTGATTGTAGGACTGGCGCTATGTGCTCATTGCGTTTGGAGCCTGTATCCAGTCTAGCAGCAGCATTCAAAGATGCTCTTAGTGGAGCCAGGGGGGTATTTGGGAAGGCCACAGAGGGTAGCGCTGCCTTATTCTAGCATCGGTTGAACATGCGCTTGGACCACCTGCTTGAAATCGTTAAGTGGAGCTTTACATCCTCACATTTGTTCTGTCGGGATGGGCACGACCACTCAAATGGGAGCACTTAATTTTGCGTACGGCAGCAGTCCATGTTTGGATGAACCAATATTGACACGCTCAACACAGACATGCCTGAAATCCTTATTGCAATTATTGACAAGCAGATGTGGCAACCCTCATTCAGGTCTGTATTGTGCATCCCATGGCCCATTACATTTACATCAGTTAAGAGTGTAGGCATGAAATTTGACTCTACTTTACAAATAGATTGCCAGGTGTCTGGCTTCGTATCTTCCTGTACCTTTCATCTTCATCATGTGTCTCCTATTCAAAATCTCGAAAGGAAAGCAAAGCAATAGTCATTACAGCAATAGCAGGGGCAAGATTGTACTACTGTAATAGCTTGAGTCTTAATATAAAGTATTTTCTGTTAATCTGTCTAGAAGCTATTCAAAATAACATAGTCAGATATTTGGAAGTGCCCACTATGTTTAGTTCAGCCTCTGCAATGCATAAGTCATTACATTGGCTACTTATTCAGTAGTACATGGTCATTAAGGTTCTCAGTATAGTTCACAGCGCTCTATATTGCATCACGCCAGACTATCTCACACAGGAGTAAAAGATACCTGCCTGAGTAAACTCTTTATTCATCTAACTGTGTTCGCAAGATTTTGCCAAGCTCGTATAAAGTGGTGCTTATTCTCTGTGTGCTCATCACTTTAGAGAAATCTACTTAATGACCTCCAACTCTGCCATAATAACTTAGCCTTCAGGAAAAAAAACAATTGTTTTTCTGCTAGTTCCCTTTTGAAATGCCCAGTCTGTGCCTTCTATTATCAAAGCCAGGAGAAACTCAGGTGTCAATGCTCTTTGCATTTCTCAATAAGATAGGAAAAGATAGCATAATAAAACATGCCAACAGTGCCTGGTGTCCACATTGAGACCAGCACCACATATGATATCAGGGAACATCCTGGCGGCAGCAGCAATTAGGTCCCCTACCATCCAGCAATCGGGTAAATCTATGTGCTCTTTACTCCTATATTTCATAAATTTTACAACTTTGTCTGCATCGTTTTCTCTGTTATTTCAAATGTCACTTTTGTAAAAGTATGGTATTATGGTTTTCTTATCCTCAATGTAAAGCTCACTATTTGTGCCAAATATTATGGTTATCCTTTGAATCTTAACCATTAGACAAGATCTCCTCACAGCTGGACCGCAGTCTTTCTCCAAGGTGTCTCCTGAAGATCGCTAGGCTCCAGTCACCAGATGTGCAGCCATGGATGCTTGTCACAGCAACACAAGACTCGCTCTCAACTCAGCGATCAACCTACAGGTATCTGATGACTCCCTTGCATACTTCTCCCATGCAGGTGCACCTACGGTCTTCACTCACTCATCTGAGGGAGAAGACACCACTGGTAAAAAAAGAAGAGCTCTGCCCTTCCTCAATTTCCCCTCAAACCTGCTAGTCACGTCAGATGTCCATGTCTGGGAGGGATGAGGGATTGGCATTTCCAAATTCTGTCCTCTGCTGCGGTCAATTTTCCCAAAAACAATCCTCTGGGCAGGAATATTTGTAACATAGATGCAACTCTCCATAAGATTCCAGACCATTTTAAAGGAACCTCCACCTCCCCCCACCCCCCCAAATGGTTGACAAGTAGACCCATGCCTTGGATAACGTGAAATGGTAGCAAGAATGATAAAGAAGCACATGAACAGCTTTGTGGTTTGATGGAACTGAATGCAAGGCAACATGCCTTAACCATGAAGATGATAGAGACAATATCAAAGAAGTGGCAATGTCAATCTACTGGGCTGTGGTAAGTACTTCAGGAGGATACAAGAAGGCTTAAAACATTTATTGTGCTGGTTATTGTCACCCATGGCATGTCAATTCCACCAAGCACAGAGTCCGGCTGCAACTACCCAGTTGCCATTTGAATCCCTGCTAGTGCACGTGTGAACATACAAATCAAAACATGGAGGAGTGTCTCGAGGGCTACCTCGATACACAACAAATACATACCATCACCTTTCCCTTCTTAAAAAAACACATAGAAATTCACTAAATATGCAATAGGTTTTAAACGTGAAAATAATGCATTAGAACAAAACATTCCTTAATTACACATTAGATTGCAATTGTGAAGACAAAATATTAACCTGCAATATGGTCTAATACCTTACGCAGTCATTAAACTTCTTGGGAACCTTCCTAATGTGTTACCCTGACCCACTTCTTTACCTTTAAGGTCCCTGTCATCATGACCCAAACTAGTGGAGGGTAACACTTGATCAGTGGCTACACAATCCCGTCCAGCAACTTTCTTTCGCTCAACATCTGAGTGCAGCCAATGCAACCAATCATGGTCATGTATAGGTACATCATTTCTTTTGTCGCATGATATTAGCTTTTTTCTGATGTTACCTTCACCAATTGTCTTTTATTCCACCAACCTTTCCATGTGATGAATGCTGCACCTTTGCTAACTTGTACAGGCATGGAAAACTTAGATTCCCTTTTTTAACTTTGATGGGTTTCTTATTTAAAAACCAGTCTCCAACTAACACATCCGTTATGCCAGCCCCACTTCTGCTGTCAAAGTTATATTTCATGGCTGCTTGTCTCATAAACACAATAGATGCAATCGCTGTTGTACCAGGCCTTCCAAGCTTGGATCACCTTTCTTTTAACCAAGCGGGAACACAGAAATGTGTACCTCCCTGCCTCTAATCAGTGACAAAGGTGTAACCCATGTGCTGCATTGTGGAGAGGTACTGTAATTCCACATCTCTGTTTTAGAAACCTTTCCATATTCACACCTGAAGCTAACGCAGTTTGCATGCCTTCATAATTTTATTTCCACACTCCACGAAACCATTTAAAGTGGGCGAGTACAGCGCCACTCTCAAATGTTTTCTGTTCTGGTCAGACCTGAATTTACACATTCGTTCCAAAATGAACTGTGTGCCATTATATGTGATGATGACTTTAGGAGCTCCACCTTATTCAAGTTGGATGTTGTTTTATGGAGCTTAATGTGTTTAGTGTTTAGTATTTTGGTTCTGCTGAGTTAATTTTTCCCCTGTTTTTAATTCGATCCCTGTGACTGGGCTGTCCCCATACTCACATTTAATTCAGGAAAACGCACCGCCATTCGGCGGGTCCGGGTCCCTGGGGCTGGATTCCTGGGCGCCATCTTAGTTTGGGGTAAGTGTTTGTAGCGCGGGCGCCCTTTTGGAGCGTCCCGACGCTCGAGTTGTTCAGGGAGGCGCCTATTTAAAGTTGCCATCTCCCGCGCAGCGGGAACGCGCAGTGGGACGCCGTCGCTTAGCCGGAGTCGTGCCAGAGTCCTGCCCGTCTGCGCTCGTCCGCGTCGAGGTAGCGGGTGCGGGCCATGGACTCTGGCCTCCTTCCTTATTATCATCCTGTTTAACATGGCGACGCTCAGGTATGATCGCGCTGCTCTCTTTTCAATAAAAGATAGTCTTCAGGTGTGTAACCATGTCCCTCTATCCCCTCTCTCGGTACCTTATGACTGTGCCTGTGGTTCCTTCTCTCTGGCCTCACCCATTGGGGTTCGCCCAGTTAACAGGACTGTCCGTAGTATCCATACGGACTGGACCGGACAAGCACTTAACATATGGAGTTTGAATGTTAGATCTTTGGTCAAGCACCATCAGTCACTACGGGACATGATTGATACGGACCTTCCTGATATCATTTTCCTGACCGAAACTTGGTTACAGGACGCTGATTCTGCCATCATTAATCTGGCTTTCCCCTCTACCTATACGGTGTTTATTCTGAACCGCTCGACTAGGGGAGGTGGTATAGCCATGGCGACTAAATCTTGTTTCCCGGTTGAGTGGAAGGCCTTGGATCTTCCAATGTGTGAAAGCGCCTCGTTTAAGGTAAAGGTCAGTCATCAATTCACCTTCCGCGGTGTGCTTATCTACCGTCCACCTGGGAACGACACTGCTTTCAAGGCTGCCCTTGCGGATGTGGTTAGCTCGTTGGCTCCGACATGTGCTAACTTTAATATAGTAGGCGACTTAAATATACATCTTGACCAGTCGTCATCTCCTTCCATCAGCTCCTTGCTGGCGGACTTGGAAGCGATGCAACTTAACCAACTAGTCACCTCCCCCACCCATATAGGAGGACATATATTGGACCCCTTTTTTTACCACCTTAGTTCGGGCTAGATCAGCTGACCCGATAGTGGTGGGCTGGACTGACCATCTGCTGGTTAAAGTGTCATGTCCCCTTGACAATCCACAACTTAAACCTGTGGATAAACAGATCTTAAAGCGCAATTGGCGTAAACTTAAGCTGGAGGAGTTTGTCAGGATATTGGAGGCACAACCCCTAGGCAAACTGCAGAATGTAGAACAGGGTTATGAACAGTTCTGCAACTGGGTTCTTACTGCCCTCGACTCTCTCATACCTCTGCGCTGGGCAAAATGTCACGCAAAAAATCGTAGCCCTTGGTATAATGAGACTCTTGCTGAGCTTAAGAGAACCTGCCGGCAAGCTGAGAGGGCCTGGAGAAAATCTTTTGATCCCACGTTAAAATGGCTGTACTTTGCCCAGCTTAAGACCTACCACAGAGCTATTTGTCAAACCCGGGCCGCATATTATGCAGCTGAGTTCTCCAACAGCCCTAACCCCTCTAAGTTAATCTTCAAGGTACTTAAAGACCTGATGGGGAAACGGGCCACCTCGCAAGAAATCTGCACGGACTCCCACTGTGAAAGCTTGGCATCCTTTTTCGTGGAGAAAGTGCAGAAAATCTACCGAGGATTTATACCATCTGCTCCCGGGGATGCTCTTAGTGATGTAAAGGTCTCGGTGTCCGAAACCTTGTCCACCTTGCCGGCCATGTCTAACGAGGTATTCGACACTCTGAGCCTCAAAATTAAATCTGGCTCCCCCTTAGACCCTCTGAAGCCGGAGCTTTTCACCCGTCTCCCGCCTCTCTGTCGTGAGCCCATTTTGGAGTTGATCAATCTCTCCCTCAGTGAGGGAGTGGTCCCGCCATCCTGGAAGCAAGCTGTGGTCAGTCCCATTTTGAAGAAACCTAACTCTGACCCCTTGCTCCCGGAGAACTATCGGCCCATCTCCCTCCTGCCTTGGACCGCCAAGGTCACTGAGGCGCACGTGAATATCATTCTGTCTGCCCACCTCTCTCGTAATAATATTCTTGACGAGAGTCAAAACGGGTTTCGCGCTCAACACAGCACTGAAACTGCCCTGCTCTTTATGATCGAGCATTTGCGGTCAGTGCTAGATGCAGGGCAGACCGCGGCGCTCCTATTGTTAGACCTGAGCGCCGCGTTTGACACGGTGTCTCATGACATTTTGATGCGGCGTTTGGAGGAAGTGGGTATCGTGGGGAAGGCTCTTCAGTGGTTCCGCTCATTCCTCTCGGACCGGTTTTTTAAAGTAGCCATTCCACCTGGCCAGTCCTCGTACCACTCTTTGGAACTGGGAGTCCCTCAGGGCTCTGCCCTTAGCCCCACATTATTTAACTTGTATGTGAAACCGCTGGCTGCTGTCGTCAGGCAATGTGGCCTTACCATGACATCGTATGCCGACGACACGCAGCTGGCGGTGACACTCAGTGGGGACCCTGAGGTGACTGCGCCCAGATTCCGGGCAGGACTTATAGCTGTGGCTAGCTGGATGCGTAACAACTGCCTACAGCTTAATGCCAAGAAAACCGAGGTCCTGATTGTAGGGAAGCAGGCGGAACTCTGGGGAGATCAGTGGTGGCCTCTCGAACTGGGGGTGTCCCCCATCCCAGCGGCCGAAGTCAAAAATCTGGGGGTCTGGCTGGACTCCAACCTTTCTTTTACCAGCCATACAAAGAAGACAGCAGCTACCTGCTATGGTATTCTGCGAGGACTGAGACCAGTCCTCAAATTCTTTGACCCTCCCACTCGGCAACTGGTGGTTCAGGCCTCTATCCTTTCCCGGATAGACTACGGGAGTGCCTTGCTTCTTGGAGTCAACCAGGCTGAGGCGACTAGGCTTCAGAGGGTGCAGAACGCTGCTGCACGGGCCATTGTAGGTCTTCCGAGACAATGTTCTGTCTCTCCTGTCCTGGCTTCTCTTCACTGGCTTCCGGTCAGACAGAGAATCAAATTTAAGGCTCTCTGTCTGACATTCAAGATTCTGAAGCTTTCCTCTCCCCCTGCCTTGGCGGGCCTTATCTCTTAGTACGTCCCCACGCGGTCCCTCAGATCCGAAACTCACCATCTGGCGACTAAGCCTAGGTTCAGGCTGAGCAGGATGGGAGGACGTTCCTTCCGTGTTCTGGCGGCGGATCTATGGAATTCCCTTCCTGTACACATTCGCGCCCTCAACAGCCTGACTCTTTTTAGACGCGCCATCAAAACCCACCTGTTTACTTCTGCTATTTGATTTTCCCTCTTTGCAGCTCTGATCTGTTGTGTTGTGTACATGATCAGGCGCCAGGACGCCCCTTCGCTAGGGCAGCTGTTGCGCCTAATAAATGTTATTAACATAACATAACATAACATAGTGCTTTCAGCAATGTCAAACAAAGCTTTGCTTGGTTTATGTGCGTATGTCTCACACCGTACTTACCACTGCCTGCTTTCTTTGTACTGTCCTAAAAAGAAAAATAAAGGTTAAAACCGTGCCTGTGATTTCAGCAAATATAGTACAACTATTTTGAGAAGTAGCCAATGGCTAAAATTAGATACCTCAAGCTGTTGGGCAACACTGAATAGGGTCCAGAAAAATCGAATCCAACTTTTTCTCATGCCACATCCGGGAACTGAGTGGGATGCAATGGTGTTCTAAATTATATTCCAGTGCTTATCTGATTCTAAACATTTTGGGCACTAATCAACCACCATTTTAACTTGACTGTCAATAGCCAGCCACCAATAATGTTTCAAGTTCATGCATGTTTTTGTAGTACCTAGATAGCCTTTGTGTGAGTTACCTATAATTTCACTGCTATTTTCTACAGATAATTCCTCAGCAACTTCCACAAAGAATTTTCAAATCCCCACTCAAACATCTATTTCTGTCCATCTGAGTACAATACTCAATAACTTTTGATAACTTTAAATATTTGCACAAACCTTTATCCAATCTTTTTCAGTTACAACAGACTCGTATTCTGCCACCACATCCATCAAAGCTACACATTCTACATCATCAACCGGCATCCTGGACAAGCAATTTGCCCTGAAGTTCTTCTCCCCAGAGAGATGTTTGATCAAAAATCGTACTACTGTATATTAAGCACTAACCTAGTAAACCTGGTTAACAAGTTTTTACCTAACTAAAGATGTACAACAATGGTGTTTGGGCAGTGATAACTTCAAATTTGCTTCCCCAAATGTACATTTTACATTTCTGCACCACCCACACACAAGCAAGGGCTTCACGTTCAATGGTACTTGATTGATGCTCCAACTGTTTTAGAGCCCTTGAAGCAAATGCTAAGTTTGTTCACATTGTCTGAGCACAGCACCTAAACCATAAATACTAGCATCCACAGTTATCAAAAGAAGTCCACCGCTCCCGGAAAGCATGCGACGCTGGAGCGGTTACAATTAATTCTTTACCCTTGCCAACAGCCTTCTCCAAATTATCTGTCCCTTTAAATTCTTGGCCTTTCCTAAGCAACATTTATAAAGGTTCAACAGTTTGGGCATACTTAGCTACAAATCATGTGTGGTACTCTGCTAAACCTAGGAACAACCAGAGGGAATCGTTGCATGTAGGAGCTTTAGCATCAGTAATTGCTGTAACCCCCCAAAACGTCAGTTTTATGCCTGTAGACAACACTGTGTGACCCAGATATTCCAATTCATGAGTTTCAAATTTGCACTTTTAAACACGGACTATCATACCCCTCTCATCCAAGACAGGTAACACACCTTTCAAAACTTCATTATGTTCCTCCAGAGTCTCTGCATAAATGAAGATGTCATCTTGGTATACTTGTACCCCTCTGATGCCTTGGAATAATGTGACAATTAGTTTCTGGAACACACTGGAGTGTGAGGCAAGTCCAAACGGTAGTCTCGGGAACTTGTAGGCACCAAAGGGGGTTACAAACGTCTTCAACTCTTGAGACCATTCAGTAACGAGACCTGGAGGTAAGCTGACCGCAAATCCATTAGGGATAATTTCTGGCCCTCTCCATCCCCAGATTTATCAGCAATTCATGAATGTTGGGCAGTGGAAGGCAAACCACAATAATGTTCTTATTTGGGTTGCTTAAATCAGCACACAGCCGGATTTCACCCAATTTGTTTTATACAACAACTATGGGCGCCACCCACTGTGATGAATTTGTTGGCTGAATAATCTCTTGTGAACACAGATTGTGTAGCATGTTCTTTACCTCTTCCGTTACACTGAGGGGTACCAGCCTAGCCTTGTGTTCCACAGGCTGCGTTTCAGGTTTCAATCTAATGTGATGTTCCACTTCCTTCACCAACCCCGCTCAGCTGCTAAATACAGAATTACATTGACTGAAACCTCCACACAAACCACATGGCACACAGACAAGTCACATACGTGGTTCTCAGCGCCTGGTAGGAGATAAAGCCTCATGCGTGCCCAGTCTTGCCAACCAATTATGTTCCTCCCCTTCACAACTACGCACACTTTTATGTGTGTTTCAGCAATGTGCACCTTCATGTGTGTTTCGATGCCTAAGCACTGTAGTTTAGACAAGAAATAACCAACCATCTCAATACCTTTCTCCCCAAATGCTGGGGGTTCACATCAGATTACAACAATGAAACCTCTTTACCCCAATGCTCATAAAAAGTAGGGTCTCTTAAAATAGAAATGGGTGAACCAGAATTTACCATGACCTGAAAAGAAATACCATTAATAATAGTTGTGTGCAATGGTCCTTTAACCATTATAACCTTGTCATGACAGTCATGTGTTAATATCACATTGTTGAGTGTATCAGAGCATGAGTTCATATCGAGGTCAACACTACCAACTCTTAATGATTTCTTGTTACTCCAGCAAACGTTTTGAAAATGACCCATTTTCGTACAAAATATGGTATTGGTGGCAAACTATCAAATCTGCTAAGGTGCTTGCCCCAAAGTTCCAAACAAAAGTGCAAATTTGTGGAAAGGAGTATATCCATTGGCATCAAAGGCCACTAAATGGCTCTCAAAAAGCCTGAACCATTGTAGCCATTTCATGGCAGGTTCACCTTGATTCACAAGGAACGGTGGTGGTTGAGTAATTTTAGGAGCATTGGCCATGATGAAGAATACAAATAAATGCCTGAAAGTAAATCAATTATGGATATAGTTGGAAGTTGATGACAGATATGTGGGAACAAGCAAAGTATGATAGTAAACAATAGTCACAACGTGTGCTCCACAACCAAGACACAATGATGGAAAACTCAATAGGAAAATAAATGCAGCGCCATAAGTCAAAGCCTCAGTTTACCTATGTCCATTCTGTTTGGTAGACTGTTAACGGAAACGCTGCAGATTAGTGCACACCATGTGGCTTAAATAAGAAAATAAAACTGGCAACCACACCAAATAGGACCACCAAGCATGATGTGATGATGCTCAGTGCAGTGCAGTGCATGCATGCATGAGTGCGGATATGAGCTGCCTCTCCCAAATGCCACCATGCTGAAAACAGCCTCACCTTACCACTCCGGGCCCCAAACTCCATTAGATGACCAGGGAGAGGCTAGCCTGCAGCACAGAAGGTAACGGGAGTCGATTTACTCCAAGATTCTGATGATTCCGATTTTGTAGGAAAATGCTCAAAAAGGTAACGCTGCCTGGGTGTACCGGTGGGTGACGCCCACTTGTTGCCAAATGTGGTAAGTACTTCAGGAGGACACAAGAAGGCTTAAAACGTTTATTGTGTCCGTTATTGTCTCCCACAGCATGTCGCGTAAGCCAAGCACAGAGTCTGACTGCAACTGTCTGGATGCCGTTCGAATCCCCACTAGTCTAGGCTCCATGCACATGTGAACATACAAATAAAAACATTGAGGAGTGTCTCGAGGGTTACCTCGAGACACACCACATACATCACAAGGTCTAATGCATGCATACATTTCAACAGAAGCACTACTACCTATGATGCCCATTGCACCAACAAACTGATATGAATCCACTTCCACCAACCACAAACCTAGCACCTCAACCACAACCATCTCCATCAACATCGGCACGGAACCTCAACAACCAGTACTTCTTGGGCAACACCCCAGGAGACAATTATCCAAAATTCCCTATTCACTACTTACTTAACAACAAACACGCTCATTGACAAGGTTACAGTAACATTTGTACGTACCATTCGCAATGTTTTAGGTGTTAAAAAGTCATCTGTGAACACCTTTGGAAATAAAACATTATAAAATGTAACAAAATCATGTAAGATTTCATGTGTTTGTTGTCGGTTAAAGTGTTGATGTATGAAGTAAATGTCTATCACTATTTTTAGGCCTATACATTTTGCAATCAATGTAGTAATTGGAATATTAGTTCATCAACAATCACTTATTCACAAAAGGTAAAGAACACGTTAACTTTAGGTTTAGTTTTTTGATTACTAAATGAAAATATCGCTCTTCTAATCATGAATAAAAATTATATATGCAGTGCTAGATTTACAAAATGTTAAACACTGCAGTGTGTACTAAAGCTATGCACTGTTACGCAACTTGTTTGCCTCATTGATGCTCTATATTTACAGTCTGACACACCATGACTCAACCACAATGCAAAGTCAGTATTGGAGCACAACAGGCCATAACACAACCCATTCTTATGTAATGCAAATCAGACTTTCACGTTTCAAGGCAATGCTGCATCAGGTAAAAAGCACTAATATTACTTTCCCCTAGAAAAAGCGATGCAAATCTCAAGCAAAACTTCTCCCACTTTGGCTATGGCAAGTTAGGACTATGACCCAGGAGGGTATTTGCCAAGAAGTAGGTGGTGTCCAGGGGGTAGCATAAAGGGTAAGCACAATTTTACAAAAGAGGAAAATGATGATTTCAGAGGCGACAAAGCAATAGAATTCTTTTTTATCACCTACAGATATCCATTTTCAAAGAAGGAAGCTTTTCGGAGAGCGAGAAGTAATACAATCAATGCAGTAGCACCAACACACAGGACTTTTGTAGGATGCAAGAAAAGGTGGCATGATTACAAGCGCAGGACTAAGAAGAAACTGGCAAGTAATGTGAAGGCTGCAATGATAATTGGAGGACCACCAATCCATGACGACTTGACCCAAATGGAGCTGCAATCATTGGACCAAAGATAGTTCCTGTAATCGAGGGTAGAGACTGCCAAACTGGAGACCGTACCTACAACTCAGGGTGAGTAGAAAGCAAAGAATAAAACAAAAATAAAAAAAAGATTTTGCAAAATACTGATACTTCCAAACAGGATATTGCTTGGGTAAAGGAGACTTTTTCCACATATGCAAAAGAAAAGGGCTATATGTTTATTGTCTAAAGGTTTGTGCACTCATTGTGTAATAGTGAAATCCTTGAGTAAAACTGAACTATATTTAACGCTTGACATGCCGGTTTTGCACAGAAGACTTAACATATTTTCACTTGAACTTGTTTCCACAACTTTTAGTGGGATGGCATAAACCCTCAGATCATCCGTTTTGCTCATGTGATATGGCTGTTGCACTAGACACTCTAACCCATTTAAGGCAAATAAGAAAAATGTGTAGTTTATGGCATAAGTATATTCATCTCCTTTTGTTTGCCGTTGGATTTTAAGCAAGCAAAGCCAGCTCTACTGTATCTCAAAATTTTAAATAATTTTAACGTCTGTTTTTATTTATTGTGGTTCTTAACGTGGTGTGCCATTCTTATTCTTGAAATTTTAATGTTTTGTCTGGAAACATCTGTAAATTATGTTAGTGAACAGTTTTATTGTACTTTTATGGTTTGCTATGCTAAATCGAATAAAGTTATTTTGAGGATGATACAGATACGTGCAGGTATTGACTGAGCATAATTCAGATTATTTTGAGAAAACCTTTCTAACAATATTGAAAATGTTTTCATTTTTGGTAAAATCTCACTCGTTATTTATTAACTACATTAGTTTGTAATTTAAAATGCAAACACACGTTGTCTGTAATGCTCATATTATTGAAAGGCCATGTTTTACAATGTGGTTAATCTAACAGCAAAAATATGTTGGGTTACTCCCAAAATAATTCAGATAAGCTCGGTCTGTACGGTTTCTTCATAGAACATGTAATGTCATTTGTGTATGGATTTATATGCATAATATGGTCTATATTTAGGTATATGTTAAGTACATGTTAAGATTATTAATACAACATTTTCCCATAAAGGTAATTTGCCAATAGTAAGTCATTTTTTGCATTATAATATTGTAATTCAAATTCTTACATTACAACTTTATCTGAAACTACAAGAGAAATATAACAATAGTTTTTTTGTTAACACACACACTGTAAATGTAAATGTATAGGCATTTATATAGCGCACTACTTACCCGTAGGGTCCCAAGGCGCTTCGACCGCTGCGAAACCCTTCCTGGCTTCCCTGAGAGATGGTCCCTTAATGGGTATCTCCAGGGTGAGACCAGGCATCCCCGGCGGTCTGGTGGGGCCGTTAGTGAAGATGAGGCAAGCTAATGCCCAGAGTTGCCGAATGTGATCGCTGATCAGAGTGGGCACCGAGGCGAGAGAATTATCGAGTCCGCTGACCCTGGTCCAGAAACCTGCCGCGCCGGGAATCGAACCCTGGTCCCGGGCCGTCCTCTGCTCTCGGGTATGCCGCCTCTAACCAGTGAGCCACACTACTTCACACTGTGCCCGAACAACTAACCAAGAACGTAATAGGCATGACAACTATTATTTGCAATATTTAAAATTTACAGAAAGCCACTACAGATTTCTTACATTAGTCCTCTATTTGTTTTAACTTACTGCTTCTACTTTAAGAGGACTGTGAGGTGGAGTCAGGTGCCATGCAAGGATGTTGCAGGAAAGCTCTGGTCTACATTTGGAGCCTGCGAAGCAGAGGTCCTTTAAGGGGAGGAAAGGCTGCAGTGCATAAAACAAAACAGTGAGGATCTTAACAATTCATGCATCTGGGTACAGTTTATAAGGAAAGTGTCTTCAGGTATCTGAGGTAAGACCGCAATATCCAATAAGGGAGCACTTTCAGTATAACACGTGTGAACACTCACGGTCTCGGCTGCAATTTAGCGGTAAGGGAGCACCCTCAGAGTAACATGTATAAACCTCACGCTCTAAGCGGTGATAAGATGAAGAGGGAGCGCTCTCGGGGTAACATTTTGAAAGACTTACACTCACAGTGATACATGTAAAATACTTGCGACACGAGGGTGTGCAAAGCGGACGTCCAGTAACATAGATCAAAATCGGGAATGCGCGCTGTTCAACTGATAAAGAGGACTCCAATCATAAATTAGGGTCCCAGACCGAGTCTCCAGCTCGGGGCTTGCAGCTAAGATCTTTTCCTTCCTTCCTAATTGCCTAATTTGAGCCAGTGGTTTCCAGTGCTTGACACTTAAAAGACAACAGCAGCAATTATGACAGTCTTTCACATGGTGGCCCTCTTTGTCTTGATGATGCCGGATTCTTGTTTCAATTTTTGACCTTATCTTAACAATCTTGAGAATCCTCTATCCATCTGATCTTTTTGTCTGGTAAGAAGTGTAAAGGGAAGAAACACCTTTCATTCACAATTTTATCAATGACCAAATCAATCTAATTCAAAGGATTTACTAACTACTGATCTAGCCGGCCAAAGGAAATTCAGTCTCATATGTACAACTCTATACCACGATACTCACCATTATTCATAAACTCTATCACTAGGCCCATAGATGACTGAGACATGAATTGACCAACTGAATCATATGACCTAATTAATCAAAAAACTTTTATAAACATTAAGTCAAAATCATAGACAATGGATTAACTAATGGTAACTCAAACGAAACAAACAAGACCAGCTTGCCATTTCAAATCTATTTTATTACCTTTATTATCGAGCATAGATCATTTTAAGAATTTATTTCTTTTATTTGCATTTTAGTTAGCAGCATTATCTAATTAGAAAGGCACATAAACTGTCAGTTTAAATCAAAATCGAAATGAGAAAATGCAAAATCAAATAGGAACTCATTTCCCTAAACCCTATTTCCCTAACTTAACTAAAGAAACCTAAGGGGAAAATGTAAGCTCGAAAGTTCTTACGTGAGTCAAAAGTCCGACAGCATCTCCCGAGCACAGAAACGAGCCAACAGTGCTCTTTCCAAGGGGGAAATTTTTATACCTTTTCTCTATCTAAAAGAATACAAAAAGATGACCAACTCAAAGCGTGATTGGTCGAGAAATGTCAGTCCATGAAGTCATTCACCTTTCACATTGCAAAATCCATATTCCTTAAGAGCGGCTTTGTCCTTTGTCTACGTGTGCCACAAACTCTTCCGAGGCTTGCAACAATTAATGAAACAGTACATTGCTTCCTCTGCCCAAGCTTTTCCGCCGCTATGTCCTGTCCTTGGCATTGAAAGTTATACAATGATTATCTCAACGGTCAGCACAGCTCCGCTTCCGCGTGTGTTTTTCAAAGAATTATGAAGAAAATGTTTTCTTTCATTCTCTGCTGTGCAAGGCCCAACTCAACGGGACTTTGGACACCCATTTTAGAAATAGGCCACAGGCCTCTTTTAGCATGACTCTAGTATGCAAGGAAACACAAGACATCAATTAATTTGAGAAATGATAATTATTCTGTTACCCACCCCCTTCACTAATGTTAACCCATTAATTTATGTTACCTAGCTTTAATGCACAAAAGATAAACAAAACACTGTCACATAAAAGACACGACATAAACAAGGGCACATTTAAGAAAATGCACATGCTATTATTTTAAAACAGCCGCAGTTAATGATTGACAAAACAAAAGACAAAATTAATATATTATTTAAAACGTAGTGACAAATGCGACGAGCACATATTATTAGACCCACGAGTTCATGATGGTGCACATTATTCTAGGTTGAATTAATACAAAAACATACAACACTCGTTAATGTATTATAAATTATGGGAGTCTAAATCTGCGAACGGATTCTAAACTCATCTCTAAAGTCCGCTTTATCACTACCAAAGTAAAGTTTTGAGGTTAATTACAAAGCCATAAACAACTGAATACAGGCACCTCAGCAAGAGGTTAAGAAAGTAGACTGGTACTAATACAAACATAATCCTACACAGGAGTCTCATCCGACTCAGAATAAGAATGAGCGTTAATTCTAAAAGCATCAGGCAAACAATAATAGTTCCAATTTTGATCTTGGACTGCATTGACCTAAAAGAAAGAAAGATTATTAGCCTATCCCTACACTAACACTATAGTGGCATCCCTACTTAGCATCCTCCGCAGGCAAGGGAAAAAGGTGACAGCATTGAAAACTTCCTCAGAAGTACACTCACTTTGCATAAGTAAGTAGCCGTAGCTACAGAGCTCGTTCAAAGATGCTCCTTCTTGTTTCCTCTATAGTCCTCATCTTCTATTATGACCTTCCTCCCTCGGGGCACTGTCCCCAATACAAAATCCCAAAACAGTAGAACACGCCCTGTGCACTCCCCTTCAGGTAGGCCTTCCTTCTGTAATTTTCCATCGAAACTCTGACTTCATCCTGAAACCGTTAGGTTGTCCTTGAGTCACAGGCACCTTCTCCGCTTAAAGTATCATATCTGCATTCCAGTATACTCCCATGGCACCGTCCCTACCATCCTAACTTCCAAAACAAAAGGGTTATTCTGCCTAACAAGACATTTGTCCTTGCACCTGCAACAGAAAGCCTGTGAGCAAATCGACCTTGCAACGACACAAATTCTACAGTTTACATTCGACAAAGAAAAAGAGCCTTCCTAAGGAAAATACATTTTGGGCCTACAATAGTCAGGTAACAGAAGAATTCACAAATAGGCCTTTCCTTGAATGTATATGCGATCAGGCCTTTACACATTTAAATATGTAATTCTAAAGTGACCTTATGAGCATTATATTTCATAGTCATCTAAAGCAGAACATTTTGTTACATGAATAAGCAAATCCATACGTAAGTAAGTAAGTACATTTTACTGTCTTAGGTTAATTAAAACCATTACAAAAAATACATTGATAGCTCATATCATCAGTTAAAAGATTTAAAGATTTTTTTTTTTTAAAACAAGAAAACTTTGGTTGAAAAAGTAGTAATGCTAAAAACAGTTTGATATAGGTGCGTATTCATAATGTCATGTCTTGGCCATTGTTCAATTGATCTATTAAGGGCAGACTTCATGATTATTTTGTTTCAGTTCCAGAAGTTTCAGGAATTTGACCAACTTCCCATTTAATGCCGGAAGACCTGGGTTGAAACAAGCGAGAACTGCTTGTCTGCGTGTGCTGATTTTTTGTTCATTACAGGCAGTTTTTAAAAGAGCTGCTCTTTCCTTTTTCAGACTCGGGCAGGTGCATAATAGATGTTCAAAGTCTTCATTTTCTGCACCGCACAGCCTGCATTTTGTCCCACAGTCGCTTCTCAGCCATGGTTGTAAATGTGGAATGGATGGTAAAATTCCTAGCCTATGTTTTAAGAAGGCTTCTTTAGATTTCCTGCCATACCCCAGACCAAAGTGTGCACGTAACCCCGGCGATTTGTATGTGGACAGAGTCATCCAGGCGTGTCGCCTGTGAGAAAAGGTAGTTTTGTCTTCCACATGCGATAGTCTTTCTATGCACTTGTTTACAACATGCTTGAATTGCATATGCGGTAATTTCAGACCTGTGACAGTCAGGGATTCCTCTAAGAATGTTTTCGCCGGCAGTTTAGAGGAGCTGCTTAAATATTGCCATAGCTGATGGTTCAATGTGTTTTCTGATGAGTTCTTTATTTTCTGCCAGCAATTTATGTATGTATGACCCTCTTCTTGCAAGCGTTTGGCAGGTGAGTCCGAATTCTAACCAGATCTGGGCTTGTGAGGTGTGGTTGGCAGGTTAAAAAGAAGTTGGTAGGTTATGTCCAGCAGTTTCGCATCTGAGCCTCTTAGAGCCTCGCTGCCGTATGAGATAGATGACTCTATTTTGACTTGCACCACGCGGAGCAGTGGAAGAAGAGTGGGACCGTTTAGGTTAGACTTTAGCTGTTTAAGCGTAGTAGCTATCAGCATCCCTTTCCTCATAATTGCCTCTAGCTGCTTTGAGAAGCGACCTCCTTTGTCGACCAAGAGACCGAGATATTTGTATTCTGAGCAGTTTGCGACAACCTTTGTTCCAAGGAACAAAGTGTGCAGCTTTTTATTCCCAGTTATGGACAGAACTTTGGTCTTGTCAATGTTTACTTCTAGTAGGTTTGCTTAGGCATATCCATGCAGCGCGTTGATGAGATTTTGAAGACCTACTTTCGTGTGGCTAACCAGGACCACATCGTCTGCGTAGGATATGCTGGGCATCGCTTTGCCCCCCAAACGGGGAGCATGCGCGTTGCAAGCTTTTAGGGCAGGTGGTAGGTCGGCTGTTTATAAGTTGAAAAGGGTCGGAGCTAAAAAGCACTCTTTCTTTAGGCCGTTTGTGGTCAAAATGCGCCTAGAGAGGTGTGTGCCGTTACAGAGCTTTACCTGAACCCATGTGTTGGTGTGCAGTTAAATCAGAAGGTTTAATAGAGGGCGGGGATGCCCCAAGAGGCCCGTTTTCTCCAAAGGTAGCCCCGGTTCACGTGTCAAATGCCGCCTTGAAGTCCACAAAGCAAAGGTGGAGAGCCTGTTTAGTCACCCTTGCTTTGCCGATAAGTAGCGAAATTGCCAGCAGATTTGATGTTGTTCCCGTTCCTCTGCAGAATCCTGTTTGACTAGGTAGAATTCTGTTGCGGTTTGTTGCCCGTTCGCGCACTTGGGTCTGTAGGAGCCCCGCAAAATATTTAGCCTCAATGTCCTGGAGTGCTATCAGCCGGTAGTTTTTTGGCTGTGTTCTGTCCCCTGCCTTATAAATTGGTGAAATGATTAAGCCCCTCCATGAGGCAAGAAGGCACCCTGATCGGCTGACGGACATGTAGAGGGGGGTGAGCGTTTCTGCCCAGTATTCTGACTCAAGTTTGAAAAGGGCCGGAGGAATGCTGTTTGGCCCTGCAGCTCCATCTTTCTTTCCCTTCGAGATATGATTCTTGAGTAGAACCGCAGTGGTTCCAAATTCGGCTTCTACCCACATTGTTATTATTTCTGATGGAATGCCCTCCGGGGCGACCTGGGGCTTGCTTGCTATGGTGACCTGTTGGTTGAAGTCTGAGTCTAAGTAAGATTCCCAAGAAGATTTGGTTATGTGAGACGTTATTCCACTGTTCTTCGGATTTAAGATTTTGTTTATTGTGGACCAAAACTGGGCACTGTTGTTTCCCTTAGAGTCGTGATGGAGTTTCGCCCAGAAGTCGTCTTCGTTGGATCTTTTAACTGCCCAATTTAGTTTTTTGAGATCCGCCCGATGCTTTGAAGCTTTGCAAGAAGAGCCCCGTCCCCCGGGCTTTTTCTCAGCAGCCTTAACAATTTATTGATCTCCTTTTTGTGGATTTTTGGACTGATTTCTGGGTGCTTGAGATCTTCCTTAGAACACCGGAGCCAGCAGATGGACAATGCCGTACAATAGTTGAATATTGATTTGCAAAATCGGCCATAATGTTTCCCAGCCTGCAACTGGGTTGCCTGAAGGATAGTTTAAGATGTTTAGTTGATATTTTGCTGCTTGTAGTACCTCCGGCGTGTTAGCGACAGAGGTTTTGATTCATTTAAAGTTTATGGTGTGGTTGGCGTGTGGTCCTGTTGGGTTTGAAAGAATTAGGTCCGGAAGGGCACAAGGGGTCCTCCTGAGGGCGATGGTCACCGTCTCCCTTATCCCCTAGGTTGAAACCCAGCACGTTATGAAAAAGAGTAAGGGAGACCAACGTGTAGTCTATTGTCGAGGTTACATTGCCTGAGTTGAACGAGGCCACGGATGGAGAATCCTCAGGAAATCTTCCATTTAGAACCCTCAAGCCCACGTGTTCCAAGTCTTCCAGCAATTCCTTTGCAAGCTTGGGGATTTTACCTTGGCTGCTGAAAGTTTGCTTTGGGATATTCCAATGGTAAGACTGGGCCTGAATATCGCTGTTCGAAGATGACCCTAGGATACGTTGATTGAAGTCTCCTGAAAGAATTAAGCAGGGTGAGGTTTGCGTTGTCATAACATGATGTAGATGGTCCGTTAAGCGCTTTGCCTCTTGTTTCTTGTTTTTTGGATTAATGTAGATGTTGATCAGCTGGACCTCTTTCTCGTTTCCCCCAAAGTTTAATACAATCCCAACTGTGTTTATAGCCGGAGTGTTGTTAGTGAGTACCTGCACATTGCCAACAGTTGAGATTTTAATGTAGGTTGCTAGGCCACCTGCTAACCAACCGAACTTGCTTTTCCTTGTGGCTGGGGAATGGTGGCAGGTATAACCCTCTAAGTGAACCGGTTCCTCTAGCCTTGTTTCATGGAGGAGAATGATGTCGAATGATTTCACGTATTGTAGGAAGTCTGTGTCAGCTGCTTTGTTGTTCAGGCCGTTTAGGTTCCACAAGCATAGTTCCAAGCATGATGCGGCAGAGCGCAGGCCTGACTCCATTAGGTTTCCTTGTCATTGGTGTTTGCATGATGTGTTGCATATTCTGAAGAGTCGATCTTCTACCGAGCTGTACGAGTTTGCGATCATTGAGCTGTTTTTGACCCCAGACGCCTGGTTGGTTGTTGGAGATCGACCCAATGCACCCTTCAGCACCGACCTTGTTTTCGACGGTGTTTTAAATTCTCCAACCTTAGGTCTCTCAAGCAGGGGCAGCGGGTATACTATGTTGTGGTAAAAGGCCGATTTAATCCCCCATTCTTTGAGGAGATTTTGCTCTTCTAAGATTTTGCTTGCGATTTCGGATGAAATCCATGTTGCTTTTGTCGCTTCGTTGCCTTGTGGCCTGTCTGGTTTTATAAATTCTAAGAGAGAAGGTCGGCTGGGGATATGTTGTTTAACGCTGGTATGGTGCTTAGTAGTCGTAGTAAGTTGCCTCTATTCAGAAAATCGAATGGGCCCTTTGATTCATACTCTGGAGTGAAGAGGATAATGGTAGAGGTCCTACTTGAATCATTCAACTGAGCTGTTGGCAGGTGGGTATAGAATTGGGTCCTTAAGTCACTATTGTCGGGCTGAGGTATGTTTCCAGGTAGAGTCCCCCCGAAGGTGAGATTCTTGAAAACGGGAGCAGATGGACCTGTGGGGACACTCGCTACGGTGGAATATAGCTGAGTTTGGGGGCACGGGAGTCCTATTGCCCTCTGTTCTTGAGCTCAGGGTCCTTCGCGGTAGGTGCTGATAGACCCAACTCGTGCCAAGACCAAACTTTGCTTTGACTGTACCCCACTTGTTCCGAATATTGAAGGTGGTTTAATGGGGCTGGCATCGTTTTCATTGTCCAGGCCGCGGTTTTCCAGCGTGTTTTGGTTTCCAGTGTCGCTATCAGGCGGGGCTCCTGACTTTTCCCTGGCTTAAAAAAGTGGGTAAACTTCTGGCACGCTTGTTGTTATCAGTCTTTTGCGGCCTTTCCTCCTTTGCTGCCGCTGCCCTTTCGAGTTCAGGGGTGGAGTGTTACTCTTTGAAGATGGAGAAGAAGATGTCAGGTGGCCCGCTGGCAACATCCGATCACCCGATGGCGGCGTCAATGTCCCCTTGTCAGTGGAACGGACTGTAAAAGGCCCTCCTTTTGATGGTCCGAGGAAGGCGGTTTCACTGGGATTGAAGTGCTGGGGCCTTGCGTTGTACCCTTTTGGCAACCCTTCTATTAGAGAGGATACTATTTCAGGAAGAGCTGACAGTTTATCCATGATAGGCCCACAGCTGCACACTAGCTTTGCCTCTTGCTGGGCTCTGGTGATTAGCGAATTCAATTCAATTGGCCAAGTTTCTCATCTATTCGCCCAACAAAGACAGCCGGGGTGTCAAGTAAGGTCAGCTGTAAGTCCATTTTGTCGGATTGAAAATGTAGAGTGTCTACAGTTCGTTGCATGGTATTTAGCAAAATGTCCCACGTGTTTGTCATGTCTAATACTTGAGACCTTGGTAGGGAACTTTTTTGGGTTGTCCTTTTGTTGGGGGTCGACGACATAGAGAAATTCGGTAAGGTGGTTGAATCCGTGAAGATACCCTCACGTTCGAGGCCCCTTTTTATTTGCTGGTTTTTTTTATCGATTCCTCTGTGGGAGAGGATGGCTTAGCCAGTATTGACTGAATATATGAGGCAACTATTTCGGCCCACTCCTGTGAGCCCAGGTAGGTTAAGTTGGCGGGGCCGTCGATCCCAAGATTTGGTGTATTTCCCCTGTCTTCCTTCAGATGGTCATCAGAGATCTGACCTTTTGCTGCGCCTTCCTTTGGCATTTGGTGAGATTTTAAGCTGTCCAGTTGGTCCAGAAGGCTTTCGTCGGTGATCAGAGAGTTGTTTGGATTGTGTGGGTTGTCACTGCTTAGGGCTTCTTGCCATTGAGAATAGTCCTTGCCGCTACAGGTTGTAAGGGTGTGCGAAACGTACTTTGGGTTCTGACCGATTACTAGTACAGGTAAAGTAGTTGGTGAAGGTGGGGAGTTGGTGTACATAGGAGATGAAGATAAATGTGGGTTAGACTTGACCCCCTGTCGCTCAACCGTGGGGCTGGTGGGCTATAGATGGCCGTAACTGTAAGCTCGCCTTCACCTGCGGGACCTAATTTCCCCTCAACAGATGAGCATGATACAGGTTGGCCATCTGCTGTGGAGGAGCAGTTCGTAGTACCGTTTCCTTGGCCCAGGGATTGGTCTTTTTGTACTTCACAAGGGGACAACGGAAATAGTGAGTCCTGGAGACCCAGGATTTTTCCACTGGACGAAAAGATAGTAGACAGTGGATCTTTCAGAAAGTTGAATTTTGATGTGATTATTGGTTGTCGAAGGTTGGGGCGAGGATTTGCGGCCAGTGGAGCTTGATCGCTAGTTGGTTCGCTTTCTCCTAGGGATAGATCCCAGCTCCCACTGAGTTCATTTCCGTTGTCCTTTTTGTTGGTGATTGCTGCGGCGTTCAGCTTGGCCTTGGCCTTTGCCTTGGTTTTTGGCTTGTTCTCAAGGTGAACCCTTTTTTTGCCTGACCTCATGCTGAAGTTGGCCGGTAATTTTAAGCCAGTAAGTTCAGAAGCGCGCTTAGCTGTGCTAGCTTTTGGTCCAAGGAGCTAGTTCAGAGGCTGGACTTGTGGGAGCGAAGGGCAGGGAAAGGGATGGAGACTCACACACCCACCCTCCACTGTCTTCAAGCCTCCAGGCGTCAGGCCCTGTCTCCGAAGGACGCCGATCCAAGTTGGTCCAATCAGCTCTAATAAAGACAGTTGGAAGAGTTGGAAGAGTGGCTTCAAGAGTTTAGATAGATGGATGGGTTATGGAGGGGGCTATTGAAAATGCACTGCACCGTTCACAAAGAGAGTTTTCGCCGCTCCCCACTTGGCTACACAAAAGCTGGCCCAGCTGCATCCGCTACGTCTGCGACTCGCTTGTTCGCTAGTACGGTTGTCTGACTGGACCGCCTGTTTGATTTGACATCTGGTAGCTTTTGTGGCTGCTTTGACGATTCAACCACTACCTATTGCCTTGTTGAACAAGTAGGGGGCTGTGATGCGGCAGAACTGCAGTAAAACAGCGAGGGGTCCTCGGACATGTGCTCTCCAATGGTATCCGGTGGTTTGGTAGACCTGCTGACTTTGATCGCGCGTCAGGGGTCGAGGTAAGGAACACAGCAGCAGCTCACCTCTCCACCAGTGCCGTCTTCGCCTTCGCCCCACTCCTCCACCTCTGCAAATCCACGCGCTACTCCACTCTGTAGATTCCAGTAGCAGCTGACCTAGAATCACTGTTCAGCTGGTTAGGTAGCTCGGGAGGATCAGCTCAGGTTAGGATCATGTCAGGTTAGGCTCCCGCTGCTTGCCGAACTGCTACCGACGACTACTGCTGCAGAGGGTCATACAAGCAGCGCGGCAGTCGCAACCCCGAAGCGAACGGCGCAGAGGGGGCACTCCAGAAAGCCGACAACAGTTTCCACCGATTTAGCCACTGACGCGGGCTAAAGTACTAAAGTGCACCCTATAGCTCTCCCTTTGCTTTCCCCCGAGTCCACAGCTACCGGCTTTGTCGGGATCGCTGCTCACGCTCACGCTGCTCTCACCTTCCAAGTGGCACCGCTGGTGTTTTGGCGATGCTAGGACCTGAAGCTGACTCCTGAAGCCGTACTAGGAGCTGGAGCTGAAGCCTACTCCCAGGCAGACTCCCAGGCAACCTTCCTCGTCTCCTTCCACGAACTCCAGCTGCACCGCAACAGCAGTGGCGGTGACGTCCACGACCACGACACAGGCTGCTGACCCGCTGATCCGCTGGCTCGCTGTGGTTGCGGCTTTCGGCTCACAGTTCCCGGCTTCGGAAAGACGCCAAAAGCAAGCCGCTGCCGCTCTCTGCTCCTCTCACGACTAGTATCCGTGATCTGCAGCGCTCTGCATGGATTACAGCAATAAACAATCGGGGAGCCGCAACACGCCACCGTCTTGCAGCCCGCAGCCTCCAGCACCAACGGTCCGCGGTCTCGGGCAAACAACAAACTGCGGACTGGCAAATCCATACATGCAAACTTTAATATGGTGCACGTTTAATCCTAATGCATCATCTAAAGTACATCTTTGATTAGACTCTACTTTGGTCTACATAAACTACATGGTTACATCTCTAATCACCTTCATAGATACAGTTTTAGTACTACATTCCTAATGGTTACACTTTATTACAGTCCTCTAAATATGCAGGTGCTGACTACCAGTGATTATGATGCACCCCTACAAATTTCAGAATAACATGGCGCTCTGTCAGTTCCCCCCCTTTTGATAACTAGTGTCATCATCAAAAGCACACCTTCCTTGGAGAAAGAACCAACCTAAACAGAACTTGCCATTCTTCCTCGTCTGAGCCTCTCCATGTTTTTATGATTCTGATATTGACTGTCCTGCAGTCTTTACATCCTCCTCTCTTGCTCTCTCAGCGATCTCTCAATCCTGCTGGATTTATACCACTTGTAAGCCCTAACTATACCCCACAAACGACCACGCAAACCACAATTATAATGAGAGGTTTTAACACATAGCCAAGGAAACCCTTTCCCAAATTTGCAAACCAACCTCCCACCTGACTACATCCCTTGCCAACTTTTTCCCAAACTCCTTCTTCAGTCAGATCCTCAATCTCATGATGAATCGTAGTGATGTTACTTATATATTTCTCCTGATCCTTGCTATTATCTAGTATATACGTACAACATTCCTGAACTTGCAAAAGTTTAGACTCCACCCTCTTTTGCCAAAAAGGACATCTAAAGCAAGACGATTTTGCAAAACCATAGCCCTTATCGACAGCATCTCTCCTTCTACCAGCACGAGTGACTTAGCTGTATTCATTGACAAGTCAACCTTCTGATTTTCACATCATCCAAGATCACTCCCAAACCTGGTATCATTGCTCCAAAGACATCTCCAACAATTAATTGCTGCAGCACTTTTACCCCTTTTCATCCTAGAATGCTTTCCTCCTTTTAAAAGTTCCAAATCTTCTGCGTGATAGATTTTGGGAAAGATGATTGCTAGATAACATGTACCATACCATTTCGCAGGCAACGGTACATAGCATTCTTTCCACGCATGTAATACACAGTTGTGATCACTTGCACAGTACCTTGCAAAAAGTCCTTTGCGGAATCTTCTAAGGTAAAAACATGATCACATGTGGTCTGTCCTACTGGAATATTCTCATAATAAGTCTGGTGACGTTTTGTGTACTATTTCCATCTGTGCTCCTCGTCTAGCGCTATTGGACCATAGCTCCCTTTCGATTTGTGTAATTTCTCTTCATCTGTCCAATCCACCCTACCTTCTCCTGAAACCAGTAACTGTGCTTGTTTCTTGCATCTATCTTCTACCTGATCTATGAACTTTTTCTCTACATCTGATAACAAGCACGTTAGATTATGACGGTGAGCATACGCTGTATCTAACTCTAAAGACGGTATAAAGTACTTTCTAAGCCTATCCTACTGTTTGTAATAATCTTACTTATTCAGGAGCTTATAAGCTGGTACCTCGGGAAGCACTGCATCATAGTTGGAAAAGAAATACTCAAACTGACCTCTTCCATAAAAAAATACTAAGCAGCAAACTACAAGAAATACCGTACGTCAATGGAAGGTGATGATATCGAATACCCTCTTCCACTGAGGCAGGTAACTGCATACACACACAACAGTCTTTCGTATCCATAGCATCAATATATTCATACAACTTAGCATACGCATTAAGCTTAAAGGCACTTCTAGAAAGATCTATGTAAAACCTACGACTCTCCTCTAGCAGCAAAGGTCTTTCATCTCCTATAGTGACCTCTTTCTTGCTAGGAGTGCTAGGTGTATAAGTTGCCTGTACCTCCACTGCCTGCTCATGTAGAACTAAATATGAGACTACGGGGGGCGTGGCTAGCGGCCAAGCATGGCGGCAGCGTGAAGCGGGAGCTCCTCGCGGCATAACGGCCTTTCGTAAAATCCGATAATCTAATCCGTCACACTGCCTGCCCGAAGTGGCGGAACCTGCTCAGGAACCGAAGCAGCACCACCTGATCCAACTCCGACGAAAATCGGGTGCCGGGATTTGCACCTTCCAACACTTGCGCAGTGAGGCCTACGACGGCCCGGCGACATCGGCCTGGCGTATTCATCGAACCCCGGCGGAAGTGTGGCCTGCCCGGATTGAACTCAGTGGCGACTGCCGGCCCCCCCCCGGAAAGGGACATAGTGAGAGACGCTTCAGCACAAGCACTAATGGTGAGAGTCTCTGGGGGGCCGTTGTGACTCGTGGACGGGGCGGCTGCCTGGGGCGGCAAACACCCGTAGAAAAGCCACGGCGGTGACTGAACAGTGAAAGTTTCCACACGGTGGGCGGCACCTTAGGACCCCATCAAGCGCCATTTTGGAGGTGAGGCCTGGTCAGCTCGAGTGGAACGGAAAAGGAATAGGCACGCCAGGAGTGCAGACGCCTACTAGACGTGGCAATAACGAACAGAACCATCGTTGAGGCTGCCATCGACACGGTCCGGAGCCCCTGGACCCCTACACTGCGGAACAGTGTCTGAGGTGTCATTAACGGTGTCGACAACACCTGGGAACGGACTACTGGAAGAATCCCGGCGGACCACACACCGGTCAGACGCAGATCGAGCTCCTGAAGCTGCAATCATAGGGCGGCCGTGTGCAGAGCTGAAAGTGACTCGAAGCGGCCATTGATACCGCCCAGCCAACGCCTAAGCTCACGGGACAACGGGACACGAAGCTGCTCTGCCTCGAGTCATGGCGGGCAAAGGGACTAGAAGCGCTTCGACGCAGGCAAAATTGGATAAATTTGCCTATAGCCAGCACGGCCACTCTCAAGTCAGTGGGCGAAACTCCACAGGCGCTACTCCGGACATGGAAGGTACCAAAAAAGTGACACTGGAGGACATTATGAAGACCCTCTCAGAGGTGCAAACGACAGTGGGCTCCATTTCCTCCGAAGTTACTCTGCTACGGGCGGACTTTCAAAAGATGACCGAAAGGGTGTCTCAGGTCGAGGTGGTTACAAAATCACTTATTGAGGACACTTCCGAACTACAAATAGCGATGGAACGCATGGAAAAAGTCACCAAGATGCTACAAGAAAAACTGGACGACCAAGAAGGGCGTTCCCGCAGAAACAACATACGCATTCTTGGCCTACCGGAAACAGAAGGGAAGGGAGCAATGGACCTCTACGTCGAGAACCTCATCAAAAATAAACTGCAGCCTAAAGGCCTGTCCCATTTTTTCTCCGTTGAAAGGGCGCACCGGGTGCCTGGTGGGGCGCCCAAACCGGGAGCAACGCCGCAGCCTGTGCTGGCTAGACTGTTTAATTTCAGAGACAGGGATGCAATCTTGCAGGCGGCAAGAGTTTCACCGCCAGTCAAGCTCCAGAACTCCACTTTGGCCTTCTTTCCAGACTACACAGCAGAGGTGGCCAGGCGCCGGAAGTCCTTTACGGAGGTAAGGAAGACGCTGCGAGACAGAGGACTGCCATATTCAATGCTGTACCCTGCCAAATTGCGAATTGTAGCCAATGGAAAAGCATGGTTTTTTAACAAGCCTGAAGTGGCGCGAAACTGGCTTGATGGTTGGAGACAGGCGGGGCAACAACAGCGTCCACACAGAGATCGACCACACCACCGTAACGACAAGCACACGGACGAGCAGGACAACCGTCCCTCGCACCACGTTGATGCTGCGGGAGTGGAATCTGACTTGGAGCGGGACCCGCTTGATTCTGGGCAGCCGGGCCCGATTTAGAGGTGGACTTCATAAGAGACAAAACGTGTGAAATACAGGGACCTTGAGTTAGTTAAGCTGAGTAGGGTGGGCAATAGCCAGTGCCTGTAGGGGACTCACCAACCCCACGAGCAAGTAAGATAGTAGGGAATGGGGAAAAGCACTCTGCCAAGTTGGGGAAGCGGGCGGGAAACGGTCCGTGGAGCAGGGGAGCAGGGAGGGGGGAGGGAGGGGGAGTTCGAATGTTAATGTTATTGTTATTGATCATCACTTCTACTCTATGGTACGCTATCATGCCAAAAGCCACACGGTTATGGTACACTACCACACAGCGCCGCATGTGTGTTGATGTCGGCCACCGATCGCTTGCGACAATGATTACACGATCCGATGGCCCAACAGTTAAACATAGTACCCGTTGAGGGCGCCCCTGCGACGGCTGAAGTACCCCCCCCTGCGTATGTATGCTTACCTGGAATGTTAGGGGCTTAGTGGATAAAATTAAAAGAGGTCTGGTCTTGCAAGCCATTAAACGCCAGGGACCTGACTTAGTGATGCTCCAAGAGACGCACCTCGCAGGGTCAACATGTAAAGCACTTGACAGACGTGGGTATGTT
The DNA here is from genome assembly GCF_964263255.1 of Lissotriton vulgaris. Classification (NCBI taxonomy): domain Eukaryota; kingdom Metazoa; phylum Chordata; class Amphibia; order Caudata; family Salamandridae; genus Lissotriton; species Lissotriton vulgaris. The sequence continues at coordinate 512,095,054 of NC_141699.1, forward strand.
ATGGCAGTGCATGCAGAATTCACAACAGGATCCAGGGGAACTGGGATACTCATGAAAAAATCATCCTCTTTTCTGGTGGGGTGCCGCAGGATTGACGATCAGGGTCGTTTTGCGGCATTGCACGGACAGTGGGAAGGAAGACCTCTGAATGTGGTCTCCGTGTACATCCCCCCGGCACTCCACTCAACGGCATTACCAGCACTTGGTAAATTTCTCCTAGACCTCCCAGAGGGTGACACAATCATTGGAGGGGACTTTAATGCAATAATAGACCCCGCGCTAGACACCTTCCCCGTGAGAGACCGCCCGAGGGGTTCTGCCACACTCCCTGGTTTTATAGAGGCGATGGGCCTTACCGATGTATGGCGACAGTTGAACCCAGCGGCTACCCACTACACATATTATTCTGCAGTACACAATAGCCTTTCACGAATAGACTATTTTTTATTTCTGGGGGTAGGTCTGGGATCGATAGATAAAATAGATATCCTGCCTAGAGGTGTGTCTGACCACTCCCCAGTCTTTCTATTACTCACCACCAAAGAGAAGCCGGATAAACCACCGACTGCATGCACCTCCTACCGCCCCATATCATTGCTTAACGTGGAAGCTAAAATCCTAGCAAAGATCCTGGCCAGCCGTTTGACACAACACCTGCACACGCTGATACACCCTGACCAGTCGGGCTTCATGCCCCACAGGAGCACAGCAATGAATCTCAGGAGGGTCCATGGGATGTTGGCACGTGCACACCTTATTGCTGAGCAAGCGGTGATCCTTTCCCTCGATGCCAAAAAGGCTTTCGACCTAGTGGAATGGGAATATCTGTTTGCAGTGCTCACTAGTATGGGCTTTGGACCAAAATATATCGCATGGGTGCGGCTGCTGTACACGTCACCAGTAGCACAGGTTGTGGCGAATGGACACATTTCAGCGTCGTTCCCACTGAAGCGGGGGACTAGACAGGGTTGCCCGTTGTCTCCTTTGCTCTTTGCCCTGGTGCTTGAACCACTGGCAATCCTGATTAGAACAACGCCACTATTTCGAGGTATCAGGTGGGAGGAGGGGTGGGAAGATAAGATCTCCCTATATGCTGATGATATGCTCATCTACATGGTTGACCCTAATAACGGGATCCCTTCCCTGTTGCACCTCTGTAACACACACGGGAGCTCGTCGGGTTACACCCTGAACTGGTCAAAGTCGGTGGTATATGTACTCAGAGGCCCGGAGCCATTGTTGCGGGAAGACTGCCCCTTGGCCTTAACGACAACCTCCTTTAAATACTTGGGTATTTTCCTCACGAATAATGCCACTGACTTTTTTGACACAAACTTAAAGCCACCTATGGAACGCCTACGTGCAGACGTTAAACACGGGGCGACTTTGCCCCTGACCCTCCTAGGGCGGGCGGCTTTGTATAAAATTATGGCGCTCCCTAGATTCTTATATGTGTTGGAAAATACCCCTTATTTGGTTGCACCGCGCTATTTTAAGCAAATTGCAGCGCTGGTCTCCAGCCTACTCTGGAATAATGGCCCGGCACGTATAGCGCATGATAAACTGGTGAAGAGTTGGTATGAGGGAGGGATTGCACTACCCAATGTCCAATTATACTACTGGGCGGCTCAACTTAAGATAATCAATCAATGGGTCCACACCCCACAAGAGGACCCAGCATACAAAGCGGATTGGTCTCAACTGGGGACAGACGGCATGCTTTCTGTTTTATACAACAAGTCCCAGGTTAGAAAACTGATTGGCCCGACACAGCACACAGCGGCACTGTGGTATAAAGCGCAAACACAGCTAGGCTGGGCAGGGAAACTCACCAAACTGACGCCACTGCGGGATACAAAATTATTGGGGAACCTCAGATTATGCAAAGGCTTCACGCAGTGGGACCGCATAGGAATCTCCATGATAGGGGATCTATGGGAGAAAGGCACAGTGATTGCATTTCCGCAACTCCAACAGCAATACGGTTTAGGCCCCAATGAGACGTTCAGATACGTACAGATACGTCACGCACTGCGCCAAGCAATTCCACCAGACACTGATCTGCCAGAATCTTCACCACTAGAAGATAGACTACTGACGGACTTTATGCCGCAGAGTGCAACTTCTCTCACATATAAAAAGTTAGTCAACAACCTGGCAGACCCCACGTTACACCTTAAGGAGAAATGGGTGGGGGAAATAGGAGAGGTAGATGAATCGGAATGGAATGAAGCGCTTGCCTCACCGAGGGAAGTAGGTATATCGGCGAAATTCCGATTAGTGCAACTCAAAATTCTGCACCGAGTTTACTACACTAGAACGTTACTTCACAGGATACAAAGGACACCACACCCATTCTGCCTCAGGGGATGCGGGGAGGAAGGGAATCTGTTCCACACCCTATGGGAATGCCCGCAGATCCAAGAATACTGGAAACAAATTATGCGCACGGTCTCCCAAGCACTTAAGATATCTATCCTGCCTGAACCTCGAAAGTGTCTGTTGAACATTTGGGACCCCAATGATTTGGACAGGTATGGACTGTTGTGGGTCACGCTAGCCATTACAGTAGCCAAGAGGGACATAGCACAAAAATGGGGTGTTCCAGAACTACCTACAGCGGCTCGATGGGCCAGAAATATGGACTTGTTGATGGTGACGGAAAGGGCGGTGTATGTGCTTAGGGCTTGCCCCCGGAAATGGAACAAGATCTGGGCTCCCTGGAATACTTATAGAGGAGACATCTGTGAACCCTTGCCAGAAAACGAAGATCTAGATTCTGAGGGGGAGGATGAATAGGAGGGTGGGTGTTTAGTTCTTCGTGCACCGGGCTGTCGCACGATTGTGGCTTAATCATACACCAAATTGTAATTAGAATGAATGGCTGATGGATGTTGAAGTGTACAGACGACATACTGTACGTGATGACAAATAGTTTGATTTTCTTTTATTTTATTGTTATTTTAAAAAACCTTTTGCGCGTTATTGACCATGATATTGAGGGCTAGAGGGATATACCTTGTATATATATGAGGCAGATAAGTTATGATCCAACTACTGTACTGAGGACAATTACTGTTACACATCCGAGTAACTGTTGGGACTATATTTAACAGATGTTAAAATACGCACTAACATACTGTACTTCCGGTCTATTATTGCACAAGAAAAAGATGAATCCTATTTGCAATATTGTACATATCACTAATGCCTTCATGTCAATAAAGATTTAAAAAAAATAAAAATATGAGACTACAACCACTAGAATTATGAAAACTATCACCCCACCTACAAATGTACCTACTATACATTTAGATCTACAATTTGAATTTCCAGCCTCCATGGTCTCAGAAAAGTTCTCAAAGTTCTCAGTTCAGTAATGAACACTCAAGAGTCTCTTTTCTCCTGCTTTAGTTGCTTGTGAACCAGTTCGAACAACACTTTGAAAAGGCTGGAAGTCCCCTTCTTTGATTTCACTTCCTTATTTATACGATACAAAAGGCTTCCTTCACTCTTCAGAATCTACGGAAAGCCCCTAAATTTCTTCATCTTCCACTCGGACCTAGGTTATCTTCTTTTGGCTTATTTACAACAAATTCACCTCAGTCCAAAATAAGATTTGCTCTGATTATCTCTAGAACATGCTGCAAAAGTTCAAGTTGAAGAACAATCATTTAATGAGACGGAGCTTCAAAGCCAAATGTAGGAAATACCAGTCTGTTTAAAATCAGATTTCGAATTCTGCTCAGCACCAGGGTACTCGGAACCGTGATGGTCAGTACTCCTTCGATTTCAAGTCCTGGCACCAACACCACCACATCTATTTTCAGGTTAGGACTATTACTGACTAGAGTCACTGCCCTCAGCCTCCCGAAACTCAGCACTCCTGGCGTCAGTCACAACGTATGACCAGTCAGGAGTTGCGTATGTCTGACAAGGCACTCTCGTTCGTCTTGATCTTCTCAGACCTCCAAAAGCTTGCCCTTCTTCACCTTCTTCTGATTCAGACTCTTCGGACACATGGGCAGAATCTCTCCCAGAAATCAGGCGCAGATTCAATTGCCTCTGTCTCTTAGGCCACGCGTCCTCTGTGCTTTTTGTTCTTCTGCTCTCTTCCCGCTCACCCTGCTCACAACTTCATTCTGCTGGGTCTGATTCCGGACCACCTTCACAGCAACTTCCTCCTTCTGAGGCAGTCTCAGTGTAGCTATTATTGTGACTCTCCTCAGCTTGATCTGGTTAGCAACCAGCTTCGTCAGCCACCCTCACAGCTTGGCTTGTCCCCTCCGGTGGCACCGCTGCCACAGCTGGATTCTCATTCGGGAGAGAAGCTGTTTCTTCCAAGGGTGCTGAAACTCTGCGGGTGTGAGAAGCGTGCACCCAATTTGGCAATCCTCTGCACTTTACTGCAGTGTTCCTCACCAATATGATCTGGTAAGGGCCTCTCCAGCAAACATCCAAGCAGCTCTTTCTCACATGCTTTCGGACAAGCACCAAATCCCCTGGACTCAGATTGTGACAGAGATCACTTGAAGCTGGAACAGCAGCAGCCTGCACCTGGGGGACAGCACAGTGCTTGGGGGCCAACTAACGTACCTACGGCAGTTCCTGTGTCTCGCTCTCCCCAGCCGCCGCTATGCAAAAGTGGCCGCCGAGAGGGGGGAGCGCTTGCTCATCACAACGCCTACAATCCCCAGCATTCCCTGTGGGCCACCGGCGACGCCGCCAGCAGCGTCAATCACCAGCGCCCGGAGGCGCTTAAAGATCTGCAGACCCTCCAGCGTCGCGGGACGTGCGCGGGCGGAGCCCGGGCAGAGGGCGGGCCGTCTGTGGCCGTCAGGGGCCAGAAGAGGCTGGGCTGGGCCATCTCGCTAACATCTAACTTTCAAGATGGGTAAGAGAAAGAAAACTTCTACCCTGGAGGAGGGTGGTAATAATGCCAAAATGCCTAGGCATTCAAACTCCATCATATCTTACCTTTCCTCCGCAGTAGGGGTATTAACTAAGGAGATCGCTAATGCCGAGCAAGAACTAGCCATTACACTGACTTCCCCTAGATTAACATCAGCATCGCATACAACTGAGGCTCTAGTTCCCTTTCCTAGTACTCCTAGTACTTCAGCCCGTGTCCCTCTGGAATCCCTTGTGACCATTGTCAATCCCCCACCTCATGCCCAACCAGTAAGCGAACCTGCACCTATGCCATCTGTTACACCTCCAAGTGCACAACCACAGTTGGCCACAAAAATAAACAACCGTAAGAAGGGGAAAAAAGCCAACACTATGCCAGTTATTGTTGACAAATCAGACAGTTTGGAGGATAAACTTGAGGAACTCTTCGTGGCTAAGATTGAACCGCTTTTGGTGGGCATTGCTAAAGACATTGTGGACACCCTTAACACATGCCTGGAAGGACTCTTAAAGAAATGTTCCCTCATTGATAGAATCATTCACTCGCTACCCTCTAACAGTATATTAACGATTGAGGACATACCTGAGGAGGCGGGTAGGGGCAGGAGAGTAAAGGGGGCCATGTCCACGACAAATCCCACAAGCGAAACTTTGCATAATGAGACCAGGCCTCAGGTTGCACTCCCATCCCATCAGCAGGCCACGGCAAACGATCCCATTGTGGCACCTGAGCCAATGGTATTGTCCCAAAAGTGCCAACCACCTAGGTCAAGGGTCACCCCAAGTACATATAAACTCCACCTCCCACTGGAGGCGTCTCCATTGGTGGCGGTGTTTATTGGGGTAGACCCCCTGGGGGAAGGGGAACAGGAATCAACCAGGGATCTTATGGCTAAGGTAAAGTGTTGGAGTGGTGAGAAATGTTGTGGGGAAAATATAGCGGACCTGATTATTTACGCAAGGAGGGTGGGCTGGATTGGCAGACAACCGAAAACAACATATGGTGATTGTGTGGTCGTAAATTTTTGTAGGGCTGACGTGGCTGATAGACTTTTTTGGGATGGTACAGCAATATCAAATGGGGATCGTTTAAGACCAGTTCCCCTAGGTTTTTTCTATCAACCGCCACCCTTCCATAAACCGAAAATAAATTATCAGGCTAGATGGCAGGGTACGAGGTCAGCAGCGGCACGTAGAATCCCAAATGAGTTTATTCAAACACAATCAGTAATAGCTCCACCTGCCCCTCTCACACTGACACAACATGTTCCTCAGGCTTCAATCAAGGAGGGCGGGCGGAGTTTGAGCCTGAGTAACCAGTACTCACCCTTGTCCAGCCTGGATGACATGGACTGACTACCCAGGGATGAGTTAATCACGTCCACTGAGGAAAGAAGGGCTACTAAGGAAGCAGGTTGTAAAATACTCAGTTGGAACATTGCAGGAATTAGCTAAAAAATGAGTGACACTGAATGGGTTACTTTTATTTCAGACCACAATGTCATTGCTCTGCAGGAAACGTGGGATATGACATCTCGCTTTTGGTTGGAAGGTTTCGCAGGATTTGCAGTTGCGGCTAGTCCTAGTAATGCTGGAAGAGCAAGGGGAGGCCTTCTGACCCTTTTTTCATTAGAGCTTAACGGCTCTTTGAAACAGATTAAATATGATTCTCCAAACTGCCTAATTGTAGAAAGGCAAACTAGTCCTTCAAAGAGCATATTGTTTATTAATTTTTATAATTCTGTAAATAAGGAATATGGTGGGGACAATATCTCAAAATTGGATGCTTTCTTAAACCAACTTAGTCAAAATACCCATACTAGTTATGAATTTGTGTTAATGGGTGACTTCAATATTCATCCTTGTGATTTTGGTTGTACTGTAAGCGAATGTATGGAGACACGGGAATTGGAGGGCCCGCATTTTGAGCATACTAGGGCAGGTGAGGAACTGGAGGATCTCCTGGCCAATTTCAACCTCTATGAATTTAGTGCGCGGGATGGGGAATCTAGAACACCAACGTTTAAGGGGTCATCCCCGGGGACTGTCATTGATTATATTTTTGTGACCCCTGCTATTCTCAACCATATTACTTCTTATTGTACCGTCCCATCCCCCTTTAGTGATCATAATCCTGTCCTTTTGATTGTGTCCTGGGGAGATTTTATGGGCCCTAAGCCAGGACAGGTCAGATCCGGACCTGCCCTACGATAAACAGATCAGGGTAGACGGTTGAAGTGGGCGAATGTGGTTCCTGGAGATTTTTACATTGACATTGGCCCGCAGATAAATGACCATATCACGATCTGCCTAGACCCATCCTCACAAGGCCACGACATCATGGATGCCTTCCAGTTAATTTGCAGTATAGTATCTTCCAACCTCACGGTGCCATGGAGCAGGGGAGAGTCAAAACACTGTAGGTGGTTTGATCCCGTCTGCTCCAAAGCACTTAAAGCTCTAAAAATAGCTCTCAAAGCAAACCCTAGGGACAGGGCCTTGGTTGCAACCTTGCGAAAAGACTACAGGAAGGCTATTAAGAGTAGACGGGATTGCATTAAACAGGAGGCTTGGGAACAATTATCTTCCATAGACATTTTGCGGGACAGCAGGCAATTTTGGGCTGTAATTAACCATCCATACTTCTCGGAGTCACCCAACACAGATACTGACTGCGTGATTCCAGACGAGAAGTGGCTGGCTCATTTCAGCTCCGTATATGGTGATAGTGGCAATTCCACCCATCTACAAAATATGTCCTGTTTGGCGGTCACACCCCTTCACTTTAATAGTGCAGTGGTGGAAAAGGCAATTTGTGCAACCACAAGAAACAAAGCCCCCGGCCCAGACGGGGTGCCGGCCGATTTTTATATACATTCACCGAAATTATGGGCTGGCATCCTGGCAAACGTGTTCACAGCCGCAAACAGTACGCCTCCTCCAAATACATGGGCGACTTCCACAATTGTCCCCGTATTTAAAAAGGGCCAAAGGGACGACCCAGGGTGCTACCGGCCCATATCCCTTCTGGACTCTGCTATGAAGATCCTGGGCAGAGTCCTTTTGGTAAGGCTAAGGGACTGTTTGGAAGGATGCAGTGGTCTGGCCGACATCCAGTACGGCTTCAGGGAAAAAAGAGGCACGATTGAACAGTGTTCAAACTTACACTTGCGGACCGCTAACTATACGGTGGCCAAGGAGGGGTCTTTGTACTTAGCGTTCAAGGACCTCTCCTCGGCCTTCGATTTGGTCAATAGATCAAAGTTATGGGAAACCCTCTTGAAGTTGGGGATTGAGGAGGACCTGGTGGGGTTTATAGCCTCCCTCCACTGGGATCTATTTGCCGCAGTGAGGGTAACAAAAGAAGGTAGATGCACGACCAGTTTCAATTCGAAACGGGGTGTTAGGCAGGGATGCATATTAGCACCCCTGCTATTTACAATTTATATCAACGGCCTAGGCAAGTACTTAGAAGGGGCAGCATGTGATGTTCCGCGTGTAGGAGAAGTTAAGATCCCTGCTCTCCTGTACGCGGACGACGCCATACTCATAGCACGTACAGGGGTGTGTCTCCAAAAGTTGCTGGACGCATTTGGCTCCTTCATGGACCAGCTTGATTTGAGGGTCAACGCCACTAAATCCCACACTATGGTTGTCGGACCGCAAAAGAAAAAGGCTAAGTTAAAAACATTCTCTTGTAAAGGAGAGGTAGTCTCTAGCGTTCCTGTTTTTCCTTACCTTGGTGTGCTCTTTGATAGCAGGGGTACCTGGGGACCTCAGATACGGGCCAAAAGCCTAGCGGTGGCAAGGACATCAATGGCCACCCTGGGTTTCGCTAAAAGGTAGAGCCACAGACCAATGGAAGCTATCTTAAAGGTGTATAACAGCAAATCCATCTCTGTGGCTTTATATGGCGCGCCTTTATGGAGTTATGTACGCTTGGACAAAATTCAGCTGGCGGAGAATAGATTTTTACGTTCCCTTTTGTGCCTTCCCCAATCTTCACCAACTTTTTCTATTCATATTGAATTGGGTCTGGATTATGTTCAGGATAAACTGAGATTGGCACCTTTAACATACTGGCTCAAAACCTGGCTAAACACAGAATTAACGCTAAACCACATGATTATGAGGGACGTGATGAGTTTGGAGAATAGTAGCATGATTCCATGGCTGGCCTACTTAAAAAAATCTTTTAATGACCTGGGACGTCCAGACTTAATCACTGATCCCTCTGGTATTACAAAACAGGATGTGGATGCAATCAAAAAACAATTTATGGCAAGGGAAAGTTTGTTGCGAGAAGAAAAAGAATTGTTAAAGCCCACAGTTCGATTGCATTATTTGTCACTTCATTCACTTGCAATTGAGCCCTATTTATGTTTTGTCACAAACCCTTTTCATAGGTTTCTGTTAACAAAATTCAGGTTCAATCTTATTCACTTTTATTTGGGCAATTTTAACTCTTGGATAAAACCAGAGATAGCACCACCTTGCACTTGTGACAACTTTTCAGTTCAAGACACGATGCACGTTATTATGTTTTGTGACTTCTTCTCCGCTCAAAGAAAAAAATACCTGCTACCTGTTTTAAGGGAAGCTGGTTTCTCCCAGGTGAGACCAGCCATGCTTTATTTACAATCTCTGGGAAATATACGCATTACATTCTCCATGGCAAACTTTCTAGTGGCTGCGGTCAGATCAAGAAGATGTAAGAACCTGTCAAATCAGTGTGTATAAATCGTTTTTAGTGATTTTAAAACTGTTTTTATTGTAATACCATGTCAAATGAACTCAATTGTAAAGAAACTGTTTAATTCTATTTTATTTGTATATAATACTGTTTTTATGTCCTTTGCATGATTTTAATCGAATCGAATAAAGTTAATTTGACTGACTGACTGACACCTGATGAGACACAGAATGGACCACATCAGAGAGTCCCTTGCAATATTCAAGGATTAGATCATCTGTGATGTTAACTAAAGCTGTCGATGGCACTGCTGGTAATCTCATAGTCCTCCCCATCAAAACTTCATGAGGTGAAAGACCGGTTTTCCTGCCTGGTGTGCTGCGGATGCTCATGAGAACCAACGGCAGAGTATCAGGCCACTTCAGAGACGTGGACGAACACACCTTCACCATTCGGGCTTTCAAAGTCCCATTAACCTGCTCCACTGTTCCAGAAGCCTCTGGTCGATAGCTACAATGGAGTCTTTGGTCAACATTCAATGCTGTGCAAAGCATCTTCATGATCTCACTATGGAAGTGTGTTGCTTCTGACACCACACGAAATTGCAGATTATACCACGTCTGTCTGAACACTCACACCATTGCATCTCTGCCTAGATGTACTGCACCATGAATTTGTCTTGCCATCGAGTTCAACAAGTCATCCGGTAACACTGCTCAACCGTCACTTGAAAACCAAATGTCAACATCCCCTTTCACACATCCAGACTTGATCCACACACTTTATTCTTGTTCTGAAACTTGTTCCTGCAGGCGCTTGTTCATCCTAAGTATCTGTCACGGCCAACATCATGATGAGCTTGGTTCTTTCTTGGCTCTCTCCTGTGTAATTTTTAGTGAAAATGCATCCTTGTTCCGTACAGAAACGTGCAACCTCATCAGCATATTTATTTCCAAGAGAGACAAAGTCCATTCCCGCCCATGAGCTGTACATTTTACAACAGATATCTCCCTCGGGCACTGTAAAACTTCCAATAGTAACCTCACAAACTCCCCGTTCCTAATAGGTGATCCAGATGATGCCATGTAACCCCTCTGTGACCATAGCTGTCCGAAGTCGTGAACCACACCAAATCCGTACTGGCTGTCAGTGTAAATGGTGATTCAAATTTGATCAGCGGCCAAACAGGCACGAGTCAAGGCAATGAATTCAACTACCTGGGCAGAGAATCCTCCTTCTAGGCAAGCAGCTTCAACCACTTCCGTAATGGTACAGACCGCAAACACTGCTCTCAGCTGACCGATACTGTCTCTTAAGCATGAACCATCAACAAAAATATCTCATCAGGGTCTGACACCTCCATGATCCTGAGTCAAAACTGATAATCCACAACCTACTCGCTCACAACAGAATAATGAAAAAGGCTTACTGTAGTCAGGCATTCCCAAGGTCGGAGCACGACAAAGGTCCTCTCTCAGCTCCAAAATCACCTTCATACAATCATTTTCCCATTGTACCGGGTCACTCACATCCTTGTGAAGTTGTGAACCCACTGGCGACAGTAACCAACCATCCCTATGAACATTCTGACTTCCCTCTGTGTGGTGTCCCTTCTTTGCCAAATGATTCAGTAAGGCGATGGTGTCAATCCTGCATGCATCCTCTGTCTAAGACGCAACAAGGAGGTTGTGTATGTACTGCACGAGAACTGAGTTCTGCGGTAACACAAGACTCTCAAGGCTCTTCTTCAAGATCTGATTAAAAATAGATGGACTCTCTGTATACCCTTGAGGGATACGACACCATGTTAACACACTGTTTTCCAGCTTAAATGCAAAAAGAAATTGTCTCTGTTCATGAAGTGCTATCGAAAAGAATGCTTGACACAGGTCAATCACGGTGAACCACTCTGCTATACATGGAATCAGAAACAATATCACAGATGAATTCGGTACCACTGGACAACATGGGACAACTATCTTGTTAACCTTTCGCAGGTCCTGCACAATCGGTTTCTGCAATCCCATAATGGGTGAGTTGTATGGACTGCCCATTATCTCTTTCAGGATTCCCTGCTTAATCATGGAGTCAATTACAGGTGTTATCCCTGCAATTGTTTCTGGTGACAGATTATACTGGGATGTTCTTGCAAACTCAAGATTTGCTTGACCTGAATCTTAACGGGCTGCTCCTTTGATCAGTCCAATGTAGTTTCCTGTGAAGTCCCACACCCTCTGTGGGACTGAATCTCTCAGATCAAGTGGAAGCTCTTCCACCGTCACCACTGGGTACATTTCCACACACAAATGCTGATTTGCAACCTTAAAGGTGGCATCATCATTAGTCCTCAAATCCACTCCCTTGGTGGTGCAATAGATAGTGCAGTTGAGATTACACAAAAGATCCCTTCCTAGCAAGCAGACTGGGCTTGTGTCACACACCACAAACTGATGTCGATCTCGAAAAGTTCCTGTTCTCACAGGAATCAGCACAGTCAACGGGTTTGTAATTTTCTTGTTTGCTACGCCTACAACTTGGATTGATTGTCCAGAGAGGGGTAGGTTAGGAACTACTGTAGATCTCACAGTAGAACGGGTAGCACCCGTGTCAACCAAAAATGTGGTAGGGTGACCATCAACATCAGCTTCTACAAATGGTCTCCTCTGGCCTACCTCCAAGACTGCCCCAAGAGTGCAGTCATCCTCCCCCCTCAGGCACGGTCGTGCCAACGGGTCTGAATAGTACCCATTGCTTCCGTCAAAAAGAGGCATCTGCAGGTAAGTCTGAGTCCCATGCAGGATCTTCGGTGGCTGGGGATCATGTACTTGTGGAATCAGAGTCCCCCCTTTCATCGCGCCAGGTCTCAAGACAGCATTACCCACTTCGGGCACCTGTACTGTCTCCCCCTCTTGCTGCAGCTGATTCGCTGGATTCAAAGGACACTCGCGCCTCCAATGTCCGACCTGGTGACAAAAGACACGCAGTGGTCTTTTTAAATGTCGCTACATCCACTCTCACTTTGGGGTCCCCTGAATATCCCTTTCTTTGGTTCTGACCATTCTGTTTTCTCCCTAGCGTTCCTCCATTTGGCTGCATCTGAATTCCCTTATCAGCCGCTTGCATCTGGAATAACATCAGTATATCCTTAAGATTTCTATGCTTCGAGTCCACCTCATCACTGCAATACCTGGCATATTGCAGTATTTAATCTACCCACTTTTTCTGCCAGCAGATCAAATGTTGTTGGATCATGAGGCAAATCTCAGGCCTTAGACCCAAGACGATCTTAGAAACAAACTGTTCTATGTCTTTGGGGTCTAAAGTATCCAGCCCACTGTACTGTTTAAAGACTTGCAAAAGCCTCTCATAGTATTCATGCCCTGTCTCCTTTGGTTCCTGAACCATTCGATCTATCTTGACCCAATCAATATCCTGTGGCGATATCTTGGACTTCAGCCGCATGATCACCTGCTCCCACTTTTTCATGAACATAGGTGAAGAACCATTCATAACAGCATCCCTATCTGGCTCAAAAGTAGGCCAATCGATTGCAACTTTACAAGTTGGCCAGAAATCGCTCGGAACTACAATATCGAACAATGTGTTCAGATCAATCCACAACACCTTCGAGATTTTAACAAAACAATCTACCTGTTTGTACCACTCAACTGGCCTCAGTTTAGAGAAATAATTTGTGAATGCTGCTAAATCACCTCTGCTTCAAGGCACATGGACATACCCTCCACTAGATACCTCCCGTAAAGTGTAGTTCCCTACTCCTGACCTTCCCCCTCCTGGAGATGGTGTCTCCGTTACGTTCTTTTTGGACCACCTTTCTTCCCATTTATCGAGCCTGATCCCTATCACCAATTCTCAAATGTGAGTCTTTAGTCCAATTACCCTCTTCTCTTCCAGGTCCTGATCACTGTACTGTAATCTGTCACTCCTCTGTAACATTTTTGTCTTAGACAAATCCACCTTGTATCTATTTTCCAATTCAGTTAGTTTCTCGTGTACTGACCTCCCCGTACGAGTCACACCATTGGCTACAAACAGCAGCTTGTTGGGTTCATAAAGTTCCATTGTCTCTAAAGGCAGATTTCCCTCAACTATCTCATTCACTTCGGCTTTCAGCCTCATTACATCTAACATCTTTCCCCTTATAGCCACCTTCAGAGTACCTCGACTAGATGCACCACTTGACTCTCCGCCATCGCTGTTCTGTTCTCTGCACCTATTCCTTTCAATGGTATCCTTAAAAACTGGTCTGTTCTCTGTGCAATGGCCCCAATCTCCTGTCACTCTGATTCTCCAATGGCTGTTACCATGTCTTTAAATCTGATCTCAACTCAGCAAAAGATTTTGGCCTCGGCCCCCTCAGACCCATCGGTCCCCTTGACAAGTCTGCCATAGCTGGCAATGGGCGTACTCTATTCCGTGGGTCTCGGTAAGTAAACCATTCCGCTCACTGTACCATTTCTCCCAGAGCTATTTTCCTCTGCCACTACGGACTGCGATAAACTTCCATTCCTCACTTGATCTGGATCATACCTTGACACTATGGGACCAACGGTAACCGGTACCGTAATGGCCTACGGCAATCTCCTAGCTTCTGTATTCTCTGGTGTCTGCATTCCCGTTCCTCCAGTCGAGATTTTCCCAGCTATTCCTGCACTAGATGGAACTTGCGATCCTCCAGTTCCTTCTGTCAGAGCTGATTTCCCTGGTGCTAAGACTGTGTTATATGGAGGTGGTCTCTCTGCTAACAGCCTTTCTATCAAGCTATCATCTGTGTCACTGTCATCTTCGTTGCTACACTTCTTCTGGGTGTTCCCTTCCTTGACTATCAATGGAAAAATGTATCCCCTTCAATGGTTTGCACTCTCCACTTTTTCTCCAATGCATCCCAATTTGCATCTTGGAATGCCATAACCGACGTTTTCACTCTTTCCTGACTCCTGTCCCTTTTTTAATCCTGGATTGTAGTGCTTCAAACTGTTTTGGTCTAGGTAAAGGTCGCAAAGAAGCCATGATAGTTTTCAACTGATACAACACTTCCAATCTAAATGTCCCATAACGGAGAAAAGTCAATTCTTCATTTCCTTCTGTCATTTTACACCAATTATGGAGCCAAAGGATAGTATGCAATACCAGGGGTATCCTCGGCAGGGCCTCTTCTCCTCGTGTAACTACCCTTTTTTCTCCTCTACTCCGATCTCGTAAAACTTTAAAACACTTCATGCTGAAATCAACTTTCTTCTTTCGCAACGCTCTTTTACTTCCTGATGACAATCCACCAATACCAGCGCAGCTTCACACCAACCGACCTATCCCAGCACGGCACCTTCTTTCGTCACTTTCCTCCGCTTGCAGCAGTTCCCCTCCTTAACACCCTGTCTCTCACTCACTCATGTGTCCCATTCATATGCTAAAATAACTGTTTGTCCGCAAAATGTCCAATCGGTCACTTCTCTGACTGTACGTCCACAGTCTCATGCAATTCTCAACCTCAATCTGGCAACTGTCTGTCCGCGAAACGACCGGACAATCACCTCAGCTGATAGGTTACAACCCCTCGATATTGCACATACAGCAAACCACAACTAGCTTCATTCACTCACGCACTCACACATTACCTCCCCCTCTCTCGGTCTGGGCAGTCGATGGTACCTCACAACTCCCTTCTCAATGGTCAACAATTACGCTCTGGGTGTCTTCTACACCACAGTCTCTTAGACTACTCTTCGAGCCTAAGATTCCCAGGCTGCGTGCTTACAGTCTGATCTCGCTATCACTCAGAACTCACTCCAACTCCGCTAGACATCACAGCATTAAACAACACCGCAATCTAACAACATAATCCTGTTTATGCTCACCCTCCCACAAACTGCTGCTTTCACCACACCACCACTCTCCGTCAGTTTCCATGAAATGCCGCCGACAATCCGCTGGACTACCATCACCTGAATTCTATGGGGTTTGGGAAACTCTTATCCTAATCTAGATTTCCCCTTACTCTAGCGACAACCATCCTCGTTTGCTACCAACTGATGACGCCAGATTCGTTTTAATTTTTGACCTTATCTTTAAAATCTTGAGAATTCTCTATCCGTCTGATCTTTTTGTCTGCTAAGAAGTGTAAAGGGAAGAAATACTTTTAATTCACAATTTTATCAATGACCAAATCAATCTAATTCAAAGGAATAACTGACTACAAAGTAAAGTTTGAGGTTTATTACAAAGCCAAAAACAACTGAATATACAAGCACCTCAGCAAGAGGTTAAGAAAGTAGACGGCACTAATTTAAACATAATCCTACGCAGGAGTCTCATCCGTCTCAGAATAAGAATGAACGTTAATTCTAAAAGCATCAGGTAAACATTAATAGTTCCAATTTAGATCTTGGACTGCATTGACCTGACAGAAGGATTGCGTTACTTACCTGTAACTGCAATTATCCAGTATTGGTATATTTCATAGATTCACATGCCTGAATCATTCCCCGTCGTTGGGATGGTAGTCCCCGGTACATAAATAAAGTAATGTCACAGACATATAAACATAGTAATGGGCCAGAGGCCTCTCATTAGTAACATTTCCATGTCCTTTTGTAAAAAAGACCAAACTTTGGCCAAGAGCCAATCAGCTAATCACCACCCTCTGGAACCTTCCTGGAAGGAGCTCTAGTCCCTTCGATTTTCGAAAGCACAGTGCTAAGTAGACATATTACTGAGAGAACTAAAGTGAGCCCTTCCAGGGGAGGCGGGTGGGTTGCATGTGAATCTATGAAAGATATGACAAAAGGAGGGGAAGGAAAGGATCAATTATGATCCAACAGTTCAGAGATTACCACTCAAGGAGGATGAGTGGAAGGTCCAGACACAGTCGTAGCCCTGAGAGTAATGGACAACAAAAGGAGGCTGGGCTGTTCCTAAAAGAAGAAGAAAGGGACGGTCACTAAGGTGTAAGGGGTAGTGCTCATTGGAGGGCTAACCCTGGGTATCCATTGTGTTGGATATAATGGCCTCACACACCCTTGCGAGTGTCATGCTTCATCATAGGCAATGCTCCAGTTGGGTAGGCGGTGCAACACCCGACGGGCAACCTCAAAGAGGGGCTCTTTATCGGAGATCTTTTTATCCAACTGCCTATGGGTGAAGTGTGGGTGAGGGGCCAGAACAAGGTAGACAGTGTGGGTGGGGATAAAATGAGGCACAAGGTACCGGAAAACAATTTTATTCTGGTGGTCCTCTGACGCAATTAAAATAAGAATTAGTCTGTACTCACTGGAACTTAAGTTTCCAAGAGCGGGACAGTACTAAAGGGTGAAAAGTGTGGTCAACATGTTTCTCACTTAAAGTTCATTGACATTCGATTCTTCAGGACCTAAAATAATTCAAAAACTATCTTCAGTAACATGACCTATGGAAAGTGTCAGTTTACAAAAAGCACACAAGTTGTACTACCTGTTTAACACCTGCTCTTGCCTAGTAGCTAAAGTTAACAGGTGTCAACAGTACCCGGCAGGTCTGACATCAGGGGAGAAACCATAGTAAATCAGGTTCATTCAGCCGGACCCGGCAGCGATGGGTAGGCGCAAAATACAGACACAGGCAGAATGTACCTGATTTACTACGACAACGATGGCTTTGTCAACGACTTAGTCGACGATGATGGCTTCGACGTCGATGGAGCTTTTGTCGACGTCGATGGAGCTTTTGTCGATGACGTCGTCTTCTGAAGTGACTTTACAGAGGTCGACGTCGATTTCTTTATTTTAATTATTGATGAAATGGATCTACCCGTCGACGACGAGGAAGTTGTAGACGTCGATGTGGACATTGAAGAAGACGCCACAGAAGTGGAGATGGTAGCCGTTGACGCCTTCTTAGACAAAGATGATGAAATTGTGAAAGGTTTCTTGAAGGTGGAAGCAGAGTCCTGAGGAGAAACCTTCACAGGCAAGACCTTAGAGTGAACCTCTGAAGACTTTTTATGTGTCTTCTTTTGAGGTGGCTCAGTAGATGGTCCCGGGGATGTCACTCTAGATCTTTTAGGAGAGGATTGTGAACTTCTGAAGGAACATTCAGTCTCACCAGAAGAGACTGCCTGGTCTTTTTCTTTCAGTCTCTGTAGCCATATCAAAAGGCGTCCCTCTCTGTCCTTGAGGGTTTTAGTTGAAAAGGTGCGGCAGATCTTGCAATCCTTTGAAGAGTGGTCTGGGTAGAGGCAATAGAGACAATTCTTGTGCTGGTCGTCCACATGAAGTCTCTTTTTGCCACATGAGGCACAGGACCTAAAAAGCCCTTGTTTTAGAAGTATCGGCAATAGCAAACTGAAAACCCCACACAAATGAAAAAGTTCTGAAGAGAAAAGTACTGGAGATCCAGAACACTAAGGAAAGCTGAGCAGAGCTCAGTGGAGACTCCCTTAGCACGACGCGCGGTAGAAAATCTGAGGGACTAGAGCTCCTTCCAGGAAAGTTCAAGAGGGTGGTGATAGCTGATTGGCTCTTGGCCAAAGGTTGGTCCTTTTTACAAAAGGACATGGATATGTTACTAATGAGAGGCCTCTGGCCCATTACTATGTATATATGTCTATGTGACATTACTTTATTTATGTACCGGGGACTCCCATCCCGACAAACGGGAATGATTCAGGCATGTGAATCTATGAAAGATACCCCTAATATTGGATAAAGAAAGATTATTAGTCTAGCCCTACACTAACACTAAAGTGGCATCCCTACTTAGCATCCTCCCCAGGCAAGAGAAAAAGGTGTCAGCAGAGAAGACTTCCTCAGAATTACACTCACTTTGCATAAGTAAGTAGCCAAAGCTACAGAGCTCATTCTAAGATGCTCCTTGTTTCCTCTGTAGTCCTCATCTCCTATTCTGCCTTCCTCCATCGAGGCACCGTTCCCAATACAAAATCCCAAAACAGTAGAACACGCCCTGTGTACTCCCCTTCTGGCAGCCTAAATCTTCCTCCAGTGCATCATCAATGGACACACGTCCTACTTTGTCTGCTCCTCCAAAGCACTGTGAGGAACATGATCATTCTTCAGAGGAAGATGTAGGCATCCATATCTTGCATTGCAAGCTAGCTCAATAAACACCAGTTCAGTGTTCTATACCAGTTGTTGCCTTAGTCCTGATCTTTTATTATGCCATCTTCTCGCATTTCATCAGAAGTACTGTCTTGGTTTTACTGTGTATATTATCAATATATTGCTTAAAAGAATCTTCCTTCTCGGATATGGTAATTCGGATAAAAACATTTTTGAATATTTAATTGTTCCTTTGTACATCTATGATTTGTGCTTGTAAATATTTCCTTGTTTGTAAATAATGTAATACACACATTTTGTGCGGACACTGCTACCCACAAACAGAGTGGAGCTCGATCTTTACAGTGATACCCTCGTGTAAAATAACTGTCCCCAGTGGTTTCCGCCTGGAACTTTTAAAGCGTTTTTCTTCCCTGCTTATACCACACCTACTGGCACTGTATAAAGATGCCTGGGAAAAGCACAAGCTTCCCCAGGATCTCAGTGAGTCAACCAGAATGGTCATACCAAATCCTGATAAACTCCCTGTGGAATGTGCTACGCATTGTCCCATTTCCTTATTCAACATGGAATCTAAAATCCTTACCAAAGTACTGGCCTCCCGCCTCGCGAGGGTGATATATTCCCTGGTCCATACAGATCAGAATGGCTCTATGCCGAACAGGAGCCTCAGGCACTGCCTCTGTCGACTTCACCTGGCCCAGACTGATGAACTAGAGGAGAACTGGGCCCTCTTGCTTGTAGACGTTGCATGAGACTTTGACCTGGTGTACTGGCCCTTTCTCTTGGTGGTCCTGTGCAAGATGCACTGCGGACCCCAATTTCTCTGCTGGATTTAAACTCACGTGGATTTGTGGGCCCAGGTCGGTGTCAAAGGGATAAGACCTGAAACCTTCCACTTAGAGAGAGGCAATGACAAAGTTGCCTACTGTAGCCATTGCTGTTTGCCCTAGTGCTAGAGCCCTTAGCAGAACTGATCTATATAGATGCCTGGCTCTGGGGTTTTCAATGAAGGGAAGCCAAAAGGACAAGATGTCCCCTATACTGACAATATGGCCCTCTATATCCAGCTACTATGCCTCACCATTTACCATGTAATAGAAATTTTCTGCATCTAGAGATGAATCAGGACTTGGGGTCAGTTGGGGAAATCTAACATGTCCCCCATTTGGGGAGACGTGGTGAAGGCAGAGGTGGGGCTTCAAGTGGTGAGTGATAACTTCCACTACTACTTCTTCCAACAACGATACTGTAATCTCAACATACTGTCATTGTGGTCCATATCCAAGAATGAATTAAAGTCTGGGCATCATTAGCACTCTCTATGGCGGCATGGGGGGCCTTATTCAAAATGGTAACCCTCCCTCGTTTATTATTTATCTTACATTACCCACATGTGCTGCCAAGCACATTCAGTCAGTCAAATAACTATTATATTCAGGTGAATCATAAAAGTTTGCGGAAAGATCATACATTCATTTAAAATACATAAAATGCCATACACAGAAGCTGATTCTGGATTAAACAGGGAAAAAATAAAATAATGCACAGTTCCTAACTTTTCCTATTTGAAAATACAGTTTTAATACAGCTAAGCACAGAGTTGGAGATAATGACAATAGATAGCTACCTCAAATGATTAAAACCCTCATTATAAGAACACAGACGAATATCTTTTAGGATAGGCTTAATAAAGCGGGCCTTGGATCTTTATAAAAGTGTGCAAAAAAGCATGAGGTGCATTGTGCTCTGCTTGGCTACATTGTTACACGGACAGGGGGTCAGTCTCTCACACCTTTCCCCCTGTTTTGGAAAAGCCACAAGAAAATGCAATGTGCTTAAATGAAGTCTGGTCATTAGAAAGCATGAGTGGACCTGGGTAGTGAATGACAGATACAATTGTTGCTGATTTAAAAGTGCACGATCCACTGTATTATTGTCCCGATTTGACACATTTAAAACGTATAATAAGCATTTTTAATAACCATCTTCACATTAAGTTGAATAGATTGTGGATTTTTGTAAAGATCTTCAAGGCCCAGCTTGCAAAAGGTTTCTTTCAGGGAACGAAGCCATGGAATGGCCTTTGCGTTATCAAAA
Organism: Lissotriton vulgaris; assembly: GCF_964263255.1. Taxonomy (NCBI): domain Eukaryota; kingdom Metazoa; phylum Chordata; class Amphibia; order Caudata; family Salamandridae; genus Lissotriton; species Lissotriton vulgaris. The sequence continues at coordinate 512,115,829 of NC_141699.1, forward strand.
TTCATGCAGTCCCTTAGAATGCCTCTTGTGAATAATAAGCGTGCTGAGGTCCAGATTTACCCCCATAAAAGCAAGGGGGCGATGTTGATTCTGTCAGTAACATATTCTAGGCCCACCTCCGAATGAGAAAATGAGGTAGGAGAACTGTCGGGGATAAATAAGAGACGTTTAAAAAATGTGTTTTCTGTTTGAATCTGTGTAGGTGGCCACTGACAGACATTTAGATTTGTACAATGTTTTCAATTCCCATACCGGCTTGTGCCCTAGTTTACTGGCAAAACGAAAGAGCCCCTCTATAGTTCTATTAGTTTGTTGAAGCCTCATCATGATCAAATTGTCCCAGCTCAATTTATTATTAAAAAGATTCCCCAGATAGGTAAAAGTTAGCACTTTATTAATAATTATGTAATTTACTGTATATTTGCGTGAATTAGTTTTGTTTGGACCGCAGGTCATAATAAAAGATTTACTAAAATTGACCTTAAGGTCCAGTCCTGTCAAACTAACTAAAAGCAGTCAGACATTTTTGTAAACTGTTCGCTGTTAAGGTCATCAGGACTGTATCGTCCGCACAGGACAGTAAAGGTACCCTTATACCTGCAATCATTGGAAAATCCAATTGTTGTTGAAGCAGGAAATGCTCTAAGCCATTAGAATGAACCAGGAATAGAAAAGGGGCCAATATACAGCCATGGCGCACTTCCTCAGTTGAAGCAATTAAGTTAGTCTTTTGTCCCCCTGGCGCATACCAGATAGCTAAAGTGGTAAAAGCATGTAATCTGCGCAACAGAGTAACAAGTGGTTCCTCAAAAACCCATGGCATCCATTGATGACCACAGTTTACATGGACAGACTGTATCAAAGGTGCTGGACAAGTCCATGAAGGCCAAAGGGAACAAAGCACTCCTGGCCTTCATGTACTTGCCCATAACCAACGACAGATTGAGGCACTGCTCGGTGGTTTCCCTTTTCTTCCTGAAACCAAATTGAGAGTTCACTATAAGGCCAGAAGTATTGGCCCATGACTCGAGGTGTGCAAGGATTACCCGCCCCAACAGCTTGCATGATGAATCTATTTAAGAAATAGGTCTATAGCATGTGGGGTCACTTCAGTTTCCCTTTTTAAAAATTGGTGCCACCACATAATATTTCCACGATGATGGACTACGACCCACAATTACGGCTTTAAAAACGTTGGGTAACAGCGGAGCACAAATTTTTAAGTTACTTTTGAATAGGTCCAAGGGCACGCAGTCTTTGCCTGTGGCTTTTAGGGAAATACCCTCTCAATGTCTCCTCAATCTCCCCCAGTGAAAGTGATGTGCTAAACTATTTTGCGGTTTCTATATTAATACTTAGTTCCTCCTCACATTTGCCTAATAGGACACCCTTTGGATTGAATATTTTAGCAAAATGGGTCACCCAAGCCACTCCTGTTATGTTAGTATCCATGGCCCTTGAATTATTAGTGAAGAGTGGGCAGTTTAGCACCTCCCAGAAACCCCTGTAATCCTTCAAGGCACTTGCTCTTTCAAGGTCATCCCAAGCCTGCCTTCTCAGTTCGTCCTTTCTCTGTTCAATTACCTTTTTATAGTTCTGCCTGGCTGCTCTTATTGCATCCCTCTCCCGGGGGACTACATGGAGAGCCTTCTTCAGTTCTTTTTGTGCTGCGGACACTATGTATTAATCTATCTTATTTCAGGGGTACTACCCTTTCTTATTGATCTGTGCAAGTTTTTGGCCACGTCATCACAAATTGTTTGAACATTTTGTATTATTACATCTGGCTGTGTTGTTTTGGTTAGGCAGGTCAACACTTGTGTTAGATTTGTTTTAATAATAGACTCCTCAAAAGCCTTATGATTAATCGTGTCCCATTTTAACCTTAGCCCACGATTATGATTATAGCTTGTTGGACATTCAAAAACCTTACCCTTTTGCACCACAATACACAAAGAAACAGTAAGAGGATTATGGTCACTGACAGATTGAGGGTTTACCCAATGCACTCAAAAAAGTAACACATATAATATGTGAGCAGGTATACACAAAGTACAATGAAGCCAAACAACAGAAGTAAATCGGAAGCTCCAGAGGGAGAGTTGTCCGTAGGAGTCCTTTATTAAGTCAAAAAGCCAGCCGACACGTGTTTCATCGCTATTGCGAATCCTCAGGGCTAGAATGGCTGTAGCTAAACCAGAAGGTCGCACTGCTGGTGATAATTCCGACCCAGCTGGGCCCGTGACCGTGGGTTTCGAGAAGAGGAGAATCAAAGGACTGGTTCCAAAACAGTATCATGCAATAGTGTGGGTGGTGTCCCGAAATAGTTATAAAAGCGTCCAGTAAAGATGTACGGTCTCGGACTGGAGAAATATGATCCAAGAGATCTAGGCGAGTGAATTAGTGGTGCAGTATTCTGGTGTGAAGTCGGGTGCGACTCCCATATAGTTCAAAGGGCGGCAGAGACTCCGATTCACGGAGACCGGGTCGCAGAGTATCTTCTTGTCGGGACGTGTTCACTCCGATTCACGGAGACCGGGTCGCAGAGTATCTTCTTGTCGGGACGTGTTCACACGTCCCGACAAGAAGATACTCTGCGACCCGGTCTCCGTGAATCGGAGTCTCTGCCGCCCTTTGAACTATATGGGAGTCGCACCCGACTTCACACCAGAATACTACACTACTAATTCACTCGCCTAGATCTCTTGGATCATATTTCTCCAGTCCGAGACCGTACATCTTTACTGGACGCTTTTATAACTATTTCGGGACACCACGCACACTATTGCATGATACTGTTTTGGAACCAGTCATTTGATTCTCCTCTTCTCGAAACCCACGGTCACGGGCCCAGCTGGGTCGGAATTATCACCAGCAGTGCGACCTTCTGGTTTAGATACAGCCATTATAGCCCTGAGGATTCGCAATAGCGATGAAACACGTGTCGGCTGGCTGTTTGACTTAATAAAGGACTCCTACGGACAACTCTCCCTCTGGAGCTTCCGATTTACTTCGGTTTTGCTTCATTGTACTTTGTGTATACCTGCTCACATATTATATGTTTTACTTTTTTGAGTGCATTGGGTAAACCCTCAATCTCTAGTTGGGCAGCTTAGTCTACTCTCTGCTGAGTGGTTTAGAAGGCTTATCCACTCACCCTTCTGCACCTAACAATTACAGCCTCCTTTTGTACAGAGTGCGCTCATTTAGGCTGTGCACCCAGTTGCTTATCTGACCAAAAGCCCTTTCGAATCCCTTATGGTCACTGACAGAGTTAGGTTCAACTGCAAAATTCTCGACAAGGTGTGAGTACCTACTAGAAATCAACAACAACAAAAAAGATTGTGCTTGCATGCCCCCCCCCCGGAATGTCGGAGTATTGCACCGGTGGGATACCAACCAAAGTATCAATCATACGTAAGTTGTTCACTACAATAATAGAATTTAACGCATCACCCTATATGGTAAGTTTAAAATGTGTCATGGGTTGATTGTCAGTATCTACTAGCCCATAAACCTTGCTCCCATTATGCTGGCATAGGGTGCAGTTGAAGTCTCCTACCCAGATAGTACACAAGGGGGAAATCCTCCCTGCTACCTTAATCTCCAGGTCAAGTGAGTTAATAACCCCCGAATTCTGTGTATCAAAAATGTAATGGTGCCAATTGATTAATAATATAGGTACACTAATCAAATTAAAACAAAGTCAGCTGGTACCATGGGGAGTCAATTACTTTTTCAATTCTTATTAACTCGTACTGTACCGAGATTAAGGTAGCTAGTCTTCACTTTGCCCACCCGTCCAATGATGGTTCAGCTTGGACAGCTAGTATGTCATATCCGTCCAACGAAAAATCAACTCTACTCCAGGTTTCCTGCATACAAATAATATCAAACATTTTGACATACTGGACCCATACCTCATCCAGTAACCTTTGTGAGAAACCGGCAACGTTCCAGGAAATTAAACAAAGACAAGGGCTATTGGTTTGGCAGTTTTGTGTTTTTTTTTTTTTTCCAAAACCTTTATTGCACTTTGCATAGCACACAGCGGAATGCCTACAACCCTGAGGGCCGGCCGCTATCTGAGGATCATTGTGTACAGAGATTTTCAGCAAAAAGGATAATCATACCACAGTATCAATAAAAGTCTTGATGGAGAGAGCTGAAAAAATAAAAGTGCCAGTTGAGCAATTATTCAATGCAGTAGTTTGAGGTTTTGATGGAGTTTTTTCGTTTTTTTGAAAAACAACAAACTTAGAACATCAACAGTTAGGAAAGACAGTGAGGTCTGACACGAATCAGTGCGTTTCGAGTCTCTAGTGTCTCTTGGGAGTATGGGAACCTGACAGCCCACCCATTGCGCACACGCCTCAACTCTCCCCACCCGCCCCTACCCCCTTGGACTCGTTCGTCTAAGCTCTAAGAGGCGACCTCTGCAGCCGCCCATGCACCCTCCACACTCCCTCCTCCCGCCCAGGATTAGCCCTCCTCGCCTTCATCGTCAGATACATCCAGATCATCCTCTCGCAAGGGTTCGCAGATGTCCCCCCTGTACTCATTCCATTTCAGCCATATCTTATTCCATTTCCCGGGGCAGGCTCGGCAGTTTTGTGGTTTTAAATGATTGCCATCCTCACTATTCGGGGATTGTTCAACTTGGGCAACAGTTAGATCTATGCAGTAGCCCCTAGTGTCTCCAAACCTTTGTTAGAGAGCAGCTGAGGCTGCGGTGGGGGGGGCAAAGGTTGTGTCGTGGGCCAACGAGAGGTCCACTCTCTTTAGCACTACCACATATGTTAAAAGTAATCATGGAAACATGGTTTTTATCCTCTAATGAACTTAGTCACTCTATGTCTCCAAGACCACTTAATAGCTCGGAGCGATTATCATGAAACCAAGGTGGAAACTGCGGGTACTGTTTTGTCCTTAGTGAACTGTTCTCTTCTGCTAAGTAGGGTTGCAATCTAGGTGGTTGATAAAAGAAGCCTAGTGGTAATATGGAAATCCTTGCCTCGTTTATGGGTTGATCATCCGGCCTGTCTAGTATATAACTTACTAGGCCTGGCGGCCTGAAGGTCAACACTATATACAATCCCCACAAATATCTTATTACTTGACCCAACCCACCTAACCCTAAGCGCCATCTTAAATTCAGAAAATAGTTTTAAGTTTTATTATTTATGCTTGTCTTTGTATTTACTAAATGCAGGGACTTATTTCTCAAAGATTGCCAATCTTCCCAATCACCAGGTAATAATGGTGGAACATTAGCTAGGACAACAATATAGGGTGTTTCAGCGGGCAGATGTAGATTCAAGTTTATATCACTGGAACGTGAGTGACCCAAATGGCGATTTGCTAGAGTACCTACGCTTTGGGAACTTTCACTAATATTATAAGTAACTCTATATACTTGCTTGATATTTAGAGACTGGCAATAGTTTCGGCGGTAACCTTCAGTCTGAGGCAAAGACACAATAGTTTGCGGGCAGCTGTCTTACAAACTTCCTCGATGAGACCCTTCCTGTGTAGTAGTTTTATTTGAAGACTCTGGGTTATTAACATGCCCTCTATTATTCCCTCCCATGGATATGTTTGGCCTAGGCCTATGCTCCTCAAGCAGTGCAGAGGCACTAGGGGGATCTCTTTCTAGGCATAATAACGTGCTCTCGATTTCAATCAATTTTTGAAAGATAGGGTTTAAGAGTGCAGCAATTACTGTTTCCAGTTTATCCCAGAAACCCTCCTAAAAATTACAAGTCAGGATGTGCTTAGGTACAATTTCTGCTGGAGCTATATCTTGATTTGTTGCAGCTGCAAGATCCCTATCCAGTTGCTCCCCCTTTCCTTTCTGTGATTTAGATGTAAGTTGGCTATATTTATGTAACTTAATTGCTGCCTGCCCTTTCCTTTTCTTTGGTGGGGGTGCAGAACTACATCCTTTGTTTTGGATTTCTGGACCCTCATGAATATGTTGGGCTTAACCTCAGTAGCCTGGTGGTCAGATATCCCTTGACCATTAGCAGGCTCAGCAGGTGGGGAGTTTGTCCTATTGCTTCGTAGTGGTCCATTTGCCAAGATCGTTTGTGTACTTAAAGTGCTGTGACTGCCGGCGGTAGGGATATGGGTTTGTCAACCAGGTACCAATTGTGGATCTAGTGACAGTCTCTGCTCAGTTAGTTCAATTTCGTGCAGGAGCGCAGATTCAGCCCTAGTTAGAAAAGCGTCAAGTGTGCCTAATGCACCTTGGCCAACCTTAGATTTTTCCCTATTAAAAGCCCTATTTGACAACACAAACTGATAGCCACCAAATGAATTTATAGACAAGATCTTCAATAGTTAGGGTTAGAAAACACAACTACTGATTTCAAACTATAAAAAGAGCATATCCAACCTAACCTCAAACGGCTCCTCAACAACAACCCGATGCCTTACAGGCTCAATTCAGGTCCAAATTGAAAAGTGTCCTTACGTTTCGGCAGTCCAGATCGGTCGATGTTAAGGACCTGGCCCAGCCCAGCCTCTGGCTCTAACTCCAGCCTCTGGGAGCCCGCAGCCACCTTTATGTGCCTCCTGGTGCGTACTGCTCACGGTAAGCACCCCCCAGCGCTAAGGATGACGGGGCTGTAGTCTTTGGCCACCGGTAAAGTGATAGTGATAGTGTGCTTGAGGGTGCTAGTGCTTGCTTTGGTCCTCAGGACCTCAAGGTACTGCCGTTTATAAAAGAACAAGGTAAAAAAAACGGGCTCCAGAAGCAGAAGCCTGAGAAACTACAGCTCCCAGAAGTCCAAGCAGCAGTGCCGGAGAAAGCAGCCAGAGGATAATGAAAATAGCCTGTAAGCCAGTTTAGGATGATATACGGCTGGAAATGTGGCTGTAGACGTGAGTGCCCATAGAGGACTCCTGCCTTTAAGTATTGCCTCGCTCCCACCAAAATGTTTGCGGAGCTCAGCAGCCTCCCACGCTCAGGTCTGTTTGAGTCCGCTTCTGCCGTTCGTTCCACCCCTTGGAGCAAAATGACAACAATACTCGGTTCCCCCACGTCTTCTGCTCAGAGGTAGGGGAGTTCACAGTAGTTCTTGGTCCTCCAACCAAACAAAGGTTATCGCACATGAAAAGAAAATAGAAGAAAAGAGGAGGTTTTAGGAAAAATGGTCCGATACTTTGCTCTAGCTAAGAGAGGGAAAGTGATGGATGAGCACCAACACCCGGTATTTCTACCACCTGTGTCGCGGTTCACTGCTGCGACTTTATGCTGCCATGCATGCGATGGGTGCCCGCTGCGCACTCAACCCTCCCCCTTCGTTGTTAATGGCGTCTCAGCACTGGAGATGCCCTTGCAAAACCAACCTTACTAAACCAACCCTGTACCTCTGGGAGCCATGCTCCTTCAGGAGCACAGCTGGTGTTCGCGTGATGCCGGATAGGGTCCGGCTCTCTGCTGGTGTGGATTCCTCAGCTCTGTAGTCTTCTGGGTGGAGACTGCATCCTCAGCACGTCTGTGCTTTCAGTGGGATGGGGATTGTGCTACCAGAGTCCGTAGACCTCGACCATGAGGAATGTTGTTCAGGGAGCTCAAGCCCGCGCGAACTCAGTCCAGCCGGTTAACCTAAGGTAAGAATCCTTTGAGCGCTGGAGCCGCTCTTGGCCTGACTATTGATGCCACAAGTGAGGGACAGTGAAATTCTGATTTGAGGACAGCAGTAAACTGATGTCGGGACCACCTGGATTCCGGTTGTCCCTAGCGGTTAGAGTCTTTTGAAAAATGCTATCAAACAGCCTAAGAGGCAGGACTGGGTTTGGCCAATATCCACTTTAGGGCTTTGGTTGTATGACGATACAGGCGATTCTGTGTTGAGGTTACAACTCATTCAGCCACATGGCATCCTCAACTACTTTATAGTAGGACTCCACCACACTACCTCCCCCAGATCACACACCTTCCCAGATACTGCTGGCATGTTGTATTAGGACACATTAAATGCATACCAAAACTAATGGCAGCAATATCACTGTGGTAGGACACATGTCTTTCCGAGAAAGTGATCATTCCTGGTTTCGTGAGCTGAGCTTTACAGACATCAGCACCCTAGACGACATTGACAAAACAGAAGTGCTGATCTTCAGGAACAACAGCTCCTTGTGGAGCAATGCTTGGTGGCCTCCCGAACTAGGACCCTCACCCACCAAGGCCGTTCACGCAAGAAATCTTTGCATCCTCCTGAACAGCAAGATCAACGCAGCCTCATCTGCCTGCTTCCTCAACCCTCCACATGCTCTGCAAGATCTTCAAGTGGCTTCCCCTCGATTCCAGGCAGACAGTCTCCCAAGCCCTTGTCACCAGCTGGCTGGATAACGGCAACACTACGTAGGAATCACCTTGCACCATATAAAGAACTGCAAACCATACAGAACTCAGCAGCCATTCTCATCCTATACCTCCCGAAGCGGACCCACCTTACCCCACACCCCCAGAAGCTCCAGTGGCTCCCCATTCAGGAGAGATGTCATTTCAAGATGTTGATTCACACCTTCAAAGTCATTCACAACAACGGACCAGCAAAAATTAACCTCTGCCTGAACTTCCACCTTCCCCTCCAGACACCTGCGCTCCGCCTCCCTCACAGCCCCACAGCAACAGTGGAGGACATTCCTTCTCTTACCTCACTGCGAAGTCCTGGAATGACCTCCCACTTCACCTCCGGACCTTATCCTCTCTGCTGGAATGTAGAAGAGGACTCAAGATCTGGCTATTTAATTGAACCTCCATGCAGCAGTGCCCTCAGCGCCTGAATACCCTCACAGGTGATTAGTCACACTATACAAATAAGGATTGATTAATTACATAAATATACAATTTAAAATAAAAAAAACTATTTTAAATAAAATTAATTCAACTTCAATATATAATACACATGTATTTTTGGGAAATAACTGAGTATTAATACACTTAAGATCCCTAACTCCATTTATCCTACACCATATAACATTTCCTTTAATTAAATAAAACTTTTTTTTCATTGAAAAAAGAAAAATCATATTTATCTATACTTACCAGTATGTGAGTTGAAGGCAAGCAAAGTAAAGGCTTGCACGGTAAAGACATATGTGAGACAAAACTGCATAATGAAGGCCAATCAGGGATTGTACATATGAGCTGCCTTTTTGATTACACGGATTATACAGACTTTAGAAGGATGACCTATCCTACAGTTTACACAGCTCCTCAAGTGCTGTTCTTCGCATCACTCAGAAATACCAAGTTCCAATCCTAAACAGCAAAGATAAACACCTAATAAGATAGGTCATGCAGACCCTTGATGTCTTTTCTGGGTCGCACTTAAACTTAGCAACAGCAAGTACGTACACATACATAACCTTGGCATTTATAATACATAGGTGATCAGTTTTAATTTTCTAGTTTAAAGTTTGAACAGAATTACTGTTCTCAAGTTTAAAATGAGGTTCTTTCACACAACTATTGAGAAGATAATATTCAGTATGTGCCAGATTCTAGAGAACTCGCCAGGTCTCAGTTTGCAGTTATGTCACATTTGTAATTAGTTGTATATTCCGGTTACCAAATCCGCACTTTAGTGAGAGATACATGGAAGACCTGTCCTTGAGTCGTGTAGGTGAAATCTAACTTCCTCGTGCCACATTGCTTAACAAAGCTTACTCGAATCCAGGCTATGCCTCTGCACCAAAAATCAGATACTTGTTAATACCATGTGAAACTCCTGCTTAAACCGCCAGAGTTTGTATATGTTGTTTTCATCTGCCATAACATGTGGAGCAAATGAGAAAAGACCTTTTTTTAAAATGAAAATGCAGTAGTAAGGGGTTATGTATTGAGTTTTTATAAGTGAATTTACACCAGAACACCAATTCCTGACCTCTTAATGAAGATGCCCATCGGCCACTGTTCAACGTTAATGACTTTAAAGAAATTTAATTAGAGTGAACACCTTGGACAGTTGAGGCCAAATGCAAAGAGCAAAATCACTGGACATTCTCACAAGAGTCCACGATTTCCAAGTGAAAGAGCAACTTACTAATTCAGCCTGGAGGATGGATGTCTTACAGTTTGAGGGATCAACATGGGAGCAAAATGACTGCTGTATGTAAATGTGACACTTGGAAATGGGAGAAAATTAAAATGAGTTTAAAGGAATCCATATAAACAAAGATAACTCCCAGTTTAATGTTCTCCCATTTCAAAGTGTCATATTTACACACAGCAGTCATTTTGCTCCAAGTGGCTCGTATATATGGCGCCATAATAATAAGTGATAAAATACAGCAATTTAATAAATGGGAGAAACTTAAAGTGAAGAAAAATGTTCCAAATGATGGAACAGTTTTCTGCACTTCAAATTTCTCCCATTTAAAACAAAATGGTTGTATGTTTGTGTTATACATGTAACAGTGTCACATATGGTAAAAGGTTCGTCCTGTGCCATAAGTACATACAACACAGGCACTCAGTCACCCATACACATACATCCCATTCATACAAACAAATGTTCAAACATCTCCACAGACAATCTTTTCATTGACACACATGGTAACCCAGTCATAGTTCCCCGGTCCAAGTATTTTGGTCGAATCATAGTATTGAGCTCTAGGGACATTAGGCTTAAACTCAATGAAGGTGAGGGTGGGGGGGGGGGCTGGTCTGGAAACAATGCATGTGTTTGGCCTTTAGCTCAATCTGATTTTCAATGATCAAACATAGCTCTCACACCCTTGGCTGTACTCACAGGGCCGTCAAGGGCTGGGCAGCTCTCCATTTCATTGTGAACCCCCTAAAAATGGCAGTCTTTCTGTTGCTTAACAAGAGGACCGGGATGTCTACTTTCAGATCAAATAATTCCTTGGTCTGGCATGCAGGCCGGTTTCAGCCCTCCTCGCCCACAACCACAAGGTATTTAATACACGCAATTAAAATGTTGCAGTGCATTTTAATTTCATCTACATGCTGCAACATTTCAAATTATTGCGCGTTCCTCGTTTCTCCAGGACTTTCGCTCACGCGCATGTCTAGCATGTATACTGTGAGCAGTATCGAGCCCGGCCATATAAACATGTGCCTGCCCTGTGAAAACACGCTTCACTACACACCAGGCGGACCAGGGCCCCCCGAGCCGAGGAGGAGAGCTGGGCACCTACTTACCAGAACACAGACGTTTTGGAAGACTGCTCGGAGTACTGCGCTTGCTTTGTGCTTTAACTACAAGTCTTGGTGGGCCTGACAGAGATGTTCTCAAACTGCAGGAACTAGTGAAGCAGTGAGTTAGTTAACATTTAGTGTTAATTTAGAGGGGTAGAGAGGCCTTGCAGATGCTAGAGGTGAATAGTCCCCAAACATGGGCAGTTTTCTATATTTTAACAACCCATAAATCCGTTTCAGATAAACGATTTACGTAATGATTGTTAATAGATTTCAATACTGCTGCACAAACACAAAATTGAAATTCTTTTTTTTCCGAAGAGATGAATAAGAATGTGTTATTTCGCAGAGTTCTGGTTTGCCAGCATGTCCACATTTAATGAAACTGTGTTCTTGTGTATATCAGCACTATAATGCAGTTTGCTATCACTGGAAATGTTGAAAACTTTTCCATTATGCTGAATGGCAGAAATGGTGTGCAGCTGAAGTTTAAAATAAGCATTATTTGTTTCCCCCCTATCATGCTTCTTTTAAAGCAACTGCACTTTACCATTCTCTAGTTTCCTGTCAGAAATTGTTTAAGTTCTGAAAAATTCCACAATCAAAGGAAACTGTAAATTAGTGTTGACCTGCATCAGACATGCAGTTTCATTACAAGTTGGATTGCTGAAAAGATAGATCACAGAGTCTTACATTAGCCTTAGCATATTTGTGAGCCCTCCAAGTCATAAGTTGAAATCTCGATATACACCTCAGACTTCCATCCTCCGGAGGTTGATAAATTGAGTCCCTATATACTTGGGAACAATGCCATCAGGTTTGTTTGGAGATAAGAGATGGCAAAAATACAGTACTCAGCTCTGAACAAAAACAAGCTTTTCATTGTCAGTAGAAATATCCTCAGTAAAATTTGCAAACGTGTGAGAGGGTTATTGGCCCACTAACACTGCACACCAATTGTAAAGCGTTGTCCATGAAATAGCGTTAGTAATTTGTGGGATATTGTGATATTCTGTGGCTGCAATGGTGATACATGGGCATGCAAGTTCGAAAAATATTTCTATGTGTGGCAGTAGTAAATGTTGACATAGTTTTTTATAAAATAAAAAGCTTGTATTTCAGAACAAAATTGTATTTTGTTTTATAGAAGCAATCATTTTGTGATTTTCAGAATTTAATTTATTACTCTAAAATTAATGATAAGGTTGTATTAAGTAGCAATATTAAAGTATTTTCATAAACTGAAAAAACAGTTACCCATATATATATATATATCTCAAAACAGTGTTTGTTTGATAATCACTATTGCACTCTCCAGCTGTACTCTTTCTGGACCAAGAAATGTGTGCATTTTTTCTTTTTCTATCCTACACCCTCTAGCAATATTTTGAGTCATACAATGTGACTAGGAGGAGCAGTCAGGAACTAACAAGCAGAAGTAAGGAAAGTTCCTAAGACAATTGTTGGCCATATGCCATTCACAGTCTTAAACCGCAGAGAAATTGTGATAAAGCATATATCACTTTGCCTTAAGTTTTTGGGGCGAGTAAACCCCGAACACAACTATGGTGGGCCAGGGTTGATGTAGGTGGGGAGGAGGGGATCCTAGAAGCATATGAAGACCAGGGGTCATTAGTCAGTGCTGTATTGTGTCTCATTGCGAAGTGATACGATCCATACGGTCATTGCAATTATGTTTTTTCTATTTAAAATAGAACATTTACATATATATATATATATATCGTGACCAAGCCTGCTGGGTCAGGCGAAACGCGTTGATCGCGACTAAAGAATAAAAGAAGGTTTTTCACCACGCTGTCTGTTGTCTCCTCTTCGAATGGATTGTCGAGGTTTTGAGCTTTCAATATATATATATATATATATATATATATATATATATATATTACCTACTGGCGGTCGCCAGTAGGTATATATAGTTAGGATTTTTTCTCTATGGGATTTTTGAAAATTCTATGTCTAATAACTTTGGCGTTTGTGGACGGAATTGGCTGAAATTTTCAGGAAAATGGAACATTTTCTTTCTGAGCAGCCCCTGACAATTTGGGGGGGTTTCATCAAGGGGGGGCTGAGAAAAAAGGAGGGTCCCAAAACGCGTTTTTCCCATGTTAATTTCCATAGGGCGGTTGGCCTCACTTTTAGCTCGAACGGCTGAATGGATTTGCACGAAACTTGGCAAAATTGTAGGGACTGTTAGCCCGATGTGCCTTTGCTAGGTCTCAATATATGTGCTCCAGTGGATTTTGAGTAATTTAGGTTCAAAAAAATATATATATCTGGGCAGAGCCTAACCACACATCTGATCTGATTGGCTGTCAGCACTTCATCCAAGAAGTGTTGGCAGCCATCTTGGGACCAATATACATGATAGCACCTCATTAAAAAGCATTGTAGTTAATAGAGGGTTTTAGGACTTTAGTTACATTATAAATCATTTGTTGATGGTACCATACTCGTTTTAGGAATTGTGTTGGGTTCTAAGGTGATTTTACCATGTGAAAAAGCCTTCTGCTGTGATATCATGAATATTGTTTGAAAGAAAACTAATATCTCATGATTTTCCCACAGTGGTTTGGAAGGGGATCTATAAGCTAAACTGAAAGCATATTTTCTGTAAATTCACATTATCTTTCTCAGTCATGTGAAAATGAAGTCTGACATTCTCAGTAAAACATGTACATCCAACAAGGACAGAGACTGTCAGTTGATTCCTTTGTGCTCTACTGCAGCCTCCTAAAGTGTTCTAAAGAACAACTAGAGCGCTAACAGTCCTACGTATTACAAAGGTATAGCACACCTGGAGCCATCGTGATGGGAATAAAGTGGTAACTCTTAAAACATTTCATTTAAAAGGGAACAAAATGAGGGGGTATACTATGCAATAGAAGGTATTATTAGTGCTGCAGAAAGAAAAATTAGGGCACATTTTGAGTGACTTTTCAAATCCTCTTCTATTTCATTAAAATATTCTGACATGCAGTCTCCCAAAATGGCCACCAGAGACAAAAGAGCTCAAATGTAGCCCAAATATCACCCAGATGTAGCCCAAGTATAGCCCAATGACAGAATGTCCCAGAGTGTTCTAAAGAACAACTAGAGCGCTAACAGTCCTACTTATTAAAAAGGTATGGCACACCTGAAGCCATCTTGATTGGAATAAAGTGGTAACTCTTAAAACATTTAATTTAAAAAGGAACAAAATGAGGGGGTATATTTTGCCATATGAATTATGATTAGTGCTGCAGAAAGAAAAATTAGGGCACATTTTGAGTGACTTCTCAAACCCTCTTCAATTTCATTAAAACATTCTGACATACAGTCTCCCAAGATGGCCACCAGAGACAAAAGAGCCTAAATGTAGCCCAAATATCACCCCGATGTACCCCAAGTATAGCCCAATGACAGAATGTCCCAGAGTGTTCTAAAGAACAACTAGAGCGCTAACAGTCTTACTTATGACAAAAGTATGGCACACCAGAAGCCATCTTGATTGGAATGAAGTGGTAAGTCTGAAAACACTCAATTTAAAAAGGAACAACATGAGGGGGTTAATTTTGCCATAGAAAGTATGATTAGTGCTTCAGAAAGAAAAATTAGGGATCATTTTGAGTGACTTCTCAAATCCTCTTCTATTTCATTAAAAAAATTCTGACATGCAGACTGAAACATGCACTTTGAATACCAGCAGCAGACGTCCCTGGTGAGCAGTAGCTTTACTACAGTGATCTAATGTGCAACTAGAGTGCTAACATTCAGAATTTATGGCAAATGTGTGACACATCTGAATGCCTTCTTGATGGAACCAAAGTAAACAAGCATTGAAAATGCAATAGATCTCGCCCTCGTTTAAGTTAAAGCCATTCTGTTTGTAATGAGGTGGATTTTTAGCTTTGCTTTTATTAGTGTTTTTTCAACTTTCATGTAAATAACATGCATCTGTATGCATATATGTATATGTATGCATGCATTTATGTTTGTATTTATATAGATATACAGATGATATATGTTTATATATGTATGTATATATATATATTCACTGAAAAAACCATAGGTTATAGACCATATATAGTTAGGAATTAGCATTTACAAAACCTTGAAAATTCACTGAAAAAACCATAGGTTATAGACCATATATAGTTAGGAATTAGCATTTACAAAACCTTGAAAATTCACTGAAAAAACCATAGGTTATAGACCATATATAGTTAGGAATTCGCATTTACAAAACCTTATTTTACTCACACAAAACCATTGAAATTCCATATATAGTTAGTTGCACTAACTATATATCGCGCACCCGCAATCCACTGCTGATGATGTCACATATTACATCATTCATGACATGGTCAGTGACATCACTGATGACATCACTGATGACATCTCAAATTACATCACTGATGACATCACTGATGACAACATCCAGTGACTGTATGTTTCTGTTAAGTTAAAATATGTCTTACATATTGAAGAATGAGTGGATGTATAAGTGTCTGGATGAAGGATTTAGTAGGTGCATGACTGACTGTATGAGTGAGTGATTAAATGTGTCTCACTGAGTGCATGGGTTAGTGACTAAACTGTCTTAATTTGTGCATCATTATGTCTGTTGTTCTGTAAACTGTTGCATGTGTTGATAAGTACCTATATGAGTAACTATATGGGTTATTGATTGGTTGCCCAAGTATTTGTATGGGAGACTGAGTGTGTGTGTGGGTGGCTGGGAGGTGTATGACTCTGTGCATAGATGTGTGAGCAGTTGATTCACTAGATGTATGGTTTCAAAAGTGCATGTGGAAACAGCTGTATGGGCGGTTGACTGTGTGCATGAGTGTATTGGTGAGTGAATGGATATCTCAGTGCTACATGTCAAAGTAAGTACATATGTAAAACACAGTCCATGTGAGAGTTGACATATGTAAATAACTGTGCATAAGAGCCAGTGAATGTGTGAGTGGCTGTATGGATCATTGTGAACTTGTATCAGGGATTGTATAAGAGAGTAAATATGTGTTAGTATATGTTTGAATAAGTAAAGTTTGTATAACTGTATAGTTGAGGAAATGGAGGTGTGATTGATTCTTTGCATGACTGACTAGGTGTGTGAGTAACTCCATGGATGAGTGACAGTCTGTGAGTGTCTGTTTACACTGATTGTATCTAAAGTTATATTAGAGTCTGAAGAGGTTCATCGTATTATCACATGAATGATATCAGTGATGTGATCAATAATGTCAAATGAGATGTCATCAGTGATGTCATTTGAGATGTCATCAGTGATGTCATTTGAGATGTCATCAGTGATGTCATCAGTGATGTCACTGACCATGTCATGAATAATGTAATATGTGACATCATCAGCAGTGGATTGCGGGTGCGCGATATATAGTTAGTGCAACTAACTATATATGGAATTTCAATGGTTTTGTGTGAGTAAAATAAGGTTTTGTAAATGCGAATTCCTAACTATATATGGTCTATAACCTATGTTTTTTTCAGTGAATTTTCAAGGTTTTGTAAATGCTAATTCCTAACTATATATGGTCTATAACCTATGGTTTTTTCAGTGAATATATATATATACACACACACGTGTCCCGTGCATTCATCGCACGTATTGCTTACATCGTTGCCATGGCTACCACTGCCATGACAACGTGGCGAGATCCGGACGCTTACACAGGCGTATTACGACGCGCGTCCAACTGTACACTCATTGGATGGCGGCTAACCTTACATTCATTGTATGGCGGCTCTTAGGCTTCCGTAATCCTTTGTTTTTGATACATGAGCCTCAATTTGCATCATCACTGTATAACCACGTCAGCGTGTCATGCAATTTACTATAGCATCGGGTAATATCTTTCCCTTTGAATATTCTCATTAAAGTTCTTAGTGGTCAAATATATTCATTGATGCGAGAATGTATTATCACATTATATTTTATTGTGTTAAACAGTTTCAGACGTAATAGAAACAGTCAGATATTGTTTTATAATGTTTGTTTTCACTTGATTATAATGTTTTGACCACTCTAAGATGGCGCCCACGATTACTAATTTATCACGTGGGTCCGTCTTTCATGTTATGTAAAAAGATGCATTTAAAATGGCGAACTTCACTTTCACTAGTGTGTGATCAAGCACTCATGGAGTGCGAAACGCGTCACGTAGGGCTTATGACGTGAATAAACCCTACCTTTTGTTGGCAATCCGGCTTGTGTGTTGTGGATTATTACGCCCGAGAGCACGCTTGGAACTCCGTTTTAACCGTGATATTGACGCCGGTTGCTTAACCGGTGGTGTGCCACCCCCTTGAGATGAAGGATACATCGCAGAAGCTATCTTTGGATATATATATATATATATATATATATATATATATATATATATATATTTTTTTTTGAAAAGACATATGAGCGAGAAATCCGCAAGTGGTGGGAGGCCACCAGCCTTCAAAAATATTTGGAAGTTGGGAGGGTTCCTAGGGGATTGAGAATTTTATTGGTCCCCTCGTATGAAAAACCCAACCATGAACTATTAAAAGAATGGTCTGAATTTATGAACGATGTTATGCAAGGAATGCTGAAACTGCTGGTGAAACACGCATGGAGTGATCGCAACAAGTTGCAGGAAGAAATTAAGGCAATAGAAGCTAAGATTAGCGAAGAAAAAGATACAAAGAAATGTGAGGAGTTACGGGAACAGATGAAGAAAAGGCTAATAGACTATGAAAACACCATAAAATTGAGGAAGCAATCTAAATACATCCGAGATGAAAAGGATTATGCAAATGGGAGGATATTGACATTTGCACGAAAATACGACGCCCCGAGAAGAAAGATACAACAGGATAAACTTAAGAATCGAACCCCAGCCAGTACTGAAGAGTCTGAAATTTCAGAGGACGAATCAGTCAGAGCAAGGAGAACCGTGGAATCGGGAGGTGCAGAAGGTGGTGGGGCTAGAGTCGATCTTACTGAAGACGATCCTTTTTTCGAGGAGTACGAGGTCATCAGAGGACTCAGAGAGCGACCCGCAGCAACAACACACCCTCCAAAAACACCAAAAGGAAAACGAGGAGGGGGAGGCGGGGGCGCCCAAGGAAGATCCACACCGGTGGTAACAAGGAACACCCGAGGGAAGACTTGGAAAGGACCACAATGAGTACAACAGAGAACACCATAATCAATCTCTCGGACCGGATACTGACTCCAAAAGAAGAAGAACTATTGAAACTTGGTCTTACCTTTTGCCCAACTCCTGCGTTCAGTTACACACAAACCAGGATAGATCTTTTCAGATTTATCAGAAAACTTAAATTACATAAAATCCATACTCTGAACCCGAAAGCATCTGATGGAACCATTATTGAAGGAGAAGATCCACTCTCAATGATTACAGGACAAGATTTCGAGGCAATTGCGGTAGCACAAACACTCATTGGAACTAGTTATTCCCAGGATTGGGAGGTTCAACCTACACAGACTCTGGAAGACTGTGGCATTACTCAACAAGGTTGTAAGAGTGACATGATCATAAAATCAAAAACAAATCCGAGAACACCACATGACGGAATAGACACTTTCCAGGAGATGGTCATTGAGGAACTTAAGTATCTCCAATTGGAAAGTTTCAATGCCAACAAGAAGAATTTGACCAAGGATGAATGGGCAATAATTCAGAATTTGAAAGACGATAACAGCATAATCATCAAACCCAGTGATAAAGGGGGCAATATTGTCATTCTTAAACGAGGACAGTATGAGGATGAGGCCCTATCCCAATTGAACAACAAGAAACATTATGTGGAGATAAAACGCACAAAATATATCGAAAGCATAAAAGCATTCAATGACCTAATTAACAACTGGAAGGATAAAGGCATCCTTGATCTCAAAGACTGGAAAAATCTGAAATGCGATCACCCGCAAATTGCGACCTTCTATCACCTGCCTAAGGTACATAAGAGTAAAATTTGGCCTCCAGGCAGACCGATTGTATCTGCCAAGGACAGTTTACTAGAGAAAACATCGAGCTATATCGACAGCTTCATTGCCCCTTTCGTGAAGGATCTCAGTTCGTATCTAAAGGATACGAAGGACTTTCTGCGGATCATACAGGATGTGGTTTGGGAAGAAGATATGTTCCTTATAACTTTGGACATTGCCAGCCTATATACATCGATTAAACATGAAGACGGCCTAAGGGCAATGAGAAGCTTCCTTGAATTAAGACCCATCAAGTACCGAAGCCATAACCAGATGTTATTAGAGCTCACGGACTTCTGTCTCCGCAATAACATTTTTTTGTTTGCAGGAAAACTGTATCTACAACTGCAGGGGACTGCGATGGGCACGTGCTTCGCTCCCAGCTACGCAAATCTTTTCGTGGGCTGGTGGGAGAAGCACGTGGCCTGGGCGGGGACTAACGAACGGTGGATGAATAATATCGTTCTTTGGACCCGCTACATCGACGACTTGTTCTTGGTGTGGCGGGGTGCACAGAATGAGGCTGAGGAATACATCTCAGATTTGAACAAAAACAATCTAAACCTCAGTTTCACCAGCAGCATTAGTCGAAGTGAGGTGTTCTACTTAGACCTACGGGTCTTCGTGGAAGACAAAAAAATACAAACCGCCATTTTTAGAAAACCTACGGCGGGGAATACCATACTGCACTCACGCAGCTACCATCCCCGAAGTGTCATTAACAACATCCCCCTGGGAGAGTTCTTGCGAATGAAACGCAATTGCTCGACCTCTAAGGAGTTTGTGAGCTCTAGGGAACAGTCAAAAATGAGGTTTTCTCAGAGAGGCTATGGGAAAGGAATTCTCACACAAGCAGAGTTGAGGAGCAATTTGGTCGAAAGGAAGGATCTATTAATTGATCGATCCAAGCCTAAAGATAACAAGATCAGGTTAATCACTGACTTCTCCGAAAAATCTCCAGAAGTCTTCAACGTAATGCGGAAGAACTGGAAGATCCTAAAAGCAGACCCTATAATAGGGAAGTCCTTATCTGATCACCCTTTGATACCCTATAGAAAGGGGAAATCTTTCAAAGACCATCTTGTAAATAGCCACTTTGAAAAGAAAAGGAAGACAAAACCACCTGTTTCCGGCTTCTATCCTTGCATGAAGTGCAAGGCCTGTAGGAATTCACAGAAAGTCAAGGAGTATTACATACCTGGTCAAAAGAGGAAAGGTAGAATAACTAAACTGTTGAATTGCAATTCTGACCACACAGTCTATTGTCTAACATGTCCCTGTGGGAAGAGGTATGTAGGGAGCACGGTGAAACAAACCAAACTCAGGGTCCTAGAGCATATGAGGGCGATTACATCAAGGGACCGCAACTACCCAGTAGCCCGTCATTTTGAACAGGAACATGATAGCAATAGCAATCTTTTGACTTTTTTCATTCTAGATCAGTTGGTCAGAACAGAAAGAGGGGGCAATTGGGTAAAAAAGCTGAGAACACTGGAATCACGATTCATTATCCAGTTACAGACCAAAACCCCGGGAGGGATGAATAATGAAGAAGAGATGTGGACTCACATCTGAGCATCCCTCTCATATTTCCTTCCCTCTTTGTTGAAGAACCAGTTATGTAAATTTGTATACAGTTTCCTTTAAACAGAATAGAGTGATGTTACCATCAATGTTTTGCATATTATTTTTTGATGTTTTGATAAATACAAATGCAGTCATTAATCAGTAGATTAGATTCGGTCACTGATGAAAGGCCTATTCAAGGCTTGAATGTAAATAATGTCTATGCCCATCCAGGGCTAAAATTATATATATGATAACTGCGATGCAACAATGGTAACGTAAAATCATGTGAGCATAGGCGACTTTCACGATAAAATTTAAGTGAAACTCGCATCTGTTGGTACCAGCGGCACATTTACCATCTAAATCTATGGGTTGTAAGCGAGATCGAGTATTGTAATTAATTTAATGTTTTCTTTGTTAATTCAAATGGATATGACAAATGCAGTATCTATTTGAGTTCTCTCGCATTGTGTGTATATGTACATATGTAATATAGTGGATCACATATTGAAAGATGGCCGCCGCAGAAGCAGTGAATGTATTGTTTTGAGTACCTTCGTTTATGTCGATGCACATGAATTGACACGTGACCAATGACGATCACGATGTTTCTTGATTTAAATTCGATTTGTAAATAATGTCAGTTACACTGACGAAGGCGGAAACGCCGAAACGCGTTTGCTAACTGACTATCGAGGGAGTTTAATGAATAAAGATTTGGCTGACCTACGCCATATTTGCTTCGAGTGCTCTCATTTCCTGAAACCCGGGAGCTTTGGGGGTTTCTGCGTTTTGCCAATATATATATATATATATATTACCTATTGGCGGTCGCCAGTAGGTAGTTATAGTTAGGATTATTGTCAATACAAAGTCTCAACATTCTATTGTGAATAACTTTGGCGCCGGTTGAGGAATCTGCCTGAATATGTCCTCAAATATGCCTCGCGGCGCCCCGGTCCTTCCCTGAAAGTTTGGGGGGGATTTGTCAAGCGGGGGCCGAGATAAAAGGGGGGTCCCAAAACGTGTTTTCCCCATGTTAATTTCCATAGGGCGGTCGACCTCACTTTTAGCCCGAACGGCTGAACGGATTTCCACCAAATTTGGCAAAATTGTAGGGACTGGTAGCCCGATGTGCCTTTGCTATGTCTCAAGATAAGTGCTCCAATGGATTTCGAGTAATTTAGGTTCCCAAAAATATATATATCTATAAGTGCTCCCCGGTACGCGTACCGGGGCGCTAACCAGCACGCTACGCGAGTTCGCACGCGGAAAGCTGATTGGCTCTCGGGTGTCTGTCAACATTCCAAACAGTCCGGAGCGGCCGCCATCTTGTGTCTCGGTAGGATCGAGACACAAGAGGTGGCAAAAACAAGGGGGGAAATGACCATAAGGGGGCAGAGTAGACCCCCCCTGACCACCTAGGTTTGATGTGGGGGCTATAAAAGGGCCCAGCGGGGCAAAAAAAATAATATTTTTTTTGATTTGCGCGGGGGGAGCGCCCGGTATGCGCACCACGGAGCTTACCGGGGAGCGTTCCATGGGGAAAAAAGAATGATGGAGTTTTTAAAAAATGTAGCCTTTTTTTATAATTTGGAGGTAGTTCTAAAAAGAAGTTTTTTTTCTTCTTTTTGTTGTTTTATATTTTTTTAATGTTTTTTGAACATTTTGTACTTTTTTTGGCTTTTATGAACTATTTTATATTTTTTTTGTTATTTTTATGGGGAGAAACAAAAAACAGGGAATTGAAAATGGCTCAACTGGAGCAAAAAAAAAATCTGGAAAAAATTAGGGTTTTTTGGGGAAATTGTGGTTGTCACCAGCAAGGAGGATGAGCTTTATGCTCTGCTCACCATAGGAGATGGTCTTACCACAAAAAATACATGTGATCCTGAATTCACCAAACCGTGGTTGTATGCAAGGGATCGTCTCCCTTGTCTCTGGTCCCGATGGAGTGGGTTGCTTTCTTTTGGAGGTGCTGGTTGAAGATTGGGGAGGGTTACTGGCCAGTTCTCTCACCTCTGCGGCAGCATAGTTGTTTGGATGCTTGAGCTGTGTGTGCTTAATCATGGTGTTATTACCAAATGAATATTTTTTGCTAGGGTTCCCCCTTGAAAGTTCAATGCCACAGATTTGGCAAGTCACCTTTGGCGCATTGACTTTCTTCTTGCCCTCTGGGATAGAAAAAAACTCCCATACAATGTGCTACCTTGGCCTGTATGGGGTATTGTCTTCTGGCAGCCACCTTCTCCCCTCCTCCTCCTCCTCCTCTTCTTCTTGACCACCAATGTGATATTGTGGTGGTGGTGGTGCAGATGCTCCAGCTGCTGCTGCTACTGTAGCCATTTTAAAGTACAAAATATTGGTCTTATATCTCCAAACAGGTCTTCCTCAGTCAAAGGACAAAGTCAGAATAAGGAAAAAAAGGTGAGGGCTTTCATCATTTGGAAAAAAAAACTTTCCTGAACCAATGAAAAGTGTTATTTTCAGTTCACATGACCCGGGCTTTCATCATTTGGAAACCAAAACTGTTCTGCACCAATAAAGTGTTATTTTCAGGTCACATGACCCGACGCGCCCCCGGGCCGCGTCACGTAAGCGCGTCAGATGCTTACGTTGCGCGATCATATTCGCTCGAGTACTTCCGGGTGCGCTTACGCCGTGCGTATCACGCGGACGCGGCTACGCGATAAGTCACAATGTTTTCGTTCGCGGCAATAGCGCTAACGGGACGCTCACCGGTGCGCGACCCGAGGCGCTCCAGAAAACTGCGCTTTCCAGTGCGCACACCGGGGCGCGCCACCAAAAAAAAAAAAGTATTATATAAATTTACAATATAGGATTCATTATAAAAAATATTACATTTCATAGGTTTGAGCCCTTATATATAGTTAGGATTTAGCATTTCAAAAACCCATGAAATTCACTGAAAAAACCATAGGTTTCACACCAGTTATAGTTAGGAATTAGC
Source organism: Lissotriton vulgaris (assembly GCF_964263255.1). Lineage (NCBI taxonomy): Eukaryota > Metazoa > Chordata > Amphibia > Caudata > Salamandridae > Lissotriton > Lissotriton vulgaris. The sequence goes on from NC_141699.1 coordinate 512,139,550, forward strand.
ATTTAAAAAAACCTATTAAATTCACTGAAAAAACCATAGGTTTCACACCAGTTATACTTAGCTGGAAATTTTACTGACATAAAACCATAGAAATTCCAACGTTATAGTTAGTTGGACTCACTATAACAAGCGCGCCTGCAATGCACTGCTGATGACGTCACTTATTACATCACTCATGACATCGTTAGTGACATCACTCATGACATCACTTATGACACCATCCTTGTGACAGACCTCCTTTTAGTGTAATGTAACCCTTGAAATAGATATTCAAAAATAGAAACTAACATTTTCAAAAAAATGGAGATACCCATACCAGTTACAACAACCAATTCAGTAATTCCACCATCTATATACACATCCACTCATTTACCAACAGTTCTATATAGTCACTCATGCATATACTCACTCATCATATGTAGTGATACATCTATACATCCTGTTATACACCGACAGTCATCCAAAAGTTACTCACACATACTCACACATGCAAATAAATTATTGAACATCCATTTATTTGCATATAAAACTATACACACACTACCTCTTTACTTCTAAGGAAACTTACACATACTTACTCTCTTAAACAATCATTTATATAAACATACTTATTTACATCAAAACTCACATACACTAGAATAAAATATATGCTGTTACTAAAAAACACAATAGTGAGACAGTCATTCACTCACTAACACACACATATACACACTCATCCACCCATACAGTCCTGCACATATGCTGTCTTCAAAATACATACAAACAGTGAGTCAGTCACCAACCCATGCAGCTACTTATACACAAAGTGAAACACTGATACATATATTTCAATATTTAAGTTACTCGCTAATATATGTATTCAATAAAATACACTTAATAAAGCAGTTAACCAATCTTTTTTTTTACAAAAACATCCATTTACACACTTATTTAACCATTTATTCTTCCATCAACCTTTACAAATACAAATATTAAACATATTAATTTTAAAGAAAGACACACATTCACTGGCTGGTGTCATGAGTGATGTCACTGACGATGTCATGAGTGATGTAATATGGGACGTCATCAGCAGTGCATTGCAGGCGCGCTTTTTATAGTGAGTCCAACTAACTAGAACATTGGATTTTCTATGGTTTTATGTCAGTAAAATGTCCAGATAACTATAACTGGTGTGAAACCTATGGTTTTTTTCACTGAATATACATATATATTTTTTTCGAATTGGAGGGGAGAGGGACTGAAAGCACCGAATAAAGCATTTCTAGCTTTGTATCTCAACTCCGAGTGTGCCTCTTAATTTATTAGCAAGCCGCCTTTGCTTGCTAAGTGAAGGAATATATATATATATATACATACATACATACATACACATATATATATATATATATATATATATATAAATAATTTTTTTATTTAAACTATGGTAGGCAAGTCGCACCAATTGCTTTTCACATTGAAACTTCTGGAATATTTTTGGAGTCTAGCTTTGTTGCACATTTATGTAAGAACAGTGGTGCACAAAAACTCCATTTGGTTTGTTTTGTGAAAATGAAGGGGGCAATATCCTAATAAGCTCTACATGACATAATGCTGGTTCGTTATGTTACTTCATTAAATTCAGGGTCAATATTTTATCTCCCAACACTTTCACAGATCACTAGCCACATTACTTGGAGGTGACCTTCGAACTATACGGGAAACCATAAACCATACGGTTCACCTGCAGAGCTCACTTACTTGTGCAGGGTTTGTTTAAGATTTTTCCCAGGGCTGCCTTTAGTGCCTAGCACCACAAGGTCTGCATTTGCTGGAGGCTGATTTGTGATCTGGTCAAGGCATAATGTTTTGTGTGTCATGTAAGCAAGGGGGCCACCTGCAGAGCAGGTAACTTTTAGTTTGAAAAAAATTAACAAAAGACAGGCTGAGCCTTCGTGCCAAGCCAAGGGTGTGTAGGAACATGCTCCTGCTGGACTATGCCTATGCAGACTTATCAAGAAATACTAAAGAGACCAACCCTGCCAGTGTCACCAGCATCACCGAGCCCTGTTGCGGACAGCTACCATCATCCATGAGCAGATTCTGTGTGCTCTGCTCCATTTCTGAAGCGAGTCAAGTCCACAAGTGACAACCAAAAGCCTTCCTACTCTCCCTGTGAGCTGTTTAGGCGACCAGCAGAAAAGGAGATACACACAGGTCTGCAGTCGGGCAACTTACAGATCTTGACCATCACCTCAGACGGCAAGGGTGTGTCCACTCCCAATACTGGACTACTGTGCTTGCAGCAGAGTCAATGCACCTGAGGCTGGAGCTGGATGGACACCACTTACCAAAATGTCTGGAACACATCGAGGACCACCTTATTCATGAAATGACCTTGTAACTGCTGCCCACAACCGGTTGAGTTGAGGGGAGGAGAATAAATGTTTAGGAAGTAATACCTGACGGGTTTCCCACTCCTACTTTGGGCCCGTTTGTCTTCATTTATGGTCAGTTTTATCCTCCACCCAATGCCTCTCTTGAATCTACTTTTAATTTAACTTGCTAATAAGCATTGCAAACTAGCCATGATTGCATTGCGGATTCCGTGTAGGGTTTTAGAGTGTACAAGAAGAGGTGGAGCCTATGCTGGTAGCGGTAAATATGAGTAAAGAAAACAAGATAAGAACGGTGCAACGGGTCCGAGGAGACCCAAAAAAACCTCTGTAGGGGTTGGCAAGGGCCCAACCAAATAGATGCAACACAAGTCCGTGCACAAGTTATAATGAGTTAATCATGCAGGTTTTTTTCAGAAGAAGAGTAAGGAGCGCAAAATCATAAGTAATGAGACAAGGTAGACACATGTGGATAGTTTCTTTTAGATGTATTAAGCCTTTCTGGTCTGGAAGGGGGATTTCAAGACAAAAAACAAACCAGCAGACAAGTGTTTCGTCAAGCGAGCCGTTGGCTCGTGACTCTTCAGGGCTGTGGGCGGTATCAGTGTAACAGTTTGGGTAGCCGGTGATAATTCTAACCCGGCATTAATGGGTTAAGTACCATGGATTGTCAGTGAGAGATAACGGCAAAGTAAAAGTAAACAACGGGCAGGTAGATCCGTCGTTAGATTGGCAATCTGGATGAAGACGCCAAAGTAGTTAGGACCAGGGTGTCGTCGGCTGGTTTGTTTTTTGTCTTGAAGTCCCCCTTCCAGAACAGGAAGGCTTATGTAACACAGAACAACACTGTATGGAGGAACACAACCCCTATACTGAATCGTGGGTCACTGATCCCTCCCCTCCTTCCCTTCAGGACGTACAGGAATCATGACAACTGTTGCCAGGGTGCGAAGAAGACGAAAACGGCGCCTTTAATTGGGAGTACAACAAAGACGAAGAAACGCCCCTGTATGACGTCGGCTTCTCAGCATTGGTGAAAACACAGGAAGAACAGGAGACGGCGTGTGACGACACCGTGGAAGAAGACGGGACGAGGAGACGAGCGGACGGAGAGAAGAGTGGAGAACGTAACACCTGAGGAAGAGAAACAGACAAGCCTGGATGCCAACAACCACGCGATTCGCCATGCCACACTCCCGAGGGAGGAGTGTGGCTCAGACAGGTACGGCAGAGGATTGCGAGTTGGGCGGGGAAGCGGGGTGTTACACCACCTTAGATCAAGGGAACACTCCCTCCCTACTGTACATTGTTGTAAATACTCCTGACACCCTCTATCCTAGTCTCCCTCCTGCGCCCTACACCTCCTTCCCTCACTACGTAACTCACGCTACCTAAAGTATATATCACGAGTCACCGGTGACCCCCTCACTCCCCAGGTATCCCCCCTGGTGTATATAAACTGAGGCCGTGAGACTTAACGGTCCTTCTGTTTCTGTCCCCATCACGCTGCAAACCGACGGAAGGGTACCAGCTACCCAAGACCGTTTCCGGAAGAGGCCCAAGACACCAGGAGGACGAGACGGAGTCCAGAGTCACCACGGATCCATCCGAGTTTGCACGAGAGAGACTGACATTTCGCCACAGAAACCGTTTGTGGAAAATAAAGCCCTCTTTACCTAAACGTCACCTCAGGCCTCTCACTGCACCCACGTCACAGCTTAATACATCCAAAAGAAACTATCCACATGTGTCTACTTCGTCTCATTACTTATGATTTTGCGCTCCTTACTCTTCTACTGAAAAAAACCTGCATGATTAACTCATTATAACGTGTGCACAGGACATGCGTTGTAGCCATGATTGCATTGTTTGTGTCACACAGGACTGACGTTTTACACTGGCAGCACTAACACTCATTTCTTTTTTGGGGGGAGGGGGGCGCAATACTCATCACCAGAATCTAACCCAGATCAAGAAAGAGAAAAGTAGAATTGGGAGAATGAAGCAGGAAGAAAAATAACGGATGACAAGACAAAAGAAGAATATAGTAGTGGAAAATAAACCTGCAACACTGAGATAAAGAGGTATGAAGTGTACAATGGTGGAGGAAGAGGAATGAGGTTAGATAACGACTAGGCAACCTTGGTATTCAGCAGCCTCAGCTTTCAGCAGCACAGACAGCTGGCTTTCAAGAAAAACATTGGCTCCATGCACTTATTTTGTTAACAAATTAAAAGCAGCTGATACTAACATAAACCCTTTCACAAAATGTGTCCAGTCTCATATGGAGACCTTGCTTTTAAATAACCAATTTTTAGTGAGTTTTAGTGCTCATCTTTAATATAATTGGAGGATGGAGTTAGTCCAACCTATGAACTGTAGCCAACCTGTATTACACAAAACAGATCCACCTGATGAAAAAGAAAGCCTCCCAGACAACACCTCTTCCCATCCACCGACCACTTTGTTATGGACAAGCAATAATACTTTCGTTAGGACTTCTTGCATAACAAAGTAAAGAAGTAATTGCTTGATAGTAGTTAAAAACCAGTGGGATTCATACTGAAATCAGTGTTTCTGCTGAGTGAACAGTTTCCCTGATTAGCACATACATGTTGGATTATGTTAGTGTCATTTTGGGTAGTGCACAGTCTGCATCTGGATGGCCTCGTAACACTGTGATTTGCCTTGCTTGCCTTACAGACCATGCGGCTTTGGAGTACTAACAGTATACTGAAAGGAAAATGCTAGAAAGTTACACTTTTTGCTTCATTATCCCTTTTTTTATTAACCCTTTATCACGGTGGAACTCTGAATAACCAACAGCCATCTCTAGAGGGTTTTTGCTCGCTTACTATTGCCACCAAAACAAGCCAAATCTGATAAAACTTATAAATGTACGTTCCATTTATTGGTCACCTGGCAGAGGGGTTTTCTCTGTTTTTCTTTGTTTTAGCCTCTGTGCCAAAGAATGGCGTTACTGCTTTGGTTACTTAGAAGGGTCTCTCTTTGACTTATATTCACGGCAGGAGTTTGTTTTATAACCAATTGGTGAGAAGCACAGTGAAACAAGGAAAGTCATAAGAGCGACAAGGGGTGACACTGAACTGGAAAGGTGCTTGGGAGCTGCTAAATATAAAGGAAGGAAGGATGGGAATTTACAACGGAGAAAAATAGGGAGAAACAAGTGAAGGGGAGATCGATGCAAAGAAGCAGGTAGAGAGTAACATTAGTTCATTGGTGAATAGGAAGTATTTGTGCCAAGTTATTGTAGTTAATCATGTTATATTTGAGCAGACAACACGCTTTAGGGAGGCAATCTTCGGACTATCACCTTTCGTGTGAAGGGGTATTTCCAGAGCCAATGAGAGTCTGCTTAGATCTTTCATGAGTTTGAATCCCTAGCTGGGCCAACTTAGCCTTTTATCCTTCTCAGACCAAAAGACTGACTATTATTCATGTGACTAATAATAATGTCTGTCATTTACAATCATTGGGCAATGAAAAATCGTGGTTCTAGTAGCTATGTGAAAATTAAGGTATTACAAAAAAGTATTACCATGCTAACTAAGCCTTTCAACTATGTTCATCCCTAAAAGGGCTTGCCAGACTGGTAACCCTGTTCTAGGATACATCCACAGCAGACACTTGTGTTTAACCACTGGCTCACATACTCAAATTTCAAAGTCTATTTAAACATTTAACCTTCCCAATTCGATAAAAGTATCTGCACAGAGATGAATAGCAATACATAGTTGCCTTCATTGCCAATACATTACACCACAGGCAGTGACCAAGCACATTAAAAAAATAAACGTTATTATATTAAATATTTCTATAAGCCCCATCCTGATTTTCACTACTGCTTTGCTAAGATACCAGAGTCGCCTCCAATATCACAGTGGACATTCACTTTTATAGAACCCCTGCTGCATTTTTCTCCCATCACTCAAGAGGGGTGAAATTGTGCACTACCTCCTCTGCTATGTAGGAAGGTGGCTACCTGACTATGGTTACCCCAGATTTCTTGCCTTGTGTTTAGCTGGTTTTCGACTTAGTTGGCCTGGTTCCCTGCTAATCAGGGCCCCAGGCTATCTGCTCTCTCTGTAAAATGGATTCCATGTACCCTAGGTGCATAACTAGATTGGCTTGGGTCACCTTATCAGCCCCTGTACAGAGCACTAGAGGTGCCCAGGGCATAGGTGCACCCAAGGCCTACCAGGGGCTGCAGCATAACTTTTGCCACCCCTGGCTGGCTATCTAAAATTGACACAACTGGCTGATCACTCAGCTGGGGCAAGGTGGTGTAATCACCCCTTGCTTAGATATAGTATGCCTATATCTAAACCTATCTGGACACATATATACCTATCAGTCACTCCTATGGCAGGTCTTAACAATCCTGGAGGCAGAGTGCTTGGTTTTATGTGAGATGGTGCTCTAGCATTAGCTGAGCCTGTCTGCAGCTGTCGGGACCAACTCCCTAAGCTGTTCCGGGATAATGCCAAACCATATACTATTAAATGCATTATAATCCTCGCTGTTATATGTTAACTTTGGTTTGGCTATATCAAAACATGTTGTGTAAGGTGTCATACGATTTGGAATACTACCCCCTCGCCAGTCCTGGCGACGGGGGTAGCATTCCACCCCTCTAGCGGGAGACCACATGTTACTTTGCTAAAACGCGGTTGATTTTAAAAAGAGCCTCAGATCCACAAAATAGATGCTTCTGCCACAGACACGAGTCTGACCTCCTGCAGCTGACCATAACTCAGCCAAGGAGGCCTAGACAAAGGGTTTCCTGTCACAGGGAGGTGTCACACCACCCCAGACAGGAGATAGTGGATTGTAGCAGGGAGGTTTGAAAGAAACCAGACACTGCCTGGGGAGCACAAGGCTGCCCCTTGCATAATCCGGCCAAACCGGTTCTGGGGCACACCAGCCCCTGTCCCAGCGCGGCCTGGATCAAAGGACAGGGGTGTATCCACCCCCTTCCTGGGTCCCACTCATAGGAGGGGGCCTAGCAGGTAATCCAGCCCCCTAGATTGGTATAAGAATGGGAGCAGTGCCAACGCACTCAGATTATCCTGATGAAACATTTGAAACGAAACTCTGGACCCTTCGACATCCTACTCAACGTAGAAGACTGAAGAATCTCCCTTGTGGTCAAGGAGTGACCACCCTGTGCAAACAGGCACCATCCAGCACCTCGAAGTCTGCTTTGTTGCAGTTCCCGCCGGAACTCGAGCGACAGAGATCGAAGAGATCAAGCTTGCCTGCCTTCTTACAGCCCGATCCACAGTCCCTGCAGAGCGGAGACCCGTGGAGGCGCCCGGAAGCGTGGGGCACGCCATCTTGAAAAGACCATGAGACGCTGACCGTGCAGCCCACGAGTGACCCTCGAAGCCGTCTGAGAAGCCCCAACCCTGAGCCACTCTTGCACCGAAGCTCACCCCTCTACACTCGACGAGTGCTGCGTGGGGCCCTTCTGCTTTCCTTGGCTCGACGCGTTGGCCCGGTCACTTGCCAGCTGGCTTGTGGCCCCTGTGCCGGCGAAAACCTAAATACGACTTGCGATTCTGGTTGCTCCAGACTTGCACCAGCTCCTCTGAAAAGGAGCACCCGCTCTGACCCTCCTGTTCCGAGTGAGAAGCAATCTTCCGGTACTGCGTGGATTGCTCTTGCCAAGTGTTGTTTGCTCCGATCTTGAAGCCGACCGCGCCGACGGTGAGAGCCTACGTGGGACAGCTCGTGACCCGCTCCTGGACATCGCAGATGCCCCAGAGCCCACGTGGCAGCGGAGAGAAGCTCCTCGACAACCACCTGATTGCGCCCAACATTGCCTGGTTCCGTCCTGGTTCCACCCTGGTCACTGCTGAGTGACCCAGACTCTGTTCCCTCTGCTTTCAGGTACTTTTCTACTCTGATCCACCCTTGGATCACCACGGACACTTCTCCTTCACATCGCCTGCAGCATCTTCAACTTCAAGCACCAAGAACCTGCGTGACGAAACCAGACGCCACCTCGACCCTATGCACCCACTTCCTGTGGGTGAGGTAACATTGCAACGCCGGTGTTCCCACACTGGTACACACCTCTAGGGTCTGTGTCTAAGGTTTTGTCCATCTAGGTTCAGCGGAAGTATCCTAAAACTCTATCTGTGTAACTTTTACGCACCATTGACTTAACATTGGTGCATGTGTGTGCTTTAAGCGCTGCACCCGAATCCCGCGGGCTTTTCCCGACTTCAGCATTGCTTGTCCCGACTGCTCCCAGCGATTCCCTAGGCCCTAGGCCTAACCACTGTTCGATTGGTATCTCTTATACCACTTTCTTAATACATGGTTTGAGTGGCCACCCGCCCTCATCCATAATTGTGCAACTTTGTATGTTATACTGTGCTTTTGATTTAACGCTTGTGCCCCTTTGCTCATAAAGAGTACTGGGGATTATTTTAGAAATAAATACATATATTTTTATAATATATACTTGTGTGGTGTCCTTTCATTCGATATTACAGGACTGTGATTGGTAAAACAGCTCGCTTAACACGACCTCTTGAGTTTAGCCTTTAAGGCTGCTTAGTCTATGCTACCATTAAGATAGCTTGTCTAATAAGGTTGACTTACAACCAGACACCATAAGGGTTGTTTGGACTGATAAAAGGTGGTTCCAGAATTGGAAACATCATATATCAGGCCAACTTCTCACATGCTGCGCAGGTCCATGTCCTTAGAATGACATTGAAAACAACTGCACATCTGAAGGGCTGGTGATCCAAGTTCGAACTGTCACACCTGAACCATTTATGGTTTCTTGAGCACTGAGGCACTAACGGTCTGTAAAAGAAAAGACTCCGGAAAACATGTCATACAGCTCTCCACAGCACCTCAAAGCAAATGACTGGACTTGAGCCACACTAGTGTGACTGGCAAAGCAGAGCTTATAAACACAGAAATTATTTGATTCAAGCAATGTAGGCTGTATTACAGGCATTGAGCTGTCAGTCACAGTTTAACTGACACAGGGCTTGCTAGGCAGTGGGAGGCCAGTGGAGGAGCATGATCAAGAGGCAGATCTAGGGGGACATGGTGGCAGAGCAAGTATATTTAATTCAGTTTGGATTTGTAGAGAGCGGTTAATCACCCGTGAGGGTATCCAGGTGCTAGATTCTTGATGGGAATCAGTCAAAGAGCCATGTGTTAAGTTCCTTTCTGAATTCCAGGAGAAAGGATGATGTTCAGAGATGAAGGGGATGGTCATTTCAAGACTTGGTGGTGAGGTAGGAGAAGGATCAACCTCTACTGTGGATTTGTCGAGTGTGACGAGGGTGTATGGAGGGTTGGTGGAAATTCAGGAGGTGGTTGATGTATGCTAGTCTTTGGTCGTGGAGGGCCTTGTAGGCATGTGTCAGCATCTTGAATTGCCATCTTTTCTGGATGGGGAGCCAGTGAAGGTTCCAGAGGTGGGGGTGATGTGAGTCCGCTGGAAAGCCACTTCTAGAATAGAGCTGACCCTGGTACAGTGAAGGTAACTTATGCCATGTTGTGAGAGCACATGGCAATCGTATAGCATGGGTCCTGTATATTATGCCCATTCTTTGTATGAGATAGTGATATACAGACAGGTTAGGTACAATCTATCCATTTGTTGTATTAGTACTTGAACATGCTTGATGAAAGTTACACCAAACACAGATTTTCTGAAACAGAGGTATTTAAGGATATGCGTTATTTTTTATGTACTGATAATTTTTTTGTTTTGGGTAACAGTTTAATTTTTTTGTTTTGGGTAACAGTTTTTTAAAATTAAACGCTTACATTTGATCGCACAATTTGTGTATTTTTGTTAATTGTAAATCTTGTCTAATTATTTCATTTCCAAATATCTATTGAAAATACTATGTTATTCTTTATTGGCATCACCTTTCTTCAGAATAATCGTGGGGGGTTGCTGAAGGGTACTGTCATGGAATTGCAAACTGTTTGAGGACTTGGAATATGTGGTCGGTTTGGGATCTTTACACATCTATTTGTTGATGCTCACTGATCATGTACTCTCACATACACTGGAACCCACATTTAGGAGCTGGCACTAATGTGTATCAACTCCATAAATTTTTCTCTATCACGGTTAGGTCATCTATAGAATTGATATTGAACCATACCGAGCGTGCAGATACTTTTGCTTACATTTGTTTTAAAACCTACTATACTCTTGGATTTCTTAAAGTAGTAACTCCTGGCCTATAAACTTGTCTTAATTATATCCAGTTTTCATCAATGTTACTGGCTGATTGTACTTCTAATTGTGTCTTTGAGGGGCACAGCCTCTGCTTACATCTTCTGAAAAGTGGCTTGTGACCAAAAGAACAGTCGCCTGATAACTGAAATCTATGGTATTCTCAAGCGGGCCAGTCTGGTGATCAAATCTTCTGGACAGAAGAGGTGGTAGCTTTAATTTGAAACGACATTGACTTCTAGAGAGTGGGACGAGATCTTATGCACAGCACACCATATGGCTCAAAACACTGCCACGGTTGAGATAGCCTCTAAGATAGCTACATGCTGGTACCTTACCCCAGTCAGACTGTATAGGAGTAACACCACTTGCAGTGTCGACTGTGGGAGAGACTGAAAGTCCCCAGGGACCCTGCTCCATCTGCTTTGAACCTGCCCAAATATTATGCGTTATTGAGATACGGTACTGACAGACATTGACGCCCACTTTGACACGCAATGGGCCAGACTTCCCACTTATGCTATTTTAAGCCTACCTAATGCACTTACCTTCTTGTTCAAATCACACAGGAGGTAACATACAGGGCTTGCACTCCAAGCAGCCCTTCAGAACATCCTCACTCACAGTCGCACAAGACACTTCCATACCACAATGGGCGGTTGCATAGTATATGGCACTTATTAAGAATGGAGAAATTGACCCTCACACTGACCAACGAGGGAGATTCATGTAGGGAGCTCGGCCGCCCATACATCGCTCTTCTATCAGGCCTGAATAGCCACACCGGAAGAGGCAGCAGCTGCCCCTAAGGAATTAAAGGAAATGTCTGACAACATCCTGGTCTATTGTTCCAAGACCACTGATTACACCAAATTTGGACCTTGCCTTACCTTCCAAATTTAGCACTGATGGTCTTTTATTTGCCTGCTGAAAGTTGTCAAGGGGAATAAACATTTCACGATTATACTTACAATGTAGTCATGCTTTATAGACCACAGACTCTGAATTCTATTTTATGGATTTTATTATAAGGCCAAAAATAGCTGGATGTACACACAATGGCGAGTCAATGAATATAGATACAGAAAAATTAATACAGAGCCAAATTTATGCATATAATTGATTCGGAACAGAAAACACAGGGTAATAAACTCCACAATTAATACACAAACCAAGATGGAGGCGGAATCAAAATCCTTTTTCATTATGAAGGAAAACAAATCATCTTTCCCTACACTACTCTCATAAATGAGGTTTCTGGCTGGTTCCCCTGTCTCATTTCTTAAAGGTGTCAGCACGTGTAGACTTCCTTAGAAGTACTCACGTCAAATGGGTCAAAATAGCTTAATACTATGGAGTTCGCTCTTAAGATGCTCCTCCTCCAAACATCTAGAAGTCTGCTTTTCTGTCCCTGCGCACAATACAAAAAGGACAAACTCAGCAACCTCCCAAATGTATCACATGATGAATTATTGCACTCTCTAAGGTTGCAGTGATTTTCCATAACTTCTTTAATTAAATCTTCTTTGCTTCTTGTGACCTTGGAGTGAAGATAGGCCAGGCACAGACAACATTCTCTCCTCTTGCTTCTCAGGCATTTCAAAGACAGTCCAGTTATCTACTTAAACTAAAAATAATGATGTTGAATTCTTTATACCTGCAATGGGATGAGAGCATACTGTTCTGGCACATACAAAGATACATTCAATTATTTCATTAGCAACCGATGAATCAAAACTATCAACAACCTGCAGCTCTGGGCCTAGACTGCAGGCAACTTTAACACACACAATTACATTTATATGAATATAATGTAATTCTGCACATTATGAATACAGAAATGATAGTGTTTATGATCTTGTATATATGCTTTTGATAAACATAACACACTGCACACAATTGAAATATAGATAAATGTGTTTAAACCAAGTGTATAAGGCACCCCTACATTTTAGAGTGCTGTATGCGCCCTATCAGTTCCCCCCTTTTATGACTAGTGTCATAACACCAACATCTTACTCTCATCACTTTTCTTTGCAGAAGAGAGCGATGTATGTGTATTTATGCTTCTAAAGCGTGCACCTAATCCACAACAGAGGTGTCCCGGCGCTAGTGGAGACATAGAAAGGTGAGGGCGAGTTAAGAGTTGTCGAGTCACAGAGTGACAAAGTGCTAAGGGAGGCTGAAGAGCCATGTTTTCAAGATGTTCCCGAAGATCGATTCAGATTTTGTTTTTCTGATGTGTTCAGGCATGGAGTTCCACAGGGTCGCAGTGGAACTCCTATTCTGGACTTCAAAAAACAGGGCGAGACAAGATGTTCAAGATGGTTTGATCTTAGGGTCCTTGACTGATGGTATTTGCGTACTCTCTTCATTAGATATTTGGGGCCAATATTGTTGAGTACCCTGTAGGCTAGAGTCAGTGCCTTGAATTCGGTTCTCCTTCTTACGGGCAGCCAGTGGAGGCTGCGCAGATGGGGGGAAATATGATGCCTGAGCTGGGTAGTTCTAATAAGCCTGGGTGCCGCGTTCTGTACAGTCTGCAGTTTTCTGAGCAGGTATGCTGGCAGACCCAAATACAGACTGTTGGCGTAGTTAAGTTGCAATGTGATCCACACATGGACTATTGTTTTCCTGCAGTCTATGGGTAGGAAGTGAAGGAATCTCCGTAGGGCCTTCATTTTCCAAAAGCATGACGAGGAAACATGTCCTATCAGGGTCTTGCATGATAAGGTGGTATCCAGTTTGAAACCCAGATTCCTTGCAGACGGGACTGGGAGGGGAGGAGGGGTTGAGCTTCGCTGTCCACCAGAGGTTGGGTGACGGGGGGGTAGGGCTGATTGAAGAACAGTACCTCAGTTTTATCCGTATTCAACTTTAGGCAGTTAGCTGTCATCCATGCTGAGATGTCCCTAAGACACTGCCTAAAGTTTGAAAAAGCGGACTCCGAGCGATCTTGGGAAGAAAACACGAGCTGCGTGTCATCAGCATATGAGATAACATCGATACAATGTTGCTTTACCAGAGAGGCAGGGGGGCAAGGTAGACATTAGAAAGAGTTGGGGTTGTGGGCCGAACCCTGAGGTACTCCACAGATCAGGGGGCGCGAGTTGGAAGTGTAAGGATGCAACCAAATGCTCTGGGAGTGGCCTCCTAGAAAGGAGCTGAACCAAGCGCAGGTGGTCCCTATCACTCCCGACTGCCTAAGCCTGTCTAGGAGGATCTTATGAGACTTGGTGTCGAAAGCCGCTGACAGGTCCAATAGCACCAGCATTGCATAGTTCCCCCTATCTATCTATCGTCTCCCGGACAGTTTCTGTTACTTCGAGTAACAATCTAAACAGAAGTTGTAGCCTGCCGTCCCCGTCTAAATTTCTCTAACCCCTTAGGTGCAGATAGTGACTGTCCTGCAGTCGTTTTAACTGTTGCACTCGTTTCTTTAAGGAGTTTTCATTATGACGTGCCTTTTGCCATTTGTAAGCCTTAATGGCTCCCAAAAGCACAATGTTACAAATGACTGCTATTATGATGGGTTTCAAGGTGTATCCCATTATTCCTTGTCCCAGGCTTCGAAACCAACTTCCAATCTTCCCAAATCTCTTGCCAATTTGTTCCCATAGGCAATCTGCAGGCAAATTGCGCAAATCTTGATGTATCTCTGAAACGTTACTGATATATTTTCGTATATCCAGACTATTGTCTGGAATATACGTGCAGCACTGCTGAACTTTCAATAATCAACAGACTCCTCTGGCTTTTGCTAGGAGAACGTCTAAAGCAAGTCGATTTTGAAGAACCATAGCCCTTATCAAGACCATCTCCCCATCAACGAGTAATAATATTTGGGCTGTATTCACAGAGAGTTTATCCACTATTGTTGTCAGCTTTCCAATTTTCACATCATTCCAATTTTCACATCATTCAACATTACACCCACACTCGTATCATGGCTCCAAATAGCTCACCAACAATTTCTCCAGCACTTACACCACGTTTTCCTCTGTGATTACCTTTTCCCTCTGAGGACCATAGATCCTCTCCATGGAAGATGTTGGGAAATACCACTGCTAAGAAGCAGGTGCCATACCAGATCTTGGGCAATTTCACATAAGCACTTTTTCCACACACAAATTATACGTTTGGTACTATGGTCAATTTATCCAATAATGCTTTTCTTATTGCCTCTTCGATTACGAAAATATGTTCGCAATCACTCTCACCCACAAATAGTTTGTCATAATAAGTTGACGGCTGTCTAATGCATAAACTCCCCTTTTGCTGAAAATCTAAAGCTATGGGACCAGAGCTTGCCTTTGCCTTATGATCTAGTTCTTTCGGTGTCCATGGGATAACCTTATGCTTTGGGTTTGGTCTAAATAAGGTCTGTCTATGTTTATGTTCTATCCGATCCACCCATTTCTTTTCAATATCAGTCAGCATGCAGGTTTTTTTTTTCTTCTTTTTTTTGACCTCATATTGCGAAGCTCTATGTGTTCGGAGTTTCAGGTGTCTGCCTCTAGTTTTTTGTTCTTTTCCGATTCTGCCCCTTGGTCTCTCTTGTCTGGGGAGTTTATCATCTTCCCGATGATCTTTAGAGGATTACCCTTAGGCCTTCACATAATGTAAACTCTGGTTTCGAAACGGGGGGAGCTAGCCACTATGGCTACTCAACAAGTACCATACTTGTTCGCCAGAAGTTGTTTCGTATTAATCATAGGACCGATGTTTCTACCCTGTATTAGGATTTAGGTGGTTTTCAAAACTTTCCCAATACTTAAATCCCTTACAGTTGTTTCCCTTTCTATCTAGTTTATAAATCCTTAAAGCCGAGTTCATCCACTCTTCATGTGTTGGGGGGGGGGGGGGGGGGGGAAGATCCAACCCATTTGATGCAAATCTCCCTCCTTGCAAGTGCAATTAATACAAAGAGTAAATTTTCTTGACATCTTTTTAGACCCCCTCCATCTGCTGTATCTTCGATCCCAAAAAGAGTAAGAGTAGTACTTAGTTATTTCTTTGTTCATGATTATGCTCAAGGTCTTACCAACTTAATTCCAAAATTCTTTTAGTATGGGGCAGTTTCTAAACATATGAATGTCGTCTGCCTTTTCTTCCCCACATTTCGGGCATTTCTTTGCTCCTGCGTTTTTAAATTTGGACAGCTTTTTTGGCGTCCAATAAGCTCGATGTATGGTATATAGATGGTTTCTTTTCAGTGCAGCAGATTTAAGAGTCGACCAACATTTCCCCACTGACTTTTCCCAAATTAAATCCAAGTCAGCGGTCAGTAAGTTTTTTCCCCCAGATTTGACCTTCTATACTCATGTTTCTATCTCCAGCAGTTATTAACGCCCAGTACCACTTTGCCACTTCTTTAGGTATCTGTGTAATCCTTACAATTTCTTTTTCTAATTTTTCATTTTCTTTGTTATATGTGGGTATCGTTTTAGACCAACTTAAGATTTGATAGTATTTAAATTTGGAAATTGAACTATTAGTCATCTTTTGAAGTTCTGACCATGTATTCAAAGTTGAACCGTTCAACAGCTGTCCCCAGAAGTTGATGTTTGCTAGTTTTAAAGGAGTTGCCAGTGAGTCTTTTAGGCATTCTGGAGTTCCCGGTGATCCCCAAATAGGGGCCATTTCGCTATAGTACGGGATGTTTAATATTAATCTGATTTGTGCCCACATTTTTGCTGCCTCCCTTAAGATATTCAATTTTATTTTTTTGAAGTACTTGGGATGTCCGAATTTAAATAAGAAGTGGTCAACTGATTCTGTCGTTACTTGTAGGTGTCTTGGATAGTTTTGATGACTTTTTAATAGCACTCGGATGTTCTTGAAATGAAACGCCCTGTGATACTCCACCAGATCTGGGCTAGCAAGTCCTCCATATTGCTTCCCCCTCCTAAGTTTTTTCCATGAGATCCTTGTGCCCTTCGAGGCCCATATGAAACTTGTGATTTCACTTTGTGGTTTTTTTAACAATGATTTTCCAAACTCCAGAAGAATTGAATTAAAAAGGAATGTGAACTTTGGTACAATTGACATCTTAATGATGTTGGATCTTCCTATCAAGCTTAGTGGTAAGGTGGACCATACCTTAAGCAGTTTTCTCACCTCTCCTGCTACCTTATTTATGTTGCGTTGCGGAATCTTCTTTAGATCATGAGATCATAAGATTCCTAAATATCTTATTTCTTTCTTAATGTTTGGGCATTTAAACTGGGTGTTCCAGGTCATAATTTCCGTTTTTATGTGATTTACCAGATAACCCGAGACCTTCCCAAACGCACTTATGGTTTCTTCAATCGTTTCCTTAGCTTTAAGATAGTCGTCCGTAAAAATCATTAGGTCATCCGCATATAACGCTATTTTCTTCTCCCATGTTTGATACTTAAATGGAGTGATTCCTTTAGCATTTCTTAGATTATTTGCAAGCGGTTCAATATATAAGTTGAAGAGCAGAGGCGAAAGGGGACACCCCTGCCTCGTTCCTCTGCCTATCTTCACATCATCTGTGAGACTGCCATTGATTAAAATTTTGGATCTTGGTGTCTTATATATTTGTTTCACAACATGCATGAAGGGCTGGCCAATGTTGTTTTTAATCATGACTTTATCTAAAAAGGCCCAGTTAACTCTGTCGAATGCCTTTGCGGCATCGACAGTAAGTATGGTAAGAGGGGCTTTCTTTTGCGTGGCTATGTATATTGCAGTCAGAAGCTCTTGTGTGACTTCATGCAGTTGCCTCCCCTTGATGAATCCTTTTTGATCCAGGTTTATAAGTTGCGGCAATATTTTTCCTAACCGTGCTGCCATGACTTTAGTAAAGATTTTATAATCCAAGTTTATCAGCGATATCGGACGATATGACTCGCATCTAGCAGGGTCCTTTCCAGGTTTTAAGATGATGGTGATTATCGCGTCGTTCCAGGAATCTGGTATACTACTTTCTTACTTGAGGATCCGGTTAGCCAGATATGTGGGAGCAGGGTATCTCTTAATTCCATGTAAAACTCGTTTGGTAAAGCATCAGGGCCTGCTGCCTTTCCTTTCTTCAAACTCTTAATAGCCTCCTCTACTTCACTTGTTAGTATCTCCTTATTTAATTCTCTCTGGTCTTCTTCCGTTAATGCTGAGGATGGAAAATCTTCAAGATAGGTGTTGATCAGGGTTTCTTGCGGATTTGTGTCTTCCGTGTATAGTTCTTCAAAAAAATTCCTGAATTCTTGCTTGATTATGTCTTCATCGGTGCTTTGAACTGTTTGACCTTCCTGGTGTATACTCCTTACTTTATTTCTTGCTAGGTCTGTTTTAAGTTTCCACGCCAGCCACTTTCCACATCCCTCCCCATATTCGTGTTTTGCTAACTTGCTTGACTCCCACTTTTTTCGCACTCTTTCTTCCAGCATGCCTTCTAATTTTTCTCTCTTATGTTGTCTTTCTTGCAGTAATTCTTCTTTTCTGCTCGTATCTTGTTCCCTTAACCCCTTCAATGCTCATGACGAGCTCAGCTCGTCATGAGGCACAGTTGAGCTGTGCTGATGACGAGCTGAGCTCGTCATGAACAATGGGGATCCTGGGAATGCAGCACAGGAGGGGAATATCGCTAGCAGCCAAGGTGTTAATATTAAAGTATCTAAAGTGTTGATGTTAATTTCCAGATCTGTGATCTCTTGCTTTAATTTCTTGTTTTTATAAGCCCCTAGACTCAGTAACTTCTCCCTTATCACGGCTTTATACGCGTCCCAAGTTATCTGTTTTGTGGTGCCTGTTTTGTTAAGTTCAAAGAAGTTTGTTGTTTCGTTTTCCAATTCCTTTACAATCTGTTGGTCTTGTAATATAGCCCTTTCTACTGTAAATCTTCTTATCGCTCCTGTTGTTTTCACCTATAGAGTTAGTTGTACAGCCGAGTGATCTGATATATGAGCTGGAAGATGAGCTACACTTTTTACACTTCCTGTCAGTTCTCGGTCGATAAGAAAATAGTCGATCCTCGACCTATGTCCCAGTTTTTTTTATTGTATAAAGTGAAAGGTTGCTTAGTTTCTCCTTTGTCCCTCCAGATGTCAATCAACTCTAGGTCTCTTTTATAGAAGCCAATCCACTCTCTCATTTTTGGCAGATTTGCCTGTCTCCCTGGTGGTGACCTGTCTAATCTGGGATCCATTACTAAATTAAAATCGCCTCCCAGTATTATAGGTAAAGTGGCTAATAATAACTGTGAATAAAGTTTTCGTAAGGGATCTGCATCATCCAAATTTGGGCCGTAATAACCTGCAATCGTAAAAGGGTTATTTTCAATCTTTACTCTGGCAATCGCCCATCTTCCTTTATTGTCCACTTCTACTGAGTCTATGACAGCTTTTAATGATTTTTTTATAATTATTGCAATTCCTTTGATGTTGCATTGTTGTGTAGTACAAACATATGTATCTACCCAGCCTAGGGTCTTTGTTATTTGAGCCCATTCTTCTTTCAGGAGATGCGTTTCTTGCAATATTATTATTTCGCTTTCTGATGTTCTAATATACTCTAAGATTTTATTCCTTCTACTCTTCGTCCTCAGTCCATTTACATTCCAAGAGAGTATTTTGATGTCTCTACTTATGCTCCCCATTCATTCTGTTCCTTCTGACACTTTTCCACTTCCGCACATAGCTTATGTCATTGTTTATGAAATGAAACTCCGTTTTGTTTTTACTTCTACTCCATCGTATGAGGATTTTCCCCTATTTTGCTCCCCACCCTTTTTCTTTTTTGTGATGTTTTTATATTTTCTCTTTTTTGTTTGTGTGTTGCCCTCCCCGGGGAAGCCTCCTTCTTTTCCTTCGGTTATCTTCGTAACCCTTCATGACTCCCTACCCCGTGACTCTTGACTTTGTACATAAAAAACATTATTGTAGCCTTGCACCGTTATACTTTTAATATTTATCCAGTTTTATGTTTGCAAAGGATTTCTCGTTAACTCAGTGGTTCTTCTGACCTTATTTGATCTCACATTAATTCAATGAGTGTTTTAACCTCTTCTGGATCTTTCATGTTTCTCATTTTATGCTGCCACATTATCCTGAGTGATGGTGGAAATTTCATCTGTACCGTAGCACCCAGCTGCTGAAGCTCTGACATTAAGTTCCCTAGTTCCCATTGCCTGGTTTGGGAGGCCTTCGACATATCAGATCTTATTTTGAAGGTCCAGTTATCTTTATTAAAGTTACCTTTTTTCAATGCCTCTCCCAAAATTTTATATTTTAGCACGTAAGTTTTGAAGTTAACAAGTATTTTCCTTGGTGTTTTTCTCTCTTTGTTTTTCCCAAATGGGTCTCTATGTGCTCTCTGTATATCTTCTTCTAGTAATGCTTCGTCGGCCCAAGGGAAATATTCTGCCAGTAGTGCTACCACATACTTCATGTCTGAGCCCTCTTGATTTTCCAGATCATTCAAAATCCTGATATTATTCTTTCGTGCCTGGTTTTCCAGTGACTCCATCTTTTCATTCATTATCTTACTTTCTTGTCTCAGGGAATTTATTTATTTCCGGTTCTTTTCCACCCTTTTATCCAGGGCGGCAACTTCACTTTTTACCGCCGTCACTCTAGTCACCCAGTGCATTTAGCTTATTGTCCAACTTCTCACAGACTTCCTGAATTTTATCTTTTTAGCCTCAGAGATAGAAACTTTTTCCTTCATTTCTGTCCATATTTTTTCTAGGAATTCATCTGTGTGATTTTTTGGGGATTCTTTTTGCCCCCATGTGATCTTTCCTCATCTTCTGTAGTCTCGTGTGTTATATCTACGGTGATCTCCTTTTCACCCCCCTCCGCCAGGAGTACTTTTTGGGGCTTAATTACTTCTTCCAACTTGCTTCCCTTGTTAGTCTTCCAGATGTCCTCCAAACACTTTGTCTCAACCTTGCTTTTGTTCTTATTTTTGCTCCTTTTTTTTGTACTATCTGGGGCCACTTTTGCAGGTTCCAGCAATGTCTGTGGGCTCACCGAAAGAGAGGGTGGTATTACTGCGCTTGGGGAGAGAATATCTCCTTCTTCCCTCAGAAGTAAGAGACCTTCTGAAAAGGGTTGTGCCTGCATATAGGCCTGAGCTTCTGTATACGAGCCCTGTTGCTGTTGTACTTTAAAGTAGGTTCTTAGTGAAGGTGTCACTTTTATTTTGGTTTTCAACGAGGAAACAGTTTTTCCCTTGGAGGTGGACAACCCACCTTCAGGAGCTGTCTTGGCGCTCTCCCTAGCCTGTTTTCTGTGTCTTTTTTTAATCTCCTTTGGAGATATGCCTTTAGGGTATTGCTCTTGCTTCAAAAAGTTCCTGTTCCGCAGGCTATAGGATGATATGACCTGTTTCCCCGGTACTTCTGAGGATCGCCTTCCCTGGATCTTTGCTTCTGCTAATTTTGCTTGAGGGGGGCTTTCTTCCAGTTCACAGCAGTCCTTTTTACCACCCTCCTTTGTTGCTCTCAATAGGTCACTCATATGCTGTTTGTCGGTGTTAAGTCTCAGGTTAATAATGTGCAAAGTTTAGGAGATATTTGTAATGTTTGTGGCAGTTAGGCGTGTGGATACGAACAATGGATACTTGTCTCTCTTTGAATTACCTGCTTCAATGTGAATGTTCGACAACCACTCCTCGAGTCCTGATGTAGAAAATAGGGCTTTTATTTCATTACACACTTCTCCTTTCTTTCTGCCCTGACCGCTGCTACTTTGTAGAAATGATACTCCCTCCGTGCTGGTTAAGCCAAGCTCCAAAACTCCAGGCGTTCAATACAAGCTTTTACCCTCGCATTTCCCCTTGAAGCTTGGGCAGAACTCACCGCTTACTCTGCCGCTCGCGCCCTGGAACTGATACCTCAGTCTTCCGGAGGCCTGGCAGCAGCACATCCTTGCTCTCACAGCGGCTGCCCAAAGGCCCGAACAGCGTCTCTTCTCCGGAGTATGTGGCTCCGCCTCCCCCAGCACACCGCGATGTGAGCCCAGCTCTCCTCCTGAGACTCCGCACTCTTCTGCCGATGCCGATGCCAGAAAGAAAACCATCCCGTGGTCTGTCCAATCAGTAAGAAATCCTTTTTTCTTTACCGCCTGTCTGCCGTCACCTTGTCTTCATGCGTGCGGTGTCTTATCAGGCTCTGCTAAGATACCTCATCAGAGGAATCACGGAGTCGGGAGCTCTCCGGCTGAGCGTCCTACCCAGCCGCCATCTTCCGCCCTCGTCAGCATGCAGGTTAACTTGTGTCTATGGGAATATGAAGTACCTAATGTAATAGTAGGCATGAATTACGTAGACATCCTCTCTACCTCCTTATAGTAATCATACTTCTTCATGTACTTTAGAACTGGAACTTCCGAGAGTACATCATCATTTGAGAAATAGTACTCAAAATGGGCCTTACTATAAAACATGCTTAGCAGCACATTACATGTGGTGCCATAAGTCAAAGTTAAGTGATGATATAGGATGCCCTCTTCTACTGATGCGGGTAATTGCATGCACACAACAATCTTTTGCTTCTATTGTGTCCACATACTCATACAATAAACAAGCATATGCATTCAGTGTAAAATCTCATTTAGACCAGTCAACGTGTAGCATTCAACTAGTTTCCCTAATAATATCCCTATCTTTAGCAGGTGTACCCTCTCCTATTTCTCCAGTAGATGGGATAGGTGTCATTTCATTCTTTTCAGCATCGAGAGAACCCACCAACGAAGTAACATTCACCACAGTTATGACAATAAGCACAACAACTATAAGGGCACCAATTATGCATTTTTGTTTGTGTCCTGACTTCTGGGACTCCATTTTGACTCACGATTTTGATTTCAAAACGTATTTGCTTTCAATAAAGTCTCTAGTTATCTTTTACTGGTTTAATCTGATTTACAATGTCTTTATTGTCTTTTCTCCATTCGATTATTTTCTCAATTTTCAGTTCAATAATACTGAACCTATTGAAGAGATGTAGTCAGCTGAAGCCCTCAATCCTTCTCTCTAATGTAAGGCCCTAATTTTAAACCTTCTTCCTCTTGGCGCTAGGTTATCTTCTTTCTAAGGCTAACAAACAGTTCTTTTACAGTTCATTCTTTATCATTTATGATATTTGATCCAAGCATAGCAAGAACAAGCTGCAGTATTTCAGCACAAATTCTCCCATTTCTTGTGCAGTTGGCTGTCAAGCAAAAGTAGGGAAATTAACTTGGTTGAGGATCAAAAAGCGCAACCCACTCAGCCTTGGTGGATCGGGAACTGTCAGTCAGGATTCCGAATGCATCAATTCCTGGGACTATTAAGTGAAGATCAATTGTCAGGGTGTTTTCTCTGTGACTCACTGTGCCTGTCCCCAGTCTCTGCATCTGCAGCCAGGTATGTCCACTCAGGAGATGCGTATTTTCGAGTCGGTACTCTGTCCCTTCTGGATCGTCTCTGACCATCCGGTCTTTCCTCAGTTTCACTTTGATCGCATTCAGATGTTTCAGGAATCAGAGAAAGATCTTTTTCAGATGCAAGTCTTAAGTTCGGCCTTTCTTTCTTTGTTGGACACTTTGCTGTTGCAACGTCTGCTCTCCATTCTTCCTCTTGATCTGATCCTTCTGCACCAGACGGTTCACTCTGCTCTGGCTCAAAGTTCACTTCCACAATATCGTCTATTTCTGAGTATGCATTCACCTCAGGAGTCGCCTGATTTATTCTGCCTTGCTCAGCAAATTGTTCCGCTTCATCAAGAGTTCTCACGATTGGGCTTGTTCTTTCTGTTGGGCTGTTGAACTCTCGATTGCACTTCTCGGAGCAAGCGGAGTTGTGTCCTCTACAGGTTCTGGGACTCTGCGAGTATGTGTAGATCCAATTTGGCAATCCTCCACACTTCACCGCTGTACTTGTGACTAAAAGCACCTGGTGTGGTCCTCGCCAACAGAGGTCAAGGCAGCTCTTTCTCATGTGCTTTCAGGCAACGACCCAGTCACCAGGGCTTAGATCATGCAGCAGGTCTCTCGAGGAGGATGCAGTCGCAGCCTCGGCCTGGTGGGATACAGAATTAACCACATCAGCCAGTCCTTTACAATAATCCATAACCAAATCATCTGTGATCTTTATCAATGCTGTAGCTGGCCCCATAGGCAGTCGCATAGCTCTTCCCATAAATATATCGGGGGGCGAGAGCCCTGTTCTCCTATCAGGTGTACTACGCAGGCTCATTAGTACTAAGGAGAGCTCATCAGGCCATTTCAATGAAGTTGACAAACACACCTTTGACACCCTCATTTTGATGGTGCCATTTGCTGGTTCCACTAGACTAGAAGCCTCAGGCCCGTAACTGCAATGTAACCTTTGGTAGATTTTTAAAGCTGCACATAATTTTTTCATACGTTCGCTATTGAAATGTGTTCCTCTGTCTCCACCGATTCAGAATTCCAAACCGCGGTATTAGTTCCCTTAAGAGCAGTTTTGCCACACTAAGACTGTCACATCGCCTTGTTGGATACGCCTTAAACCAACGTGAAAAGATACAGACCACTACCAGAACGTATATCAACCTATTGCATCGTGGCATCTCAATGAAATCCAACTGTATTCTATTGAAAGGACCTCTAGATCTTCCAATGTAACTCATCGCCACCACAGTTCTACTTCCCACATTCATTTGTTGACATGTAACACACCTGTGACAAACTGCTTCAGCTTGCACGCAAAATCGGGGGTTAAACCATGTTTGCCTGAACACTCGCACCATGGCATCGCTTCCAAGATTAACTGCTCCGTGAATCTGCCTTGCCAGCGGGCACAACTAAACTGTGGATACCCAAATGCCATCATCTCTCTTTCGACAGCCTGTTCTGACCCATGACACAGCTTCCTCCGTTGAGACCTCATCCTGCAATCGCTTGACCTCATCCCATGCATCGGCCACAGCCAACATCATGTTGAGCTCGGTCTCTTCTGCACTTTCGCCTAAATATCCTCCATTGAAAAATGCAAACATGCAGTCCACAAAAACAAGCTACTTCATCAGCATATTTATTACCCTTGGTGAAAAAATCTTCTCTTTTCTCAAGGGCTATACATTTAAAAACTGCTATAGCCTTTGGTTTCTGTAAGGCTTTCAGTAGATGACGTACATATTCCCCATTACGGATAGGGGACCTTGATGACGTCAAAAATCCCCTCAGACCATAACTGTTCGAAGTCGTGAACCACTCCAAACCAGTATTGGCTGTCCGTATAAATGGTGACTAGAACCCCATCTGCAATGGTACAGGCACGTGTCAGGGCAACAATTTCAGCCACCTGAGCAGAATATACTCTAGTTAAACAGGCACCTTCGACCACTCCCAAAATGGTTCATACAGCAAAAGCTGCCCTCAAATACCCTTCATTGGCTCTTAAACATGAACTGTCAACAAAAAAGATCAAATCAGATTCGGGCAGCGGTTCATCAACAATGTCAGGTCTGGGTTTGATAGATAGTTAAGTAACATCCAGACAGTCATGCTCTTCACAATCTTCTCCTTCCTCTTGTAGAAGAGGCATCAATGTAGCAGGGTCGAGAGTTGTACAAAGCTTTAGAGTAACATTATCAGCAGCCAATATGACTTGTTCATGTTTTGTAAGCCTATTGTTTGTAAGGTGTTGAGTGTTTCTTCATATTAACAATTCTATTTAATGTGGCACATACACCTCAAGCGGGTGACCCATTACTATACTTTCACATCTCTCAATGTGGACAACTGTTGCAGCAACAGTTTTAAGACATCAGGGCAACGCAGAAGCTACAGGATCTAATGTAGCTGAAAAGTAACCCACCGGTCTAAGGGTACATCCATGTGTCTGTACAAGGAACGCTAATGCACATCCTGCTTTCTCACAGCAAAAGAGCGAAAAGGCTTTATTGTAATCAGGCATTCCCTGTGCTGGAGCGCGACATAGGCTCTCTCTAAGCTCATGGAAGGCACTCAAACGGTCATCGTCCCATGGTACCGGATCACTAATGTCTTTGAGTCAATCTCAAAAGTGGCTTTGCTTGCAAGGAAAAGTTTGGGATCCACTGTCGACAATACCTGACCATTCCCAAAAAACATGCAGACTTCTTTTTGTGTTCTTGGAGTTCCCATTTGCAGAATCGTCTCTGCGATCTGGTGGCACCCTTCGTTTTCCCTTCTCAATTCAGTGTCCCAGATACTGCACTTGTCTGACAATATTGGAGCTTATTTGGAGACACTTTGTGTCCATTCTCTGCCAAATGATTGAGCAAAGCCACTGTATCAATCCTGCAAGTATCCTCAGTCTCTGATGCGACCAATAGGTCATCAATGTATTGAACCAGGACTGAGCTTTGGGGCATTACCAATCCTTCTAGATTATTTTTTAAACATTGGCTAAAGATAGAGGGACTTTTTGTATACCCCTGTGGGATCCTACACCATATTAACACATGATCGTCTATCCTAAAAGCGAAAACATACTAGCTATCTTCCTGCATTGGTATAGAGAAAAATGCCTGGCACAAATCAATGTCTGTGAACCATTCAGCTTCACAGGGTATTTGAAACAGTATTACAGCAGGATTCGGTACCACAGGACAACATGGGATCACGATTTTATTAACCCTGCGCAAATACTGCACTATTCTGTACTTGCCGCTAGGCTTTTGTAGTCCCATTATAGGTCAATTACCAGGACTTCCTCTTATCTCTTTCAGAATGCCTTGTGCAATCATGGACTCAATAACAGGTCGTATTCCAGCCATAATTTCTGAAGTCAATTTATATTCGGGATTTGTAGAAATTCAGCATTGGGTTTGACCTGTATCTTCATAGGTTCAACACCTCGAATCAATCCAATCTCCTCACCTGTAAAATTCCACACAGTCGGTGAAACTGAATCTCTCAAATCATATGGTAAATAGTCTATTGTGAAAACCACAAACAGTTCTGCACACAAACACATATTGGGCATTTTAAAGCACAAGTTACTACTTGTTTAACAATATATCTGTAAGAGACATTAGTTGGTGATAGATTCCTTTCCTTACCTTAGAATATCCCCAAGCGTCAGACTGGATCCAGAAAGTTTTGTGTAGCAGTACCCCTATGCGTCAGTATGTGGCGTCCTGCGGCTCCGTGTGTCACTGGCGTTGAATGCGCCGAGATGACATCACGGAGACTATTTAGGCGCCATCAATGCGCGCGGACGTCAGATCTGTACACATCTTCCGCGCCAGGAATGCAGAGCCATGCAAGATACTGACCACTGGTGCATTGGAACTAGGGCACTGAAAGAGATGACCTTATCCCTAGTAATCAGTCTGCAGAACGGGGAGGATGGATGGGTTGGTAAGGAATCTATCACTAACTAATGTCTCTTACAGGTATATTTTTACACAAGTAGTAACTTGTGCATCTGAAAGAGACACGTTAGTGATAGATGCCTTACCTTAGAATAGATACCCTAGCAATACCAACCCCGGTGAAGGGTCTGCGAACAAGATTACACCAGAAAGTCACAAAGAACAGAAAGGCCAAAGAAGCCGTCTAGCCGGACTTGACTGTCAAGGCAGTAATGCTTGGTAAACGTGAGCAGCGAGGCCCACGGAGCGGCCTCACAAATGTCCTGCAAGGGAACGCCACGTCCCAAGGCAGTAGTGGCTGCTGTTGCCCTGGTGGAATGAGCACGCAGCCCCACAGGAGGCTCCTTCTTAGGCAACTAGAAACAGGCCTTGATGCAGGGAACGACCCACAGAGAGATGGTCCCTTTGTGCACGGCCAACCTTTTTTGGCACCCACGTAGCCAACGAAGAGCTGGTCATCCACCCGGAAATGCTGTGTGCGCATCAGATAGAATGAGCGCGCACGTTGTATGTCCAGACGATGAAGCTGCTCCTCTTCTTTAGAAGGATGTGGAGGCAGAAAAAAAGGTGGGTAAAGTGATGGTCTGCCCGATGTGGAAGGGAGTGACAACCTTAGGCAGGAAAGTAGGACGGGTCCTTAGAACCACCTTGTCCGGATGAACAGAAAGGAAAGGAGGTTTAGAAGACAGAGCCTGGAGCTCACTTACTCTTCTGGCAGAGGTGACAGCAACCATGAAAGCAGTCTTTAAGGTGAGAAGACGTAAAGGACAGTTGTGAAGCGGCTCAAAGGGAGCGCACATCAAAAAAGTCAAGACAAGATTCTCTCACTGAGGCATTATAAACTCAACCGGAGGGAACGTGTGTATAATGCGCTTCAGGAAACGATTAAAACAGGGGACTCAAAAAGAGAAGGCTGATCAGGAAACCGTAGAAAGGCGGAGATGGCAGAAAGATAAACCTTGATCGTGCCCAGAGCAGAGTCCTGCGGGCCAAGGAAAGAAGGAACAGAAGGGCTTCGGAAAAAGTGGGAGACTTATCTGTGCACCATGCCACAAACTTGTTCCACCTGCAGGCATATACCGTTTTCGTGGAGGGACGCCGGGATGCCAGAACATCAGACTTTGGGAGGAAGATCGAAAGCTGTCAACTGTCGCCGCTCAATCTCCATGCATGGAGGTGGAGGCTGGACAGGTTCGTGGGGAGGACTGCCCCTTGCTGCTGCAACAGAAGATCCTCCTGAAGAGGCAGTCAGATCGGGGGATCGATAGCCATGCTGAGTAGCTCGGGATACCAGTATCTTCATGCCCAGTCCGGAGCCACAAGGATGACATGGGCTCGGTCTCGCCTGATCTTCTTCAGCACTCTGGGCAGAAGTGGTATAGGCAGAAAGACGTACAACAGACCGCAGCTCCACTTGGGGCGAAAAGCATTGCCGAGTGAGTGTCGCCTTGGAAATTCCAACGCACAGAACTGATGACATTGCTCGTTCTCTTTGATGGCGAATAGATCTAACCAAGGCTCTCCCCACTGCTGAAAGAGACCTTGCGTCACGTCCGAGTTCGGACACCATTCGTCATCCATCAAGCACAGACGGCTGAGTTAGTCTGCCTTGCGTTCAGAGAACCTGCCAGGTGTTGAACCACCAAGGTGATGCCTTGATGTCCCACCCATGTCCAAAGGTGCAATGCCTCCTGACAAAGGGTCTAGGACCACACCCCGTCCTGCTTGTTGCAATACCACATGGCGGTGGTGTTGTCCGTGAACACCTGCACTACACTTACCCGGACAGAGGGAAGGAATGCCTTCAGTGCAAGTCAGATCGACCGCAGCTCCAGAAGCTTGAAATGGAGCCGGGACTCAGCTGGAGACCAGAGGCCTCTGATCTCCACCTCTCCCAATTGGTCTCCCCATAACAGGAGAGACTCATCCATCACCACTGTGTGCTCCAGTTGGGGAAGGGAGAGTGATCGGCCAATGACCCAATCGTGATTCGCGAGCCACCACTGCAAGTGTTGTGCAGTGCCCTTCGAGATCTGGACATGATCGGACAGATTGCCCTGATGCTGCACCCACTGGAGCTTCAGGTCCCACTGCAGAGCCTGCATATGCCACCTGGCATGTTACACTAGCAGGATGCAGGAGGCCATCAGGCCCAGGAGCCGGAGGGCCATCCTGGCCGAAACCCGGGATAGAGGCTGAAAGATCGGAATCATAGCCTGAATATCCTGGACTCGCTGCTCGGGAGGATAAACCCAAAACTGCGTCAAATCCAGAACCGCTCCGATGATGGGGAGCTTCTGAGAGGGACTCGGGTGCGACTTCAACACATTTAAGGAAAACCCCAGCAAGTGCAGGAGGTCGGCCATAGTCTGAAGGTGGGTGACTACTGTCTGGGGCGAGCCCGCCTTCAACAACTAATCGTCGAGGTAGGGGAAGACTGACACCCCTGACCTGCACAGATGAGCTGCGACCACAGCCATCACTTTCGTGAACACCCGAGGGGCGGTGGTAAGGCCGAAGGGGAGCACAGTAAACTGAAAAAGCTTCTGGCCTACCGTGAACTGCAGGTAACGCAGGTGGGCCGGCAGGACGGGGATGTGAAAATATGCGTCCTGCAAGTGCAACGCTACCATCCAGTCTCCATGGTCGAAGGCAGCCAAGACCAGAGTCAGCATCTTTAACTTCTCCTTCTGGAGGAAGCGAATAATGTTCCGGAGGACCCCTTTTGTCCTTCTTGGGGACCAGAAAGTACTGGGAACAACCACTCCCCACTTCTGGCCCAGGATCACACTTGATGGCCCCCTTGGCCAAGAGGGACGTGACTTCCTGCTAGAGAAGCGCCAAGTGTTCCTCCGACATGCGGTGGTACAGAGGTGGCATGGCTGGTGGGTGGACTGAAAGGGAAGGGAGTAAGCCTTGTTGATGAGCTGTAACACCCAATTGTCCGACGTGATATCATGCCAGTGGGAGAGGTGGAGGCAGATCCTGCTGCCCACCGGTGTGGGGTACTCCACAAAGCTCAGATTAGAAAGGTTTGGAGGTAGAAGCGGCGGAGGTGGACTGACCCCCAAGCTGATTCCCAGACCCGCCCCTGCGAAAGCCGCGACCGCAGCGGGGCTGAGGCTGGTTCTGCACAGGCTTGCTGACTGAACGCACCTGGGCACCTCTGCCATGCCCACGAAAGGAACGAAAACCAGGAGTGGCCGGGCTCTTTGCAGAAAGACCCAAGGACTTGCCCGTGGCCCGCGATTCCTTAAAACGCTCCAGTGTATGGTCGGCCTTATCGACAAACAGGCGGGTGCCATCAAAGGGCATGTCCATGAGCGAGCTCTGGACATCGGGCGAGAAACCAGTAGAACGCAACCAGGCGTGGCGATGCAGCGCCACAGTCTTAGAAATCACACTGCCCAACAAGTCAGTGGTGTCCAAACCACACCGAATAGTGAACTTAGCCGCATTCTTACCCTCCGCAACCGCCAGGGAAAGTACAGCCTGTGCCTCCTCAGCACACTGTGGCAACACCTGAACAACGGTATCCCACACTGCATGGGAATAACGGCCCAATAAGCAGGCGGTGTTCACCAACCGCAGCCCCAAGCTGGCAGAAGAGAACAGCCTTCTTACCAAACTGATCTAACTTCTTATAGTCCTTAGCCGGCGGAGGCGTGGGAAAGGCACTCTGCAACATCGATGCCTGGATGGCCAGACTCTCAGGCGTAGGGTGAGTGGTCAGAAAGGCGGGGTCACCAGGTGCCGGGCGGTGACGCCTGGTAACATTCTTATCTACAGTGGCCCCTGTGGCCAGTCGCAAACAGGTATCCAACAGTACGTCGGTGAGGATGTCATTGAAGTGCACAACGTCTCCAGCGAAGTAGACGTGGTCTGGAGCACCTCCGTGAAGAGGTTAGTTTTGAGGGTCAACGTAGGAAGATCGAGGTTTATGACCTCAGCAGCCCTACCGAGCACCATCGTGTAGGAAGCGCCCTCCTCCATCGTGGGCGGGGGAGAGGAAAACCCTGGGTCAGAAGACACATCGAGGTCGCCTGAATCGTCCAGATCGTCCACCCAGTCACACTGTCAGGCAAGAGGGTCCTCAGACCCCTCCCAGTCCTCCTCCACCTCTGCCACAGGAGGAGCCGGTTGCGGTGCAAGAGCCGGAGCATGGACAAACCGTCAGAAACTGCGCCGTGAATGGCGTCTGCCGGGGCCGGACCGGCACTGCATCCCAATGCGAATCCCAGTTAAGAATAAAATGGTCCTGGAAGTGGGGCAAGGGTGGAACGAATGGCACCCACTGCGGCGCCGGATGCGGAGCCGAGGGCAGCACTGGGGCCGGAGCCAGCAGCGCTGGACCTCGTGGCGCCGGGCTGGAGATAAGGGCGCAGGACCCTGTGGTGCCGAAGCTGTATCCACGGGCGGGCCAACAGGATCTGGACACAAAACCGCGGGGCCCAAAGCCGCACAGGCGGGAGCCCGAGGCCTAAAAAGGCAGTCCATGGCAGCAAGAAACTCATGCACCTGTTCGGGAGTCGCAGACATACCCGGGTAAGGCAGGTAGGCGCCAGGACTCCCAGGGAGCCACAGGGGCAGAACCCCTGTCCCCCACGTTCGCATCCGAGTACCGACGGGGGTAAGTCGGAGAGCGAACATGCTTCTTTGACTTTTTTTATGTCGTCGCTTATCGTAATCCGAGGGCGAAAACTTGGAGCCCGAGGAGCGACGACTACGGCCCCGCGAGAAGTCCTGGGAACGGTCCCTTGACCAGAGCGGCGGCGGGACGAATGCCGGGCCTCCAGCAGTTTCCGGTGCCGCTCCCTCAAGGCCTTCGGGCCATGGCTTGACAATCCCAGCAAGCTCAGGAGTTGTGATCAGTCTCCAGGCAGTAGAGGCAAACGTCATGTGGGTCCGCTACTGACATTGCGGAAAAAAAGAACTGACTTCAGCGCACATGGGTGGCGTCTAAGTAGTCCCCTTGACATCATCTCAGCGCATACGACGACAGTAACGGATGCAGAGCCGCAGGATGCCACCTTCTGACGCGCAGGGGTACTGCTAAGCAAAACTTTCTGATACAGTCCGACGACTGGGGATATTCTTAGGTAAGGAATCTCTCACGAACGTGTCTCTTTCAGATAATCAGAATCATCATCATGTTTGCAACTCCACGCCCCTCGGAATGGAGATATAGTACAATTTAGTTTACACAAAAGGTCTCGTCCTAATAGACAGACTGGGCTGGAATCACACACCACAAATTGATGTTAATCTTGAAACGGTTCTATTTTCACAGGTAATTCATTTGTCAATGGGTTAGTCATTTTCAAATTGATTACTCCTACCACTTGGATAGACTTTCCCGATAGGGTTAAATCCAGGACCACTTCTGTCTGTACTGTGGAGCGTGCAGCTCCAGTATCTAGCAAAAAGGTAACAGGATGTCCATTCAGCTTTGCATCTACTAACGGTCCACTTTGATCCACTTCCAGGGCAGCACCCACAGTGCATTCTCCCTGCTACCCCCTCTGACACTCATGAGCGTCTTGTATTTGATCTAATCTGTCCTTTATCTCAAAGTAAGGCATTGGACGATATCTTTGATTTTTCATGGGTATTCCGGGAGGTTGTGGTATCTGCATTTGGGACTCAACTACCTTCATACATGGATCAAGGTCTTATCACGGTATTCACCCCTTCTGACATTTGTCCCTCTCCTTCAAATTGCAATTGATTTGCTGTATTTAATCTATACTTGCACTTCCAATGCCCAATTTTGTAACAATAATGACAAGCTATCACTCGTTTTTGATTTGCCACCCACTCAGCTCCCATACCGACATCTGCACCCCTTCCTTTACCCTGTCCAGGTTGTGGCACGATCTGTTGGTTCCTTCCTCTACCGCTTCCTCGTCCTCAACCTATCGCTCCACAATCTCCTTGGCCCCAATCTGGCCTTTAAGCATTTCACAATTGTACTAACATCAACTTTTAATTTGTCTTCTTTTATGCTGCTACTACCTGTTCACTGCAATATTTTGCATATCGCAAAATTTCGTCAACAGACTTGTTCTGCCAACATATCAAGTGGTGTTGTATCATTAAACTGATATCAGTTCTCAATCCTAACACAAATTTAGAAACAAACTGTCCCATATCTTTTGGCTCAACAGTATCCAATCCACTATGTTTAAATGCCACTAAAAGTCTCTCATAATAATCATGTACTAATTCCTTACGATCTTGAGTAGTACGATCAATTCTAAGCCAATCGACAGTCTGCGGGGCTACTTTAGGCTGCAACCATGTAATTACTTGTTCATATATCTTCATCACCTCGGCTGAAGGACCATTTGTTAACGCATCTCTAATTGGTTCCACAGTAGGCTAATCAAAAGCAACTTCACATGCAGTACATAAATTGCCTAGAATCACTTTATCAAACAAGGTATTCAAATCAATTCATAACACCTTTGCGATTTAACAAACCGGTCAATTTGTTTATACCAAATCGGCAGGTTTTTCCCTCAGCCGAGAAAAATTGTTAGTGAATGCTGCCAAATCACCTCCACTCTAAGGCACATGTACATACCCTCCGTTCTGAAATTTCCTGCTGCTCCCATCCCTCCACCTGGATGCGGAGTATCTCCTACCACTTTCTGGGCACTTTTCTTTTTGGCCCATCTTTCTTCCCATTTATCCAATTCTCTCCATGGTCGCATTGCTTTAATCAAGTCTCTAATCTGTGCCTTAAATCCTGTCGTTCATTTTCCCCCTAAATCCTGATCAGTGTAATTTAATCTGAAGCTTACCTGCATCAATTTTGTTTTGGTCAAAATCACCTCATACAGTCTTGCCAATTGTGCCAATGCTTCATTCGCTTGCTTTGCCTTTTAAGTAACATACTTAGCTACAAATAGCAATTCACTGGGATCATGTTTCAATCCTTTCCAACTGCAGATTCCCTTCTATCACATTTATTTCAAATTTCAATCTGACCACATCGAACAATGGTGCTTTTCTTGCCACTTGTATCATTCTCTGGCTCTGCTCACTTCCGAATTCTTCCCTGCCACAACTTTGTGCCCTTCTTTGGACTTACACCTTCTTTCATTCTCAACACTGGATGACTTTCTCTTTCACAACTTTGACTTCTTCAATGGTTACACACACACAACCCTTGTGGTGAAAACGTTACTCTCGGGGCTTCCTGTCTCATATCCCACTCCGGTAAGTCATAGTAAGCCACCCTGCCATAGTCTCTTCCCTTTCTCTGGTCTGTTATCTTTCATCTGCCCTCTCGTTTGGATTATAATTCGAAACCAGTGGTCCAATTGTAACTGGTACAGTAAGAGAGTATGGTAACTGTCTAGCACATGCACTTCCATTGGGCTGGGTATCTACATATCCTGGGCCTCCAGAACCTCTTGGAATTCTGATTCATACTGCCACTCTCCCTCGTACTCCGGCTGTCTGCTCCTCTGAACCTGTTCGATCTACTCCTGACGCTCCCCCAGGCTGCTGCATTCCTTCTAGCTCCGTTCTGGAATCATAAGGTGGAGGATGTTCTACAAACAATCTCTAAAAAGCTATCATCTGTATCACTATCCTCTTCTGTCTTGCTCTGTCCTTCAGACCCTCCTTTTAGTAACTTAAATGGATATAGGCGTTCTCCCTCTATGGCTTCTACTCTCCACCTCTTTAATTGTGCCTCCCACCTAGCATCCTGGTATGCCTAGCTTCTCTTCTCTTTGCCATTGCTGCTCTCATCCATGCATCTAAAGCCTCAAATTGCGTTGATCTAGGTGGAGGCTACAGAGAAGACATCACTCCTCTTAGCTGGTACAACACCTCCATCCAAAATTACCCATAACGAGGAAAAGTCAATTCTCCCTCTTTCTCTGTAATCTTGCGCCAATTTTGCAACCACACTATAGTATGGAGTTCTACATTGGTTGCCATATAATGTGCTGAAGTATCCAATGGTGGAGCTTCTTCTCCCATCCGAGTTACCACTCCTGTGTCACCTCTGCACATATCGCGCAATACCTTAAAACATCTCATTGTAAAATCAATTTATTGTAATCCGAAATTCAATATTAAAGCTGTGGACACACATCAACCAATCCCAACGCGGCGTTACACCAACCGACCAACCCCAACGCGGCTCGCACGGACGTCACAACTCCTTCTTTGCAGCGGCTTACCCTCCTTTACAATTTTTCTTCGTACAATCTCGCTCGCAGATTCATATACAAGTAACTGTATAACCAAAGTTATTAACCTAGTAACTGCTTCCTACTACAGCCACAATAACTTACAGTCACATAAACAAGTAATTGTCCGTCCGCTAAAAGATCAATAGAACACTCTTACAAGAACATTCGCTGTGACCCTCGACCTGCGTTGGTCACCCAATCGCTGTAGTCTACCCCTACTACCCGAGGCTTTCCACCACAACGTTACTCTTCATTCACACAAAGTTCCCTAGGACAAGTGGATCGCCGATAGCGCTTAACGACACCCACAATTTGATTGGACAATTACATATCCAACTATCCCGGGATCTTGGACTACTCTTGAGTCCATTCACCAAAACTTCCTGATCTGCACGTGTCCAGACCAGTAAACCGATTAACCCATAATCACTCAACTTACATTCTCACTTCGCAAGACAAGTCACAATTAATTCATCACCGCAATCTAACACACCCCACAATTTCATACTCACTCTACCATTGCTTCTTCCGCACCATCAGCTTGTGCCGAGCTCCTTAAATCGTCGTTCTTCAGCCGTCTTCTACGCCAAGTCCAAAGCCAGATTGTTCTTAACTTCTACTCTAAATCCCTCAATTTCCACTCACTTTGAGGCAAACTATCCTCTGCTACAATTTGATTACACCAAATTTGGACCTTGCCTTACCTTCCAAATTTAGCACGGATGGTCTTTTATTTGCCTGCTGAAAGTTGTTGAGGGGAAAAAACACTTCAAGATTATACTTACAACGTAGTCATGCTTTAAAGACCACAGACTCCGATTTCTAATTTATGGATTTTATTATAAGGCCAAAAATAGCCAGATGTACACACAACGGAGAATTAATGAATATAGATACAGAAAAATTAATACAGAGCCAAATCTACTCATATAATTCATTCGGCACAGAAGACACAGGGTAATAAACGCCAAGATTAATACACAACCCAAGATGGAGGCGGAATCAAAATCCTTTTTCATTAGGAAGGAAAACAAACAAAGTATCTTTCCCTACACTACTCTCATAAATGATGTTTCTGGCTGGTTCCCTTGTCTCATTTTTCAAAGGTGTCAGCAAGTGTAGACTTCCTTAGAAGTACTCACGTCAAATGGGTCAAAATAGCTTAAAGCTATGGAGCTCGCTCTTAAGATGCTTTCTCTCTTCCGAAAACCTATAAGTCCGCTTTTCTGTCCCTGTGCACAATACAAAAAGGACAAACTCAGCCCCTTCCCAAATGTATCACATGATGAATTATTGCACTTTCTAAGGTTGCAGTGATTTCCCATAACTTCTTTAATTAAACCTTCTTTGCTTCATGTGACCTTGGAGTGCAGATAGGCCAGGCACAGAAGACATCCTCCCCTCTCGCTTCTCAGGCTCTTCAAAAACAGTCCAGTTATCTCCTTCAACTAAAAATAATGATGTTGAATTCTTTATACCTGAAATGGGATGAGAGCATACTGTTCTGGCACATACAAAGATACATTCAATTATTTCTTTAGCAACAGAGGAATAGAAATTAACAACCGGCAGCTCTGGGCCTAGACTGCAGGCAACTTTAACACACATGATTACATATTAATCCTACTTAACAATATATTATGATTTATGTTCATGATGGTGAATATATGCTTTTGATAAACATAATACTCTGCACACAATAGAAATACAGATAAATGCGTTTAAACCATGAGTACAATGCGCCCCTACATTTTAGAGTGCTGTATGCGCTGTATCACCACCAAGGTAGGTATGATGTCTGCCCTCTGTTCCAGTCAGACTGGTGTCCCGGTAGCCCTTCAAAAGAGACTAGACCGTGTAGGAGAGATAAGCTGAGGCCCTAATGGAGAAAAAGACCTCTTGACTGCCGCTTCCACCCTCTTGTCAACAGGGTCCAAAGGAGAGGCATCCTACAAAATGATGGCCCCTGTTAAGACAACCCAGCCATCAGAAATCTCCCTTCATTGCCGATGGAAAATCCTTAGCAAAGTCCTGAAAGGCATAATGCTTAGATGAGTACAGTGGGAAAGACTGCTTGTCTAGCTCCTGACACTCTTTATCCATCAACTTCTTGATAGAGGGATGCAGGGGAAGAGACTCAGGCCCACACCTCTGGTATTGCATAAAGAAGTCCTCTGAAGTTTCCTCCACCGGTAGCACAGAGAATTCTAGATTATTTTTGATATGCTGCAGAACCTCCTTAAGCTCATGCACATAACAGCCCCTGAGATCATTCTCCTCGCCTTCAGTCAGCACTAGTGGAAGGTTCAAGACGCTGCTTCTTAGGGGAAGGGCACTCACGCTCCTTAAATACAGCAGCCAATGCAACCTGGATCATCCGCTGAATGGACTGCAAAGAAGGAGACTCAGCGTAGCCAGCACACTAGGGCAGCCACACCTTGAGGCTCCTCATTCTCCTTCATGATGCACACAGACCCACTCCGACAGAGCCAGGTTAAATAGATCAATCCTGTTGTGAAACTACGCACAGTGATGGAAGCCTAGCGGCCAAGCAACAAACACCCAAGCAGCGTGCACGCTGCCCAGCGTGAACCTTGCGTCCACATTCCAAAGTAAATCATAGTATGCCATTATTGCATGGCACATCAAGCCCAAGCGTCACAAGACGACTGCCCTACCACAGCCCAAACACAAAAATACTGCCAGAGACACCCACCGGCCTGTATGGAGAGCAAAGTCAACAGCGCCCTCCATGCGGACCGCCCGCACCTCAACTGGAAGTGGCTTGGCGGCCCATAGAAGCTTGAGCCCGGAAAGCTGGTGTCCAACCCACAAAGACCTCCCGTAATGACAAAGCCTGCTGAGCCAGGGCTTTGGGGAGGAGGGAAGAGCCCACTGTGGCTGGTCCTCGGAATACACCGGACATTTTTGTTTTACAAAAGTATATCAACAAAAGCACAGTGATAGAAACAAGAGCCCACTCAGTAGGGTTTCCACTGGGCCCCTGGGTCGGCTACCACACGACCTTGCCCCACTAACCTGTAAATTGCTCAAAGAGACTGCAAAGCAAAACCAAAAAAAACAGGAAATTAGGTGGGTTGTGCCTCCTCTTACAGTAGGTTAGGGCTGAAGGAGGTCAGTCCTGTTAGGGAGGAATGGGAAGGCTAGAGCGCTTATTTGCTTGGAGGGTGCGGTGGGGGAGCTGAAGTCCACTACATATGTAATGTGGCGAGAGAAACTTAGGGGAGGTAATTAAGTGTATCCACCAGAATAACTTTTTTTTTTTTAAGGTGGTGATTACAGCAATTCACCAAGAGCACAGGACCTTCCGTGCATGACTTATCCTGGCAAACGAAATGACTTTACTTTAGAACAGAGCAGAGTATTTCTTCCCCTCACATGCAGCAAGTCCGAAAAAGGTGAAGCAGTAAGAGCATGACATCAGTCAATGTATCCTCTTTCTGTTTTTTTTAGGTCTCTCTACTTCCTGGGCAAGCAACAAAGGTCTTTCCTTATATCCAGTCTGGCCCCAGGAGTGAACGGGCTTCTTTAGCGACCTTTCAAGGTGGGAAATTTGAGTAAGTCATGCCGCAAGTCCAGTAAGATATTCAACCCACACAGTTACCTGCAGTAAGCACACCAAACTCAATTAAATATTCCACCAAGTTAACAGAACCATGTGTGTTCAACAACGATAACTAGACAATGCTCTGGAACTGTGCCCGGTTAAGATCATATCCTGATCAAGCTGGTAGGGCTGCAGCAGGTATGCAGATGGCTTCTAAAGTGGTATGTTGTGTCCTTACACAGGTTGAAACAGGTAGCCAGGAAGAGTTTTGTAGACTTCTTTATTGGTTTCATGTAAATATGTACTTCAGTCCATATTCCAGTTGCCAGCCTTCACTCCAGCCCCACCAGGAGCAGCCTCCCTGCTGCACAGCCCATCTCCAAATGTCACCACTCATCCACACAGGCACCCAGGCAATCCATTCATATCAGTCAGGTGGAGAAGTGTGGCTCAATGATTAGAGCGGCAGACCCTGATGCATAGGTCTAGCCCGGGACCAGGGTTCAATTCCCCGCCTCGGCGGGTCTTAGGCTCAAAATTCCACAGACCTGATAATTCTCGCCTTGGTGCCTATTCCAATCATGGAGTCCCACTCTGCAACTCTGGGCAATAGCTTGCTTAATATCCACAACGGCCCCCACAACGCTAAGGATGCCTGGCCTCCACCTTGGGGGTGCCCAGGAGTGGACGCCTCGCAGGGAAAGCCAGGATGGGTTCCACAGCAGTATTCGTACAAGCGCCTTGAGACCCTTGCGGGTGAGTAGTGCGCTATACAAGTATCAATTTACAATTTACATTTACACCAACATTCCAACACCATCTCACACTCTGGCTGAGCATCTAGGAGAAAGCTAGGCGGGGTAACATACATAAACAATAGGAGGATATAACATTATCCCCCTTCTTTTAAAATAAAAATATAGGAAAACATGGGAATAACTATAAATAACACAAGAAAATATACAGACCAAGAAAAGGTTCAAACTCAGGGAAGGAAAACTAAATACAACTTAACAGTAGGAACACTGTGTAACCTGAAGGAAGGAAAATATTGACAAGCAAGAATAAATCAATAGCAAGCAATATTCCCATCCTACCCAATAAACAAGTTGAAAAAATGTTGTGAAGGGTGGGCCACACCCCAAGAAAAACACCCAAACGAAAAACAGGCAAAAAAGGGTGAAACCAACATGAAAGATACACATGTACCACAAGGTGAACAACACAGACGATACACACGGTGAGGTGCAGGGGGACTTACCCACAACACCTGAAGCGCAGGGCAACTTACACAGACCAACAACACACGAAGAGCAGGGCGATTTACACAGAACACAACAAAATGTGAGGCGCAGCGCGACTTACACACAAAACTACATCATGTGAGGCGCGGGCGACTTACACACAACACAAAACGTGCAGTGCAAAGCGACTTACACACATTGATCACAACACAAAACCACATATGAAACGTAAGTACGACACAGAGGTGGGTTACCACCCACCAAGACCAGAACCACCCTCATATAAGGGAGTGTAATTTAAGGTGGAAAGTAAGGCCAAACCCATCCCACAAGTAAAAGATAGTGACTACCACCCACTCAAATTCAAATCGCGCCTAAGTGTAAAGAGACATAAACCGTGGCATCACAAAACGTACAACTTAAAATCATGCAAACATTACACAAATACATCTAGTAATATTATTAAAACTAGTAACTATCGCCGGTGAGCGACCTCTCATCTGAGTAGGAAGACTCTGGGCACACACACTAGTAAAGTGCCCCCCACAAGAAACATGTAAATAAGTTTTAAACAGATATAATACTAAGGCATCCCACATTAACACATGCAGTTTTAACTATGACCACCAAATAAGAACTCTAAAACACATAAACATAATATTTTTGTCTCAAATGTCATTAGAAAACTAAATCAAGCCCATACAACAATCGGCCCGACAGTATTTTGTATAAGTCTGTGTAGAAATACTCCACATCACTCCTCTTGCAGCGTTTGACATAGGACACAACCAATGCGGGATTCAGAAGCAAACAAGAGGACCGCCGTTAGTCAAAAGAAACAAAAGAAATAATGTACCTTTGACCACGCAAGCAAAATCATTGTCAATCATTAGGAAAACAGTGACTCTCAGCCACTGTAGTTTACCAAATCGTTCCACTGCTGCCGCACTCAAGTTCCATGAAACTTTCTGAGCTGCCGATCCACGATGAAGGAATAAAAAAAAAACCACAGGATAGTTGTAACCAAATCCGCCTCATGCAATCCACAATACTGGTAGACTAGCAGCCTGATAAACCGCACCGCCGGACACGCTTGTAATGAGAAACGTCATTCCATCCCATCTATTACCTGAAAGTAAACAAACTCACCACAGCCACATGGTCAGTGACGGCTACCGCCCCCCTCCCTGTGTACCCACATCAACCCAGAACACATTGGCACATAACATGATTTGTCTTTGGAAGGCGGGGGTTCGCAAGACCCCCCGGCCGTATTTAGTAAGATACAAAATAATAAAATTGTTAAACAAAATATACAATTTTTATGCAAAAATATTCAGGAACATTAGATACAATCATATTGACAAGTATGATTGGCTAACCTTAACAAGATTCTAATACAGCTTGTTTCCTAACCGAATCTAACATCCTCATCTGAAAATTTTTGCATACTAATATTTATGGCCATATGGCAAGGTCGCTAACCGGTGTCAGGTCTTACAAGCTGCGCCCTTACCGCAGGTGCGCATGCGCAGCCGAGCCCGTTAATTACCCGGTCCACCCGTGCAGCCGAGCCCGCTAATTACTCGGTCCACCCATGCAGCCGAGCCCGTTAATTACTCGGTCCACCCATGCAGCCGAGCCCGTTAATTACTCGGTCCACTCATGCAGCCGAGCCCGTTAATTACTCGGTCCACCCCGTGAACTCCATTTAACCACTGAAGGAGGGTCCTTACTCGCGTCACCAGTTATACGTGCCCCTGAAGTTCTAGGAGGGGCCAGTGACCCCTCCTCCCCCTGGGCGGACACCTCCAAAGGATGATACCGCCCCCTCAGACCTTAAAATAGCTGCTCAATAGTCATGACCTTACTGCATGTCCAATACCCTAATAAATACGACGCCCTGTGGAAAAGAGCTAAAGGGCAACTACACTATCTAAATCAACATGTCATGACATACCATCAGCAGGCTACTAGGGGAAAAAAGGACTAAACAAATTGCAATCAACATTTACATTTCCAGACCACTTCCCGAACGGGAAGCTAACAATTAAAACACGACAATATACGCAATCAATGGTAAACAGTATGTACCAAACAACATATTAACCGACATTTATGCTTCAACAACACTTCCTAAACGGGAAAAAGTAATTAATATCAGAACAGGTATACAATGTGTACAACACCGCATTGTTCCAGGGATG
Source organism: Lissotriton vulgaris (assembly GCF_964263255.1). Classification (NCBI taxonomy): domain Eukaryota; kingdom Metazoa; phylum Chordata; class Amphibia; order Caudata; family Salamandridae; genus Lissotriton; species Lissotriton vulgaris. The sequence continues at coordinate 512,181,756 of NC_141699.1, forward strand.
GTGGGTGGGGAAAATTAGGAGGCCCCGAGCGCGGGGCACGACCAGTGTAGGGGAGCGTCCAGGCGACAAGAGGGGCCACCTGAGCACTCCCCCCTCCTTTATTCCTGGGGACTCGGGGAGAGGGCGGCACGCCCCCTCCCCCCGCCCCTATCCGCCCGCCCCTCTGACCCGGAAGTCTGCACAACGCCTTCCGGGTCAGGGATCGGGCGCCGGCCAACCGGTGGTGTGGCGCACACCCCCGCGTAATCATTGGACACCGGGAGGTCACGCCCCCCACCACCGGGAGGCGAGGGGATCGCCGCACCGCCATGCGGGCGGGGGGCCGAGGGCCCCCCCTTTTCAAAAGACGGTGGAGACACTGCAACTTCCATACCTATATCGCTTGCTATCCCGCAGGACGAAATAGATGCCAGCCAGGGCGGAACATCCCGCAACAAAATAGGTATCCACCTCATGAACTGCGTGCAGCTATAGAAGAAAGATGTCAGCACGCAAACCTAACAGTAACGGGTGGCTCCAGGCACGTCCCTGCAGGAAAGTGTCAGACAACAGATTGTCAGCAGGACAAGAGGAGGATCATCATAGAAGTTACCTGAGCTGCTTCACATGACTTCATACATGAGGTGAGAAGCATGCGCACAATATCGAATTCAAACAGCAACATGGCAGTTTAACTGGCTTAATCTTAAAATACAGGCAAGGGAAAAACAAGCCATAGACGGCAAAAGTCTTACCAAATCTGGCCCCTTGTAGTTAGAAAATACGCTCATGAAGGCAACATCTAGTGTCAGATGCCACATTTCTCCTGCTGTTAAATACAAATGCAAACATCGCATTTGCATAGCATTTGGTTCTACACCTTCGAGTGCACAACTGTTCAAGTCGAAAAACAGCTTACTGTATAACTGACACAAAGATGCCCACACCGCAAACGTCCCGCTCGTGTAGCCGGAACAGAGCATCAGACATGATAAATCCCTTGTGTCTGCAGACAACGGCATGTGCTTTCATTATGTAAACCTACAGCTGCCGGGCACAGTCACATGTCAAAAGGTTGCCAGAAAGCAAACTTGTACTGAGCCATGTTGATCCCAAGTGGCCCTTTGGACGTCCACGCATTGAGACCAAATCCAACTTGCCTCAGACAAAGCAATACACTGTTAAATAATCGTTCTGAGCACTCACTCATCACAGTGTATTAAAACATCTTGATCCAGTTCACACGCCAAGAAACTGAAACTGCACTTCAGAGGAAAGCATAAAGATTGCTTTAGTGAACTTGAGCTGCCATTTACATCAAGTGAATACACTCTTTTTAGATCTCAGCAATACGAAGTGGATGGATCACCCACATTTAGAAGTAGTGTACCTTACACCACCTACTCACTAGCAACAGAATCATTTATTTAAGTCCAATGGAGCATGGCAAGGCTGGGCCATGATGGTTGGGCCAGCCGTTGACAAGGACACTGGTGGAGCTGGATAGCCTGTACCTCCAAACTTGCTTCTTGAAGTAACTCTTGTTTCTTGTAATTGTTCTTGGTTTCTGAAATTTATCCTTGTCCATATGTAGACAACTTTCAAAACTTTTTTAACGCTTGAGTCCAGGTCCAGCCGTCGCCAAAATATGTTGAGTCCTTACACAGGTTGGCACAGATAGCCAGGTAGAGTTTTGTAGACTTCTTTATTGGTTCAATGTAAATATGTACATCAGTCCATATTCCAGTTCCCAGCCTGAACTCCAATCCCACCACGAGTAGCCTCCCTGCTGCTCAGTTCATCTCCAACTGTCCCCACTAATCCACACAGGCAGCCAGGCATTCCATTCATCACAGTCACACCAACATTCCGAAACCATCTCACACTCTGGCTGAGCAGCTAGGAGAAAGCTAGGCTGGGTAACATACAAACAATATGAGAATATAACATGGTCACATTCAGTTAGCTGCAGGCCGACAGTTAAACGCTGAACGCCAATAAGTCAGTTTCTAGCTATGTTTGACTCTGTCACTTAATAGTAAAATGTGCATTTGTAGCAACATTTACGACCAAATAGGACCATTGGTGGAACAGACAGACACCAGATATTTACTGTTAACCACCTAAATGGTACAACGTTTTTGGAACTTGTAATGATGAAAGGCTAAGTAGAGATTCCAAGATTAAAAGATGCAAAAATGTGGTGAAACAGATTCCTGAACCCACTATGCCTCCGGATCGGGCCAATTTAGATGGATCTTCGGCACAGATCATATTGCAGCATGTGTTGCTTAATAACAAAGCCAAATACTTATAGGAGGAGTTGTGCCCTCACTTTCTGGAAATCCCTGCTGCCTCAGGGTGAGCTATTTTTGACTTAATGATCGAGATTCCCTGAATTAAACAGTATGATATTTTTAGAATCTGCATCGGTATTCTCCAATTAGAAAACAGTTCTGGATAATAAAGATTATTTTGTTGAAAAGTATAAGCCAGGTTTAATGTCTCAGTGGACTAAATGATCCACTGAAGGGATCTATATTTGACCAGAAGGTCACATGTTTGAACCCTTGTGATGCTTTTCATCCCAGTGGGATAAAATGAGCACCATTGAATTGGCTAATGAACATCTGTCAACTAACGCTTAAAGTGCACTTGCTTTTCAATGTTGGACTATTTCATGCACAAAACCACAAGATTTAGACAAGGATGATAATGAAGTGACCAACAGTACCACAAGTTGAGGTTTACAGAAGTATAATACCAGAGATCTTGGTAGTTTGTGATATTGTTAGAGAAGATCAAAACTGGGATCAAGCCAATCTACTTTCTGACAGTGATACCATTTGTTTTCTTAAGTAAGCACGGCAGAATACTTTCAGACCTGCTTGAGTTTCCTGACTTCCCTCTTACAGGCGGTTGTAGTCTGTTCACAGAACGCATGCTTTAAGTCTGCTGAAGCGATAACATTTCTGACTCCTCAGCATTTTTACAGGAAATTTAGTTCACTATAATTTTCCAAGAATACTCGCTTACATAATATTTATCGAAGCGTAATTTCTGAATGATAACATGTGATGCAAATAGTGTACATTTAGCTTCTTTTTCACTTCCACATAAGAAAAATAGGTTTCATCATGAAGAAATTTCTTTCCAAATACCAACATTAAACAGACTTAATCAGGGTAATCACGCTGCAAACAAGACATCGAAAGACATTTCTGTATTTTGACAACCCCCCCAGATCCACGCAAGTGAACCGAGTGGCATTTTCGAATTAAGCTGGTACGAAGCTCCGACGTCTCTCCTGGTCAGGGGGGAGCTGGTTCTGTTCCGGTGTGCCTCCGAGCTGCTGGGAAGGCGGGGCACCGGTGCGCGCAGCAGGGCCTGCGGGCAAAGTGTGGAGTTTCCTGAGGAGCGGCCCAGGTGAACTGAGAGTGCTGCGCATATAACTCATGCGAGATATCGGCGAGGCTTGTGGAGTGCGACTCGGATGCTGCGAGGTAGGGGCTGGAGGGAGTGTATGCGTCCCGGCCTTGTAAGCGCCTTCTGCATGCGAACTTTGATGCCCGCGGACAAGTTGCAGGTACTCCTGGGTCCACCATTTTGTGGCGTCTGTGCCCGTTGCCCGCGATCATCGCGCAGCTTGCTGAGTTACTGAGACCGAGACTAACCGGCATTGTGGGCATAGCGCTGGTGGGGTCCTCCAGCCCTTATGGACTGCGCTGTGGGCTTTATGAGGCGGACCCTTGTTGATCGACTGACTGGCGGAGACAGAGAGGGACAAGGCGCTGCTGTTTTTTGCGCCTACACCGCTGGTGACCTTTAGCTGCTGTGGTGTGGCAGAACAATCGCCTGCTAGCGGGTGAGTTGCAGCTGCGCCATCCACAGGGTGAATAGAAACTGGCTGCATTCTGTCCTGCACCCTAAGTGAGTGAGCTAACATAAGATTTATAGATGCTCGCTGGCTATATGGACAGGCAATGATCTGCTAATTAAAATTCTTTGCCTACCTGGTGCCGTGGACACTGACTGCTCCTCCTGGGGGGGAATACTGTGCGGCGAAACCGGCACTTACTCTCGTCCTCGCCGGATATTGGGAGGAAGCCTTGTGCCCTGTGTGCAGTCCCGGGACTACAACACCCAGAGTCCCCTGAGGGGCGCACACCAACAAGGTTACTGAAAAGCGCCCGGAGGCTTAAAACAAACTTGCGCCAAGCCCGAGCCAAGGGCGGGCCTGTCCCGCGCCCGTCAAAGACCGGAGAAGGCTGGGCTGGGCCACACCTCTTGGTTTTGTTGTAGGAACCCAAGTAAGCCATTTAGAATTCCTGTGACATCGGACAATAGGGGACATTGTAATTGTAACAAGAAATATATTAGGAGGGATCGAGGGTCCTCCAGGGGGCCAGGCAACGTGACCTAATATTGAGTATTATTGTGGTTTCTGATCCCTAGTGGGATTTTAAAACTTGTCTAATCAGTACTCAAGCTGGTAGTCCAGAAATTGTGTCAATTAAGACCATGAGTAAGACAACTCGCAAGGGGGAAACGGGGTAGGCGTTGTAGGCACATTGGATGCTTTCCTTGTTAGGGATGAGAGTTTGTTAATGCATGAAATACAGTTAACTGAGCGGAGGCTTTCTCTAGAGCCAAGACCAACAATATCTCCACCAAAATCAGCTCCCATGAATGAGGTAAATACAACTGTATCAACATGCCCTAGCCCAAATAATTACTGCCCAGTTGCACCAGACCAGGACACCCCTGGGACCTCAATTACTACTATTGCTGTTCCCCCCCCCCCCCCTGCCCAATTTTGGTCCCTTCTCCGCCACACACACGCTCTGGGCAATCTAAATCTACACACAGCACTATAAGGAAACCTCAGTCCAGGAAAAGGAAGGCATCCTGTACACCCAAACCGAGCACTCAGACCTCTAAACAGCCAAAGAACAGGAATTGTGTACCTATTCCAAGAAGTCCAGAGGCGACACCTAGACCCACAGAGGGGCTAGGGGGAGAGGATAGTAATACGACTACAATTGAGGTTGCTCACGGGCCAGATCGCTCATACTCTCCATTGGATATAGCTGACATGCTAGAAGGTAGGCTGCTATCATTGATCACTCTCCTCATGGTGAAACTCGAAGCTATTACTCAGACTGAACCAGACTGAGAAGCATCTACTAGATCACTTACCCATCCATCAGGAAAATACCCAGGGACTTAATATTACCATGAGAACTAGGGACAAGGTACCACCATCACTCCCTACGAACTTGCAGGGTGAACGACAGGCGGTAAGCCCTACAGTTCTAGCATTAGCTCCATCAATAGCAACCCAAAACATCAATAATCCCAAGCAGGCAAGCGGGGAGAAGGCGGGACCACAGGGCCCTAGAGGCAAATTTAGGAGTAACGGGGAGGAGCTGCCAGATAGATCCTCTCTACATCTCCCACCGGAGGACACTCCATACACAATTGTTCTTGCTAATGCCCCAAAATGCACCCATCATCATGGTGAGGACCATTGGTCCACCTTAAAGCATACATCTTTACATTACCTGAAGCAGAAAATTGGGTTTGGAAACCATCTATTTGAACAATTCTTGATGGTTAGAAGGATCTCATGGGTAGGGCAATCCAAGAAGAGTTTTGATGGGGACTATTGTCCTTAGTTTCCGATCACCAGGGAAATACTGGATAGGGGTGGCCAATTTAGAAGTACGGAGGAGGGCATTAATATTCTCCCGCTTGGCTTTTTCTACTACAGGCCAGATCAGTTCATAGGACCCATTCGCCATAGACAATTTGGTGAGATGCATAGCGGCAATCCAAGGGCAATCCTGGTGTCAAATCGGTATGAGGCATTGAGCACCCTGGTAGCGAACGATTGACTGAGGAATCCCATAGTCTGTAAGAGTCAGGGAATATCCAATCAACATGATAAGGGGAGACACGGCCATCCTCAGTGAGGTAGAGACCGCCCCTTTAACATCAGGAGCTTTGGAACATCATAGTGATGTAGACCCTAATGGGCTGGTTGCTGTGGAATCTAAATGCCCCTCCATTGTTCAGAGTTCCGTCCCCGTTACCACAGACATAGGCCAACTGTCCTACACTAATGCATCTCATGTATGTCCTATCCAGATCGATAGGTGTCCCAACAATAATTTACCTACTGTACAATCTATGGTATCCTGAATATTGCAGGCTTAAAGAATAAATTAACATCACAAGATTGGCTTACGTTTATAGATAATTATCATATCATACTATTCCAGGAAATGTGGCTGACTGAACCCCAGTTTAGACAGGGTTTCCTGAACTTCTACAGTCCAGCTACACCTAGCACGAGGGGAAGGCCCATGAGGGGGTCTGTCGATCTGGGTCAGACAGGATGCCAGGTATATAGTTTCCCAGCTGGCTTCCAGTAGTAGCGATATTATAATCATTAAAATACAGAGCCCGAGAACTAGAGATCTGTTTATATTTAATATATATGCAAGGGGCAAACCGGGGGGAAAACCATCAGAGACTGTTTCCTTGTTGGACTCCTATCTTAACTACTACAATGGTAAAGGAAATATGCTGATAGCTGGAGACCTCAATTGCTGTTTTGAACCCCTGGACAGCAACGACATTGAACTAGCAACTGAGGAATACAATACATGGGATATCCCTCAGCTGACCATTCCCTCCATAAAGCGATGGACACAAGCTGCCCTGCAGATAAAAACCATATGCCTAGAGCTGGGGTTAAGGGCAGCTAATGGCAGAACTAAATCTGACCACAATGGCGATTCCACTTTCGACAACGGTGCCCGTAGTAGTCGGATAGACTATATTCTTTTTAATCTTGAGTTCTGGTCATCAATTCAAGATATGGTCATAGTAAAACGGGTGGAGAGTGATCACAATCCACTCATTAACAGCAGAGTTCCATGGTGGAACGTCAATAGTTGCTGGACCCATTTCTCTTGATCTACACCGCTCAAATGACACCAGGAGGGTAAAATGGGCTGATTGTTTGCTTAAAGAAAAACATTTAGCCACAATGGAAGTTCTAGCTGTAAAAGCCATAATCGAGCTGCAGGAGTGTACATCGGACCTAGACTATATGTCTAAGGTCATTCCTATTCATACAATCCTTTTTAAAAGGTTAAGAGACTTTTTTATTAAGGAGGTAAGTGGTCCTAAACGTAAACCCATAATGAAGGCTGAGTCATCATGGTATGGTAGAAGCTGCAGGGACGCATATAAATCTTTAGCTGGGGCAATAAGATCCAAAGATAGGGATCTAATCCGAGCAACAAGGGGGATGTATAAGAAAGTTCAGCGGGAAGCAAAACGGTCCTGGGACGACCAATACTGGTCAGAATTATTCAAAGCAAGTAGTACCAGGAACATGGTGGCATTCTGGGACCTGGTGAAATGGGGGAAGGGGCGCCCCAGGGATCATCCACATAATCATGTCCCTCCAGATGTGTGGGTTACGCACTTTAAGACGCAGTTTGCCTGCCCGCTCCTTGACTATGGTTTAGGCCCCAATTGCTTCATTCCTGCTATAAACACCACGCCTTTACATTTAAGTATAAAGGATGTCTAATACACCCTTAACTATGTTCCAAAGGGCAGAGCACCAGGGCCGGACAGCGTGCCTGCGGACCTATTCCTACACGGGAAAGGCGTGTGGGCGCCCTATATTCAGTCCCTGGTAAATGCAATCGCCAAAGGCTCCCCTATACCTGATACCTGGAAGGGAGCCGTGATAATCCCCATATTTAAAAAGGGAGACCGCTCTGACCCCGCAAACTACAGGCCAATCAGCCTGATAGACTGTGTCCAGAAGGTGGTAACAAGGCTCGTGTTGTCAAGGATCCTGAACTGGATTGATGAGGCTAATGTTCTGTCGCCTCTCCAGGCTGGATTCCGTGCTCACACGAGCACTGTAGATCAGGTCTTTAGACTTGTCATGATTTACTGGCAGTGGGTTGTTCTTGGAGGCGGCGCTCTATACGCGGCATTTGTCAACCTTAAGTCGGCTTTCGACTTAGTGCCGCGTCTCAAGATGTGGAGCGTCTTCAGGGAACAAGGCATGCCACCGGAGGTACTTTCCTTTTTAATTAAATTACACAATGACTATTTTGCCCAGGTTCGATGGGGAGAACAAGGACAAACAACAGATAGGTTTCCAATTCTTAGAGGGGTAAGACAGGGATATGTCTTGGCACCAACGTTGTTCTCATTATACATCAACAGGGTTACTGACTACTTCACGGTCCACCCCACGGACGCGCCAAGTTGAATTGAGAGTTGGTACCCCTGTTGATGTTTGCTGATGACACCCTTTTAATCTCCAAGACACAACAGGGGCTACAGAAGTCTATTGGGCGTTTTGAAATCTTCTGTAACGACTACGGCATCGCCATCAACGTGTCAAAGACCAAATTCATGGTCATGCACAAACATAAGTTTGTGAAAGGACATGTCAGCATGGATGGTGAACCGCTGGAACTGACACATTCATTTACCTACCTCGGTATTACACTAGGTTCCAGGCTAGAATGGAAACCTCACACTAACCACCAAACATGCCCAACTAGCAGGAGCTTTACTAAAGGAATTGCGATGTTCATCTACTAAACCTTTAGCCCCAGCACTTACAATTTATAACACTAAAATAAGTGCATCTGTAAAGCAGGAAGGCAATCAATGAACGAAATAACCTTAAGTATTGCCCGGCGATGTCGCCTCTTAACCCACAAAATATTAATCATTGAAGAGGCAGGCGCTGGAGACTGGAAGGCAGGAAACAAGGGTTTATTCTCTCCGGAGGAGAACACATCAGATCAGACAAACAGGGAATCTTCTCGAGGTGCTCTAACTGCATCTCTGAGGCCTGGCCTCTTATACACGCATTTATGGCAGGAAGACATTCTTTATTACAATAAAGGTTCTTTGAAGTATGAAAGACATCCCCGGAATCTTCCGCTTCAGGCCCGTTCCCACACACCCTTACAGTGAGAATCCCCTCCCCAATCACAATACAGGATTGTTATCAGACGGTAGGAACAGCAGAGCATTCCGCCGATTCCCGGAATGCGTGTGGTGTGACGGATCTCATGGGGTGGGGGCCTTGATCTACTGTAACTCCTTTGGAGAGGGGTGATTCTTTACAGTTGTGGCCATAAACTACATCCGCAGGGCTGGGTGATAGCCTGGGAACGGCCTGGACAATTGGACACGGAGGAAGAGGAGTGTCAGAGGGTGCGATAGTGAATGGGATGAGAGGGAGGTGTCGGGCAGGCACGGGGTGTGATTCTCAGGGAAGAGCAGCGCAGATTGAGGGGGTTTATGGCCCTTGCATGAGAGAGAGAGAGGGAGAGCGGGGGTGACCAGTGCGTGGGGGAGATGCTTGCGAGGGTGGGGAGCCGCGCTGGGGATCGGCAGCGTGCAGAGAGAGGGTCTGACCAAGGCATCTAAAATGGTTGCCGTGTGTGACAAAAGTGTGGCATTGGGAAAAAGGCAAGATGGCGCAGATAATGTTTATCAATACGAATTAATTTTCCATACATCCATCATTTATGGGGCTGAACTATGGGGACACAGCAACATATCTCCATTAGTAAATTCCCAAAATAGGTTTGTGAGGGGATTAGTTGGCCTAACATCTTCAACGCCTCTCTTACCCTTGTATTACGATCTGGGATACCAAAGGCTGGAGGATGTGTAGAGGTATAGAACAGTGGCATACTGGAGGAGGCTCTGGGTAACACCGGAACTCTCCCAGTATGCCCAGGCCCTCCTCGAAGTCCGGTGTACTGACAGAGCTAATAAAATCCCCTGGCTTAGGGAAGTTAAGGCAGTCTACTATGCAATGGGCCTGGGTATACTGTGGGAGAATCTATCAGCCAACACCTTTCCACCACGCAAGGTCCTAAAAGAGCACTGCTGGTCATTGGTGTCAATGCGTAACTTCCAAATGTGCACTGGCACAACACGAAAGATTTTTTAGAGCTCAAGCAGGACCCAGCTTATGAACGCTATTGGGACATTATTACAGTTCCTGAAGATAGGAAAAGGTTCCACCAGCACAGGGTGGGCACCCTTCCCCTTAATTTTGTCACAGGCAAATGGCTTGTAGGCAAAAACATATCATGTCCATTCTGTATTATCCAGCCGGAGAGCCTAGCCCATATCCTTTTTATCTGCCCAGAGTACAAACTACCACGCCAAAAGTGGCTAAAGTCAATATGTTTGTTGAAAGGTATTACCAGTGGGACAGCAGCATTAAGGATTTTTAAAACAGACTGCTCTGAAAGTATTGTCATCGCTGTTTCTAAATTCCTGCATTGGATGTGGGCTATAAGGAGGAGAAAGTTTGTGTTGTTCTAATTGAACCTGGGTTAATCATTTTTTTTAACTATATATACTACTACCATTGGGTTATAAAACGTCTAATGACCTCGAAATTATTTTTTAAATTAATGTATTGACTAGGTTTTTAAATTGTACAGTGTTTTTTTTAAAAACAAATATAAAAATGATTAGACTGAAATGAAAAATGTGCATGCTTTAGTAGGAACTCTGTGTCCCAGATACTTTAATGATTTTATTTTTGTGTCTCAGCCCTTTTTAAAATGTGAATTTATATTTTGTGTGCAGTCTATTATGACGTGTCGAAATAAAGACTTATTTAAATTGAATGGACTTTATCCCTCCCTAATCCTACTCTGAAACACTGCCTTTGACGGAAACAATGTGTACGAGAGTAGGATCTGTTTACTATGGTTACCCCCACTTTTTGCTGGTGTTTCACTATTTTTCGACTTTAGACTGCCCGAGGCCCTGCTATCTAGGGCCCCAGCCTAGCTGCTTCCTCTCTATATTAATTGCATGTACTTTAGGTACACTCCAGTTTGGTTACTGGGGTACCCTTGTGAGTCCCTAGTCTATGGTACACTAGGTACTAAGGGCATAGGTACCCCAGAGGCCTACCAGGGGCTGCAGCATGTATTATGCCACCCCTGGGAAGCCTTCCAAAATGGCACCAAAGTACTGCTACTGCAGTCTGGGGAAGGTGGTTCATGCACCCCTTACTAAGATATAGGTTACCTATATCTACCTTTAATCACTGACACACATACACATATCAGTCACTCTTATGGCAGGCCTCATCAATCCTGAAGGCAGAGTGCTTGGTTTTGTGTGAGAGGGTGCCCATGCATGAGCTGGGCCCCTCTGCAGCTTTCGGAGCCTATTCTCTGAGGCTGTTCTGTGATGCAGGCAGACCATATACTCTTAAGTGCATTATAACCTTGTGGTAAATGCTAACTTTAGAATGGCTGCATGGAAACATGTTGTGTTTGGTGTCAAACACTTTGGAATCCTACCCCCCCCCCGCTAATCCTGGCGGCGGGGTGTAGAATTCCACCATTCTAGAGGGAGAGACATGTACACGCTGATCTAATTGGTAATAGTTTAAAAGAGCCAAGGCATCACAAAATCGATGCTGCAGCCACAGACATGAGTCTAGCCTCCTGCGGCTGAACGAAACTCTGGCAGAGGAGGCCTGGACAATAGTGTGTAACCCCCTCCCCGTCAGGCTTTAGTGTATTGGGGCTGGGTGGGTGCTTTGAAGTCAGCACTGGGGGCACATTTGGTGTGCATGTGCATAGCCCAGTTCAGACAGGTTGCAGGGGCTACCAGCCAGTGCTCTGGCATGAAACTGGACAAAGGAAATAGGTGTAGCCACCCCTCTTTCCAGATCCTCCCATAGGTGGGTCTCCAGAGTATTTCCAACCCCGTTTCTTAGTATAAGTAAGGGAACCCTGGCAACAGGACTTTAGATTACACCTGGACGAAACTCAAACGGAATCGTGGAACGCTCTACTAAAGACTGGAGGATGGAAGAATCTCCATTGGGGTCAAGCAGTGACTCCCCTGCTCAAGCAGGCACCAACGAAGCATTTGTGGTATGTATCTCCGAAGCTCCCGCCGGACTCTGAAGTATTTGCAGCCCAGGAAGAGGATTTCCAGACTTCAGTGGCCGACCAGAGTCCCCAGCAAAGCTGAGACCCACAGCCCTCACGAGTGACGTGGAACCGGAACCCCTGGACACCATGCACATTTGCTAGTGCATCGACTTCTCGACATCCCTTGAAGTTGTGCTTTGGGTTACTTGTAGGCCAAACTCCGAGCACCGTCTGCATCGAGGATTGTGGGCTTACACTCCACAAGCGTTCCGTGAGCCCGCTTCTTGCATTTCCGCTCGAGGCTTCTTTGCGATCCCTGGTCCGTCGACTGGTGGGTCCCCCGAAGGCAACTCTGATTTTCCTTAAGCTTCCCTAGTTGCTCCAGACGTGCCCTGACTCCCTACCAAGTGATGAGTCCCTCGGACCTTGCTGGTTCTTTGATTCCTGCGTGGGTTGCTGTTGCCTAGGCTTGTTGAGTCCAATCCGTAAATCAACACCGCAGCACTCTACATCCTTTGTGGGACAGCTCGATTCCAGATCCTGTTAATCGTCGACACCTCCTGGTCCTCGTGGCTGAAGAGTCAAGCTCTACCTTCTTCACCTAAAATCACCCGACATTGGTGGGCATTCAAATATCGTGCCCCTGGTCATTGGCAAGTGACCCAGACTCTGTCCTCTCTGCTTTCAGGTTCGTCTCACCTTCGATCCAGGCTTGGATCTCACCGAACAATTTCCACTTCTTCAGCAGCAGCACTTTGCTGCATATCACCATTAAAAACGACGACTAAACCCAACACCAAAAGACACCCATGCACACGGCTTCCCTGGGTGAGGTAACTAGAGTACTCCGGTGCTCCTGTGGTTGTTGGCTCTAGAACCCCTTAAGTCTAAAGGTGTTTGCTCAAAGTCCTCTCCTAAGTGTCCTTTATCTTTAAATTTCCAACTGCGACTTTCCCTATAGAAGTTAATGGTGATTCGGGGCTGTGATCACACACTGCACGCGTCCCCCGTGGGTCCCCTGTGTCACTACCATGGGTGGTTCGTGGTGGCCCCTGCGGCTCCACAGCCTCTGGGCCTTTTGTCTATGGAAATCGTTCTTCTTATACCACTTTCTTAATATATGGTTTGGTACGCCCATAGGGCTCAACGTAAATTGTGCTAATTTACTGAGTGCCATTAAGTTTACTTTATGTACTTTGCCTCTAGCCTCATTAAGAGACTAGTGGGATTGTTTAGAATAAATACATATATTTTATATATATATACCTGGTGTGGTTCTCCTTTCTTTTGGTTATTCACAAGATTATAGAGTGGTAAAACAAGCTGCTTTACATTCCTCCAAGTCTTAGCCTGAAGGCTGTTCTCCACAACTGCCATATGATAGCTTCCTATAAAGGTTGTCTTTAACCTACCATCAATAAGGGTCGTTTGGACTGGTGCAAGGTGCCCACTAGAATAGTGGACAGCATATGCCAGGCCAACTTCACACACAATATTTCAAGGATTTCTAGGGGTACAACCTAACTGCAAGCATGTGAACATCAACATACTTACAACTTTGTGATGGCTGCCTACTTTTGGAGGTAGAGTCACAGAAGGATACAAACACCCCAGCACCACCCCAACGGAGCAGTTATGGAAATTACACTTTATCAATAGAATTTTAGCTTTCACAAATGATGTATGCGAGCCTTACATTAAACTAATCATGTTTCTACAAATAAGTATTGGGCATTTACCATTACAAATGGATTTAGTGTACCCAAATATAACTTATGTATGGAAAATGGTTTGCGAATTAGGCCAGTAGTGTCTTTTGGGAGCAGAAGTTTCTTTAACTGCCGCCAGTATATTTGCAAATAAATAGCCTAACTCAATCCCTCGGACAAGTAGTTTCAGCCTGCTTTTATTGAGGCAATCCTCTCAATCATAGTCTACAGCCTCCTTCAGTATAGTTAAATGCATTTTATTACAACAATGCTTTCTTAGGAATACTTATACTTGGACCATAAATGCTTAGTGCTTTTGACAAAGAAATGGCTAACTCATGAAAAGGCTGTACGAGTGGTGGCAGGCCGCCTGTTCCACATAGTTCATTTGTATCTAGAAAAATATATGAATGGGCACTTCTACCTTACATTTTCAGTTCGTATGGATGTGACAAGGTCCCAAAGACAAAAGGCCAGTAAAATGAAATATGCCCCAGACCCACTTGTCCACAAGGAGGACCAGTGCTTTGTTTTGCCATGTAAGCTAAGCCAACTGCCTTTCATTTGGGGTTGTACTGTCTAGACAATCAACAATTGATTATTCCTGCTTAGTCTATTCCAGATGTAAAATTTGCATTGCAAGCCACTAAATGAAAGAGCATGGGTACAACAGACAAACCCAGCAAGAATGCAGTCACCGGCATAGAGAGACAGTTTCTGCAAACTGTGTAAAATTGGACTCTCCATATCTAAAATCCAGCTAGTCTAGTAGCAGACTACCTCCTTCAAGGAAGGCTTGATGAGTTACGGTGAACCTCCCTTCAAAAATCATTTTTAACCTTGCACAGGGATCTTAATATAAATGAAATGTATTTAAATACACAGACCACAACCACTTTAGTTTCCATTAAGAGGCAGCATAACCAGTGCTTTTGTTAACAGCTTGGGAAGCATCTTGTGCTAAACGAAACATTCATATGTTCAAGGACAATTGTATCCCAGACCTCAATACTGGATTTTTCAATGTTTGAAAACAAGATGAGCAAGTTAGTTACTGTCGTTAACTCCTTATCTGGAAGAGACAGGATCTTAGCCGCAAATGCCTCATCTTAGAATCCTTTCAGGCGCCAGACTGGATCCAGACAGGTTTTCAGCGTCGAGTGACTCCGTAGCGTTGTCTCCCAAATGTGAGGTTAACGGAGTCCATGTAAGCCCCCTTCCCCTGACACGCGGACTTCAGTTTGTGTGACTATTTTCGCACCAACGAGAGCCACATAGAAAAACAGTCTCTGAAAACTGTGTGCCAAAAATGGAAAGATCTTGATTCAACAAGTACAGATTGATAGAACTGTACTAGTATGCAAAGAGGGGATCTTGGAGACAACAGGGCCCTCAGTTCACAGAGCGGGGAGAATTGGTGGGTCGATAAGGTATATGCAGCTACATCCTGTCTCTACCAGATAAGGCGTTACTGAAGGTAAGTAAATTGCTCATCTGATAGAAACATCGAGCCGCAGATTTCTTATCCTAGAATCAGATACCCAAGCAATAACATCTGTGGAGGAGGGGCTGCAAATGGACCCCATAAATGATCCCCAAATAGGAGAAGCAGGTCCAAAAGTTGGAAAGGGACCAGATTATCTGAAAATGATAGGTGAAGCGAGATGCTCACGGAAAGGACCGAACTTCAAGAAGGACTATGGGAAAACTGTAGAGATTAGAACGCTATAAGCCTGTGAGAAACACGGTATAGAACCTGTGAAACAGGCAGCCACAAATAGGGATGCAAGTTAAGATCGCGGAATGCAAGGGGACCAAGGACAATAGTCCATAGAGTCCAGGCTCAAAACCAAGTGGAAGGAGCATACACAGCGTGCTCAGCCGCAGCAAACAATAATGAATGAAGAGCACCTACCGATCATCGAGAGAACTATCCTTAGAAACACTTTTCTTTTTAAAAGGGATGATGGAGAGAAGAGAAGGAGAAAACAATGAATGTTGAAGAGCATCGCTAGATAAACTAGAATGGTAAAAAGAAACCTTGACAGATATACAAGGTATCCTCCGTAATAATGAAACTGAGATGCTCATTGAAAAGAAGGAAAGAAACAGACAAGTACAATCATGACGGTTGAACCAGGTCACCAAGATGCGTGTGTGTAAAATGCAGCGACGTACATCGCGTAGAAGGCCAGAGGAGCATGTGTGCAAAACACACACTCATATAAACCTGAAGTAAAAGACATCTGCAAGAGAGTTGTTCAAGTGATAAGTATACACATGCAGAGACATATACATCCACAGGTAAATCTATATAAGTATAAATATACATATAAAAACAGATATTCCAATAGAAACCCCAGTCATACAGGGTACAGCAAAAGTATATCCACTCCTACAAATGTAATACACGTCCTCCACCAGTGAGTGGGAAGACGAGAAGTGGAGGAACAAGGGTACTCCAAGAACAGAGGTAACCAAGGAAGGACAGACAGAATACATACACCCACTGTACAAGAAGAAGTTTCGACAGTAATAGAGGTGAAGACACAAGGACAAAGCTGGAAAACAGCAACACAATGCCACATAAGAGTAGGAAGTGGAAGGCATCACCCACTACAGGAAAACGAGGGCAACCATCCAAGAACCAGCGCCACCGACTGAGGAAGGATGCCAGCAGGCAGTAACAGGTTAAACAAAGAATAAACCACATGAGGAAAGTCCACCATGAAGAAGGAAGCCATAGTGAAATAAGAGTCTGGCAAAAACTAAAGGCAACACATAGTCAATTTTAACAAACATATTGCCCAACCCATGGAAGCTTGAGAAACAGGTAAGAAACCTGGGAGTACAGAGTATGAGGAGAACAAACCCCAGGAAGGAAAAAAATACTCTAATGTTGGATTACAGTGCAGAAGCAGCCGAAATACATAGTTGGACAGAAAAAAGGATATGCCTACAGAAAAAGGAATTAAAAAAACATACCATAAAAGGGGGATACACAGAGTCTCTCCCACAGGAAGGAGAGGGAAAAAAGAAAAAGTAATACAAAAAAAACCCTACCATAAAAGGGGGGTACACAGAGTCTCCCCCACAGGCAGGAGGGGCAAAAAACAGGAAATAGTCTGCCACATAGAAAAATAATGCCAGGAAAGGCAGGAGTAGCATACAGAGCTGTGAGGGAGAGAATAGTATCTCCAGCTACGAGGTGGAAGGAAGATACAGAAAAGAAAGAGAAACCTATCCTCCTGTGAAATAAGGATCCCAATACATGGATCCAAACAATCAGAGGGACTGGTGTACCAAGGGAACAGAACTGAAAAGAACAGCAGACAACAGCTACCCCGCGGGTTCGATGGCAGATGTGTATAAAAAAAAACCTGCAGGAAGCAACAGCAGTGGCTGTAAATGAATTAGGGAAGTAAGAACACCCAAAGGGTAAAAACAGATACAAAGAATAACAAATTGCTGAAGATGAACAGCATCAGGAACACGATAAAGTAGAACAAGCATTGTCATATCCAATAGGTCTCGCCTTTGTGTTCTCATAAGTATTTAGCCATGCAGCACATTACCGTGGCTGAAATTCCCTGTATTATACCAATAATTTAGTGAAAAGGGCTGAAATTCCCTGTATTATACCAATAATTTAGTGAAAAGGGCTGATTGATTAATTACAAATACATAACACATACAATTTAATAATGAGGGCTTACTAAAAGCTTTTATAAGTACATTATAGAAAGGATTTTTAGTAAAATTACATGTTCTTGGCTGACTCCAGATCTAATAGGGGATGAAGAGAGGAAGAAAAAGTAGTCAGCTGACAGACTAACCACATTTAGAAGGATGCAGGAAGATGGCTTCCTGATTTAAATGTTTGCTGCAGACCTTTCTATCCGACCGGTCATTCATTCCTGTGTAGCGTGGATGTCCAGGCAGTCAGCAACGTGGAACTGGTAGGTGAGGGCTGTTAGAATGGGTTTAAAAGGCTTTATCAAAGCAAAGTTGCCCTTGTTACGCTTTTGGTAGTAACGGCCAGCACCAGAGAGTGGCTGGGGTTTATGTTTTCCCCACTTGCCCTTTGCCATTTTAGGAGGCTAAGGGGTATGAGTTTGATTAGTTCAAGCATTTGGTGTGTACTCATATTTAAGAAAGTCTGTTTATGGATTGCTCAAACTTTTGTGCCAAGGGTCAGTGGAGTAAGGTCGTGTTTGGGGTCATTGAAACATTATCACTGCATGCCAAAAGGGATGAGACAGCATTGAGTTTACATCATTCACCAGTTGTGGTCTGGGTGGTCGGTAGTTTGTGTGGCCGGTTTAGACATCGCAATTTACACCACCGACAGCCCACAGGGTGGGCTCAATCCTTCTACGCCAGAGGGTCCAGATTTTGGCCGGTTACTCAGGACTAGAACTGTACAGTGTAGGCCACACATCACTGTGAATATTTGGTTCACTCACTGGTAAAGGGGCAGTTGTGTGCAAACACATTCAGTTGGATTTATCAATATTAAAATGTGGCCTGCTCTGTTTAAAGTGTAAGCAAGCAGTGACACAGTTCTTAATCCTATAAACTCTGTCTGCTCTCGGGTAGGGGAGCTGTGGTAATTGCGTTAACACAAAAGTTAACTGCTCCGACGGGGAAAGATTAATTTTACTATTTTGGAGGTCTGTATTACCCCAATGAAAGCAGAAGAATAAATATGTTGTCCGTAGCCTACATTAGCACCTGTATCATAATTTTTTGCCATGTCTTGGATCTATATAAAAACAAGGGTAGAGGTTACTATACCACAAGCGATATAGTGCATGGCAATAAGTCGGTAAAGGGGATCATTATATTGAGCATATTATCGCATGGCAATAATAATGTATCTGCTACTATGACTTATCGCTATAAGGGAAGTGCATAGTTACTGCTCGTAGCTAGACTCAGTTAAGATTAGGAAATGCATACCTGAAAACACAGTGGTAGGTCGATATACTAATGCCAAACAAAAAAAACAAGTGATTATTCTCTGGGTCATCTAACACTGATCCATCACTGCCAGACGCTTGAGATATCTGCATCTCACAAATGTGCATGTAAGGGGTGCAGATGGGGTGAATCACGTGGTTCACCCATGTCCTACACATTTGGCTGGGTTTAGCTACAGGTAGACCAATTTTGTCCAGCCATGTTTCAATTTGTAATTTAAAACAACGTACAGAATTTTTTTTTAATTGAATACATAAGACGCAGGGGTGGGGACTAGGGTGCACAATTCACTCCATGCCATTGCAGGCACTGTTTATAGTCCTGCACTTTTCCCCTACAAATCAATGTTTTCAGGCAGGTTTGTCTACAAATTTCAGTGCAAGCATATCAACTGTAAAACACCCAGAATGGATATACCAGGACTGGAAAAGTCTGTAATGACCTGGAGAAAGGAAGTCACCCAGTGGGAAGTCAAGTCAAGTCAAGTCATACAATTTGTATAGCGCACTACATACCCAGAGGGTTTCAAGGCGCTTAGGAAGGGGAGGGGGATTATTTGTCAAATATCCACGTTTTAAGCTGCTTTCTGAACGCTAGGTGATTCTGGGTGAGGCGAAGGTAAGCGGGGAGTGAGTTCCATGTTTTGGCAGCCAGGTATGAAAAGGATCTGCCTCCCATGGTGGTCTTGTTGATGCGAGGTACAGTGGCGAAGGCTTGACTGGAGGAGCGAAGTTGGCGGGAGGGGGTGTAGAAGGACAGTCGAGAGTTGAGGCAATCTGGTCCGATGTCGTAGAGTGATTTGTGTGCGTGGGTAAGCAGTCGGAAAGTGATCCTCTTATGGACGGGTAGCCAGTGGAGGTCTTTAAGGTGACCAGAAATGTGTTCGTTGCGTGGGATGTCTAGTATGAGCCTGGCTGAGGCGTTTTGGATTCGTTGTAGTTTCTTCTGGAGTTTAGCGGTGGTGCCTGCGTATAGGGTGTTTCCGTAGTCCAGTCGGCTCGTGACTAGAGCGTGGGTGACTGTTTTTCTTGTTTCAGAGGGGATCCAGCGAAATGTTTTTCTGAGCATGCGAAGAATGTTAAAGCAGGAAGAGGATACGGCGTTGACTTGTCTGTTCATGGAGAGTGAGGAGTCCAGGATGACGCCAAGGTTCCGTGCGTGGTCTGTCGGGATGGGTGCTTTTCCGAGGGCTTCCGGCCACCAGGAGTCGTCCCATGCAGAGGGGGATGTACCTAAGATGAGGACTTCTGTTTTGTCTGAATTCAGTTTCAGACGGCTTTGTTTCATCCATTCGGCGACTTCTTTCATTCCTTCGTGTAAGTTAGTTTTGGCGGTGCTGGGGTCCTTGGTGAGAGAGAGGATCAGTTGAGTGTCGTCCGCGTAGGAGATGATGTTCAGGTTGTGTTGGCGGGCGATGGTCGCGAGGGGGCTCATGTATACGTTGAAGAGGGTGGGACTGAGTGAGGATCCTTGAGGTACGCCACAAATGATTTCAGAGGCCTCGGACTTGAATGGTGGGAGGCGGACTCTCTGGGTTCTTCCGGTGAGGAACGAGGTGATCCATTCCAGTGCTTTTCCTTGGATACCGATGTTTCTGAGGCGTTGTAAAAGGGTGCTGTGGCAGACAGTGTCGAAGGCTGCAGAGAGGTCGAGGAGGATGAGGGCGACTGTGTCTCCATTGTCCAGTAGAGTTCGAATGTCATCTGTTGCTGCGATGAGGGCGGTCTCAGTGCTGTGTTTGGCTCGGAAGCCAGATTGTGAGGGGTCGAGGGATTTGTTGGCTTCGAGGAAGGCGGCGAGCTGGTTGTTGACGGCT
Organism: Lissotriton vulgaris; assembly: GCF_964263255.1. Classification (NCBI taxonomy): domain Eukaryota; kingdom Metazoa; phylum Chordata; class Amphibia; order Caudata; family Salamandridae; genus Lissotriton; species Lissotriton vulgaris. Next base: position 512,202,221 of record NC_141699.1, read on the forward strand.
TTCTCGATGACTTTGGCCGGGAATGGAAGAAGCGAGATGGGGCGGTAGTTTTTGAGTTCGGTGGGGTCTGCTGTTGGTTTTTTCAGAAGGGCGGTGAGTTCAGCGTGTTTCCAGTCTTCTGGGAAGGTAGCGGAGTTGAAGGAGCAGTTGATGACGTCTCGGAGGTGCGGGGCTATGACGGAGTCTGCTTTGTTGAAGATGTGGTGAGGGCATGGGTCTGTGGGGGATCCGGAGTGGATGGAATTCATCAGGCGGATGGTGTCCTCAGTGGAGATTAGGTTCCAGGCGTTAAGGGTGTTTACGGGGGGAAGATGGTCAGCAGATGGTAGGGTGGGTTGGCTTCCGGGTTGGTTGTCAAAGCTGTTGTGGATGTCAGCAATCTTGTTGTGGAAAAAAGAGGCTAGGGAGTCGCAGAGGGTTTGAGATGGGGTGATGTCGTTGGAGTTGGCCGCGGGGTTGGAAAATTCCTTGACGATGTTGAATAGTTCCTTGCTGTTGTGGGCGTTGTTGTCAAGTCGATCCTTGAATGCTGTTTTCTTGGCTTTTCGGATCAGTTGGTGGTGAGTGCGGGTGGCGCTTTTGAAGGCGTCCTTGGTGCTGGTGGATGGGTCTTTTTTCCAGGCCTTTTCAAGGGAGCGGCACATTTTCTTGGACTTCTTGAGATCATCGTTGAACCATGAGGCCTTCTTGTTGCCAAGTTTGTGTTGACGTTTTTTCAGTGGTGCTAAGGTGTCGGCGGTGTTGGATAACCAAAGGGTGAGGTTGGAGGCGGCTTCGTTGGCGTTGGAAGAGAGGGCTGGGGAGGTTCGAAGGAGCGATGTGGAGATCTGATCCGTGGTGATTTTGTTCCAGTTTCTTTGTAGAGTTGGTTGGAGGTGGATGATGGGTTTCGGTTTGTTGTAGGTGAAGTGAACGCAGCTGTGGTCAGTCCAGATGAGATTCGTAGTGTGGCTGAAGGAGACATGGTTGCTGGAGGTGAAGATGGGGTCGAGTGTGTGACCTGCGATGTGGGTGGGGGAAGTGACCAGTTGTTTAAGTCCGAGGTTGGCGAGGTTGTCTAAGAGGGTGGCGGTGTTGCGGTTGTTGATCTTTTCAAGGTGGAAGTTGAGGTCTCCCAGAAGGATGTAGTCTTTGGAGGGGAGGGCGTGTGGGGTGATGAAGTCCGTGATGTCTTCACTGAATTTTGCGCGGGGTCCTGGTGGTCTGTAGAGGAGGGTGCCTCTGAGAGTTGTCTTGGGGTCGATGTGGATCTGGAAGTGAAGGTGTTCGGAGTTAGCGAGGTTGGCGTCGGAGCTGGTAGAGATGCGGATGGATTTCTTATGGATGATAGCGATTCCTCCTCCTGTATGGTCGGTGCGGTCCTTGCGTGTGATCTTATAGTCATCAGGGATAGCGATGGCGATGTCAGGGGCGGAGGAGGCGTTCATCCATGTTTCCGTTAGGAAGGCGACGTCAGGAGAGATGGTGTCTAGGCGTGCCTGTGGACCGAACGGGTGTTGAGAAGGATGCATTGTAGGTGGTTGGGGTCTGGAATCTGTGGTGTGGTCGTAGCGGGGATGTTGTCGGTGCCGCTAAATTTGCAGGAGAGGCAGGAGAACGGTCCATGGGTGCGTCCAGGAGCGGCATGGACGCAGTTGGGTGCGCGACCAGGGTTAAGGGCTAGGAGGGTGGCGGCATCGTAGGTAATGCGGGAGGGCTGGGGAGCGCGAGGGGCAGGGGGTATGGCTCTGGGCGCGGTCCAGGCGCGGACGGGCGTAGACGGGCTTACCTTTGGCGCACCTTCGGCGCGGGTTGGGCGCGGTCGCTGCGCGTGAACGCTGCGCGCGGGAACTACTGTCATATATGGATAGTGGAGGGGGAGGGGCGAGGGCTGCTCAGCTGGGAGGCGGGGCGGGCTCTAGGGATCACAACAACAACAAAATGGAGGCGGAGGGGGGAGCACAGCGTCGCGCTAGTCAGAGCGCTCAAATAAAGTCAAAAGCGGCACTATGAATTAATTAAATAGCGAGAGAACAACTCGGCAGGCAGCTAGTGTGGTTAATATTTTTATTCTCTCAAGAGGGTTGGGGGCTGTGAAAGCTCTACTTATAAGAAAAGGTAAAAAGGACATAAACGACTTGTATGTTGTGATCTGCTGAGCTGCTCTTACAGAGGAAAAACAGAAGAGAGAAATCCACATTTAGATTTGTGAAAACCTTAAGAGGACCAGCCCGCCTTTGAGGTGGGAGGGGCATACACTGCCAGGAGGCACAGATGCGAAGACACACAGCTTAAAATTGAATAAGGATTACCAGGGTCTTGTCAGATGACATCTCTATGATCTTAGGCCATAGTCGGCTGACGAGGAACTGCAAACACGGAGACCAGAATGTTGGAATGTTTATTGTGCAGCTGAGCATGCGATGCTCCCAGAAACCGCAAAGCACCAGTGCCTAGAAGCTTCCGGTAACTCGCTCTATATATCAAAGTGTTCAGAGATTGCAGGACGAAGATAGAATTTGAGAAAATAGGAATTATCACAAGCATCAAGTTTCCTGGCCTCTTTTTACAGAGGACAGGAGGAGTAAAATCAATATTTTGGGTAGCTAAAGCAGCCTGTAACACAAAGCTCTGATTAGATGGATGCTTAAGGAGAGAGGGTGGATCCTCCTGGGCTGGCAGAGGTCTGTGAGCATTGGAGCAGTCCACAGAGAGCCCTGTTTCAGGTTTAGCCCAAGCGCCCAATAGGATATCAAAAAGGCATTCACTATAAGGAAGGACAGACAGGCTGGCTGTACGTTAGGCTGGTCAGGATGCAGAATGCCAAGTAAAAGGCCTGTTAACAATTCCAAAGAGGGAAGTAGTAAATCCAATGCAAATGAAACTCCACTCAGCATGTCAGCCAAAGCGGATCTCGCCTCTGTAGCCAAATCAGGAGGAGACAGGAGAATGGAGAAGAGTGGAAGCCACTGCCATCACCCCAGTCAAATACCAGCTAGACTGAATAGGGGGTGGAACAGTGTCCGAAAGGGATGGGGACACACCACACCTTCCTTTGTACCTCCACAACCAAAATCCTCAAAATGATAAACTTGAGGAAGGTCCCCTGAAAGCAGAGGAAAAGAGTCCGTGACGGTTGACTCCATCAGCACCACTTCTCATGCCATAACTGAAGCTGGTCGATGCCGAGAAGGTGACGCCTCAACATTAGAAGGAGCGTTGCACGCGTCAACGGCACCACTATCGGAACTGGCAGACAAGAGCCCAATGGCGATATCGGAGTAGGCAGACTAAAAGCAGGTGTGGAAGGTGGTAGGTTCGACTGGCTGTACACCTGCATCCCTATGGTGTCAGAAACCGGAAGCTGACCTGAAGCACAGGCATAACCCACCTGCAGAGACACAGGCATGACCTCATGCACCTCTGAGCGGCCCAAGGGCACTCCAGAGGCAGGTGAAGATCTAAAAATAGAATGAAGAGATAGATAATATTTCCTCATCTGGGTCAAAGTCGCCCTGGCCCCAGAATATTTAGGGACACATGGCGAGACTCATACCCTGACACCGCAACAGAAGAGTGGGGACCAGTGGTAGGTGCCACAACTTTGACAGCCTGTGTTGAAACTTACCTCAATGCGTTGAAGGAGAATGACACCCATGGGAACAACTCCTAGAGCAGGCATGTGGTCGGTCTGTAGAGAACATAGGGGACGAGGACGAGAAGAATACTTTAAAATGAAACATATCTTTTTATTGCTTTATACAAAAAACGACACAAATCGCCATAGCATAAATGACAATCGGCAAGAAGTACAGTCATAGTGCGAGCACACAGTGGTGACAATGGCAAAATAATATAGACTACACAAACAATGACAGTTTTTCTCTTGAGTTTGGTCAGGGGGATAGCGGTTCCTCCTCCGAGGAATTTACCGGGCCACACAGATTCCTCCCCTATATGCGTTCCACCCAGATCACACTGCGGATCACTTTTTGGGCATCCTCGTGCCATGTAAATGTCTTTTCTCTGAACATGCACCAGTAAAGACTTCTCTCCCAGGAGGCCATGGTAGGCGGGGCCGCTGCTCCCCACTGCCGTGCTATATCTCGTTTGGCCACCATAGTCCCCAATGTAGCCCAGGTCCTCTCCATAGTGGTTAAATCAGTGGGACCCCACATGTTCAAGAGGCATCGCTTAGCCTCCGGACGAATGGTCTCATGTAGCACCTCCTCCATTACCTCATGTATCTCTCACCAACACTGTTGTTTCTGCTCGCATTCCCAAATTATGTGAATGAAGGTACCAGTGTGCCCACAACAACGCCTGCAATCGCCCCCGTCACCCCTCCCCACATGAACTAGCTGTGGCCCAGTGATAAATTATCGATGGAGTATTTTGAGCTGGACCAGTCGCAGACGTGCCAGGATGGCGACCTCCCTGGGTGAGGCAACTGCCTGCCCCCACTCCACATCATCGAATTCTAAGCCATCTCTCTCCCAACACTCATGCAGATGCCCAAGAGGATCTGGGGCATTGTTAATCAATTTTTTGTATGTGAGGGAGATCGCTTTTTTGGGGGAGATCGCCATTCAGTAAACGATCCTCCAATGGTGAGGATTCTGGGGGGTTTTGCCTTTCTGTAGGGCAGTGGTTATGGCGTGTCTAATCTGTGTGTATCGGAATAATTCCGTGGTGGAGAGTTCATACTGTTGTTGGAGCATGGCAAAGGGGTCTGTGAGCATTGGAGCAGTCCACATGGAGCCCTGTTTCAGGTTTAGCCCAAGCGCCCAATAGGATATCAAAAAGGCATTCACTATAAGGAAGGACAGACAGGCTGGCTGTATGTTAGGCTGGTCAGGATGCAGAATGCCAAGTAAAAGGCCTGTTAACAATTCCAAAGAGGGAAGTAGTAAATCCAATGCAAATGAAACTCCACTCAGCATGTCAGCCAAAGTGGATCTCGCCTCTGTAGCCAAATCAGGAGGAGACAGGAGAATGGAGAAGAGTCGAAGCCACTGTCATCACCCAAGTCAAATAACCAGCTAGACTGCATAGGGGGTGGAACAGTGTCCGAAAGGGATGGGGACACACCACACCTTCCTTTGTACCTCCACAACCAAAGTCCTCAAAATGATAAACTTGAGGAAGGTCACCTGAAAGCAGAGAAAAAGAGTCTGTGACGGTTGACGCCATCAGCACCACTTCTCATGCCATAACTGAAGCTGGTCGATGCCGAGAAGGTGACGCCTCAACATTGGAAGGAGCGTTGCGCGCGTCAACGGCACCACTATCGGAACTGGCAGACAAGATCCCAATGGCGATATCGGAGTAGGCAGACTAAAAGCAGGTGTGGAAGGTGGTAGGTTCGACTGGCTGTACACCTGCATCCCTATGGTGTCAAAAACAGGAAGCCGACCTGAAGCACAGGCATAACCCACCTGCAGAGACACAGGCATGACCTCATGCACCTCTGAGCGGCCCAAGGGCACTCCAGAGGCAGGTGAAGATCTAAAAATAGAATGAAGAGATAGATAATATTTCCTCATTTGGGTCAAAATCGCCCTGGCCCCAGAATATTTAGGGACACATGGGGAGACTCATACCCTGACACCGCAACAGAAGAGTGGGGACCAGTGGTAGGTGCCACAACTTTGACAGCCTGTGTTGAAACTTACCTCAATGCGTTGAAGGAGAATGACACCCATGGGAACAACTCCTAGAGCAGGCATGTGGTCGGTCTGTAGAGCACATAGGGGACGAGGACGAGAAGAATACTTTTTAATGAAACATATCTTTTTATTGCTTTATACAAAAAACGACACAAATCGCCATAGCATAAATGACAATCGGCAAGAAGTACAGTCATAGTGCGAGCACACAGTGGTGACATTGGCAAAATATTATAGACTACACAAACAAGGACAGTTTTTCCCTTGAGTTTGGTCAGGGGGATAGCGGTTCCTCCTCCAAGGAATTTACCGGGCCACACAGATTCCTCCCCTATATGCGTTCCACCCAGACCACACTGCGGACCACTTTTTGGGCATCCTCATGCCATGTAAACGTCTTTTCTCTGAACATGCACCAGTAAAGACTTCTCTCCCAGGAGGCCATGGTAGGCGGGGCCGCTGCTCCCCACTGCTGTGCTATATCTCGTTTGGCCACCATAGTCCCCAATGTAGCCCAGGTCCTCTCCATAGTGGTTAAATCAGTGGGACCCCACATGTTCAAGAGGCATCGCTTAGCTTCCGGACGAATGGTCTCATGTAGCACCTCCTCCATTACCTCATGTATCTCTCACCAACACTATTGTTTCTGCTCGCATTTCCAAATTATGTGAATGAAGGTACCAGTGTGCCCACAACAACGCCTGCAATCGCCCCCGTCACCCCTCCCCACATGAACTAGCTGCGGCCCAGTGATAAATGTTTGATTGAGTATTTTGAGCTGGACCAGTCGCAGACGTGCCAGGATAGCGACCTCCCTGGGTGAGGCAACTGCCTCCCCCCACACCTCATCATCGAATTCTAAGCCATCTCTCTCCCAACACTCATGCAGATGCCCAAGAGGATCTGGGACATTGTTAATCAATTTTTTGTATGTGAGGGAGATCGCTTTTTTGGGGGAGATCGCCATTCAGTAAATGATCCTCCAATGGTGAGGATTCTGGGGGGTTGTGCCTTTCTGTAGGGCAGTGGTTGTGGCGTGTCTAATCTGTGTGTATCGGAATAATTCTGTGGTGGAGAGTTCATACTGTTGTTGGAGCATGGCAAAGGGGACCACAGCGCCCTTAATCCAGAGATCACCCAGACAGAATATGCTGATCAAGTCCCACTTATCAAAACCCTTCGTGGACCAGAGGATACCCAACAGTTCTGAGTCCCAAAGCGGCGTAGGGAGTGTGAGCTTCCGGTCCCAACCTAGGCTCTTATTGACAGAATGCCAAATAGCCACAGAGTGTTTGGTGGGGCCCGTGAGGGAGAGTCCCGGGGGTTGGAACATAAGAATCTGATAAAATTCCCCCCGGGCAGTAGCCACCTGTCCATCATAAACGCAGGGTCGTCTGGTTGGCGATACGTGCACTGATTGATAGGCGCTAGGTGGGACGAACAATAATACCTATGAATGTCAGCGAGACTAATGCCTCCGTCGTACCAGTTAAGGACCAGTTTGTTAAGTGCTATCCTGGGCCTCTCGTCCCATAACAGTTCTCTTTGCAGACAAGACAACTTTGATGAATGTGACATCCACACCACAAAGAGCTTCATGCAACGTTCTCTTTGCACCTTCGTCGGAACTGACAATAGTAGCACTCATCTGATTCAGGTTGCTCACCCATACACCATATGCAAACCGAGTGCAGGTCCGTGGCGAACAGGACACACAAGGCTTGAACCCCAAGGACATTGAAAAAGAGTAGACAAAGTCACACTGCCCAGTCGATGAAAAAATATCAACTAAGGCGAAAAACAGGCAGAGCAACTGCAGTGCGCATCCTCATTGCTAGCGAGGAAAAGAAGGAACTGACGTCAGTGTGTCAAGTGAGGACTCTGTTGACGTCACATTTGTGAGAGGACATCACTACGGAGTCGCTCGACGTCCTCCACTGATTGGCAGAGGTACTGCGGAATTTTTTTTCCAGATCCAGTCTTTAGATAAGGCATCTACAGCTAGATGTCTGTATCAGATTTAGAGGACATGGATGAGCACCTAAAGTTCAGCATTGTCCTCCTAAAAATTGCCAGTCATCCTAATAAATGTAGGCAGGTGCATACTTGCCAAAATCATTTTTATTTCTTGATATTGATGTGTTTTATCTAGGAACCCGAATCAATATTGTGACTTTATGCCCCTATACGGCTATAATAAATAATATCCCTATAATGGCATAATAATCAGAGCCATATTTCAGTAAATCGCCCCTGCAGTCCAAGACACGGCAGAAGCTACTTCCTTAGATTCCTAGAGAGCACACTGAGTTCTTTCAACACACCAAACCTCCAGCAACCTGGGAAAGCCCCGCTTGCTTTGTTTTGATTTGTAACAGAACTCCTGCGAGCACTGTAAGAACGGCCAGTTCTTAGTGACTGCTTTATTGACGTCTTATGTCCAAACCTTACGTCAAACTCGGCACCTTTCAGGTATAAATATACCAACGTTGCCTTAAGCAAACACACGGTGGTGATTCTGGCGCAGAGCAGCTAATCTACTTTCCGAGAACCCAGCAGAAGCGAGAAGCCCACGGACGCTGCCCCTCCTCTTTGACTCGCTGAGAAAGACGGTGTCTTTTCTCCTGCCGAGAAAATCCAGCTCCGGCGTTTTCCAGCCTACCCTTGCGGGTGACTGGGATATCGGGTCCTGAGAGGGAGATACCAGACCTCCTACATTCTATTCCCAAGGTACAGTGCTGACTAAACCTTTAGAGAGAATTCTTGAACAGATCCTTGGCAACAAACCTACTTAACTTAAACTGCTACTTACTTACTCCTTCCCACGTATTAGGCTTAGGTCAGGTACACCGGGGTAGGCGTATTTTAGAAGCACCAGTTGAGCACGTTAGCCTTTTTATATATGTATATATGTTTTATCCATTTTCAAGTGTCTTATGGCTAAGAAACCATATCAATGCTTTTACAGTATTATTTCATAATACTCCTTTTACTGTACGTACTTTACTTTATAACAAGTATTGCAATTGTGGCAATTCATTTCTCTTGCATGAGAAGGAAGACTGCTCAATAAATAATACCTTTAATTGGGGGGCGTGGCTTGGTAAGCCACGATGGCGGCGGTGTTTTGCTGAGGCTCCGCGATCGGGCTTGCATCCTGCCCGTTTCCAGGGATCGCCGTGAGCCTCAGCCAACAAAACGGTGACCGACGGAAGCGGCAGCACCAGGGGCTTCATTCGAAAGAGCCGTGACCGCTGCTAAAGTGCGGCATCAGCGAGGGGACACCTTTATCTGCCGGAGCGGGGAGCCGGACCGCAAGATGGCGGCCGCGTCCCCGACCATCTAGACCAGAGGCGTCTGCACCCTCGCTGCCGGACCGGAGACCCCGGGGAACACGCGCACAGATCGGGGCTGCGGAGCCCCTAGCAGGTTGGCGCGACTGACTCCCGAAGGCTTGTTCGGCACTGAGCTCGCCGTGGCGAGCGCACATCGGCGCAAGATGGCGGACGCCAGACCGGAGCCTCGCCCCACCAGCACTTCTGCCCGGCTGGATGCCGGCCCGGCCACTGAGCACTGAGGGACGCCAGCAAGCACACCACCATCGCGGCGCCCGGCCCCTCCTGCGACGAAGCAGCTCCTGACGGGTGGTGAGTGCTGGCTCCCCCCTTCCCCCCTGGGGGCCCCCACCGCTACCTCCCCAGTGGCCTCCGGCCCCCCCCTGAGACCCCCAGCGGTTACCCTACACCGCACGTCCTGGGCGGGGGACCGAAGCAGCATTGACCTCCCTGGCGCAGCGGACAGCCCTGCTAATCGGGCTGCCTGACCTCAACATGGCGCCCGGAAGGGCTTAGGTGCCGGGCCTGGTCCGGGCTTCCCTACAGCGACGGCGGCGGTGACCCGCCCTCCGGGACACGGCGGAGGCACACCGCAATAAGACCAGCGCCTCACCACCACGGTCCCACAGGAACCCTCCACTCGGCCCACTTTACCTCGACTCCCGCCATAGACTGTTCACAGCCTCGAGGGGAGGGGTGTGCAGTTGGCCCCATACCACGTCAATAGCCTGCTGCCGTGAGCCTGCAGACGCCAACGCAGGCCCCACCACCGAACCGGGGGACCCCGAGCGAGCCCAGGGGTACCCTGACTGCCACAAGAGACTGCTTACTTGACCCCCACAGGATTGACCCTCGACCCACCTAACCGTGGCCTCCGGACCCCACGACGCTGCGGCGCCCTCTCCCGCAGCCCAATGGGGAAACCAAGGGGCACGCAGGTGACTGCCGTCCCTGAAACGGCCATCGAGAAAATGCCGCACACAAGGACATGGACCCAGGCAAACACGCCGAACGCGGATCCCACGCTATCGGCGAAACTGGATCAGGTACTGGCGGCTATCGAAATGTTTCGGCTCTCTATGGAGGAACGTCTGGGCGCCCTGACGACGGACATCAGGCTAATCCGCGACGATCACCGCAAACTGGTGGATAGAGTGAAGGAGGGAGAGCGACACGTGGCGGCGCTTCAGCCCACGGTGAAAACGCAAGAAGCAGACATGAAGGAAGTCATGCGCCGAGTGGCGGCCCTCGAGGAGCGCACCATCGATTTGGAGGGACGCTCAAGACGCTGCAACATCCGCGTCCTGGGACTGCAGGAGGGGATTGAAAACTCGGACCTGCTGACCTATATGGAATCATGGACCAGATCGTTTACCCCTGAATCGGAGCGGTCAGCGTTCTTCTCAATTGAAAGGGCACATAGGGTCCCAGCCCGGAAGCCCAAGCCGGGCCTACCCCCACGCCCTATGCTGGCTAAGTTCCTACATTTCCGAGACCGGGATGCGGTGCTTCGCGCGGCCCGGGTGGCGGGCCCCTTGCAAGTGGAAGACCAGCAGGTCATGGTGTTCCCAGATTATGCCCTCGAGGTACAACAGCAACGCTCGACCTATCTGGAAGTTAAAAGGCGTCTCCGCGAAAATGGTCTCCAGTACTCCCTACTGTTCCCGGCCCGCCTTAAGGTGCTCCATAACGGGAAATCCATATTCTTCACCACGGCGGAGGAAGCACAGGACTGGGCGGAATTCCACTGTCCGTTGATCCCCAAGCCCGGTCCCCAGCGGAGACAAAACAATGACTCACGACGATCTAGAAGGCGAGGCATAAATCGCTCCTGGACAGACACCTCCAAGAGTCAAGCATCCTCACCCTCGGGCTCACCCGATCTCACGCAAATTATGCAGGAGCGACGGGACGCCCTACGGGCGGTGACCGAACTACACACTTCTCCTCCAGCCTCGGACCTGGAAAGCCAACCACACCTGTTCACCCCTGAGAAGGACCGGGACAGTGATGGCACAATGTCAGGATTTGGTCCGATTTCATCTCCCCTCCTTGCGGTGCATACAACGGACGCTACCCAAGCAGGCCAACCTGGCACCTCTTCAGGATGAACAATTGGACGATTGCTGTATCCTCTTTCTTTTTGGTTGTTGATTGCGCTGTGCGAAGTTTGCGCGACAAAGAGGCTTAGTTAGTTGGTTGTACATGCACACCCGCGAATGCCATTTCTCCTACAACAGCCCGATCCGCGAATAAGCCCGGCAGTAACACACGCTGCCACCCCCACAGAATTTTGTTATATTTCTCCCCTAGTGGGACACTAGTTTGGATATGCCACCCCCGGTGATATATCCCTGGCATTGGGACTGTTCCCCACTTTTGGTTCTACCCGTTGTAGCCCCCGTTAGACCCTCCCCCACACATACGGAAGCATGGCGCGCAGGAGCACATACGAAACACAGGATCACACGGTCCTTGGGAGGTACAAGGGTGCCCCACTCGCAAGCACGAAATCACAGCAATGGCGACTTCACGGTCGGACGTTAACGTCCTCACACTGAATGTACGAGGCCTCCACACACGTAGCAAACGCTACTCCGTCTACTCCTACATTAAGCGCATGTCAGCTTGCGTAGCACTGTTACAAGAGACACATACCAACGCTGCCAAGCTGGGCCGATTACAGGCCAAATGGCGAGGGACCTTTTGTGCCACGACCTACTCAGCATTCGCTCGTGGCGCCTTAGTGTGGGTTAGGCCAGGCACCCCTTTTCGAACACTTAGACGGGTGGTTGACAGGGAGGGCAGATATGCATTGTTAGAAGGAATCTTAGATGGGCAAGGGGTCCTCCTGGGCAGCATTTACGCCCCTAACACTGAACAAGATAAATTCTGGGATCACCTCACAGTAGTCCTGGCCCAATTCACTACAATTCCATGGATTTTGGGAGGTGATTACAATTGCACGCTGAACCCCGCTTTGGACAGATTACACCCCCCTCCCGCAGGCTCCCCAACCCCCCGACAGGCGGGACTCTTCAGGGCCTGGACCAAACACTGGGCACTCACCGACGCGTGGCGACACTTACACCCGCTGGCCCGTGTCTACTCGTTCCACTCGATTCCACACAACCTTCGGGTCTGTCTGGACAGGTTCTTATGCTCCGCGCCTATCCTCCCAAGGGTCACGTCCTCGGACTATCTGGGTCGGATCCTCTCGGACCACGATGCTCACATTTTACGCCTGATCTGGCGCCCCCCACGCCCGCCAGTCCCCACCTGGCGCCTCCCTAAGGACTGCTTGTCAGACCAAGTCTTCAGAGACGCGCACAAAACCAAAATCCAGGATTACTTCCTACACAACGCGGATCCAGCATCATCGGCATTAGTGGAATGGGATGCATTCAAAGTGGTGGCACGGGGGGAATGCATACAACAAATCGCAGGGGTTCGCCGCACACTAGAACAGACACTCCTCACGTCGGAACGGCGTCTGGCCACGCTTACGAAACGAACCTATGACTCGGAAGAGAGCGTTGAGCTCACGGCCGAGGCGAAGTCGATATACAAGACTGCCTGCGCCGATCTCCGGAAGTATAATTTTCGGTCCTATGCCTCCAGAGTACACAAAGAACGGGACAAAACGGGGGCAATACTTGCCTGGATGGCAAGGCAGGACACCGAGACCAAGCCGATTACGGATATTATCAACCCAGAAGGCATATTGGTGCGATCCCAGGCCGAGATCCTCCTGGCGTTCCAACACCACTACGCACAGGTATACGAGGCCCCAACCCGCTACACTTCATCATGCGTGGATTGCTTCCTCGATTCGCTGACGCTGCCCACGATATCGGACGCCGACAAGCGCGCGCTTGACACTAAAATAACACCCTCGGATGTCACTCAGGCACTACGTGCCCTGTCCCGGAGTAAAGCCCCAGGACTCAACGGCTTCCCACTGGAGTACTACTCGACGTTCTCTGCCCTGTTAGCTTCCCGACTGGCTCGGATGTTCGCGGCGGCTCTCCATCTGGGAGTGCTTCCTCAGTCACTGCGGGAATCCGTGATTGTGACCTTCCCCAAACCCCACAGGGACCCTCTCCAACTGGGATCGTATCGTCCTATCACGCTCCTTTCGGCGGACTGCAAGGTCCTCGGGAAGATCTTGGCTGACAGGTACACCCAGGTCATACGCCCACTGGTCCACCCTGACCAATGTGGGTTCGTACCAGGCAGGAACACCTCACAGAACATCCGCCGTGTCTTCCATGTCCAGGATCAGGTTCAGGACAGATTCCCACGCGCCGCTTGCCTGATTATGGATTTGGAAAAGGCGTTTGACACCCTCACCTGGCCGTACCTATTCGCGATCCTGAGTCGTCTCAACGTTGGCCCGACACTCATGGCATACACTCGCCTCCTATACACCGACCTAACAACGCGAGTGCGGATTGGGAAACACATCTCCTCTGCATTCGAGGTCCGCCGAGGCACGAGACAGGGGTGCCCCCTATCACCCCATTTATTTGCCCTGGCCGTCGAACCGCTGGCGGTTAGACTGCATCAGGAGGGAGTCCATTGGGGCATCCCGCTCGCGGACGATACGCATTGCGTCTCTCTGTACGCAGATGACCTCCTGATATATGTCCGAGACATAGAGGCGGATCTAACTCCCATAGGAGTGGCGCTGACAGAGTTTGCGGACGCCTCAGGACTCCAGGTGAACTGGGACAAGTCCACGGTCTACCCATTCCACCCGCGCTTACCGCCCCGAGACGTCGGGCTGGGAACCCATACGCTCTCGTGGTCCGCGGAGGCTCCTCGGTACCTCGGTGTCCGCCTGTACCACTCTCCGGCGGACATCTTTGATGGCAATCACCGGAAGGTGCTTGCTAATCTACGCCCGACTGTAGCCTTCTGGAACAAGCTCCCGCTGGCCCTGATAGGACAAATAGCCCTGGCAAAAATGGTGATGCTCCCCCGACTTCTCTATCACTTCACGAACCTGCCGGTGGTACCACCCAGATCTTTCTTTCGGGACCTCAACTCTCTGCTAGGTACCCTTATTTGGGGCGCAAACCGACACAGAGTGGCCTTGAAAACCCTCCAACTTCCCACAACACAAGGCGGACTCGGAGCTCCTTCCTTCGAGTCCTACTTCCTGGCGGCACAGCTCCAATGGCTATCGTATTGGACAGCGGACCGCTACACCCTGGAGACCTCTACCCCGACCGGCAGAGTTCCTACCCCGGAGCTCATCCGTCTCCTTCTCCCGGGCACCAAACCCAGACGGACATACCCCCACCAAGTCACGATAGCGCGCCAATGTATGATGCGGATCCACCGGATGGCCCCTAGTAGGACCCCATACTCCCCGTTGCTACCGCTGGTGGGCTGCCTCAGACAGGACTCCTATTTCTCGACGCCAATGTTGGCTGAGTGGACTCGTTGCACTATCATGGATATGGAGTCGCTCTTCGAGGAAGGACAGCTGAAACCAATCACTCCGCTGGCCGCAGAATATGACCTTCCCCCAGGTCAATTCCTCAGGCACCGACAGCTACTTGAGGGATTCCGTCCCTACCATAATCTTAGGGCGGGGGAACCAGATACGCACCCAGTAATGCACACTATCCTACACATGGGAGTGGGACGCCACTTGGTCACCTGGTTGTATAAATCAATCCAGGAACTCTCACACACCCCCCTGGCCGCCCTACGGGCCACATGGGAGGAGGACATCGGTCGCGCACTACACAACTCAGAGTGGACCAAGGCGCTCGAGGCCCCGAAACGCGTCTCCAGGAATGCCAGATTCAAAAACATCCAATACTATATACTACACAGGGCATACCTCACACCGGCACGCCTACAACGGTTTTACCCATCCACACAATTCCTTTGCCCCAGGTGTCGTTCCCCCGATGCAGATTTCCGTCAAATGTTCTGGGACTGCCCCGACCTCCACTCCCTATGGAAAACTGTGCACGACATACTGGCAGATCTCACAGGCCTCACAACACTAGCTTCCTGGGAATCCAGCGCACTAGGCATCCTACACATCCCTAAACAAGAACCTGTACACAGGCGGTTCGTGTCCTTGGCGCTGCTGCTGGCGAACAGATGCATAGCTATGCATTGGCGATCCGCGGAGGGTCCCCCTATAGCAGCCTGGACAGGAGCAGTTTGTAAGTGGGCGGCAGCGGAGGAAGACGCCCTCAGGGAGGAAGAAGCCAAGGGCGCGCGTAAACATCCCATCTCCATGGAATGGGCCATGCTCCTACACAGCTTCCGGCAGTCCCTGCGCACAGAAGACCCACCTACGCCCCCCCCCCCTTACTCTCCCGAGTGAACATATAGCTCCTGTCCAACACCCTGACCCCACACTGTCCATCCCACTAAGCTCTAACATGGAATGCCCCCGCTCTCTGACTACACCGCCCTGATATGGGCTCACTTTGAGGGAACCCTTTGTCTCACGACATCCGACACCTGCTTTTCTTCTACCGTGCACCTGATAACGCCAATATGCTCCCCTCCCCAGTTGTGTTTCCCCAGTTACTGGTAATACAATTATAAGAACTGTACAGACTCCGATCCTACGCCATCAAGGCGGGCATTCATGTACCCTCTAGTATCCTCCCTTCTCCCTTACGGAGCACGATTATAGGATCCCAGCCTGAGATTATATCAAACCGATCTGTACTGTTTCATAGAAGAAATGTCAAAATTCCACAAGTTTGCTCACAGAAAAGTTGCGCGCACGGCTGACCGTGGGTGAATGTTGAAGCCACACCAGCAGTTGATTCTCTATGTGCCCAAGTATTATGATGCAACAATAAAAACACATTTAAAAAAAAAAATACCTTTTATTGAAAACGCCAGTCTCTCTATTCTCTGCACCCTGGTGAAATTAAATATGCACAACTGACTGAGTGAAATAGCTGTCTATTGTTTCACACGACTCTAGAGATTGACTCTTATTCTGAGGGAGCAAAGTTGTCATGTTCATGCGGTTGTCGGTCTTGTCTGAGCCAGGGAAGCTGATCACTTCCTATTCAGTCAAAAAAGTTTCCAGTGACCTCTGAGCTAGCTGGCGCAAACCTAAATTAAGTCTAACATAGTCAGTAGAGACCTAGAAGACCTCAGTCCTACGTCTAAACTGCTGTTTATGTTATTCCAATGCGCAGGGCCTATAGGGAAAATAGGAACTACACTACAATATGTTACAAACCGCTACACAGACAGGTTTCTAGTGTAAATTAACACATGATGAGTATTTACACATGATAATACATTTTTGCTGGACTAAATCATAGCGTTAACGCGCTACTACATGCTCTTCTGGATCACCAAAGCAACAAGGCATTTTGTAGAAAACTTCAACATTGAGTTAATGTATGGAAGGAAAAATCATTCACTCAAAAGTCACGCCAAAAGCTAGCAACAGAGGAACTCTGATAAACATATTAGGAAGAGTATTGGTGAGATCAAGGTGACTACTGAAGAAGCTGAAATGGGTGGCTTTTGGTTCTCAGAAAATAGATGTTCAAGAAGAAATGCTTCCCTTAAAATAGATGTGCAAGATGAAATAAGCCAAGCCTCAAGATTATAAAAGCTGGTATTTCTGGAAATAATTTACTATAACGTTACAAAGCTAATAAAGTCATTGACCAAAAATACAATGAATACAGTGGAATGCTGAAATAAACATTTAATATATATTTACATGAAAATAAATAACAGAAACGTCATCCAACAGTCTTCCTCTTTCAAGGAAAAATCCTGCAGGTCAGATCCAGAAAAAAGGAACACCTGGAAAACAGAAGCATGGGCGTTTTAGGGTGGAATAAGAATGTATACAATTTTCTGATTTTAAAACATGCACGGTTACGATTCATCTAAAGTATGTTAGAATGGCTGTAATTCTAGGAAAATCTAAACGGTTTCACATATTCACAAAGTTTACATTCTAAGTTCATGTGGCCGCACTGATGTCTTTTCGACCATTGACACTTTGGCGATACTGTACTGCAGTTGCATGCTCCCAGAATGAAAGCAAGTATTGACTTGTTTTCAAAATCTCCCAGAGCATACACACCGAGACATTTAAGAGACCAATGCCTTAATGAAGAAAGAACTTGCCTTAGGTTTGTTGAAAAGATTACGATGTTTGCACTCAAGTGTCCGGTTAAGAAGGCAGAAACCTTAAGCTCCCAAGCAAAGTGTAAACTCCACAATACAGTATGAGAACAAATAAGAGTCTCCTTATGACTATCAAAGATTACAACACACACAGGAGTACAGCAAGTGGGTATCAGGTACCTGTAGTGTTTATTGAGCATGCTGCGTACTTCTAATGACAAAAAGTTGTTCTGAGCTCACTGATGGTAAAACTCTCAGATGTTGTATGTGGCATATGTCCATCATTCCTAGCCTAAAGGCAGCAGAGGGCACTACGCGACTGAAGGCAGAGATGTCGTTAGTTTATATGGGTAGGGGCTGCTGCGTTCTAGAAGCGGATATAGGAGCTGTTTACTGAACCGCAATGTAGTGTCCTTTAAAGAAGTTGCAACGTAGTGTACTTAAAAGACGTGTCTTTTAATTTGTTTCATATAATAAAGTCGGCTAAGGGCAAGCCTGACGGATTATATGGGCGAGGATGTCCTTGCAGCTCGTGGATTCGTAGATAGTGAATATCTCTTGGTTAGTTTTTTTTTTAGGTCAGGCCTAGGACATAATAAGATGTCGGCCAGATATTCTTTTCTTACCTTTGTAAAAGGGGCGTAATTTTTTGGCACCTCGTGCTAGTGGCTGATAGGTGCATCATTTCCGTCTTGACTGCTTAAAATGCAAGACGAGGCATCGTTCGGGATTGTTTTACATCTCAAAGCTACAATAGCAATTATCTACGCACCACAACTGATGACAGATTAAATTGGAAGGCAACGTGTGGAAAAGGTAATGAGGAAGTATGCACCTTCATGGTCTCTAAACTTTATCAGTTAACAGTATGGCGGAGGAACTATCATTCCATTTCTTAACCCCTTCCGTGCGGGGCGTATTTTCCGCCTGTGCTGACTCCGCCTTGCGCGGGCGGAGTCATGACGGAACGGTTCCGTCATCAGCACAGCTCACCCGTAGCTGATGACGGAACCGTTCTGTCATCAGCATGGAAGGTCGCTGAAAGTAATTTTGCTGTTTTTAGCTATGGTTACTTGGTTTCAAATGAGAATAAAAAAGGAAAACCTGATCAACAAGAGTCTAAATTCTAAAGAACGTTAACACGTTTTTGTAGCAACGCCATTCTCTGTATTGCAACTGGAGGTAGCTTTGCCTATCACAAGAGCAAGGTCTCTTATACCATGGGATTCCTATAGGATGTCATACATAGAACGGAAAGCTCACTAATAAGGTACACAATACAAGTACAGTAGGAAAGCCAAATGTAGTAATACTGAACCTGGAATTATGGATCCCAGAGGGTGTGGTTATTACCAAGTGTGGAATTACAGCACCATTACATTTTTTATGTCCAGAAATTAGGAATTAAATCCGGCGCTTCCTGAGACGCGGGACCTCGCCAGACTGCCTGTGGACTGCTCGCCGCTCCCGCTGCGCGGGAGCCGCTTCGCTTGTGGGAGGACCCACCAACGTAGAACCCAACCTGCCTGGCTGCCGAGGGAGAGCTGCAACAGAGGAGGCTTCAGGGGTAAGCGCCGCAGGGACTCGCTTTCCCAGGAGTCCCTGCACGACCACGAGTCATCGGTCAGCGCCCCCCTGCGTGCCCTGCCCCACCGGCAAACAGCCAAAAGAGAAGCAGGAACCAGCGTGTTTGTGACCCTATTATCCGGCGCTTCCTGAGACGCGGGACCTCGCCAGACTGCCTGTGACCCCTGTGGACTGCTCGCCGCTCCCGCTGCGCGGGAGCCGCTTCGCTTGTGGGAGGACCCACCAACGTAGAAACCAACCTGCCTGGCTGCCGAGGGAGAGCTGCAACAGAGGAGGCTTCAGGGGTAAGCGCCGCAGGGACTCGCTTTCCCAGGAGTCCCTGCACGACCACGAGTCATCGGTCAGCGCCCCCCTGCGTGCCCCGCCCCCACCGCCACTCTACAAGATCAGAGGAGAGAACGTCTTGCGGGACGCAAGCGGGACGCCGGGCGAAGCCCGGGCAAAGGGCGGGCTGTCTGTGGCCGTCCGGGGCCAGGTCGGGCCACCTCCCCAACAACTAAGGTAAACTTGTTAATTGTTGGCGGCGGACGTTATAAAAGTTTACTGTAATCACGCATGTCTTCATTTTCGCCAATGACCACCCGTTCAGGTAGAAGCTCCAGACGAGGGGGAAACTCGACCCTATGTACAATGGATAATTTTATCACCCGCGCTGTGTCTGTAGTAGAAAAGGAAATTATCCTGGCAGAACGCAGACTATCAAGGGAATACTTGGCTCATAAACGTTCCTCACTAGGACCACTAGTCAATGCTACATCTCCGGTTAACACCACTCCAGCTGAACCATTATTATCTGCTCCAACTGGTTTTTTACAACCTTGTGTTGTTGACTCAAGTCATGATAACGGCGCTTTTGACATTATCTCGGACCCTGCACCTACAGGCAGCACCCAAGTAGGTACTGGCACAAACAATTGTTTGATCAATAAAACACTTGATCCACCTTCATTACCTGTAATTTTGGTGCACGATTCACCTCCAGTGTCAGTTCCCATAACACCGTCGCCAAAAAATAGTCGACCGGCTGTCAAAAGGAAGAGAGTGGTTTCCCCGAGAAAAGCCTATAGACTTAAAACACTTAAAAGAATTCGTAGGAACTACATAAATGGAGGCACCTCCTGCAAACTTGTAAAGCAAGAAAATATAACCATGAGGCCAGAAGTAAATATTTCACAAGCGGGGGTGGACCATAATGCCACACCTGGTCAAAAGCAGACTTTGGACTGTCCAAAGAATTCACCTGCCAAAAACCCGTTGTTTGACCAGATGCAAGAACTCATGACAACCCTGCTTTCGCCAGTCCTCGAAAAATTAAAAGGGCTAACAGAACGTCTGGATAAATTTGAACAAACCTCCTTAGATAACTTTTTCGCCCTAAAATCTTTGGTGAAATTACATTCCAAGATTGGCGGAGAGACTACAAGGGTGGAACCTAGCCCGACAGCTTCTAAACAAACACAACATCCCCGACAACCTAGGAGTGACAGTGGGACCCAGCCGAATAGACTCATTAATGATTCAAGGAAAGGACAATCGGAACCTGCAAAAGTACACTCAAACAAAGGAGGTACCCAGTTGGTTGTCCCGCCGAAACCTGCACCTCGGAAAGTAAACTTGGCTAACACAACCACCACACCTCAAGCCCCGGCTCCACCCAAGTCGGATGTCGGGACTAAAACTACTACCTGTTCTACTAACTGTGGCTCGGACAATAATGCTAAAGTAACTGATAACGACGGAGACAAACCAGCAATGAAAAAGACCCCTAATGCACACCTTCCTCCGGGATGCCAACCGTACGTAGTTGTGCTTACCGGGGTCCCTCCCCTGAAACCCAACAAAAGGGAGTCATACGATGAGCTGAAAAATAAGACGCTGTTCTGGCTCAAAGAAAATAGACCCTTGCCATACTCTGTCAATTGTCAGGTTATCCAAGTCCGAAGAATTAGCTGGTTGGGAACAAGGCAGAAAGACATAGCAGGTGATTGCATTCTAGTCAATTTTAAGGACCCCTCGGTGGCTCAACTTGTGTATAGCCAGAACCAACGAGGCGGTTATCTAGGAATTGGCACTTACGACCTCAGCTACTTTTACCCCATGCAGCGGCCCCAAGATAATAGAGATCAATCTCGGTTAGGCCCGATGAATAACAAATATTCTTTTTTTGACCCTCCAACTCCAGTAGGAAGAATGTTTCCAGGTACCATGGAAGGGGATAAAAATTGGTCATGGTGGGGCTACTGACAAGAAGGAAAAAGTGGCACACATGAAATTTCGTCCTCCTTATATGGTACCAAAGAGAACCCCTGTTTAAAACCAATTGTAAATACTGGAATAATGCTCCCCTCATCGGATAACGTGGAAACCAGACAGGTCATAGCTCTGTCCACTAGCCCCTCCAAAGACCACCAAGGAGAGGCTATAATGAACAGTGGCCATGCACCAGATACAGTTAGGTCGATAGTGGTACCTAACGACTCGCAGGGCTTGATACTTTCCCATGAGACCTCTGATGATTCCAACGTAGGGGCAATATCCTCTATCCTGGGTACAGGTAATAATTGCCCCAGCATCCCAGTGTCATGTAAATCTAACCGTGATTTAAAAATCTTGTCATGGAACATAGCAGGGGTATCCAGGAACCTATGCGATAGGAATTGGAGTTCATTTCTGGAAGAGTATGACATTATTCTCCTACAAGAAACATGGGCAATTAACATGGTGCATAGACTTGGATACAAAGCATACCATTGTGGGGCCATTGCTTCTGTGAGAGGCAGACCATCAGGGGGCCTGATAATATGGATAAAAGTATGTTTGGATGTTATTATATCACCCTGTAATATTGGTTCTAAAGATTTGCTTGGGGTAAAGATCACCACGAAGGATATTGGGGACATTTATTTGTTAAACATTTATAACAGACCCAATCCTCGAAAAAAGGAATCACTGGTTGTGGAACAGTTAAATATGTTTTTGAATACACTGGAGCAGGACCCTAATATAATTATAGGCGGGGACTTTAACTGTCAGTTTGAGCCTGTCCTGGGGTTAGAAAATATCCTTGAAAACGAGGATAGGGCCAACAATATTCCCCGGCTAGATAGTGTAAAAGCAGTCAAAAGCTCGGTGGCAGTTATGCAGATATACGAGCTGACGATATCTCACAACCTAAGAGCATGTAATGGTAGATTGGATCCGGATAGGCCATCTAACTTCACTTACAACAAAGGGAATGCAAAGTCACTTATTGATTATGTATTGATTACTATTAACCTATGGTATTTGTTGCTGACTTTTTCTGTTGTGAATAGACCAGAAAGCGATCACTTCCCCCTTGAGTTAGGGCTACTTCCGGCACTATTCCAACCATTAGATAGTGGTACGGAACCGAATAATGACGTGGGTGAGGTTGAAGTTTCTAACAATAGGAGAGCAATAAAGTGGCCGCATATTTTGGCAAAAGAGGACACGCTCATAGGTATCTACAATATTTTTTCAAACACTATCTCCTCATATAATAAGTTGGTTATGGGATCCCACGAAGTGCTCACAATGCACTATCAATTAATAGAAGAGTTAATCCCCCTCTTGAGCAAACCTTGCAACAACAGGGACAGTAAAATTAAACGGCAATTGGAACTAAAGACACCATGGTATAACAACCAGTGTCGCCTGGCCAAAGGTAATCTTATTAAGGCCGTAAAATCTAAAGATCAAAAGAAGGTTAAAGAGTGTAGAACTGAATATAAGAACCTTCTCTCGAGAGCGAAAAAAGAGTGGGACGATTCAATTTGGGATGACCTCTTAAATGCTGCCAGGTCGCATGATCAATGCACCTTTTGGAGCCTAATATCCAAAAATAATAAAACAGGGAGCTCCAATAGAGACTTTTTCTTAGATGGAAAAATTTGGTACGACCACTTTGCAAAATTATATGATGCAACTGAGGTGCCCTCTGAAGATCCTTGCTTTGGATTCAGTCCTTCTCACTTTAAGCCGGAAAAATTTACCACAGAGGAAACATTGTGTGCTATTAAGGCAGTTAAGGCAGGTAAGGCGCCGGGTCCGGATAAACTACCGGGCGACCTATTTATTCATAATATAGAAGTATGGTGCCCCTACATAAACTTTTTGTGCAATTCTATTTTGCTAGGCACTCCGATCCCCGAATCATGGAAGGGGGCGGAAATAGTAACCATATACAAAAAGGGAGATCGCTACAACCCTGGCAATTACAGACCCATAAGTTTAATAGATATTTTACAAAAAATCTTTGCCAGACACATTTTAAATCGCCTTTTAGATTGGATTGAGGAAACTAAAATCCTCTCAAAATACCAAGCAGGTTTTAGAATTAGGACAAGTACTGTATATCAGGTACATAGGTTCATGTGCATTTGTTGGAAGTATGTCCAGATTAAAAAATGCAGCATATACGTTGCGTTCATGGATCTACGCTCAGCGTTTGATCTGGTCCCCCGCTCACTGTTATGGAATACCTTAGGGCAAATGGGTGTCCCTGATGAATTATTGTCTAATCTCATAAAACTCCACACAGACAATTTTGCAAAAATAAGATGGGGAAGAAATGGCGAACTCACTCAAGCTATCCCAGTCAGACGGGGGGTGCGACAGGGGTGCGTGCTGGCCCCGACTCTTTTTTCTTTATTTTTAAATGATATCCCCCCTTTTTTGGCACAGTGTAACCACGACTCCCCTAAATTATGTAATGAGGCTGTCACAGCGCTGCTCTTTGCAGACGACACTATTTTAATATCTCAAACTCCCAAAGGTTTACAAAATTTAGTAAATCAATTTTATAGTTATTGTGAAAAGAAGGGGTTAGAAATCAATTCAAGTAAAACCAAATACATGGCCATTAACCCTCCAAAATCCTTTAAGAAAAATCTGGCCTTAAATAATACAAAACTTGAATATGTGGAATCATTTGATTACCTGGGCATTAGGTTTGATAGTAAAATGTCTTGGTCAAATCAGCTAGAAAAAAGTAGATTGATATTAAAACAGAACTCCTTTCCCATTCTGAAAATCCATGGAAGGAGTACTTCAAAAGCTATATCACCTGCGATTGAAGTGTTCAAAGCTAAAGGACAATCTGCGGCCCTATATGGGGCCGAGATTTGGGGGCCGTATGTTAAACAAACATTCCATACTGTGGAGAACACGTTCTGCAGGAGGTTGTTAAGGCTACCAACACGAACACCTTTAGCACCTGTTTTTCTAGACATGAACTTTAAACGTACAGACTATCTATGCTGGTTGAGGCCACTGATTTACTGGGTAAGAATCTGGACAACCCCGGAACTCGCAGACTATAGAGCGGGTCTGCTGGAAATCATGGAATTGGATACTTACAATTCAATTCAGTGGCTGAGACATATATCTGCATGGCTCACTAAATTGGGCCTTTCACACTTTTGGAAAAACCCAACATCCATGCAACCTAATTGTAAAGATCAGGTAAAATCCGCCTTTTGGTACTATATGAATTCCAATATACATAATCGTGTGACAGGTTCATTATCAATTGAGTTTCTGCAATTCAAGGACATCCCCATATTTGAGCAATTTATGGACGAGGTGGAACCACCCTTGGCTAAAACCGTGTATCTCCAATATAGGTACGGGGTTCTCCAAATAAATGCCAATACGTCCCGGTGGGGGAATCCTAATCCTAACAGAGATGATACACTTTGTAAACTGTGCGACCTGAAGCAAAGGGAAGATGAGGCACACATCCTCTTTTTTTGTCCATTGTACAAAGCTCAACGTACAAAATGGATCAAACCCCTTTGTAAAAATTTGGGTATACGCTCATATAAAGAGGCAGAAAGATTACTCAGATCCTTGTCCATTAGACTGATAACTTTTGGAGTCAGTCGATTTCTTTTTAGTATCTGCTTGATAAGGAAAAAGTATGGTTTTAAAACATAGATACTAAGTTTTTTAACTCTGGCTTTTAAATTATTTAAAACTTTTTTATATAAGTGTTTTTAACTAGAGGTCTGTAAACTCCCTTGTATGTAAAATGTATATGTCCCTCTTATGAATTGTAAACAAACTAATGTGAATTGTAAATAATTAGGACTTTGCATGAGGATTGTACAACAACTTGCACTTTATTCTTCTAATTGATGTAAATTTGTTTAATGTTTAATGTATTTTTAATTGCTGGCTTGATGGCAAATTGCCGAATAAAGCTTTGAATTGAATTGAAATTTTTATTTCTGTCCAGGAATGAGGAATTACAGCAGAAAATGTTTGTGTAAGAATTTCTAGATGCATTTCCGTCATTCTGGGCATTTTTTCGCTGGACATTTTAGACATTTATAGTGGAGAAATGTGTCCTGCAAAAACACCCAAGCTGGGGGTTTTCAGACACTTGTAATCCAGATTTGCGTCGCAACTAGTTACCAGCAGCAAGGAGATTTACAAGAAACTTTTAATGAGCACTTATGACTAATACAGATAGAACATTTCCAACAGACAACTAGAAAGTCCTAATTCACCCGTTAGTGGTCGTGGACGACAGATACCCAAATTATAAAATCTGATTCTAGTTCCGGTTTGTAGGCAAGTCCTCCTTTTTGCCCAGAGCACCCCCATTTTTGGACTGATGCTCATGGATACTGACCCTGGAAGAGCCCTAGCCTATGCTAACCAGAGCCAGTGCTCGCCCTCTAAAGGTATATGGTAATTTATATAATTCTGACTGCCAAAAACAACCTACCTCCAAGTCCTTAGGACATGGCAGGGCATATAGGTTTAGAGACCCCAGTGTACTTAATGCACTTGGATGGGCACTTGGGGTGTCTGGTGTTGTTTTAAAGCTAGGCCTGCCTTGCAGTCCGGTTTTAAAATAAAACTAGGTCCAAATTCCACTTTGGAATTAAAAGTATACATCCAATGCCCACATTTTTTTTTATTACTTCGAAATCACCCCTAAGGTCTGTCCTAGATGCCCCATGGACAGAGTGCATTGCTATAAAAAGCAGGAACAATATAAAATATGTCTTATATGCCCTGGTAAGGAAAAACAGCCAAAGTAGTTATTCCCTATTGTAGTGTTGCTAGCCCCATAGGCTTACATATGGAAAGTTTTATTAAATGTAATAAAGTCCATATTTCAATTGGAGCTAGCAAGCAATACCATTCAAAGCATCAAAATAATGTTACAATAAATCCAACATCTTGACAAGGTCAGATTTAATATGACTAATACAAGAAAGTAACTTTAAAACTTACTATCCTGAAGTGACCTAAAGCAGCCCTGTATCAGCCTCTTCTAATTGGTCATCCTTTGACAGTCTGAGCGAAGCGGCTTCCTGAGTACGTGTGGAGATGCCTGAGGTTGCAACGATTCAGCCTGGTTGGTGGGAAGATATTTGTATCCTGAAGAACAAGGGAGAGAAAGTTGGCTGGGTAGATTAGCTGGACTCCAAAGACAGAAGCCTCTGCATAAAACAGATATCAAAGGACCCAGATCACCCCTACTTTCTTGATCTCTTGTCAGATCGAAGAACAGTGCATTCTGGGTCAAAAATATGTCACACTTTGCAGGAAGTGGTCATAGCAAAGGGAGGTAGCTCTACATCTATTAGTTAGCATGCCCCCTCTCCCCTGCCAACCGAGAATGGAGGATAAATATCGAAGAGCTGCAGGAGCTCGTCAGAACACTGCATGATACAAAAGAAGAAAGACTGCCCCGCTAGACCCTTGGACTGCACCCTAGAAGACCTGCACACAGAAAGGCTGCATCTGATGCACTCACAAGGCTCCACACACAAAGAACTGTGGCTGACTCAAAGGAAAAGGAGTGGACTCCCTGATCATCAACAGGTACAACAGAGTGGCAGAAGTCACCTGTAAAGACAGAGAGGAACACCCCAGCTAACCAGGAAAATCCATTTGCAACTGGACTGCATAGGTGCATAGTGGGCAACTGAGTCCCTAACTCATAACTCACTTTTATGGGTGATGAGCAACATGAACCAGCAATCCTGAAAGATTTATATTTGACGGCCAAGTACGCCCCTTTTGTGTGAATTCAGGCGGTGTATGAGTCATATTGGCAAGGCGTCGGATACAGCCCACATTTTACAGATTAGAGCTTACGGCAGAATACTGTATATTAAACTTCAGACCTCCACTTCCTCCTTAAAACCATTACTAGAGGCACCAATGGCAGATATTAATACACTGGAAATTTGGGATTCTATGTCAGGACCGGAGGCTTCGGATTATGCTTTACTCTCTTCGCTGTTTATTAACATAACATCGCACAGCAGCCAGAAAAGCATCAAAACTTGAAAAATGTTTTAGTATTCCCAACACAGGAATATCAGAAAAACATCGTAATAGCATTGTTTAATAACTACAAATCCCATGAGACCAACATTAGGCAGTCCTTTTTTAGTGTCCATAAATCCCAATATAAGGCGTCCATCCAACAAACTCCTCCTCTTTCTTCGCTGCTTCGCAGACAGTTAAGTGCTATTCTCCCTCTCTTGCGCATTTTGTGTTTGTTGAGGTTTTGTGTTTTTTCTCATATTCTGTTTGCATTGACTGTTGCTTTGGGGGGTCTGTGGGGTTTTTTCCCTTCCAGAGCCCCTTCCATCGCGGGGACGCCTTCGCCACTTACGCGATGTCCCCGTGTATTCCGCGGTTTTGAGTCCGCCGCTAGAGGGCGCCGTTGCGTCTCGCCTGCCCGCGCGCGGCTTCCGTCTCGTTGATTGGAGCCGCGCTGGGGAGTCGACATCACAGGTGCCCTGCTGCCGCCTAACCCCGACGCCCTCTTGGGTTGTACTGTCCTGTGCTTGAATGCCCCGGTGGGGTCTGTACTGGTGGTTGTAACCACGTTGACGCCTGCGGGCGATTTTCAGCACCTTTTTCCTACATCAGCTTCCGCTGGGGTGTTACCCGCTCGAGCGCGCTGGGAGGCGGTACGACCCGGTCTCTGGAGAGAGGGTGGGCGCGCTGTGAAGGCTGGTGCTGCCTTATTTGATTGCCCGGTTCCACCGGCCTACAACCCTTGCTAACCTTCGGTTGGCCCACACGTGGCTGTCTGTGTACGCCATCGGAACCCTCAGTTTCCAATTTCTTCTCTACTGCATGGTGGACGCCATGGCTGAGGGGTACTACGTCGAGGAGGAGGAGTCACACCAGTACCTCCAAGACAACGAGTTCTATGCGGCTGTGGACCAGTCGATTTACCGGTGCGTGCAGGAAATCGTTGGGCCTATGGAGGACAGACTTTCAGCCCGCATTGTCGAAGAATGTGCCAAGTTGGCACCGGCCCTAGGGGGGTCACCCGCCAACGATCCTAGCCGGCCTCCGGCGGCCAAGAAACCACGTGGGGACGCGGGTCCCAGTGGTACACAAGGCGTGGACAAGGACGCCTTCGAGCGCCTACGCGACGCTTTCCTGGCTAAGGATTCCGGGTCGGCCTCCGAGGCGCCTCCGTCTCAGACCCCTTCAACGCCGGCGGATGTTGTCCCGACCTCCCCGGGGGGTGTTTCCCCCGCGGATACGGACGACGACGACGACGAGGACTCCGTGCGGTCATGGCGATCGGCGTCCAATTCGACGGAGTTGCCCAAAGACAGTTCAGGCATGCTGGACCCGGACGAAATCATGCACCCGCGGTCAGCCATTTGGGCGCCTGGTGCCAAGGTGGCGCAATTTGTAGCGGGCCGCCTCCGCAAGCCCTTGGAGAAGGAGGCACGCAGCTGTTTGATGGGCGAATGTCCCCGCCCGACTTTGGATGGGAAGGTGGCCATGACGCCGGAGCTCGATGGGAAAATGGCCACCTTCATGGCGAAGTTCGTGAAGGACCCCCGGAAGGGGTTCGACCGTTCCTGGCGCTCCTGTCAGGACAAGCTCTTGGACACCATTGGCCCCCTCACCAAGATCCTCGATATGGCCGAGGAAGCCAAGGTGTCGGGCAGCGCCATTTGCCCGGAAGTACTGTCCAACTGGGCGCAGCGGGCTGTTATCTTCCTGGGGAATGCCAACTGTGCCCTTTCGACCGAACGGTGTCGGTCGCTGCTGATAAAACTGGATCCCAAGTTGGGCGATTTGGCTTCGTCGGAAGCTGGCGCTGTTGCCCAAGGAGGGCTCTTTGGCGAGCCGTTCATAAAAGAACTGGGGAAGTTTGTTTCCACTTTCACCTCCCTGGACAAGGCCCAGTCAACCATCAAGCGGGTCTTCCACCAGCGTTTTTCCCGGGGGGCTGGTCCTGGTAGGGGCCTCACGACCGGCCGTGGTGGTCAGCAACAGCCCGGAAAAGGGCATGGCTCCGGCAGAGGAGGCTACAACTCCTCCGTGAATTACAACAACTTTTACCCCACCAGAGGTCAGCGTTTCAGAGGACGCGGAAACTTCCGGAACGACTCCGGCGGCAACAATTCACACGGTGAGTGTTATCCCTGCGGATCTGGTTGTTATTGGGGGGAGGTTGGCGTGCTTCCCCCAGGCATGGGAGGCTATTACAGCGGACGCATGGGTCCTTCAGACCGTGCGGGGGTTCCGCATAGAGTTTTACGACCAGCCGTGCCAGTTACAGCCTCCTCGGCCCATAACGTTTTCTCAATCGGACGCGCTCTTGATCGACGAAGAAGTCTCGGCGCTGCTGCGCAAGGGGGCTATTTGTCGAACAACGCGCCACCCCCGGGGTTTCCTGAGCAATATTTTTTTTGTGGAAAAGATGGACGGGGGCAGACGACCAGTCATCAACCTCAGGGAGTTCAATGGCTGGGTGGTGTACAACCACTTCAAGATGGAGGGCATCCATCTTTTGAGGGACGTTTTGCTCCCGAACGACTGGATGGTCCGTCTGGACCTCAAGGATGCGTATCTGGTGGTTCCGATTTACCCCCTGCATCGCCATTTCCTTCAGTTTTGTTGGAAAGACATGGTGTTCGAGTTCAAGGCCCTTCCGTTCGGTCTTTCCTCGGCCCCTTGGTGCTTTACAAAAATTCTGCACCCAGCCATCGAAACCCTGCGGAGTCAGGGGATTCGGCTGATCGTCTATCTGGACGACATCTTGCTGCTGGGCTAGGACCCGAGCAAGTTGGCCGCTCATCTGTCTCAGACAGTCTCCCTGTTACAAGGTCTGGGGTTTATTGTCAACAGGGAGAAGTCGGTTTTCTCCCCCGCCCAGCAGATGGTGTTCCTGGGCTTTGTGGTGGACTCAGTGAAATCGACTCTCAGTTTACCGTCCAGAAAGATGGCCAAAATCAAGCATGTGCTTCGGCAAACTATCTCCAAATCACACACCTCCTTCCGGCAGGTGGCCAGAGTAGTAGGCCTTCTCTCCTTGTCCATTCAGGCGATATTCCCGGGCCCTCTTCACTATCGGGCTCTTCAGCGACTGAAAGAGCATCATTTGCGCAGAGGGCTCTCTTACGACCGCTTGATTCCCCTGTCGGTGGAGGTCAAAGAGGAAATGTCTTGGTGGCTCGCCCACATGGAGGCGTGGAACGGCCGCGCGATTTTCGGGTCCGTTCCGGACTTCGTGATCGAGTCCGACGCCAGCAGGTCTGGCTGGGGCGCCCGCTGCGGGGATTTCTCCACAGGCGGCGCTTGGTCGTCCGACGAACAGCGACTTCACATCAACTGCTTGGAACTTCTAGCAGGTTCGTTCGCCGTCCATTGCTGGACAAGGGACTCAGTGAAGTCATGCGCCCTTCTGCGGATGGACAACGTCTCAGTGGTTCAGTATGTGAACCACTTAGGGGGTCCGCGATCAAGAGCCCTAGCGGACCTGGCGAAAGACTTTTGGGATTATTGTCTCGCCCATCAAGTCTCGGTTACGGCAGAATACCTGCCGGGTCGGGCCAATCAGGTGGCGGATTGGCACTCGAGATATCTTCGAGACTCCAGCCTGTGGAAGATGGATGTTCAAGTGTTCCGCTGGCTGGCGGCATGCTGGGGACCGTTTTCCATAGACCTGTTTGCGTCCCGTCTGGACATCCAGCTCCCGAGGTTCTTCAGCTGGAGACCGGACCCCTTGGCGGAGGCGACGGATGCATTCCTCCAAGACTGGAGTCAGGAACGGCCGTATGCCTTCCCGCCTTTCTCCATGATAGTGCAGGCCACGGCCCAGATTCGCCGTCAGATGGCGGACGTGGTGATGGTGACGCCCGTGTGGAGGTCGCAAGTGTGGTTTCCAGTTCTTATGGAACTTTCCTGGGATTCTCCAATCCTACTCCCCCGGCTTCCTCGTCTTCTCCTCAATCCAGACGGGGTCCCTCACCATCTCCTCCAGGGTTCTCTCCGCCTCATGGCATGGAGGCTTTCAGGCGACGTTGGTCGCTCCCTGGCCTTTCGAACTCAGCTCAGCGCTTTTTGTCCAGGGCCTGGGTAGGCAGCACTGCCAAGAGGTATAGATCGGCTTGGACCAGGTGGGTTGGTTGGTGTCTTCGACGGGATTTGGATCCCATGGTCGCAGGCCTCGTTCCTATCCTGAATTTTCTTGCAGAACTCTCTACCGCCGGCTTAGCATACCGGACGATTAATACGATACGTTCTGCCATATCAGCGGCTCATGTGCAGCTGGATGGAGTGGCGGTCGGGGAGCATCCCCTGGTATGTCGACTCCTTAGAGGAGTGCGTCTGGCTTTACCGCCGGAGCCACGGTATTCTGTCCTGTGGGATGTTAACGTGGTGTTGAACCTTTTCCTTTCCTGGCAGCCTAACAAGTATCTTTCCTTAAAAGAACTGTCAGCTAAACTGGCGATGCTCTTGTGCTTAGTGTCCTGTCGCAGGGTGTCTGATGTGCGTGCCCTGGATGTCACGGCGAGAGCGTTCTCCCCGGATGGGGTGACCTTTGCAGTGGGCCGACGCACAAAATCGGCTACGAGGTCTATTTCCTATCCGGCATTTGCAGATGCCCCTAAGTTGTGTGTGGTACAGTGTTTGAAAGCCTATGAGGATGTCACAACGGAACTTCGCCCTCCGGGCGAACGGCAGTTACTGATTGCGCTGCGCAAGCCGCGCAAGGCTGTCTCTTCCCCCACTATAGCCCGGTGGGTCCGTTGGGTGATGCAGGAAGCTGGTATTGATACGAGGCAGTTTGAAGCTCACTCAGCAAGAGGGGCCATGGCCTCTACAGCATTTGCCCTTGGGGCACGATTAGAAGACCTCATGCGCGCTGTGGACTGGTCTTCGGATTCCACCTTCAAAAGGTTCTATTTTAAGCCAGTGGTGGATATTGCTAGTTTGGTGGTGGACAAGCTTTAAACAAGCATAATCCGAAGCCTCCGGTCATGACATAGAATCGAAATTTGCCTAGTGTAGTAACGGTAAGTTTCAATTCTATTAGGACACGGAGGCGAGGATTATCCCACCCATACCTCCTGCGGAGATCCCACCCGTACTGGAGTAAGTAATCCGTTTTCCGAATTGTAGTATGGTTACTGTTTTCTTGGGTTGCATGTTGTCGACTAGATGCTTTGCTTTGTTGATTTGCCTTCAAGCTTAGCGGGTATGGCTTAGCTCACGCTGTTCTTTTTTCCGCCAGGGAATGATGGTGCGAAACGAGATGCATGAGACTTTGGCCTGACTCGCCATGAAGAAAGAGGAGGAGTTCGTTGGATGGACGCCTTATATTGAGATTTATGGACACTAAAAAAGGACTGCCTAATGTTGGTCTCATGGGATTTGTAGTTATTAAACAATGCTATTACGATGTTTTTCTGATATTCCTGTGTTGGGAATACTAAAAAATGTTTCAAGTTTTGATGCTTTTCTGGCTGCTGTGCGATGTTATGTTAATAAATAGCGATGAGAGAAAAGCATAATCCTCGCCTCCGTGTCCTTAATAGAATTGAAACTTACCGTTACTACACTAGGCAAATTTCGATTCTACAGGAGGATGGCTTACTGAGTAAGTGTATGTGTTCGGATTCCGTTGATAGTGTTTCGGAGTAACTTCAGGAACCAGTATTCCCCAGTAAGCCAATGTATTACTTTGCCAAGAATTATCCCTACCATGTGCTTATTTGGCCACCATGGTATTGTAGATTCCCCCTCATTCATAGAGTGAGCTGGTATGAATCCAACTCTCAGTACTTCTAGTGATGACACATTTTGTAACCCTTGCAAGGAATGTAGGACTCTCAGTAGATTGCATCTATTAAGGATGGCGTGATGTCCCTGGGATTGGTAAATTGGTGTAAATCACAAGACTGCGGTGTCCTTCACATCACTCTAGGCACCACAGCAGTTGCTGCGGGTTCTATGGAACCTTGTCTCAGATCGAATGCAGATCACCAAATCCCCATCCTCTGTGATATGGGGTTTATGCCAATATTTTCCTGCTTGCGCTGCTGCAGATTGTAAACTTGTCTACTGTGCACCGCACTCATCTCGGTTGTCCGTATGTCACCTGCGGTAAATATATCGCTTGTCTGTGTCTTTGCTCCCTGATTAACTAATCTAGGGACCACAGTGTCTTGAAATCTTATATTACAAGAGGACTTAGTTGCAGCCGGTGATTTAAGTACTGCATTCATTTGATGGCCGTTTGCCCAGGAATCGACTTCTAATTTGAAATGTTTGCTACATACACCAATAGTAGGCCAACAGAGTGTGCTGTTATCATAGGGGTTACTCTTGAATGCTGCATGTAGAGCTACTGCAATCTGGCCAGTTTTAACACAATGTCGTCCTTGGTGGTTATCCGAGTATCCTACTTGTAAGGCTGATGCACTCAAGGCTGTTTCTACAAAAGGTACTCACAATCGCTACTTGGTTCATCTACATCTGGGAATTGGGGGGGGGGGGGGGGGGGTACTTCTGACTGCCCCATATTGCAAGCATCAGACCATGCTCTCATGCTAAACAGATCATTATCATGGGTGGTGGCCATTAATCGTAAACATATCCTGTAAGGCATTTTGTTTGCATTCTTTGAGGGGAGGGGTGACAGTGAGCCAATCGGCTATGGCGTGATTGCCTCATTACTTATTGGAGGAGTTTTACTTTCTGGTCCGCTCTCTGCACTACTCAGGACAATCTGAAGGTTAACAGCAGTTTCCTGCCCAGTATGTAACCTTTGTATGCAAGGGTGTTTCCAGCACTATGGTTCGCATTTCAGGATTTTGTGCTTCATTTAATGCATTTTCAGCCTTTATAGTTTTCTTTCTTGGTTTACCTACTTCTGTCTCATTTCAGAGTTGCCCATCTCAGTTAAGTTCAACCGACTTTAGTAATATCTCCTCCTTACATGTACATTTTTCTATTCCTGCTGTTCTGGTGTCTAGGAGACTGATCTTTCTGTGGTTTTTCTTTTTTGATTTTAAAATATATATTTTAGATTAGTGGAAATCCTCGTAAAATACACTCCGTCTGATCGCGAAGCATTGCAAATTAAATCGATGCCTTAAATGCAGATACTGAGAAATTAGAAGTCACGGGTGTGACCTACAAATATCGAGAGGATAAGATGACACGTTTACAGCGTGAGGAGGAGGTTATAAAAAAGGCATTTTAGTTCCAGCGAGATAAATTGGACTCTGAACATGACCAGTTCTTCACCTTCTCTAAGAAATCCGATAACATAAAAGCGTTAAGAAAGGTGGATCCTCTTCTTCCATTACCATTGGGTGCAAACAATAATGTTCTAGCAGCCACATAAGCATCGGACCTCAGTTCAGAATTTGACAGCTAATCCGACAATGAACAAATGAGGGTACAGCGTTTAGGGTTTGAAAAATTCTCCCTGGCCCAAGAAGTCGATTGCCTGCGCCAGGACAGAGGCAGACACTGCGTCCCCATGTGCCCGGTGCCAACACCAGCAACACCGCAATAAGAAGCGATGGGAGAGACGACAATGCAGCAACAAACGGAAAGCAAACCAACAGAAAACAAAAAAAAAACAATGGAAGCACAAATAGAATTGCCAGGCAACAATAGTGACTCACAAACGGTTATTAATTTGACAAATGTGTCTCTAACTGAGAGTGAACTGCATATATTGTCTCTTGGATAATTCTGCAGTCCTAAAAGTGATTTTGACTATGCACAAACGCGTATCAACATGTACAAATTCGTGCGTAAACTCAAATTGCGTACATTTCATTTGCTGCAAAGGCCATCCAAGGCTAAACAAATTGATGCACCAATCAATGAAATCACTAGTCCCTCAATACTAACAGCTGGTGATGTGGGATTACTTTGTGACCTACAACAATTGCAGAATGACAGTGCTGAGCCAGCTGATTGTCAAGATCTATCATTATATGGGGGTGCCACAGAGTCTCATTTCAAGCCCAAATCAACCTTTTGTCCCATCATGTTACGGACAATATAGATGTTTTAAATGACAAAGTATCACAGGAATTGAAATCACTATACAAAAAACAAGCAGGCATCAAAAATCAACATACAAGCCAAGACAACATATACTATCTATTGAAGAAGAAACTGCAAGCTAATAATACTGTAATTATCTGCCAATCAGATAAAGGCGGCAACGAGGTGCTGTGGCCACGGGAGCTATACATGGACGAGGCATTGAAACAACTCAATGATAGGGACTGTTACAGGTGCAGCATAATGTTAGCTGTTATTGTCTCGTGGCATACCTTCTACACTAGTCTCCTGGCATGGAAAACTGCAGGGTTGCGAACAACTGAAGAATTTAAGTTTCTCAAGAATGATCACCCTGTGATGCCAGTGGTGTATTTTATCCAAAAGATACGCAAAGACATGGTCAAACCACCTGGAAGGCCAATAATAACAGCCTGTAATAGTCTCATGGAGAATGCATGTAAATATGTTGATTTCTATTTACAGGAACATGTGAAGGGACTTCCTTCCTTCAATCAGGGCACGGGTGACCTATTGAGAAAACTGACATTGATTGGAATCCAGATTATTTGCGTATCTCGTTCGATGTCTCGTCCCTATATAGGAGTATCTATCACAGGGAAGATTTGAAGGCAATAGAGCATTTTTTAAATACAAGACCGATTTGCTTTTTCCAGCACAACACTGGCTATGATCACAATGTGCATTCAAAACAATTTCTTCCTTTTGCAGAACCAGGTGTTTCAGCAGGTCAGGGGTGTGGCGATGGGGGCTTGTTTCTCCCCCAGCTACGCCTGTCTGCACATGGGATTGTGGGAGGAACAAGTCCTCAGGCCCACTTATGGTGAAATAATATCTTGCTATATAATAAGATGGTACAGGTACATTGATGACTTGCTGATAATTTTGTAAGGCACGGAGGACGGTGCTCTCCATTTTATTCAGCAAATCAATGAAAACCACTAAACCTAAATTTTACAGGCCAGGTCAGCAATGAGTCTTTTTGATTTTGGATGTTAAAATCACAGTCCAACACAACCAGTTACATACAAGGTTGTATAGAAATCCCACAACTGGGAATACCTTGCTACATGCTGCCAGTCACCACCCTGCGCATCTGATCCGCAGCATCCTCTACGGTGAAATGCTGTGGATCAGGAGGATATGCAGCTTAGACCTTGATTGTCAAATCGCACAAAATGAGTGCTGAGAAAGGTTCTTGGCTAAGGGCTTTTCTCCAGGAGAGATTGGCAAAGCCATTGTTAAAGCAAACCAAAAGGGTAGATTACAGGCTTTGATCAGCAAATCCAGCAGTGACCAAAAATTGCTTCTAGAGTCAAAACAACCATCTAGATTGATTCTCACTTACAGTAATCAACACAATATAATACAGAGGATTGTGGGCATTGGTAAAAAATGATCCAGCCTTGGGTGCTAATCTGACTAAATCGCCCAACATGACGTTTAAAAAGGCCCATTCTATGAGCAATTCTCTAGTCAAAAGCAGTCTTAAAGTGAGAACAAACACATCCTGGATAGACACCAGCAAAGGGTTCATTAAATGTGCCACGTGCAAAGCCTGCAAACATGGAGTCAGCAAAACAGAGTACACCACACCATTCAAGACAAAGCCCACTTGCATTGATAAAAAAATTGACCTGCAAAACGGAATATGCAGTATATTTGCTGGAGTGTCCTTGTGGCCTGCGATATGTGGGTAGTACCAAGTTGCATGTCCACAAGAGGATACTCCAGCACATCAGGGCAATTAACAATGGCGATGTGTTGTACCCCGTTGCAAGACACTTTGAGGAGCTCCGCCCAAAGAGATCAACAAGCTTAAGTACTTGGTTGTGGATTCGGTCCCCCCCTCTGAGGAGAGGAAGTGACCGTGAAGCTCTTCTAAGGAGGCTTGAGACCAAGTAAATATTAGAGATAGACTGCAAAACGCCTCAAGGTCTCAATTCTAGCGAGGACTTTTACACATGTCTATAGTATTCTGGTTTTAAGCACATATGATATTGTTCAAACTTGCCTCTGCCTCAGCATTATTTTTAACTTCAATTTTATGTATTATTCATGCACATTTGCATATTAGAACCTTTTTTCGGTACTTTAGGTGACACTTTAGTTTGCACTAGCACTTTATAATTAGACATGAAGTATCAGTTTAAGCCCACTTGGGCTCTATTATTCTGCGTTCCCATTTGAGACACAATTGGAATGAGGTGAGTCTTACTATCATCAAAAACCTACTTATGACCGAAGGTGTTATTGTATACATGAAAAGTTTACATTTGTTTTACTTTTTAACATGCATTTAATCTAACATGATTGGTTTTTATTATTCTCATAGTCAACATGGACAATTTGTAAACATGTGTCATATGTATTTATTTAAATATTGATGAAACTACATATTTATTGATAATTGTATCAAGCACTATTCCAAATGCACTTTACCTGGTCTCATGTATTTTAATGTTGAAATAAGATTGTGAGCGTTGAAAAATGTACCAACTTTTCTAGGTCTATGAAAATGTGGTCCCGTTAACCCCTTCAGCGCGGCACGAATTTTCGCGCTGTGCTGAAGGTTCTAATGAGCCTATCGGCTCATGACGGAACCGTTCCGTCATGAGCACAGCTCAACCGACGCTCATGACGGAACCGTTCCGTCATGAGCATGGAAGGGGTTAATGAGCACTGTCACTTTAAATGGTTGAAGTCAATTCTCCAACGTGTCATGTGATCAAGGCCCCATGAGGGCTGAAAAGTATTATGGCGGAGGTGCAGGGCACTAAATAAAAGAACTGCACCAAACGTTGGGTTCGCATCGTCTGTTCCGGAATGGAGTTTGTGTGAAGACTAATTACAAGTCATATATACATATACACACACACACACAGCTGTTGTTTATGAGATTGCTTGGCAGATTGACTTTTCTTCTATAGTTCCAAGGAATGGCCAGATCTGACGGATAAAACACTATGGACATCCTCGTGATCCGCAAATTATCTCTTTACCACGCTTAAGGCTTGCCCTTGCTCCGTCTATTGCACAGAGGCACTGGAAATATTCAGGTCCAATTTAGTTAGAATTACAGTAGTTATTCATCTGCCCATCGTCTTTTTGCAGATATGTAAAAATGGGCTGATGATTTCAGCAAGCTTAGTGACAATCTTTGAGCAGGTTCTTATTTCATTGGAGAATGCACTGCTCTTCAGCGATTCTTTCACCGCACACTCCATTGCTTGCATGCGGGATGTCAATGGTTACTATGCTAGAAGACACTTCAGAGGATTGTTGTTTGGTCATCCAGTTTTATGCAATGTGATGCTAGGTTATTTGCCATGAGATCCAGTGTTCTACACGTGGTATGCATGACAGTGAGAATTGGTTACTCTGGATGCGGCTCTGTGGGACGATAATCTATGGCACTATTGCCATGTGTTTTGGTGACTCAGTCCAAAGATGATTTAATGGTGATATATGGTCAGAAGGTGCTGAAACTGAGCGCACCATGATATGTAGCTACTAGGCCCAGTACTTTATTCAGTTGAAACAAAATGTCAGACTCCCCACTGGCAACAACGGTTACTGATTTTTACAGGCCAATAAGGTAAATGGACTGGTATTCACAAATGTTCCATTCTATGCAGAAAAGCAGTTTGATGAACTGGGTACTGGCTACTGGCTAATAATTTCCCCAGTATTATATTCTTTATGAATGGCTGCTACAGTTATATTTTGATGCTTAGTCAAAGCGCAATCAATCAAAGTTGAATGTTTTGAGCTCCAAAGCCTTTATAGGTTTGCAGTTTTGGCAAGCACTTTCCTGCAGAGTTTCCAAAATATTTGGAGGGGTAATTTGAACATTGGCACTCTTTCTATGGCAGGCTTTAATTTTTAGAACAGGCGACGACT
The DNA here is from genome assembly GCF_964263255.1 of Lissotriton vulgaris. Classification (NCBI taxonomy): domain Eukaryota; kingdom Metazoa; phylum Chordata; class Amphibia; order Caudata; family Salamandridae; genus Lissotriton; species Lissotriton vulgaris. Next base: position 512,241,201 of record NC_141699.1, read on the forward strand.
GCTCTTTATTAGCCTTTGCTAGGAACTGGTCAAAGCACAGATGAAGTAGTTAGTGATTTAGTTTCATTGTAGCACAGTGGGTGTAGGTGCCTGCTCCAATCCCTTCGGTAAGAGAACGTTTCTGCCTCTAGGCGAAAAAGAATCAACTAGTGCAAGCACAAAATAAAGCGAATGGGCAGAACTAGTGGACAGTACAGTAGAAGCAAGCCTGTTTATGTCTTTTATTGGAGCCTGCAGTGTTTTCCCAATGTCAGAAACCGAATAAGATCTTTTAATCATAGGATCAGATGTTTCCTTTGTGGCAAATATAACATCCATATCTTTCATTTGAATTACATCTCTCATAATTTCATCCAAGATGTTTGAGACTCAAATGTCAGCTGTTTCCGCAACCACATTATCCTCCATAGCACACACAAGGATGCCCCGGTAGATTAAAATGATTTAAGTGATTGCGGTCTTAAGGTTTGCAATTGCCTTTTTTGCCTCTTGCTCCTGGTTACTCTTGACATATCCCCAAATCATGGCTGCAACAAGCTTCAACACACTATTTCAGTGTTTGATATCTGGTATTCAACGTTGCAGTATGGTGACTGCATGGGGTGGCCTTCACTAGCTGAGACCTTGTAGTCCTTGGGACTTCTCACCAGGGACACAAGCACCCCCAAACACACTTAGACACTATACTAAATAATAATAATCCTAATAGCAGGTCTCCTGCAACATCTTTTTTTGTATTGAATCGTTTTGTAAATCCATCGGCAGTATAACACGACCCCGTCTAGTCTTGAAAATGTGTCTTGCGCTCGTGTCTTGCACTTATAATACGCTTCTGAGATGGACAGTTGCGCATGTACTATGCAGGTCCTGAAGCAGGTACTAAAGCTCACAAATGCTGGTATATATTCATGGGATGCCGGAGAAGCTGCATCTAGTGTCACAAACAACACGAATGACACCAAATGTAGTAGTGTCAGAAATATCAGTCTTGCTAGTTCGGCTACTTTATCGTCTATACTGCATATGTTTATGCTTTTATGTGATCCACTTCTCCGCTGCTACTTCACTGGTACTCCACAGGTGCTGCTGCGTTATTACCGCGATACTGCTGTACGTGTCTGGTCACAACCATTATCATTGTGTACCTGTCATGGTGCCTCATTTTACTGGCAGACTCCCCTGTGTAAGTACACATTCATCGGTTGTTCTCTTGGACCAACAGCCCTGAGTGTGAGAGGGAGCGAGGGAGAGAGAGGGAGAGGGAGAGGGAGAGGAAGAGGGAGAGAGAGAGACTGGGTTGAAGGAACGCTTCAGAGACAGTTCGGAAGCAGGTCAAGAGTCTGTGTGACTATTGTGTTTTGAGACCTGTGGGCAAACTTCCTGAGGGGCTGCTAACCTCCTATTGTTTACATCTACCTCTTAACTATACTTTCAACATATTCCGACCTGCTTCCCGAGAGACCCAGACTAAGTGACTCCAGCCTTGTGCGACCTCATGTCTGGGAGGCGGGGTTAGTTAATTACCATAGAGGGGTATAGGACAATTGGGGTGAACTGGAGGGTGGCGGGAGGCTGGGGCCACAGAGCCTGCAGAGTGTGTTATCCAATGACCTGCTGGATACCAGTGGCACCACATTAGGGTGTTGAGTGCGTATGTGTGCAAGAGAGTTTTGTACACCTCATAAATAGAGCTGATGAACTCATTGACAGGTTGGGGGCTGCAAAGTACCAGAGTACGTTCAGTTTGATCTTACGATACTTTCAGATTGCCCTCAGTTCAAAAACACAAGAGAGGTCAGCATTTTCCACTCCAGACAGTCACTTTGAGTTTAAAGTGATGCCCTTTGGCCTGACTATTCACTGACAAAATATCGCCGAAGCAAATATCTGCATACCAAAATATTGTGACCAAAATATCAATGTAAACAATATCATCCTATTTTCATAATGTGAAGTACAAAAATAGAGAAAAAAAATATCTAAATATCTTTGTCATTTATATCATTGTATTAAATATCATTTTTTTAAAACATACATTTAAATATATTAAATGGTAACATTAATAAAAAAATATGTAATCTACATTTCAAATATAAAACCTTTTAAAAACTTTATACAAAATATATATATATATATATATTTAAAAACTATTAATCTAGTTTTTATTTATTTTATAATTTCACAATTGTTTTAAGAATGTAATGTGATATAACAAATAACTAGTACATAAATATATATCTACATATACCAACATAAAATATTTAAAAAAACTATTTTGAATAAAAGTAAACAAATTTCTTACAATTTTATAAAAATATTTTACACAAAAACTTTATTTATAAATATTATAATTTTAAACATGCAAAAACATAATATAAAGTGTAACAATATAAAAAGAATAATATAAACTTACATGAAATACATATACTATTCCTACTACAATTTATACAAAAGTAGGCAAAGTGCTCTACTAAAGATGTATGAAATGTACTACTCCCAATTTATGCAACGCAACAGTAGGAAAACTATTACATCACACAGGGGTAAGATGTAGTATTCTTACTCCAGATAATACATCAGTAGGGAAAATGTTAGATTGTGTAATGGTCAAATTTACTATTCCCACTCCAGTCAGTGCAACACTAGGAAAAATGTTGGACTGCAAAAGCTTAAAATGTATTATTCCCACTCCAATTAGTGAACCAGTAGGGAAAGTTTTGGATTGCGGAGGGGTCAAATTTACTATTCCCACTCCGTGCAGTGCAACATTTAAAGCAACCAAATTCACTTCAACACAATAAAATTTTTTCAAAAACACAGTAAACAAATAAAAATATAAAAATGAAAAAAATACAAATATATTTTATATTAAAGAAATACATAATACAATGTTAAATACATATCAAAAAGCTACAAATATTTATTTATTTAAAATTATTTATTAAACATTACCAAATATTATTAAATAATTGCATTTTAGTTACTTCCCACCATATACCTCTACAAAACGTACAACTCACACCTAAATGTAACTTTAAAACACAAATTATTTACACTATTAACATAAATATTTAATAAACTATCATTAATTAAAAATGATTAATTATAATTCACTTACCACAGTATACCTGCACAAAAAACACAGTTCTAAAATGTAACTTAACAAAAAATGTATTACACAACATAAATATCAAATTAATATAAATTTAAAAACTAATCAGAACTTAAATAAAATTAATTTACTTACCACCCTATATCCCTACAAAACCCACACCTAAACTAAAAAAACTGTAATCGCACAATTTATATAATCATCTCTTATTAATTAGAAACGAAATATTAATTACTTAAACTTAATTACTTCCCATCCTGTACCCCTATGAACTCCCGCTTAGAGCCAGCCAATTACTTAACTTTATTTACCATTGGCTGACTCCCAAGTCACTAGTTTCCTTGCTTCCGATTGGCCGGTGCCTCTTCCAGGCATCCGTCTTCTTCCTGTGCTTCAAGACTTCGGTCCTGCGTGGAGCCTGGACCAAGTAATGCTTCTGTGGCTAGTGTCCTTCCACTGCAGGCTCCTGCAGGGTCCCTTTAATATGCACTCCAGTGCTCACTTCTGCAGCCCCTCTCCACTCAAGCCCTCTGTGGCGATTACCTCCCACCCACCACTCCACCTCTCAGTTACCCTCATGCCGTCCGATCAATTTAACCTTTCCTCCTTCTGTCCGTCCGTTCTTCTTAAAACACCCCTACTCCTTGTAAACCCACCCTGCCAACTACCACTGCAAATTATTTGCTTCCCACACTCCTCCCTGTTGTTGCCACTAGCTGCCTCCCACTCAAACTCTGGGCCCGATTACGATGTAGGACACCGTTGCAGGATGGAATCACTCCGACTATTCCATTAGTCGGCGGCTCCACCCACAATATTACGATGCGACCACCCTATGGGCGGTCGGAAACTTCTATTTTTCTATTGAAGCTTGTGCAGAGGCCGTAAAGGGCTGCAGCAAAAGTTGCAATGAAAGAATGGACGTTTTCAAACATTCCTGCGCAGAGTGGCAGGCACCATGCAGTGCTTGCCACATAATGCAGGGATGTTTAGGGGGGCACCCCAAGGCCCCAGAGCGGAGGTTCAGGGGGCCCTGCTAGGGGCCCCCAAAGTCACTTCCTGTCTGCCTTTTCATGGTGGGCAGACTGCCATGAAAGGGTAGGCGGAAAGTGACGTAATCCCGACGGCAGGAGCAAAGGTTGGCTCCACTGCTATTTTGGAATTACAATTCCACCCACCACCCCCACGGGCTATCTGAGCCCGTCCGAAGTAAAGGGGAATTCCCCCGCTGGTTTCCCTCCAACCAGCAGTGGTCGGACGGAAACCTACATTGATGGGCGGAAAGCCTCCGACGAGGTGTCAGACGCTTTCCGCCCGACATTATAATGAGGGCCTCTGGTTTTTTCAAAGTACTTCACTTAGAAATAAAAGCTGTGCCATAGAATAATATAGTTTAGACATAATCGGTTTGGTGAAAGTTGCAACAAACTTTCTAAAGTTTTAACTAGTTGGGGATCATTTTAACATCCCAGTGATAAAGTAATGCTCACATAGGAGTTAGGCCACAGTCCTCAAATCGAACTACAGATCAAAGGAACCCGAGGACTTGTCATCAAGAGAAAAGCTCTAAGAATAAGACTAAGTCCAAAGGTAAACTTTTGACAGGACCTAGCCCTCAGCCTACACGACCCCTGCTTCATTGCAGTCAGGGCCGGCTTTAGCGCTGGTGGTGTCCTGTGCGACAATGTTTGTTGGCGCCCCCGACGGACTCCCTCACTACTATGTTCCTTATGAAACTGCAACACAGTTACAGCCTTTGTTCGTGCAGTCCTGTACGACTCACTCTTGGGACACCTAATAACATCTGAGTGCTGCAAACTTGGGTGGTTGACTCCATGGATACCTGGTAACAGTCTGTGGCACTGCCAGCTAGTATAGCTCACTTCTGGGGCACCCAATAGCCAGTACTACTGCAAGCTTTTGCGATTTCCTCTTGGGACACCAACAACAGTATGTAGTACTGCAGCCCTATGCAGCTCATTCTCAGGACACCAACTAAAGGTCTGTGGTATTGTAGTTTTGTGCTGTTCACTCTACTAATACCAACAACTGGCAACGCCAAAAGGTCAATATGTAACCCCTTCAAAGGTCATGACAGAATAGTTCTGTTGTAGTGTAGTTCCTATATTCCCAATAGGCTCTGCACATTGGAATAAAATATCCTATAGATTTGCACAGAAAACAAAACTGAAATGAGCCTTTAGGCTCATTTCAGTGTCACTTTCTATGTGCTCAGGGGGCTATCTCAGTCCCAGGGGCAAGTAGAAAGACAGGAGAGGTATCATTGGAAAGGGGAGAATCTCCAGTGGATCCCTGCCTGGGGATCGCTCCAGGAGGGTGATCCCCAAGCAGGGATCCACCCACTAGACACCAGGGAGGGGGGCCGGGGGGTGAGAGAGAGAGGCCCCTTGGGCAAGGGCTTTTGCTCCCCCCAAATACATTGTGTGATTTAGGAGAGGGGGGGGGGGGAGGGGTGGAGGAGCAAAAACCCCACTAGTCGCCAGGGATTTGTTTTGTGGCGCATACATTCTTAAGGTGGGGGCTGCCCATAAAGGGCATGTCCATGCCCCCAACCCCGCAAAAATTACAGTCATTCTGACCACCCCCCGGGGGGGGGGGGGGGGGGGAGAGCCCACTAAATACCAGGGATTTTTTTAAAATTATAATTAGTGGTGGGGACTACCCAATATGGGCATGCCCATGCTCCCCCACCCCCCACAAAAATGACAGCCTTTCTGGGGGGCAGATGGGGGCAGTAGTCCCCAATCTGCCCCCCGGGGCAAAAAGCTCATGGACGCCAGGGATTTTTTTGGGCACAGCTGAATTAGAGTGTGGGCTGCCCAAAATGGGCATGTCATTGACCCCCCCCCCCGACACCCCCCACCCCACCCACACAAAAATTACAGCCTTTCTGCCTTTCTTGGGGGCACATGGGGGCATTAACCTCTAATCTGCCCCCCCGGGGGGGGGCAAAAAGCCCAGTAGATGCCAGAAGACCTGGGGGAACGCTGGGTGGTAGGAAATTTGTGTCAGTCTGGTGATGCCACAACTTTCCCACACAAAAATGTGTGAAAAAGTGATTTTTTTCAGGAAAATTTCAGGTTTGCAGGAGATTCTTGCTAGGAAAACGTTAGGGGATCCATGCAAGCCATACCTCCCTGGAATCCCCTGGGGGTCTAGTTTTCGGAAATGTGTGTGTTTGGTAAGTTTCCCTAGGTGCCCACCGAGCCCCGGGCCACAAAGTCATGGGACCCCCTCTTGCAAAACCAGGTCATTTTGTGATTGGCAATTTTGATGTTGCCTCAATAGGTTTTGGGCCCTTGCTTGTCGCGGGTACTTGACCCACCCATGCAAGTCAGGTACCATTTTTCTCGAAAGAGTTTGGGGAACTCAGGGTGGGTGGAAATTTGTGGATAGACGCAGATTCCAGAACTTTCCACCACAGAAATGTGAGGAAAATGTGTTTTTTTTTTTTTTACACTTTTTTAGGTTTGCAAGGGATTCTGGGTAACAGAACCTGGTGAGAGCCAGTCAAGTCACCCCATCCTGGATTGCCCTGGGTGTCTAGTTATCAGAAATGTATAGGTTTGCTAGATTTCCCTAGGTGCCGGCAGAGCTAGGGTTCAAAAACTACATCTAGGCACTTTGCAAAAATAGGGTAATTTTTCATTGTGAAATTGTGGTGTGTTCACGTTGCATTTTGAGCCGTTTTCTGTCATGGGCACTAAGCCTACCCACACAAGTGTAAATCAGATTTGTGAAGCAAATGTTATTACCTATTGACTTTCGATGCATTTCTGCCATCCAAATGAAAGACAATGTGTAAAAAAGAAGTCATTTTGAAAATTGACCGATAATTCTCGTGCTAGTAGGAGTATTCCCAATTTCGGAAATGTGCAAATATCTACTGGTTCTATTTTGTTCCCATTTCAGAAATACATAGTTGTCTTTCATACCGATTTTTCCATGTATACATTTTCCCAGAATAATTGCTATATACACGGTACATAATAAACAAGCCTTTGCAATGCAACAGGTCTCGCATTTGCGAGAGTTTAGGCTATTGGCATAGTAAATGACAATGCATTTTATTTATTTGTTTCGCAAACCAACACACATAAAAGGCATTGTCATTTTTAATGCCAATAGCTCAAACTCTTGCAAATGCAACACTACTTTAATGGTGGTTGCCACCTTTTTTAGACACTGCTCGCTGTATTCAGGTTACAGCGAACCACGCCTAAAGAAAGGTGCGCGGCCACCAATAAAGTGAAAGAACGGAATGGGGCGCTTTTACTGGGAAAAAATAAACAGCTAACATAGCGTGGCCGCTAAAGTTAAAGCGGACTGCGCTGACAAATACAATAATTAAGGAAGCACAGCTGCTATAGTTACAGTGGACTGCACTGGCAAATTAAATATAGAAGTACGGCTGCTATAGTTAAAGTGGACCGTTATTACTAATTAAATATAAAAGCGGGTGGCGTGCTGCATTGTAGGAAGCACGCCGTGGGGAAAATCATTGAAGAAAGTAATGCTCACAGACTAGATAAAGCAGACCGTGTAACACAATTAAAAAGTCTAGTTCTCATGGGAGGTTACAAATGCAGAGAAGGCGGTACCAAGGAGGAACTACTAAGCCTATTAATGAATCAAATGCAACGATTTAGAAAGGATAATAACAGGAGCCAATTGCAAAGGTGGGCGAAGGTTTAACTCCCTACCTGAATACAGCATGCCTCGCAGCAAAGCGCTGCCCAGGATCGACCTAAAAAGTAACAACATCCTGGAAAAGGCAAATACTCATAGGGATGGAAGATGAAGTAAAGCATGTGAAATGTACGCAGGAATAACAGTTACATTAAAGTTTTTACACTTATTGAGAAATCATTGAGTGTTTTTGCCTGAAAAGTTAATAGGACTACATGGCTGAAAAAGACCTGCTTCAATGTCCGTTGCTTTTAGCCTTACAAAGAACGAGCAGTATGGTTTAAAAAGACCACTTTCCTTAACAAAGAGCAGCGGTGCACATTTTTTAAAGTAAAATAAAGAAAACCATTATTAATTCTCTTGCTAAAGACCAGAAAGCCTAACACAAGATATATCACTAATGTACTCTACATTAACAGCAGTGCCTTGACAATAGACGCATTAAAATATTCATGGACACATTAACATATTCACTGTGCATTCCAGAGCACAGTGCTTATATACAGGCACGCCAATATTCTCCACTGTGCACACATAGATGAGGCAATAAAGGCAAACCTGTTCAAATACCAAAATGTCTGCTTTGAAGCTTATAGCAGTACCTTTGTTGCATCATTCATTCAGAATATTAAAAACACCATACACTTTTGCCAGACTGATGAGATATCTTCAAAGGTATCTAATGTACCCTGCGTTTCGTGGCCGGCTTTATATAGGTTTAGGCAATGTTGGTGAAAATAGATGTAGCCCAATGATATTGATTATTTGGAACATTTGTATTCATGCTATGGTACCAGGTGGACCAGAGTTTTGTGCGGTCTACGCTTTTAAAACCGGAGGGCTGCGAGATATCAGCACATCGCATATCCCTGAGCAGGTGATGTGTGTCAGATGGGGCAAACAAATGGCACATAACTGAATAAATGTCAAACAGCAGTCACCAGAGTGGTGACAAAGCAGGGACCCTGTCGCCTTCTAGGCCTGTGCACTCACTGAAGCACTGTTGTGCACTTGGTCAGCGTGGTGTGAACAAATATGCATTCACCACGCCCACTGCTTGTTTATTCCTCAAGGCTCCTCGTGTTGCACAGAAAATGTTCATAATAATTGTGGCTTACAAGAGATTTGCATCTGAGGCTATCTAACGGGCTACTGAATATGTAAATTAACACCTGTATGAGAGAGCTGCAAGTCCGCTTCCGCCCCGGCGTCTTCAAATGCCTGTGCCCGACAAATGGAGCAGCAGGCAAGGCACAAGAGTTGTTTTTTGGATCCATTTCACAAGATAACAAATCACGGAGAGGAAAGAGGGGGTAAGACCTGCTGGCTGAAGTAATGGCTTTCATCAAGTGAGGAGGAGCGAGAGTCAACAAGAGCTTGTTATTGGTTAGGTTTGGCATGTCCCAAGCAAGCAAGCGCCAAACCTAGAACTCCCCCCCCCCCCCCCACCCCAAACTCAACTAAAATCCACAGACTAATTATCGTCCCTCCCCTAGCAGTCTGTTGGCCAGACAGCGGTCCAGGATAACGCATGGCGTCTGCATCCTGCGACAACATGGTCTGGAATAAAGTCCCCTGTTAGCGCAGCCTCTGCTTGACGCAGGCCAGCCTGTCTTCTTGTTCATTTCCGGGTGACATTTCCCAGGCTTGGTATGTCTGCAAGTGGTATTTTCTACATTTTTAACGGTGTGTTATATGTTTTGGTGTTTTTTGCAGTTTCTGTGCAGAATAGAGTTGAGTTTCAAATATTTATATGTTCCTAAAGTTATGTTTAACATAGTGTTCAGAGAAAGAACAGGCTGTGAGATCACTCCAGGAACCGGAGCAGGGCTCCGATGTTTCCGTTACGAGGATGAGCAGCGACAGCGTCAGCAGGGCTCGAAGAGTTACCAAGTTCAGTTCAGCCGCGATCAGATCAGCAGGGCTTCCTTGTCCAAGATACAACTGCCCGCTAGTTCAGGGGTGGGCCTTGATATAGTCCAGTGGCCCTTTGATGTCCGGACCCTTGCAGGCGGCGGTCCGAGGCTTTGGGGGCGGCCCGTGGGTGAGGTCCGGCGGTTGGTCCTATGATCCCTTTGAGGATGCGTCCGGGAATTCCCAGACGCCTAGCAGGTCTGGAGGCAGCACTCGGGGAGGCCAGAGGTGCAATCGAAACTGGCCCCAAGGGGAAGACCAGAGGTGTGACAGAAACCAGTCTCTCAGGGGAGGCCGGAGGTGCCATCGAAACTCCTTGTCTTCTCTCACTAGGGTAGCCCTCACCCTCCCAATGGGGGCTGGCGCGCCTGGAGCCTAAGCTGCATTAGGGCTGGGGTCATGCTAGGCCCACGGAGTCAGGGATCTTGGGAAGGGAAAATGGCTGCCGGTGGGCCTATGGGGCCATGATGGTTTGGGGCGCGCGGGCTGGGATGGTGGCCGGGGACAGGCCGATACAGGCCGTGGGCGTTTGGTCGGACATGGGCAGGGCAGTAAGGGGTTTCTAAGTACGGAGCGGGGCTAACGGGGAGCTGAGTAGCGGGGGGAACCACGCCACGAGGCCAGGTCCAACATATACATTTTGACATACTAATACATTAAATGACATGTAAAAACGGGATATGATTAAAAACGTTACAGGTAAATCAACCTTGCGTTTTGTTTTGTATGTTTTGAATTGCAGATTTATGTAGCGCGAACTCGACCCAAAGGTATTGAGGCGCTTTACAGGAGCACCGTTCTAGTGATTTATGGAAAGAGGGGGGGGGGGGGGGGGCTGGAGTTGTGAGGCATTAAAAAAAAATGGTGGAAACGGATAATATATAAGAGCAGAATTAATGAGGGCTTAAATCGTTCATGAATTATGCAGTGTTGCACACTCTCCTCAGTAGCAAAGAATCACGCACGTTGCATCACCTAGAGAGGGGAGGCTGAGCGCTGTTCCAAAATGTTTCCCTCGTGCATTGCCGTAATGTATGTTGTAAATGGGATGAGAGGTGAGCAGAGGAACAGCTTGTACGTTGGCGCTTCACCCGCAATACCACAATTTGACAAGAACTGTGTGCGAAAAAACGTTATATGATGCATGAAAAGGCACGTGAACTTAAGCAGCCCTCGTTTAAATTAAGAAGGCTCGCAGTGCCAATGCAGTAATCCAAATACATCATTATAAATTCTCGTTGCCTTAAGCACTGATGCCTCTATTCAACTTCACATAATTCATGGCGGCCCCATCCTCAAATGAAGGGCTGACCGACCTGGTGCCGGAACTGCCTATGGGAAAGAGCCTGAAACCTGCAGCCTCCCAAACTCGTCCATCTGCCATAATTAATTAAAACCCCACACCCCGGTCACCACGCGAGCAGCAATGGAGGCAGCCCGCTGCTCTCCCGCTTTAGAAGAAGCACGCAAATCAGCCCATGGGGGTGTTGGACCTCTCCTCATACCACCGTCCTCTAGCCCCGCGCCGCACTCACCGCTGCTGTAGCTTCAGCTCCGGTGCATCCTCCAGGCGGCGGCGGCAGACAGCCCCTGCCCCCCCCCCCCCCGGGCCTGGTTCGGTTTAAGCTCACCCGGAGGCTCCGGAGCAGACCGCGTGGCAGGAAGAGAGCCATGGTCCGCCCGCTTCTTTTCTGCCCCAGTAACCCTCCGCTGACCTCTCCGGAGCGAGGAAAGCAGTGTGCTCAGCAGAGGCCGGGGGAAGGGCCGCACGCAGCCCTTACACCGGCAGAAAGGGAGCGGGTGGAAGACCACCTGAGGGTTTTGTGCAGTGCGAGCGAGTTTTGTTATTGGGGCGGTCGGCAGGCCATGGAGTCCTGGGCCGACCACTCGCGAAGTGCGGGTGCGTAGCGGCAAGCCGCAGGAGACGATCCTGGTGGCACTGCCCCTCCCCCCCTCAAGCACTGCCTGCCTCTTGCTCCTCCAACATGGCGGAGGCCGCGCAACCTGCACGGCCACAATCTCTGCAGTACTAAGGATACCTGGGGCAGCGTGGCTTGTGTACCATTTCCAAAGAGGGTACAAATGAAGGCATGTTACTATTTAGAAGTGCAGTACTGGGAAGGGGATGAGACTCAGCAAACGAAACACGTTGACGGAAAAGCTTTTATGTGCAAGTTGCTCATGGGAATAGGAAGCTACAAATGGCAAAACAGCCCCGTCCTTTGCAGACTGGTGGGCCGCGCCGCCAAGAAAACAGCATTCAAGGACAGGTTGGACAACAACGCACACAACTGCAAGGAACTCTTCAACATCGTGAAAGAGCTTTCCAACCCCAGCGCAGGAAACAACGACATCACCCCATCGCAAGACCTCTGCAACTCCCTGGCTTCATACTTCCACAACAAGATCGCGGACATACACAACAGCTTCAACAACCAACCAACGCACACCATGACCGAACAACCACCCCCCACCACCACCCTCCACGCCTGGACCCCGATCAGCACCGAAGACACCATCCGCACGATGAACTCCATCCACTCCGGATCACCGACCGACCCCTGCCCGCACCACGTCTTCAACAAGGCCGACGCGGTCATCGCACCCCACCTGCGAGACATCATCAACACATCCTTCGACACCACCATCTTCCCTGAGAGCTGGAAACACGCCGAACTCAGCGCTCTACTCAAGAAACCAACAGCGGACCCCACCGACCTCAAGAACTACCGCCCCATCTCACTCCTCCCATTTCCAGCCAAAGTCATCGAGAAGACCGTCAACAAGCAGATGGCCGCCTTCCTCGAGACGAACGGATCCCTCGACCCCTCACAGTCCGGCTTCCGAGCCAATCACAGCACCGAGACCGCCCTCATCGCCGCCACCGATGACATCCGAGCCCTGATGGACAATGGAGAAACAGCGGCCCTCATCCTCCTAGACCTCTCCGCGGCATTCGACACGGTCTGCCACCGCACCCTAGTACGGCGCCTCAGCAACATCGGAATCCAGGACAAGGCGCTGGAATGGATCATCTCCTTCCTCGACGGAAGAACACAGAGAGTCCGCCTACCACCGTACAAGTCAGAGGCCTCCGAAGTCATCTGTGGCGTCCCTCAAGGATCATCTCTGAGCCCCACCCTCTTTAACGTCTACATGAGCCCCCTCGCGGCCATCGTACGCAAACACAACCTCAGCATAATCTCCTACGCCGACGACACCCAGCTGATCCTCTCCCTGACCAACGACCCCACCGCCGCCAGAGCCAACCTGCACGAAAGGATGAAAGAGGTAGCCGAGTGGATGACGACCAGCCGCCTGAAACTGAACTCGGACAAGACGGAGGTCCTCATCCTGGGCCCCTCACCCTCCGCCTGGGACGACTCCTGGTGGCCTCCCGCCCTGGGCACCGCACCCAAACCGACAGACCATGCACGCAACCTGGGCTTCATCCTGGACTCCTCCCTCTCCATGACCAGGCAAGTCAACAACGTCTCCTCGGCGTGCTTCAACATCCTACGCATGCTACGGAAGATCTTCTGGTGGATCCCCAACGAGACCAGGAAGATCGTCACCCAGGCCCTCGTCACCAGCCGACTGGACTACGGCAACGCCCTCTACGCCGGTACCACCGCCAAGCTCCAGAAGAGACTCCAGCGGATCCAGAACGCCTCAGCCAGACTCATCCTCGACATCCCACGAACCAGTCACATCTCCGGACATCTGAGAGACCTTCACTGGCTCCCCGTTAACAAAAGAATCACCTTCCGCCTCCTCACCCACGCACACAAAGCCCTACACGACCAAGGCCCGAGCTACCTCAACAGCCGAGTCAACTTCTACGCTCCCAAATGCCACCTCCGATCAGCCAACCACGCCCTCGCCGCCGTCCCCCGCATCCGAAGAGCGACTACAGGAGGAAGGTCCTTCTCCTACCTGGCTGCCAAGACCTGGAACTCCCTGCCGACCGACCTGTGCCTGACCCAAGACCACCTCTCCTTCAGGAAGAAGCTGAAGACCTGGCTGTTCGAGCAGTAGCGGCACCCCCCCCCCCCCGCCCCCCCCGCCCCCCCCCCCCCAGCGCCTTGAGACCCTACGGGTATGTAGCGCGCTTTACAAGTGTCATTGATTGATTGATTGAGTGGGCGTGTTTTTCTTTCTCCCCTCTTCTCCATTGGCTGGAATGTAAACAAAGGGCGTGTTTTTGACTTGTTGTTTACATTCCAGTCAACGGAGAAGTGGGTAGAACAAACTGAAAAAACACACCCCACAATCCGAAATGGACGGGGCTTACAGAGAGAGAATGATTTAATTGAGACCTCTTCTCCAATGGCTGGCCGCCGTTCAGGAGGCAAGCCAATAGAGAAGAGGGGCGGGGTTAACCCTCGCTATTCAGAATCATTATTTCTCGCCAGCGAGACTGCGCATGTGCGCAGCCTACGCTAGCCGAGACCTCAAAACACAGAAATAAGGCCCATTTCTTTTAACCCCTTCGATGCTCATGACGAGCTCAGCTCGTCATGAGGCACAGTGGAGCTGTGCTGATGACGAGCTGAGCTCGTCATGAACAATGGGAGTCATGAAATATCAGCACAGGAGAAAAATCTCCCTAGCAGCCAAGGTGTTAATATTCATAAAAAAATGTACATTCCTAAATGGTTAAGTTATTCCAGAATGGAATTGCAGCGTAAAATTGGCAACCACAAAGGAGGTGAACCCCACAGTATAAACCTCGACATATAAGAGGCGAGAAAGCATGGGGAGGTAAGCAATAACAAAAGAGGGTCAAAGAATAATGAGAATGAAAAAATGCAAAAAAACTAATGCAACAAAAACATTTTAAATTAAGTTGTTTTCAAAGAAAGTGAGTCAAATACAATACAATTCAGACAGTTTGATTAGAAAAAATACTCATTGCCTTGTCTACTAGATCGCTAAATTAATCTAGCCTCTTTAAAATGTCAGCTCGCTGGCAACAATATTCACCTATATAAATGACACATTTCAGCATGTTCTATACGTCACATGTTTTTAACAAAGATGGATAGAACGAGATGTGTCTCAACCATATGCAGCCGTGAAATACATTATTTTCGGAAATGCGTAACCAATTTTGTGCTATATCTTATTTAACAAGTCCAGACGTCTTTACTGATACGTACCTTATACTAAAGGTGGAAAAAAATTACTTGTAGCCACAATTCACTATCGGTTTGTTTGAAATACCTGAAATAAAGCACACAATAATGAAGACTTGTAGCACACGTTCTTTGAAGTATTCACTGAATTAAATTGTGCATAAGTGCTGTGCTTTGTTTGTTGGGTAACACCATCTGGAATTGCTCTCAGATGCAACATACACACAGGTCTGCTGTCAACCAACTAATTCTAGATTCATAGCACATAACCTGGTAATCCACCAGACATCACACTCCTCAAACAGAATCACTCTGCATCCATGCAAACGGGATCCAAGAAGGGACCTGAAACATCTTACAACCGTCAGGTAAAAGCCCAGCAAAGGCCCGGATGGAAAGGGGATGCTTATAAAAACCTTATAATAGGCAAACATACGTCTTAAATGCATGCTAAATAAGTATCAACAATAGGGCTGGAGGCTGCTAAGACGATCAAATCTGCATTTTGAATAATGTCATGAGAGACTAAATAGCTAAATTAGAATTTTTTTTTCTCTATTCGATTGGAAACACCTGGAAAATACACAGATGTGTTTAGACCATGATCACTGAACCAATGAAGAGAAGCATTGGCAAAGTAAAATAGGTCTTGCCTACACGAGAGCTACGGCTTTGGCAATGGGTTTTAGCCATGTTCTACGCCAGTGTGGCTTCCGTTCAGCATGGCTAAACGTTAGTGGTATGGGGAAGATTGGGGTAAAGTGGAATGAAGTAGACTGGAGTAGTGTAGAGTGGGGTAGATTGGTTTGGAATGGGGAAGATTGGGGTAGGCTTAGGTAGACTGGAGTCGGGTAGATTTCAGTGGTGTAGAGTGGGGTAGATTGGAATGGGTGGGGTAGATTTGGGTGGATTGGGGTAGATAAGAGTAGTTTTGGGTGGACTGCGGTAGATAGGAGTGTGGTAGAGTGGAGTGAGGTATATTGGGGTAGACTGAAATGGGGCATTTTTGGGTAAGTGTGGGGTGGATTGGAGTAAGGTACTTTTATAGGGGTAGATTGGGTGGATTAGAGTAGAGTGGATTAGAGTAGGGTAGAGTTGGGCACAGTGGAGTGGGGTAGACAGGGGTAGATTGGAGTGGGAAAGTTTGAAGTGGGGTAGATTAGAGTAGGGTAGAATGAAGTGAGAGGACTAAATTGAAGTAGATTGTAGTAGAGTATATTGGGATAGAATTGAGTGGGGTAGATTGGGATGAGTGGGTTAGATTGGAGTGGAGTGTGGTAGACTGAAGTGGGATAGATTGGAGCGAAGAGGAGTGGAGTAGATTGTGGTGGGGTGTGGTGGGGTGGGGTAGATTGTGGTAGATTGGAGTGGGTTAGATTGGAGTAGCGTAGAGTGGGGTAGATCGGGTGGCCTGCAGTAGGTTAGAGTGGAATGGGACAGAATGGGTGGATTGGAGTAGAGCAGAGGGCAGAGGGGAGAAGGAAGTAGAGAGAAGGATGTGGACTAGGGTTGAATAGAGTGGACTAGAATGTAGACTGGAGTGGGGTAGATTAGGGTGGAGTGGAGTACAATGGAGTGGAGTAGATTGGGTGAATATTCAGAAAATCTTTATTTCTGCAATATGCCATAAAAGTAGACAAAACATGTAAAAAACAGTACATGTAGATGACAATATTGATTACTTATAGCAAAAAATTCAATACCAAGGCATTTTTCAAATATACATAATTGATCAAAATTCATACATATAAAAACCCAATTAAAATGAGAAACAAATAATTTTCTAAAAGGAGTTAAAAATATACAAAGGAGCAATGTATAACCGTTAGCTGCCAATCCAGACTTAAGTTCAGGCAATTAAGAATCTGCGCTTATGCCACATAGCTGCCAGAAATTGGGAAACGGAAAATACAGTGGGGCCAGTAGTGTCTGATTTTAATACTCTGAATGCCTGCATGCATTGCCGGAAGCCCACATTTTTACATAAAGGAACAAGCCAGTACTTCCTAGGCTTGTGGTACGCCGGACAGAAGAATAAAACATGAAGCTCGTTTTCAGTATCACATTTGCATGCAGGACAATTTTTCGGGGTATGGGATGACCACCTACTGGAAAGAGCTCGCAAAGGTAGAACACCATGCCTCCACTGTACATAAAGTTTTTTTGCTAATAGAGGGTATATGTCATCAAGAAATCGCTCAAAGAGGTAGCAATCTTTAACCAGCAGGAAAGAAGCAGTTATAGAGCCGATTTGATGGTTACATAGTGCGGCATTCAGTCTGTCAGCACAAAATGTGTTCGTAAGCTGGGTGCGTGAAATCATTTTACAAACCCCCTCTGGGTCGACCCATAAGGCAGGAACGCCTAACGTTATGAATTCGTGCTTTATAAAAATGAGCCAGGGAATATTCCCTGCTCTTGAATAGGTCAGTATTTCTTTGAGTTCCTGTCTGTAATTTATCAACTCCGGTGTTACCCAGAGCCTGCGCCAAAACCGGAGCGGTTTTAGCGCTAGCTCTTCGTCAATTGGTCTGATTCCCAGATCGAGCCTTAAAGGAAGGAGTGGGGTGCTAGATGGTAATGCTAACAACTGTCTTAAGAATTTGTTTTAGGTCCTGGTGATTTCGGTCCTATTACAGTGGCCCCATAGTTCGCCCCCATACATGATGGCACCTCTAGCTTTTGATTTGTAAACCTCCAACGGTGGTCCAACAGGTTTAATAGTGGACTTATTGGATAGTTTGAGAATTCCGCCCGAGAGTTGGGCCAGTTTTAATTGTGACTTAATTTGCTGGGGGCCCCACGTCAAGTTCTCATTAATGGTGACCACCAGATAGTCAAAGGTAGTTATCCTTTCAAGTCTTGTTATCCCTAGACTTGGGTTTGGTCATAAGGTTTTCGGGGGTTGAAGATCATAAATTTAGTTTTAAGAGAGTTAATCTCCAATCATCGAGCGGTACAGAATTCTTCAAAGCCTTCCAATGTTCGCTGTATACCCATTGGAGATTTTGAAAGCAATAGGGTGTCGTCGGCGAACATAATTGCAGGGACCCTTTTACCGGCCAGCTTAGGAGCATCATTGTCCTGTACTCCGTTAAGGTGCGCGATTACCCCGTTGACAGAGGCGAAACAGGGTCGGTGCAAGCACACAGCCCTGCCTTACCCCCCTGCCAATGGGAAATCGAGATGACAGTGCACCATTTTTTCCGTATCTAACTTAGCCAAAGTTGGCCTCATGTAGCCTCATCAGGACAGATAAGAGGGTGGGGATACCCAGCTCAAGAAGAACAGTCCAGAGTTTCCCCCGGGGCACAAGGTCAAAGGCAGAGCGAAGGTCGACGAATACCATATAGAGGCTGCCACCCTCTAATCTCACCGTTTTCCAATACAGGAGTTGTAAACGGGGGGAAACATGGCACCAGCAAGCTGAGCTGCCGTGGTGCTCCGGCTCTGCGCTCCCAACTTTAATAGGAATGCTATGTTTTTGAGGACTTGAAATTAGCACATCCTAATCTCGATTTGAGCAGTAAAAAGTGGGGAAGACAGTCCGGTAATTGTTTTTCTCCTGGTCCGGTCTGGTGTAGCGTTTGGTTCTTCCAAGGCCGGGGCGTACCACTGCTTGTGGACGTCTTGGCGTTTTCAGCAGCTTGGCATCTCGGCGTTTCGGCGTCTTAACAGCCTGCACCTTCTATGTGTGCGGAGGAGTGTTTTCCCATCCTCCCTTTTGGCTTGTGGGGGTCAGTTGGAGCGCGGCTGTTGACTGCGGGAGACGCTGCGGGCTCATCTACGGTTCGACCAGGTCTGCTGAGTTGGTCCCGGGCCGCCCTGGAGCTAAGGAGAGGGCGGCGGCTCCGGAGCCTTCTGCACGCTTCTCGCAGGGCGGACAGCTGTGTTGGAAAAATCGGCTTGGGGAAAGCAGCGGAGATTGGTGTTGACTCGCAGTGGAGCTCGGAGGACCAGCAGGAAAGCCAAGCCAAGCCGGTTGGTAATCCAGTGGGCAGGGGGTAAGGGCGGCTCCGAGAAAGTGGAAGGTGCGGTGGCTGTTAAAAACCCCTTAAAAGTTGTACCAGTACCAGCTAACAAAAAAAAAAAAAGGAGGTAAAAGGTAAAAAAAAAAGGGCACAGAGTTTAAAAGCACTGATAATAAAGTCTGTGGTAGTGATTTAATTTCGAGTCCGGTACAACTATATTTTCACATTTTTTTGTCCTTCCCGGAACTAGTAATCCTGGCGGGGGACTTCAATATAGTTTTGGATCCGGTTCTAGACAAGTCTCCAAAACAGCCGACCTCTTGCCTTCTCTAATACCCGAGAGTTTCTTCTTGGAGCTATGAAACAATCTGGCTTAGTGGATGTTTGGAGGGATAGGGTCGGAAAGACACAGGGGATTTCGTACCGAAACCATAAATACCATCACCAGTCAAGGATAGATTTAATTCTAGTTAATCATAGGCTGGTAGAATGTGTAAAAGCGATCCGCTATCTTCCATCCCATCTATCAGACCACTCCGCAGTATTTATAGATCTTGAGGGGCTCCCAATGGTCTCTAAAGCTTGGCCTTTTGATCATTCGTTTTTATCAGCAGCAGAGGATATATCTTTTCTAAATGTGGAACACCAGCATTTCTTAAAGCATAATGTGGGATCAGCTGCTTTGGGGGATCCTATGGGATTCCTATAAGGCCTTTTTACGCAGAATTATTACTAGTAAAGTTTCTTTCCGTAAGAAGAGGTATAGAGAAGAAATAGCTAGCTTAGAGGCTGATATATTGAAAACCCAAATTGAGATTGACCAAGCTCCTCCAGGTATACCAACACAAATACTTAGTAACAATCTTGTAACCTTAAAAGGCCAAATGGGATCAGTGCTTAATCAATGCCTGCAAGAGAAATGGGATTCTAGCAAGTTGGCTCATTTTGAGTTAGGGGAGGGAACTGGAAAACTTTTGGCCTGGAAAGCAAAGACGGACTTGTGCCGTAATAACATCAACTATGTGGTCCATGGGAATATATCTTATACATCAGATTCTGATATTAGGAGAATCTTTAGAGATTTCTTCCAGTCAATCTATCAGGAAGATAAAATCCTGGACAAAGAAAAAATGGAGAGTTGGTTAAGAAAGATACCCCTTCCAAAACTATCTGAGGAGCAACGGGCTTCCCTGGATAAAACCATCACAGATGAGGAGGTTAAAGTTGCTATTCTACACGGCAAGAAGGGGAAAGCAGACGATCCAGACGGTCTACCAATTGAAATGTATAGTGCCCTGGAACAGGTAACTGTCCCCTTTCTTACAATGTTATTTAACCAGATATTGCAGGATGGAATATCTCCCCCTGTGTCTTGGGATAGTGCTTCCATCACACTAATCTTAAAACCAGGGAAGTCTGCAACCTCCTGTGGGTCTTATAGGCCTATATCCATACTGAACATGGATTATAAGATCTTTTCCACAGTTCTAGCAAAGAGACTTAGTATAGTGGCACCAGACATCTTACATCGGGACCAGAAAGAATTTGCAAAAGATCGGCAACTGTATGAACTGACCTATGACTTGATAGGAGCCATAGATATGGTGACAATACATTCTCTTCCACTGGCAGTTCTGACGCTGAATGCTACCAAGGCCTTCGACAGGGTGAATTGGTCATACCTGTCGGGGGTCTTGGCTAAGTTCAATATTGGAGACCGCTTTAGCCGAGCCATTAGTCTTCTTTACTCTAATCCATCAGCTAGGGTGTTAGTGAATGGTGAACTAGCTGACCCCATCCCCATCACAAGGGGAACAAGCCAGGGCTGACCTCTTTCCCCCCTTTTGTTTGACCTCTATATAGAGCCCTTTGCCCAGTTGTTGAGGGGTGAGGAATCTATTAAACCATTTGTTTTTGAGGGGTGGGAAAGGAAAATAGCACTCTATGCTGACGATATTTTGATATTCTCCACAGATATATGCTCAGCTTTTCCAGTAGTCATTAAACTGGCCTTAGAGTTCGGGAAATATCTGGTTACAAAGTTAATGCCTCAAAGACCGAGGTAATGGTCTGGAATGATGGAGATTGTGAGATGGAGTTTCAACTCTCATCTAGTTTGAGATATTTGGGCCTTAACATTATTAAAGATATTAACAAACTAGCTACAATCAATTTTTCAGCCGTTGCTAAGGAATGCCGTTTACTCATGCAGTCTTGGACGTATCTTCCACTATCTTTGCTGGGTCGGGTTAATTTGGTTAAAATGACTATTTTGCCGAAGGTATCTTTTCTTTTTAATACCATTCCTCTTTTTTTAGATTCTGTAGGTATTTCTAAGTTAAAGGGAGATATAACATCTTTCATTTGGGCAAAACATATCCCAAGGATTGCCTGGAAAAAGCTTAGGCGCATGAGGGAAAAAGGGGGGTTGGCTGCCCCTGATTTGCAAACATATGCATGGGCGTTCCAACTGAGCCATGCTCGAATGTTATTAAAGATGCAGACAGGTCAAGGGGTTGGCTATATGTTTTCAGCCATGCTTAGGGGGGAAGCAGCAGCACAGTCAGGTTTTCTATTTAAGTTCGGAGACCCAAGGTTCTTTAAAAAAATCTAATTGAAGGTTCTACAGGGGATGGCAAGAGTATGGTGCAAGGTGAGAAATCTGACCTGGGATATTTTTCTAGTAGAACCCCATTATGGGGTTTCCCGGGGAACCCTGGCTGGCTGGAAGATTGTTTAGCTGCACCCTTGCGAGATGTGGGCTTGAGACATGGGGAGACATCTTTGTGGAGGGTAATTTATTACCTTGGGAAGCCCTAAAAGATAAAACAGGATCTAATCTCTCTAAATTTAAATACATCCAGATAGCGAGTTGGGCACAGTCCCATTCTATGCAGGCTTTAGGTCGAAGGGGAGCTCCAATTGGGGGTGGCAACCAACTGGAAACTTTACTTTTGGACAAACCACCAGGCAAAAAGGAGTTTTAAATGGAAAATTTGGTCCACGGTGGAGGTATTCTTCCTAAACCCTGCCTGATAGGGGCTAAGAATTGCATGCTCCTCTATCCAGTCCTGTAACCGGTCCAAGATGAGTCTTGCAAAGATCTTCTTGCGGACATCAATAAGGATTATGGGTCTGTAGTTGGATGGGAGCAGAGGAGAGCACTTTTTAAAAATAGGGACTATCTTCGCGCCCAGCCAAGTACAGGGAACCATCATGCCAAGTCTGAAAGTATGGGCCCCAGATTTTTGGCTCTTGCTTAAAAAGATCGCCCGGAAGTATGTCCAAGCCAGGTGCTTTACTTGTGGCGAGTTTGGAGATGACATTACAAACCTCTGGGACCGTAAACTCAATCACCTCAGAATATAGAGTAAGTGCAGACTGGGGGACTAAGTTTTCAAAGTCATCAGAGAAACCCTCAGTAGAATACAAAGCCCGATAATGGCCTTCCCAGGCTTCCGCCGCTATGTTGGATTCAATGGCTGCTTTCGGCTCACTGCAGCCATTGTTAATTATGGACCAAAATTTCCAGGAATCTTTAGAAGCAAGCGCCAGTGATAAACTTGACCACTCGTCATGATCCCACACTTCCTTTGCGCACTTAGTTAACTATTTATAATGTGCCCTCCTAGCTTTGATTGCATATCTATCATCTTTTATGGCCTGCAATAGCTCTGTTTTGGACTTCCTGCACACTTAATTATACCACGAGGATTGGGGTGCCCTTTTTACCTTCTTAGACACCCAAGGGTTAAGCAACTCTGCCAAGTTGGATGCTAAGCCCTCATGAAGAGCCTCCAACTTAGTTAGGTAATCAGGGGGTTGCGGTAGTTTAATTAACTCTGCAACCTCTGTAAACAAAGGGATTATAGAACTGTATAGTTTTCCTAGTTGTTCCAGATGTTCCAATAATTTGTGCCATCTTACTCTACGCCTGTCATTAGACAGGGTAAGATCGCAGTCAGTATCCCCAAAAACTAAGGCACCACTCGTACTGGCATATGCAGGCCCATTTCTAACATTAGGGCATTGTGATCACTATCCATTCTTGTGACAACATTAAAATCAATGACCTTTGGCCATAACCTTGTTTCAGCCAAAATGTAATTGAGACAAGACATTGGTCCTGGTTTGTTAAAAGTGCATTTGGCTGGGATGTCAGAGGGAGTACGACATTACATGTTCGTAGGGAGTGATTTAAAGTAAATGCCATAATCTGTTTTACTAACGGCGACCATGCCCTAGGAGATGGAACCGGAGTCAAAGGAATAGACCAATAGTCATCCTCTGCCAATTGGACTTCATCATTTAGGCCATCTAGAGGTTCAAAGTGGCAGTTCAGATCACCCCCCACCAGAAGGTGAGTATCACTCTGGATTGTTAGGATGAAAAGGGACAGGTACTCAATGGTACTGGACTCACTAGCTATACTTACTGGGCGTGAATAGACGTTAATCAATGAGAGTTTAAAAGCATTAGGCAAGGCAAGGACTACACAGTGGATGTCTTTGGAATGAGTATTTAATGACTTGGCAGTGCAGCCCAAGTGGGAACCAACCCAGATAGTGAGACCACCTGATGGGCGGCCTCGCCCTCTCCATACTGCCGGGACATAGAATTAAGCAAAGCCTAACCGATATTGCTCCGTTCGAGCCCACGTCTCTTGGAAGAGGCACACATCACTTTCAGCCACAAAGGAACCCCATTCAGGACAGATCAGTTTGTTAGGCAAACCTGCCAAATTCCAGGATAATATTTTAAATGAGTCTGTCCTGGGACCCATATTCCTGCTCTTGGGTAACTCCACGATTCCCACCTCAGTCAAAACCGCTTTACGTGGTAGGGGGGGCAGTGGATTATCTTTCGCAGTTGTAATTGCTCGAAGTTCCTCACTTCTACCAGTGGCGAGTGGGCTATTATTTAGTGTGGCTGAAGTCGGTGTGTTCACCGTAATACTTTCAGCAGTCCTGGCCCGTATAGGGCTATCAGTTTTCCTTTCTTTTTTACTTCCAGGATCTTCCCACTCTACTCTGTCCGTCTCAGTAACTGCCCCATTGGTACCCCCCAGAATGGGCCCCAGTCAATCCACCATATCCAGGCCGCTATATCTGTTTTGTAGGCAGACAGCCACAGGAGCTAGAGATCGTCTAGGCCTACCCTGAGTATTACCACCCACTGTTGAGCGCCCTACCAAGTTCCAGGGTTGTTTAGAGCCTGGCCTAATATGTAGTGGACCAGGGGGATAGAAGTACGACAAGGGGAGAGATTGAATAACTGACACAGAGCTGGACTGGCTCCACTCACAGATGTGGGACACCGTCCGTGTGTCTCTAAAATGTATCAAGACTCAGTCTCCCCTTAGATCATTTGCCCTGTGGCCCACCCATGACACCCTACGAACAAGCAAAATCTCGCTAAATGTGGCGGGAGTGGTCTATTTTTTGTTGAGCCAATCTGTGACTTTGTTCTTGAGTGACGTGTGTTATTCCTCACTGTCTTCTTCAGCTCAGGTACCCCAGCTAAAACCACTACATATGGGCTAGATTCGGGTGGTAAATCAATTCTTATGGGCTGTGAATTACTGTTGTGCTGTTGCTGTATAGATCCATTGGGGTCATGACTAGATGTGAATTTATTTTGGGACTACTGTTCCAGACCACAATTAGGAACATTCGCTGCACGCCCTGTTATACCCACTTCCACTATCCAAACCCACTGTACACTTAGATCTGCTGTGAGTGGCTTGGCTATGCACACGGCGTTTAAGTCGGGTGAGATTGGAAGTAAATGCTTATCGCCATTGTTGCTTAGTTTAGCTAAAGCCCCAGAAATCTGGTTGAAAGCATTAGTAAGAGATAGTAAGTTAACTTCGATAGCAGCCAATCTATTGTTGAAAGGTAATAAATATTCAGCAATTGTGGCCCCCACTTTGCCCCCGAAAGCATTGTTCATAGTAGGCACAGGGACCATTGGTGTATTGAGAACCGTCAGTGCTACTATGGATGTCTCTAACTCCGTCTCCTCATAATGTCCCAAGGTTTTCCGCTCGTACTCACCCAACCTTTTTAAATTTGATTTGCTGGGACATTTTTTCTTCAGGTGGCTCCCCTCCCGTTTCTTTTTGTTGGCTCCTTGCGTATCCATTATGGGTTCCTTTCTTCTCGTAGCAGGGGCAGTCATTGACCTTGCTAAGGCACATGCTGGCTGGTCTAGTGCCCTTTTCTCTGGCACAGAGAGTATCAGGTGAGTTGCTGATGTATTGTCCACCCTAGGGGAATAGGCATTACTGATGGTCGCATCCTGAGCAGGAGAGTAAGCCGAGATAAGCCCTCCCGCAGGCTGACAAATGTTTGGATCAAGTGATAGCCGTAGTTCTGTTACTGCTATCTCTTGTGCGAGCACATTCGAAGCTCTCGTGAAGAAGTAATCCAGTGTTCCCATCATGCCTCTCCCCTTCGGGCACATCTTTTCCTTAATGGCACCACTCGCCACCACAAATAGATAAACAACTCGTGCAGATTAAGCCCCCCAGATAGCAGGCAGACTTGGACCAGGGCTGCAGATCTTACCAGACAATGTTGTACACCAATGTCCCGAGCCAGACGGAAAGTAGGCCCGGCCCAGCCTACTCCGGCCTCGAACGGGCTCAAACGGGCCCGGCCTTCGCCCGGCGCGCGTCCCGCACAGCGGGTGGCGTACCCAGAAATATAGGCTATGAGCGGCAGGGGGAGGAGCGCGGTCATGGTGGCTGCGGGGCTCCTGGGTGCTCTCTACCTCAGCTGGGCGGAAATGCTGGCAAGAGTCCCGTTGATGCACAAACAACCGCTGCGAGCAGCTCCCGCGAAGCGGGGGCCGTGAGCAGTTTTAAAGGCGGCAGGGGGAGGAGCGCGGTGATGGTGGCTGCGGGGCTAGTCCCGTTGTCCTCCCTCTCTCCCTCAGCTGGGAGGAAATGCTGGCAAGAGTCCCGTTGATACACAAACAACCGCTGCGAGTTTCACTAGTCTCACTTGGGTTCATTACTTGCACGTGTAAAGTTTGTCTTAGTTTGGGTCTCTCGGTCCAGACTCCTCATGATTCGTCTTTTATCAGGACACTAATTAAATCTCTCCATTTCCTTCCGCATTGGCCTAATTCCCCTTGCCTACCACTCAATACCAAATATCTTCCTATGTATAATCGTTTGTTGCTGCTGGATTCATTCATTTAGAGCAAAGGAGAAAAAAACGTTAAATTCTTCGAAAGTTGGGTGAATTAAAATGGTAGATTGGAGTGGGGCAGATTTGTAGTGAAGCGGAGTATATTGGGTTGGGTGGGGTGGGATGGAGACTATTGCGTTGTGGTGGGGTAGAGTGGGGTGGGGTGGGGTAGAGTGGGGTGGAGAAGGTGGAAGGGTGTGGACTAGAGTAACAAGCTGTGTTCTAGAGTGTCTTACTTTGGAGAGGCATGGCACGGAGCGGAGTGGCATGGTACAGAGTGGACCAGAGTGAAGTGGTGAAAAGTGGAGTGGCATAGTGTGAAGTATGTATAGTATGATAGCGCACTGCCATTAATGACAACACATTACCAATTGAAAATGGTCATTACATTTGCACAGACGTCCAGTTTTACTGCGCACGAATGATAATTTGTGGAAATGTCATCACTAAGTGTATTGACTTGTTTGGATTGTATTAAAATATTTGTTCCCACCACACTTCAGAATCACAAAAAAAGATTTTCTTAATTTCTAATGTTCTCGTTCTGAAGGTTTCTGAAATATCAGCATAGTTCATTTTTGTTGTGTGCTAGAAAAGACAACATCCTACATGCTGTCCTCTCGCATGGGTACTCAACAGGATGGATTGTCACAAATTCTCTCACTTTGAAGTAAGCAAACTAAAAGTAAACACCAAATTCCCTCGGAATACAAAGCCTAACATTTGACCTCTGTCTTGAATGTACAGAAAATTAGGAAATGGCCCTTTTTGATGGGTTATCCCTAAACTTTTTGCCTTCTTCCTCCCTTGATGGGAGTACTCGTTTGCTGGTTTTAAGTCCATAGACTGCATTCTGGGGTTTGAGTTGCTCCCGGTGTCGGGGGAACCGGGAGGGGCAGTTGCCACGAGCTTCCTAACAGTTCGGTTTTCTGGGGGTACCACTCCAAAGTAGAAGGTGTAGATCCCTGGGGGGTGAGGCGATGCAGGAGGACAGGGTGAGGCAGAGCCCATCCCAGTGTTCTGCGCAGCCTAAGGGTACAGACCCTAGGTTGAGTGACCAGTTTCAGGATACCACCCCTAAAGTGTCAGGAGGTCAAGTGGAAAAAAGGGTGCAAGGCACCTGGGGCTACCGCCCCCACTTTGCGAAACCACAGAAGTCAGAGAGCCCAAATTGGCCTGGGGTCTGGCTCTTGACACTGTCCGCTATCAGTGGCCTCTGTTGGTTGTCCTTATGGTCAGAAGTTTCCCTGGGTTGGGGGCAGAAGTCAGGCCCAAGGGGTGGAATTGGCCACATCACACAGTTGGTCATGGTGGTACGTTCTGCCTAATGCGATGCATCTATGAGCAAAATAAGGTTAGGGGCTGCACAGATGGGGTACAGAGATGAGGAGAAGGGCTTCCCATGGGTAAGTTTAGTGGGCCACGAGAGTATAGACAGAGGGACTAAACTGGGTTCACAGAGGAGTAGAACTGGCAGGAGCCCCTGCAATAGCGGGCCACGGTCCATATTTTATTGCCCTGAGCAGGGAATTCCATCAAGGTATTGATTAGTCTTCCCTGCCTTTAGGCTGGCAGGGGGTTGTTCTGGAAATGGCCCTTTCTGCTGGGTTATCCTCAAACCTTTTGCCTTGTTCCTTCTCTGTTTTGACTTCATGGTTGCTTGTTTTAGGACACTGGGTGCTTCCCCACTGCTGATCAGTGTTAAAAGTGCATGTGCTCTCTGTCTAAAACGTAATGGCATTTTTTGTCTCCCTGATTAGCACATTTGAGTTACTAGTAAGTCCCTAGTACAATGCACTGCATGTGCCCAGGGGCCTTTAAATCAAATGCTACGAAGATGGGGCCTTTAAATCAAATGCTACGAAGATGGCGGCGTGAACGGACGCGTCACTCTCCTGCTCCTGTCGGTCGCCGTATCAAAGCACCGGTTGCGGCCACTGACGGGTCTGTTGACACCAGCTTGCGGTCGTCCTGGACCGCGGGGAAACTTGGCCTGCAGCTGGGCCGAGTGGCGGCTCCGACAAGCAGAATTTAGCGAGGTTGAGAGCGCGACACCCCTCCTCCACTGAGCAGTGCGATAAGGCCCGGCACTCCTCAGCGGGCAGCAACCCGCGAACCAGGGTGCTGAGGGCCCGGAGGCACAGTCTGGAACTGACCTGCATGCCGGGAGTTGAGCCGTTTCTTTGGAGTTTCCGGGGCAGCCTGTGGATCAGGGCTGTACAGGCGTGATCAAGGGCCTGAAGGGATAGCCGGCCGCGGCGCCATCTTGAGGGGCTCCCTGGCAGATTGGGATTCGGCGCGCGCGCGGTCGAGGGCTAGGCCGATGTGTCGGAGCCCTCCCGCGCCCAAGTGCAGGGACGGCGAGAGTGAGCCCATCGCAGAGACCCCCGGGTGAGACGGTTCCCATGAGCAGTGATGCTACGAGGAGCCTGAGCGCGGCCTTCGGCGGTGGAGCCCAGGAGGAGACAAGCGTGAAGCAGGTCTCACCAAGAGACCGAGAGTGAGGAGGGACAACTTGCGGTTCCCCGGAGGAGTGCACAGGGGCCCGGAGCGACGAGAGTTGAGTGGGAGAACCCAGGCGACAGGCGCTAGCGGCGAGAACTGGGCCTGCAGAGCGAGAACGCTGCACACCACTCTCCACAACTGGAGGAGCTGAAGCCCTGACCCCAAAGAGCTGCGGGTCTGGGGGCCTCCCGGTGCTCACAATGACAGCGAAGGTGAGCGAAGTGCAGCTGGACAGATGAGGGATCAGGCAGCCCTCGGGTGAGGCAGCATACCTGGGTGGTGTCGGCCGAAAGAGCCAGGGCGCGGCACATCGAGGTGGGGCTCAGGAGGAGCCAGGCGGGGACTGTGGGTCGCCCCGGGATCAGGAGCAAGCAGTGATGACCCGCAGCAAGGCCCAGGGGAGTAAAAGGCGGAGACCGGGGCCCCGGAGAGGTGCACAGCAAGCTGGTGAGGCGTGAGGAGAATGTGAGGGCCCAAGCGACAGAGGCGGACGGTGAGACTGAGGCACGGGGAAGAGAACTGCAGCTCACCATGCGCAACGACTGGTGGAGACCGGGGTTGGGGCCCTGATCCTGGGGAGCTGCATACCGCTGGTTGGGGTAGGGGAAGCGCTCAGGGGGAGCACAGACCTGCTCACTCTCATCGTGAGCGAGAGTGGATCCGGGGGCTAGACTTTAAACCCCAGAGGTGGCAGGAGACACCTGACCATTCCCGGGGTGTCTTGGAGGACCTGGCATTGGCGACGCGATCTGCTCTACAGCGAGAGGAGGGACTCAGTGGTGAGTGAGGGACGGCTTTGGAGTTAGCCTCGCCGTTCCGTTGGTGACGCAGGGGACACACTGTCTGGTACAACATACTAGTGATTAACAGACTGTGGCGCACATCACAGTGGCAGCTGAGTAACACTGCTACAAGGATGGAGTGGCTGCCCGGACGTCCCAGGACGAGTGAGTGGCTTCAGAAGGGGAGGGACTGGTGAGGGACCTTCCGAGTGCGACGGACACGCCATGTCTGCCTCGAGAGTCCGCAAAGACAAATCTGTAAAGGACTTATTTGCTTAGGCACAGACGACTCAACCACAGAAAGACATGGCACCAACCAGCGCCCGCCCAGCTGCAGAAGCCGCAGATGACTCGGAAGCATCACTAAAGCCTTCTTAGAGTCACTATTCACTAATCTGAGAGAAGACATCCACACCTTCAAAAAGGAATTTTCTGAGGAGCTCAGGGAGGTTCGCAAGGATGTAGATGGTATAGCGGTGCGCGTTGCTGAGCTGGAGACCAAGAATGATGGGCGGGATACAGAAGTAGAGGCACTGCAGCAGGAGATACTGCGGCTACATGATCAGCAGGTGGACCTGCAAACACCTAGAGGACTTGGAGAATCGTTCCAGTCTCCATAACGTGCGGATACGGGGGTGGCGCTGACATAAGATACCAAGGATCTATTTAAATACACGAGGGAACTCATCAATCACAATCAAGGACGCCTGATAGAGTCAGACCTCGCACTGGATAGAGCCCACAGGGTGGGTCCACCACGCCCCGTGTCGGCCCCCCGCCCGATATCCTAGTCTGCGTGCAGAATTACCGCACAAAAGAGGACATCCTCCAGAAAGCCCAACAGCTGCACCCCCTGTCCTTTCGGAATCAATCACCGGTTTTACTCCAAGACTTATCAGCACTTGCGTTATAGAAACACCGGACCTTCAAACCTATCACGGCGTACCTCCAACAGCACAATATTTCATACAGCTGGGGCCACCCATTCTGCATAGTGTTCAGGCTTGACAACAAACTTTACCAGCTGCGTTCCCTGAGGGAAGCATGTCGTCTATTAGGCATAGACCCGCCTGTGGAGGCGGAGGAGGAGGAGGAGGAGGTGACGTGCTGCCCTGGGGGGAGAGGGGGAAGAGTGGACCCCTCAGGACCCCAGTGGCACCAGCAAGGAAGGAGACGGCGCATGAAGAAACCTTCGGCAGCTGAAATCAAAGCGGGCAGCAGTGGAGGCGGTCGCCCCGGAGCTGACCTCGCCCCACCCCAGCTGACTTATGTCCCTGCCCATTGCGGCTGCTGATTGTTTGACTTTCTAGCTAGGTCGTCGGCGGGTGGGGGAGGGGATCTGACTGTACTACCCCATGCTACTACATTCCTGATCATCTATGGAGATGATGGACTTTATGTTCTCGGAACTTGGATTTCCTGTTGAAGGGGGAGGGGGGTTGGTTTCTGGGATTAGGAAGGGGTTGGCGGGGGGGGGGGAGGGGTGTTCCACGCCCACCGGGTAAGTTGGGGGATGCTAGCTGCGAGACTCTTAGACCTTCTGAAACAACTGGCGCCCCTGGGTTCTTCACTGCATTGCATTCTCGCAAAGCAGCTGCCCCTAGGCCCTCCCATAAGGTAGATGCTGTCTGGAGACTTTGCCCTTCCGTCCTTGCTAGTACATACTATTACAGCCACCACGCTTAAGATCGTGACCCTGAATGTGAGGGGTCTTAATAACCCGGTAAAAAGCAGAGCGGTCTTGTCATGCTTAGAACACATGCAGGCGGATATTTGCCTCCTACAAGAAACTCACCTCTTAGCAAGGGACTGCCATCGCCTGCGATCCCCGAATTTCCCCAACCAATTTTTTTCCTCTAGTCCCACTAAAACAGCGGGGGTGGCGATTTTAGTGGCTCAGCGGTTCCGGGGGGGGAGGTTTTACAGAAAGAGGCAGATGTCAAAGGGAGGCTACTGATCTATCGTTTTGCTATTAACGGCCTGACTTTCACCATTGGCACTATCTACGCCCCTAAAGAAGGCCAGGATTCTTGCATGAGGCCCTTGTGAAAGCTACAGACACGACAGATAGGCACATAATCCTTGGGGGGGTATTTAAACCTGGTTTTTGATAACCATAACGACAGGTTAGGTCAAAGCTTTCACCAGACGGGCACTATTTCTAGGGAGGGGATTGCCCTCATTAGCAACTTAGGCCTCTGTGATCTTTGCCGCAACCTACATCCACATGAGCGAAAATACTCATACTATTCCAACGCACACAAGACATATGCGAGATTGGACCATTTTTTTGCGTCTACATCAGTACTTCCACTTATGTCTGGGGTTGAGATAGGGGCTGCCTCCCTGTCGGATCACTCGCCGGTCATTGCCACCCTCACGCTTCCACCTAGAACTCTACCCTCCAGAGTGTGGCGCCTACGGGACGCGCTCCTTCATCGGGCAGATGTGGTTTAACGCATACAGCATTCTATTACTGAGTACCTCTCACATAACGCCAATTCTGACACCACCCGGTAAACTCAGTGGGCAGCGCTAAAAGCGGTAGTGCGAGGGGAGTTCATTGCCATTGCGGTGGCGGATAATGCTGAATGCAGGCGTAAAAGGGAAAAACTGACACCAAACTAAGGAACTAGAGAGGATACATCAGAGGACAGGCGCACCACGAGTATGGAAACAGCTTAAGGCCGCGCGCAGTCAGTTAGCAGCGCTCGATCAAGATAGGGAGGAATTTGCTGCGCTACACTTAAAACATTCCTACTATACGGGTGGGGATAGGTGCGGATGTCTTTTAGCCCATCGGCTGAGAGAGACTCGTCAGAAGCAGGGGTCCGTGAAATCCATAGAGCAGACAGTTTATGCGTTACGGAGGATAATGCGATAGCTGAGGCATTCCGAGATTTTTATGCCACCCTCTACACCGGAGCCCCGCTAGATGGAGCAAAAGGGACTACCTTTTTAGACTCGGTCCCTTTGCCAGTTCTCACCCGAACACAAGCCAACCACCTCGATAGAGATATACGCACGGAGGAGGTCATCGGGGCCATCTCCCTTCTTAAACCGGCTAAGGCACCAGGGCCAGAGGGCTTTTCTGCCATATACTATAAGAGGTTCTGTGCCACTCTGGCCCCCTTGCTCACTAGGCTGTTTAATGCTTTTGCCGACCCAGGGGCAATTAAGAGTGACCTCCTGGAGGCTTCAATTACGGTCATCCCCAAACCCGGGAAAGATAAAACTAAGCGTGGACCATACCGCCTAATATCTCTCCTCAATATTGACCTGAAATGATACACTAGCATACTAGCGACGCGCCTTAGCCCACTCATGCCGGGGTTTATAGACCCGGATCAGGCGGGATTCATTACCGAACGCCAGACATCAGACAACACCAAAAGGGTTCTCCATCTTATCGAGAAGGCCATGCGGTTCCCAGGAGAATACATGATGCTCACTATCGACGCTGAGAAAGCGTTCGACCGAGTTCACTGGCCTTACTTGGCGCAGGTGCTAGAGCGCACAGGGATGGGAGAGAAATTCCATACATATATTCTCAATGGTTATAAATATCCCACGGCGGTGGTGCGCGTGAATGGGCATACGTCCACCCGCTTTCCTATTGAAAGAGGCACGAGGCAGGGGTGCCCTCTGTTGCCCCTCCTCTTTGCCCTCTATATGGAACCGCTAGCTATGAGATTGAGGGAGAACCAAGTTATTACTGGAATAAAGTTCGGCGGGTATGTTCACATGATCTGCCTTTATGCGGACGATGTATTGATATCTCTTACCAACCCGGGGACTGCACTGCCAGCATGTCTGGCGGACTTGGATGCTTTCGCCCAGGTGGCAGGCTTCAAGGTGAATACGGACAAATCGGTAGCCCTCGATCTCACTGTCAAAATCTACCCGGGAACAGCTGCAGAACTTGCTTCCTCTCCAATGGTCAACGAATACGACACCATATCTGGGGATCCAACTGGCCTATTCACTCCCTGAGGTGGTCAACGCCAACTATACACTCCTGATTAAGAGGATTCGCCGGGAACTCGGCAGATGGAAACATTACCCTATTTCATGGATTGGTAAAATAACGGCGGTCAAAATGATCATCTTACCCCAGATACTTTATCTCTTCCGTACCATCCCTCTCTGGCCACCAGCGGGATGGATACGCCAGACGCAAGCCGAACTTGCACAATTCATCTGGAATGGGCGGAAGCGACGGGGGTTGTCGATGCTTACCCCAGAGGGGGGTGGGCTGGGAATACCAGATCTCCACCTCTTTTTTCAAGCCGCTCAGCTACGGTATCTGGTGGAATGGAGCCAGTGGGAGTCAGAGAAGCACTGGCTCTTTCAAGACCAGGCAGTGGCTAGGCGTCCTTTGCAGAAAATTCCCTTTTTATGTAAAGCCCATAGACACCCTAATCTGTACGCCTCGTATATTACACAGGTCCCCCTCGAAGTATGGGACGCTACTACCCTCAAACACAAGCTCACGTCCTTTCCATCTCAGCTAACCCCACTGCTGAATAACCCGGAATTCACTCTTGGCACGAACGCGACGGACTTTGCACGATGGGGGCTTGCTGGATGGCGCGTCCTATACCATGTCTACAGTGCTGAAGGGGTCCTTCCTTTTCCCCAGTTGAGGCAGGCATACGGGCTCCCAGAGACAGAAAGACTCCGATATTTACAAGTAAGGCACTGGGCGCTTCAATCCCAAGTCCGCTCCAATTCAAATAGGCTCGTGTCCCATTATGAGAGGTGGCTACTCACACGCACATCTGACAAAAAACTCATTTCTGATTTGTATAAGATGCTACAAGGGCGCCTAATACACACCTACAATCCCAGTAAGGCACGGTGGGAGAAGGAGAACGGTAGGGTCCTTAGCCAGAAAGAGTAGGTTTAACATATATTACAGGGCCCGACATTCTGATTACCATACGGGGCTCACTGAAACCCTCACGAAGGTAGTCACATACTGGTACTACACCCCAGAGCGCTTACACGCGATGGATAAAACACAAGAGGCGCACTGCTGGCGGAGTGTGAGCATGCCCGAGCCTACTTGACTCAGGCCTTAGATGAAGTGGATAAGCATTTTGAGATAGAGCTCCCGCGCTTCCCAGCGTATGTTCTGCTCGGCCTCCCAACCCTTTGATGTATCCACTGCTGTCTTGTAGAGGTAGGCAGATAGCAATAGCGTTGTGATTAGCAACACAGAATATACTCATACATTGGGGTACCTCCAATGCCCCGACATTCACAGGCTGGCTACATCGTCTGTGGCATGTCCTCGGAATGGAAAAGCCGATGCTCACTCTGGCGGGGGAGGGACCCAAGTACAATGAACTGTGGCAGCCCTTTCTGTCACTACTGGTTACAGAATTTAGAGAGATTACCTGCCCCAGATATCTGAGACTGTTGCGCCTCACGGGATCTCAGGGGGCGACCTGAAGGGGAAAGAGAATTGCAGATGAACTTGGAAGTATTGGGCAATGGACGTGGAACACGGGGGTAGGGTGGGGAGGGGGTCGGTTGGGAGGGGGGCGTTTATGTGGACTGTTTTTCTAAGTTAGATAGGTTATTGGATGTGACACTATTTGAGGATGCACCAACTGTCGAGTTTCATTCTTTGGAATCGCTGGCCGTGAGTGCCTACATCGAAGCTTTGATGAATGATAACTGATTATATGCTAATGTATGTCTGTGTTGCACATTTAAACCACAATAAAGAACTTTAAACTTGAATCAAAAGCTACTAGTGGACCTGCAGCAATGATTGTACCACCCATATGAGAAGCCTTTCCATCCGGTCTCAGACCTGCCACTGCAAAGCCTGTGTGCAGTTTTAAACTGCCATTTCGATCTGGAAATTTCACCTACTAGTCAGGCCCAAACCTTCCCTTTTAAAACATAAAAGTCACCCCTAAGCTAGGCCCTAGGTAGCCCATGGGCAGAGTACAGTGTATTTGAAAGGCAGGACATATACATTGCTGTTTTATGTGTCCTGGTAGTGAAATAGTGCTAATTTGTTTTTCAATACAGCAAGGCCGATCTCTCCTATAGGTTAGCATTGGAGCTGCCTTGCAACATCTTACAAGAGTATCTTCCAATTGGGAGCAGATCGAAAATTGGAGTTTGGTATCTCTCCAATCTTTTAGTAAAGTAGGTTTTTAAACTGCAGGTCTGAATATGCCACTTTTAGTAAATTGGCATTTTCTTACTTAGCCATTCAAGTTTCAAGTTTATTTTTGTTTGATTAATTAAAATCTTATAAAAAAAAGCAGCTAAAACTTCACCAATTTTTAAAATTATAAAACAATCAGTTTTTCAATTAATTTCCAAGGAGTTGAATATATATCATACACATTTAATTGTCTAATAGCCTGTCCTTTATGATTGTTTCAAAAACTGTATTATATAAAATCCATATTCACATAGTCTGTTTGGGGAAACGAAAGCCTCCAATCTTTTCTGTACAGCACAAAGGAATTTGACAAATGCAGAACTCATTCGCAGATCTTCTGGATTTAGACTTGCAATCCGGGCCTGTCTACATGTCCTTACACCACGCATGTGAAAGATTCTTTTAAGCGTAGCTTTTCTTTCGATTTCCAGATCTGGACAAAGACACAATAAGTGTAAAATGTTTTCTTCCCCTAGTTTACAAAGCCTGCATAAGTTATTTTCTTGTAATCTTTTCCATGGTGCTAAGTGACATGTGCCTGGAAAGAAGCCAAATCTAGCATTAATAAAAATGTGTTTATTTTTCTTAGACCATGGTGTTTCCAGGTAAGTTTAAACCTTTCTATTCCTAAATCCAGAGACAATTGACCATGCATGGCTGCGTTTAACCAAAATATCTTTATCCATAATCATGGAGAGGTAATTAGTGAGTTTGTTTATTTTTTTTTTTGAAGCTCTCCGACGTAATTGTGGTTTTCCAGATGAGTATTATACCGAATTCTGCAATTGCGCTATTTAAGTAGGAGCTGACATTTGTGTTAGTTTTATTATTTACTTCTTGCCACAATAAAAGGAAAATGTTGTTATCCTGATCGTTTTTTATTCTATTCCATACTTTTAGTATGTGCCCTTTCCTTGCGTAGCATTGATTGTTTAGCCCAAACTCAAGTTTCACCTGGGCTTGTGAGGCATTCTTCGGGAGAGAGAATAAGGAGCTATACGTTTTGGCCACGGCGATATTAATAATCTCAGCATCTTTACCATTGAGTGCCATAAGTTAAGGGAGGCAATAGTTTTGCGTCAATTATTTTTAATAAAGGGTGATAAGACAAATCTCCTGTTGATTTCTGGATTATTTTAAATACCCCTACAAGGGAGTTTGCTTTCCTTGTAATATCCGTTTTTTGTGTCTGAAAGTTGCCGTTGTCATTAAAAGTAACTCCCAAGTATTTATAATCAGCTACTTGTTCCAATTTTTTGCCATCCAAAAACCATTTATGTTTGAATTTAAGATGCACATTTTTTGAGATGACCATTACCTTGGTCTTAGCTTCATTTATCCGCGTGCCATTTTCCTGTGAATACCTAAAAACTCCATTGATTAATCATTGCATGCAAACTTTGCTTTGACTTAAAAGTATAACGTTGTCTGCATATAATAGGTTAGATATCAGTTTGTTTGCTAACCTTGGAGGATGTGCATTGATTTTGTTTAGGTCTGTAGAAAGGTCAGCTAAAAATAAATTAAAAAGTAAGGGGGCCAGAACGCACCCTTGTTTCAAACCACTCGATGTAGGGATTGTATTGGTTAGTGTTTTTCCCTCACCTAACCTCACCCTTACCCAAGTTT
This sequence comes from Lissotriton vulgaris, assembly GCF_964263255.1. Classification (NCBI taxonomy): domain Eukaryota; kingdom Metazoa; phylum Chordata; class Amphibia; order Caudata; family Salamandridae; genus Lissotriton; species Lissotriton vulgaris. The sequence goes on from NC_141699.1 coordinate 512,278,348, forward strand.
CTGTGTGCAGGAGCCGGATCATTTTAACCATTCTGTGCCTCTGCCAGTCCCTAGAATACACATCTGGGTCATATTGACCGCTGTGCCTGTGAATTCACTCTATACAGTTACACAGAAAGGGTGCGGAAGTGTGCGCTGCATATCAGGATGACCCATCACCAAGCTGATGGGTCTTCCTGAGCTATTGGTGGGAGGAGCGGACACTTGCACCTGAATAGGGCTGTGCCTGTCCCCACATAAAGAGCTGCATATCCCACTGTAGTGTGTCTGGAGACAGTGCCTGGAAGGGCAGGGTCTTGTGCACTACAAAGACCTTTCTTTGAAGTCTCCCTACTTCTAAGGCTAAAATGGGTATAAGTACTGGACCTTTGATGCCATATACTCAGAACACTTCCGGATTGAAGACATTCTGTCAGAAGGGACTGCCACTTTCCCGTTGCTTTGCTGTGTTGGCCTGCTGCTGCTTCTTGCCTGGGAGCGAGAGAATTGGACTTTACTCTCTACATCCTACTTTCTAAAGTTTCTCCAAGGGATTGACTGAGCTGGTCTCCTGTTGCTTGAAGTCTCAGGGACATGAAAGACATAACCTGCCACCTTGCTACTAGCACCTGGGCTCCTCTGCTGCCAGTCCTGTCCTGCCAAGTGGCTCCAAATCCAATCCTGGGACCTTGGAGGTGAATTTGGTGCTGCAAATAAGAAAACATCACATTGACTCAAGCGTTAGTTTGGAACCAGAGCATCCCTGCAAACCCAATGCATTGCCACGGACTGCACCAAAGCTGTGGACACTGCTCGCCGAGTGTGTTATGTAATGACTTTGACTTTCAATGAAATTGGCACCTTTGCAGCAGGACTCCAAAGAATCGCTGCTGTGAAATTCTTTAGCACCACCTCACTGAAGTCTGTGACACCCCACTCAGACTTTGACACAGCCCGGCCCTGTGGGGATTTCAACAGACGCAGTCCCTTCAGCGCAGCGGTTCAACATAGACACTGAAGAATCAAAGCAGCGCAGTCTCGAGAGACACCTCATCAACACTGCATCGACTTCCGGAATCGAGGTCTGGCACAAGCAACCACCCCATTACCTCTTCTGCACAACACATCATCCCATAGAGGCAAAGCTTCAAGACCAGGCACAGCCTAAAGGAACCTCATCTGTGCAAAGCATCGTGTTTGACTTTTGACACATCCAAGGTACTGTAAGGAGATCTGCATGATTCCTGTAACCAGCCCATACTCCATCGTGGTCAGAATTAACTTTTGGATTGGTCCAACTCAAGCACAACCAGATAGCCCCAGTTGGGACTATAGACTTCTAAACACGAAATTGTTATTTAATCTTTAAACATTTATATCTAGACTTGTGTATGTTGGATTTTTGTCATTTTGGTCTTTGACTCAGATAAATATTGACTATTTTTGTAAACTGCTGTGGAGTACTTTTATGGTGTTTTCACTGTGTTTCTGAGTGTGTGTGTGTGTGTGTGTGCATGTAAAAATACTTTACACATTGTTTCTTTAGTTTTTGCCTGACTGCACTGTGCCAAGAAACCAGAGGGTGAACACAGGTAAACATTTATGGTGTACTACATTTACCGTGACTAGGATCGTGGTTCCTGCTTGGACAGGGTGCATACCTCTGCCAATCAGAAACCCAATTTCTAACAATAGGAACAAGATTTAAAGCCTAAAACAACAAGCAAACGACAGAACTAGCTAGGTAAGATGCACTCTGTAGAGTGGCTCAACAAAAAGAAAAAAATAGGTGCCAAAGTGCAAGCAGTGTAAGGATACAAGTACTTAGGCCATGCTCCAGGGAAGGGTCACAAGAGGGAAGTGCTGACAGCAAAACTGACCAGCAGGAAGCAATAAATTGAGTGGCTTTGAAGTCCACCAATGGATATAAACAGGAGGACTCCAAGCCCACTAATAGGGGCTTGCAGGCCAGATCGCTCCTCTTCTGCTGCACAGCTCCACCTGTGTACCTGTCCCTCTCCCACGTGCTGCCGCTCCGCCGCAAGTTCAATCCTGCTGCTGCCCCAGTGGGATAAGTGTCTCCGCTTTTGTGCCATTTTTGCCTGTATTCTGTGATTGTGTAATTTAATTGCTGTACTGTTCTGTCTCTGCTCTTCTTTTCGTTTTCCGCCTGTTTTCGCTGCATTTTCCCCCTCCCCCTTTTTTCTTCTGTACCTCTCACTCCTTCCCGCCGCTGCTCCCCTGCAGCCCCGCCCCCTCGCCATCAAGTGGCCGCCCCACTCCTGCCTCCCGGCTGCTCCTCCCTCCCCGCCTTAAATGGCGGCCTCGCAGCGGATGCACGCAGCGGGCGCGCCGCTGGTGCGCCAGAGGCAAGCCCGTCTGCGCCTCTCCGTGCCTGGACCGCGCCCAGAGCCAGAACCCCTGGCCCACGCTACAGCCACGCCACCAGACCCCGCTACGACGCTAGAACCCTCCACGTCTTCTACGCTCGTCGAGACCACCGTTGCTTGCAGCCCGCCCGAAGCGCACCCACGGACCCTTCTCCTGCCACACCTGCAACTTCACCTGCGACAGAACCACCAAACACCCCAGAACCGGACCCAACCACCTCCGCTGCTCACCCGCTCAGCTCGCAAACATGCTGTCGAACTCTGGGACCTGCTTGACTCCTCCACCCCAGACGTTGCCTTCCTGACCGAAACCTGGTGGAACTACTCCTCGATGCCAGACATCGTGATAGCCATCCCGGACGGCTACAAGATCTCCTGCAAGGACGGCGCCAACGGAAATGGAGGAGGAATAGCCATCATCCACAAGTCCTCCATCAATGTCTCCACCCACTCAGACGACACCCTCAACACCGCCACCGAACACCTGCACTTCCGGATCGACACCGACCCCAACACCGGGCACAATTCAGCGACTCCATCACTGACCTCGCCAGCACCCACGCACTGGCCTCCATGGACTACAACCTCCTCGGGGACCTGATCTTCCACCTCGAAAACAACAACAACGCCAACTCCGCCACCCTGATCGACAACCTTGCCAACCTCAGCCAACTCGTCACTGCGCCCACCCACGCCGCCGGACACACACTGGACCCCATCTTCTCCACGAGCACCCACATCGCCTACCATCACACCACTAAGCTCCACTGGACCAACCACCGCTGCATCCTATTCACCTTCAAGAAACCAACCAAGCACCACCGCACCCAACTGCTACCCCGCCGCTGCTGGAGCAAAGTCACCGAAGTCCAGCTGACCACCACCCTTGCCCAGAACCCACCCACCGACCACACAGACCAAGACGGCGCCGCCCGCAACCTCAGAACATGGATCAACGACTGCGCCAACACCCTCGCACCACTCAAGAAACCCTCCAACAGTCACACCAGCAGGAAAGCCACCTGGTTCACCGACTAGCTCCAGACCTCCAAACGCGCATGCCGGAGACTTGAGAAGAAATGGCTCCACTAACACACACCAGACAACCACACAGCCCTCAAGGACGCCACCCACAGACATCACCACATCATCAGACTAGCCAAGAGATCCTCCTTCACAAACCGCCTGGAGAACAACGCACACGATAGCAAAGAGCTCTTCAGCATCGTGAAGGAACTCTCCAATCCCAGCGTCAACACCAATGACATCCCGCCCTCACAAGAACTGTGCGACTCGCTGGCCACCTTCTTCCACCGCAAGATCGTTGACATCCACGACGGCTTCAACACCACAACCGCCCGACTCTGCCAGAACCCACCCCCCGGGCGAGCACCACCCACAACATCAGTCTAACCTCCTGGGTCAACATCAACGACGACGAAACATGCAAGATCATGAACTCCATCCACTCAGGAGCTCCGTCAGACCTGTGCCCTCACCACATATTCAACAAAGCAGACGCAATCATCGCACCCCAACTACGAAAGGTCATCAACTCCTCCTTCGAAACAGCGAGATTCCGGGAAAGCTGAAAACACGCCGAAATCAGCACCCTCCTTAAGAAGCCCAAGACGGACCACAAGGACCTCAAAAACTTGCGGCCCATCTCCCTATTCCCGTTCCCGGCAAAGGTCATCGAAAAAATAGTCAACATAGAACTGACCCGCCACCTCGAAGACAACATCCTAGACCCCACCCAGTCCGGATTCAGACGAAACCACAGCACCGAGACAGCCCTCCTCACCGCCACAGACGACATCAGGCGCCAACTAGACAACGGCGAAACTTCAGCCCTAATCCTCCTGGACCTGTCAGCCGCCTTCGACGCGGTCTGCCATCGCACTCTAAAGACACGCCTCCAAGAAGCCGGGATCCAAGAGAAGGCCCTCGACTACACCACGTCCTTCCTCTCCGGCAGAACACAGAGCGTCCGCCTCCCCCCTTCCGATCCGAAGCCACCAACATCATCTGCGACGCCCCATAAGGCTCATCCCTCATCCCAACGCTGTTCAACGTCTACATGGCCCCCCTCGCACAAGTTGCCCGCCAACACGACCTCAACATCATCTCCTACGTCGACGACACCCAGCTCATCCTCTCCCTCAAAGACCCGCACACTGCCAAAACCAACCTCCACGAGGGAATGAAGGCCGTCGCCGACTGGATGAGGAGCAGCCGTCTGAAGCTGAAATCGGACAAGACGGAGGTCCTCATCCTCGGACCCACCCCCTCAGAATGGTGGCCAACCACACTGGGAACAGCACGGACACCCACCAACCACGCACGCAACCTAGGATTGATCCTTGACCCCTCCCTCTCCATGTCTGAGCAGGTCAGTGCCGTTTCCTCCTCCTGCTTCAACACCCTCCGCATGCTCCGCAGGATTTACAAGTGGATCCCCACCGAAACTAGAAGAACAGTGACACAGGCCCTCGTCAGCAGCAGGTTGGACTACAAAAATGCACTCTACGCAGGAATCCTAGCCAAACACCTGCGTCGACTACAACGCATCAAAAACGCCTCCGCCCGACTGACCGTCAACGTCCCCCGCCGCAACCACATCACCCCCCACCTGAGAGACCTACACTGGCTCCCCGTCGACAAGAGGATCACCTTCAAGCTCCTCACTCATGCACACAAAGCTCTCCACAACGCCGGACCAGCCTACCTGAACAGCAGACTCCGCTTCTACACCCCCACCCGCCAGCTTCGATCCGTCGGCCTCGTCCTCGCCACCGTCCCCGGCATCCAACGAACGACCTTCGGCAGCAGATCGTTCTCCTACCTTGCCGCCAAGACCTGGAATACCCTCCTCACCCACCTCCGGCAGACCCAAGACCTACTCACCTTCAGAAGACTCCTCAAGACCTGGCTCTTGAAGCAGTAGCAGCACCTCCCCTCCCCTCCCCTCCCCTCAGCGCCTTGGGACCCTCGCGGGTGTGTAGTGCGCTCTACAAATGCTCCGATTGATTGATTGAATAGTAAGCAAAATGTATTGAAGAGACAGTGCATGTGCTGTCTAAAAGAGACCTAACAATGGAGAAATGCCTGGTCAGAGTTAACTTATTGGATTTCCAATTATGTCACCAACTAAAGCACCAAAAGTAAATTCATGAAGCAATTTAAAATAGACTTCAGTAAAATATGAATTTTTATTCTATGTCTGAATCATGGCAAATTCCACAAATACTTGCATCCTAAAATGCATTGATTCGAGCACTTAAGCACTCAAAGATATTAAGCTGGAGTAGGCAAAATTGTAGGTATCGCAAAAGCACTTTTACATTTATTGGAAAACGCTTATAAGATTGTACTTCTTATTTTTGCTCATAGTTGCCAATATGACCTAATAATGCCAAGATCAAAGGAAACTGTAAGGGGCACAGAAAAACACAACCTAGTTAAGTACTTTATTCCATTCTATACAGAAAGATATATAAGCACTGCTATTGCTCGGCTTACGAAGTTCAACATACGAAAGTTCAGTAAACAATTTGCTATGTGTCCAAAATGCTTTTAAAAAAAAGTATGAGAACGGGGACATACAAGATGCCCAATGCCTGCGTAAACTAAAATCTGTATTGATTACCTCTGTGGTTGAAGGGGGAGGCGGGGGGATTAATGTGGCAGAATCAGCAAAGAAGAATCCGCTTCTCCACTAAACTCTTACTATGTGGCAACTAGGTTGTCGAGAAATATATACCTGGAACACATATTTACTACATTTGACTGTAGGATATGCCCTGTAGAATAAACTTCGCATCTCCTAACAAATCTTCAAAGGAATTTAACTAGATTCATAGAACTGTTTTTTCTTCCTGGAAATCAGATCACCAACTTGGCTTACAGTTAATCCCTAAAGACACACATTTGTAATTAGTAGCTCTTTGCAGTTTGATCTGCTTGGATACCAATTCCAATTCTTAGGAGTCGTCCCCAAATGCATAAACCAGATCTTAAATAATTAAGACTCTTTTGCGCCTCTGCAGCAATGAGGACTTGTAGAAGGCAAAAAGGGGAATCAACAAGAAGCAAGCTATCACCTGTTCAAGAAATAAAAGTTATATTGATGGTATCATCTTCCAGAAAGGCTCCACAAGATTGACAACAATTAAGCAAGACAATGCTTGAGGGGATGCACGGAGTTGGGGACATAGTGTGCGCTATGGAAATTGTAAAAAATAAAAAATAAATCAACTGCTGTGCGTCTTTCCCTTGGCTTTTTTAAACTTTGTGTTTATTGCTCTGATAATGCCTCAGACCTATGTACTGCTTTGAAACATCTTGTTTTTTTTTCACAACAAATTTTATTGATTGATCAGGTAAAGGCATATAAACAGTTCTCCACAGTCAGGAGGTCACTGCCAGATATCAACACATGTCTCAATATCGTGGTAACCCAATCAATAAAAAGAACATTTCCCCCTTTACCTCCCGCCACCTCCCAAAGCCACCCAATAACCCCTCTACCCACCCCTTATCCCTCCCTAACCCAGTGCACGCGATCAGATTAAGCCTCCTCTAAGTGCTGTTAATATGCCAGGCGCTATGAGTCTCTCTAGGCCTGGAGCCCATCGTCTAGATCTGGACCGTCGTCAGGTTCTGCTGGAGGCTCCAGAGTCAAACCCCTATAGTCGGCCCACCGTTTCCAGATTTTGTAATGTTTTCGGGGGCATCCTCTGGCCTGGAACACTGGGCGCTCTAGCCCCATAAAATAGTCCCGTCCAGACTTCCACGGAAACATCTTGTTTTTGCACACTCAGTGTAACATTTGCAAGTGCAAGACTTCCATGACGTTTAGTACTGACAAACGTTTGGCAATGAAAATGGCACTATTTGGTTTGCAGTGGAACCAGTATTAGTCTCCTAAAGAAAGCTTCTTCTTCTAGAAGCCTAAGATAATTGTTATACTATTTCATAGCTCTCATCTGACTACCAGCACCAGTGTGCTAGGATTACCAGATACGTCTAAGTAACCAATTGCAATTTGGTGGCAGCTACTGAGATCAAGCTCGAATCAGACAATGTTTAAACTTAAAGGATCAAATCAGATGTTGGATTTGAACACAATTTATTTTCAAGCTGATGAAATATGGGACTTTTTTGCTTGAAACCAATTTAAGTGAATAATGTGCGTATGTCAAGTTATAAAGAGGGGTGCCCAGCGAAATCCATGGCATCTAACTCATCATGATTGACAAAAAGCCACCAAACTCCTTGAATTTCAAAAAGTTAAGGATTATAAGTCACACCCTGGGATTTATCCCTGGGAAGCATAAAAGTGTGACAATTGCTGGGGATGGATTAAATATCAGGTAGGAATACCTTTAAAGGGAAGGATTCTGGCATATGGGTTAGTGGCTGGAGCTGAAACACAGAATAGTAGTGGTTGTAAGAAATTCTACATGATGGAATTATCTAGTTCAATTAATTCTGCTAAATTAAGGTATCCCCATGACTGCCCCTAGTGATAGCGGAATAGATAAATGTATTGCAACTTCATCATCACTAGTGAAGGACTTATTACAATAAAGAGGAAGTGAGAGGATAGATTGCTGGATTTTTTTATTTCAATGTCAAACAATTCAAAACAATCATTTATATATCTCATAAATGGGTAGAGACTTAGTTACTCACCTAAAATTACATTCAATTAATAGTTAAAATGCCATAAAAAGGAAGCATACAGCTATTAACCTCTGCCAGGCATAAAAAAGACCATGGACGGAGTCCTTGCACCCCCACTAAACCGTCTTTCCTCACTCAAGAACTTCAAATGTCACCAAAATCCTTTGTATTGCCAGACCGCTACGTGAACATCCTTTCCTGTTCCCTGACCTTTTTTTTTTTTGAAAATCTGTTTATTAGCATAGTGGTTTGAGCAACACTACAGAGTAACAGTAGAGTTCAAAGCAGAGTGAGCCGTGCTCCCGTTGACATAATACCAGCTGAATCATCACACATTTTGTATTTGGTTGTATTACTAAACAAGTAAACGATCCCCTTAAAAAAAGGTGAAATCCCACCCCCCACCCGCAAAAATCCCCCCCGACACTCGTAGCACATACATTTATAAGTCTGATCATACTTGGCTGTACCCTTGGGTCCGTTCTTCCCATTAGTAGCACTCTATATAGTTAGTCATGGACAGCAGTAATTAAAGCACGGGGAATCCCGTGACATTGTCTAGTGCACTACCTGCGGTGCGGCACATGTGCGCCCAGTGTGGCAGGACTCAGTCCAGTGCTATGGCATCGACTCAACAGACTCCCCATCTCCCTCCGTTTCAAACATCCCCAATACAGCAAACCAATCCAGTGAAATCGGTGTTTTCCTGAGGCCCCTACATTCTTCGCGCTGCAGCGCCACCCCCTCCGCTTTGCCCCACCGTGACACCTCCGCCCTCCACCATTCGGGATCAGGTGGTTTGGGTGACTTCCACCTCATCGTAATTGCCCGTTTAGCCAGCAGTATGGCCATGTCAGCAAAGCGTGTCGCCACACTTCTAGTGTGCGCCGTGGGTCCCAGCCCCAGCAGCGCATACTCCAGGGTGAGCGGGTGTGGTAGGGCACCTGCACTTGTGAGGGATTCGTTGACAGTGGTCCAGTAGTAGCCCAGTTTGGGGCAGTCCCACAGCATATGGATTAGTGAAGCATCATCTAAGGTGCATCGGGGGCAAGTGTCTACTGCAGTAGGGAACATAGCGTGTATGTGGTGAGGTGTTAGATAAGCCCTATGGAGGAGCATGAGCTGGATGAACTTAAATTTGGGGTTTCTGGCCACCTTCTTGGGAAATTGGAGAATACGTTCCCATTCCTTGTCTCTTAGCGGTCTACCCACATCACCCTCCCACCTTACCCTGAGAGGTAGGAGCGGGATTGCTCTCCCCGTTCTGATGCTAACGGCCAGCCATTTAGTCAGGTGGCTCCCCGTCCCCATAAGGTACAGCATCGATGGTAAGGGGTTCGTGGGCGGTTCCACCCCCTCATGTGCCCATTTCCCAGCCACGTAATGGCGGAGGCCGGCATGTAGAAGGAAGGATCCCCCGGGGACACCATGTGTAGCCCTAAAGTCCCCGAAGGATAGCATTCGCCCTTCAGCAAAGAGGTCCCCTATAGTTGCCACCCCAGCATCGAGCCAAGGTGTGAGTGCGTGTGTTGTGAGCGGGCCCATCTCCAACGGGATACCTAGTAGCGGGATTCTAGGGGCATAGGATGTCGCCGGTGTTGTGTACTTCAACGCCTTCCGCCAGTATCGGACAGCAAGCCGGAGTAGCGGTGGAGTGTTCCTGGGTAGGTCCGAGTGGGGCAGGAGCAAGGCATGGATCCTCCCTCTGGAGTGGTCTTCCTCCGTCATGTCAATTTCTTGTAAGTTCCGACCAGCCAGCCAGTATGCTAGCCATTGCAACTGACATGCGAAGTTGTAGGCCCTGAAGTCTGGCACTCCCATGCCCCCGGCTCCAGATGTGAGCTGCAGTTTGGCAAGGCCTATGCGCCGCCGCCCCGAGCCCCATACGAGTTCGGTGAGGAGCGTATCCAGCAATTTGAATGTCGATGCAGGGATCAGAAACGGCAAGTTGGTAAAATAGTAAATGAGGCGGGGGAGCATCACCATCTTGGAGATGGCTATTCTGCCGACCACCGATAGGGGCAATGACAACCAGAATTGAACTTGCGATTTAAGCGTTCTGATAGCACGGCCTATGTTGCCATCTAGCATGGCATCGGCATCCCTGTAGATCTGTATCCCGAGATAGCGGAAGGTGGTATCCGCCATCTGAAAGGTATGCGGTGCGAAGGGTAGGGGTGCGAGCGGGCCAGGGGCGGCAAACGCGAACCCGTAGGACTTGGATTCGCTTATGGTGAGGCCCGACAAGTGTCTGAAGTTCTCGAATATCTGAGCTATAGGAGCCAGGTCTCCCCTCAGATCGCGGAGATATAGGATAATGTCATCGGCATAGGCGGACACCATATGGGTAGTCGCGCCCCTTCGAATGCCGCAGTGGGGAGCCTCCATCCTGAGTTTACAGAGTAGCGGTTCAAGGGCCAGGATGAATAGGAGTGGGGAGAGCGGGCATCCCTGTCTGGTGCCCCTGGCTATGTCCACTGGCCCAGAGATGTATTTGGACGTGCGCACCCGGGCCGTAGGGCGGGTGTAGAGTAACGTGACCCATGCAATATATTCTGGCGGAATCCCAAACTTCTCGAGCGCAGCAAACATGAAATCCCATCTGAGGGAATCAAAAGCCTGCCTCAGGTCCAACGAGATGCAGCCTTCAGAGCCCAAGTCCGCCGGGTCTCGCAGCATCAGTTGGGCGAGCCTTCTAAGGTTCATGGCCGTGCTCCTTCCCGGCACAAACCCGCATTGGTCGGGGTGCACCAGGTGCGGGATGTACTGTGCCAGGCGCATTGCTAATACCTTACTTAGAATTTTGGAGTCGGTGTTAAGGAGGGACAACGGCCTGTAGTTATCTAGGTGCATGCCATCTTTACCCGGTTTTAAGAGAGAGGTTATTAAGGCTTGTAGAGAGGACTGCGGTAGCATGGCCGTCCGTAGCGCTTCCAGGTAGACAGCGTGTAGGCGTGGGGCTAGAAGGTCTATGAACGTAGCGTAGAACTCAGCCGGTAGGCCATCCGTTCCAGGGGCTTTGCTCCTCGGGAGGGCGCGTATGGCCTGCCTAATCTCCGCGATAGTAATAGGTCGCTTCAGGTCCTCACATTGCCTAGTGGTGAGTCGGGGCAGGATTAATCCCCCCATAAAGTCTTCTAGCGCAGCCTCTGGGAGACATTGGTGGGGGCCATAGAGTGTAGTGTAATAGTCCCGGAATGCGGTATTTATCCCTATTTGGGTCGAGGCCAGTACACCGTCCTGATCGAGTATTTCTAAAATCGGATGGTTCATTGGGGAGTCGCGTATAATACGAGCTAGTAGGGGGCCTGACCTATCTGCCTGTGTGTGCTGTCTGTTAGTGTACTCCCTGTAATCTAGTAATCTCAAATCTTCCAGCAGCTCAGCGTGTTTAATGTGCGCCTCTTGCAATAGGGTGAAGTGTGTGTTCGTGCCCGCAGCCTCGCTTTCTAGCATTGCCAGTTTATCTTCCACTTCCTTTAGATCACCAATCACCTCCCTCCTCCTGCCCACCCTGGAGGCCATCGCTTCTCCCCTGATGCAGACCTTGAAGGCGTCCCACTCTATTCTCCTAGAGCTGGCGGTGTTAGTGTTTGTGGTAAAGTAGGCCTCAACAGCGTCCGTCATGGATGACCTGAAGACCGAGTCTTCAAGCAGTTCCGTGGGTAATCTCAAAGTCGGGATAGGGGCCAGCACCCGGCCCCATTGCCAGGAGAGCTCAACAGGATTATGATCCGAAAGGGTCTTCCCCATATGCTGGGCTTGGACGACTGACCCTAGTAGGGAGCGAGAGCAGAATATGCGGTCAATTCTGGTGTGCAGTTGGTGTGGTGGGGAGAAGAAGGTATATTCCCTATCCAGAGGGTGTATGCTACGCCATGCATCTGCCAAATCCCAACCCACCGCCCAGTGCGCTAGTGCGTCCGCCTGCCTTCTGCTTTCGGTGGCATGTAGTGGGGGGTGGGACCTGTCGAGTGCAATATCTAAAACAGCGTTGAAATCCCCTCCAATCACCCATTGGTGGTCCGCCCAATCCGCAAGCACCCTATTGACTTCTGCTAGGAAATCTAATTGGCCTGAATTTGGAGAATACACACAGCCCAAGACAACGGTATCCCCATCCAACAGGCCCTTCACAAACACATATCTGCCCTCCTTGTCAAGTCTCTGCTCAAGCAGCTTAAAGGGAACAGAGTTACGGAGCCAGATAGCGGCCCCCCTAGAGAATGCCGAGTAGGACGTGGCAAAGAGTTGACCCTTCCATTTCTTCCGCAGCTTCGTGCTTTCAGTGCAGTTCAGGTGTGTTTCCTGCAGGCAGGCTATCATCATTCCCCGGCGATTGAGCTGGGCCAGTATCCTGTGCCTCTTGTGGACCGAGCCCATGCCCCGCACGTTCCAGGTGCACAAGTTATAAACATTAAGCGGCCCCATGACTGAGCTTGTAGTACGGCCATGATGGGACCGTGAGTGACCATGCCAAGTACTTCGTGCTGTAGGATAAGAGTGTCGTGCAAACAGTTAGCCCCTGAACATCGAGGTCCCCGTGCCAACGGGCTCGGGATCCAAACCAAAGTGCCCAACGTGGGCAGAGTTTAAACAGGTCCAAGTGCATCCGATGGGGGAAGTGGGCCACTCGTGCCCGACTTGTACTGGCTTGCGATGGTACGGCAGCCCCCTGTAATGTAGCCTGCTAACAACCCCCCATTGTATAAGGAGAGACACTGTTCATACATTACCACCCGGGCTTCATTCATAGTGCGAGCCGCTGTCTCTAAAGGTCCTCTGCTGCCTGCGCCGTGATCCTGGGGAACAGTTGTAGGCTGTCCGCCGACCCGGACACTTCGGTGTGTGTATCAGAGTCGCTGGTCTGGTCCCTGGCTGTGTCCGCGTCATGAGCGGCGAGGGCCTTCTCTGTCAGTTGCACCACCGACGATCGAGCTGTCAGTGGGTCCGCTGCAGCTTGTCCCCTCGGAGGTGAGCGTGATGCGGTGGCTCGTCCAGCTTTGGAAGTGGGGCGACTCTGTCCCGAGGTGTTCCGCTGTCTGCCGTTCCCGGCGTCTTCGAAGGGGTCCTGGGAGGTCGGCGGCGTTAGTGTCACCTCCATCCACTCCTCCGCCTCCTCTGGCGAGTCAAAGAAGTAGGATTTGTTCCTGTGTATAATCTTGAGGCGTGCGGGGAACAGGAGGGCGTATTTCAGGTCTCTCTCCCGTAACTTGCGCTTCACCCCCATGAAGGTGGACCTCGCCCGTTGTACTGTGGGCGTGAAGTCAGGATATATGGAGATGTTCTTGTCTTCATATCGGATCGGCGCCTTTTCTCGTGCCACTCTCAGCACTGTGTCACGGTCTTTATAGTGGAGGAGGCGCGCGATTAAGGGGCGCGGGGGTGCCCCTGGTTGTGGAGGTCTTGATGGTATCCTATGCGCTTGCTCTACGCTATATAGCGCCGTGAGATCTTCCGGACCCACCATCTTCCTGATCCAGTTTTCCACAAATTCGGTAGGGTTCTTCCCCTCGCTGCGTTCCGGCACGCCTAGGATGCGGACGTTGTTGCGGCGCGCCCGCCCTTCCGCATCATCCACCCTGTCCCACAGCTGCTTGAGTTGCTTTTCCACACCTTCCAGCTTCGCAGAGTGTTCCGTCTGTTGAGGTATGAGGTCATTCAGCGCGATTTTCTGTTCCGACACCCTTTCCGCAAGTTTGTTATGGTCGGCTCGGAGTAATGAGAGGCCCGTCGCCATGCTGTCTATACGTGTTTCCAGCGCCTCCCGTGTGGCCCGTATTTCATTAAGAATGAGATCCAGTTTGGCGTCCTGCGAGCCTTTACCGGTCGGCGGGATAATGTCTGCATTAGATGAGGCGAGAGGGTCCTCAGAGCCGGTGGATTGCATATCTGAGGGTGCGTTGTGGCCCTGGGTCTTGCCCCTGTGTTTCCCCATCGATCTGGTGTACAGGGTGGCGTGGAAGTAGGCGCGCTCACCGCTCTCGGTTCGCCCGCTCTGATGAAAAGGATGTCTGCAGGACGTCTGCGCAGGCACCCGTGGTGTTCTAGGAGGTAGGCGTGATGGTGATATATCACAGGGCAATGCAAGGCCAACAGCCTTGAAGCGACAGCTGTGCGTGCTGCCGTGCTCCACGGAAGATCCTCCTCCTATTCGCAGCTCCGGCCTCTGTGGTGTGGCGGGTGCGGGTGTTGGGTCGCTAGTGGGGACCCGTCAGCGGGTAGCAGAAGGGAAGGTGCTCTGTACCTGTCTAGCAAAAGGCACCTTGCAGCCTGCGGTCCACTGTAGGAGCCTTATGTAGTGGTGCTCCACGGCGGTGCCTAGGGGCCTCCTCCTCCGTGCTGCGGGTGCAGGGGCTGTGGTGGTGGGATGGGGTGACTCGAGGGCTGCGGCACCGTCGTCGTCATGCCTCCATAGTGCAGGGTTCCGCGCTGACTGCCCGGGGGCCCAGGGTGAAGGCAAATGGCGGCTATGGCACTGCCCTGGTGGGAGGCCGCAGTGAGCTGCCGGTGTGTTGAGGTATCGGCCACAGTCCCCAGGCACCAGCGTCCTCTGTTCCACCTGCCCCCGGGGCCCCCCTCCTGTCACCGGTGTCCGGGCGGGCACGGTCGCCTCCCTCCCGCGCGGGCGGGCGGGCGCGAAGGCGGTTCCGGAGTCCCAGGGCCGCGATCAGGGCAGGCAGGTCAGGGTCGGCCCCTCGGTCTTGTCGGGTGGGAGGGAGGCAATGCAGCGGCAGCAGCGGCCGCGTCCGCCGTCAGGCAGGAGAGCTCGCCCGAGCCCAGTGGACCCGCTCACCTCCGGGGACTCTCCTCAGCTCGCCAGGGTCGCGCCACAGCCCGGCCTCCTGCGCAAATTAAGTCCGCGGCTCACCTCGCTGTTGCAGGCCTCAGAGGTCGTCGCCGCTCGCCAGGGTGTCGGCGCTGTACAGAAGAGGCGGCTCTCCGCAGGTATTCGCCGTTTGCCTCCTGAGACTCCGGGTGTCGGAAAACGGGGTGATTGGTGCTGCAGGTCACCAGGATAAAGTGCTTGTATATGGGGCTAGGGACGGAGCTCCAAAACTACACGTCCGCCATTGTCGGCTCTTGGCCACGCCCCCTCCTGTTCCCTGACCTTGTACCCTGTTTTTTTACCACCAGTCAGCAAAACGGGGTACAAGGTCAGACCGCCATCTCTGAAGTATCACAGACCGAGCCACCAGAATAACAATATAGCGCAATTTCTGTGTTTTTATTGGCATACATCCACCAAAGTCAACATGTGGTTTTGCCGTTGATGGATATCCAACAGGGTTTCTAAAAACTTATAAAGCACCTCTCAAAAATGGCAACAAAATATCAAACTAAATGGTGTCCACCCTCCACCGTTCTGCACCTAAAGCACTGATTCGGGTAGTTCCGATTTAATTTGTGTAAAAATTGGGGGCTCGATCTACTAGCCATTTTATAATACTAAGTACTAAGATATAAAGTGCGTAGTTCGATCCTTGGGCTGACTTTGTTCCATAAAAAATAAGGCATTATTGAGTTTATTGCAACAAAATATTGTGAAATATTAGTGCATTGTGCTGCAGCAAAAAGTTAAATAGGGGGAGAGCTGCCATTTTAATTAACCCCTTCCCTGCTCATGACGAGCTAGGCTCGTCATGAGGCACACTGGAGCTGTGCTTATGACGAGCTGAGCTCGTCATGAATAAAGTAAAATAGCATATTCCAGCACAGGATCGGAATTGCCTTAGCAGCCAAGGTGTTAAGGCAACCCGTCCCACCAATGTAAGAGGGAGTGACAATCATCTAGAAAATACATTTTCAATAATTCAAGTCATATAAATCATTCACATCTTCCAAAAAATCGCCCCCAGATACTTCCAAAAAATCGCCCCCGCTTACCTTCGCCTCACCCAGAACCACCTAGCGTTCAGAAAGCAGCTTAAAACGTGGATATTTGACAAATAATCCTCCTCCCCTTCCTAAGCGCCTTGAAACCCTCTGGGTATGTAGTGCGCTATACAAATTTTATGACTTGACTTGACTTGACTTGCTTGGGAAGGGCATGAACGAAGGCTAAACTCCAGAAAAAGTAGGCCAATTATCCGTAATGACATCAGTTTTTGCTCTATTCACCTTATACCCTCCGAGTAATTGAAAGCAGTGAGAATATCAAGCACCCTTCTCTGCCCTTCTTCCCTACGAGGGAGCAAGAGCATAATATCAGCATACGATGTAATCTTGGCCATAAAAGGGAGCGGAGCTAGAATGGCCATATTCCGAATTGTTATTGCAAGGGTCTTTTTAAAGAAAGCAAAGAACCGGCGAAACCGGGCAACCCTGCTTGGCTCAGCATCGTAACCACACGCTCAAGTGGAATTTTCAAAGGATTCAGCCAGAGTCCATTTTTATAATGAAACTAGCAGCCTGCCCCAGCGTTGCCTGGGGCAGAAGGGGGCTGGGGGCAGCATTTCAGGCTTGCGTGCACTCCCGCCCCAGCCCCCGCCCGCCACGACATTGTCTGTGTCCCAGACAATGTCGTGGCGGGCCGGGGCGGGAGTGCACTCAAGCCTGAAATGCTGCACCCAGACCCTGAGCCTTACCACAGTTGTTCTGGCCCAACCTCCCACACCGGCTCCCTCCCGTCCAGTGTCCCAGAGCCTTACCTGAGCCTCCGCTCCTCCCCGAGCTCCTCTTTTCACCGCCGCTCCTCCTAATCATCACGTACGTTGCGGCCAGTGCTACGTCGTGGCCGACAGTGTAGCGGCCGGCGCTACTTTCAGGGCACTACTTTTTTTTTTTAAGTTATATTTTTAAATTTACGTTTTTCTTTATTTCTATAGCCTATGTACATCTGCACACCCTGAGGATTACAACAATGTATTGGGTGTGTGGATTGGCGCTGTGGTTCCAGAGTTTACCTTGCCAAAAGGGTTGTGTTCTCTCTTTATAATAGTAGTATAGATATAGATTCAAGTTGATACTTTCGACACACTTGCACCAACTATTTGCCCTCCAAATCACAGAAGAAAATGTAAGGCCTATTTCAAGAAGTCGGTCTATTACCCATTAAAGAACAAGCAGAGAAGGTTCTTGTCTAATATAATGCTCAGCTCCCCATGACTGATGTAGGATTTGCTGCACTGTGCTTTCCTGATCAGGCTAAGCTGAACTAAGAAGCCTACCTTTGCAGAGGATGGAAACTGCATGCAACGGGAACATGACATCTGAAAAGCTGGATGTACACTGGGCCACGCCAAAGAAAGTTCAGTACATCAGATAAATTAGATCATTGAAGCGTTAGCATTTTTTTCCAGCTAGGGAGCCATCCGTATGATTTTCCAAGAGGACATAAATCAGTGAGATCAGAATAGCAATAACTAGCAAACCGAATAGCAATAACCAGCAAACCGAATAGTTTAATAATTACAGACCCTGCCTGAGTGTCAGCAGAACCATCAGAAGGCCTTCAAAATCCTCAAAAGACGACTAACAGGCAGCTAAATGATTTTATTCAGTTACACCCGCCTCTGCAAACTCAGTTGAGCCAATAGTCCCAAATTAATTGTGGTTTACTATTGTTCTCCAGTAACCATCTTTCATGAGAATCCTTTTGATTATTTAACATGCTATTTACACCCTATTATTTCCTAAAAGGATTAAATGTGTTTTGAATCATAATTTTGCTTTACTCTACTAACGTTCTCATTTGTTTTTTTTTTATTTTAAATTTTTGAAAACCTTTATTGTGCAGATAGAAGCATACAAATACGGGCCTACAATCAATCAGGCCACAACACAGTATGAAAAGCACGTAATTCAATAAGGAGGTTTCCTGGCAGTCACCCAGCATTGTGCAGGCATATAGTTCAATCTCGGAAAAGCTGAGTAAGACCACTGGAAGCAGGATCAAAGAAGGTTAATTTTATAATAGGAAGTATAGCAGGATCAGTTGCAGTGTTTAATCATCTAAGTCCCCATAGCGGGCCACGAATCAAGCATCAAGACATAAAGGCATCGAGAAAGACGGTTATCAGCAACAATTCACAGCAATCCGAATATAGATGCCATATTTTAAATCAGTGCCCATCGTGGCCCGTCACATGCCCATCGATCACCTAATTATTGTACTGATACAGAACGGAGGAACCAGAACAGCAACAGTAGGTACAATCGTCCTCTATACTAACCCAAGGAAGGAGAGAAAAAAAGAGGGGGGGGGGGGGGGGGGGGGGGGAGTACTATAAAGAAGAAAAAAAAGGAGCGCCGCGCTGCTGCACGCGCCCCACAGCGGTAAAAACGCGCAAGGTGAGGATCTCGCTATCGGGGGTGGGGCGTGGAAATCATGATATATTTGCAATCAATACCGTAGAAAGAAAGGTAGCTCACCCCCAGCAATCAAACCATGGGAGACACGCACAGACACGGTGTCCCGATAAAGGGATACAAAAGAGCCATAGAACTAAAGGGAAAACGAACAGAAAAGAGACCCCAACCCACTCACCCCACCCTGCACCCCTGCAGAAGGCTACGGCCTACCCCCCCAGCAGCGTGCCTGTCGCCCTAATAGGAAACCCGAAATGTAGGAAAAGTTAGAGAATGGGAAAGGAAACAAAAGAGACAAAAAGGAAAAAGAACCAGGGGGAGAGGAAGCCGTCAATCAAGTCTTCCGGCCCCTGCCCCCCGTCTTCACACACATTTATGCAACATCAAAACGAAATCGACACAGACTCGGGTATCTTAAACCTTCAGGTAATCGTCCACATTATCTTGGTTGGGGGCAATCCTCATCTCCATCCGTTAACCAGTAGTCCTCCGGGGTCAAACCGGCTCACCCCTGTCCTTTCCTAGTCATCGCCACTACGCGTGGTAGGGCAGTAGGCAGCAAACATATCAAGGTGGAAAGGCCATATGATCGGAACAAGACGGGCCAAGGGTGTAAACCAGAGGACTCCGGCAACCAGCGGCAAAGCAAGAACTTTTTGCGGCAGTCCAGACTATCCAGTAGCGACAACTGGAACAGCAAACAGTGTGGGTGCAGTCTCGCCGCCCAGGAAAGTAAAGTCTACCCCGTAAGGTAACAACCGGACCTCACCGAGGCAGTTCGAATCGGCAATCCACGCCGATCCCCGATCATTCGAGCAGAAACGGGCCCCAGCGTGGAGCCCACACCTGCGCCCGCCACATTCAAAGCTTCCTGGAGATTCGGGGCCGCCGTCGTACAGTCATGTCGATGCACGGCGGCAGCACTCCTCACAGCAACTGAGGGTGACGAATCAGCGCACACACTCGAAGTCGAGCCGCGTTCATGAGGGACGGCCCAACTGAAATGGCGGCAGACCTATCGTGCAGAGGGGCGCCGAGGGCCATGGTCGCGCTTAAAGACTGTAGGGCGTCAAGGACATCGCCAAGCGTGGGCTCACGCTCACAGGACCAGGCCCCCGTGCACTTCAGCAACCCAAATTCGCCGCCCTGAGTAAATCCGTGGCCCAGGGCGCCGGCCGCCATCTTGCAGGCCCAGCCGCGTCTCCGCACGCCTCAACTTCTGGAGCGGGCTCTCAAGCAAGGCCACCGCTGGAGTCCCCCTCGAGCCACAGGAATGGCAACCTGGGTGCAGAAAGGAGAGCCACCAAAAGGGGGGACCGCCAGTGCCACCGCCCAGCGGACACCAAACGCCGACTCCGGGCGCAGGGCTTCAAGATGGCCGGACAGGGCAACAAAGGGGGGATACCTCCTGCGCGATCTTCCCCCATCCAGGTGTTCCGCGCCCCACCACGGGGCACCCCGGCCGCTGGACGGGCCCGGTCAGTCGCCACCGGCATAACCGCACAACGGCCTCTCCCAGCCCACCCCTCTCCTCCACCAGGGGCCGCCGCCGACACCGTCACTCCGGTCGACCTCCACAGGCAAGTCCCCGGTCTCCACGCCGCAGAGGCCCCAGACCAAGCAGGGGCACAGCTTCGGATCCGCAGCTCGCAGGAGCCCCCGGGACAGACTGAGTACAAGCGTTGCTTCACCTTTCGATTTCTTCCCGAGTGTGTCGTCTCGGGGCAGGATGCATGTCAGGATATGTGTGTTGGGCAGGAATGCTGGCGGAGCCGAGCTACAGTGCGGCCATCACGGTCGCGAGCTTGGCTCCTCCCCCTCATTTGTTTTTTATATTCATTTTTCTGAAGGTCTCCTTTTCACCAGTCCTTTATTAAAAAAAGAGTGTACCGGTACCCATATGCCCATATTTCTTTTTTAACTTATGTGGTGCATAAGGGCCGCCTGTGAACACGTAAAAACACATGCACGCCAATATTATGAGCTACATAAAAGGTTGACATTTGCTGACAGGAACAAGAAGTTGTTTCAAAATGATGTCTGACTCCTGGCCAAAGGCTCTCTTTCCATGCCCCTGCCCCATTATTGCTGCACACACCAAGAGTGGTTTGACTTGTAACAAAGCAGTGGAGGAGCCCTGCCAGATGCAAAGAATACTAAGCAGACTGCAGGCCTGCCCCGAAGCTGCCCTTTGAAATCAGAGAGAATAGTGAGTAAGAACTAAATTGTGATCCTGTGTGGCTTCAAGGTAGGTGGGTCCCCTGCACAGGTTTCTCAGGGCGAGGAGACAACTATCAGGTGCTAGCTGCCGTGGGCAGGCAGAGGTTGCAATGAGGCGAGGTTTGCACTTGTCGGTAGCAACAATGATTAAGGACTATGTAAACATGTGAAACAATTGCAAATAAAGTCAGACGACTCTTTATGAAATTGTAAGCCAAAAACTCCATCGCTTAAAAAATGTGTACACAAATTTGTTTTTACGATGGAACAACGTTGTACTCTTTAGGTTTCACCTCCACATTCAGATCCCAAAGGCTCAGTTCCACCACATACAACACCAATGCGATCTTGAGGACATTCAGCGATGACAATCGTATTTGAGGCATGCATCAAGAACACAGTTGACTGGAAACGGGGTTGTTGTACTATTTCTCTTGGACCGCTCAGCTGCATTTGACTCGATTGACCAAAACACTATAATAAAAAGCCGGCATAAATGGGACTGCTCTCGACTGGATCACATACTACCTTCAAAACAGAACTAATGTCATCACTTTCTCATTCAAACCGTACTTCACAAAAGCAGGGGTCCCGTAAAGCTCTATCATCTCACCCATGATTTTCAACATCTACATGAAGTCATTACCGCAATGATCAGTAAATTTCACCTCACATGCTAGAACAATGCAGATGACACACAAATACTCCTCAAACTAGAAAGTGCGACATACATTGGAAGCTCACAAATTTTCAGTTGCCTCAGGGCTGGTGATCAGTGGCTTACATGGAGCAGTCTCAAATTGAATTATTCCAAAATGGAAATACATGTGGAGAATGGAAAAATTAGGACCCATTCGCAGCCTGATCGGACGATATAGCGACACTGCCTAAAGTATCTAAGGAAATTGGAAACCTCAGAATTACCATGGATGCCAAGCTTTCAATGAATGCCCAAGTGGACAAACTAGCAAGATCAAGCTTCATTACTATAAAGAAATCTGCAACGCATCTTCTCCCATTTAAGATTTTCATACAAGGTCCAGGCTACTATCTCTCTTGTTCTGTCTAAGCTCGATTACGCTAGTAGCCTCTACCATGCATCATCTGTAACACTACAAAGAATCCAGAACTCTGCTGCCAGACTACTCTTACATATTTCTATTTCTATTTCTATTTAGGGGTGCTTATAGAGCGCACTGACACCATGGGTTTCCTGGCGCTGGTTGGACAGAGAGAGGACAGAGGGACTAACCGGATTGAGGGAAGAGCCAAGTTTTTAAGGACTTGCGAAAAAGTATCAGAGAGTTAGAAGTTTTGAGAGACAGAGGGAAAGAGTTCCAAAGTTTGGGGGCCAGGTGTGCAAATCTCCGGCCTCCAGATCTGCAAAGCTTGTAGGGGGGGACAGTCAAGAGGTGAAGATGAGTGGATCTCAGAATCCGGGATGGGCAATAGGGTCTAATAAGAGATTTCACAAAGGCGGGACAGGGCCCGGTCAACGATTTAAAAGTAAGGCAGCCGACCTTGAAAGCCGCCCTTGCGGTGACCGGGAGCCAGTGGAGTTTGGCAAGAAGGGGCCTGGCGGATTGCCACTTCGGGATCCCTAGGGCCAATCTCGCCGCTTGATTTTGAATCACTTGCAGTCTGGCCACCGATGTTTTGGGCAAACCGTGATAAATCGCATTGGAGAAATCTAAGCGGGAGAGGACAAGGGCCATGATGACCTGCAGGAGGGCATCAGGTGTAAAGAGGGATGCCACTTTCCTGATCCTGCGTAGCTGGTAAATACAGGACGAGACCACTGTCCCTACCTGTGGCCCAAGGGATAAGCCGGAGTCAATTGTGACCCCTAGACTCTTCACCGAGGTCGCGGGGGTGGGAGGGGGACCAAGTTCCGCCGGCCAAAATTGTGGCCCCCATATAAAGCCACAAGCCCACATCTCCCCTGCCTTGAAGGCCCTACATTGGTTACCGGTTTCCAGAAGAACCACACTCAAGCTGCTCTGTATCACCCACAAAGCCATACATAGAACAGGACCACTCTTTATCACAAATAAAATCACTGTTAGACCCAGCCTCGTGGCGTGGTCCTCCCAGACCCGTAGCAACACCCTTCCGAGCTTACACCACAACAGACCCCTGAGTCCCCCGTCCTAGCCAACACTTCCCTCCATGTTAGTCCTGACACTTCCCGGACTTCCCAGCCCGTGCCTCCATCTTCCCGGCCCGTAGGCCCTGTGTGCCCACTTTTCGGCACCTAAGATGGCCGCCCGAGCCAACGCGGCCTAGGCCGAGAGGCGCCACCCTGGCGGGAGGACAGAGAGCTCCCCGCGAGTGAGAAAGGGAGGAGCAGTATCCTTTACACCTCCGACCTCTCTTCGAGAAGTGGGTTTCGATCGCCCCTCCGGCCGCCCGGAGGGCTGGCTCCATGCCTGCTGTGTGTCTGGGACTCCTCCCGAACCCAACCTGAATGGATCAAAGGGCAGCGTGGCAGGAAACCCCAACAAGTGGCCCCCAGGTGCCAAGTCCCCTGCCGACCAGACTCCGGAGATCAAAGAGGAGCAGTCCTATAACTGGGGTTGCTCCGGGACTATCGATTCTGGAACACTGAGAGCCCTGCTGACGTGGTCGCGGCTCGTTTGGCAGAGAAGGACTTCTGCTGGAACCACCTGAGCCCTGCTGAGTGACTCGCGGCTCCCCTGCAACCTTGGAACATCTGAGCCCTGCTGAGTGTCTCGCGGCTCCCCTGAAGATCGTAACACCTCCGACATCGTGCTTGATCCCTGCTGAGTGACTCGCGGCTCCCTGACTCTTCTGGTACGGCTGGACCCTGAAAGATCGCCCCGTGTCCCCCGGCTCGAGGATTGAGAGCTGTGCGCCGGATACGCAACGACATTGACACTGATACTATAAGACTGTCCTGCTACCCCTACCCTGACCGAGGCTCTTTGAGCTCTTGCTCCACTTGTAACTACCAGCTTTCTCTGATCATAAAGATCCCTTGAATCACGAGATAAAGAAACGATCTTAAGTGGCTACGGTGTGGTGTCTCTTTGTCGTGTAGTGCTTGTGTAGTGTGTACGATCCTAGATTCGAGACTCTCCCCTGAGAAGTCTCCCTCCAGTGCTCGTCTTCGTACCTAGGGAGGTGGGTCCCAGGGTGGTCAGGTACACTTCCTGCCCTCCCCTGAGGTCGCTTTCTAACAATCACCTAATACATTCAACAAATGAACCTACGTTCTAGATTGGCACCTTGCCTCATAACCTCACCATACAAGAAAAAAAACACAGGCAGCACACCCTTCTCTGTTCAAGTAGCCAAACTATGAAACTCTTTTCTGTGGATCTTATGGAACATAAGATCCACAGAATATAACCTTATTTTCAGAAGACTACTCAAAAGTTGGCTTTTCCCACATAACCACCTAACTCAAACATATCAGCATATCCCTGTGTATATAAACATATATTTGGAATATATATATGTACCTAGATGTGTATTCCTTTGTATAAACGTGCATAATAATTATGTTGATAAATATATAGTTATCCGTTAGCTCTGCTTAAAAAATTGACATATTACTGATAGTTATATTATTTTATGTTTAACATATATATTGGTCACTGCATAAATAAGTAAATTTTTATCAAAACAAAATATCTACAATTGCTTCCCTGTTGAATTACAAAAAAACCCACAAAAAAATGATTATAAAACATCTGTATACATATATACCTTTCAAGTACCGATGTGTCTTTATATTTATTATTTTACATCTAATTTAGCATCTCCAACGCACTACCCTATATCGTTCTCAATATATCCTCTACCTCCACTCGGATTCATCCTAAACCCCCTTCTACATTTATGTTTGCAAAAATAACCCTTTCTACACTATTCCCTCCTCTACCCCTCCTTGCGTCATCTTAAACCTTTTGCTATTCAGATCTCCCAAACAAGCCTTTCCAAACCCTTCCCTCTGACTCTTCCCCCTCTACCTCCCCTTTACTCATCTCAAACCTCCTCCTCCTACTATGATCTCCAAGAAACACTTTCTAGACCATTTCCTCTTCTATCCCCCCACTATCCTTTTAAATCAAACTAACAGGCGCACATGTCCACAGCTCAAATACATTTCATATTTCCCTATACTAATTTCCTCACTAATCCTGTTCCAGTTATAGAGTAGCATGCTGCCTGCAAAAAAGCGCTTCAACATCTCATCAGGGGTAGCAAGCTCCATATAAATGAAAACCCTTCCCTCCACTATCCTTTTTCAATCCAAATAAACTCACATGTCCACCACTCAAATTCATTTCAGTTCATTAGTCTTTATTTTGATTATAAAAATCATAAAAGACATTACAGTCAGTTAAAAGTCTAAACAGATTAAAAGTACAAAATTGAAAAAGATCAAGTCAAGACAGAGCCGACATTAATGTAAGGGGACCACAATAAAGGTGCATGAATTTAAATATTAATACAATAGATCAACATGCTCTAATGCACTATAAAAGTCCATAAGTTTAAAAATATGTGATAGAAGATATATAAACCCAACAATGGTTTGTTGACAGAACGATGTTATAATGCCAGAACGCCTATGGCAGTGGTTTAGACATACAGCTACCCTAGTCTTTAGTGAAATCGCTAAACCCTGCATCAAGACTCTGCAAGATAGCAGAGTCAACCTACCACACATCCCTTAAAGTTGGTTAAAAAAAAGGGGTTGAAACAAATCAGTATTCCCTTAGTTTGTTAGCCTGAATGGCCCATGCCCAACTCAAAAATGTAGCCATAGAAACGACAATGAATTCCTGGGTACATGTCTGCAGGATCCTACGGGCCTCCATGGCTGATCTTGTACCCATGCTGGTACAAGTGTGCTTGAGCCATTTCATCCTGGGTGACCTGTAAACCGGGCAAATAAATTAGATGTGAGCGATTGATTCAATCTGTGCTAAACAAAAAGGGCACATTTCTGTCGTAGATGGATACCATCGGCTAGTAAAAGCTTTAATCACATGGGAGCCCACCCTAAACTGGTGGTATAGCTTTCTATCAAACGGTTTTGAAATAAAATACCATTATGGTTCGAACCCAAGCTCATGATTAATCATCAAGAAATTCCAGGACAAAGTGGGCCTTGTGATAGAGGAAAAACGCTTCATCTTCACCATATCCAAGTAAACTGCCTTGAACTCCTTTTTTGACGGAAATGGGTTGACTTCTGGATTCTCCCACAGAATGCTCCTCCCCATTTCAGTCAAGGTGTTTTGTATGTACTGAAGCCATTTGATCTTACCTAGTTACCCTGCCCCCCTGAAGTCCAAGAGAGCTTTGGCATATAGAGAGCGCTCAGGAGTAACCCAAATCCTTCTCCAGAAAAAGCTACAGGCCTGAATCAAGCCAAATCCTCAATGCAAAAGCAACCCAGGTCCAAATATAAAAGACAGCAATGGTGTGGATCGTGGCAAACCAGTTTGTGCCCTTATAAATTTGTTTTGGGCAGTAAACAGGGATGTAATATTCTTATGGCCCCGAGTTTAGCGCTGTATAGGATTGCACTAGCGACTTTAGAGTTATATATCTTGAGGGCAGGAGCTATGGGCTTAGTGAATGAAAGCCTATGCTCTTTTATAAGAGCCCTAGCCAGCTGCGCATGTTTTAGAGCTAGCATGGCAATCTGTGGTTTCCAGTTTAGCTTCCTATTGAAGGTTATCCCCAAGTAAGTGAACACTTCAGTCTGTTCTAAAAGAACATTATTCATGTACACTTTACCCTTAATGGCTTTGTGCTTGTGAAGAACCATGAACTTTGTCTTGTCCACATTGACCACCAACTCATGGTCGCCAGGAACAGGGCATCATCCGCGAACATGATTAGGGGGATCTTCAAGCCAGCCAAGGTTGGAGCATCAGTGGGGCATGTGGAGTAGTACAGAACGACCCTGTCAATAAACAAAGAAAACCGGGTGGGAGCGAGGACGCATCCTTAGCGCATACCCATTAAGACAGGAAATCTATCTGTTACTTCTCCGTGCTGCCCCAACGAACCTGTGCATGAGCCGAGTCATGTAATTTGACTAGCATTGCTAGTAACTCCAATGGCATCCCCACATCCATGAAGGCTCTCCACATTTTATTACAAGGGGCCAAGTTAAAAGCGGACTTAAGATCGATAAAAGCCGCATATAGTGTGCCCCCTCCTATAATAACAACCTGCCAGTAAACAATCACAAACCTGAGCACCTGAACAATGGTGCTGGTATAGGGGCGAAAACCTGCCTGCAGTGATGATAAATCTCAGACTCCTCTATCAACAGCTGGATTCGACACAGTACCAACCTGGCAACTATTTTCTGAATAGAATCTATAAGGCGGATAGGCCCATAGTTGTCAGGGAGTGCGAGGTCCCCCTTTTTATATAGTGGTATTATAACTGCTCCGGACCAGATGTCAAGGATGCACGCACCACTAGCGATGGCATTAGCAAGATAAGTGATGTAAACAATCCATTTGTCCTTATCATAGACAAACAGGTCCGCTGGTACACAATCGAGGCCCAGGACCCTTTCTCTCGGAATTAAGGAGAGGACTGTCTTGATCTCGGAGTTGTGAAATGATATGGTAGGAATCGAAGAGGGAATTTGAACATCTACAGAGTTGTTATTGGGGGTAGAGAACTGGGCCTTATAATACGAGGCCCACTGTTCAGGCGGAACATAATTAATAGGTGTATGGGGTGTTACGCCACTCCCCCTCTTGACTGCCAGAATTTTTCCATGTCTTTCTCGTTGCTGGCTGTAAGAAAGTCAAGCCAGCGATGATCATACCACTCCTTTTTGGCTTTTAATTAAATTGCTTTATACCTTGCCCTAGCGAATTTAACCTCTCCCATATCTTTAGATCTAATAGCCCTTAACAAAAATCGATATGCCTCTCTACAGGTTGTATAGTACCAGGTAGCTGTTGTTGTCCCAGTCTTTACCTTCTTTTGGCTGGTCTTGATAAAATATGTATTTAGATTTGAAAAGAAGTCTCTATGAAACTGGGTGGCAGTGAGGTTGATAGCCTCCTGGGAGTTAAAGCTTTGGAGATAAGATATCGAGTGGGCAACCATAGCCTTCATCTTGCCCAGGTCCCCTTCGTTCCCAATAAGCCTAGACCATCTTACTCTCCTTGTGTCATTTGAAAGCAGCACTTCTGGTGGTATATCCTCAGCGACCTTTTTGGAGATGTTTAATAGACTCTGGGCCTTAATTGTCAAAATTAGCGGGTCATGGACGCTTTCTGTGCGTTCCTGAATCAACATGTAAAGGAGGGAAGACCAACATTCCACATTGAGGAGAATAAAGTCAATGCGTCTACTCCTTATACCATTATTGAAGGTGTGTGTGCCCCTGCGGTCCGATTGGGAGCTTCCATTTGCCGCTCGCACTCCCATTTGCAGAAACAGACCCTTAAGTTGCAAGGCAGCTTCGGTCCATATTTTAACTGGGCTCAGATCTGGGGCGGGATGTTCCACTGTGAATCCTCATCAATACTTAAATTACCATCTTCTGAATCAAGCGGTTCAAAGGTGCAGTTGAAATCTCGCAGGATTATCAAGTTGCACTCACCCCTCTGACTGTCCAGGAAACTATCCAAGAGAGTTACTATCTCAGAACACCTCCCTCCCGGCTGCCCTCTTGCATAAATGTTAATTATCAAAGTCTCTTGTGCTTGAGCCGTTCGGAGCCGTAGGGCCATAATATCCGGACTGTCGATAGGGACCACCTCCACCCTGCAACCCATTTGCTGTCTCACCCAACAAGTGAGGCCACCAATGGGTCTACCTTTCTGTCCACTTGGGCAGGTTTAGAAAAATTTAAAAACCCAGGGTAATATACCTGATCAATAGACCAAGTCTCCTGGAATGCCCAGAGGTCAAAGTGTTCGATAAAAGCTGCCCAATCGCTAGATGCGGTTTTGGGCAGAAGCCCTTCAATATTCCAGGAGCCCATTGTCATGACGGACTTTAAGTGC
Source organism: Lissotriton vulgaris (assembly GCF_964263255.1). NCBI lineage: Eukaryota > Metazoa > Chordata > Amphibia > Caudata > Salamandridae > Lissotriton > Lissotriton vulgaris. The sequence goes on from NC_141699.1 coordinate 512,306,960, forward strand.
CCTTGCGATGGACTTAGAGGAGATGGATAGGGAGGAGGTACGTTCACACTCAAATTCTTTTCATATCTCCTTATACAAATTCACCACAAATCCTTTTTAAGTTCCAGAGTAGCGTGATACTCACCGAAAAGCTCTTTGATGCCTCGTCAGGGGTAGTAAGAGCTACATAAATGCAATTACATGCAATTAGAGTACAGCCATGCACTTGGAAGGTATGACTGGGGAACCTGTTGCTTAGTGAGTGCTGTTGAAGTGGCACGCCTCCTACTGTGACTTCACCATTTGCAGTCACAGGAGCACCATGGCACAACATGCAGAAATTGGAAAGGGGTTTACACACCAATCTTGGTTACTGCAAGCAACAGAGCACATAACCGATCTCGGAGATAGGAGTCACTGTATTCTCTATGCATCAGCCCCCAAACTCCATGGCACTAAGGACAGTCCTTCGATTCTGCTCAACCTGAGAATTTGGCAAGCATTGCATATTTAAAAGAGAACTGTGCTCGCCCTACCCTGGTTTTGAATTGGCAAATGGAAGGCAGACGAACAACTCCCCCCATTTTAGGGAGGCTTAGACTGACACCAAGCCTCCACCCTGGGCCTGCCGCAGAGGTGCCATTATGAAATGCACACATTTGTAATACGATTAATTTGATGCACTATACTCAAATTGTCACTCCATAGTGCAACAACTGCAATACAATGCAACACTACAAAGAAGTCCTGTCACCCATAAGTAACTGTAACCGGACATCATCAACACAAATTAAGCACTGCTTCTTACTTAACTCTGTGTGTACGTAATTTTTTTTTCAGCTTTAATTATTGCTCATTTGTTTGGTTGTTGCATACAACATTGACACCGTTGCACTGTGGCTTAGGCTAAGCTATCAAAATTGAGACAAGGTAACTGGTACTAAAGGCTTTGATTTTGGAGTGTGCCCTATTGGGCACTGTAGAAGTGAAGTCGGAGCTCACATCAAGAGTGTGGGCTAGTACCATAGCTTGCCAGTGCAATTTCTCAGAAGTTCAGTGATTGCTCAGTTTTTGGAAGAGGTGATTAGAGGCATGAATTCGGAATCCAATGCCATGTTTCCTGGGGAAATTTCTCACGCATTCAGTTTTACCTTGATTATAAAGTAGGATTGCAAGGAAGTAAGCTTTCACCTAGTGATCTTTACTCATCCTCAAGAATATTCAACTCTATCAAATGCCACTTATGCTGACAGAGTAAGACTGGCACCAATGAGAGAAATAGCAAGTATTTAACATTTTTGCAGAGACATTTGGCCTTTGGTACTGTAGCCTTAGTCAGGCAGTAGTGCCTTGGGAAAAGCAAGGGCTGTACTCCATTTCCCAGTGCTCAAAATCTTATCCTGAGAGATTTCTAGGTCAGATGTACCTCATGTACGAGAAAGCACTACTGTCTCTTCCTGACAAGCCATGGGCCAGAAAGACTCTTTTGCAAAGCAGAGAGATCATCTTTAACCCTAAAAGTGCATGATAACCTGGTGGAAACTGATTTGCTTTTCTAGGTCTTGCCAATGCAGCGCATGCACGGTCTCTTTCAAGACATGGTGTATCTACAATACGGGCTTGAAGCACTGCACATCTTTTAAATTGGCTCCTTTTATTGTCCTTCTTAAATGCCTACTTTTGTTTGGTGACTATTCTTAATAGTACCTCCTTTGTCTTTTGTAACCTCCCATGAGGACTGCCTCTGTTAGATGTATCATTTGACCTGTCGATTATAGCAACAGCTACAGGAACTTTTTTTACTTGTATAAGAGCAGTTCACACAAGGGAACACTGGGTTTTCACTCCTGTAAGTTGTGTCATCTCTGCCATAATTCTTATCTCACAGTTGCTGTTCAGACGATGACCAAGAACAAATTTCAGATGTGGTGTCCCTGAGGGAGCGCGTTTATTTTTATTTATCTACATTTGCTCCGTCCTCTTCCTCCTGCCCACGCACCCTAGCGATCTGCTGCCTGCTCATTTCCTCAGTCTCTGTGTTTGTGGAAAGATGGGTACAGGCTCCCGGATTCCTGCACACAAATCAAGCACCAATGAATAATTCACAATAGTTATTTCAAACACCACTTTGAGTGACTTGTCAGGGTCTGAATCACTGCTTACTAACACATTAGATTTTGTCATGAGAGAAGCTTAAAGCATAACAATTGGAACTGCAGGTATCTTAGTCTGATTACAGTTGCCTATTAAAAATGCTAAAGAACACCACGGTGTCCCCATTTACGGAAGGCACACTATTTGGCCACCTTGTGACAGCCTGGTGTGACTGTACAATGGGCAGGCTAGACGGCATAGCAATTGAATCTTTTGTATCTCACATAAACATGAGCAACATGCAAATAAGAAGCACCCTAATAAATATAGCGTGTTCCCAACCAGGGACTGTGGGGCTAAAATAGTTACGGATGGATTTTTATACCTCGGAATCTATGTCACAACCAACACCGCAGTTTTTTAAGCCCACAATTTGGCGCTTCTGTTGCACCATTTTCAGGCCGACGGCCAACATTGGAAGACCCTGCCCCTTACCCTATTGGGCAGAGCCGCCCTTCATAAAATGATGGCGCTTCCCTGCTTTATCTATGCCCTGCAGAACATACCGTAATTGCTCCCAGCGCACTATTTTGCTACTATTGAAGCAGAGGTACGCTCCTTGCTCTGGAATAATGGGGTCCCAAGAATAGCATTAACTAAACTCATGAAAGGATAGTACGACGTTGGTATCGGCCTGCCCATAATCATAAGCTATTATTGGGCCTCCCAGCTGGTGGTCGTTCATCACTGGGTACATCGACTGGGGACTGACCCCCGCCTATCAGATGGATAGACATAGCGTGCTCCCCAATAATTATCCCAGGGCTATCTATGGAGGAAAGAACCAGTCACCTAAATATACCCCAATTTCCACCACAAATATGGCATGCTGATTTTGGGTGGAAGGTTAGAATTACACAAGTTACTCCCTTGCTTGACACACACCAACTGGGACTGTTATCGAAACAGCGGGGCTCCGACAAGTGGGACATGATAGGTCTCTCCAGGGTGGGCGACCTGTGGGCGAAGGGCGAGGTGGTCCCTTTTAGCGATCTCCAACGAGATTACCAACTACAGGACTGTGAAACATTTAGATATCTCCAAGCCCGAAATGGGTTGCAAAGGGCTATACCCAAGGGCACAGAGTTGCCCGCTTCCTCGCCCCTCGAGGGGAGCCTTCTGGATGACTACTGTTTGACTTTGCCCTTTTTGCAGGGTCATCCCTGAACTTTTTGCCTTCCTCTTGTATTTTGTCTGACCTGTTTTTGTTGGTTTTATGACTCTGGGCACTTTACCACTGCTGATCAGTGCTAAAGTGCATATGCTCTCCCTATTGTAAATTGATGTATGGATTAGTGACTTCATGATTGGCTGATTTGGTTTACTTGTCAGACTTTAGTACAGTGCACTGAGTGTGCCCAAGGCTTGTAAATTCACATTGTGCTAGTGGGCTTGAAGCACTGGTGTTGCCACCCACAGAAGCAGCCTGTAAAAAGTGTGCAAGGTCTGCCATTGCAGAGCCTGTGTGCAGTGTGGCACTGTCGCACTTGCATGCTGACTGGGCAAGTGCACCCACTTGCAAGTCCCTAAACCTTCCCTTTTCTTCACATCAGACACCCCTATGGTAGGCCCAAGGGCAGGGTGCATTGTAGGTATATGGTAGGATATTCCCTGGTGTGTGTGGCATGTCCTAATAGTGAATTACCGCCATTTTCATTTTTCACTATTGCAAGGCTACCTGTGCTCCATAGGCCAGAATGGGCAGTTAGATTATTACATTTTATAATCCTAACTGACTCAGGGAACATGGTGGAAATTCGAGTTTAGTATGCCTGAACTCAAAATATATCTTTTAGTGAAGTTGGTTTTAACATTCTGTGTTTGAAAATACCACTTTCAGAAAGTAGGTATTTTATTGTCTAACTATCCAAACCTGCCTCTGCTAGGTTGTGTATTCCTTGTCTGGAGTTTGAGTGACAGGGCTGGGGGATTCCAGGAGACAGAATGAGTCTGCCCAGTGGTGAATAGAGAGATCTGCATCTAGATGGGAGGGAGGAGTTGCACCTGGGACCTGAATAGGACTGTCCCTGCCCCCTCACAGGGCTGGCTTCACCGCCTGTGGTGCGTCTGATGTCTCTGCCTGGCACTGTGAAAGGAAAGAAGGAGTCACGTAAACATAGTGCTCAAGAACTGGTTTGGACTGGGCAAAGGCCCCTCTGCCCTCAGAGGACAAAGGATTATGGGGTATTAATATTGGGACCCTGATCCCAAGAAATTAGATCACTTTTGGACTACAAGAAGAAACCTCTGCTGAGGAGAGGAACCTGAAGAAACTGAGGAGAGACTATTCCTAGGCTGAAGTACTGCTTAGGGGATTAGCCTGCAGTGGATGCCTGACTGTCAACGAGAGGAGAAAGAACTTTGTGTACTTTATTTTCAACTTGTGAAGGATCTCCAAATGCTTGGAAAAGAGCTTGCCTCCTGCTGAAGTCTCGGGTACAACAGACTTCAACCCCCAGCTCCCCAGAGTTCTTTGGAAGTGCCTGCTGCGGTTTTGGGCCTTCTGAGGGACTGCGTGTCGCAAGGAGCTGGAAGCGCGACTCAACGAGGAAGAAGCGTGTCGCCGTCGCTGCTGCTGCCGTCGCATCTCTGAACAAGGGTGTCGTGAGGCTGAGCCTTGCATTCACACAGTGTTAAGTTGACATGAGCTTAGTAGAAGTTTAAACACCATTTTTCCTTTCTGCTGCCTTTTGCACACGGCACACACTTTATTAATTGTTTAGAGTTTAGCAGCGTGTTTTGCTTCACATGAGAATAATATGTTTTTCTACATTAGTAGCCTTGCTTGGTAAGCTTAGTCTGAACAGTGAGTGCCCAGGCCTTCAAGATTATTTCAACACTGGTTGTTGATCGGACTGATCAGCGCACGTTCTAGACATTACACATATGCAGCTGTGGCCACCTCAGATATTGGCGCGTTTAATAATGCACTGCGTAGGCATGATCACACACACTTGGAGAACATTTGTTTGCTGAGAGCTTGTGCAGAATTTGATGTGATCCACTTCTGCTAAATACCAGAGGTATGGGGCCCCCTATGTTATCCCAAAGAGACCTTCTTTAGTTATAAAATAACATGTTTCTGTTTAGCATTATAACATGCTTTCTACCATTGTATTTTATGGAAAAGTAACTATGCTGACAATCTTGTTCCTAATAATATGTCTGCTTCTATTAGCTACGGTGCTGCGCATGAGAACACGGCGTTAGAAAATAAATATTTCAAACTTGCTCGTGTCTCATTTTACTCCCTGTTTTGGACTGGTATAAGAGTATAACGAAAGAGTGTTCTTGTTTTCCACATTGCCTGGGGTAACCTAAATCGCATGTTCTGGGTTGTCTAATCATTATTTTCTTGGCTATAGGACTTAGAGCTAATGAGACATTGATGTTAGTCTGGTAGGGGATGTTGGGTACTAAGGTGAGTTTTGGCACACCCTAATTCACTAAGGTCCTAAGACTCTGTGCACAGTTCTGTGTAGGAGCAGAATCCCTGCAACATGGCGCTCAACAATGGTGGTCTTATTACATGATGCTTGAGTAGTACTTATATCAGTCCTTAACCCCTTCACTATTGTTTCCGGTTAACAGTGGTGACTGATAAACCTACCTATAGTTACATAGGTCTTTTCAAGCTTGAATCTTTCAAAATGGTTTCCTTTTGAATTACTACGCAGTTGTGCTACATTGTTTTACATTGTACCTCTAATTCTCTGTGTCGGTATGGCTAATGTTGACATACAGCAGCATAGTCTAATTGCGGTCCGCAACCATTTGCAGGCTTATAACGTTGGCTTGGAGGGCATGGCAGTTATTTTGGTGGCGAGTGCTGACGTTGCTTACCCGTTTGAGATTTTCTACTCATGTTTGACATTTCCCGCTGTGGAGGCAGCTATTCAGGTATTTGAAACTTATACTCACACAGTTTTGCCCTTGGAATATGTTCCTTATGGGACACAGGAGATTCCGATTTGCATGGCAGCACTGTGTTTCGTTTTATGGCGCCCTTCCCCTCAGTGTAACAGCGATTAGATTAGGTCCTTTGTCCATTCCAGGCGCTTCTTGGCCTGTTTTGGCTGGATTTACCCCGCATCCTCGTGCAGGGCTAGTCCCCGTTACTGAATTGCGGCCCCTATATAACTCTGCAATCAGTGTTATCAGGGTCCTGGTTCAATATGTCACCCGCAATTTCCAGGGCGGGGCCCCTGGTGTTGCGGCGCTTCCAGATGACCCGAGCGGAATGAAGCTTCGTCCCGTGATTGTAAATGCAGTTATGGGCAAGCGTCCCCAAGGTAAGGATGATATGCCATTTTGGCTTGCCGAGAAATTTGACCAGCTGGAAGCAGTTTTTCCTAATTCGACTCCAGTTGAAAAACACAGGATTCTTACAATTAGTTTACCCAAGGACTTGGTACCGGAAGCTCGTGACTGAGTCGTGGGGTAGAATGTTTGCGGCAGTGTACATGAGGTGCTTCGGCACTCAGTCAATGGCTGTCCTTCCGACGGTCATTAAGCGTGTTCAGGATGAACACGGACCTCAGGCTGCAGTTGAATTGGGAATGAGACTCGTTGGCACATTTGACGTAGTTTCCGATCTTTTCCTTTCTAATATAAAGGGAGATGCAGTGAACTTTCAAGTGGCTAATGCCTTGCGCGATGTCTCCGATGCCGACAAACCCCAACAGTTACCAAGAATTATCACGGCGGGTTAGAAGACCATTGGCCTTAATAGTTTAGGTGTCAAGCCCTTTCCTACCAAAGATTAAAAACAACCTCAGGGTTCGAAGTCTGAGAAAGACGTTCAGCCCAAAGCTCCAAAGCAAAATTGGAACAAAATAAAAAACAGGGAAAACAACAACAGCAACAGGAGTCCCGTCCCGCGTCACCCGTGCCTGCATCTACTGAACGCACTTATGATTTGCACGACCGCTCTACGATTAAGTCACCTGATCGATTTCAGGTTCCTGATCAACGCTCTCCTCGTTCTTTACAGGACACATCGGCCTCTTCATCCAGTGGTGGAGGCGGCGGCAGAGGTCGGGGTGGCCAGCAGAGTCGCGACCAGCCCCGCCCAAAAGACTGAAAAGGCAAGCAGGACGATTCTTCCCAGAAAAGACTCCAGTTTCAGAAAAATAAAGTTGCCGCTTTAACAGCGAGATTTGCCACAGATAGTGAGAACGCAGGATCGGAATCTGACATGGGCGCTGACGTTATTGGACAGCGCGGCAGAGATGACCATTGTCCGTGAGGCCCTGCATCCACTACTGAAGGTGAAAGCGACTAACCAACTCATTGTTGTTGAGCCAGCTGATACTAGAGTAGCTCCCCCTGATAGGCTTTTTGAAATTGACCTATCGATTGAAGGTGACCTACAACGTACCATAAAAGGTGTATTTTGGGAAAATCTTACAACTACCTATGACATTTTGTTAGCAGAGGCTGACTAGCACCCACCATTTGTTCTCGTGGCTCAGAGAGGAGAGGAGGTAATCCTCCCTAGTTTCGCGCACAGTGTCGAAAGAGCATGCGCTGAATTTTGCAGAGGAGTGGGCTAAGGCACTAGCACCGGCTTTGTACTGTACTCACTGTGGTTGGGATAAATTCTACCCCCGCCACGAGATCTCCTTACGCCTATTCCACCGCCTCAACCTGAATATCCCATGCGGCGTGAAGCGAAAGCTTCCGTGGCAGAAATCCTTGAACAATTGGAATATCAAGGAGTGATTGAAACTTGTGCGTCTCCGATGCATAATCCACATTCTACTGTAACCAAGCCTGATGGTTCGTACCGTTTGGTATTGGATTACCAGCATTTAAACTCGCATTGCCATACCTGTACAGTACAGAATACCCACGGCTCTGCTTTAGTAGATGGTCTTGTGCGTAAAAGGTTTAAAACCACACTTGACATTTCCAATGTTTTTTTTGCTCACAACTTGTCTGGTCTAAGTTCCCAATGGACCAGTTTTACCAGTGGCGGTGAACAACGCAAATTTAAACGCCTGGCCATGGGCTAAAAGAATATTCCAGGCGTGTTTACTGCCCGTATTGTCTCTCTTTCGGAGGGAGTCGACCGGATGAGAGTTCGTATGTGGATGATAATTATCTCACAGACAATGAAATATGGGCGCATCTGTGTTGCGTTGACCGCATAATTTGTTGTTTTGCGGGCTTCGGTTACAAATTCTACTTTGCAAAGTCTCATATTGCAGAGTACACAGTGTTGTTCCTAGGCTATGAGCTCAACAATGAAGGTAGAGGATTGGCTCCTCACTTTTTGGAGAAATGCGCACAGCTGCGCACTCCTACAATACTGAAAAAATTGCAATCCTTGCTGGAATTTTTGAATTTCGGACGTACACACATTCCCGAATATGCCCAGCGTATCAAGTCATTGTATGCTTTGATACACCCTACTTTTACCAAATCGTGCTGGCTGCCTGAACATTCAGCCATTTTGCAATCTTTGCAGGCTGATCTGCTAGAATCTAAATTCTTGTGACTCGTGATAACCACACCAACCTGGTGATAAGAATCATCCCTGGGGCGGTGGGTTACACATACCTTACTTACAAGTACCTATCGCTTACAATTAACACTTCAGCTGAAATGCGGTTTTCCACTGTGGAAAAAGTTGACAGCAGTGCAAATGGCGATTCTAAAGAAATGTGCACTGTCGCAGGGAAAACACATGTTGGTTGTTACCCCGTTATCCTGCCTTAGAGCAAGTGACGAAAACCAGTGTACCTAATTCTAAAGCTTTGCACCCGTGGTGGATTCAATGGGCATAATCATTGACGTCTCCGGATGTCACGTTCATTTTTGATGCCTCCTTTCAGTCGCAGGAGTTTTTGCAGTATGAATTTGTTCATCCTGCCCCGTTGACTATGCGGCCTTTGGAGTATTTCCATTGTATCATTTAAACTGATGGTTCAGCGCAAGTTGCGCATGGGTCTAAGCATGCATATGTCTCAGCTTGTGCCATTGTGGTTGGTACCATGGTGAATGATGAATTCAAGTCCGATGTCATACATACGCAAACATTAGGGGACTGTACCGCCCTATTGGCAGAGCTCCGTGCTCTGATGCTTGCATTGGAATACACAGATCCTGGTGTGACTACTCTTATTGTGAGTGACTATTATTATTGTGTACAGTCTTACAATGAAAACCTGTTCTTTTGGACTCAGAATGACTTTCGTGATTCCAAGGGTAGCACAATAAAACATAAAATGATCTGGGTTCGAGTGGCTGAACTTATAGAGCAGCTGCCACTCGTGAATGTAATTCATACTCTTGGTCATCAGCGTGTGGGAGTTCATGCTGTTGGCAATAGTTTGGCCGATGAGGCCGCAAAGTCAGCAGTTTCAACATATTTGGTTGCAGCAGTTACACGTTCCAAAAGTAAGATTGATGATGACATCTTGGCAGCAATTGCCGCTACTGAGAAGGGAAGTAAATATCCTACTGGATTTCCTTCAAAGTATTCTTATAATTTAAGTCCTGATAAAGTTCCTTATGTGAAAATACCGGACGTTGGTGACAGATAGGTCCACACTGATTACAGCTGCCCACGAGGGTGTTGCGTCTGCGCATGCAGGCGTTTCGGCTACTGTATCTCAGTTACAACAACGTTTCTGGTGGCGGGGACTGTACAAACAGACACGTGATTATGTCCTTCAATGTGACATTTGTCAGCAGATTAAGCCTTTAACTGCTGCACGTCCGCCACAGAAACAGTTGTACATTTCTAATAGACCACTTGGTTGGGTTTATTTAGATCACTGCGGTCCTTTTTCCTCTGATACTGCGTATAAGTACATCTTAGTTGCAGTTGATTCATGCACACGCTTTGTTTGATCTGGCCGCACCACCGCGCTGATTCGCGAACTGTCATAAGAGACTTGCGTGTCTTTGTGGGAATTTTTGCCTGTGGCACCGTCCATTCGGACCAGGGTCCAGCATTCACCTCTAAGGCGTACAAGGATGCCATGAGTTAGTTGGGGGTCCAAGTCAAGTGTTAGTCTCCATACAGACCTGAGGGTAATAGTGTTGTAGAACGAATGAACCGAGATTTAAAGCAGTCTTTGACAGCCAGGATTATAGGTACTGGCAGGATCTCGCGAGATCATCTCAATAGCGTACAACGTGCACTTAATCTCCCTAGAAGGTCTCTGGGTGGGCGGACCCCATACGAAATGCTCTTTGGTATCAAAATGTTCGTCCCGGACCTTGAAGGTCTAGACCAGGCGGCGGCTGCTGCCCTCTTTGACGTAGATTAACATTGTCATGTTTTACAGAATCTACAAGAGAGGAGACACAGTCTTGCAAAGGAACATTTGCCCTTCACATCAGAAGCTGCGTTGCAGATTCCGGTAGTTGGCTGGCTATCCCGAGTTGGAGAACTGGTTCGAGAGAAGATCGAAAACAAGAAATAATTTGGTCCCTCATATCGAGCTCCTGTTCCTGTACTTGGCATGCAGGGCACAAGAACAGTCATTTTACCTCCACTTCCAGGTCGTAAGGAAAACATTTCCATCTACAATGTCAAATTACACAGAGTGGCCGAATCTACTTAGTGCGACACCTGCGGTCTCTTGTCCATCTATACGGAGACATTCCGTTTTGGCTCCGGCTCCTAATATCAAGCCTGACATTTCCATTGAGATGCCTGCTGTTTCAAGTCCTTTACTGAGTATCCCACATGATGATCATCCTAATGATACAGAGTATACTTACCCTACAGACTTATCAATGCATGATCTACAAACATGTTTGGCAACTGAGTCCAGATTTTCATTTGACACTAACTCTACCAGCATCAAAGTCCTCTTCGAAAATCTCTGTTTTTGCTACATGGTTTAAAAAACATTTTATGATTCCTCCTTGGACCTACATTTGGTTGGTGCTTTTTTCAATTTTTTTGTTCATGTCAATTGAATTTGTGGTATATTTTTTCCGTCTTTTAAACGGACACTACGTTGAAGAGAGAACGCCTATTCGACACATTGATGGAACATTGGCCCCCTATTCCTCCTCGCATAGATTGAAGAGGGACCTGACTTTTGTAAACATTACTGCTTGGCCCGTCTTAGATGGGATTGTATGGGATGCTATTCGGTTTCAAATCCATGGTCCCACAGAGGTTATAAATGTCCCAAATGTCCTAAGAGTTTCAATGGGGAATGTGATTAAACAAAATATTCGCTCTGATGATTGGGATGTTCAAGCTGTAGATTTGAAATATTATGCTGCTTTTGATGCGGAGGATTTATATTTAGATTCAGCAAATTATGGAGATTTGTTTTGTTATCAACACTTGGGCAATCATTACCTGCATAAGACAAACACCAGGAGGAATATGGTTAATTATACACAATGGGAACATTGCCCCGCTCCTGTTCAAGGCAGCTCCAGTTCTCTTTTGAAGAGGTTCACTTATTTTACTGATTTTAATCAGTCACATCCCAATGCATTTTATTTTAAGATGACCGAAAAATCCTCTTCCAAAGTTAGACTTACCCACACAAATTTGTCATATTCCAAGTCCTTTCTTGACCAATTGGCTGTTGGGGGCTATGAGCAGTGGAAAGATACTATTGATCTTAAATCTGTTAGGGGTTCTAAAAGTTGGCAAGTGCAAGGTACTGAGGCTTTGCATCATGCAAGTCTCATCCCAAACCATATGTTGTTTTTGAATTCTATTTCACAGACCACCTCTGCTTTGGGTTAGCTACTACTAAAAAAATGTAAATCCTCCTTTTCCAGAATTAGAAGAATACCCCGGTTGGGATAACTATATCAGTTTTTCCATTAGAGAAATACAGACCCTGTTGCTGAATTCAACTTTTAACATATCCAGTTTGGATCCTAATGGTTGGTTGTTGTGGCACAAAAGTGCAGAATCCTGCCAGCATCGTTTTCTGTGTTAAGCCCCTGGCTACACACAGGTTAGGGTGGATCCCCATTTTGAGAGTGACCATTCTGTGACTACCTATTCTGTAGGCAAGCTGTGTCAGAATTGGCTCAAACACTCCACTTTAGTGTCAGTTAAGCTTCATTTGTCTAAATTGACTGACAATGTTGATCTAAATTATTTTTTTTAAGGGCCCTGCTTCCGGCAGATCCAAAAGTTGGATATATGCTATTTACAACAAAGTTTGGAAACTGTCCCAGATTGAGGCTGCTTCCAGCTTAAGAGCTATAGATCAAGCTAATTTAGAAAAAGTGCTGGTAGTTGTAGACAACAGAATTAACATGCCTCTGTTTTGTACCATGGTCAAAATCAATTGCGTTCTATTATGCAATTTGCATGGAATTTGCAAACGTTAAAGGCAGGAAAAGTTCATTGGCACTACATGAACACGTCATCTTTGTTTGCTCCCTTTAACTAGACTGACAAGCAACGTGTTATGTCTATGAAAGATGCAACTTTTTCTATGTTACATATTGAAAAGTTGGAACCTTTGCCATTTTCTGTGGCCAAGACAAATTTGGCTGTGTGGCTCGTCCATGGGTTAATAACCTTACCTTTCCCTTTGTTCAAATTAGAAAGTTGTATGAAGTACTACGCAATTGGTAGATATGAACCTCTGGGCACCGCTTATCTCCATGAAACTTAGTCACTACCTTTTACCTATAGGTGCTTGAGGGAGGAAAAAAAGGTTTATTTGAATGGTGAGGATTGCGCAACAACACCAGATCATTCATTGTGTAGGAATATCCAATTGCATGGTTCTTGCAAACAGAACGCGCCTAATTTAGCCTGTGTTTTAAAAGGTACACCAACACCTGCTATCACACCCACATTCACATTACTAGCAAACGGTAGTTATTAACTTTTAAATAATGAAGATTATTGTGGGATGTTAGCCGGAATTCCTTTCATCGTTACCGTCTCTGAACGTGTACTTTGTTGTAAAAACGTAATGTTCCCTCCTCCACCTGGGAAGCTGGATGTTTCCATCTGGCCGTCGATTCCTACCTTGAAAGCAGAGTTCAACAAGATGAGTCGCATAAGAGCTCTTTTGTCTCAAAAGGAAGTCGCCCTCACATCTGCTTGTGAAGAACAAGTTACTTACCTTCGGTAACGATATATCTGTAAGAAACAGTAGTTAGTATTAGATTCCTTACCTTAGAATATCCCCAGGCGTCAGTCTGGATCCTGAAACTTTTGCGTAGCAGTACCCCTGCGCGTCGGTAGGCGTCGTCTGCAGGCGTCTCCAGCGGCTCCGCGTCAGTCGTTGGCGTCGTGCGCCGTCGCTGGAGTATATAGACGCCGCCTCCGCACGCTGACGTCAGTTCTTTGCACACAGCTTTTCCGCACCAGAACACGCAGAGCCATGTGAGAACCAACACTGGTGCCATTGAAACTAGGGCCCTGAAAGGGATGTCCTTAACCCTAGGTATCAGTTCGCAGAACGGGGAGGATGAGTGGGGCGGTAAGGAATCTAATACTAACTACTGTTTCTTACAGATATATCGTTACCGAAGGTAAGTAACTTGTTCATCTGAAAGAAACAGGTTAGTATTAGATTCCTTACCTTAGAATAGATACCCCAGCAATACCAACCCCGGTGGTGGGTCTGCGAACCAATACAATCCTACACCAGAAAGTCCTGGAGGACCGAACGGCCAAAGAAGCCATCCCTCCGGACTTGACTGTCCAGGCAGTAGTGCCTCGCAAATGTGTGCAGCGAGGCCCACGTAGCCACTTGGCAAATGTCCTGCAAGGGGACTCCCCGGCCCAGGGCAGTAGTAGCCGCCGTGACCCGAGTGGAATGGGCCCTCAGCCCACAGGAGGCTCCTTCCGAGCCAAAGAGTAGCACGCTTTGATGCACAGAACGACCCACCGAGAGATGGTCCGTTTATGTACCGCCCGTCCCTTCTTCGCACCCACGTAGCCAACAAACAGTTGGTCAACCACCCGGAACTGGCGTGTGCGATCCATATAAAATGAAAGCGCACGTTTTGGGTCCAGACGATGGAGCCGCTCTTCATCCTTTGAAGAATGCGGAGGCGGGAAGAAGGAAGGGAGGGTGATGGACTGCCCGATGTGAAAAGCAGAGACAACTTTGGGAAGGAAAGAAGGTCTAGTTCTCAGAACCACCTTGTCTGGATGAATGGACATGAAACGAGGTTTGACAGAAAGAGCCTGGAGCTCACTCACTCTCCTGGCAGAGGTGATGGCAACCAGGAAGGCCGTCTTTAACGTCAGGAGACGGAGAGGACAGGAATGAAGTGGCTCAAAGGGAGCACACAGCAAGAAGGTTAGAACCAGGTTCAAGTCCCACTGAGGCATCACAAACGGAACAGGTGGACTCATGTGTGTGATGCCCTTCAAAAATCGTGTTACAATGGGGGACTTGAACAAAGAAGGTTGATCAGGTAGCCTTAGAAAGGCCGAAATGGCAGAAAGGTAGCCCTTGATAGTGCCCAGAGCAGAGCCCTGCTGGGCAAGAGAAAGAAGGAAGAGAAGAACCTCAGGAAGAGGGGCAGAGAGAGGATCCACAGCCTTTGCTGTGCACCATGCCACAAACTTGTTCCACCGACAGGCGTATACCGATTTCGTGGAGGAACGCCTGGCTGCCAGAATCACATCACAGACTTCAGGAGGCAAGTCAAATGGCCTCAACTGTCGCCGCTCAATCTCCACGCATGGAGGTGGAGCCTGGACAGGTTCGGGTGGAGGACCGTCCCCTGCTGCTGCGACAGAAGGTCCTCCTGAAGGGGCAGGAGGATCAGGGGACCGACTGACATGCTGAGTAGCTCGGGATACCAGTACCTTCGAGCCCAGTCCGGAGCCACAAGGATGACTTGGGCCCGGTCGCGCCTGATCTTCTTCAGCACTCTGGGCAGAAGTGGTATAGGCGGAAAGGCGTATAACAGACCGCAACTACACTCGCGCCGAAAGCCGTCACCTTGCGAGTGCTGTCTTGGAAACTCCAACGCGCAGAACTGATGACATTGCGCGTTCTCTTCTGTGGCGAATAGATCTAACCAAGGCTCTCCCCATTGCTGAAAGAGGCCTTGTGCCACGTCCGAGTTCAGACGCCATTCGTGATCCATCGAGCACCAACGGCTGAGTTCATCCGCCCTGGCGTTCAGAGAACCTGCCAGGTGTTGAACCGTCAGTCACGCCCTGACGTTCCAGCCATTGCCAGAGGCGCAGAGCCTCCTGGCAAAGGGTCCACGACCCCACCCCGCCCTGCTTGTTACAGTACCACATGGCGGTGGTGTTGTCCGTGAACACCTGCACTACACTCCCGTTGACAAAGGGGAGGAATGCTTTCAGTGCCAAACGAATCGCCCGGAGCTCCAACAGGTTTATATGGAGCCGGGACTCCGCCGGAGACCAGATGCCTCTGATCTCTGCCTCTCCCAAGTGGCCTCCCAAGCCCTGGAGGGACGCGTCCGTCACAACAACGTGCTCCGGTTGGGGAAGGGAGAGGGATCTGCCTCTGACCCAATCGCGGTCCGTAAGCCACCACTGCAGTTGTCTTGCAGTGCCCTCTGAGATCAAGACATGGTCGGACAGGTTGCCCTGATGCTGGGCCCACCAAAACTTCAGGTCCCACTGCAGAGCCCGCATCCGCCACCGGGCGTGATGCACCAGAAGGATGCAGGAAGCCATCAGCCCCAGCAGCCGCAGCGTCAACCTGACCGTAACCCGGGATAACGGCTGAAAGATGGGGATCAAAGCCTGTATATCCTGGACTCGCCGTTCCGGAGGATAGACCCGAAACTGCGCAGAGTCGAGAACCGCTCCGATGAAAAGGGGCTTTTGAGAGGGACACAGGTGTGATTTCGGCACATTGATGGAGAACCCCAGCTTGTGCAGGAGGTCTGCAGTCATCTGAAGGTGGCGGACGACTGTCTGGGGCAAGCCCGCCTTCAACAACCAGTCGTCTAGATAGGGGAAGACTGAAACCCCCAATCTGCGCAGATGGGCTGCGACCACCGCCATCACCTTTGTGAACACCCGTGGGGCGCTGGTAAGGCCGAAGGAGAGCACGATAAACTGAAAGTGCTCGTGGCCTACCGTGAACCGCAGGTAACGCCGATGGGCCGGCAGGACGGGGATGTGAAAATACGCTTCCTGCAAGTCCAACGCTACCATCCAGTCTTGCGGGTCTAGAGCAGCCAAGACCTGAGCCAATGACAACATCTTGACCTTCTCCTTCCGGAGGAAGCCGTTGACGTTCCGTAGGTCCAAGATAGGACGTAGGCCCCCCTTGTCCTTCTTGGGTACCAGAAAGTAGTGGGAATAGCAACCACGTCCTACTTCTGGCCCAGGAACGCGCTCGATGGCCCCCTTGGCCAAGAGGGCCGTAACTTCCTCCCTCAGAAGTGCCAAGTGGTCCCCCGACACACGGTGGTTCTGCGGTGGCATGGCTGGAGGAGTGGTCTCGAAGGGGAGGGAGTAGCCCCTTCGGACGAGCTGCAGCACCCACCTGTCCGATGTTATTGTGCGCCAGTGGGAGAGGTGATGGCGAACCCTGCCCCCCACCGGCGTCGCATGGGCCTGAAAGCACGGACTAGGAGGATTTAGTGGCAGATGCTGCGGGGGGAGGTGTGGCCTGTGAGGTGCCGGGTTTTTTGGAACCCAGTGGTGCCAGGGGATAACACCCGAAGACCTCGGAGTTCTCCCTGTTCCGGACCACAGAAACCAAGAGTCTTCTAGGTGAAGTCAGAGATCGAGTTTTATTGGCTGCAACCAAGTAACATGTGTCCTAGAATTACAACAGCACGGGCTGTAAGTTCTCAGGAGACTGTTCGATTTTACAGAACCAGCCTTCCCTCTTTATACAAGAATAACAGCTGCAGGCAAGAATTCTTGAGTTTATGATATGGTTATACACATATTTCTACAATAATACAAAGAGCGAAGTCATGCTGGCCAACACATATTTTAGATGTCCGGATCGTGATGGATGACCCAGCTCGGCCCAGAACTACCATCAGATATCGACAAAACCCCAATAAAAACAGGGCACCTCCTTGTCATAAAACTGGCCATAAACAAGGAACATGGACAGGTGTATGTGTGTAGAAAACATGGTCTGTATGTGGTGAATGGTTTATGGCATGTTGTGCTTTGATGATATCTTACTCGGCCACTGGGCGAGGAGCTGCCCAATCAGGTTTGGCTGGAGGCGGTGGAGTCAGTTCGGCCAGGTCATGGGGAAGTCAGCTAGGGTGGACGTGTCCTTTCAGATCAAGCTCGACCTTAATCAATTGACTTATATGAGGGCAAGGCATAAGATGGATGCCGTTCACAAAATGGAGTCCGAGGGTTCAGAACGGAAGCCACGATTTGAGGGTGTTGGCATCGCTAAATCGCGACGCAAATGCACAGGGATAATGTCCTAATCATTACCGGTCTGCCGATCCCAAATTCGTCATGGTACGATGATATTTTGTGACACGGGTGTTGGACCTCGATACCATATCACAGCAGGGTCCAGAATTTCGGAACCACACCTGACCTCGCCGCTGTCCCCGACCGCCACCACGGCGGTTTCCACGGCCGCCACCGCGTTGATAAGTCTGTTGCGGCGCGTGGCTGGCAGCACGTGTGGGACCGCCCCTTTCTTAGCCACAAAAGGAGCGAAACGAACTCGTTTGCTGGCGCTGGGTCGAGAGACCCAAGGACTTGGCCGTGACCCTGGAGTCCTTGAAGCGCTCCAGCGCGTGGTCCGCTTTGTCGCCAAACAGGCGACTACCATCAAACGGCATGTCCATTAAAGCATTCTGGACATCGGCCAAGAAGTTGGCGGATCTCAGCCAGGCGTGGCGACAAATCGCCACCGTCGTGGACATCGCTCTGCCCAGCGAGTCGGTCGTATCAAGACCACACCTGATGGAGTATCTTGCTGCGTCTCGGCCTTCAATCATAGCCTTGCCGAGCTTAGCCCGTACCTACGGCGGGCATTCAGGCAGCAGGTCCGCGACCGTATCCCACAGAGAGTGGGTGTAGCGGCCCAAGAGGCACGCGCTGTTGCAAGACCGCAGTCCCAGACTCAGGGACGAGAAGACCTTTTTGCCATACTGGTCGTACCTCTTTGATTCCCTGTCGGGCGGGGCCGACGGGAATGCAGTTTGGGAAGTGGAGGCCTGGATCACCAGACTCTCAGGGGTGGGATGGGTGGACAGAAACTTGGGGTCGCCGGGAACACGGACGGTGGCCTCTGGCCACATTCCTATCAACAGGCGAACCTGAAGCGGGCCTGGACCACGTGCCCAAAAAAACGTCAGTTAAGGCCTCGTTGAACGGCAGCAGTGGCTCCTGTGGGCATGACTGCGGTTTGAGGACCTCAGTGAGGATGTTAGTCCTCACGGCCGCGACGGGGAGCACAAGGTTTAGGGCCTTGGCAGCCCTCATCAACACCACTGAATAAGCTGCCCCCTCCTCCGAAGCCACGGTAGGAGGCGAGACAAAGCCAGGGTTGGGGGAGTCATCCAGACCACTGGCGTCACCCAAGTCACCAGTCCAGTCCACGCCGTACTGACACTCGCTTGTCAGAGGGTCCTCAGACCCCTCCCACTCCTCTCCATAATCTACATCTTCACCATATTCGGAATCAACAATGTAGGTCCGACTCCGCGTCCGGAGTCGGAGAGGGAATAGGGACTGCGCCAGGGGTTGCCCCGATGGAATCTGCGCCGGAGAGGCCGGTTGACCAGCCGGCGTCGACCCTGAGGGACCCTGCGGCGCCGGGGCCGGAGCCTTTGGCGGCGCCGGGCCCGGAGCACCCGACGGCATCGAGGCAGGAGCACCCGAACCGCTAGGGCCCCCATACAGGACCACAGGGCCCGAAGGCGCCGCAGAACCCGTTTGAGGAGACAGAGCCCTCATGGCCATGAGGAACGCCTCCATCTCCTCGGGCGACGCGCCCTGCCCAGGGACCGCAGGTTATGGAGCAGGCCGCGTCGGCGACTCACATGGAGCCGCAGGGGTGGGGCCACCCGAACCCCTGGCTGCATCGCGCGAGCGTCGGGGGTACGATCACGACGCCCCGACTTCTTGTGCTTCCTACCTGAGGAACCAGATGAATGGCGACGACTCCCGGAGCGCTTGGGACGGCTCCGCGACCACTCCCTCGATCGCTCCCTTGACCTCCGGCCGGACCGGGACCGCTCTCGACGCGGGGCCAACACCCAGAGCTCGAGCAGCTTGCGGGACCGCTCCCGTCTAGCTTTGTCAAGGCCCGGCAATCGACGCAGGGGTCCACGTCGTGGTCGGGGCCCAGGCACCGGAGGCAGAGTCGGTGAAGGTCCGTGACCGACATCGTACGGTCACAGTCGTCACAGTTCTTAAAACCGGGCATCCTACCGGCACCGTAAGAACAGTCAAAAGGTTCAAAGATCAAAAAAAAAAAAAAAAAAAAACTTGGTCAAAAGACCGGAGTACTGCACTTCTCGGATCTGCGCTAACTGGCGCGGAAAAAAGAAGAACTGACGTCAGCCCGCGGAGGCGGCGTCTATATACTCCAGCGACGTCATCACGGCGCACAACACCAACGACGGACGCGGAGCCGCAGGGGACGCCTGCAGACGACGCCTACCGACGCGCAGGGGTACTGCTACGCAAAAGTTTCCGGATCCAGACTGACACCTGGGGATATTCTAAGGTAAGGAATCTAATACTAACCTGTTTCTTTCAGATACATTTGTCCTTCACGTAGCAAACACCCGCACAGAGGTGCATGCTTTATTAAATACGGATTTGCCCTTGCATTTCGGGGAATTCATTCACACCATCTTTAATGCTTCCTCCACCAGGGGGCTGGCTCACTTTTTTAAAGTTGTTAGTAGTGGCCTTGTGACTTCTTTTCAAACTATATTTGGTGTGTTCCCAGCATTTTTTTCAATCTATTTTTTTCCAGCATGTTTGGTGGATTTCCCTTAATGCTCGTTGCAGTAGTGCTTCTTTTGCTTTGTTTATGTCAAAATGGATGCACGTCCTGTGTTACAAGACGATCTGCCCTGGCTGTTGCTGCTCCGCAACCGAATGCTTGATTATTATGGAGAGCTGCCTCTTGCTACATTGAGTGCAGCTTATGGATTATCGTTTCGATTTTTCTTTTTCACATGCGCCCAGCCTGTCTTTCATTGCCTGAGCTAAAATTTCACCTGGGCTCCTGTAGTGACAGATATCGGTTCTGATTGGCGTTGTTATGACCATCTGCCCACCACCATCTCAGTAAATTATGTAGTTTTGACTCTTGCTCCACCTATTTGTAGAGCTTACCGATAGACTTTGACAACCTTATGCTGTCTTATGCACTGTTTTTGCTCCTTTTCGGGCTTAAGGGCCTGTGCTCGAGCGAAGCAATGTTCTTGGCTGACACTATCTTGCTGAGCCTCTCTAGGTGAAGGGTAATGTTTTATGGAGAAGTGTGGCTCAGGGGTTAGAGGCGGCAGACCTGGAGCCTGAGTTCGGTCCGGGACCAGGGTTCGATTCCCCGCCTCGGCGGGTCTTGGGCTCAAATTCCGCGGACTCGTTAATTCTCGCTCCGGTGCCTTCTCAGCTCACGGGTTCACACTCTGCGACTCTGGGCAATAGCTTGCTTAATCTCCACAACGGCCCCTCGCGGCGGGATGCCTGGCTTTCACCTTGTGGATACCCTGCCAGGGCTATCTCACAGGGGAATACCAGGACGGGTTCCCTAGGCAAGCGCCGAGATGCCTCCGGGTAGTCGTGCGCTATATAAGTGAGTAATTTACATTTTTACATTTTTTTTTATGTTTGAGGTGTTATTCGCTAGCAGTGAACCAGCACGGACCGGTTCGTATCGGTGGAATGTGCTCTCTTCGTGCCGGAGACGCAACAAACGCTTGGCCAGCTGCTGTCGTGTGCCTGGTACGAGGCGGTACAGGAATCCTGTGAGAGCCGTAGGCGGGTTCTTCTAGAAGCTTCGAGAGAGGGTTACATTCTATATTAGTGAAAGCAGGTCCAAGCGAAGGGAGATGTATTGATGACCTGGGAGACGACAGTCTGGCGGCTTGGATGGTCTGACGTGCAGTCGTGTTTGTGGAGCAGAGTGCCTTGGCCTAACCAGAGAGGGACAGAGAGAGAGAGTTGGACCCTTCTTCAAGACACAGATGAACACCATTATGGTGAGATTTTCCAAGTATATCTAATTCTATCTAATTTTGCCTTTCATTTTCAGGTTTTATGTGTATATGCGTGTTGATGTTTAACCATTATTATTTCATTCTTGCCGCCACTATTACCATGTAATAAAGACCCTTGGAATGTGAATTTGGTGCTTATTCTTTGTAAAGGAAGGTCAGGCACTTTTTTACCAAGTGCTTACAGAGGGATGGGTTATTTCCCCTCTAAAGAGTAGCTGTTGATACAGGAGGGAAATCGGCTTCTGAGCAAGAATGCCAAAAGTGTAAGTAGATCAACCCAACATAGTGTATGAGGGATGTACTGATTTTTCACAGGAAGGTGTTGCTCGTGCAGATGCTCGTTGTTCGTCGGGAGACGTTGCAGATTACGCACCAGGGTGTGTTGCTCGCGTAGATTCGCGTTGTTCATCGTAAGGCATTGTCGATTTACACCAGGGTGTGTTGCTCGTGCAGATAAACGTTGTTCATCGGGAGAAGTTGCTGATTTCGCAAAAGGGTGCGCTGCTCGCGTAGATTTGCATTGTTCGTCGGGAGACGTTGCTGATTTCGCACCAGAGTGCGTTGCTCGCATAGATTTGCGTTGTTCGTCGGGAGACGTTGCTATACATACCCTCAGAGCTATGATTTTTTTCATCTTCAGTAGATAGTTCTCTTCCTTTTTCCTCAGGTGAGTATTCTGAAGTGAGGTGTCTTAAGAGAAGTCTGGGAAGGGACCTGGATAAGTAATGGCTGCCTGTATAATTAACTGAAACACCTGAAGAAGCGGAAAAATCAGTCATTACAGCTCTGGATTTGTGTCTCTGCAATACGGTGTCTCCCAACACGGATTATGATCAACTGATGAGCGCCTTAGTTGCTCATGATTTGCTTTGTTCTGGCGACGGGATTATGGCCTTTGCAGCGATGCATGGAGTCCTGGGGTGTTGAAATGTTTTTGCAGAGGCGCAGGACTTCTTGGCACGCAGTTATATTGAAGAAAACCTGAGTTGTCCTCTGATGGTACTAGAGGCTCCGGTTATTGAGGAACATGTATTTTCCTTCCCATTATTGAATTGGATGGTTGAAATGTTTTCGGATGAGAACAAGGACTTCCTGTTGGAGGCTGTTGCAACGTACTGTGCATATACACTATTGGAATGAGATGCACTTCCTCTTCTACCCCTTTTGAGGACGACGTCACATGTTGGACATCAGATTTTTTTTATATTTTTGCCATCTTCATTTATTTTCAAGGCCCATTGACTTCACTGTGCCCGTTAAAGTGATTCTTGATCTGAAGTGGTTTCTAAATTTGGATTTTGCTCTCGTTTTTCCACTGTAAAGTTTAGAGGAGGGTGAGCAACCCCATATACCCTTGCAGGCTTGGGCAATTGACACGTTTGCAAAATGGGCCAGCAAGGGGTTTGTTTGTAAAGAATTCTCAATTGCAGCACAAAAAGGGGACTACAGTGAAATAAGTACCCACACTACTAAATGTTAGTGGCTGAATGAAGTTTCACAAGTACACATCAATAATGTTACCACACTAACACATTAAAGAAGTGAAAAAATACAGTGAAAGAATACTATAACCAGGTTATTTGAGTCAAAAAGGATTATTATTTTTCTTTATAACACGGAAATTAAATCAACAATACAGATAGAGTACAGAAAAATGCATTTAAGATTTAAAAAGGAGTATCTTGTGTGCTCCTAAGATATATCTCAAAGAAAGTCTATACTGCTAACAAATGATGACACAATGATTTCAAATCAAAAATAAATGAAAATCAATTGTGATTAATGAATATCAAGCAGAATTAGACTTAGTGGTCGATGTTTCGGTCTTTTGGAGAAAACTTCATAAGACCATCATCAGGACTTGAGCTTTGAGCATTATAGTTGATGACTCTAGAAAAAAATATAGGTTCTGTGACAGACACTTCCCTGAAGGGGTCAGTGGTGCTACTTGAAATGAATCGACAAGGCTCTTGTGAAGAATTTGATCAGGAGCATCCAAAGCAAAAATGCTTGTACATAGAGTTCATGTGAACAACGGAAGCAGTCCAGATATCACTTGTGGATATTGCTTCAGAAATAGTTGATAAATATTCAAACTTTGAAAGATCAAAGCGTAGCAACGCGCGGAGACGACGTTGGGGTGACAGCGTATTGTCCAAACAGCTGATTTGCTCCTGATCATTGTAACCATTGTAATACTTAATATAGCCTTATAGCCCGCCGTAGAGGGCTATACCGGCTATTAAAGGCCCTCTCCAGCGTTAAAGGCCCCGAGCCGAAGGAGAGGGCCTTTAACAAGGGAGAGGGACTTTAATAGCGGTATAGCCCATCTACGAAGGGCTATAAGGCTAACAAAGTCTTTTGGGAGCATGAGGGTATTGGAATCCCCTCAGGCTCCCTGAAGCCTTTGTTCACAGCCAGAGCTGTGAACACAAACATTGGAATGTTGGAGCTCCAGGCTTATACCAGCCATTATAAGCCCAGAGCACTCCATTGTTTTCAATGGAGCTCCCAACATTCCAATGTTCTAATATGTAAATATTGGATTTCTGAGATTCGTGTTCTGTATCCATTCCATTAAGGAACGCCCGGCAATTGGTTTGAGTCAGGCATGTACATCTTTACATATCACTAATTTAGGATGAGTAGCTTCTAAAAACTTAGAGTATAGGAACTTAATTCACGTTCAGCCTATTTATGTTGTTTACTTGCTCCTGATATTGTAGGTCATGTGCTACTAAAAAGACTTTGTTAAACTGTGGGACTTATGTAAGGTGGTTCAGTGGGTTAGTGCACTTGACGCAAAAGTCATTGGGTAACCTGTAAGCCACAGGGAGGAATTCCTTACATTGAACAGTAGAAACTCTCCTGGTAATATGCCAAAAATGGTATCTGTATTACGGCACCATTTTACTCCTTGACCCTGAAGTAAACTACATAAGCCAAACAAAATGTATTCACACAGTCTCAACCTGTATAGGATTTCAAGTCACCTGTGTGGTGCCTGACATTTTGAAGCGCCTGTTGTTATTTCACTTTAGAATCGATCAGTGGCCATTAATCACATGCTCTTTAGCTCCCATTAGATGCCTCCTGCAGATGTCCATGCATTCCCTTCCGGTCAAATCGAGTTGGCAACAGCACACCACATAATTAAACTTCATTACATATCATTCCACAACACAAACCACCATTCCACATATTTAAACAGAATCCAAACCACATAATCCCATTACACTCAATAGCATACAATTACTATCCACATAGTTCCACTGCATACCATGCTACATAATTCCACTGCACAAATCCACTCCACACAAATCAACCCCACAACTAACAATTCCAATCCAAACCACACAATTCCACTCCACATCATAACATATAGGAATAAAACATTTACAACACCAATTGCTCTAACCCTTGTATCGCTTTCTTTTGTAAAGCACATGCCTTTGCCTTAGGGCGTCTGTCAATTAAAAATCATGCTTTAAATCCTGTATTAAGGTCACTTTACGGGCCTTATATGTTCATTTTGTTTTGCTAAACTTAATATATTTTGTTATTTGTAAAAACTTGAAAAGGTTTAAATAAAAATAGCACACAAAAATTACATTTAAAAATGTCTAGCTACTATTGGTGTGTGGGAGCGGGGTTAGTGCATTTTTAAACTTTATTATAACATTTTTTAAAAGGCCGCCCAGCAGTCAGAGTGCTCTGCAACATAGCTTAAAGATAAAGGCAAAGTCAATAGCTCTGGCCAATAACTTATAAGGCCCCAAAGGCGAGACCTATTGGATATGCCAATGTTTGTTAAATATATTCACACAGTCTTGTGGTAGAAGGAAATTCGATACGGGGGAAATTTAGGAGCCATGCCACCGGAGAACGTACGCTGGTGGGTAAATTCATGTCTTGCACACTGAATAGCAGATTATTCTTGGTTGCCTCGGTTACCCTTACTTTTGGAATGTGAACCATTGGTTAACAAATTGAACAGTCAAGTGTTTTGGAAACAAATGCAACGGCAAGAAGCCACCAAGCCTCAAGTCATTTAAACTCCCAGAACCATCAATATTGCCCAGACTTCAAAAGCAAAATGGGACCATGCAAATTATAGGGGTACACTACACTAATGTTAGTAACTCAGCAATTGAGGTCTTTCTGTTTTTTTTAGGTCGTCCTTAATCGTAGTGTGTTCTGCAGAAGTACAGAGTTCCCTAACATTGTTCAGTGAAAGGACTTTAAAGGCAAGAGAATAATCTCCAGTTCAAACAAGTTTATGTAATATTTCGTTTCAAGAACCATACCACGTAGACAGACAAAATCACTTATTTTTTTACATTTCAGAGTTATTCCCTCTATGTCAATTCTGACATAGCTTCCTCATTCCTTAATGAGTTTTCTTTACTCATCTAAACAGACTTGTAGGGTTTATGGCTGAGTGTTTATTTTAACAAAAGGCTTTGGGATGGTAACATTGTTACTGTAGGTTGAGAGATATCTGCCTCAGTGTAGGTTGCTCATTACTTTGAAGTGATTCTTACTGATACTGCTTTAGGATACAGTTATTCAGATGAGAACCGAAGCAGATAGCTGTATAGAATGCAGGGAGGGAAAAACTCATTTAACAGGCACAATGTGGAGTGCTCTTTTTACTTTTTGAACTACATGTAACAGAGTTTTGAAGTTTAGATTTCCATGATCTAGCACAGCTTAACACTTTTTTTTCTTTCTTTCCAGGCTCCAAACAGTGGGATTTCTGATTCAGAAATGACAATTAAAACGTAGAATGGTTTAGGGGCGCTAGTAACCCAATAAACAATATAAAGAAGAATTTGAAATTAGCAACTACACACATTTTGTTGCATGCAAATTGATAAAACGCATGAGGTTTCGAACTCCTTTTTAGGTCGCGCGCCTAGAGTTGCAGTGCGTAGGTAAAAATGGGATTTCAGAAGCGGACCTAGGAATGGCACATGCACGAGCGCGTGCTTTTCCTGTTGTGGCACGCTATAGGGCTTTGCATGCGTGTTTTTTTACCAAGAGAGCATGCAATAGGCCAAAGGCGGACGCACTGCTCCGCTCATGGCCTATTGGTGTCAATTACGCGCACCGGCCGTCATGTGGTTTCAATTATCGTGCCCAGATACGGGCGTGATAATTGAAACCACATGGCTCGCAGTGGCACGCACCACTCACGGGCTCGTTCCTTTTTTAAAATCCATTTCTCAGGGAAGCAACTAAATGAAAGAAGCCGTGTTTTGTTCGGCGTCACTTTCACACCTCCCAAAATGATGTTTATAAAACAAAGTCTACCTATTTTTATGTGGTTGACAGACGGTGAGATAGTTAAGCTTCACAGCAGACAACATTTGCATTAACCTATACATTGACACCCATGGAGGTTGCTTTGGTCAGCACCTGGCTTCCTTCCAGAATCACCTATAGCAGATTCCTAGACTGTGTCCGATTCTTCGGAAGGAAGATCTGCTCTTTAAGTAAAGCCAACAGCAAGGGCTTTTCAAAATCTGCAGGAAGACAACAGCAACCGCAACAGGCACCACATTTCAGTGTTATCAAGACCTGTTCTAAGTGAATGGGAGTAACCTTGATGACAATTGGGGTAAAGAGGGAGCAAATGTGCACCAGGTTTTGTGCCTGTTATATTAGAGAAAGAAAACTGACTTATTTGTCAAGTCCACGGCAAGAAACACATTACTCCATTACGACAGTTACCACCCGACCATACAGAAAAACAGCGTCCCATTTGGTGAATTCCTCCAGTTACGACGTAACTACAAATCTATCAGACTATGATGACAAATCCCTGATGATGAAGTCTAAATTCCTGTCAAGATGATATCCTAAAAAGATAGTTTGTGACTCATATAAGCGGGCCCGCTTTTATGACCGACAACAATTGTTGGCACCAAGTAAAGAAAAAATTAATCTCAATCTAGTGTTTATTAGTAAACACTCAGTTCTTAACGAACGAATTCGACAAACTGTCTATGCCCACTGGCTCATAATAAATGTGAACATAACAAAGAGAATCAGTTATCCAAACCGATGTTCGCATATAAAAGGAACAAATCTTTAAAAGATTACATAGTACGTTCCCGTATGGCAAAAAGAACCCCCAGAGGACAACAATCAATGATCGACACACTACCAGTCACAGGCACTTTTAGATGCTCCAATTGTAAATCCTGTGCTACAGTATTGCAAGGCCCGATTATGACATTTAACAAACAACTTATTAAACCCGCAGACCTCAATAATTGTAAAAGCTCCAACGTTATTTACTTAATTATTTGTCCCTGTCGAAAAGACTATGTGGGACAAACTGGTCGGGTTTTAAATGTTAGACTGACAGAACATCGGCCTGCAATCAGGACACACAAACTGACAGCTCCAATGGTTTCCCATTATTTAGAGCAGAACCATGAGCCGGACCAAATGTCTTGGTATATCCTGGAGAGGATACACCCTAAGACAGCTATAGATACAGACAAGATCAGGAAATTAAGAGAAGTTTATTGGATTTTTTTGTTAGGGACTGCAGTTACAGGATTAAATGCGGAAATACCTTGGGAACAGGCTATAGTATAACTTTCAAACATGGTAACTGTTTACAATAAGACCTAATTGGAAAAAAATGTTTTGGATTTTTAAATGTAATGTGATTTAGTTATGCCGATAAATGTCACCCCAATACATATTGACTATTAATTACCTTTCTCCACAGGGATCTCGGCACTGACAGCCTAACATCTTGTCCCGGTGTCCCAGTTAGCACAGGGGCGCCACTTGCCCCTTATTATTATGGTTATATTTCTTTAAACAGTTAGCTATCTATTTTTCTAGTCCCATTCTTCCTATATCCACTATGGACGGGTCTTTTACTTATATCGTTGGTATTAAAGACAATTATTCATAGTGAGCACCTATTGTATTATTATATCTTTGATGAATACATTGTTTCAAATTCAGTTTCAATATTCAATTACTGGGCTCGCATGAGTCGATATTAGTTAATTCATCTTTACGATGTAATTTCATAGTCCATAGGGAGTTAATATCTCCCATTTGGGTTATAGCCAGGTAGTTCTACAGTCAGCTTCAACCTGCATTAAGATGGCGCCCACACTGTCCATGTCTAACCGCATTACGACATACATACCTTGTCGGCTTGTTTACTATGTACTATCGCGATAACTGGTGAATTTCGCGCCAACACCGCCAACCTTAAAATGACCAATTTGAGTAGCCTCAGTTCAAGACGAACTTGTAGACTGTCGCCCGCGCTATGGACTAAGCCATCAGTTTCACGGTAAGCACTTTCACCTGCCCGGGCTCCACCTTGTGCTAGACGGACCATCCCCTTGTAGCAGTAGTGAGAGAAGTAGTGTTTTCTTTCTACCCAGTTTCTTGGTTTTACATCTTCCGGACGTATTTTAAATACTTACAATTACCGAGGTTTGGCCTCGTTGGGGTTTCGTTCGTTCTTTCATTTATGGCCCCATAGTTATAGATTACCCTTCAATTACATTGTAATAGATATTATTGCTAATGGGCTACTCCAAGTATGAAGATCACAAAGCTTGTTCATAGTCGATAGGTGGACAATAAGGAATGGTATATTAGTGAATTTGGGACATTTTCCTTTTAATTTAGCGTGGCGTTTTTGCGGATGTCCTGGCATTAAGGTCACCGTATATAGGTATCCAAAGAACAGACAATAGTTTTATACATAGTGCTATTTAACTACTATATAGTTATAAACTACACGCTGCCCATCTACTTTATCAGTTAATTCGTATGGCTGATATATAATATTTTTTGCAGATGGAGTCTTCATTGTATTTATGACGATTCGCAGTCCTCCCATACTACACTGGTATCTTCTGTCCGGTGGGAACATATTATCTCACTGAGGTAGGAAGATTCTTACCTTTCAGTAGAGGTTCATTAAAGTCGAGATATAATAGTTAGCTTTGTGCACTAAGCGTGTATCTTTGTATCCCTTTGGTCCTTCAGTTTTCTCGAGTGGGCGTTATCTGACAAACCAGCGTTGCCTTCCACAATTGCAGAGTTTATCGATTGAAACTATATAGATCTCCATCAGGTACTTTATTCTGGAAACGGTAGACTCATTGAAGACTGGTTTACTCATATCCAGACTAACTATACCTTTCTATCTGTTATGTCTTTGTTATTCAGAGTAAATATCAGGTATCCTACATCACAGTTGGGAGAACTCAATGACAGATTATACCTCGGATTCCAGTTATCGATTGTGCTCCATCTGCCATAAGGTATTGCCACAGTCCAAATCACTATGGTTCTGTTTATTAGGCCCAGGTTAGAGGCAGTTTCTTTTCCAGCTTATTATTTAATTTATTCAAATCTACCGCTGGTAAGGCACATTACCTCCAGCTAGGTCCCTCTACGCCACCGTATATAGTCCAATCCTTCATTTAATCATCACTTCCCTTTTCCCAGCACATGGAGGGTCATTCTCTCTTCCCCCTTCCCACATGACCTTAGAGTCATATTGTTTAGCTAAGTTAAATATGAATTGGAGTTTGGTCTCATTTACAGGCACTAATCACTGGTTTCTGTGCATTTTACCATTGGTAAGCCAAATGTATTAACCAGATGTATAAAAATGTATATAGTGTATAGAGTTTTATAAACTTTGTGGTGAGAGATTGTATAAATTGTTATAGATTTTGTAATGTGATTTAATTTGCATTGTACATAAGGAAACAAAAATGTAAAATAGTGTTCCAATTTTAAATGTGTATATACATGAACTTTTGGGCTTAGTCAGGCTACTATCACGGGGTGACAAAAGAGATCGATTTCGAGTAAATAAATCAAATGTAATGTAATTAGAAATATGTGAAGAATGAAAACGTTCTATCATACTCATGACATGTAATTTATGTTTCTTAATATATTTGTGCATGAATACAGACTTCCTGAAGAAGGCTTACGCCGAAACGCGTTGAAATGGGAATGCACTTCTGTATTTTATAAAAATTGATTCAACTGTCTATTTTTTCACTTTTTGCTATATGTATTGTAATTTTGTATGTAGTAAATTATAATAAGACTTAACAAAAAATACCTTCTACAAAAAAAGATGTTATAAAATAATAAAATATTAGAACAGATCAACACAATTAACGTGTGATTTTAGTCATTAGTTTGTCAGTTTTCTTTCTCTAATATACAGGCACAAAACCCGGTGCAAATTTGCTCCCTCTTTACCCCAATTGTTGCTTCCTTGCCAGGGTTCATCCTATTAGGCAGGGGCCCCCTTCTTCCAAAAATAGTAACCTTGATGACAACAATGGGACTAGTGCTGATGACAATTAAAATAGAGCAGATGATACCAATGAGACTAGTGTTCCTGACAACAATGAGAATAGCACTGATGATAACAATCAGATAACAAAAAACTGCAACAATTGCAGAATGCAGCTGCTAGACTGATTTTGGATATACCTAAATAGGAGTCAGTTTCCCGGCAGCTAGATGCATTGCACTGGCTGCAAGTTAAATAAAGAATAGTATTTAAAGCTCTGTGTATCATTTTCAAAGCACTTCAGGGGAAAGGCCCCTCGTACCGGACAGCGCGTATAAAATATTATGCTCCATCTAGGTACCTCAGACCTACACAACAAAAACTGTTGCAAATTCCTAGGTTCAAACAAGTACGATGGGGAGGCAGGAGTTTCTTGCTTAGATCTGCCAAATCTTGTAAACTTCTTCCATTAGAATTAAGAACAGCGCAGATCTGAAAACCTTTAGGAAGGCCGTAAAAACATGGCTATTCCAGTCTGACCTATAAGGCTCATGCACTTGCTAGCTTTATTCAGGTCTTAGTCCTCAGCGCCAAGATGCCTCCGGGCAATCGTTGCGCTATACAAATTTAAAAATCAAATCAAACAATGGAACTAGTGCCGATGCGGATAATGAGAATAACAACGATGATACCAATGGGACTAATAACCATGACAATGAGAATAGCACTGATAACAATGGGACTAGTGCTGATGCCAACAATGAGAATTGCACTGATGATAACAATGGAACTAGTGCCGATGCCAACAATGAAAAATAGGCAGTATGCGCTGAAGAAAGGGCTTTTCGGTAACAACAAGCATTTGCAATGCAATAGGTCTTGCATTAACGCAAGTTTGACCTATTGGCATTGTAAATGACAATGGCTTTTATTTATGTTTCAAAAACCATAACATAAATAAAAGGCAATGTCATTTACAATAAAAATAGGTTAAACACTCGCAAATGCGAGACCTATTGCATTGCAAACGCTTGTTAGTTTTAAATTTAGATCTCACCTAAAGGCAGCATTTAGCTATGTGGTGTCAAAACCTATTGTGGACAATACCAATACTTAAAATGAGCCCTTTGATTACCACACATTTCATGTCAGAATGTCTTTTTCTGAAATTAATGAGAAGGGTATTTGGGAAATGATTAAGAAAATATATATAACTTTACCTTTCTCAAGCACAAAGCGTATTTTCTGTGACAACAAAAAAAAACTAATTTTGTTCATTTAGTTCAGGATCCTCTGTAGGAAATACCTTTCAGTGTTACGCACAAGTGTAACGATATATCTGTAAGACATTAGTTAGTGATAGATTCCTTACCTTAGAATATCCCCAGGCGTCAGACTGGATCCAGAAATTTTTGCGTAGCAATACCCCTGCGCGTCGGTAGGCGTCGTCTGCGGCTCCGCGTCCGTCGTCGCGTCGTTAGCGCCGGAATGACGTCGTCGGAGTACTTAGACGTCAGTTCTGATACACAGCTTTTCCGCGCCAGATACGCAGAGCCATGATGGAACCAACACTGGTGCCATAAAACTAGGGCCCTGAAAGGGGATGACCTTAACCCTAGATATCGGTTCGCAGAATGGGGAGGATGGGTGGGTCGGTAACGAATCTATCACCAACTAATGTCTCTTACAGATATATCGTTGCACAAGTAGTAACTTGTGCATCTGAAAGAGACACGTTAGTGATAGTGTTGCGTGCTTATCTAGGTTCCTGATCGATACTGTGACCTTATGCCCCTATTCGGCTATAAATCCATTTATTCCCTATATTGGCATAACCGTTCAAGTGCGATTTTCTGAAAAGTCATCTCTGGCCTCACACGAACAGAGCCACATTCCAGCATGACTCTCTGCTACTTCCTTTGCGACCAATTAGTGCAATGACAGAGCAGCAGTCACTATCTGATATTCCTAGATAACACTCCGAGTTCTTCAACAAGATAAAAACTTAGCAAACCTGGAAATCCCCGCTTGCTATGTTTTGATTAGTAATGGAACTCTAATGAGCAACTGATAACTGTCACTTCCTAGTGACATCTTTAATTGACGTCTTATGTCCAGCAAACTTGCGTCAAACCCGGCACCTGTCAGGTATAAATATTACCAACGTTGCCTTAAGCGATGCGAGTTCGTTGCCTGTTGCTGATGCCAGCTGCCTGCATGACCCTGTGTTGGTAAAAACTAGCACTCTGTCGCTGCAGCCTGCTATCCTGTGGTGGTGAAGCTGCTGATTACCATTATCGCCGCTAAAGCGCGACCTATGGTGCAGTACGCTTAAGGAGCTGAACAGCCGTCCTCTGCGAAGACATCCAGCAGATTCCAGCTGCCCGCGGACGCTGTCACCCCTCCTTCCTCGACGCGCTGAAGAGAGCCGCTGCATTTCTCGTGCAGAGAAATCCAGTCCCGGCGCTTCCGGTTTACCCTCGCGGGTGACTGGGATATCGAGAGAGACCCCTGAAGGAGATACCAATCCTCCATCATTCTATTCAGAGGTATGGTGTTGACTAAACCCTTAGACGAGAATTCTTGAAACAACCCTTGGCAAAACCAACTTAACTTAAGCTACTTACTTACTCCCCTTCTCACGTGTTAGGCTTAGGTCAGGCACACTGGGGTAGGCTTAGTTAGAAGCACCAGTTGAGTATGTTAGCCTAATGTATATATGACTGTATATATGTTTTATTACTTTTAAACCATTGTATGGCTAAGAAACCATATCAATGCTTTTACAGTTCTATTTCGCAATACTTATCTTACTGTACGTACTTTTTATAATAACAGTTATTGCAATTGTGGCAATACATTTCTCTTGTACGAGAAGAAAGACTGTTCAATAAATGTTAACCTTTATTGATACACGCCCGTCTCTCTATTCTCTACATCTCGTGAAAGTAAACTGCACTAGACTGACTGAGTGAAATTTATGTCTATTGTTTCACACGACCCTAGAGATCGACTCTTGATCTGAGGAGCAAAGTTGTCATGTTGCACGGTTGTTGGAAAACTGAATCCCTTCTGGTCTGTGCCAAGGAAGCTGATCACTTCCTATGCAGAGAAGAAAGTTTCCAGTGACCTCTGAGCTAGTTGGTAACACAACCCAATTAAGTTTAGCATAGTCAGTGGAGGCCTGGAATATAAGCAGTTCCACGTCGATACTACTGTTTATGTTATTCCAATGCGCAGGGCCTAGTGGGAAACTAGGAACTACACTAGATGGCGCCCAAACGTTTGGTAAGGCGATAAACTAACGCAAGACTTGTAGAGTAACTCAGTCGTGCATATTTCACACCCCTTTCTCCCGTAAATACTCCAATAGACGTCTGGAGTGGGTGAAAGGTTAAAATCCGCCTGACCTTAGTAGGAAGAGATTCCTATGTAAAGCTCTGGTTTATTCAACGTTGAATGATACAGTGTTCCAAAATATTGTGCATCTAATCTTTGTCTCCTTGGAGACCTACTCTGCAAAAACTGCATTTATACAATGTCAGTAGTAAACAACGGCACCACTGGGGCCGCAGCAGATGCGACTCAGCAAGGTCCCGAATACACAGACCCGGGTGCTATTATCATCCCGGTCCAGTTAAGAAGATCTATAACGTTAAAACTTATAGAAAACGGACTGACACCTCTAGGTGGTACAGTAATTTTCTTGATAGAGGCTCGCGAATACCGGCAGACAGAGGTATTCTATTCATGGATAAACTTTCCAGCGGTAAACGCTATAACACAAGAGTTTCACTATTACAAAATAGAGAAACCTCCGGAAGAGTACGCTCCTTTCGAGGAGATTGAAATTCCTCTTAAATTTCAAGAGCACCTGCTCTGGTTTAATGGCGCCCTAAAACATAATGATCACATAACTAGGCTCGGTCCACTAGGTAGACCAGGAGCCACGTGGCCGGTTCTAGCCAGCTACACACCACATCCTGACATTGCAAACATGTCTAAGGAAGAGCTGTTAGCACAGCTCAAAACATTAATAAAAATACATAGGCAATTAGTCCAATATGTAATGCGGACTGCAACAGTCCAGCCAGCTGTTAATACACCACAGCTGACCCCTCATCAGGGGAACACAAATAAAATTACACCACAGAACATACAGTCATGTCTTGGTAAAACACCCGTAAAACGGGAACAAATTCCTTTCTGGTTAGCCCAGAAAATCACTCAAATAGAGGCAGTATTTCCTGATACTACCCCTATTGAGAAACACAGAATCTTGACCATCTGCCTTCCTATGGGAATCGCACCACACGTGGAGGACTGTGACACTTGGGGTACAGTCTTTGCTTCCATTTACACAAAAACACACGGTGTTCCGTCTATGGCGGTAATACCAGAAGTGCTAAAACAGATTCAAAATGAATTCGGTCCAGAGCCCGCTTTAAATCTAGGTATGAAATTACTGAAAGATTTCAAGCAGGTCACGGCTATATTATTAGCCAACATAAAGGGAGAAGCAGCATCTGTGGCGATTCGTCAGAAGTTGAGGGAAACAGATATAAAAGATCCTGTTGAGCTTGCCAAAATCATAGAAAAATGCTATGAAGAATTAGGTAGAGACAGCTTGGGTGGAAAACCAGTTAAGCCCCAACTGCT
This sequence comes from Lissotriton vulgaris, assembly GCF_964263255.1. Classification (NCBI taxonomy): domain Eukaryota; kingdom Metazoa; phylum Chordata; class Amphibia; order Caudata; family Salamandridae; genus Lissotriton; species Lissotriton vulgaris. The sequence continues at coordinate 512,342,208 of NC_141699.1, forward strand.
CGAAAACCCTGAAAAATTATTTATTAAAAATAATTCAAACACTCCTAAAAAGAGCTGGGATGGAAATAAACAATCCACTCCCAAGGAAAAAGTTTTCCAGTCCAGAGGAAGGTCTCCTCGGCGGAGGGAAAGAACTCCGACTCGAGAACGCCAGTCTCCCCAGCGGGAGCCCTCTGAGAAAAGATATAACCTTAGAAATAGGGATAATATAAAAAAACCTGATAGATATCAAAGTATTGATACACGTCCCTCTCGATCTTCTCCACAGAATTCGGAAAGAAGAGGACGGTCAGACCCAGGAGAGCACACCAAGTCCAAAGACAAGGAACCTGCTCAAAATAAGAAATCTCAATTTCAGAAAAAGAAGGTAGCCAGTATTAGAGTAATCAACCATGCCGAGAATACTGAGGACACAGTTGAAAAACGGGGAGTGGGCATTGACAATGTTGGACAGTGCAGCAGAAATCAGTATAGCGCGCAAGATCTTGATGAGTCATCTGGAGACAGTGGACACGAATGAATACATTCAGGTTGAAACTGCCGACGCCAGACTTAGCGAGCCCCATAAAATATACGAAATAACATTGCGTATGGAGGGTGATAAGACTAGGAAAATTAAGGGTCTATTTTGGGATAAGCTCTCAAAAGGCTATGATATTCTGTTAGCTGAAAAAGATTGGCCCCCGGAGTTTGTCAGGGAGTGCCCTCGTGGCGAAGAAGTGATTATGCCTGCCTTCTCGAATCACATTCCGATTCACAAAAAATATACATATGCAAGGAAATGGGCAGTAGCCCAGGCACCTGCATTATATAAAAATCATGTAGGATGGGATGAGGATTCACCACCTCACAAAATCCAACTAAAAAGTGAACCAACTGCCCAACGGCAGTATCCCATAAAGCAAGAAGCTAAAAAACAAGTCAGGGAGATCTTAGATCAACTTGAGTACCAGGGGGTGATTGAAACATGCACCTCTCAAATGAACAATCCTTTGTTTCCTGTCTCCAAGCCAGACAATTCATATCGTCTAGTTTTGGACTACAGACACCTTAATACATGTTGCAAAACTTTTGCAGTACAAAACTCGCATAGTGCAGCCCTAATGAATAACATAGTTAGGAAAAAATACAAAACGACATTAGACATTTCTAATGGTTTCTTTTGTCAAAACATTGCACCAGAAAGCAGATATTTGACCGCTTTCTCCGCATTTGGGTCGCAGAAAAAATTCTGTCGACTCCCACAGGGGTTCAAGAACAGCCCAGGACTATTCTCAGCTAGGGTAACAGAGTTACTACAAATCTATGATGATGAAGCATTATCTTACGTAGATGATATTTATCTCACAGACGACGACTTGGATACTCACTTGAAAAGAGTGAACACCATTATACTTGGGTTCGCAGCAGAGGGTTACAAATTCAACTTTAAAAAGTCCCGAATTGCCCATCTGACAGTACTATTTTTAGGGTACGAATTATCAAGTGAAGGGAAAAGCCTAGCGGACAACTTCTTAGAGAAGTGCGCTGTACTCCAAGCTCCAAAAACGCTGAAGAATTTACAATCCATACTAGGTTTTCTGAATTTCGGAAGAACATACATTCTAAATTACGCAGAGAGGGTTAAACCTCTCTACGAACTAATAAAACCTGATTTTAAACAAATCAATTGGACTCAAAAACACACAGAAATTTTGAGATCCCTGCAAACAGACATGTTAGCAAAAACAAAATTAGATACACGTGACAACACACGTGATCTTGTAATCCGAGTCATCCCAGGAAGATGCGGATTCACATACCTGACCTCTAATGAGGGAGAAAAGGTACCAATAGCTTACAAATCACATTTGTACACAAAGGCTGAAATAAAATTCAGTTCAACGGAGAAAATTCTAACTGCGGTTCAGACTGCTGTAGCGAAAGAAAGGCCCCTAGCACAAGGTAAACGAATAATAATCGTAACACCCATACCGGCTTTAGAAGCGGTAACTAAAGCAAGCATTCCTAATGCTAAAGCTTTGCATCCGAGATGGATTCAGTGGGTTAATTCTCTTGCTGCAACAGACATAGTTTACGAATTTGATCCTAACTTAAAAACACAGGAATTTTTACAATATGAATACGAATGTCCTCTGCCAATTGAAATCCTGCCTCTCGAAGAATACGGAAGTATTATATATACTGACGGATCAGCACAACCCGCAGTTGGGGGTAAGCAAGCTTACAGTGCTGCGTGCGCGATTGTTAAAGGTCGCTGGCACAAAGGAAAATTTAGACCATTGGTCACTAAAACACAATCTCTAGGAGATTGCTCGGCTCAACGAGCTGAATTAGTAGCATTTAAGATGGCGCTAGAAAATACCGATCGCGAATTCCCCACACTAATAGTGTGCGATTCTTTTTATTGCGTACAATCTTATAATGAATACTTGCAGAATTGGGTGGAAAATGGTTTCAAAGATGCAAAAGGTGGCACAATAAAGCATAAAATGCTTTGGGAACAGGTAGTGCTTTTACAGAAAGAACTACAAAAGACTCACGTGATACATACACTGAGTCATCAACGTGATGGCGTTCACGTTGCAGGGAATTCATTGGCTGATGAAGCCGCGAAAGCAGCTGTGCAAACGGCTTCCGTAGCTGCGATAACTCGGTCACAAACAAAAATAGACAGCGATATTCTACAAGCTGTCAGTACGTCAGTAAAAAATGATAAGAAAACACTCCCAAAAGGCTTTCCTAAAAAGTACTTGTACTTAACGGATACAAAGAATGTTCCTTTTGCTCGAATCCCTGGAGTGGGGGATAGAGTAATTCCAAACAGGGAACACAGACTAGAACTGATCAAAGCGGCACACGAAGGGCTTGCTTCTGCACACGCTGGCGTTTCCGCAACAGTATCACTATTAAAACAGAGATATTGGTGGCCTCGCTTGAGAATACAAACTAAAAAGTATGTATTAGAATGCGACATATGCCAAAGGATAAAAGTATCAACAGTGAAACGACCAGCGCAGACACCCCTTCTCATCTCGGATAAACCATTTGCATGCGTTTACCTGGACCACTGTGGTCCCCTACAAAGGGACGGTAACTATAGATATATCATGGTAGCAGTGGACTCCTGTACGAGGTTCATATGGATGTGGCCCCAGCGCTCGGCTGACGCTAGAACGGTTATAAAAGATTTGCGAGTCTTTATCGGCACATACGCAATTACCACGTTCCATTCTGACCAGGGTCCTGCTTTCAGCTCTCGAGCCTATAAGGAGGCCATGGCCAGCATGGGAATTGGGTTGCGGTATTCTTGTCCGTCGCACCCCGAAGGGAATAGTGTGGTAGAAAGAAAAAACCGGGACATAAAGCAATCTATAACAGCGAAGGTATTAGGTTCAGGCGCTGGGTGGGTCAAACATTTAATAAGTGTCCAGACTAGTCTTAACAACATGCCAAGAAATACTCTAAAAGGTTTCAGCCCATACGAACTATTGTTCGGAATTAGAATGAGCGTTCAGGACCTCGATAGTCAGATGTCAGTGGTACAAGGAGAAAAAACGCAGTTTGATGTAAAAGACCGTTTGGCTGTTTTACAGGAACTGAATGAAACAAGAAAATCATTAAGCAACATAAAGTTAAAGCAACAGCCAAGTACCACTGACGAGGCACCACCCGCAACAGCCCCAGCAAGGCCTGTCTGGATTCCAAAGATTGGGGATCTAGTCAGAGAAAAGATCGCGGTTAAGAAGGAATTTGGGCCTTCTTACAGAAAAGCAGTACCTGTCTTGGCAGTCACCGGAACAAGATCAGTTGTGCTACCGCCCCTTGCTGGTAAAAAGGAGAACAGAGTCGTGTCTATCGATCTGGTAAAACCACAAGCATGTGGCCTATAATCAACAGTAGGCCCAGTGGACTCCCAAGAAACAACAGAATACCCAAACTTGCAACAATCCAAGAGCTTCAAACTGAAAGACTCATCACATTCGATCAGCCTGCAGTGCACAATGAAGGACTATGCAATAATGCCATGGAACTCGTGCCTCTTGAAACACAGATTGAAACAGTTCGTCAAGAAACAACACCAGTCTACACTAATGTGGCATCAGAAAGTGCTACCGAAAGACAGATTGAAAGAACAATCCCATCAATTGACAGAACTGCCTCTGGTTATTTCATCAACTTCGACAACTTCTCTGAAGATTTAAACGACCCCGAAGTGATGCCAGAAACAAAAAAGTATTCCAAAGAAAATACAACAGGACTCCTTCAACAAATCAAAGAATTATATCTGGATTCACCGTTGATTGAGCATTGGATAATTTCAGGGGTATTCATACTCCTACTCTGCCTAATTTTAGTTTTAATTTTAGGAAAGTTCATTTCAATTGAATGGACACAGCAAGTCAGAACATCAACCTAGTCCTGAAACCACACAGATCATCCCACGTGAAGAAAAGAGAACTGTCAACAGTAAATGTCACAGCAATTCCAATACCTGGTGGGGTAGTATGGGAGAAAACAGACTATGAGATCTATGGTCCGGTCGAAATCCTGAAGTATCCTCATCAACTAAAGGTTTCCTTAAGTGACTTTGTGACACCAAGTACATTCTCTGATGATTGGGACTTTAACAGTATTAATGACATGATGTCTGATTTAGTAATGTCAGCTAGATTCACAGATCATGATTATTTACAAGGTTCATCTAGTTATGAGCAGTTATTCTGTTACACCCACTATGGGGATCATTACTTGCATAAATCTGCACAGCCTAGAAATGTTTTTATGTATAATCAATGGGAACATTGTTCTACACCACCTAAAAGCAGTTCTAAAGCATTTTTTGAGAAATTCAAATACTTCTCAGGGTTTAACACCAGTGATGCAGAAACGTTTTATTACAAACTGTTAGATAAAACAGGAATGAAAAGAATGCTGACAAATTCTAAATTGATATATTCAGAAGCATTTTATGACAAAATGACGACATTTGGTTTTGATTATTGGAAAAATAATATTGAAACGAAAACAATTTGGGGTACAAAAGAATTGCAGGTGCAAGGCATAGAAGCACTATTTAGAACCTGCATGATACCTGAACAAATGTTATTTTTAAATGACACAATACACCAAACATCTTGCCTTGGCCTAGCTAAGATCAAAGACCTTAAAACACCGTCTATACCAAAGCCAATACCTGAAAATACAACTGCTGATATTGAGTTAGACGGGTCACAAATTTTACATTTCAACAGAACACATCCTGATTGGAAAAAGTGGTTAATCTGGCCTACAGACACAAATAGCTGTCAAGATAGGTTCCTGAATAAAACACAGGGGTTAAAAATGACCAGATTAGACCCTAGATACTCCCAGAGACAACATCCAGGGATTATAACAACATACAGTGTAGGGAAACTCTGCCTAGAATGGCTAACTACATCCACACTGGCTGAAATTAAGCAACACTTGTCTTTATTAAAAGATGGTGCTGATTTGCGCGATTTCATTCTTGGACCACGCAAACAGCGTCAAAAGCGTTTCATAGCGACCAGTATCTATGCAGCTTACAACGAGGCTTGGAAAGTAAAGCAAATTGAAACTGCTGAAAAAATACGAGAAATTGATCGTATTAATTTGGAGAAATCACTTTCTGTGGTAGACAATGGGTTAATGACTCTGTCTTCCAGAATATATTCGTTGGACAATATTGTATCCTCTGCCTTTGATGTGATAGACAGAGATTTGCTAATGTTACAACATGGCCAGTCTCAATTACGCTCTATTATAGAATTAGGCTGGACGCTGCAAAATCTTCGTTCAGGCTATGTGCCTTGGCGTTTAATCAACACAACGTCATTATTTTCCAGTTTTAACCTTACTGATAAACAGATCAGTTTGGCACAGAAAGGAGCAGACTATACAATCCTGAGCATCGAGAAACTCGAGAGATTACCATTGACAATGTCAGAGAGTCCGGTCATTGAATGGATAATACACGGAATTATCACAATTCCGATAACAACTTTCCGATTTAAAAAGTGCCTTGAGTACATACCTGCTGGCCAATATGAACAATTGGGTAAAGGATATGTAAAATCCGAATGGAAATTACCATACACTCATTCTTGCTATAGTGACAGCAACAAAAATGTATTTCTTAGTGGTGACAACTGTAAACACTCACTAAGCGGTATACTTTTGTGTCAGGGTATTAATTTACACGGAGCATGTGATGGAAATTCAAACAACCTTTCATGCCACCAGCTAGTCACACCTGCAACTCAGATAGAGCCCTTCTTTATGCAACTCGCAAACGGGAGTTACATTCTTAGAACGGATCACAGGTGTTGTGGCCTCGCGCCAGGGAAAAGTTATCTAGTACAAGTAACGTCCATGGTCAAATGTTGTATGCAAGCATTGTTTCCGAGCGGGCCTCCAGACATAGTGACTCCCCTCTGGCCTCGTCTGAATCTCTATTCTATACGAATTGATACATTAAGCAAAATGAAATCTGTGCTTTTACAGACAACAGTGCCTATAACGTCATCTAAAGAGACGTATGATCTTCTAGTCGCAAGGACGGCTACTGAAGTCCATGACCTTTTATCAACAAATTGCCCCGTGCATTTCGTAGAAATGTTCAGCCAACTCCTTAACATGTCTAGTGCTACAAGCATCCCAGGCATATTTAAGACAGTCTTTACGGGACTGCTAACACCCTTCCAGGCAATTTTGGGAATCTTTCCTAATTTTGTACACTCCATTTTTGGCGGCATACCACTATTTTTGGGACTCATTGCAGGGATTCTATTTTTGACCCTCCTGCTACGTTATGGCAAGCCTCGGCTCATACATAGCTCCCATGGGAATGGAAGAGACAATCCTAGCAATGCGCTACAGGGACAGGATAACTAACGTCCTCGGATTGGCCAGGCTGAGAGATCTAAACATGACCTGGTTCCTTTCATTCAGACCGATATGGCAAAATTGCATTTTACCTGTGCTACGGTGTATGCTTTGCGGCGATGAATGCGTGTTGGACATCTGTCTTTCACTTCCATCAGCAGTACCAATGGACGTAGATACTTTGCTCAGTCCAATAACGGCTCACGCATTGTGTTGTCCCCAGCGGCTACCAATCCTGATGACGGCATTCGTGGAGACTCCTGTACTACAGCCAAGTGGTAACAGTGGAGCGAGTGACAAAAGCAACATCATCCAGGTACAACGTTCTGTGAGCATTGCTGGTCCTGCCTTCGATGACAGCAATCATTCTCACACCTGCCAAGTTACAGCGCTATCTAATTTGGTTGAACTATCACCTGAATTTGTAGACCAATTCTTTGAGAGCCTGTCTGATACGATGTTCTCACCCGTAGAGAAACAATAACTTTTGAGAAGCTTTCCGACACACAGCGTTCCCATGAACTCTGAATTCGGCCTTCAGTTTTGATCAACAAAAACTGCCAAGTGCTTTGGAAATCTATTTTACTTTGAATTGGACAATTTTTTTAAATATTGACCTTTTTTTGGCACGAACAATTCTTTGCTTAACGTAAAAACTATTCTTAGAGAACAGAAGCTTCACACTTCTATTTCTAAACACATCTAGAGACATAACAACATAACACCAGCCTCTAGCACACATGTTATTACAATGCATTTTTATGTGATGATTTATCTCGCATTTCTTCTGTCAGAGATACTTCATGTGTAATTCTTTATGCATAATCGTTCATTGATTTCATATGCAATAATTTTTTGAATGATTACTATGCTTTAAAAAACGTACAGTACCTAAATTCCATGTATTACAAGTACGCCTATTTCGAATGCATTTATGTATTTTGGGGTGGGCAATGTTACACATGCATCTAATTGCTTAGTTTTAGTGATTTTGATGGACATGAAAACGTGGAGTGGTTGTTGCGTGCTTATCTAGGTTCCTGATCGATACTGTGACCTTATGCCCCTATTCGGCTATAAATCCATTTATTCCCTATATTGGCATAACCGTTCAAGTGCGATTTTCTGAAAAGTCATCTCTGGCCTCACACGAACAGAGCCACATTCCAGCATGACTCTCTGCTACTTCCTTTGCGACCAATTAGTGCAATGACAGAGCAGCAGTCACTATCTGATATTCCTAGATAACACTCCGAGTTCTTCAACAAGATAAAAACTTAGCAAACCTGGAAATCCCGCTTGCTATGTTTTGGTTAGTAATGGAACTCTAATGAGCAACTGATAACTGTCACTTCCTAGTGACATCTTTAATTGACGTCTTATGTCCAGCAAACTTGCGTCAAACCCGGCACCTGTCAGGTATAAATATTACCAACGTTGCCTTAAGCGATGCGAGTTCGTTGCCTGTTGCTGATGCCAGCTGCCTGCATGACCCTGTGTTGGTAAAAACTAGCACTCTGTCGCTGCAGCCTGCTATCCTGTGGTGGTGAAGCTGCTGATTACCATTATCGCCGCTAAAGCGCGACCTATGGTGCAGTACGCTTAAGGAGCTGAACAGCCGTCCTCTGCGAAGACATCCAGCAGATTCCAGCTGCCCGCGGACGCTGTCACCCCTCCTTCCTCGACGCGCTGAAGAGAGCCGCTGCATTTCTCGTGCAGAGAAATCCAGTCCCGGCGCTTCCGGTTTACCCTCGCGGGTGACTGGGATATCGAGAGAGACCCCTGAAGGAGATACCAATCCTCCATCATTCTATTCAGAGGTATGGTGTTGACTAAACCCTTAGACGAGAATTCTTGAAACAACCCTTGGCAAAACCAACTTAACTTAAGCTACTTACTTACTCCCCTTCTCACGTGTTAGGCTTAGGTCAGGCACACTGGGGTAGGCTTAGTTAGAAGCACCAGTTGAGTATGTTAGCCTAATGTATATATGACTGTATATATGTTTTATTACTTTTAAACCATTGTATGGCTAAGAAACCATATCAATGCTTTTACAGTTCTATTTCGCAATACTTATCTTACTGTACGTACTTTTTATAATAACAGTTATTGCAATTGTGGCAATACATTTCTCTTGTACGAGAAGAAAGACTGTTCAATAAATGTTTACCTTTATTGATACACGCCCGTCTCTCTATTCTCTACATCTCGTGAAAGTAAACTGCACTAGACTGACTGAGTGAAATCTATGTCTATTGTTTCACACGACCCTAGAGATCGACTCTTGATCTGAGGAGCAAAGTTGTCATGTTGCACGGTTGTTGGAAAACTGAATCCCTTCTTGTCTGTGCCAAGGAAGCTGATCACTTCCTATGCAGAGAAGAAAGTTTCCAGTGACCTCTGAGCTAGTTGGTAACACAACCCAATTAAGTTTAGCATAGTCAGTGGAGGCCTGGAATATAAGCAGTTCCACGTCGATACTACTGTTTATGTTATTCCAATGCGCAGGGCCTAGTGGGAAACTAGGAACTACACTACAATAGATTCCTTACCTTAGAATAGATACCTCAGCAATACCAACCCAGGTGGTGGGTCTGCGAACCAATATCACACCAGAAAGTCCTGGAGGACGGAACGGCCAAAGAAGCCATCCCTCCGGACTTGACTGTCCAGGCAGTAGTGTCTTGCGAACGTGTGCAGCGAGGCCAACGTAGCTGTCTGGCAAATGTCCTGTAAGGGGACTCCTCGGCCCAAGGCAGTTGTTGCCGTGGCTCGAGTGGAATGAGCCCGCAATCCAGCATGGGGCTCCTTTTTGGCCATGGAGTAGCATGCCTGAATACACAAGATGATCCACCGCGAAATGGTCCTCTTGTGTACCGCCTTTCCCTTCTTCGCGCCCACGTAACCAACAAAGAGTTGGTCATCCACCCGGAACTGGCGTGTGCGATCTAGGTAGTAGGAGAGCGCATGTTTTGGGTCCAGACGGTGAAGCCTCTCTTCCTCTTTCGAGGGATGCGGAGGCGGAAAGAAGGTGGGCAAGGTAATGGACTGCCCGATGTGGAAGGCCGTGACAACCTTGGTCAGAAAGGAAGGTCGTGTACGCAACACCACCTTGTCCGGATGAACAGAGAGGAAAGGTGGAGTAGAAGAAAGAACCTGGAGCTCATTCACTCTCCTGGCAGAGGTGATGGCAACCAGGAAAGCAGACTTCAGGGTAAGAAGACGGAGACGACAGTTATGGAGCGGCTCAAAGGGAGCACACATTAGATAAGCGAGTACAAGATTCAAGTCCCACTGGGGCATCGCGAAGGGAACATGTGTGTGATGCCCTTCAGAAATCTATTTACAATGGGGGACTTGAATAAGGAAGGCTGATCAGGTAGCCGTAAGAAGGCGGAAAGAGCAGAAAGGTACCCCTTAAGAGTGCCCAGAGCAGAGCCCTGCTGGGCAAGGGAAAGAAGGAAGAATAGAACGTCAGAAAGGGGTGCAGAGAGAGGGTCCACAGCCTTTGCTGTGCACCATGCCACAAATCTGTTCCACCTGCAGGCGTATACCGACTTTGTGGAGGGACGCCTGACTGCCAGAATGACATCACAGACTTCGGGAGGCCAGTCAAATGGCCTCAACAGCCACCGCTCAACCTCCAAGCTTGTAAGTGGAGACTGGACAGGTTCAGGTGCAGGACGAATCGGGGGATCGACTGACATGCTGAGTAGCTCGGGATACCAGAATCTTCGTGCCCAGTCCGGAGCCACCAGGATAACCTCGGCCTGGTCGCGCCTGATCTTCTTCAGCACTCTGGGCAGAAGTGGTATAGGCGGAAAGGCGTACAATAGACCGCAACTCCACCCGCGACGAAAAGCGTCGCCGAGCGAGTGCCGCCTTGGAAATTCCAATGTGCAGAACTGATGACATTGCGCGTTCTCTTCTGTGGCAAATAGATCTAACCAAGGCTCTCCCCGTTGCTGAAAGAGGCCTTGCGCCACGTCCGAGTTCAGACGCCATTCGTGATCCATCATGCACCGACGGCTGAGTTCGTCCGCCCTGGCATTCAGAGAACCTGCCAGGTGTTGAACCACCAGGGCCACGCCCTGATGTTCCAGCCATTGCCAGAGGCGCAGAGTTTCCTGGCATAGGGTCCACAACCCCACCCCACCTTGTTTGTTGCAGTACCACATGGCGGTGGTGTTGTCCGTGAACACCTGCACTACACTCCCCCGGACAGAGGGGAGGAATGCCTTCAGTGCTAGACGAATCGCCCGCAGCTCCAAAAGGTTGATATGGAGCCGGGACTCCGCCGGAGACCAGAGGCCTCTGATCTCCGCCTCTCCCATGTGGCCTCCCCAGCCCTGGAGGGACGCGTCCGTCACTACCACGTGCTCCGGGTGGGGTAGGGAGAGGTATCTGCCACTGACCCAGTCGCGGTCCGTGAGCTACCACTGCAGTTGTCTCGCAGTGCCCTCCGAGATCAAGACATGAGTGGACAGGTTGCCCTGATGCTGGGCCCACTGAAACTTCAGGTCCCACTGCAGAGCCCGCATCCGCCACCTGGCGTGATGCACCAGAAGGATGCAGGAGGCCATCAGCTCCAGAAGGTGCAGCGTCAGAATCTGTATATCCCGAACCCGCTGTTCGGGAGGGTAAACCCGAAACTGCGCCGAGTCGAGAACCGCTCCGATGAAGAGGAGCTTCTGAGAGGGACACAGGTGAGACTTAGGCACATTGATGGAGAACCCCAGCAAATGCAGGAGGTCGGCCGTAGTCTGGAGGTGGCTGACGACTGTCTGGGGCGAGCCCGCCTTCAACAACCAGTCGTCGAGGTAGGGGAAGACTGACACCCCTAACTTGTGCAGATGAGCTGCGACCACCGCCATCACCTTCGTGAACACCCGTGGGGCGCTGGTAAGGCCGAAGGGGGCACGGAAAACTGAAAGTGTTCATGGCCTACCGTGAACCGCAGGTAGCGCCGGTAGGACGGGGATGTGGAAATAAACGTCCTGCAAGTCCAACGCTACCAGCCAGTCTTCCGGGTCCAGGGCAGCTAGGACCTGAGCCAAAGTCAGCATCTTGAACTTCTCCTTCCAGAGGAAGCCGTTGACGTTCCGTAGGTCCAAGATAGGGCGTAGGCCCCCTTTGCCCTTCTTGGGTACCAGAAAGTAGTGTGAGTAACATCCACACCCTACTTCTGGCCCAGGAATGCGCGCGATGGTCACCTTGGCCAAGAGGGCCGTGACTTCCTCTTGCAGAAGTTGCAAGTGATCCCCCGACACGCGGTGGGATGGATGGAGGGGTCGCCTCGAAGGAGAGGGAGTAGCCCCTTCGGACGATCTGCAGCACCCACCTGTCTGACGTGATAGTGCGCCAGTGGGAGAGGTGATGGCGAACCCTGCCTCCCACAGGCGTCGCATGGGCCTGAAGGTTTTGAGGCGGGTGCTGTGGAGGGAGGTGTGAACTGGCCTCGCCGTTGTCCCCGACCGCCGCCACGGTGGTTTCCACGGCCGCCACCGCGCTGTTGAACATTTTGCGGCGCGTGGCTGGCAGCACGTGTGGGGTCGCCCCTTCCGTGGCCACAAAAGGAGCAAAAGGCACCCGTTTGCTGGCGTGGGGCCGCGAGGTCCCAAGGACTCTGTCGTAGCCCTGGAGTCCTTAAAACGTTCCAGCGCATGGTCTGCCTTGTCGCCGAGGAGGCGACGGCCATCGAACGGCATGTTCGGAAGTGTGGCCTGGACATCGGCCGAGAAGTTGGCGGACCTCAGCCAGGCGTGGCGTCGAACCGCCACCGTCGTTGCCATTGCCCTGCCCAGTGAGTCCGTTGTATCCAGCCCACACCGGATGGAATAGCACGCTGCATCTCGGCCCTTCGCAAGGGTTTGGGCGAGTTTAGCCCGGACCTCCTCCGGGCAATGTGGCAGCACCTCCGCAACCGTGTCCCACAGCGTGTGGGTGTAGCGGCCCAAGAGACAGGCGGTATTTACAGACCGCAGCCCTAAGCTTACAGACGAGAACACCTTCTTCCTGAACTGTTCGTATCTCTTGGATTCCTGGTCGGGCGGGGCCGACGGGAATGCGGTCTGGGAATTGGAGGCCTGGATGACCAGGCTCTCGGGGTGGGATGGGTGGACAAAAAGCATGGGTCGCCCGGGGCCGGGTGGTAGCGTCTGGCCACGTTCCTATCCACAGGCGGGCCTGTGGAGGGCTTGGACCAAGTGCCCACAAGAACGTCACATAAGGCCTCATTGAACGGCAGCAGAGGCTCACTGGAGCGTGACTCCGGTTTGAGGACCTCAGTGAGGAGGTTAGTCCTCACGGCCGCGACGGGAAGCTCAAGGTGTAAGGCCTTGGCTGCCTTCGTCAACACTACACTATATGTAGACCCCTCCTCCAAAGCCACAGTCGGAGGAGAGGTAAATCCAGTGTCTGGCGATGTGTCAAGACCACTGGCCTCCCCAAGCTCATATGTCCAGTCCTGTTGAGACTGGCACTCCAGTGCCAGAGGGTCCTCAGACCCCTCCCAATCCTCCTCGTCACCCGTTACCAGTAAAACAGGAGTAGTAGACGGGGCCTTCACGTGGAAATAAAAATCTCCATAGGCTGTCGGAAGCGGCGCCCAGCGGCGTCTTTCCGGCGCCAGAGTCGGAACGTAGGGAACATTGGGGTCGGCGTCCACAGCGGGCGCCAGGGGCGACACCCGTGGGGCCGGCGCGGTCGTGAGGTCGACCGGCGACGACCCGGAAGCGGATCCAGTGAGGTCCTACGGCGCCGAAGTCGCTGGCGGCGCCGGGACCGAAGTCGCCAGCGGCGCCGGGGTCGAAGCACCCAGGAGCACCCGACCCGCTAGGGCCTCCAGACGGGACAGTTGGGCCCGAAGGCGCCACGGAACCCAACTGAGGAGGGAGGGACCTCATGGCCATGAGGTACCGCTCCATCTCCTCCGGCGTCGCGCCGTGCCCAGGGACCCGAAGGTGTGGGGCAGGCGGCGCGCTTGCGACTCCCGAGTGGGCGGTGTCGCCCTAGCCCCCGGCCGCATTGTGGGAGCGTCGGGTGGGTCGGAGGAACGATGACGTCTCTCCGACCTCTCATGCCTCTTACCTGACGACCGGTGTCCACTCCCGGAGCTGCGATGACTCCGACCTCGCGACCTGTCCTTCGACCTCCCGTGGGACCAGGACCCGGAGTGGCGCGGGGCCCACTGCCGGAGTTAGAGCCGCTTGCGGGACCGCTCCCGCCTAGCCTTCGACGTCAGGGCCCGGCAGTCGGAGCAGGTGTGGTCGTCGTGATCGAGGCCTAGGCACTTAAGGCACCGGTGATGGGGGTCTGTGACCGACATCAGACGGTCGCACTTCGAGCAGGGTTTGAACCCGGGCATCCCTACCGGCACCGATAAGAGTCGAAGACTCGAAGAAAAAGAATGATCAAAACGATCAAAAGTTTAGTCAAAAAATTACTATGGGTAGAGCTTCTCCGGATCTGCGCTAGCTGGCGCGGAAAAAAGAAGAACTGACGTCAGCGCGCATGGGCGGCGTCTAATTACTCCGACGACGTCATTCCGGCGCTAAGGATGCCGACGACGGACGCGGAGCCGCAGACGACACCTACCGACGCGCAGGGGTATTCCTACTCAAAACTTTCCGGATCCAGTCTGACGCCTGGGGATATTCTAAGGTAAGGAATCTATTACTAACGTGTCTCTTTCGGATGTCTTGATTTCATCAAGATGTGGCTCTGGAGGGCCACACTTTTGTAGTAAAGACAGATTGCTGGGGCTCTAGTTGTTAATTAGAACACAGTGGGAAGCTGCAGTAGAACACTGGGGAATCAACTGGCAGGTTGCTGCTGTTGAAGAATATATTTTAATCAGAACATCAGACTTTAGTCTCATATAGCTGAGAAAGACAGTGCGAGTACCATGTTGACCCTGTGATACTTTTTTCAAAGCAATCTATTATTCATTTTACTTTTTTTTGTAGTTTTTAGGTCACAATGAGAATCCAATTATTGTGCTCTTTATTACGTGCTCATTATTACCTCAACCTTGTGCAATGTTTACAGTGTTTAGACAGGCAGTTCATCTTTTTTGTAGTAACTAGCTGCATTTATAAGGCACGCAAAATTAAGAAATATTATCACATCTGGGGCTTGTTTGTGATTTTTGTATTGGCATCAAATTGCGGTGTTGTCTTACAACCTGTCAAATGCTAGAACATTGAGGACGAAGTTTTGCAATTTCTGAAACGATTTTAACCTGTAAATTATTGTATTTGTACTGTGTCTTCTGTATATCATTAAGTGTATTGTTTTGTTTTATTATTAATATAATGACCTTTTTATGGCAATTGGAGAATAAGAGTCTTGGATTGACTTTCAATTTATAGAAAAGGTGCACTCATTTTAACTTCTGAAGCATTGATATGGATAGGTTTCTAAAGCGAGAAAACGTCAAAGGTGTCATTGCGCTAAATAGCTACCATACCTGTGAACATAACCTGCAGTAAGTGCCCTGTTGTGCCTCTCATAGTGGACTGCAGAAAAACCAAATTTTTAGATGTTCTCAGCACTTAATAAAGTCGAACCTATCTCTCAGTTGTTCGGTAGGCTGTACCAGTGTTGCGGCAGTAGTGTGGAAAAAGCTTCTACCACCCCAGTTGGCTCTTCTGATTTTATGAACATTGATTGTTCTGGAATTGGAGGATCATAGTAGCATGCTGGGATTGTACCAGGTAGAATACATTTTTAGGTAGTCAGGAGCAGCTGCACAGAGGGATGTGTGTGAGAGAGAAAGCGCCTTGAAGCTGACTTTTTTTATCACATGCAGCCAGTGAAGCTCTATTAGGGTCATCAACTGAAGTTTTGGAATTTGCTTTGTTCTGTCACTGCTGCGATCTGAAGGCATTGAAGTATTTTCAGTGAGCATTGATGAATGCCTAGGTATAAGGCATCACAGTAGTCCAAGTGCTGTTACTACTGTGTTATGTAATTCAAAAGGAATATACAGAAAAAAACATCCTGATCTTGTGCTGCAGGAAGAAACAGGAGGTGGTAAGTTTGTTTATCTCTACATGGAAGGACAAGCTAGGGGAAAGAAATTATTGCTAGATTCTGGGCTGTAGTTACAGGTGTGGGAGGTCTCCCACCGTTTGTGGTCCCCCGAATTGGTTCCAGGATGGTGAATTCTTCACAAAAAAGAGTACCTCCATGTTTGCTGAGTTAAGCATAAGACTGTTAGCATTCATCCACTGGACAATGGCTGCCATAAACCTAATAAAACAATGCGCCATTTCTTCCAGATTGGCCGAAATGGATATGATAAGTTGTGTATCGTCTGCATATGCTACAGGAGCAAGACCAAAGGGTCCGGATCAGCTTTGTCAATTGAGTCACAAATATTAAACAGGAAGGGCACATTAGCGTGAAAGGTTTGGAGAGCAAGTGCCACAAAGCTACTGAATGTTCTCTCTGGGAGAGGAAGAAGTGGAAGAGTTTGTATGTATGTGTGTGTGTATGTATTATGCACTTATATAGCGCAAATCTGCCACCCAGAGGGTATCCTGGCGCTTTTGACTCTACTGGACCAGCTACACAGTCACGTTGTTATGCTGTTCTAGGGAAAAGATGGGTTTTTAAACTTTTCTTGAAGGATGGGAAGTCCTTCAAGCTTCTCAGGGACAGAGGGAGGGAGTTCCAGAGCTTGGCAGCCACGTGTCCAAAGGACCGGCCCCCCATCCGTAGCCTATGGATCCTCGGAACCACCACAAGATATGCTGAAGAGGAGGGCAGAGGTCTCGCTGCGTGGCACCAGGAAAAGAGGTTGTGTAGCATGACTGGACCTTGGTCATGTAGAGCTTTGAAGACCAGGCAGGATGATTTAAAAAGGATTTGCTTCTGGACTGGCAGTCAGTGGAGGTCTTTAAGTGCAAGGGAAGAGGAGGCAGCGCGCGGCCTAGAGAGAGCCAACTTTGCAGCCATATTTTGAATGCACTGCAGCTTGTTGATCAAAGTGCCAGGTGCCCACAGAAGCAGTGCATTACAATAATCTATCCTGCTAAGGATAATGCCACGCACCACCTCTGGCCTAGCCTGGATCGGAAGCAAGGGATGGATTTTCCGCAAAGTGCGGAGTAGAAGCATACATGTTGAGATGGTTTTGTTCACAAAGCCGTCCAGCTGAAGGTTAGAGTCAAACATGACTCTGAGGTTGCGGGCGGAGTCCGCCACCACCACATTGCCCAAGGAAGAAGAAGGCCAAAGGTCAGTCGGTAGAGGACGCGGAACGCGGTCCGATGAGCAGTGAAGTACCTCGGTCTTAGAGCTATTAAACTGGAGAGAGTTGTTTTTCAACGAGTCGGCAGTGGCATTCATACAGCGGTGGAAGGTCTCTGTAGACACAGCATCTTCTCCTTCAAGGGAGAAAATGAGCTGGGTGTCGTCGGCATAGTTTATCACTAAGATGCCGAAGGATTTGATCAGATTAATCAGGGGGCAGAGGAACAGTTTGAACAAGATGGGGCTGATCGCTGACCCCTGAAGGACACCCTGTCGTACTCTCCTAATGCCTGAACGGAAAGGGGGTAAAGCCACCACCTGGTGTCTGTTCTGTAGATAGGAGATCAGGCAATCTCGTGCCAATCCTGCTACCCCGGCCTCCACCAGCCTGTTCATAAGAATGGAGTGGCTGACCGTGTCAAACGCGGCCGACATGTCGAGCAGCACTAAGAAGGCTGCTCGACCATTGTCGACCCGTGATCGAAGGGTGTCCAACACGACCACCAGCGCCGACTCCGTATCGTGAGCCGGCCGGAAGCCGAACTGGGCCACATCCAGACAGGTGTTACTTTCCAAGAAGCTGGATAGAGACCGGGTCACAAGCTTTTCCATGATCTTGACTGGAAAAGGAAGCAACGAGATTGGCCAATAGTTAGACAGACAATTGGGGTCAAGAGTGGGTTTCTTTAGGAGAGGGGAGACCACTGCAAGCTTCCAGCTGTCTGGGACCATGGCAGTGCTAAAAGACTGATGGCAGATTGAGTATAAAGGCTGGAAGAGTTCCTCCTCGAAAGATTTCCAATGTTTGTGAGGGAGTGGATCAAGAGGGGAGCCAGAAGACACCCCACTTGCTAATGCACAAAACTCATTGAACGGGGGGAGAGAAAAGCTCTCCAGCCGCCGGTGAGCTGCCTGTTCTTCCAACTCTACTGAAGTGTGGGATAATACAGGGACGGCCAAGGGCTGAGGGCAAGGAGTGCCTGGACTAGAGAGAGCAGTCAGAATATTAGCATTTATCCTCAAATGCTTTTGCTAGAGAATCGCAGAGATTGTGAGGCTGGGATGTTCTTAGCCGCGCAAGCCGGCCTGGAGAGGTCATTTACTATTTTAAACAAAGTCTGCGATTTGTTAGTTGCCTGCGTCAGTGTGACCTCAAAGTATTTAGCTTTGGCCCATTTAATCTGGGCTTTGTATTCCAGCAGTGCTAGTTTGTATAGAGATTTAGCAGTCTCAGAATAGGACTTCCTCCAGACCCTTTCTGCCTGTTTGCACCGGTGTTTCAATTGGAAAAGGTTGTTAGAGTACCATGGCATAGCAGGCCTTCGCCTGGCTCTAGGTTTTCGTAGAGGAACCAGCGTGTCCAGCGAGTTGGTAATTTGCTGACACAGGCTAGAATAGCTCGCCTCGACACTCTCCTTCAATTTAAAACCTCCGGGGAGCAAAGAAGGAAGATCAGGGTTGTGCAGAAGGTTAGACCACTGCCTATTGGCCTTGATGGAGTCCAAACCATTCCTTCTGAGAGATTCCGCAGGAAGGAAAAGGGAGAAGTGAACTAATGCATGGTCCGTCCAGCATTGAAAGGCTATTTCCCTGATCACCACCTGGAAGGATTCTGAGAAGAGCAAGTCTAGGGCATGACCCTTCGAATGGGTCTGAGATAGTACCAGCTGTTGCAACTGGAGGTTGCTGCAGGCCTGGCACAGTTTCCTGTAGGCTGTATCTAGAGGCTCATTAGGCCATAGATTGAAGTCTTCCCGAATAAGTAATCTGGCATGTGAGTTTGAGAAATCGTAAATGAAATCTACCAGATCTGGTATCTTGGATAATGCAGAGCCCGGTGGTCTATAACAGAGCAGTCCGGATTGCAGAACACCTTTGTGTCCTTTAAGCGAGAAGCCTGTGAGTTCGAACCCTTGGACCGCTTTGACCTCAAATAGGGAAAAGGCCAAGGAGTCTCTAAAGAGGAGTCCTATTCCTCCACCTCTATTTCCCAGCCTCGGGCAGGGCAGGATTTTATAACCCGGAGGACAGGCCAATCCGAGTTCTACATCGCTGTCCGCTCGGGTCCACGTCTCAGTTAGAAAAAGCACATCCAACCCATAAGAATCTATAAGAAGTGCGATTTCAACATGATGTTTACAAAGCGAGCGGACATTAAACAGACCACAGGACAGCACCTCCGACTTAACGGAGTTGGTACTCAGCACCTGGCTTGCCTGGGGTTGTTGATGTAGCTGAATAAGCTCAGTCCTGGAATAGGTGATGGGAGTTTGAGAATCAGGGACAGCGTCGCTGGCGCTGGGCGCGACCAGGCGCAAACTGGCTTACCTCTGGCGCACCTCCGGCGCGCCCGCTGCGCGCCAACGCTGCACGCTTGGGAGTGGCACATATTATATAGCCGTTAAGCGCGGGAGTCCTGCGAGGCAGATCTCTGGCCCCACACCCAAGATGGCGGCCAAAATACCGCGATGCGGTTTCCAAGAAGTCCTAAGTCCAGCAAAATGCGAGTGGCGGTACAATTATAGTGCAGGTAAGAGCTATACACTAGTTATGACCCCAGAAGATGTCCCCAATGCGCAAAGAAGCGACTGCGTCTTAAGTCGAGCAGCACGGTAGTGCAAGTGCACGTGAAGTGAGTTTTAAAATTATAAAACAGCAGATAGCAGCAGCAGCTTACGCGAGCGTGCAGTGGCAGGTAAAGTCTACCTGGACTGAGGGAGTTCCTGCTTAAATCACTCCTCTGAGCGCGGGAGTCCTGCGAGGCAGATCTCTGGCCCCACACCCAAGATGGCGCCCATTAATCGGCACCTCCTGGCTACCCACACGCAAGATGGCGGCCAAAATACCGCGATGCGGTTTCCAAGAAGTCTTAAGTCCCACAAAATGCGAGTGGCGGTACAATTATAGTGCAGGTAAGAGCTGTACACTAGTTATGACCCCAGAAGATGTCCCCAATGCGCAAAGAAGCGACTGCGTCCTAAGTCGAGCAGCGCGGTAGTGCAAGTGCACGTGAGGTGAGTTTTAAAATTATAAAACAGCAGATAGCAGCAGCAGCAGCTTACGCGAGCGTGCAGTGGCAGGTAAAGTTTGAGAGCAGAGCCTTTAATTTCAATGTCAAGCAGATGAGATATCAGAATTTTGTGGTTGACAGTGTTGAAGGCTGCCGACAAATCTGGTAGGAACATGGCAGCCTGCCCACCCACATTCAAAATACTTCTCACTTGGTTGGTTGCCACATCCAAGGCAGATTCTGTGCTATGATTTGGTCTGAAGCTAAATTGAACTGAGTCCTGTACTTCGTTCTCCACGAATTTAGGAAGATGGACATTCATAAGCTTTTCAAGTACCTTTTCTGGTAGGACCAAATGAGAAATAGGGTGGTAATTCTTTACCTCTTTTGGGTCTAGCGTTGGCTTTTTCAACAAAGTGAGGATAGATGATTTTTTCCACTCCAAAAGGAAACTCTCCAGGTTCCAGAATGTTGTTCAAAAGCTGAAGCCGAGTAAGAAGTGGCAAGATTATTTCCACAATCTTCTGAATTATTTTAGGGGCGCATGGATCTGAGGGGGTCACATATTTTATTTGGGCAACCAGTTCGATCACCCCGTCTTCTGTGAGCAGGGGCAGATTTAATAAGTTATTTAAACCTGGAGCCGGCTTACATTGATCAAATGAAGGGGTAGGCAAATTATCCTTGCTGTTTAGTTTGTAAAAAACGTCCTCCAATTTTGCTTTTAAAGAACTCTGCAAGTTGATTGCAGAGCAGTTAACGGGGAGCTGAATTGGAGGCTATGCTAGAAAGGTTCTCAACTGTGTTAAAGAGTTCCTTCATAGAGTTCTTTGCAGGGTATATGTTTCCCGAAAAGAATGTCGTTTTTTCAGCCACAATCAAGTTTTTACATTCTTGAATAAAACTATTGTATTTCGTTTTTTCTTCCTCTCTATAATGCTTCTTCCATACTTTTTCTTGCCTTCTGCATTTACATTTCAACTCTTTTAGCTGCAGGGAAAGCCAAAGGGCAGGGGATCTTTTTCTTAAATTCTTAATGGTTTTCACAGGGGCATGCTTGATTACTACAGCACTTCTTAACCACTCAGTGTTTCTGCTGTGGGTTTGGCATCTTTTAAGATATGCGAACGGGACCCTGTGAGGGCGTCTATCGGATCAGAAATTTGATTTTGTAACAAGCCTGGATTCTTTTATATTGTGTCTGGTTATTTGAATGATTTGTAGAGTGGGTGGACTCAAGGTTGAGATTGACTATCTTGTGATCTGACTAGGTGAAGGGAACAATGTCGTCAATCGTCGATGAGGCTTATTCGAGAAAATGTATAATATACAGAGAGAGACCCCTTGTGCAGCCAAGGGAATAAGGTACTCTTCACAAGTCAAACAGAAATGATTTCCCTCAGACAGAAAATACAAACCCACCTAGACAATTGCTATATTAGAAATAATCTATTGCTTATCGTCCCCACACTTATGCTGCTGAATCAGCTGAAACCCAACGCATATAAAATCAAAATCTAACCCATCTGATTGAAAAATTACAAAACATGTTTTTATTAAAATCACATTATCACAGAATAAAAATTGATTTCTAATACATAGTTAAAAACTTGTCTATACATTTCATAAAATCAATTCATACAAACATCACAACATTACACAGGAAGTAAATTACACTACACCCCCACATGAAGTAGAAAAAAAGCCTTTAGACTATATGTTTTGTCATTTATCAGTACATATTCTCAACAACAAATATAAGGACACGGCATGGATGCACTCCTGATTTAGCAATTACAGGACAGCGTTCCTCCAAGGATTATATAACCAGAATTGCGTTGACGCGTTTCGATGGTTATACTTTTTCTAGTCCATCATTTGAAGACAATCGTATTCGTTTTCTCTGTAAGAATCCCTATTTTTTCTATAGGTCCTTATATATGGAATCGCTGTGCTCCAAATTTAAGCTCTTTAGATCTCGAATGCTCCTGTTCTTACAGTTAATTTCTGGGTCTGTTTTAAAATCAGGGCTGCAACCTTGCTCTGTAACGGATATCTTTCTCACACAGGTCGAGAGTATCCAATTAGCACGAGTCAATATTTCAGTTCCGACTCTTGTAATACCGGCTTTTGCCCATTATTGTTAGAATGCTTGTTCTTAGCACTACTTCTTGGTTGTAGCTTGTCACAACCTCGAGGGGCAACAACATCCTCCTCTTTCACGTTAGATACAAAGAGGATGTACTTGTTGGACCACGGCTGCAGCCCATTAGCACAACGTGAAAGAGGAGGACATAAATGCCCCTCGAGGTTGTGACAAGCTACGTCCAAGAAGTAATGCTAAGAACGAGCAAGGTTGCAGCCCTGATTGTCAAGATGGCCACCCAGTGAGGAGCTCTGGCCGGGAGCTCCCGGCCAGACACAGCCTTTTTGGCTAAATTCCCCGGATTCCCACCTCCCCCGGGGACAAACCCACTCACCTGGGTCCTTGATGCTCTTCGATGCTCCATTCCAGCTCTTGTGAGCCCGAAAAACTCCTCGGAGTTGGCGTTTGAGGCTTTCTCCCACGGAGTTCCAGAGCCAGCACGGCCGATGTCCAGTGGAGCCGCTCTTCTTGGGTATAGGGGTGTCTGGCCCAGGTATCTTGCCGCGTCCAACAACTACCCAGCCGGGCATAGGGCAATGCTTCCCTCCTAACTCCCTGCTAGTCTTCCTCCTGCCTTATCCTCTTCATCTCCTGGTTGGAAGCGCTGGACCGACCCCTTCGCTTCGTACCCGATGCCTCGCTGGTCTCTCCGGAGGGTTGCTGAAGAGCCAGGCGGAGACTCCCCATCCTGTCTCTGGGTCCGATTGCTGCTGCCTTTCTCTTCTCTTGGGAGGACTATTGGATTGACTTGGAGACACGGCGCAGGTGAGAGGGTGACGGCGCCGCTCTCCGTGGCTCCTCTGTGCCCTTCATTCCTAAACCTTATCGCAGAGGCACCCCCTCCGATTCTTCTGGCTTCGCCTTCTTGCAATACTTTGGGCTGATTAGAGTCACAGCTGAGGTTTGGAATTTGCACCACTCTCCGCGACTACTCTTGAGCCCGTCTTTCTGCTATCGTTCCAGTGAAACGCCCCCCTCTGCTTTGCTTTGACTTTGTTTTTTACTTTGATGCCTCCCGTTCTGCAAACATCTGCCTTGTCGACCATGGTCTTTCTTCCCTGACCCCTGGTCTCCAGACTGGACACCTCTGCCCCCGCTGCTCAAGGATAGTGC
Organism: Lissotriton vulgaris; assembly: GCF_964263255.1. Classification (NCBI taxonomy): domain Eukaryota; kingdom Metazoa; phylum Chordata; class Amphibia; order Caudata; family Salamandridae; genus Lissotriton; species Lissotriton vulgaris. Next base: position 512,365,649 of record NC_141699.1, read on the forward strand.
GGCTTGGACTTTGGGGCCGACTGCCTTTCTCCCTCGGGACTTGCTGGCTATGGTAGACCTCTTCCTTGGCTTTCGGACTTGGACCTTTGTGCTCCCCGCCATTTTCTTTTTATGACTCGCTTCTTCTACTTTCTCCTGGTCTGCCATTTTAGCGATCTCTGACCTCTTCCTCTGTCCCAGCGACTTTTCTATTGTCTCTCCTGTTACCTCTGACCCATTTTTCTCGGTCTTACTCATTACTATCGGTTTCCCTCTCTCGTTTTGTCTCTCTCACTTTCCTGTCCTTTTCTGCCTTCCTTCCCCTTTCTCTCTGTCCCACCCTCTTCCCTCCCCTGCCCCTTAGATGTTCTGGACAGGGCAAATACAATAGGAATTTGAAGAACCAAAAACTGCTATTAATTTTAAAATACAGCGGATAGGAAATACAATTTTTAAGCATGATAGCTTAGCGGCTAAACAGCAGTGATGTTTCCCGCCTCGGCAGGATCGGTATTAGCAGCTTTCATACCGCTATGAGAAAATGTTAAGAGAAAACACTTTTCCCTCAAACATGGTTCATCTAATCCGGCAGAAGGTCACCATTTTTCACCTATTACCTCACTGGAATGCCTAAAGGGAGTATCATTTCACCAAGAAATTATTTATAAAATGTGTGACCCCCCATATGCCCTAGGGGTCAGGGTATGCAAACCTTGCCACCGGATTATTTTTTAATTAATATTCAAAGCGCAGGAACCATGTCCTTGAGACCTATAATGGCTGCCACCACATACTGTTCATGTTGTGTCAGCCAATTAAAAAGGAATAATCCCCTTTAATTGGACCTATCCAGGCATATGTAGGTACAAACAGCCCAGATATGGTCAGATTTGTAACTTTTTCATGCCCACCTTGAGCCTCTCTTACAATGCTAATTCCTCAAAAACAGCTGTACAGAATTACACCTAATAGCAAAAACATACACTTTGAGTAAAGTTGTAACTTTTAGCAAATCTGTTGCAATTCAATTTAGCCATGTTTCTGTATCTGAGAGCAACGTTTCCAATGGGAATTATTATGGCAAATTGCGCTTTGGACCACCTTTACTTTTGGCACCTGCTTGACAGATTAGTACAAAACATACCATGAAATAGCCAAGGTCGAACTATTTTTTGCAGTTTGTCAAGCACCAACCTTAGGGTGTAAAATCCGCATACACACTCTAGGTACAGGTAAACGACTTGTGGTAATTTTCTGTAGGATAAATAAATATACGACAACTTGATGTTGGGGAGGAGATAATTCAACTTACAAAAAACAGTCTAGAGTATTATGGAACTAGATGATGACACCCTACTATACACCCGCTTAATTTGAGCCGGTGGGGTCCACTGGCACTCATTTTTGGGGACTGGCAACCATCAGACAGTGCCAATACAAAGGGGTACCCCTGAGAGTGAATGATAGGCAGGTGGGGCAGGGGAAAGTTACAAAGACCAAAACTCAAAAGCCACCTGCCTATATATAAATATTACAAAAGGCCCAAAAAAAGAGTCACAATATTATGTAACAGGTGGGCTGACAACCGCATATATTTAAAGAATTCAAAGATTGAGTAGCTTTAGCAAACTAAAAAAATTAATTTGCTAAGGCTACTTAATCTTTGAATTCTTTAAATATATGCGGTTGTCAGCCCTAGCTGTTACCTAATATTGTGACCCTATTTTGGGCCTTTTGTAATCTTTATTTATAGGCAGGTGGCTTTTGTGAGGTTTGGTCTTTGTAACCATCAGACAGTGGCCAAGAGTATAATGGGGAAAAACAAACACAAAAAGGAAGGAGAAGATGGAAAAACAGTCACAAAAGGAGAAAGCAGAAACTTGCAAGAGATAAAGGGGAATGGAGCGTCTGATAGGGGATTAAAGAGGCGCGAGGTGGATTCAAGACGATGCATTTGGTGTGCCGACATTTAATAGTGCCGGCTCGGGATTCTGAGTAGATCTTTGAGCACTGGCATTCTTTCTTTTACAAATCATGCACTCACTATACATAGGAACTCGCAGTCACTGGGAAGAAAAAGTGTCTAAAAAGTTATATTCTTGGGGAACTATTTTTTAGGTGTATGTACACATGTGGAGAGCCAAAATGCAGACACAAAGTGAAAGAATCCAATTGCGGGAGTGGGCTGGACCATTGATCGATATTTTGTACTAAGGTGACCAGAAGCATAGCCTCTGACATTTGAATAGACCAATGGTTACGTGTGTTGAAGAGAACCTCTATATATCTACTATTTTCTGGGATATTTTTCTGGAAAACATGAGTCTTGCAAGACAGCTATAGCTGCCTCTAAGCAGACCTAACAAGCAGCTTACATGGTTGAAGGCCTCAAGCAAGCTAGTTTTTATAACAAGCGAAAGATGTTATAACTGTTAACTACACAAAGCTATTTTCATTTATTTTCTTATAGAGGATAATGAAATCCGCTAAGCCGTTACGTCCTAAAGCATGCTAGGTCTATTTATTCACACTAAGCGAGCAAAAACGTTTTGTTACTGGTAGAACTAGGAGTGTTAGTCGCGCGTGCCTTCCTTGCAGTAAAACAGCCCTCACCTAGTCATTCAAGAAGCTGAAGCCCAAGACCTGTACTTCAGAAGTAAAATAATTGCAATGTTCTCGACTAGGATACAGTGACATGAAGGTTTCATTAACATGTATGGTTCTCCAGGGTCCTTTCTCAACCCCATTTGTTATCATTAGTTTCTGAGGCTCAACTTTCTCTTTCAAACTCAATTCTAAAAAGAGCCGCTCCCAGCTTTAGTCATATCAGCCATAAAAACGTGAACAGATGTAATAATCCACCAGAGGGCGCCTCTATTCCACAACTCCCATCTCTGTTACTTCTAATTAGGCTGTTCGTGTAGGCTTTTTGTTTATATTGGATAACTGATAATTGCTTGCTTATTATTGTTGCTAATGTAATAAAGAATTGAAATACAAGAACGGATTTTTTGAGTCACGACTTCCATAATGTGCATCTCAGTAGCTTGAAAAAGTTTTTCGTTTTCTGTTAATGAGAATACCGATATGCAATCAAATACGCAATTGTTTTTCAATTGATGAGAATTTGATTGTAACAATAAGAATACCAACATGACAGTATTTGTATATATTCATTTTAGTACGCTAGAAAGGGGTTTGATCGTTAAAGCTGTGTAAATTGTATATCTAGAAAAATACAATACATACTGATATCATATAAAACGGATTTAGAATAAAATAAAAACAAAAAAATAACACTGCAGCATGGTAAAAATGTAAAGGATCACGGCAAGCATTTTGCGAAAGTGTCTAAAGCTGATGTAGCTAACGGTTTAAGTGCTTGCCGCTGATCAGTGCAGGATGAGGTAGCCTAGACGCTGTAGGCAAGAACTGACGCCGATAAACCGATAACATTTGAGTTTTGGTTTTTACAATCTGATTTATAGACATTTTCACACACGCCCAGAAGCTGCACCTTGAGCTTTTACAACAAATCCAATCTCGACTCCTCTGCTGACAGAAAATTCAGGGGCGGACCCTCCATGTGGGTGGAGGAGCATCACCTCACTGCTTTCTCGCAGTGCGAGAAGCAGAAATATAAAGTGATATTCTAAATACTGTACGAGAGTAGGGTCTGCTTCCTATGGTTACCCCCACTTTTTGCTATGTTTCACTGGTTTTTCGACTTTAGCCTGGCTGTGGCCCTGCTCCACCATTTAAAACAGACACATATTAACCTATACATCACTCCTATGGCAGGCCTTGACAATCCTGAATGCAGAGTGCTTGGTTTTGTGTGAGAGGGTGCCCTAGCATGAACTGAGCCCCTCTGCAGCTTTCAGAATCCCTTCCTTATAGCTGTTCTGAGATATGGCCATATCATATACTCATAAGTGCATTATAATCCTCGCGGTTAATGCTAACTTTGGTTTGGATTTATTAAAACATGTTGTGTTTGGTGTCAAACACTTTGGAATCCCCCCCCCCCTCCCTTTGTGGCGGCGGGGGTAGAATTACAACCTTCTAGAGTTCTAGAGGGAGAAGACATGTACACACTGGTACACCCGGTAAATGTTTTAAAGAGCCTCAGCATCACAAAATGGATGCTGCTGCCACTGCCACAGACACGAGTCTGACCTCCTGCTGCTGGACGAAACTCCGGCAGGGGAGGCCTGGATAATGGTTTTCCTGTCCAGGGAGGTGCCAGCACTTCCCCAGACAGGATTTAGTGTATTGGGGCAGGGTGGGTTGCAGTTGCATTCAGTGAATGATTTTCAGACACTGCCTGGGGCAAACAAGGTGCTCCATGCATTTCCCAGTTCAAACCGGTTGCTGGGGCACTCAGCCCCAGCTCTGGCACGAAACTGGACAAAGGGGAAGGGGTGTAACCAACCCCTCACTAGGTCCTCCCATAGGTGGGGCCATAGTTTTAGTCCATCCCCTAAACTTAGTATAAGTATAGGAACCCAGTCCCTAGGACTTTAGATTACCCTGGCCGAAACTCTGAAGATGAAATCTTGGACCTTCAACATTCCATATCCACTGGAAGACGGAAACAATCTCCCTAGGGGTCAAGGAGTGACCTCCCTGTTCAAACAGGCACCAAAGAAGCATCTTGCCGGTCTGCATTTTCGAGGCTCCTGCCGGATCCCGAAGAATCTGCGACACAGGACACCGACTTCCACACATCTACGAGTGCCCAGCAAAGCTGAGACCTGAAGCTATCACGAGAGACGTGGGACCGGAACTTCTGGACATCCTGCAAGTTTGCAAGTGCACCTACTTCCCGAAGTTGTGCATTGGGCTATTTGTTGCCCTTGCCCAAGCACCTTTTGCACCGAAGCGGAGAGGCCTACACTCCATGAGTGTTCCGTGGGTCTGTTTTCTTCACCGCAGCTTGAGGCTCCTTCGCGATCTCTAGTCCGTTGGCTAGTGGGTCCGCACGAAGAACAATCCTTTGTTTCTTGAGCTTTCCTGGTTTCTCCAGACGTGCTCTGACTCCCCTCCAAAGGGTGAGTCCCTCAGACCTTGCTGGTCTGCATCGAAGCCAATCTTGTCATCTTGTGTGGGTTGCTGTTGCCAAGGCTTGTTGGGTCCAATCCGGATTCTGACACTGCAGCACTCAACATCCTTCGTGGGAAAGCTCAAATCCAGCTCCTGGTCGTCGACACCTCCTGGACCTCGTGGCTGAAGAGTCAAGCTTCACCTACTTCACCTTAAAGCATCCAACATCGGCTGGCATCTTCCTGTCGCCATGCTGGTCACTGAATGGTGACCCAGACTCTGTCCCCTCTGCTTTCAGGTTCTTCAGATCACCGATCCGTCCGGATACTTTTCCTCTTGTCGCCTGCAGCACTTCTTCGCAGCTCTCCATTGGAATCGACGACGAAACCAGACATGAAAAGACATCTATGCACCCGGCTTCCCTGGGTGGGAGTACTCTGGTGCTCCCGTGGGTCTTGACTCTCGAAGTGTCCTAGTCTAAAGGGGTTTCACCGCAGTCCACGCCTAAGTGTCCTTAAACTTTAAAATTCTAACTTAAACTTTCTCCATAGAAGTCAATGGTGATTTGCGGCTGTGTTTAGACACAGCAAGCGTCCCCCGTGGGTCTCCTGCGTCCCTACCTTGGGTGGTTCCTGGTTGCCCCATCAGTTCTACAGCCCTAGGACTCACTTCTATCCCTCACGTGGTTCTTATACCATTTTTTAGTACATGGTTTGTGAGGCCCCTTAGGGCAAAACGTACACAGTGCTAGTTTGCTGGGTGCTATTTAAGTTCTTGTATTGTACTTTTGCCTCTAGACTCATAAAGAGACTAGGGGCCATATGTAAAATCAACCAGATTTGCAATACTCAAATAACGATTTTTAAGAAATCGCTATTTGAGAATCGCAAATAGTATGTATGTACAAAATCGCATTTTTTTTGCGAATTCTTAAAATTCCTTAATTGCGATTAGCAAATTGCGAATCGCAATTAAGGAATACTTTCCTATTCAATTATATGGGCCAGGAGGCCCATAGGAATGAATGGGAAGTTATTCTAAATTTGCAATTCGCAATTTGCTAATCGCAAATTGAGAATAATTTTAAGGGTGCAGGGGTGTCCAAAGGACACCCTGTTGCACCCCTGAAATATGCATGGGTGCACATGTGGACCACATACATGCCCTAAGGGCATTTATGTGCGTCACATTGCACTTTGAAAAATGCAAAAATGTGCATTTTTCAAGGAATTCACAACTTAACACCAACTAGAAGTTGGTGGTAATTTGCGATTCCTTAAGGACATGTTGCAATTTTTTTTTGCTTCATACATTGCATTTAAGGAATCGCAAAATTTGCGATTCCTTAAATGCAATTGCAAAATAAGGAATTGCTAATTTTGCGATTCCTGGTTTTGCACCAGATTTTGCTTTATACATACCATTTAACTAATTCGCATTCGCAAAGGCCGAACGAATTTCGGCCTTTGCGAATGCGAATTTGCTTGATACATATGGCCCTAGAGGGGTTGTTTTTAGAATAAATACATATATATTTGATATATACCTTGTGTGGTGTACTTTCATTTGATCATTCAAGAGATTATAGACTAGTAAAACAAGCTGCTTTACATTCCTTCAAGACTTAGCCTGAAGGCTGCTCTCCACAGCTACCACTAGGATAGCTTTCTATAAAGGTTGTCTTAAACCTACCATCAATAAGGGTCATTTGGACTGGTGCAAGCTGCCCACTAGAATAGTGGACATCATATGCCAGGCCAACTTCTCACATTGGTGTGCAGCATGTGGGATTCCAGCTTGCATTGTTTAACCAGATAATCTTGAGAATAGCATTTGAAAAATCACTAAAGGTACCAGGAGGTACATATAAATCAAGCTTAGAATATAGTAAGTTCTACTGAACTTAGATTTGTTAATCAAGGGCCTAGAACACCTTTTCTACAACTCAAGAGAGGTTTCGTAGGAAACCAAATAGTGTAGGTAGGTGCATACACCACATCTCACTAGGCATGTCTTTAAAGGCTGGACCTAGTGGGTCTCTGCCAGATGTCAGTCAAGCACAGGCATCTAAATATGACACCTTTCCTTTCCTAGAGTTAAGGACTTTGTGTGCCATGAGAAAATTAAAGCCAGGACAGAATGCCAATACCCAACGCCTTATAGAGGTGTTGTAGCTTGATGACTTTATGAAGCCATCAGATCCTAGTAGGGTAAGCATTGAGGTGGGTACATCAGAAGAAGAGAAAACTGGTGAGTTGCCTCACCAGGACTCTAAAAATGATGAAGACTAGGTAGGTGACAATGACCAAGACCTGGGGAATCCAGCTCTTCCTGGGGGTGAGGGAGCCATGGTGGCCCTACCCTTCCTCTCCCCCCCCCTCCCACCCCAAAGTAGAATTGGTGGTGTGCCTAGAAGGGAGAGATAACCTTCAGTGGACTCCAAGCATTCTGGTGCATCATTAGGGTCCTCTGTCTCTTCTCATAGGAAGAAGACTTGCCTTGAGGAGAAGGAGCATCAAGCTAGGATGAGAGAAGCCCAGCTGAGGATAAGGAGACAAGAAGTAGCCTTAGAAAAAGAGACCCTAGCTCTTGAGAGAGAGAGAAAACAAAGATGGGACTAGAGTCCCATGCTAGCAGCAATATCCCTAGTGGCATGGATAGGTCTTATGACCATAGAAACTTAAGCAAGATTGTCCTTCCCTATCAGACTGGGGATGACATCCACAAATGGATTACTGCACTGGAAAGGGCCTGCAAAGTACAGAAGGTATCCCAGGAGCAGTGGGCAGCAATCTTGTGGCTCTCCTTTGCAGACAAAGGTAGAGATAAGCTCCTCACTGAAAGAGAAGAGGATGCAGATGATTACAAGGTCCTGAAGAGTGCTCTGATAGATGGGTTTGGCCTAACCACTGAACAGTACAGGATAGAGTTTCGAGACACCCAGAAGGCACAGACTCAGGACTGGGTTGACTTTGTTGATTGTGCTACTAAGGCTCTGAATGGCTGGTTACTGGGCAGTAAAGTGTGTGACTATACAGGATTGTATAATCTGATCATGAGAGAGCACATTCTTAATAACTGTCAGAACCAGCTGTTGCATCAGCACTTGGTTGACTCTGATCTGACCTCTCCCCAAGAATTGGGAAAGAATGCAGACAAATTGGTCAGAACCAGGGTGAAGCAGAAGGGACAGAACAAGGTGGTGACCAAAATAAGCAAGACCAAAAGGGTGGGGAGAAAGGTAAAGACCAGAAGTCTTCACAAGGTCCCCAAAAAGCTTCTAATGGTGGGGGTCCCCATTCTAAAAAGACAGAAGGCCAAAAGAAACCATGGTGCAAAGTTTGCAAGGTTAATAGTCACTGGACTAGTGATTGCACCAAAAAGGAGACCGCTCCAGCCACCATTGCCCCCAAGGCAACTGTTCACCCTAGTACAGCTACAAGTGGTGGTTCCCAGCGGAAGGGTGTAGTAGGGTTAACCCTAGGATCTGAGATGGACTCTAGCCTAGTCAAAGGGCCAACTCATGCTGTTTTGGTCTGTGATGGAGGCATAGATATGACCTCCTCTGTGAGTCCCAGTAATCTGAGCAAGTACAGACAAACACCTTTAATTAATGAGAAAAAGGCTGGGACAATGGTGATACCAATTAATTAATGTCTTAGATCGCAGGGGAGTCGACCCTATTTTAAACCACATTAATGAACAGCAATGGTAAGCCCATTTTTTAAAACTGTATTGTGAGGATGGTGCCCAAGCTCCCTCAATACTACCATCCGTGGGTAATCAGAGCAACCCTAGATCGGATTTGGGCAGTAAGGCGGATTCATTCACCCCACGAGAAGTTAGAGATGCCATCTTAAAAATTCTTCCAGGTAAGGCAGTTGGCCCAGACGGTCTGCCTGGGGGCCTACTATTACATGACCCCAAAATTTGGGCTGATTATGTAGCATGCTTAATGAACCTAATCCAGCAAGGCCACCCCTTCCCGGAATCATGGAAAGGGGCGGAGTTGATCACGATACACAAAAAAGGTGATAGAGGACCCTGCCAACTACAGACCAATTAGTTTAATTGACACCATTCAAATGGTAGTTGGCAGGGTCATTATAAATCGAGTAGAGACTTGGCTTATGGACGATGGTATTCTAACCCACTTCCAGGCCGGGTTTAGGCGGAATGTTGGGGCAGTGGATCAGGTCTTCCGGTTTTGTGCGGTCTATTGGAAGTCAGTATTAATTAACAAGGGCAGCCTTTACTTGGCTTTCATAGACCTGAAAACTGCGTTTGATGTTATTCCACGCGCCAAATTATGGGAGGTTTTACTGGCCTTGGGGTTTCCTAGTTATTTGCCGCAAATTGTTATCAAGCTCCATAAGAATAACTATGCAAGGATACGGTGGGGGAGTCAGGGCCAATTGACAGGGAGGGTACCAGTTAACAGAGGGGTGCGGCAGGGATGTGTGATGGCCCCGACACTGTTCTCCCTCTTTATAAATGGGGTGGTGGACCATTTGAGGGAGGACCCTGCGGCTGCCCCTGTCCTTGCCAGGGAGAAAACCCCCACACAGTTTTCTTTGCGGACGATACCCTCTTGATGTCCAAGACCCCAAGGGTCTTCAAAAACTGCTTGACCGTTTTTCCCTCTTCTGTAAAGATCGTGGGCTAACAGTAAATACCTCGAAAACAAAGTTAATGGTTTTAGCCACACACAGAAAGGTTAGGAAGGCTCATCTCACACTGTATGGGTCCCCTTTAGAGGTTGTGAGTGAATTTGACTACCTTGGGGTAAGGTTGTAAGGTTGTCCAACAATATGAGCTGGTATTAAATCTCAAAAGGGTCTCTGGAGCTATATTAAAGAACCAGCGCCTTTCCATTAGCAGACCGGTGGCCCCTGCGTTGGCAGTCTACGAAGGGAAGGCTTTAGCTTCGGCAGTCTACGGCTCAGAACTATGGGGTGCCGAAAACACCAAGGCCCTGGCTACTGCGGAGAACAAGTTCATTAGGGACTTAGTCTCACTCCCAGTTTCAACCCCTTTGACACCACTATTTTTTGATATGGGTAAAAAACCAATCACAGATAAAGTCCAACAAAGGCCTCTGTTATACTGGGTGCGCCTTAGGGGGACACAAGAACTAGCACAATACGCTCGAGTGTTGGACGAGTTAATTTCCCTAAATGTCACAAACAAAATAAAGTGGCTAAACAACCTCAAAACGCTGGCAATATCCATAGGTTTGGGAGAGTCCTGGGACTCACAATACCCCCCCGCCAAACAAGTTGTCAAAACACTTTATTGGGATTGGGTTTAGGCTAAGGTTAACTCTAACTCAAACCAGGGAACCCTGACGTCCAACTTTTTGGATCATAAACCTTCAAGGAAGCTAGAACCTTTCCTGGATTTTATCCAATTACTCTGAGATAGAACTTTGTTTTTGAAATTATGATATGGTACCCTGCCCCTTAAAATATTCATGGAAGGGTGGAAGACCGAAGGAGTGCATGACTTAAACTGCCCTGGCTGCCCATGTCCAGAGGAAACCCTCTGCCACTTTTTGTTTGCATGTACAGCCTATAAGCATGTTAGAGCTAAATGGTGGAAACCAGTATGCAGAGAATTGGGAGTGAAGGATCACAGATCAGCCCTGCGTATTATCTCAACCAACACTGTCTCCATGTTTATTATTTGTGGGGTCGCCAAATATCTTGCAGGTGCCTGGCTAATTCGCTCAAGGTTGTTGGGCAATGTATAACTCTCTTTTTAGAAGGAATGTATTGTTTTTAACTTTGTTTTTACCCTTGCTGTTCTGGATGGAATTGTAGTACTATTGGATGGATTGTTTTACGTATTTTTTTTTAATGTTTGTACTTTCATGATATATATCTATCGAATAAAGTATTACAACTGTATTTTATACATTTTTAAAAAAAAAGATACCAGACGTTGTGGACCCTGGACAAGTCATACTTGGAGACGCTTACCAAGTGATCAATGCTAGCAATGTCAAGACCACTCATAGTCTGGCAGTTGTTAATTTCTCCTGGGGAGGGGTAACTGGCCTTAAGAAGGTTATGAAAAGTGCAGACCTCCCTGTTGAATGCTTGCTCGGAAATTACCTAGGGACTTCAGCCTGGTCTTAAGTGGAGTTTAGGACCCATGCAGAAATGTTAGGAATCTCAGCACATGTCCTTGCAGTGACTAGGTCACAGGTCAGATAGTCTAACACTGGACAGGTACTGGATTCTGGAATAATGGACCAGTTGCCTACCAAGAAAAGGAGCAGTAGGGTTAAAGCAGTGCCTCCCCCCTGACTCAGAGTGAGGATCAGCCTTCTGAGGAAGCGGATTGTGAGCCTGAAGAAGGAACTGTCTCAGAGGAGCTTGAGCCTGAACGGGTTGAGTTCTTCGGGACGGTGGCCCTTCCAGGGCAGATCTGAGTCAGGCGCAGTTGACCTGTTCTTCTCTTGAACCCCTCAGACAGCAAGCTACTGCAGAGGCTGCTGGGAATGCTAGAGGCACCCATAAAATCTATTGGGATGATGGACTCCTGTATTCAGAGAGTAGATACCCCTAGCCTGGTGCAGCCAGGAGGTTGGTCATACCTTTGGCATTCAGGGGCTTCCTATTGATACTAGCCCATGATATTCCCTTAGCAGGACACCTGGGCCAGAACAAGAGTTGGGACAGAATTGTCCCTCACTTTCACTGGCCCCACATGTCTGAAGGGATCACTGAAATAATTTCGAGAGACAGAATATCGACCATCAAGAATATCGTTGACAAAATATCGACTGACAAAATATCGAGTTTCTATCTACAAACAGGTAAGTACAAAAATATCGAGTTAAAAACATCGTTTACAAAAATATAGTTTTAAAAAATATCAACTTTACTAAAAACAATGTTAAATTAAATTAAAAATTAATTACTAAAATATACTTAAAAATACTTAAATTAACTTATAATAATTAAATAATGAAAGTAAAAAATTTTTTTATTCCTACTTCTTAAAACATATATATATATAGTAACAAAATATAATTAAATAATAGCCAATATTATTAACGTACAATAACAAAAGTGTAAAAATTACTATTCCCACTCCAAAGAGTGCAACAGTAGGGAAAGCGTTGGATAGCGTAGGGGTTAAAATTACTATTCCCACTCCAGTGGGTGCAACAGTAGGGAAAGGGTTGGATAGCGTAGGGGTTTAAACTACTATTCGCACTCCAGTGGGTGCAACAATAGGGAAAACGTTGGATAGCGTAGAGGTAAAATTTACTATTCCCACTCCAGTGGGTGCAACAGTAGGGAAAGCGTTGGATAGCGTAGGGGTTAAAATTACTATTCCCACTCCAGTGGGTGCAACAGTAGGGAAAGCGTTGGATAGCGTAGCGGTTAAAATTACTATTCCCACTCCAAAGAGTGCAACAGTAGGGAAAGCGTTGGATAGCGTAGGGGTAAAAATTACTACTCCCACTCCAGTGGATGCAACAGTAGGGAAAGCGTTCGATAGCGTAGGGGTTAAAATTACTATTCCCACTCCAGAGAATACAACATTAGGGAAAGTAAATATTTCATATATTATTCAAAAATCTAAAAATGAATATATCTATTAATAATTAATTAAAAATAAATAAAAATGTTATGTAATGTAATATTTTTAAATTACTAATTAACAATAATTATTTCAATTAATCACCTATTAATACAAATTAATTTAACATTGACAATTCATTATTTAATAATTAAAAATTATTTCACAATTATTTCCAAATAAATACATTTTAATTAATTTTTATTATTTAATCACTAATAAATTACTTCCCATCCTATTCCCCTATAAACCCACAACCCGCTACAGAAATTAAATTAGTAAAATTGACATAATTACCAATTAATAAAAACTAACTAACAATTATAATTAAATTAATTAACAAATATAAATTAATTAACAATTAATTACTAATTACTATCAATAAATAAATTTACATATTTAATTAATTATAATTAAATTACTTCCCACCCTATTCCCCTATAAACCCACAACCCGCTACAGAATTAAATTACGCAATAATTATAAAAACAAAATTCATTAAATAAAATTATTTATAACATAAATACACACTTTTCACACATATTATAACATAAAAATACACTATAAAAAATTATATATTATTAAAAAATCGATATTTGTAACTATCTATATTATATACTTCGATATTTTAACTATATTTTTAACAGTCGATATTACTTCACTTACCTTAAAAACAATATTTTTATCTATATTCTGTCCTGTCGATATTTTGTCCAGTCTATATTCAAAACTCGATATTATGTCCAATCGATATTTTGGACTCGATATTATGTCTGTGCACCGTCTGAAGACACCAAGGAGTTTCGTGGCTCCTGGTTAACCTGCCAAGCCAGTGGCAAAGCAGGTGGCACTACAAAGGCTCCCCTTATACCTGTGGTGGGGGTGCCCTTTGAACGTGTAGGGATTGACATTGTTGGACCAATGGATCCCCAAACTGCATCTGGGCACAGGTTTATCCTGATGGTAGTGGATGATGTCATTAGGTACCCAGAGGCTATTCCCTTAGGACCACTAGAGCACCTGTTGTGGCAAGAGCTCTCTTGGGAGTGTTCTCAAGAGTGGGTTTCCCTAAGGAGATAGTATCTGACAGAGGTGCAAACTTTATGTCCAGCTACTGGACTGCAATGTGGAAGGAGTGTGAAGTAAACTACACGTTCACCACACCCTATCATCCACAGTGCAATGGTCTAGATGAAAGGTTCAACAAGACCTTAAAGGGTATGATTAAGGGTCTCTCAGAAAAGCTCAGGCGGAGATGGGATATCCTGCTACCCTGCCTTTTGTTTGCATACAGGGAGGTTCCACAGAAGGGTGTTGGCTACAGCCCATTTGAACTTCTGCTTGGGCACCCTGCTAGAGTACCACTTTCTCTGGTGAAGGAGGATGGGAGTTACCTCTCAAACCCCCTAAACAGGATATTGTGGACTATGTACTTGGTCTCCGCTCCAGGATGGCTGAATACTTGAAAAAGGCATCCAAAAACCTTGAGGCTAGCCAGGATTTACAGAAAGCCTGGCATGACCAAAAGGCTGTACTTACTGTTTACCAGCCAGGACAGAAAGGGTGGGTGTTGGAGCCTGTGGCCCCAGCAGCTCTCCAGGACAAATGGAGTGGACCTCACACTATTGTTGAACAGAAGGGAGAGGTCACCTATTTGGTAGATCTTGGAACTCACAGGAGCCCCCAGAGGGTGCTTCATGTCAACAGACTGAAACCATATGCTGACAGGGCAGACATGGGCTTGCTCATGGCTAGTAATGAAGGAAAGGAGGAAGAGAGTGACCCTCTCCCAGACCTGCCCTCTCAGAACCCTGATGATGGATCGGTTGATGGAGTAGACTTGGCAGGCAGCCTTCCTGATCAGCAGCAAACTGATTGCAGACAAGTTCTCCAACAGTTCAGAGATATGTTTTCACTGACCCCAAGTCAGACTACCTGGTGCACTCATGAAGTGATACAGTAAAAGGAGGGAGAAGGAGGAACGGAAAGACTAGGTCTGCCTCCAGGGACGTAATAGGACAGCAGGAACCCAATTTACTGGGTTCAGAGACCAAGCTTGTGTTGTGGTCACTGATCAAATTTGGTCAGTAAAGACCAATAAGGAAGAAAAATTTCTTTCTAGTGTCCCTCACTCACCGGGGTTTCCCCACGGTGACATGCTTCATCATTGGGGCCATCCCAGTTCTCTATAAAAAGGGGCATACTACGGCTTGCGAACTACGTAGGAGCACTTGGTTGTGAAGCACTATGTGTGGTGCAAGTGAGAATGTGGTGGAGTGGGTGTGAGTGATTTAAAAATACCGTGCTAGTGGGCCTCAACAATTTTATTTGCTCCTAGGTTGGTATATTAAAATGGGGTATGACACTGCATTTTAACCTATAATGAGGATTAAATCAGTGTTCTTTCTTATTGGTCTTTACTGACAAAATTTGATCAATGACCACAACACAAGCTAGGTCTCCGAACCCAGTAAATTGGGTTCCTACTGTCACGCACTAATGAAATGGACACTGGGGACAGTCTGCCTGTTAAAAATAAGATTTAGGGGCAACCTGATCATGTCAGGGACTGTATCAGGACAGAAAATGGAGGATCTGGGAGTGATTGAACCTTCAGATAGCCCTTGGGCTAGTCCAGTAGTCCTAGTACCCAAACCTCACACCCAGGATGGTAAGAGAGAGATGAGGTTTGTGTAGACTACAGAGGTCTCAATACAGTCACTAGGACTGATGACGATCCAATTCCTAGAGCAGATGAGCTCATAGATATGTTGGCATCTGCCAAATTTCTGAGCACATTTGATCTAACAGCTGGCTACTGGCAGTTCGGACTAGCTGATGATGCAAAGACAGCATTTCCAACCCCTAGTGGACATTATCAATTAGTGGTAATGCCCTTTGGCTTGAAAAATGCACCTGCCACATTTCAAAGGTTGGCGATTAAAGTCTTAACAGGCCTGGAAGCCTATAGTGCAGCTTATCTTGATGATTTCGCTGTCTTTAGCTCCACCTGGGAAGGTCACCTGATCCACCTGAAAAATGTTCTGGAGGCCCTGCAGAAGGCAGGCCTAATTATCAAGGCTACTAAGTGCCAGATATGGCAGAGTCAGGGTGTGTACCTGGGCCACCTTGTAGGTGGAGGCCAGGTTCAAGACATTGCAGAGCAAAATCCAGACCATCATCAGGTCAGAGCTTTCTTGTGCCTCACTGGGTACTATAGGAGATTTGTCATGGGGTATGGTTCAATAGTGACACCCCTGAATGACTTAACTTCTAAAAGAATGCATAAGAAAGTTCAGTGGACAGTCAGCTGTCAAACGGCATTTGATGACCTCAAGCAGGCCATGTGCACTGCACCAATTCTACAAAGTCCCAACTACTCCAAATAATTAATTGTCCAAACAGATGCATCGGAGTTGGGGGTAGGGGCTGTGCTGTCACAATTGAATGATGAAGGTCAGGACCAGTCAGTAGCTTTTATTAGCAGACGGCTGACCACTAGAGAGAACCGTTGGTCAGCTATTGAGTCCTTTTCTGTGGTTTAGGCTCTGAAGAAGCTGAGGCCATACTTGTTTGGCACTCACTTCACAGTTCAAACAGACCATAAGCCCCTCTTATGGCTAAAACAGATAAAGGGTGAAAATCCCAAACTGCTCAGGTGGTCCATTTCCCTACTGGAGATGGACTATACAGTGGAACATATACCTGGGAGAAACCATGCCAGTACAGATGGACTCTCCAGATATTTCCACTTTGAACATGAAGACTCTACTGGTCAAGGTTAGTTTAATGTCCCTGCGTTTGGGAGGTGGGGTGTAGGAGAGTAGGGTCTGCCTCCTATGGTTACCCCCACTTCTTGCTGTGTTTCACTGGTTTTTCAACTTTTGTTTGGCTGTGGCCCTGCTAACCAGGACCACATCCTAGCTGTTCTCTCACTAAATTGATTGCATGTACTTCAGGTACATACCAGATTGGTTACTGAGTTACCTTGTGAGCCCCTAGTATATGGTACCCTAGGTACCAAGGGCATAGGCACCCCAGAGGCCTACCAGGGGCTGAAGCATGTATTATGCCACCCTTGGGAAGCCTTTCAAAATTACACCACAGGTCTGCACTTGCAGCCTGGGTAAGGAGGTGTAAGCACCCCTTACTGGGATATAGTATACCTATATCCACCATTTAAAACAGACACATATTAACCTATAAGTCACTCCTATGGCAGGCCTTGACAATCTTGAAGGCAGAGTGCTTGGTTTTGTGTGAGAGGGTGCCCTAGCATGAGCTGAGCCCCTCTGCAGCTTTCAGAATCCCTTCCTTATAGCTGTTCTGAGATATGGCCATATCATATACTCATAAGTGCATTATAATCCTCGCGGTTAATGCTAACTTTGGTTTGTCTTTATCAAAACATGTTGTGTTTGGTGTCAAACACTTTGGAATCCTACCCCCGTCAGTTCTGGCGGCGGGGGTAGAATTCCACCCTTCTAGAAGGAGAAGACATGTACACACTGGTACACCCGGTAAATGTTTTAAAGAGTCTCAGCATCAGAAAATTGATGCTGCTGCCACAGACACAAGTCTGACCTCCTGCTGCTGGACAAAACTCCGGCAGGGGAGGCCTTGACTATAGGTTTCCAGTCCAGGGAGGTGCCAGCACTTCCCCAGACAGGCTTTAGTGTATTGGGGCAGGGTGAGTTGCATTCAGTGAAGGCTTTTCAGACACTGCCTGGGGCACACAAGGTGCTCCATGCATTTCCCAGTTCAAACCGGTTGCTGGGGCACTCAGCCCCAGCTCTGGGGCGAAACTGGACTAAGGGGAAGGGGTGTAACCACCCCCTACCCAGGTCCTCCCATAGGTGGGGCCATAAAGTTAGTCCATCCCCTAAACTTAGTATAAGTATAGGAACCCAGTCCTTAGGACTTTAGATTACCCTGGACGAAATTCTTTAGACGAAATCTTGGACCTTCGACATTCCATATAGACTGGAAGAAGGAAGAAATCTCCCTTGGGGTCAAGGAGTGACCTCCCTGTTCAATCTGGCATCAAAGAACAATCTTGCTGGTCTACATTTTCGAGGTTCCTGCCGGATCCCGAAGAATCTGAGACACAGGACACAGACTGCCAGACATCTCCGAGGCGGACACAAGTCCCCAGCAAAGCTGAGACCTGTAGCTATCACGAGAGACGTGGGACCGGAACTCCTGGACATCCTGCAAGTTTGCAAGTGCACCTACTTCCCAAAGTTGTTCATTGGGCTATTTGTTGCCCTTGCCCTGAGCACCATTTGCAACGAAGCTGAGAGACCTACACTCCACGAGTGTTCCGTGGGCTCGTTTTCTTCACCGCAGATCGAGGCTCCTTCGCGATCTCTAGTCCGTTGGCTATTGGGTCCCCACGAAGGACAATCCTTTGTTTCTTGAGCTTTACTGGTTGCTCCAGACGTGCTCTGACTCCTCTTAAATGGGTGAGTCCCTCAGACCTTGCTAGTCTGCACAGAAGCCAATCTTGTCATCTTGCGTGGGTTGCTGTTGCCAAGGCTTGTTGGGTCCAATCCGAATTCTGATGCTGTAGCATTCGACATCCTTCGTGGGACAGCTCAAATCCAGCTCCTGGTCGTCGTCGACGCCTCCTGGTCCCCATGGCTGAAGAGTCAAGCTTCACCTACTTCACCTTAAAGCACCCAACATCGGCTGGCATCTTCCTGTCGCCATCCTGTTCACTGGCTGATGACCCAGACTCTGTCCCCTCTGCTTTCAGGTTCTTCAGATCTCCGATCCACCCTTGGATCCACCCGGACACTTTTCCTCTGGTCGCCTGCAGCACTTCTTCGCAGCTCTCCATTGGAATCGACAGCGAAACCGGACACGAAAAGACACCTATGCACCCGGCTTCCCTGGGTGAGGTAACACGAGTACTCCGGAACTTCCGTGGGTCTTGACTCTCGAAGTGTCCTAGTCTAAAGGGGTTTCACCGCAGTCCACACCTAAGTGTCCTTAAACTTTAAAATTCTAACAAACTTTCTCCATAGAAGTCAATGTTGATTCGGTGCTGTGTTTAGACACTGCACGCGTCCCCAATGGGTCTCCTGCGTCCCTACCTTAGGTGGTTCCTGGTTGCCCCAGCAGTTCTACAGCCCTAGGCCCCAGTTCTATCCCTCACATGGTTTTTATACCTCTTTTTTAGTATATGGTTGTGAGGCCCCTAGGCCAAAACGTATACTATGCTAGTTTACTGTGTGCTATTTAAGTTATTGTATTGTACTTTTGCCTCTAGCCTCATAAAGAGACTAGAGGGGTTGTGTTTAGAATAAATACATATATATTTGATATATACCTTGTGTGGTGTACTTTCATTTGATCATTCAAGAGATTATAGACTGTTAAAACAAGCTGCTTTACATTCCTACTTAGCCTGAAGGCTGCTCTCCACAACTACCACTAGGATAGCTTTCTATAAAGATTGTCTTAAACCTACCATCAATAAGGGTCATTTGGACTGGCACAAGGTGCCCACTAGAATAGTGGACATCATATGCCAGGCCAACCTCTCACAAATACCATTTCATGTTTCTGCTTCTCGCACTGTGAGAAAGACGAAGGGTTTGGTTGGGGGTGGGTGGCCCACAGTCGCGTAGCTAGGCACTCTGCCACCGGTGGAGGTCCCTGCCTTTTGCCGGCGAATATTTTTGCCACCGCCCCCTTCGCCACGCAACTGGCATTCCTGCTCCAGGGGAGGAGTGGCTTGCCCACTCTAAGGGCGCTGACTGTTTGGTCGGCCCTCTGGGTCCAACCAAACCAGTCATGTGCACTCTGCCTTTTCTCCATGTAGGCTACATGTAGACTGCATGGAGAAAATGGCCTCCCCATTTAAGCCAATCTGGGCGGCGGCCCGAAAAATCACAACGCTACCCTTGCAGCATTGTGATTGGCTTAGGGGAGGGAAGGCTGCCTGCTTCCTGTTCAGGAGAGGAGGAGAGGAGCAGAGATGATGTGGGACAGGGACCGGGACGGCAAAGGTAAGTTAACTTTTTATTTCAATTAAACCTCCCCTCCCGGCACCTCCATCTGCGAGTCATACTGGCCACAACTGAGAATTACTCTGGTTTACAGGTGGGTGTTGTGTCGGTGCACTTGCACCGTACTTGCTAGATATGCGCTCACAGGGCTCCAGGGTTATAATAAAACGCAGCAGCCTAAGGACGCCGCAATAATTACACAGATACTGTGCTGGTATATCTAGCCCCCAGCCTGGGTCTCCCCAATGACCTCACCCGGCCTTGGTCTTATTCATTAATAAGTACCACGTGGTGCAGAACCAACTCATGACACAAGAATTGACAGGGGGGCAACGTTGACCACCCCTGTATTCCTGACTACAATTACAACATTCAGACGCACCTGTTGCGTCACAGGCACAATAATACATTCTTCCCCAAAAATAAAGAAATGAAGTCACTGGCAACATCACAACAGTATGATAATGTCCACATCATACATCAAATACATAACGCACTATGAAACTATGCCTTCACAGAAAAACATTCCTCAAGTGCTATAATCACACAGGTGAGATGGGAAATGTTACCTGACACCATACATGATACACCGACTTACACCAGATAGTCCTTCAGTCTCATGGAGGGCACTGGATTACTCATCAGACTGTATAGAGTGCGAGCACTACGGCCATCCAGCACACTGTGGAGCTAAGTAGAGGAGCCATTGCCTTGGACCTCTGTTCCACTAGGAAACTCGGGAATGTCTCCACTCCGCTCCAGCATACCCCCTTCTGAGTATTCCATTTTACCAAGGTTCTCAGGCTCATCACAGGATGGAGATAACTTTTTTCACTCTGTGGCTGTCCTTGATGATGAAAATGCTTTAAAGCTGCCACATTCCGAGTGATTGTCTCTAGCTCCCGTCTCATAGTGATACGGGTGCCTTTCCAATGAATGATGGTCCAAGGACATTTCTAATGGCAATCAAAATTTGCTGCAAGGGCATCGATACTGCAACAACACCATATTCCCCACCTGGGAATCCGACATCCTTGCCCATTGATTTTTCACACTATCCATGACTCAGTCCATGGAGAGGTGCCCCAGTGCCTGACCAGTGATCAAATGAGGTTTCTGGCGATACTCCTGAAGGAATGAATAAATAAATTGCAAGCTCGAGAGGTTGGTGGCAGAGGAAATCCCAACGACCTTGTTCAGAGTGCACATAAATCTTTCGGCCTATCCATATGCCTGGGGCCACCTCGGTGTGATCTTCGTATGCTTGATCCCCAAGGAAACCAATTAGGCCGCCATCTCTTGCCCATGAAGTGGAGGGCCATTGTCAGTTCGCAGTTATTTTAGCAGGCCATAAGTGGCCATTACTTTCTCCAGTTTAGGTATCACGTCACTGGCACAGAAAGAGAGTATGACATCTACCTCCGGATACTTGGAGTAGTCATCAATCATTACGAACATATGTCTCCCATCTGGCAGACTCCCAAAATCCAGACTTGGACATAGACAGGTACTTCATGGTCCTTTTTCAGTCACTACCTGTGATGGATAATTTGCCTCTCCAGCGGCCTGACACCAGGGACAGGATTTCACCACCTCCTCAACTTTCTCATCCATCAAGGGGAACCACACCTTGGCTCGCAATCTGTTCATGGTCCGGACCATGCTGTGATGTCCTGCATGACCAAGTTAGATAACTCGATCCATGAGGGCCATGGGTATGACAAAGCAATGGAGATCATCCAAAAGTTCCTGAATGGAGTTCTTAAACACCTTGGCCGCGGTGGAAATGCCAAAACAAACGCTTGTATCACCTCAGGTCAACGGGAGTTGAAAATGTTGTGGAGTACAGAGACACCCCGTCCAAGACTAGCTGGTGATATCCTAATCGTAGGTCCAATTTGCAGAACCAGCTGGCACCACTCAATTCTCCAATCAAGTAATCTATTGTGGGTGTGAGATGCCACTTCATCTTTATCGCTACATTGGGCATGCACTTGTCCACACATTCTCACCTCACCAGGCTGTTTAGGTTTTCGGGTCATCACAATGGGCGAGACCCTTCTCTATGATGCCATCGGCCTCCAACTTGGCCAGTTCCTTTTCCACTAATGGCCCCAGGTGAAATGCGATGCAACGATGATGTGGGGCTATGGGCTGTACCGACTTGTCAATATACAGCTGGATTTCTTTGCTTTTCAGGCATCCAATCCTGTCAAATGCTGCAGGGAGTTCTGCCAGAAGATGGGTGAAACCTTCCTAATGGATCCCAAAAGCAAATGTTACTATGCCCAGGTCTTCAGCTGCCCTGAAACCTAGGAGCATACAGAGGCCCTCCTCTACAATAGATACCTTAGACTCCACGGACTTGTAACCATATGTGACGGTCATCTTGAACTTTCCTCGCATTACCAGGTTTGTCTTAACCATATGCAAACACCTTGATTGTCGCTGGATGCAAAATGGGTGCTGGTTTCAAGTCCCATAGGCTTCAACCGACATTATGTTGATTGTCGCTCCGGTATCAACTATGGTGGTGGTTACCTGATCTCCGACCCTTATCTAACATTGTGGATTCTGACGTGAGGTTTGAGTGGTGGTGTCAATGGTGAAAACAGAGTGGACGGTATGTTCCTCGGAGTAATCATCTTCGATGTCGCTGCCTCTTTCTCTCACTTCAGGGATTGTGTTAACAGTGGTGCGCTGTCCTTGATCTTTTCCTGAGCGACAGTCTCGCACGAAGTGGTTGAGTTTGCCACACCAACGCAGTTCTTACCCCTTGCCGGGCCTTCAGATGGGCGATGACTGCTTCTGCAGCAGTATCCACAGGCTCGTTGTCAAGTGCTATTCCTACCACCCTGCTTCACCGTGAGATTGGAGGTGATTGTGTTGAGCGGTTCTGTCTTCACCGGAGTCTGCAAGGCTACTTCCTTGTGAGCCGACTAGTCTCTGGAGAGTTCCTTGGTCCTGCCAAGCGTTAGAATGTACGCTAGTGATTTGCCGGATTATTCTACGATGCACTCACAAAGTTTGGCTGATGCACACCCTTGTATGATTTGTAATCTTATTTCCTTGGTTTCATAGTTAAATCCACATGTAATGGCCATTTCTTTGAGATGCGCGTGGAAGACGTCAATGGACTCATCTGCTTACTGTCTCACTTGCGAAATACGAACCGCTCAAGTCCTGGTTCGCCATCGGTTTGAATTGCGCAGTGAGGGCTGCTATTAGAGTGAGGTGTGTCTTAGGAGTTGCTTCATTGATGGACTTGGATATTTTGTAAATGTCTCCGCCCACTAGGTGAAGAATCTTAGCTCACTTTGGGCATTCTCTACTTTGATGGCTTTAAAAAAAAAAGAAGTACTCTTTCTACCCACTCCTTGCACCTAATGGCTTGAGCTGATGGCTCACCTTCTACTATGAATCCACCGGCGGTATGGTCACCATTGTGCAAGTGTGATCAGGGTATTACCGGTAAAATTGTTGTCCTGTTGAGTGTCATACTTTGTTTTAATTTTTCTTTATTTTGTAGATGGACTCTGAACAGTGTCCAACATGCTAGGTCAGTCACTTCCTGGAGCACTCACTATTCATTCACCTTTGGCAGTTCAGGACCCTTCATTCCTTATCTCCTGCTCTCAGGCTCAGAGTCATGATCCTGTGTCCTTTGGCAGTTCACGTTCTTATTTTTGTAATTTTTATTTGCTGCTATTGTTCATTTACCCACTTTTATTTTAGTGGAAGTTGTGCAGCTTGTGTTCATAGATCTTTTATGTGCTAGTGCTTTCATGTCCTTACCCAAGCAGGATATTCCTCAGAGTCCTGGGCACAAGCAGATGGCATTGCACTCTGCAGTGCACACAATTCCTCAGCCTTGCCATCACTCATGCGCGGAAGACCAATGGCCCAAGATGGCCAGCCGGGACCAGAAGACTCTGCCCACATTGCACATCAAACAGGTGTCCTCCACTGGCAGAATCACACACGCTGGGTAACTCTGAGCCGCACCGGGCACGTGCACGGCGTGTTGCTGGAGTGAACACGCAGCCGACATACAGGCCCCGGACGGCACCATATCAGCTCATCGCCAATGTTGTTGGTGCACTTGCACCGTGCTTGCAGGATATGTGCTTCAGGGCTGCAGGGATATAACAAGCGCAGCAGCCTAATGACGCCACAATAATTACACAGACACCGTGCTGGTTTATCTAGCCCCCAGCCCGAACCTCCTCAATGACCTCAACCAGGCCGGGGTCTTATTTAGTGACAAGCACAACGTGGTACATGAATTTACAGGGGGCAAAGTTGATACCTCTGTGGTCGTGCCTACAATTATAACATCGCCCAATGCACCTGTTGCGTCACAGGCATAACATTACAGTGGGGTTGGGGGTCTAAAGAACGGGAGTGTGAAATTCGCTTAATTTGTTTCACTAATGTGTAATTTCCGGAAAATTTCTCAAACATTACAAGGCGTGAAAAGAAAATCTGCCATTTAGTGCTATATTTTAGTTCAAATGCGTCCTTGTATCAATTATTGAGGTGAGGCACATTTCATGCAAAAACAGTAGCACGTAAAACACTGGTGCCTAGTCTAAAAAGAGGTCCCAGACAAAGCCATAGTGGAGATAGTAGCTCCTCAAGGCCATTTGTAGGTTGACCTGATCCCAAGAGGCCTTCATCTCAACCTTTCAGTGTCCTAGACTTGCTGTTTGCCATATTAAAGCATGACCTATTGACTCTGCCCTTGTTGCGTAAAAAAGTAGTTGCAAAAAGGATTGCTTTCCGTATAAAACGCATAAGGTAGGTAATTACATGAACGTGGGTGTATTTTATATGTATATAGTCCCACATGCATTGCAATGGAAGTACTTAACCCAAGGCTGAACGATGCACCAAATACCCAGTAAAATACAGAGGGTGGGCAAATCCCACTCTTTCACATATACACAAGTATTGTCAACAGTACGTCTTATAGAGAGCTGTGCTGACCTCAAAACAGGGCTTAATGGGGGCTAGAAATAAGCCCTAGCAAAGCAAAAAGAATAAATGAACTAAACAAAAGTCCCACGTGGTCCTCCATTTCGGTCCTTTTAGGATATACCTATCAATTTGCCACAGACCAAAATTACAATGCAGGGTTACTGGAAGTCCCCATCGTGACCCAAAGACGAAGCAAGAGAGCGGACACTCTACAATTTGTGGCCCAGATAACATTTTCACACTAGGGAACAGGGATGCTTACTTTCAAATGCATATGCCAAGTGTTTAATTGCTTATAACCCAATTGCTTATAACCCGCGACAATGATGCTGCATAAAAAATGTTATTTAAATAAATACCTTGCTGCCTGCCGTCCTCGGTTTTTATTTGTCCAGTAAGACTATATTTTCGTATCTGTCAAACAGAATTCGATTTCGCATGCATTAGGCCTCGCTCTTAATTACCCATCACAGTCCTCTGTACATGTTTTGGCCCACACACTTTTTAGAGACCCTTACCCTCCAGTAACAGCCTTGAAAATAACTTTTGCTGAGTGCTTCCAGCCGTGCCTGTTACACGCAAAGTTTGATGAGATCCGATCAGGACAAACTGCTAAGAAATTGTTATGATTCAATTAGATCCTCTCCTTGAATATAACTATTTCGGTCCGATTCAGGCCAGTTTTCGTTCTGAAATAGGACATAATCGGTCAGGATTACCATCCGTGATGATTTCAAACAAGAAATCTACCAGAGAGCAGCAAACCACCTTGATCCTCTTTCATTGGTCCACCTGATGCGAGGAAAGGAACATACGCCATTCTACTAAATTGAAGATCTAGCCGATCTAAAGATCTGCGGGCTGTAATTCTCTTCTGCCCACAAAGAAACAGCTGCGGAAACACTCACCAGTTGCATCAAAATCCATATCTGTGCTCTACATCCTTGACCGCATTAAAGGTGTCCTCACTTTGATTTAATTGAAACATTCCGATACAATTATGCTCATTATGCTCTGCAACCTGTAAGTTTAAAACTACCTGATCAACTGTTCAAAGGCTATCAATCTTTGAACAAAACATTGGCTACAGTGTACTTCCTCAAAGACCAAGGGGTTCTCATCGTTGGACCCCGCCTTGAGCTTTCGGGACCACTTTTGCTGATGAATCAACGCCCATACTGATACGTGTTAACTTTGTAACTCTTTAATCAGTAGGTCGGTTTAAAGAATTACATGGCACTAGTGAGGGAGGAAAAAAAAACGAGATTTTTCCATTCATGGTTTCTGTGCTAATTGTGAGTATATGTAGCTTGTCAAGTAATTGCAGCAATGATTGCGCTGGTGAGGTCATATTACACTATTTTCTACGGCTCATTAAACACCATTATTCTTCTAGAGGGTTCTATAAGGCAAACAGTTGGCCGCAGAATTATATGTCACCCCAGCCCGATACAGATTTACTTGGGACTGCAGCTTGTCTCCTTCCGGGCAGCAGGTGAAGATATGGACCCTCAAGAAAGACATGGGCTGAAATTAGGATCAGGAGCTTGCGAAGTGATGTGCTACAAACCTGGCAAATTGAAAGATTATGGCACTGCCTCCATGAGTGAAGAGGCGTAGTCCACAAGGAACTGTGGTTGGACTCCTCTAACCCTGTAACCATCTGGTACTCTGCACAGGAAGAAGACGCCTTAACACACGCACATGTAGAAGTTTGAGTAATATATGGAGCTAAGGGGATTTGATCTCGGCTTGAATCAAAAAGGGGCTCAGGTGTCTACCACTCTGCAGATTAGGAGTTGGCCTCGAAACACAAGACATGAAGGATGTGACTGTATATGCCATTTGTGCAGACACTGGCCCAGTAAATGTCTTGCAAGAAGGCTGCAACAAATGGCTTGTTGCCATATTTATTGGCCCAGGCAAATTGCTGAGCAAAATTAGGGAAACAGATCCTAAAAGCGTCGATGTGTGATGCACTCATAAGCCAGATAGTCTATAGGTATTTATAAGTATTTATGCATGAGCTGCAGAAAGAAATTAAAAGGGACATTAATCTAAGCAAGCAGGACCTTCCGGCTGAACTTAATTCGAAGACTGTGGACCTATGACAAGATGTCTAATGTTCTAAATCATTTGCTTTATACATTGACGTTTGAGACAAGAGCTTTAGAATATATATTTTCACTGAAAAAAACAAAGTTTACAGGGACATTATAGTTAGGCTGACGTTTTACATCACTCATGACAAGATTAGTGGCATCACTGATGACATCATCCAGTGACCTATTGTTATAAAAATTTATGAGTGTTAAACTTATATACCAAGGTTTATTGGTGAATTAGTGGGTGTACGAGTGCCTGATTAGATGATTTAGGAAGTGCGTGACTAACTGTATGTGTGAGTGATTAAGTGTCTAAGCAAATGTATGGATTTCTCAACGAAGGGATGAAAGACGTCGCCGAGTGGATGAAGAACAGCCGCTTGAAACTGAACTCAGACAAGACGGAAGTCCTCATCCTTGGACCATCACCCTCTGCCTGGGACGACTCCCGGTGGCCCCCAGCCCTGGGCATCGCCCCCAAGCCGACAGACCACGCAAGCAACCTGGGCTTCATCTTGGACTCCTCCCTCTCGATGACCAGACAAGTCAATGCCGTCTCCTCTTCATGCTTTCACACCCTCCGCATTCTCCGCAAGATCTTCTGATGGATCCCGATCGAAACCAGGAAGACGGTCACCCAGGCCTTCGTCACCAGCCGGCTGGACTACGGAAACACTCTCTACGCCGGAACCACAGCCAAGCTACAGAAAAGACTGCAACGAATTCAGAACGCCTCCGCCCGACTCATCCTGGACATCCCTCGACGCAGCCACATCTCCAGCCACCTGAGGAACCTGCACTGGCTCCCCGTCAACAAGAGGATCACGTTCAGACTCCTCACCCACAAGTCTCTCCACGACCTGGGCCCCAAGTACCCCAACAACCGCCTGACCTTCCATACGCCCACCCACCAGCTACGATCCGCTAGCCCCGCCTCGCCGCCGTACCACGCATCCGAAGAGCCACCGCCGGAGGCAGATCCTTCTCCTACCTGGCGGCCAAGACATGGAACTCCCTCCCCATCCACCTTTGGCTGACCCAGGACCACCTCGCCTTCAGGAGACAACTCAAGACCTGGCTGTTCGAGCAGTAGCGGCCCCCCTCCCCCAAGCGCCTTGAGACCCTTCGGGTGAGTAGCGCGCTATACAAGTGGTCTGATTGATTGATTGATGGATGAGTGACTGGTTGTGTGAATGTCTGTATCTGTCAGTTGGTGTCTAAGTGGCTGTGTGGGTGTGTAGGTGGGAACGTGAGAGTCTGTATGGGTGAGTGATTGGTTGTCCGATTACCTCTATGGGTTTCTGAGTGTCTCTGTGGGTGCATGACTGCCTGTATGGATGACTGACTGGGTTTGTCAGTTGCTGTATGGGTTAGTTAGTGCATGTGAGGGGCGGCAAGGTTGACTGAGCGTGTGTATGGCTACGTCGGTGAGGGAGTGCATGTGTCAGTGGTATATGGGTGAGTAACTGCGTATGTGAAAGGCAGTATAGGTGAGTGATGGGGTATGTGAATGGCTGCATGGTTGTGTGCTTGTGCCAGTGACTGAATAGGGGAGGGAGTACGTGTTAGTATCTGTAAGAGTGAGTGTGTGTGTGTGTGTGGGTGTGTGTGTGTCTAACTGTATGAGTGAGTAAGTGTCTGTGTGATTGACTGTATGGGTGAGTAACTCAATGGGTGGATAGGTCAGTGGCTGTATTAGTGAGTGGGTGGGTGTATGAGTGGCTGTATGGGTGAGTGAGTAGCGATGTGTGTTGATCTATAAATCAGTGAGTGGCTGTGTAAATACTGGTACAGGTGTGTGAATGGGTTTGAGAATATTATTGTGGAAGTTGAGAGAGGGTGTATGAAAGGTTATATGGGGGTGTGAGTGGGTGCATCAGATTCCGTGGATGATGTCAGTGATGTCATCACGGACGTCATTTGAGATATCACTGATGTCCCTGACCATGCCATGAGTGATGAAATATATTAGGTTATAAGCAGTGCATTGCGGGGGCGAGAGTTATAGTTGGTTCACTAACTATAATGGCTGAAATTCTCTGGTTTTGAACGAGTGAAACGTCAACCTAACTATAACGTCCCTGTAACCTTTGGTTTTTCAAAGAATTTTTATAGTTTTTTATAGTAGGACTTGTGTTTACACAGTGGTGTAGAAAGGGGTGGAGCCTCTGACTAGCTCTCAGGAATCACACTGTGTAGGACTTCAGGGCCACCAGGTGCCTCTGGAGTAAACTAGACTGTATCCCCCAACCAGTATTGCACCAGGAGCTACCTTTGTAGAGTGTAGGAGAAAGGGGGCGTGGCCTCCGGAAACCTCTTAGCAATCACACTGTGTGAGACTTACAGGAGGTAACAGAAGGGGTAGTTGGCCCCCATAATTGCTTTCCCATCAATCAATCGGCATTTGTAAACAGCATTTGTAAACAGCACGCATTTGTAAACAGCACGCAGTCACCCCTGGAGGCATCTGGGTGCCGAGATGCCGTGCCTCAGTTGAAAAAACAGGTCTTGAGCTTCTTTCTGAACTCTGCCAGGGAGGGGACTGTTCTGAGCTGGAGGTGAAGGGTATTGTAGGAGAAGAAACAGCGAGCGCTGCGGCTGTGATGGATGCTGGCGGTTGGTGCGAGGGAGAGTGCGGTGAAGCGCAGGTATCTTCCGGGCAGGTGGAAGTTCAGTTGATGGAGGATAGCTCTTGGTTGTATAGCGCTTTGTAGGTGTGAGTGAGGATCTTGAACTGATATCTCTTCTGGATTGGGAGCCAGTGGAGGCTTCTGAGGTGGGAGGTGATGTGGGTCAGTTTGGGGATGAGGTCCAGGATGAGTCGGGCTCTGTTGTTCTGTATGGTCTGAATTCTTTTGAGGAGTTGGGTGGCGATTCTGGGATAAAGGGTGTTGCTGTAGGTTAGGCGGCTGGTGACAAAACTTGTGTGACAATCTTTCTGGTGCTGATAGGAATCCATCCGACGATTCTACGGAGCATGCAGAGGGTGTGGAAGCATGAGGAGACCGCGTTATCTTGTTGTTTCATCGTTGGTTGGCTGTCGTGGATGATGGTGGGGATGCCGAGTGGTCTGTCGGAGTGGGGGTAGATCAGAGTTTTGCTGACCAACAGTTGCGGTCCCATTTAGAAGTGTTTTCCCCCAAAGATCAGTACTTCTGTTTTGTCGGAGTTGAGCTTGAGCCAGCTGTCGCGCATCCAGTTGGTTACGTCTGTCATGGCTCTGCGGAAGTTGGTTTTGGCGTTGGTCAGGTCCTCAGTGAGAGGACGAGTGGAGTGTTGTCGGCAAAGGAGATTATATTGAGGCCACTGGATCTGACGACCTCTGCAAGGGGGGTCATGTAAAGGTTGAAGCGGAGTAAAGATCTTTGAGGTACGCCTCTCAGAGAACATTCCCAAGGCAATGGCACGAGAACACAAAAGCTCATTGTGTTTGAAAAAAAGATCGCAGTCCGCAGTGTCCAGTGCCCACAGTGATGGGTTTTCTCATTTATGTTTCTGTTCGGCCTTTCCCAGTATTTATGAAGGACAAACTATTGGGGCTTCCTCGCCCCGTCGTTACCACGTGATACCTTTGCTATCAGTCCTCATAGTTACCCGAGGTTCAATCGTTGGATGGGCTTTGAGAATAGTCCCACTCTCAAAACTCTGGATCACCAAGCGGGATACGATGCAAATTCGCCATTAATATTATACAGAGTGGAGGATTTGGTTCAGACGTGAACCCTCATAATTCAACACTACGATTAAAGAGGCTGTGCATCTCTCAAGAAGGAAACTATATTATCCCCATAATGGAGTGGCCGAAAGGTGAAGAACCGGCCAAGGAGTGGGCGGTAACTTGCTGAGGTGTGTGACGCAACATACACTCTCAATACCACTCAGTGCCACATAATTACACTGCACTCAAGGCAACATACACTCTCAATACCACTCAGTGCCACATAATTACACTGCACCCAACGCAACATACACTCCCAATACCACTCAGTGCCACATAATTACACACCATAAAATTACACTGCACTCAACGCAACATACACTCCCAATACCACTTAATGCCACATAATTACACGGCGCATAATTACACTGCACTCAACGCAACATACACTCCATCCAATACCACTCAGTGCCACATCATTATAGGCCACATAATTACACTCCACCAAACACAAAATACACTCCAAATACCACTCAGTGCCATATAATTACACTGCACCCAACGCAACATACACTCCAAATACCACTCACAGCCACATAATTATAGGCTACGTAATAACACTGCACCCAACACAACATACATTCCCAATACCACTCAATGCCACATAATTACACACCACATAATTACACTGCACTCAATGCAACATACACTCCACCTAATACCACTCAGTATCACATAATTACACACCACATAATTACACTACTGAATGCAACACACACTTAACACAATGCCACTCAGTGCCACATAATTATATGCTACATTATTACACTGCACTCAGTGCAACATGCACTCCAAACAATACCACTTAGTACCACATCATTATTTGCTACATAATTACACTGCACTTAATGCAACGTACATTCCAAATACCACTCAGTGCCACATAATTACACGCCACATAATTACACTCTACTGAATACAGCATACACTCCCCATAATACCACTCATTGCCACATAATTACACACCACATAATTACACTCTACTGAATGTAACATACACTCCACACAATACCACTCAGTGCCACATAATTATATGCTACATAATTACACTGCCCTCAATGCAACATACACTCCCAATACCACTCAGTGTCCCATAATTACACTCTACTGAATGCAACATACACTCCACACAATACCACTCAGTGCCACATAATTATATGGTACACAATTACACTGCACTTAATGCAAAATGCACGCCACACCATGACACAATTTCACTAAGCATAATTTCACAGAACACCACAGTTCCAGGCCACACAATTCAACTCCACACATCTCCAATACACACCGCATAATTACACACCAAACAACATATTACAGCTCCAAAACTCCACACTCTACAACGTATCTCCAATCCACACCATATAGTGTCACCACCGGAGCACCAAACATCATTCACCACCACCATTTTGCATCAGCGCACCACCTAAGCATCACGTCAGTCTGCCCTTGGAATCTGGCATCTGTTGAATCTCCCCTAGTGTCTGTCCGCTGCTCGTCTTCTAATTAAATTACTGTTTTCAAACATCCACTCCCCCGCATGAGAACAGGTAGGAAGTAGTTGCCAGCAGTGCAAGCGCAAAAAAAGTAGAAGACACTTTTTTTGTTAAAAATCTTTTTTAAATCAGGTATTTCAGTTGTATATAATGTTGTCTTTGTTTGTATAAAAAGGTAACAAAAATGCTTAACACTTTTTATTATAAGTTTTCAACATAATGCACGGCGGCCACAATGCTCTACAACATAGCCAAAAGTTCTGGCTAAACACATAAGGTCCCAAAGGCGAGACCTATTGGCTATGCCAATGCTTGTTAAAATTCTCTGGGATACAAGATTTCTATTCAAGCCCAAATTCCGGCACTTTGGACGAATCTATTTGCGGCGAGACCCAAGGTACTCAAGACAAAAAAAAACATTGTGTGGGTCTAGAAACTGAATCCTTGTTCCATTTATTGGTAAATGATCTTAGTGGAAGAGTACCTAAACGAAAGTGGATATACAAACTTTTAGCCAGAGGTGGAGATACTGAATCTAAAAATGGCTCAAAGCATGGGAAAAGAATATGTTAGTCAAAGATCCATTTGACCCATTGTTTGTGTAACAATCATGAATATATACCCAATAGCAAGTTTTCACGCTATTAATAGCAGCTTTGTATTTGGTGTTTTGAATATCCCATGAACTTTGTAAACTCAGCCTTTTAAACCAATCGAAGACAAGTTTGAACCATGGTACTGCCTTTCAGCAGCAACATTTAATAGAGCTTTAAGTGACTCTCTGTATTCACTTAACTCGGGTGTGGACCAGAGGTGGACCCAATACACTAACTGTTTAAGCGCTGCCAAGTCAATAATTCTTTTTAGTCCTAGGCCAAAGTATGATGAGATAAGAGGGGTGCTAGTTGGAACATAAACAAACTTTCTCACAAATGTATTTTCGGCGACAGATATTGAATGGACATCAGTGAAACCCCAGATCTCTGGACCATAGAGTGCAGCACCTTTTGCCTTTGCACGGTATACCTCTAGGGCCAGTGAAATAGATCCTAAGCTCATTTGCTTGTACAATCGAATAGTAGCATTTGATCTATGTTCAGTTAGCATGACACTATTAGTAAGTTGCCCTGTCCATTTAAAAGTCCCCATTAGTTTGATCACTATGTACCCTCTCTTAAGCTCCACCACCAATATGGATGACAATTTTTAATCACTCCCTTCCCAAAAACCAGATATTTTGTCTTATATACATTGTGCTCCAGACCCCTTGACATACAAAACCCTAAAAAATGTATCAATTAGGCGCTGGAGCCCAGTAAGTGTTTCGGAAATGTAAGGTTGATTTGTAGACACTACTTGTCACCAGTAGCCTAGTCTTCAGCTTCTAGCAAATTCAAGAAGTGAGGAAGAGGTAATTCCAGGATTCGGTTGCTTTGTAGGAGAATTATCAACCTCCTGTTCTGCTTCTCCAGAAAGAGAGATGTGTGTGTGTGTGTGTGTGTGTGTGTGTGTGTGTGTGTGTGTGTGTGTGTGTGTGTGTGTGTGTGTGTGTGGTGTGAGTCTGTGTGGGTGTGTGTGGCTGAGCAAAGTTGTCAGGTGGGTTAGTGGAAGTGAAGCCGGTGATTGAGGTATGTGGGTCCCATGTTGTGTAGTGACTTAAATGAGTGTGTGAGAAGTCTGAACTGGCAGTGTTTCAGGGTCAGGACCCAGTGGAGCTCTATGAAGAGTGGTGTGGATTCAGTGCAACAGGTTGAGTAAGAGTCTGGTGGTGACGTTTTGGATGGTATGTAGTCTAAAGAAGATGAGTTGGGATGTGGGTGCAAAGGGCATAATCATAGTCCAATCGGCTTGGGATTAAAGCCTGTGTGATGGGACATCTGGTGTCCAGTGCGAGCCACTTGAAGATTTTAAGGGGCATGCGAAGGATGTGGAAGCATGAGGAGAGGACTGCTTCATAGTGAGGTTGGTGTCCAGGATGAGGCCTAGTTCCTAACATGTTCATTTGGGGTGAGTCCAAGATCAGCAGGCCACCAGGTAGAGCCCCATGGTGAGCTCTTATTCCCAAGATCAGCACTTCAATTTTGTCGGTGTTAAGCCTGAGGCAGTTTTTTCTCATCCAGTTGGACAAGCTGGTCATGCATTGTTTGAAGTTCATCTTGGTGGTGACCTTGTTGTCTGAGAATGAAAAAATTAGCTGGGCTTCGTTGGCATAGGTGATTATGTTGATTCTGTGGGATCTGATGCTTTTTGCTAGAGGAATCATGCACATGTGGAAAAGTGTGGGGCTGAGTAATGATCTCTTTGGGACTCTGCAGATCATGCCCTTGTGTTCTGAAGAAGTGGTGTTAGTTGGTCTTGAATGAAATTTCACTCTACCAGCAAATACACACTACTGGAGTGACATGTCTTCTCATTCCTAATGTCAAACAAGACTCAAAGCAATTGACTTGTGTGCTCACTTTTAACCCAAAAGCAAAATAAGTGAAACTAATTATTTTACGTAATCTACAGCTGACAGAACATCTCAACATCCCTAAGCCCATGTTTGCGTTATGACGAGGTAGAAACGTAAGGAAACATCTTGTCAAAGCTGCACGTTCACATTAGACAAAAAAAGGTACAAGGGACATTTTGGGCCTGCCGACATTGAGAGGGCATTATAGATGCAACAATTACGCTGCATGCCCCCAGACGAGTGACTCGAAATCTATCGAGATCAATAATAAACATACTCAATTGAGCTTTTCCAATTTCAATACTAAAAATTTTGTTTATTCTTTGACCTGCCCTTGAGGTAAAGTTTATATCGGTCAGACTATACAGGCTGGTAAAATGAGAATACTTCAGCACAAATCATGCATACAGTGCAAAACACAAGGAGCATCAATGGTCCAACACTCTGTACAATACGGCCATGGTAAGAATGATTTATGGTGGACAGTATTGGTAGTGGTAAAAGCGCGGAATAAAATAGCCCTACAAATGAATCTTAATCGGTTGTAGGCAAGAACGATTGAGAAATACCACACACAAATTGAAGGTCATGTAGTGTAGTTCCTATATTCCCAATAGGCTCTGCGCATTGGAATAATATATCCTATAGATATGACGTAGGACTTAGGTCAGTAAGTCTCTGTTGAATATACTAAACTTAATTGTGAGTGCCAGCTATCTCAGGGGTCACTAGAAACTTTCTCAAGTTCACAAGAAGGGATTAGTTTCGGACAACTGCATAAACATGACAACTTTGTTTCCCTAGGACTGGAATAACTATCTTAAGAGTCGTGTAAACAATAGATAAGTATTTCACTTAGTCAATCGTGCATGCTTCGTTTCTACTGAGTTGCAGAGAAATAGAGCGCGGGACGTTTTCAATAAAAGATTTATTGAACAGTCTTCTTTCTCATGCAAGAAAGGTGAACTGCTACAATCGTTAGGCAGATAGCAAAGTATAATACGTACAGCGAAAATAGTATTATAAAATAATACTGTAATAGCATTGTATGGTTTTTAAGCCATATAAAATCGATACATAAATAACGGACTAAAATACTCAACTGGTGCTTTCTAAAATACGCCTACCCTAATGTACCTAACCTAGGTCTAGTAGGAGGGAAGTAGTAGGTTTAGGTTTTTTGCGAAGAATCTACAAAAGGTTTCTCTAGGTTCTAATCAGCTCCGTACCTTGGAATAAAGGAGGCCTGGTATCTCTGTTTCGGGACTCTATTTCCCTACACCCCACAAGGGGAGTCAGAAACCCTGGAGCTGGATTTCTCAGCAGAGGAGGGCAGCTTCCTGATCAGTGCGTCAGCTGGAGAGTCGGCTTCCTTCGGCACTTGCTGTAGCGAGCTGCGTCGGGAAAGTAGGTCATCGAAATGCTCCGAACAACTGTGCTTTGCCATAGCAAGTTAAGGCATATTTATACCTTGAAGGTGTTTAGGAATGCCAAGTTTGACGTAAAGTCAGGAATATGAACGTCATGAATTAACCCCTGGGGAATAGTTGTTCATTATAAAACTAACTGAGTTCTTGGAGAAATCAGTATTCAAGCAAGAGGAAGTCCCTAACAGCTTAAGCTGGTTTTCCAAGAAATCGTTGTGACGTTTGGTGTAGGGATGCAAGAAGCCATGCATGTATTTGGGTAGCATGGGCTATGCCTAAGTAAGGGCTTGATTTCTATGCCTATATAAGGGCAACGTGAATTGTACCTATATAAGGGAATGAATTGCGAAAATACATTCAGATTCTAAAATGACATACAACACCCACTCCACTTTCTCATGTACGACATTACTAAGTTCTAAAAAGTTTAACATATCTAAACATGATGTGTTAAAACCCACCCAAACACATAAAAATGCATTGGTACCGGTTGTACACGAAAAGAGCATTTGTGCTGTACGCATTCAAGCAATGTTTCATTCTAAGCATATAGTTGACAATTGAAAATGCTATGTGAATGAATCACGAAAATACATTTATGAAATTGCTCGTAAATACAGAACACAAAGGTGACAAAACCATTTCATGTTATAGAAAAATAACTGTTGGTATGAGGGCAAGTTCAAATATTTACTCTGAAAGTTTTTCAAAGAATTCTAGTTCCGTATGAATAGTTTTACTTTAAGCAGATTACTTTTTGCCAAAAAACAAATTTGGAAAAATAATAATCATAGAAAAAAAAGAGATCCAAAGTTAGAACTTGGTTCTGAAAAAATGAAGGTCGAATTCAGAGTCTCTCAGAACACTGTGTGCCAAATCAAAAGTCAGTGTCATTGTTTGGTGAAAACATCAAATCTTCTAAGTCTTTAAAGAATGTGTCTACCACTGAAGGTGAAAGTTGGCTTACCTTGTTAAGAAGATCAACCACACATAGATGTGAAGCATCGCCGTCAGCATTGGTCGCATTAGCAATGTTCAAATTGGAAGGTACCTGTGTGCCCGTTTCCTCTCGTACCTCAGCTGTAGCATTTTGCGTCTGAGATCTCAATGAATGCTGTCATCAGAATTGGTAGCCGCTGGAGAGAACACAGTGCATGGGCCGTTACTGGTTCAAGCAAAGTATCAACATCCGTTGGCATGACTGATGGGAGTGTCAGACAGGTGTCTAGGACGCATTCTTGTCCGCATAGCGGGCATCGTAGAACAGGTAAGATGCAATCTTGCCAAAGTGGCCTGAATGATAGAAACCATGTGGTATTCAATTCTCTTAGACGAGGTAGTCCCAAAATTTGGACGATGCGCTCACGACACTTCATCGTCAGTAGAGTTGTCTCCACAGTGAACTGGGTGTCGCTTCCACAGTGAACTGGGTGTCGCTTGTGGATTGACTTGCCATATCGCAGCAGTAGAAGCAAAAATATTATCCCTGAAGAGAGTCCCAAAATGAGAGGCAATCCGCCAAACACAGAGTGCACACATTTTTGAAATATTCCTAGGGCTGCTTCAAAAGGTGCTAACAGTCCCAAAAAAACGTCTTAAATACATGTACAATACCACTCGTATCAGACATGTTTAAGATACGACTTAACATTTCCGAGAAATGTATAGGGCAATTTGTAGAGGGCATGTATCTCTGCAGAAGTCCTTGCGACTTGCAGATCATAGGTCTCTTTGGCCGAGGTCAGTGGCACAGTTTTCTGTAAAAGAATGGCTTTCATTCTGCTCAAAGTATCAATTTGTAGGGGGGGGGCCCTAGAGGGCGCACTGCGGGATGGTTGGCTTGTGAGTCAGCTCCGCCGGATGGGTGCAGGGAAAAGCGGCTCAAACCCGCGAAAAGTACCGCTAGGAGAACGAGACTGAGAAAACCAACAATCGGAACATGCCGCCTACAGACTATCGGCACTAAATCTCAAAAAGCAGCAAAGGTGGCGGAAATATAGAGGATGAACCGTGCAGACTAATGATGCGATCCAAGATAGCGGCTCCCGGCACTCGGACCTGATGGCTACTATAAACGATCAAGCAACAGGCAAGTGGAATGTCCCGATCTGTTTGCAGCACACAACCGCCACGAACGGCCCGCGACCTAACAAGACGGCGCCGAAGCGCTACGAACTCCGCAAACGCCGTTTTCTGGTTTGCGTTCCAGGAGTTTCAAGATGGCGGCTGCAGTGGAACGCACGGTGTGAAGGGCGTCGGAGGGAAACCATCGGGACTTCCCTGAGACCCTGAATCGGAGCGCTTTCAGCAAACAGGTGCGTGGGGCGAATGTTGCTGGGAGAAGACGGGCGTACTGGCTACTGCAGCACGGGGCGTACCACTGGACGGATCATCCGCGGACTTTGCCACCGAACCGCTGGCTGCTGCAAAGGCGGGAATACGCCAAAGGGCAAACAGGGAACGTCCATGGGCGAAGGTGCTGAGGGTGTAACCGCGCTAGATGCCTGACACGGTAGGCGAAAAAGTACAATCCATAACAGACGGCACTAACCTACCTGCAAAGCGCAACAAGGGCAGGGAAACAACGCAGCTGGATGCCCATGCAGGAGGCCTCCACCAAACCTTGGCGCCTACGCCCCCATGAGCCCATGAGCCCCTAAGCTGTAGGCTTCACCCCAGCATTGAATGTACAGAAGAAGATCGTATTGTGAGCGCTGCGGAGGCACTGCAGGGAACCACACGATTCACACAGCGCACACTGGCGCGCACGGCGAAGCACCATAGTGGCCATGCGGTCAAGTCGTGTACCTGATGCATAAATCGGGAGCGCTGGGGGCAACACTGTCACCTCAACAGTGTGAACTGAACGCCACGAAGCGTTCGAGAACTGACAACACAGGGAAAGCACTGCGCAACCCCCTATCGCGCTCCTGCAACATGGGGAAACCAGAAAAACAGCAGACTAAACTGCAGTTTGAGGCAAGGAAGCAACCAAAGAACACTGCGATGACGTCGGACACGGAGGGGGATAATGAAGCAAGCGACGGGACCGGTATGGAGGCAGTCCTACGGGCTATACAGCAAAGCCTGTAAGAAATGAACAACAAGATGGACAATGTGGTCCAACGCGTGGACAATATGGCCGGGAAGCTCGATAAACATGGCGAGCGACTGGTGGAGGCGGAACAAAGGATATCTAGGGTGGAGGACAAATCAAAGTCTACAACGAGACTATGTGGAGGTATGGAGAAGACCCTGGAAGTGTTGCGAGCTAAGGTGGAGGACCAGGAAGCCAGATCTAGATGCAACAATGTCCGCATAGCAGGACTGTCGGAGTCCACCAACACGGGCAAAATGGAGGACTACATCGAGGCGTTGCTAAAAGACTTATTCGGCGCTGAAAAACTGTCATCAGTCTTTCTTGTTGAACGCGCATACCGATCCTTGGCACCTAAGCCTAAGCCGGGAGCTACACCATGTGTAATTGCCCGCATGCTCAACTACAGGGACACAGTTCAGGCTGGCCAGGGAAATGGGGGAAATCACATACCAAGGTAACACCCTACAATTCTATCCGGACCACACCATGGCGGTTCAAATGGCACGCAAGGAATTCGCGCCAGTGAAAAAGAAACTGCGGGAACTAGGTGTCGAATACGCGATGCTGTATCCAGCGAAGCTCAAAATCACAAATGCGGGTAAACCCGTAGTTCTCCTCACAGTGCAAGCAGCACAGGAGTATATCAAAAAACTGGGACGACGACGCAAGGCGCAGGAACGAGATGACCAGGGCAGTGACAATGACGGAGTCGACAGGAGGCTAAGTGTAGCATCTCCATACAGGACTTCTCACTGCTGAACGCACCTCACTACTGGAATCAGCTCAGACAATACTTAATTGATATCACTGCAACGTATGGCGCACAGCAAGCGAGCCGGGGTATGTGCAAGTACAGGTAGAGGACCATTAGTGCCTTATGAACGGACCCGAACTACACCCTAAGTACACGCCCGCAACATGAGCAGTGAGTAACTTAGTGGTCCACAACGGACAAGGGGCACTGGAGGGGTAGCGGAAATGTGAAATGTGTTTGTTGTGGATTATCTGCCATATACAGGCGATGCGCAGCACTAGCTGACATACAGCCACTTGTCGTTGCCGGCGCAGTACTGTGGATGATGCCTGCGGAAGTGGTCACATGGACATAATGTATATGCTGGAGACAACTTCTGTTCAGTCTAATATACACGGCATTAATATGAGATAATCGATAACTGTTGGAATTTTACAGATGGCTGCCAACAGAGATTGGCAGAAAATGTGAGGTACAGGGACACTATAGTTCAGAAAACTGCATGTGCACCTGTCCACATCCACTATGTGGATGGAGATGTGTGTACCTGGCGACACCCCCAAGCGGGTGCGCCCCTTTTACAGTTCTAATGACAGCTTGGTTAATTTAAGGGGATGGCTTTGGCAAAGTTTGGGCGCTGAAGTGGGCGGGGAGAGGGGTAGGGACCTGGGGGATGTTCGAACTGATTCACTGTGTCTGAGAAGCACTGCGACCTCTGTTTTCACTACAAGCACTGCGAAACACTGTGTACTGAAGCAAAGACCTGGGCATTGTGAAATGATTGCTCCTGGAGCACTTTGTCACATCATGTCAAGACGACGTCACACCTCACTGACATGACACAGTCTAACACACTGAAATTCATCACGTGGAACGTCAGAGGGCTGGGTAATCCGAAAAAGATTTGACAGATATTTGCTTACTTTGATAGATTGCATGTAGACATAGCTTTTCTACAGGAAACGCACTTGGCTGCCAACACCACCTCCACACTGGGCACTAGATGGGCAGAATCTGTAACCAGCTCACATAACTCCTCTTATTCTCGAGGGGTCAGCATTTTAATATGGAAGGGGTACACTTTGAGATCTCGACCGTGCACAGGGACACCGAAGGGCGAAGCGTTATTGTCATAGGCATGGTGAGACCTCGTCAAATTGCTTTGGTGAACACATATGGCCCCAACACGGATGACCCAGGGTACTTTGCGAAATTATGGCAAACCATATCTAATTTCCAGGTCGAAAACATAATATGGGGAGGTGATTTCAACATAGCTTTACGGGATGGGTTAGATAGGTCGCCAAACACACTAGAGCCACATACATGGAGACAGACTGACATATGGAGGGTCCATCGTCCGGGGGAGCTCGTGGCGACGCACATAACTGCGGCACACAATAGTTGGTCTAGAATGGATTACTGGCTAGGCACACAGGAAGTGGTAGCGTGGACCGTCTCTGTAAAGCACCTGCCGAGAACGCTATCAAACCACAGCCCTGTGCTCTTAGCAATGCACATACCACACTATGAGCCCCCACCTTTCACATGGCGATTTAATGCTGGAGCCTTACGGGACCCGCTATAAACTGACACCATACATAAGGCGATAGTGGACTACTTTGACCTCAACTGCCCCACCACGGATGACCCCGGTCTCCTGTGGGAAGCTTTTAAAGCTACGTTGCGGGGGGTATGCATTAGCACAGCCACAGGCATACTGAAAGATATTCGGCAGCAATTAAATGCACGTGAAAATGCAATACAAACATTAGAACAAAGAAACACGCGGACGAGGGACATCGCCCTGCTGGGGGAAATACAAATGCTCCTAAAGGAACACCAGCAATTTGCGACAGATGAGCTCAAATACATTACCAAACGCAAAACAGCCAGAGTATATGGTGAGGAGGGCAGGCCGGGCAGGGCACTAGCTGAGAAAATATGCTCAGGTCGAGCGCCTCAACATATTGCTACACTCAAAACTCAAGCAGGGACATTCACGCGTGACAAAGTCATCATGGGTGAATTCATGGCCACTTACGGTCAACTATATGAAGCACGTCCCTCGATGCCACAGGAAGAAATGTTGACATATATGGCAGATAGAAATAGCGTGGCTATCGAATAATCAGAGAATACCTAGCTCGACGATAACTGTAGACGAAGTTGTAGACACAATCAAACATCTGCCAAATGGCAAGGCGCCGGGACCTGATGGGTTCTCGATAGAGTTTTATAAGACATTTGCGGATCTATTGGCTCCACACCTGGTGAGACTTTATGGAGCGGCACACAAGGCACAAACTCTCCCAGCATCGATGAGGGAAGCCATGCTGATTGCATTGCTAAAACCAGGAAAAGATGAGGAACAATGCGACTCTTACCTCCCCTTATCCCTTATAAATGTGGACACAAAAATAATAGCGAGCCTCTTAGCGGCAAGACTCAAACCACTTATGCCATTATTGGTGAGACCGGACCAGTCCGGCTTCATCCCGGATAGATCTACAACGCATAATACACGCACGCTCTTTGCACTAGCCCATTATCTAGCACCAGAGATCAAAGCTGTGGCGGTACTCTTAGACGCTGCCAAAGCGTTTGACACGATAGACTGGAATTTTCTACACTGGGTACTGCTACGAATGGGATTTCCTCCGATATTCACACAGTGGATCTCCTTGCTTTACACGAACCTGACAGCACGTATCAGGGTAAACAAACATGTCTCGGAGCCGATTGCAATCTGTCGCGGGACGAGACAGGGGTGCCCACTCCCCCCGATGCTTTTTGCTTTAGTACTAGAGCCATTAGCTTGCAAAATAAGACATCACCACTATTCGGACATACAACTCCCAACACGCCCTATACACATCTCACTGTACGCAGATGACATGGTTCTTTATGTAAAAAATCCAGAGCAGCACCTCAACCCTTTATTGCGTGAATACATAAAATTTGGCCAATACTCAGGACTGCAGATAAATTGGTCAAAATCTCTCATCCTGGCGTTGACAGATAGAACTATCCCAACCAACTTGGACTACCCATTAGAGTGGCAGGACGAACCGACCAGGTATTTGGGAGTATGGTTTCATAGGGACCCAGAACTAGTCGTCAGAACCAACTATGGAAGAGTGATATCATCTCTAGACGATAAAATCAAATGGTGGAATAAAGTACCACTATCGCTAGCGGACAGGGCTGCTATCGTGAAGATGGTGCTACTACCCAAGTTCCTTTATTTGTTTGCTAACATCCCCATTAAACCTCCAGCAGAGGTGTTCCGTAACATTAACAAATTAGTACTAAGTCTACTCTGGGCGGGCAAGCAAGCTAGATTAGAATTACAAACGATGACGCTGCCATATGCAAAGGGGGGTTTCAA
This sequence comes from Lissotriton vulgaris, assembly GCF_964263255.1. Taxonomy (NCBI): domain Eukaryota; kingdom Metazoa; phylum Chordata; class Amphibia; order Caudata; family Salamandridae; genus Lissotriton; species Lissotriton vulgaris. Next base: position 512,408,712 of record NC_141699.1, read on the forward strand.
GGTCCCAGACATGTATCTTTATTACCTCTGCGCCCAGGCGCAATTCGCGCATTACTGGTTCCACGAGATTCCCTTCCTAACGCATGTAGCGGTGGAATCCGGTGATGCTGACCCAATTCCATTAGTTAACATATTGCCGCATAAGCGACCTAGACTACACGAGCGGGACATAAACCCAGTGAACACACCGAAGCGTGGAGGCTGATGGGTAAGAAAGCTGGTAGATTACAGCTTTATGCACCAGCACTCCCGTTAGCAGATCACCCAGCACTTTCAGTTACTCAAGCAGGTGGGGATGGACTTGCTGCGACATGCTGGCATTGACACGATGGGCGACTTGTACAAAGAAGGGGTTTTTCAAACACTAGACAAGTTGGGGTACATTAGTCATCCAACGTTGCTATTCAGCTTTAACTATTACAGGCTGCAAAGAGCAGTGAGAGAACACTTTGCCACTTTTCCGGAGGAGCCCCAGACCCTGGCCCCACTGCAACTGGTCCTGACGACACCCACCGCCACGCACCTAGTATCGAGGTTATACACGAGCATACAGAGGGACATCGGGGGAAACACTGAAGGGATGAGAGATAAATGGTGCGCAATATTGGACGACACGTTGTCAGAGGAAGAATGGGAAACAACATGTTTATTCACTAGCATGCTAACGCCCAATGGAAACCTTAATATTATTCATTATAAATGCATACACCAAATGTACTACACGCCTAAGAGGCTTCACAGGTATGGGTTACGAGAAGACTCGAGATGTGTACGATGCAAGCAAGATAACGCGGACTTCATACACTTAGCATGGCAGTGTCACTCAGTGGCAAGGTTCTGGGTACAGGTGGTGCAGGCTATCAGTAAAATGCTTGGGGTGAGGCTCGACTGTACGATCAAAATCTGTTTGTTAGGCCTTGTCCCGCAGCTCAGAGCGAAGAAACGGAAGTTTTGTGTGGTCGCACTTTTAATGGCTAAAAGGAGGGTTTCAATGCATTGGAACGGTAAAATGGGTCCGAAGTTGAAAAACTGGCTAGAAGACTTAACATATTGCCGAGATACGCTGGCAACGTATGAGGAGGAATTGCCTGCCAGATCCCGTACTAAAGACTACTGGGTGTATTTGAGGGATTATCTACAGGCGCAATCAGTAGCCCGAGACGAATAATGCGAATAGGATGGATTGCCATATAGATGATATAGGGGTGCAACGTTTGCCATCCTTGAATGGGGAGGGAGAATGGTGTGACACAGTTATTAAGGTTGTAATAGTTCTTACTTTTCTTTGTTTTAAGGTTTAAGGAAAAGATAAAACACAAAATGTAAGAGTATGGACATGCTATAATAACGTGATGCACTGCACTACAACGCAAATGCTGTTTGTTGCAACGCCGCCGGTCCTATGGATGTCGGCTGATGGGCTGTGTACACCTAACACCATCATGCTTTTACTGTATACGAATGTAGCCGGCCTGTTATGGTTGTAGGCGCGAAGTTGTGACTCCACCTGTGAAATGTGCAATAAACGTCTTACACACAAAAAAAAGTATCAATTCGTATACAAGAGATGTTCAGTGAAGGCCATAAGGGTGACTCCCAGTCTGTCTTGGTTTTTGGAAACAATACTTGCATACAGCAAGTGACCTTGGCTGACAGTTAGTTACCAGATAGGTTAAACCTGGCAACATGCCACAGCAGCTGTGATCGTTCAACATGAGGTAACTTCCATTAGAAAGCTGTTCAAAAATTGGATCAATGGGAGGAGCTTCGCGGGCAACCAAGATGGCCGCGTAAGCTCAGAGCTTCGAAGACCCTCCGATCCTCCGCATTAATCCTGTCGTCTATCCTGATCCACGACAGTGGAATACTGTGGGTGAACTGCTGCTGATGCGGGACTCGTTGTCCGATTGAGATTCCGACGTTCCTAGGTGGAGTTACACCGTGTGCAAGTTTGGGGACGGCGACGTGACCAGCGCCCGTGCTTGGGCCGGCGAGTGCGACACTGCCATACGGAGGTGGCTTGGAACGAGAGTGACTGCTCCCCCTCGAGCGGAGCTTGCGGAGTTACGGAGTGTGTTGGTACAGAACGGAAGACGGGGACAGCTGCGACCGCTCGTCATATCGGTGAGCCGGTGAGGCCCAGGGTGTTCTCAACCGTGGTGGTCGTTCACCTATCATGGCGGGCAGAGGCGAATCCGACAGAGGGAAGCCCCGGTCAAACAGGAAATCAACGGTCAACACACTGGCCATTGAGGTCAACCTGATCAGAGCCGATTTGGGCAAGACCAACGATCGGGTCAAATCACTTGACATCAAAACCTCGAGCCTGACCACGGACGTCTCGGACCTGCAATCAGAGGTCCGGGACCTGAAGTCAGCAAACGGGCTATTTGCACGTAGGCTTGAGGACTTTGAAGGACGTGCCAGGCGCCAGAACGTCCGTATTGTCGGTGTTCCGGAGGGGGCAGAGGAGTCTGCCACCGACCTTTTTGTTGAAGACTTGATTCAGAATCACCTGGCCCCTCAGGGCCTTAGCAAGTTCTTTTCAGTTGAGCGTGCCCATAGACTGCCCGGAGGCGGCCCGAAGTTGGGGGCCCTTCCACGGCCCATCATTGCCCGTGTGTTCAACTTTAGGGACCGGGACGCTATCCTGCAGGCATCAAGGAGAGATGGGCCGCTGAAATACCAAAACGCAGATATCAATTTCTACCCGGACTTCACCCAATCGGTCCAGCGGCGGAGGCAAAGCTTCACGGGTGTGAAACGGCGACTGCGGGAGCTGGGGATGAAGTACTCCATGTTGTTCCCCGCGAAACTGCGTATTGAGCACGACGGCCGTGCCTTGTCCTTTGACTTGCCTAAGGTCGCGGGGGACTGGCTGGACACTTTGCCTCAACGACACGAGGAACAGTCAGAAGGAGCAACGGGTGGCCCTGAGCCACAAGAGTAAAATGATCCTTTGGACCTTTTTCGGACAATGGCACTGCCCATGGCAGCCGGTATCACAGTACTGTATTTTTAATATTATCCTTACTTCTTGAACGGGGGATGGGGGGGGGATAGGGTAACCTCCTTTCTCCTCTAGGGGCTTTTCGTAGTGTAGTTTTCTAGGGGCGACAGGCACACTGCTAGTTGGGGGGCTCTTTAGTCTGATGCAGGGGTGCAGAGTGGGGGGTGTTTGGGTTCTTTGCTGTTCACTTGTTCTCTTTTTCCACTTTTCTACTTCAAGGCAAGGTAAATGTTGTGCTGCATATGGTTTCGTAGAGACGCTACCCGCTAGGGCTGGCATGGGCCTGCACTTTGACGATGGGGGGTAAGAAATTGAATGTACTGAGTTGGAATGTTAATGGGCTGGGAGATCGTATTAAGAGAGGTGTAGTACTACAAATGTTCAAGAGTTGTATGCCTGATATTATTTTGTTGCAGGAAACTCATTTGGTAGGAAACACGTGCCATGCGCTTAATAGAAAGGGTTTCAAGATGGTGGCACACTCGGGGTCCCGGGAAACGGGTATCATGGTGCGCGTGTCCCTCCCATTCGAGATGGAATCCAGCTTGACTGATGAGAGGGGCGCTACGCCGCCGTCACGGGTAGATGGGAGGGGCGTACCCTAGTTTTGGTTTCTGTTTACGTCCCTCCTGGTTTGCAAACAACCACGTTTCAGGATCTGGGAGGCGCCATTTTGGGTTTTCCTGAGGGCCTGCTTATTGTGGGTGGGGATTTCAATGCGGTTGGCTCGGGGACCTTAGACAGGCATCCATCCAGAGATCTTCGAGGTGCGCAGTCCTGGCTTCCCGATTTCTTGGACACTATGGGGCTTATTGACTGCTGGAGGCTTTTGCATCCTACCCAGCGTCAATACTCGTTCCACTCAGGGGCTCACGGTAGCCTCTCCAGAATTGACTACGTTCTCGCTCTAGCGGCCCACGCATCGGCGGTCTTTGAGGCCCGACTGATGGCCAGGGGCATCTCGGACCATGCTCCGGTCTGGGTGTCCTTTGACTTTGACATCGTGGTAGCAGAGAGGGTGGCGCCGATTAATCCGTGGTACTTCCGTAACCCTAAGACGCGTGGACTCCTGGCCAAAGCCATTGAGCTCTATTTCTCCGAAAACACAGGCTCGGTCACGTCGGCCGTCTCCCTATGGGAGGCCTTTAAGACTGTCTTGAGAGGAGAGGCCTTCTCCTTAATAGCCGAGGTGCGGAGACGTAGGGACGCGGACGTGGTGCGGATTGAATCGGAGATCGCGGAACTCGACTCCCAATTGGAGACCGATCCGACACCGGACCTACTCCATGTTCTCTCTCTTAAGCAGTCAGAATACCGGGCCACTGTTACTGATGCGGCTAAGATCATGGGCAGAGAACAGCAGGGGAGGATCTATGATGTCGGGGACAAGGCGGGCAAGCTTATTGCATGGCTTGACAAGAAGGAGAGGGCCAGCCGAGTGGTCCCTGAGGTGTTGGGGGAGGACGGCGTGGCTGTTACCGACCCAAACGCTATAGTCATGGTCTTCGCCGAGTACTTCGAGTCCGTTTACACTTCGGTCTTTGAGGTGTCTGAGGTGGACTCCGAAGCCCTACTGCAGGAGGTGGACCTTCCGTGCCTGTCGGACACTGAACGTGACGAAATGGATAGAGATATCACTGCTGACTAGGTCGCTCTCGCGATACGCTCCCTGAGGTCCGGTAAGGCGCCCGGCCCCAACGGCATCCCGGTGGAGCTCTATAAGATAAAGCCCGATGCCATCGCCCCGCCCTTACGGGACATGTTCCTGGAGGCGCGGGAGGTGGGTACGCTTCCCCCGGACCAGAGATTGGCTACCATCGTGGTCATTCATAAGGAAGGGAAGCCCAGAGACCTGTGTCGATCGTATCGCCCCATTTCTCTGCTGAATGTTGAGCCTAAGATCTTGGCTAAATTGCTGGCTAACCGACTGGTTGGCGCGATTAGCGACTTGGTTCATCCGGATCAATCTAGCTTTATTCCACACCGCAACACCACCCTTAACCTTAGAAGACTCCACGGGGCCCTCGCGAGGGTCCGTACGCTCCGGGAGCCGGCCGTTTTGGCGTCTTTGGATGCCACGATGGCCTTCGGCTCCCTTGAGTGGAACTACCTGTGGGCGGTGTTGGCGAAGTTTGGATTTGGTCCGGAATTCATAGGATGGGTCAAGCTTCTGTATTCCAGTCCACTTGCTAATGTTACGGTCAATGGCCGCGTATCTGCGTCATTCGCTCTCCGCAGGAGCACCAGGCAGGGTTGCCCCCTGTCGCCCTTGTTGTTTGCGTTGGCACTTGAGCCTCTGGCTGCGTGGCTGCGATTTTACCCGGATATTAGCGGGATAAAGTGGTCTCCCGGATTCGAGGACCGTGTGTCTTTGTATGCGGAAGACATCTTGCTTTATCTCACCTCTCCTTGCAAGTCCCTTATCGTTGTGTGCGACGTGCTGCATACCTTCGGTAGGCATTCCGGCCTGGTCATCAATTGGTCGAAGTCCCATTTATATGTTCTGAGAGGTGAGGTTCCGCGGCTCCCGGGGGGGTTGCAACATACAGGTCGCGAGGCAGGGATTTAAATACTTGGGTATCTACATTTCTGTCGATTCCAAGACACGTTATGCAAACAACTTGCTTCCCCCTCTTGCGCGCCTTAGGCGGGATGTAGAGGGCTGGCGGAAGCTGCCGCTTTCCCTGCCCGGACGTGCGGCATTGTTCAAAATGATGTCCCTGCCCAGATTCTTGTATGCACTTCAGAATACCCAGGACCCGGTCCCATCCGGGTATTTCAGAGAGTTTGAGGGCTTACAGTGGGCCCTTCTCTGGGATGGCAGGCCGCGCATTGCTATCCCTAAACTTACGCTTCCGTGGTACGATGGAGGTATTGCATTGCCTGACATCCGGAGGTATTATTGGGCTTCCCAGCTAGCCGCCCTCAATCATGGCTTCTATGGTCCAGCTGTAAGTCCGGGCTACGCCATGGATCGGTGGCTCCTGGACGACGGGAAAGATTACAGGGCTTTGTACTCGAGATCTCTGGATGGCAGAATGACAGGTCCGACTAGGATAGCGGTTCACATATGGAGGGCGGTCACAAAAGCGCAGGGGTGGAAAGGAAGACTCACAATGGCCACTCCACTTTACGACTCGGAATTATTGGGCAAATTGTGGCATACCAAGGGGTTTGACCAATGGGACCGGATTGGTATTTCTAAAGTTGAAGACATGATGGTCAAGGGTGAAATAAATTCCTTCACTGCTCTACAGACAGAGTTTCAGCTGGGTAGCGACAGAATTTTTTAGGTACGCCCAACTGCAACACGCCCTTTTGGCAGTGATGCCGGAGGGTGAGAAGGTCCCAGAGTCGTCCCCGTTGGAAGACAGGGTACTGGACGGTCATATGCCAGACAGTGCCATCTCGTTGATTTACAAAAAACTAATCAATGTCCGCACTGACCTTCTTGGTGTGAGAGAGCAATGGGTTCGTGATGGTGTTGAGTTGGATGACGAAGATTGGCAGTATGTGGTATCATCCCCCAAGGAGGTAGCGATCCCGGCCAGACTGCGCTTGGTCCAGCTGAAAATCCTACACAGGGTTTATGTTACCGGTCCCAGACTGATCCATATGGGCCACTCGGTCGATGGCCTCTGTAGGCGTGGTTGTGGTGCACTGGCTACCTTCATGCACATCATTTGGCAGTGTCATGCGGTCGCTTCCTACTGGAGGCATGCCCACATGGTGATGAGTGAGGTGACTGGAGTGGACTTGCTTGCCGAGGCACGGCGCTGCCTGCTGAATGTATGGGGCCCCACGGACTACAACAGTTCGCAAACCCAATGGATCACCTTGGGTAATATGGTGGCAAAGCGTGACATTCCCCAGAAGTGGGGCGCGGCGTCGCCTCCCTCGGTGACATTGTGGAAGACCAACATGGATTGGTGTATGTTTCGTGAGAAAACAGTGTATGTGGCCCAGGGTAAACCCAAGAAGTGGCATAAGATCTGGGGGGCCTGGAATGAATATAGGGGTGATATCTGTCTCCCGCCTGACACTGCCCCCTTGGATGAACGATTATCTCCGTAGCCTATGGCTCCAACTCAAGTGTTACTACTAATAGACACATCCTGCATTCTTTCCCTCCCATGATCATCCATTAGGTGCTGTTCATATGTGTATGTTTTCAGGATTATTGGCCTAGCCTTCCCATGGCTTGGGTATCGTCGCATACATGTCTTTTTGCCTTGCCTTCTAGCACTAGTTTGGTGCTCTTTTTGTTGTGTTCTATTTAGTTTTTCTTAATTTCTATAACATTAAAAATAAACCTCGTACGATCTTACACTATGTGTTGTGTGCACCAGCCGTTCTAATGATATTGTGCTGCCTAGCCTCCAGGATGTATGGCTAAATAGCTGTGTACTTTGACTTACAAATAAAGGTTTTTCCAAAAAAAAAAAAAAAAAAAATTGGATCAATCACCGCAGCTGGTGAACCTTGTAGGTGGCAGGATAAGTTGTTAGAGGAACCATTGCATGCCCCATGTAAATTAATACCCCGACAAAGGAGAGAACCGCTTAGTGCGTTTTTACATTTTTACCACTAAGAAACACTTCTTTTCCCCCACTCCAACAACTGTGTGTGTATGGTAATTCCCAGGATGTCTTGATGTATTCTTTACCCAACCTTTCGTATGTGCCTGCTGGTATGTGTTTTAGGCAATATTGAAAATGGAAAATTGTAACAGGCAGAGTGACTGTTCCATGTATAATCCATTCTGTGGCTGGTTTCTCAGCAAAGGTTAATGGCAATCTTTCCAGTTTTTAAATGCTCAGCACTGTATAGTCTGCTCCCTGTTGGGATTTAGTTGGCCTTACCTTTCTTTCCCCCAATCCTCTCTCTATGGGTATGCATCCACAGGTTACCAGGTCAGCAGGTCAAAATAAGCCTATAGCCGATTTTCTCTGCTTGGTTTCTACACCCAGTCGTATTACCTGGAAGGACTTGCTCTTTTCTTTCCGGTCATTCCTGTTGGTGCTGGGACCCTTGGATTCCCATTTTCACATTGTGGTGTCTGCAGGACTGCAGGCATCGTTTTTCTACATTCTTGGTTTATTAACTTGGCTGTTAGAATACCCGTGGGATACCCTTCATTATTCTTCTGGCGACCGTGTACTGAATTGCGGGACGTGTTTATTCCAGTACGCGGCTGTGTGCTGGAACCTCGGCTGAGGATTTCCTGGCAGGACACTTCCTGGATTTGTGTAGCCCTCTTAGGTTATTATGTAATTTTTAGGTGTATTCTCTGAACTTGTCTTCCCGGTAGCGTTTTTTAAATGTGGCCACAGTTTACCTTGTTTTTCTTTTACCGGGGAGCCTTTGCGGGCATTGTGTGATCACGGTGGGTTTTTTTTATGTCGTCTGACTTTTTCTCCCCTCGTGTTTTTTCTATGAGTCTTGAAAAAACGAATCTTTGTGGGAGTTATATTTGCTTTTGATAAGGACATTACTCCCAGCCTTCAAGCACGGCTAGAAAACGGCATTCACAGAACAAAGACCAGTAAGGAGGGTTACAGCGTTATTCATGCAAAACCTGTTTATGTATGTCCATTGGGGGATTGACATATACACGTTGTAGACCTGATGTCTTGCTGTTGGTCTATTATTCCAGGTACAGGAGTCGCTAATCGCTTGTAAGAACTGAACAAGCAGAGCCCAGGCGTGGTCTTTTTTGTTTTCCCTTCCCATTTTCTCCCACCCTCTCCCGTTGTTCGGATGGCAAGATCACAGTGTGTTGTTCAGTGGTTGCTGTCGGGGCGGTGGTGGCGGACTGGGCATATCCTCGCTTCCACAGTGTTGGGCAAAGCCGGGCGGTAATCCGACACTCCGCTCTGTGCCAGATTGATCTATTTATCAGTGAGATTGAATTCTGAAAACAGTGACGTAGTATTGATTAAACGCCAAGGCACATAGCCTGAACAAAGGTTTTATAACTTCCACCCTAATAGCATGATAGAACGTATTTGCGACTGACCATGTTGCAACATGACCAAGTCCTGTTCCATGATGTCTATGGCAGAGGATACTATGCTGTCAAAAGAATATATCCTGGACGACAGAGTTGTTAACCCATTGTCAACTAGAGAGTGTTTTCTCTAAATTAATATGATCAATTTCTCGTATTCGTTCTGCGGTCTCGGCTTGCGTAATCTTCCATGCTTCATTATAAGTAGCATAGATACCGGCATATATAAAACGTTTATGACGCGTGTTTTTGGTCCAAGCAAGAATTCCCTAAAATCAGCGCCATCTTTAAGTAAAGATAAATGTTGTTTTACATCCTTAAGTGTAGATCTATGTAACCATTCAAGACACAGCTTCCCAACACTGTATGTTGTTACTATTCCTAGATGCGGTCTCTGAACATATCTTGGATCTGGCCTAGTGAATATGAACCCCCGTGTTTTATTCAGGAATCTATCTTGACAGGCGTTTGTGTCTGTAGGTCAGATTAACAATTTTTTCCAATCTGGATCTGTTCTGTTGTGATGCAAAGTAGTATGTACGTCGACCACCCCCTCTGAAGTGTTATCACTAACAGTTATAGGTGTAGGTATGGACGGATTGTTCAGGTCTTTTATCTTGGCTAACCCAAAACAAGATGTCTATTGGACAGTGTCATTCAAAAACATAATTTGCTCTGGAATGATGCAGGCTCTAAATAAAGCTTCTATCCCTTGCACTTGCCAATCTTTTGTGCCCCAGACAGTTTTTGTCTCAATGTTGTCTTTCCAAAAGTCGAACCTAGTGAAGACAGCGGAGCATAAAAGGCTGCAGAATAAATCTGTTTGGTATTTGTCAACATACTTTTCATTCTGTTCTTAACATTTTTAAAGTAAAATGATTCTGGATTGGAAGTATTAAAACCTGAAAAGTATGGAAATGTTCCCAAAAATGTTTTTGAGCTACCCTTTGGTGGCGTAGGACAAAGTTCCCATTGGTTATACATTAACATATTTCTAGGATTTGCAGATTTGTGCAAGAAATGATGACCATAATGATTATAACAATACATTTGTTCATAATCTGATGAACCTTCTAAGTATTCATGATTTGTGAATACAGCAGCTATGCCGAAGTCTGACATCATATTCTTAACAGTCTCCAAGTCCCAATCATTAAGAAAAGGTACTAGATGAAAAAGTCATTCAAGGAAATCTTGAACTGGTGTGCAATCTTTAACAGCTCTGCAGGGCCAAAAATGTCATTATCAGTTCTGTCCCAAGCTATACCCCCAGGTATAGGACTGTCTGTGATGTTCACTGTTGACAAGTCTCTTTGTTCACAATGAGTTGATTTGTGTGGCTTGAGTAGTAAGTTGATGTTCTTACTTGCTATGTCCTTTTTAACATATCTTCCATTTATCAGCATTCCCAAAGTTATTCCCAGAGTCAACCAAAGTAGAAGAAAAAGCACACCAAACACAATCCAAAGTTCAATTCATGGTGAAACCAGATAAGTCTTTTCCAGATGATGAAAAAGGTCTGTTGCTTGTTCTTTAAAGTTATTTTTACTGGCGTCGTTTCAGGTTTGCTGGGATCCTCGGAAAACGTATCAAAGTTAATGAAATAGCCAGAGGCAGTTCTGTCAACTGTTGGGATTGCATCAGGATTTGTTGAAATCGCTGGAACCACTTGATCATGTGTTACAATTGTGTAGTCAGATGCTACTTCATTGTAGACAGGTGTTTCTTGACGAACTGTTATTTGGGTTTCAAGAGGTACAAGTTCCATAGCTTTGTTGCTTAGTCCTTCATTTCACACTGCAGATTCTTCAAAGGTGATCAGTCAGTTTGAATCTCTTGGATAGTAGATAGTGTGGTATTCCTATGTCATCTAGAACCTTCTTATGTCACTCAGTAGAGTGTTAGGTTCTTGGAATGTTTTCCCTTGACCAGTGTCTGTTACTGCTTACCTGATGTTGAGGTGATCCCTTCCTACCTGTGGTTGTTAAGCTGTCCTCCTGATGAATAAACCTACTGAACCTACTTCTTGTGTAGCCTTCTTACTACACAATTATTGGCGACGTTGGGAGCAGTGAATTTTTGAGGACAGCGTTCACTCGTTTTCTACGGTTCCTGTTTTATGCAAAACTCGTTTTTGCCAACTTAAAAGAAGGTGTTAATTTCTACTTCTTACTGGCGAGGAACCCCTGTAATCATCTTCAACTGGCAGATCTGATTTATTATCGTCATTCAGCAGAACTGCATTTCCTGCATTTCAGGCAAAACGTGAGTTATCTTTCTGGATTTTACTATTCATACTCTTTGCCTTTACCTTCCGACCGCATTATCGAGCGGTGTATGGGCATCACGAACTTTAACCCAAAATCGCTTATTTTACGCTTTCGCAAGTTTAACCCCGTTTTCCTGCTTGTTGACATTCAAAAAGACTCACCTCGAGCGCTTCTCGAGCGCCTGGCAGTTCCTTCACGTTCAGAACTGCTCACGAGGCATTGATCGAGTCTCCCTCATCTTGCTTCATTGTCATCAGCTACACGGAATTGCATTCTGGGCCACACGCGTCATTGCGCACGTCATCGCGCATTTTCGACGCTCTTGGCGGCCATCTTGCTAAAGGTAGAAGCGGAATCTTCGTTTTTAAGCAAAGCTTTTAATGATTTCAGTCTGCGCTACCTCCACAGTTTCACAGCGTTTTAAAGCGATTTAAAGAGAGACAAACATTTTAATCTCTGCCTTATATAAAAAAGAGAACAACAGCAATTTAAAAAAAAAAAAAAAAAAAAAAAAAAACGGAACTTGAAACTTGTAATTTCATTTCAGCAAATCCTTTTCCACGGTGATTTGCACACCAACTACATTAATAATTTTTTCTTTTCAGGTTCTTTACTCATTTAATTGCTTACATTGTTTCCTCCTCATTTACTTATGTCCAATATTGCAGCGCCACCTCACTTTCTTCAAGTTGCTGGCGATCCTCCTATAGAATGGGATCTTTGGTTTCCTATGTTTATTGCTTATGTGGATGTCCTAGAAAAAGAGGATTGTTCAGCAAAAAGAAAACTTGCTCTTCTAAGACATTGTCTTGGTGGTGCAGGAATAAAAGAATTCGATAATTTACCACCTTTAGAAGACGCAGGTGATATGGATGTATTTAACAAAGCTTCCAAGCAAATGAAAATTCGTTTTGGCAGACGGATAAATACTGTTATGGAAAGATTTAAATTCTATTCTCGTGAACAGAAATCTGATAGGTGTGTGGTATTCCTATGTCATCTAGAACCTTCTTATGTCACTCAGTAGAGTGTTAGGTTCTTGGAATGTTTTCCCTTGACCAGTGTCTGTTACTGCTTACCTGATGTTGAGGTGATCCCTTCCTACCTGTGGTTGTTAAGCTGTCCTCCTGATGAATAAACCTACTGAACCTACTTCTTGTGTAGCCTTCTTACTACAGATAGATTAGGGCGCCTGCTACATTAGCGGAGTCCACTTGGCCTACTGCTTATGATCGGCCACATGATGTGGTTTGACTAGGTCAATGGACACGAACCTGTTCTCCTTTTTACTAGCATGAGGTGGCAATAATACGGTTCTTGATCCGTGGATTGCTAGGACAGGTACTGGTTGTCTGTAAGAAGGCCCAAATTCCTTCTTGTCCAGATCTTTTCTCCGACTAGATCCCCAAGCTTGGGAATCCAGACAGGTCTTGCTGGGACAGTCGGTTTCTCTTCAGTGGTGGTTGGCTTCAGGAACACGTTACTTTGTTTCGTTCTTATTTCATTTAAGTCCTGTAAAAGAGACAAATGGTGATCTTCGATATCAAAGGGTTTTTGATCTACCACTGAAGTCTGACAATCGAGGTCCGACACTATAATTCTGGTCCCAAATAGGACTTCATATGGAGTGATACCCTCTAGAGAACTTCTGGGCAGATTGTTAAGACTATGTTGGAAACTTATTAGATGTTTGACCCACCCGTCATCCGAGCCTAATACCCTATCTGTTATAGATTGCTTTATGTCTCGGGTTTTTCTCTACACTACCAAATTTCCCTCGGGATGGAATGGACTAGAGTACCGCAATGCAACGCGAAATTTGGCCATGGCCTCCTTGTAAGCCCGAGTGCTAAACACAGGAACTTGGTCAGAATGTAGCGTGCCAACTGCGTATGTGCCGATAAAGACTTGCAAATCCTTTATAACAGTTTGAGCGTCAGCCGAGCACTGAGGCCACATCCAAATGAACCTAAAACACAAATCCACAGCGACCATTAAATATTTATAGTTATCATCCCTCTGTAAGGGACTGCAGTGGTCCAGGTAAAAGCAAGCTTAAAGTTTATCTGAAATTAACAGGGGCGTCTGCACAGGACGTTTCACAGTAGAGACTTTCATCTTTTGGCATTTTTCACATTCCAAAACATAGTTTCTGGTCGGTTTCCTCATGCGCGGCCACCAGTATCTCTGTTTTAATAATGACACTGTGATGGAAACACCTGTGTGTGCAGAGGCAAGCCCTTCATGTGCTGGTAAAATTAGTCCTAATCTATGCTCCATGTTTGGAATTACTCTATCCCCCACTCCAGGGACTTGAGCAAACTGAACAATATTTGCATTAGTTATGTATGAGTATTTGAGTGGAAACCCTTTTGGTAATGTTTTACCACTGTCTTTGCTTGAAGCATTGACAGCTTGCATTATTTCGCTGTCTATTTTCGTTTTTAAACGAGTGATTGCAGATACGGAAGCCATTTGCGCAGCTGCCTTCGCGGCTTCATCAGCCAATGAATTCCCTGCAACGTGAACGTCATCACGTTGAGGACTCAGCGTATGTATCACGTGAGTGTTTTGTAGTCCATGTGGTAACTGAACTACTTATTCCCAAAGCAACTTATGCTTGATTATGCCACCTTTTGCATCTTTGTAACCAGTTCTGCAAGTATTCATTGTAAGATTGGACACAGTAATACGTATCGCACACTAGGAGTGTGGGGAATTTGTGGTCCGTATTCTCAAGCGCCATCTTAAATGCTTGTAGTTCAGCTCGCTGAGCCGTACAACCTCCTAGAGATTGAGTTTTAGTGACCATTGGTCGGAATTTGCCATCCCGCCAACGACCGTTAACAATCGCGCACACCGCACTATAGGCTTGTTTACCCTGCGTAGAAGGTTGAGCTGATCCGTCAGAATAAATTATACATTCCTACTGCTTTAGAGGCAGAATTTCATTAGGCAGAGGACATTCTTGTTTGTATTGTAGAATTGCCTGTGTTTTCAAATAAGGATCAAAAACGTATTCAACTTCTGTGCCAGCAAGAGAATTAACCCATTGTATCCATCTTGGATGTAAAGCTTTAGCATTTAGAAGGCTCGCTTTTGTCACTGCCTCTAAGGCAGGTACAGGTGTAATAACCATAAAGCGCTTACCCTGTGCTAGGGCTCTCTTTTGCTACAGCAGTCTGACCCACTGTCAGAATTTTTTTCTGTTAAAGTAAACTTCATTTCTGCTGCTGTGTACAAATGTGATTTGTAAGCTATTGGTACTTTTTCACCTTCATTAAAAGTTAAGTATGTGAATCCGCATTGTCCTGGAATGATTCGGAACACTAAGTTAAGTACGTTTACGCGTGTTTGCAAATGTTTTGTTGCTAACAGTTCTGCTTCGAGTGAAAACAACATTTGTGTGCTTTTGTGTCCAATTAACTGTTTTTAAATCAGGTTTGATTAATTCGTAGAGAGGTTTAACCCCTTCTGTGTAGTTTAGAATGCAAGTTCTTCCGAAATTTAGGAAACCTAAAATCAACTAGGTTTTTCAGCGTTTTTGGAGGATGGAGCAGCGCACACTTTTCTAGAAAGTTGGCTGCCAGGCTTTTGCCTTCACTTGATAACTCGTATCCTAGGAAAATGACATTGAGGTGGGCAATTCTCACTTTCTTAAAATTTAATTTATACCCTTCAGAGGCGAAGCCAAGTATGATGGCGTTCACCCTGGTCAAGTGCCTGTCCAAGTCATCGTCTGTTAGATAGATGTCATCCACATATGATAAAGCTTCATCAAACGTTTGTAGTAACTCTGTTACCCTAGCTGAAAATAACCCAGGACTATTCTTGAATCTGAGGAAGACAACAGAATTGACGCGATGTCCCCATGATTAAGAAAGCGGTCAAATACCTACTTTCTGGTGCAATGTTTTGACAGAAAAAAACGTTATAAATATCTAATGTGGTTTTATACTTTTTACGCACAATGTTATTCATTAATGCTGCACTATGTGCATTTTATACTGCAAATGTTCTGAAACAAGAGTTTAAATGTCTGTAATCCAATACTAGACAATATGTATTGTCTGGTTTGTAGACAGGAAATAAAGGATTGTTCTTGGACGAGGTGCATGTTTCAATCCCCCCTTGGTATTCAAGTTGATCTAATAGCTCCCTGAACTGTTTTTTAGCTTCTTGTTTAACTGGATACTGCCTTTGTGCAGTTGGTTGGTTTTTTAATTGGATTTTATGGTGAGAAGAATCCTCATCCCATCCTCCATGATTTTTATATAACGCAGGAGCTTGGGCTACTGCCCATTTCCTGGCATAGGTGTATTTTAAATGAATCGGAATGTGGTTTGAGAAGGCTGGCATAATGATGTCTTTGCCATGTGGGCACTCCCTGACAAATTCTGGTGGCCAGTCTTGTTCAGCTTGAAGAATGTCATAACCCTTAGAAAGTTGCTCCCAAAAGAGTGCTCTTACTTTTCTGGGTATGTCCCCCTCCATCCGGAGTGTTATTTTATATAAATCTTATGTGGGCAACTAACCCTGGTATCTGCAGTTTCAACTTGAATGAATTCATTCAAGTCCACTGTCTCCAGATGATCCTTCAAGTTCTTGCGAGCTATGGTGACTTCTGCTGCGCTGTCCAACATTGTCTGAGCCCATTCTTGATATCTATTAGGTTTTCTCAAATTATACCTATTCCTGAGGTTATATCTCATTTCAGAGGACTCCTTTTGAGGAGATCTACCTCTGGAATGAGAACGCTTCTCTTTAGAAGTTTGTTTGCTATTTTCCCACTTCTTTTTAGGAGGAGTAGGAGTGTTTTTAGTAAAACCTTCTCAGGACTTTGACAGTTGGTGTTTAACTGGTTTCCCATCCAAGCTGTCTCTGCCTAAATTCTTCATAGGATTTTTCAATTATTCTGGCCGGTTCTTGTGTTTGCTCAGTTACATCAAATTACTTTAATTTTTGGCGGATCGTCACAGATGTGGCTTCACCTTTAATATTAGCTAAAATTACTGTTGAGACCTGTTCTAAATCTTTCAGTAATTTCATACCTAGATTTGAGGCAGGCTCTGCCCCGTATTAATTTTGAATCTGTTTCAGGACATCAGGTATTACCGCCATAGACAGAACACGTTGTATTTCCGTGTAGATTGTAGCAAAGACTGTACCCCAAGTGTTGCAGTCCTTCAGAAGTGGTGAGATTTCCATTGGTAAACAGATTGTTAAAATTCTGTGTTTCTCATGGGGGGTATTATTAGGAAATACTGCCTCGATTTGAGTAAATTTTTGAGCTATCCAGAATGGAATTTGTTTCCGTTTTGTGGGTAACTTACCAACGACCGAATGTAGTCTGTGGTGTAATTTTATTTGTGTTCCCCTGGTGGGGGGAAGCTGTGGAATCATTATTGCTGCTTGGACCGTAAGGGTCGCATGACTATTGAACCAATTGTCTATAGATTTTGATTAGCTCTCTGAGTTGAGCTCGTAGTTCCACATCCGACACCTCATTAATTTCAGGATGTGATGTATAGCTAGATAAAAAAAGGCCATGTTGCTCCTGGTCTACCTAGTGGACCGAGCCTGGTAATGGGATTTATATTTTTAAGGGCACCTTTAAACCAGAGCGCATGCTCTTGGTAAGTTAGTGGAATTTCAATATCCTCTAAAGGAATGTATTCCGCTGGTGGTTTATCTTCTTTGTAGAAGTGAAACACTTGTGTTACTGGATTTGTTTCAGGGAATACTATCCATCAATAGAATACCTCTGTCTGCTGATATTCATGTGCCTCTATCACAAAAACTGCCCTACCACCTCTTGATGTTAGGCTGTTTTTTTATAATTTTTAGAGTGATTGCTCTACTTAAATTTACAGGAAGGATTACAGCATCCTCGTCGGTTTCTTGGAAACCTGAAATGTTAAGAGCTGGATCGGCTGGATCAGCACCACCGGTTTCGGTGTTGTTGTCGCTATCCGGCATTTTGTTGACTGAAATTTTGCAGAGCAAGTTTCAAGGAAACAAAGATAAGGTTCACAATATTTTGTAACACTGTACCCTTCAACGTTGAACAAACCAAAAAGCTAATACATAGGATTTTCGTCCTACTCAGCTATGGCGGATATTATCCCTTTACCCACTCCGGTCTATTGGAGTATTACGGAAAAAGGGGTCTCTGAGAAAAGCATGACTGAGTTACTTTAGTAACTAGGGTCAAATTAGTGCCTTACCAAATGTTGGGCGCCATGTAGGGTAGTTCCTATATTCCCAATATTCTCTGCGCATTGGATTAATATATCCTACAGATATGAAGTAGGACTTAAGTTTAGTATATTCGATAGAGACCTACTGACATAATTGTGAGTGCCAGCTAACTCAGAGGTCACTAGAAACTTTTTCGACTTCACAAGAAGGGATTCGTTTCTGACAACCGCATAAACATGACAACTTTGTTTCCCTAGGACTGGAATAACTATCTTCAGAGTCGTGGAAATAATAGATAAGTATTTCACCTAGTCAATTGTGCTTGCTTAGTTTCTACAGAGTTGCAGAGAAATAGAGAGACAGGCGTTTTCAATAAAAGATTTATTGAAAAGTCTTCTTTCTCATGCTAGAGAGGTGAACTGCTACAATCTCTGAGCTCCTAGATACCCGTAGGGCGATAGCTGCGCTATACAAGAACCCGACTCAATTGTTTGGCAGATAGCAAAGTATAATGCTTACAGCGAAAATAGTATTATAAAATAATACTGTAATAGCATTGTATGGTTTCTAAGCCATATAAAAATACATACATGAATAATGGACTAAAAAACTCAACTGGTGCTTTCTACAATATACCTGCCCCAATATACCCAACCTAGGTCTAGTATGAGGGAAGAAGTAAGTATGGTCTTTAGCATAGGTTTAGTTTATTGCCAATACTCTACCAAAGGTTTCTCTAGGTTCTAATCAGCTCCATACCTTGGAATGAAGGAGGTCTGGTATGTACCCCTGGGGAATAGTTGTTCATTGTAAAACTAACTGAGTTCTTGGAGAAATCAATATTCAAGCAAGGAGATGTCCCGAACAGCTTAAGCTGGTTTTCCAAGAAATCGTTGACGTTTGGTGAACGGATGGAAGTAGCCATGCCTGTATTTAGGTAACATGGGCTATGCCTAAATAAGGGCTTGATTTCTATGCCCATATAAGGGCAACATGAATTGTACCTATATAAGGGCATGAATCGGTAAAATCCATTCGGAATCTAAAACGACATACAACAGTCTGAATGATTTGGACAAAATCTGGGTGTTAATTTAATATGACTTCATGTATATACACCGAGAGACTAACCTGATTGAACTCTGGGTTAGTGCTGATATTAATTGTTTACCTAGGATTATACAATTACTTCCTCCTGTGTCTGCCCTGTTTTTAACCACAATGTATATATTTCACCAAGAGTTGTTTTGTGTATGTATATAATTGTTTGTGTTTTAGATTGTAAGCCGTTATTTGTACTGAGCATGCTGGCAACAATATCTCACCATTTCCCATTTTCCATGTATCCTTTAGACTCACCTCGGGACATGGACTTACTCCCAGTACCAAGGAGTTAATTTATTGTGATCACAACACATTGATAGAGTTCTGTACATCCAAGTGAGCATCACAATTGGTATTGCTACTATCCTTCATAATCACAAACGTATGTTTAATGTTATGTTATGCTCCCTTGGAAGTCACAGTCCCACATTCTAGTTGTTTTCCTCAAGTCCCTTTTTTCTTTCCATTTCCGGACTTATGAAGTGACATCGACAGTCAGCATTAGTTCCCTATATAACTATTCAAGCGGTCGGCGGAGATCTGGCACACGCTGACGATTGCTAATATTCTGTGAAAGTATTTTGGTCAATTACAGAGGATTGACGAGTGAATACTTTGTCCCCTTGGTTATTCCACGTTACTCTGGGGGAGAATAGGAGACCATATTTGTTTACTGATGGTGGTTTTTATCGCTCATAGGGAGACAGTGACTTTGATCTGTTCAACAAAATACCGTGGTGTAGACCATGAATGGGTCTCATTTGTGAGAGGTTAGTGCCCGATTAATTGCTTTTTAGAGGCACCGATCTTGACACACTTAATGAAAAGATTGATCTTGTGCTTATTTGTGGATTTTTAGGTGGTCTTACCATGCGATTGAGGAGTTTGTAGAGTCGCTACAGACCTGGGTCTGTGATAGACACGGCCTGTGAACAAATTTATGCAAGTGACCTCGATTTAGTCTAGTCTTGTTTAGCTTCCTGGGCTAAGTGCTTTGGGGAGTACCACTTGGGCTACACATTTTTCACTTCTATGAACAGCAATCCACATGGTGTGTGTTGAACGTATTGTTTGGCCATTGAAACCAGTTCTTTGCCACTGAGTTTTCTTTTCACATGCTTGGTGCCGTTTGCTCTGTGCACATTCTAAACCTTGCTTGGTAGTAACAGCAGTAATGTGCACGGCACAGGTATTTTTCTGGAAAGCCAGCATGCTTTATACAATTAAAAGGTGAGAGATGGATGTTAATATGTATATTCATTTGAATTTTATTTAGTATTGTTCCATTGTGGAGAAGTGTGGCTCAGGGGTTAGAGGCGGCAGACCCGGAAGCTGAGATCGGTCCTGGACCAGGGTTCAATTCCCCGCCTCGGCGGGTCTTCGGCTCAAAAATTCCACGGACTCGATAATTCTCGTTCCGGTGCCTACTCGACTCACGGGTTCACACTCTGCGACTAAAAGCTTGCTTAATCTCCACTACGGCCCCTCGCGGCGGGATGCCTGGCTTTCACCTTGTGGATACCATGCTGGGGTTATCTCACAGGGGAATACCAGGACGGGTTCCCAAGGCAAGCGCCTTGATGCCTCCGGGTGATACGTGCGCTATATAAATCGCAATACATTTACATTGTCCTTGTCCTGATGAGGCCAAGAAGAATTCCAAAGGCTGAAACTCGTCCGCTTCGACATTTATTTCGGAGGAGTCCCTATCAAATTTACAAAGTTGTTTAATAACCTTCCAGTGACACACTAGAGCTATAGGAAAATGAATCTCTTTGCCTAAAGGGCTCACTTAGACTACCTCGGAGTGTATCACCCAGAACATATGTGTGAACACTAGTATTAATATATTTTTGGGTACTGACAACGTAAAGTTGAATGTATGGTTTTGTATATACCTTCTTCACATTATATTTGTTGTTCTTCATTCGGCGTTCATAGATCGGTGTCCTTGTATATGTTTGCCTTAATAAATTCAATGACATGCTTGTGAAGGATTAAAAAACTGAAGATAGGGTAATTGAATGTTCCCTACGCATAAATAAAAGTTATGTATTAATTCCTCCATACCAATAGTTTTTGTACATGACAGTGTCCCATACCCAGGTATAGGAGGGTGATTTGGGTATTCCCCGTACATATATATTAGTTCTTTTGCAAGCTGCGATGTTTTGCCTTGTGGATCAATTCTTGATTTCCTAAATGGTAGTAGACTTGTTCGCACATTGTTTTCACACATTTTTGGCATTATTTTGGTTGAGGGAGATGGGTCAGGGGACAGTCCATAACGTTTTGCAGGTGGCAACTGGAACACGTTTTGTATTGGGGATAGTTCTTCATTTATTTCCTCCTTAGGGTCTAAGACATATTGAATGTTACATCTCTAAATGAAAGAGAGTTCTATAATCTGTGAAAAACTGGACTGCCTGAGGGGATCTTTAAGGGCAGTGGAACCAGATGTCGTTTGTCTACAAGAAACACATTTAAGGTTTCAATCTGAAACTGTGCCTAAAATTATGAACTTGCATTATTCTCTGGTTTGATTTGCTTCTGTCACAGGCAGTAGGCCAAGCCACACAAGCAGAACAGCAATTTAACTGAGACAAGTGTAGGAGCACTGCGTTGAAGGCATTTTGTGATCCTCGCAGAACCCTGCAATATAGGTCATAGAAAAGTGAGGAAAATGGGTGATTTTAGGCAAAGTTTGAGGTGTAGAAGGTATTGTGGGATCTACACAAGGCCTAACACCCAGAACCCACCCGATGTCTAGTTTTCAGAAATGTCTGGGTTTAGTGGGTTTTCTTGGTTGGTGGCCAAGCACGGGTGTGAAGGGTGTAGCCATTGAGCTAGGCAATTAAGAGGAAATCTTAATTCACCCCTTCTCCGCCCGGCCGCATGTCAAAAGTATGCCTATGAATCTAAATGTCCTCCTGCTTGTCACAGGGATGGGGTTACTCTGTGCCCCAGGCAGGTAGAAAAAGTGCTGTGGTTTTAGGGGTGGGATTAGGCCCAAAACCATGACAGCCCCACATTTTGTTCCTGAAACAAAAATATATGTATCCATGGTGTTTAACGTTTTTCTGCACTGGAGGAGTGGACTGTGGATAACCACACTCTATGCATCCTCGGGGAGGGGTGGTGGAGAGAGAGTACTTGTGTCTGCGGGAAGCATAGGCCCATGTCCTGGGGGCTGCTTTCCTGCACAGGAATGTCCCTGCTGTCTAGTAAAGAGGCTCTTTGCTTGGGGATGGTGTTCCCAATGCAATCCCCAAGCAGAGACTCCCAAAAGGCTTACTTTACATGTTGTGTAAATGGGGTCAGTCGATTAATTCTAGAAATAATTCAGTTCATGTTACTAAAAATACCTGGCTTTGTTTTAATTACAAACATGGTGGTCACTCTATACCCCTAAAAGATTTGTATCCTGCCAAGGAAATGCCTATTTCGACCCATGGAGCTTAGGTTAACAAACCTTCAATAAGCTCCCCATTAGATAAGATTAAAGCCCTTAATACTACGGAATAGTACATCATTTGAGCCGCTTCGATCAAAACTCTGTGGTAAATCCGTCACATTAACCTTTTTTTTTTTTGTTCAATAAGTTTATTAAATTTTTAAGAAGTGTAAAAAATAGTTGAATAAAATACAAAGTGATACAATCGATGAAAAACTCAAGAGGACCAGTACATTATTTGGTCCAATGACAAACAGGGTTTCTCAAACAATACACTAGTAAAATATGAAATACCAAAAGGTATATGCCAATGAACCAAAATGGTCATCAACAGTATCACCAACATAAAAGAAAAGAAAAAATAGAGAGAGAGAGAAAGGAAACAAGAAAAGAGGAAAGAGAACGAGAAAGAAGACAGCAAGAAAAAGAAAAAGGGAACGGGGGAAGGAAAAGAGAGGGTCGGGAAGGAAAGGAAAGATATACTACAGAGCTACAAGGATACAACAAAGAACAGCAATCAACTAGACGACACAAAGGGATACTGTTCAGCCAACCCTTTCGAAGCCAAGTCCACATACGTGTTCAAAGCTCTCCAAACACTACTAGAGATAGTGGGGGTAAGATGAGCCACATCCACTGAGGTGTGTGCACTTCTTAAAAAAGAAACCCATGCCCACCACGTGTGAAAGGATACAGAAGAAAAAGACTTCCACTCCATAAGAATCACCTTAACAGCAACTGTTAATAAAAGATCCAACAGTTGCAATTCCAAGGTATCCAACGGCAAAGGCACTCGTGAAGCTAATGGACCCAACATTATCATGTGAAAGGAAAGCTGGAAATGAGTTTGAAAAATTAACATAAGATGTTTATGTAGGAGATCCCAAAAGGGTTGTAAAAGTGAACACGTAAAAAACATATGCGAGTAATCACCAGCAGTCAGACCGCAACTCCAACAAAGATCATCATCCTTCAAGCTCAGAGAGTGTAAATGCACAGGAGTCTAATGAAGAAGGTTGATGGAGAAGAATTTAGATTGAATTAAAGAAGGGGTAATTTTATTTCGAAGAGAAAGCTTCCCAATCAACTGCCAAATTTCTGGAGATATATGTTCAATGAGTTCCTTATCAAAATGATGCAACCATTTTTTTGGGGTAACAGTAATTAAGGCAGAGGGAGTATAAGACAAACATTTATAAATTCTTGAAGCAACATGTCCAGATTCAAGCCACAAAGAATACAAAGTAATAGTGGGAGAATTGGGCTCCAAACGCAATTTAGCAAGAGCAACTTTAATTTTTAAAAAGGTATAAAAATCTAAATTAGAGAGCGAAAATTGTTGAGCTAAGGAGGAGAAGGGTAACGGATCGTTATTGGAATCATATAAATGACAAACCAACGTAATTCCTTTAGAAGCCCAGTAAGTTATCAACGTGGATCAATAACAAGCTTTTTTCTACGATTACGCCACAATGAAGACCACCTTGATTTATGAATCGGGTTAGCCACTTTCCTATCAATAGACCCAACTGCTGCAATGGTATCCAAGATAATCGTACGAGAAAACGGAATAGATAAAGTTGACGTGGATAAAAAGGAAGAGGTTGGCAAAGGAGAAGAGAGATCTTAGTCAATTAACATCCAGGAAGGTGTGTGCCCAGGGATCGAGGAAAACCATAAAGCACCTTGAGAAGCTAAAAAAGCAACTTGGTATTTCTCCCAATCAGGGAAATTACAACGACCCATATAATAAGACATCCTCAAAGACTTATATGCGACTCTGGCTCTCTTATCATTCCAGAGAAATTTAGAAGTAAGGGAGCCAATCTCACGAAAAAAGGAAGAAGACCGTTTCACAGGAAGCATAGAGGAAACAAAGTTAATGATAGGAGTTATCATTTTTAAGGTTTGGAGACGACCCCACCAAGAAATATGTTTAGGGGACCAAGAATCCAAAAGATGACTAACTTTAAGTAAGGTTTGAGCTTCATTGTGAGTTACCGTATCATAGAGAGAACCACAGAACCAAATCCCTAGATATTTAAGGTGGTAGATTGCCATTTAAAACCAGCTGTACCCATATGTGCTGGGAAACAATAAGCATTCAGGGGGAACATTTCTGTCTTCTCTGTTCAGAGTATAACCAGAAACACTAGAAAAACTAGTGATAATATCCGTAAGAGCGGGAATAGCCAACACAATATCATCCGAAGAAATGAGAACATCATCTGCGTAAGCTGCTGTCTTTATGCAGTGCGAGCCGAAAGTAAATCCATTAATATCTGGGTGGAGATCAATTAACCTAAGGAGCGGATCAATAGATAATAAAAAAAGCTGGGACAAGGGACAGCCTTGTCGAGTACCTTGGCAAAGCCTAAAAAACTCAGATGTAGTCCCATTAACCCTAATATTCGCTCTAGGTTGGGCATATAAGGACATAACCATGTTGACAAAAGAGTCACCAAGATTATGTGCACGAAGAACAGCATGTAGAAAAGGCCAGTAGACCTTATCGAAGGCCTTCTCGGCATCTAGGGCCAAAGCAGCAGCTGAAAGTGTAGACCGCTTGGCAGGACCCAAAATATGGCAAAAGGTACGGATTTTCTCTCTAGCAAGTCTACCCTTGACAAAACCTGTCTGAGATTGATGGACCAGAGTAGGAATGTAAGACTCCAACCGCTTAGCAAGAATCTTGGCAAAAATCTTAGCCTCCATGTTAAGAAGGGAGATAGGGCGAAGAAATTTGGGATCGGAGAGATCTTTTCCTTCCTTGGAGATCACCACAATAGTAGCGTCCGCCGCGGTACCCAAAACTGCGCCCTAATGAATAAACGCATCAAAAACAGACTTAAGTCGAGGAACCACAGAGGGAAGAAAGGTTTTATAAAACATAAAGGGAAATCCATCCGGACCAGGGGCTTTACCCGACCGTGTGGATTTAATTGCATGTAGAATTTCTTCAGACGTAATCGAACCATCCAATTTCTCTCCATCCTCTGTGGACACAGACTGAGGAGGGATTGTTTTAACAAATTCCTGACCATCCTCAAAAGACGATTGAGTAGTGGGGGTATATAAATTCCTATAAAAATCACGAGAAACCTCAAGAATTTCCTTAGTCTGAATTTTTTTAATACCAGATCGATCAGTAATAGAAGAAATTTGAGAGGACTTAAAACTGGAATCTTGAAACTTTAAAGTCGCTGCTAGAATTCTACCAGCACGATTCTTCAAAAGTAACCGTTTGGATATTTGGGACGGGACCACGATATGAGCTCTCTTGGTAACAATAGAATTATAAGAATATTTCAACATTTTAATGGTTTGCAATAATTGTTTATCTTTAGAACGACGAAAAAGAAGATCATGCTGTTTAATACTATCTGACAAATCAGTAAGTTCCTTCTTGATATCAGCATTTCTTTTCGCTATTACTTTTATAATGTGCCCTCGAAGCGTACATTTCAATGCATCCCATAAAACTATTGGAGAGCTAACTGAGCCTTCATTCTCAGAAAAGAAATATTCAATTTCGTCCTGTATGGCCTGAACTTAAGAATTATCATGTAAAATTTCCGTATTCAGTCTCCAAGAGCAAGGCTTTTTTTTAGGAGCAAGAGTTAAGAGAAAAATAAACAGTCGCGTGATCTGAGACAAGAATAGGGTGAATGAACGGAGAAGATGAGACGAGTGAACCAAGAGATAATCAATACGAGAAAAGCTAGAGTGAGGAGAGGAAAATAAAGAAAAATCACTACCTGTAGGATTATGAAGACGCCAAATATCCTGAAGATTAGCAGGAGAGCACATGTTTAACAATTGTTTGTGAGCCCTAGAAGAACGGAAGGAAAAAGCAGAGTTCCTATCCAACACAGGGTCTATAGGTAGATTAAAATCACCACCAACAATGAGATTACCGTTATGAGATGTATGGGCCAGTTCTTTTAATGATCGTCCTTCAAAAAAGGATCATAATTTTTTGGAGCATAAATATTCAAAACCGAGATCAGCAACACCATCAGAAAGTCTAGATAACCAACGACCCTCTGAATCATGTTCAACAGAGACCACCGATAATCCAGAATTCTTAGAAATGAGTGTTATCACACCATTCTTTTTGCCCAGGGCATCAGAACAAACATCAAGGACCCACTTTTTCCTCAACAACAGCAACTCCTTATAAGGAACTTTTGTTTCCTGTAAAAGTACCAAGTCCGAAGATAGAGATTTACAGTAATCCAGAATTTTAGCCCTCTTCACCGGATGATTCAGTCCCTTAACATTAAGGGAGACCACATTCAACCCAGACATAATCCTACAAAAAAATTAAATCCGAACAATGATAAAGGAAGCAAGACAAAAACCAGGACAACCACCTAAGACAGACAGATATCACTACAAAAGGGAAGCACCAACAGAAGAACCAAGAAAAGAGATAAGGACACCACAAAAAATAAGCGCCAGCAGAAGATCCAAGGAAAGAGAGGAAGAGAGAGAAGAAGAAAAAGAGAAAAAGAAGAAAGAGAGGCAAAGGAAAGAAACAGGAAAGAAAAAGAAAAGAAACCCATCAAGAGAGGTCTATTGGAGACCAAATTCATACAAAGAGGGAACATGGAGAGGTGAGCAAAAAGGCCACCAAGGGAAATAGAAAGAAAAAGCCATTACCCCATATGCTAACGGAAAAACCGGGGAATAGCTAAAAGAGATGACAAGAGATAATTGTGAATACAATGTAAAAACATAGTATATAAACTTGTAATAATAAAAAAGAGAAGAGCAAAACAGATTTTATGAATGCAGGAGATATCAAACAAGGGGAAAAACCAAAGGATAAATGCATAAAAAAAGATATA
Source organism: Lissotriton vulgaris (assembly GCF_964263255.1). Classification (NCBI taxonomy): domain Eukaryota; kingdom Metazoa; phylum Chordata; class Amphibia; order Caudata; family Salamandridae; genus Lissotriton; species Lissotriton vulgaris. The sequence goes on from NC_141699.1 coordinate 512,435,614, forward strand.
AACAGATTCAAAATGTAGAACATCAGAGAGGGTGTCATATACAAATATAGCATGAAAAATCATTAAATATAAATTTCAAAGCCTAGCAAAAACCTTAAACTTATTAATACATTTCTCACAAGTCTAGCACAATTAACAAGGCATAAAAAGTTCATTATACCAAAATAGCAAAACAAAACGCCCAACGAAGAAAAACGATACACGTAGAGCCATAGCAACCGAATAAAGAAGACGAAATAAGGAAACAGACATTATATGTACGAAAGAAAATAAAATAGAAGACCAATAATGTAGAAAACACAATATACACGTGAATACACTAACAAACAAACAATGAAACAGAAAAACCGTCTCAAAAGCCACGAGCCTCAACGAAAATATCACAACAGACTACAATCAACAAGTACGCCAGTAATATACAACCAGCACATCACAATACAGTCACAGAAACGGAAAAAGGAAGAAACACCGAAAATAGAAAACATATTGACAAACCTCAGAGGGAGAAAAAAGAAACTATAAACTTAAGAAGAAAACAAAACACAATTAATGACAATCAAACAACCTATCTCAAAACAAGGACAGAATTATAAGAATAAAGATCGTAACAGTGGCAAAGCTACAAATCTGATGAAACAAGTAGGTTACAAACCAATAAAATTCCAAGGAGACTTCAAGAACCAGAAGGAACAGGAGAAGGTGAGGAAAAGGACAACATCCAAAATGAATAAAGAAACAACATTATTACATACAAAGGTATCCAAAAAGTGGAAAAGAAAAGAAACAAATGGAAGACACTTTGGGAATCGTAACTATATCATAAATCACATGTATATCTAGAAGACTATTAAGCATAGCATTGTCTACACCAAGAATCACATATCATTAGGATTATAAGAAAGCAAACAACATTGCAGAAAAGACTCAAGAACCCGAGGGTCCAGGAGGGGATGAAGAATCCATCTGACAGTGGCAAATTTCCAACCTTTCTCTGTATGAGAATATATTAAAAATATTAGAGCCGAGCTGATGAAAACCTACAAAACATGCATTTAGTAGGTTTGGCATTCCAACCATGGGGAACTATTACGTTCCGCTACCTCCAGCCCCAGTATGTAGATCTGTGGAAAGGTGGCAAAACAAAGGAACTGCTAGTATTCAAACACTACTATGGTAGGAGCTCTGGCATTATCAGAGAGGCTATTATCAGAACTAATCTATTATGATTACTACCATAATTTGCCACCACACTACATGGCACCAAGGAGAGATGTGGATTTTGTTACAGGATAAGTAGATTTATGAAGCAACCCATCCCATGGACAAGTAGATATTTTATTAAATTCCACACACCTATATAATTTTTTGTTTTTAATATTTTTATTTTGTTTTGACAACAAAATAACATATAGCACATAATATGAATACTTGACACAATAGGTTGTAGAGCAATGGCGGCCGGCCAGTGTTCATAATGAATATCTATTACAGGGCTACACAGTGAGGGACATGAAAGATCCAATTGCATATAAATCATTACATTAAAACTACACATTTCCTGTTCAACGCCAAGTGGGTCATAATATACCACATTCAGGGTTCCTCCCTCAGCCTTCCGGACAATATACTCTCACTCAGATTCCCCATCCAACTCTAAGCCATAATATTTCATCAATGGTGTCCAGATTTTCTTAAATTTCTGCGGGCAGCCCCTAGCTTTGTATGTCACCTGTTCTGCAACCATGTATAGGTCCAAACATGTCCTCCATTCCGTTAGCGTGGGTATTTGTTGCACACCTTAATATTTCGCTATATCACGGATGGCCACCACTAGTCCCAGCACACACCTATATAATTGAACATATTTTTACTAGAAGACGGCACCTTCCACCCTATCAAGTGGCCACTGAGGGGACGTGGCTTCACCGTGCAAGATGGTGGTCCTTCTTCTGTAGAACTCTGTACTGGAATACTTCCTAATCCTGTCAATGAGGCACACCTCCCTGTCCATCATCCATGGGAGGTGGGCGCAGACAGTGGGGGGAACTGATTGCTGACCTGGTCACCTTCAGGGACAGCATCTCGCCTTATCTGGCCTTGGGTAAACCCCTCTTGGTGGCTGCCTGCACTGCTATATCAGAGTACGGGGAAACACTGGGATGCTTTGAATGGCAGAGGGTCACTGTGCCCTCACAGTCGTAGGGTCCTTTCATGCCGAAGCGCAATTCCCACTGGGAACCGCGTGGGACCTGATGACAATACCAAGGGAGGACCGCCACAGCCACTCATGGTGAGCACTCCCTCACATCCTGTAGCCTCCATTCGGCTGCATCGCCCCAGCGGATCTACTTACTGCCTAGGGTCACTCCTTCAGTCTCGATGTCTCCTGTGTAGCAATCAGAAGCTCTCCTAGTTGGGACTGGGCAAAAACTGCCCCCATGAGACTATTGCCTGGGATAAAAAGGCATCCATGACTCGCTGCACTGGTGAGACCAGGCGGCACATGGTCGAGCACCTTTGCAGACCGCACATCCTGAGAGACCCAAACCCAGAGTGAACGACCATGCACTTCAGTGTGTCACCTGGCCTTCCCATATGTATCACCTGTTAACACTCGGACATAAAGGGCTGTTAGTGTACGGGCCTGCGATACCAAAGGAGATTATCGATTGAGCGTTTGAGCAAATCAAACACTCACCCCCAGTCAACTGATCTGGGTTTAATCTATCATCATTCTTTAGCTATCTCCACCACCTCAGTTCAGACATGGCCATATGAAAATCAGTCTGACCCTGTGCCTCATGGGAACAGTTTAGCCTGAACTGCCAAGCAATGTCTTCCCTGTACCGGAAACGAAGCATCCTGGGACCGGTTTTGGATTCATAACCCTCATCAGCCAAGCTATCTTGAATCCAGTGGCAAAGTGAGCAAGGGACCCACTTCTGGGTATACCCTGCCTGTTTACTTTAATGTTTCGCATGTCCTGGTAGTGGCAAACTGCTAAATGCGTTTTTCACTACTGTGAGACCTACTCCTCTCATAGGCTTACATTGGGAATTCCTTAAAACACTTTTAAGCTGTGATACCTGATCAGAAAGAAGTTGCTGCATCATGTTTTGTACATTTGGAATGGCAATGATAAATCCTCTTTACTGGTAAATTTGAATTTAACATTACTATTTTAGAAATTTCACTTTTGGAGAGCAGCCATTTCTCTGCTCTTGCTGCCTTGTGTGCCTTGCTGCCAGTCTCCAATACACGTCTAGGCTGGGTGACAGCTACACTTTGTGCATTCCTTCCAGGCAGCCACAAACACAGGAAGGCTAGGTATTGCTGAATACCTATCTACATACATCTGTATTCTGATCACACTTCCTGGGTAGGAAGGGAACATGGGGCTGGCACACTTCAATAGGTAGTGACCTGACCGCAAACAAAGTGCTGATTACCCCCCCTACCTACCTCCCCCCAGATTGCCTGGCAGACAGAACTGGGTTGAAAGGATACTTGTACACTTCGAAGACTACTCTTTGAAGTCGCTCCCACTTCAAAGCCATTTCGGGTACAAGTACTGGGTCTATGACCATCTCCGATAAGACCCTTCTGGACCTACAACTGGAACTGCTGTGCTGCTCAAAGAACTCCTTGATGGACTGCTGACCTAGACAACCAGCTCTTCTCTTGTGCTGCCCTGCTGCTCTTTGATCCTGCTGAATGAGAACTGGACTCTGCCTTTTCCTCCATGTGTGCTCTCAGGGCTTGTCAACTTTCCTCCTGTTGCTTGAGACTCGGTTATATCATAGTCTCTACCACAGCTCCTGTGCCTGGTTCACTGGAAGTGTACCCAGATACTTGTAATACGGACATCGACGCATCTCCTGTCTGCAAGTAGTACACCGGCGCATCAACCCGGTTGCGGGAGTAAAATTGGCACTTTGCTTTCGAAACCAATGCAGCGCCTCAAGAGCCCGACGCATCGGAACAATGCATCAGCACCACAGCAGCTCAGACAGATCAACGCATCTGGTCAAGTTTTATTTATTTAGTCATACTATATTTTTCTAAAAGGTTGTAGAGTCTTTTTGTGGCGTTTTTACTGGCTAAGTGTGACACATACTTCACACATTGTTTCTTAATTTAAGCCAGACTGCTCTGTGCCAAGCTACCAGAGGGCGAGGACAGGATAATTTAGGTTGTATAGCGAATTACCATGAGTAAGATTGTGGTTCCTACTTGGGCAGAGTGCACACTCAGTCAACCAGAAACCCCATTTCTAGCACACAAGGTCTGACATTAAACCTTGATTGAAGACACAAGGCAAACACACCAGGGAACTGCCCAAACACCTCAAGAGGCTTGAAAACTGAGCTGAAGATGCTAAGGGCCGCACATGTTGCAATAATATCTGTGTGGTACTCCCAGTGGAACAGAAGACTCCATTACTACGATACCATATCTGGAGAACTGGATCCGGTCCTTCAACCAAGCATTAGACCTCTCCCTATATTGCTCCTTTGAGTGGGCTCACATGTCCCCGTCTGCCACCGACCACCACTAGGATCACTGCCTCGCCCGGTCATAGCCTAGCTCTTCCACTATAACGATAGGGACTCCATTCTACAGCAGTGTCAGTATTTCAGATTTCATGATGGTAGTACACCAACAGCGTTCATCCTTTCTTGAAGTAAAACGCCGGCTTCGGACTTAAATCTTCAGTACTCGTTGTCCCCAGCTAAACTTGAAGCCATACAGGACGAAAGCTCCTATGTTTTCACCGACCCCTCGCCCACCTAGGGCTGGATAGCGCGCCTGGATGCCCCGGATATAACCTTAATGTACTCCAGGTGATCTTTGATTTGGGTCCGCCCTGGCACGCCCTTGTAATTGTTGTCCTTCGTAGAGGACAGCAACGACAGTCGTGCTCTGGCAGAGGGGCACCTTGATGGCACTCTAGTCCTCCTAGGTAGCATATATACCCCAAATAGTGTCCAGACCGGTTACTGTGCCAGCTTGTCTGGGGTCCTGGCACGATGGCTGGACATCCCCTAAATACTGAGATTAGACTAACAGTGTACTAGATGCACACTTGGTCCAGCATTGATCTTTAGCAGACATCTAGAGGGCACGCCATCCCACACACAAACAGTATTCTCATTATTCAGCACCCCACGATATACAGGTTAGTATTGATCACTTTGTTTGCACCTCCACTATTCTTCCGCAGTTCAACACTCTATAGACTATTTAAGGCGCATCATTTCCGATCACGCAGCGCATGTGATGAATGTGCCTTGAAGTGTACCACTCAACCCTGTTCCCACCTGGTGACTCCCCTAGGACATACTTGATGACCCCAATTTCAGGGACACACAACTCCAGCATATTGGCCATTAATTTGCAGAAAGCTAGGCCAATGCTTCCACACGTGCAGAGGACTGGGAGGCCCGTAAGGTGGTCACACAAGGGGTATGTATCGACAACATAGGTGGAGTGCACCTACTGGGCTAAAAGTTATGCCCCCCATGACGCAGAAGTACAAACAATTGGCATTGCAATTGAATCCAGGCACACAACTCTTTTGGAGTATCTTCGCTGATACAACATTGCAGCGTATACCGCTCGAGTGCACTCCACAGGCGATAAACCGTGATGCCTCCTGGCATGACTGGCCAGTCAGGAGGTCACTGCACTCTCCCTCACAGAAAATGCACCAACACAGGGCCCACCCCCACCCAAGACGCAACACAACATCCATGAGACCTTCCACACGTATTACTCGGACTTCTACCACACGCCCCACAGACAGCCCAGAGAAGGCTGGATCCTTTCTGACACGGATCCCCCTTCGAAGTATCTCAGCTCTGGAGAGGAAGGAACTAGATGTTCCAGTTTCAGAGTCCTAGGTCAAGGTAGCCATTCACGATCTGGTCCTTAATAATATACTAATAATACACAGTGGTGCTAAGGCCAATCTTCACAGCGGCCCGCAGGAGAGCGGGCAGCTGCAACGACTGGGGCAGTATTTGAGTATCCAGGAAGGGGTGAGATACACCCCACGCCCCAGCGCATTGCACACTTTTTGTTTGCTGCATTGGCAGCCAAAAGGCCAGTGGAAGGTTCCAGTTAGAGCCCTGACATTTGGGACAAGGGACATTTGGGCCCCAGAGAAAGGCTAGTGGGCCGGGGGTCAGGTTTGGTATTTGTGTGCAACGGTTGGGTGCAAGGCCCTAAAGGAAGGCATAGTGCAGTTACGCCAAGGGTGATGTATGCACCTGGGAGTGTTACTAAGGTGCACTTCAGAAATGTCATGCTATGCTGTTTTTGCCCAAAGTGATGCAGACATAATATGTTTATGTTGCTAATTGCGGAGTACAGCATTTCGCCAGTAGTTACTGGTAGTGTATTATTTTTACTACTTGTGCTTGTGATTGTTCTGACAGTGGCCCGATTGGCCCGGTCATGTATATAATCCCCTGTAAATTACTACCTGGTGCCAGTTGGTACAGTGTACGTGTGGTTATGATCTAATGTGTTTTGGATAATACAAAGGCTATTTTTTATATAACCTTGTGTGGAGTTTCTTTTGTGGTGTGCCTAGTGTTTTTCTGCTGTGTGTGTGTGTGTTGCGCTTTACACATTGCATCTGGGATAAGCCCGACTGCTCGTGTCACGCTACCTAGGGGATGAGCAGGGGTTATCTTCAGCGTGTAACTCTGTTGCCCTGACTAGAGTGGTGGTTTCTGCCTGGCTTACCAGAAATCCCATTTCTAACACACCCTCTCAAAGAGGATTGCCTCCTCCCTCCAACCATCCCCCGTTAGCTATATTATTTTATAAACCCTACCGATATACCCGCAAAGAGCCTGTTAAACGCCACCGGGTAGCCCTCTCCAAACAGCAACTATCAATGGGACATGGCTGACTGTGTGCGCCCTAGTTTGAATCATACTATCTAGCGGCACAACTGAAGTGGGCATCACAATGTTTGGCAGGAGGCAATCTAAATGAAATAGCGAGAGAAGACAGGCCCTGGGCAAGCACTGTTCTCCACCAGCTCCCACTCTCCTCTATTACACTACATCAATCCTGGTCATTGCAGGCATGGGCAGCTCGCAAATGCCTGGCACGGATATTCCAAATTACACTGGAAGAGGTGTGCCGCTGCGGCCAGGGTGCCTGACCCCGGACAACAGGGTTCACAGTTCGATCCCCAGCTCTGGAGGCAGGTTATCCCAGCACCATTTGACTATGGGCAATAGCTTGCTTAATCTTCCAGACGGCCACCAGCACCGGGACACCTCCGTCGGAGGTAGCTGTGCGCTTTACAAATGCTGGCATTTTACATTTACACATCATATCTTGCCCTATGCCCCCGGGATTCCGCTCCAAGGCCACCCTCACTTTCCAGGAGTGCTTACAAATGTGGTCCTGTCCACCTGGTACAACAGGTCAATCGACACACTAGGAGACCTATTCCAGGATCATCACCTATTAACATCCAACCAACTACATCAAGATAATGTTATCGCCCCCAGGCCTGTTCCTCCTAAATCAATCAGTGTATAGTGTGGCTGGCTACTCACCTATGAGGGTCTCACAGTGCCGGGGGGGACAGAGAGATAGGTCTTGAGGTTCTTCCTGAATTGGGTCAGAGACGCGGATTGCCTGAGGTGGAAGGGCAGGGTGCTCCAGGTGTTGGATGTGAGGTAGGAGAAGGATCTTTCCCCGCTTCTGGTCTTGTGGATGCTTGAAATGTATGCCAGGGCGTGTTGGATGGAGCAGAGTTGTCTGGCAGCTGTGTGGAATGTGAGGCAGTGGTTCAGATATTCTGGTCCTGCGTTGTGGAGAGCTTTGTAGGCATGTGTGAGGAACTTGAAGGTGTCTCTTCCTGATTGGGCGCCAGTGGAGTTGTCAGAGGTGTTGTTTTATGTGGCTGTGGTGAGAGATGTCGAGGCCCAGTCTGGCTGCGACGTTTAGGACATTCTGTAGTTTCCTAAGCTGTTTCTGGGCGATGCCGACGTACAGTGCATTGCCGTAGTCAAGTTTGCTGGTGAGGAGTGAGTGAGTGACCGTCTTTCTAGATTCTGTGGGGATCCACCTGAATGGATTTCAAAGCAGGTGTAGCGTGCGGAAGCAGGATGAGGATACTGCGTTGGGAAGCAAAAAAAAAAAAATGAGGATACTGCGTTGATTTGACGATTCATTGAGTGTGAGGAGTGCAGTATGATGGAGATGTTGCATGCACTGTCCGTAGGGGTGGGGGGCTCTCCTAGCGCAGTGGGCCACGGGGGGTCATCCCAGGCTGAGGGGGTGGGTCCCAGGAGGAGTACTTCGGTCTTGTCCGAGTTGAGCTCGATGCAGCGGTCTTTCCTCCAGTTGATTGTCGGCAGTGGGTCGTTGGTGAGGGAGAGGATCAGCTGGGTGTCGTTGGTCTAGGAGACTACGTCAAGTCCATGGCTTCAGACTACGGCTGCGAGGGAGGGCATGTAGATGTTGAAGAGGGTGGGGCTCAGGGAGGAGCCCCGGGGCACTCCGCAGCTGATCGCTGTAGGTTCTGACATGGCCACCTATTGGAGATGTGCCACAGGTTATGTTACACAGTGGACGAGAAGCCTCCCACAAATTTAGTCATCCACTCACTATACACCCTGGGTACTGGGCACCACCTGTTCGCTTGGCTATACAAAGCTATCAGGTAACATACCAGGATCTCCCTGGTGCCCCCAACACAGAAGTGGGAAGATGAAACTGGATCACCACTACATGACTAAGGGTGGGCACAGGCGCTTGACTCACCCAGTGCCATTTCTCGAAATGCACAATTTAAGTGTATTCAATAAACAATCTTGCACCGAGCTTACTTGTCCCCGGCTAAACTCAACCGCATTGTTCCCACTGCTATCCTAACAAGCCTCAGATGTCACTCTGCTGTGGGAGTGCCATGCACTTGCCACATATTGGCAGGCGATTTATAATGCACCGACTTCTGTCACAGAACTTGCGCGCCTCAATATGAGAGACAACCGCCTTAAGGGGTCCATAACAGAGGCACAGCAATATATCCTCAAGGCCAGATTTGTCAGTTTGGCACTACTGCTCGCCAAGCGAGTTCTTACCCTAAATTGGAGGGCCTTCGAGCCACCACCATTGACTAAATGGCTGAGTGCCCTTATCCGGTGGAGAGACACAGAGAGCACAAACCTATCATACCTCATAAAGCGGCCCACAGCAGATGGGTGAAATAAAATGCTCAAGCAATTCTGCTAAGAGATGCGGGAGACTGATAACCCTCCGACAGCCTGGGTAGCCAGGACACATACCTGTCCCCACCTTCATCACCCTTCTTCCCCGCCCCCACCATTCACACCCCTTCCCCATGATTGGCACACTGCATATATTTGCTGCCCCATGCACCTGCTAAACACACCCCTCACACCCCCCCCCCCTTATACGATGCCCCTGATGCTCTCCTCCATTCACCTCTGACATGGATCACACTGCCTGCTCCGATACCTCCTTAGGTGTCCTCTCACCTGTCTTGCCTCCTCCCCTGACGCAATAATCTGTCGACACTTGCACTGCCATATTATTCCCCCCCGTCCCCATCTGTTCCAGAGGTACCTGTACATATCAACACCATGATGGGACACCACCGTCCTTCACAGGCTTGGCCCAGACTGGAGTGTCACCTTGTGCTCTTTCACTTCCAACTGTGATCTGTATCTGATTTGCCCCCACCTCATACTTCATCTGTGTTACACAGTGGATTTGCCCTCATATTGTTGCGTCTTTACTGTATTATGTCAATCCTAATGACTGTTATGTTGCCATCATACTGCCATATCATATTGTACTGGTAAAATACCTACATAAAAAGATTTGGCGGGGGAAATCAAGCAGCCACTGATCAGTTAAGGCAAACACAGGCCATATCAGGAACCTCTGGTTCACATAGCCTGCATTAGAAGAACAGGGAGACCCAACAGAGGATGACCCTCCTTTTCATCCCCCTCCCCCCAATTTTCAGCCTACAGAGGGACCTGCTCTCAGTACTAAATCAAGAAGCACCATACACCAGAAATACGAGATCAAATTAAAATATTCATTCAGCACTGCATGAAATATGGCCCTAAGCAATATGCGGGTAAAAAGGATAGGAGCAAAAGCAGTAATCAAACACTCAGACATTTATAAAGAGCAGCAGTGTCAACCCTAAAGATATCTGGGAGCGGAGGGTGCCAGGTCTATGTTGAAAAGCCAGGTCTTAAGTCTCCTTCTGAAGCCTGCCAGGAAGGGTATTGTTCGGAGGTGGAGGGGCAGGTCGTTCCAGGTCTTGGCGGTGATGTAGGAAAAGGGGCAGTCTCCATTGCAGCTGATGCAAGGGATATGTGTGAGGGTAAGTGAGGCAGAGAAAAGGTGTCTTGAGGGGAGAGGAAATTTCAGTCAGTGGTTGATGTAGGATGGTCCTTGGTCTTGAAGAGCTTTGTAGGTATGTGTGAGTATTTTGAAGTAGCATCTTTGTAGATGGGGAACCCGTGGTGATTTTAGAGATAAAGAGTGGTGTGAGTCAGTTTGAGAGGATCAAGATGTATTTTGCTGCAGTGTTCCGGCAGGGTATGGAATCTGAGGATCTGGCTGAGTAAGAGCTGCTGTAGTTAACGCAGCTGGTGATGAGGGCTTGCATGATGGCTTTTCTGGTTTTGATTGTGGTCCATCTGAAGATTCTGCAGATCATGTACAGGGTGTGGAAGCAGGAGGAGGAGACTGCATTGACTTGTCGTTTCATGATCAGATGGCTGCTAATGATGATGATGATGATGATGATGATGCAGAGGTTGCGTGCATGATTGGTCACTGTGAGTCCGAGTTCTGGCCACTAGCTTTGGTCCCATGGGGAGGAGTTCTTCCCAAAGATCAGTACTTCTGTTTTGTCTGAGTTGAGTTTGAGGCAGTAGTCTCTCATCCAGTTGGTTACGTTGGTCATGGCATTGTAGAAGTTGGTTTTGGAATTAGAGGGGTCCTCAGTGAGCGAGAGAATTAGTCGAGTGTTGTCTGACTAGGAGATAATGTTTAGTCAATGGGATCAGATGACATCTGCATGGGGGGACAATGGCTGTTGAACAGGTTGGGGCGGAGGGCTGATTCTTGTGGTATGCTGCATAGGATGTCCTTGGATGCGGAGGTAAAAAGAAAGCAGTTGGATGCTGGGTGTACATCATTTAAGGAAGGAGGCGATCCATTTGAAGGTGTTTTGTTGTATGTCAATATTGTAGAGTCTGTTGATGAGGGTTTGGTGGGAGACCATGTCAAACAAAGCAGAGAGGTCGAAGAGGATCAGGGACAAAGTTTTTCCATGGTCGAGGAGAGTTCTAATGTCATCTGTGGCAGTGATCAGCACGATCTCAAAGCTGTGGTTGGCAAAGACTCCTTATTGTGAAGCGTTGAGGAGGTGGTTGTGTTCTAGGTATGTGGTGAGCTGTTGAGGATGCTGGTGAGCTCCGTGCTGATTGGGTTGGTTCCAAGGTTAAAGCGATGTTCGGGGTAGGGGTCGGTGGGTGCCCTGGAGTGGATGGACGACATAATGGCTGTGGTGGTCTGTGGCCACGTGTTTGAAGGAAAGTCGAGGTTGTCAAGGCTGAGAGAGGTGAAGGGGGGACGAAGTCCTTGCAGATGGTTGTGATTTTGCTGTGGAAGTAGTCTGAGAAGGTGTGGGAGAGTTCTTGGGAGAGGTGGATGGTGTTCTCTGTGTCTGTCACGCTAGAGAATTCCTTAACTATTTTGAAGAGCTCCTTCGTGTGGTAGGCCCCAGTGTCGGTACGGGCAGTGATGGTTGCTCTCTTGGTTTCCTTGAGGTGCAGGTGGGAATTGCTGAGGGCTGCTTTTCTCACAGACTTTGGCTTCATGGACTGTTTTATCTGAATTTGGAGGAAAGGAGAAATCTCAGCCTTATTAGTAAAGAGGCACTCACCAACCTCTTAAATTACTTTCAGCTTTCTGGACACCTGGATGCAAATCTGGCAGCAGCTGAATTATCTGAAAAGTTGTTAGTAGCCATGGACACCCTAGTATCCGTTAAAAAGCACTAGGCAACAAGAAGGCCCTCCACTCCCTGGTTCTCTCACAGACTCAGAAAGTTGAGACAGGTGTGCCGTAAACAGGCGAGGCTTTGGCATATAGATTTAGCACAGACTGGTAGAGAACTACACAAACAGCGTTTGAAAGAATATAAAGCGGCAATCATAGAAGAAAAGAGAATATATTACTCAAAGATCACAGAGTCGATTAAATCCTCTAGAGATCTTTTGAATGTTATTGACTCCCTTACTTCTCCCCCAGTGACAGATCCTTCGGAGTTTTCACAGGAGTTCTGTGATTGAGTTTGGTATGAAATAAATCTGATATTCTTAGATATATATTCCTTGCTGGAAGCTTCCAACTCTAAAGCGGGGTTGCCTGCTCAGCCTACTTTCCACCTTAACCAAGGTGCAATTATGGAGGAGACACCCAGGCTACTCACTTTCCCTTGTATGTCACCAGATGTTATGGACCGGCTACTAGAAGGAGTAACATATGGCTCTCCTCTGGATCCTTGCCCCCTGAAGGTGTTAAATATTGGTCGAGAGGTCATTATCCCTCACCTTACTACTGTACTGAACGTAGCTATCTCAGAGGGGTAGTATCCTAACTCTTAGAAGACTACAGTGGTTAAGCCACTCTGAAAAAAGCCTTCATGGGACCCTACGGAATTGAAAAATTATCGTCCGATCTCTCTGCTATCAGTCCCAGCAAAGATTCTGGAAACTTATTTAAATTCTCACCTTAGTGCCTACCTAAAGGATCACCAGATACTTGATGATTCACAACATGGCTTTAGAAACCACCAAAGTACAGAAACAGCATTAACTGGGGTATTCAATAACATCCGTACTCAGGTGGACGCAGGGCACACCACATTGCTAGTTTTGCTAGTGTGACAGTCTTGTGGGACGCAGTGCAGAGCACAGAGCGCTGATCTGAGGAGCAAGGAGGAGCGAGGAAGCGAGGGGATCAGGCAGAGTTAGACGATTACCAAAACCAAAATTTAACTCCAAATCTAAATCACAGAAAAGTAAACAGGGGAAACTGGAGCCAATATCTTCATTACATCCAAGCAACTCGCAAGAAGACAGCCAAACCGCCTGCAGCAAAAATAAAGAAGGCACAACTTTGGCAGTAGCGGAAATGCCGACACTAATAACAAATCAAAATCTAACCTCAATTCAATTAACAAACAAAAAAGTTCAAGTCAAGACCTCTGCGGCATCTCCCGGTCTAATTACAGCCCTTCAGCAACCTCAGAGATTCAAACAAACCATATTACTTCCAGTATCAAAGTCACCACCAACTGTTTCTGATAACCTAGTAACCATTGACGGAATGCCAGCAAAGAACAGGATATGTTCCCACCAACCAAAGATCTATACTAAGTTCTCCTTCCTAAAAGATCCTGGGGAAGCTATTTACTCCAAGACAGGAAACATCAGAGGGCTTCATACAACGCTTCTACAGAGCGAATCTGACTGTAGCCGGACTAACAGTAACCAAGTAGACCTACCCCGACTAGCCGAAGTCCTCTACTCATCGAGAATCAAGGCTGCCGCCGTCACATCAATACCAGCATCACCTGAATTAAGAAGAGCGGCAGCAGAAACTTACCTAGCAGACCAAGAACCTACCAATTACAATACTCTGGAAATGGCGTCTACTAGAAAAACTACCATCAACAAGCACTGGCGTTGCAAATAGGTCTCGCAGTAGGAAAGTTTGAGCTATTGGTTTTCTAAATGACATTTTATTTTTTTGTTTTGTGATTTACAATGCCCAAACTTTCAACTTTTCGCATTAGGAAAGTTTGAGCGATTGGTATTGTAAATGACACTTTTTTAATTTATGTGTTGGTTTTGAAAATAGCAAAATTAATAGCTTTGTCAGTTACAATGTCAGTAGTTTTAACTTTCGCAAATGTGACACCTATAGCATTTGTAATGCAATGTGTGTTGTATTTACGTGACTTAGATGTATTGATATTACAAATAACAATGGCTTTTAATTTTGTAAATAATGAATACTTAAATAAAAGTTATTGTAATTTATAATGGCAATAGCTTAAACGTTTGTAAATAAATTTTGTGAAGATTATGTTCAATGTATTTTATTGTGACGAAAATCCAAGAACATTGCATTTGGAGATTTGCCCACTTCGCCATTGCCTTAAAACGTCTCTGTTATTATGATAAATCACTTCACTTCACTGCCCTGGTAATTCGCCTCCCAATCTAAAACCACAGATTTCTAAATGCAGTCTTCCTTCATGCAACTTAATCGTCGGACGGGAGGACCATTTTTGTTAGCAATTTTTGCGCCGTTGTATACTAAATAACCCCCACCGTCATTAGAAAGCCGACATGTAAATTAATAAGGGGGTTCTCACCGCTCGCCAACACCATGGAAATACACTTTCTTCTCCTGCCTTTACATGAGTAGGTTTATGTGCCTCGTCCAGGAAGCAAGGAAACAACCTGCAAAACGTGTGTGAATACCCACACACTGCACTTCATATGCCCCACCCATGCCAATCGTAACCCTGAAATGAGCATGCAGATGACCCACAGTGATACCGCCTGGCTGCTACTGAGATATAGATGCGGGTACAAATGTTCGCAGTACCAGAGTCTGCCAATCAGAAGCCTGGCATCTGTGTGTTGAAAATATGTTTCTGTGCACACAAGCTGTTGGTTGCGCGTAAGCCTTGCCAGTCAACCAATATACAACCAAGTGGACAGCAATTGGGGCGGGGGAACAAACCTAACTCAAACAAGTCGAAGCAACTACAGTGACTGTTTTGTTTTAAAGTTGGTAGTATGTGGGCAGCCTTCAGCTTGACTTCTTCAGATAGGGTATCCAAGAGGCTAGAAGTGAACTTTCCATCTGCAGCCTTGCATCGAGAGCCCTGGGCTGTCCTTGCCTTGGAAGGGTCTTGCTTACCCTCTGGCCATCACTGCCCGGTGCCAGGCAGGAATCGACGCTGCACCCAACCTCCCCGTGCAGGCTGAGAAAGACCTACTCTCCCATAGTCACTGGGATCAGACCCCAGGGCGGCTCGTGGAGTGACCCCGGTGCCCTCCGGGCGGGGGAGGCAGATGGAGATGTGTGTGAAAGAATGTTCATCTGATGGGGGAGGGGCGGGCACACTCCCAGACAGCTGCCCTGCATGCATCGCGCATTCTTTGTGTAAGCAATGAGCTGCATGGCACGTGAGGGGCTTACTTTGCATAAAGGGTCGTGCAGGCTTTTTGATTGTGTCATGGTACAGCGCGTGATTATCAGCGTCACCCATAGCAGCTGGCTTCACAAAACTGCAGACATTATAGCAAGACGGCTCAAAATTTCACACGTTCTCGTGTTGAATAATAGCGCTGCAAATGTTGTCTTCGGGGTGTTTTCAGTGCTGAGGGTGTCGCGTGGGCGGCCCCCTAACCCGCCTTTCCCATCCGCCGCAACTACGTACAGATGCACGAGCTCCTCTCTCTATATACTGTCGTGTCTTCAAGCGCTTTGAAGCTTCGCTTAACCACACGGAATGCTATACCACAATTTGAACTAAGAAATACAATACACGTGTCAATTTCAGATGTTCTGGTGCCCGTGACCCTTTCACTCCTCTAGTGAGTTAATTATCACGGGTACCACCGGCCCGTCGCAGAATCTACACACCTGTATTGGGGATGAAAACACTGTTCGCTTACAAATGTTTCACACTATGATGGCTATAAAGCGGGGAGCCTGATTGTTTGTCCTAAATGTACATTTTATTTTAGAAACAAAAATTCTACTCTTACCACCCATCCCGAGCAACCTCGAATGTAGCTTATTTCACGCCCTGCAATTAAATATGTACGGATTCAAATCTCTATACACTAGGATAGATGTGTATTAGTTCACGTTGTTTATTGCAGACACTTGCAACCAGAAGGGGAAGGGGCGCTTCTTGTGTTCGAATAGCCCAGGTCTGTTTTGCACCACAGCTTGAAAAGACGAGTTGGTCTTACCGCGTGGCCTGTCTGTTACGCACAGGTGATGCGCAGTCTCTTCAAGAATTTTTCTTTTAGAATCTTTGCATAAATTTGGGTTCCGGAGTAGCATGATGCTCGCCGAAAAAGCGCTTTGACGCATCGTCAGTGGTAGGAAGCACTATATAAATAAGATACTGAAATGTGGGGGCAGTGCCCTTCCCGGTTTCGTTCATCTTCTATGTAGACTTTAGGAAATTGTCTGGTGAGGTAAATCCTGCGCGCATCTTCCGATGTAAACCTCCAAGTTGAATTACTGGAACTCGAAGCAACCCATGCCTGCTACTGTTGTAAAGCGCTCAGAGCCTCTGATATCTTTGGCTCATGTTCGCGCTACATGAAGGCAGGAGGAGGAAAGCGCAAGTCAGAAACAGAAAGGCAGTCAGGAACAAACAACTACAGGATCCTGTGAACAGCACTTAGCGCAAGATTCGCTGTAAAGAAAGGAGGGAACGGTAGGCGGAGGTTGGAAATTAAACTTGGAATTCCAGCATCTGCCACAAATCTTCCTGTTTAAAACGAAGTGTTTGCAAAGGAATTCAAAATAACTTTCAAGGAGACGCTTGAATTTCAGCTACATGTGACCGGCCAGCCATGAATAATTAGGGGAGGAGAAGCCGCAGAGCGCACGCTGGGGGAAGCCCTTTGATGTGGTGGCGGCCGTGAAAAAAAATGCAATTAGGAAGGAGGGAGGCTGATGCGCGTGCTTGTTTGGTCACGTGATTCACGCGAACTCAAAGAAAACCGCACGAAAAAACCTGTGGTTTCACGAGTATTTTGAGCACTTGAATTCTCGCCATTTCCCATTCCTTCGGAATGGAAAAGGCGAGACCTAAAAACTGGAGTTTACCAAAGAAAGCTGAGCCCCTAGAGACAGCAACGGATACACATTTAGTGTATCAGGGTGAGACTCATCCTAGGAAGTTCAGCTCACCACACTTTGGAAATCAAGACGCGCTAGTGGAAGTTAAGGTACTGATTCACAAAGAGGAGGGAAGTGAAGACCTACCTACTTCTCAATTACTTAGTAGCTCACCCAATTCAACGAAGGAAACCGGAGACCCACGACCAGAACCATTTACACCAACTGAAGAGCAAGGAAGTGGAATTCAACCACCCCAATTGTCAAACACATCCTTGACTCAAATCAAGACACCCCAATTAAACCGGAGTAATACTTCCGAACAAATAGCACCAAATAACAAGTTAGCAACGCAAACGCCATCTCAACGCCGCACCTTCCTACCGTACAACGATTCCCTATCTATAAACTCCATAAATAATGACATGTCTTCCATATCTATTTACAACAAGGGGTGGTGAGGGACAGAGTCTCTGAATTAAGCAGAAAGCTCTCACCCAGTCAAGAGATCAGGGCTAGATCCAACACCGTTTTTTAGCTCACTGCACCATCCCAGTTTCAGAACCTGGCTGTATGCAAATTAGTCTGTTCCTGTCCCAGTGCATGATGGGAACAGGGCAAACCAAACTACAAAAGCCAATTCTTACACTGGGAAGGAAACAAGCTCCCGGGGACCGGTTTCTGGCATTACAGCCGTCTTCGGCCCGGTTTGCTTGAATCCTGATGGTGCAATGAGCAAGGGTCTCACATCTGAGAATACCCTTCCACGCTTAGGGTGGACAAAAATATTTACAACAAGGGGTGGTGAGGGACAGAGTCTCTGAATTAAGCAGAAAGCTCTCACCCAGTCAAGAGATCAGGGCTAGATCCAACACCGTTTTTTAGCTCACTGCACCATCCCAGTTTCAGAACCTGGCTGTATGCAAATTAGTCTGTTCCTGTCCCAGTGCATGATGGGAACAGGGCAAACCAAACTACAAAAGCCAATTCTTACACTGGGAAGGAAACAAGCTCCCGGGGACCGGTTTCTGGCATTACAGCCGTCTTCGGCCCGGTTTGCTTGAATCCTGATGGTGCAATGAGCAAGGGTCTCACATCTGAGAATACCCTTCCACGCTTAGGGTGGACAAAAATATTTACAACAAGGGGTGGTGAGGGACAGAGTCTCTGAATTAAGCAGAAAGCTCTCACCCGGTCAAGAGATCAGGGCTAGATCCAACACCGTTTTTTAGCTCACTGCACCATCCCAGTTTCAGAACCTGGCTGTATGCAAATTAGTCTGTTCCTGTCCCAGTGCATGATGGGAACAGGGCAAACCAAACTACAAAAGCCAATTCTTAAACTGGGAAGGAAACAAGCTCCCGGGGACCGGTTTCTGGCATTACAGCCGTCTTCGGCCCGGTTTGCTTGAATCCTGATGGTGCAATGAGCAAGGGTCTCACATCTGAGAATACCCTTCCACGCTTAGGGTGGACAAAAATATTTACAACAAGGGGTGGTGAGGGACAGAGTCTCTGAATTAAGCAGAAAGCTCTCACCCAGTCAAGAGATCAGGGCTAGATCCAACACTGTTTTTTAGCTCACTGCACCATCCCAGTTTCAGAACCTGGCTGTATGCAAATTAGTCTGTTCCTGTCCCAGTGCATGATGGGAACAGGGCAAACCAAACTACAATAGCCAATTCTTACACTGGGAAGGAAACAAGCTCCCGGGGACCGGTTTCTGGCATTACAGCCGTCTTCGGCCCGGTTTGCTTGAATCCTGATGGTGCAATGAGCAAGGGTCTCACATCTGAGAATACCCTTCCACGCTTAGGGTGGACAAAAATATTTACAACAAGGGGTGGTGAGGGACAGAGTCTGCTTAATTCAGACACTCTGTTCATCACCACCCCCTTTTCTGAATCATGTCTTCCATAGCAGCACTGGAGTGGGAAGAACTAGTTGCTACCTATAACCTCAATCCATCCGAAGGGAAACCACCCATTGATGTATCGCCGAGACCAGAGAGGAGTAGCAACCTAGGAAAGCCAGTCATCGAATCTATATGGTTAACAATCTTAAACACCCTGCAAAACTCGGCCACAGCCCTGGAATTCCAGTCACAAAAAATTGACTTGCAGCTTTCTGTTCTGCAGACAATGGCCGATTCTATCTCAGGAATCGACTGGAAAATCTTGGAATTAAACAGTCTCATAAGGAGGGGTCAGGATGCCGTTTCTGCTGCTCAAATAACTCCACCACAACTACTATCCTGTGATCCAATATTAGATAAATTATCATTCCTACCATCTATGTTACGGGACTTGATAAGCGACCTAAAATCAACAGTTCAACAAACCATCTCAAGGTGCGGGGGGGGGCATACAGCTCGAAAAACCAGTTCTTGATGCGTTTTCTGAAGGCGAGTAGGTCTTCAGTCCGACGTAGGTGGGTAGGTAGGAGGTAGGGTGTTCCAGGTTCTGGCGGCGAGGTGGGAGAAGGATCTGCCGCCGGAGGTAGTACACTGGATGCGGGGGACGGTGGCGAGGGCGAGGCTGGCGGAGCGGAGCTGGTGGAAGGGTGTGTGGAAGCGGAGTCTGCTGTTCAGGTAGGCTGGTCCGGCGTTGTGGAGTGCTTTGTGTGCTTGGGTGAGGAGTTTGAAGGTGATCCTCTTTTCGACGGGGAGCCAGTGGAGGTCTCGCAGGGGGGGTGATGTGGTAGCGGCGGGGTACGTTGACGATCAGTCGGGCGGAGGCGTTTTGGATGCGCTGGAGACGACGCAGGTGTTTGGCTGGGATTCCGGCGTAGAGAGCGTTGCGTAGTCCAGCCTGCTGCTTTTAGATAAATTATCATTCCTACCATCTATGTTAGGGGATTTGATAAGCGACCTAAAATCAACAGTTCAACCAACCATCAATCAGAGGACTTGAATAGCGCGCTACTTACCCGTGAGTTACCTTTCTTCTTGTCTCGGTCGGGATCCATTTGTAGATTCTGCGGAGTGTGCGGAGGGTGTTGTAGCAGGAGCAGGATACGGCGTTGACCTGTTTAGACATGGAGAGGGTGGAGTTGAGGATGAATCCTAGGTTGCGTGCGTGGTTGGTTGGCGTTGGTGCTGTTCCCAAGGTGATCGGCCACCAGGAGGTATCCCAGGCTGAGGGGGAGGGTCCGAGGATGAGGACCCCAGTCTTGTCAGAATTTAGTTTCAGATGGCTGCTCCTCATCCAGTCGGCGATGGCCTTCATCCAGTCGTGGATGTTGGATTTGGCAGAGTGCGGGTCCTTCGTGAGGGAGAGGATGAGCTGAGTGTCGTCGGCGTAGGAGATGATTGTGAGATTGTGGTGTCGGGCCACTTGAGCGAGGGGGACCATGTAGATGTTGAACAGCGTCTGGCTGAGGGAGGAGCCCTGGGGGACGCCGCAGATGATGTCGGTGGCTTCGGATCAGAAGGGCGGGAGGCGGACGCTCTGGGATCTGCCAGAGAGGAAGGATGTGGTCCAGTCGAGGGCCTTCTCTTATTTTCCGGCTTCCTGGAGGCGGGTCTTTAATGTGCGATGGCAGACCGTGTCGAAGGCGGCCGATAGGTCCAGGAGGATGAGGGCAGATGTTTCCCCGTTGTCTAGTTGGCGCCTGATGAAGTCTGCGATGAGGGCTGTCTCACTGGTGTGGTTTCGTCTGAATCCGGATTGGGATGGGTCCAGGATGGTGTTTTCTTCCAGGTGACGTGTCAGCTGCAGGTTGACGATTTTCTCAATGACCTTCGCCGGGAACGGGAGCAGGGAGATTGGCTGGAAGTTCTTGAGGTCTTTGGGGTCCGCCTTGGGTTTCTTGAGGAGGGCGTTGATTTCGGCATGCTTCCAGCTTTCCGGGAATGTCGCATTTACGAAGGAGACGTTGATGACCCTCCGTAGTTGGGGTGCGATGGTTGCGCCTGCCTTGTTAAATATGTGGTGTGGGCACGGGTCTGTCGGTGATCCGGAGTGGATGGAGTTCATGACTTTGTGCGTCTCGTCGTCAGAGACGCTAGACCAGGAAGTCAGATGGTTGGTGCTGATGGTGCGCGCGGGAGGGGTGGGGTCTGGTGTGGTCGGGTCGGTTGCGGTGTCGAAGCGGTCATGGATGTCAGCGATCTTGCGATGGAAGAAGTTGGCGAGGGAATCGCACAGTTCCTGTGAGGGAGGGATGTTGTTGGGGTTGGAGAGTTCTTTCACGATGCGGAAGAGCTCTTTGCTGTCTGTGAAGGAGGATCTCTTGGCTTGTCTGATGAGGTGGTGGTGTCTGCGGGTGGCGTCCTTGTGGGCTGCCTGGGTGTCCGGTGTGCGGGCGTGGAGCCAGATCTTCTCCAGTTTCCGGCATGTGCGCTTGGAGGTCAGATGCTCGTTGGTGAACCAGAAGGCTCTCTTGCTGGTGTCGTTGTTGGGGGATTTCTTCAGAGGGGCAAGGGTGTTGGCACAGTCGTCGATCCACTGTATGAGGTTGCGGGCTGCGATGTCAGGGTTGTTGAGCTCGGTGGGAGGGTTCATGGCGAGGGTGGAGGTCAGCTGGTCTACGGTTATTTTGCTCCAGTATCGGCAAGGTAGCTGTTGGGTGCGGTGGTACGTGGTGGGTTTTCTGAAGGTGAAGTGGATGCAGCAGTGGTCTGTCCAGTGGGGTTCAGTTGTGTGGTTGAAGGCGACGTGGGTGCTAGTCGAGAAGACGGTGTCCTGTGTGTGGCCGGTGGTGTGGGTGGGTGTGGTCACGAGTTGTCCGAGGCCGAGGTTGGCGAGGTTGTCGATCAGCGTGGCGAAGTTGACGTTGTTGTTGTTCTCGAGGTGGAAGTTCAGATCCCCGAGGAGGATGTAGTCCATGGAGGCGGTGGGTGCTGGGAGAGCAGGCTGCGCTGCTGTTGGCGGATATGGATAGGGGGTTTGACTCTTTGAGCTGGACGTACTTATTTGCCCTTTTGAGCCGTCTGAACTTAGGTCCCCGCTTCATGGAGTATATACGGCTCCTGTATACAGATCTCACGCGTGGGCGGCGGAATCTCCCGATCCTTCAGTATACAGCGGGGTACTCGTCAGGGGTGCCCCCTCTCCCCGTACTTATTCGCACTCACAATGGAACCCCTCGCTGCATGGGTGCGAATTGACGCCCAGTTGAGGGGCTTTCTGTTGTCGACTGGAGTGGCGGATAGGATAGCCCTCTACGCCGATGATGTCCTGTTTTTTCTCACTGACCTGGATAGATCAGGGCCCCGCATTGTGCGGATCCTCCAGATCTTTGGGGAACATCTGGGCTTTTTATGAACCCCGGGAAGTCCAACCTCTGGACTTTGGGAGGCCCGCAATTGCTTGGTGAGTGGGCCGGTGGACTCCAAGTGGCGGTAACCGGAGTGAAGTATCTAGGGGTGTACCTCTCAGAGGATGCATCCGTGGCCATGGAGCGCAATATTACCCCAGTCTGGGACCGCACACGGGAAGATCTGAGGGCATGGGCCAGGATGCCGCTCTCAATTCAGGGCCGTTCTGCTATTTTTAAAATGGTTGCGCTCCTGCGCTTGCTATATCAATTACAGAATCACCCGGCACTGGTTCCGCAAACCTGGTTCTGCCACCATTATGCGGCGCGGAGCGGCTTTCTGTGGGGGGGGGGGGGGGGGCGGTGCGGGTTGCGTTGCAGACCTGCTTTCGCTCCACCTATGGCCTGGCTACGTCAGACCTATTGTCCTACTACCAGGCTTCCCAGCTCTTAGTGTTGAATGACTGGTGGTACGCAGACAGGAGAGATCCTGCATATGCGGTGGAGCGCGTCCTCATGGGCTCAGACTCCCTACACACGCTGCTGTACTCTGCCTCACTTCGAAGATCTCTGCCGCTCGTCACACAGGTGGTTTTTCAGATTTGCGACAGGCCCTGCGCAGGGTTGGCTGATGGAGTGTTCTGACGCTGGAGACCCCCCTGTGGCAAAATGGTAGATTGCCTCAACTGGCGGCCCTGGTGGGCTTCCGGGGATGGGATGCGATATGCATCTCAACATTGGGTGATGTCTTGTCGGGGGGGGCGCTCAAGTCCTTTGCCATGTTGCGGGAGGAGTTCGAAATGCCACACACACTTCTACAGATACCTCCAATTCCGCCATGCTCTAGCCCCGTAGCTTCAGGGAGTGGACGACATCCCAGAATTCAGCCCTATTGAGGCCAAGGTCTTTATGGGAGAACTGCCAGATAAAAAGATATCCCGTATATACCAAACCCTTGTGCGACACAGCGCCTCGGACCTTGCCCATCTTAGGACCCAGTGGGAGCAGGATGTTGGGGAGCTAGATGAGGAAGATTGGGTAGAGGCGTTAGAGGGACCTAGGGGAGCAGCCATCTCCACGCGCTTGCGACTGATACAATTCAGGTACCTCCATCGCACTTACTACACTAGACAGCGCTTGTGGAGGGCGGGTTTGATAGCTTCCCCTGATTGTATTAGGTGCCACACAGAGGTGGGGACGCTACTGCACACGGTGTGGGACTGCAGGGTACTTCAGAGATTCTGGATTGAGTGTTTCGAAGTTTGAAGGAGGTTCTGGCCTGGGAGCTACAGAAAGACCCCAAATTGGGTCTCCTCCATGTGCTGGCGGGTGTGGGGGGCAATCGCTATAAGCGCCACTTGCTATTGTTGGGTTTGACCCTGGCCAAAAGGGACATTGCGAGATCTTGGAAGGCGCCCCGTGCCCCTTCCTTCATAGCTTGGCAGAATGGAATGGACTTTTGTATGGGCCTGGAACAGCCTGTGTATGTTGCAAGGGGGTGCCCACTCAAGCACTACAAAATATGGAAGCGGTGGGCGGACTATAGGGGCCTGGACCTGGACCCACCTCCAGATGAGGACGCAGCACAACTACTCTAATGGCCTGATGGCCTATGGTATGGCAGATATTGCCTTGCGCCTAGCACGGCATGGACGATGTGAGCAGCAGCACGGGCGGGAGGGAGGGGGGAGTTGGGGGTAGGGGGGGTTGTACAGTATTGCATTTCTTTGGATATTAATACGACTGTCTATTGCATTTGTAACTGTCTGCATGTCAAAGCCTGCGATAATTTGTCCTGGAGACTACCTCTGGATATTGGCAGGATTCCTTGATGTACTCCTATCATGCAACCAATAAAATCTGTTTAAAAAAAAATCCATAATTTGAATTCAATACAACGTACAATCACAACGACCGTCGATAACTGACAAAAAAAGTAAAGAATTTACCACCCATTCAGCTAAGCGCAGGGAAATCAAAATCTGCTCCTGGAACATCAACGGCTTAGCCAGTAAAATTAATGATCCCGAATTTCTTCATTACCGGAGTGGATTTGACCTTCTATTGCTCCAAGAAACCTGGGAAGAAAAAGCATTCAAGCTCCAAGGGTTCACGTCGTGCTGCATTCCGGCAAATAAAAACGCCACCTTTGGACGAAGATCAGGAGGCCTAACGTTCTTCGCCTCAATACCAATAGGTGAAATTGAAACAATGGATTTTCATATACCTCCCCCAAGCGCCATACAGGTGGTAAAGATCTTACTCCGGTTAAAAAAGCAGATCCAGGGAGTAATTATAATCAACACGTACATCCACCCCAAGCAAAAACAAAAAGCGGCGGTAGAACTGGCAAAAGTGCTGGAGAAAATAATGGAAGCAAGGGAGTCCGACTCATTCATCTTGGCCGGTGACTTTAATATGCAGCTCATTAACAAAGATCAAGACATCGACCTTATCCAAGATTTGAATGCAGCATGGGGCGTACCAACACAAGGCCCAACAAAAAATAAGAAACCAACGAAGCACTCACAAAACTTACTTCGACATCTGGAGCAACTTAACTTAAGGACGATGATCCACCAGTAGCCACGTTCCATTCCAATAAACAATCCGTTCATCTCGATTACATGTTTATATCTCTAAACATGTTTTCTGGGTAACAACTTTCAGAAAAGGGACGAGCGACTTCAGTGACCATCTGCCTTTAGAGGCCGAAATAAGATCTAACTCCCAACTGGAAACAGAGCCATTCATAGGCCCGACACAGAAGTCAGTTCAAACTTAAAGCGGTTACGGTGTAATGCCGTAAATATTGACTCCATACTGCCAGTTCCTCAACCAAGGTGTTGGATGTTTGGCAAAACTTCATTCAAGCCATTAGAGAGAAAATGGTAAAAATGATGCCTAATAACTGACGTCAAGGGAAGGGAAATTCAAATGAAAAACAACTAACCCCAGAAATGAAAACACAAAAACAGATTAATAAATCAAAAATTGAGACAAATGCGAAAGGATCAAACAAACCAGAGCCTACAAGGTGTTCTACGGGAAGCAAAAAAACAGCTAAAACGGTTGAAATGGGAGAAACAGAAGCTAAGAAATGAAGACATGTGGGTAAAACTTCTTTATGAAGGGAAACCGAAAAACAGCTCTAAGCTTTGGCAAATGGTAAAAAGACTACAGAATCCTGATCACCTAGGTCAAAACTCATACATATCAGAGGAGGTATGGACAAAATACCTATCGACGCATTTCAACAACGAGGACACCACACAGGACGCCGTTACAAACAATCCCTGTACAAAAGCCATAAGGTCTAAAACAAAAGGGAAATCGAACTACTATACAGGCACACAAATCCAAGAAAAGTGTGAGCACGGAGCTACGAGCCCATCAAAACTTGATAAGTCAAAGATGGAAGAAGGCCCTGTGAAGGCTGTCGAGCTAGGGCCAAAGAAGAAAATTTTTCCAGCAGACATCAGACGGAAAATAACGAGGGGGCGACCCACTGGAGCACCGGGGCCGAATGGCATACCACCGATACTGTATAAATCAGATGCAGAGTTTTAGAGTGAATCTTTGGCACCAGTATTTAATAATATAAGACACACCCAGACTCTTCCAGAGTCTTGGCACGGGTCAGTCATCAGCCCGATTTACAAACACGGTAGTAAGAAGCATCACAACAACTATCGGCTCATCGGCATACTAGATGTGGAGGCAAAATATTTCGCTGGAATTATCCTGGAGGAATTAACATCATGGGCATCTGAAAACTCTACTATCCCAATTAACCAAACAGCTTTCTGCAAAGGCCAGGGACCACAACTAACATCATGGCACTGTCCTTGCTGATGGGAGCAGCAAAAGAGATCAAGTCATCTTTATACCTCTCGTTTATTGACTATACCGCGGCATTTGATCATGTGGACCGCAATAAACTTTGGCAGAAACTGAACAATTGGGGAATACCGAAACGCCTCCTAAGATGTGCTAATAATGCTCCATTCAAAAACCTGGATTAAAATCAAACTTGGGGCAGGTACGCACCTCTCGAAGGCCATCAGGACAACAAAAGGGTTAAAACAGGGGTGCGTACTAGCACCCTTAATATTCAACCTCTTTTTAGCCGACTTACCTGGGGCACCCGACAAATGCCCTAATCATGCACCCAAATTAGGGAAAATCCCCCTCTACAATATGCTATATTCGGATGATCTGGTGCTGTTAAGTCGGACGCCAACGGGTCTTCAGCATCTCTTGAACGTAGCTCACACTTTCTCAGTAAAGAATGCCCTTCAAATAAACTTAAACAAGTCAAAGGTCATGGCCGTGAATTATAGAAAAAAAGGATTCTCTGTTGGCACTTGAATGGAGAAAAGCTCGATCGGGTGACCACCTATAAGTACTTGGGAGTTATCCTGGACTAAAAAAACACGTCTAGGGCACAACTTGACTCCTTACGAGGTAAGGTGACAACGATCTACTTGGTATTAAAACCATTAAAGGCCAAACTTTCCGATCTCACTTTTAAACCTCTCCTTGAAATTTTGCGTGCAAAACTACAGCCTACCCTTACATATGGTAGCGAATCGCTCCATGGGAAGAATGCAGTATTACTGGACACAGTCATAGCCAGCACATATAGGGCTATTTTTAACCTCCCAAAATATGTCTCTCAAGCTCAGATCCGCCTAGAATTCGGCATCCTCAAACAAACACTAGAAAGGCGAAGTGTGTGCGCAGCCAGCTGGCACAAGATTCGCACTGCAGAGACGCTCTCCTTAAGCTCTAACGTATGGGAAGAGTTACTTCGGCATTGCAAATCTTTGCCCAGAGATTACCTATTTGAATCACTCCAAGTTCTAGTCCTGACTGACATCTGGCAAACGTCAATAGACCTTTTGTTCCTAAAAAAAGTTGCCAAAAAATCAGCATGCATTGTCTCAGCGATTGGAGACAAGCAGGATCTAGCAAATACGGTGCACGGCTGGATAACGCTGGGTAATTATGGAAAAATACAACCACAAGCATACCTCAACATCAGTATGAAAATAAAAGTCAAAGAAAAGTTTCTAAAACTACGCCTTGGCGTAATCCCTTTACTCCCACACCTTCCACCCTGGGAAAGAAACAACTCATCACAGCAGTGTCGCCTGTGCAAAACCACCAAGGAGGACATCGTTCATGTGATTTGCATCTATCCTAGACTAAAGGACCTGGAGTTATAACTTTTTACAACCATCCTTTAAATTACATGCCGTTCGGACTTGCAGGCAGGCAGTCAAACTGTGCTTTAACACCAACAACACCAAAGTGAACTGCCAGGTCGTGAGGTTCTTTGATTCAATAAGAAAAAGACTAAACAGCATTTGATGAACATTATATGGTTCCGAGGATAACCACGAACTAATCTGAATTAACTTCTTACTTTTAATCTAATCTAACTCGACACGCTCAGGTACAAATGGTTTTTTTAAATGTACCTACTGGTATTTTTATAATTTTGTAAAGGTTTTAACTAATCATGTACAAATAAACGTTACTTACGTACATTGCTGGTTTTACTTGACCTTACCTCAGCTTTTGATACCCTATCTCCTCTGAGGCTGGTTGAACGTCTCAGCGAGATGGGGATCGGGGGCTTGGCCCTGGGGCTTCTCGCTTACTTTCTCAGGAATTGGGCACAGACAGTGAAATTGAGCCAATTCTATTCAGCTTCTAACCTTCTGTCGTGTAGAGTTCCACAGGGCTCCTCCTTGAGCCCAACACTTTTTAATATTTATGTTGCCCTGCTGGCGAAGGTAGTGAGATCCTTTTGCTTGGAGGTGTTGACTTATGCTGACGACACCCAAATATTGGTATCCATCACTCACAGAATTAGGGTCTCCGCCACTAATTTTAAAAATTGTATGCAGTCAGTCTCCTCCTGGATGGTGGAAAATTTCATGAAACTGAACGGGGAGAAGACTGAGGTCTTGATATTTGGCAGCGAACTGGACATCTGGTCCAACGATTCGTGGCAGGACACACTTGGCAGCTGCCCCTGCTCCCTATCCCATGGGTAAAATCTAGGGGTCAAAGTGGACAATTCGCTTTCTTTGAGCCTGCAGATTAGTAGGACAGTGTCCACCTGTTTTGGGATAATCAGGATCCTTGAAAAAATCTCCCAGTTCCCCTCGTATGCCTCACGCAAACAGGCTTTTATTGCCTTGGTAATGTCCAAATTGGATTATTGTAATGCCCTTTATTTGGGCATTAAGGCCTGGTGTGATGTTTGCAGCTTGTGCAAAATGCTGCAGCCAGGCTGGTGATGGATCTCCTGAAATACCCCTCAGTTTCGGCTACTTTCATCACGCTGCATTGGCTTCCTCTGGACTGTAGAATTTTTTTAAAAACCCTTTACCTGACTCAGAATGCTTACTATGACCTAGGCCCTGATGGTATTAATGCAACATTCCAGCGCTATGTTCCCACTAGGCAACACATTTGCAAATACAAATGTATTAACAGTGCCGAGGTTTAAAAAGGCGAAATGGGGAGGTAGAGCTTTTTCTACTGCTGCTGCCAAGTTGTGGAACTCCCTCCCTGAAGATCTCTCTGGTCAGGTGTCACCTTCTCTATTCTGTAAGGCCTTGAAGACCTGGCTTTTTACACAGATCTTAGTCTGAGCAGGTTATCTTCTCTGTATATTGGTCCTGCTATAACACCTTGACGCCCTTTGGCAAAGTTAGCGCTCTAGCAGTCTAATATTCATTCATTCATTCATTCTTTGTAAGCGACTGTCAGCGGGGTACTTAGTGGGGCACCATAGCTTCTCGAGTCGGTAGCAGCTGCGCTTGTTGGTTTTGAGTTCTGGTGTGTACCAGCTGGCTCGTTTTGAGGTTTTGTTGGATTTTGCTGGTTTCAAGGAGGCGAATATCGGCGTATTTGGTGATCCAGGTGGAGAAGTTCTGGACGGCCTGGTCAAGGTCTGCTGACATTTCAGGTTGCGTGGTGCAGAGGGCCTGCGTCCACAGAGTCTCCGTTCACAAAATTACCCACACTGCTATCAGCCCATCTCACTGATTTATTCCACTGCCAAGATTATGGGTCGAATTTTGTTGGACCGTTTTTATCTTTGGCCCGAGGAATCTAACATACTTTTAGACCTTCAATTCGGCTTCCGTGCCGGCCTTGGCACAGTTTAGCAGTCCTTAAATCTATATCTGCTAATTGATAAATACACAGTGGTGAAGTGGGGTAAGTTGTATCTGGCTTTTATGGACTTGAGTTCTGCGTTTGACTTTGTAAACAGATCCAATTTATGGGACATCATGATTGATATGGAGGTTGATCTCTATATCGTTAACTTTCTCTGAGATCTGCACAATGATGTCACTGCCAGGGTAAGGTACGGCCCAGGTGGGGAATCCACACCATCTTTCAACCTGGCCAGGGGCGTAAGCCAGGGCTGTGAACTGGCTGCTTTTCTGTTTTCCATTTACATAAACAGCCTGGAGCATGAGGGGCGTGGCTTGGCGCACAGCAAGATGGCCGCACATTAGTGTAGCTCTGCCGGCTGCCAGCATTATCCTGCCAATTATCCTGCTCTTCGGTGGCCATCCTCTGTGCCTTGGAGACGTGAGGACACGTTGACAAACTACGCTCTCACCCGGTGCGGTTCTGGCGTTTGCAGAGCACCGAATTGGACTATACAGCATCTCCCAGAGTGAACGCCGGCACTTAAGATGGCAGCCACGTTCAACTCGGTTGTCTCCGGCTCCATGGAACGCCATCCTCCAAGAGACCTCCGAGGCTCCCAATTGTGGCTGCCGTCTTTCCTCGAAACCATGGGCCTAGTAGATAGCTGGTGGCTCTTGCATCCCACGCTCCGTCATTTCTCCTTCCACTCCGGCGCCCACGGTAGTCTTTCTAGGATAGACTATGTTTTAACATTGGCTGCACACGCGCCGGCCGTTTCCGAGGCCCGTTTTCTAGCACGGGGTATTTCTGACCACTCCCTGCTGTGGGTCTCTCTTGACCTTGACGTTACCATGTCGGATCGACCGGCGGTTGTTAACCCGTGGTATTTCCGCAATCTCAAGACTCGCAATCTCCTAGCCAAGGCCATCGACCTCTACTTTGCTGAAAACGAGGGATCGGTTGCGTCGGCGCGACTCTATGAGAGGCGTTTAAGACAGTCTTGAGGGGTGAGGCTTTCGCACTTATAGCGGAGGCCCGTAGGGCCAGAGATGCTGATTTGGTGCGCATCGAGGAGGAGATCATGGAGCTTGACTCCCAGTTGGAGGCAGAACCCGATCCCGCTCTCCTGCACGACCTCTCCCTCAAGCAGTCGGAATACCGCGACCTTGCTACAAACGCTTCCCTTGTTCTAGCTAAAGAACAGCAGGGTCGGATATACGATGTTGGCGATAAGGCTGGGAAGTTGCTGGCCTGGCTGGACAGGAAAGAAATGGCTAGCCGTGTTGTACCCGAGATAATGGGGGAAGACAGAGTTGTCGTCTCTGATCCGAGTGCCATTGCCGGGGCCTTCGCTGATTATTTCCGAGGCGTCTACACCTCTGTTTCGGACAGATCCGAGACCGATTCGACAGTGCTTCTTTCGACCGTCGACCTCCCCTGTCTTTCGGACGAGGAGCGCGACGACCTCGACAGGGACGTCTCTGTTGATGAGATCGCCCTTGCGATCCGCTCGCTGCGATCAGGCAAGGCGCCTGGTCCCAATGGTATTCCGGTTGAGCTATATAAGATTAGGCCGGATGTGGTTTCCCCACACCTGCGTAACATGTTTCTGGAGGCGCGGGACGCCGGCCTACTTCCCCTGGACCAGAGGCTGGCCACCATTGTGGTCATCCATAAGGAAGGGAAGCCGAGAGATTTGTGTTGGTCTTATCGTCCCATTTCTCTCCTTAATGCCGAGCCTAAGATTCTCGCCAAGCTACTCGCTAATCGACTGATTGGAGTTATCGGCGACTTGGTGCACCCGGACCAGTCGGGCTTTATCCCTCACCGCAACACTGCCCTTAACCTGCGTAGGCTTCACGGTGCCCTGGCTAGGGCCCACACCCTTGCAGAGCCGGCAGTCCTTGCTTTCTTGGACGCCACGATGGCCTTTGACTCTCTCGAGTGGAGTTACCTCTGGGCGGTGTTGGCGAAGCTCGGTTTTGGCCCAGTGTTTGTGGGATGGGTGAAACTCTTGTATGCCGACCCACTGGCTAACGTTGCTGTCAATGGCCGCATCTCGGCGTCCTTTGCCCTTCATAGAGGCACCAGACAGAGCTGCCCCTTGTCGCCCCTCTTGTTTGCGCTCGCTCTTGAGCCACTTGCGGCCCAGTTGCGTACGCACCCGGATCTACACGGCATAGGCTGGGCCCCTGGTTACGAGGACA
Source organism: Lissotriton vulgaris (assembly GCF_964263255.1). Taxonomy (NCBI): domain Eukaryota; kingdom Metazoa; phylum Chordata; class Amphibia; order Caudata; family Salamandridae; genus Lissotriton; species Lissotriton vulgaris. The sequence continues at coordinate 512,467,235 of NC_141699.1, forward strand.
GAATCTCTGTCTATGCCGATGATATTCTGCTTTACCTCACCTCCCCCTGTAAGTCACTTATTGTGGCGTGCAATGTACTTAGACTTTTTAGACGGTACTCTGGCCTTGTTATCAACTGGGCCAAGTCCTCCCTCTACGTACTGAAAGGGGACACGCCGCGCCTCCCTAGAGGCTGAAACATCCAGGTGGCCAGCCAGGGCTTTAAATACTTGGGGATTTATATCTCTGGTAATGCGAAGGCGCGATACGACCACAACTTGCTTCCCCCCCTTCTGCGCCTCCGGCGTGACGTGGAGGGCTGGCGCAAGCTTCCGCTTTCTTTACTCGGACACGCGGCATTATTTAAGATGATGTCTTTACCCAGGTTCCTGTACGCCCTACAGAACACCCAAGATCCGGTCCCCGCCCGCTACTTCCGAGAGATTGAGGGCCTTCAACGTGCCTTACTCTGGGAAGGCCGTCCCCGCGTTGCTATCACGAAGCTCACGCTTCCGTGGTACGACGGGGGTATAGCTCTACCAGATGTGCGCATATATTACTGGGCCTCCCAAATGGCGGCTATCAATCATGGTTTCTATGGTCCGGAAAATAATCCTGGCTATGCAATGGATAGGTGGCTCTTGGGTGACGGCAATTACTACAGGGCTCTGTACTCGAGGTCTCTGGACAGGCGGATGTCAGGTCCAACGAAAACTGCGGTCCATATTTGGCGGTCCATTACCAAGGCGCAGGGCTGGCAAGGCAGGCTGACTAGGTTTACCCCACTGTATGACTCGGATATTTTGGGCAGGTTATGGCACACCAAGGGTTTTGATAAATGGGACCTCATAGGCATCTCCAGGGTTGACGATATGATCTCGAGGGGTGAGATTAAGACCTTCTCGCAGCTGCGGTCTGAGTTCCAGCTGGGCAGCTCAGAATTCTTCCGGTATGCCCAGTTGCGACACGCACTGCTTTCTGCCAGACCGGCTGAGGGGGCAATCCCAGAAAGCTCCCCGTTGGAAGACAGGGTACTGGATGGCCATATGCCTGACAGTGCCATCTCACTGTCGTATAAAAAACTCATTAATGCTCGGACTGACCTCCTCCTGGGTGTACGTGAACAGTGGATGCGAGATGGACTGGAGATCGATGATGAGGATTGGCAGAGTGCAGTCTCCTTCCCTAAGGAGGTCGCCATTTCCTCTTGTCTCCGACTGGTGCAGCTCAAAATCCTGCACAGGGTGTATGTGACCGGCCCCCGGCTTGTGCATATGGGCTATTCGACCGATGGGCTTTGTCGCTGCGGTTGCGGCGCATCGGCTACTTTTATGCACATTCTTTGGGAATGCCCCGACATAGCCTCCTACTGGAGACGTGTGCACCGAATTATGGATGAGGTGACTGGGGTGGTAACGACTGCGGAGGCTAGGCGGTGTCTCCTCAACATTTGGGAACCGTCCGATCATAACGTGGCACAAACGCAGTGGGTGACCCTTGGTAACATGGTGGCCAAACGCGACATCGCGCAGAAGTTGGGGGCCTCGACGGCTCCCCTGGTGGTGCAATGGAAAGCCAACATGGATTGGTGTATGTTCAGGGAAAAGACGGTCTACGTTGCCAGGGGTAAGCCCAAAAAGTGGTTGAAGGTGTGGGGAGCCTGGAATGCTTACAGGGGAGATATTTGCTTGTCCCCGGAACCTGTTTCTTTGGAAGAACATCTGTCACCATAACCTGTGACGCCAACTGTGAAACGCTGTTATACTGAATCCTGTTTCCTCTTCTTTCCCCCCCTTCTATCCTGATCCATTCCCCTGAATCCCGTGTTTGTGTGCCCGCTGCTCCCCCTGCCCCACTGCCAACACCTCGATGGGCTCTTCTACTCCATTGCCACTCCCATTGCGCCATCTGGCGCTCTCTTCTCTTTCTTGTTCTATGTTCCTTTCATGACATAAAATAAAAACAACCTTCATTGTACTGTGACAATCGTCGTTGCACTATTGCTCTCCTGTTTCACTATGCTGCCTTGCCTCCGGGATGTTAGGCTGAATAGCTGTGTGCACTTTTCAAAATAAAGGTTTTAAAAATTAAAAAAAAAAACAAAAAAAAATGGCAGCCACGCAGCGGTAGACGAGATCGCAACGCCGCCACTAATAATCTTTGAGGTACTGTGGGACCAGTGAGCGACACAACGGGAGCCATGGACAAAGACAGTTGTAGCGGGTGAGCAGCGCGCAGCTGATATGGCCTGGGTGGGAGCGGACGGCCCATGGAGAGACGGCCGTGAATCTGACCTGTTCTGGGGCTGAATGCGCTACGCAAGCACCTGGCTTTCTTTGGCTGATCAGGCCTCGTCACGTGTTGCGATTAGGAGCTACTGGCAGCGCGCCACAGAGGGTGTCCCCGCAGTTTCATGCAAGCTCATTGATACTCACTACAGCACATTGCAGCACATTGCGGAGAGAAGAGTTTGGGGGGCCGCAGCTGGCTGCCGGACATACAATATCTGGGCTATGGAGAGGACGATCTTGTTTATTCTCGACGCTGGGGCTTCGGGTAACCGGGATTCACATACGGCCTGGCGGCACTCCACAAGCTGTGAGTTGGCAATATGGGCAAGCCAGATAAGAAGCAGCCCATGATTAATTTCGAACTGCACAGGGGATGCAAGCCGTCGCAAAGCACAGCATCTGACTCGAAGCTGGATTTCGCTGAGCAGACTCCTACGGCCTTAGAGATGACCCTTGCTGCAATTTAAAATAGTCTGCAGTCCATCGAGGCGCTGAAAGGCGCATGGACCACATATCCTCTAAACTCGACATGCAGATGTTAAGACTGGGGGACGCGGAGCAAAGAATATCTGATGCCGAAGATGGCTTACAACAAGTAGCTACAAAAATGACAGATATTGAGAAGATACTGGCGCTCATCCGAGATAAAAATGAGGATATCAAAGCGCACTCAGGGCACAATAATGTACGCATTTTGGGTCTGCCGGAGTTAATGAATGTGGGGCGCTTAGAGGACTACGTTGAGTCCATGTTTTGTGATGTCTGCGGTGCTGATAATTTGTCCAATATGTTGGCTGTAGAGCTTGCCCACAGATTCTTAGCGGCGCCCCCCCCCCCCACCCCAGGGCCCCTCATAGGCCCATCATCGCAAGACTATTAAACTCCAGAGACCGGGACACTGTGCTGCGCATTGCTCGCCAGAAAGGTGCCATCAACTATCAAAGGAATGAACTCTCGTTTTAACCTGACTTCACGTCTTCTGTTCAGGCAGCGAAAAAGGAATTTCAAGGCATCAAGAAACTACTCATGAAGGAACAAGTCCCCTATGCGATGCTCTACCCCGTACGTCTTCGAATAGGCACGAATGACAAGGCAAAGATTTTTGTTTTGTCCCAAACTGGCGATAGACTTTGCCAAGACTCTCAGGCTCAAAAAACAAACTTCAGACACCACATCAGATATAGATGAGTAGCACCACATTTTCTATCTGTTTTTTTTTGTTTGTCTTCTTTGAGCCCATGCAGTAGTTGTAACTGTCCTATAGGGTTACACTTTAAAATTTCCATCTTATTGTGGCCTGGGAGACTGCAATAATAAGTTCTGGAATACGTTTGTTCGTCTAGAGCCGGTCACCTATACAATGATGTTCGATCTACTGCGGTAGGTATGCGTGGTTGCTCCGTTCTCTGCAGTGCTCGCTACATAATGTTCAGCTATGTGTTTATTACCCGTCAGGGGCTGGACTATAGGCAGATCTAGTTTGGTTTACCGGTATGATTACTATAGCACGAGTGTGCTTTTCTATTTTTGTTGCTTATGTCTTCCACAATCCGTTGTTGCACCTTCTTTTATGCCCCGCGGATAGGTCACAGATGGAGACTCTCATTTTACGTGGCAGCCCTTCCCTACTATATCTGGGAGTGAAAGACTAAGCTACGTCCCCCTATGTACCCCACTGCACGTCCGCTGCTCTCTGTTGGGTTGCTGTTAAGTTGGTTGTAATGTGGGGTCATGGCTTTAGCAAATTGGGGATGCCAAGCTGGGTGGGGGGAGTTGTTTTATTGTTACTATAACCACAATGTATGCGATTGGCTGGATGACTTGCGGTGCGGGTCTACACATGGAATTATTGGAATGTAAACATCTCATATGCAAAGTACACCTGGTCTTTTCACAGTGGCTGATGTGGGAGAGGTGTAATTGCTTAACTTGGAACATTCGTGGGCTAAACACCCCCAGAAAAATACGCCAAGTATTTGCTTACTTGGTGAGGCACAATGTGCAGATTGCTCTTTTCCAAGAGTCCCATTTGAGTAAACATACGGAAGTTAATATTGCATGCAACTGGGCAGGTTTCAGGTTGGCTTCGTCTTTTTCCACCTATGCTCAGGGGGTCCCAATATTGATCAAAAAAGGCACAACCTTCCTCCCTATTCACTCACATACAGGGCAGATGGGCCATTGTGCAGGGCAAATTGGGTATGACATATACAGTTCAGTGGTGGATGACCCTGAGCCTGAGGTGATTTTAACCCTCATCTTAACCCACCCATGGATAAATCTAATCCGCAAGGAGCGTGCACTATCAAAGTGGCTCAGAGCGTGAGGGAGGCAATATTAGAGATGAGCTTGGTGGACGTATGGCGTCTTTGCAACGCTCGAGCTAAGGTGGGCACTCATATTACTCCGGCACACAACAGTTGGTCTCACTTGGACTACTGGTTACTGAATGAGGAGGCCAACAGTTGGGCAACGCAAATTCATAATTTGCTGCGCATCCTTTCGGATCATAACTCTGTATATTTAACTATTCAAATTCCCTTTAACCCGCACCGCCCCCTCACCTGGCGCTTTCGTGCGGAGGCCCTGCTTGACCCTATATATGAGGACACCATTAGACAAGTGATCAAGCAGTACTTCAAATTGAATGTGAGCTCGGTGGAAAGCTCTTCCTTGCTCTGGGAGGCCTGTAACCCCTTGTGTGCTCATGACGAGACGAGGCCGTCATGACTCACAGTTGAGCTGTGCTCATGTCGGCCTGGTCTCGTCATAACACAACCGCTCAGCCCAAGCACGATTAATTCCCCGCCTGTGTGGGAGAATCAATCAGTGGGTGAGGTCGTGATGAGACCAGGCCGTCATGAGCACAGCCCCACCGTGACTCATGACGGCCTGGTCTTGTCAGGAGCACCGCGGCGCCGCGCTAACGCCCCCGCACCACGGGGGCATTAGCCCCGCAGGGAAGGGGTTACGGTTACGATACGTGGGGTAGGTATCAGCACAACTTCGGGTATCCTCAAAGACATTAGAGGACAACTCTCCAAGACTGAGAAGGGATTGAGTGCACTGGAGACTCAGTACTCTGCTGCGCCCTCTGCTTCCCCTCTCGCTCGTATTCAAGAGCTCATTGTGGAATACAACACACTGGCTGACTCGGAGGCAAAATATGTTACACGCCGTCATGTGGCCAGGGCATACGGAGAGGGGGGACGCCCAGTTAGGAATCTGGCCTCTATATTGACATTCAGGGCGAACCATCATCATATATTACTAAGATAGTGGACAAACACGTGACTGAGGATTATACGCCTCAAGCAATAGTGGACCAGTTTCACACCTACTACAGGGAGATGTACACCACGCGCGGGGGAGGTGAGGATGTCGCCCTCAATGAGTACTTGTCTGACATTGCCTGCACATGGCTCAGACGACCAACGTGCATATTTTTGCCGCCCCATTGATGAGACCGACGGTAAAGAGGCAATTCTCTCCCTCTTTAATAAGGCGCCGGGGCCAGATGGCTTAACTGCAGAATTCTACAAACACTATGTGGATCTCTAGACTCCCTACTTATTAGAAATATATGCGGAGGCTCACGAATCAGGTGTCTTGCCGCCCTCCCTCAGACAGGCACTCATTATCACTCTCCTTAAAAAGGATACACCTCATACCGCCCACTGTCCTTGATTAACTTGGGCGCGAAAAGCTTGGCCACCAAAATTCAACCTCTTATGTCCCAGTTGGTTCTACCAGACGAATCAGGGTTTATACCGGAGAGGTCCACCTCCCACAACCTCAGGACCATCTTCGCTATGTTTCAGGTTTTAAAGCCGGATCTCCCTGCTGCAGCAGTCATGCTCGACACTGCTCGAGCATTAGACTCCATAGAATGGAGCTACATGTTTCACGTTTTAAAACGCATGGGGTTTCCTGTGGTGTTGCTTAGATGGCTGCAAATACTGTATACCAACACGTCGGCAAGAGTTTGTGTGGGAGGTCTCGCATCGGATCCTTTTAGCATCGAGCAAGGCACCAGGCAAGGGTGCCCCCTATCTCCCCTATTTGCCATTATGCTGGAACCGTTGGCGTGTATATTACGTCAGCGACACCGGAGCGCCGCACTTATCAGAGACCTGTTGGCATCTCACTGTATGCGGACGATATGGTCCTTTTTGTTCGCGAGCCGCAGGAATACCTCTCCCCACTTCTCCGTGAGTATATTAGATTTGAGCTCTATTCTGGACTCACAATTAACTGGGGGAAATCTGTGATGATCCCCTTGACAGAGTGCACAGACCCCCCCCCCCCCCCCCCCCCCCCCCTCTGTGGAATACCCGCTCATAGGGACGGCAGATCCTGTAAAGTATCTTGGTGTGTGGGTTCACCGGGACCCTGAGACTGTGTTCATGGAAAATTATGGCCACGCATATGATGCACTGGGGAGTCAGGTGGTAAAATGGGTGCATCTACCGCTATTCCACGGAAGATCGCATAGCAATCGTTAAGATGATTATTCTCCCTCGTTTTCTATAACTGCTCTGTAATATTCCTATCAGCCTCACCAAACAATTCTTCGCTACAATAAAAACGCAACTTCTGAAACTCATCCGGGGCGGCAAGACCACTAGAATAAGCTGGGATACGAACACTTTCTTACTCATAGGGCAGGGTCAGGGCGCCCGATTTCTATATAGATTATATATGTGGTCAGGCGCAATACGCCTTCTACTGGTTCAGACCACATGGCTATACACAACACCTTGCAGTGGAAGAGGGGAATGCCTATCCGACACCATTAGCCAGTCTGCTCACATATAGCCACAGAGGTGCACCTAAATCAGAAATAAATACTATTGACACTACCATTGTGGCATGGCAGTCTATAGGCAAACTTGCTCATAAACTCCCACTATAATCCCCTGCCGTGCCCCTCTCTGGTCATGCAGCTTTTTCTGTAACGCAACAGGCCAGTCCCATGCGATCTCTACAAGAAGTTGGTATTACACATATGCGCAAACCTTTACCACGAGGGTCAATACATTACTCGTGGGGATCTCTCATTCATCTCCAACTCCACACCACTTTTACAATATACCTGTTAACGTTTAAGACGGGTTGTTAAGGTTCATTACCTGAATTTCCTCTCTGAACCACCCTCGCACCAATCATTGCAACTACTGTCTGTTGTTGGCCCCTTCCAAGAAAAAGCTCATTACGAAATTATACAGATCCGTCCAGGACTAAGTGGCAAGAGTGGCGGACAGGAGTTTTGAGCTATGGAACACTATACTCGAACCTCAAATCACACTGAGGGATTAGGAACATATTTGCACACTGACAGGCAGGCTAACAGCCAATGGTAATCTTTGTATCATTTTAAATGTATCAATCAAACATACCATACCCCTGTCAAATTATATAAAATGGGGCACAGAGACTCAGATCTCTGAAACGATGCGGGCAAGAGGCGGATGATTTTCTCCATCTTGCCTGGAGCTGTGGGGCGGTCTTAAAATACTGGGAGGACGTTCTGAAGCGGCTACACACCACGACAGGCACCCTCTTGGAATGCACACCTCTCCTATGCCTGCTCGGGCATGCACCACAGTTAAAAGGCGTAGTGGGTAGATTTATAAGTGTGGCCCTCCTGATGGCTAAGCGGCGAATAATGTTCACTTGGGAGAGCAAACTTCGTCCTCAGGTTGAGGAATGGGTTAAGGATCTAGTTCACGGTCGTGAAAATCTTGAACTATTTGCGGAGGAATTGCCGGCAACATCCTAGCCCAAAGACATTTGGGAGCTGCTGCAACGATACTGGTTAACAAAGGCTCAAATGGAAAGTGCTGCATCTGACTAACCATCTGTTATCTTCATACATTGCATTAAGTGTGCTCTTACAAGACTGTGTTGTGACCAGGGTAATGTATTCTCGATCAGTTTTCCGATATTTGAAGATACACGAGTCATGTTTGTTGTTTACATCTCACATGGCTCTGCCCTGTGTGGCAGGCAATTTCTTGGTTATCATGAAAAAAATTCAATTAAGAGATTAAAAAAAAAAAAAAAAAACAGCCTGGAGCATAAACTGGTTAATTTCAGGGTTGATTGTCCTCGTGTAGGTGCTCAGAGCATTCCCCCTCTATAATTAACGCTGATAATACAGTCCTAATTGCTAGGACTGGAAACTTTCTATAACGTCTGCTTGACAGTTTTTGTGAGTTTGTGGTCAGTCTAGATTTCATGGTCAACCAAAACAAAACCCACATAATGATTTTGGGATGAAGGAAGAACAATAATGTTTCCTTTGCAGTGAACAACAAGAAGGTTGGCTCTGTTCCCACATTTACCTACCTTGGCATCCCCTTCGACACTACTCTTATGGGGACCTCTGAAGACTAGTAGAGCTGCCACCTTCTCCAAAAGGCCGTCCTTAATTGTGCCCACAAACTTGGTCAGAAATCAATAAAGGAACTCGACAGTACACAAAGCCAAATGATGTCCTAAAGCGTTGTATGGGGCATTGAAGATCAGGGGGAACTAAAGCAAAAAAACAAGAATAGTTTCAGATTGCTAGCTATCCCCCAAAGCACTAGTTCCTCTGTTTGCCACACTGAGGTAGGGATTGGTTATATCAACGACCTTATTAAAATTCAACCTCTCCTTTTGTGGCTTAGAATCTGGGCCAAAAGCCAGACATTCTTCAATAGGGCTGTGCTTGCAGACTGTTTTAACACTCAACCACTGTTTGAGTATTTCTTGGTTAAAATATATACAGAATTTAAACTGCAGCATGGGACGGGAGGACTATTTTACCTCTCCTAGCACTGCTTCAGCCACCTCCATTAGGACTTTGAAATATACGTTTCTAGAGGGATGCATGGAGGATGGAATACGCTGTGCTGTAGACAAACGGTCCAGACCTATATGGGGATTTGTCCGGTTGACAGCCCTGCGCCTCACTTGGTATGGGTGGGAGACCTACACCACAAATTCTTATTGATAAGGCTTAGTCTTTGCACGGTGCACTTTCTTGCTGCTTTTCCGTTACAAGACACTTATTTTTCACAACTTTCTTTAGGTCTATGTGAGGACCTATACCCACAGACCACCTTACATTTTTTTTAAAATTGTATTTGTTGTTAAGGAAACACTATTTGTACCCATCTTTAGGGCGGGCAACAATGGTTACAGTAGAGACACTTATTTATCTGCAAACCTTAGCCACGATCAAGATCTGCTTCTCCGTTGCCACTCATATTGATTGTGCTATTAAGAAGAGGGCTACATTTCTTATATGATGTTTTATGAATTTTATGTGGTTTTTATGGATTTTATTTTATTCTTATGATAGATCGTCTTGCTCTTGATTGTAGTATTGACTGTCCTCAATATGTTTGACTTTCTGCTTAAGATAACCCAGGGGGATATAGCGGATCCCTAATGAGTTTTTCTTCGAAGACTCCTTTCGTGGTTTTTGTTCCTTTGGTTTTATCTGAACTTTGTGATATTCCATTTGATGACTGTTGCTGTATGATGATTGATTGATTGATGTATTTAGTGCTATGAAGTTGGATGAGTATTTTAATGTTTTAAATATATATATTGCTCTGCACTGTGCACTTTTATGGTTCAATTAAGCCGAAATGAAGTTGTTATGATGATAATAAGTCTATGATAGTTTACTATTGGCTCTAGAGTCACAAAGTACTGGCATTCTCTCACGGCCTAGTGATGGTGAAGAATAAGGAACAAAGGGGCCCAACTGCTCAAGAGGAACAATTAGGATGGAAAGGAACTATGTTGAGAAAGAAAATGTGCATACCATTTGCCCCAATCATCATTACTACCCTCCTAGAGGCGGTTGAACTGTTGGCTCCCTTGAAGTTACACAAACAGTACCCCACATCTAAACAAGAGGTGTGGTATACTGAAGAGCTTAGAGTGGAGACGCAGGGGTGCAGAAAGCTCGAAAAAACCTAGAGAAAATCCCACACGGAAGAAAGCAAGAAAGTGTACTCAGATGCCTTGGCTACCGATCACAAAAACATTAGGTTGGCCAGGAGGAATTGTCTCACTTTACAGCTGGCCGAAGCAGGCAACTCCTCCAGAGAACTTTATAAGATCTTACAGTCCTTTGTGAAACCTGTGGCCTGTGAGAGTCCTGATGATTTTTCACAATCCTTGTGCGACTATATCTCTCTGTTTTTCGAGAATAAAATAGAGTTCATCTATGGAAAAATCACAAAGGCTGCGAAATTCATGAGCAACGTCCCTAGCACTCCCCCACTGTTACCAACGCATAAAAGTAGTTCACTTACTGTGTTTACGGAGGTTAGCCAATCTGATGTCACCTCTTTGATTAGTAAAATTAAAACAGGATCCCCTACGGATTTTCTGCCTGCGAAAATGGTTGCCTCTTTAGGTAATCTGCTTTTGCCTGGAATTCGAACCGTAATTAATCTCTCCCTTAAGGAAGGACAAGCGCCTCGAGAATGGAAGAAAGCGGTAGTAACCCCTATTCGGAAGAACGCAGCCCTGCCATGGTCAGACCTTTCCAACCTCCGTCCTATCTCCCTTCTGCCATATTTAAGCAAGATGACCAAGAAGCATGTGAACACCCACCTGTCCAATTTTATCGCGGCAGCAGGAGGCCTTGAACACTCTCAATCTGGGTTTAGACCTAACTACAGCACTGAATCAGCCCTCCTCTCCGTGACCGATAACATCAGGATGGCACAGGATAGAGGGGCCTCTATGATTCTGGTGCTGTTAGATCTGTCCGCTGCCTTTGACACGGGGTCACATGATATTCTTCTCGGTCGTCTGCAGAAGGTGGGGATAGGCGGTTTGGCTCTGTCCTGGCTTGAGAGTTTTCTCTCGGGCCGCTCACAAAGTGTCCGGTTGGGCTCCCATCATTCCATCTCTAGGGAGCTCACCAAGGGGGTCCCACAAGGCTCAAGCCTAAGCCCTACACTTTTTAATGTGTATGTGGCCCCCCTGGCTGCCATTGTGAGAGAATATGGGTTCACTCCAGTATTGTACGCTGACAATACTCCACTTTTGTTCCCATTCCAGACCCTCACACCGGCAATCAAACATTCATTTGCCGCAGGTATGAGAGCAGTGTCCGACTGGATGGCGTCCAATTGCCTACAATGTAATGTGGGCAAAACGGAGGTCATGCTCTTTGGGGAGACCCCCTCCTGTGGTCACCTGAATTGTGGCCCCCGGACTTAGGACAAGATCCCTGCCCTAAACAGGTAGTGAAGAACCTAGGGGTACGACTTGACCAGGCGTTGCTACTAAAGGAGCACGCAAATCAGGTAACTGGGTCCTGCTTTCGGGTTATCAGACTCCTGAGGCACGTGTTCCCGTTTCTGGCCGACACCTACAGAAAAACGCTGGTTCAGACGTTTGTGGTCAGTAGGCTAGACTATTGCAACAGCCTTTTTATATCTGCCAATGAAGAGCAACTTAGCAGACTGCAGGTAGCTCAGAATACGGCGGCCAGACTGGTTCTCAATGCTCCAGCTAGGTCTTCTTCACGCCCCCTCCTGGACAAACTTCACTGGCAGCCCATTCGTCAGCGGGTCAAGTTTAAAATCTGCTGCGTAATACATAAAAGTCTCTTTGGCTCAGGTCCCAAATACTTGGCAGAAAAATGTAACCTTTATAAGCCTGGCCGTCTCCTGCGCTCTAGTAACCAACTGTTGCTCCAGATTCCACATGTCAAGAGGGCAAGACAGGGTGGTCGTGCACGGTCATAAGGGCCCCACCCTTTGGAATACGATCAATCAATCAATCAATCAATCAAGGCATTTATAGAGCGCGCTACTTACCCAGGGGGTCTCAAGGCGCTTGGGGGAGGGGGTGGGGTGCCGCTACTGCTCGAACAGCCAGGTCTTGAGCTTCTTCCTGAAGGAGAGGTGGTCTTGGGTCAGGCGGAGGTCGGTAGGGAGGGTGTTCCAGGTCTTGGCGGCCAGGTAGGAGAAGGACCTTCCTCCTGTTGTCGCTCTTCGGATGCGGGGGACGGCGGCGAGGGCGTGGTTGGTCGATCGGAGGTGGCGTTTGGGAGCGTAGATGCGGTCTCTTACCTTGAGGCAAAACACCAACCTCCAGGCCTTCAGGAAATCTCTAAAGACATACCTGTTCTTGACATCCTAAAATTTACGCATCTTATGATTATGGTTTAGGCACCTTAGAAGAACACAAGCGCAGAGATAACCCTCAGGGGGTCGAGTCCTGCGCTATACAAGTATATAAATAAATAAAACTGCCATTGTCATCGACTTGTATGATCTATACTTACCAAATGTATTGGGTTCAAATAATACCACACTTGCTGAAGATTTGTATGACCACCAATCCAACAAGCAGCATGGAAACATTACCATACAAATGATGAACGCCTAACACAAGGAATTAAAGGTCTCAAATTGTCAGATTTGCCTAAAACTTCCTTCTGTAACAGCAAGGGATGCCTTTAATGCCTTTGAGTTTGATGCTTAATGATTCTTGTTATACTCTATTTAAAGCAGTGATTATCTGGTTTTCTGGCTCGAGGGGCACTGACGTCAGATGCAAATACAGAGATGAAATAGTAGTATCATTCGGTTGTTCCGTCGGAGGGGAAGGTTTATCCTACAGAGACGCCTCCAATGATAGTGTCATGAGTGAAAGATATAAACACTTCGTCCTAGGAATGAATAGCTTGATTCCAAACACCTCTGCCTCATAAAAATCTCCCGGCTTTATGTGTAACAATAGGACATGGATCACGAAACAAATGGATCGCAAGAGATGGGACAGAGTAACTGCACCCATGTATTTAGTCAGGCCAATGCCACCTGGCCCGGCAGAGGAGGGCATTTATTTTGTCTAAAGACAAAAAAGGCATACACTTGGATGCCAAGGTTCGGGGAGGGCCCTATTTTCTGAGACTTGTGCTTCCCTGTATTAGACACCAAGCTTAGGAGCAGGTCAGAAAGTATCTGCAAACAACCAGTATAGCTAGAGGAATAAGAGAGGTGAAGCAGACTGATACATCTGCTCAGGAGTTCGTCAATTTGGCACTAGGAATACCATTTCTTCACTATTTTGAGTTTGGGTTTGGACTATATTAAAAGTAATATTAGTTCTAGTAATTGCAGTATTAGTTGTTTATGTGCAAATATGCTTCCTGCTCGCTGTCAGGCATGTACCAAATTGTGCATTCCCCCACCAAGTAATGTTCACGTTTCAAGTGTCAGGATACAGAAGGAAGAAGTGGCCACGCTAATGCAAATAAATATTGAATAGCAGTTATAACATGCTGAACAGGTGTTCAAAGGGAGGTTTGTGGGAGCAAAAATATGATTTTAAGCAACTGTTCTCTGTGTTGTGTCTTCGCCGTGATTTCATAAACCATACAGTTGTGCAAACCCTGGCTTCTGCACATAGGCGAGAGGAGGGTAAACAGATGTTGAAACCCCACCTGTCCTCACACTGTATTCATGCTTAGCTTAGATTCCTGTTTGTATTTGTATAAAGCGGATGTCATTAATCCCATAATGTGCTAAAGGTATTTGCAACCTGAAAAATACAAATTCTAAACTATATACATCTGAAGGAGGAAGAGGAGCAAGGGGCAGAGCGAAGAAGGATGAGGAACAGATGGTTGACAAGGATAAGGAGGAGTAAAGGAAGCAAGGAGCAAGATGGTGGGAAGGTGGTGGCTGTATAAGAACAGGGAGGATGAAGACTTGGGGCAAGAAGAGAAAAATAGAATTCCATGGTAGCAGAGGGAAGAAGAGAGAAGAGCAGGTGAGGAATAGGAGGAGAGCAAAAAAGGATAGGAAGAAAATGCAACAGAGGGCACAGCCAGCCAGGTCTTACATTCCACCAGGTATTTCCCAGTTGGCCAGGGGACTTGAAGGCCAGTTCTGAAAGCCCAGAGCTACTCCTTCTGCCTCAATCACTTTTCCCAGCTCCCAAGATTACTTGCAGAAGGCAAAGGGAGGCTTAAAGGGAGAGAGAAAATGGGAAGAGAGGGCAAAGGTAGAGAGAAAGTGATCAGAGGGAGAACAGAGTGTGGAGCGAAAGAGTGAGTGAGTATGGATAGAAGGAAAGATTACATAAAGAGATTAAGGGAGCAGACTGGTTTGAGCACTGTTGCAAGGGCTGCTTTGGGTCAGCCAGTCCGGGCCTGGCAGAGGGGAGGAGAAAATGGAGATGGCTAGTCAACATCTCCTCACCATGTGTCAAGTACAGCATTCTACTGTCCTCTCTCCCAACATCTACTGTGAAGTCCTCTCTTGTTTTATAACATAAGAAAACAGAAGATCTAAGGATCCCTTCACTCCAGAGTAATGTCAACTGAACAGAATGGACTCTGAACAGAAGGGGTGTTTAACATAGTTCTAGGACGGCCAGATCAAAGGTAGACTTTCAGGATATTGATGCGATATATTTACATATAATTAATCTAAATGGGAGTTATTTGCATGGTCCGTTGCAAGCCTGAAAAACTAGGTGCATCTTGTAAACCCTTGGGACAAACCTGCATAACGAATAATCGATTTCGAACCCCCAACTCACTACTGGCCATTGACAAAAACCATTGTGAGACATACCTTGAGATCATTTCCTCCCATGACCATCAAAACTCCGTCATACACGTGCATCTCCTTCGGTCACTCACACCCGTTAATACATTTGTCCTTCTGTCATGCTTTAACTTCCTTCGCCCCACGAGCCCCGAACACTATGTTTTGTTAAGGCTCACCGGTCACATTCATCTCATCTTTCTGGATCATTACACCAAGGACATTAAACTTGCAAATGTTGTGTTATTACTAAAGTTACATTACCAATCTTCCACTTTTGTGCATTTGCAGAAATCCTATGTAGGCAGGCATCGCACTTCTAGCCATCCATGTGGACGTTGACGTGGACGAAGGGCGCTCTACTTCTGGGCTAGAGGAAGATTCAAAGAATTCAGATCTTCCATTAATTTGACAAAATGGGCTACCTCCACAACTTGCTGAAGAAGAGCCATATGCCAGAGGTAAAGATAATGGCAATCCAGTGGGTGAATCCTGGTCTTCAAACTTCTGTCAACCAGACGGAAAAAAAAGATAGTAAATTGGACTACATATTTCTAAAAAGCAATGCCTTTTTGAGAACATTTTTGTAAATGTTACCTTTGTAACGAAAACTAAGACTATGCTTAAATCACAACATATTTCCATTAAAATTAACTCCTCACATTCACATGCAGATATTGTATTTATCTAGATTGAAAATCGACCCGCTACACTTTCACCGATAGATAACATGTTAAAAAACACACTGATCTGAAAAAATAGATTTCACAACAGTTTAAAGTGTGAGATGCTGGGGGGGCGCTGAAGGGTGCCAAGCAAGATGGCCGCACTTGCGTGAGGCTCTTGCGGTTCGGGGACATAACCGGCATTTATCCTGGTCATCTGGAATTTATGAGCGGAAAAAAGAGGAAATCTGAGCAGAGGAACAACACGGCGGTGTATGATGTCGAGAAAATTAGCTTTACCTGGCCGCGGAGCATAGGAGATTGCGACTGGCCTGCAGAGCTGGATGTGCACAACATGGCGGCGATGAGGGATTGACCGGCGGAGCTGTAAGCGCTGAGACGATCGATGTGAGCGGTCCGCCTTTAGCAGGGGAGACTGCGGGACCTGGCTGATAGGAGAGCCCGCTGATGACTGCGGAAAGGGGGAGAGCAGCTCCTGCCTGGCGCCAAGGCTCCGACTGAGCAGGAGAGGAGCCGCAACACCACTGATTGCCTGGCAGGTAGGCGGCCGCTGCTGGGCTGGGAGAGCGACCTGGATCCGCGGCCGGAGGGCCGCATGTCATCCATTTGATACCCCCCGGGGATGGCTGCACTCTGCAAGGGGGGGGGGGGGCGGTGGGCACCGCTCTGTCTGCGCGGAGTGTCGAGGGCCTCTGACTGGCAGCCTCGAAGCCTTTTGGGACCCGGCCGAGCGCTGTGACCCTGCGGGCCGGACTGGGAGGACTCCTCCGAAGAGCAGAGGGAACAACCATTGCTGGATGCAGCGAGAGGCTATAGACAGCCGCGGGAGGCTGTGCTGGCCCCATCCATAGGGGAGGCTGTGTATACCTGAAGCAGACGGTGCGGCGTGACGGGCCTCCTCTTTCCCTGGAAGGCCTACTTTTTCTCCTGGAGGCCTTGAGCCCTGGGCAGACCTGCGGGCCCCTGGGTGACGCCTCCCTCACAGGCACTGCAGTGGGGCTGGAGCTGCAGGTGTTGTATTAGGAGCGACGGGCTGGCTGACATGCGGCCTGAGCTCCTGGCCTCCTCACTGGAGATAGACCACTTCTGCACAGCAGCCCTGTGGACACAAGAGATTACGCCTCCTTCAGAGGGAGGCCTCGGACACTCCAGGGAGCGCAAGACAACTCCCGGAACGCCCGATAGCTGCTGCTCCCGGAAAGAACACCAAGGCTCCCATTCTAGCTTGTTGGAGGTGCACTGGAGAAGCAATACAGACCTCCCTCCCACCCATTACAACACTGTGTGTGGGTGTCTCGGCCTCCCCTCTGACTACATACTGGGGTGGGCCCACTATTGGGAGGCGTGCTGCAATCCTGAGGCGCAGAGTGGTGGGATCCCTCCTCTATACGAGGTCCAGAAGTCACGCGGCCGATTGAACGACTGCTCCTGTGGGGCAGGGCCAGGCTGCCGGATGACATTGGGGAAGCCGGACAGACGCCAACTAAAGCTCAACTTTGAGGAAAGGAAGGGAACCCGCTCACAACCGGACCATGATGAAGGACAGGTGGAGACCCAGGCGCCCTCGACTGCTGATCTGAAGGACCTACTATTGCCTTTGCAATCTAGCCTGACCTCCATAGAATCCAAGATGGACTCCATGTCTGCGCGATTAGATGGAGTATCGCATAAAGTAGGCAAATATGAGGAGCGACTGGCGGAGATGGAACAGTGGATATCGGACCTGGAAGACACCTCTACCACAACAGCGTCCCGCACAATCGAAATGGATAGGGTCCTGCGAGTGATAGCAACCAAGAACGAGGACCTAGAATCCCGCTCTCGGGGAAACAACCTCCGCATTTTGGGAGTGTCAGAATCAACCGCCACTGGGAAGATGGAGGAGTATGTGGAACGCCTCTTCATTGCGCTCTTTGGAAGGGAGGCCTTCTCACCGGTATTGGTGGTAGAAAGGGCTCATCACTCGTTGGCGGCCCACCCGGTACCTGGGGCAACACCTCACCAAAATAATCGCCCGCTTGCTTAACTACCGGGATGCAGCCGTTTGCCTGTCCAGGGAGCGAGGACAGCTCCGCCATGAAGGAATGGACGTTTCAATATATCCCTACTTCACCATGGCTGTCCAGGAGCAGAGACGGAAATTTCTACCGGTGAAGAAGACGCTACAGCAGCTTAATATTCCATATACGATGCTCTTCCCAGCAAAGCTCAAAGTGACTTATCAAAGTAAACAGCATTTCTTCACCACTCCGCAGCTTGCACAAGACTTCCTGAAAACCTTGCTGAGGCCGGCAGCGGGATGGGCCTCCCTGCCCTATCGCCCTGACGCTGGTGGCGGTACTTCGGATGTAGAATGAACTCAGAACCCCCGATTTCTGCTCGCCGATCAGAAAACATGCCATATGATAATGAGCCATATGTTATAGTAGAGTGGGGTACCTGGACACCGCGGAGGGGGGATCAGAGAGGGAGCTGACATTCTCCCCTGGAGGTGGAGATGCTGCCGACCTGCAACGCACGAGAAGCTGGCCGCTGCCAAGGAGGTAGTGGATACGATGAATGCTTTGGGAATTACTTGGCCGTCTCCCTGCCCCCCTGCAATACTCTGGACACCTGCACTCTGCCCCCGTTGCCGCTGAGTGGGCGGCCTCATATGGCATTGTAGACACCCTGCAAATCGGACTCAAGATGACCAAACATATGATCACCCGAACACCCTCACCCTGGCGAGGAAGACCCCTGGATGCCCTCTGGACTCCACCTCACAGGTGACCCCTTACTGCTAGGATTGTTAGTTTCTTACTGCTAGTTGTGGTACAGACTAAGTTGTTCTCCCCTGTTTGGAATACTGTATTGAGGGAAGTGGGGGGGGGGGGGTGTGGGGGGGGGGGAGGGGAGGGAAGTGGGCCACGGCTGGTTTGGGCTGCTGATGTGGGAGGAGGGTAGGAAGGTTTTGTGTGTGAATGCAAGAAGTGTGAGACCACTTAATGAGAATGCATAACCCCAATTTTTGCTATGGCTGAACGCTCGGGTCCCCCTACATACAGCTTCCTCACTTGGAATGTGCGAGGGTTGGGAGAGCCCCGCAAGTGTGGGCACATATTATCTTATCTAGACCGGCACGACATGCTGCAGGAGACGCACTTTAATCCCACTGTCCCCTCCACTTTTGCTGCTCGATATGCCAGTCATTCATGTTTTTCTTCCTATTCATCATATGCTCGTGGCACGTGCATCCTAGTGAGGAAGTCCCTCCCATACACCACACTGGGAACTATCACAGATAAGCAAGGCCAGTACTCTATCCTCTGGGGCAGGATAGCCAATCACTCCTTCACACTTATTTCGTGTTATGGACCTAACATGGATGATCCAGAGTTTTTCCGGGTGCTCTGGGGAAAGATATTGGAGATTGGTTATACGCATCTTCTATGGGGAGGGGATCTTAATGTGACAGTCAATTCTTCACTGGACCACTCGCACCAGCAACCACAGCACTATTCTCAGTCACAAGCCACTCTCAAAGCACTACTTGAGGACCATGAACTGGTTGATGCATGGCGACACATAAATCCGACCAAGCGGGAGGGCACCTGTTACACCATGGCCCGGGCTTCTTGGTCGAGAATTGATGCAGGTCTCACTGTGGAGAAGTGTGGCGCAATGGTTAGAGCGGCAGACCCTGATGCAGAGGTCTGGCCCAGGACCAGGGTTCAATTCCCGCCTCGGCGGCTCTTGGGCTCAATTTCCCCGGACCTGATAATTCTCGCCTCGGTGCCTATTCTAATCATGGGTCCCACTCTGCAACTCTGGGCAATAGCTTGCTTAATCTCTACAATGGCCCCAACAATGCTAGGATTCCTGGCTTCACCTTGGGGGTGCCCAGGAGTGGGCACTTCACAGGGAAAAGGCCAGGAAGGGTTCCTCAGCGGTATTCGTACAAGCGCCGAGATGCCTCATGGTGATTCGTGCGCTATACAAGTACCATTACATTACATTAATAAGGGCCTTGCCCCTTGGGTGACGTACTCCTCCCACCTCCCTTGGACTTACTCGGGCCATTCCCCAGTGTTGTCTGCTGTGACCCTCCCACAGACTGACTCTCCTTTTCAGTTTTGGAGTTTCAATCCACTATCCCTACTAGACCCAGTATTCAAGCAGGAACTTGAGCAGGAAATCACTGATTTCTTCCCTAGGAACGAGGGTTCGGTGGAGCACTACTCCACGATGTGGGAAGCTTTTAAAGTTACTGTACGGGGCGTGTGCAGCGCAAAGAGTGGCGGGATCTTGAGGAATATCCGGTCCACCTTGCGTCTGGAGACAGAACACAAACATGTCGAGGCGGAACTGCAGCATAACCCCACTCCTGAGCTGAGTGCTTAGTGAATACCAAGAGACATCAGAGAGAGAATGTAAATACAGAGGGAAATATCACAGGGCATGCCAATACGGGGAAGGGGATAGACCTGGAAACATGCTCGCGGCCTTGGTAAGGCCTCCATGGTTCTCGAATACTGTGCTCGAGATTGAGGGGGAGGATGGAAAAATGCATAGCGACAACTGAAATTGTGGAGACCTTTCGGGAGTTCTACAGAGGACTGTACAAAACTCAGAGCTCAGCCAGTGGACTTCACCCCCTTTTTTGAGGATACGGCCATAGCCTGGCTGGGAGATGGGCAGAGGGAATTTCTTTTGCGACATCACGAGGATGACAAAATCATAACGGCCATAATGCAATTGCAGTCGGGGAAGGCCCCAGGCCCGGGTGGCCTACCGGCTGAATTTTATAAAACCTTGCATCATTTACTCATCCCAATACTGAGGCATGTGCTTGCGGAGGCTCGGGAGACTAGTATACTCCCCCCCCCCCACCCCCCCCCTCTATGCGGTAGGCTCACATTATATCCATATCCAAGCCTGGTAAATCACCTACCTCATGCGACTCGTATAGGCCTCTCTCTTTAATAAAAGTCTACGCCAAAATCCGGGACAAATTAATTGCTAATTGAATTAGTCTCCTTATGACAGTGCTGGTGCTTCCGGATCAGTCAGGTTTTGTGCCCACTCGAGGCACATCTCACAACTTGTGTACGCTATTTGCACTTCTCCATGACAGACCCGGACGCCAAAGCTGCAGCTATATTTCTCGATGCCACTAAGGCGTTAGACTCCCAGGAATGGGACCATCTCGCCTTTGTCCTTCAACGCATGGGGTTTCCAGCCCCCTTTCTGGAGTGGATCAACTTGCTCTATACAGGGGTGCGAGCCAGAGTGATGGTCAATGGAATTCAATCGGCCCCCTTCTCGATCACACGGGGCACCGGGCAGGGATGTCCCCGGTCACCATTAATCTTTGCTATAGCCATTGAGCCTCTAGCGGCGAAGGATAGACAATACTTTCGAGACTATGCATTGATCTACCCAGAGAGGCAGATCTTAATCTCCCTATATGCTGATGATCTAACACTGTACCTATGGGACCCTGTGGTTAGCCTCAACCCCATTCTCTGACTGCTCATCCTCTTTGGCCAACTATCCGGAATAAATGTGAACTGGGGGAAATCCCAAATATTCCCCCTTACAGATGCCACAGTGGAGTTTGTGACTGACTTTCCGCTGAAGTGGTGCAGGGACACCATCACTTATCTGGGTATCCGGATTTCTCGATGCCGGGAGGAGCAGATGCGCTCCAATTATGGCCGTACACTTGATCATATCACAGACAGGATAGCCGGGTGGATTGCGATGACTCCATGGCGGCCAGAGTGTCATTGATTAAGATGATAATTTTGCCCAAACTCCTCTACCTTTTTACCAACATTCCCTATGCTCCTAGTCTGTATTTTGTTAAATGCATCAAAACCCAACTAATCAGATTAGCATGGGGTGGGAAACAGCCCAGATTAGCGTGGGAGGTTCTAACTCGGACCTTTGAGGATGGGGGATTTAAAGTCCCTGATATGGAATTAGACTTTGTCTGCGCTCAGGCACACTTTGCGGCCTACTGGATACACCCTCCCCCGTATATGCCTCACCTGGCCATCGAGGATGGATATATGGCTCCCACACCATGCACAGCATATCTCAGCACAGCTGAAGGGTGCCTAGACGTTTAGCGGCCACAACTGTCCAATGCACGACTAGTGCCTGGCGCATACACTCAAATGCCCTTTTTCTACTCGCCACTGGTGCCCCTGCAGGGAAGACAGGATATACCAGTCACGACAGAGGGGGGATGCCGCTGCATGCTGCGCAAATTATCCTGCCTTACTTGGGGCCAATTATACAAGAATGGGAAGTTTAGATCTAGTGAGGAGTTTTTTGGTACCACTACCCCCATTCCCCTTGAATGCTTTTATTGGTTGAGGGTCAGGCAAGACATGAGCTCTCTGACTCAGTGCTTCCCATCAGAACCCACTATTATGATTCCCCTACATACTCTCCTGCAACAAACTCCCCCATAGCATGTAGTTTAGCAATTATATCGCTCAACTCAGGGGAAATGGGAAAGGGACCTAGCTCCAGCCAAGGGGAAATGGGAGGCAGAAATGGGCACTCCCATCACGACTGAACAATGGGCCTATTGCTGCCGCTAAACGGGTGCCATTTCTGCCAATAGCAGATTACGCCTGATACATTATAAATATATCCACTGATTATATTACACGCCAGCCCGGCTACACCGGCTACATTTGCGGGACACTGATTGCTGTGATAGATGTGGGGCACAGAACGCTGACTTTGGACACTTGGCCTGGGTCTGCCCGCTTGTCCGGGACTACTGGAGGGAAGTGCTGCAAGCACTTGATGACCTGACTGAAGTACAAGTGCCTGACGATCCCCTTACTGTTCTTTTAGGCTACACGGAACAAATCCCTGCCAATGTGCGGAGATTCGCCTCCTTGGTCCGCTTATTGGCGAAGAGGCAAATAGCCTGTCGATGGGAGCACGGCCAAGCCCCCAAATGTAAGGACTGGCTTAACGACCTCATACATTGCCAGGAACAGCTGCACACGCCTCTGCCGAACTTATGCCACCCTCTTTTGGCACACGCCGACACTGGGGACACAGAACCAGGTCCAGAGCAAGTGGTGGTCGAGAGACGGGACGGGGAGGGACCTGCAGAGACGGAGGCCTCCATGGAGGTGGGTCCACCTGAGCGCTTAGTGGAGTAGTGGGGAATGGAGCAAAACACGCGGGTAGTGACCTTCGGATGTGTACGATTGTGTGGGACCTGAGTGGACAATGGAATGAGATACTAGGCGACAGATGTTGTTTTTACTGTGACTTATAGATCTTGCTGTTTTTTCTGGGAATTTGTTTGGAGACCTGAGTTGAGGACTGCCTGTTATGATTGCCCACCTGACGCGGACGGCCCACTGGGGTTGTAGGTGGCTTGCTGTGTTCGTATCCCCATTGCCCTTTGAACTGTTTGTCGAGTACTGCTGTGCCGGCCTGTTGGGATGTAGGCACCCATATGTGTTACATTTAACGATGTCAATAAAGGTCTGTTTAAAAACAAAAAAAGAAAGTGCGAGATGCCAGCTGTGGCCCTACTCATTCAAAGTCTGTATCAGCGAATTTTAACATTGCATTCCACATGCTAGTTTTAGTTGCACAGCCTTTAGAACACTGTTGCAATACTTCTATTTGTCCTACTGAAGGATTGCCATTTGGCAGAAAAATGGCTGTCATTTTATTCCAATTAAATATGGCCAAACTAGTACACAAACCTGGTGATTTTTCCACAAAGCTAGAAATGCTGAAAGGCTGCGCAGTGGGTAGAGTTAGTAATTTATTTGTTATTACCATGATCAATCATCCAAATATTTCGGTGTCAAAATTTATTCTTATTGTTCAATAAAACAATGGTCAAAATGTGAACACTGTAGAGTAATGAAGCACAACAGTGACTTACTAGTAGGTTACTTTCAACAAATCTTTCTTAGGGCTAATGCGGACTGCAAATGAACAAATTCTTCTCTTTCTGGCGGATACTTCTAACCACAAATTCATCACCTTTAAGATATCCCCAAGCGCCAAACTGGATCCTGAAGATTTAAAAGAGTTGCTCCTGTGCCAGTATGTGGCTTTGTCTGTCTCTGTGTGGACGATGGAGTCACATCTAAGTGCCACCCATGTGAATCGACATCAGCTTCATTCTTGACTCCGTTCTCTCCCTTGGACGCTGAGCCCAACAATAATCAAAGGTGCCAGTGTGCAGATCTCCAGTTTGAGACCTATTTAGATGGGAAGAAAGACTATTCCATAGTACGGGGAGGTAGGAAGGCAGTGAGAAATCTCCAGTATCCACCAGAAATAGCCTTACCGAAAGTAAGTAACTTGTTTTTCTGATGGATATTTCCAACTCCGATTCCGAAGCATTAGAATGGATAACAAAGCATTGCTTCCTAAGGCGGCGGATCTTTGGAATGGAACATGCCCTTCCAGTCAGATCTGGCAATCAAGAAACTAGTGCTTTGTGAACTTCTGCACTGATGCCAATGTCACAGCCTTACAGGCATCGGGGTACAGGCACTCACCATGCCAAGACAGTGGTAGCACTCTTCACCATGGTGGAGTGGACCATTAGTCCTTCTGGAGGCTATTTCTTGACCAATGCATAGAAGATCTTAATAGATAGGATTATCTATCATGGCTTTCTGCAAGGACTGCACTGCCCCAGAAAACACCACACAAAGTTAATCATCCACACAATGAGTTTATGATGCAATCGATGTTAAAGTTAACTTTTAGCATCCAGCCAATGGAGTCTCTCCTACTCCTTTGCGGGATGAGGAAGGGCAGAGAACATTATAAGAGTGTTGGATTGAGAAACGTGAAAGGAAGTCACAAACTGACAAAAAGGCCTCCTGGTTATCAAAACCACTTAATTTGGGTGAAAAGATGGTGTAAGGCAGCTGCACTGAGAAAGCCTAGCGTTGACTCACGTGGCCAGCTAAGTTAGGACGACCAGAAAAAGTCGTTCGAGTCAGAAGACATATTGGACAGCTGTGTACTGGTTGGAAGGTAGTGCACAAGGAAAGGGAGAACCAAAGAGATCCTATTTCGGCATTACAAAGGGTTTAGAAGGAAACATGAGTCAACCCTTACATGAACCTAAAACAGGTGATTTGAACAAGGACAACTTGTCTAGCAAATGCAAAAAAGCCAAAAAAGGCTGACAAATCTTTAATGGTGTCCAAGGCAAGCTTTTGCTGAGCCGGAGAAAAACAAACAATAAGACATCCAACAGTTTGGCCTGCAACAAGTCCATATTGCTGAAGCTACAACAGGCTACAAAGTTGACACAGCTCCCGGTGTAGACAGACTTTGATAAGGGCCTTCAGATTTTTAAGGGCTCACAGGATGTGGTAATCTGCCCCAAAACCAAATACCAGGGACTTGCCTTGTAGGGGTCTGTCGCAGATCCCTACAATATTTAAACACTGTGGTTTTTGGGTCTGTCAAAGATCCCTACAATGTTTAAACATTAAGGTTTTTGGAGTGGACATAGTTCCCATGCACACAAGAGAGAAGAAGAATTTTGAGAAAACAAAACTTGTCAACTGATGACAAGTGAGCTAAGGATGCGTGTACGAAGGTGCAGAAAGCTGTACAATGTTTCCGATCCTACAAGACGTCCCTATGGTTGTGGAAGGCACAGAGACGACCATCCCCCACCTGTTTGAAATGCCCAGAGATTAAGGGGGGGATTTCTTCCATGCAACAGGTTGTGTCCAAAAATCACTAAGTTTTGGTTGACTATTTTTACAACCCTCTATTGTATATTGGGAACACAGATCAAACCTATACCCTTTATTGCTCTTTTAAGAATATTGGAACACATGGGGAGGGGGGCCGAGGGAACCACATTCTGGTGGGTCTGAGCAACAGGCTGGCAAAACATTTCTTCGCCAGGTGCTGGAACGCCACTGCAGTGGGGAACTGGTATGCAGCAATGAACTGGTATTCAAAATTGAAGGAGTTTATGAGGCAAGGCGAGACCGTCTGCGCTCATCTGTGGCCAGGCTAGGCTGGGCTTTCTCTCTTCGATTTTCATCCCTGAAGGGATTTTTAATATTGCCTACGCATGGTGCTCTACTTTGGTACGGTAAGACGTTACATCACGACGGTTATTGGGATTGTTACAAATGAAATCAAACTGTCCCGATGGAGTCCCTGCTGACTTCTTTATGTATTCACCAAAATTGTGGGCAGAGGTTTTGGCAAACGTGTTCAATGCAGTCAATGGCAACCCAGCACCTGCCTCATGGGACACCTCCACCATCGTCCCTATTTTTAAAAAAGGCCAGCGGGATGATCCCGGCTGTTATAGGCCTATATCCCTCCTGGATTCATCTGTAAAAATCTTAGATAGAGTCCTTTTATCTAGGTGGAAGGAAAATGTTGAGAGCTGTGGTGGGTTGTCTGAGATCCAATATGGTTTTAGAGAAAGAAAAGGGACCATTGAACAGTGCGCCAACTTGCACTTGCTCATCTCCAAATACACCGTGGCCAAGGAGGGGTCCGTGTTTCTAGCATTCATGGATCTCTCCTCGGCTTTTGATTTGGTCAACAGGACAAAGTTGTGGGCCATCCTGCTGGAGATGGGTATTGACGAGGCATTGGTTACCTTTATGGCCACTCTGCACCAAAAGCTCTTTGCAGCCGTACGTGTAACGAATGAGGGTAGGTGTACCCCCCTCTTTAAATCATTAAAGGGGGTATGGCAAGGCTGTATATTAGCCCCCTTGCTCTTCACCATTTATATCAACGGCCTGGGCGCACACCTAGGGGAGCAGGAAGCCGACGTCCCGCATGCAGGAGCCGTTAAATTCCCGGCGCTCCTATATGCAGATGACGCCGTACTGATCGCTCGCACGGGTGTTGGCCTCCAGCACCTTTTGAATGCCTTTGGTTCGTTTATGGAGCGATTGGATCTTAAGGTAAACGTAACCAAGTCACATACAATGGTGGTGGGCCGTGAGTGTAGTAAGAAGAGAAGTAAAACATTCTCATGTAGGGGGGACACGGTTTCCAGGGTATCTACATTTCCCTATCTAGGCGTACTGTTTGATCAGAAAGGGACCTGGGGCCCGCAGGTAAGAGCAAAGAGGTTGGCTGTCATTAGATCATCATCAGCACTCTTGGGCTTTGCTGGTAGGCTAGGGGCTAGGCCTATGGAAGCCCTGTTAAAAATCTATAAGAGTAAATCTGTGGCCATTGCGCTATAGGGTTCCGCATTGTGGGGTTATGTAAACTTGGAACCAATCCAGAGAGCAGAGAATAGATTCATCAGAACCTTGCTTTCTGTACCACAGTCGACCCCAACCTACTCAATCCATAAAGAAGTGGGCCTACATTTCTTGTCTGACATGCTGAGCATGGCCCCTCTGATCTTTTGGTTAAAAACGTGGATGAACGAAGAACTCCCATTAAATCATAAGATCATGTCTGACGTTCTGTCCCTGGACAAATCTAATAAGATCCCCTGGTTGGCCTATCTGGCTAAGGCATTTTCAGACCTGGGACGCCCGGAGCTTTTTTCCTCCCCCGAGAACATCAAGGTACATGATATCGATTTTGTAAAAAAGTCCTTTATGGGAAGGAAGGAAGCATGCCGTGAAGAATGTGAACTGGCGAAACCGTCAGTGAGGGAACATTGCCTACTTGTTAACTCATTTTCACTAGCACCTTACCTTGGTTTTGTTACAATTCCCTTTCATAGGTTTCTTTTAACTAAGTTTAGATTTAATTTGTTACATTTTTATTTAGGCTCTTTTAAAAGTTGGCAGAAGCCGGAACTAGCCTTGCCCTGCAGCTGCGACCAGTTCTCTGTACAAGATACAATGCATTTTGTCATGTTTTGTGGGTTGTATTTAGAGCCAAGAAAAAAATACTTGTTGCCTATTCTTAAAGAGGCTGGCTTCACTCAAGTGAGACCGGCCCTGCTCTTTTTACAATTACTGCCCAATCCCCACATTACTTTTTGTATAGCTAATTTTCTGGTAGCCGCTTCAAGGGTGAAAGCTGTCTGCCTGGATTCGCCTTAAAGCAAATGTTTACTATTTATACTCATTTTTGAATGTAATACTTTTTTTTTTTTTTTTTAATTCAAATCTTTTTTTATTGAGGAATAGAGATGAAAGGAAAGACAATACAATAAATCTTCCAAGGTACAAATGGATAAAGTGTTGGCACAATGACACTTACAATAATCAAAGTCAAGTCAGAGAGAGAAAAGAAAAGAAAAGGGGGAAGAGAGAAAGAGGAAACAAGAGAGAGAAGAGAAGAGAAGAGAAGAGAAAGGACAGGCGTATCCATAGAGCAATATTAGTCGATTTACCCAGACCTGGTTCTTTGTACACGCAACAGGAAATACACAGTAAGCATACACAGTCAACACACCAAATTCTACATAGATTCTACGTAAGCAAGCTGGCCATTGAGATGTGCATCATGGGGGGTTCAAAATGGGAGGATGACGCATCCAGGGAGAACCAGAGTTTGTTGTTCGAAGGCTTCCACGTGGCTGACTGTAGCGCAGGATTGTCCGCCCCTCTTAAGAAGGAAAGCCATTCAAGCCACATTTTAAAGTTGACTTCAGCAAAGCTTTTCCATTTATAAAGTATGACCTTGCACGCCAATGTCAACATGATATCAAGCAATTGTCTGTCATGAATGTCCGGCAATTGTGTTTCTAGAGGACCCAAAATGACATATATAAATTCCTGGGCAGGCGTGATACCAAATACCTGTTGAATATATGCAAATATTTTATTCCAAAATGGTTTTAAAAGGGGACAGTTAAAAAGCATGTGTGCCAAGTCACCAGGCGCCTTTTGGCAGTTCCAACAGTTGGGCGTATCCCTCAGTTTACATTTAAACAATTTCTGGGGGGTCCAGAACACTCTGTTCAACAACATATACTTCGTTTGACATAGAATCGGGGAAACCTTGTTTGTTAATGCGGTGTTGTGTATCACTTCCCAATCTACCGTTATACCTGTGGAGTTAGGCTCTGATTCCACTTATTTTCGGTCAACCTGTGCGGTTTCTTGGGCAGAGGAAGGAGCAGTTTATATATTCTGGATACAAAATGGTCAGCATGGTATAGTAGTTGCAAACGGTTCACCAGCCAAGGCAATTCTGTAGTGAGGGGACATTTGGAGATAGCGGCTTTCAGTTTCAGGAATTGGTAGAATTCTATGGGTGGTAAATTAAATTTCTCTTGTAGTGTCGAGAAGGGTAGGGGCCTACCATTTTCATAAAGGTCATTCACTATATGTATACCCTTTGCAGCCCACACCTCCCAGTAAAGGGTCTTCCCCTCTATCCGAAGCATAGGGTTATGCCATAATGAGAGTAGGGTAGATCTCTTAATCACCGAAGCAGTTTTATGGGACTGGTCAAGTCGGAGGAGTGCTCTTCTGGTATTTAGTAGAATGTATTTAGAGTGAGGTACATGGGCCAAGTCCATGGTGAGGAGAGCCGAGAGGGGTGCCTGTGCCATTAACGACCTTTCGATAGTTCGCCACACTGGAGTATAGGATGTAGCATCGACCATCCAAAGGGCCCCTTGCTTACAGAGGAAAGCTGTTTGGTAGTTCCTGAACGAGGGCAGGCCCAGGCCGCCCTTTTCTTTTGCTAGTTGCAGCTTTTTTAGTGATATCCTGGCTTTTTTCCCTCGCCATAGGAACTCTCCAAACAACCTGTCTACCTTCTTGATGAATTCGTCCGAGAAAGTCATGGGGAGCCTGCAGGCATGGCGGCCTGGCGGCATACTTAAAATTCAAGGTGCAAAAGAATGCTATTAATGTTATCAAGGATGCTGCGGGAGTTCTTCATTCGGACCCCCAAAAAATAACTGAGGTCTTTAAAGACTTCTACGAGGGCTTATACGCAAAAAATGAATCGGTGGCTGAATACAAAATTCAGGAATATCTACAGGAGTGTGTTCTGCCAAAGCTAAAGCCTGAAGAACGACTCAGTCTTAATGAGCCGATCTCGGCCAATGAGGTGGAAAAAAGCGATCAGGAGATTGAAATGTGGGAAAGCTCCGGGCCCGGATGGCTTTACAGCCAAATTCTATAAAAGCTTTACATCAGATCTGGTTAAACCTCTTCTGAACCTATTTCACGAATTCACGGAGTCAGGGGAGGTGAGGGGCACATTAGCAGAAGCAACCATTGCAGTGCTGCCTAAGGACGGCAAAGACCCATCGTTACCAAAAAATTATAGGCCGATTTCCCTGATTAATCTAGATTGTAAGATACTAGCCATGATTTTATCAGCCCGTTTACAGAAAGTCCTTCCTACCCTCGTTCACCCATCTCAAGCGGGTTTCTTAAAACATAGACTGTCTAGTGATAACACCAGAGTACTAGCCCATGCCCTAGAAAAAGCAAAACTTCTGAATACTCACACGGTAGCTGTCACACTGGATGCGGGAAAAGCCTTCGACAAGGTAGATTGGTCCTTCCTTGAGGCAGTCCTGCACAACTTCAACCTAGGTGAAACGTTTATTAAACTTGTAATGGCTTTGTATGCCGGCCCTACCGCTAAGGTCAGAGCGGGTGGCTCCTTCTCTTCTTCTTTTTGCTTGAAACAGGGGACGAGACAAGGATGCCCATTATCACCATCTCTGTTCTTACTAGCAATAGAACCCTTTTTGTGGCATATTAGACATAATGAAGCCATTGCTGGTATTCCATTTGATGACTGCACGGTAAAATTGACTGCATATGCCGACGATGTGCTGATTTTGACGGAAAAAGCTGACGAGGCTATCCCGGCCTTAATGGACACAATTGAGGGGGTTTCCAGAGTTTCAGGATATAAACTGAATAAGGACAAAACAGAAGTTAAGTTGCTAAACAACATCGGGGGTAAAGAAATTCTGGGCTCATCTGGCCTCACTTGGCAACCAAAAGCTTTTAAATATTTGGGCTTAGATTTTGAGAAGGACTTGATTACGACCCTGAAATTGAATGAAGACCTAACGTTAAAAAAGATATCCACGCTGCTAGATAGCTGGTCACCAAAATTTTTGGCCTGGTGGGGTAGGGTTGAGACCCTTAAAATGATGTGCACGCCTCTCGTTAACTACCTAGCCTGTCTGTAATACTTTTTATTTGCCTGTCTGTATCTACCGTTTTTTTTAAGAAAAGGAAAAAAAAAAAAAAACCTTGTATGAAATGTTTTTAACTTTTCCCCCTCTTTGTATGGCTTTTTAAATAAGTCGAATAAAGATATTCTGACTGACTGACTGACTGAGTGCAGATTATCACTGGACCTCTAGGTGTTGCCTGCTCCACTGGCTGATGGCTATATTACAGTCAATAAGCCATGATTATTGAATATTTTCTACAAAAAGATATATATAGGCCTATTTCTTAATAGACACTACATTTACAAGCATTTGCAATGCAATAGGTCTCGCATTTGCGAGAGTTAGAACCATAGGTGTTGTAAATGTTTTTTACTACTGTGTTTTGAAGCAGAGTGGATGTACGTGGCGTGTACTGGATTTATGTGGATAGCAATTATGTGGTACTTAGTGTATAGGAAGTGGGTAGAGTGGGATTGTGTATTATGGAGAGTAATTATGTGGAATGGTATTTTGTTTTGTGGAGTGGTAGCCTCAGGTTTCATCTCCCTCGTTTCCATGGATGCTAAACTATAAACTCAATGTGGCACAAAGAAAGTAATAGGGTAATAGTCAACCAAAGAGAAGCACTTCTGGAGCTACTCAGAGATATGAATAGATCTACTATATAAAAACATTCTTTCTGTAGTCAATAAAAAAAAAGATTAAAGCCCTTTGGGAATGAATTCCAGATATGATGCAGTGAATTATGAAGGGCCGATATGTGCAAATCCAGGTTTTTTCTTTCTGTCCAATGGGACTTATACCAATGTCTATAATGGTACCGATGATGTGGCTCTCAGAATGGTACTGCCCTTGGGTGTTTCATGTAAATATGCTCAACCTATAGAACAAGATGGGTAAAAAGGACACTAAGAAAATAATTTTGTGAAGGGGTAACAAACTTGTATGTGAACAGCTATAGAAATGGTATCAGATTTGGATACATCCTTTCCTCCATCTTTACATCGGGTGGTACTGCCATGGCCAGTGGTGAAAAAGCTAGAGAATATTTTGGATGCAAGTTACAGATTCTATCCAATACTACGGTGGCAGCCTTGATAGACATTACTACTCAGTTAGAAAGTATGAGGGTGTATGCAGAACAGACTAGATATGCAGTGGATTTTATTTTGGCACAGAGTGGTGGAGTATGCGCAATAATTGGCGACCAATGTGTTGGCATAGAGAATTTGGAAAGAAATATAAAGCAACACATTATGGACATCATTGAGTACGTCAAGGGGATGGAAAGTGGAAATTGGAGTTGGTCTCTTTTGGTAATTAGGGTTGGATCCTCAAGGAAATTATTATGTTATAGCAGTATTAATATTCTGTTGCATTCTCATCCAATGCCTTCCCCGTTGTTGTTCCTATTGTGCCACTGCTTTAGCGCCCAAAGAAAAAATATCAGCCCATGGTACCCACGCCGCTATGATGCTCCAAGTTGATGTCGATGGTGTTCTGAATATAGATTAGGGAATATTTGAGGACTCATCCCTCCTTGCTGTCCCAATTTCTGAGGACGACTGTAAAGTGTGCCGATAGCTTCACCTTGATTACAGTTCTAATTTTGAGGCTCTATCCGCTTCAGATGATTTTACAGTTGCCCCGGATATGTGCCTGTTTTTCCTGTTTTTTTTGCAGAACGGAAAATGTCCTTAGCTCTTTCTAAAAGGAGGGTTTGTTAGATTGTGCTCAATGATGGTCTCGTAATGCCATGTATATGTTAGCATTCGCTGCACCATTTACTTTTCCAGACTCCATTTTGTGTGAGGTTCAAAACGAATCCTTGCCTGTTCCGAGAAATACCATTTGCTAAGTTTTGTTTCTTTAACAAAGAATTGCTTATGCCAGTGCATTGTTTTCCCTCGATAAAGAACCTCTCCCACCTGTCTGGCAGTTTGAGCGCAACACAGGATGGAACGGCCGAGAGTGTCCTGAACTGTGAAAGATATGAGACTAGAAACCTTTTGTTTTATGTCTTTCTCTGTCTGGCCACATCTGCTTGGAAAATTCCACTGTGGGTTTGTTCTTAGCCAACCATGCAATGTAGATAATATAGCTTTATGCTTACTGTTCCTCAGTTTCCTCTGTAGTTCTCTCACGAGACTGTGTAGACGGAGCCCCGCTCTGAGCATTAACTAATAAACGATTACTGGTGTATATTCTCCACTTTTTCTCGGACTCTTCTTTCAGGCTGGAAGGCTGGGAGGTGGTCTGTGGTGACCCGGGTGGCCATAAGCAGGTCACTTCCTTAAGGTCAGGGTTTTAGAAACTGCCTGTTAATCCAAGCACCTGGGGCGTGAGGGCTACTAAAGTATACACCAGAGGTTGAAAGCTCGACCTAAAAACTGTTTTTCAAATAATGGCTAAGCAATGTGTTTTAAAAATGTATTTGTGCCAGCAGAAGGTAGTGCTTTGCTGTGCACAGTGCCACTACTGCCCGGAAGCAAAGGGCTCACACAGGAATTATGCAGAGCATCCTGGCTGATGGCCGGGCCACACGGAGAGTTCTGTTGCATAGCACCAGGCATCACTGCCTCGCACCTCAGTGGGCCTTTCGGACATTACGTGCCTTGGGGGCAATGGGAGACCACGTTGGCTTATTGCTAAGCACGCCGAGGCAGGCTTGTTCCTCACCCATCACACAACACACAGCCTGGAGGAATTGGCTGCCTCAGCGGGTTCTAAAATGCCTACACTCTCTGTATAGCTCTATGGGTTAATGTGTTGGCTGTAGAGCTATGCTGTCCACCTGTTAACATTTTCGAATTCTCTGCCTTTCGAGGTCTCTGCCTTGCGTTGTGAGTTCTATAAAATGAGCACCAAGCACCATTAAAGTCCCGCAATTATAATTGAGGCTCACTGTTTTCAATTCTTTCTGATTTTTACGGATAAATATAGACCGAAAACATTCATTTTCTTGTCTATTTATTTATAAATGTGGATAAAAACGGAAATTGGGTAGCTTTATGAGTATTTCCAAATATTGTCTGCCATGACTGCCAGGCCAATAAATATGTGGATTGATGGCTAAGGGGGTTAAAAAGAAAGGACTTTTAGTAAAGATGCTTCAACAGCAGTAGATATGCACAAGGTTGATGCTGAAATTTGCATATTTTTATAGAAGTGCACTGATTTATCTTCTGTGGGTGTTCAAAGCACTGAAACCTGGCAGACTTTCAAGCATGAGTGCATATATATTGGTTAAATAAATGTGGAAATATACTAATATCAGCTTCATTTTTCCACAAAACACCAAATAAATATGGATAAATACCGATAGAAATGTCCAAAAATAAATACCATAATTAGAATACACTTTAAGAAGATTATTGCAAGTACAACAGAATTTTTGAAAGTTGTTGTTAAAGTATGCGGACTGTGCCCAGATGTGAGCTGCAATGAAGATGCAGCTCCTTCATTGACGGACTGTGATGAGTAAAAAGGGTAGGAAAGCCAGACACGGGCAGCCAGAAGAGACAACATTACTTGCCCTCACTTAATTCAAGGCTTGGGCAGAGGCCATACCCATACGGTGCATAAAGGGGCCTACGTGCACCGTTGTTTTACCTGTCAGCACAGAGATAGCCTGCAACCCATTATTCATAGTAGAGTCTTATAAGCAGTGCTTTACATGGAAATATCGAACTGCTGGCACACACGATACCAGGTAACTGTTTGCTACTGCCAAGTATGGGTACTGTGCCTTTAGCAGCATTGAAGGCCTCCTGAGAAGTGCAGGTACTCGGTACCTGTCTTGAAGTGGTTTTCCTACATTTAGACATACATAGAACAATGACTTCAGGCCACTGCAACAGGGTGGACCAGTGCGGGGCTTTTTATTTCCAAGTCACTGTTTTCAGATGTGTGAGCTATGCGGAAGTGAACCAGCTTACAAATCCTAAAGTGCACTAGGTTATTCAATAACAAAAACTGGCGCACTGCTACCCTGGAGACTCGCAGTCCTTTTGAAACCATATGCTAACCACACATCTGCTAGCTTAGCACCGCTTACTAGCCCTCATTGTGAAGGAGGCTTGAGGCTGCCGAATTTTTGTACTGCACTTTATGGGTGACTGAGAAAGTAGCTGTGTGTGCGAGGCAGCTGGCCAAGCTATACCCGGAACTCAAGTGCCCCCGTTTCATGTTTACTGAAGATGGCAACTAGCAGTCAAGGTAAAGGGGCCGTGAGGTTGCTTGATCTCTGCACTGTAGGTTACAGGTGACTAAGAAAGTAACTGCCAGTGCATGGCAGCCGGCCAAGCTGTACCCGGAACTCAAATGTCCCAGTTTTATAGTTACCCAACATGGCAAGTAGCAAGAAAGCAGCTTGCGGTGAGGCTGGAGTTTGTACCCCACCATCTTTCAAAACATGTGATACCTGAAACAACTCTGGGTTGTGGAGCAGCTGCGTCAAGGGAGGAGTTTCATGTGTGTTTGATTTGTGGCCACTCAGACCAGCAGGGCCGTTTCTAGGTGTTTGGCGGCCCTAGGCAAGAATTCAAAAATGCCGCCCCCTCCCTTTTACTAACATCACTCGCTTCCCCGTCATCCAGACTAGAAGAATTCATGCATTAGATATAAACCTCGCTAACCAAGCAATCAAAAAAAAAAAAAAAAAAAAAGAGTGCTGCAACAACACCACAGTAGATGATCTTGGCTAGAGTCAACAGGTAGAGATAGTTCTCAAAGATTTACTTCAATTCTGGATCTCTCTAGCTTCTGCTAGATCTAGATTCTTAGTACAGGACCATACTCTCAACTCAAGTTGCCATTAGGTGACACAAATGCCAACGTTTTTGCATCTCCGGTGTTGCTTAATTCTTCTAGAACTAGATCCAGGAAGTGCTGCCAGGGATAGCAGGTGCCACCAGAGCACATCCCGACCATCGGGTGGGCAGACCAGTGCCAAGTCCTGCAGCCTCCTTGAACTAATCGAGAACTAGACCAATTAAACGTCATCCAGTCTCAGCCAATGAAATGATTCCCAAGCTAGAAAAAAATTATGGCCACCTACGAACTGTTTCAAGCACTGAACGGACAATTAGCCAGCTGATCTTTCGTAGGACCTGAAATGTCTCAGGATACAACACCAATGCCTCGCACCCAGGCACCCGCACCTAACGAATGAAGCAGAGTACATAATGCCCATTATCAACTAGGTGATCTATATATCTGGGACAAAGAGTGGAAATGTAGAGTGACCATACAAATTGTTTTGCCTGAAGACATACACATGCCACACACTATCACTAGATGTACTTCAATCTTTTGGAGTATGGGGTGTCTTGTGACTGGTTTCAGACATCACCACCAATGATAAACGCTCACCCTGGACAAGTAATAGAACATCACAGGTAAAAAAAAATAAAGACAGAACCAGTCTGAAATGTCACCCTCACTGGTCAGGCATACATGACTGGATCATTATCCACCACCTGGGTAGCAATTACCAAACGCCCGTTAAGGTGATGCCTTGGGTCGCCACATCATAAACTAGAACCTTGGACACAACCCAATGAGGGGGGAAAGTTACAATGTAATCTCTCATTAAAAAAAGCACTTAAAATGGATTCCTACTGTTCTTCACTCATCATCCTAAATGCACAGCAGGCTTTTGCAGCATCAAATATAGTATGTTGGAAGAAAGACTGGATGGTGGCATACTGCCAGAAAACCATTGATATCAGATCTTGAAGTCCCCTTCCTTCTTCATCCTCAAGATGTGTCTCGAGAATCCATACAAGTTTGCCCAGTCTCTAAATTCTCAACCCCAATACAGTCTGCAGCCACAACCCATTCAATCCCAAAGCCTCTAGGAATTTACACCATAACCATCCTGTTCTAGCAAAGAGACTTCCTCCATTTCACATCTAGTTGGCAACAGCACTCCCACCGATGGGCACAACCCAGTCACACACACTTTCTTTTTCGCTCACTCGCTGCCCCCTTCCCAACAAATTAACCAATTCTTCTTCCAAATAGAGACTTGTATTTGTTTACCAACCAGCAGAACAAACTAGTCATCCTTGCATCCTAAGATTCTATATACCTTTTGTCAGGCTCTAACTGGTAGAATGCACAGGTGTATGTAGTGATGTAACCAACCAAGACATTGTATTTAATCTGCCAAGCTGAATGAGCAATTTCCCGACAGTCGCTTCTGGTATGCACCTACATATGAAGAGCGAACAGGACAGAAACTTCATTGAACGTCAGAAAAAAAAGGGATGGGGTTTGGGAGCCCCAAAGCAGGGTTTTGACTGGTATCCCTAACATACAGGTTCAGTGGAGCATCAGGAAGATCAGGTGTCTTTGAGAAAGTGAGTTTATGAGAAGAAACAGGTCAGTCTTGCCACCTTGATGCAAAGAAACTGGATGTAGATCTACTGCTTTTTTATAAGACTGCTGCTTGTCAAGAGATCACTGGACATCAAAGATGGCAGTTGCCACCATGAACTAAATGGGCCATCAGCTGTGTTCCTCTATGGCAGTCTTTATTTTTACTGATCATGGTGGACATGTTGCCACCGGTGTAGAGCACATGAGGGTACCCGCTTTTGTTTATTAGACTTCTCCAACTGCTTCTGCTTCAATCTGACCAACAATAGCTCAATTGCACCATTCATCCCCATCCCAGGCGGGAATCTGTGTAATGCGTAAGAAGGGCCAACTGATCCAGGCAGGCATATCTGAGTGAACAAAGTGATCAACTTCGATCCAATGCTGGGAGCAGCAGGGCCACCCCAAGGTCAGGGGGTTGGGATTGCCAGACTGGAACAGGCCAGATCTCACAATGAAACAGCTGGAAATGGTAGTCCTGGATTAAGCACTGAGGGACATTGCCTATTGAAATTAACCTCCAATGTGCTACTTTTCAAAGTTTTAATCATATATTGTTCGAACTGCACACTCCGATTCTATGTCAGGACCTGAGGCTTCGGATTATGCTTTTCTTCCTTCGCTTTATTACATATACAAAAAACACAGCAGCCTTAGAAAAGCTCCAACCCATGTTTAAACTGCTGAAAACTTAGAAACAAACGACTTTTTAAAGTTTGTAAGTCCAGGACGAACTACAGCTCCCATGAGCCTTCCAACATTAGTCCTTCTATTATGTCCACTCCAGGTATGATATCCAGTCCTTCCTCAACCTTCCTCCTCTTTCTTCGCTGATCACGCAGCAGTCAGTTAAGTGATTTTTTCTACTTCTCGTTTTAAGGGTCTCTGACGCTGTATTTCTCGTCTTAGGTTTGACGGGGGTGTTTTGGGCTCTGATAGTGATTTATATGTGCATTTTTCCCCTACAGAGCCCCAGTCGCGGGACCGTTCTCGCTCCTTTCGCGGCGCTTGTCCCGGCGGCGGTGCGGTGATTGAAGCGCCCGCCAGAGGGCGCTCTAACGTCTCGCCTGCTCCTCAGCGCACTTCCCTTCACTCTGGGGAGCCGCGCTGAGGAGACGGTCTGTAACGGAGATTTGCCCTCTCCACCGCCTGGTGCTCCGGGTCTGTATTTGACCCTAATTTGCAATTCTGACGCCCTTCGGGGTCTGTATTTGGCGGCAGAGACCGCGTGAACGCCAATAGGTGAGTGCACGTTTTTGTGGTTGAAGGCGCATTGGGGGTGGTCAGACCCGGTCCCTGTGTGGAGGGTCAGCGCTTGGGGGGGGGGGGGGGGGGGGGGGAGGGGGGGGGGGGGGTTTCGTG
The DNA here is from genome assembly GCF_964263255.1 of Lissotriton vulgaris. NCBI lineage: Eukaryota > Metazoa > Chordata > Amphibia > Caudata > Salamandridae > Lissotriton > Lissotriton vulgaris. The sequence continues at coordinate 512,505,636 of NC_141699.1, forward strand.
CAGCCCTACCTTGCCAGTTCATTTGGCCCAAAAAGTGATTGCAGCCTAAGTCGCCTGCCCATTTCTTGTTACCCGACACCCTCTGTAAGGGGGGTAAGGCTCACAACGCAGTTTTTGTGGCAGTTTTCAGTTCTTAGCTTGGCAGCCATGGAACAGGTCGATTATTTTGAGGAGGAGCCCTACTCCTACTTACAGGATGAGGAGTTTTATCAGGCAGTCAACAGCTCTATCGCTGTGTGACTGAGGTGGTGGGTCCCATGGAGGACCGCCTGTCAGCGCGCATTGTCGAGGAATGCGACAAACTGTCGCAGGCCCATTTGGGAGCTCCTACTGGTCTCCCGGGCCCCTCAGGTGAGGGCCCTCCTGCCCCAAAGAAACCCTGCAGGGAGGGGGCACCGGAAGGGGGCAAGGGGTGGACAGGGGCGCCTTTGAGCGTCTCAGACACGCTTTTTTAGCAAAGGCGACTGCTGTCCCCTCTGCGCCACTTTCGGGTCCTGAGCCTTCAGTGGTTTCGGAGACCGCACCTCCGTCTCCGGGGCTGTATTCCCCCGACATATATGACGACAGGGAGTCTGTGCGCTCTTGGCGCCCCTCGAGCTCGGCCGCTGAGTTGCCCCGGGACAGTTCCGGCATGTTGGACCCGGATGAGATTATGCATCCACGGTCCGCCGCCTGGACGCCAGTAGACACAGTGGCGAAGTTCGTGGCAGGTCGCCTGCGTAAGCCTTTGGAAAAGGAAGCCATGGGTTACCTGCGAGGGGAGTGTCCGAGGCCCACATTGGAGGGTAAGGTGGCCCTGACGCCAGAGTTAGACGTGAAAATGGCCACCTTCCTCGCAAAATTTATGAAGGACCCGCGTAAGGGCATTGACCGTTCCTGGCGGTCGTGCCAAGATAAACTTATGGTTTATCTACAATCATTCATTGTTTGAATTAATGTGAATTGGAGGCATAGGCAAATTTTCTTGTATTATGTTAGTGTGGCCCTGCCTACCCTCCATCCCATTGGGCCCAGCCACCATTGTGGGTTTAATTTTCTGAGCAGACTTCGGTCCGAGTGGTTTGGGAACGACGGTAAAGTACGTCTTTGTTAAAAATCCTCACCACCTCTCAAGGTGACGCAAGGGTCATCCCTTGCTTAGCATGGCAGACAAAGATACACTATCCTTCACGGAAAGCCACATCCAGAATCTCATTGAATCTTCGCCATTTTCATCTATTTCTCTTAGTACCTCAGCCAAACAACAGAATGAGGCAGACAAACTAACACGGCTTCAGAAGAAGCACATTAGAACGGAACTTCACGGTTACTTCCTACTTAAACACCTTAAAGCAGGTACTATCCCCTGGGGCCTTCAGGTCAAGAACATTCCCGTTATCTTCACTGAGGATGCTGAGTACAAAAAGGGCTTCAGCCAAATAAATACTAAATGCAGTAGAGACTTATTGGTACATACCATTGAGACAGCACAAAGGATCTGTAGTCAGGAAGAGAAGGAAATTGAGGAGTTAATCAAAAACATTAATGATACTCAAACTACAAGTGATGCAAAGACACTTTTAGATAAAATAGAAAAAGAAATTGCGTCATTCAAAGATTACTCGCTCAATATCAAAACAGCACAATTTGACAAAGACTCTAAATCTTTCAGACTTGAACAAGTATATCCCTTTCTTAGGGAAGACTTCTACACCTCCGGTGAATCAAGAGGGGCTTTAAATACGTTTCAAGGGAGATCTAGAAATAAATTTATTACATTTTCGGATACCACCTCCTCCGACTCTTCCTCAGACTCTAGACAATCAAATTCTAAAACACGAGGCTCTGGCAGGGGATCAGCTCCTTTTTTAGCCAGGGGCGGCCAAACACGGCCGCGCTTCAAGCAACCATGGCAAATGCGCACTCGCAACAAGAATTACAACAACTAGACTCATCCACCATTGTGAATCTCTCTGACAAGGTATTGAATAGGAGCGAGGAAATGCTTCTTGACTTGGGTCTCAAATTCGTCCCAACCAAAAGGACCGACTTTACCAAACTAAAATTAGAGGCACTTGACTTCTGTCGCAAAGTAAGGTTAAAAGCCTATTTCGCTGGTGCTGAAATGACGTCTTCACAGGAAATCACTGGATTGAGGGTTAAATCAAGGTTTACTCCGATGACAAATATCCCCAAACAAATCATTGCTTTTGAACAAGCAATCCTGTCCTCCCTTACCAAACTTGAGAAAAAAAGTAGCTTTGTCAAGAATAACATCGGCAAAGATACCCAAAAGGCAATCACTGAATTAAAATCTGATACATCAATTATCATAAAACAGGCAGACAAGGGGGGCGCGGTGGTCTTATGGCCCCACCCCATGTATCTCACCGAAGGACAACAGCATGTAAATAACAGGGATTGGTACAGACCATCCAAAGAGGATCCAGTCCTTGCTATTCAGGATAAAATAGCAAAAATCACACAAAGAGCCTTAGATGAAGGCTTCTTAGGGCCCAAAGAGCATGAATACCTAAACAAAAAGTCACCTAGAACGCCAATTCTTTATTTCTTACCCAAGATCCATAAGAATGATAAGACACCCCCGGGGAGACCCATTGTGTCCGGATGCGATTCAGTGTTGGAACCGGTATCCAAATATATCGATTTTTTTCTGAAACCTTGCATAGAGCAAGTCAAATCGCATCTGAGAGACATGACTGACTTCATCAACCGAATTGAGGGAAATCCATTCAATGAAATGTCGGAACTGATGGTGACATTGGATGTCGCTTCCCTTTATACGCAAATACCTCAAGATGAGGCTTTGGAGGTCATTGAACTTTATCTAGAAAAACGTGAGAGACCCCACCGGGTACCCTCCGCATTCATTGTGGAATTGGCTGAAATAACTCTTCGGAGCAATTATTTCAGATTTGAGAGCGACTACTTCATACAAATCAAGGGGACAGCCATGGGTTGTCCCTATGCGCCGGAGCTGGCGGTACTTTACATGTCTCAATATGAGGAAAGATTCATCTATAAGGACAATCCCTTCTCACATCACATGACTCAGTGGCTGAGATACATTGATGACGTCTGGCTCCTGTGGCAGGGGAGCCAGACCGAACTTGAACAATTCTATGCATGGCTTAATTCAAGACATCGTGACATCAAATTCACGATGAACTCAAGTTCCAAGGAGATGACTTTCCTGGACGTCTTAGTAGGCACCAGTGATTCTAGACTTACGGCCTCTTTGCACAAAAAGTCAACGGATAGGAATACAATCCTGCACTACACTAGCTCACACCCACAAAGCCTTAAGGATAACTTACCTTACGGGCAACTGCTCAGAATTAGACGCAATTGTACAAATCTTCAAGATTTTGAATCACATGCAACAAGATTTTGTAATGAGATGGCTGACAGAGGATATCCTAAAAAATTGCTAAAACATGCCAAAAATAGGGCCAAATTTACCCCTAGGGAGACACTTCTCCAGGTAAAAGAAAAGAAGCAACTAGACCAATTGGTTTGTGTGACGACCTTTGGTCAACATACGAACCAATTTAAGAACATCATTAGAAATAATTGGCATTTGTTGGAAACAATTGAACACCCTCTGCCCAAACCCATCTTTGCATTGAGAAAGAATACGAGCATTGGACAGCATCTCATTAAAGCGGATACCTATATTCCGCCGCCCAAGAGTGACCTCATAGCTCAGTGGAACCTTAAACCGATCAGTGGGCATCACAAATGTGGTAACTGTGTTTCATGTTCTTCGACAATTGAAGGGGACACCTTCACCAATCATGGCATCAAGTGGACACATGATGCATTCACAAATTGCAAAACAAAAAATATCGTTTATGCAGTGGTCTGTCCTTGCGACAAGGTTTATATCGGCAAAACAAGTCAAGCCATCAATGCCAGAATTACACAACATAGATCCCGGATCAAGAAAAGAGTAATGACTGCACCAATGGTGGAACACTTTGTAAATCATCAGCACACTGAAAATGATTTCAAATGGACACCATTAGTGTGGCTGGACTCCAAACGCTACCCTGATGTTGAAACCATGCTACTTCGCAAGGAGGCATACCTCATACTGCGATTTGATAGTGTGAATAAGGGTCTCAACACTCTCAGTGAAATTAATCGAGCTTGACTATTGTTGGACTTCAATTCCCATAATGCACTAGAATCCGTCAGACATCCGATTGGATGTCAGCAGATCACATGCTTTGATTTTCAGAAACACCGGCAGCGCCTTGGACCACTAAACTCATTGTGTGCCGGTAGAACTTAGGATTCAGTAGTGGAGCCCTTCGCGGCGACTGACGGTAAGAACTTGCTCCCCTTTTTTCACCGATCATTGAGCTTTAGCCCGCTGTTATTTATAGCGCGACCTAGCACAATCTGGCTTAGCCTCCTTTCCCTTCTTTTCACAGAACGGACAGCGTTCCCCCCAACACCGGTTAGGATTCACCGCCCGTGTTGAACAAACACAGAAGTAAGTGTTCCCCATGCATGTCCTTTCATCGTTGAGGCTTAATGATTTCAAATATCGCCTCTCTCATTTTTTGTCCACAGCGATTTTTACACTGAAAATTAATTTGAACTACCGGCCTTTCTGACCACAGGTTCTGAAGACTTAAGGTAAATTCAAAACTTTACTGCTTCGCTACCTGGTAGCAAACAATCCGGCATTTTAATCTGGTGACACTAGTTTCGCTTTTGTTGCAGCCCAGACCCGCCTGTCATAAACGATATTGTCAAACAGAAGCCATATGGGGCTTACATCTATAAGGTATGCCGCACTCCAATGCGGTTTCACTTTTCTTTAAAGAAAAATGGCTTGAGTACGAAGTTTGCTAATCAAACTTTTCAATTATGTATTCTTTTTGTAAAACAGTTCCCATGGACTAGAATCACCGCCCTGATGAGAATCCTGTAAATAAATTAACAGGATTCGAAACGCGTCGGCATTTGACTTGACATTAATGGCTTTTGTCAGTCATATATAAAATGGGCTTTTTCTGATTATCTGATACAAACGAATCCAGTTCATGAGCTAGGAGTTGTTCCTTTGAAAATATTCACTCCCGCTCTTGCACGCTGTTGTATTCATAACTCTCGAACTGTGAATTTTTTACCTGTTTTTTCATTTCACTTCTGATTTATTTATGTCCATGTATGTATCATTCAATGCAATGTTTTTGGTTTTTCTAAAAAAGTCTTTTTCACTGTAAATACGCACATTTCATTTCACTGAATTACGTGTGGCTAGAAATGAAGTTGATGGTAACTCTTTGTCTGTTCTTTATAAAGCAAGTTGTTTAAATTACGAATTGATTCAGTGACAAAAAAGTTTTGTCGCGATAAACTAATAAACTTATGGTTTATCTACAATCATTCATTGTTTGAATTAATGTGAATTGGAGGCACAGGCAAATTTTCTTGTATTAAGATAAATTGTTGGACGCGGTTAGGCCCGTCACGAAGATCCTCGACATGGCGGAAGAGGCGAAAGCCAATGGCACGGTTATTTCCCCTGAGGTTTTGTCCAACTGGGCTCAGCGAGTAAAATTTTTGGGGGGGAAACGCCAACTCCGCCCTGTCCACCGAACGACGGAGATCTCTGCTTATCAAGCTGGATCCGAAGTTAGGTGATTTGGCTTCTTCGGAAGCGGGGGTGGTCGCCCAGGGCAGCCTCTTTGGGGAGCCTTTCATTAAAGAGCTCGGAAAATTTGTATCCACCTTCACTTTGCTGGATGAGGCGCAGACCAGCATTAAGCGTGTGTTCCAGCAGCTTTTTTCACAAGGGGGCGGTGGGGGCAGGGGCCGCCCGACCGGCCGAGCAGGGCAGCATGCCAACGGTAGAGGGCAAGGCTCCGGCAGAGGCCATTACCAGACCTCAGCAAACTTCAATAACTTTTACCCCACGAGAGGGCAACGCTTCGGCGGTCGAGGCTACCGCAAGAACCCTGGACCCAATAATTCCAACGGTAAGTGTCCTGTCTTCGGACCAGGTTCTCATGGGAGGCAGGTTAGCGGCCTTTTACGAGGAGGGGGCGTCGCTCACTGCAGACGCCTGGGTTTTGCAAACCGTGCGGGGGTTCCACATAGAGTTCTATGACCGGCCCTTTCAGGAGTCTTCTCCACGGGCGATAATTTTTTCCGAGTCCGACGCGCGCTTGATAGACGGAGAGGTCTCTGAGTTACTCCAAAAAGGAGCCATCCGCCTATCAACGGGGCATCCCGCTGGTTTCCTCAGCAATGTCTTCCTAGTAGACAAGACGGATGGAGGCAAGCGTCCGGTGATCGACCTCAAGGAGTTAAACGGTTGGGTGGTCTACCGACATTTCAAAATGGAGGGGATTCAACTCCTTCGGGATGTGCTCCTCCCACGGGATTGGATGGTGAGGCTGGATCTAAAAGACGCATATTTGGTCCCATCCATCCTCCACATCGGCGTTTCCTTCAGTTTTGCTGGAAGGACAGAGTGTTCGAGTTCACCGCCCTTCCCTTCGGTCTTTCCTCGGCCCCTTGGTGCTTCACGAAAGTTCTGCACCCGGTGGTAGAGTTCCTGCAGGGACAGGGTAGATGGATGATCGTTTACCTGGACGACATCCTTTTGATGGCCCAGTGTCCAGTGATCTTGACTGGTCAACTTCAGCGGGCGGTTCTGCTTCTCCAGAGGCTGGGTTTCATCATCAACTAATCCAAGTCGATCCTGGTTCCGTGTTAGGAAATTACGTTTTTAGGTTTTGTCATAGACTCTGTCGGAGCCTCTCTCAGTCTACCCTCGAGGAAGATAGCCAATATCAGGCATATGTTACGACAGACGATTTCAAAAGACCGGACCTCTTTGCGACAGGTGGCCAGAGTGGTAGGACTTCTGTCATCCTCCATTCAGGCAATTTTTCCAGGGCCGTTGCACTACAGAGCACTCCAGCGCCTCAAGGCCCAACACCTCCGAAGGGGCATGTCCTACGACCAGATGGTGCCCCTTTCGGAGGACGTGAAGGAGATGTCCTGGTGGCTCTCACACATGGAGGCTTGGAATGGTCGGGCGATCTTCGGGTCGGTTCCGGACCTTGTGATAGAGTCCGATGCCAGCAGGACGGGTTGGGGTGCCCGTTGCGGGGAGTTCTCCGGCGGCGCTTGGTCATCCGACGAACAACAGTTGCATATAAACTGTTTAGAGCTTCTAGCAGGGTCCTTCGCGGTCCGCTGTTGGACCAAGGATTCTGTGAAGTCCTGCGTTCTCTTAAAGATGGACAATGTCTCGGCAGTTCGATACGTCAATCACCTGGGAGGCCCTCGCTCCCGAGCTCTGGCAGATTTGGCGAAGGAGTTCTGGGACTATTGCCTTTCGCATCACATATCAATGACGGCGGAATATTTGCCGGGTCAGGCCAATCAGGTGGCGGACTGGCACTCCAGGCACCTGAGGGATGCCAGTCAGTGGATGCTGGACATCCCGGTCTTCCAATGGCTGAACTCCCGCTGGGGTCCGTTTTCGGTGGATCTGTTTGCGTCCTGGCTGGACCACCAACTCCCAAGATTTTTCAGTTGGAGGCCGGACCCGCTCGCGGAGGCCACGGGCGCTTTCCTCCAGGATTGGAGTCGGGAGAAGCCCTCTGCATTTCCTCCATTCTCGATGGTGGTGCGGACGGCGGCCCAGGTTCGCGGTCAGGACGTGGAGATGGTGTTGGTTGCGCCGCTCTGGAGGTCTCAAGTCTGGTTTCCGGTCCTTCTGGCACTTTCTTGGGATTTTCCAATCCTACTCCCCCGGTTTCCTCACCTCTTGCTCAATCCGGATCGGGAGCCACATCCCCTCATCATTCAGGGCTCTCTCCGCCTCATGGCATGGAGGTTTTCCGGAGACGTTGGTCGCTCCCGGGCCTTTCGGGATCGGCTGAGGGCCTGCTCTCCAAAGCCTGGGCTGATAGCACAGCGAAGCGCTACAAATCCGCTTGGCTTAAATGGATGCGTTGGTGTCTTCGAAGGGACCTGGATCCCGTGGTCGCAGGACTCGTTCCAATCTTAAATTTTTTAGCCGAATTGGCAACTAAGGGCCTGGCTTATAGGACAATTAATGCTATGCGTTCCGCAATCTCAGCGGGTCACCAACCTGTGGAGGGTTCCCCAGTGGGAGAACATCCCTTTTTTTGCAGGCTCTTGCGAGGTGTTCGTCTCTCTTTACCTCCGGAGCCCCGGTATTCGGTCCTTTGGGACGTCAATGTTGTCTTGAATCTGTTTCTGTCCTGGCAATCGAACGCATATTTGTCCCTAAAGGAGCTTTCAGCTAAGTTGGCTATGCTTCTGTGTTTGGTTTCTTGCCGGCGTGTGTCGGATGTGCGCCCCTTGGACGTTTCGACAAGAGTTTTTTTCCCCTGACGGGGTAACTTTTACAGTGGGGCGTCGCACAAAGTCTGTGTCACGTACTATCTCGTACCCGGCCTTTGTGGACACTCCCAAGTTGTGCGTCGTGCAATGCTTGAAGGCTTATGAGGACATGACAATGGATATCCGCCCTCCGGGCGAACAGCAATTGCTAATTGCCCTGCGAAAACCACACAGAGCAGTCTCTTCCCCCACCATTGCAAGGTGGGTGCATTGGGTCATGCAGGAGGCGGGCATTGATACTAAACGTTTTGGAGCTCACTCTGCCAGGGTAGCCATGGCTTCTAAGGCGTTTTCGGTGGGAGATCGTTTGGAGGATTTAATGCGACCAGCAGATTGGTCCTCGGATTCCACGTTTAAGAGGTTTTATTTTAAACCGGTGGTGGATCTAGCTCAATTGGTGGTGAGTAAGCTTTGAACTAGCATAATCCGAAGCCTCCGGTCCTGACATAGAATCGAAATTTGCCTAGCTTACGTAACGGTAAGTTTCAATTCTATTAAGGACACTGAGGCGAGGATTATCCCACCCTGGAGTTCGACGTTGCAAACCCGCCCGTATGCCAGTAAGTAAACTGTTTTCCATCTCTGCATTGTACATGTTCTGATGCCAGTCTTGATGATGTTCTCAGTTTGCATGCTGTCAGTGGAGTTTTGATGCTTCTCTTATGCTGTCGTTTTTTCCGCTAGGAAATGACGGTTCCAAGCAAGACCAATGAGGAATGTGCGTAACCAGCGCGAAGAAAGAGGAGCAAGGTTGAGGAAGGACTGGCTATCATACCTGGAGTGGACATAATAGAAGGACTAATGTTGGAAGGCTCATGGGAGCTGTAGTTCTTCCTGGACTTACAAACTTTAAAAAGTCGTTTGTTTCTAAGTTTTCTGCAGTTTAAACATGGATTGGAGCTTTTCTAAGGCTGTTGTGTTTTTTGGATATGTAATAAAGTGAAGGAAGAAAAGCATAATCCTCGCCTCCGTGTCCTTAATAGAATTGAAACTTACTGTTACTTAAGCTAGGCAAATTTCGATTCTCTTTTAAAATTAACTGTTAATCTTAGAAATTGACTTTAGTACAACCGGGGAATGTGCTCTGTCTATGTACACACTACAAGAAAATCATGTCTGCTTCCTATGCTGGGAGTAGTCTCATGGTGTCTGACAATACAGACTTCATGAATTTGTGAACAACACAGTCATTAGTTCATGAAAATTTAAGCAAATGTATTATTGCCCGATTCATTCAAAATATAAATTCACTATATTCAAATATTTTAACAAAATCTTTAACTTTTGTCGACATGAAATTCAAATCAGAATCAACATGTATACAGTGCTGGTCAATGGTGAATATTATCCAAGGTCATTGTGAGGTAAGCTCCATGATTTTGCCACAATGCATTTTGGTTCATGTGGTCCTTAAAGAGATGGTTGCTAAAAATAGAACAAACTATGTTTTGGTCGCTACAAATGCACCCCTAATGATAAGTTACATTATTTACACACATATTCCCCATTACCTCTCAGAAGAACGGATGCTCCTAGAAGCGGGCAGACACCCTGGGGTCAGCACAGGATGCGACCGTGCGAGCACAGACAGAGATCCGACTCCAATTGGGTCGAGAGCGAATCAGAATTCAGAAATCGGCCCGTGGTGCTGAACAAGACGTTGTCAACTCGAATTATAGAAGGCGCTACCCAATGCTCTTTGAAGGTCGAAGGCCATTCAAGGGGATTCCCAAACTCATGTTTTTTGCTGCCCTCCCTCTTTTGCCGCCCTAGGCGGGCGCTTAGTCTTGCCTAATGGTAGAAACGGCCCTGTAGACCAGTAAACAGGACGCCATTCACAGAACGGCTTTCTAGCTGGAGTGGAAGGGGCGGGGAATAGAGCACATCCATAACCATCCACTCTCTGCTTACCCCCTCTGCTGCTACCTCAGCCTGAATGTCCCTCACTAAGAAAATAAAATTTCTTAGGAATGAGACATCACTTGAGCACACTGGCGTCAAAAAGAAGGATGTTACCTCTCCAACACTGCAAAGATGGTCTGAGTATAAGGCGAGCGTGTGAATGGTCAGGAGGTCCTTGTTAGCGTTTGGTAAACTGCCCAGTATAGGTGATATGTAGGGTTTGAAACGCGTAGACCTGTTTGTGTTTGCCAAATATAAGTATTATCAGAATAAAGGTGCCAGGTTTACTAAAAAGAATACTTATATTAATTACAAAGGCTGAAGGAAAGCTTAATGCAATGTTCCCTTGGGATGGTGGTATAAATGTGATGTATATTTCTTTACAGAGAGTCCCAAGTGTTGTTATTTGCAAGGATATAATACACCCTAAAGCTCTACATCTAAAAGATACACTATCTATCAACCTCACTTTATCTTACCTTTGCCTCAAATTGTAAAGCGCTCCGATATCCTCCGGGATCAAGTTTGCGCTATATAAAACTTTATAAATAAATAAGCATTTGTTTCCAAGACAGGGACACTGAGACGAGGAAGGTGATGAGCAGAAAAGCACGAGATCGACAGATTAAACATGAGGCTTGAAGGCTCCTTGCAGGGACGGAAAGCAACACGTACAAAAGAGTTCTTCAAACAACAAATAAAGGATGCCAGCGTAAGTAAACTACTTGGCCGGGGCTCCTCAACCTCAAACGGAAGTGAGGTATCAGCTGCACCAACGAGTAAGGAGGTGGCAAAGAAGAGCGATGCAAGAGTGAACCTATAGTAAAGTAGCAGGCGGCAATAAAGTTGATTTGTTATTACAGCAGGTCTTTGCATATAGCACGCGCTACCTAGGCTCCACCTAAAAATCATGGGAAGGATCTTGTATGATAGGATAAAGGAATGGGCAGAGGAGAAGTCCATCCTATATGCTTGGTCAAACCTTTTAGCATGTGGAATGAACGAAGCACTGGGGCATTCCTGAGATATTTGCACAAGGACATAAAGGCCAGAATTAGAATCAACATTCTAAAAATACTGGCATTTTTCGGGTGTTGTGTTAGACAAGGGTGTGTTTTTTTTTATTTTTATTTTTTTAGGTTGTGCATCAATAGTTTATTAGTCAATTAAAACCATAAACCTGATTCAAACATACAATTCGAAAGATTGAAAATGCATACAAAAAAAGACTAAAACTTTGACATACATCTACTTCAGCCATTAGACATCTTGTTGCTGGACCTTAACATTTTATAACTTTCCTACCTAAATATAGAAGTAAAGATGCCAAATGCAGATATTAAAAGCATTGAATTGACTAATCAGGGACTGGTCTTTTCACAAGGGTGTGTTTTTGGTGGGAGGGGAAGAAGCAACAATGGGCGAGACAGGAGGGAAGAAGCAAGGAGTAGGAGGGGAAGAAACAAGGGGTTGTGAGGGAAAGAAGTAGTGGGAGATTTATGAATAAAATAGTACCAGAAGCACAAAGAGCAATCGATAAACAGTGGATAAACAGCAGAAAGACACTAAAAGTAAATCAATTAGTCTCTGCTCCAAACTGTTGAACAAGGAGGGACGCTGGCCAATTAGGAGGCAGCAAATACAAGTGTCAACCAAGCTAACGAATGGTTAGCAACGGGCGAGCTCCAAGGCCTTTGAAGTAAACAATACAGCTAAGTGCGGCGTGGTCTCGCCGGCTGCAACATGGCCACACCTTGAGCGGGCTCTTTCGGACATGAGCTTGATCCGCCAAAATCCTGGGGCAACACCACAGTCATCTCCTTCATCGTGTGGCGACTGGGCTGCCCACTCCCCGAGGCGTGCATTGTGCCCGGTCTAGCTTGCCTGCCAGCTATTCTAGCAGCAGAGCCAACTTCAGCCAGGACATTGGCGTGACTACCGGGGCGCTCGCTGCGCCGAATCGAGCAGGCTGCCGCTGAGAAGAGGAGAGACGCGGATTGTATTGAAGGGGTCCTGAAGAAAACCTGTATACACAGACGGCGATCTACCATATACGTGTGCTGGTATACCGCAATCCAACCGCTTTTCATCTGCATAACACGAAGGGCACGGCTCCACATCACTCAGATATGCTGTTGGTGCGGGGCCTGGCCAGTGGGTGTGGGCCTGCCCTGGCAGCGGTGAGGACAAGGCCTAGCTGTGGGCGGTGCTGCTCAGGAGTTCTGATCAGAGAGGACCTGGGCATTGAGGAGCGTAACCCATGGCACCGGATGAGACCCAAGGCCTGCTGACAGAGCCTGCCGGCTGGAGGTGGGACCCACACCGTCTACCACGCGGACAGAAAGTAAGGAGGCAGGGGCTGTTGGTGGAGGAGTGGGGGGTTACCCTCAAGACCCAGCAAAGCTCCCCTTGAGACAGGAGGCGCCCCTCCTTCGCCCTCTGTCCTTCTAGGGCCATCACCTGGAACACTGCTATGCGTACAAGATACCCCCCCAGGGGTCCCCGCAATGTATACGGCTGGAACACTGCTGTTAAGGCCCAGAGATCAACTGGTATGAATCTTGTTGAGGGTGTTGGGGCCGGCTGCGGTCCCCCTTGGGCTGGTGCGCCGCCCGGCCTGCCCATCGACTTTCATACCCGGTCTAGTGGTGCATGTGTGCATGAACTGCCCCACGCCTTGGGCAGAGGGCAGTAATATAGGGCACCTGTGTGACATTAATCCAGCTGCACCGCTGCCACCTCGCAGTGGCATGCCGCAATTGACACGCCAGGAAGGTGATTTCGGGTCTGCTGGGCTGAGCAGAGTCTGCGGTGTAAGACACTGGATAGCTGTGCTACTCACACCTGCCTTGTAACGTAGCTCTACACACCCCCTTCTTGGCATCTGTGTGGGCAACACGCCCGCTCACTTGCAAGCATGGGAAAAATGGACGCTAAGCAGCCGAAAACATTCTTTGACAATAGGGGCATTGGACGCCATGACGAGCCGCACCAGGAGGCGGAGGAACAGTCCACAAAGACTGAAGATACTAGGGGACAGGACGACGATATCCGCTCTCTTTTATTGGAGGTAAATTACAGTTTAAAGACTATAGACTCAAAATCAGAACACCTTACCGCCCGGCTATATCAAGTTAAACAGCGGGTGAACACATGATACTTGAATCACATAACTGGAGTCCAGAGTATCGGATGCAGAAGATACGCTCACAAATGAGCCAAATGAGCAACAATGCCTGCTACAAATGAACAAAAGTCATGGAGCTCATCCATGCAAAGAACAAACATTTAGAATCCCGCTCCAGAAGAAAATCTCTGTATCACTGGCATTCCGAACCCACAGCGATCTCCAAAATGGAAGACTACTTGAAATCCCTGCACCGCACGCTCTTTGGGTCAAAACTATCTGCGATCTTCATTGTGGAACGGCCATGTATTTTGCTGGGGCCAGGACCACCACCTGGAGCCCCAGCACACCAAATAATTGCTCACCTATTAAACTACCGTGACCGCGTTGCGATCCTGTGAAAAGCTAGAGAAATGGGAGAGGTGAGACATTGGGATAATGCCCTTTTCTTTTTCCTGGACTTTACCCTAGCTGTAGGCTGCAAGGAGGGAATTTCTACCAACAAAACATATCCTCCGGCGGTTGGAAATTCTCTATCCCCTCCTCTACCTGGCCAAATTGTGCATTGCCTGCGGAAGCAAACCACAGTTCTTTACAGATCCTAAGGCTGCGCTGTCGTACACAAAGCAATTGTGTAAAGACATTAAGAAACTGTACACCCCACTAGGCCTGTAGGAAGAGGGCAGCACCAGCGACAGTGACTAGAAGTATGCAGCGAACAATTGCCTCAGAAACTCTAATGATGCTATGTTCAATTGGGCAGGCAGGTCTACAAAAGACATAACGGTTTAAACTGTCGTGCCCCAGGCGGGTTGGCTATCCCAAACCACAATATGCCATTTCCTGTTTACCCGGCAAGAACATATCACTCGGCCACCCTGACCTTGCACTGGGAGCTCCCGCATGGTGAAACCATGTCCCCACAGGATAATTGCCCTATGTGCTGGTTACGTTCCTTATTGGGGATTTTGGGATGGGAGGGGACACTATTGTAACATGTTTGGAGTGGGGGGACGGGCCATGTTGGGGAATCACAGTTGACCATCTAAGGCGTTGCCCGGGAGGCGCTATCTAGGGATGGGGGGGTGGGACGGGGGTCTGTTGGGGTTAACCTCTCCCTTGTTTGCTCTGTTTCTGCAGTTTCTGGTCCCTTTCTAAATGAAGACAGCACTAACAATCGTACTGTGACATAATACAGACAAATCCTCACGTACAGCAACACAATACAGCGAGACATGCGTGCTCCCCACCAAATGATGTGTCCAACGTAACATACTTAACTTAGAACATACGGGGCCCAATTGGCCACCGCGAATCCCGGCTAGTTTTTTTCCTCAATATCTGGAAACAGATATTGGGCTATGGCCCCCGACCGATAATATGGGGCGGTGACTTCAATGTTGCACTGCCGGGTCACCTAGATCGCTTAGGTTTTCAAATGCATCACCGCACTCTATAGATATGCTTAATGAACTCATCACTGACAACGCATTATTAGATATCTGGCAGCACACACATCAAATCAAATGTGACGGAATTGCTGCTCATCCACACATGGAACATGGTCCAGCATGGACTTCTGGTTAGTGTCTACGGATGTGCTCACCTGGACCAGGTCTGTTGAGCATCTACCACGGATGCTCTCTGATCACGCGCCGCTGCATTTTTTTCCTCCGGATCCCAAAGGCTTTACCCCGAACGTTCTCATTCCGGCTCCCCATGCATGCCCTGCGAGATACGGACTTCAGGGAAGGGATCCGACAAGATATTATCTAGTATTTTGCTTCAAATGCTAGGTTCATGGACTAGCCATCCTCACTATGGAGGCGTTTAAGGTAGTGATCCGAGGCGCATGCATTGGCAAGCAGTAAGGTGTGTTAAAGGCGATTAGGAGGAATGCTGGGGAGGATGGAGGCCAAAATACAGACAATAGAACAGGAATACAATTGTGACCCGAAACTAAGGACACTGGCGGACTGAACCAAACTTACAGAATATCAAACAGAAGCAGATGGGGGGGATACAGCACCTCACATGCGAAATACAGCACCTCACATGCGAAACACAGCCGCGATGCTATGGCGAGGGAGATCACCCTGGCGGGAATTCTGCACAAACCACATGCCTCATCGTATGTGTCCGAGCTACGAGACAATGATGGTCAAATTATCGCTTTTCCCAAAAAAGAGCCCTCTGTGATGTCTTACTTCTTTGCCCAGTTTTACTCTGTGGAAACAGCATGCAATCAGGAATCTCTAAAAAGATACGTCGACTCCATTGAGCTGCTCTGGTTAGACACTGGACATCGGGAATATCTGGATGCCACGATCGCGCTGAAGGAACTGGCACAGGTCATTGCTAGTCACCCCAGAAGATAAGGCTCCCGTTTTAGATGGGGTCACTCCCGCCTTTTACAAGAATATGCCACTGTACTTTGCCACTGTACTTATTCCACATCTCATTGAGATTTACAACGAATCACTGTCAATAGGTCACATTTCCCCAACTCTCCACGAGGCAATCATTACTATACCCAAGCCGGACAAACCCCATGAGCTCTGCGACTCCTATCGTCCCTTATCTCTAATAAAAGTGAACAACAAAATATATGCGAAAAGCCTGGCAAACTGTTTATTATCTCTCATGCCTCTAATTGTACGGCCTGATCAGTCCGTATTTATACCAGAGGGCCACATCCCACAACCTCCGCACCATATTCTCCGTCATGCAGCATATTCGCCCCTCTCTGCCAGCGGTAGTAGCTCTTCTCGATGCCAAAAAGGCGTTTGGCTCCCTCGAGTTGCCATTTCTTTTACCCCTCCTTGGGCGCCTGGGCTTTTGCGCAAGCTTTAGTTAAAAAAATCAGTTTAATGTACACCCTTACCTCAGCGCGCATTAAACTAAATGGCCACATCTTTGTCCCCACTGCAATCACCTGCAGCAGCAGGCAGGGCTGCCCCCTCTCCCCGCTCCTGTTTGCAGTGGCCATGGACCCACTGGCGGCTAGAATGCACCAATACCATGTGGAAAAGGGCATGGGCTTCATGACTCAGGGACTGGTAGTGTCTATGTACGCAGATGAAATCACCCTTTGTATTTGCGAACCAAGCAAGAACGTGCAGCCTATGATGAGAGGTGATCAGATTTGGAGGCTACTCAGGCGTTCAGTTTAATTGGACTAAATCTATACTCTTCCCGCTCCCAGATGCTGCACAGCCATACCATTCAAATTGGAGTCTGAGTCTCCTACAGACCTGGGCATATGGCTGAGCAGGGATTCGGAGGAGCTATGGAGAACAATGTACAGGACCACTGTAAACTGGCTGGAGACGCATATCCCGGTATGGAACTAATTACCTCTATACCTCGCTTGATGAATAGCAATAGCAAACTTGGTTGTCCTACCAAAATTCTTATACTTGTCAATGTCCACTTCCCCTCACGGCAGTTTTTCAAGAGACTGTACACCAATATGATCACATTAGTGTGGGGGCACCAGACCTAAAACTATTGCCTACTGCGCACAAGCGAGCTGAATACATTTTCTGGCTATACCCTACACTGTTTACACCACATGTGGCTGTAAAACTTTTACACCACATGTGGCTGTAAAACTGATCATGCGTTGCCATGGCCGCTAAAAACAGCCCTGTTCAGCCATACAAAGCATCCAGGGCTGAAATCAACATGGTGGAATGTGTGCGCTGGGCGTGGGATGGTATCCGCAAACAAATGGGCACTGCTACGTTATATGTGACATCCCCAATATTGGCGGGGAACCCCTCTTTCCCCTACCACAGAATAGTGGAGCGGTGAGACAGGCACGCGCTTTAGGCATCAAAGCATTCACAGATCTATACCTGGATGGTCGATTTCTCCCTCAACATATATACGGGACCCCCTATTAAAGTACTTCGGGCCAGGGAAAAGAGGAACAAAATATCAAAACAGAAAATGATTCCCTCGTGGCCTAAATTCCTTTACCAATGTCATATAATTTCTACATTCAAAAAGGTCCTTCAAAATATAGCAAACACATATGTTTATTTCATATTTGTACCTTTTTATTTATTCTTCTTATACTTTTTTTGCAACATTATTTTTTATATTATTTTTTTCTGAATTCATTATATTCATATCTCATAAAAGTTAGTATATGTATTTAATTAACAGTGCATATATGAACAATATGTGAACAATAAAAAACACCATACAGAGAACACATCTAAAACACTCTCACCAATTAATCATACATACATTATCATACACTCAAAATGCACTCTTTATTCTGTGTCTAAGGAGTCACAGGTCTTTCTGTGAACTGTCACGCTAGGTCGATGCGTTTCGGTGGGTTCAGACCACCTTCCTCAGGACCTTTGACAGAACAAAGCTCATCACAACAGTTTGTGGACTCTGTATGGGTATATGTAATAATAAATAGAATACAATGTATCTATGCCATCATCATTTGGGAGCAACAGATCATGACTTCAGAGAACATAATTTGTCCATACCCAGCTAGGTCACTGTTGGTCTATGATACAAACAAGGCTACGAAAAATAAATGAGTAATGAAATGTATTATGTAAAAATTGTTGGTTCTTCATTAAGTGATAACTGATATCTAGTACAATGTGGCCCTGGCAATGCAGTGGCACGTTGTTGCCTATGTTGGGCATCCATAACATGATTATCACCACAGTTCTAATGTCGCCCTAGGATAATAGAAGTAATTCTTGGCTGAGTGTGGGCATCAAGTGTAGGTTATGGCAATAGATGTTAATCATAAAATATAGAACCCTCAGGTCTAGAAGTCTAGCAAGAATAAAATAAAGGGGCCAAGGAGATATCTCAGCATCGCCGGGGGTGTACTTTATAAGGACAAAATCCCCCAACCACCATAGGTGGCATGCTTTATCATTGGGATTCTCCTCGTGTTGGGATACCTAGTCCTGGCACAGACTACAATCCCCTCACTGAGAGGAGGAGCTCGGGATGTTTTATTTCTAATTTAAGGTATACTAAATGTTTTTTTCTAATTTAACGTGTACTAAATACCACAACAATGAGTCACAAATCCGGTCAGGTGAGAGATACAGCGCAAAGAAAGGGGTAGTGGAAGTGAAAGGATAAAACTGGCTCCCAGGTACGTAATATACCATTTTAATCCTGTCCCCAGGATGCGTTAATAAACAGGGCACTGGCAGGAGTAACATATAGCTGCAGTTAGTGAAGATAATGGTCTACTTGTTTCAGCCTATTGACCTGCCCTAGAGTGGTCATGGCTTTCGTCAGGACCAACTTTTGGTGCTGCTTGATGAATTAAGCAAGAAAAGTTTTGGAGTATCTGAAAACAATGAAAAAACATTCAAGAAAGAGGATACAAAACCAGTGATCCTTTTCTTCTCAGGCATATTTTGCAGGGGATTCACTGGTAATACCTATACAGGGGCAAAATAAAAATAAAACTCATGAAAGGAATCTACATATGGTTATTTAAATGTACATCACGGACATCATCCCCCTTATCTTTCAAGGTTGTATAGTAAGGTACTATTTACGTTGTGTAAGAAGTTCCTTTAACCACAAAAAAAGCAATAATCAAAGTATATTAACTCAAAAAATGCATACTGACAAGAGAACATACATTTTACGTCTTCATGTCTTACCAGTATATTGCGGGAGAACAGACCTGACTTTAACCTGGCATGCAGCTCAGGTAGGGGGCACCACTCTATAAAAACACATGAGAGAGGAGTTAATAATCTTACTCTCATCTTGTGTTACAAACTTAATCCGTCAGACAGTTCTGGGGAAAAGTAATGAAATAATTGTCTGATGTGAAGGGAACGTGTATCTAATTCTCACAAGTTACCAGTACTAAAAGCGTCCTAACTAAAGAATTGTACAGTTAAAAAAGGGACTATTTCAAACGAACATGGGGCACGATGGAATGCCATATGTTTGAGTAAACATAAACCATGTTAGGCCATATTATGGGGGGCATTTTTGTCTTAGTTCGGGCAAATCCCGAACTAGTCTATATTAACCAACAGAGGGATTCTTTTGGGGACGTGGACAAGGTTGATATATTGGGCAACATCCCATTATATCGGTAAATCGACTTACCTCAGTCGGTACCCCAGGCACGGTGTCCTGCTGCCGGAGGAAAAAGTACTGATGCGGCTTAGTCGCTATGCTTTGAGCAACAGTGGAAAGGTGTGTCTCGCAGATTGTCTGAAGTCACCTCAGTGTCAGAAGAGCGATAATAATACTGGGAATGGTAGTTTCTATGGCGTGGTTATCACAAATACAGAGAGTGTTGCCCTTGCATACATGATGTAAATTGCCTAATGTTAAAACCGGCTGTGTGAGAGGGAAGTGGGGCCAGCTAGTCTCCAAAACACAACTCCTTAAAAATACTAACTCAAATGCAGTAGCATATCTACAATTCCTCCCGGGACTTCTTATAATTATGCTTGAAGGAATGTTCTAGTACGAACTTCCTATTTACTTCAAATGCTTCAAGTTCATGAACCTAAGTTGAATGTAAACATAATGGAAATTGATTATCAATAGACTGCTTTGGTTATTCAAACCAGATAAACTACGAGGTATTTTTTGTATATCTTCTTAAAAGGCTCAGAATTCATAACCTGCATATAAGTGTAAAAATGATACAGTGTTTGTCGTAAAGGTTAATTAAAGTGTCACAGCCCTACAATACTTCATTTTTTTATCTTCTACCTAAACTTGAATTCTTTGTTCAGTTAGTATTTTATTCACAAATAGTATTTATAATATGTCAAACATTGCCTTTTCAGTAAAACAAACGTCAAGTATTTATAGGAGAATCTAAAAAAAATGTGATGGTCATATACGGCTCAGGTCGAGGTCATTTTATGGTGATGGAGGTCCAAGAAATATCATCATGGAGTCCATTTGTGTCACTATGAAGCCTGTAGGCCCATCTTTGTTCTTTTACAAATAAGAAACTTGTAATGTCAGCAATGTGTGAAGGGATGTGAGGCTGATCAAGAACTGTTCACTTTAGATCATCTGAGATATGACACTTTTCTAAAAACTTATTGGTCAGTTTTGTGGCCTGTTTTTTACAGCGTATGGTACTCTTAGGTTCCATAATCCTGGTCTTGATTCTCCGAGTTGTCAGTCCTACAGCGTAGTTCACATGGACATGTGATAAGGTAGATCAGTTTCAATTCCCAGGGTCTGTCAGTACCAATGTCAATAGAGGTTGTGTAACACGTTTGAAAACACACCCCACACGAGCCGCAAGGGAACTGTCCTGTCACTGCAGATAGTCCCCATAAGGTGTCTTGGTTGGAGTTCCTCTTGTCCCATTGCCTTGTGTGTACCAGTCTATCCCTTTAATTGGTACTTCCTTTAAATGCGATTAGAGTAATTTCAATTTAAATTTTGCCTGAATTTAGAATTTTCCAGTTCTTACAAATCGATTTTTTTTATATGGTTAGAAAATGTGCAGAAAGTGTTTACACAGGTCAATCTAGACTTCGATTCCTTAAGGTGGGGCAATTTATAATAGTGCATCTCTATTATTATTCTGTGCCCTCTTTGCTGACCTGCATACCAAATGTATCTGGTAATCGCTTCCTTAGTTGGGAGGTCAAAATATAAGCATGTTCTTCATATTTTTCTGTAGTTCAGCAATTCCTCCTAAAGTGTAAAAACTGTCCAAAGGGGAGGTTGTCTAGTAGAGACTTCGGATGGTAACGGTTATAAGATAACAAGGCATTCTGGGCCATCGATTTCTTGTACCGTTCAGTCTCTAGGCCTTCTCCCAATGGATCGATGATTATGTCTAACAAAGTTAGATTAGTTTTGCTGTATTCCAAAGTAAACCTCAGGAAGCTGTTCTGGTTGTTCAGCCACTGATGAAAATTGATCATGTCATCAATGTACTGTTTCCAAATAATTATGTGGGATTGTTCGGTGACAGCACAGGTTTATCTTCAAAAGAAAGCAGATACAGGTTAGCCAGACTGTGCAAACAAACCACCCATCGATGTACCTGATGTTTGGAGGTACAGGGTATCCTCAAAACGAAAAGTTCTCCTTCATCATTTTGCATGAGAAGTCCATGATAAATCGGACTGGGGTGATGGTATCCAGTTCTCTCTCTTTAAGTAGGTTCTTAATGGTCATCATAGTCTTATCTTGTGGAATACAGGTATATAAAGACTCCACATCGAACGAGACCAAGTAGTCGATTTCAATTACAAAAAAATACCTCTGTAAGCTGTCTTAAGGACATCCTTGATATCCTGCAGATACGTGGGTATCTCGCTGACAAGTGGTCTAAGAAAGAAATCCACAAATTGAGATAGGGGTTCTTGTAAAGAGCCTATCCCCGAGATGAAGGGTTTCTTGGGGGGAGGTCTTTGTGTATTTACAGGAGTACATAAAAGTATGGAGTCACTGTTTCTGAAGTGACAAGATCATCTTCTTCATTAAGAGTGATCCACCCATTCTCTTTCGCTGTATTCACTAATGTGGCGATTACTGACAACAGCCTTTTAGTAGGATCCAGCCTCAAGGAACGGTAGGAGCATCTCTTATTAAGTGGTTTCAGTCATTCTGGTCTGTACGTATTTGTATTCATCATAGCGGTTGTTCCTCCTTTGACTCCTGGATTTATGATGATAGATTCATCATTACTTAATGTGTCCAACGCTCAGAGTTTCTTCTTCGGTAAATTGTGGAAGGGTTTCTTGGTGGTCCCAAAGATGCCTTCCACATCCTTCAGGACAGCTTTCTCAAAGGTAAGTACTTGAGGTGGTACTGCGTGGGTGGGTGGATTAAATGTGGATCGCTTTCACAAGTTGGTATTAAAACTGTTATCCACATCAATATTTGTCTGCAAAAAAGAAATGAAGTCCGATTTTATGAAAGAACTGTGACAGTTCTTGATGGATCTGGAATTCGTTGCCTCAGTGTGGAAGTACGAAACAGAATCCTCTATTAACTACTTCCACTTCATCTGTTGAAAAGGCCCGGTAGCTCAAGTTAACAACTAAAATTGTGTTGTTGCTCATCCCCAGTTGGGCAATAGCTGGCCATGCAAGGCAATATCTAGAAATGTGAGGCAGAAGAACATGAAAGTAGTTGATATAAATGATGTGCTTTTATTTTGTGGAATCAATCAAATTTTTCCAAAATGGAAAACAGCAGAGACAATAGATGGATCAATGCGAGACTGTAGGGGTAAGGATGGAGTAGAGGTGGAGAAGCTTGGGAAAAGAGTTGAGGTGCAAGAAAAGAACAAAATGAAGAGAATGAACAGGAGAAGTTGGATTAAGGGAAAAAAGGAGAAAAGGTTAGAGAAGTAGATATAATTGCGTTGCCGAGAGCAAAACAGAAGAGAAAATAACATGGAAATGTAATGAGAGGAGGAAGAAGAGGAGAAGTTGGAGAAACAAAAAGGAGGTGAGAATAAGGGAAGAGTGTGGGGATGGCAGAGGAACAGGAGAAGTATTTGAAAGAGGTGAGAGGAGGAGAGAAAGGCTGATTCGCACAGTAAAATGACTCTGGTGTGCCATGGGAAAAACCCTAGAACAGCTAAAATATAAAGGTCCACTCAGACGCAATATGAGGAATTTTAGTAGTAGAGCTGGACTGGGGAGCCTCCTGCGTATACCTTTACGCCCTGCGTCAACTAGTTACGCCGATATCACCTGCCAAAGCAAAAGGTCTTAAAGGTTTAAAAAATGCGAAAGAAAATGAGACGAACGCACTAGCGGTAGGCTAAGTGAGCGGAGGTTGCATTTCAAAAGGGGCGCAAAGCATCCAACCGGAAGGAAAAAACAAGCAGCAAGAAATACACAATCCTTGACGCTAACAGCGCTGTCAGCAAAATCAAAGATAACAAAAGGTGGTTCATCAGTGTCAAATTTTTTTTTTTTTTTTTGGAAAACCTTTATTTGTAGAAAAAGTACACCGCTATTCAGCCATACATCCCGGAGGCCAGGCAGCATAGTAGGAAGCAGGTAAAATCGTGTACAATACTGTACGCAGAAGCAATCAGGTTTAATTTTCAATAGCATTGAACTTAGTAATAAATAAACCAAAGAACAAGAAAGCCTCAAAAAGGGGCTAAGAGAAAGAAGTGTGCGCCAGGCACGAAAGAGAGTCAAAGAGGAAAAAGAGAGGCTGAGGACAGTACAGAAGTAGTGGATTTGCGTAGCGGGAGGGGGTCAAGGGCCGCACACCCAAGACAGCACACAATAACAGTGACAACAGTAAGGCACGTGGGGGGAACACATCAGGATAACCTATCTGGAATTACGGGAAGGGGCTCTAAGGGGAGGGCTGGACTTCAGAGTCAATCTCTACTGAGGGGTCGCAAATGTCACCTCTATAGGAGTTCCAGGCTCCCCACACAGACCTCCACATTTTAGGCTTGCCCCTGGCCACGTACACTGTCTTTTCACGCAGCATGCGCCAGTCCATATTGGTTTCCCATAAACTGAGTGAGGGAGGAGCAGGCGCACCCCATTTCTGGGCGATGTCCCTCTTGGCCACCATGTTACCCAGGGTGACCCAACGGGTCTGGGCTACACTGTAATCATTCGGACACCAAACATTGAGGAGGCATCGCCGGGCCTCAGCCGGTAGGGCCACTCCAGTCACTTCTTCCATCACCTCATGCACTCGTGTCCAATACCGGGCAACTCCAGGACATTCCCATATGATGTGCAGGAAAGTAGCAAGCATACCACAACCCCTCCGACACAGGCCGTCCGTGGAAAGTCCCATATGTATGAGTCTAGGGCCGGTGACATACACCCTGTGTAGTATTTTCAACTGAACCAGGCGGAGTCGTGCTGATATAGCCACCTCCCTGGGGGAGGAGACCGCTGATTGCCACTCCTCGTCGTCCATCTCTATACCATCATTCACCCAGTGCATTCTCAATCGTTCAAGCAAATCCACTCTCACATTGATGAGCTTTTTGTACGTCAGGGAGATAGCGCTGTCCGGCATGTGGCCGTCCAGCACCCGGTCCTCCAGGGGTGATGACTCAGGGATCGCCTCTCCTTCCGATATGTGAGGGGAGAGGGCATGATGAAGCTGGGCGTGTCGAAAATATTCCGTCGCCGCCAGCTGGAATTCAGACTGTAGCACGTCAAACGACTTGATCCTCCCCCTTGCCAACATGTCCCCAACCTTAGATATCCCAATGGTGTTCCATCGGTCGAAACCCTTAGTTTTCCACAGCTTTCCCAGTATGTCCGAGTCATATAAGGGGGTGGCCATGGTAACCCTATCTTTCCAGCTCAGGGTATCAGTGACCGAGCGCCATATGTGCACCATCGTTTTAGTGGGCCCCGTCAACTTCCGGTCCAAGGACCTGGAGTACAATGCTCTATAATAGTTCCCGTCGTTCACGAGCCACCGATCCATGGCGTAGCCCGGGCTGGCCGCTGGGCCATAGAGGCCGTGGTTGATAGCCGCAAGCTGGGACGCCCAGTAGTAGCGTCGCATATCCGGCAGGGCGATACCCCCGTCGTAGCACGGTATGGTCAGCTTGAGCAACGAGATTCGTGGCCTACCATCCCACAACAGTGCTCGCTGCAGGGATTCGATCTCTCCAAAGTATTTGGCCGGGACCGGATCCTGGGTGTTCTGCAAAGCGTAGAGGAAGCGAGGTAGCGCCATCATTTTGAATAACGCAGCCCTGCCCATTAGGGAGATCGGTAGCTTCTTCCATCCCCCGACGTCCCTGCGTAAACGCGCCAGCGGTGGTAGAAGGTTGTGTGAGTATCGGGCTCGGGGGTCTCGCGACACATAAATGCCCAGGTACCGAAAGCCCTGCTGGGCTATCTGTATTGAGCACCCACAGGGGAGGCGCGGAGTGTCTCCACACAACGTGTATAGTGAGGATTTAGACCAGTTGATCAAGCCGGAATGATTCCCGAAGTTCCCCAGCAGGTCGAAAACCACAATAAGCGAGCGGCAAGGAGAGGTGAGATACAAGAGGATGTCGTCCGCGTAAAGCGACACTCGGTCCTCAAAGCCAGGTGACCACGTAATCCCGGAGACATCAGGGTGTGTCCTGATCCAAGCCGCCAGGGGTTCCAGTGCCAGGGCGAACAGGAGCGGCGAGAGCGGACAACCTTGCCTGGTGCCTCTGTGCAGCGCAAAGGAGGCCGACAGCCGACCATTGACGGTCACATTAGCCAACGGTGCAGAATACAGCAGCCGGACCCATCCGATGTAAGTGGGCCCAAACCCCAATTTGGCTAGGACTGCCCACAGGTAGTCCCACTCCAGCGAGTCGAAAGCCATAGTGGTGTCAAGAGAGGCGAGAACCGCAGGTTCACGAAGCAGGTGAGCGCGTGCCATGACCGCGTGAAGCCTCCTCAAGTTGAGTGCCGTGTTCCGGTGCGGTATGAAGCCGGATTGGTCCGGGTGAACCAAGTCCGTGATAACTCCCACCAGCCGGTTGGCCAAAAGTTTGGCCAGGATCTTGGGTTCGGCGTTCAAAAGCGAGATGGGTCTATAGGACCGGCACAAATCACGCGGTTTTCCCTCCTTGTGGATCACCACAATGGTGGCGAGTCGCTGGTCGAGGGGGAGTTCTCCCGCCTCGCGGGCTTCAAGGAACATATTCAGCAATGGTGTAGCCAGCGCGTCGGCCTTGAGTTTATAAAGCTCGACCGGGATACCGTTGGGTCCCGGTGCTTTGCCGGAGCGTAGCGAACGGATCGCCAAGGCTACCTCATCAACAGACAGGTCCCGATCCATGTCATCTCGTTCGAGATCCGAGAGGCAGGGAAGGTCGATGCCCTCCAGGAAGGAGGCCGAAGCAGACTCTGGGAGAGGATTCGCGGAGGTATATACCCCTTCGAAGTATTCAGCGAAGGACCCAACTATAGCCGCCTGGTCCGTCAGGGATAAGCCATCCTCACCCACCAGCTCTGGGACCACCCGGGACGCCAGCTCCCGTCTATCCAGTCACGCCAAGAGCTTGCCCGCCTTATCACCCGAGTCATATATCCTGCCCTGCTGTTCCCTGCTCAAGGCTTTCGCCGCATCAGTGGCGGTCGCCCGGAGTTCGGACTGTTTGAGGAAGAGAGCGTGAAGCAAGTCGGGAGACGGGCCTAGCGCCTGTTGGGCGCTCAGGTCAGCGAGATCGGATTCCAGCCGCACTACGTCCTCATCCCGGCGGCGGCGAGCCTCCGCGATAAGGGAGAAGGCCTCGCCACGAAGCACAGTTTTAAAGGCCTCCCAAAGGGAGACTGCGGAGTCAACGGAGCCAGTATTCTCGGCGAAGTACCGGTCCATAGCTTTAGTCAGGAGGGCCCTGGTCTTCGGGTCGCGGAAGTACCACGGGTTAATGGGAGCCACGCGCGAAGACGCGGGTATCTGGAAGTCAAAAGAGACCCAGACTGGGGAATGATCCGAAATGCCCCTAGCTAAGAGACGCGCGGTGGACACAGACTGCGCCTGGGCAGCCGGGGTGAGGACGTAGTCTATTCTAGAAAGGCTACCGTGGGCTCCCGAGAGGAAAGTGTACTGCCGCTGGGTAGGGTGTAACAATCTCCAGCAATCAACCATCCCCATGGAACTCAGAAAATCAGGCAGCCAAGACTGGGCAGGGCGGAGATCCCTGGATGGAAAGCGGTCCAAGTCCCCCGAGACTACAGAGTTGAAGTCGCCACCCACCAGCAACAATCCCTCGGGGAGACCTAAAATGGCGCCTCCCAGGTCCCTGAAAGTAGTTTCCTGCAGCCCCGGGGGAACATAAACCGAAACCAAAACTAGCGTGCGGCCCTCCCACTTGCCCGCCACAGCCACGTATCTGCCCCTTTCATCAGTAAGTACAGACTCCACCACCAACGGGAGGGACGTGCGCACCATGATGCCCACCCCTCTGGAACCCGAGGAGAACCCTGAATGTGCCACCATTTTGTATCCACGTCTATTCAAAGCCTTACAGGCATGACCCACCAAGTGGGTCTCTTGTAGAAAAACAACATCAGGCGAGCAGCGCTTGAGCATCTGCAACACAACACCCCTCTTAATACGGTCCCCCAGCCCGTTCACATTCCAGCTCAACAAATTAAGAGATTTACCCCCCATCATCAAGGACGATCCGCACCCCTTCCCCCACCCACAATGGCGCCCACAGCACTAACATATCAGTCCAATAGTACCTCAGCCAGAACAAAGAGTGAAACAAAGAAAGAGGTCGAAAAAACACACCCCAACTACCCACCACCCTGCACCCCTGCATTAGACTAAAATCCACCCCAACTAGCAGTGTGCCTGTCGCCCCTTAACTAACCTACAAGAAGCCCACAGAGGAGAAAGGAGGCATCCCATCCCCCCCCCCGTCATCCCCCATATTAATTACAAAACAAGTCAAACTAACAGCAGCAATGTCAAAGGCCGAAGTCCCTCACGGCAACCCAGCTCTCGGAAAGCAAGTAACCAAACAATTATTCCTGTGCTTCCGCGCCTCCGGTGGTCTCCTCCGTCTGGTCGGTCGGCTCATGTCGTTCCTGGGGCAGGGTATCAAGCCAGTGTCCCACCTCATCCGGGAAGTCAAAGAAGAAGGTCCGGTGGTCACGCTCGATGCGAAGCTTGGCAGGATAGAGCATGGAGTAACGCAGGCCCATTTCCCTCAGTCTCCGTTTCACCCCCGTAAAGCTCTGGCGCTTTTTCTGGACAGCCTGGGTGAAATCCGGGAAGAAGTTCACATCAGAGTTCTGGAAGCGGAGAGGGCCCGCGGTCCTCGATGCTTGCAGGATAGCGTCTCTGTCCCTGTAGTTGAACAGCCTCGCGATTATGGGGCGAGGGGAGGCACCCGATTTCGGCGGCCCACCCGGGATCCTGTGGGCCCTTTCCACCGAAAAGAACTTACTCAGGCCCCCCGGTGCCAAGTTCTTAACCACCAGTTCTTCCACAAAGAGCTCAGTCGAGTCCTCCTCGGCCTTTTCCGGTACTCCGGTGATGCGAACGTTTTGGCGCCGTGCGCGACCCTCGAACTCGTCCAGTCGACGCGCCAGCATACCATTAGCCATTTTCAGGTCGCGCACCTCTAGCTGTATATCGGACACATCAGTGACCAGGCTGGAAGTCTTGAGATCCAGCGATTTCACCCGGTCATTAGTTTTCCCGAGGTCGGTCCTGATGAGGTTTAACTCAATCTTCAGGGAGTCAACCTTGCTGGACAGTTCCTCGCGGAGAGTGTGCATCTCCGTCTTCACCCCCGTTATCGCTCCCATAACGTCCCGAAGTGTTATCTCGGAGTCGTCCGGTGATTCATCCCTTCTCGAGTCCTTAGTACGACCCGCCAGTACCGGTGATCCCTTAGACTGGGAGAATCGCTCCGGAATGGTGGACTGGGACTGGGATGGTTTCCTGTTGAGCCGCTGAGACTTGCCTGCGTCCGAGCCACCCTTGCCCGCCATGTTGGCACTCTCGGGACGGGGGGACACCAGGGACGAAAAGGTCCAGTGTAGTATGCACAATGCACACGGTAATATATCCAAAGTCCTGGGTTGAGGCCGCACAGCAAGGCGCTCAAGGATCAGAAGCACCCATCGGGAAGACGAAGCGTAGGCAGGGAGGTACCATGTGGAGACACCGCTGTACCCTACTACGGTCGCCAGCGACGCAGGCGGAGCCTCCGGGGTCTGTCGAGCTAACTGAATCTAGGAATGTCCGATTTTCATTCCGAAAGCGGGTGCCGCCTCAGGACCGGCTTAGCAATCGATTCCCACTACCGTGGGACAGGATGGGTCACAGGATTATTGCGGAGGATCAGGAGGTCTTCGGAGCTCCGAGCTCACGCGGCCATCTTGGTTGCCGGCGAAGCTCCTCCTCTTCTCATCAGTGTCAAATTTTATGAAAGATTTTTTGGGAAGACATTTCAAGGGGAAGGACATGACGAACAAGGAGACAAGCGCCGTGGCATACTCAACCTCAGAGTCCTTGGGTGAGGTAGACTTAGTCTCTCCAAATTAGACCAGCTTTAATATCTCTGGGGTTTCTTTGAATCCACGGCTGTCCGCTTCACCAAGAATGTTCCAGCAGTACCTTGAGCATGAAATTGAGGGCGAAGGCGAAGATGAAATGCCAAGTAGCAAGGAACTGAGTATAAAAGACAGTAATGGAACAACTGCCCAAACCAAGGAGAACGCTGGCGCAGAGTACTCTTTTGGCACAAGGAGTGAATTGTTGCGCTCTCCATTGCAGGGGCTGGAGGTCACAGGAACCTGGAGTGCCTCTATGCTTGAGGTTATGTGGATCCTCCAAAAAACCCTGCAAGCCCTGTTAGAGGTATCTGTAATAAATAATTAATTCTCAAAAAGACAAGGGGAGCAGTTTAAAGCAATGTTGGGAGAGTTGACACAAATTAAAGATTAATGCCGGCATTAGTTAGACCAGTTGGTGAAGATCAGGATGGGGTAGGTGGTAAAGAGGAAATTGTGGTAAGGGCTCCCAACTCACAGAAAGAGGAACCACGTGTTTATATATCCAGACAGCGAATGATTGCAAGGAAATGGGCTGAAAGGAGATATTATATGAAGGGATTCCCAAGATCTGGGGGGGGAGGATGTCGCCCCTAGAAATAGACAAACTAAATGACAACCTACAAGGAAGGTGAGAAAAGGGAAAGGAGAAAGGAATGAACAAGAAGCCCCAGAAAGGAAAGTGACACAAAGGTTAAAGAAGAACAAGGTTAAGCCCCTAGCTGAACAAGAAGAATATTGGAATCAGCTAGATAGATCAAAGAATAGCAAAAGTAATCTGACGTTAACTACGAGAGCGAAGGAGGGGACAGTCACAGAAAAGAGGATAGTTGCACAATTGGACCTAGAAGTCCTAGGTGTAGTAAGGCCCTTGTGGAAAAAGACAAAGGAGATCTACTAACAAAGAGAGGGGAGGCTGGATTAACGGGGGGCCCCCATGGTGTAAGGCAAGAATGTACCCCCGACCTATGGGTTTTTCTAGAACCTTCCGGCCAGGGTAAAGGCGGGAAAAAAGCTAGGAAATTGAACCCACTAAATCAATCACAACTTGTATTCTCCCGGTCAAAATGTGTAAACCTCTGCAGCATTGGCACAAAGGACCTTAGAGAAGTAGGGTTTGTTACAAGTAGTACAGGGAGTGAAGTAACCAAGGTTCTTTTCTACTCTGCCTTGGTGAAAGCCGCAGTGGAAAAAGCAAAAAATGAGCTGCAAAAGTAGAGGATTAGATTGGTAAGAAAGGAGGAAATCCAGGGGCAGCACTTCCTTACGAACCATGCTGGACTAGGGTTACGACAGATAAGGTTAATCAACTCAAGTTGGAATAAGGAGGAGTATCTTGCGATGACCATAACTGACAATGAAACTGCAAGATACGAAAGAGACATGCTTGCTGGAAACAGGTTTAATGTTCTAGCATCCCCAGAATTTGTGGAGTACGAAGAGGAGGGGTACTTGAGCGAAATTGACTAGGAGCATGGGTCGCCACACAGCCTATCAGTCCTATTATGGAATATAAACGGCTACTAGAAAATATTGACTCAAGAGAATTTCGATAAATTCATTAAGAGTAACAATATTGTGTGACTGCAGGAGACTTGTGTGTGTGTGACAATACCCTAGCAACCCTAGTTACAGAAGGATTTGACCATCACTCTAAAGCAGCAAAGAAAAACACCTTGGGGAGGCCATCGGGGAGGCAACTAACGCTGATCTCCACACAGATAGTTAGGAAGGTTGAAAATGTGAAGCTACACTGTGATTGGGCATTAGGCTGTAGGGTTCTGCAGAAGTCGGATCCCTGTTATGATGGACTATGTATTATAAATGTATATATACAGAAGGGTAAGGACCATGATTCTAAGGAGAATCTGGGAAAGTCGAAAGAGGATTTAGTGTCTCTAAGTGTAAATTATCAGAAGGATATATTATTGGTGTTAGGTGATTTTAATCATAGATTGGATCCCCGAAGGGTGGATAGTTGGCACAAGGAATTGCTAACATCTTATAATATTGAAGTGGCCAACTTCCCTAGAGGAGAGACTTTGCCACAGAATGAGACTTTTACTCAGTTGATGGGCTCATTAGGCATGGTATGTGTAAATGGAAGAAATGCAGTTGCATCGGCCAGCGAGACGCACTTTTATGAAGGGCCAGCAACTCTGCCCAATATATTGTGTTTTTTTCCAATTGCCTGGCGTTTTGGGCTAATCAAAACTTTTGAGGTGGTAAAAATGAAAGGCAGTGACCATTACTCCTTGAAGATAGTAATATATTTATCAAGTAGCAAAAATAGAGAAAAGGTTCTACAGGTACATGTGGATTTCCCTAAACGGCTGACAACTAGTATAACAGAGGAACATACTTGAGAAGCTAAAGCAAACCCAGCACACTATCCCCTTAGAAGAAATCCAATCTAGAAATGGAAGCATCTGGTTTGAAACCACCATAAGCAAGTTGGTGGATACCCTAAAGAGAACATTTAAATCAAGAAAGTCAGGGCCTGGAAGTCAGAGTCAATAAAAATGAGCACGCCTGTTTTTTTTTTTTTTGGAAAACCTTTATTGATACTTCAACCAGTTACAAGTATGGGCCTACAACCACCAGGGCTGGCCGCTAATCAATATCATTTCAATCAAGCAATTAGAACCAGACTCGGCCTTCCGGGAGGCGAATACAGCAAGACTTCAATTAAAACTGGCAGCATAGCATACTATACTAATAGCAGGATAATAAAGGTTCCATTTTATAATATAAGATAGAAGGATCAGGTGCCATACAATATCACAAAGGTGCATAAAGGGCGGGCAAAACAGTAGGAAGTCCACAGTTAGGTCGATATCATTCAAAACAGCGGCGCCGAGGCATACGATTCGGGATCAAAAAGCATACAATTAATTTCGCACCAGTAGAGCGCCCGCCCGATGGTACTGAAGTACCGTGAAAGTATAGGCACAGATAAAAAGTCAACAATTGACAAAGGAATAGACCCACTACGTGACCCGAAAAAGAAGAAACAAAAGAAAAGGCGAAGAAAGATAAGAAAAAAGGCCATAGAAACAAATAGTAAAAACAAAATTCCCCCCCTCCAACCCCCCACCCTGCACCCCTGCAGATGACTACGGCCTACCCCCCTAGCAGCGTGCCTATCGCCCCGTAAATGAACCCGAAATGTAGAAGAACAAAGGGAAAAAAAGAAAAGGGAAAGAAAGAAGGGACTAAAACCCTGCCCAAAAAGGGGAAATGGAGGAGGGCTGTGTCATACGCATTCCCGGACTCTCCCCACAGTCTTAACGAAGAATCCCCCGCAATTTTAATACAGTCAAGCGGACCACAATAAAAAACAGTACATCAAAGGAAACCAGAAATCCCGCCCCGGACTCCGGTAACCGAATAAAGCAGTCCCGTTACCGATAAATCAATATTGTGAAACCTCAAATAACAGTCTCAGCCTTGGCCCCGTCGATCAAATTTGCTGATCCCCTCCGATAAAGAGCGCCCCACCGTAAAATTGTCAAAGGTCAAACAGAAGTTGTCGAGACATAGTCTATTAGTCGAAGAAAGGATGGCAAGTCCCAAAGTAGACGCTTGAGTCCAACGATGCCAGGCACTATCCCATCCGCCATCTTGATGGACCAGCTGGGAAGGGGGTGCGACACAGTCCCACACAGATCACAATTACGAGTAAATGTCTCCAAATCGGGAAAAGCAGTGAAATGTTCCGCTAATTGCAGTTCCAAAGATTCCGACTTTGTAGGTGCATCGCCAATCTCCACATGTTCGAACCGTTCCACTTCTGTAGGGGCATAGAAAGCTCCAAGCACCGGGTCAAATGACATCGCTGGGGTAGCAATAGGGAAAGGAACAGGCCACCGGGTCTCGGGCAGCAAGACAGAGTCCGGTCCCGATCCTCTAAGTCCGTCCACCGCCAACATCAGATTCCAGGCCTGGGTCTTCATAGTCGCCTGAAGTGCCTCAAGGGCCGCCATCACTGACCGCAATGACGGGCCGCACTGGACCCGCTCCGCCGGGTTTCGCATAGCATCAAGCATATTGACCCCCATGGAGAGGCGCCTTCCTCGGGGTAAGATTAGGCGGAGCAGGAATGAACCGTGAGGGACCGATCGTCAGTAGGCGTTAGTGCGCACCAAGTCTCCGATCCAACGGCACCGGCGCTATGAACGCCAGGCCCCTGGGTATCGGACCCCCACACACACCACCTCGGGCTTCACTCGTCACGGCACCTCCGGTACAGTTCCAGGCAGAAGATCGGCAGCAAATCAATCATAAAGATGTCGGAAGTTCCGTGGACCGGACCCTGCCGCTCTCTCCGGTCCGCTGTTGTTCAACTAGGACCCGGCTAGACCAAAACTTGAGACCCCGGCTTCCAGACTGGGCTAGGCCTCAAATTAAACCTCGACATAACTCCACTCCACCATGTCGGGAAATCCTCGGGATTGCGCCATCAGTTCGCCGAGTAGTTCATGCACCCAGGTATGGGGCGAGAAACCAGGATATACGACAGGATCTTCGAGCGAGAGACGGGGGTCAGCGGAGCCGGGAAGCTATGCGGCCATCTTGCTTGCTGTCGTAGCTCCTCCCCTCCGTGCACGCCTGGTTTGACGAAGAATGCCGTGCAGCCAAGGCACAGATCAGGCAGAAGGAGAGAAGATTAAGGGTATGGCTAATGTGATATTATCTCAGTCCCTTCAGTTATTAAGGATAAGATATAAAACATTAATTAGGAATAAAAAAGGATTCATCAAGATAACTGCTAGGCAAACATGTTGGAGGTAATTGAAACTAGAGAGGACAAAGGTTTTTGGAAATTGGTCCAAGAAAGTGCAGGGAGAAAAGTAGGTTCCCTAGACTGTATGGTCCCTGAAGATGACTGGGTGGGTTACCTGGGAGAACTATATGGGAAATGGTCAATACTAGAAGAGGCAAGGATGCAAGTTTGGTCACGGGTGAGGGAAGACATAAAATAATATTTTACTTCTAGTTATGTAAAGAAAATTATAGCAAGTCTGAACCTTACTCATGCCACAGGCCCAGATAATCTCCCGGCAGTGATAATAAAAAGTAGACCCGAACGGTGGGCAGAGTTTTTTGCAAAGATGTTCCAAGTGATCCTGGAGACAGGCATTGTACCAGAAAGCTAGAGGAGTGCAATTATAAGTCCAATTCCTAAGAAGGGCAATCTAAAATCACCAAAGAACTATAGGTTAATAAATCTCCTGGATATAGGGGAAAAAGTCTTTGCTAAAGCCATTTTGGGATTACTTAAAGACTGGGCAGAGGAAAATCAGATTATACCCCGGAACAGGGGGTTTTAAAGCAGGCCTTTTGACAATCTACCACTGCTTTGCTCTTTGGTCCATAGCGCGGAAGTCGATTGAACAGCGGGGAAGTTTGTTCTGTTTTGTGGACTTCCGCGCAGCCTTCGATTTGGTGGACCGGGAGCTGTAGTGGGAGGCCCTAATTAGATATGGTATCCCAAAAGATTTGTTAAGCCTGATTCAAATTCTCCATACAAAGAACTGGGCCCAGATAATCTTAGACGTAGATGGAAGTTTATCTGGAAAGATTGAGATTGGGAACGGGTTGCGGCAGGGATGCATATTGGCCTCCCTGGTGTTCTCTGTTTTTAGCAGATTTGCTGTTGACCTTAGGGAACGTAAACGGGGCATGCCTGAAACAAGATAGTAAGCCTATTGCATGTTTGCTCTATGCGGACGATCTGGTGATCATGGATCAAACCGAAATTGGCCTGCAAAGTAAACTAAATCTATGTAATTATTATTGCTCCAAGAAAAAACTAGTGGTTAATATGGACAAGACTAAAATCTTGAGCTTCGGCCGGAGGAAAGTCTGGTTCACATGGTTTTTGGGGACTGAGAAAATAGAAAAGGGCACAGAATATAGGTATTTGGGAAGGTGGCTTGAAAGAAGTTTGAAATGGCATACCCACCTAGATTCGTTAAAATTAAGAACATAAGCATCGATTAGCGGACTGAAACTATTTAACAAAGTCTATAGTGCGATGTCAGATAGACCAGTTCTAAAAGCTTATTCGGCCATGGTACCCATGCAATTTCTGTATGGCGCGGAATTGTTATACTTCAGCGGCAAAGACGGTGGGGTTGTTGAGGAAGGTAAAAATGTAAAACACCTATTCTCACTCCCTTTGTCGGCAATGGTCCAGGCCGTAAGACTTGAATTAGGAAATTTTAGCCGTTCTGCTCCTACTCCATTTCTGGCAACGCCTAGGAGTAGGCGAGAACTCCAAAATATCACAATGGTGTAAAAACAAAATTCAAAATAGCGAGTTAATATGGGAGAGAGAGACTAGAGCTATCACCACGAAGCTGTGTTGTATGATGAAAGTTTAATTGTGTCCCATTACTTACATGATCAATATTGATAAGGTACTTAGGACGCAGGGGAAAGAAATATCGCAGGTATAGGATCAAAACTACCTTGCGAACAAAATCTCAGTACATTTTATTACTGCTGCATCGAAAAACGATCAATGCTTTCCCTACGTTGACAGGTTACCCGATTGTCATTTACGAAGAGAGGTTTTAAGGGTAAGAATAATATAAATAATGTGATAAAAAGCTCAATTATTGATAAGGCGGGAAGATGTTTTGGCGCTTTGGGCACCTTCTGTGATTTGTCACATATCTTAATGGATTGCCAGGAGTTTCTCGATATTCGAACTATGTTTTTAAGACCGATATTTAGGAAATATGAGAAAAAAAATAGGGCCCAGGCAGTAATTCTGGTGACTGAAATGAGCAGTTTAGATATTGCTGTTGCCATTGGGTAATTTATGCAAAGAGTGAAGGCATTTCTTCTTTTCTGTTTTAAATGAGTTTTAGCAAAATAATTCACCCTGACTTATTTGATGGAGGGTTTTATAATAGTGTGTGTTTTAAGATGTGTTTTAATGCACTTAAGGATGTGTAATTCTAGATGTAATTTAACAAATATATGCAATGTTTGAGGACCAAATATTCCAAATAAAAGTGAATTAAAAATGAAAAAAAACTAGTAGTACGAGCCAATAGTAGAACAGTTAGGATACAAGTCTCTCTTTGTGGGATATAAGCAATAGCAGCGATGAGAGCTCACAAGCAGAAAAAAACAGAATGGAAGGCTCAACCAGATAAGACAGGAGCACAACTGCAAACAGATCACAATCTTCGGTTTAGTGTAGGTACCCTGAGCAGCAGCACTGAAGAAAAGTCCCAATATATATTCCTCCCAGATACAAAAGGACGGCAACCACAGATCACAACAGGAGCCCCACCCACAGGAGGCGAGCGCAATCACAGCAACAGGAGCAACGCGATCACAACCAGTACAATCAAAATTTAAGATCCACTCACAGGCAATATGTCAAAGAACTGTGATTAGAGAAAGATAGCAGGAACCACACTGCCATATTCTCTAAGAAGCCATTTAGCACAATCTCATTATAAAGTAAATAATTCAATCAGTAAAACTATTCCTGCAGCAATGATCTGTAGGGAAGAACACAGAAAGACGTGTAAATAAAATGCCAGTTGGACTAGGACATCAGAGCACATATTGAACACAAGTAAAGGATACCATCGAGGTTAAGTTATAACAAGGCAGTGACTGGATTGAGAGTGTATGAGCTGATTTCATAGAGTGCAATACTGTATTGGAGGACACAGAGGATTATTGGTGGTACCAGGCAAGAAAAGAAGACTGCCTGCACCCATATAACGTAATGAATTATCAACTTACCTAGAGCTGTTGTAGTGAAGAGGAGAGAACACTGGTTTAGGTCCTAAGTCCTTCAGGCCTTAAAGGAGCCCGACAGTTGAGCCATCACAAGGACTTTCCCTGCGTCTCAAATGCCCTAAAATGGAGCAACCTGGGCCGTATGCTGCCCCGAGAGACATAATACATGCAAAACAATGCGGTCACATCCAGGACAAACCATGCTGCCTACATTAATATGGCAACCTATCAGACATTATGCCTGCCATTTACCAATTTTCTTACACATGCAAACTCGGGTACAACTATTATTTATGAATCAACACACATTTTGAAAGTTTAGCTGACATCTCTCTACCTCTGTGCCTCCAGTTTCTTCAAGAATTTCATTCAAAAGGCGAATGTATTCAGATGCTGCCTTGAGTGTATCCACTTTGCTAGGTTTTCGATCTTTAGGAATCAGTGGTACCAGCGTCTTCAGTTTTGAAAAACCACTGTTTATATTTCTGATCTATATAAAATAAATGGAAATAAAGAATCTCTGAAAATTGGACAGTTTCAACACTTGAAAAACCACATTACATATAAAAACGAAAATAAAGTAATGTTTTGCTGAAAAAAATCCCACATCAATCAAAAGTATATCCAAGATTATTTTTTTTTTTTAAACAGATTTTATTGTCAGATTGCACAGGTTATGCAGGGCCCTGCAATCCAGGGACGACTACAGATCATTAACATGAC
Source organism: Lissotriton vulgaris (assembly GCF_964263255.1). Lineage (NCBI taxonomy): Eukaryota > Metazoa > Chordata > Amphibia > Caudata > Salamandridae > Lissotriton > Lissotriton vulgaris. The sequence continues at coordinate 512,543,586 of NC_141699.1, forward strand.
AGCATCAAAGGCAATCGACTTTTCACTTTGCACGCATGAAGTAGAGAGTGAATAATCAAACCCTCTTAAAACACCCTCCCCCACCCCCCAACCCCCTGCACAACAACCTCCAGGCCCAACCCACTCGTATTGAGCAGTATACAGTGCAAAAGGAAAAACATGCACAAGCACACCCGCCTCCCTAGTCCCATGTCCCACCGCTCCGAATCACACAACCCATCACCCCTCCCAGGGAAGGTCCTCTTGCTCCACTGAGGTTCAAGCCATATACCCCTATAATCTGCCCAGCACTTCCAAATGTTATAATGTTTCTGCGGGCACCCCCTGGCCACGAATATTGGCTGCTCCAGCCCCATATAAAAATCTAGCCCCCTATTCCAGACCGCCACTGAGGGGGCTCGTGGGTCTTTCCACCCCTTCGCAATGTCTATTTGGCCGTCGTGAGGCCCAGCAACATCCGGTGTCTTTTATAGAGATTACCCCCCACCCCGTCCATTACGTGTAGCAAGGCAAACTGTGGCGTACGCGGGAGCTCCCATCCCAACATCTCAGACTGACAGGCCAAGACCCCCCTCAAAAATCGATCAAGAGCTCCACAGCTCCAGACCGTGTACATGAACATCCCCTCCTCTCTGTTACAACAGAGACAGTCCGGTGAGGCAATCAGTCCTGCCCGCCAGAGCTGAACCCTGGTAAAGTAGACTCTATGCAAGTATTTAAATTGGATAAGGCAGAGACGCATAGCTATTGCAGCCCCCTTGGGAGCGGACAGAGCCTCCCTCCAATCTTCCTCTTCCAACTCGCCCATGTCCTCCTCCCAATGCTCCCGAAGCCTCTGCAGGATAGGGGAACTGTGCGTGACTAGTGTCTGGTAAATGCGAGATATTTTCTTGGTCTCCAAATCCCCCATAAACACCTTCGCCTCCAGTGGGCTAAAGTCGGGGAGGGTCTCCAACCCCTCCAGGCTGGGGCATGGCAAAACTGGAGGTACCTAAAAAACTGTGACCGAGGCATATCAAATTCCTCCCTAAGATCCTGGAAGGACTTAAGGGTCGTACCCAGCAGTACATCCCCCAAAGTCGAAATGCCAACGTTGTCCCATCCTCGAAAGCCCTGTAGCAATGCCAGGCTGGGAACCGGCCATTGTGTCACAGGGGGGGGTCTCCGCTGTTAAAGTATTCCACCACCCCATCCAGCGCAAAGCCTGCCGCCAGATGCGAAACACCACCGAGTGGCCGCCGGAAGCGCACTCCGCAGTGATGCCGTGTAGAGGATGGTGTGTAGCGTATTGGAGCCCATCAAATAGCATTCCATGGCATATGCCCGGTCCCTCCTGTCACCATACCACCACTCATTTAATACCAAAAGGTGGGAGGTCTGATAGTAGGAGAGGATATCCGAGGTCGCCAGACCTCCACAATACAAGATTATTATTTGGACACATCATCAGCATCTAGTTCTTTTCATGCCTCTCATGGTCTTTTCTTGATTTGGCAATGAAGTTGACATCAAAACTGCAATAATAACTGATATTCAAGGAGCTAAAAAACAAACAAAAAAAACATTCAAGTGTAAGCAAGCAGAGAGCTACGTGTAAAGTTTCAAAAACTCTAAACTGGGACACCCTGTAGAGGAATTGTTCCAAATTGTATTACTGGCAAAGCTCTGAGATCAATAGCATAGGGTCCCTATGCCAAACCAAAGACAGCAGCTGCTCTGTTAAGTGCAGATTCACAAACTCTCTCTTCTTCCTCGCCCAACTAAACAGTCAACATTAGTACTTTGCCCAGCCTATTCCTAGAATACTTTTGACCACTCTGCTGTTCTGCATAATCCAGATAGTTTTGTTTTCACTTCTGCACCCCAGTGTAGAACGACTATGGATAGAAACATTTTGTCTGAAAACGTTTTTCTTTTGTTTTTCCTTTTATTGTTTAAATCAGAAGGTGGGTTCGAAAACTGATTTGCAATGGGACTTAAATGTAGGTCTGTTGTTAAGACCTTAAGAGTTTTGCACAACATCTCACAGTAAACAAAGGTTTACAGCTGCCAGGTAATATGTTACTTTTTTTTCATTTACACAAAAAAAGTTTCTTGCTGCGACGAGTTACGCATAGCGCATATTCTAAAAGATTGTGCTGCAATGTCTGAAATCAAATACAAAATACTCAACAATGCCTTCAAGAAACTCAAGAAGGAAATGTTTTATTTCCTTCGCTGAAGATTTCCCATAAACCTGGCAGACTCATGCAGTGGCATGGAGAAATACATGATCTCAGTGTGGCAGTCCTCATACAAACAAGTAAAGTAGAGGGAATGTAGCCATGCTCCTTTTAGTGGCCCTCAGTGTCGCATTCTATACATTAGTTCCTCTAGTACTCTTAAACCAGCTGATCACTGAATTCCGGAACTCCAATTGCTGTCATATGTGGCTTTGATTCACTCTGAAGACTGAAAAGTTCAGATGAGACAATTTCTCACTGCTAGGCAAATGTATTGCAGATTATCTTCTACTAATATTCGTGGAAACATTTAACAGTCATATTAGTGCCCTTAAATGCCACCTTTGGAGAGCCATTAGTACCTAGCAAAGAAACACCAAAATGTCTTATTGTATTGAAATACCCAACAACAATCTTCCTCATTCTCCTAAAGTTGTAAAACAATCCATATTTCCTGAGCCCACTGCCAGATTCTTTGGATGTTCGTATTATTCCAAAGGAGTACATTATGAACTTAAGGGTGATCATAACATGCAACATGCCAGTAGTAACTTACACTAAAAAAGAAGTAAAAATAAATCCACTGATGCAAAAAGGCTTTGGCAACACTACAGGTGAAATATGTTCACAGAAAGTTATACAAAACATCCAAGATTAATGGATCCAACACCATGAAACCCACAGAAAATGGTCGATAGTATCAGCGACCTCAGGCAGCAAGCCATATCCAAACAAAAACAGCAAGTTGAGCAATATACAATGCACAGTAATACTTAATTCTAAGATGTCACCATATCAGGACATATTACATTGGAGGTCTGTGTTTTAAACAGATTTTCATATTCCCCTATCAGTCTTAACTTGAAGAGATATTATGGTTCAGATTCAAAACATTTCAAATGCCAAATTCGCCAGGTGAGTTTTGTAGCTAAATCCATTCAAGGCATTACTCATGGCCTCGGAGATCATAAATGACATCAATGGCAGATCATATTATCAATGCTATCTTCAACATCACTGAAGCTACACACACCCATGCACCCAAATTTCCAGTGCTCTGTCTTCAGCTGTATCCAGGACCCAACCATCGGCTATTCACTTCGTTCAGTAACCCTACAATAGTCATAGTCATAGTCATGTGGTCTTTTATAGCGCAACATATCACCGTTAGGTCTCAAGGCGCTTGCAGCCACAGTGAGGGTCGTCAAAAGCTATTAGTTGGGAAATTGCAAGGTTTTTAATTCCTTGCGAAAGGACATGTGATCAGAGATGGAAGAAATATGTGGAGGGAACTTGTTCCAGAGATGAGGGGCCAGATAAGAAAAAGACCATCCACCTTGTCTCGGAGTGCGCGCTCTCAATGGTGTTAATAGATATTTAGAACTCGATCTCAGAGTTCTGTTTGGTTGGTATTTCCGCAGTTTATTACCCAAGTACCCTGGGCCAGAATGGTAGAGGCTCTTAAGTACGAGGCAAAGAGTTTTAAATTTGCCTCTCAGCCTCATTGGTAGCCAGTGTAGAGATTTTAAATTGGCACTGGAGGATGATCTCCTGGGTAAGTCCAAAAGGAGTCTGGAAGCAGTGTTTTGAAGGGTCTGTAGCTTGGCATAGAGATTGTCATTTATGAAGGCCAATAGTGGGTTACCATAGTCTACTCTACTCATGATTAGTCCCTGGATCAATGGTTTCCGAGAATCAATTGGTAACCACTTGAAAATCTTACGCAAGTTGCGCAAGATTCCATAACAGGTACCCACGACCCGTTCCACATGAGCTTTCATCAACAGTTTATTGTCGATGGTGATTCCCAGGTTGCAAACAGTTGATTTTGGTGGTGGGCAGGGGCCCAGTGATTGTGGCCACCAGTCACTGGACCAATGATCTTCCGCTCTGCCAAAGAGGATTATCTCCGTTTTGTTCTTATTCAGTTGTAGTTTATTTTGACCCATCCAGTTATCAATGTGGGTCATGCATTTCTTGAACCTGATGATAGTGTCTGAGGGGTAAGGGCCGAAAGTTATCAGTAACTGAGTATCATCGGCATACGATACCGTTTCAAAGCCATACAGTTTAATTATTTTGGCCAAGGGAGTCAGATACAGATTAAAGAGCATGGGACTCAAAATGGAGCCCTGCGGTACTCCAAAACACACCACTCTACTGCATGCTGCCCTAAGACCAAGGTGAACCGCGGTCAACCGGCCTTTCAAATAGTTCTTAAACCAGTCCCAGGCCTTCCCCCGGACCCCCATCTCCCAGAGCTGTTGTAACAAAATGTCATGGGAGATGGTGTCAAAAGCGGCCGATAAATCTAACACCAAAATTGCAGATTCCTTCTGGTTACGGGCAATCCTGATGTTATCATAAGAAAATTGACAAATATCCTGTTAAAGAGGAAGAGATTTCAGTGTAAATTAATAATTACACTTGAGGACTAAGTATTTACAGCTCTCTTGGGAAGTAGCATTAAATGCTAGAGTCGCATTTAGAGACACATTTTGTGTAGAACCCCCACATTCTACCATGTTTACACTGTTACCAAAGTACAAGTGTTACTTTTTCCATCGGTTTTATGAATTTCAAAACTGCAGTGAGAATAAGGCAGTTTGCCGGCAGCTGGAGCTTTCAAAACAAACATCAACCTTATCACTAGGCTAAGCAGTATTATCTTTACGTGTGACCCTCAAGTGGCTCAGTAATTTTTGTGAAGAGGTGAAGTCTTCATAAACCCATCTTCTCTTGATTACCATGTTGCATCCTGGCAAAAACCTATGCCACATCTGCATCGACTCCTAAAGAGAGCACATGTGCCCAACACTAGCAAGGTAATTACCTTCCACTGGGGCTTCTGTGACCTATCTACTGGTCACCACAGCTGGTTCAAGCCACCAGACTGATGTACATCTTCCCAAGAATATACTCATCTGAACCAAATCAGTTTCTGAAGGAGGGTGAAATTTTAACATGCAGGCTTCAACAGCAAATAATATAACACACAAATTCGGACAATCACACTTTCATGAGCCCTCGAGATCAGGATTCTTGGGAAGGAGAAATTTGAATATACAATAGTTGTCTAGTCTAGACTTAGTCTACAAAAGATCAAATGTTCCCTTTAATTGCTAAATAAAATGGAAAAAAATCTTTGGTTAACACGTTTGTTTGCACAAATTACAATTAATGGACTTCAACAATGATTAGTCTCTAAAAAGTGATTCATATCTTATTTACAGAACTAATCTCAAGAAATGTTATGATGCATATTCTCTTCTACTGCTTGCCAGTGAAATATGGGGTACCTCAATGGTACCCTTTAGTGTCATAACTATTCAATATTTATATTTAACATTTCAAGGCCTTCCCAAAAACCTCAATATCTAATGTACTACACTTGCAGTACTCAATACCAGAATCTACACCTGCTGATATATGATATTCCAGAGTGTCAAATGCCCTTAAAGCTCTGCCATGACCGGTCCCAAGCCCAGCTGCGAAAGAAGGAAGGCTATGCATGTGTCTAGCTACCCCACCATGTTAAATAATTCTAGCTACAGAAACACCAACCAAAAAGCATCTCGGCCTTGGGAGAGAGATCTCCTTCACAGAGAGCTAGGACGCCTTGCGGTAAAAGTCAGAGATCCCTGGAAGCCACAAAGCCGATCCACCAGCTTTCGATCAAGACTATTACCATAGAGGTATTGAATGCGAGGATCATGTACGAGACAGGTAAGACAGTCCAAGGGGCATGTCGAAGATGAAAAAATACTACCTTGCCCTGCTTGGCATCAGCTAGACCAAATGGACACAGTCCAGACAGAAAACACTGGCTCCAGGAAGAATGCTGCTGTATTCTGGACACGGAGAAGAGAACACCCCAAATACTAAGGGAGTAGCACTGATGCCAATGCCAGCAGCCAACAGAGCTCTGATTGGATGGGAAGCCTATGGTCCCAGAATCACCACAACAACCTTCTACACAAAAAAAATAATATCAATGTGAATGTTATCCAGTGCTATGCATCGAAAAATGACAGCAAAGAAGAGGGGGAAAAAAAGTTTTTATAACAGACTCACTTCATCCTGGAGAAACGTCTTAAGAGAGAGATATCACCATACTGATGGGGGACCTCAATGCCAAGATTGGAAGGGACAACACTGGGCACTAAGTAGTCATGGGCAACCAGGTCATTGACAACATAAATAAGAATGGTGAAAGGCTTGCAGATCTCTGTGCCCTGCACAGTCAGGTGATAGGCAGATAGAATACCCAACGCGACGTGGGTGTTACCAGACCATTCAACAGAGAATCAGAACAACCATGTCCGCATTCCCAAGAAGTACTGGAGGTCACTGCAGGATGCTAGAGTGATGACAGGAGCAGACATGATGTCTAACCATCACCTTGTCATGGCCAGGCTGAAGCTGAAGAAAACATGGATTGGACCGACAAACCTATGTCCGTGATAGAATACCACCCTCCTCAAAGATGCACAGTGAATACTCAGTCATCCTCAGTAACAGGTTTCAAGCCCTGCAAGAGCTAGAGGATGACAGAGATCCAGTAGAAAGCCAGTGGGAGAAGATCAAAAATAATAACATCAACTTGCCAGGAGGTATTGGGTCCCAAGAAACACCAGCATAAAGAAGGGATCTCTACCAAGACGCTCTGCAGAATCGAAGCAAGACAGGAAAAGAAAGGTTTAGTAAACACTAGACAAAGAAAAGCAGAAAAAGCGAAAACTCGAGACGGATACACCAAAACCAACAAGGAAGCAAAGAGAAGCGGAGGCCAACAATGAAGGCAGTGGAGTACTTTGAAGAACTGCTGAACCAGCTAATGCCACATTCTCAACCAGACATACTGAGAGCTGACAAGGACTTGCCAATTGACTGCAGCAAACCAACCAAGGAAGAAATACAGCAAGCCATCAGACATTTGAGAAAGAGGAGGGCAGCAGGACCTCAAAATATTCCTGCAGAGGCACTGAAGACATTGAAACATCAGTAGACATACTCTACCCCATGTTTGAAAAGATCTGGGAAGAGGAAAAGTGCCATTAGACTGAAAAGAGGGATATCTGATCAAAATCCCACAAGAACGGTTACCCGAGTAACTGGGCAAACTTTGAGGGATAACTATCTATCAACCCCAGTCAAAGTGTTCAACTCAGTCATCCTGAACAGAGTGAAGGAACAAGTCAAAGCTCAGTTGAAAAACCAGCAGGCTGGCTTCTGTAAAGATAGATCCTGCACAGACCAGATTTCAACACTGTGCATCATCAACGAGTAGTCGATGGAATGGTACTCCCTCCCCACCTTCATCGAACATCCACAGCAAAGAGAAGAATTGGGACCCAGTGGACACCTTGGATGCAGCTCGACGACCAGGACTTTGCAGACAAACTGGCCCTACTCTCCTATACTCCACTGCAGATGCATGAGAAGACCAACAAAGTGGCAGCCACATCAGCACAACTTGACCCGACTATCCAAAGAAGAAAAACAAAGATCATGAAGGCTAACACTGGCATAACAACGGCAGTCACTTGTATAGGAGATGTCCTTTAAGAGGTCAAGGCCTTCACCTACCTGGGCAGTGTCATAAACAAAGTACAGCGGCGCAGATGCAGACATCAAGGCAAGAATCGGCAAAGCAAGGGCTGGCTTTATGCAACTAAAGAGGATCCAGAGCTCCAAGGACTAATGCTGCAAACCAAGATCAGGCTTTTTAATACAAATGTAATATTGGTCCTTCTGTATGGAGCAGAAACTTGGAGGACAACAGTGACCAACATCAAAGTCTAGACCTTCATCAACACCTGTCTGAGAAAAATCCTCCAAATGCGCTGGCCACACACCATCAGCAACAACGACTACTTATGGCAGAGGACTTTCCAACTCCCTGCTCATGGAGAAATCATGAAAGGATGCAGGGGCTTAATAGGTCACACCCTCCAAAAGCCTGCATCAAAACACCCCCATATTAATAATAATGGGGCGACCTGGTGTCCCTCAGAATTTGGGTATTAATATTAAACAAAAACAATTGGTTCTGTCGGGATGTGTGCAATTACTGAAGAGTATTGTTTTTAATTACAAAGAGAAATTACTTTTTTATAAAGCATGATTCCCAAAGGAAATGAATTCACACATGTAGAAAACACACACACAACAGAATATAAGAATCAATGATGTAGTCTGAATGAGTATCTAATATTAGCAGCTGTCACAATTACACATTCAATTGTGTCAAGAAACAATAAGTGACTGTGGTGAACAAAGTGACATAGTGATTAAGTGATATAGACCGTACACAAGACAAATACATGTGGAATAAATGAGGGGGAGGGAATTTTGGCAAAGGTTTTGTCCTGTCTTTTTGCACATGGGCGGCAAGATCCAAAAATAAATTAAATTGTGATCATGAGGGCTGAGCGGACATATATGGCATGTTGACGTTTCAACCCTGAAACTAGAGCAATTTTAAGGTGCGTCAGGGCGGGTCATCTTCAGGACAATGGGAGGATAGGTAGGCAGCCCATGGAGCATACGTCTCAATTAATCAAAACAGAAAGTATTTGGGTAACGTTGTCCTTCACTTAATCACTATGTCACTTTGTTCACCACAGTCACCTATTACAATATTGATTCTTATATTCTGTTGTGTGTGTTTTCTACATTAATTTACTTTGGGAATCATGGTTTCATGTTTTATAAAAAGTAATTCATCTTTGTATTTACAAACAATACTGTAAGTAATTGCACACATCCAGACAGAACCAATTTTTTTGTTTAATCAAAACACTCCCAGGCAAGCCCTCACTTGGAACCCTCAAAGAAAAAGGAAAAGAGGAAGGGCAAGAAACACCTGGTGGTGAGGCGTCGAAGAGGACTGTAAGAAGGGTTACTGTAAGTCTCACCTGGAATACCCACAGAGGTGAGATACAAGTCTTGATGCCAAGTCTCAACTTCCCTCACCCACCTCAATATCCAAGAATGTCAAAGCAAAGAACGGTGTAATGGGGGGAAGAGGGGAAAACAAGGGAAGAGAAAATTCCTGTACAAGGCAAACTACAGGAGGAAAAGTAAACTTCAGATACTTCCTAGGTGTTCTCTATAAACCTAGAAAGAATACATGTAGCATATATGAAAAAGAAAAGAGTATATATATATATATATATATATATATAGTGAGCAAGGCGGATTCGTCCGCCGAAACGAGTCTTGATCTGTAACGCATGGAATAAATCATTCTCTTTGATTCATATCCCACTGAGTCGGTGCCCGTTTCTTTGATCAATGGAATAGGATTGGAAATATTACCTACTGGCGGTCGCCAGTAGGTATATATAGGTAGAATTTTCAAAAATCCCATAAGAAAAAATCCTATGTCGAATAACTTTGGCGTTTGTGGACGGAATTGGCTGAAATTTTCAGGAAAATTGCATATTTTGTTTCTGAGCAGCCCTTGAAAATTTGGGGGGGGGTTTCGTCAAGGGGGGCCGAGAAAAAAGGGGGGTCCCAAAACGCGTTTTTAAGTTGAGTTTTCCATAGGGCGGTTGGACTCACTTTTAGCTCGAACGGCTGAATGGATTTACACAAAACTTGGCAAAATTGTAGATATGGTTTGCCCGACGTGCCTTTGCTATGTCTCAATATATGTGCTCCAGTGGATTTTGAGAAATTAACGTTTTAAAAATCAGATATATCTGTGACAGCGCTCCGGTTCGCGCTCCGGTTTGCGCTCCGGTTTGCGCTCCGGTTCGCGTACCTGACGCGCAACGGATCTTCGCGAAGCGAAGCCGATTGGCTTTCCGGTGTCTGTAAACATTCTAAACAGTCCGGAGCGGCCGCCATCTTGTGTCTCGGTAGGATCGAGACACAAGAGGTGGCAAAAAAAAAAGGGGGAAATGAACATAAGGGAGCAGAGTACATCCTCCCTGACTCCCTAGGTTTGATGAGGGGGCTTTAAAAAGGGCCTCGCGGGGTTAAAAAATAATTTTTATATCGTTTTTTTTGCGGGGGGAGCGCTCTGTACGCGCACCGGGAAGCGGTCCGGGAAGCGTAATATTGGGAAAATAGGATGAAAGAATGTTCAAATATTGTATGTTTATTGATTGTTATTTTTTTTTTATTTTTTTTATTTTATTTAAGTACCAACATGTAGGTACCAATGCAGAGTCTAAAAATAAAAATACATCGTTTCCTTTGTAGATATCTTGCAGGTTGTTTCTGAAGTTATTGAGGTATATGGAATTCATAGCGTAGTCTGTCAGGAAAGCAGAAACACAATGGAGGCAGGACATGATAAAGAGATGTTAAATACACATTGGAGATGATATAGTGGAAGAAAGGAAGTAACTATGAGCAAACTTAAAGTTGCACAGTGTATTTAAAGTCTGATTTTACATTAAAATCAATTTGCTACAAGTTTAAAAAATACATATAAAAATGAATAATGTCTCAAACAATTTTTGAATTATTATATATAAATTTATTTTTCCGATTTATTTTCAAAATTAAAAAGAACTTCTAATGGGGGGCGGAGCCAGACCGGCGGCCAAAATGGTCGCCCGGGCTCCCAGCTCCGCCGACCCTCCTCTCCTGCCGCCTGATCCCATCGACCATCCCGCACAGCTCCGGTGCTCCCGTGTGTCGGAAGGGGCGCTGAGCAGATGCGTCCGACTCCGAGGGATTTCCGTGCCCCGAAAGCGGAGATACGGACCTTAGTGATTCTGGCCTGCACGAGACTTGAAGCCGGGACCCCGCGTGATTTCACCGCCGCCCGAGAGTGCAACAACAACGGCCGCACGGACCCAGAAGGTGCCGGTCAACCGCTATGCAGGTCAGCCCGCCCCCGAGAACTTGGCTCCAGCGCTGCCCCATGGAACTGGAGGACGAGACACATGCCGTTCTTCAGCGCTGGTTTGGTGTCCCCTCCCCCCGACGGAATTGGTTGTTTACCAGCTGCTTTTGGCTCCTCTGTTGGAACTCTGTTTGGCCCGCAATGCGATGCCTACACTCCGCACCTCAGTTAATCGGAGCTGGTTGCGGCGCTATACCACTGTGGCACCTTTTTGGACTGCGGGGGCTCGTATGTGCTCATCCGCCGCAAAGTGGGGACGATACTCCTAATGTGTACCAACGTGGGGGAACTGATGACACCATGTCTTTTTCAAACCTAGGGTGGGCGGCCCTGGCATTTGTCGACGCGGCGTCCATGCTGGGGGTCCCTCCTGTGAGTAGCGCTTTAATGAGGTGTGTCTGCAAATGGCGTTGGCAGCGCGCACGCTAGATCGAGGGGAGAGGATCGGATGCCTCCCGTGCGCTGGAGGGGCGGAATTGGATGTGGATTGCTACAGGGGTGAGCCCGGTGCTACTGGAATGGGAAGACAACCTGCCGCCGGTGTCCTCGTTGCGAGACTCTGTTTATGTGGCCCCCTGCTAGGCCTTGCTGTACAGGCACTGTGGTGGGAATTTGATTTGACTATCGGCGGCGAGAGAGGAGGTTCGCGCATGAGAGACTCCTTGTTTGTTTTTAATGGATTGCTTCATGGACACCTGATTCCAGGGGTACATCGCTTAATTGGAGAAACCGCTGGCTGTGTTTTACTATTCTCCCTCTCGCGCGCCTCTCCTGGTGACGAGTTTCGCTGTGGGAGCCGTAAACCACGAAATGGCTGTCCTTGTTGCGATACACATTGTTCTCCGGATCGTGGACAGCCAAAATGGCGGCGGATGACTTTTGACGGCGCAGTTTCCTGGAACATTGCAAGGCTTCCTATTCTTTTTCAATCTGGCCTGCCCGTTCAATGTGATATTCTACTTGCCTTATCCCACTTCACAATATTTGAGACATGCTTCCGATTAGGGCTATATGAGTACATGTACATCAATGACACTTCTTTTCCTTTGTAGCAGCATGGGGGGACTTCCATCTTGCTCGGGTAGCTTGAGGAGCTGGGCTGCAATTACGATCCTGAACCTGTTGATGTCTTTGATGCTTTATTGTCCACTCTGGTATCATTGCAATGACACGAGGCGGCGGGGGGCGGGGGCCTGTACTGGGGACCCTCCATGTTTTCTTTTCCCCTACCGTGGGGTTTTAGTTCATTCCTTTTCTTTTCCTTCTCTTCACTTTTGTGTGGAATATTGTCACTTTCTCTCCTCTTTATCTCTCTTCTTCCTATATTTCGGGTTTAGACACTGGGCGACAGGCACGCTGCTAGGGGGGTAGGCCGTAGCCCTATGCAGGGGTGCAGGGTGGGGGGATGGGGTATTCTGTTTTTTTTCCTTTCTGTTCTATGGCCTTCATTTTTCTTGTTAAATTTTGGCTTTTCCTTCCTTTCTTCCTTTTCTTCTTTCTTTGCGGAACTGATTAGAGGTAACTCTCCGTGCGTTTTACTAGTTCAGAAAAAAGGGTGTATGCCTTTTAATGCTTTATGACATGGCAGACGGACACTGTTGGGTGGGGACATGTAATGTTTATTGACTATCCTGATTCTACGTACTGACACAAATATCCTGCCTACGGTGGTCCTGACTGTGAATATCCTGTTTCATGTGTAACCCTGGCTTCGGTAAGGTCTAATTGTGCGGCATGAGATCCTGCTCTTCTTTAATTTAAAAAAAAAAAAAAACCTTCTCTAATCCGGTGGCCATGTTGGTACTAAGCTCTCCTGAGTTACAACATAGAATTTGTGAGGTGTACTTTTGCATTGCTCCTGTTTTATATTGTTTGCTTCGACCACCTCTATACCCATGTTCAACCGTGATGGTTGGTAGACTCTGAATGTAACTGATTACCGTACAAATAAAGGTTTACCAAAAAAAAAATACAAAAAAAAAAAAAGAACTTCTAATAATTCTTGGTCAGATTTTGTCTCATTTTCAATTAGGAAATACACAGCTTCAACACATTGCAGAAGTTCTATGTCCATTGATTCATCAAAGAATTCTGAATCATTTTCTGTGTCTTGGTTGCATACTGCAACAATTTCCACGTTATTTTTCTGCTCTCCTTCCATTTCTAGGCTGTAAAATGAATTTAAAAAAAAATATATCAGTACAGGTAGGGCACTGTTGGGTTTAAGTACAGACAGGTAGTTTGGTTTTTTAAACAGTGATTTTTTCGTTGGGCAGTGTATGGTATCAAACTGGAAGTAGAAATATCAAATAATTTATGTGATAAAGTCTAAGTCAATTCTTAATTATACAAGACAAGTCTAACTCCATCCATAACTAAAACAGAGAAGTCTATTTTATTCTATAAGTATTACAGAGGGATAGTATATAACTATCAGAAAATGTTTTCCTAATTAACTTACAGTACAGAAAATACTTCAGTTTTTAAAATAACAGCTTACCTTTCAAATAGAAGTTTAAGTTATCAGTTGAAATGTACTTGATATGTACTTCAAGAAGTAGTAGTCAAAATGGCTGTGTTTCTCTCTCTTTCTTTATATATATTCAGGTACATAACCAATCAAATGTCATGAAATAATAGAAGATATTGAAAGTAGCATTTTGATTGGTTGTCAATTCTAACACTTCATAAGTGTTTTGGTTAGGTAATTTACCTCAGGATATTTAATCAGGCTTACAGCATAATTTTCACAATGAAATTCCATCAAATTTGGGGAAATGGTAGGGACTGCTATGTAGTAGGGGCTATTCTATATTTGATGAAAGTGTCTGTAGTGTTTTTTCTGTAAATTACTTTCCCACCTTTTTTTAATCGAGCGCTTACCGGTGCGCTCCCCGGTACGTGAACCGGCAGCGTTACGGGAGTCATCCATTTTGAGTATTGGTAGAATTGAGACACAAAATGGAGGACAAACAATGTTTGGAATGGGTAGAAGGGGGCACGGTAGACACTTTGTGGCCTAGGTTTTCGGAGGGGGGATTAGGATGCTGATACATGCAAAAAAAAAAAAAGAAAAAAAAAAAATTCACGGGGGAGCGCCCGGTACGCGCACCAGTTAGCGAACCAGGGAGCGTACTTTGGAGAAAGAAAAAAAAATACATTTAACAGCTTTTGATATTTGCTATTAAAAACCATTGAAATTCACTGAAAAAACCATAGGTTATAGACCATATATAGTTAGGAATTAGCATTTACAAAACCTTGAAAATTCACTGAAAAAACCATAGGTTATAGACCATATATAGTTAGGGATTAGCATTTTCAAAACCTTATTTTACTCGCACAAAACCATTGAAATTTGCATATATAGTTAGTTGCACTAACTATATATCGCGCACCCGCAATCCACTGCTGATGATGTCACATATTACATCATTCATGACATGCTCAGTGACATCACTGATGACATCATTCATGACATGCTCAGTGACATCACTGATGACATCACTGATGACATCTCAAATGACATCACTGATGACATCACTGATGACAACATCCAGTGACTGTATGTTTCTGTAAAGTTAAAATATGTCTTACATATTGAAGAATGAGTGGATGTATAAGTGTCTGGATGAAGGATTGAGTAGGTGCATGACTGACTGTATGAGTGAGTGATTTAATGTGTTTCACTGAGTGCATGGGTTAGTGACTAAACTGTCTTAATTTGTGCATCATTATGTCTGTTGTTCTGTAAACTGCTGCATGTGTTGATCAGTAGCTATATGAGTAACTATATGGGTTATTGATTGGTTGCCCAAGTATTTGTATGGGAGACTGTGTGTGTGTGTGTGGGTGGCTGGGAGATGTAGGACTGTGCATAGATGTGTGAGCAGTTGATTCACTAGATGTATGGGTTCAAAAGTGCATGTGGAAACAGCTGTATGGGCGGTTGACTGTGTGCATGAGTGTATTGGTGAGTGAATGGATATCTCAGTGCTACATGTACAAGTAAGTACATATGTAAAACACAGTACATGTGAGAGTTGACATTTATAAATAACTGTGCATAAGAGCCAGTGAATGTTTGAGTGGCTGTATGGATCATTGTGAACTTGTATCAGGGATTGTATAAGAGAGTAAATATGTGTTAGTATATGTTTGAATAAGTAAGGTGTGTATAACTGTATAGTTTAGGAAATGGAGGTGTGATTGATTCTTTGCATGACTGACTAGGTGTGTGAGTAACTCCATGGATGAGTGACAGTCTGTGAGTGTCTGTTTACACTGAGTGTATCTAAGGTTATATTAGAGTCTGAAGAGGTTCATCGTATTATCACATGAATGAGGTCATCAGTGATGTGCTCAGTAATGTCAAATGAGATGTCATCAGTGATGTCACTGAGCATGTCATGAATGATGTCATCAGTGATGTCACTGAGCATGTCATGAATGATGTAATATGTGACATCATCAGCAGTGGATTGCGGGTGCGCGATATATAGTTAGTGCATCTAACTATATATGCGAATTTCAATGGTTTTGTGCGAGTAAAATAAGGTTTTGAAAATGCTAATCCCTAACTATATATAGTCTATAACCTATGGTTTTTTCAGTGAATATATATATATATATATATATATATAACGAAACCGTTATTCACAGTCTTTTCCTCTCCAGAGAAGAATAACTCAGAGTAAGCCCAAAATTCGTGCTGATTTCTCAGTGATTTATTCGTGCAAGTTGTTGCCAGCCATCCGCCATGACGCGTTTCGCCTCCAAAACGAGGCTTGATCACATGACGTGCAGTGAAACAAACAAGGGTTTCAATATTCCAAGTCGGGCCGCGGCATACAAGGCTTCATTTAAAGTGAACAGTGCATATTCATTTCACCTTGTTGTAAATTTGAAACATGATAGAGGGCATAGTGCCCAATTACTTTGATCCCACATAAACTAATATATAAAATCCAGTACATAGAATTAAATACATCCTGATTCTATATACATAGTTAATTACACATAAATATAGATATCCGAAATATCAAAAGTATCAAAGTTGTCAAAAATATATCTATATACAATATTCAACAGAAAACAAATATATATATATATAAATATAAAAAATATGTTACTCTATGTATATAAGAAAATACCGCATAAATATATACACATTAAAAGTTTGTCATGTGTATATATATTTTGTGGGAAAAATATCAAACCGTTCAAATTGGTAGGTTTATACACGATAATTTATGCTTTTGTTAGTTAGTTTCTTGGAAGTGTTCAAGTGAGCAACTAGTCCAAGCCACAGAGAAGAAACAATCGCCTGTTCTATATTGCTTTTACAAAAAAAAAACCATAATAGCAGCTGTGAAATATACATAAGGTGTCAAAAATAAAGTGCCCGTGCCAAAATTGAAAAAAAGGGGATTTCTAGTGATAACATCATTATTATAAAATCATTCACAGAAAAGATGGAAGTTGTGGATACCGGAACTTTGAAGATTCATACTATTCTATTATAGCTGGGCTAGATTATTTTAAAGCCTCAGCAGAGGTATGTTTAACTTCCCTAATCAGAACAGAGTCAAAGGTGACTAACCACACACAATGAGGAGAAATATATGAAATCAACTAGTAAACCTGTAGTCAATTATATCAGAAAGCAAACACATTATTCTAAAATAACCATCATAGTTCCTTTAAGCAAGTTTGTAAGTCTTCCCGGTCATTGAGTCCAGCTGGGCTCTTGCTGTTCATTTCTAAGATATATCTAGTCTCCAAGAGGCGTAACCTGCCCTCTCTATCTCCTCCCCGTTTTAAGGGTAATACTGTGTCAATGAGATAATATTGAAGACTGCTAGGGTCACTATTATGCAATAATTTTAAGTGACATGCTACCGGGTAAGACTGATCCTTGCCAGTTATTGCTCTAATGTGTTGGAGTATACGTTTGTGTGCTGGGGGCCGCGTGCTGCCTATGTAATTTAAGCCGCAGGGGCACTGCAAAACGTAAATTACAAACTCCATCTTACAGGTCAAGCGTTTAGTGATGGGTATCGGTTTCTCCCTGAATGGACTCACATAGTGAGTTTTATTCACCCCGAAGAGACAAGCTTTGCAAAAAGCACATTTCCTGAAGGCCTTGTTTAGGGCCGTCCATGTGCCAGACAGGGTTGTCTCCAGATTGTTGTTAACTAGGGCGTCCGCCATAGTTGGAGACCTACGGAAGGTAATTTCCGGTCTTATGGAGACATCTTCTCCAATGATTGGATCCCCCTTTACTAGGTTCCAATTCTTGAGGAAGATCTTCTTGATTTCTGAGTGTTGCTGACTATACGGGACTATGATTCTGGAGTTCATGTGAGTGTTCTTGGGGTTTGTTTCTGGTTCTTTGGTTTTAGGAATCAGGGCCTCCTCTCTTGTTTTGGCTCTAGTTCGTCTAATGGCTTTGTCCAGAATGTTTTCTTTATAACCCCTTTCTTGGAAGCGTTGTTTGCTTGCTAGTTGTGCAACCTCACAGTCACTATCTGCGCTGCAAATTCTCCTCAACCTAAGCATCTCCCCATAGGGGATGCTGTTGATGAGGTGACTCGGGTGTTGACTAGTAGCGTGAAGTACTGTATTCCCGCTGTCTTTTTCCTATGTAATCTAGTCCCTATTTTGTGATTTCTAACGAACACCTCTACGTCCAAAAAGTTTACAGAGACATTGTCTATTTGAGAGGTAAATTGCAAATTTAAGGAATTAACATTTATCAATTTTACAAATTCCTCAGCACTGGATCTTGAACTCTTCCAAACTAAGAAGAGATCATCAATGTAGCTCAGATACATCATGACATTAGTTCTCATGATGTTACCATGTGACCCCATGAGGACCCGCTCCTCCCACAGCCCCATGTGTAAGCACGCGAAGCTGGGGGAGAAGCAAGCCCCCATGGCCACACCTCTCTATTGCTGATATATCGGTCCATTGAAAATGAATTAATTCTGCTCCAAACAGAGTTTCAGCATGCCTAAAATCATCCGAGTGTGACTGGAACAGTTCTCAGGACGTCTGGATAGATAGTGCTCAGCGGCTTTTATAACATCGCAATGTCTTATCGACGTGTATAGAGAGGTAACGTCTAGAGTCATTAAAATGTAGTTGTCATCCCATTCTAGGTTACTCAGTTTGCAAATAAAGTCTGTTGTGTCTCTCACATAAGAAGGCAATATGTTTACCCATTCTTGTAAAAAGAAGTCAATGTACTTTGAAATGTTTTCTGTGGAGCTATTTATTGCCGATAAAATAGGTCTGCCAGGCGATGTTGATGAATTCTTGTGAACTTTCGGCAATAAATACAAAATAGGTATCACTGGACAGTCTCTTTAAATATTTGAATTAGTCATTCGAGATTAGACCCCCACTCCTCCATGCCATCAATTTTGAATTTTGTTCCGACCAAGCAGTTTTCGTTGCTGTAAGATTGCTTTTCTTGTAAAAATCCGGGTCTCCCAATTGAGATTCAGCTTCTTTCACATAGCTGTCGCGGTGCCAAAGGACAATATTCCCCCCTTTGTCCGCCTGTTTCACAATTACGTTTTTGTCGGATTTGAGTTTTTCAATCAAGTGGTTATAACTCTGATTCTGTCGGCTTATGATGGTATGTTTTTTGTTGGTAGTGGCATATAATTTCTTTAAGTCTTTTATGACAAAATCCGGATATAAATCCAGACTGTCGTGTGTCATGATTGGCAAGAAGGTCGATTTCTTTTTGAAGGAAGTATAACCGGGAGCATTGTCAGAGTTCGTATTCGATATCAGGGGCTGTGCCAAAGCTTGACCCTCCTGTTGCAAATCCCATACTTTATTCAGGGTTACGTCTGCTCCAGTTGTGAGCAACGTGGGACTTAGTACATCCAGATTCCTCCGTTTTCTATATGGCTGCAAACAATAGTACTTGCTAAGTTTCAGTTTCCTGTTAAATCTGAAGGTATCCATTCTCAGATTAGCATAGTTCATATTGCTCGGGGGACAGTATGATAACCCAAGTCCCAAGATCTGTTTCTCCTTTGGAGTTAGAACAATGTCAGTCAAATTTATGATTGCTGTTGGGTTAAAGCTTGTGTTGGGTTCTGAAAGCTGTTCCATTTGCCTCTGTTTCCCAGATTGCCCCTCTTTCCTCCATTTATATTTCCTCTGGTGGCACTTGCTGCGTTGGAGCCGCTTGTTGTTGGCCCTTTGCCGTTTTGTTTGGGGTCTACTTTCGATTTTGATCTCAGTGTGTCCCGACGACTTTTGCAGAGGCAATTTACCTCTTGCGCCAGAGACAGTTTGGTAAACCCCGCCTGCATGTTTTTTCTTTGATCATTATCTGAATCGCTTTCGGCGGCTGAACTGAGATCCGTCGAAGAAGCAGATGCTGTAGTGCCTTGCCTTACTTTTTGACTGCCTTTGCTGACCTGCGCCTTAATGTTGTCATAACGGCGCGCAAAGGTAAAAATTTGCCCGTGAAGGTAATCAAGTCTGTCCCGCTCAAATTGAAAGGTTTTTCTCTTCTTGATTATATCTTCCTCTTTTGCAAGTCTTGCCATCATTTCGTCCCTCATTTTAGTTGTTTGATCTGTATTGTCCATTGTGGCCAATTCTGCTTCCACAGCCTAAATTTTAATCTGTAGTTTCACCCTGTCACTATCAGCATACTTGGCCAGAATGCCCTTCAAGCGTGCAGAGTACTCCAAATTGGTCTCAGCTCATTAAACCAGCATAGCTGGGTCCGGGCTCTCATAACTCGGAGCCAATGTGCTTCTAAGACCTCGTGGAACACGTTTAACTGATAGATAACGAGTCAGGGATTTATGTTCCCACCACTTTGACTGTTCGCGTTTCACAAGCTGTTCTAGCTTCAGAAATATTTCTCTCACGTTGGGGCCACTAGCACCTCCGACGTCTTGTTCCGAAATGGGTACAAGGCTTGCCCCCTCCGGATTCTCCACAAACATGTGGCCCGCAACTTCCTCTCTGCGTTTCAGCACGTCAGCAGACATGTTGGCTTTCAATAGCAGCATTTTTCGGCACACACTGAAAAAACAAACAGTCTGCGCTCCCTTAAATTGTACGGCGCTGACCACTAGACACTCTCCCATCTGTGACTTTCATTCACTGTCCTACCTGGACTCGGCTGTCAGCAGCTTCCCCGTGAATGTCAGGTCGTCTCGGACTCCTTTTGTCCCGATAGGTACGTGTGTTCTCCTCACAGGGGCTTGGGTAGCTTCCTCCTACCGGAGTACAGTTTCCGATTCTGGTTTACGGGATCCCAGCTTCCTGCCGCTCCACGCCCAAAAATTGGAGAGGGGCTTCTTACTCGTACCACGAACGCTCCTTGGTACATTAGATAACGAAACAGTTATTCACAGTCTTTTCCTCTCCAGAGAAGAATAACACAGAGTAAGCCCAAAATTCGTACTGATTTCTCAGTGATTTATTTGTGCAAGTTGTTGCCAGCCATCCGCCATGACGCGTTTCGCCTCCAAAACGAGGCTTGATCACATGACGTGCAGTGAAACAAACAAGGGTTTAAATAATCCAAATAGGGGCGCGGCATATAAGGCTTCATTTAAAGTGAACAGTGCATATTCATTTCGTTTCACCTTGTTGTAAATTTGAAACATGATTGAATATATATATATATATATATATATATATATATATATATATATATATATATATATATATATATATATATATATATATATATAAATAAATAAATCAAGGTTAACTACCTGTTAATTTCTCCTCTTCCACTATGTATGTAATGCTAGTAGACGAAGGCAAGATAATTATCTAGGCAATTAAAAGAGAGCAATCAGGTGTTATGTACTTCGAGCAATATACATGTATAAGATAGTAAATGTGGCATGTACTAACCTATGCTGGAAACAATATCTAACCAGTAAAGTACTCCACAATCAGATATCAAGTTATTGGCTAGACGGGGGCACGGACACAGCACCCAAACACTCTCGTGGAGGTGAGACGAGGTCCAGGCCACGCGGGCCACGGCGCCGCCGCAGGCACAGAACCCAGCAGTCCCAGCGAACGGAGGAAGGGTCGCGTCACTCTCCCCCGCTCGACCAGATGCTCCAAGAGCAGCGCGATGCACTCCGGAGGGTTTCCCAGCTGAGCAACCCACCCTCACAAGAGACGGCCTTAGACGACGGCCAGCGGACAGTACCAAGCGATGACGATGAGGCCATATACGGGATCCCGAACTCACAGATCTCAGTGGACTTGCCTGTTGTAACGCCACAAACCTCTGACCTGATTCACTGATTCCGCAGGTGAAGTTTGCAATGGTTAAGCCATGGCGGAGGGGGGGGGGGGCGGCAGAGGACGACGGAGTGCAGCTGACGCCTACTACTGCTGGGGATGTCTCCCTCCCCCCCCTGCCTGCCGATTGAACAGTGGACACCTGGAACAGTGAGTAATGCACCTGCGGCACTGGTGGTTGACGGGGTGGGTAATGGAGGGGTTGTCATTCGGCATGCACCCAACCTTGGTCGTCTCCATGTGCAGGCCTGGGCGGGAGGGGGTTCCTTCCAACAGAGGCCCGCTGCCCATAACACATGACACTCTGCCCCACGCCTGCAGAGACTCACACAGCTGAGGCGTCACACGAACGGAGTAATTCTGAGCACCGGAGCACAGACGGTGGCCAAAAGCACCCTGCATTGTAAGGCTCGGGGAAGGGACTTGATTTCCCTAACTGACTACATATCCTCCTTGCCGAGATGGTGCTTAGCGCACGTTGCCCCTTAAACAAGTAAGGTTGTTTCTCTCACTCGAGAGCATGGACGGTGGCCCGTTTTGCCACTGCCCTTTTGGTATTTTAGTGGGGTTCGCCCGCTGTTGGTTATTGTTATTCATGGTTTTCCCCCGCCCTAATGTCTTCCGGAACATTGCTGAGTGTACTGAGGGGGGTGGATACGGGATAACTGGGAGAACTGATGAGAGAGCACTTGGTGGAGCTGCTGTTAGTAGAAATGTTGGGGGGAGTGTAGACTGCCAACATGACTGCGATAAAGCTGTGTACCTGGAACATCAGAGGCATGCACACACCTGCGCGTAGGTACCAAATATACTCCTACCTGAAAAGGCAACAAGTGCAGGTCGCACTCCTGGAAGAAACACATCTGAGTGGGGCAGAGGTGGCTGCGCTGCGGCGAAGATGGAGGGGACAATTGTATGCCACAGAATACTCCTCGTTTGCCCGCGGAGCGCTATTGTGGGTGAAGCCGGGCACTCCCTTCACAATGTCAGAAGCTCACACAGACCCCGAGGGGAGGTATGTCCTGGTAAAGGGCCGCATGGACGGGCAACCAGTAGTTCTGGCGTCCATTTACGCTCCTAACATGGACCAGGGTACCTTCCTGGCACGCATTTCGGAGAAACTGGCGCCTTGGCACGGTGTCCCATGGATACTGGGAGGTGACTACAACACGGTACTGGACCCTGCGATGGACCGTTCGGTCCCGCCCAGGCCAGAGGCAACATCCCTGGGGGCCACGAGGGCACTCACACAGTGGGCGACGCAGTGGGACCTGAAAGATGCATGGCGCGCACACAACCCAGACGCTAGGGTATACTCATATTTCTCAGGGGCGCACACACTGCACGTCCGCCTTGACAGGTACATGGTGTCAACGGAAATGTTGCCGCACATTACTGACTCCCAATACCTAGGCCGGACACATTCGGACCACAACCCCCACACCCTGCACATGGCTTGGGAACGCCCGCACCCACCCATCCCTACATGGCGGCTACAACCTGCTTTGCTATTAGATGCTCCCTTTAGGGACTCCTTGCAGGCCTGCGTAGCGCAATACTTCGCTGACAACTCAGACACAGCGTCCTCCCCGAGAGTGGAGTGGGACGCCTTCAAGGTGGTGATACGGGGACACTGCCTGAGCGCTCAGGGAAGCATACAGAGGAAGTTGGAGGGAGAACTGCGCAGGGTAGAGGCGGACTTACTCCGCTGGGAACAGGAGGCGGTGGGCGGCACAGGGGACCGGCTGAGGGAGGCTCGAGCGGAACATGAAGCATTGCTGGAACGGCTGCCGCACGTTAACTTCGCGGCCCACTCGGCGCGAGTGCACCAATACAGTGACAAGCCCGGGAGGCTATTGGCCTGGCTGGTCAGACAGGAGAACCGCACGGAACCAGTATCCGCTATCCGTACAGCTGAGGGAGAGATAGTGTACACCCAAAGCAGCATACATCAAGCGTTTGTGGGGCACTACCAGGCCCTATACAAATCACAACTAAGGGTCTCCGCGGCCTACATTGCGGATTACCTTGTGGACATCCCACTGCCTTCCCTCACAGACGCACAGCAGGGCGCTCTAGGGTCGCCATTCACCCCGGAAGAAATACGTGAAGCCATTTTTGCACTGTCCAATGGCAAGTCCCCTGGCCCGGATGGCCTGCCCACCGAATTCTTTAAGGCATGTTCGGACACGCTGACCCCGGAGATACTCAAATTGTACAACAATGCCTTTGAGGACTCGGCGCTCCCAGACTCGCTCAATGAGGCAAACCTGGTCTCACTACTGAAGCCAGGCAGGGATGGTACGCACATGGGGTCCTATGCTGAACACCGACTATAAAATCTTCACCTCCCTCCTGGCCCGACGCTTGGCCCTAGAGGTCCCGACCCTGGTGCATGCGGATCAGAATGGTTTCATGCCGGCGAGGAGCACCTCCCGCAACCTGCGTCGCCTCTTCCGGGTTTAGGAAGCGGCCACAACGCATTGGCCGAGATCGGGGTGTCTGGTCTTGGACCTTGAGAAGGCCTTCGACTCGGTGGAGTGGCCATATCTGGGGGCAGTATTGGATAGATTCGGTATGGGAGATGCCTTCGCGGAAATGGTCGGACTTCTCTACCAGAGACCCAGTGTCAGAGTGCGGACGGGCAGGCTACTATCGGAAAGAGTCAGGGTACGCAGAGGCACCCGACAGGGTTGCCCCCTGTCGCCCCTCCTTTTCTCTCTGGCCATTGAACCACTGGCGGCCTTGCTACGGGACAGAGGAGCGGAGTGGGGGATCCCGCTGGCCGATGGAATACACACGGTTTCGCTCTATGCGGACGACCTGCTGCTCTATGTGCGGGACCTTACCGAGATACCCGCCGAGCTGTCGGACATCTTCCAGACCTTTGCGGAGGTCTCGGGCCTCAGGGTCAATTGGACCAAGTCTGGTGTATACGCGTTCAGCCAAGACCAGGGGGAATGCGAAGTGCACCTTGGAGGGGCTCGGCTCGCATGGTACTCAACCACGTTCAAATACCTCGGGCTACACATCTACAGAGACCCGCAGAACATACTGGAGGGTAATCTGGTACGTGCTATCTCCTCATTGCGGTGCCCAGGTGTCCTTCTGGAAGACCTTGCAGTTGAACGTGCCCAGCCGGATAGCACTATCCAAAATGATAGTGCTCCCCAGGCTACTCTACCACTTTGCGAATATCCCAACGTATGTCCCCTCGCGGATATTCCGCGACCTGGAATCAATGCTTCGCGTCTTGATCTGGAACACGGGACGCCCGCGCGTGGCTCTGGCTAAGCTATACTCCCCAACTGCGGAGGGAGGACTGGCAGTCCCCAACATGGAGCTATACTACCTAGCTGCACAGCTACAATGGGTGACGTACTGGCTTAGCGACACACATCTCGACGACACGGCCACCGCGGACTACCAATGGACCCACCCCCAGGTGTGCGCCCTGTTCCACCCGTTGACCAAGGGACCCCGCCCTCTACCCCTGCATATGGCGGTGGCCCGCAAGTGCTTTGTCCGCAGCCTGAAACGGACGCAGAACGTCAGACCGTATGCCCCGGCCCTCCCCCTGATGGGCACCCCCAGGAGGAACGGGATGATAACGCCACGCAACCTGGAACACTGGAATGCAGCCGGAGTAGAGACCATGGGCGACCTGTATGCAGATGGGGCCCTGCTTCCATTTGCGGAATTGTCGGAGGGCACAGGCCTGCCGGCAGGGCAATTCTTGCTCCACTCGTCGGTACTGCGGGCATATACTGACTCCTGGGGGGACATCCAGGAAGAGCCACCGATGCATCACCTAATCCAATACCTGCATGTCATGGGCAGGGCTCACACATTACACACTGGTTGGCGCAGGCGCTTCTCATCCACACACAAAGACCCACGCAGCAGATCAGGGACAAATGGGCAGCCCACCGAGGGAGGGACTGGACAGATAAGGAGTGGAACCTAGTTCTAGCCTGCCCTGTGAACGTCCCCCGCAACTCCCGCTTCCGCATCATCCAGTTGTACATATTGCACCAGGCGTACTTAACACCAGATAGAATAAATAAGTATTTTGCAATCAACACTGCCGCTTGTCCCAGATGTGACCTGCTGGGCGCGGACATCCTACATATGCTCTGGCACTGCCCATCTCTGGCTACGTACTGGGGGGAAGTGACAACACTCCTGACTCACAGCACAGGCCCGGGATTGCCTGACACGTGGGAGGCATGCGTTCTCGGGTTGTATAAAAGGACTAAACTGAATAAAACACAAGCCCGGTTCTGGGATCTGGGCCTCATCACGGCCAAGCGGCTGCTCACTAAGCACTGGAAACGACGGGAACCACCTACCCCAGCACACTGGTTTGCATCCTTCACCAACTGGGCTAGAGCAGAGGGTACGGCACTTCACCGGGAGGAAATAAGGGGTCTGAGGCAGTTCCCAATCGCACAACTCTGGGATGGCATCCTGGGGTCCTTGCAGGGGGAGGGCGCGGTCAGAGGGCTCACGTAGAGAAAGCTGTGCTGGGCGAGCGCACAGCTTTCTCTACGTGAGCCCTCTGACCGCGCCCTCCCAGCAGGCGGAACCATCACGCATCGTGCCCCCCCCGCCCCCCAGCTCTGGACACCGACCCCTACGCGCGCAGGCCGCAGGCACGGTCAGCCACCCACACGAGTGCTCTCCAGCAGACGCCACCTCACAATTCGCTCCAAGCGGTTGCACCGCTCCCGCAAGTACACTCCACCCCCCCCCTACCCCTTCCCCTTATATGTTCACATGTTTGAAGTATCGGACTCCTGAATCCCAGCTGCCTCAGCACCCTTCCACGCCACGGCGGACAGACGCCACTAGCCGCGCCCCCGACAGAGAGTCCAGGCGCGGACGACATCTGCTACGACAACAGCTAGGCTACCCCACTTGACTGCAACACGCGCCGCTAGCCAGGCAGGCAACCGGCGAGGCACCACGGCCTACAGGAGCTGTCCCATTTCAAGTCTGCGTTTATTTGCGCGAGCGCACCACTGACCCACTAATATACTGACACATCATCAGTGTACACTGCACCATATAGAGAGGTCTTCTTTTAGCACCATGCAAGCAGGACAGACACGACGCGGCGCAGCCGCGGGAGCGACATTGGGACATGTCGATACGAACTGTTCTGTTTCGTTTGCTGAATTCATGGTTTAGTTCTAGAAAAATTGTAAAACAAGACGTCACTTATGGAACTGTTTATTTGCTGAATGAAAGTGAAGTGACCGTAACACCTGAAGTTTAACCTGCCAGAGACAAGTGGGGCGCAACAGCACGCCCTCCCCAGCAGACCCTCACCCTCGAGATCTACTGTCTTTTTGCAGCCGGCCCGCAGGGTTGTAGGCTTTGCTATATGTATTGCACTTTTGAAAACTAATAAAAGTCTTACAAAAAAAAAAAAAAATAATCAGATAAAGTTATATGGACAAACCAAATAATAGAGCACTCTAAAAGGCAATCAGGTGTAGGTACAAAATGTGCGGGACTAAAAAAATAAAAATAAGGATGAGTTCCTTAACTTCAGGAATTTAGTCTTTTTAGGTTTCTCTTTCAACAGACAATTAACCGGGGAAATGAGATCGCCAGCACATCAGGGACAAGCAAATTAGATAAGTATTATGCCCCCATTCAAATATAACTAGATAGTTTAGCATTACTGCCTGATTGTAGATTTTGTAAATATGTGTTTTCCTTCTTTCTTTGTAGGGATTTCTTGAAGCAGCGAGAAGTGTGCCCGTAAGAACAGACGCCCCGATGTGGCGTTCAGCAAACCCAGAATGGAACCTCCAAAAATGCACGGTCGTCACCCGGAAGCAGGTGAGTGAAGGGAGATGGTGGAATACCCACGCATCAAGTAGAACGTGAAGCCTCTTCCGCCCATGCCGGCAACATTTATTCACACTATTGCTCCACCCCGAATGCAAACGCGATTGGGAGCACAGCAGTCTTGACAGTTACACCAAGAGTCAGATTGAAAGAAAAGCCCAGGACAGGGATAGTAGGAGAGTCCTGGTTGATGGCTTATACCCCAGGTAGAAGGTGTAAGTAAGTAAGTAAGTAAGTAAATGCCCTTAAAGAGAACACAGGCTTGACGTTAATGGCTTAAAGACAGAAATCCTGGTGCTATGACCTGTTCACCACCTACAATATACTCCATCTGCCCAACCTCCACCTTTCTTCGGGGGACAAAGACTCAATCAAAAAGGAAGTTAAAAAAAGACCTGCCAGAATATAGACCTAAGCCCTTGAATCACAAATCACAGTCTTCATGAAGTGCTCTCTGTAATAAGGTGACACTGGATGCAGTTGAGATATAAAACAGGAGGTCTTTAATGTACAACCTCAGCCATCATAAGCTAAGCAGCAAATGAAAAATCCTAGAACTGCTAAGTACCAGGATTCCATGTTAGAACAACATGTACAGAACCTAAGTACATCACACATCTCTCTTCCTGTATGAACGATAAATTTGAACAGGTCTATACATGTAAACCTCACAGGATACATATTATTATACATAATCTCTAAGATAAATAGGAGCCCTAGTAACTCTGTTGCTCCTGCGGAAAGCAGTAATATTTGCATCAGAATTAGAAATACATCCCCCAGAAGAAACAGAAGGTACCTGAATATCTCCCGGATCACAACCAGATAAATGTGCAACCCGAATAAGATTCCAAATTCATTCATCATCTGTTTTCACAGCATTTTTAAACATTTTTACAATTTTCTTTGCATCTGTAAACTTTGACCATTTCTTACAACCCACTGGAAATCTAATTTTAACCATGTCACCAATTTTAAAATTTGATACTTTAACATTTTTCTTTTCACCATAGTAAACTTTCCTTTTTTCTTGTAACTGTAACTCTTTGTTTCTCCATTTTCTAATTCTATTATCTTTAAAACCTTTATCCCAGTTCATCCAGCCAGGACATAAACTAGTGTTGAATGACCTCCCCCTAAATAATTCAAAGGGAGTTCTCCCAGTTGTAAAGTGAGGTGTAAAGAGATATGCTGAAATTCTATTCTGCAATTCCACTCTCCAATCAAGTGAATTCACTCTAGCCAATTGAATACCTTCTTTCAACGTTTTGTTAAACCTTTCTAATGAACCATTAGACTCTGGGTGATATAACGAGATTTTTTTGTGAACACCACCACAAGTAGACCGGTAATTTTCCATCTCATCCGAACAAAATTGTGGACCGTTATCTGAAAGAAAGGATTTAGGAAAATGTTCTCTTTTAAAGATAGAATCAAGAAATGTAATCACACAATGAGAAGTGACTTCACGCACAGCACTAACTTCTACCAAACGAGAATATAAGTCCATTAACACAAACAAATAAGGAGTCTGCTATTCTCCATGCAATGGACCCACAATATCTATAGCAACTTCATCCCATGGACACAACAGCAATTTCTTACAAACCATAGGTGGACCATAGGTGGACACCTTGGTTTGAGCACTTTCTCACTCAATTGACAGGCCACACAGTCACAAACCACTCTCTCAACCATCAAATCAAGATCTAGCCACCAAAAGTCCTGCCTAATGCGCGCTTTAGTTTTCGAAATTCCCATATGACCTACATGAGCCATATTGATAATGTTACTTCTCAAACCCACTGGAGGAATTAATCTAGTTCCCCTTTCCAGATCACCATCCAACACATCCAACTCCTGAGATATTAAAGACCAAGGTTTAGCCAACTTTCCATTTAAATTCTTAGACACAAAATTCATAACTTCAACCAACTCACTATCTTTAGCTAATTCTTCCTTCCACTCATCTTCCTTTATGGCACCCAAAGTAATATCACACACTCTGACTTCACACTCCTCAACACCTTCATCATCACTCTCACCTGTAACCAAATCTGCAACATTGTTCACTAAACGTGACAAACAATCTGCTGAAACATTACTACAGCCTGGAATATATTCAAACTTAAAATCAGATTCTTGAAGAGCTTTTACCCATCTTCTAATTCTCGCCGAAACAGAATCAAGACCTTTTTTCCCCAAAATCTCTCTTAATGGCTTGTGGTCTGACATTACAACAAATGGAATACCCCAAACAAATTTCCTAAACTTATTTAAAGTCCAGAAAATAGCAAGAGACTCCTTTTCCATCACCGAATAGTTCAACTCGGCACCCCTCAAACACCTAGAGGCACAAGCAGTTAGATCTTCACAACCATTCCTAACTTGAAACAACAAAGCTCCTAGCCCTTTACAGCTTGCATCAGTTACAATAAAAGTTGGATCACCAGGTCTAAATGTTTTAAGATTAGGAGCATGCTAGAGTTACTTATTTAATTTGAACAAATTCCGCATTACATTCATCTGTCCAAACAAACTCACTTCTCTTACACATCATACTCCTAAGTTTCTCAGTCTTGTCTGCAAATTTTCTTATAAATTTATTGTAAAACTCCACCATGCCTAAAAAAGACGAACGTTCTTCCTTTGAACATGGTTCCTTAAGTCCATCAATTGTTTTCACCAAATCTTCTTTAGGTTTCACACCAAAACCAGAAATATGATCACCCAAATAATCCAGTTCTGTCACACCAAACTTACACTTGTCACGTCGGAGAGATAACCCTGTTTTCAACATTTTCTCCAGCACACACCTCAATCTTTCATCATGTTCCTCCTTTGTATTGCCACAGACTAACACATCATCTTGATAACACGTCACACCACTGACATCTTTAAACAAGTCATTCATAATCCTTTGGAACACCGAAGCCGCAGAAATTAGGCCAAACGGCATTCTTAAAAATTTATAAGAACCATAAGGTGTTATGAAAGCTGTTAATTCTTGTGATTCTTTACTCAGAGGAACTTGGTGATAAGCCGAAGCCATATCTAACGTTGTAAAGCACCATCCAATGTCGCAACTAACTCCTCAATGTTTGGTAGAGGTAATTTATCAACAAGTACCTCCTTGTTCAAAGCCCGAAGTTCCACAGAGAGACGAATCTCGTTATTGGGTTCTCGCTACAACAATGGGGGCCAACCATTCAGTTGCTTCCACAGCCTCAATCACACCAGCTTTTAATAACTTATCAATTTCTTTCTTTACAGCATCCTGCATGCAAATTGGCACCCGCCTAACTTTTGCTGCAACTGGGATTGCACCTGTCTTCAACTTGATTTTATGTTTGTAACCTCTCAAACCTCCACGTTTTTCACTAAACAAGTTTCTCACCATTTCTCCAGCATCATCATCTACAGATTCCACTTGAACACTAGAGAAGTGTGGCTCACTGGTTAGAGGAGGCAGACCTGGAAGCAGAGGTCAGCCCGGGACCAGGGTTCAATTCCCAGCTCTGCGGGTTCTTGAGTCCTAAAATGTCCATGGACTTGACAATTCTCACTCCAGTGCCTACTTGATTGATGGGTTCACACTGTGATTCTGGGCAATAGCTTGCTTAATCTCCACAACGGCCCCTCGCGGTGGGATGCCTGGCTTTCACCTTGCGGATACCCTGCTGGGGTTATCTCACAGGGGAATACCAGGACTGGTTCCCTAAGCTAGCGCTTAGAAACCGGTGGTGATTTGCGCTATATAAATTCCTGTACATTTACATAACACATGGCTTTGCATTTGGATTGAGGACCACACCCAAACCAGCTTGATATGACCAGCTTATCAAGCGGTCACCTTTTTCTCCAACATAAATTTTTACAACAACATATCTTCCATTGTATTCAATGATTTCTGTAAAAAACAACCTAACATTTTGATAGGATTTCCCCCATATCCAGTTGGTTTCACATCGGATTTCTTTAGCACAACTTTCTCTTTAAAATATTTAAAATAATCTTTTGAAACAAAAGTCAAATGTGAGCACGAATCAAACTTCATCTTAATTCTTATTCCACCTACATTAACCCACTCTGAAGGATATTCTATTTTGCGGTCATTAATTCGAAATGTGACTTCTTTAGTTTCTACTCTAGTATCTCTTATTTCTTAGACGACAATTTTTTCCCAAATTACCTTTTTTCCCACACACATTGCAGACAATTTTCAAAACAGGACAGTTATCATCATTGGCCATATGTCCCAATCTTTCACATCTGTAACAATTACCTTGAAAAACATACCCACTTTTCATTGTAACGTTGTAATGTTGTTTTTGTGTTGTTTCTCTACACAAATTAAAATTACTGGAAAATGCTTTATTATCCATGCCAAACGCCATCTCTTTGTACTAGGGGCCTTGGTAAACTCGTGCCTTGGCTACTGCAACTACTATTAATTACAATTCTACCAAAATGCTGAAGTACCCTCACCTTTGAACTAGGAAAAAAGGAACCACAGCTAGCGCTGCAAATGACTTTAATAGCTGCCAGTTAAAGACAGAACCATCTATAAAATTCTCTGAATAACTTAATTGGATGGAAGGCTTAGCACACACATACCCAATCAGCACAATCAAACATTACTTCTACTTCAGAATGCTTCAATTAAATAACCTGAACCTCTATACAATTCCCAAAACAAACTGCAAGAACAGATGAAGCTGGGGCTTCTCTGTGGCAAATCCATACCAATTGAATGACTTATCCCTGCAAATACTCTACTCCAGCAATCAAGTTTAATATAGAATAAAACAGAAAAATAGTTTCTTTTAATACGATCAACTCCTCTTCAGTTTTTTGCTCTCTCACAAACACCTACCGGCAATTCAGTTATGCAGTGTGCGCTATGCTATCTGTATAAATTTATATGCACAGATAAAAAGCAAAGGGTAATAGCTAGTCCCGCAGAATCAACCTGGTGCCAAATCACCAAGACATGGCCCTGGTCTCGAAAAGAAAAGGTAAAACTTGGATTGAAGACAGGCGGTAAATGTTCATATGGAACAGGAAGATGGGGGTGGGGGGGTTGAGAAAACCCTTTTAAACAAAAGATAAGAAAGGTTGCTTGTGAGCTCGAGACAACCTCTTTTCCGGACAGTAAAGGATGTGTTGGGTTTCATGGAAACCAAGGCTAATGACAGATTTTTTTTTTCAAGCGCTGCGGCTCAGAGTGGGGTAAGTTCAGAACTTCCTACCTTCCACAAAACATGTTTTCAGTCCATCGCATTCACAATGTCTGCTAGGTGTGCACTTAGTCAGAGAATAGGACTCCTTTTGTGGAAAGGTTGGGGGCTGTCCTCGTAGTCTTCTACTTAGCAATGTGTGGTTTTTTTGTTCTTTTTGTGTAGACTTAGCCCAACTGGAGTAGAGTTTCCCATGGTGCCTCTTCAAGGGAAGTTGTGTTAGGGACTTCGCCTACTGTGTTAGTGGTCTACATTTCCTGCTGATATAGTTTTGCCAATGGCAGGACCTTTGAAAACAAGACAGACCTTGTTGTTTTCTTTGAACAATACCTTAATTGCCTAGTCTTAGAATTACAGGTATACCCTGCTCCTATTCCCTCACGAATTTCTCAGGAACGGCAAGAGTGGCATCCAATCCGAATAAGTAATTGTTAGTTTATTTATTTATAAAGTTTTAGATGCAAAAGAAACAATTGATGGACTGAATGCTGGACAATACAAACATTCACCCCCAGTCATAAGGATATGGGTTTAATCCATCATTCTTTTGCTCACCACACCACCCCAGTTTGGACCCAGCCATATGCAAATCAGTCTTGACCCTGTTCCTTCTATTCTATTAAATTCTATTAAAATTATTTATTACGCGCACTAACACCAGCGGTTTCTTGGCGCTCATTGACATATTGCGTTGACATATAGCGTTGGTCAAGGGTGAACATATAGCTTTGATCAAGGGTGAGGGATTAATCATAGGCAGCTTGAAAGAGCAGGGTTTTTAGAAGTGTACGAAAGCAGTCGTACGATGGACAGAGGCGGAGCGAAGAAGGTAGGGCGTTCCAGGTGGAGGGAGCCAGTACGGAAAAACTCAGACCTCCATGCTTTTTCCTTTTAAATCTTGGGACCTCAAGGAGGTTTAGTGATGCTGAGCGAAGGGCTCTGGGAGGAATGTGACGGGACAAGGCCAAAGAGATGAACCTTGGAGCTGCGTCCGATAGGGCCTTAAAGGTAGTGCATGCCAGTTTGAAAGTGCAGCGTTTGGAAACAGGGAGCCAGTGCAGACTGCGGAGGAGGGGAGTGACGTGCTGGTGTTTGGGCTGACGGAAGATCAGGCGAGCAGCCTGATTCTGCACCAGCTGAAGTCGGTGGAGGTGATGGGAACAGTCCAGCCCGGGGCATGGCTAACGAGCCAATGGCGACGGACGCGTGAGCTCAGAGATCCGTGCCGGCCCAGCTCAATATCCTGATCATGATCATGATCGCTGCTACCTCGGATCCGGGGGCATGTAATCGGCCCACCCAACTGCTGAGGGAACCTGGTGCTGGTTATGGGCCGGACGGAAAACCTGGAGAGCCACGTTGTCCGGGTGAAGGAGCCGGCCCGGAGCCTTCAAGATTCTGACGCTTGCATGCCCGCGGGAGAGTGGACTGCTGTGCTCCGAGGCCGACGGTGAGGGCCGACAAAGTGGAGCGCTAATTCACAGCTGGGGCTCCTCCAGTTGCAAGGAACCAAGAGCTGCTGGGGAACCCGCCGGTGCCTTTTGGCGTCTTTGGAAGTGGATTTCCACCGGTTGCCTGCGCTGTGATGGGGTAATCGCTGCTTTTGGGAGATATCAGAGGGGGGCCCCCCATTGGGCGTGCAACACGCAAGGTAATGGTTGTTGGGTGGCCTGGTTGAAGAGATCATTGCTACGTTCCGACAGTTGCAGTGGGTGCCGTTTACCTGGAGGGGCGCTTGGACACCCTGGTCCCGGTCCTGAAAGTTTCATAGGGGCCTTTTGATGGATGACATAAATTGGAGGTGGGGCTTGATCATGAGCCTTAGCGAGTGCTTTTGAGACTGCTGGGTATCGCCTGCTTTTGGGGTCCTGCTTCCTAACGTTTGATTGCGACCTTCGAATACGGGGGCCCCCGATCTGTGAACCCACAAGTTGAAATGAGGAGTGTTTGGTATTCAATTTATTTTATTATGTTTTGGCTCTCAAAAGAGGGCCACATAAAATACATAATACAAATACACAAATGAGATACGATATAATAAAATACCAGAAGACAGTTTACAACAATTAACATCAGACAAGAATAATCAATAGCAGACACCTCCATATTTCATTAATAAATAGCTAAAAAAACCTTTAAAAAAATTAAAAATATAGAAGCAGAACATTTCATTTGGGGGGAAATACAAAGCCTGCAAAAAAATATTTGCATTAAAAATGCCGAGTTGAAGACAGATCGGCTTTAACCATTTCAACCGCAAAGAGCACAATGCAGGACATAAAAACAACACATGGGTTCGATCCCGAACACTCATATTACATAGGTCACATACCGGAGAAGATCCATACCATTTTGATAGAAGAAAATTTAAAGGTAATAAATCATATCTTAGGAGAAACCATAGTCTTCGAACTCCATGTGGAATATTCCATGTAACATACGGTTGGGCAAGCTTCATTGTATAAGAGTTAAAAAGGAGATCACAACCACACTTTTCTTGTAGTGCATTCTTATCCAATTTAAAACAGAGTTCCCACGAAGCCTGTTTCAACAAGGTTTTTAGCTGAGTCGGGGAATGTGTAAAAAGAGTACTTTCATCTAACTCTAAAAGTGTCACAGCTTTTCTGAAATTCCTAACTATTTGGGAGAACTCTTTAAAGCCGCCCAACAATTCTCCTTTAAGAAGAGCTCTCAATGATCCCGGTTCTCCTCTGGCCAAACATGCCACCCATCTTACCAGAGCGCATAGTCCCTGAACCCAGCTACTCCTAAGACCAAATTCAAGCCTACATGCGGCCAGCGAACAAGCTGTATTAAGGGTAGATAAAGATCTTAATAGTTTTCCTTCAACTGTGTGACAGAAACTCCAATGCTTCAGCTCTACAAGTTCTATTCCATATAGAAGAGTTGCAGGAATTTTTGCCCTAAACACCTCCAGTAAACAAGCAAAATGTATTTTCCCTGTAGCAAAGTAAAGGGAACACAGACCTTTGCCATGTGCAAGGGCTTTACGCGAGCTATGATCAATATGGGGCTTTTCACTCAAATTGGCCGAGATTATTTTACCTAAAAAAGTATAGGATCTAACTACTTCTAATTTCTGGCCACCTATAGACCATCCAAAATTTTCTGATCTGGATTTCTTTTTTCCTGAAATGCACATAATTTTACTTTTGGAAGTATTTATCCTCATAAAATGGGACTCAGCAAATAAATGTAGAGCCTGCAGACGATTAGCCAAGCCCTTGGGTGTTAAGTCTAAGATGAGGATATCGTCTGCATACAGCAAACAGGAAATAGGAAAAACCCCCACAACCGGGGCAATGCCCGCACAAGCAGACAGGGAAGCTGGGAGATCAGCAATGTACAGGTAGAACAATAATGGGGCCAAAAGGCAACCCTGTTTAAGTCCATTCAAGGATGGAATTAGTTGAGAGAGACCCCTTTCTCCACCTTGAAGCACACAACACCAGGTATCTGTAAGAAGAGACCGTACACGATCCAATAAATGAGATGGCATACCCAATGCTGCTAATTTTCTCCACAACGTACGACGATCTACTTTGTCGAACGTGGTGGAGAAATCAATAAAAGCAGCGGACACAACCCCCCCTCGAACATGTATGAGGAGTGTTTGGGATTTGGGAGCCATTGCGAGGTTGCTGGACCAGCTGGGGGTGAGCCGCACTGAGTGCGGAGATGCCCGGAACTCCGTCTTCTACGTGAATTGGCCACTCGCGCTTGTGATTTGAGCGGTGGGGACAAACGCTGCTTCCCCTTCAGTAACTGGCTGGCGACGCTACGCTCCGCTCCGCTCCGCTCATTGGGCTATGGGGAAACCAAAGGTCAGGCAGACTGGGACTACCCAGGACCCTGACGACTCACATCGGACCGAAGGCGGCCTGATTCCCCGGAGCCCCCGGTGGATAATCTAGTGCTGCAACAGTTGGCCCAGATTTTGCAGGCAATAAAGGACACTAAAGATTCTCTCCACCAGGACATTGAGAAGGTAGCGGTGGGCCTGGGGCTCCTTCATGCGGAGCATGCTAAACTGTCTGACCGAGAGAAGCAGACGGAGCAGTCTTTGGAGAGTATGGCACCAGTTCAGCAATCCCTCAAGGTGCAGATGGGGGATATCACCCACAGAGTTCAGACACTGGAGAAGAGAGCTGAGGACGCTGAAGGGTGCAATTGTCAGAACAACATCAGCGTGCTGGGGCTACCGGAGGGAATTGAAGGTACTAACATGATCGACTACTTGGAGGGCTGGCTTTGGGATGTAGTGGCACCGGAAGGATTAACTCCGTTTTATACATTGGAAAGGGCCCACAGGGTTCCGGTGGGTCCTCTGGCGCCAGGGAGGCCTCCTTGACCGGTAGTTCCTCACCTCCTTCACTACAAGGACAGGGATTTTCTACTGCAGAAAGCACGCACTTCTGGACCATACATAGTGGACAATTGCTAAGTATCACTGTTCCCCTATTATACGCTGGAAGTTCAGCGCTGCATGTCTTTTCTGGAGGTTAAGAGAGCATTGCGGGACGAGGGGCTGCAGTACTCATTGAGGTTTCCTGCACGGTTACGAATAGTCCTGGATGGCAAGACTCACTTTTGTAATGATCCCAAGGAGGCGTGGGACTGGATTGAGTCATATAAAGCTGAAAGTGGGCCAGCTGAGCGCCGCAATGTATCTGAAACGGAGGAGCAGCCATTGCGAAGATCGCAACGCACAAGGCGATGACTGGCGGCTCTGCGGGTGTCTAGCCCTTCCCAAATAGATAGAGAGAGGTTGACAGCACTGCAGGCGGTGTTGGAGCTCTCTCAGAACTGTCAATTGGCGGCTAGTGCTGACACCGAGTCGAAGAAGGGGTCCGAGGGCTCTGTAACTGATTAATCAAATGCTGGCAGTGTTATCTTGCTGCACGTTACTCCGGGTACAGCGGATGAGATTGCCAGATTGCTATTTTCTACTTCTGCTCTTCTACTATTATCCCTCTTTCTCTGTTGTTGACCCATTATTTTTCACTATTAATGCTGCAATGCTATTTCTTGCGCGAATGGGTTGTTGGAGGATGTCTACCTTAGATGTGTGTCGCCCTCTTGTCCGGGGAGGTGTCATATTTGGGGCATGGCGCTGTTCTAATAGTGAGCTCTTAGCGAGACAACGCCGGTTCACAGCTGCTCCCCACTTGATCCTCTGTAGTTACTGGAGGATACTGTGTGATTACTTAGTTTGGATGGGGACTAGTATTTTAGTGTCTCTTCTGGGGTGGGGGAGTTGGGAGTTTTCTCCTTCTTTGTCTTGGGATGTTCAGAGTCCTCGGCGTATAACTTTTGAGAGCCCATTTGGACATAGTATAAGGTAGTATCATGGGGTCATTACTTGAACTGAAATGTTTATAATGGAATGTCAGGGCCATGCACACAATGGTGCGGGGCCACAAGGTCCATGCTTATTTTGTGCATAGAGGGGTTAAAATCGCTTTCCTTCAGGAAACGCACATTACACGCCAGGAGGGGCTTGCCCTGCAGCATAGGTGAAGGGGTCAGATTTTCTACACAATGTACACTGCTTTCGCTCTGCGAGTATTGATTTGGGTCAGGGTAGGGGTGCCTTTCTAATCGGTCCAGCAACTAGCAGACCCAGAGGGGAGATATGTGGTGGTTGTGGGTCGTCTTAATGGTAGAGATGTAGTGCTGAGTAGTATTTATGCGCCCAACACGGAACAGCCGGCCTTTTTACTCATCTGTCAGAGAAGCTGGTGTCCTATCCGACTGGCCCCCGATTATGGCTGGAGATTTTAATTATATCCCTGATACTTTAGACAGATCGCATCCGCCTCTCCCTGATGCGTCTATCCATAACATTTACAAGGCTAGGAGGGATTGGCAACTTCAGTGGGGATTAGTGGACACTTGGAGGGCGCTGCACCCAGGGAAGCGAGATTACTCTTTCTTTTCAGCGATGCACAAGCTCCATGTCTGATTAGACGTGATACTGTGTTCCCCAGACAAACACGCAGTAGTACATCATAGTGAATACCTCACTAGAACATTGTCAGATCATAATCCGCTGCTCCTCAGGTTTCACTGGTCCCAAGCGCACCCTGCAATTCCAACTTGGCGCTTAAACCCAGAGCTCTTCGAAGATCAAGTCTTTCGGGGCGGTGGGGACTGGAATTACTCAGTACTTTCTCGAGAACAGAGGCACAGCATCCTAGATTGCAGTGGAGTGGGATGCCTTTAAGGTTGTGCTGAGGGGGCAATGTATTGCTAATATGGTGGGAGTGCGTAAGACATTACTGCATGATATAGAGACTGCAGATCAGCTGAACAGGCTCGGCCCAAACAGCCTGCTGGGCAGACAGAATTACTGGAGGCTAGGGAGGCGGTCGATGTGCAGACTGAGAGAGTGCGTTTTGATTATAAAAAAAAAACATGGAGTGTGCACACGCAGAACGGGATAAAATCGGGGCGTGGTTGGCAAACCCTGCCCGAAGGGGGATGGCCATTTTAGAATTAATCATCCCGACTGGGGATCTTATTTATACCCAGCAAGGGATTACCAATCAGTTCCTGGCCTATTATGCAGACCTTTATCACAGCAAGGTAACGCTGAATGACGATACCCATGGGGAGTTCTTGGCTCCCGTTGACCTTCCGCACCTTGACGAATTGCAGGCTGACCTCTTAGGAGAGGAGATAACATTAGGAGAGGTTCGGGGGGCGATTAAGCATATGGCGAGAAAAAGACACCTGGGGCCGATTGACTGCGGATTGAAATTTATTTGACCTATATTAACCTCATTGCTCCTAAATTAGTGACTATTTATAATGAGGCGAAGAAAGTAGGTGTGTTACCTGTCTCTACCCGTGAGGCCATCATTATCTCATTGCTGAAACCAGGGAAATCGCCTTCGGACAGAGCCGCTTATCACCCGCTCTCTATGCTCACTACTGATTATAAAATATTGAGCCGGATCTTAGCGACCCGTTTGCTACCCTTTATGGTGCAATTAGTTCATAAGGATCAGGCCGGGTTCATTTCAACATGGAACACTGCTATTAATGTGCAGCGCCTGCTTCATGTGTTGGAAGCAGATTCCTAGCATCTGCTGCCATTTTCTCGGTCGACCTAGAGAAAGCATTTGACAGCGTGGAGTGGCCTTACCCGTTTCAAGTTCTGCGTTGGTTAGGTTTGGGTGATTCTTTTGTCGCTTGGACGCCGTTGTTATACAAGTCCTCTACTGCTCGGGTGAAGACGGTTGGCCTGATTTCAGCGGCTTGCGCTGTGAACAGAGGGACGCAGCAGGGATGTTCGCTCTCCCCACTGTTTGCCTTGGGCATAGAACCCCTAGCAGCTCAGGCCAGGTTAGGGCGACGCTATTCGGGGCTTAATGTGTATGGCTCTATTCCATACATTGCGCTTTATGCAGATGATCTGCTCATGTTCCTAGTAAACACAACAGATTCCCTTATTGGAGCAAAGGGTTTGCTCCGGGATCTTGAAGCAGTATTGAGACTCAGGTGAATTGGGCAAAGTCATGTCTGTTCCCTATAGCCCCATTGAATAGGGGACCTTTATACACCAATGATGTGCAGTGGGAGTATAGATGCTTGCCATACCTTGGGACCCACATTTATCATACGCCGTCTGACCTGCTGGAAGTTAATGTCGGTAAAGCTATTCGGAGCCTACGAGGCAACCTGGAATTCTGGGGGACTTTACTTCTATCGGTATCAGGCAGAGTGGCCTTACTGAAAATGGTGGCTCTCCCTCAGTTAGTGTATTATTTTCCAACTCTGCCAATCTGGATACCTGCATCAACCTTCAAACAACTACAATCCATGATCACAAGTTTTCTCTGGGCGGCTGGCAGGCGACGGGTGGCCCTGAAAACGCTCATGAGGCCGAAAGCTGATGGCGGGCTGGCGGTCCCTGATTTCAAGACATACTATCTGGCAGCCCAATTGCAGTGGCTTACTCAAGCAGTGGTGCTGGCATTTCAGGGCCCGGCTGAGTGGGATGGAGAGCGGGGCTCAGGTCAGGTGCTGTCCTGTATTATTTTACAACAGCAATTACGGCTCCAGGCGCTCACAAGTGAGCTACAGATGTTTTGGCGGTGTTGGAACAGGAGTCAGCGGAGGGTGCAGATTGGCAGTCCTTATGCCCCGGAGATCCCTTTAGCCATGTGCGCTGTAATTCCGCATGGAGGCAATTGGACCGCGTTGGTTGATCAGGGAGAGCAAGGACTACATGTGGTAGGGGACTTATATGAGGATGGCACCCTCCTCCCCTTTAATCTACTGAAGGACAGATATGACCTCCCTCGTGGGGACTTTCTGCTTCACTCTGCCCTGATTTCGGCCATTCAAAAGCGTTGGAGAGAAGGGATGTCAGAACCACAGACCTCCATGTCCTATCAGTACGTTGTAATAGCAGCATGGACCTTTCAAGCAGTTACTTGCCTATATCGGCGTAGGACGTGCGAAGCACTAGCCCCGCTGCGAGTACTACAGCAGAAATGGGAGGAGGACTTAGGCAGGGAGATCCCAGAGAAGGTGTGGGTTGAATTAGTGGAGCGGGCGTGGTAAAGTTCTAGGAATGCAAGATTCCAGTTGCTGCACTTTTTCATACTGCATAGGGCGTACCTCACACCGGCTAAAATGAACACATACTGCAACACTAACACAGCGCGATGCCCGTGATGCAACACGGAGGGCGCAGATTTCCGCCATATGTTGTGAGACTGTCCCCAGCTGGGGACATATTGGGAGGAAGTGGTTTCCCTATTTGTGATATTACTGAAAGGGAATTAGAACCAGCTATAGGTCCTTGCTTGCTCCACTGGTTTCCCCACACTTCCAAGACCGAGATCACTAGCAAATTCCTGGACTTGGGACTTCTCGCCAAAAAAGATATTACACCACATTGGAAGTTTAGGCGGGGCCCCAGCGCTCAGAGGTGGAGGGCTGACCTTCAGTGGGCAGAATGTGAGGGTACAGTTAGATTGGAGCTGGCTCGCAGAGTAAACAGCAATAAAGCTTTAGAGGCCGCAAGGGCCTGGGAGGCACTGGTGATGTTATTGAGAACCCCGCATGTTGAGTTGGATGTGAATTCTGTGACAAGTACCTCGACAGGGTCACCCTGAGGAATATTGATGTATAGATTTCACACCTGGGTGTCTGTCCTGATCATACAGTTAACTATGTCTATTACTGTTAAAGTGTTGTTCCTGGAGGTGTATCCTATGAGCTCTGTCTTGCCTATCGTTGTGCCCAATTCAAATGTTATAATTAGGATTGCTTTGAGTGACACGCTGAGGAGGTAGGGGGGTGGGATAGGAGGATGGGGGGGGATTCGTTTTTGTTTTGTCTTTGTGTCCGTATGCCAGATGGCTACGATATAGCTCCTCAGTTGCTCATTGCTTATTGACTACTGTTGTAATGCTATTCCATCAGTTATTTGCTTCCCACATGGTGTTGTTCCCTTGGGGTCCGTTACACACTCATGCTACCTGTGGATAGGTATTTTGTAATGGACTGTGAACAGAGACTGCTATAGCCCGAGGGCCCTTGTTGGCTTATGTATCATTTTTGGATGCGTTTGATTGAAAATCAATAAAAACGTTTTTTTGTTTTTTTTTAAATGGGAACAGTCCTGCCCGAACTGTCAAGCCAGGTCCTCCCTGGACCGTAAACAAGCATCCTGGGACCGGTTTCAGGACATCACCCTTCATCAGCCAGGCTAGCTTGAATCAAGTGGTGTAGTGAGCATGTGACCCACGTCTGGGCATACCCTTCCCACTTAAGGCGACATATGCAAAATAAACAATTGATGGATGGAATGCTGGACAATGCAAACATTCACCCCCCAGTCACAAGGATCTTGGTTTAATCCATCAGTCTTCGCTCACTACACCACCCCAGTTTGGACCCAGCCATATGCAAATCAGTCTTGACCCTGTTCCTTATGGGAACAGTCCAGCCCGAACTGCTGTAACACTTTTCGCCCTAAGTGGGATGGTTATGCCCAGACGTGGGTCCTTTGCTCACTGTGCAACTGAATTCAAGCTAACCTGGCTGAAGAAGGGTGACATACTTTGAAACTGGTACCAGGATGCTTGTTTGCAGTCCAGGGAGGACCTGGCCTGGCAGTTAGGTCAAGACTAATTTGCATATGGCTGGGTCCAAACTGGGGTGGCGTAGTGGGCAACAGAACGATTAATTTAACCTAGATCTTTTGACTGGGGGAGAATGTTTGCATTGTCAGAATTCCGTCCATCATTTGTTTGCTGTGACATTGTTCGTTTAAAAGCATTTCCATCTGCAGACCCAGCTGCAT
The DNA here is from genome assembly GCF_964263255.1 of Lissotriton vulgaris. NCBI lineage: Eukaryota > Metazoa > Chordata > Amphibia > Caudata > Salamandridae > Lissotriton > Lissotriton vulgaris. The sequence goes on from NC_141699.1 coordinate 512,586,435, forward strand.
CTGAGGTATTCAATCTGACACCACAACACAAGTCCAAGAGCAATGACACAACTTAATTTCTTCCATTATATGCATAGGGATATGCAAATACAGATGACTAAGGGCCTAATTACAACTTCGGCAGTCTAGCAGCGGGCCGCTAGGCCAGCGCCCTGCTGCGAGACAGTGAAAGCCCTTGCACGTCTCTCCGATTAAGTGTTTTTTCCTGGTCTGAGGGTTTCAAAGGTGGTGCCTTTCAAAGGCTCGTATGGGAGCCTTGGAAAGGCAACGTCGTGGGAGCAACACAGGACGTTCCAGCCAGACATGGACTGTGAAGGCCATGCCATGCTGGTACTGAGGGCGCATGCATACGGGTGAGCACACCATGTACACACTCCCCCCGGTATGCGGCCCCTGAGGCAACAGGGTGCCCTGTAGGGCCCCTTTTGTTTCTCCACCGCCACAGTTTTCATGACACCGCCAAGAAAACTGTAGCAGCGAGGAAACTCGTAATATGCTGGTATGCGGCCCCTGAGGCAACAGGGTGCCCTGTAGGGCCCCTTTTGTTTCTCCACCGCCACAGTTTTCATGGCACCGCCAAGAAAACTGTAGCAGCGAGGAAACTCGTAATATGCTTGGTGGTGCATCAGTGCCCGCATCATCACTATTGCAGTCCATAGGACTACCGTAGTCATGATTATCCCCTAAGCTCTTGTTTTCTACAGTTTATTTGTTCAAGCAAGATAAAAGAAAGATTATTAACTCCATCATAAACCGTTTCAACTACAAAGAAATTCTGATGCACGGCTCATAGCAAGCAGAGAAGGATAAAATCCACAGGAGTATACACAGCTCTAAAAGGGAGACAGCACATCTTTGGACAAAGTCACATGTTCGACAAGCCAACTCTAGTTTCCCTAGCCACATTTTCTTTAAAAGAGAAATCCAGCTCTTTTGTGATGAGCTTTCATAACAACTCTTTCACCTTCCTATAGCATCACACACCAATTTATAACAGTATACAAAAACTCAAAGTAAACATGAAAACAGTCGAAAACCTAATAGATAAGAGTTTAGGCAGGTGTTACTTAGTTGTCATGGCCTTACCCTTTCCCTTTCCTTGGCATTTGCTGCTTGCCGCCTCTCAAGTACTTCCTCGAAGTTCTCAGTTGGTAAGTAATAACCAGAAAGATCTTTCTTCATTTTGTTTATTGACGTCATGAAAGGCAAAGGGCCCAATTGATCTCGAAGTACATCTTCCAACAGTTCAGGTGCTGGGGTCAAACACAGAGGTGGAATATCGTTCTTCCAGGCCATCCTTAATTCCATGATATTAGTCGGTTTACAACTACAAATTAAAATAAAGTAAAGTTATCATTTAAGCTTTTAGATATTTTTTTAAAAATGGGTTTATATAGAAAACAACTGTTCAAATTCTTGTATTTTTTCATTCTACTGGAAACTGACAAAATAGGAAATCACAAGTCAGCATATATCTTTCATGACATGGTTTAAACGGCGTCTAATATTTTGAAGCATTAACACCTGAGTAGGGAGCAGAGTAGAAAGTGGACTTGGACTACAGTAAACACAAATTTATGAGTCTAAAAGGTCTTCAAGCAGAGATTCCATTTATTTCTGGCAAATTGGTATTTTAGTAACAACTGAAAGACCCAAGTAGAGAGGGCAGAACGCAAAATGCCCATCGCATACCGATGATTTAATGCCAACTTGACAATTAAACTGGTACCATTGCTCATCCCCCGTTCCTGCTATCGGATTGTTAATCTGTAAGAGAAAAGCAATTTCCAAATGCATCAACCAAATGAATAATGAAAGCAAAAAGCTAATCAAGAATCATCGAACCAAGAAAGCCTCGGAGGAACAAGGACCACGACCTCACCTTAACATGATGCAGCCCCATCATTTTTAGCTTGAAGAGCCTTCACCTTGAAACTCATTCTAAGAAGTCTACAGTGCACAGTATTTTTCCCACCACATGATTTATTGGCGGAGTTATCATAACTTTTCTAATGATCGGGTCATTTTGCTTCCACTAAATTAAGTAAACAAAAAACCATGGAAAAAAGAAATTAAACTAAAAAAACCCATGCACTCATATTGCTGCATAGGAGAACCTGTATAAGCACATCACAATATACTAGGCGTACTTTTCTAATGGAAACAACCAACTTCAGTATCTATGTTATCGCAGTACGAGTCTCTTCAGCACAGATGGAGCAAACAGAGACTGAAGCATATTTCGCCCCTGTCTGGGAATCTGTGAAACAAAAAAGGTCCTAGACATTGAATAAGCATTCAGAATGTGAGGCATGTGCTCTATAAAGTATATTAATAAAACAAAAAAATCCTTCATATGACCTTCACATTATAATAAGTAGGGAGTGTGAGCACGGATGGATCTCATTCTTTCTCCGATTAATAAATTTGAGAGTACACTGATGGGCACAATGGTCTCTTGAACTCTATAAGACTCTGGTTTGGCAACACCTACTGTTTAATTCATACACTAGAACGGTGATCAACCATAGAAACTCAGGAAATGAAGATTATTCACAGTTTTTACATTTCTCATAAGGATTTCTCAGGTTTACTTAATTGAGCTCTGTGCACTAGTAAACAAAAGATGGAGACCTTTAATCAGTTGTATTAACAAGAGCCTTACAGTGCAACTCATAAATGAATAAACAACAGAAAATGACACTGGTCTACACTGTTCTACAGCCATGAGAAGGCTCAATTGCCATGATTACAAAGCAACGGTGGAGGGGAGTCGAACATACATGAAGCCAGGTTGGAACAAGCATTGCCAAAGCAAATAGGTCTGGCCTAGTTGGAATGGTCCCATGGTTAGTTCTGATCTATTGCAAGCATTTGCATCAAGAAGAAGAAAACAAATGGTCACCACTCAAACACAGAAGTGTATGCTTGCAATAAAAACATAACACTTAAATAACATTCACGAATGTGGAATTTTTGCTAGTGATGTTTTTAAAACAAGCCGTTCAGTTACTCCTTGCAATTTTATGATTATTATTTTGAAGGTAGTTCACAATAAATCATCACCTAACAAACACGCAAATCGCAGGTAGGCTTGATGTTACTTGAAAACTTTATACAAAATTTTAAATTAATATGAGGTTTAGGCAAAAATATATAGTTGGGATTTAAAGTTAAAGTAAACTGTAAATAAAATATAAATGCACACTTTGAACAAGCTGTTCATTGAAAAGAAAGATTATTTTAAATAAAGGTGAACAATGTGCATAGGCTCTGTATGTGCAATCACTAAAAAGCAAAAGAGAGACAAGGGGTAAGTGGGCTCACCCTTTGCCCCATACTTTTGTAAGTGGAAGCAAATATGAATGACAATTTGAAATACCAATGGATGAAGCCAGCTAACGTATTCCTTGGTGAAAAAGTAGCTTGGCTAAAGAGCGAAAGCTATCTCAAAGGCAAGACCTAAACAAAAAAAAATCCAAAAGCTGCTTGGCAATACCTTAAGACAGAACGACATACCACTTGTGTGATGGACCAGCATAAGCCACCCGTATTAGAGATTTGGAAGTAAGAAACTAGCAGAAAAAAATATGCAGGTTTCAACAGATTCCAGAACGTCCACTCAGCAAGCAAACAGGTATGCACTCACATTATATGCCCCACACACCACCTTCCCACCCCTTAAATACTGGCATGCCAAGCCCAGGCCAGAATTTGTGATAGAATTTCTGTAATGTAGAGATAATGACATTACTTGAACACTCTGACTTGGTATATGTTATGAAGGCCACACAGGCATGAGTGAAATGTTAAATCAAGGCGCAGAAAAGGGGAAAATTAGGAGAACAAGTTTCACGCAAACCATCTATATATCCCTTGTCCTAATAAGCACACTTACATGAATCTCAAGTTTATGTTCAAGTGACAGTTGTGTGTTTTTGAATTATCAACAACATCCCAGTAACTAAGCAGCCCTAAAACAATGGAATACAGGTTGAATAAAAATCCATATTAGCTAGACTTTTTATTTAAAAAAAAATTAAATATTAGGCTTGTATACAAAAACTCAAAGGTAGGTCAATATCCCACATTTGATTACACTTGTCCTTGCATATGGGGAGAAACATACAAGAAACAGATAGTCTATAGTTAGAGTAAAGCATTGACTAGTAGGATAGGATAATGATCTAGAAGAGAGGTACAAAAAGCACTGAAACTTAAAGAACAAGAAACCCCTTTTCTCTGATCAAGAGAATAAAAGCAGACTTCAACAGATATGCTAATGCATTAAAATTTATATGCAGAAGAGGAAAGATCATAAGGTATATCATGAAAGAAAGTAATACATGTGGACATCTTCAAGAAAACTAATTAGAGATGATATATTACAAAGAATCCAAGTTCAAATGCCAGATTATAAGGACGATAACTTCTTTTCTTGCACGCTCTTTTTCAAACACACAAGAATCTCTGCACTGGAACACCACACCATCAAAACTGCACAAGTTATAGAAGAAGTGTTTAGCCCCTCCCTCCCTAGCTTCGCTGGCAGATTCTATGGCCGTCTCCAAGCCTCCATGAAAGGAAGATCAGAGTGCTAGCAGATTTTACAGACGCAGCGGAGACCAGTGAGCGTTTCCGCCATCAGCCAAACACGACAAGACAAGAGTGTTGTTACCGTCAGTTTAGTTTGCTGCAAAGTCCTCTGCTCTGGCGTCCTAACAGTACCGAGGCTTCCACAGGTGCTCCGAAGAATCCTGGCATCCAAGGGGGGACAAGCCAGGCGGCCGCTCCTACACAACCAGAGGGCTTCACTGGTGGGTTGCGGTTGTTCCGTCGCTCCAGCACACGCCATCATCGCCGCCTCGGAGACAACTTTGGATCCATCCCAATCACAAAGGCAGAAATGACACATCCAACGCCAAATGTGCCTTGTTCTTGTTTCACAAAAAAGATTTGGTATTCATAAAGTCGAAACTGAAATACGGCCCCAGCCATTCCACAATTACACACTTCAGTACAATCTATGTGTTTTCCATTTGTCCGGTTATGGGTCCTTTCGGCTGAGCCGTGGTGTGAAAGGTCAGTGAGTTCAGCTGGATGCCGTCACGCACACCCTCACCTTCAGACAAGTGGGAAGTAGGCCAAGTAGCACTGCGCCCTCTCTCCACAACTGGGCGCAAGTCAGAAATGGAAGCAATGCACTTTATCAGGCTTTCAGAAAAGTAGCAGGATTGCTAAACAATAATGTACAAAGTGTATGGAACAAGCGAGAGCAGACGTCTGCCAAATGTACTATAATCCTGACTGCCCCCACATGAACACTTTATATGTGCCGAAGGTTATATCTGAAAAATGGCCATTTATATCGGGTAACACGAACTTATCAGTAAGTGTGACTTACTGTGTTCATTTAGACTACACGGAAAGGTACTCTTTTTATTCAGGCCAGGAAATCGTTCACACCAGGGATGCAATCTTAAATATTCTGCCTTTAGGCTGCAAAAAATAATTTCACAAGATGCATAATCGGTCGAGTTACATCATAATAAATGTGTGACCTACATGTTACAGACAGTCCTCTGCCTGAGGCACCTCAGGCCTCTATGCCAACTTACGTGGATTCTAATTTGTGATGTCAGCACATTATGAACATAAATACTCGTAACAATATCAGAATAAGAGATGCTATGTGCGCATGGATCGAGGCATTGTATGCCATTACCTACTGAGCTCACTTACCAGTTCTTATACTAGGCCACCTATTCATTTGAAATGCTGGACGGCAATATGATCGATTGGAAGCCATGCAGCTAGAAAAGTATGGGCACAAGACTAATACCAGCTCAGTGGGTTAGCATGGGTACTGCAGAAGTATGCAGGCAATCTTAAGGGCACAGTTTTAAGTGCGGGTATTGCCTACAGAGCTTTCATCCTTGAGCAATAAATAAAATAAACACCACTATTGGTTTGCAATGTAGCAACTGCAAGAACGCGGCAACGGAATAATAAAAAAAAAGTAGTACAAATGAGCAAGTTAAAAGTGGTAAATCGACATTATGTCTGCTTCTGGCTAGACCCTTGTACCAATATACAGGCGATCGATCCAGTTCAGAGACAAAACCAGTGTTCCAGGTACTGTCCCTAGACTCCTTAATGCAGTTTTCTCAAAGAAAAAAAATGAAATGAAGGTGAATTGCCAAGTATGGTGTACATCAGGGGCTTTATCGAAGCTTGTTAGCTGGTGGGGGGAGTTCACGGGCTGATGTAAATGCCTCACAGACATGAAGCTAGGCCAAGTAAGTCCCTCAGAGTCTATAGCTGCCCTATACAGGATACCGTTTCCAGAAGAATGGTGACTATTGTTGGTATAACACTTCCTCCTTGCAGAATGGGGACCAGGATATAAAAGTGAACCGTCCTTACGCTGCCCCTCAGTAGAATGTTAACCACCTTTGACACACTTTATGCATTATTGGTCTAATTGCGACCTACCTGGTGTAACTATGACTATTCATGGACAATGGTGGTCACTCCTACTATGATGATAGCCCCTTTCACATCTTGTGGGCCTCCTAGGCATTATGTTGTCTAGTCCTAGCACCACGGTTACCTAGGCAAAATGGTGGCCATCACTGACCCATTGTGCACTTGATGGCTTTATGGTATCCACCCCTGGAACAAGGGAGGCCTTCATATAATGGTGGCCATCCTTGGCATGTGGTCACTCTCCCTGGGAATGGTAACACATGGGCATTGTAAGGCAGAATCTGTAGGAACGCGATTAAAAATGGTAAGCTTATATTTGAGGACCAAATGTGTATTTATTATTTTTTTAAAGGAAAGTAGTATAAAATATATATATATATATATATATATATATATATATATATATATATATATATATATATATATATATGTTTGCTGATTAAAAGCTGTATCCTGTCACTGCCGGAGTGCTGTCTTCCTTTCTCTAGCGGATAAGGATTTGTGAGCGTAATATATATATATATATATATATATATATATATATATATATATTTTTTTTTTTTTTTTTTTTCTTAGGAATGGTTTTAGGAATGGAGTATTTTTTTAAGCCAAAATGGAAATCTTGTACTTAATAGCTAAATACGTTCATTTTCTGAAACTGATTAGCTGATGTTTGAAAAGAAAATTATTTAATTTTCGAAACACATTTAATGCAGACAGTTGAAAATAACTCATGCTGAGGTATGGAGACTTATTGCTGATGTTCTTTCTTTGATTGTAGAAGGCCATTTCTGCTACTGATTCTATGTAATCACCTCTTTAGGAGCCATTTTAGCTAGTGAAACCTTTTATGACCCTGTTAATAACCTTGCCTGATGTGCTGGGATAGTCACTATTGTTATTTCTGGAAGAGGTCGTAGTTATTAAAATTTCATGTGATGTGGTCAGCATTCTAAAACAATGGTCAGCAACTTAGGATGATTTCCATTGATTATGAATAACGCTCATCATTGGAAAGTGAGGAGAAACCTAGGATACATGGTAAGGGTTGGAAAGTTATAATGTCATGTCATGTCGGGGAAGGTAAGTGATGCTAAGGTTAGTCTCATACAGCCGCTAAGTCCTGTCAGGTGGAGGTCCCACCTAAGAAAGATAAAACATCTGGCTGCAGAGAAGTCGAACACTGGATTCCAATACTGCTAGGTTTATTGCTGCAACTCAGCTCGGTCTTTAGCCCTGAGAAACAACTGGCAAAAAGTTGTTTCTCTACAGCCTTACACTGATTCTTTGCCACCTAAGGCGTGGAAATCACCAATGTGCAGTAAATCATGTGAAGTTGTGAGATGCTAAATTGGAATTTACTTGCATTACATGTATGCATACAGTTTGCAGCCGATTTGCACTTCACAGAAGTGTCACTGTAGGATCTCTGAGAGCTCTATTTCGCTAGTGTATGTAATTGCATTCATTGGGCACATGGTTTTCTCCTAAAACAGTTGTTTATGTTACGTCAGCGCAGGCCAGTGATATTAGCACACAAAGAGTATTCTTTCTTTCTATGCTAAACTTTGTGCTACCAACAGAGGATTGTTTCAAGGTTGATAGTATTACTGGTTTTACCAGTAAAACAGCAACACGGCATATGCATGAATAAGAGAAGAGAGTAGGGGTCTGCATACGAGCAGAACTGTTTTTCCTTTTGAGTCTTAAGCATAAAAACGTTTAGTCCTGGGAGAGGACATGTTATAGCCCCCGGAACTCCCAGCATTGACCAATGTTATTAAAGTACAATCGCCCCTCAAGATAGTATCCAAAACCTACCAAGTGTTGATGGCAAATAAGACGACATCATTACACTAAGGCGCGTTTTGCCTGACAGTGTGACCTGCAGAGAGACATAGCGGATGAGATGTGGACATACTGCTGCACCAGCACAAAACGCATCTCTCTAAACTGGAGACCTTGATTGATGAACTTCAAATTTCTAAACAGGGTTTATTATACCCCGGAGCACCTTCATAGGAATGGTCTGAGGGAGGAACCGGCTTGCGATAGGTGTAATGCACAGTCTGCTGAATTTTTTCACTTAGCCTGGACGTGCCCAGGGAGACATCACTTTTGGTACCTAGTCTTTGGAGAACTGAGCAGTGTGGCTAAGTTGTCACTGGCGCCAGAACCTGCTCTTGCGTTACTTGCCTACTATAGACTGATACCCAGTGGGGTAAGAAGACTGGTTGACATGGGTTTGCTGTTAGCCAAAAGGTGTGTTGCGCCCTACGGGTTACGAGGTCCATCTCCCACAATAGCTCAGTGGTCACGTGATATGTTATATTGTAGTACTCAAAAGGAAAACTATAGTGACCTCCTACCTCCACATAATAGACTGAAAAACTTCTGGGAACAGTATAAAACATATGTGACAAACAAAGAGGCATACAACGGTCCCTCGGGTTACAACGGTCCCTCGGGTTGGTGCGCAGGAGACTGACCAACACACGTCCCTGGTTGACGAGTAGATGTGGGACAACAACGATTGTACTTCATATTGTTATGCAAAGTCATGAAGGGTCTGTTTTGTGCAAGGATTAGGAGGTGTAAGATTTGCGCACGCGATTACTTGTGACAGGCCTGCTAATTTGCTGATGAACATACTGTAAAGATATTTTTTGTATGCTGTGTGTTGCCGTGAAGGTATGGGCACTGTAAGGAGCCTCATGTTTTTGTTTGCATAAAGCTTAACACATTTTTTTTTTTAAAGCATAAAAACTTTTCAAGAAGGATTGCTTTATACAGTGTCAAGCTGATTGATACGTGATCACAGAATCAGAAAACAGACTCATGTCGGTGATGAAATCCTTGAGACCAGGATGTGAAAATGTGGAAGCTTAAACAGCACTGCAAGGTCATATCATTGAAATACAGCCCTATACAAATCTGGAACATAAGGAGGTGTGCATTTCCCAAGCCGTGCTATTTGTTCCAAAAATGCTAATAAACACAAATCACTGTTCTTTAGTGGTAAACTGGAGATGGAAGGGACATCGCCAAATAGTTAAACTGCTGGCTGTAAAATCAAGGAAACTTGCGTTCAGATTTAGCTTCTACTCTGGACCAAATTCTGTGACCAAAAAACAAATTCAGTTCACATACGTGTGCCTCGTTTTTCTTGACGGATACATTGGAGAGCACTGTGAAATAATTCGTCTTAGAGATCACTGTAAAGAAAAGTCTTACCCATACAGTTAATAAACCATGTTTCTCCAAACAAAATGGAGGATTTAGAGTTAGATCACAAACATTGAATTGTTTCTTGGATTAGTGAGGCTAACGTAAGGACATTCAGACAGAGGGGTCATTGAATCTGTCGAAGCTCATGTTTAGAAACTACTCATGTTAAGAAGAATATCCTCATAGTAATATCCAGTCCACTTACTCGAAAAACGTTGAAATGTTGAAGAAATTAGCTTTTTTTACATTTTAAAGCATTATCAGTCATTTTACTTCATTTTTAGACATTACGAGTCAAGTCGTTTAATTGCTCTGCTTTAAGTCTGGCTCTTGGAACAGAATCAGGTCTTGTCTCTCATATGACCAGGCACTCGCTATGAATTTTCTAGCATTGCTACTAGAATACCTTTGCATTTTTAAATGAATACATTATGTGAAAAGTTGGTTGTCAGAGGTGTGGCACTATGGTACTTGTGGATGGAGGGATAATGTCCAGAGTTTGCTTTACAAAAGGAAAGTAACCACATTTCAGATTCTGAGCATTGTAAATACCAGTTGGTAATATAAAACACTTTAACTGTACCCAATGTACCAACCAGGCGCGCAACACCCATTGAACTCACCGGGCTTCAGCCCCCCCCCCCCCCCCCCCCCCGTCGTGTGTGTCAGCCCGGGATGAAAAGGATCCCGGGCACACACAGAGCCGCACCCGATCGTTTAACAGGTCTTTAAAAGACCATTTGAATGGTAATTAGGCCTTGCTGTTGTTTCACCCCTTGTTGGAGGTCCTGCAGCTCCACTCTGCATACCGATTAAAGGTTCAGCCCCCCCCCCCCCCCGAAATTTTTTCTTAGCCCCCCCCCCGAAATTTGGCTCTAGTTGCGCCTCTGGTACCAACCTCAGAAGGAAGGAAAGAGGAGGATTTCATTCATGAACAGCGGACACTTGCATTTCTTAGCGCAGAGCCATCCAGTCAACAGACTAGTGTTGTGAAACACAACAGGGCCCACTTTAAGTCTCCTCTTCAGTTTCACGTTTTAGCTTGACATGGTTTTCGAACGCTGACTTTTTTTTTTACACGATTTGCACTTACATGATGATACACTGATTAGCTAGTCTACATACAGTTCATTTCTCAGTAAGCATTATCATCATGTTATTTGTACACTATCCAAGTCCAGGCACATAGAGCTTGATGCCCTTATATTTGGTTCAGTTGGAGACAGCTCTAAGGATCCAGACAAACCATTGCATCAGCTCTGCACCTTTGATAGAACGATTTTAACAGTGATTTTATTAATAAACAGCCTCTGCTCTAAATTGGGCAGAGGAGCACTTATGTGGGATTGTCCTGGAATGTGACACGCTGTGACTGAGATGCAGTCCTGCCGACTCAGAGATCTATCCCGCTGAGAACAATAAACCGTTCTACACAGGCCAGCTTCCCGACCAGGCCCGGATTGGCCGTTGAGGGCACCGGGCAATTCCCCGGTGGGCCGCATGGTTGGGGCCGGGTTTGGGCCCCTGGGGTCGTTTTTGTTACAGGGCCGTTATGCTGCAAAAACGGCCCCGTAACAAAAACGGCCGAAAACCGGCCTTGTCACATAGCACGGTCGCACCTCTCCCCCTCCCCTCTCCTCCCGGAGGAGGGGAGGGGGGCCGGCCGAGCACTTTGCCAGGGCCGGTTCTGGTTCCCAGTCCGGCCCTGTTCCCGACACGTCATACTCCGGAATGAGGGTTAGGTTATTCCAGTGAATCGGGCAGAAGGTACTCCCACTATAAATTTGATAAAAAGGTAGATTTAGGTAGGAGTATAATCCTATAGTAATGTTAGAATGGTTGAACGGTTTCTTTTTCACTATTCTTGTAATGCTGGTTACAATGCTTCTTTTTTTCTCCCTAACAATTGCAGCACACTTTCTATACAAGAATACAAGAAATGTATGAAAAGCCAACTTGTATCTTTCTTGTGTTAACCTTGGGCACGCAAAAGTAAACAACGAAAAGGTAGATCAATTCCACAATTTAATTAGGGAATAAGAGTAGTCATGTTCGAGGTTTCTGCTACCATTCTGTACCCTGGTAGGGGTTCAGATGTGGCACTGTGAGCTAGCTAGGAATTGGGCCAACATCTCCTGATGATGTGTGAACCACGTTCAAATATCCTGAAGTTTACATTGTCCAGCTACACAGTCCTACTTAATTCATACAAACTGTACAATACTAGTGTGTAACACGAGGTGAAAAGATATGTTAAATCATATGAAGAAACCAGCATCAGAGGTCACATAGGACATTGACACACATGCGAGTGATGAATTGGGAAATTAAAGGGCATGTTGAAATATATAAATGGACAGGAGCAATGTAAGATAGGGTGTGACTAGGCAAGACAAACATACAGAACAATGGATGTATGAGACGCACAGAGTAGTAGAGGAATACCTGATAAGTAATGGCGCAGGGAAATCTAAGACATGACAGAACTGGTGAGATGTAAATACATGTGCCCACTGAAAGTACCTTCATTTGATCATAAACACAGAGAATTTATAGACGTACACATGGAACTAAACAGGGATGAGTAAGTCCTGACAGGCACACTATTGCTAACAGATCGAAAGCAGAATTGTGCAAGATAACAACATCCCTACAGCTTATATTATTTTTAACAAATTGCTTATAAAAATGCCCTTGGGGTTTTAAAAATGCTTTATGAACAGAAATACTTGGAGAACATGTTCCCTTTAACAAATTTCAGGAGACATCAGACAGCCAGACATCAAGGTGGCCACATTCCAAAATTTGAAAGGCAAACTACTGATAATTGTCAGATATAAAAGTTGTGCTCTAATTATGGTTTATACAAACATTAATCCAGTGGGTGTAGATTTTATATTAACAACTTCAGTGGGCAATATTTGCTAAACCACATTTCGAACATGATATTTTTGACAGACGATATTTATGCTGCAATGTTCTGGCGCCACACCCATTGCAAAAGGCTCCCCAGGCCATGGAAAATGTACATTATCTTGAACCATGCCATAACAATCTGGTTCATGAACTCATGTCCTTATACACCTATGGGTGTTTATTGTGTGGAGGTGCTGGCCTGCATCCTAGGAGTTTGTAGTTTCTGAAATTGTTATGCTGAACATAAGCCCCTTTTCAGGTCGAAACCAGTTTTATAACATTTTGGGGACATTCAGAAAGCTTCCCTGGAATGCATTTCACCTGTTGCTTGCGAATGGCTTTGTGGTTTGTATCTCAATTTTTTTGGCTATTTACTGGCTTCGTTTAGGTTGTACAGAGTGAGTTAGTCCCTCCCAATGAGAAATGCTCTACTGTGCACCGCTGCAGTCTACGACACTGCATTGTACGCTGCTAAATTCTATGCCATTGCACTTTATGCCACTATACTCTGCAACACTCTACGCCACTCCACTCCGCACAACTCAACTGAATGCCACTCTATGCCATTACACACTACGCCACTCACTTTTAGCCATACTGAACATCAGTCACATTGGTGTACAACATGGCTGAAACACGTATCAAAGTCAATAGCTCTTGCCAATGCTTGTTCGTCTGTCTACCCAACCGGAAAGCAACAATTTATGCAAGCAAACCTGTAAGTTGGGTGCCGCACCCAGGCTGCCACTTTGCCTGTGCCTATTATCCAACATGCAGATCAGTACTTACGGCAGCCGTAAGAACTGTAAGGTGTTGGTTCCATGCGCCACAAAGCAGAGGTGTCTCACTGATTTCCATTCTTTTTTTTTTTTTTTTAAATTTTTGAAAACCTTTATTGTGCATGAATAAAAGAACAAATACGGGCCTACAACCGTCAGGCCGGCCACGATACTTTGTCAGCACAGGTGCAAGCATTACAGTTCCCCAGCAGCAACAGGTAAAATATCAACAATCAATGAGCGTTACACTGGGAAGAATCATGTCGCCGGGGAGAAGGAGAATTGAAGGTTAATTTTTAAAGTTTTTTATGTGTTTTCATCATAAGATAAATCAGTGAAGAATAAGAACTAAGGAGATTCGAGTCCGCACAATAGCTTCACGACATGGGCAAGCGGCGTCATAGCTGAAAACAACAGTGGAAGTTAACACCACAGGCAATATGGCGGTGCAAAACAAACAGCAAATCTTCATCCAGCATTTACGCACCCCATTCAGCGCCGCCCCCTCCCTGCCAACCCCAAACCCGGACCCAGAATCGAACCAGATTAAGAAAGCGCAGAAAACAGAAAAAATAAGGCCCATAGAAACTAATAAGAATACTAAATTACCCCCCCACCCTACACCAATGCGGAGGCTACGGCCTACCCCCCCCCCCCCAGCAGAGTGCCTGTCTCCCTTTAAAGAACCCGAAATATAGACAAGAAAGAAGAAGAAAGAGGAGAATGAGAAGAGGAAGAAAGAATAACCTTAACACTTGTAATATAGGGAGTGAGAAAAGAATAAACTAATCTTAACTCCCAAAAAAGAAGAAGGTGGGGAGGAGCCCACTCGGTATCAAGTCACCCGGAGTCCCCGGCCATCCACAACTTCCACACCATGTATATCTTCCACCCCGAAAACGCCAGTACAATAACAATTAGCAATATTAATGCAGTTGGAAAAAGTCATCTCGCGATGTGTGCCCATGACATATATAAAACCGTTCCAACCCCATCCCCGCCAGCCCGTAAAGCAGTAGTGACAAAAAACAGCCTAGCCCTGACCCGATCGCGGATGTAACCCTGAGCATACTCCCCCATGAAGGCCCATCCCCCCGTGCACAAAAGGACAGTATGGCCGCTTAGAGGAAGGAGGCGAATCAGGAGCACAAAATGGCCGCCGACAATCGTTATAAAGTCCTTTGTCCACCTTACATAGTTCCATTAGGGCATCTGGAAAATAAAGGTTCCGCAGGGGAAAAAGCGAAGGCCACAATAAAGAAGCCATCGAGGGGGCCAGAAGTTGCGCAGCCGGATCCACAGTCAAGTGCGATGTTGCAGGCAACAATGAGTCAGGCTTCGAAGGAGGGGGAAACAATGTATCAGAAGCGGGGTTGGAGGGCAGTCGGCCGTCGGCGCCGATAGAGTCAGCAGCAGGCACAGAGTCACCATAGTCACAAATAAACACTGTATCTCCACAAAACGGCAAAGGCAGGTCCACACCTTGCTGGAAACTGACGTTGCGCTCACGACCCACATCGGACATCATTTTATCAAAATGCTCACCCAGTACTTGGAGGCCATTGCGCATCTCCGAGTGGAAGTCACGCAGGGCGGCCAGAATGGATCCACAAGATGGTGGAGGCTGCAACCCCTTCGTATCAATTACCCGAACCGGTGCTTGCGAGCTGGTGCACAACGCAGGCAGGGTGAAACAGTCTACGGGCAGGGATGGGTGATCTCCCCCAAGCCACGAGTAATCAAACGAGGCCATGGTCCCGGTAGTACGGTGTAGTAGCCGGGGTGGGTGCAGCACGAACAAGCACCACTCCAGGACTCCGATGCCACCAGGGTCGAATGCAGTCGAGCAGCCTACGTTGAGCCGGACTGCTGAGCACCCCACGCCGCGCACCTCCAGCTCAGAACAGGGAATCCGCTCCCTCGGGGCTTCCCCACTCAGCCATCACGTTCCAGGCACAGCTTGCGGTAGACCTCGGCATTCAGTGTGGTCAGGACCGCGTCTCGTGAAATGGCACCGCCTCCAAGTCCTCGGCGCTACGCGGCTGGTCCGGCCATTACTGAGCCTCCATGATCCGGTGACGAGCGGCAGTGCAGGCGAGGGTCCAGGGCGGGGGACACCATTACGATTATCTCCGGCATCCGGGCAGGCTGAAATGTCGGGGAAGCACAGAAATAATCAGCGCATCATCACACACGTTCCGCCGCCAGGAGCAATCAGGATGGAAAGCAGGATACCATTGCGGAGCTCAAGGGCTGGTGGAGCCGGGAGACTACACGTCTGCTCCGGTCGCCATCTTGGCTCCTCAATGACTGATTTCCATTCTTGGTGGTAGCCATCATCTTTTGCGAGCTGTACCATGCCTTGCAAGCTTGTATCCATCTATGCTGGGCTGGTGCTCGATTTACTTGGCCTGCCTTTGTCAATGAAGGAACTGTGGCTCTAAAATATGGAAGATGGACGGTTGGACATGCGCTCTGCCTGTGTTAGACCGCGCCTGGATACCCAGTTAACTAGGTAAATATTCTAGGGCAGGGTTCTCCAACCTTTTCTCTAAAAAGAGCTACCTATGTTCAATGAAAATCATCCCAAGCTACAAATACTTGTGATGTAAAAGGGAACATCCCTTCCAAGAGTGGCAGCAGTGATCACATTGGTGCATTAGGCAGGGTTTCCAGCAATATCAAATTGTCAAAAAGACTGACAATTTGAACTGAAATATTACATGGGTAGTATATACAAACCATAGCTGCAGTCCCCCGGCACCAAGGTATACATAGGAGTAATAAATCTCTCCAACTCAGGTAAAACCTCTTCGCTGCTAGGCCTTTTCCCCGCTGTGCTAAGCATTTCTTTATTTCCTTGGGGTAGTTCGCGCTTAGGCCCTGATAACTCTGTGTCTACATAAGGTATCCATGCCAAATGTGCGCCCTTTCCCGCCCCCTGCCCTCCCCCAACACCCTGAGGATTCCAAAGGTACCCAGGGTTTGTGAATTCTCCTGGAGGGGACTCAGACGTTAGCCAAAATACAGCTACATTTTGTTTTGTTGTTTAAAATGGGGGAAAAGTGCTGAAAAAGAAAGTGTCGTTTTTTCCCTGCAAACGGTATCAACAAAGGGTTTGTGGTGCTGAAATAACCACCTTCAGCTTTCAGGGACAAGCAGACTTGTATAAGAAAACCATAAATGTTTACACTTTTTTGGCATTTTACTGGGACATAGCCTATTTTTGCTACTTTTTGTTCTTTCAACCTCCTTCCAGTTAGTGGTAGAATGGAAGTGAAAGGAATATAGAGCTCGGAAAGCTATTCATTTCTGAAAAGTAGACAACTCTGTATTCAGCAAGATGTCCTTTGTGTAGATCCTTCAAGGTTTTTTTTATAGAAACTAACAGTTGAAAATAAGAAAAATTGAAAATAAGTTAATAAACAGCCATTTGTGCCAACGTTTTCACCTGTAACTTCCAAGTATGACAGATTGTTTAAAGCGATATACTGTTACATCCGCTGGACCCTTATGGTGGTAGGGAAATATGAGACTTGTAGCTTCACCAAGAGCCCGAGGACCCAGAGCCAATAACGGAGCAGGGTCTTGCAATGATTTTTCGATTGTGTACCGGGTACATCGCAATTAATTTGGTAAAACATAAAGCGTGAAAAATAGGTGTCAAAGACACCTATGTATTTTCAAAATGGGAACAAAATATATAGAGTTTAGAAACAGTAGCTATTTGCACATCTATGAAATTGTGGGCACCCATACTAGCATGTGAACTGTAGGAAAATTTTTAAAGGGACTTCTTTTTTGCACATGGTCTTACATTTGGAAGGCAGAAATGCATAGAAAGTCAATAGGTAATAACACTTGCTCTACAATTATGTGTTCCCCCAAAGGCGCAACTAGAGCCAAATTTCGGGGCGGGCGAAGAAAAATTTCGGGGGGGGGGGGGGCTGAACCTTTAATCAGTAGGCAGAGTGGAGCTGCAGGGGCTCTTAGAAGGGATGAAACAACTGCAAAGCCCAATTAACATTCAAATGGTCTTTTAAAGACCTGTAAAACGTTCGGGTGCGGCTGTGTGTGTGCCCGGGATCTGTCTCATCCCGGGCTGCCACACACTACGGGGGGCTGAAGCCCGGTGAGTCCAATGAGTGTTGCGCTCCTGTGTTCCCCTAAGTCTCCCTATAAAAATAGTACCTCACTTTTGTGGGTAGGCCTAGTGCCCGCAACAGGAAACTGGCCAAAACGCAAAGTGGACACACCCCATTTTTACAGTGAAACGGACTCCTTTTCTTTTTCCAAAGTGCCTAGCTGTGGATTTTGAACCCTAGCTCTGCAGGCACCTAGGCAAACCTATTACACCTACACATTTTTGTAAACTAAACACCCAGGGGAATCCAGGATAGGGTGACTTGTGTGGCTCTCACCAGGTTCTGTGACCCAGAATCCTCAAACCTAGTAAAAAAAATGTTTTTTAAAACACAAAAAAAAAAACATTTTCCCCTCATTTCTGTGATGGAAAGATCTGGAATCTGCGTGGGTCCACAAACTTCCACGCAACCCATATTCTCCAAAGTCTCCAGGTAAAAATGTTCTCACTCGTGTGGGTGGGTGAAGTGCCGCGGCAGGCTAGCAATTTATTTTGGGGTGGGGGCATTGGCATGACCGTTCAGGGCAGCCCCACCCTTGAGTAGAAAAGAAAAAAAATCTGTGGTGCCTAGTGGGCTTTCTGTCTCGGGGGGGGGGGGGGGGGGGGGGGGGGTGATCAGGAGCTGTTGCCCCCATCTGCGTCCTGAGGGGCAAAAAGACTTGTCTATTTTTGAATGAAGGGGTGGCGGCATTGGCATGCCCATTGTGGGCAACCCCATCACTGGCCTATAAAAAAAAAGGAATCCCTGGTGTCTAGGGTGCGTTCTGTCCACCCCCCCCCCCCACCTCGGGGGCAGATTGGGGGCTCATACCCCAATCTGCCCCATGGAGGAGCGGAACGAATGATCATGCCTGAATTTATTGGTGGGGGAGCAAAGGCCGTTGCCCAAGGGACTACCCCCCCTCCCTGGTGGCTAGTGGGTGGAGACCTGCTTTCCGAAGCAGGAATCCACTATGGAAGGTTACCATTGGAAAGGAAAGATTCTCTCCTTTCCAACGATACCTCTCCCAAGTGTTTCGGTGCGGAGATAGCCTCACGAGCACCAAAACATTGAAACCAAAACTAAGTTTCAGTTTTGTTTTCAATTTAATGATGACAGCGCGCCATGCTTGCAATCATCATTACATTGAAAATAAAAACAGGCGTAGGGAGGTTGGGGAACCTCCCGAGGCTCTCCTCCCCCCACCCCCCCCAAAAAAAGTCATTCCTTTTCTGTTTGCAGCAGCGGGATTTAGTGTGCCTCTGCACATGACAGAATGGTTCCGTCATGAGCACAGAAGTACTGGTGCTCACGACAGAACCATTTCATCATGAGAGACGAAAGGGTTAAACACACTTTGAAAATCCAACTATTTTTCTACAGACATCAGCTTATGAGTTGTGAAAATAAACGCATTTGTGCCCTGAATTTCGGTTTACTTTTGGTATACATAAAATTATTCAACCAAGGAAAAACTTTGATAGTCGTAGGCTGGGCTGCACACAGGAGAGCTACTCATGGGTAGCTTAAGAAGTACTGGTAGCTGAGGGGAGGAGCTAGCTCGCAACCAAGATAGCCGCTTGAGCCGAGAGCTCCTCCATCTCGCCAGTAATCCTTCAATTATCCAGCGTGTTAACCTGCTGCAAAACCCCACTACCTGCGACCCTGTGGTGCTGGACATGTGCGGACCTTAGGTGGAGAGAGTCTGGGCTCTGTTCCTTACAGATTGCTCCGCGGCGGACGCTGAGGCCTAGTGGCGTGAGCCGTGCCCGCTATACGCGGCCTGTGTGGCGGAGGACTGAAGTCTGGGATGCGGTGGGGACTGCCCGTGATCGTTGAAAGAACTCTCGGCGGCCGGGGGGCCCCTAGGCGATGCTTTTCCAATTACTCCTGGCAGGAAGATCGATCGGACGCTGAGGAGTGAGACGCTGGAAGGAGCGGCGCCGCTGTGCCTGGCAGAAGAGAGCGAGCCCCTTAGGCCTGGTGTGGAGCGCATAGAGCAGAGTTGCCGACCGAGGCTGCGAATTGTGCGTAAGGACTGCTCGGGAGTGCCCACTTGTCTGCCGAGCCCAGAGAAGGTGAGCCTCAGAGTTGGAGCGCTGACGGGGAGCGGCACTGAATAACTGGAGGTTCTGGGAGCGGGGGGCTGGTCCCCCTGCGTCTTGGGGAGCCCCGGGTTTTTTGCATCGTCGGCGCGCGGACACAAGCTGAGAGTTTCCCCGACGGGGTTATTGGCGCCCTGCTTTGCGCTGGGACACACCACGGCCACGCGGAGTGCCATTTGCCCCCACCCTCTCCTCCTCGTGCTGGGATATGCGCTGCCTGATCTAGAGGGCATGAAGTTTGCTGAGGAGTAACCGACATTATAGCTGTACATCCACTAATTACCTCGAGGAGATAGGCGAGTGGCTGAGCTGACCTGCGGTGCTTTGCTTCGTTCCTACTGCACATTTACACAGTTCTGGCGTGCGCCTGACGACGAACTGGGAGAATTAGGGCACGACAGGATTGAGCTGATACCAACCAGACTAGACCAAGGTGCTGTCCCTGCGCTTGGGGTTGCAAAGCAGAGACCTGGATGACAACAAATTGGGGGCTACTCCTCGATACAGGTGGTGGTGGAACAGCAGGTCCTGTCGAGATGGGGCACATAGACAGGACACAACCCAAGCTATCTTTCGATCCTAAAGGAACTAAGTCTGGTGATTCCGCATCAGGGAAAGACCCGGGGGAACGAGAGACGACGGAGGAACTTCCCCAGCAGGACATACGAGGCCTATTAGCAGCGATGGAAAAGAGCCTACAAGGAGGGATAGCCTCGCCAGGATCCAAGATGGATGCGCTCACATACCGCATGGCGGAGAGGCTCGATAAACAAGCTTAGCGAATAGACATGTCTGAGCGCTGGCTAACTGAGGTGGAGGAAGCACAGACCTCCTTAGACACCGACAATAAACAGTTGAATAGAGCAATGCAAGTGCTACAGGACAAGACGGAAGACTTAGAAGCCCGCTCTCGGAGATGTATCCTTCGCATCACAGGCCTGCCCGAGAATTCACAGACTGGAAATATGGAAGTCTTTATTGAAAATCTCCTAAAGAAGCTCCTTAGCGATACTGCTTTCTCTGCAATGTTCGTAGTGGAAAGGGCCCACGGATCTTTGGGCCTGCGACCAAAGCCGGGGGTACCACCGAGGCCCATCATAGCTAAGTTGTTTATCTATAGAGATAGAGATGCGGCACTTAGGCTGGCGAGGGAAAAACAACCACTCCAATATGAAGGCTCGGTCCTTTCACTGTTTCCGGACTTCACCGCGAGGGTGCAAGAAGCACGGCGCCAGTTCATCCCGATGAAACGTCAGCTACGTGAAATGGGCGCAGATTACGCGATGCTATACCCTGTGAAGTTAAGAATTAACAGACAAGGGAAGTCCATGATCTTCAAGGACCCTAAGGAACTGCAGAGAGCCCTCAAGGACTGGCGCAAAGAGTCGTTCCTCCCCAAACAGGGCGGCTGAGGAGGCGGGAGGCTCAATGGACGAACAGGACTAACTGAGTCTCATACAGATAAGCACCACAATTTGCATTGTCATGTGCTGGGGGAGCGGGTCGTTAGTGTTGTGCGATTAGTTGGTTAGGATGCTTCGTTGGAGAGTTTATGCGATGGGGGGGGGGGGGGGAAAATGGCAGCTGGAGGTGGACTGCCAGGGTACTGGGGGTGCTGCCCGGGCACATGGGTGACTCAGCGGATGAGTCCGGCCATTAAGGGGAGCATGCTTATGGCTGAATTTGGTGATGACCTGCTTTACTGTCATTTTGCATTGCAATGTTAACGCGACCCTCTGCGACTGGGGGGACATTTCAGTGGCATACATCGTTCACCGGAGCATCATGGGAGTGCAGGTTTGCCATCACCCAACTTGGAGGGCACCGAGATAGAATCTGTGGTTACAAGCATGACGCTTGGGTAAATTACCATACATGACAGCAGCAAATTACCATGTTGGGAGGTTAGTTCAGACACTTTTACTGAGACATGCACACAGACCGCCGTAGATAGGATGACCTCTTCAAGGGAAATGTTGGACACCGACGCTGATAACCTGGAATGTCCGGGGTCTTGATGACCACAGGAAGGTTCTACAATACTTTGCTAGCCATGGCGTTGATATAGCACTATTACAGGAGACACATCTACACCCAGACAGCCACATCCTACGATACAGGGGCTTCATGGGTAATATACATGCAGCTGGGTTTACATCACACGCCAGTGGGGTCCTCACGTGGGCCAAGCAGAAGTCCTTTTTAACAATGACGCTGCTAGAGATTGATAGAGATGGTCGGTACACGATCACGAGGTGCTGCGGAAGGGGTATGAAGCTCTACATAGTGAACACCTACGGCCCGAATTATGACCACCCGGACTTCTATTTAGAGTTAGCAACCAAGGTCACGCATGCTCGGGGGTGACATACTTTGGGTGGGGGGAGATTTTAATATGATCATACAACCACACATTGATGGATCAGATGGCCCAGACCGTTGGCACTCGGCTTCTGCTAGAGCGCTGGAGACGCACATGACTAGACTGGACTTATGTGACGTGTGGAGACATAGGCACCCTACTCAAGGGGGATATACACACTACTCGGCCCCTCATAATATACACACTAGGATAGATTCTTCCGCGTACATATTCAGACCATTCACCAATTCCTTTGTCGGTAGCTACACCGGCGCGGCGTGTACCGCCGTCCACTTGGCGCTTCCCTCCATACTCCTTACTAGATGACTCTTTCAGGGAGGAGCTAGCGACGGCCATTGAGATATTTTTTTACTCTAACGTAGGCTCGGTGGACTCGTTCCAGACTGTCTGGGAGACGTTCAAGGTGTATATCAGGGGTATCACAATCTCTAAGCATTCGGGGGTCCTAAAATCGATTAGGGATGGACTACAGGCTTTAGAATCCAAACTTCTGGAACTGGAGCGGAAACACTTACACAATGGTAGTGAGGCCCTCCCTCGAGAACTTGCTCAAACACTCCGGGAATACCACGAGGAGGCGGACTCCGAAGTCAAACATTTACGGAAATACGAGATTGCTATAGTATATGGCGAAGGGGAGCGCCCTGGTGCGGTGCTTGCGCAATTAGCTAAGCGGAGCAGAGGCAGAATGACAATTCCCGTTAAGAGGTCCACGGCGACTGAGGCACCGCTTACAGATGCACAAGTTGTGGAGAGTTTCCGGAAATATTATGAGACGTACGCCTCGCTAGGTCCCTCTCCAGAAGAATGCATACTTGACTATCTTACCCACATAGAGCTGCCCTCGCTTTCTAATTTACATTGAGAGTTCCTGGTGCGCACGATCAAACGGGAGGAAATAGTGTGCCCATGGTCGGCTATAAAGGCTGGGAGCGCGCCGGGAAGTGAGGTCTCACTGTCGCCTTTTATAAGGCATACACTGATCTCCCGATTCCCGACTGCTTACCCTTTTTGAGGATATGGCAGACAAGGGCACCATGCCGCCTACTCTGCGAGAGGAGATATTGGTCGCTATTCTTAGACCAGGGAAAGACCCGGAGGACTGCGCATCGTACCGCCCCCTGTCGTTATTAAACTTGGGCACGAACATTTTCGCTAAATTGATATCTAATCGCCTCAGCCCCATGGTTGCTTCGTCAGTGGCCCCTGAGCAGGCCGGGTTGTCCCTACTCGCAATCTCACGTATAGCCTTAGAACGGTCTTTGCGGCATTCCAACATACACGCCCGGAAGTTTTGGCGATCACGGTCTTCCTTGACATGGAAAAGGCCTTGGACTCTGTTGAATGGCCCTTCCTAAGACACATCCTAAGTCGGATGGGTGTGGGAGAAGTTTCTACAACTGCTGGCTACGTAGAACACATCCCCGTCGGCCCACATACGAATAGGGTCTCTCATCACAGACCCTATACAGATAGGGGAAAGGGGACACCCCTGTCTTGTGCCTCGACCTATCTTATATGCGTTGGTGGCAGAACCGCTTGCCTGCGCTCTGCAAGAATACCATAGCCTTAGGGGCATTAGATTTCCTACATATATTTTAATTGTGTCCACGGACAATACCCTATTATACGTTAGGGACCCGGAAGAGCACTTGACGACGGTGCTTCGTGAAGTGGTCCTATTTAGTTCTCTCTCGGGCATTCATGTTAATTGGAATAAGTCCCTCATGTTCCCACTTAGCCGGCTACGCGAACATTTGACCCACAATACCCCATTCAATGGACGACGGACGCGGTACGATACTCAGGGATCCTACTACATACGGACTCGGTAGTGGTACTGCGGGAGAACTATGGAACAGGCATCTCTAAACTGGAGGAGGATGTCGAAAAATGGATATCTCTACCACTGTCGTTACTAGGGTGGATCTCACTCATGAAAAGGATTGTGCTGCCGCACTTTCTATTCTTATTCAGTAATATCCGATGGTACTATCAAGTCTATTCTTCCGGCAACTGCAGGCGTTGAGGATTCGGCTGGCATGGGAAACAGCCTAGAGTGGTCAGAACCCCCCAGATCTGGAGCTTTATTATCGAGCAGCGCAAAGCGCGCACGCTTATCACTGGATACATAGCCCAGTGGACATTCCACATATTCGTATTGAATCAATTGTGGCGGATCCTACACCTCTCCCTGTGCAGCTAGCCGGGCCCAGAGACCGTAGAGCGGGTCGGGTCTTCTTGACTCCTTAAATGCGGTCACTCATGCTTGGCATCACTTGATGGATGTCCAAGCGTGTAGTCTACTCTATGCCACGAAGGCGTCAATAGCTTGGTGTGCCTGGCTGACCCCATGCATGGATAAGGGGGTCTGGATGCATTGAGCAAGCTGAAAATACACAGAATGGGTGATTTGTTTGCAGATGGTACCGGGTGAGATCGAATCTGACGATACTACCTATCCATTGCTAGTGCGCTTTCAGTTCCACAGGGTAAGACACGCGCTAAGGGAGCTTTTGGGGGAAGACATGGAGGAACCCCACGTGGTTACAACTTTTGACTACGTAGTGAACGCCAAGTCCCCTACCAAATTAAATACCAACTTGTACCGCATTGCCCTCTCGGAGAGGATGACAGAATACGCCAAGCCGAGACTAGCATGGCAAGCTGACTTACAAACTGACTTACGCGAAGAGACATGGCAGTACTGCTGTACGAGAAGAATATCTCTGAAAGGCCGACATAGGCTTCTACACTTTAAATACCTAAACAGGACTTACTACACACCCGAAAGATTACATAGATATGGACTGTGCGACAACCCACATCGCGAGAGGTGCGGGGACCAACTCGCTGACTTCCTACACGTTGCTTGGTCTTGTCCGGACATCCTGGCCTTCTGGCATGCGGTGTACAAAGAAGTGAACGAGATCACGCAGTTGACACTGACACCTGACCCTTTATTAGCCATACTGGGCTACTCTAAGCCTCTGTGCCCGGCACATAAACGTCTGGTAGATATGGCCTTCTTACTCGCCAAACTGTGTGTAGCGCTCAAATGGATGCGAGGCCCAGCCCTTACGATAGCACAGTGTACCAGGGAGATGATATACTGTAGCACGCAGACGGAACTCTATAGCGACCTACTACCCCCTCAAAATAGACCCAAAAACTTTTGGTCCATGTTTCTAGATAGAAGACATGCACGTGAGGCTGAGGAAATGGTGGAGGACGCGAACGGCCCGGCGAGTGGGGGTGCTCTGCATGAGGAGGC
This sequence comes from Lissotriton vulgaris, assembly GCF_964263255.1. Taxonomy (NCBI): domain Eukaryota; kingdom Metazoa; phylum Chordata; class Amphibia; order Caudata; family Salamandridae; genus Lissotriton; species Lissotriton vulgaris. The sequence goes on from NC_141699.1 coordinate 512,611,733, forward strand.
TGACGACACCTAGCAGAATGGTCGGCACTGCCGCATTGTAGGCTGGAGGGACGGTTTGATTATGAGGGAGTGGTCAGTGAGGACCCTACACGACAGGGAGGTTTTTCAGCGCACTTGTAAGGACTAGGCCTCTTGAGGTGAAGCATTATGGGTCTGAACTATGGACATGTATTTTTTAAATGCTTTTTATCTATGAACTCCTAACGTTGTAATTATGATGGCAGTAATTATCGACAGTAGATATACAGATTGCAAATGATTGTGATGGTTGTATTTTTTTCTCCTTTGAAATAACAAAAAAATAAAAGATAAAAAAAAAAAAGAGGTACTGGATACAGGGAAAAAAATGAATACAGGCAAGACTTGGGCCTGCCATTTGAGACCATCCTAGGCATTGAAAGGAATCCTGGCAGTTACTGACTTTTACAGATAAACACAGGAACTAAAACAATAATTTCTAAAAATGCAGAAATTGGTCATTCCTTTGAGCGATCTTTTATGCTTTGTATCAAGACTACTATGACAACAGCTGTGTAGTCGGACGAGAGAGAAAAAAAGAAAAAAAAAAGTGTTTCCATGTGGGTTTAAGCGGTAAACAGTCATAATATTGATTCCAAAATATAGAATGGACATAATATCGAAGTAAAAATATAAAAATATAGAATGGACAAAATATCGAATGGACACAATATAGTGGTTAAAAATATCGAATTTAAGGTAAGTAATATCGATTTTCAAAATATAAAAGTCAAAATATCGAAGTATACAATATAGGCATTAAATATATCAATTTTTTAATAATATCAATTTTTTTAAAGTGTTTTGTATGTTAGTATATGTGTGAAAAGTGTATAATAATTTTTGTAATGTATGTTTAATGTATTTTAAGTAATGAATTTTATGTTATTTAATTTTTGCGTAATTTAATTCTGTAGCGGGTTGTGGGTTTATAGGGGAATAGGGTGGGAAGTAATTTAATTGTAATTAATTAAATATTTTTATTTATTGGTATTCATTTTGAATGTATTATTATTTTTTAATTGGTAATTAATTTTTATTAATTGCCAATTAATTTTTATTAATTGATTAATTGTTAATTATGTTAATTTTCTAAATTTATTTTCTGTAGCGGGTTGTGGGTTTATAGGGGAATAGGGTGGGAAGTAATTTAATTGTAATTAAGTAAATTTTTTTTCATTTATTGGTATTGATTTTAAATTTATTGTTAATTAATTTTTAATTGGTAATTAATTTCTATTAATTGGCAATTAATTTTTATTAATTGGTAATTATTTTGCATTAATTAAATATTTGATGATTATGATAATTGTAATAATGTATTTTCTGTAGTGGGATGTGGGTTTATAGGGGAATAGGGTGGGAAGTAATGTAATTGTAATTAATTACATATTAAAAATACTTTTTGTGTTTTGATAATTAATTTACTGTTAATTTTTAATTGGTATTAATTTTTATTATTAATTAGTTTTTATTGAAAATTAATTAGTTAAATAATTATGAATAGGTTATTAATTTTTAATAACTGATATGTAGTTGTATCTCTAATTAATTATTACATAATATTAAATTGGTTATTAATTTCAATTAATGTTTTATTGGTATTGATATTTAATTTATTATTAATAATATATTAAATCATTACTTCCCCTACTGTTAAACTCACTGGAGTGGGAATAGTAATTTTCACCCTCCCGCTATCCAACGCTTTCCCTACTGTTGCACTCTCTGGAGTGGGAATAGTATTTTTTACCCCTACGCTATCCAACGCTTTCCCTACTGTTGCACTCTCTGGAGTGGGAATAGTAATTTTTACCCCTACGCTATCCAAAGCTTTCCCTACTGTTGCACTATCTGGAGTGGGAATAGTAATTTTCACACTCCCGCTATCCAACGCTTTCCCTACTGTTGCACTCTCTGGAGTGGGAATAGTAATTTTTACCCTTACGCTATCCAACGCTTTCCCTACTGTTGCACTCACTGGAGTGGGAATAGTATTTTTTACCCCTACGCTATCCAACGCTTTCCCTACTGTTGCACCCTCTGGAGTGGGAATAGTAATTTTTACCCCTACGCTATCCAACGCTTTCCCTACTGTTGCACTCTGGAGTGGGAATAGTATTTTTTACCCCTACGCAATCCAACGCTTTCCCTACTGTTGCACTCACTGGAGTGGGAATAGTATTTTTTACCCCTATGCTAGCCAACGCTTTCCCTACTGTTGCACTCACTGGAGTGGTAATATTAAATGTTACCCTCCTGCTATCCTACTGTAAAATATTGTACATTTTTTATTAATAACTTAAATTAATTATATCTTAATTTTAAGGTTGAGTATTTTTAAGTATGTTTTAGTTAATTATATTTATTATTTCATTAATTTTAAATTACTTTCAAGACATTTAAAAAAATTCGATATTTTGACTGACTATATTTTTTACAGACTATATTTTGGATTCGATATTTTTGTACTTACCTGTTTGTAGATAGGATTTCGATATTTTGGCATTCTATATTTTGGTGACTATATTTTGGTAAGTCTATATTTTGTCATTCTATATTATGTCAGTGATCCGGTTTAAGCAGTTGCAGATGTGCACATATACTAATTTGTTAATGTTAGAAATGGGATTCCTGGTTGGCTGAGGTAGGCACCCAGGCCAGGCAGGAACGACCACTCTAGTCAGAGTAAGCTAGATAAACACTAAAATATAACCTCTGCTCAACCCCGGTAGTTTGGCACACAGCACTCAGGCTTATCTAAAGAAGCAAGGTGTAAAGTATTTGTTCACACCCACAGTAACAATGAATAGAAAACAAAAAGACACCACACAGTTTTATAAAAATAGATTATAAGCAAACAAGGCTAAAAATACAAAAATACAACATATAAAACATGAGATATTACATTTTAAAAGCATTAAATGCCAGAAATTGCATAGAAGCAAGTATCGCTACAAAAGTTACTTTAGGTCACGCTGGACTGGGGCAAAGTCAAAATTCAGGCCGGCCAGCTAAATGACCCAAGCAGGCCTTGGTGAACCAAGTTCCTTTCCTGGTTGAAAACCACAAGGCGTGTTGATGTCGAGTTCCTCAAGCACAGAATGTGTCAATCTCCTCCATGCAGTGGAGCCAATGCATCAGTTCCAAAGTCGGGTGCTGGAGTCGAAAATGCATTGACTGATGTGCCAGATTCTGCCATGCAGTCGAGGGAATGTGTCGATCTGACACTGACCGATGCATCAATCTCTGGAAACAAAGCATTTGCCCCCAGCCCATGTGAAAATGTTATTCCCGCAACCCAATTGATGCACCGGCTCTGCTACATGCAGACAGAAGATGCATTGAGATCCGTGTTGAAAGTATCTGGGCTACTTCCAGTGAGCCAGGCAGAAGAGCAGCAGTAGACACTTTGATATCCCAGAGTATCAAGACACAGGAGACAAGCCAACAAGTCCTTGGAGATCACCTGGAGGGAAGGCAGAGTCCAACTCTCCTCTAGCAGAGTCAGAGAGCAGCAGGGCAACAGACAGAAAAGCTGGCCTTCCAGATCAGCAGTCCAGTGAAGTCCTTTAAGCAGCACAGCAGTTCTGGCAGAGCTTCAGTTACAAGTCCAGAAGTGTCCGATTTGATGGTGTCAGAGACCCAGTACTTCTACCCAGAAGTGCCTTTAGAGGGTTAGGGGGGCTACAAATCAGCTCTCTGAAGTGCACAAATATCCCCTTCAAACCCAGTCCTGTCTGCCAGGCTATACGTGGAGGGTATTCAGTTCTTTGTGAGGAGAGGACACTGCCTAGTCAAGTAAAGGGTTAGCCCCTCCCTTCAATCCTGACCAGGCAGAGCCATCAGAATGCAGATGTATGTAGATGGGTGCTCAGACAAACCTATCCTTCATGTGTTGTGGTCCTCTAGAGGGAATACACAAAGTGTAGCTGTCACCCAGCCCAGACTTGTTTCGGAGACAGGCTGCAAACACACAGAGTTAGAAGCCCAGCAAAATATCCACTTCCTAAAAGGTGACTGGATCAGTTGTGTTTGGACAGAAAAAAAAACTCATTGGTAACAAATTACAGTTTCCAAGTTTGCTTGAATTACGTATGCTGGAACATTTTGATGCAAAGGGTGTCTGTGGAGCCCTTCCCACAAAATATACCCGATTTGTCAACAAGTACTAATAAGCTTCACTCCTTCGCAGCACTGGATCCGGAGGATGGTCTAGTGGACCTGATGTGCCATTTGAGACAGAAAGGTTGACACCTTGTCCTCTCCAACAACATCAAAGTCACCACATGGTGCTTTTAGTCATTAATAGTTGAAATGTGAGGATTTATGTGGTATGGACTACAGTGCTTTGGACCTTATTGATTAGGATGATTCTTGTGCTTCCTTAGATCCCCAAACATAATGAATGTGAATACAAGGATCATAAGGCGGTATTGGTGTTGGTTTGTTGATGTACTGCTGTATTGTAAATGTTATTTGTACTGCAATCATGTATAATACATATGATGTTTTGTGGATTTAATTCTCAAACATATTTGTGTTCATTACATCATTGGTTTTACAAATGAATATTGTGTTGCAATCAGGACACTTGTTTGACCAGCATAAAGTTTAATCAAGTAGAAATAATTCCTCCAGGAACATATTCGTTTTGTAGAACACTTTTTAAAAGTGGCATTCTAAAATAATAATAATGTTAAATCAAAAATGTACTAGTAAGGAGGATTAGTCATTACCATTCCAAACATATGAAACATGAAAGAGGTACTCTTCTCTGATCAGGATTGCAACTCAAAAGTGTATTAAAGAATTCCCACTGCTATCATATGAGAGGAGTAGGCCTGCAAAAAACAAAATATGCTGTTTGTCACTACCAGACATGCAAAACATACCCGTACAGGTCTTAGTTTTCATAAATATAGCACCCTTCCCTTAAGGCTACCTAGGGCCTACCTTAGGGTGACTTACTGGTAATAAAAGGGGAATTTCAAGCGTGGCAAGAAGTTTTAAATGCCAAGTCATAGTGGCAGTAAACTGCACACAGAGAACCTGCAGTGGCAGGCCTGAGACAGATTTTAAAGGCTACTTACTTCTGTGGGTGGCACAAGCTGTATTGCAGGCCCACTCGTAGCATTTAATTTACAGGCCCTGTGTATATGGTATATCACTTTACAAGGGACATACAAGTAAATCAAATATGCTAAATGGATGTAAACAAATTATACCATGCTTAGAGAGGAGAGCACATGCACTTTTGCAATAGCCAGCAGTGGTAAAGGGCCCAGAGTCCTAAAGCCAACAAAAAGAGGGTCAGAAAAAGAGGAAAGCAAAAGGTTTAGGGTGACCCTTCAGAGAGGGCCAGTTTCAAACACTTAATGAGTTAAGAGTTATAAAACTCATGAGGCCTCCAATTGCAAGCGTACCTTTATTGGTTAAATTAGGGTGACCTCACATCCCAGATCTCCCCAGACATTCCTGGTTTGTAGAGGACTGTCCAGACATCCCAGCACTTTTTCTACTCTTAAATACATGTCCCAGTTTTTGGGAGAAATGTCAACTCGTACTACAAAAGCAGAATTGAAATGTATGCTCAACACCTCTAAAGTCTTATATAACTCGCATAATTTATCTTTTAGTTTCAGGCAGCACAGGAGGAGGTCCACTGCATGCTCCCAGCAGAGAGGAGACAGAGTGGGAAGGAGGGCAGGGGGAACAGGGTGAAGGTCCGGCCATAGCTAGTGTTATGTGAATGTACCCTTGTAAATGAGTGCATTAACAAGACTACATTTACTTCTGACCTCCTACTACACGGTCTGAAACAAAAAGATAAATAAGTTATTTTAAACATCTGCTTTGTAGGAGGACTGGGACAGGCTAGATATATTGATTAATCATTGTCAGCCTATAGTACTACTTCTATGTCTGGCATGTCCCGGGTTTTATTGCTCAAAATCTGGTCAGCCTAAGTTAAGTAAATATACTAGTTTTAGTTGATTTTTTTTCAGACTACATAAAATAAATGTGGGTAACATACAGATGAAGAGCAAACAGTAAACATAAAAAAAACACTTACCCCGGGTGGCCGGCTGCATCTCTCTTCCACAGTCTCAGAACCAGGAAGCACCCAGGCTCCCCATAGCCAAGCACAACGCTGCAATGCAGCGTTGTGATTGGTCTGAGCATTGTGGATCGGCATTCAGTTGGGGACAGGTAGCCTGTGCATATTCCCTACCAGGCTGTCCATTACAGCCTGGTGGGGAATATGCAAATTGGGCATGACTGTTTGGCCTGGCCAAGACAGCCAGCCAAGCAGTCATGCACACTTAGGGGCTCATTATGATCGCGGACGGACTCGAGTCCGTCCGCGACCATAGAGGAGGAGGGAACCTCCGCATGGCCTGCGGAGTTCCCTCCTGGCAAATTAGGATGTGACCACCACCCTGGCGGTCACATCCTCTATTTTTACCATTGCTGCGGGTGCGGCTTCAAGCTGCAGCCGCCACAATAGTAAAAATGCATACATTTAATTTGTATGCAGAAAACGGCAGGCACTGTGCGGTGCCTGCCGATTACTGCATACAAATGCAGGGGGGGTACCATAGGTACCCCCCATGTGCACCCCCCCCCCCACCCCCCCTTCCCCCAGGGGGACCGCAACGGCCCCCGCAGTGAAGTTACACATGCTTTTCCACGGCGGAAAAGCCGCCGTGTAAAGGCATCTGTTTTACACCATCCTAATGTGGCTGGCGGTGTCTGATAGACACCGCCAGCCACCTTACAGCTTTTCCGTCACGGTTGTAAGTCAACCACGGCGGAAAAGCGGCGGACAGAAACTAAGACCCACCAGCCATCCTAATGTGGCGGTGGGTCCACAGAGGATTTTCCGCATCCTCCGGGCCTGCGGTGGAATCCGCCGGCCCGGAGGATGCGGAAAATCCTCCATCATAATCAGCCCCTTAGTCTGCACAGTCCACGCGTCCTCCCTGAGCCACCAGCCTGCTCCGCCCTAACCCAGCCCTGCAGCAACAAAAAATAAAATGATAATATGGTTATTATCATTTTACTTTTCCCTTTTTCACCGTTCTGAGAGCCTTAGCGGAGGAGCAGTCACTGCCCCACGACTTTGTAACTAATAAACACTTACAACAGATTTCTTGCCACACTGGTGCTCATAGATTTGCATTCATAAATTGGTTCGACTGGAAGAGGGTAAAATATATAGGCAGAAAAAGTCCAATGATTAGCATACCTTACGATACAATTTGCACCAAAGGAAGATCCCTCACCAGCCAGGTACTTCTAGAGCCTTCATCCAGTAAGATTTCTACATTACGACTTAGCTACCTTTTCGGAGCTCAGATTTCCTCCAGCGGGGAAGGCTTCAACCTGTAGCCAAACGAGGCTCCAGGAGGTCAAAAACCTTCTTTCCAACGTTCCACTGAAACAGATTTGCTGTTACAGAAAACCAGCAAACTGGAGCAACCTGAATCTGTGGCTGAGCAGCAACGCACCTTTGTTGGATTGGTGCGGCAGGTTGCTCCAATTCTTCTATCGTTTTAGGGTTAGGCATGGGGAGTACACGGACACAAGCCAAAGTTTCCAGGACCACTGAACTTTAGTTGGGGAGTCAGGACTCTCTCCAACAGAAGCCATCAGCAAGGTCCAGTGAAGGTCCAGTTGGGACTTGTTAGTCTTCGAGGAAAGAGGGTAGTCTTGCAGCTTTTGAGTCTCAGTAAGGTAACAGGAGGACAGCAAACTGATCCTTGGAGTCCACTTCTTTGTCATGATTACAAGTGAGTGCAGGTCCAGCCCTTAGGGTTCTTGTCACCAGTCTCATAAGTATTCATTTTTCTTTCTTCCACAGATCCAGCAGTATTTGTTAAGAGATGTTGGGATGCCCCTTTTATGTCCAGTGCCAGCCTATGGGTGGGGAGGAAGCCTGGCCCTTCCCTTAAAAATTGAGGGAAAGTTCCAAGGTATAATCCTACCCACTTTGGTAGCAGTTCCGGTGTGCCCTACTGCAAACACACCTATAGTGCCCTCTCTACCAAAGTCCAACATGGCGGAACCTTTATTCCCCTTTGCAGAGCTCCTGTGCCAACACTAGAGGTGTGTCCAGGTAAATTAGCAACCCCTACTCTGTGGTCACTCAGAACCGGTTCTGGAGGGCATCCCTCACCCACAGGGACTGGTGCCTGGCTGGCCTAATGTACAAAGGTGTGGGCAGGCCAAGGTGTTAGACACATTTGCTTGGGTCAGGGAAGGCATCCTTTGTGGTCTCTTTCCCGGACGCAGCCCAGATGGTAATCCTGTAAGAGTAAGAGAACACAAACCCACACCCAAGGCCTTTGTCTCAGCTCTGGCGAGACACTTCAGATCTCATTTAGCTGCAATTCAGCTCGTGGGTGATAGTTGGAAGCTTGTGCAAATGGCTTTTATGCAGAGAAAAGGGGACTTTAAAAGTTCTTGTTGCAAAACATTTAGTATAAAACTGACTTTACCATGGAATTGGATTTGTAATAAATATCTCAAAAGTAGAAGAATAATGATTTTAATTGCTTCCTAAGCAGAGACAACTTTGTTAACTTTAATAATGTATCCCAGTGATTTCCTATGGAACAGCTAACCCTGCTACAGTTAAGTCAAGTCACAAGTCAAGTTTATTAAGATATTGGACTCTGAATGAGGTCCACAAAAATACACACTGCAGGTTAAAATGAGAAATATTTTACATTCAATATATATATTTTGTCCTTTGTACAAAGCTGCCTTCTAAAAAAACTATCATACATACTGTGCAGAGTGCAAGGGATGATGATACAGTTGTATGAAACAGCAAAGTGCAAAATACGCATACAAGAAAAAAAGAGAAAAATAAACAAGTCAAGGGATTCCTATGGAGCAAGAGGAAAAATATTAGAACATGTATACGATCAAATAATCAACCATCAGAATATTACAACATATGAAAGAATTAAATTACCTAATAAACAGGCCAAAAAGTTTTTTAAAAATTGATAAATCCTATAACAGACCATTTCATTGGTAGGGAAAAGACAAATAAATGGGTCTCATGGGAGGAATGAATGATAAATTTGATAAATAATGGTCTTAAAAACATGTGCCTAGCCTTTTGTAGCTCCGGACACACAAATAGCACTTGTTAACGGCACATTTCACAAATTTTCTCCTCTTTCGCTATTTTATCCCAAATGCCGGTAACTGCTCTTAGAGGCAACAAGTGGAGTCTCAATAAGAGTGTCAACCTTCTAATCCCGTGAGGTAGGTTCCAAGTTAAATAGTGCTGTGGTTAAATCCCCAGTGCGCTCCCACAAACCACCTCATTACGCAACTTGGGCTGACTTAAAGAAATATCTCTGGCCAGACTAATGGATGTTACAGACTTCTTTATAAACAACTTCAATATAGACTTTGGCATGGGAGAGTCAGTGTTCCAGCTTAGACCAAATAAATTGTTTGCTCACTCCAAGGTCCTAAAAAAATGTGGATTGTTCTTTCAGCTTAGCAAAGATTTCCACTCTCCAGGCAGCCCTAATAGTGCCCTATTACCCCTAGAAGAGGGAATTACCCCACCTCAGAACTACTGTCAGGGATAAAGTATATGAGGAGAGTAAGCCAAGTTCAAGACGTAAAACAGGGGGGGGGCAGCCAGAGTGTCTAGGTTACAAATTTAGCGCAGGATTCGACCTTCTGCCTTATCGAAGGAAAGCCAATGCTATCCAGCACCTCAGCAGCGTATGACAACAAAGGGGGGATTTTAACCTTGAACACTTGCAAAACATGGCCAAAATGGCGTTTCCCACAGGTCTTATAGAATCTGTTCAGTGCGCTAGCTTGGGAAACAGCCCTACTTACGCAAAGTTTAATATGCACTATATCTCGCCCGTTTTTTTTTTTAAAAAAACCTTTCCGAGATATAAATAGGAATCAACCAATTCCCGTTTTTCAGACCCCAACATCCACTGGAACCACCTCTTTATTCTAAGCCCTTTCTTGCGGAAAACCAAGATCCTACTTTTGGCGATGTTAATTTACAAGAAATATCCTTCTGTATATTTAGTCAGGGCGTCCAGGCGATGTTGCAAGCCAATAGGCGTTAAATCAAAGATGGCCACATCATCTGTATATAATAGAGAACAAACGGACATTGTACCAACTCTAGGGGCAACCCGCCCCTCACTGCATTGAAGATGCCGGGAAGATCAGATACATGTAGAGAAAACAAAAGAGGGGCCAGCAGGCAAACCTGCTTGAGCTCATTATGTGTTTTAATCTTACGAGATAACCCCAGTTAACCTCCCATCAAAACTTGGCACCAGGTATCTGAATGTAATTCTATGAAGAGACCCAGAAGATGATGTGGTATACCAAGTTGTAGGAGCTTTCTCTACAGTGTCCGACGGTCCACTTTATCAAACACTGTGGAGAAATCAATGAATCCAGTATAGTCTGGCATGCCCTGTAAAAAAACATATTTCTCTGTGATGGTCTGGAGGAAAGCAATGCTGTCCATGGTACTATGTTTCCTTCTGAAACCAGCTTGTTTTTGTGGTATGACATTCTGGTCATGGGTCCATTGTTGCAGATGACATAGTAAGCTTTTAGCAAATTATTTGCCTGATGCATCCAGCAATGTAATCTGTCTGAAGCAGGATGGCGAAATATTTGGACCCTTTTTATACAAAAGGGACTACAACACTCCCCTTCCAAGAAATGGTAATTTTCCTGGTCTGAAAGCGATAATTCAACAGCGGGCTAGAAGAGCTCCCCACACAGCTGCCTCCTTTTTAATTAACACAATCTGAATTCCTTCCGACCTTGTGCGCCGGATGTTCGGGAGTTCTTTGTAAACCCCACTAATTCTTCCCCCGACGGGGAACCAAATTCCAAAAAAGAGGACTCATTCTCTCCAATCGTCACAGGAACAACTGGACTGTTCTTTTATAATAGGGCGATATAATCCACCCAGTTCTTTTCTGGGATCGGAATAGGCAGAGCCTTATGCCTTGAGTCGCAATATTCCGCTATTAGGTGCCAATACTTTCTAGAATCTTTGGCCTTTGCAGCTTCACTCAACCCCATCCACTTAAAGTCATACTCCCTTCTTTTTTCACTCAATTTCCGGCGACTTCTTACTTGTTTGAGGCGATTAATTTCCTACCGACGACCTATAGAGAATTGTATATGCTGTTTCCGAAATGGTTGATAATTTTTTGATTTAATATTTCCAATGAAAATGTACCCTGGTTAGAGGAGCAAGGGCCAACAGATTTAGAATTGAGAGTCTCTTCCATTTGGGTCTCAAAATACTGAATATTAGCAGAAACACAACCCCACTGTTCTACTTAAGCCCTCATAACTATCAAACTAACTATATTTTTTTAATGCCCGAAAGGAACATCTGTTTGCTTTATTAAAAACAGCCATACCCAGGCCAGAGTTCCCCGGATCCAATACAGGTAGATTGAAAGCCACTGTCATACCCACTACACTATGGTCCCTCCACGCCAACGGGAGGACAAAAAGATTTTCACAGGCCCCAAACATTTACTAAGAAGCAACCACATAATCTAAGAGACTGAGTATGGTGAGACTGAAACGTAAATAGAGCTAGGTTATCGACAGGCACTCTCCCATATAAAATAATCATATCTATACTTCTAATGCTCTCAAGCAAGGAGATCCCTTGTTTATCCGTTTTTATATTTTTCAGTAATAAAATCTCAGGTACATGCCAATTTCCTCTTTTTCTGTTTTGGCATAAATCTCCAAGGCAGAGTTAGAGACTTTGGCATTATCACTAGAGGGCATTCTTCCCTAATAGCTATATCATGAATGATTTTAAAAAAAAGTACTCACCAGGTGGTCATAACGTCTCCCAGGAGATATGTACAAATTTGCAAAGAGGAAGCAAGTAGACTTGCCAACTCCAAGCATATGCAAAGATTTGAGGGATGGCGAAAAACTATCTGATTCCAATAAATCAAATTCATAAGCTGAATAGAGACCCCCCACACAACCGTTGCTCCCTTCAGAGCACTTAGCATAACTGGAAAACACAAAATAGCCATAACAATCAAACTCTTTACAAGATCAAATTTCTTGTAAACACATAATTAAAGTGTTCAGGGTTATCAAAAAATTCTATTTTAACTCATTAGGACCCAAACCGGACATATTCCAAGACAATAGGAAATCCCCCAAGCTACCACAAAGAATCACTCCTTTCCGCTACAGGGCAGATGTTGTTCAAAGCTCTTGTGACCCAGCTCCACTGGGCCGATACATCTTCCATGTCCGAAGCATGAGGATCAGCTGCCAAGCCAGTCACCATATTTATTGATCTTCCCCTCTTGCCCAAGGAAACCACAATATATTTGGGATTACCAGGTAAATATTCAGAGACGGGACCCATCGCAACTAACACCACTAGTTTAACGCCACTTTGGGCTTTCGGGCACTGAATTATGGGACGCATGGTAGAAAATCCCTCATATTCTAAAACAGATGTAATGTCAATCCCTCGTTTGAGAAAATGCTCGCAATTCTGAATAACCAAGTTGGCAACAATCAAGGAGCCAAAAGTAACTCTAGAGTAGGGAAAAGTATCAAATGAGTGAATCTTCACGTTTATAATATCCCTACTAGATATCAACTTTAAAGCCTCTATCTCAGGAAAAAAGCCGAGGATGAATCCTCTATTTACCGGAAAGGATTCATTGTTGAATAACCAAGTGAAGTCCACAATGGAGGATGAAACATTCTGCACCACACTGGTTTTCTTAGTGGCATCCCTCGAGGGCATCCATAAAGGAACCCTATTGCTAAGACTGAAAACGTGTGCACCACCATTAGGTTGAATATTCGGATGCGAGACGGAGGAGACGGTTGGAACCTCCATGTTTCGGTTAGACAAAGGTATGGTCCCTATGAGAGCTCTGTTGGGCCCATCCTGAATGGCACTCGGTACTTGACACCACCCCTCTAGGTTTCTTTCTACCCGCCCTAACCCCAGGAACGCCAGACCCGGTCTGGGGCATAGAAACCCCACATCCCATTCCCATTTCCCCTCCCGGAGGCCAACCAGCTCGTTAATCAAGGGGAGTTGAATTTCTTTAACTATAGTGAAAAATACATACTTCATCCTTTTCACTTGGAGGACATGTTTAACATTAAACTTTTACATGTCCCATTCTTATTTATCACTCAACCTCCCGTATGGGCATTTAAGGTCTACTTAAGGACGTATTAATATTAAAAAGGAGGCTTTAGGCTTGTCAAAAGGGGTTATTTTGACAGATCACATTTTTATTTTAAAACTGACTTTCCTTACTGGTGCAGGTCTGCAGCCATGTATTCTATTATCACTTCAGTGGTGGCACAATATGTGCTGCAGTCCACTAGTGACATTTAACACATTAGCCCTGAATACACTTTGTACTATATACTACGGGCGTATAAGCAAGTTAAATGTATCAATTAGAATTGTAGCCAAATTCTACATGTTTTATGGGCCAAAGCACATGAACTGGGCTAAGTTAGCACAGTCCCAGTGCGCACTGTCCACGGAAATGGGGTGATCATGAAAAACAGGCACTGTACCTTTTTGGATACAGAGGCAGCAGTTGATTCTTTGCACTGGTGGAGTTAGAAACGCTGCAAAGAATGAGAGTAGGAAATGACTTCATGTGGATGGTGATCCTATTGTACTCTGACCAAGTGGCCAGGAATGGAAGCAGGCATGGAGAAATTGTGCACTTCAAGGTGCAATCAAGGATTTGCAGGGCATGTACATTATGGGAAAAACAATCACACAGAAGCATGGCAGTTCACCTGCAAACACTGTGGTTGTCACTCTATGAAGATATCTATGAAGATGGTATTCTCCACACCTTAATCTGGCTCAGATAATTTGAGAAATAAAACAGTTTGGTGGAGTTACTGGCCTCTCAGTCAACTGGAATGAAAGTTGAAGAATTATCTTTGCTGCCTTGTGTAGATCTAGAGTTTCCACAACAGAAGTGCATTACATTGGTTGGCAACTTGGGGATAAACATTCACAGGGAATGTGATACTGTGACTAAGGACAATTATGGCCCACTATTTATAGGTTCACGTGTCAGGTGGATTAATGGGCGACTCTCCCACTATATTAAGAGCAGAGGGAATGTACTTAGACGACATGCCTTCCCAGATTGCTTGATCCCTTCTTAATTATTTCAATCGTGCCACACAGGATCATTTTGAAGACATTAAAGGTGTGTGTAGCGAGTGGTGTAGGGGAAGCCACAAGTGTACTGCAATGTGCCAGTACTCTCTTATTACAAGAGCTGTAAGGTAGTATCCAACCTGGAACCATTACTATGCCGATGAGGAACATTTTAGAGCGGATACAATCCATACCCTTCAAGCCAAGCTTGTTGTCTCGAGTCTAAAAAAGACCCAGTTTATTCCTCAAATGCCTAACAAGGGAGGCCCCTAAACCCATACACCGAATACACACTGTTAAATGCACAAACTGTACCTGCTGCATAGTAAGGAACATTTCTACAACTGAAAACCTAGAGGCCCCAGATCTCTTGCTGGCTGATGACCCAGCTCTCAAAACAAGCACCGTTTTACTCAAGCTGATTAGGCTTAGGACTGTTCCACACAGTGCCCCCAGTGAATGCAGTCATTCTGGGAGTTTTGGGGTACGTTGGACAGGTGCCCATGGGCTTCGTTTTTCCCTCTGCCAGCAACCAGGGCACCTTGAGGAGGAATGCAAAACAACGTACATACACAGACTGTATAGGTCTCTGGAAATTGAGGCTAAAAGTTGGAGTGTCCATACTGCAAGTCTCTCCAAGATTACCTACACTTGGCCATGGGCCCAAACACGGAGTTTTTTTTAAATATGTCACTGCCAAGAGCAGCCAAATGGGTCACCTATGGAACAGTACCTGTAGAGCCAACACCTGTAGACCTGCAGGGGACAGGATTGAGTTAAATGTACTTTTTCATGCCATTACTCAACCACCATGTCTTTTATTAAATTATACAAGTATAAATTGGTTGGTTAAAAACGTAATTGTTTTAAGAAGTGTCTTATTGCAGGAAATGAGGGTTGTCAAGCTGAATCCATTGCATTGGGGATTCCCTGATCTGCGTGCGTCCGTGATAATTCATGATATGGGAGGAGCAGGGTAGTCAAATTTAGTATGTATGAAATTGTGAGAATAAATGCTGGGGAATGGTGTGCGCAGATTTATTGTGACTATTTGGAAAATGCCACTTTTAGAAGTTGGCATTTCTGTGTGCCATGTGTCTGCCTGCCTGATGTGAACGGTACAAAAAAGGGTGGTAATGGACGGAGCATCTGAACCAATCAAACACTCACACCCAGTCAAAATATCTAGGTTTAATCCATCACCGTTCTTTAGCCCACTCTGCCACCCCAGTTCAGACATGGCTATATGCAAATCAGTCTGACCCTGTGCCTCAAGGGAACAGTCCAGCCCAAACTGCCAAGCCATGCCTTCCCTGGACCGGAAACAAGCTTCCGAGGACCGGTTTATGGCATTCCAGCCATCTTCAGCCTGGTTTGCTTGAATCCAGTGGTGTGGAGTGCATGGGACTCACGTCTGAGCATACCCATCCCACTCAGGGTGACAATTGCAAAAACCCCAGTTGATGGACAGAATGCAGAACAATGTCATACATTCACCCCAGTACAGAGATCTGGGCCTAAATCCATCGTTTTTTTGCATTCCACACTACCCCAGTTCAGACATGGCCATATGCAAATCAGTCTGACCCTGTGCCTCAAGGGAACAGTCCAGCCCGAACTGCCAAGCCATGCCTTCCCTGGACCGGAAACAAGCTTCCGAGGACCGGTTTCTGGCATTCCAGCTGACTTCAGCCCGGCTTGCTTGAATCCAGTGGCAAAGTGAGCAAGGGACTCACTCTGAGCATACCCTGCCACACTTATGGCGGCCAAAAGCGGTACAAAAGGGGGTGGTAATGGACGGAGCATCTGAACCAAACACTCACACCCAGTCAATAGATCTGGGTTAAATCCATCACTGTTCTTTAGCCCACTCTGCCACCCCAGTTCAGACATGGCTATATGCAAATCAGTCTGACCCTGTGCCTCAAGGGAACAGTCCAGCCCAAACTGCCAAGCCATGCCTTCCCTGGACCGGACACAAGCTTCAGAGGACCGGTTTCTGGCATTCCAGCAGTCTTCAGCCCGGCTTGCTTGAATCCAGTGGCAAAGTGAGCAAGGGACTCACGTCTGAGCATGCCCTGCCACACTTATGGTGGCCAAAAGTGGTACTGCCCGATGTGAATGGCATGTCTGGCTTGTGAGTGACAAGGGCTGGGAGGTGTTTGTGACTCCAAGAGGGGCAGGGTGAGTCAGCGCTGGGCGGAATAGGACATCTGGGCTGAAATTAGTGGGAGGGGTAAGTCCGTGACAATGAATAGGATGGTGCTGCCCTAGTGAATGCTGGCTCCGCCCCCTGTGGTGTGTCTGATCACCTAGCCCCCACCTGACAAAGAAAGAGGAGCTTGCAAAACAAAGTGCTCCAAATCCCCCCTGAACCAGTTGCATCTGTTTCCCCCATGCCCTGCACTAAAGACAAAGAAAATGTTGGTATAAATATAGGGGCTGTGACCCCATGAAAATGTTCAGTTCAGTTCTTGTTCCGGAATCCTGCTGGGGCGTGCTGCTGCTGGGGCCCATGGGGGGCTGCCATGAGGGCTTGCCTCCCTGGGCCCTCCATTGCCCCTTCATCTCTAACGACCTTTTTCTGGGACTTATTCTTTTGATGCAGGACTTTTTGATGCCACTAGCGCCTTGTGTGCGCTTTCTTTCAATTTTCCCCCAGAAGAGCGTGGGCTGCGCAGCACGACGCTGCCCGTCCCTCTAGAGCAGAGGTATTCAAACTTTTCCAGGTTGAGCCCCCCCAGCTGAATTCCCCCAGATGTTGGGTCCCCCCACCACCCGACCGAAACCTCGGGAATCCGGCACACCACATGATCGACTGCAACGCGCACACCACGGGCCATATCCGGCAAACAATGCTCAACACAACAAGAGTGCCTAGCAAACTGCAGGCCTGTGAGTGGGTGTGGCGAAACGACAGAGGCGTACCACACAGCTCAAAACACAATCCTCCAAGGCAAAGGAAGTCATCACAACCCTCCCCATCCATCATGTACACCTTGTCATCCACCAACTCCCCCACCATTCATTCCGTCCCTCCATCTGTGCCCCATCCACATCCAAACCCCTTCAACCACTTGCAAACCCATCCACCATCCATCCCTCCATCCATCATCTCACCCATCCATCCCTCCATCCACCGCCTCACCCATCCATCCATCATCCATCCATCCCTTCACCCAATCCATCCCCTCACCAATCCATCCACTCTTCCACCCATCCATCCACCCACTCATCCATCCAACCACTCACCCCTTCACCCAAGCTATCCTCCCACTCATCCATCCACTCCTCCATTCATCCATCCACTCTTCCACCCATCCATCCACTCTTCCACCCATCCATCCACTCCTCCACCCATCCATCCACTCACTCATCCATCCAACCACCCACCCTCTCACCCATCCAGCCATCCCCCCACCCACTCATCCATCCACCCAGTCACTCATCCGTCCACCCACTCAACCCCCCACTCATCCATCCACCCACCCATCCATCCCTCCCGCTCTCCACCCTCCCCCCACTCAAGCATGCACTCTCTGACCCATCCATCTCCATGCTCCTCTCCTCACCCATCCATGCACACACCTGCCCATCCACTCTGCCAATCATTCATCCATGTCCTCACTCATCCATCCATCCATCCTCCCCCTCTCTCTCCATTCCCCCCTCACCCAGCCACCCATCCCTCCATCCACCCTTCACCCATCCACTAACTCATCCATCCACTCATCCACTCATGAATCCATCCATTGACCTCTTACCCACCCCTTCACTCCTCCATCCATCCCCCCATCCATCCACCCTCCTCAATCACCCATCCATCCCACATCCACCCCTTCACTCATCCATCCATCCATTCATTCATTCATTCACCCCTTCACCCATCAATACATCAATACACCCATCACCTCTCTCATCCATCCACCCACCGACTCGTCCACCATCCACCCCCATCGATCCATCCACCATTTCACTGATCCATCCATCCCTCCACCCACCCATCTACCCTTCCAACCATACACACATCCATCCACTCCCATCCATCCCTCCACTCATGCATCCATCCTCTCTCCCACCATGCATCCACCCTTTCACCCATCCATCCACCCCTCCCTCATCCATCCACGCCCCCACCCATACATCCACCATGTCACCCACACATCCACCATTCCACCCATCACTCCACCCATACATCCACCACTCCACCCATACAGCTATTCACCCACATGGCAACATAACGGGCGTCTGGTGGCCGGCTCCAACCGACATCCCTCACACATTTGATGATTCAAATTCAAATCTGCAGACCAACATCCCTGAACACAGACACTTCGGTGCCCCACACAAAGATCCTCATGAGTTGATGACCGCAGACCAGAGCCCACCGTCCCGATTCATGGCCCAAACCCGGATTGCAACCTCTCCCTCCCTTCCCAAAATAACTGAAGGACTATCGCCCCCCTCCCCCTCACTCTCACCCTCCTTGAAAGGCTGGGGACCTGGGCCAGAGCCCACCCCGCCCGTGCCTCAAACCCTCTCTGGAAACCTTCTCTCCCTTCTGGGAAGAGCTAACTCTCCCAGGTAGGGGCCAATTCACAGAGTCAACAGCTTCAGCTGCAGTGGGAGGCAAGGGGTCTCCTCTGCTAAAGCTGAAAGCGTGTCTGTTTGTTTGCTTTTGTTTTTAGCAGAGGAGACTCCTTGCCTGCACTGCAGCCAAAGCTGTCGACCCCATGAATTGGCCCCCTCCTGGGAGAATCACCCAGACAAAGAAACGGGCACAAAGGGAAGATTGGAGTGGAGCGCACGCCCCACCGGGATGGTGCCGCGCCCCGCCAGGGGGGCGCGCCCCACAGTTTGAAGAACCCTGCTCTAAGGCAACACCAAAAACTTACACCTCCCCAGGGGAGGCGTAGGGGAGGCACAACGAGGAGAAATATCTTGATTTCTCCTCGATTTTCCTTTTCCTATGTGTACTGCATTCTGCAGCATACATGGAAAGAGGAAACAGCCTCTTGCAATTGTTTTTGTACAGAAAGTTTTCCCTTCCTGCACAAAAAAAATCAGCCCCACAATGCAGGCACCCTTGCACCATGATGCAAAGGTGCCTGCGTGGGTGTACAGCAGCCCCTTGTGTGCCAGCACTGGCGAAAAGGATAGGAATGCACCGTATCTGATAGATACAGCGCATTCCTGCCATTTTCTTCTGCCGTAGGGCAGTGCAGCGGGATGGCCTGCGGCACTGACATACGGCAAAAACTCATAAATGAGGCCCTACAACATTGGTTGTGCGTTGCTTTATTAAGTGTTTTTGTATGCTGTGTGGAGTTCTAAGGGCCTCATTTACAATAAGATGACGCAGCACAGTCCCGCACACCATTTTGCTTCCTTCAAGCTGCGTCATTTTAAAAGCACAGAGATGCCTAAGGTGTCGGCGGTGTTGGATAACCATAGGGTGAAGTTGGCGGCGGCTAGGTTTGGGTCCGAGGAGTGGGCTGGGGTGTTTAGAAGGAGCGATGAGGAGATCTGGTCGGTGGTGATTTTGTTCCAGTTTCTTTGCAGAGTCGGTTGGAGGTGGTTGGTGGGTTTGGGCTTGTTGTAGGTGAAGTGAACGCAGCTGTGGTCAGTCCAGAGGAGATCCGTAGTGTGGCTGACGGAGACATGATTGCTGGAGGTGAAGATGGGGTCGAGTGTGTGACCTGCGATGTGGGTGGGGGACGTGACCAGTTGTTTAAGTCCGAGGTTGGCGAGGTTGTCCAGGAGGGTGGTGGTGTTGCGGTCGTTGATCTTTTCAAGGTGAAAGTTGAGGTCTCCCAGGAGGATGTATTCTTTGGAGGGGAGCGCGTGTGGAGTGATGAAGTCCGTGATGTCTTCACTGAATTTTGCGCGGGGTCCTGGTGGTCTGTAGAGGAGGGTGCCTCTGAGTGTGGTTTTGGGGTCGATGTGGATCTGGAAGTGAAGGTGTTCGGAGTTGGCGAGGTTGGCGTCAGAGCTGGTTAAGATGCGGATTGATTTCTTATGGACGATAGCGATTCCTCCTCCTGTGTGGCTGGTACGGTCTTTGCGAGTGATCTTATAGTCTTCAGGGATGGCAATGGTGATGTCTGGGGCGGAGGAGGCGTTCATCCATGTTTCCGTTAGGAAGGCGACGTCCGGGGAGGTGGTGTCTAGTAGATTCCATAGGTCAATGGCGTACCTGTGGACTGAACGGGTGTTGAGAAGGATGCATTGTAGGTGGTTGGGGTCGGGAGTCAGTGGTGTGGTCGTAGCGGAGATGTTGTCGGTACCGCTGAATTTGCAGGAGTAGCAGGAGAAAGGTCCGTGGGTTTGTCCAGGGGCGGCTTGGACGCAGTTGGGGGCGCGACCGGGGTTAAGGGCTAGGAGGGAGGCGGCATTGTAGGTAATGCGGGAGGGCTGGGCAGCGCGAGGGGCAGGGGGTCTGGCGCTGGGCGCGGTCCAGGCGCGGACGGGCGTAGACGGGCTTACCTTTGGCGCACCTTCGGCGTGGCCGAAGCACGTGGACGCTGCGCGTGGGGGCATCAGGCATAAATGAAGTGTGGAGGGGGCGGAGCGTGGGAGGGGCAGCAGGGAGGCGGTAGTGTGGCTGAGGGGCGGGTCAGGGGAGAACAACTACAACAAAATGGAGGGTCCGAGGGAAGGCAGGCAGGGGCAACACAGACAATGAAAATGCAGCGAGTTAACAGCAAGCGCAATCAGAGCACAAGCGCTGGTGAAACAAACCCAAACACTGATGAAAGCGTGCACTGACGGCTGGTGGTGTGTGCCCGGTGGAAGCGTGCACAGATGGCTGGTGGTGTGTGTGCACCCTGGAAGCGTGCACTTACGGCTGGTGGTGTGTGTGCCTGGTGGAAGCGTGCACTGGTGGCTGGTGATGTGTGTGCCTGGTAGAAGGGTGCACTGACAGCTGGTGGTGTGGGTGCCTGGTGGAAGCGTGCACTGATGGCTAGTGGTGTGTGTGCCCTGTGAAAGCGTGCACTGACGGCTGGTGATGTGTGTGCCTGGTTGAAGCGTGCACTGACGGCTGGTGGTGCGTGTGCCTGGTAGAAGCGTGCACTGACGGCTGGTGATGTGTGTGCCTGGTTGAAGCGTGCACTGACGGCTGGTGGTGCGTGTGCCTGGTGAAAGCGTGCACTGATGGCTGGTGGTGCTTGTGCCTGGTAAAAGCATGCATTGACGGCTGTTGGTGTGTGTGCCCGATGAAAGCGTGCACCAACGGCTGGTGGTGTGTGTGTGCCTGGTGAAAGCATGCACTGTTGGCTGGTAGTGTGTGCCTGGTGGAAGCGTGCACCGACAGCTGGTAGTGTGGTGTGCCTGGTGAAAGTGTGCACTGACAGCTGGTGGTGTGTGTGCCTGGTGGAAGAATGCACTGATGGCTGGTGTTGTGTGTGCCTGGTGGAAGTGTGCATTGACGGCTGTGTGTGTGTGTGCCTGGTAGAAGCGTGTACTGACGGCTGGTGGTGTGTGCGCCTGGTGGAAGCGGTGACTTGACAGCTGGTGGTGTGTGTGCCTGGTGGAAGCGTGAACTGACGGCTGGTGGTGTGTGTGACTGGTGGAAGCATGCACTGATGGCTGGTGGTGTGTGTGCCTGGTGGAAGCATGCACTGATGGCTGGTGGTGTGTGTGCCTGGTGGAAGCATGCACTGATGGCTGGTGGTGTGTGTGGCTGGTGGAAGCGTGCACTGACGGCTGGTGGTGTGTGTCTGGTGGAAGTGTGCACTGACGATTGATGATGTGTGTGCCTGGTGGAAGCAAGAGCATTCACAGTGATAGAAGACACAAATGAAACTGACAAAGGGGAGGGGGAGGAGGGGGAGAAGGGAAGGGGAGTGCGAGTAGAGGCCCATGATACACAGCTAGAAGACACAAATGAAGCTGACCAGGAGGGAGGGGGAAAAAGGGAGGGCGTAGTGCAAGCAGGGGAGCCTGATTACAGCAATAAAAAAACAGATGGCAGCTGTGCACGTGCACGAGCTCGTGAACGCAAGCTGTAGGCCAGCAAAATCCTCTGGTGGCACTTTTAAAAGCCACTTAGTAAATAGCTCGAAGAAACAGTGCATGCGCTATCTCAGGCGAGACCTAAAAACAAGGAGAAATAAAAGTATTTCTCCTCGTTGTGCCTCCTTATGCCTCTCCTGGGGAGGAGTAGGATTCTGACGCCTTTCCAGGTTTACAAAATGTTGCAAATCTGGGAATGCGGCAGAATCCATGGATGTTGCTTGGGAACACCCACAGCAACACCACGGCAAGCCCCTTTCACGCAAAGTGATGCGCAAAAAGGGACCATATTTACAAGGCCATGAAAAGCCACACAGGGTGGATTTGCGTGTCCGTGTAAATATGAGCTAGCACACTGTGCTGGCGGTGCGTCAAAAAAAGTTATGTGACGGCGGCAGGAGGGGCTTGTAAATAAGCTCCTAAGTGTCTAATCCACCAATCACCAAACAAGCTTTGGACGCTTGGCTTTGCTACCCTGAGGGTCAAATGTTGGAGGTGTGTGCATGGTACACAATTTGGGTCTATTAATAAAGTGGCACCAGGATACCTGTCAATATTGGAGCCCAATAACCTCTTATTGCCCTTGGACCCCTTCCCCCAAAGCCAATTTCCACATTTCCACTTGCACTGCAATGGAGGTGAATTGTTATTGCACATTGCCCCAGAGGAAACCAACACTGCAGCTCTCCATCTCCCTCAGCCTGTTATCATGTGGCACCACAAGTTCCAAAACCTCCAGGGCTGGCCACCCCTGACCAAAACCAGAAATACCTCATCATGTGGAGAAGTGTGGCTCACTGATTAGAGGAGGCAGACCTGGAAGCAGAGGTCAGCCTGGCACCAGGGTTCAATTCCCGGCTCGGCGGGGTCTTGAGTCCTAAAATGTCCATGGACTCGCCAATTCTCGCACCGGTGCCTACTCGGTTCACACTCTGCGACTCTGGGCAATAGCTTGCTTAATCTCCACAATGGCCCCTCACGGCGGGATGCCTGGCTTTCACCTTGCGGATACCCTGCCGGGGTTATCTCACAGGGGAATACCAGGACGGGTTCCCTAAGCAAGCGCTTAGAAACCGGTTGGTGATTTGCGCTATATAAATTCCTGTACATTTACATTTACATTTACATTTACATACCGCTAGTCATTGTAGGAGCAGAGCCAGTTCAATGCAAGACAATGCTCTCCCTATTCATAAGATGACTGCCATGTTCAAATGTAATAACATGGCGGCATATGAAATGGGTTGGTAGGTGGTGCAAGTTGTAGTAGAAATGGCCAGTCTAGCCGTGGCGATCATCGGGGGTTTTTCCGAGAGGCTGGAAGGGCAGGGGGATGGGGGGCGGTTTTACAGCAGTAGGGGCTGGTATTTCTTACTGGGGGGGGGGGCGGTTTTGCCATTGTGCTGCAATATCATCCCCCCAGTACCAAATCAGCAGTGCTCCACACTTGCATCACCCTTCCCCTTCCCGTGGGGCGAGTCCTACAAAATTGCCAGGCCACTTTGAGTTCCCAGTCCGGCCCTGGTGGTAAACAAATGGCTGAGCCATTGTGCTGTGCTTCCTGCTCCTCCCATGCAGGTGATTGTTTTATGTTTCATTTTGAGAGCTGCTGGGCTTTCTTTGCTGCTGCAGCACAGTGGATGATGACAGCAGTGGGTGGTGTTACGCTGTGCTATGCTTGTTTGCCTAGTGTGCCAGTGTGATGCTCTGTGTTGCATGTGTGAGTACATGCTCCCCTGCACATGCGCAGTAGAGGTATCCTGCTTGGTAACAAACCACCTGTTCCCATCAACCTTATTGCACTGCCCTGGCACCCTGCTCATGTAGGGCACTTTGTTACAAATGCTTACTTTGTGGGCATGTATGAAGGGGCGCTGGAATGCCCTTGGTGCACTTGGACCGGTGGCCGCCAGGGTGAGGTACAAACTGCGGTGGAGCCCCTCTTGTGATGCCGGAGACAGAGTCCAGGGGCGCAGGCCAAGTATCAGTGAGTCAATGGGAGAAGTGCTTGTTGACCCCAGCAGACACGACTAGTTGTGCCCATGATGTGGTGTCAGTGACCCTTCTGTGCAAGGGGCCTGTCAGTATTAACTGGGCAATGATTCTCAACAGCGGATACACTGACTGGGCCATTCATAGCCGCGATCTTTGGGCAGCCTCATGAGGGAAAGCAGATCATCGAAGCTCATCAAGGGAGAAAGAGGGCTCCTCTGAGGGATGATCACTGCTGCACTACTTCAAGAGGCAAGACTCGTCTACCGTACTCAGAGTACATGGCAAGTCTCAGCCATGGCCTTAACGGAAAGACAAGGGAGGCTTTTAAAACCTTTACGGTGGAAAAGCAAAAAAAGACTAAATGCTAACAGCATTCTCACCCTCCACACAGACTAACAGTCCCACTCTACTAGAAAAAAAATTCACCCAACAAATATTAACAGTCTCGCTCAGCAGCAACATTCACCAACCATCAGCATCAGACTTTTATTCACACACAACCAAAAACTCTTTCACGCCCCGCACAGACTAGTAGGCACACACTGCCGACAGCGCTCACACTTCTCACAGTGTAGCAAGCTGGAACATCTGACAACACCTCCACACCACTGAAAGATATGCCATTCCACAGTACTAACAGCACGTTCACACCCACCATAGGGCAGCTGTGTCACTCTACTGTCCAAATTCACACTCTGCAGAGACAAGCAGTCGCACACTACCAGAAGCACTCCAGCTTCCTGCACAGACTAGCAGCAAAGCCAATAGTTCTGGCTGATAACTGAAAGTGCCTCTTCATTGATGAGTGAGTTTCTGTTGTATTGTGGAATGGTGGTGAGTGAATACATGAATGGACCAGTACATTCATGAGAGCAAGGATAAGTGATTGAGTGCATGGATGATAAGTGAATGAGTGCAGGGATGAAAGAATGAATAACTGCATACATGGAAACATCTAGGCACTTTCCTTTTTAGGCCTAACTAATTGGATTTGTTATTGTCTGTTTGCCTATTCATCCCAACACAGCATCTTTGTACAGTACCTCAATCACCCTTTCTAGGTCTTGCCCACCAGACAGTGCAAGCTTTCTGTTGGTGAGAAGACCTATTATCAGCTTACAGTGGTCTTAGCACTTTGTCTTATTGTGCTGGTATTTTAGGTGCTCTCTCTTTCAAACAGCGATCTTGAGAGTGATGTAACAGAGAGGCTTCGACTGAGACATGCCATGCGACTCAAGGTAATGAAGACACTCTGAGGCACACTGACTCCGGAGAGTGACTCTCAGAGTCGTTATATCCTGCGGTGCTGTGAGGGGGAGGCAGGGCTTTAAGTGGGATGAAAAACTGGGGCGGTCTCTCAAAGGGGCGTGGTCGATATAATTAAGTGTGTGGCTTAAAAATCCCTAAACTAAAAATCTGTGCTTATCCTAGTGAGCCGCTCCGCTGGTATTTTGCTGATTCTGTCATTGCATCCACACATATAATATAAGAAGTAACATTACACCTAGAACAAACAAGGACTATTGGCTTTGCCAATGGTTATTATTTGCATAAGATAAATAAGCAACAACTATGGCTTTGTTGTATATAATATGAAAAATGCTTCCGTTCTGAAATGATGCGACTGTGAAAGAACTATAACAAGTCTCTTTGAAGTTACATCACAGACTGTGAAGGGTGATACTGCTGAAAAATTAAGATTTGCTTTTCACCCTGATGGTGAGGGCAAAAACGGAGAGCCCAATAGGGAACCGTCTCACACCTGCTTTTTAGAACTGCCGGTGATGAGCACCGGCAGGACCCGGCCTGCTTAAAGCCCTGGGGGGGAAGGTCTCTGAGACTCACTTTCTCTTTATTCTTTGGTAGCAGAAGGCTGCTTTGGTTCACTCAGTTACCATTTCGCGCACCCTATGGATGCCATTTAGAGCTACGATGACGTTCCTTAATGACACTCAGAAAACTCTGGAGTTGATTGTTAGGGATCAGGAACTGGGAGGCCCTTGATGGATGCCAGGAGTTGTGAGACTCTTGTTGGAGCCAGAACCAGCCTTGAGTCTGTCTACGGCAGGAGTGACATCCTTGATTAAGACTAGGACAATCATAAGACCTGTCACTGTGCCGTAACCAGGCTGAGACCTTCACTGGGGACTGGAAACCAAGAAACGTTCACTAAGCCCAGGAACTAGAAATACTCTTCTAGAGGGTTAGGACCGGCACGAGACCTTTGATGACAGCCAAGCCAACAATGAAAGGCCCAGGGACAGTGGGCTGGACCAGCTGTGAAGTCTCCGTGATGGCTAGAACCAGTCAAGATACCCACTTTAGAAAGTGAGAGATCCTGAATAAGGGTTCTGCCATTTGCGACACCCTACCCCTAATGTCTGGGACCACGATGACGCCTTAAGTGATTGACAAGGACCAAAGGGCACTCAGTCAAGGTCAGAACCCTCAATACACACAGATGAGGGGTTAGTCTGATGAGATCCTTAATGAGTGCTGGCCCAACCCGAGACCATCAATGAACAGTCAGACGCATTCGAGTGACTCTTAGTCGAAGCTGATTTAGTCTTTGGGTCCTTAATGGGAGCTATACTAGCAACACAAGCTTCATTGAGAGGAATGGGTAAGCAAAGATGCCAAAGGTCCTACTGGAAGCAAGAATGATAACCTATCCGTCTCCTGAGTAAGACAGTAAAGGACAGGCATAATTGGAGTGCTAGGACCAAGATTGAGGGCCAGCCCAACCGAGAGATCTCTCTGAGGGCTGGACCAGCCATAAGACCCAAAAGAGATAGGATTCTTGATGGACACTGGACCCACTGTAAGACTTCAGTGGGAATCAGGAGTCCGGAGACCATCGATGGAGATCGGGTGCATCCATGAAACCCTGGATGGTGCTCAAACCTGCAGTGTGATGAGATAGATCCTCTGAGAGAGCCGGTATCGTCATGACACCTTTGATGGGGCAGTGGGCTCTTGACACAGGCAACACCTCCTGCAAAACTATCTATGAGTGCCCACCACAAGACCCTCAGCGATGACAGGGTCCAGCAGAGAGGCCCTGACACTGGCACTGGTAGAACTAGCAAGAAGGGGTTACAGCCAATCCCCTGGGTCCCTTGTTGATTCTTGTTCACCCCTTGGCCTACTGTAGGGGCTATGAATTGGTGCAACCTGATTCGGGCTGGTACTCGCTTAACCCCTCCAATGCTGATGACAAGCTCAGCTCGTCATGAGCCATGGTGGCCGTGTGCTCATGACGAGCTCAGCTCATCATAACGGTCAGAACGCTTGCATGCAGGGCTAATTCCCCTGCTGTGCTGAGCATTTTGAAGAAACGGGTGTGGCCGTGACGAGCTCAGCTCGTCATGAGCACACGGCCACCGTGGCTCATGACGAGTTGAGCTCATCATGAGCACCGGGGCGCTGTGCGCCACCCCCCACTCCCCAGCACAGCGGGGGAATTAGCCCCGCAGGTAAGGGGTTAAACACATCGTATTTCAAGAGCGGCGAGAAAAGAAGACTGAGATCTACCCCTGATATCACATGACAGTGAGGTCCCAAAAAGCACTTTGTACGCAATGAAAAAACAGTGTTACATATTCCCATTCCATGGATAGCATCAGAAACAAGCTATACTCACGCTTGTGATCTCCAAGCTTGATTATGCCACTTGCATGCACCCTGGCACCCTATGGTTCATCACAGAACGAATCTCTTCAAAATAAAATAAAATAAATCCAAGATGCTGTTGCATGTATACTACTCAACCTTCATCCCAGAGAACACACAACGCCAATCCTGAAAACACTCCACGGGCTACCTGTTGCTAGAAGATCCATAGTCAAGGCACTTTGCATCATCCACAGAGCTCTCCGCGGAAAGGTACCATTATACCTACAAATGTAATTGAACTAATGCAATCAAAATAGGACACCGCTCTCCTGGCTAGGACCACGGATTATTAAACAGCCTTACAATGAAATGAAATGAATTTGTTCTTGTATAGAGCACTTATACCCTGAGGTGTCTTGGCGCTGTACGCATACCGCTGTGGAACCCTTCCTAGCTTTTCCATGTGAAATGCCCATTCCTGGGCACTCCCAAGGTGAAGCCAGGCATCCCAGCGCTGTTGGAGCCGTTGTGGGGATTAAGCAAGCTATTGCCCAGAGTTGCAAAGTGGGACCCATGATTAGAATAGGCCCCAAGGCGAGAGTTATCAGGTCCGAGGAAATTGAGCCCAAGACCCGCCGAGCCGGGAATTAATAATAATAATTACGCACTTATATAGCGCACGACTACCCAAAGGCATCTCGGCGCTTGTACGAATACTGCTGAGGAACCCTTCCTGGCCTTTCCTTGTGAGGAGCCCACTCCTGGGCACCCCCAAGGTGAAGTCAGGCATCCTCAGCATTGTTGGGGCCGTTGTAGAGATTAAGCAAGCTATTGCCCAGAGGTGCAGAGTGGGGCTCATGATCAGAATAGGCACCGAGGCAAGAATTATCAGTTCCGAGGAAATTGAGCCAGAGATCCGCCGAGGCGGGCATTGAACCCTGGTCCCGGACAGACTACTGCATCAGGGTCTGCCGCTCTAACCATTGATTCCGAAAAGGGGGTGGTGGTGATGGACAGAGTATCTGAATTAAGCAAAACACTCCTACCCAGTCCAAAGATCAGGGCTTGATCCATCACCGTTTTTTAGCTCACTGCACCATCCCAGCTCAGAACCTGGCTACATGCAAATTAGTCTGTCCCTGGCCCAGTGCATCATGGTAACAGGGCAGACCAAACTACCAAGCCAATTCTTTCACTGGAAAGGAAACAAGCTTCCGGGTTTAATTGACCGGTTTCTGGCATTTCAGCCGTCTCCGGCCCGGCTTGCTTGAATCCTGATGGTGCAGTGAGCAAGGGACTCACATCTGAGTATACCCTTCCACGCTTATGGTGGACAAAACGATTCCGAAAAGGGGGTGTTGATGGACAGAGTATCTGAATTAAGCAGAACACTCCTACCCAGTCCAAAGATCAGGGCTTGATCCATCACAGTTTTTTAGCTCACTGCACCATCCCAGCTCAGAACCTGGCTACATGCAAATTAGTCTGTCCCTGGCCCAGTGCATCATGGGAACAGGGCAGACCAAACTACCAAGCCAATTCTTTCACTGGAAAGGAAACAAGCTTCCAACCATTGAGCCACACTCAATAAGAAACAGGGTTTGCTTTGTGGGTACAAGCTACTAAGCTCTGAAATTAATTGTCACCCAAGATTTGAAGAATTAAAGAACGAGTGTCAGCTCAGTTGTGTAACAGCATCACACAAATATATATCAGAATATCAGTCGATCCTTACCCCGTAAAGATTTTGGAAAAGTGTTAGATGGCACAAAAAGAGGAACTGTCCAGACATGGGAGGCATATAGAGTAGATACATAGATGACAAGTCACAACACATCTCCAGGCATCCTGCTTCCTGGGGAGCCAAAGGTAAGATGGCCGGACAGGCAGTAAGCAGGCAGAGCGCACTGAGCTCTATCCACTGATTATGGGTGAAATGCAGAAAT
Source organism: Lissotriton vulgaris (assembly GCF_964263255.1). Taxonomy (NCBI): domain Eukaryota; kingdom Metazoa; phylum Chordata; class Amphibia; order Caudata; family Salamandridae; genus Lissotriton; species Lissotriton vulgaris. The sequence continues at coordinate 512,641,556 of NC_141699.1, forward strand.
TAAAATGGGGTCAGCATGTAGGAACTGTGAGTTTGTTTACCGCCCTAGAGCTGATGCTTGAGGACGGGTCACTAATGCCATCTCTAGTTGTATCTCTTGCAATTGCCTGGGAATATTATTATTATCATTATTATTAATAGGGATTCATAAAGCGCAACTTAACCCGTAGGCATCAAGGCGCTGGAGGAATACTCAAGGGCACTGCTGTACATGAACAACCTGCACTCAGAACCTTGGGCATGTCCCAGCAATGCAGCATGCTAAAGCATGAGCCCCCTAAGCAATTCTCCTAAGCATGCTATATTGCAGAGGTCTTCAAACTTTTGGATGCCGAGACCCCCCTGTCAATAAATTTCAGGCATGAGGACCCCCTCCTTACAAAAATTTCTAGAACTTAGTACTCCTCATAATTGGTGCTCCCTGTTTTCCGTTTTTACAGATTTTTACAGATAACTACAGACAGAAAACATTGTATATCCTGTCTGCATCTACTTTTAAAAGTGGAAAAATGCAGATAATTGGCTTCTTTTGGCTGTACATATTGCCAGCATAGGGAGTTATAAAGCTCACTGAGATTTGCTTAAATTAATTGCTGCATTTCTCGACAGGTATTTGTGCTATTATGCCAATTGTTTGATGTGTGTATTATATTATTTTAGCAGTGTAATTTGCTAAAACACGACTGGCATCAAAGTATGAGTGCAGTCTATCTGTTAAGTAAATGTGGAAATATACGAGTTATCACATCATCTATTCACAAAACAAAATAAATATGGATAAATACAGAAAGCAAGAGACTGGTTTGAGTAGAAAAGGTTTCTCAGCAATTCTTTTTAAGCATGACCCACTCTCCTACTACCCTCCTTTAGCCTCACTGCTGCAGGTGAAACCTGCCTCCTAGTCTTTACTTTTTCTGTCTCAGGGTTGCTACCCTCAGAGATCAGGAACTGGGCCACAGCCCACAAGGCAACCTCAGACAATGCAGTATCTAGGATAGACTCACCTACCCTTCTCTGTTTCTCAGGGTCCATGCCAACTGCCACTGCTTCATGCCCTCCCCCAGGTTTCATTCTGCCCCATCAATAAAAATTGGGACGCAAACCACCACCTGCATACTCCTCATGGACAACCTCCATACTACCAGGGGGTGCTATGGAGCAGACCACCCAGGGTCACACCTTACTTACCTTTTCCAGGGAACCACATTGGATCCCTCTTTACCGAGAGCCCAGGCTTAGAGCTCCGCTAAGAACCCTAGTTTGCATAGGGACGCTAAATTACACTATGCTACCAGGTCACTATGGATCTAGATCTCAGAATGAAGGCCAAACACCGTGGCATTTAGTTACTAAAGTATATATATTGGAGGGTGCATAACACAATGCAATAAAGCATACAGGCCTTTATAAAGTAAGTAGATTGACACTAACTTTTGTGTAGCCTTTCAGAGTGCAAGCGCCCTTACAAAACATTAGTAAAAGAGGGTCCATGCATCCATTCTCAGGGTTTCATTTTTACAAATGATTGTTATGAGGTGCAGCAATCCAACTGATCTTAATCATTGGAGGACTACAATTCCCAGAATCAATACTTTGTTCAAATAAACAGGCAGAACAGGAAACACAGTGTACCTCTCTACAGAGAGACCAGGTTCTACAGGAAGTTTGAGGCAAATAAAAAAATTGTTCATTCCACCTGTTCTCCAGAAAACCATTAATGTCAAAACATAGTTTACCTGGTTAATATGTTGGATAATAATGGAAGGGAGACCTTGTAGAACAGAGCCAGTGCATGGCCGTCCCACTGGAGGGGTAAGAGGGCAGCACTCACCCAAGAGAGCCCCAATGTGGGAGAGACACTCCATACTCACAACAGAGGGAGACCTTGCGGCACAGAGCGCAAGGCCTTGCCATGCCAGATGGAGGATGAGAGGACAGGACCCACTGAGAGACCCCAGCTGTGGAAGACACCAGTGGGAGACCTTGTGGAATAAAAAGCCAGGCCCTGGCAGACCCACTGGAGGGGTGAGAGGTCAAGACCCACCTGACAGAGCCCAAGTGTGGGAGAGACACTCCTTACTCAGAACAGAAGGATAGACCTTGTCTAAGACAGAGTTAGGTCTTGACCACTGGAGAGATGAGGGGACAGGACCCACATGATCCTGATGGTGGGAAATGCACTTATATAGCGAAACAGAGAGCCATGTCTGCCCTCGACATGATGGCAGCGGGGGGAGTGGGAGGACAGGTGTAGCGAAAACAAAACCGGACGTAAAGAAGCCACCTGAAGGATTTTAAGGGAGAGGAGATAGGAAGAGAGACAGGAAGTTTGACAAGGAGGTGAGGGCGTAATACACCCCCCCCCCCCAATGCCCCTGCCATTGACAATCTTCCAAACAGAAATACAGTGAAGGGACCACCTGGGCTTTCTATGGTGAAGCTGCACATTTGACAACATTATATGGGTGACGTCAGCAGCAGGACCAAAGTGAAAGAAAAGAAATGAGAGTAAAAGACAAAAATATGTGGAAGGAGAAACGAGGTTTCAAGCAGAGGATGGAAGAGAATGGGAATGTGTGAAAAATTGTACTTTAACACAGAAACACAGTATCAGCTCATGTACTAATAACTTATTTAGAGAACGTTTAAATAGTCATAAAACACAGTGCAGAGTTGTTGGTGGTATCAAGCAAAGTATCAAAGATCTGAAAGCACAGCCAAGGCATGTCAGCAGGTGCCTGGCTGAACCTATAAGAAATGCTCTCCAGCCTGTGTTCACTATTCCAACCTAGTGTTATTGTTGTGTGACTTACTTTAGCAGAGGAATCCCAAAGACAGCAGTGGGGAAAGGGTGGGTGTGAATTTTTGGAGTTAAGAATGTGTGTGTGTGTGTGCGTGCGTGCATGCTTGCTTGTGTGTGGGTCTGAGGATTAAAAAGCCAGGGAATGGTGGAGGAGGTGGGGCAGAGGCAGCCTACTTACAAGTTCCACGAAGTTCCGGTTGCAGCTGAAACCAGGAAACAGCCACGGGATTGTATTTCAAAGGCAGCTATGAAGAAGAAGCACAAAAAGGACACCAGATTGCAGCTTCAGGCAGTTCCAGGTAAAAGTGTGATGGGAATGCGCGACCTCCTTTCTAGGACTCCACGCCCCCCCTGGGGGTCGCGCTCCACAGATTGAAGACCCCTGCTCTAGAGGTACTCAGAAAGAAATAGTTCAGAGATACCGGTGTGAAATCATCTACACACTCTCTTTTTCATTATTTGAGAGTCAGCACATAGATTAATTTTGGGAAAGAGAAGATAATAGCTTTCTTTGTTACACTTGGAGGGTTCCTTTGAAATACATTTTGTACAGGACCAAATACAGAAGAGAATAGGTTTTCAGAGCTTCCAGTGTGCGCAGAAAAATGGCAATTCCCTATTTGACTTTTCTGCCCATTTCCTCCCCTTTGTCCCAACCTTCCCTCCAAATGTACCCCATTATTCTCGATATTGGCCTTCTCCCACATTCTCTCCCACACTGCGTCCTCCCCTGCCAATCTGCAAACATGCCTGCCACCTATCCTCCACCTTAGGCACTCTGCATCTTCTCCCACTGCTCACTTATCTCTTCTGCTAACCCTCTCTAGCCAAGTCCTTATCATGCCTCCTGTATTCTCCCTCCATCCCTGGTTTTGTCTATCTTTGTCCTGATTGATCTACCTGACCTTCAGTCTCGCGCTCTCTTCTCTCCGTTTCTCTTCCTCCCACTCTTTCATTCATATAAACACTTGGGCCTAAAATATATTTGCGTTTAATACAAGAAAAAAATGAAATACAAGGAGAAATGAAGAAAGATATTAGATGGAAACAAGAATGGGGAGAGAAAGTAAGAATGGACATTTAGGGGAGAGAGAAACTATTTAATAGCAAAGGACACGAAATGTGATCTAAAAACACTGGCAGCGTTGCTTGCTTGTGAGACACCAGATCTCACTAAAACATCTGCTCTCATTAGTTATGTATTTTACAAGGTTTTACTGTAACTACTGGCAGTGTACGTGGCCGTGCCATATAAATCCTGTTTGTTAGTGCCTTCAAATCAAATAAATGTGAATGAGAAACATTGTTCTCCAAATAAAATCCTATTATCGAACTTGAACACGAAGTTCCAGGTGCCGCGGAAACCAGGAAAAAGCCACGGGATCGTATTTCAAAGGAAGCCACGAAGAAGCACGAAAAGGACACCAGCTGCTGGAAAAACACAGCAGCAGCAAGGACAACAAGGAAGTCCAGGAAATGCAGCCGGAGTGCAAGGCAGCAGCAACAACAATAACATTGGAGCACTCCAGACGCTTCGCCAGAGCATATTCATGGACCCAGTTCCCGGCATTTCCCGATGTTAAATCTGCATTTTCTCTGATTGGAGGACAATCACCGATGACGCTGTATGCTTTCACGATGTCCTCCAATCAGAGAGCGCCTGAAGATGCCACTATTCGGGATTGCAGCTTCAGGCAGTTCCAGGCAAAAGTACGAAGGGAATGCGCGACCCCCTTTCTAGGACTCCACGCCCCCCCTGGGGGTCGCGCCCCACAGATTGAAGACCCCTGCTCTAGAGGGAATCCCATCGTGAGGGATTCCCCCGTGATACTAGCCGAGCGGGTGCCCACCCTGCATTTTGCTTTTATTAATTAGCGGGGGCCCACCCCGCTTTATATTTTAAATTACGAGGGAGCCTACCCCTCATTGTCCCCATGAAGGGGGGAAGAGACGAAATCACAGTTGCGGCCCCAATCGCCACACAGGAAGTCAGGCAACCTTGCCTGGGACGTGGGCGGGGCCTTGTGGTAACTGGAAGGAGCCAGAGAGGAAATCCCAGGCGGAGATCTGTCCGGAGCCTCGCAGGCTCAATGTAGATGTCCCGGGTCCCGGGTCCCAGGAGGGGGCCCAAATGAAGTGAGGAGAAGCCAGGTGGAGCCCACCCCGCTCTGGCGAACCAAAGAAAACCGACCGGAGTCTGAGGGCTCTCCCTGCCCCGCAGCCTTCTTCACGCCCGGCCGCTGGAGCGAGCGCCTCCCGTGAAGCTGCGCCCGCCAGGGAGCCTGCAAGCAAGTGAGCGGGGCTCAGTGTGCATGGTGGTAATGCTAGTGCTTGTATTGAGCTGCCTCACAGGAGAGCGGGCTACTCCAACGTGAGCATATAATTTACGAAGCCCCAGTGGGGGCTTGGGGGCATTTCGTGGCACAGTTTGCTGGTGCCAATCGAGGCACAGTGCCAGTTGTGATTTCCTGAGCTCCCCATGAAGTCCTGGTTCGCCGAGCATCTGACCAGAGGGTACCGTCCCTGGGTTGGGGAGCAGGTTCCGGCGTTTCCTGTCCTGGATGGAAGGGCAACTGTAATCAGTGTCCTGACCGGTTTGGCCTTCTAGGGGTACCACTCCAGTTGGGAGGGTATAGGGCTCTGGAAGGGGGTGCAGAGGGAGGGAGTCCTCACCTCTGAACCCGGTGCAGCCGGTGAATTTGGATCCCAGGTGGTAGGCCCGTTTATGGAGAGAGGTCCTGAACTGGTGAGTGAGTTGTGTTCTGGGGGTGCTTCTCCTGGGAGAGTGCGGAACCCCAAAAGAGAGGTAGGGTGAGGAGACGCTTCACCAGTGACCTCTGGTCAGCCTGAGGGTACAGACCGTAGGTTGGAGTATCAGTGGCAGTTTGAAACTACACTAAGAGGAAGGGTGGAGAATGGCTTTTAGGTGCCAGGGGTTACTGCCCCCCCACTCTGTGGATTGGCAAGGACCAGTGACGTCTGGGTGGCCTAAGGCCTGGTCCTGGAAGTGGACAACTAGGGAGTGCCAGTGGGGTAGCCTAGTTGGGCTTGAGAGTTTTTTTCCCCCAGAGGGAACCACATGGGTTCAGAGGGGCGTAGAACCGGAGGGTGTCCCTGAAGTTGCGGCCCCGCGTCAGTGTTCTATCGCCCAAAGTAGGGAAGCACATCAAGGGAGTGATTGGTCTACCCTGCGTTGTGGCTGGAAGGGGGTTGTGTTGGACTTGGCCCTTTTTCGCAAGTTCACCCCAAAACTTTTTTGCCTTTTCTGTGACCTGGTGTTGGTGATTTTAGGCATCGGAGCACTTTAGCACTGTGGTCCAGTGTTAAGTGTGTGCGCTCTCGGTGTACATTTAGTACGGTTGGCTTGCCCTCCCATAGGAATGCATTGGGGATTCCCAGATCATTGTGCGTCAGTGGTAATTCATGCAATGGAGGAGCAGCGTGGTCAAATTTAATATGTGTGAAATTGTGAGAATAAATGCTGCACAATGGTGTGCGCAAATTGATTGTTACTATTTGGAAAATGCCACTTTTAGAAGTTGGCATTTCTGTGTGCCATGTATCTGCCTGCCTGATGTGAATGGCATGTCTGGCTTGTGAGTGACATGGGCTGGGAGGTGTGTGTGGCTCCAAGAGGGGCAGGGTGAGTCAGCGCTGGGCTGAATAGGACATCTGGGCTGGGAGGAGTGGGAGGGGTAATCCCCGGACTCTGAATACGATGGTGCCTGCCTAGTGAATTCTGGCTTCGCCCCTGTGGTGTGTCTGATCACCTAGCCCCCACCTGACAAAGGGGAAGAGGAGCTTGCAAAACAAAGTCCTCGAAATTCCCCCTGAACCAGTTGCATCTGGTTCCCCCAATGCCCTGCTCTAAAGACAAAGAAAATGCTGGTATAAATATAGGGGCTGTGAACCCATGAAAATGTTCAGTTCAGTTCTTGTTCCTGAATCCCGCTGGGGTGTGCTGCTGCCGGGGCCCAGGGGGGACTGCCATGAGGGCTTGCCTCCCTGGGCCCTGGATTGCCCCTTCATCTCTAAAGACCTTTTGTTGGGACGTATTCTTTTGATGCAGGACTTTTTGATGCCTCTAGCGCCTCATGTGCACTTTCTTTTCATAATTCCCCAGAAGAGCGTGGGCTGCACAGCACGGCGCTGCCTGTCCTTTTAGAGGGCGTGAGGGATTCCCCCGTGATCTGGCCGAGCGGGTGCCCACCCGCATTTTGGTTTTAATATTTAGCCTGAGCCCACCCTGCTTAATATTTTATATTACGAAGGAGCCTACCCCTCATTGCCGCCACGAAGAGACGAAATCACCACCGCAGCCCCGGTCGCCACACAGGAAGTCAGGCAACCCTGAGGGCTCTCCCTGTCCCGCAGCCTTCTTCGTGACCGGCTGCTGGAGAGGGAGGAGAGGGAGAGAGAGAAAACCTCCAGTGAAGTTGCACCCGCTGGGGAGCCTGCAAGCCAGTGAGTGGGGCTCTAAGTGCACTGTGGTAGTGCTGGTGCTTGTATTGAACTGCCGCGCAGGAGAGCGGGCCGCTCCAACGTGGGCATATAATTTACAAAGTCCCCGTGGGGGCATTGTTTGTTGGTGTCAATAGAGGCACAGTACCAGTTGCGATTTCCTGGGCGGCCCCGCCTGATAGAGGGCTGCTCCAACGTTGGGGGCGACTGTCGCTTGGAGTCCCTGACAGGGGGGGGGGGGGGGGGGGGGGGGCAATCAGGGCACATTGTCGGTGCCCGCACTCTGAGGCCCCTATGATGGCCCGTGCTAATTTCTTAAGGGGCATTTTTATTGTACAGTCCATGAGGGGTACAGAATAGGCACAGTAAATGTAAATGTAAATGTGTTTCGATTTATATAGCGCACTTTAACCCAGGGGTCCCAAGGCGCTTGCTTAGGGAACCCGTCCTGGTATTCCCCTGTGAGATACACCGGCCGGGTATCCACAAGGTGAAAGCCAGGCATCCCGCCGCGAGGGGCCGTAGTGGAGATTAAGCAAGCTATTGCCCAGAGTCGCAGAGTGTGACCCCGTGAGTAGAGTAGGCACCGGAGCGAGAATTGTCGACTCCGTGGAATTTTTGAGCCCGAGACCCGCCGAGGCGGGGAATCGAACCCTGGTCCACGGCCGATCTCAGCTTCCGGGTCTGCCGCCTCTAACCACTGAGCCACGCTTCTCCAGTGGTGCCAGGGCCTTTATTTTTTCAACACAGCTGCACGGCAATTGGCGTCAGCTGCAACGTTTAGGCCATCAGTACTTGGGGGCACTGTGAATGAGACAGGAGTAGTAAGGTACACTCCTATGCCCCCGCGCAATGGTGCACTTTGGATTCAGCTGCCTCTGCAACAGCCCTGACATTTTGGACATAGGGCATTTGAGCCCCATTGAAAAGGACAGTTGGCCAGGGGGGCTGTTAGGCCGAAAGGTCAGCGCACCGATGCTCACTCATCCTTCTAGCTCCTCCGCAGTTATTGTCCCAGCCGAGTTGGAAATTTCACCGGCCATCGGCCCTGAAGAAGTCACATGATTACTCCTGCATGTGACAAAACACGTCAGCTGGTTTCTTTCGCATTTCAAGAAAGTGTTATCCTTGTGCACTCTTATATTCAGGTTTTCTTCAATGTTATACTTTTTTTAGGTTGGCGCAACTCATGACACAAGGCGTCCTGCCCTGGTCTTGTAAATAACTGTATGATGTGGAGAGTGATTCCTTCCCACAAATGTGTGCGCTCAACAGACAATGAAACACTCCGGTTTCTTCACCAGGTTAACTTGATTTCACCAATATTTATTCCAACATATGTGTAAATCAAAGTTCCATTTAACTTTCCATTTCCATGATTTTTATGAGGCAGTATTCATATTGATCACAAATATATCTCTCCAATGGTCAACAAATGTTAATCTCCCAATGCATTTCGGGTCGAGAAACACTGACCCTTCGTCAGGGGACTATAAAGAAAATGAAACAGGACCAATTAATTCACTGTCCTATGGTTCAAAAGCATGATCTGAATCATATACATCAACAAAATGAAATAGCAAAAATTAAACCATGATAGCATTTCACTTAGTCATAGCTATACGAACTCAAAGGTTAACTATAATATGCCAGATACGAGATAGACCGGTACATAACGAGCGTTTAGTGATTACCATTACCAAAATAACATTATGTGCCAAATGTAGCTGACGCTCGGTTCAATTATGCACAACAATTTTACTAGCTAGCAAAAAGCGGTCAGGTTCACTTACGAAAGACCACCGGGTCTGCAGCACCGAATGTGCAGCCTTTTCGTCTTAGTAATCAGGAAGTTACGCGCCAAATATTTACGGGTTTGAAGGTGAACAAAGTTCCGGTCACGTGATCGGCACAGGAACCAATCGCTGACAGTCTCTAGCACGGACTCGAATCACATGATGGGGTATAGTGAAGCTTCACGGAAGTTAATGTTCGTAAGCAAACTATGCAATAGCTAAGGTGAATGCAATATTAAGCAAACTTACGTCAGACCACGTACACTGAATCAACATACATTACAAAAATGGGAAATTCAATGTTGAAATATTAACGAATACATGACATTTGTAAAATTATAATTTTGAGTCTCGGATATAGTTAAGACCAATGCTGAGTGGGTCTAAGGAAAACATGAATGTTCAATACGGTCATTGAGCCCGATAGGGTGGGCAGAATTTAACTTCTTGATCCAAAAATATTCACATCTTAGTCTTTGCTTAATTGGATCCTGGTCTCGGCGTGGTGAGATTTTCTCCAACACCATGAAGCGTAATTGAGAAATTTGGTGTCTAGCTTCTAACCAATGACATGCTAAAGTTGATTTAGAGTTCATCAATCTTATATTGCTTTTGTGTTTGGTTATACGTGTTTTCACTTTTCTTTCTGTCTGTCCCACGTATGTTTTCCCGCATGGGCATTTAATTGCATACACACAGTTCATAGTGTCACATGTGCTGTTGTGTTTAAGTTCAATTTGTTGTCCTTTGGTGGGATGAGTGAATTGGTTTCCCACAATAACATTCCCGCAGTGGATGCAGTTTTGGCATCTTTGCATGCCTCGATACATCATCATAAGTCTCTTGGGAATGTTCAATAGTTCCTTAATGTTTTTCGATCTTTGAAACGCAAAGGGAAATTTGTGGATAAGTTTTTGCAGCCCATTGTACAAAAGACCTCAACATACATTAAAGATACTACCGCTTTTTTGAACCTGTTGAACACCATTGAACTTGAGAGGAATGAATCATATTTACTATGTACCATCGACGTCATGGCTCTCTATACCTCCATTCCCCACAATGAGGGCATAGAGGCATTAGAATGGAGTCTAATAAATAGTGAACTAGAAGGGCCACAGCAACTGTTGATCTTAGAACTGATGCAATTTGCACTATATTGCAGTTATTTTGAATGGGAAGGAAAATTTTATAACCAAAGCAGTGGAACATCCATGGGTTTTGGGGGGCAGGGCGCCCTCGTACGCCAACATCTTTATGAACAAATTTGAAACAGACTTCATTCTTGGAAACCCAGCATGGACAGAACATTTGGTCATATACAAAAGGTACATCGATGACCTGTTTATAATATGGAGAGGTGATCACCAAGAACTTGAAAATAACATTGTGATACTCAATTCACATAACGATCGCATCAAATTCACCCACACCATCGATGAACAATCAATAGCATTTCTTGATGTGAAAGTGAAAATTCAACATAACACCATCAGTACCAGTGTCCACATCAAAAAAACAGATAAAAACTCTTCATTACTGTTCCAAAGTTTTCATCCCATTTCCTTAAAAAAACATTTACCGACTTCACAATATATCAGAATGAAACGAATCACCTCTAATGAGGTAGATCTGATGAACACCTTGCAAGAACAAACAATTAAATATCAGTCAAGAGGATATCCCAATGATGTTTTGGAAACGTCCTTAAATAAAGTGGCCACACAATCTCAAACTAGCTTGTTAAAAGAGAAGACAAAAATTCAAGAAACCAAAACAGTATGCGTGTTGAAGTACTCTACCGATTCATCTAAGATCAAAAAAATCTTCAACAAACATTGGAGACTAATACAGCTAGAACCTGATCTAAAAGACTTATATAATGAGAAAATCACCTTTGCGTTTCAAAGATCGAAAAACATTAAGGAACTATTGAACATTCCCAAGAGACTTACGATGATCTATCGAGGCATGCAAAGATGCCAAAACTGCATCCACTGCGGGAATGTTATTGTGGGAAACCAATTCACTCATCCCACCAAAGGACAACAAATTGAACTTAAACACAACAGCACATGTGACACTATGAACTGTGTGTATGCAATTAAATGCCCATGCGCAAAACATACGTGGGACAGACAGAAAGAAAAGTGAAAACACGTATAACCGAACACAAAAGCAATATAGGATTGATGAACTCTAAATCAACTTTACCATGTCATTGGTTAGAAGCTAGACACCAAATTTCTCAATTACGCTTCATGGTGTTGGAGAAAATCTCACCACGCCGAGACCAGGATCCAATTAAGCAAAGACTAAGATGTGAATATTTTTGGATCAAGAAGTTAAATTCTGCCCACCCTATCGGGCTCAATGACCGTATTGAACATTCATGTTTTCTTTAGACCCACTCAGCATTGGCCTTAACTATATCCGAGACCCAAAATAATAATTTTACAATTGTCATGTATTTGTTATTATTTCAACATTGAATTTCCCATTTTTGTAATGTATGTTGATTCAGTGTACGTGGTCTGACGTAAGTTTGCTTAATATTGCATTCACCTTAGCTATTGCATAGTTTGTTTACGAACATTAACTTTCGTGAAGCTTCACTATACCCCATCAAGTGATTCGAGTTAGTGCTAGAGACTGTCAGCGATTGGTTCCTGTGCCAATCACGTGACCGGAACTTTGTTCACCTTCAAACCCGTAAATATTTGGCGCGTAACTTCCCGATTACTAAGACGAAAAGGCTGCACATTCGGTGCTACAGACCCGGTGGTCTTTCGTAAGTGAACCTGACCGCTTTTTGCTAGCTAGTAAAATTGTTGCGCGTAATTGAACAGAGCGTCAGCTACATTTGGCACATAATGTTATTTTGGTAATGGTAATCACTAAACGCTCGTTATGTACCGGTTTATCTCGTATCTGGCATATTATAGTTAAACTTTGAGTTCGTATAGCTATGATTAAGTGAAATGCTATCATGGTTTAATTTTTGCTATTTCATTTTGTTGATGTATATGATTCAGATCATGCTTTTGAACCATAGGACAGTGAATTAATTGGTCCCGTTTCATTTTCTTTATAGTCCCCTGACGAAGGGTCAGTGTTTCTCGACCCGAAATGCATTGGGAGATTAACATTTGTTGACCATTGGAGAGATATATTTGTGATCAATATGAATACTGCCTCATAAAAATCATGGAATGGAAAGGTAAATGGTACTTTGATTTACACATATGTTGGAATAAATATTGATGAAATCAAGTTAACCTGGTGAAGAAACCTGAGTGTTTCATTGTCTGTCGAGCGCACACATTTGTGGGAAGGAATCACTCTCCACATCATATAGTTCTTTCGCATTTCCTCATTCATTAAACACACGTGAAAACATTAATCTGGTGTGTATCAAATATCCTGTTTGGAACCCTAAATCGCACGGAACCATTTGTTGATACTCATAACGTGTGCCCTGGACTTTGTTTTTGCTTTGAAATTGTGGGTTTCTGGACTCACATCTGTACAGGGGTTTCAAGGTGTTTTCCCTCGACAGGTTAGCACCATATACACACACAGCTCATCATAAAAACGCATAATTCAGCTTGAGCGCCATTCTTCCTGTCCAACAACAAAAGTCTTTAATTAGGTGTTAGGGGCTGCATGATATGCAGCTTTGACAGCAATGTCCTTGGCATGGGATTTTGTGCCTCTGGCAGGAGCTATTCCAGAGGTGGAGAGTGTGCTGGATGTCCAGGGTTGTATGGTTCAACATTGCCTTCCTGGCTGATAAGTCGGCTGATCTTGTTAATGGAGTCTGTGGCGTCCTCCTTTGCCGTCATGGCCTGACAGTGCCTCTGGTTGCAGACCTGATAGGCAACTAAGGCAGTCCCTTCTTCCTATCCTAGGTTGTCGTTGGGGGGGTGCCCTGGCTGTTAGGTGAATGGCTGTTTGGTTTACCCAGCTGTCTGGCATGGATTGGCTGCACATCTGGTCCTTATGGTCCTCTCCCACCGCTTTTCCTGCGCTTGGCTGCCCAGGGCTTTCCCATGTGCGGTTCACCATTCTTATTCCTTCAGTGGGGCAGTTTCTTCCCAGGTGGGGTTGGCCTCCGCAATCCTCCCAGATGCGGGTCCCTCAGGCAGAGCTCCTTGCTTGGGTTGTCCTGGGCGGGCAAGGGGCAGGGGCGCATGACCTGTGGATGCTGCATTGCAGTGTCCCTTCCAGTATGGGTGCTTGCCTTTCGTTCTAGTGGGTGTGGTGGTCGTTCAGAGCTGCCTTCTCATCAACTTAGGTTTCCTTCCTCACGGTACTGGTGTCTCTCTGCTCCCATCCCAAGAAGGGTCATCCCAGTTCCACTGGTTGGGGTTAGGGAGGGGGTGTTTGCTGTATACTGACGGTCTTGGGGTGTTTCCGCCTGTGTTGGCTCTGCTATCCATCCAGCTACTACATTCCCTGCGGACTCCTGGGGTCAACAAGGCTGCGATTTTTTTTTACAGGTTGCGTTCCTCCACATCCCCTTTTGTCCATGACTCTGGCGATTTCTGGGGTTTGCTGTGGGGTCACTGCCTTTTTAGTTCCTCCTGTTCAATCTTTGGGCATATTTACTGTGGTTGCCTGGGTTTTGGTCACCCTGATGGCTGTTCTGGTGCCCCCATTGCGCTGTTCCCCGGTTATGTTTCTGGGCAAAAAGGTGTGTCAGATTGGGAGTGGATGCCCAGCTCATTCGTTGGCCTGTGGGCCTATTGTTTGGTTTTCTCGGTTTGCCTTGGTCCAGGGGACTCGGTTCATATTTGGGGTGAGGGGGTGGGAGGTGGAAAGAAGCCTCTGGGTGTTCTGGTTACTCTGGCATGGCCTATTCCATTGGTTTCATCTGTTGTTGGGGAGGTCAGTAGGACTGGAGTGGCAGTTCCATTGGTTACACCTGCCTGTGGTTCCATAGTCTCCTAGTGCATTCTCGGGCTTTTCCCAAGTTGGAGTCTTACTGATTGTGCGGGAGGCTTCATGTTGCATGGTCTCTCTGCTTCGGTCCCCTCTTCTATGCTGGAGGGTCTGCCTGGTCTTCTAATGCTTGGCATTGGATGTCATTTGGGGCTTGGTGCGATCATACACATGTGGTTCCATTTTCTGCCTTAGGTGCTGCTTGTCCTCCAGGATGGCATTTTGAGGCTGTACAATCCCCTTGATGTGGTTGGATGGTTGGTCTGGGTCTGATCTCTAGGTTCTTAGAGGGGTGGTCCATTCCCTCAGGGAGTGTGTCCCTCCTGGGCTTTCCATCTGGTTTTGGGGGCTCTCCAGTGTCTCTAGTTTGACACTCTTCTGTGGGGGTTACGCCTTCTGGCCTAGAAGGTATTTATTTTCTGGTGGCGATAATGTCGCGGCGTGCTGGAGGACCTCGACTCGTAGTTTTGTCTGTCTCCTTTCTTTCCTGTGTTTGGGGCCGGTTTGGGCTCCGTGGTTCTGTCTGCTGTGTTGTAGCTGGGGAGTCTTTCTTGTTTAGTTGCCCTAACTGTGCTCAGCACCAGCAGTTCTAAAAAGAAGGTACTGAGAGAAGTTCCTATTGGGTCTCCATTTTTACTCTTACCCGCAAAGTGAAAAAAAAAAATCTTAACTCTAAAGCAGTAATACCACCATTTAATGTCTTTGAGGTGACTTCAAAGAGACTCAGATATAATTATTTCAGTCTCGTTTCAAAACTGAAGCATTTTCATTGTTCCATAAAACGAATCCATAGTTGTTGCTTATTAATCTTAAGCAACCAACAACCATTGACAAAGTCAATAGGTGTGGCTTGTTGTAGGTGTCTTGATACTTGTATTATATATCTGGATGCAATGACAGAAGCAGAAAAATGCAGTTGGGCCGGACATTATGTTAAGCACAGATTTAATGCTTACCAGTTTTTAAGGCACGCCTTTATTAGATCAGCCATGACCCCTCAGGAGACTCACCCCTCCATCCACACACACAGTTTTTTCATTCCACCTAAAGCCCTGGGTAAAAATATTAAAGGTCTGTATATATAACTACATTAATAATTAAAAATTGATTTCTGGAGACTATAGTAACAGACACTTTAAAACAAAATCAATGGCATGTTTATAGAGCCGAAGAGACGCAAAGA
This sequence comes from Lissotriton vulgaris, assembly GCF_964263255.1. NCBI lineage: Eukaryota > Metazoa > Chordata > Amphibia > Caudata > Salamandridae > Lissotriton > Lissotriton vulgaris. Next base: position 512,656,742 of record NC_141699.1, read on the forward strand.
TACAATTGAAACCTCAGAATTAAAAGTCAGAACTTGTAGGTTTCCTGTAGTAGTTTGGTGTAGCATCACAACTTACTGAGCCGTTTCCCCCACTGGAACATGCGATCAGCAAGCTAAACAGGAGTTAGAATAATTAAAAAAAAATTAAAATAAAAATGGAAGGAAGATTCTGCTTCTGCTATATGTTATTTATTACACTACGCTTTTGCGACCTGTAGGTTACACACAATAGCAGCAGGCATATTAAACCTGTTGGGTTATTTTACGGCAATTCAAAACCGTGATCTAATTAAACTCTCAGTTCCCTGCAGAAAATGTATCCAATATGAGTTATTTTACAAGCATCATATTCCTTAGACCTGCTGGATACAAGTAGATGTATTGTCAAGCAGGTGCATTAATCCCATAAAGCAGTTTTCAACTGCTGCCTGTCGATGGCAGTAACCTAAACTTGACCAGCTTTTCAATCTCATACTTCCATGTTAAATGTCTTTGGAAGTGGGGGAGAGAGCTGTAAAATACTTGCACTCCAGCCCTCAATTTGTGGATTCTCATGCAACCATTTTTTCCCAGCAACGACCGGAGGGAAAGTTTAAATAAAGCTATATTGAACGTTACGTTGATCCAGATACAGAGCATTAACATGTGGTTGAAAAAGTCACTTAATTTTGAATAACTTGTATTAAAACATTATATACAGAAACGTTGTCACGGACGCCATACAGACGTAGCTTAATGAAACAACTCTGGTAATCAGGTGTGTAAAATTGTCGTCATACTTAAAAACTATTCAGAGACTCGCCTTTCAAGAGCCGAACTAGTACCCCAACCCCGACGTACAAGTTTCATAAACTTTCACACACGCCTCTCTACTGTTGGCAACAGACGGACAGCTCTCTTCCTCGGGCACCCAACATCCCTCCCCTATGGCGAACCATCCATCTCGATATCGTAATCCTGGATATCAAAGTTTCCCTCTTAGTCCTCCTTTCAGCTGGTCCCCAATGGACAGGCTTACGTGAGCCTGTGAATAGTCACAAGCCTGTCACAGCAAGGGAGAGACATCACAGTTCTTCTACATTGGGGGCCATACCTAAGTTTCACGACCCCTCCGTGCTCCGAGTTCAAAGCGTTACTTCCTCCAGCCTCCGCGCACCGCTGCTGCACACAACGGAAGTGATGTCACGCTTAAGACTAGGGGGTGCTGACTGTGTCCTCTAGTTTTGAATAGTCTTGGAAACTTAGCGCGGAGTGGGGGCGGGTAAAGACTTGCAATGGGCGGGGCACCATGGAAGCAGGTAGGTCTCCGCAGCAGTGGGGGAGGGTGAGTATGGTTGTAGTACATTCCACAATTAGGACGGTCAGACATTCGCATTAAACATAGGTGCAATCCAAAATGGTGCGGTATACCGAGGTTTCGGGTCATACGGTCGGGTTCGCTTGAAGCTGTTAAAGGAAAACTGAAGACATCAGTTAATTTTGAACACTTCTTGAGAGCGGTGGGTCTCCCGGAAGGATAGGTGGTGTGCTGGTATTGAATTTATTTTGGGCACTTTACTTATTGAATCTTTTTAGCCTTGCGCTTGAAGGATTTTGTTTTAAAGTTCATTTAAAGTCGGTAACTATCTGTATTTCTTTTGGAAGAAACCTCGAACTATTACAATTGAAAAGCAGATATGTTAGATTTCGGATGGTTTACCTGTATACAAACAAACCATGGCTTTGTCATTTGCAAGATCGAGTTCAAAGTAGCGGAGTACTTCAGCGCCTGTAATTCCACATAAGTGTGCGGAAGTTCGGGCCCTTTAAATCACGAAAAATTGTGACTTGTTTAAAAAAAAGGCATAACACACTCTTGCCATTCTGTTTCTTACTAAAGTAAGTTTTTGGAAGGGTGAAGGAAATAAATACCGACCTTAGTATGTTGTACCAAAAACATTCATTTATTTGTGGTAGGTATGCGCTGATTGCTGAATTTCAAAGACCACAATCCCACTTGGCAGGCAACCAGGAGGTGAAGTCAGTGCACGGGTGACAGTATATACAATGCTTGCTGGCCTCCCGCAGGAGGGACACCTGATGATTGCTGGACTTCCAGAACCATAATCCTGCTTGGAAGGTGTTATGATTTCTCCTGTGTTTGAGGCTGCGTGGAAGGAAACCTTCCACTAAGCTGGTACCCTCTTGGGTCAGAGAGTTATTGGAAGGGAAGAGTGTGTGTGTTAGTGATGTATCCAAAACCACTTCTGCACCCATTATCGTCCATTCTCCGTCAATGTCCCACACTTGTATTCAAGCAGGAGATTGGGTCAAAGTCAGATTGGGTTAAAGTCAGATCTGATCGTTGGGTCAATGGTGTGTGTAAGTTCCGTGGCCCTTTCCAAGTTAGAGGTCCACCAGTTGCACGTTGTTTTGACCAATGGGAAGAGGTGGAATCTATGCAGAGTAGCCAAGTACTGCTCACGAGACAATCCACCTAGGTCTAGTGTGAGTACAGATTCTTGTTCAGGATATATATTGGCACATGATCACCAATTATTGAACAGTTCTCGTTCTTGTGCAGAGATGAGAGCACCCGGTCCCAGTGGTGACAACTTGTGTGCACGCCAGAGTCACAGTGATGAAAATCAAGATGTACATCTTTCTCAAACCACTCAACGTTGTCAAAGACCCTTACGGGTCAAGGGGCCACCTCACCACTTGCAGGATTTCCTGGTGGGTTCCCCCTTCCTCTTCCTTTTCAGTATTTCATTACTACCTCTCTGCTTCTCTTTGTTCTACGCTCCAGGAGTGTTGAATTTAATACAATATCTACTTGTCCATGGGGCAGGTAGCTTCATAAATCTACTTGTCCTGTAGCAAAATCTACTTGTCCCTTTGGTGCCATGTAGTGTGGAGAAAATTTATGGTAGCAGTCTCATTATATAAGAGCTCCGATAGCCTCTCTGATTATGCCAGGGCTCCTACCATAGTAGTGTTTGAATACTTGCAATCCCCTTATGTTGTCACGTTTCCACAGCTCTACATACTGGGGCTGAAGGTAGTGGTAAGCAATAGTTCCAGGGTTAGAATGCCCTTTTGAGTCTGTGCAAACCTACTACCGTGCATGTTTATGGGTTTTCAACTATTCTTTTCTGATCTTTTCCCATACTAGAAATGTTGTAAATTTACTCCTGACAATGACAGACCTAAACCTTCTTTCAGAATTGGGGAAAAAAGTGGTTGGAACGAAAGTGAACTTGCAAACACTCAGATTTTCGCATGAGCAAATCTACACATGCAGATTTGCTCATGCCAAAATGCAGTTCCCAAATATTTTCTAGGAGTACTATTTCTTGTCTTCTGTAAATTCTTGGAAATTCACGAAAGCCTTATAGTTGCAGTTAAGGCAAGGACATATACCATGGGTGCTCTTTTGAGACTTTCTTTATTAATAAGGCACCTAATTTGGTCTTGCGTTGACCATGACCTTTTGTGTTTAATAAAATTCTGTCTCTCTCTGTATCGGCTGGCTTCACTGTCAGTGACAGCATTCTGCAATTTCACAAGGAGCATATCGGCACACAAAGTAGTTTTGTTCAGTGCCAGTAACTACTGTGGCAGTGTGTACTTTTTGAGACCAAATACAATTTTTGCTTTTGCCAATGTTTGTTATAATGGTGAGGGCCGGCAGCTCCCACGTCAAGAAGATTTTACAAAAACCAGGCCAAAACAAGTCACACATTCACAAAGCTAAAAAGCTGACCGATTTCTGACCTACTGGCTTTGCCAGTGCTTTGTTATTTTTGTTTCCCATAATCTTCTTGAAACTGTTTACACTCATTTTCCATTATGAATATTTTTGGGAAATACTAGCATGCAACAACACATGTTACTAAATGATGCCGCAAAGAAATGGTATCTGACATTTTAAAGTAGTCAAGGGAAATGTTTTTTTTTCCTGCTTTCATTTTTTATGAACATTTTATTTTGAAAGCAAAGAATCATCAATCTTGCTTTCAAGCTTCTGCAAATATTTTCATCAAATCAGAGAGCATTCTAGGAGCATTTAATATAGCCTCATATTGCTAAATTTAGAAAATGTGTGTACACGTTTTTATATTGGACCCACTGTTGGTAGTGCAGTCAGAGCTTACAACATTTACTAAGAGCGCTCACCCTAATAATAAAGGCTTTCAATTAATGAACCCTAAATACAAGTTTGAACAGCATTTCCATATGGACGAAGATATTACCTTAACTTCAGATGATGCCCTTTCCTGATCCATAATGTGATACTGCAAACTGGCAGCCAAAGGGTTTGTGCTGCAGGGGGTTGGGCATACTTGTCCCAAGGACAAAATACACATGAAAACTTGTTGCTCTTGACCCCAAACAATATGTCTGGGGCGTCGGGCTATAGGAATTGCACATCCCTGACGCTCATTGGCTTCCACTCATCCCTACACTCAAATTCTCTCCTGTACCTCCACCTTCTCCTCCGCTTCTGCCATCTCTTTCACTTGCCTCTCTTTCTTTGCTATCTGTTCTTCAGTGTTTGATTCTACCTGTGTGTAGAAGAAAGGGGGGTATGTTATGATTTCTCCTATGTTTGAGGCCACACGCCTCTGTAGAATCTCACTGCCTTAACGTTCTATTGTTACATGGTGTTCCTCGCGACCGTGGCAGTTTTGTCAGTTGCTGCTGACTGAGGCGTGAGGGAATCTGCGTCTATGTGCTGTGGTGAGTAAACCTCTGAAGATCGTTATCAGCCTTTCTGTCTTTAATGACTACAACAGAAGGCAACCCAGGAGTGGAAGGGTGACAGCATATAGCACGCTTGCTAGCCTCCTGCAGCGTGGGGCACGCCTGTGTGTTGTTTGGGCCAAAAGTGGACCCGTCTGCGCCAGTCAGAGCCTAAAGTAGCGTAGCCTAGCCTAGCCAAGCTCAATTTTTTTTCTCCGCTCCGTTAGCCCTAATAGATATTGTGTCTGGAGCCAGAAATTATTTCACCTTGCTGATTCCGGATAGGGAAAAGGAAAGCTGTCAGTAGTATGAGTCTTTTCAAGATGGCGGAGTGAGCAGACGTGCTCATTAACTGCTCTGCTCCAGGCCCGCACATATGCATCTTATAGCTGCACCCTGGGGCCTGGAAGGGACTTCAAGCTACGCTGTGGACGTTGAGCATCTCCTGCCGAGCGGAGAAGTCCAGTGGCCGCCCTTAGAGCCTGTCACAGGGGCGGGAGAGACAACCCGAGGTTGGTGGGCTGGCTTGCCAGGGGCCCATGAGCACAGGGCCGGGCACGCCCTACTCGAGGATCGACTGGCCCCAACTGGCGTGTGGGATGGAGGCAGAGAGGCCCGACCGGCAGTAAGCGGAGCTCCTGAGCAGCCTGTGGTCGCTGGCCTTCATGCAGCGCGATGAGCACCACTGGCACCAGGGCGGTGATCCCGGTAGAACCGAAGGCCTTCACTGCGAAGACCTCGGCCATTTTTGCAGAGGTCCAGGCTACTATCAATTGGCCTGCCGCATTGGGCGGAGCACCATCAGAGCTCATCGGATCAATTGCTGTAAGATAACGGGGTCGCCCTTGCCCCCCCCCCCCCCCCCCACTGCGGAGACGCACAGTCATTGCCCTTCTCACTCCCACAGGGGCCGGCGGCTGTGTCATTCCCCCCGCTCCCATTAGAGACGGCAATAGAGTATGCATTGGCTGTAGGGCAGAGCATTGCACCAGGATCGGCTCTGCCCCTTGCAGCGCTGAAGGGACCACTGGGCATCCCCGGGGGGGCACTGGAGACTCTTTAAGCAGGCAGCAATATCCCCTCCCTACCATCCAGGCCTACGGTAGCGAGAAGAGCAGCCTAGTCCTGCTACAGCCTCACTCACACCGAGAGAACTACATGGGGTAACAGCGGAGTGTCCCACAACCCCGGGCCTGCACATTCTGTTCTGCCTGACCTTAAGATGGCTGTCCTGGCCTGATCCCTGGAAGCTTTGCCACCGAGTGCATAGCAACCCAACACTCACCTTGTTTTTACAAAGATCTGCTTGTAGCAGCACCAGCTCTGTGCTTGCTACAAAGGGCAAAGAAAGGGAAACTGGGCAGAAAGAGAATGCAAGAAACAGGCACTGAGATATCGATATCAGATCTTCCTGTCACTGCCAATTACTCACCCCGGAGCATTTGGCAAAGTTTCATGTAGATAATCTTGCAGCACAGCAGCCACATGGCGCCCTGTTAGGAATATTTTAACTTTTCCTCCAGAATCTGAGTCGTCAGAGTAGAACCTGTAGTGCCAGGGCGAGCTGGAGGGTGAGGCGGGCGGCGCTTCACAATAACACCCGGACTGATGATACTGATGGAACTATGACGATGCCCCCTGGGCGGAAAACTTGAATGTTGTACTTACCGCTGAGCTCGATCTACATGGCTGATGGCTGGTGGAGCTGTTTAGGCAGCTATAGAGGAGTCTGGCTCTGGTTCACCCCTCAGCCGTTACCAACCCAGCCGGACATTGGACATTGTTTTTGCTCATCTCCCCGTTGTTTTTTTTCTTTCCCTCCGTTGACCTACTGTGGTGATTGAATTTAGCACTGGACTTAGTGACTTTGCGGAGGGATACTTAACAGCAGCAGCAGCAGGGCAGCGAGAGCCCACGTTACCTTGCCGCCACCGCCAAGAGTCACCGGACGCACCCACTCGCGCCGCCGCCCCGGGACTACATTTCCCGGCAGGCTCAGCGGCGGCGCGCTCTTCAGACGTCCCACCAGCGCCAGCTGGCGCATTTAACTAGCGCACTGCCCGGCAGGAGCTGGGGATACTTACCAGCAGCAGCAGCAGGGCAGCGAGAGCCCAGGTTACCTTGCCGCCACCGCCAGGAGTCACCGGACGCACCCACTCGCACCGCCGCCCCGGGACTACATTTCCCAGCAGGCTCAGCGGCGGCGCGCTCTTCAGACGTCCCACCAGCACACTGCCCCGCGTCACGGGACGAGCCGGGCGAAGCCCGGGCCAAGGGTGGGCGCGTTTAAGACCGGACAAGGACGGGACAGGCCACCCCACTAACATCTGTTCCAGCCGCCCAAGGTCAGTGATTAATAAGAGTCTTGGTGTGGTACAACTTGAAAATTAAGACTGCAAGGTAGCAATCCGACCGCAGCAAGCATGGCCACCTCACCAAATGCAGTCTCAAATGGCAGGAGGTCTACGGGAGGTACATTAATGGGCACCCTAGATAACTTTCTTATTAGGGTATCGTCAGCCTTGGCCAAGGATATTGAACTCACAGAAAAGAGACTATCCCTGGACATTCCCTTTGATAAGAGATCGTCTCTGGGAAATCTGGCAAGGGCTAGATCGCCGTTGCACCAACAGGCTGATTCCCAGGGTAGGCTTCCTCCCTCGGAGTGGTGGAGAGAAGATAATCACCACAACCAGTGATTATCCACGAAGCAAGTGTGATCTCCCCTGGGGTATGGCCTCTCACAGTGTTGCAAGAAGAATCACCTCACCTAACATCAAAACTCGCTCAGCTTGCAATGCAAAATCTGGGTTTGCTCAGCAGGGAGGGGGGGGCGCTAGCAAAAAGCAAATGTCCCGGGGCACCAATGCAGGCTGGGGGGAGGAAAGCGAAAATTGCAAAAAATGTCGCATTGACTGAGGACCCTGTGGTTACGTCATTTATTAGCCCTACTCGGACTGTATCACTTGCTAAAGAAGGGCACAGTGGTCAACAAGTAACTGTGGGGGAGGAAGCACACTTCGATCTGGGGCCATTGTTTTGGAAAAGACTGGAGGGAACCTTCAAGAAGTTATGTCATCCAATATATGATCGGTTGGACTCTATTGAAAACAGACTGGTGTGTCTGGAACTCTCGCTAGCATCAGTCCAGAAGCAGGTGGGGGGGGCGTGGCTTGGCGCGCAATGGCGGAGGAAGCAAAAGGGTAGAGCTCCGGCTTGAGCTCCCCTTCCACAGGCCGATTATCCGCCACAATTTCCCATAACCGGCAGAAACTACAAGCGGAGCGCCCTGGCATAGCTCTTCACCTGTCCACTGACTTTGGGGCGGATCGGACACTCCTGGTCGCTCCGGACACCCCTAGACCCTCCTGGCCGAGCCGCGTGCCGTGTGGTCGGCAGCCGCGACTACGCGAGCCCGGGGATTGAGCCGCACATTGGGCCTAGAGGCGGGGCCTACGCCGGGAAAACGCCGGAGACCTACTGAGGCAGCAGACCCGAACCCGGGTGGACGGAACTAAGCACCCGCGACACAGCCTGTCACCGGCCCCGGTGCCCCATGCGTCCCGTTGGCCGGGGCGCAGAGAGGGGCCCGAACTGCTACGCGTTGGCTGAGGTGGGCAGTAACTGGGGGAGAGACAATACTGCGAGGCTCTGCACTGCTGAGCTGGATGAGTCTGGGGTCCGGGGCGAGCAGGGACACGCCACAGCGGCGACCCACCTGGCGGACACCGACCGGCACACCCGCAACCAATGGTGAGCTGGAGCAGAATGCGTCCATACACCGCTCCTTGCACCTGAAGACCCTGGAGGCCCTGGACCCCCTCGGAGGCGACGCCATCACATCACGCGCCGCCTTGCCGGCAGGCGCGGCCCCTGGGGTCCCCTACAGACCCACGAACGTTCCTGGCAGAACAGCACCACTGACGGCACCTGACGCCCGGACCCACAACAGGTACGCCCATCCGGAATTGGCGTAGGGGCGCGGTGGCCGAGGCAGATCACCAACCACCCCGGCCGACCCCCGACGCTGCCACACCCCCGGGCCAGAGCTGCCCCGACCCAAGCTGCAGCAAGCCCTGCCACCGAAGACCCTGGCTCATACCAGTAGGCCACCGCTACATATCTCACCCATCACCCTGCTCATGTCTGGGGGAGTGAAAACAGGGACTGGCACTGGCGATGCACAACAAAAAGGGAAAATGGACAGACCGCCGAAGCAGACAGATGGCGGGGAAGTTGGACACTGTGCTAGCCGCCATGGAACGACTGGAAGAGTCACTACAACTTACCCACAACTCCCTAGAGACTAAAATCGACAGTGTGGCGATTGATCTCACCCACCTCCGAGCCGACCACAAGAAGCTGTCAGAACGCACAACGTCTCTGGAAAGCGCAATGACAGATCTGGAGCCTCGGGTCAGCCAGACGGACAAGCACGTCCGGGACCTCTTGAACAGGATGGAGTTCCTAGAAGAACGCACCGAGGACGCAGAAGGACGGGCGCGAAGAAACCACGTTCGGGTGGTAGGTGTCCCGGAGCGGTGGGAAGGGAAGGACCCTACGCAACGTGTGGAAGACTGGCTGAGTGCAATGCTACCAGAAGGCGCCCTGTCCCCACACTTTGTGGTGGAACGCGCACACCGAGTGCCGACGAGACCCCTGCCCACAGGATCCAATCCAAGACCACTACTCCTCCGAATCCTGAATTACCGGGACCGGGATACAATCCTGCGCGAAACAAGGAAAATTGGGGACGTCCAGATAGACAACGCTAAAGTAATGTTCTTTCCCGACTACACCGTCCAGGTAGCGCCAGAGACACTCCTTCCTAGCGGTGAAACAACGAATGCGCAATGCTGGCCTCAAATACTCCCTCCTCTTCCCAGCCAAACTAAGGGTGGTGGCACAGGACAAAACGCACTTCTTCACCAGCCCGGAGGACACTGAGGCCTGGCTGGACAATGGAGTGGACTCGATACCCAGGCGAACATCAGGGTCCACCGCGACGGCACGCGCCCGCGGACCGCGGAGACGCCGCAGGCACAAGACACCACCAATCCACCGGCCACAGGGGTTAACAGAACACTCTCCATTCCCAGAACTTGTTCTCCTCGAGCAGCAGGATGCTCTCTGTTAAGTCACGGAAATAAGCAGTTCCTTAACATCAAATCCGGCCCTGGAGGCCAGCCCCAGGTCTTTCCCGAGTGATGACGAGGCTATCTATGGAATTCCTGACTCACAGCAATCAGTGGACCGACTGGACGTAACACAGCAAACTGCAGATCTGATTAATTGACAACATCACCGATCTCTGGTGGGACACCCCCAACCGGTGCGGCTCGGGTCTGGGCCCGGTGGATGTCCCAATTGGACTACGGACTGGTGTGCGCCCGGGGTGAGGCTCGGCCGAAGCATACAACCATGGTCAGGATACGCAGTGAGTACTACCTTTCGATGCCTCCCCGGCGAAGTGTTGCCACACAGATGTTAGCCCCGTGTTGCCCGTACATGCTGGGCACTGACTATTGAAGGCTCATCCACGGACGGGGTACACTGAACTATCCCACCGGCCCGACTATGGTCTGCGCCGAAGGAACACATGCATAGTGACTCATGGTACGATAGACTAGCAAACTTCTAGCTGGGCGTTACCTGCTTTCCAAGGCCTGGGAAGGGGCGATGCCCTCACCACTGACTGTCCTGTTCTAACGCCGCAGCTGTGCTTGCCATTTGGCGACCCTCTGAATTCAAAGGTTACATATCTCACTTGAGAGTTTGGACGGCGGCATGTTCAGCAAGCGACCTTTTGGTATTTTTTATTGGTTTAGTACTTCATGGTCTATTACGTTCCCTGATCCCCAACCTTTCTGCCCTTTTGAAGAAACAATTTTGGTGTCACCGAAGATGTCTTTGTGGATGGACAGCGCAGGTGCGCGGGGGTTGTGGGGACGGGCTCCTGGGGCGGGGATGGATTGGAGGGCAGATGTGGAGATTACCTAATGTGATACAATGACCGAGATACACATATGCACCTGGAACGTCAGAGGTATGCACACACCTTCGCGCAGGTATCAAATTTACTCCTACCTCAAGCGCCACCGGGTACACATCGCGCTCCTACAGGAGACACATTTAAATAAGACGGAAGTGCAGACACTGCGCCGTACATGGCGTGGGCAATTACATGCCACGGAATACTCTTCCTATGCCCGCGGAGTACTGCTATGGGTGAGACCCGGGACCCCCTTCACGATAACACACTCACACATAGACCCTGAGGGCAGGTATGTGATAGTCCAGGGCAGATTGGATGGGCAACCGGTAGCTCTAGCCTCCCTATACTCCCCTAATACTGACCAAGGTGATTTCTTTGTGCAGCTATCCACGAAACTGGCGCCCTGGCATGGCGTCCCCTGGATACTGGGAGGCGACTATAATTGCATACTAGATGCTGCATTGGACCGTTCCTCCCCACCCCACCCCGGCACAATAGTGCACGGAGCCATGAAGGCTCTCACTAACTGGGCGACACGGTGGGGACTTCATGATGCTTGGCGCACTCGCAACCCCGCCTCCAGAGTATACTCCTACTTCTCAGGAGCGCACACCTTACACGTACTATTAGACAGGTACATGATATCCACGGACCTTCTTCCTCTTGTCACAGACACGTATTCTACGGTCCGCACCGACTCCGATCACAACCCACATACCCTAAAAATAGCATGGGATCGGCCCCATCCGCCCGTCCCCACTTGGAGACTGCAGCCAGCATTACTCTACGATGCCCCCTTCCGTGACTCCCTCTCCGCACAAACACTGCAATACTTTGAAGAAAATAATGTCACGGCGTCCTCCCCACAGATTGAATGGGACGCCTTTAAGGCTATAATCAGGGGACACTGTCTAGGCACACAGGGACACATACAGAAGCAGCTAGAGAGGGACCTGACACTCACAGAGGCCGACCTACTCCGGCGGGAACAGGAGGCAATAGGGGGCGCAGATGGACCACTGCTCACAACACGCACAGAACACGCACGACTACGAACGGCTATGCCATGTCAATTATACGGCCCACTCGGCACGCACACACCATCTCAGTGATAAGCCTGGAAAATTATTGGCTTGGCATATCAGGCAGGACGACCGCTCGACGCCTATATCTGCGATATGTATTGACGGAGGTGCGGTGGTATACACACAGGCTCAAATACACAAGGCCTTCACGGGCCACTATCAGGCTCTATATCGCTCCCAACTCCGGGTCTCCACCGCGGATATCACGAACTATCTCTCGGCCATACAGGTAACGGAGCTGACTGCTGCGCAGCAGGATGACCTAGGGGCACTACTCACACCTGAGGAGCTCTGCACCCTTATCTTTGCCTTGTCGAATGGTAAATCCCCAGGCCCTAACGGGTTACCGGCTGAATACTACAAAGCATATTGTTATGTTCTAATTCCTGAACTGTTAAAAATGTATGCAGCTGCCGCTGAGGACTGCGCTCTTCCCCACACAATGAATGAGGCCACTCTCATCTCCCTCCTAAAACCCAGCAGGGATGGCACACAAATGGGCTCTTACCGGCCGCTGGCACTATTGAATACCGATTATTAAATAATTGCCTCTGCCTTAGCCCAGCGCCTGGCCCCACTGGTCCCAACCCTTGTGCACCAAGACCAGAACGGATTTGTACCCACGCGTAGCACATCCCGCAACATACGCAGACTGTTTAAAGTACAAACTTATGCCACCCACCAATGGCCCCGATCGGGATGCCTTGTCTTGGACCTTGAGAAGGCCTTTGACTCTGTCGAGTGGCCCTACATCAGGTCAACGCTGGAGAAAGACGACCTCGGGGACGACTACATCGACATGGTGAGACTGCTGTATCAAAAGCCGACCGTACGTGTGCGCACGGGCAGGCTGTTGTCGGATGAAATCCGGGTGCGGAGGGGGACCAGGCAAGGGTGCCCCCTGTTTCCGTTGCTATTCTCGATGGCCATGAAACCCTCGCAGCATTGTTGAGGGTGCAGGGAGAGGAATGGGGGATCCCGCTAGCAGATGGCCTGCATGCGGTCTCACAGACGATTTACTCCTATGTATCAGAGACCTGACCCTTATACAACAAACCCTATCGGATATCTTTCGGACCTTTGAGTCCATGTCGGGACTCAAAGTCAACTGGGCCAAATCAGGAGCGTACTTCTTCAGTCCAGAAACACGGGAATGTGACATTAACATCAATGACGGGAGACTCACCTGGTACCCTACAACGTTCAGGTACCTCGGAATACACATTTACAGAGACCCGCCAGACATACTGGAAGGGAACTTGGTCAGTGCTATCTCCTCCCTGCAAGCACAAATAAAGTTTTGGAACACACTCCCTCTGAACGTGCCTAGCCGCATCGCGCTCACAAAAATGATAGTCTTGCCATATGTTTCAACTCGGTTATTCCGGGAGCTAGAGAAACTACTCCGGAACCTCATCTGGAACACCGGCAGACCCCGTGTAGCTTTGACGAAGCTGTATGCCCCCACGGAGGCCGGGGGCGTCGCGGTCCCCAACCTGGAACTGTATTACCTGGCAGCCCAGATGCAGTGGGTGACGGGATGGCTAAGCGACAGGAACCTAGATGATACAGCTACGGACGCTACGGTCTGGACCCATGTGCAGGCGTGTGCGCTGTTTCATCCCCTGAACAGAGCCCCCTGCCCAACACAGCTACATGTGGCAGTAGCCCACAGATGCTTCCTACGCACCTTAAAATTAACACGCGAGGTGAGGCCCTATGCCCCGGCACTCCCGCTGTTGGGTACCCCCAGAGACGGCGGAGAGGTGACAGAGGCAATGCTGGACAGATGGGTGCAGGCTGGGGTGGAGGCACTGGGCGACTTATACGCGGACGGCGCACTGCTTCCCTTTGAGGCACTGGCGAGAGACACAGGCCTCCCAGCCGGACAATTCCTCCTACATGCATCCATAACACACTCACTCGCGCGCCCTTGGGGAGACATAACCGAGGAACCGCCAACACATCACTTCATACAATACCTCCATGTCATGGGCAATGGCACGCCCGTGGTCCACTGGCTGACACAAGCTCTTCTGACACACACACAACACCCTACCCAACAATTACGAGATAAATGGGCGGTGGATAGAGGGAGAGCATGGACAGACAAAGAATGGGCAGTGGTGCTGGCCAGCCCAGTCAATATCCCACGTAACTCCCGATTCAAGACAATACAATTTTACATACTACACCGTGCTTACCTGTCACCAGACAAGGTTAACACATACTTCTCGGCCACTAATACCGCATGCCCCAGATGCTCCCTGGTCGATGCAGACCTCCTACACATGCTCTGGGCCTGCCCCATCATATCGCCATATTGGAACACGGTGACCACCCTGCTGAAGCAGAGCACCTGCGATGACCTGCCGCACACATGTGAGGCTTGCGTTCTGGGACTATACAAGAGGACCAGATTAAACAGGGTTCCGGCCAGGTTCCCGGACCTGGGACTAATTACAGCCAAGCGCTTGCTCACCAAGCGGTGGAAAAAGAACGAAACCCCACACGCCAAACATTGGTACGCTTCCTTTGATAACTGGGCGAGAACGGAGGGTATCGTGCTGCGCAGGGAGGAGACGGCGGGACTGAGGAAATTCCCCATCGCACAGCTTTGGGACGAAATACTGAACTCCTTTCAGCAGGCAATCCTAGAACAGGGGATCACTTGAGAGGCACCCATCCCTGGGCAAGACCTGGGCAATGGCGGAGATAGAACACATCGTATCCCCTCAGACGTTTCATCGTCCCAACCTGGTGAAGGACACAACTCGCACCTGCATGACTAGACGGTGCTGCAGAAACCTGACATGACACCTACCCAGGACCCCTACCGCCACGACACTGACCCCCTGGCGCCCATCGGGCCCTATGGAACCGCTCCTCCCCCCTCAACCCCCCATCGCCTTCATGGATGGCACCTACCCCACAGGTGGTCCTGACCAACGTGCACCCTTGCCCCCGGACCTGTCAGCTTACCTCTGCCGAAACACATGGACATTCTTCCCGACACACCAACCCCTTTACCCTCACATTTTCCTTTTTAGGCCATATTACTTTCCTTGTCCTCTCTCTTTTGGTTAAGTTCGGGTGTCAAAACAGTTCCCCCCCTTTGACACGTTAGTTATGAAACTGTGAATATAATATTAGCTACAACTACCCGTTTAATGAGGACCCCTTCACACTGCAACTTAATGCTGGGGGAGACACCCCAAACTGACTAGGCAGATGAGATCAGGGGAGGGCGTTCAAACTAAAGAACACGCCGCCCGCCCCACATCATATCTCATCCTCATGTCTCAAACCGTAATGTACAAGACACCATACCACGACACGTTAGCGGATGCAAATGGTCACCATCTTGTTCTACATTTTCCGTTAACCCTGTCAAAGCAATGTGATGTGTGCTCAACAACTTACCATATATTACCAAATGTACTACTTAGTCGATATGATGATGTGCAGATTATGTCTATCATTTCCTCTCGTTCAATAACTAAGTGTGTAATGGACTTAAACGCTGGAAACTAATAAAATATATTGAAACAAAAAAATCAGTCCAGAAGCAGGTGGGATCACGGTACAGTGCACCTTTCTGTCAGCAGAAAACAACAATAGTTCAAAGTTCAACCAAATCTACTAATGTTGGTGGAGTAAGGGGGGAAGGGGGTCAGTTCTGCTGAGTCAGCTATTGTGATGCCCTCTGTGGTACCCACGCCTCCTACATTGACAGGGGCTGGGAATATAGCTGTGGGTGAGAGGACGCCCCAGGTTGTTGGGAGTAGATCGGCAGCTACTCTGCAAAAACCGTCTTCGCTACCTAGGACACATAATGTGGCTACCTTACCTACCATTGATCTCCCCCCTGAATCAGCCCGATTTGTGGTAGTCCTGGTGGGGGTACCCTCACTGGTCCAGGAGAAGCGGGAATCATATGTTGACCTTAAAAATAAGTGCACCTTCTGGCTTAATAAGTATCGACCACTGCCGATTAATATACATGCCGAAATTCTGTTTGCCAGGAGAGTCAACTGGTTAGGAATGAGTTCCAAGTCGGCGGCGGGGGATTGTGTCATCATTAACTTCAGAGACTGGAGGTGTGTTAATCACATCTGTAACTGGCCTCAAAATGACCGGTCCCCGGGGATACAAGCGCTCCCCCTATCCTATTTTTACGGCCCTCCCGTTTCCACTGAGAGGGATACTTTTTCACTGGGAGAGGTACCTTATCCTTGCCCTTTGGGGAACATAAGGCTGTTCAATAGGTTTGAGGCTTTGTCAGGGTTGGGTGATTGTGACTGACGGTATGTGTCCCAAACTCCCGTTTTGAGTGGCATAGCCTCAGGAGCCTCAGGAAATGGGGAAGACATAGACAGGAGGGCAGGTCAAGTGACCATCCAGTAATGTAGGCATGATGGGAGTGGTGGTTGTAGGCAAATTAATACATGTCTTGGTAATGTAGAGGTGGTTAAAAGAGTGTGCCCATCGGTCATGCAGAGTAATGTATACCAAGCCCCCGTGGTATCCCCTGTGTTGGGTGAATTTTAGTTTTCTGTTCTGTGTAGTGTAGGTTGTTTAATCTGTTTTTTGTTCTTCGCGCCAGGATACTCCGGCAGTAATTGAGCGCGTTATAAAACAGCATAATAATAATAATAATAATAATTTGCTTGTGGACCTGATGGGTCAGTATGTCAGACATCGATTATTTCATGGAATGTGGCGAGTGTGGGGCCCAAACTTAACTCACCTGCTTGAAAGGAATGTATTGATAAATTTGATAACTGTCTACTACAGGAGACTGCGGCGGTTGAACCAGTGTTTAAAGTGGGTTACTTGAATTTTTTTGTTCCTGCAGTCAAAAAACAACCGGGCCGTCCTATGGGTGGTTTAGTGGTTTGGGTCAGGCAGAGCCTTAAGTGTCACAGCAAACTACTCCCTGTGACAAGTAGTGGCATTCTCCTTGTTAGGCTTAGCTTCCCATCGAATGTAAAAATAAATATTTTTAATGTTTATGCCAGAGGCCTCCCAGGAGGTAGGAGATCCAAGGTTGTAACAGCTCTGGACGCTATGCTTCAGGCCACCCCGGCAAATGTACTGCCGCTAATAGCAGGAGACTTTAACACCACTTTCGAGCCATTTGGCCCTGATGATATGCACCTAACAGATGATGAGTACTGTAGATGGGGAGTCCCCCAACTGGATATTAACCCTATAAGAAAATGGACAGAGGCTGCAATTCAACTGAATGGCCTCTGAATGGGGCACCAGTTGAGGGCTGCCAATGGCCGAACATTGTCGGCTAGGATGGGCAAGAAAACATTCGATAATGGTGTTAGGGCAAGTATTATTGATTACTTACTTGTTCCCCTTAAGCTGTGGTACACTCTTCTCGATATAGAGGTAATGGCCTGCATTGAGAGTGACCACAATCCCATTGCTGCAGTGTTCAACCTGGGCTTAAATAAAGTGGACGAAATGTCCAGTGGACCCATTCCGCCTGACTTAGTAATAACAAATGACGAGCGCCACCTTAAGTGGTGTCAGGTTGCAGAGCATCAGAATATCATGACAGACATTGAGTTAGGTCTGGAAGGTGTGCTAGCAACTATGGAGGTAGATACAACGCATGGGCCCTTGTATAAACCTTTTATGGACGCCCATGATAGCTTTTTCACAAATTTAAAAACTTACTTCTGTAAACATTGTCAAGGTAAAAGAGCCCAAAATCGAAAAGTGGAGAGTTGGTATGATGGCTCCTGCCGACAATCTAGGGGGGAGTTGTCCCAAGCATTAAAAACAAAAGATTTTAGCAAAATAAAGGCGGCAAGAGCTAATTATAGGCGTAAACAGTTCATTGCTAAAAAAGCCTGGGAAGAGAGTAGGTGGCAGGACCTTAAAGCTGCATGCAAGTCCAAGAATCCAAAAATGTTTGGGAATCAGGGTTCAAGTCCCGACGCGGCAGGGTCTTGGGCTCAATGTCTGCAGACTCGATAATTCTCGCCTCAGCGCCTACTCTAATCATGGGTCCCACGCTGCAACTCTGGGCAATAGCTTGCTTAATCTCCACAACGGCCCCAACAACACTGGGATGCCTGTCTTCATCTTGGGGGTGCCCAGGAGGGGCATCTCACAGGGAGAGCCAGCAAGGGTTCCACAGCGTCATACAGGGCCGGGCGCCCCGTTGCTGGGGCAGCTGTGCGCTTTACAAGTACACTACATTTAAATTTACATTGTGAGAGCCCTCAGAATAAAGTTGCTCAAAGCTCTTGGGTTGATTTTTAAGCCACAATACGCTAGTAGTGAAGCTGGCAACAGTGAGGGGACTTATGTCCACAATTTTTATAATGAAGCCGCCTTCACAGTAAGAGATGTTGACAGGGCGTTTTATGGACGCCCATGATAGCTTTTTCACCAAATTAAAAACTTACTTCTGTAAACCTTGTCAAGGTAAAAGAGCCCAAAATCGAAAAGTGGAGAGTTGGTATGATGGCTCCTGCCGACAAGCTAGAGGGGAGTTGTCCCAAGCATTAAAAACAAAAGATTTTAGCAAAATAAAGGCGGCAAAAGCTAATTATAGGCGCAAACAGTTAATTGCTAAAAAAGCCTGGGAAGAGAGTAGGTGGCAGGACCTTAAAGCTGCATGCGAGTCCAAGAATCCAAATATTTTTGGGATTCTTTTTAAATGGGACAGGGGTGGGCATTGTGGAGAAGTGTGGCTCACTGGTTAGAGCGGCAGACTCTGAAGCAGAGATCAGGCCCGGGACCAGGGTTCAAGTCCCGACGCGGCAGGGTCTTGGGCTCAATGTCCGCGGACTCGATAATTCTCACCTCAGCGCCTACTCTAATCATGGGTCCCACGCTGCAACTCTGGGCAATAGCTTGCTTAGTCTCCACAACGGCCCCAACAACACTGGGATGCCTGGCTTCATCTTGTGGGTGCCCAGGAGGGGCATCTAACAGGGAGAGCCAGGAAGGGTTCCACAGCGTTATACAGCGCCGGGACGCCCCGTTGCTGGGACAGCTGTGCGCTTTACAAGTATACTACATTTACATTTACATTGTGAGAGCCCTCAGAATAACGTTGCTCAAAGCTCTTGGGTTGATTATTTTAAGCCACAATACGCTAGTAGTGAAGCTGGCAACAGTGAGGGGACTAATGTCCACAATTTTTATAATGAAGCCGCCTTCACTGTAAGAGATGTTGACAGGGCGTTAGATTTAGTGACTGAGGGTCGCGCTCCGGGTATGGATTGTGTCCCTGCCGACCTATTCCTAAACGACAAAAATAGATGGTGGTTCTATATTATGTACCTGGCAAATGCCATAGCTCAAGAGATGGAAGTTTCCCACTCGTGGAAAGGTGCTGAAATAGCGCCGGTTTATAGAAAAGGGGACAAATCGTTAGCAGGCAATTACGGACCTATTAGCCTGATTGACTCCATCCAAAAAATCATGGGCCGGCTGGTATTGGGGAAAATCCAGACCTGGATGGATGATGATAATATCTTGAGTCACTTCCAGGCTGGTTTTCGACCCAAGACCAGTACTATAGATCAGGTCTTCCGGTTCATTATCCTATATTGGCGCACGGTGGTCTTGGAGAAAGGTACTCTATATGCTGTTTTTGTAGATCTAGGGCGGCTTTTGACCTAGTTCCCCGTAACAAACTGTGGCGAGTTCTGGAGGAGCTATGGATGGCCCCATATTTGTTGAATTTGATCGTTCGCTTACATGAGGATACGTTCACTCTGGTTCGGTGGGGTCGCCAGGGAGAGGTTATGGAACCCTTCCCTGTTGAGCGGGGAGTGAGGCAAGGTTGCGTTATGGCGCCTACCTTGTTCTCGCTCTTTGTGAACGGGGTGGCAAATTTCCTCTGCCTGGTCCCGACCGATGCCCCTGTGATGTCTGGTGAGCGAGTCCCGATCCTCATGTTCGCAGACGACACCTTGATCATTTCAAAAACGTCAAGTGGGCTTCAAGGTGCCTTAAAGCGCTTTGAAGATTTTGCTTGGATCGGGGCCTGGAAATAAATAGCGAAAACGTTTATGGTCCTTACTGACCGTAGGCCCCTTGGGTCTATCAAACCTTTCAGAGGGAGGATATATATGAATAAGTCCCCGCTAGAGCAGATTGACGCCTTTACTTATCTGGGGTTACCCTCCAGAGAGATCTGGGATGGACTAGCCAATTAGATCTAGCAGTGCTTAAGCATCACCAGCAGGCAGGTATCCTTCTCAAAAGGTTTAATTCCTCTGTATCAAAACCCATTAGCCCTTTATTAGAAATATACGGAATGAAGGTGCTAAGTTCGGCCCTTTACGGAGCTGAACTTTGGGGGTTTGAAAACCTAAGAAATTTGACGCTAGCAGAAAATAAATTTTTGAGAAAAGCCACTAGCGTTCCGCTAAGTACCCCACTGACACCATTATTGTGGGATCTTGGGGAAAAAAATCCATCCAAGACCTTGCTTCCCTACGCCCGCTTCTATATTGGCGTAGGATATGGACCACAGAAGAACTCCAGCATTATGCGGGGGGTCTAAAGGAAATAATTGCCAAAGATTCCTCCCACAAAATTCACTGGCTAAAGGCCATAAGGTCCCTGTTATTTAGTCTGGGAATGAGGGAACTCTGGGATGACCCTGCAAATGCTGTATTCCCCTCTCAAAAAATTATGAAGGCAAACTATTGGGAGATGGTTAATCTAAAAGCATGTACAAAGGGTCTTTCTTCACATCTTACAGGTCGCTTTCTGGAATTCAAGGCTCATCCGAAGCTGGAACCATATTGGGATGCCATAGAAAAGCAGTTTGACCGTAGTAAACTCTATTTCCAACTTAGAGTAGGCTCCCTTCCAACAAGGTCATTTACAGCTAAATGGGCAGGAGAAAACGACAATGATAAATGCCCTAGGTGCAGGGACGAACAAGAGGCTATAAGTCACCTTCTCTTTTTTTGTCCCCTTTATGTTGCTCCTAGATCGAAGTGGGTGAAACAGATTTGTAAACTAATTGGCACCCGCAGACATGAAGAGGCATTAAGAATTTTATGTACAGACCCCAGCCCCCCAATCGCTATAGCTGTGGCCAAGTTTTTAAAATGGGCATGGGTAATTCAGGCAAAAGAATTACGGCAATTAAATATGAATCCTATCCCATCTGCTTAACATAGTTGTAAATATAGGGGATGTATCAGTTAATTGAGCTTTGTGTAAAAATCACCCTGGACTGTATATTTGATGAGTTTTATGGATTTTATGAATTCAAGGATATACGACATTCGGCAATAGTCCCTTGTAGTTTAATCTCTTTTTAAATATTTATTGTATACATTTTAATGATGTTTTATATATTGGGAAATGTGTATTTTATGTACTGCTTTTATGACTTAATTGTCGAATAAAGTTTATGAAATGACTTTGTGAACCCATCTAGGTTATTGCCCGCTTACTCTAATTTTTTGGGCCCCCACAAGGTACTTTTCTCCCATTGCTGGTCTGCCAGAATCTTATCTGCTTCCTAGCCCCCTGTCTCCACTCCCCTCCCCCATTCCCTCTATTCCTCTATTGGGGACTTGTTTCTTCTGTGATTGACTATGCAACTGTAACTAATGTAGCCCATGAAAAACTGTTATTCCTGATCGCTGAGACCTGAGCAACATGGTTGATGCTCGGGTGGAGTTGCTAGACTGCTATAGAGGAGATCGGTCCTGGTTCACCCCCTCGGCCATCACCTACCCTGCCGGCCATTGGCACAGTTCTCCCCGTTTCCCCGACGTGTCTCCATCCTCCCCTCCCTCCGATGAATTACCATAACATTGTTTTTTTGCCTGTGTTTTACTATGGTCTGGTCGCGAATGTAATTGGTAACTTGTAACTCAACGATCCTCATGTAAAGCGCTCTGATACCTACGGGTCTAGCCAGCGCTATATAAAACCCTTCAAATAAAAACAAAGAACTATGAGCACAGTTTATAAAGGTACATCTATTGATCAAATGTTGGAAAGGGCAGTTGGTGCAGTGCTTAATTAGAGCCAGTGATTTTCGGTAATCGTAAACACCGGTGGGGGGCCGTGGCCAAGCAACATGGCCAAAAGAACGTGAGCCTCTCGAGCTCCCAGTCCTTTAGCCCGGAAATCCTGAAAAATCCTGCGTACACTGGCTAGAATTGAGTGTTGCCGTAGCGTCCTGACCCCCTGTAGGCATGGAGCTGTCCTAGCGCATAGGATGACCAGTCACAGGCTGCAGGTCTTGGTACCTTCACACACAGTGGGAAAACAGATTTGACCCTCCGGAGCTGATGTGCCTAGTTTCACTGGGATGCTGCATCTGAGTTGCCGGGGAGCAGCAAGTCGGTAAACCGGACCCTGTGGGTTCCGTGCCTGCGGTCTGCAGTGGAGTAGTTCCTCTACCCCAATGTAGTTCTCTGGTGATTATCGTAGGGCTGGGGGTCTTCCGATGTTCTTGGAGCCCTCACAGCAGCAGGACAAGACAGCACACCATGCCAGTTAAGTCCTGAAATCAGCTGACAATTTCTGCAGCAGCTCTTCTGTTCTCGGGTCAGCAGCTCTTCTTTGTCCCTATCTTCTTTGTATCCATCAAATATAAAATCCAGGATCCAAGGATGCCACCTAAATACTAAGTTTAGGGGCGTAAAGGGGGTGACCGGTATTAGCCAATGGGCTACCTACCTTTAGATATCTACACCATCTAAGTGACTACTTCCTGTGAAAGGGGCACTACCCTAACCCTCCTGCCGTCCCAAGATGGAAGGAATTGGAAAAGTTGTTTCCACATTACCTGCCCCACCTTAGGGGTGGTGCTGGCTGAATGTGAGCACACGTCCTGATATAACTAATTTTCCTGCCTGTTCCTTGCCACATTTGAAGCAGGACAGGGGGGTTGGCATTCTCCACTAGCTGTAGCTGCCTGGGTTGCATTTCAAAGGCTGCATCGCCTTTGAAGCTTCTCGCCCTGGAAGGCCATCCTGCCCTGGAGGAGGTGTGAAGCACCTCGATCCAGAGCAGGCTTTGTTCCTGGACTCTGAGAGCACTGGCTCTCACCCCATGAGTTCAGAAACATGTCTGGTGGTGGCTCCTGTGTGCCTTTATTAATAACTCCAACACTGGCATCAGGGAGGATTTATTAATACAAGATGCTTGGAAATATCTTAGAAGCACAAAAAGCTACTCTTCTAAATGTGCCATGTTTAATCAATAAACTTTATTTCCTTCAAAATTTATTTTTCTTTTTCCACTATTTTACTAAAGAAAGAACAACGCCACAAATGAAAACAACATTAAACAAGCAAAAACGTCATAAAAAATGTCATCTATATACAATTCTCTGATACAAAGTAACACAGCCATTCAAACATCTTTATACATTCAAACCACAACACTTCATTCATACTGCACACTACACCATCAAGCTCATACTCACAGGATCCCTTTAAGTCCTAAACACACATTGTTTCTTTTAGTAGGACAGGGACCTAACATCAAAAACAATGCAATGAGGTATGCCCAGGCTTGGTTATATGAAAGGCAAGATTTTCTTCAGGCCTTTTAGTTGGAAGAACCAGGATGAAGTGAGTTTATTAATCTGAACAATAAACTAAAATTTTGACTCAAAGGTTATCCCGAAATTCCTAACTTTGGGTGCTGGCATGAGAAGAGGTCCCAAAGTCTTTGGCCACTAGGAATGATTCCAAACGAGGTGTCCTTACCGAAAAAGAGCAGCTCCATTTTCTCAGAGTTCAGCTTAAGGCAATGACTGTTCATCAAGCTGACTACTGATCTGAAACAGTTGTTAAAGCAGTGTGCCACTTCCTCAACATTACTTGTGACCGACACTACGATTTGAGTGTCGTCAGCATAATAAATGGTTGAGAAACCAAATGACCGAATGAGCTTAGCTAAGGGAGCTACATATATGTTGAAGAGTGTGGGGTTTAGTGATGACCCTTGCGGGACACAAGGCAAGGAAAAGGATTTGGAAATAAACTCTCCAAAAGGGACTGATTGTTCTCTGTCATTAAGAAATGAACAAAGGAGATTGTAGGCTCAATTGCCAATCCCATCTCCACTAGGCTCTCGTTCAGGACCGAGTGACTTACAGTGTTGAATGATGTGGATAGGTCCAAAAGGACCACCACGGAACTCCCTTTCATTGTCCATGATATGTTGTAACTCATTGGTAACTACTAACAATGCTGACTAAATACTATGAACAACAATGGTCCAAGACCTATATATTTCTGATTGAACAATGAATCCAAATTTCACAATTACAGAGCATATGTTATTTGAACAACTCTACACAATTAATGATGACCATATAAAAGACGGCAACAGCATCAATATCCAAATACATACAATACTTTAATCTAATCTATTGTCATATTCAAAATTTGCAACTCAGTACACAATTTATATATACATTGCCCCTATAAAACGTGCAGTATAGCAAAGGGTGTCAAAGAATGTGAAAGTGATGAAGATGAAGAGAAAAGAAATCACACAAAATTATAAATAAAACAGTTCCAATAATTTCCAAAACAGTATCCGGCCAGCAATGCCGGACCTATACAACCTGGCCACTTCAAATAGTCCAAAAATCTCTCTATTTTTGTTCTCAGACAAAGAATGTTATTAGTGTCTGCACTGTATCTTGGAGAGAGAAATATATCTAGTGGTCCAGGTATTAGATAAATGTCGACGTTTCGCCTCGTCTTGCGGCCTTGCGGTCGGTTATGCCTGGGCCATGAGAGTCTTCTTCAGGTCATATTTAACGGGGCAAACCAGGGATCTTTTGGTGACCCTGTAGAGAAAATAAAGGACCATAAAAATTGGAGCCGTTGCCTATTCACTAAACTGAGGACCCAAGCCCAAGCTTGCTTACCCTTCTCGGGGATCAGTGGTCGTGGTTCCCACTCCAATTGGATCAGTCAGTGTAATCATAAAAAGGTCCTGTTGTACAAACTGGTGTGATGACCAGGTTTCTGTAAGAACAATGGGGAGACTATGTAAGACTCTGTAGTCCTAAACCAACAAACTCAAAAACTCAAGCCAAAGTAAAGCAGAAAAGTTACCTCCTCTATGGTTATGAGTTCTCCTATCGTTGATAGATGTACACTTTGTTGCTCAATATCTTGTCAACAGGAAGCTGTAACATTATAACAGCAGTTGTAATAGTTGGACCAAACAGACGGAATTATAAATTACCTCTATGTACAAAGGGCTCACCGTTTATCAAAATCCAAAGCCCAATCTTGAATTTTTTCGTGACCTCTATGCAATATTTATAAGGGTGAAGCGTCACGCTGTAAAAAATAAATAGAACCAGTTGATGAGGGCCCCTCCCAACAATGGGTTGTTCCGAGGTTAATTAATTCGAGTTAACATTAAAATCATTACCTCGTTAGGTATATTCTATTTTCACTTAGTGATGTCCACTCCACAAGTGGTCACAACGCCGTTTTTTATTTTGCAGGCGGCTGAAATGACACGAACCACATCGTGAGCACCTACTTTTGTTAAATTAGTTCGAGTATCCGGTAGTCACAAGCCTCATAAGACGCTTACCGTTTTACAACGGGAATTCAATTTCCAAGCACGCGTCTCAACGATCACTGCGGCAACTTCTCTCAGGGTGACACAGATTCTGACCAGCCCTGCGGTTCTAATTAGACCAGTCGTCTTTAATGTTGTACTTCCGAATGGTAAACAGCGCCAAATACTAAGCCGATCTTTGCTTACCTAGCAGCATGTTACTATTTTACAAACGAAACTTAACTTCAGAGGCGATTCCTCATCTCAAAATACTGAATATTACATTATCAGTTATTTCCAAACAATGTGGAAACGCAAGTTACCAAAAATGTGAGACATGCTAATTTACTTCTTATATATCCCCAATGCTCATAGTTCAATTAGTCAGGCACGGGTATATTTTCTTATCCAGTTCCGATCTCGAATGTCAGCAACATTTTTAAATAACGGGGATGAAACTTGCGGCGGCCATCGTGGTTTGGGACCACAATTACAATTCCCGGTTTTCATCCCACAACTGTATTGGTGTACACAAATTAAAATACAGCGGTTTTTTACATCAATATTAACATATTTACATTTTTACATAAGCTTAACACATTATACATACAACAAACATATATTAGTGTTTATCCAAAAAGATACTTCATTCGGTCTTATCATCAACGGCTTAGTGTAAAAGGTCAGAGAATTGCCACCTGTCTGTTTATTTCCTCCAATTCATTCAATCCCTTACTCGCTGTGTCAAGAAGGTATATCCAACGACATTCCCTTCTACTCAGAATACTCTGGAGATCACCTCCTCTTTGATTCACTTCCACCTTCTCTATTACCCACCATTTGATACTCTCTGGTTCATGGGCAAATGTGGTGAAGTGTTGCACGAGAGGAGCTCCCACAGTTTTGCATCGTATGCGGCTAACATGTTGGAGGATCCTACATTTTATTCTCTGAATTGTCTGTCCAACGTACATAAAACCACAGGGGCACAAGATGGCATAAATCACCCCTGTAGTATTGCAATTACTGTGTACCCTCAATGTGTGTACCTGGTTGTTGTGGGAGAAGGTAGTACATTCTAAAGTCAAAGGACACGCTTTACAATTACCACACTTTGTGTGGCCCATTACTGGGGGTAAGCCCCATAGTGTGGTCTGGGTGGGCACTGTCATTACTGGAAGAAGAGATTTTGTCAAATGGTCCCTGAAGCTTCTTCCTTTTCTGAATGCGTTTAAAGGTGTCTGTAGTCCACCCACTTCATTTTGCACCAGATGCCAATGCCGATTTATGGCTTTTTTAATTTGATTGCTTCTGGTGTTAAACGTTGTTACACACACTAACCTTTCTTCACTCTTACCCTTCTCTTGTACACTAAGTAATTGCTCCCGGTGGTTGTGCCACGCTCGCTTACGAGCCTTCTTAAGCAAGCGTATAGGGTAACCTCTCTCACTCAGTCTAGCAATCAAAAGGGACGATTCATCAAAGAAATCCTCTTTCCTCGTGCAATTCCTGCAGAGCCTCAGGAATTGCCCAAAGGGCAAGTTATCCCTGAGGTTCCGCGGATGATGACTCGAATACCTGAGGAGCGTATTACGCTCGCTGCTTTTTTTGTATAGAGTGGTGTACAAGCACCTGAGGTCGGACTTTATTTGTATGTCCAAAAAATTTATCGTCTGATTGTCACACTCCAATGTAAATTGGATGTCGGCTAGTCGTTGATTAAGCCACATATGGAATTGAGTCAAGGACAACTTACTACCATTCCAAATTAGCAGGACATCATCGATGTACCTCGCCCAAAGTTGGATTTGATCTCTGTAAGGATAATTTACATTCAGCACAAACATATGTTCATATTCACTCATGAATATGATGGCTAGATTAGGCGCAAAGCTCGCCCCCATAGCCACGCCCTTTGTGGCAATGTATATATAAATTGTGTACTGAGTTGCAAATTTTGAATATGACAATAGATTAAAGTATTGTATGTATTTGGATATTGATGCTGTTGCCGTCTTTTATATGGTCATCATTAATTGAGTAGAGCTGTTCAAATAACATATGCTCTGTAATTGTGAAATTTGGATTCATTGTTCAATCAGAAATATATAGGTCTTGGACCATTGTTGTTCATATCGATATAATACCCAGGTCCAGTACCGTTTGGGTTACCCCATTTCTTTAATGACTAAATACTATGGCCTTTTCTAAAGTTATACGGTGCCCCATCCAAACACTTGGATCTAAATACTCGGAGAGAGCAATATTCAAATGCCTCTCAAGGACTTTTCCTGTCATAGGGAGACGCAAGATAAGGCAAACACTGTGATTGAGGGAGTATTTTTTAAGTAAAGGGAGAATGAAGGCCTTTTTCCAATCCATGGGTAAGATACCATCATTAATAATGCTGTTCAGTAGCATGGTGAGAGGAATAGCTACTGTTCCTGCTACATGTTTAAGAATGTTCAGGGGCACGGGTCAGGAGGAGCTCCTGTTTGGTGCATCCTAATAGTTCTGTCCCTCTCAGTAGTAAGGAGCAGAAACTTGCAGAACTCAGAGTTGTTATGACCTGAGGTGTCCTTCCCTAAAGTTGGAGGGTTGGTAGGCCAACCTGTATCTTAGACACCAAAGACTATCTCTACTTTGTTCTTAAAACATTCTGCTAACTTATTGCATAGTAATTGACAGGAAATTAAGGCATTAACCACGGATGTGCAGGAGAGCACCTGAACAGTTTTTTTTCTTTTCAAATCTGCTTATTGACAGATTAGAGTCATATACCACAGCATGAGGACATGGAACAGTCATTGCATTAATGTACATTTTGCGTTGCAAGCAATACCGACATGAAAGTAACATGCTAGGCATTGTATTTCTGATATCATATCAACTAAAAGAGTAGTATGGTCTTGCTAGAGGTCGCCAGCTGTGGCTAAAGAGAGAGAGAAAAAAAACTAAAAAGAGGAGAAAAGAAAGAGGATAGGTAGCCAAGAGGAGAAGGGGGAAGGTGAGGAGAAGGGGGGCCACTTCCACCAAGGGTCAACAGGAGTTCTCGTGGGGGGCAGTAAAGGGGCTCTGAATCCTCTTTAACATCAGGTCGGGTTTGGAAATCTCAGAAATTACCGTTAGCATAGGCTGAAGCCATTTTGTTTGTGGCATCCGTTTTAGTTAGCCATGTGTTAGCCATGTGCTTCTTCTGTCCTCGCTGTTGCCTGCTTTTCTATTTCACTTGAGTCATCAACTATAGGTAACTCCTTCAGTACTGAGCCAGAGCACTACACATGCTCAGAAAGGCCTGTAACTGCTAGAATGCACCTGTCTTAGACTGTAACTGTCAGGCTGTTTTAACTGAAGTAAGCAGAAATGTCTCTCCTCCCACTTTGTTGACCAAGCAATATTTGTATGCCCATGTTAGTCAATAACTATTCCTGTATATGCCAGTACCTCCCCTTTGAGTCTGTATGCTGACTATGCAACAAATGTGTATATAAGGCCCCTAGTCTCTGTATTCTATGTACTACCTCCTTCAGTGGCCTGAGGGTACTGGATTGACGTAGTCCCACTCATGAGAGATTAATAAAATGTTTTGTTTGATATTGCATCTTCCTTGCCGATCTCTTCTTTGTTGGTTTAAGAATCAGTGGACAGATAAGGCTGAACCCCTGCACCAGTGAGACCCTAAAAAGGCCCATTTCCACACGGGGACTCTCCCATGAGGTTCCAACACCCTGGGCAAATGAGAGATCTTCAAAGAGTTGGAGAGCCGGGAGTCGAGGAGGGGTAAAAAGTGTGTTCCAATTTGGAAAAGTGGTCTATCAATTGTTTCCAAATACGTGTAAATGTAGTTTCCGTATGCGTCACTTGGCATGAGAGAAGTTCCATCTCCATAACATGTCAAAGGTGAGTGAACCATAGGGCGATAGAGGGTTGTACATGCTTCTTCCAATGGAGGGCTAGTAGCTGTTTAGCAGTGCCAAGCATATGTGAGATGAAATGCCAATCAGAGTGTGTCACAGCGGTGAGCGCAATGGGCTTTATTCCCAATACAACCACCGTACATGCATTCAGGATGGGAAGCCAATGATGTCTATAATGTGGCTCAAAACGTCTTTCCAATAGAGAGTCAGTGATGGGCAGGACCACCAGATGTGTATAAAGTCCCCCATTGTAGCTTGACAGCGCCTACAGTAGAGGAAGGAGGGAGGAGGCAAGGAACATCTTTTTCCAGCGCTGGGATCTGAACAGTTTTAGAAATATCTCTGGTGGAATTTTTTGCCAAATAAAACATTTTCAGTGAAGTATTTGGTTTTCTCCCATAATATATTTTTATAGTCATGGATGATTTGTTTATACCTAGTTCTTTCCTCTGTTCAGTAACTGGTAATGGTAATGGTAGTTGCATTTGTAAAGCGCATTATCACCCAGGGGTCTCTAAGCGCTGTACGAATACCGCTGAGGAACCCTTCCTGGCTTGTTCCTGTGAGGTGCCCACTCCTGGGCACCCCTTGGTGAACCAGGCATCCTAGCGTTGTTGGGGCCAGTGTGGAGATTAAGCAAGCTATTGCCCAGAGTTGCAGCATGGGACCCATGATTAGAGTAGGCACTGATGCGAGAATTATTGGGTCTGAGGACATTGAGCCCAATACCCAATTGTGGGAATTAAACCCTGGTCCCGGGCCAGACCTCTGCATCAGGGTCTGCCGCTCTAACCAGTGAGCCACACTTCTCTAACTGCTTCTCTAAGCATTCTCCTGTCTTTGACATTCCTGTCTCATTGGTCTAAGTTTGGGAGAGAACCATGGTGCTGGAGGCTGATTTATATGATTTTTAACAGATCTTGTAGGAGCCAATTCGTTGGCTGGCACATTGTCAGAGTAGATTACTGAGGCTACATTAGGTTCACTTATGAGTGGAGAAGGATCGTTAGCCTTGAGCATGTCCATTCAATCCACCCTATTGATTTTATTCCAGGCCCAAACCTTTTTATCCTGTCCTACTTTGTTGGCTGGAGGTTTAATGACTGTTATGTTTATACTCAGTGCTTAATTTGTAAAAAAAAATAAAAAAAAATAAAAATAGTGCCAGGGCTCAGGAGGTCACTGCAGCTTTCACCACACATTACCCCTACCATGATGTTAATGGTAGTAATAACACAATTACTAACCATCACACTCCTACAAGTGTGACAATTCAGACTATTCCAGGCTCCCAAATGTATAAGAATGGCTTGGGCTGCAGGTAATAGTCATTTTAAATGTATACCAGATTATAATCAGATAGCGTCACCTTCAAGCTCCAGTGTTGACAATTAAGTGCCGGTGCCGAGCACCGGAAACTAACGGCTCAAATTAAGCACTGTTTATACTGAAACTGATCGCCATATGGTCTGACCAGGTGATTGGAAGAACAGCTTCTAGCTGTAGATCAGGATAATTTGAAGAAATACCATCTAAGGTATGACTTACTGTGTGAGTTGCTGTGTTCACAAGTTGTTTTTAAGTTGAAGCCACCCAGGTTATCTAAAAGTAATGTGCTTTTTTTTAATTGAAATCTTCCAAATGAAAATTTAAATCATCTATTATTGCGTAGTTTGCATATTGTTTTCATGATTCTTTGAAGTCGCTTAAAGCGTCTATGAATTTAGATTTGGCCCTGGGGGCCTATAAATCAGTAAGCCATAAAACGAGGAGTTATTATTTATTTCACATTTAAAAGAGAGGGCTTGGGGGGAGGAGCTTCGCGGGCGACCAAGATGGCCGCGTAAGCTCGGAGCTCCGTGGACCGTCCGACCCACCGCAACTATCCTGCCTGAAATCCTGATCCACGTTGGTGGAATTGTATTGCTGGTGGCCTGCTGAGGCGGGGACTGCAATCGGCTTCCGAATCGGTGGTTCCTGAGCAAAGTTACGTCGAGCTGAACTCCGCTCCGTGACGGGGCCATTGTCCCTCCGGACTTCGTCACTTCGCACGATCGGACTACGTAGTGCCCGCCTGCCGCCCTCGTTGGTGAAGTAATTGTGTTCCTGCTTGTGCCTTCTACACCCTGGTCTTGCCTCCTTGGCCCCATCTGCCTTCCGGCTGTGGACCCGGACTTGTGGACACCTTGCCTTTGTTCTCTCGTACCCATCATGGCGGGCAGAGGTGACCCGGACAGGACATCGAACAAAGGTGGCCGGGGCAAATCGCAAACGCAGCAGAATCGTATGGAGCGATATGTGAATCTCAAGTCGCCACCTACATCGGGGGCCGTTTCTAAAGGGACCCCATCGACGAGCCCACCGGATGGATCGGACCCTACCCTCGTTGACATCATGGGTGCCATCACGAGCCTCCGGGCCGACATGCAGCAACAGCACGAGACCCTGAACCACAAAGTGGACTCCATGGCTGTTGATATTACCCTTATAAGGGCCGACTTGGGCAAGACCAACGAGCGTGTGAAGGCGCTCGACATCAAGACCTCCAGCCTAACCTCTGACGTTTCCGAGTTACAAACTGAGGTCCGCAACTTGCGGATGACCGCTGATCTATTCTCAAGGCGGCTGGAAGACTTTGAGGGGCGAGCCAGGCGGCAGAACGTCCGCATAGTAGGAGTACCGGAGGGGTCCGAGAATGACGCGGCGGACCTATTTGTGGAGGACTTGATTAAAACTCATTTGGCGCCCTCTGGACTGAGCAACTTTTTCTCAGTGGAACGTGCCCACCGGGTACCGGGGAGCCCGCCGAAAACGGCAGCGACGCCGCGACCGATTGTGGCGCGCCTCCTCAACTTCAGGGACCGGGATGCGATCCTTCAAGCTTCCAGATCGCATGGGCCACTCCATTACCAAAATGCGGAGGTGCACTTTTATCCGGACTTCACCAGGCTGGTACAGCGCCAGCGCTTGAGCTACGCGGGGGTGAAGATACGCCTCAGGGACTTGGGTCTCAAGTACTCAATGATGTTCCCCGCGAAACTCCGTGTTGAGCACAAGGGACGTGCCCTTTTCTTTGACTATCCTGAAAACGTCAGTGAATGGTTGGACACTGTTTCACCACATCGGGATGAACAGGAGGATGAAGCTGGGGGCACCTCGGGCGGAGCGGACCGGCAAGACTGAGCAAGGAGCTGATGCTACCCCCCGCCTCGAATGACTGCCGAAATTGTGTCTCGTTAATTAACGGTCTCTCCTTCATTTACATGGTGGGTGGCGGGACGTTTTCATGGAGATTCCTTACTCCTCTGGGTCTTTCGTAGAGTAGTTAATGGGGCGACAGGCACACTGCTGGTTGGGGGGGCTTTTTAGTCTGCTGCAGGGGTGCAGGGTGGGGGGTATGTTGGGGATAGTTATTTTGTTTGTTGGTTTTTCTTTTCTTTCTCTTGTGTGGCAATGGGTCATTGGTGCTCCTGAACTGTATTTGATGCAGGTGTCTTGTGGTATTGGGTGGGGCGGGCAGTGGGGGGATGGGGGGTAGAATGTTACGAATTCTCAGTTGGAATGTTAACGGGTTGGGTGACCGAATTAAGAGAGGGGTGGTGATACAACTGATCAAACGTCACATGCCTGATGTTGTCCTCCTTCAAGAGACGCACTTGGTGGGCAACGCTTGTAAAGCTTTGAATCGCAAGGGATACAAAATGGTGGCACATTCGGGGTTCTCTTCCGGTTCCCGGGGGGCGGGTATCCTCATGCGCGCATCCCTTCCCATAGAGATAGATGTCACCTTGATTGACGACAGGGCGCGTTACGCTGCCGTGGCTGGTAGATGGGAAGGGCGTTCCCTCACGTTGTTTTCTGTATACGTCCCCCCGGGGCTTCAATCCAGTACCTTTCAGGACCTTGGTGGTGCCATCTTGTCTATGCCGGCTGGCCGGTTAATAGTGGGGGGTGACTTTAACTCAGTTTGCTCTGGTCTGCTTGATCGCCAACCGCCCCGTGACCTACGTAACCCGCAGATGTGGCTGCCCTCCTTTCTCGAGTCTATGGGTCTGGTAGACGGCTGGCGTCTTCTACATCCTACGCTCCGTCAATTTTCCTTTCTTTCGGGTGCACACGGGAGTCTTTCCCGCATCGATTATGTCCTCACATTGGCTTCGGACGCATTGGCCGTTTCCGAAGCCCGCTTCCTGGCGCGGGGCATTTCTGATCACTCCCCGTTATGGGTCTCTTTCGACTTTGGGGTGGACCTGTCGGAGCGACCGGCCGCGGTCAATCCGTGGTATTTTCGTAACATCAAGACCCGCTCTCTCCTGGCCAAAGCCATTGATCTTTATTTTTCCGAAAACGTGGGCTCGGTTAGGTCGGCCGTTACGTTGTGGGAGGCCTTTAAGACGGTGCTCCGTGGTGAGGCCCAGGCGCTCATCGCTGAGGCCCGCCGGACTAGAGATTCTGACCTGCTGGTTGTTGAGCAGGAGGTCCTGCGTCTCGAGTCCCAGCTGGGGCCCGAGCCGGACCCCTCTGTCTTGCATACCCTCTCGCTGAAACAAGCGGAGTACCACGATTTAGCCACGAATGCCGCACTCACTCTGGCCAAGGAACACCAAGGCCGCGTGTACGATGTGGGCGATAAGGCTGGGAAGTTGCTGGCTTGGTTAGACAGGAGGGAGATGGCCAGTCGCGTGGTACCTGAACTCCTGGGAGACGACGGTGTGGTCCTTACGGACCCCAGTGCCATTGTCGACTCATTCGCTGGTTATTTTCGGGGAGTCTATGAGTCTGCCTCGGACTTTTCGGAGGCGGATTCATCGGCCTTCCTTTCGGAGATTGACCTACCCTGTCTTTCCGAGGACGAGAG
Organism: Lissotriton vulgaris; assembly: GCF_964263255.1. Classification (NCBI taxonomy): domain Eukaryota; kingdom Metazoa; phylum Chordata; class Amphibia; order Caudata; family Salamandridae; genus Lissotriton; species Lissotriton vulgaris. Next base: position 512,690,876 of record NC_141699.1, read on the forward strand.
AGCGGACTTGGATAGAGACATTACCGCTGACGAGATTGCTCTGGCGATCCGCTCCCTACGGACCGGAAAGGCCTCCGGGCCTAACGGCATACCGGTAGAACTGTATAAAATCCGCCCAGACGCGGTCTCTCCGCACTTGCGGAAAATGTTCCTGGAATCCTTTGAGAGGGGCTGTCTCCCTCTGGATCAGCGACTGGCTACCATTGTGGTTATCCACAAGGAGGGTAAGCCACGTGACGTCTGTCGTTCGTACCGTCCTATCTCTCTCCTTAACGTGGAACCCAAGGTCCTCGCCAAGTTGCTCGCCAACCGGCTGATTGGCCTTATTAGCGACCTCGTACACCCTGACCAGTCGGGATTCATCCCCCACCGAAACACCGCTCTCAATCTGCGACGCCTCCACGGTGTCATGGCTAGGGCCCACACCCTCGAAGAGCCGGCTGTCCTCGCGTCCCTCGATGCCACGATGGCTTTCGATTCTCTCGAATGGCCATACCTCTGGGCAGTGCTGTCCAAATTCGGATTCGGGCCGGTCTTTGTGAGCTGGGTGAAGCTACTGTATGCGGATCCGATGGCCCCTGTCGCCCCTTTTGTTTGCCCTGGCCCTTGAACCGCTTGCAACCCTACTGCGTGTACATCCTGACCTACGCGGCATTACATGGGCCCCTGGCTTCGAAGACAGGGTGTCCTTATATGCCGATGATATCTTGCTCTATCTGACTTCCCCCTGCAGATCCCTCATTGTGGCCTGTGATGTGATCAGACTTTTCGGGCGGTACTCTGGTCTGATTATAAACTGGGCCAAATCTTCCCTATATGTCCTTAAAGGAGATACTCCACGTCTTCCCAGAGGCTGCAACATTCAGATAGCCACACGCGGCTTCAAGTACCTGGGCATCTACATCTCTGGTAACCCCAAGTTGCGATACGACCACAACTTACTCCCTCCTCTCCAGCGTCTACAGCGTGATGTGGACAGCTGGCGTAAGCTACCGCTCTCCCTCCTTGGCCATGCCGCTCTGTTCAAGATGATGTCCCTGCCCAGGTTCTTATACGCCCTCCAAAACGCCCAGGACCCGGCGCGCTACTTTCGTGACCTTGAAGGCCTCCTTCGAACCCTCCTCTGGGATGGTCGACCCCGCGTTGCCATCCACAAACTCACTCTCCCCTGGTACGATGGTGGCATCGCCCTCCCAGACGTGCGCCGCTACTATTGGTCTTCGCAATTTGCTGCCCTCAACCACGGATTCTATGGCCCTGTGGGTAGCCCCGGCTATGCCATGGATAGATGGTTGATGGGCGATGGTAACTACTATCGGGCCCTTTACTCGAAGTCTTTCGACCGGCGGTTGACGGGCCCTACCCGGACGGCGGTCCAACTTGGCGGGCGGTCACTAAGGCACAAGGTTGGCAAGGCAGACTCACAAGGTTCACTCCCCTCTTTGATTCGGACATCCTGGATAGACTATGGCACACCAAGGGGTTTGATAAGTGGGACCTCATCGGCATCAGCATTGTTGAAGACATGCTCTCCAGAGGCTCAATTAAGACCTTCCCCCAGTTACAAACCGAATACCAGCTGGGCGCGACGGAGTTTTTCCGTTACGCTCAACTGAGACATGCGCTGCTTTCGGCCTCTCCGCCGGACGGCGTCATTCCTGAGAGTTCCCCTCTGGAACACAGGATACTGGATGGGCACATGCCGGACAGCGCGATCTCCCTTTCATACAAAAAATTGATTAACGTGCGCACAGATCTCCTCCTTAGCTTGAGAGACCAGTGGGTGGCGGATGGCCTTGAACTGGATGATGAAGATTGGCAGAGTGCAGTTTCCTCCCCTAAGGAGGTTGCAATTTCCTCCCGTCTTCGCCTCGTGCAATTTAAGATCCTGCACCGGGTGTATATGACAGGACCTCGATTAATGCGCATGGGATTCTCGCCTGACGGTCTCTGTCGTAGAGGCTGCGGAGCTGTCGCCACTTTCTTGCACATCCTTTGGGAATGCCCGGTGATAGCCTCCTACTGGAGGAGAGTGCACCGAGTTATGGAGGAGGTTACTGGCGTGGCTGCCCACGCGGAAGCTCGTAGATGCCTCCTGAACGTATGGGAGCCTTCCGACCACAGCGCTGCGCAGACTAGATGGGTTACCCTTGGGAACATGGTGGCCAAGAGGGACATAAATGGGGTGCGTCCGCGGCCCCCCTGCTGGTACAGTGGAAAGCCAACATGGACTGGTGCATGTTCCGGGAGAAGACAGTCTATGTGGCCAGAGGGAGACCTCGAACTTGGACTAAAATTTGGGGGGCATGGAATGAGTACAGGGGAGATGTGTGCTTGCCGCCTGAATCAGTCAGCCTGCATGATAATGTGTCGCCCTGACCTGTGACGCCAACTGAGCTCTGCTGTACTATATTCTCCTGTTACTTCCCCCCCCTCCTCCTTTCCATTCTGGTAACTTATCCTTGATGAACATTTCCCTGCCTCTCCCCCCCCTACCCATCCCTGACGCCCAGCTTCACATTGCCTCTATTGCCATTTTCGCGCCCTCGGGCGCCCTTTTGTTGAACTTTCATCTTAATATAAAAAGTAACCTTCGATGACTATGTCTAAATTGTTTGACACTATTTCTCTCCTGTTACCCCTGCTGCCTTGCCTCCGGGATGTCAGGCTGAATAGCTGTGTGTTCTGCTTTGAATAAAGGTTTTCAAAAATTTTAAAAAAATAAAAAAGAGAGGGCTTCACTATCTGCTATTATAGAGGGCTCACATGCAGTCTCAAGGTGTTCACTGTAAATTACTGTATACCATATGGCAGTGGTCTTCAAACTTCCTAATGCTGCTCCGCTCATGTAAAAAAAAAAAATCATGCCCCCCCCCCTCAGTTTTTCACAATTATTCTGTTAAATTGGGTATGTTTAAATATGTATAAACATATTTAAACATATTTAAACATTGCAGTTAAGTTCTGGTACCACTTTTAAACATACTGCCAGTCAGGATATAAATAGCAAAAGATGTTGGTGATGCCCCATTACAAAGTGGCTTTCTGCCGGTTATTTTTATCACTTAAAAAAGTGTGATGCTTCTCTAGGCCAGAGCTAAGCATGCCCCATCAGGGTGGCCCGCCCCCGCCCCCCACCTAGTTTGAAGAGCTCTGCCTTATGGCGATTGAACCAGTGTTGCAATTCCTTTTACTTCCGATTTGACTACTTCACTGAAGGTATTTGCTGGGCTGGTATTTGAGCATTAGTTTTTTGATGGAAAGTTTTGTTAAGAAAATTATCTTAACTAAAGCAACAGATATGTATTAACAAACTTTTTCAAAACATAATTAGCCAATACTGAATCTTCATTTATGACAGTACACCTTCCTCATGACTCATGGCCCTGTCTCAAGGCCTGGTTTGAGAGGATATCTATGATGAAAGAGTTTCAACATATTAGCAGCATGTTTTTAAATCGCCGGTTCCCAAGAATGCCCTGCTGGGCCATAACCTTTCCTGTCAATCAAATGCCACAAAGATCCTCGTACCTTATGGGAATCTAAAATATTTTGAATCTTGTGCTCTGGTTCAGACTTCGAAGGACTAGATGAAGTGCTATATTCAATTGAGTTCCAGAAATAGCAGATTTTAACAAAGAGATTTGCAATACAGGATATATTTTATGAGAAGAAGGGAGAGTCAATCTCACCAATACCAGATTTAGACATCTTTGTACCTTATATAGACCAATAAATCTGGGTAAGATTGTTTCTTTCCCTGAAGGTGGAGATACTCAGTAGAAAGTCACAACTTTGATCCTGGAACATATGGTGAAACCTTATGTCTTTTCTTATCTGCCTTTTTTCTTACACCCTTTCTTAGCAAATTTGATTTGTGACTCAAGTTTTCACTCCTTTGCATATTTTCAATTTTTCTGCCGCTGAAGGGTTAGTAGTATTGGAGACAAAATATTAATTTGCATTTGAGGGTGCTAGCGTGTAAACTAAAAAATGGTGATCTCTTTGTAGAGGAATGGAAAGTATTTTTATAACAAAATTCTGCTAACAAGAGGTGTTCAACCCCAGAATTTGGATGTTTTTAAAATAGCAACAAAAGTATTTATGTGGTTCCTGGTTAAACTTCTGATTGTCCATTAGTTTGAATGTGATGAGCAGAGGGCAATGCTATTTCTGTACCCAACATTCACAAAGCGCAGCCTTAGCAGAACTAAGATAGAAATTGGCACCACTGTCAGGAATAATTTATTCAGGCAATGCATGTAATCTAACTATACATTGCAGAAATAAGTGTCTGGTTGTCTTTGCAGTGTGAAGACCCTTACCTGGAACAAAATGGGCCTTTTTAGGTCGAGCTGGCGTCGGCTGCGCACATGCACAGTCGAGCTCGCGAGATTTAAGGTTTTGGAGGTAGTTTCACTAGCGAGGGTTGAGCCCCGCCCCTCTTTTTCATTGGCTAGCGTCACTGTTCATGCTAAATGTTGGCCAGCCATTGGAAAAGAGGTCCCAGTGACGAACTCTTTTCTCCTTTAGACCCATCCCTTTTAGACTGGCTTCCTTGACTTTCGTGTGTGGTAAAAGGTTTCTTATCTTCTTTATGGGGCGAAACAGATTGCCCCATAAAAAAGAATAATAAACCTTTTACCACACACGTAAGTCAGGCCAATCCCGTCCAAGTGGGACGGCTCTAAAACAGAAATTTCTTTAATTTTAGTATTATCGCGGCACCCGCGCTTTACTTTGTAAATGTTACAAGTAAAGAGCGGGTGCCGAGATTATACCAAAACGAAAGAAATAGATGTTTTTTTTCTTTCATTTTAGTATAATTGCAGAGCCGGTGTCAGACTGTGCAGCTGGAGAGCCTGGGAGAAGATTCGAGCCGGGAAACGGTGGCACAAGAGGCCGGTGGGAGCGGAGTCCAGAACAGGGTGAGCCGGGCCCAGCGGACAGTAGATACCTGGGGTGGGTGGGAGACTTTAGTCGAGCGGAGCAGGAGCGGAGGATATTTTTTAAGGGATTATAGCCCGAGCGGGGCAGCTTGCTACGGGCTGCAGGGAGCTCCATTGGAGTTTTGCACCAGCTCGAGTCACTGTGTATTATACACCGAGAGCGCTGAAATATAGATGCCGGCATGGAGGAGTGCAGCGCCCTTGGGGTCTTTTCCAGACCATCATCAGCGGCATGGAGGTAAGATAGGCTCCTGCGTGCATCAAGAGGGGTTGGTGGGGGGGATGGGCGCCTCCCCGGGGACAGGATGTAAGGAAGTTCTCTTTGGTAGTGGCCCACTCCGTGTCTGCTTCCCCACACACACTTGAGCTGTTGTGCGGCATAGGGCCTATTTGCAAAGGTCCCTTTCTTGATGCAGGGTCCGTGGGTGGTGTAATTTAGAGGGAGACTGTCCTCGCTCGATGGTGTATTTGATTAGTTTCTTGAGCCCCTAGCTTCAACTCATCTATAGCTCTCGGTCATTCTTGTTCGAATGAATAGCTCTATTGCGTGCAGCTCTTCGTTGCTTTGTAGCTAGAATACCACTTCATAAGGCCCATGCATAGGAGAGTACAGAGGATTTTGAAGGAGCGCACCTGGAGGCGGAGGGTCCTTAATGAGGTTCTTGTTCGGGAACCCAAGGGTGGTAGGGGATATAATTTCTCTGGAGTTGTTGGGGGTTATTTGGGAACTCTCTGGATATCGTGATCAGGGCGTTCTCTTGAGGTAATATTTTCGGGACTGGGATAGGTTTAAGTGAAAGGCCGGTCTGACGTGGTGGGAGATGTACTGAGACAAGTCCTTGTTCATAATCGGGAGGTTGTGTATCTTGTCCTGTATGAGTAAGGGCATATCTTAACTACAGCACTCTGGCGCTCAGTATTTTCCTGGAAAGGATGACTGCAACAACTGCAGAGTTCAAATTCTCACTCTGAGACATCATGTAACTTTTTTTTAAAAAGCGCAACCCCTTCTACTCCATTTTAGTTTCTGACAGGCCGCTCAGCTTCTGCAGCAATACACTTAGCATTTATTTATTTATTTATTTTTAATGCTGGCGTTAAAACCCATACTATAGAATATAAAATAGGTAAATATTATTTCTTCTACTATAATGTCTTTGCTTTGCTATGCTAGATCCAGAACATTAACACCTCAATCTATGATCTGTTTTACTCAAATTGTACGCACCTTGAAATTACTGTATGGAGCTTACTAGGAGTTTTCTGGTTCAATGAATATCATTACGGTCAATCAGTAAAATAGCTTGTCAGGTCCACAATGCAATGGGTCTCGCACTTACACGAGTTTAAGCTATTGGCATTGTAGATAACAATGCGTTTTATATATGTTTTAAAAACGAAAACAAAAATAAAAGGCATTGTCATTTGCAATGTCAACAGCTCAAACTCGCGTAAGTGCGAGACCTATTGCATTGCAAAAGCTTGTTTGTAAATGTATTTACCACTTCAAAAACAGTATTGTAGCGTTGATCTAAAGGCATATCAATTTATAAAGTCCATAGAAATTACTGTTTGCGGCTGAGTAGGGGTTTCAGTGATTTGTAAAAACCCTTTTGTTCTTGCCTGGTCTGTTTTGGCTTGAACACGGATTGCACAGGTATTGACGTACTTGGTAACATCAGTGGACATATATTCCCATCAATAGGAATGCTGAATTACTTCTAAAGTTTTTTTGTACACCTTAATGTGCAGACAGGCGAGAATCATGTGCATCTTCTAACAGTTTTGTTTGTAATTGAGTTGAAGGAACATGTGAAGTATTTCTAAAAACTGGCAACCTATTTTTAATTTGTCTGTCCATACCTTTACCAACCCGCACTTATTGTGCCTCTACCTAGATTCAGGTTTGTATCTCCGTACAAATGGTAGCAGTAATGTTGTTCGGAGAAATGATTTACACCTACTTTATTATCTTTTCTTCTTCACATAATTTTGATAAAATATCAGTTTTTCGATTTTTGCTTTTAAGGTCTATAGGTTAAAATAAAATCTTAATCTGAAAAGAAAAGTGACTAGCTCACATGCCTAGGTGAAATTACTTTGGCTGACTTTAAAAAGTTGAGATTTTTATTATCTGTGTATACAGTTAACTGGGTCTTTACTACTGAGGAGATAATGTTTCCATTTTTCAAATGCCTTCTTTATGGCAAGTTATTCCTTCTCAGTAATTGTGTAATGCAACTCAGCTGAAGTGAATTTCCTTGAAAAATAATTAATGGTATATAACTACCCTGTATTCGGATTCCTTTGTAATAAAATAACTCCTGTTGTTGTATCTGAAGAATCTGCATCCACAAAATTGGCTTATGAAAAATCTTGATGTCTGAGTATGGACACTGTAGTAAATTTCTCTTTTTAGCACTTGAAAAGCCTCCTCTGCGTCTGATGTTCATACAAATGAAATATGTCTTCTGGTAGTTTGAGTGATGGAATGCACACTTCTAGAAAAACCCTGTATAAATCGCCTATGAAAATTGGTGAACCCAATGAAACTTTGTACTTCCTTGATACACTTAGGGGACGGCCAAGATGAAATAGTTTCCACCTTTCTCTGATCTACCTGAATACCTTGATTAGAAAGCCCCCAAAAATGTATAGAATCCTGATGAAAGGAACACTTTTCCGCCTTAACAAACAATTTGTGTTTGCGCAATAAAGATAACTTTTCTTACTTGTGGAATATGGGCAATTAAAGACATGAAGTAAATCAAAATATCACAATGGTAAACAATAGCAAACTGATCCACCTCATCATGTAATAGCCTCACTGATTTAAAAAAAACTGAAACGCTGCTGTGGCATTATGTGAGAAGGTAGTTCTGACCAACTTATCTCCCCATAGTTTTTGCTTTTGGATTACCTGGCTTTTGACCTTTTACTGTGGAGGTGCCTCATAACCTGTGACTCATCCACAGTAAACTCATGTAAAATGGACTGCACGTGTTTTCCGCCAGTGTCCACCTTTTAGGATAAGGCCGCTGCAACGCAGCCAGGGTAAAGGGCACTTGATTGGTTACACACATGTGTGGACACGTGTGTACACACGTGAGAGGGATGCACATGGGAGACACCTGTTGTGCGTAGCCCAAGAACTGCGCACAGGCAGTCTGGAGCAGAAGGGACTATGCAGAGTTGGATAGTGACCTGAAATACACCTTATAATGTTGGTGTACACATGTAAGGGATAGTCCATGTGCTTTACTGTTTGACAGTAGGGAAACTCAATTATTCTCCTATAGGAAAGGCTGCCTTATGGCGCAGCTCCAGTTCTCTTTGGAGTAGAGTCACACCGATGTGCACTGTAACCTGTGTAAAGAGAACAATTCTGTTGAGTCCAAAAGCACGTCTGTACAGCTTATGGGTCAGGTTAAAATAGGAGAGGTACCCCTTAACGAGAGTCAAGGGAAATAGGGTTCACCAACCAGTATAAAAAAGCAATTCCCTTGAACAAAGTCATATACATAAACACTATAAATGAGAAAAAAAAATTTTTTTAAGGAACTATGACAATTAGATCTGGAGTAAAAAATTTTGCAAAATTTATTGTATACAGTAAAGTTAAAAAAGCAGAAAATATAATAAACTGCTTAACACAGGTTAAAATAGGAATTATAAAATAACAGTACATAAACAATATTGACCCGCAATATTGCTAGGAACAGACAGAAAAACAGTAAGACATATGATTTGTACAATACAAGGCGTGTGTTCTGATGCTCTTTTGGGACAATGTAATGTACATATGTGGTAATACTGTATCAACAACGATGTTTGAGCCACAAATCACACTGTATTAAGGCGTCAACACGTTTCGGTGGTCTTTTGGAATTCTATCCACCTTTATCAAGACAAAAAATCAATTTCTGTTGTGGTGTACATATGGTCTTAAAAAATGGATACACAGTGCAATTAATTACATAGCAGTGTACTTGTTGTTAAGTTTTACTTGTTTACGTTTGCATAGAAGCTGTTATTCATGTTATTTAACTAAAGATACATACAGTACATGTCTAGGTACAGAATTTCATAATGTCATACGGGGCTAAACAATTTTAACACATTGTGCTTATTCAGATTTAACACACATATCATATCATATGCACAGTGTTGCTCAGGGTACTGAGTTTCAAAGTGGATTAAGCAATTACTTATCCAACACAGCTATTAATTCAAATACATCCTGTATTAGCACATAAGGGTGTCTTGCCTATGTGGTGAAGGAAGAGCTGTTACATGCACATCTAGGGCCAGTTTCTCAGGGTCCAAAGGGACAGGGAAAGTTACTAGAATCTAATCTATAGTGCTGTTTATTGCCTATCTCTTGACTTAGCCCATCTGGTAATCAGAATGTGTTGTTCCATATTGAATAAATCGACTATATCTCAAAAGGTGATTGTTACCTAGATCTCATTGCTTAGATGCACTGTTAAAACATCAAAGGCACATTCATTTCTATTTGTTTAACGATGATGCAGAGGGATAACTTTCATATGCCAAAAACTAGAATTTGCTTAGGATTTTACCTCTTTGGTATGAGAGACCAATCTATATGGTTAGAATGATCTTCCTCTTTGGTGGCGTGGTTGATTGGGCCGAGAGTGTCTTAGAGCAACGTTCGGGCTTTGTCTTTGTAATTGTCCCTCATGGGTAAATTATATAGTAATGTACAAGAGGGAGTGTATTCCATTGTTACTATGTAAAGATTAACGTAACCTGTAATGATACTTGAATTATAAATATTAGATTTAAATTTACCTTATCCGTAACGTGAAAGTTTATGGTAAGGTGATTCAGGTCTGGACACAAAAATGATTCCTTGTATAATAGCTTTTATTCTGGCCTTGTGGTTCAGAATACCTGCGATCTGTAATCATGAAATGAATTTATTATACCCAAAACTACTTTCTATAGTTCCTAACTTATCCCTAGTGCAGACTCTGGTATCATACCTGTTAGGTTGGATGGCAGTGTAGAGTCAAATTAATTTTGTTGCACAGCGTTTTAATTTTCAAATGCGCTGCGTTAGACCAGAGGCGCATAAGTCTTGCCCCAGTAGCGTGAGTCTTTGTTCCCTATCAAAGACAAGATACCGATAGAAAAGGAAAACAAAGAGGGCGTTTTAGTGAGCGTCCTCAAGGATACTGAATTAAGCAGTAAAGTTTAACGTGGAAACCTCTGCCCCAAGTGCTTACCTCTACGTCTGCTGGCGGCTGCACGCTTCTCTGGTCCTAGTTCTCCAATGTGAGCCAGAGAGCGGCTCGCCTTGGTTATAACCTATGCCATCGTTCTTCATTGGTTGAGTTGTTGACCAATGGGAACTTAAGGGAACAAGCTATAGGATTAGCATAACAGGGCTATGGAAAAGTTCTGAAATCTGACCAAGCACACATATGACTCGTCTAGCTGGGTTCATTTGTCCCCTCTAATCTAGTCTTATCCATAGAATAGAGTAGATTTACTAATCTGTCCCATCTCCAGTTTCATAAAAAAGTTTTATACACCACATATAAAAATGTTTCCCCGATAGGTTATCCCTTCAGAATAAATTCAAAAAGATTCCAACTCTTGAACATACAAGATAAAACATAGTACAGGACCCCTGCCCAGTTGCCTCTCAACCATGATTGATCAAACCTATTCACTCTGGGACATTTGTTTTCCCTGCTTCAATTTTCCAAGCCTAAATACATTTGTTTCCAAACGTCTTTTTTAACCGATAACTATGGGGTTAAGATGAGACAGAACACAGTTCCTTTGCATTTTTGCATTTTTTCATGGGAGGCTATCATAACGTGTGTTCTTAAACCATTAACCTCTAACCAGTAAATTAATACACACTGCATGTATCTATATGGTGTTAGATTCTGTTAACCGTTTTTGGTCAGAGTATATAAAAAAAGAAATAACATAGGAAACCGTTACCTTGTTTCACTAAATAGAAACACATTTTTTGCAGCCTAATATAACTATTAGGTGCCTTCTACTAATAGAAAATATGTATTCTGTCCCGCATTTCGACATTTAAAGATGAATCAGGACACTCCACGAGCATATACCTCGGTAGTTAAAAACAACAACTTAGCCTAAAACATTCCGTCCCGCACTTCGACATTTAAAGATGAATCAGGACACTCCACGAACATATAGCTCGGTAGTTAAAAACAACAACTTAGCCTAAAACATGACAGAATCATTTCATTATTATAAATCTCAGAAGGAGCTTTAAACAAAAGGTGCACTTTGACCACGGTTTGTAATAAATATGTCTTTACCGCAGGCCATCAACACCAGCGTTTTTATCCAATCAAACAGAGGCATTTCGAGCTCTGTTATGCTATTCTGACAGCCTGTTCCCTTTACTTTCATTGGTCAACTACTTAACCAATGAAGAACACCAGCGTTTTCATCCAATCAAACAGAGGCATTTCGAGCCCTGTTATGCTAATCCTATAGCTTGTTCCTTTAAGTTCCCATTGGTCAACAACTCAACCAATGAAGAACGATGGCATAGGTTATAACCAAGGCGAGCCGCTCTCTGGCTCACATTGGAGAACTAGGACCAGAGAAGCGTGCAGCCGCCAGCAGACGTAGACGTAAGCACTTGGGGCAGAGGTTTCCACGTTAAACTTTACTGCTTAATTCAGTATCCTTGAGGACGCTCACTAAAACGCCCTCTTTGTCTTCCTTTTCTATTGGTATCTTGTCTTTGATAGGGAACAAAGACTCACACTACTGGGGCAAGACTTATGCGCCTCTGGTCTAACGCAGCGCATTTGAAAATTAAAACGCTGTGCAACAAAATTAATTTGACTCTACACTGCCATCCAACCTAACAGGTGTGATACCAGAGTCTGCACTAAGGATAAGTTAGGAACTATAGAAAGTAGTTTTGGGTATAATAAATTCATTTCATGATTACAGATCGCAGGTATTCTGAACCACAAGGCCAGAATAAAAGCTATTATACAAGGAATCATTTTTGTGTCCAGACCTGAATCACCTTACCATAAACTTTCAACACATTACAGATAAGGTAAATTTAAATCTAATATTTATAATTCAAGTATCAATACAGGTTACGTTAATCTTTACATAGTAACAATGGAATACACTCCCTCTTGTACATTACTATGTAATTTACCCATCAGGGACAATTACAAAGACAAAGCCCGAACGTTGCTCTAAGACACTCTCGGCCCAATCAACCACGCCACCACAGAGGAAGATCATTCTAACCATACAGATTGGTCTCTCATACCAAAGAGGTAAAATCCTAAGCAAATTCTAGTTTTTGGCATATGAAAGTTATCCCTCTGCATCATCGTTAAACAAATAGAAATTAATGTGCCTTTGATGTTTTAACAGTGCATCTAAGCGATTAGATCTAGGTAACAATCACCTTTTGAGATATAGTCGATTTATTCAATATGGAACAACACATTCTGATTACCAGATGGGCTAAGTCAAGAGATAGGCAATAAACAGCACTATAGATTAGATTCTAGTAACTTTCCCTGTCCCTTTGGACCCTGAGAAACTGGCCCTAGATGTGCATGTAACAGCTCTTCCTTCACCACATAGGCAAGACACCCTTATGTGCTAACACAGGATGTATGTGAATTAATAGCTGTGTTGGATAAGAACTTGCTTAATCCACTTTGAAACTCAGTACCCAGAGCAACACTGTGCATATGATATGACATGTGTGTTAAAACTGAATAAGCACAATGTGTTAAAATTGTTTAGCCCCGTATGACATTATGAAATTCTGTACCTAGACATGTACTGTATGTATCTTTAGTTAAATAACATGAATAACAGCTTCTATGCAAACGTAAACAAGTTAAACTTAACAACAAGTACACTGCTTTGTAATTAATTGCACTGTGTATCCATTTTTTAGGACCATATGTACACCATGACAGAAATTGATTTTTTGTCTTGATAAAGGTGGATAGAATTCCAAAAGACCACCGAAACTCGTCGACGCCTTAATACAGTGTGATTCGTGGCTCAAACATCGTTGTTGATACAGTATTACCACATATGTACATTACTTTGTCCCAAAAGAGCATCAGAACACACGCCTTGTATTGTACAAATCATATGTCTTACTGTTTTTCTGTCTGTTCCTAGCAATATTGCGAGTCAATATTGTTTATGTACTGTTATTTTATAAGTCCTATTTTAACCTGTGTTAAGCAGTTTATTATATTTTCTGCTTTTTTAACTTTACTGTATACAATAAATTTTGCTAATTTTTTTACTCCAGATCTAATTGTCATAGTTCCTTAATTTTTTTTTCTCATTTATAGTGTTTATGTATATGACTTTGTTCAAGGGAATTGCTTTTTTATACCAGCTTATGGGTCATCCAGGAATGTCATTTTCTCTAACTCAGCTCAGGATTATAGCCCAGGTCTTTTGTCGTCACCCTGCTGGACTGGATTAATGACTTTTCTCTCCAGCAGCAGGAACAAATACCTCACCCTGCAAAGGGAGCAATTGCCCTTGATTAAGTCAGCTCCTCAGAAGGAAGGGGTGGTGTGTACTGCTCCTCATCATTAAGCCAGTTGTCATCATGTGCCAGGAAGATGGCCTGCCCCAAGCCACTCAACAAAGGAGGCAGTCCAGACCTCTGGAGCCAAACCAGAGGGGGGGGCTCCTTTGGAGATTTGCTGGGGGAAGGCCCTGGCAGTGAAGTCAGCAAGGGGTGAAGCCAAGAACCCATGTGGCAAGTGACTCCTGGATGATGCAGTCTTGAACTATTCCAGACGACTGTGCAGGGAGGTTGGAGGAGGGGCAGAAAGATGATGTGGCAAATAAGGGGAGTCCAGAGGCATGGCCCTGCTTGACAGTCCCATCCCCACTTAAAAGGTCCTGCACAGGAGAGAGAGCTCTCCCTTGGTTGTACTTTTCTGCTGAACAGTGGGCTTCGAGGAAGCCACCATGGACAGTTGGAAGAAGGAACCTCCCTGATTGCCATCCAGCCCAAGGATTCGGATTCTGATTGACCCAAGGACCAGGGGGAGTAGTCCCTTAGGACCAGGCAAGCTGGTCCCCTTACACCCCTTGAGGACCAGTTGGGGAAAAGACTGGGATCTGCGCGAGAAGTGGGAGGCCCAGAGAAACCAGTGAAATCAGCTCCCTGTAAGGTTTGGTAGCTTAGAAGCCAGGAGGCCAGAAGAAAGTGCTCCAGGTGTCTAGTGCTGTCCACCAGGAACAGAACAACACCAAAAGTGTTGAACGGCCCAACGGGGCCAGAGATAAGCCTTCATGAAGCAGGCAACCTTTTCTCCGGAGCCTGTGACGAAGCTCATGGGGCTCCGCCGTCCTCCTCAGCTAAGCCTCTGGGTGGGATTAGGGCCCGGGGGCTGCCCCAAGCCAAAGAAATACGGGAAACACCTCTGGGCTTTCCCTGGGAGGAGGGGGAAGGAAGGGGCCCAGGACCCCAACCCTGGGCCCCATGAAGGAAATGATCGAGGGAGCGCTGTCATGCCCCCTCGCAAAGCAATGACGGGGCCCAGGACCCCATCCCTGAGCTCCAGTGAGGAAATAAAGACAGAAGGATAAGGAGAGGAAGATTGAGTTGGGGAGCGCTGTCACGCTCAGCACTCAATGTGATGACCATGGCGAACCCATGACTCTATCCCTGGGCCCTGCACCGAAGAAAAGTCAGGGAGCGCTGAGGTACTGGGTTTTTAGGGACCTGGCGGTGCCAGGGGGAACACCCAGAGACCTCTTGAGTTCTTCCTGTTTTGGACCACAGAAACACAGAGTCTTCTAGGTGATGTCAAGGATCGAGTTTATTGGCTGCAACCAAGTAACAAGCGTCCTAGAAGTACAACAGCACGGTGTGTATATTCTCAGGAGACTGTTCATTTTTACAGAACCAGCCTTCTCCTTTTATACAAAAATATCAGCTTTAGGCAAGAATTCCTAGTTTTACAGTTCGGTCATAAAAATATTTCTATTACAAAGAGAAAGCAAAGTCATGATGACAATCCCACATTTCAGTGTGTCCAGTTCGTGATAGATTACCCAGCAAGGCCCAGAACTTCCATCAGATATCGATGAACCCCCAATAAAATCGGGCACCTCCTCCTTGTAAAACAAGCCATAAAGAAGAAACAGGGACAGGTGTGTGTATGATAAAGCGTGGTTTGTATGCGGTAAACGGTTTATGACATGTTGTGCCTTGATACTAATCTCGCTCGGCCATTGGGATGGGGACTGCCTGAACAGGTTCGGCTTGAGGCAGTGGAGTCAGCTCGCCCAGGTCACAGAGGAGTCAGGAAAGGTGTATGTGTGCTTTCAGATCGAATTCGGCCTTGGTCAATTGACTATGTAAGGGCAACCACAAGATGAATGCCGCTCACAAAATGGAACCCGAGGGTTCAAGACAGAAACTATGATTTTAAGGTGATTGCATCACTCGATCATGATGCAAATGCATAGGTATAATGTCCTCATCATTACCGGTCGGCCGATACCAAATTCGTCATGGTATGATGATATTTTTTGCACGAGTGTAGAGCTTCGGTACCACACCATGGTCGGGTCCAGAATTTTCAGTACCACAGACCCTCTTTTTGCCCTTATATAGGCAATAACTCATGCTAATCTGAGTCCAAATCTGTATTCATGAAGTCATGGAGATGCTGCTGGAGCATCATCCTGTTACTTAGTTCGTCCCTTGACACAGGCTTCCTTACACATGATGCAGCACAGAGGCCACATATTGCAGGAGCGCACTGTACACACAGGCAGAACATAAACAGAATGGCTAAGACCATCCCAATGAATATCAGAGTTTTCCATCCCCAGGCAGATATCAGTTCCCAGAACCACCCCAGCAAGGACCAGTCTCCTTTGTCCACATGAATGGACTCGGAGATCTTATGCAGTTTGGAGATGGCCTGGTATACTGTTGGAGCATTGTCAGGGATGAAAATGCAGCAACTGGATTGGATCACTTTACATACCCCACCACGGTCTGCAAGTATGACATCTAGGGCAACCCGGTTCTGAAGAGTCATAAGGCGGTCCGACTGGAGCTCCGCAGTCAAGTTACTAAGGGCACCAGCCGTTTCAATCACGGCAGATTCAACTACCCTCGTCAGTTGGTGAATGTTCCTGCTGTTCACCATAGGCCCCCAAAACGGCAGAAAACCTTTTGCGAAATCCCCAAACTCTTGTTCTGCAGTGTTGTCTTTGCTCACGACACCCCTAACTGTCCTTGTCCTGTGGTAACCTGCCTCGGCCGTGTAGGTGGGTGGCAACAGGAACGAGATAAAACATGTGCCCGAGAAGTCAGGGGGAAACCATGTGTATGCTCTATCATGGCAGACAAAGTAAGTACCCTTAGCTGCTAAGAATGAAGGGGATGCCTGAGACGGGAAAACATAAGTTTCGGTACAGACACTCTTCCCTAACTGAGCTCCAGGGTTGTTGCCATTTCCCTGCAGACATAGGTGACCTTGATGGGGTACTATCCAGATTGGGGAGGATTTCTTTGCTTGCTGGCTCTCACTCAAGGAAATTCCATACTTTATGTTCCATCTACTGTAAGGCTCCAATTCATCTCTGGGAATCGTTCTGTATGTGTCAATATCCCTGCTCATATTTCTGATTCCTGCCACTAGTGCCTTGTTACTTGAATTTCTTCCTGTGGGACGCGGGGGATATGGTTCGATGGCGAATAGGAACATTGTCTGAAATGCCCACAGAGAACCATAGTAGCTAAACGGCAGGACAAAATATGGGATACCCTTATCTGTTGTATGTGGCATAAGTCCGCACACCCAACAATTCGTTGTGTTCATTACAGACTGGTGCTGGTGTAGGAGCTGAACGAATGAGTTATTTACAAATTCTAACCTTTTGGCAGACTCTTGTTCAGGTAGAGGGTGAAAGGAGTGTGGGGAAACAGTAGGAGGAGGTGTGGGCTGTGTGTCGTGTGTAAACGAAACTCGAAAAGTGAATAAAGCATAGCCAATCAAAAACATCATTATACTGCACAACATAAAAATGCATATTATCAAAAATTGTGTCTTTGCCATCACAGTGCGTATTCTCGTTTTAAAGTTCGTAGATCTGGCAGATCTCTCCATCTTGCGAAACTCCATCCTCTAAGTTGCTGCCCGCGGTGGGAGATTGATTCTGCTAAGGAGTACTTCTGTTCAGTCCAGGGTAACTCCCTTAGACCAACCAGAACTGTCGACCTAACGTCCGTCTCCAGCTGCACTCCAAAGACTGTGGCAACCGCGACCCTAGCAGCAGAACCGGATGGCGGTTCGAAAATCAAAAATGAGCAAGTATCCTAGATGAGAGAGCTGCACAATCAAAAAGAAAAAACTTTTATTAGTCCATAGTCATAGGCCTTGGCCTCAAGTTATAGCGGTTTCGACCAGGAGCTGTGTGGTCCAGAAACAGGAGTTCAGGCTCAGTAGTGTCCAACTGCATTGACGGTGGCACAGATCCTTGCAGAATGTTGTCGCTTTCCTTTTCTGAAGTAGTTCCTTTGAAACGTGCATCACTGAAGGGTAAGAAGCGAGATACAGTCTCTGCCTCAGAGTCAGCAATTCCCTCCTGGACCCACCGGTCATAAGGCAGAGGTAACGGGACCCTCTTGCAATGGGTCCCGTGGATCCAGTTTTTCTTTCCCTCCACTCGGATGGCAGATCTGGTCGAGAGAAGAACTAGATGAGGGCCCGTCCACCGGGGCTGGTCATTCTTTGTCCGCTGGAAGTTTTTGATCAGCACGTAAGATCCAGGATCGATAGGATGCCCTGGAGCTTCAGAGGCCCGAGGTAGACTGTCGTGGACCTGTTGGTGTAAAACACGCCATTTAGCCGTCAATTCATGCAAATAGTCAAGCAGTACCGGATGCTCTATCTCACTGAACCTGGTGGGCCTTGGCACTCCCCATATGTTGGCTGGGCGGCCGAACACGATCTCATGTAGACTAAGTCCCACTCTAAAGTGGACAGTCATTCTTGTCGATAGGAGTGCCAAAGGCAGAGCGTCAAGCCATTTAAGACTGGTGCTTGCTTGAATCTTGGCCAGTTTCAATTTTAGAGTGCCGTTATAGCACTCTACTAGTCCAGCTGATTGGGGGTGATTTGCAGCGTGGAACTTCTGTTGTATGCCTAGCCCCTCACACACTCTCTTCATCACTTGTCCCACGAATTCACTCCCATTATCACTCCAGACCATTCTAGGCATTCCGAACCTAGGGAAGAACTCTTTGACAAGGGCTTTGGCTGTTGATAAGGCAGTATTGTCCTTAAGGGGATACGCCTCCACCCACCTGGAAAAGGCACAAACAACAACGAGTACGTATTTCAGATTGTTGCACCTTTCCATGTGGATGAAATCTAGCTGCAAAACCTCGAACGGATACGTTGGAGGCGCAAAATGACCAGCTGGAATTGGGGTTCCCCTACCAGGATTGTACTTCAGACACACCATACAGTTCTTGACCACATTCTCTGCACATTTAGGGATTCCACTATTCTGCCATACTGGAGCCAACAACTTACAGATCCCTTTCACACTGATGTGAGCCATTCCATGAGCCATTGTCACCACTGCAAGCACGTATGCATCTGGTAGCAGCCATCTCTGATGCTTTGACAATTCGACCCAACAACCATTTGCATCCAATCTACCCTTACTTTCTCTCCACTCATTCACCTCTTTTTCTGTGGCTTCGGATTGGATAGACTTCACACTCTCAATTGTATCTTTGCACATACCCACATCACCAATCCATCTCGCAGGGCCTGCAACATACATTCAACTCATTACATTCCTTGCAGTTTCTTTTGCAACTTCATCCGCAAACGCATTCCCACGACCAACATCATCTTGAATCTTTTTGTGTGCACGGCATTTCACAATCGCTACTTGGAGTGGCAAAGTCAGTGACTCGAGAAGCTCATTTACTAACTGACCATGCTGGATCTTTGTACCATGCGATGTCAGGAACCCACGTTCACGCCACAATCGTCCAAAACTGTGAGCCACGCCAAAGGCGTATTGGCTGTCTGTGTACACATTCACTCGCTTTCCTTTTGCCAACACACATGCTCTTGTAAGTGCAATCAACTCTGCTGCTTGCGCAGAATTGTGTGGGATACATGCAGCTTCAACAATCGTGTGCAATGTTGTCACAGCATATGCTGCAGTCGTATCACCATTTGGCAACTTGAAACATGAACCATCAACCCATAAAGCATCGTCACACTCAGGAAAAGGAGTGTCCTGTAGGTCCACTCTCCCTTTTGTCTCTTCTTCTGTCCTAAAACAGCAGTCATGTTGTTCAACCTCGTCTGTCTCTATTGGAATGGTCAGTAACGTGGCTGGGTTTAGTGTGTCACACCTTTTTATGTGGACATGGCTCGCTAATGGTGTCAGCTCATAACTTGACAATCGAGCACTGGTTAAGTGCTGTGTCTTCGTTCTGTTTAGCAAAATGTCTACTGCATGTGGGACCATAACAATCAGTACATTATTCATTACTATCCCAGCAGACTGTCGAATACAGACAGCTGCTGCCGCAGTGGCTCTCAAACAACTTGGCAATGCCTTAGCTACTGGATCTAGAGTTGCTGAAAAGTATGCGCATGGACGCTGTTTGCCCCCAAAAGACTGTGTCAGAACTGATAATGCACAACCTTCCTTCTCGTGGACATACAACGTAAAAGGCTTAATGTAGTCGGGGGTACCCAACACAGGAGCTGAACACAATGCATCACGCAATTCGTGAAAACTTCTCTGACACTCTTCAGACCACGGAATGGGGTTCGGTGTATCCTTGCAAGTTAATGCCACCAAAGGTTTGGCCAACAAGGAGAAGTTCAGTATCCATTGTCTGCAATATGATGTAATGCCCAAGAAAGCACGCACTTCTCTCTGTGTCCTTGGGACACTCAATTTTGCAATTGCCTGTATTCTCTCTAGGGTCAGCTTCCTTCCCTCCTTCGATAAGATGTGACCTAAGTAGGTCACTTCTTGTCGACAAAATTGCAGTTTTGAAAGAGAGACTTTGTGCTTCATATCACATAAATGACGCAACAATGACAAAGAGGCTTGCTTGCAAATCTCCTCAGTATCTGCAGCGACCAGCAAATCGTCAACGTACTGAATAAGAGTTGCGCCATCAGGTAGAAAAATCGTGTCAAGTTGTGATTTCAGAGCCTGACTAAATATAGATGGACTTTCACAGTAGCCCTGAGGAGCGCGTTTGAAGCGGAAGCTTCGGCCTCCTAAATTGAAGCCAAAAATATCTCTGCTCTCCTCGGCAATAGGGATGCTGAAGAAAGCGTTCTTCAAGTCAATCACTGTGAACCAAGTGGCTGAAGCTGGAACCATAGTCAATAGGGCAGTGATATCGGGAACAACTGGAAACTGTGGCACAACAATCTTATTCACTTCTCTAAGATCAATCATGAACCTATAGACAGGTGGTTGGGAAGGATCAGTACGTTTTAAAACCGGCAGAACAGGACTGTTACAGATGTTCCCTGTTGTCTCTTCAATGACATCTTTCTCAATCAGATCGTAAATGATCGCTAACAACGCCTTTTCACCTTCGCTAGAGATCTTGTATTGGGGAATACGTGGCATTCTAACATTGGCTTTCAATGTTATAACATATGGCGCTATTTCCAAAAGACCCACATCATTAGAGCCAGTGGCCCAAAGTGTATCTGGAAGGGAGGACCATTCTGTTGGAAGTTTTTCCTTTGACAAATAAATTGGAGAAACCACTTTCTTACCTAGGGTAAGTTGTACTCCCGAAGGAGAACAGTACAAAGTCGCATATAGTCTCTTTAACAGATCCAATCCCAACAAGTTTTCATCACAACCTGTTGAGGGGTGCTTCTAATTCACATGGCCCAACAAAAAGGGACATAGGACTAGAGATCGCGTTCCTAACAGGGGCGCCAGAAAAACCTACGGAGACATTCATTTCGCCAGACAAAGGTGCGCCAGGAAGTTTTGAGTGCATAATAGAACTCTTTGTAGCACCAGTATCCAGCAGAAAAGGCTCTGACACACCTGATGTAGTCACCTCAACATAAGGTCCATTCTGATCTACTGGAACTGAAACAACTCCCTCTCTTTGTCCATGGCTCTCCTAGCAATCATTACCCTCATTCTCTGTCTCTGCATAGTAGTCATCAGCATAGTACTGAGCTGTCCTAGAAAACGCATTACTCTGTTGGTCAAAGCTGTTCATGGAATTCTGAGGCGGAAAAGAAGGAGCATTCTGGGGGAAATTTCCACGACCCCTACCTCTAGGGGCCTGCTGAACACCTCTACCTCTTGCACCAGATACACCATTCAAACGCCGTAACAAAGCCGGACAATTATTCTTGAAATGACCCTCTTCCTTGCAATACGCACACTGATTCGGACCATATGGTAAACGCTGTTGAGAAGACTTGTTTCTTTGCGAGTTTCTCGAATACTGCTGTGGTTGCTGATAATCGGTCTGACTATTATTACGAGGTGGATAAGCTTGCTGCAGAAGGACTTTAGTTTTCAATTCTTTAGTCTTTTTGTCTGCTTTCTCTAGCTCATCTTTGCGCCTATTTTCGTAGTACTGGGCTGTAGCTAAAATCTGCGCAGTCGTGGAAACAGCCCATGCACTCTCTGAATCCTTCAACTTATTACACAGTTCAGGAAGCAAATTATGTACAAATTTGTCTACAAATAATCTTTGGCCACCCTCAGTAGCCATATCCTGACCACTATGATCGACGAAGGTTTCTTCAAACCGCGTGAAAAAAGTCAGACACATTCTCATCTTTCTTCTGCTTGCACGCAGACAACTTGTCCCAATTCACACGTAATTCGGGCATTAAAGTCTTCATGTATGCAATAATTCTACCAGGAAGTTCTGCTACTAAAGGCTCGGGCTTGGAGCCGCCAACTTGTCTAGCAGCAGCAATATTAACCCATGTGTCACCTAATTCTTGATCATGATCTGCATGACGAATCTTTCCCCATAAAGGCTGTGGAACAACATTCCCAAACAACATGTCTACATCTGCTAGATTCATGATACAAGAGCTGGCAGTTTGTGATAACTCCTTATAATACCCTGCAGGATTTTTACAGGGGTCATGCAATGTCTGCTTGAGCGCTAAAACCTCAGATCTTTTCCAAGGGACATGTACCCATACACGGTGGAAATGCGGGGGAATTGCTGGATTCGCATTTGCATCACCTTCCCTCCAAACTGGAGGAACCTCTCTCATGGGATACTGTCGCGCCTTTTTCCTACCTGGCCTGCCATGATCAGAAAGTGGTCTAGAATTGCTTCCCTTACTCCTATAAGACAACAACATGTCTATTGCTAGTTCAACATCGGCACCCACAATCATGTCTTCTGCGAACTTGAACCGCACACGAAATAATTCGCGCAGGTCGTACTCAGGATCATTTCCTCTCAAATCCTCACAAAGAAATACACACATTTGTTCAAAAACATATCTCTGTGTGGACGCTTCCCACTGACGGAAGACTTCCATAACGGACTGAACGTCATATTTTACAGTATCGGTAACCCATTTGCGTGCTAATTCATTCAGTACTTCTCTTTCATGATGGTCAGGCTGTCGCCTCCGCAACTGTCTACGTTCTGTGTTAGGGGTCGTCTTAGGCGACCCAAAGAAAGGTGAGAAAAGACCAGTGACAGTGTTTGCCACTCTCTGTCGAACAGAAGGAGAAGCTGGTGGAAAGGCAGAAACGCCGGAAAAGACAGGCTGATGTGAAGTAGAAGTCGAGGCAGTAGCAGAAGTAGTATCAGGATAAGCAGTTGGAGCAGTAGGCGAAATCGTAGAAAAAGCAGATAGAGTATGTAGCAAAGGCGGCGGCCCCTGAGAGGGCTCCGCCGGAGGAGTAGAAACCAGCTGTAGAGGAGCTGGTGCTTGTGGAAGAACTAGTGTTTGTGCGGCGGGGCGCGGTATAACAAAGCTTTGCGGGGGTGCAGTAGCATTTTGTGCATAGGGGGGGTGGTGAACTCAGTAAGTGGGACATTAAAGGATCCTTCTCAACTGTCCCTGTTGATTCCTGTCCTCTATTTGGCAGGACTGGGTAGCATTTATCTACTGCTAGCTTCTTACTTCTAAGTGTTTGTTCGTTCTCTTGCTCTTCCTCGTTATCCCTGAATGCAATGGCAGCTTGTACCATGGACATACCTCGTTTATTTTTCTTTGCTAATTTCATTTCTTTCTGTTTGGCTTCCTTGCGCCATAGGCGAAAGGAGTCAAACATCGCCGGCCGGGCTTTCTTCTTGAAAAGTTTCACCTCTAGATTATCTAAAATCTGTGTCAAAGCTACCGTATTGAGGCCATTTTAAAACGCCATCATTTCTGGTGTATCGGATCCATACTTCATTATATGCAATAGGGCCTAATCCGTGCTTCACATAGAGCTCATATGTTGGAGTTGCAATCGGAGGAACCGGACACGAATCCTCTAATCGGGAGTCCCTACTACAACCAAGACAAAACAAGTTTCCAAGTCTGCTAAGACCAGGCATCTTCGCTCTCTAGTCTAGCTTCAAACTTCAAAGGATTATCGAATACGATAGTCTCGTGAATTCACGAGTCCCTTGGTTTTGGCGCTTGCAAGTTCCAAACAAAGCGTATCTCAAGGATACCAAAACTAAGGATCAAACTAAGGACTGGGAGACGCTCCACTTATACTTAACTGAAGTATTGAAGATCGATGACGTCACTAGAAGACTCGTCTATCGTTTCGCTCTACCAAGCATCAATGGGTCCAAAACAGGGCGATAGTCAGGGCAGCAGTCCTTCGTAGCCGTCGGTACGCGGGGAACCTCGCAGCAAAGATCTTTGGAACCACGTCGACATGCAGGGGTCGCAGAAGTGGCTGGCCGTCCTCTGGAATTTTCACACGAAGCTCCTCACAAACATCTGGCTTGGACCGATACCGCTTGATACCGCCCCGAGTTGGGCGCCAACTGAGGTACCGGGTTTTTAGGGACCCGGCGGTGCCAGGGGGAACACCCAGAGACCTCTTGAGTTCTTCCTGTTTTGGACCACAGAAACACAGAGTCTTCTAGGTGATGTCAAGGATCGAGTTTATTGTCTGCAACCAAGTAACAAGCGTCCTAGAAGTACAACAGCACGGTGTGTATATTCTCAGGAGACTGTTCATTTTTACAGAACCAGCCTTCTCCTTTTATAAAAAAATATCAGCTTCAGGCAAGAATTCCTAGTTTTACAGTTCGGTCATAAAAATATTTCTATTACAAAGAGAAAGCAAAGTCATGATGACAATCCCACATTTCAGTGTGTCCAGTTTGTGATAGATTACCCAGCAAGGCCCAGAACTTCCATCAGATATCGATGAACCCCCAATAAAATCGGGCACCTCCTCCTTGTAAAACTAGCCATAAAGAAGAAACAGGGACAGGTGTGTGTATGATAAAGCGTGGTTTGTATGCGGTAAACGGTTTATGACATGTTGTGCCTTGATACTAATCTCGCTCGGCCATTGGGATGGGGACTGCCCGAACAGGTTTGGCTTGAGGCAGTGGAGTCAGCTCGCCCAGGTCACAGAGGAGTCAGGAAAGGTGTATGTGTCCTTTCAGATCGAATTCGGCCTTGTTCAATTGACTATGTAAGGGCAACCACAAGATGGATGCCGCTCACAAAATGGAACCCGAGGGTTCAAGACAGAAACTATGATTTTAAGGTGATTGCATCACTCGATCATGATGCAAATGCATAGGTATAATGTCCTCATCATTACCTGTCGGCCGATACCAAATTCGTCGTGGTATGATGATATTTTTTGCACGAGTGTAGAGCTTTGGTACCACACCATGGTCGGGTCCAGAATTTTCAATACCACAGCGCAGTCGTGCTTCCTGCAAATGCCAAGGAGGGCCAAGGACCCCATCCCTAGGCACTGGAGAGGAAATGAAGCGCGGGAGTGCCGCCACCAATTCCCCCCCCCCCCCCCACCCCCCCCCCCCCAAGCAGCCGCTGGCCTGGCCGCACAGCATGTCTGCCTGAAGAGATCTGCTCCCACTCCCCCAACAGAACTCAAGTGTACTGGCTGCTTGGGCAAGAGCAGCCTGGGGTGGGCACCCCACCTTACAAAAATGCACTTGGGGTGCCCTAGTGGGACCGGGCACCCCAAGACACAGAAACTGTGGCGCAAAGCTACGCAAAGGACAAACACTCAAAGGAAACTGGTGTCGCGCTCACCAGGACAGCAGGAGATCTGCTGTTAAAAGATCCACGGCCAGCATGAGGACCACCCCATAATGCCCTGCCGCCCTGGCTGCATTTTCTAACATCGTTCGCTCGTTTTGGCTTTGTGGTGATGCCAGGAGAGCCGGGTCACCACCAAAGGAGTAAGGAAGCTGTTGGGGAGCTGCATGAGCAGCGCAGCCTTCCCCCAGGAGCAGTTACAAAGACCCCACCGTAAGTTGACTGGGGCATTACAAAGCTAACCACTCTAGGGTTTCAAGTGTTTTCAAACTTCTCTAGGTTGAAACTTTTGTTTCATTGCTGGGGAAAGGTGCACCCTCTGGGGCGAAGGTTATGGTTGCAACCAGTTGTGGCCTGAAAAAGGTTAATATGAGTTTTTCATATTAAGAGACGCCCGCTAGGGGTGAGAACTATAATTATATTATACTGTGAATATAATTGTATTACCTTCCAAGGTTATTTCAGGATAAAAGAAACTAATGACACAAAGCACCTACACGTGCCTTGACATATTCTCCTGTAAATGCTTTAATGAAGTAATGACGCTGACAACCACTCATATGCCCATATGCCAAGTAAACGTGCTTTACTGACTATATTAAGTGTGAGCACATTCAAAGTGATATTCCCCAAGTGCATTTCTAATACAAATAAATGTTCTGCCATGTGATTTTTTTTTATCTAGATCTCCCTTTGGAAGATATCATGACTATGCAATGTCATCCAAATGCATTTCCATCAGCTTGTGTATTTTTATACATTTCTGCATAGTATTGAGTAGTGTGTTTGTGTAATAAATGTTCTTTTTCCTTTTTCAAAATAAAATGCACAGACTGGACAATCATTTTTCGAATGTTTTGTGAATGGAGATTACTAACCCACACCACCTCCCTTGATTAAGCCTTGGCCTGCTCTGCAACTCTACCCTGTGAGAGGTGAGCGCTGAAATGTTGTGTTTGGTTCCAAGTGGTGGACAAATGCGGATCCATTACTTGTTTAGGCCACACAAATAATGAGCCATATTCTTTTTGTAATTTTTTTTAAGTGTTACCAAACAATATTTACAAACATTATCAAGCCTGTGTGATAGGAAACTGTAAGCAATTAGTAATTGTACATAGCACAGCATTCCGCGATGATCAGCGTTTCAGCAATGCATTCCAGCGATATTACAAAATGAAAACAATGACATTGACTATGCATCAGTTTTAAAGAGATCCGGATGTTCCCGTAGGTAGATAGTAAGGGGTTCCCAGCAGTTAGAGGTATTAGCAGTTGTGGACAGCTCCTCTGTGTATATCAAAAATTGTCTTTACAATGTATGGAGTCCAATACCCAGCGGGTTGCAGTAGGTGCTTTCGTACTGTCCCGATGCATTGCTACTCACCTTTTTGCTAAAAGTAACTCTAGGATAGCTAGCTTTTTTTTGGCAGATTTCAAATGCGTCAAACGCCCCAGCAGACATAATTGTGGTGTGCAATCCGGTTTGCAATTCAAGATTTCACTCAGCAAATATATTACCTGTTCCCAGTATAGCTTTACTTTGCCACAATACCATGCTAGGTGCCCAAAATCAGCCTTGTCGGCCCGCAACATTTAAACTTTGTATCCTTCTGTAGGCATGTTTGTGTAAGTTAAGTGGAGTATGGTAAGACTGGTGCAAGTATTTATAATGAATGATACGTACATTCCCATTAGGAGTAAGATACTTAGTAAGTGCCCAACAGGACTGCCACTCATCCGCACTTAGAGGTTTATCTAGCAACAAATTCCATTTGTCATGTGCTTTTTGTGTGTTGGCGCCAATTTCCCTCTGCAGGGTTCTGTAGAGGCTTGTTACCATGTGGGCATTGTCTGGAGCAGTTATTAATAACTGTAGTGTTTCTAGTGTGGGATGTTCATTTGGGTACGTAGGGTAGATTTCCTAGATAGCTGAGCCTAGTCTATGATATGCAAATTTGAACAACAATGTTTGATTGCTCAAATGTCAGATCGGCTGTAGTTATAAACGTGCCGTTAGGGTATATGTCGCCCATCACTGTGATGCCAACCTGTTCTAGTAAGGTCATAGCTCCCTTTTCTTGTGTGACAGATAGAGTGGAGTGTTGAGCTAGAGACATGTTAGGTGCATAGATTGGAGTTTTGTCAGTGAGTTGGCTAATACGCTTCCATGCCAGGGATGTGGTGCGTATCGTGTTAATTCATGTTTGGTCAGATGAGGTCGGTGGTGTGGCAATGTACGCTCCAATTTAATGGAGTGGGTGTCACCATCCTCCACTGAGAGGTGCTGCATATATCGTCCTGGGTGGAACCAGTAGTATGCGTATTGCACTTGGGCGCATAGATAATATAAGTATAGATCAGGAACTGTAAATCCACCAGAGACGTATGGCAATGTCATTGTATGCAGCCTTATCCTTGCTTGCTTCTCGGCTCATATTAATTTAGTCAAGTTTGCGCATAAGCGTTTAAAAATGGGGGCTGGCGGAGTAATAGGAATGTTGGTGAAAAGGTAAAGTAGCTTAGGAAGGATCACCATTTTTACAAGAGATATCCTATCAGCTAAAGATAAAGGCAGCGTGATCCATCGGGCTCTTTTGTGTTTCAAATTTATCAATCTCAGTGCCATAATTAATACGGAGTACGAGTTCAGAGTTGCTGTGAATCCAAATTCCGAGATACTTAATAGGCTCTTCCTGCCAAACTAGTGGGAAGTCCATGTGTTTTGATTTCGTACTTCTAGTTAGTGGCATGACTGCCGATTTGGACCAGTTTATCTGGAGACCTGATTGCCTTCCAAATTTGATATATTCTCTAAGTATTGGTGATAGGTTGTTGTTGGGATCTCTAATATACATTACCATATCATCTGCATACAGTGATATGCCAATGGGACGTAGCCTGAATTTTAATACCGTATGAGTATATTGCTGGTGTATTTTACAGGCTAGTGGTTCCAATGCAATAGAGAAGAGTAGGGGCATAACAGGCATCCCTGCCGCGTACCTCTTTGTATCTTATTATACCCGATATATATCTATTGACACTTGATACGCGCAGTGGGTCTAGTGTAGTGAAGTTTAATCCTGTTAGTGAACATAGGTGGCAGTCCGATGCGCCTTAGAATAGTAAACAAGTAGGTCCCTTCGATCGAATCAAAAGCCTTGGCTGCGCCAAGGAGCAAAGCCATAGCCTCCAGTTTGGGATTTAGTTGATGTAAAAGGGCGAATATTGTACGAAGGTTATGTGCTGTAGATCGGGAAGGTAGAACTCCTGATTGGTCAGGCAGGACAATAGCTGTCATAAATGGTTGTAGTCTGGGTGCAATCATTTTGGCCAGTATCTTAGTATCCATGTTTATTAAAGATAGTGGCCTATACGACTCAGCCATCTCCAGGTTTTTATCCGGCTTTAATAATGCTACTATTAGTGTTTTACGCAGTGTTGGGGGAAGAGTCTGATTGTTATATGCTTCATCATACATTTCTAGCAGATATGGACTAAGTAGATCGGAATAGGCTTTGTTAAATTTACCCGTGTAGCCATCAGGTCCTGGAGTTTTGCCATTCGGTAGTGTTTTTATAGTAACCTGTACTTCTTCTATAGTGATCGGTTGTGCTAGGAATCGAAATTTGCCTAGCCATGTGTTTTGATTTCGTACTTCTAGTTAGTGGCATGACTGCCGATTTGGACCAGTTTATCTGGAGACCTGATTGCCTTCCAAATTTGATATATTCTCTAAGTATTGGTGATAGGTTGTTGTTGGGATCTCTAATATACATTACCATATCATCTGCATACAGTGATATGCCAATGGGACGTAGCCTGAATTTTAATACCGTATGAGTATATTGCTGGTGTATTTTACAGGCTAGTGGTTCCAATGCAATAGAGAAGAGTAGGGGCATAACAGGCATCCCTGCCGCGTACCTCTTTGTATCTTATTATACCCGATATATATCTATTGACACTTGATACGCGCAGTGGGTCTAGTGTAGTGAAGTTTAATCCTGTTAGTGAACATAGGTGGCAGTCCGATGCGCCTTAGAATAGTAAACAAGTAGGTCCCTTCGATCGAATCAAAAGCCTTGGCTGCGCCAAGGAGCAAAGCCATAGCCTCCAGTTTGGGATTTAGTTGATGTAAAAGGGCGAATATTGTACGAAGGTTATGTGCTGTAGATCGGGAAGGTAGAACTCCTGATTGGTCAGGCAGGACAATAGCTGTCATAAATGGTTGTAGTCTGGGTGCAATCATTTTGGCCAGTATCTTAGTATCCATGTTTATTAAAGATAGTGGCCTATACGACTCAGCCATCTCCAGGTTTTTATCCGGCTTTAATAATGCTACTATTAGTGTTTTACGCAGTGTTGGGGGAAGAGTCTGATTGTTATATGCTTCATCATACATTTCTAGCAGATATGGACTAAGTAGATCGGAATAGGCTTTGTTAAATTTACCCGTGTAGCCATCAGGTCCTGGAGTTTTGCCATTCGGTAGTGTTTTTATAGTAACCTGTACTTCTTCTATAGTGATCGGTTGTGCTAGGAATCGAAATTTGCCTAGCTTACGTAACGGTAAGTTTCAATTCTATTAAGGACACGGAGGCGAGGATTATGCTATATCTTCCTTCACTCTATTAACATAAAGTCTCCACAGCAGCTTAGGAAAAGATATATAATAAAAACAAAAAATGCTTTAAACATAAAGCATTGACGGAATGTTCAACAAATCAAACAACAACTCCCAAGAGTCTCTTTGTATAATGATAGTCCATAGTCCTTCCACTCTGTCCATCACCACTATAAATCCGGACTTCTCATCTTCTTCCTCCTCTTTCTTCGCTCAGATCACGCTTGAGCCTCACTGGTCCTGTTTAGCACCCTCGTTGCCTGTCGAAAAAGAACAGCATCAGCGAGGTGGTCCAGGAATGCGACAATAAGGCGAGGAGCATTCAGTGACTAGTACAGTACCGACAATGTAAAGGAAAACGCTTTACTTACTGCCATACGGGTGGGTAGAGACACCACTGTAGCCTGGGTGGGATAATCCTCGCCTCCGTGTCCTTAATAGAATTGAAACTTACCGTTACGTAAGCTAGGCAAATTTCGATTCTATGTCAGGACCGGAGGCTTCAGATTATGCTAGTTCAAAGCTTACTTACCACCAACTGGGCCAAATCCACCACCGGCTTAAAATAAAACCTCTTAAAGGTGGAATCCGAGGACCAATCTGCCGCTCGCATCAGGTCCTCCAAACGAGCACCCACCGAGAATGCCTTAGAGGCATGGCCCCCCTGGCGGAGTGTGCTCCAAAGAGAGAAGTATTGATGCCCGCTTCTTGCATGACCCACCGCACCCACCGAGCAATAGTGGGCGAGGAGACAGCTTTGTGTGGCTTCCGTAGGGCAATCAACAACTGACGCTCGCCCGGAGGCCGTAACTCCAAGGTCAGGTCCTCATATGCTTTGAGGCATTGCACAACACACAACTTAGGAGTGTCAATAAAAGCTGGATATGAAATGGACCGCGACGACGTTTTAGTGCGTCGGCCCACAGTAAAAGTAACCCCATCCGGGGAAAAAATGCGTGCAGAGACATCCAGCACGCGCACATCAGAGACGCGTCTACAAGAAATCAAACATAACAACATGGCCAACTTCGCCGACAGCTCCTTAAGAGACAGATAGGAATTGGCCTGCCAAGACCAGAATAAATTCAGAACCAAATTGACGTCCCAAAGGACGGAGTACCTGGGTTCAGGAGGCAACGCGAGGCGGATAGCCCGCAGAAGCCGGCAAACAAAAGGATGTTCCCCTACTGGGTGGCCATCGATGTTGTCATGGCCTGCCGAAATCGCCGATCGAATAGCATTGATCGTTCTATAGGCCAAGCCCTTGTCGGCTAAATGCGCCAGGAAATTCAGCACGGGAACGAGGCCTGCGACCAAGGGATCCAAATCCCTTCGTAAACACCAACGCATCCACTTAAGCCAAGCGGATCTGTAACGCTTCGTCGTACTATCGGCCCATGCTTTGGAGAGCAAGTGCTCAGCCGACCCCGAAAGGCCTGGGAGCGACCAGCGTCTCCTGAGAGCCTCCACGCCACGAGGCGGAGAGAGTTCTGCGTGACGAGGGGATGAGGTTCCCGATCCGGATTTGTCAGGAGCAGAGGAAACAGGGGGAGTAGGATTGGAAAATCCCAAGAAAGTTCCAGAAGAACCGGAAACCACACTTGAGACCTCCAGAGTGGCGTAACCAACACCAGCTCCGCTCCCTGGCGGCGTATTTGGGCTGCCGCTCGCATGATCATGGAGAACGGGGGAAACGCAAACGGCTGTTTCCGACTCCAATCCTGCAGGAAGGCGTCCGTGGCCTCCGCTAGAGGGTCCGGCCTCCAGCTGAAAAAACGCGGCAGCTGGTGGTCGAGACGGGACGCAAAGAGGTCCACCGAAAAGGGACCCCAGAGAGTTTGCAGCTACCGGAAAACCTCCGGATCCAGTTTCCACTGGCTGGCGTCCCTGAGATGTCTGGAGTGCCAATCCGCCACCTGGTTGGACTGACCCGGCAGATACTCCGCCGTCACCGCAATGTGACGAGACAGGCAATAATCCCAGAAGTCCTTCGCCAGGTCCGCCAAGGCGCGTGAACGAGGGCCTCCTAGATGGTTCACATAACGAACCGCCGAAATATTGTCCATCCGTAACAGGACACAGGCCTTGACCGAATCCTTGGTCCAACAACGAACTGCGAAGGAGCCCGCCAGGAGCTCCAAACAATTGATATGCAATCGTTGTTCTTCTGAAGACCAGGCGCCGCCGGTGGAAAAATCCCCGCACCAGGCGCCCCAGCCCGACCTGCTGGCGTCGGACTCTATGATCAGGTCCGGAGCCGAACCGAAGATCGCCCGACCATTCCATGCCTCCATGTGAGACAGCCACCATGACATTTCCTCCTTCACTTCGTCCGTGAGGGGGACCCACTGATCGTAACTCATCCCACGGCGCAGATGCTGCGCCTTCAGACGTTGGAGAGCCCTGTAGTGCAGTGGGCCTGGGAAAATCGCCTGGATGGAGGACGAGAGAAGACCCACCACCTTGGCGATATGTCGCAGGGACGTACGATCCCTCGCGATCGTCTGCCGAAGCAGGTGTCGTATTTTTGTGACCTTCCGACCTGGCAGGCTCAAGACCGCCTGCACCGAGTCCACCACGAAACCTAAAAAGGTGATCTTCTGAGTGGGAAGCAAAACCGACTTGGAGCCGTTGATCACAAACCCCAGTCTCTGGAGCAGACCGACAGCTTGTCGCAGCTGGCCCGCCAACACCTCCGGGCACTGCCCCATGAGGAGGATGTCGTCCAAGTATACTAACATACGGACCCCCTGACTTCTGAGAAACTCCACTACCGGGTGGAGCACCACGGGGCCGATGAAAGACCGAACGGCAGTGCGGTGAACTCGAACACCTTGCCGTCCCATAGGAATTGTAGGAAACGACGATGAGGGGGATGGATGGGGACGACCAAGTAGGCGTCCTTGAGATCCAGTCTCACCATCCAATCCCGAGGGAGGAGTACGTCTCAAAGGAGGTGGATACCCTCCATTTTGAAATGTCGATAGACCAACCACCCACTGAATTCCTTGAGATTGATCACAGGTCGCTTGCCCCCATCCGTCTTGTCCACTAAAAAGACGTTGCTGAGGAACCTGTGTGGGTGGCGCGTTGATAGACGGATGGCCCCCTTGCGCAGCAAGTCCGAGACCTCCCCGTCTATCAACTGCGCGTCGGACTCCGAAAAGACCATTGGGCGCGGGGGCATCGCTTGCGTGGGCTGGTCGTAAAATTCTATGTGGAACCCTCGTACAGTTTGTAAGACCCAAGCGTCGGCAGTGAGCAATTCCCACTCCTCGTAAAAGCTTGCCAGCCGCCCCCCAATAGGAACTTGATCCAAACAAAGGACACTTACCGGGGGCATTTCCTTGTCCGGAGTTCTTCCTGAACCCTCTGCCGCCGAAGCGTTGCCCTCTGGTGGGGTAGAAGTTGTTAAAGTTGGCAGAGGTCTGGTATTGACCTCTTCCGGAGCCTTGTCCTTTATTGTTGGTCTGCTGGCCACGGCCGATCGCGCGTCCCCTACCGCGACCGGCCCCACCGGAGAAACGCTGGTGAAACACCCTCTTAATGCTGGACTGGGCCTTATCCAGCGACGTGAACGTGTTCACGAACTTGCCCAGCTCCCTGATGAAGGGTTCGCAGAAGAGGCCCCCCTGGGCCACAGCACCCGCCTCCGACGAGGCCAGGTCCCCCAACTTTGGGTCCAATTTGATCAGGAGTGAACGCCGCCTCTCCGTAGATAGGGCGCAGTTAGCGTTGCCCAAGAACACTATCACCCTCTGGGCCCAATTCGAAAGCACCTCCGGAGAAATGACGGTGACATTCGCCTTAGCCTCCTCCGCCATATCGAGGATCTTCGTGGCGGGCCCAACCGCATCCAACAATTTGTCCTGGCAGGCCCGCCAGGACCGATCGATTCCCTTCCTGGGGTCCTTCATAAATTTCGCCAGGAAGGTGGCCATCTTGGGATCCAATTCCGGAGTCATGGCCACCTTCCCCTCCAAAGTTGGCCGAGGGCACTCCCCACGCAGGCAACCCCTCGCCTCCTTTTCCAGGGGCTTGCGCAGCCTGCCCGCTACAAATTTCGCCACCGTCTCCCCCGGTGTCCAGGCCGCGGAGCGGGGGTGGACGATCTCGTCCGGGTCCAGCATGCCCGACTCATCTCGAGGCATCTCCTTGGCAGAGGGCGCCGGAAGCCAAGATCGGGTCGACTCCCGTCGTCATCGGTGTCCGGAGAGTCGTACACTGGAGAGGCGGGGGCCGTAGACACATCCCCTGAAGCACTAGGGTCCACCAAGGGCGCAGGGGGCACCGCCGTTGCCTTCGCCAGGAAGGCGTCCCGAAGACGCTCAAACGCGCCCCTGTCCACACCTTGGGCCTCCGATGACGGCCCCTCCTTACAAGGCCTCTTCGGGGCGGGTGGCAACCCGCCGGACGTCCCCGGGAGATCGGGGGTCGGAGGTACATGCGCCGATGCCAGCTTCGCGCATTCTTCCACGATGCGGGCGGAAAGGCGGTCTTCCATGGGGCCTACCACCTCCGTCACGCAGCGGTAAATCGACTTGTCCACCGCCTGGTAAAATTCGTCGTCCTGCAGATAGGGGTAGGGTTCCTCCTCGTATTCCCCTTCCATCCTGGAACCAAGGGCAAATCTGGGGCACCCTGTAGGGCGGCTGCGAGATAGAACTCGGATATGGGCAGGCCAACCGGCTGCGATCACGTTTTTGGCCAACTGACGTGGCAGGTGGGCTGCACCAACCCCCAAGCGCGTAGACCCTCCTCGCCGGGACCGGGTCTTCGTACCCCTCAAGCGCGCTAAGCCACACTTTGAATAAAGAGGTGCACAAAGGTCACCCGAAGGTGGTTCACGCGGTCAGACCCCAACGGGGCGTCAAGAGTAGGAAAATTACAGACCCGGGGCACCAGGTGTCAGAGGGGTACGCGAGGGCTGGCTCCTGCGCAAGCAGACTCCACGGCGCGGCTCCTGGCACTGCGGAGGCGCGCCGAAGGGTCGGCGAGACGACAGGCCGCCCCCTGGCGGTCTACTTACGCACCGCACACAAGTGGGAAAAAAAGATCGCGTAGGAACGAAGAACGTCCCCGCGACCGGGGACTCTGTAAGGGAATAAACCATGCAGTGAGTCCCCCAACGATCGCACACAATACAATCAGCAATACCCAAAAGGGAAAAAACATGAAAAGCACTTATCTGGCTGCGGGAGCAGCGAAGAAAGAGGAGGAAGAAGATGAGAAGTCCGGATTTATAGTGGTGATGGATAGAGTGGAAGGACTATGGACTATCATTATACAAAGAGACTCTTGGGAGTTGTTGTTTGATTTGTTGAACATTCCGTCAATGCTTTATGTTTAAAGCATTTTTTGTTTTTATTATATATCTTTTCCTAAGCTGCTGTGGAGACTTTATGTTAATAAAGCGAAGGAAGATATAGCATAATCTGAAGCCTCCGGTCCTGACATAGAATTCACCTTGACCGTCTGACAGCCGTGCTAATGCAATATCTTTAACAAAGTCTAATATTTCCTGTGTGTGTGTGCTGTGTCCCGTGTTTGATATAACGTTACATAAGTGTCCATAAATGTGCGTAGGATGCCTTCTGTGTCATAGTGTGTTATGTTATTGTCCTCTACCATTTGTAGAATAGTATGTTGATTGTGTTCTATGTGCACTTTGTGTGCGAGTATACATCTCGGTCTGCCACCCTCACCCATCCTGCGTGCTGTGTGGCGTGTTGTTATATATTTCAGTTTGTCGTCCGCTAGTCCATTATATGTGTTTATTTCGTCCCGTATGTTACTTAAGATATCTGCACTACGAGTAGTGTTGTATTCTGTTTCCAGTTTTGGAATGCGTGCCTCACATTGCCTCAATTGCGTGCAGATATCTTTAAGGATCCCCACAGTGGTACTGATGCAGGTGCCTCGCAAGGACGCCTTAAAGGCTTCCCAGAGGGTGCCTGCTCTATCTACCGAGTGTTTGTTGGTTGCAAAAAAGTCTTCTATTGCTGTGCAAATTGTCTCGGCATAGAGGGGGTCCAAGAAGGAAGTCGCATTAAACCGCCATACAAATAGTGGTTGGGTGTATGTCGGGACCGGTAGGGTTAGTAGGACAGGTTTATGGTCCGATAACGTATTTGGTTACGCATTCGCCATATGTCACGCATACAAAACTCTTTCATCCCGCTTAAAATAACAGTGGCAGCTCATGGTAATATTCGGCTGTGGCGCGTGATCTGTCACATATGCTATCAAGTGTCACATTCATATCCCCACCCCATATCAGCTTCATAGGGGGGTGTCCCCATATCGCTGTGCATACATTTACAAAGAAGTCAGGATCATCCACATTTGGGCCGTATGTGTTAATGAGGCCCACTTTTGTACCTTGTAGTATGTCTGTAACTATGACATATCGTCTCTGCATGTCTGTCAACGTTTGCTCTAGCAAGAACTACGTACCCTTCCTTATCAGGGTCATTACACAACCGCATGTGCAGAGTAAGAGGAGAACACCACTAATTCGGCCAATCGTTAGGAGTCCGTCCGCTTTGCTTTTGAGTAAGTGTGTCTCTTGAAACATAGCTATGTCTATTCGATGTCTGTTGAGGTATGTAAAGACTTTTCTCATTTTTCTGGGGTTAGACCTCTTACATTCCAGGTGGTGAGTTTCAAGGGTGTAGGGTTAGTGTTAGTGTGCATCAATGTGTCTCCAGTTATATCAAATGAAGGATACAAGTGCATTGCTAGCATCGCTCACTAGTGTTGCTAAATTGATCATAAACATACACGTTGTGTGTGCTTGTAAGGTGACAATGTAAATCAACATCTGTACAGTGGCTTGATACGGCAAATTACATAACTCTGTATCCATCTCAACCATACCCACCACCCATCCCTCCCACTTTGTCATCCCAATTATGACGAAGACAAACCCCCCAAAAAAGGAAACATGCCCATCTCCCTCCCGCCCATCCTCTTAGAGAATATGAAACTTGTTGTGGTACACACAGAGTGGCGAAAGCTGCCAGCAGGGTAACCTGGTGATGAAAGTCACTCAGGGGGCACTCAACAACATATAGATATAGTCTGTGCACCGGAACCCGCTATCTATGAAGGATCTGGGTGGTTTCCCGGTCCAGTCTGGTAGCATCAGTGTGGCTAAAGAGGTAAAAATGCATTGTATTAAGTCATACTGACTGTTTCATTGCAAACTTGTAAGGATAAAGTCCCAATAAACACTTATCTGCAATACTAAATAGTTTCTGCCACACAGTTCGCTTGTACACATCATTGTCTGAGTAGCAGTTAAGGACACACTGCTTTGTTACTCAACATCCGAGGTGCCAGCTTGTTCCTCTTGCCCTCCGCTCAGTGATTTCCGGCGTGGAAGTCAGCTGCAAGTATTTGAGCACGTCTTTCGGCTCGTTGTAAATCATGGTTTTTCCGCCATCAGTCACTCTCAATCTGGCTGGGTAGATCATTGCATCCTTGATATTTTATTCTCTGAGTTTCTTTTTAACTGACACAAATTTGTTCCGAGCTTCCTGGACTAGTGGCGTAAAGTCGGGGTAAATTGAGATACCCATACCTTGTTGGTGTAAGCTGCCTAGTTCCCAGGCTTTGTGGAGTGCTGTGTCGCGACCTCTGTAATTTAACATTTTTGCAATTATCGGACCCAGTCTGGCCCCTGGTAGTGGAGGTGGAGCCAGGGACCTGTGAGCTTTTTCGCGATGAAAACGTCAGAAAAAGTGTCTTTACCCAAGAGAGTTAAAAGCAGTTGTTCAACATAGCGCTCCAAAGACCGTGTTGGTAATCTCCGCTATGCCCATAAGGCATATGTTGCTCCAACAAGAGCGTGCCTCCAGACTTTCGGCCTTTGCCAACAGCGCCTCTAGGTGTTTTTCCATTTTCCCTTGTTCAGCTTCCGTTTGGTGATGTGCGTCCTTCACATCCGATATACGACTTCTGCCATGTCAAGTTTTTCAGTGTGTCTGTCCAGGCGCTCAGACATGCAATCTACACGGTAAGTCAGAGAGTCTATCTTGCCATCAATGTTAGAGAGAGCGGTTGGTATCGAGGAGAACATGGCTTGTACATCTCCATTAGTAACTCCACTGGCGGTTGACTTGGCCGGTTGCACAGCTTGTTGGTCAACCGGGTCAGACTCAATTGTTTTTTTGGGCTGCTCGAAGGTTATTTTGGTTTGGTTTATGTCCGGTTAGCCCATGGTGCCATGGTAAAGGACAACCCAGCCGCTACAGGACTTATGCCTCGGGATGATACCAAGCAGTTGAGGGATTAATGAAGCGTTTATAAGATTGATATTCATGCAGTGCTATTGGGCAGTGTGTCTTTTGTAGTGTGCACTTTCAGGGGTCTGTGCAGCAGAGGTTCAGGCAGTAGCTATAAGCCGCTGCATCACCTACACAGAGTACTTCTTCAATTGGGCAGCAACAGATCCACAACGGGAACTTATGCACCAGTTACAGAGCACAGTGAGACTCTGACCCAGTGGGAGGCCCAGGGCGATTAGAGCTTTCACTGCTTGGGGCGCATAATTTCAGGGTGCTGATCCCTCATAGTACAGTGTAACGTGGTTTCTTCAGGCAAGATTAGTAGTCTTTTGCTGTTCTGAGCAGGATGGGTATAACCTCTAACAGTAGGTGTCCATGGGTGTATATCGGCGTATGCGGTCTGAGATGACTTCCGCCCGGGGCCTTGGCAGCGAAGTATCAGGCAGCAGACAGTCAAGCAGCGATCTCCCCTCAATAGGCCTTGGCTACTTATGCCTTCAAGTTAGTTCTATACCGCACCCAGGCAGCTCTATCCGCACAACATTGCCACCATCAGTTTAGGGCTACCCAGCACACCACTCTGTGTATTTGCCACCAGTTCTGACGTGCGATCTTATGAATTTTAGATATAGTGCCAAGGCAGTGAGGAAGTTTTGAGGTAGCGCGATGGGAAAGATTGGCGGATCCCGCATTTGCCACTGAGCGGGGTCCTAGGTCGGTGGAGCGATTCCGCCGTGTGAAGGATACTG
Organism: Lissotriton vulgaris; assembly: GCF_964263255.1. Classification (NCBI taxonomy): domain Eukaryota; kingdom Metazoa; phylum Chordata; class Amphibia; order Caudata; family Salamandridae; genus Lissotriton; species Lissotriton vulgaris. The sequence goes on from NC_141699.1 coordinate 512,729,819, forward strand.
CTGCCACCACTAGTTGCTGCACTGTGAGTGTAGGCCGCCCGTTGAGCCGCTCTTACCTTCGTTCTCCACAGCTATCAGTTTCAGCCTTCACAACAGTTAGGGGGGATCGCAGTTCCCCTCAAGCAGTGCCCGTCTTGTTGGCTGGAGGCTTGGTCGAAGCTGCTGGCGCACTCTCGCGGTCTCGTGCTCTCTGCTCCTCGTCCCGCCGGAGGTCAGATCTACGCCTATGCACGTTGCACAGGCTGGGCCCCAACAGAGTCCTCCCAAGCTAGTGTCTCTGGTTCTGGGCTATCGCAGGTTGTGAAAGTCGGCTCAACAGATCGGGATAACGTTCTGATGTATCATTCATGCATATCTACCACAGCAGCGAGATTACAGTGCAGGATAAATACAGGATGTTTGAGCGCCCGAAGGAGCTTGCTTAGAGAGCGGCCATCTTCAGGCGTGGCTAGTTCCGCCCCCTTCTCCCGCCCCCCCCCCATGACCCATTTTCTTACACATTGCATAACCTAAAGGGCAATACCTGATATTCAGATAATTAATTTTTGGTCTTTAATGTCGTCTCCCACTCATTGCCCTGATGAATCCTAAAAAGTGGTATGCACTTCTCAGATCTAGTTTTGTGAACACTGTTGCTCCTTTTCACCTGATCTAACTATACTGGTATTAATGGAATGGGACATTTTGTTTTTAATGGTGATAGCATTCGGGTTTGGTAATCAATATAGGTTCTTACACTACTATCTTTCTGTGCAATGAAAAACGAAGGAAACACCACTGGAGAAATTGAATTTCGAATGAAGCCATTTGTTGAGTTTTCATTTTGATATTTATGTTGATACTTTTTCTCAGTCAATGTATAAACCTAGCAACAAGGAAATTTAGATCCAGGAATCAAGCCAAAATGACAATTGTATTCACAATGTGGCAGTAAGGTTTCAGCTCCCTTCTTACTAAAAACATGAATAGAGTCATGGTATTGAGCAGAAATTATATCTGAATTATTCCCACCTTCCTGGTTAATGTATTTCCACTAGTACCCGTTTCTTATCTTGAACTTCCTGTTCATCATTTGTGTTAGAATCACAAGAGAAACATATTTCTTCTGTGCTCCAATTAATTCTCAGATTATGTTTCTTTAACCAAGTTAACCCAAATATGATTTCATATTGTGAAGCATCGATTAAATCACAAATGCTTGTTTCAGAATGATCCTGACCATTCGAATGGAAGGGTGCAATGACTAATGGGTCCTGATGTTAGTGTTGTCTAATCATTAGTCCTAACAAGATATTATTTTTCCTTCTTTAGTATAGGCCATTTTAACCTTAGAGCTATTCCCCAATCAGCAAATACACATGTAGCACCCGAATCAAGCATGGCTTTTACTTTATATATACTTCCATTTTTAGACATTAATAATACATTTAAATATATCTGGGGAACAGTTGGCGAAATGAATGGAATCTCTGTAGTTCCTTCCAACACTATGATTCCTGTCGGTGCTGGATTGCTCCCGTTCCCAAGTATTGTTTAAATGTTCTTTTGGGACAGTCCTGTGCAAAATCCTTTTCGGACCCACAATAAAGACATAAGTGTTTTTTTCCTTCCCTTTCTCTTTTATCTCTAGTTAGAGGTTGTCTAACTGCACTGATTTGCATAAGTTCAGAGGATTTAGAGCAAACCTTATCCTCAACCTTTTCTGAAGTTTGAAAATGCGTTCTGACATCACTTCATCTTTTTCTCCCTTTTTTCTCACACTGCCTAGGATCTATCCGTAGAACCAATTCTACTAACCACTCTGATTTGATTGGACGATTAGGAATTAGTAACTAAAGATCTTCAAGTTTATATCGGAGCCCTGACTAAGACAGGGTACTCCTTTTCTCCACTGGCCAGTCTGCTTCTAGAATTAACCTATTCAACTGAGTCATAACTTAAAAGACACTTTCTTCCCTGTTTCAACTCCAACAACTCACTATAAACCGATTGTTTCTGGGTCCTTCTGTCAAATATTTTCTTCAGTTCCTTACAAAAGTTATCGTAGTTATGCAAAAGTCGATTGTCTTGCAAAACTAATAGCTTGGACCATGCTGCCACATCCCATGTTGAAAAAGACAGAATAAAAGGTACTTTAGCCTCAGACAAAGGAAAAAGTTGTAGTTTACATAAAACATGTAAACTACACTGTGCAAGAAGAATGTTTTAACTTTTGGGGATCTTCTGAGTACCTCTCAGGTGGAGCTAAAGAAATCATGGCTGAGGGCAAAAATAATTGTGTTGGTGCACCCGAGACGTCTCCAGAATTGGATTCTCCCCTGGTGGATGGACCCGGGAGAGGGCTTTGTGAAGCACATAACCTATCCACTTGGTGGGACAAATATATTTCCCTTTCCATCCTTTGTAACACCTCTCCTATATCTTTCAGAGGAGTATTCTCAGCTTCCATGATTCCCGAGTTTTAGAAATTGGGTTGTTGGTTGACTGAGGTGTGAGCCCTGGTCAAACAGCAAACACAATCGTAGTCAGAGTAATGCACAAGCAAACTCCAAATTAACCTGTGCTAACCCTCTGGTAGCTTGACACAGAGCGATCATGCTTAACTTGAAGGCAATGTGTAAAGAATGTGTGCAACACCTCAAACAGCAAAAACAGTGAAAGCACCATACAAAAAGATCACACACCAGGTTTAGAAACAATAGAGTAGATTGTAATAAATAAAACAAGACTAAAATGACAAAAAGTCAATTAGTAGCACCAAAGATATTGATTTTTAAGGTTTTATAGTAAAATAGCGCCACAAAGCGTCAATAAGGGATATCTGGTCACACCGCACCAGGACTAAGTGACAGGTTCAGGCGAACCACGATGGAGCCCAGGCCAGCTACAGGGACCAAGTTAGGCCAGCTGAACAAAGTACCTTAAATCCTGGTTGCGGAGTATTGCGTGGATCTAAGGCTAAGAATTGTCGCTCAACTGAAGTTATGCATTGGTTCCAAGATGCGGCGAAGCTGTGGTGCAAGATCCTGTTACGATGACGTCCAGGATCCAGACGATTGGGCTTGTGAAGCAAAGTCAAGGCATCGAGAATGCAGTGCGCAGCTGCCAATGTGTCAGTTACGAGGTGCTACGAGGCTGCGAATCGTAGGCTGGTGTTGTCTTTGAGCTGCTGTCGACTAAGCATGTGGGGACCTGGGTTGGAGATGCGCCGCACCGTTGGCAAAGCTTCTGTTCTGAAAATGCGAGGGGGATGCAAACCGTCTGCACCAGGCCCAACCAACATTGCAGTGGCAATGCGTCCGTTCTGCTAGTGGGTGCGCCTCTCAGCTGAGGAGATGCATTAGTTCGGCTTAAGGATGTGTTCCTTAGCAGAAACGATGGGTCGGTTCCGCTGGTAAGCACCTTAGGCCAACTTCCAAGGGTTCAGGACTGAGCTGGAACCACTTGGCAGTGTCACGAAATCACCCACCTGTACTCCGGTTTGTTCCTTCCTTGATGCTGCTGTTTCCCATCTCCCTCTGAAATCCACCAGAAAGGCAAGGATGGAATTCACCTGCTGTCCTGATAGGCTCCCGAGGGTGGGGGGAATAGGGACGAGAGACAAAAGAAGACTCACTGGATTCCTGCAGACCTGCTTGTCAACGGGGTTGTGTGGAGCCTTACTCTTAAAAAGGCGAAGTGGTACTGGGCTTCAGATTTCAGCTTGTGTATGCTCTGATTATTGTACCTATCAAGAAAGAACAACAATTGTAATCGTGTAAGAACTATCTTGTAGCTTAACGTATCTCTAGCATCCTAGATTTACTATAACACACACAATTAATCTGAATTCCCAAAATCACTGCTTTTTGTGTTTTTTTTTCTCAATTGGGTATGCCTTCATAGAATATAGAAACAACACAACATTATCTCATTTATGTCAACACTTCCCAAGTGTGTTTGCAATTATTGCTTTTCTTCAATATTAAGTTCACATACCTGATTTACTCTTGGCTTTACTCCCAAAAAGGATTCTCAAAACTAAAAGAAAGAATAAACAAAAAAAAACAGGAGCACTGATATTCTGCGTTTGTTCTATTGCCAAGATTATCACTGGTGTTACTAATTTCCTTTTCACTAACTTGCTCAGTATCTATACAAGTAATTATAACAATAAAATAATCAAGTGTTCTGATCCCTTTAAGTCTTCTAAGCAGACCCAAAGGAATGTACACAAAATCTCCTCTTTTCTTTTTTAAATCAAATTGTATGCTAAGTCCTTAAAGTCTTCTGATTGTTTCACTGAGCGTTCCAAACGTTCTCTTGATTTATTTGAGGTCAAGAAGTCTGTCACGGGGTGTTATAAAGATTTAAGTTCTTACCAGTATTTCTTTATTCATGTAACCGCTTTACCGTTCTAGAGAGGCGTTGCTTGGCAACTCTTTGTTGATCGTCTTTCCTTTCTCCCTTGTAGGGAATCGGAAGCGGCGTCCAGGGAAGGATTTGGAGCCAGAAATGCTGAGGCCGGAAGGAGCGCCGGAAAACAACTCCGGGCACCGCCAAGGATGTCCGGTGAAGAAAGGGAAGGAAGCCAGGTGGAGCGGTGAAGAGGTTCGGAGGATTCGCCTAACCGATCCGGAGTCAGGTAAGTGTTCTGTCATGAAGCGAAGCATCAGAAACCAAGCGGGTGGGATTTAAATAGCTTTGGGCATCGGCTTTTCTCACGTGTGCACGGGAAAGCAATTTGGGCTCTGGATCTTTTGTAAGTAATTCACGTGTGCATACCAAGACCGTTTACACGTGTAGGGACGCCTGCAGCAGATAATTGCTCATTTGCCTAATGTTCTTGAAAGCAATTTTGCGGAGGAAATAGTTCTAACATCAAACAAGCATTGGCTTCAGCAACTTTTCAACAAGCATTGGTTTCAGCAAACCTTATGACTGTATGGCATATCAAACGGTAATCAAATATAAACATGATACCAACTCTTGCATACTATTGATGAGGCAGTAGTCAAGTATTAAATTCACATCTCAAATAGCATGTCCTTTTGATTCTATCATAGCTGAGTTTAGTCGTCTTGTAACAGGCAGGGTAGACTCACAAATGGCAGAGTTCAAGTGCAAATGCAAGGTTCTTGGAAGCCTGTTATCTCCCTGAGGCTTCAGATGAGCAGGCCAGCCAAATAGCCATTAGAGTCACACAGGGTTTAAGAGCTGCAGGCCCAGTCCTTGTCACCCAAGTAAGAGGGCAGCTGGCATCAGGTCAGCAAAGCAGGAGTCAATTCGAGTAGCAGTCCGGCAGAGTGGCAGTCCTTTCAGCAGCACAACAGTCTTTCTTCCTGGTAGAGTATCCACAAGTCCAGAAGTGTACTGAAGTGGTCGTGTCTGAGGTCCAGTACTTATATCCAGTGGTGCCTTTCAAGTGGGGGAGACTTCAAAGACATGCCATTGAAGTGCACATGTGTACCTTCCTGCCCTGGCTTCACGCTTATTGCAGGGGGGGAGGGGGAATTATGCAGCCCTTTGTGTGTGGACAGGACACAGCCTGTTCAGGTGTAAGTGAGGCTGTGCCCTGTTCATCCTCCCATCCTGCCAGGATGCCCATCAATTCACATCTACGCTCCCATTGTATGTGGCTGTCTCTGAGAAATACACACCCAACTGCCAACTACAGCTAGTCATGTGATCAGAGACAGGCTGCAGGCATCAAATGTCTAAGACCAGAAAATGCCACTTTCTAAAAGTGGCATTTTCAGAATTGTAATTTAAAATCTGACTTCACCATAAATTAGGATTTCAGAGACACCAAACATGAACCAGTTATATCTTCTCATTTGGAAATTACGCTTATAAAATGTAATAAGGTAATCCCAGTGTTATCCTATGGTAGATATAGGCCTTGCAGTAGTGAAAAACGAATTTGAGGTTTCCACTATCGGGACATGTACAATTTAAAAGTATGTGTCCTGCTTTTTAAATGCATTGCACCCTGCCCTACAGGCTTCCAGGGCCTACTCTGGGGTGAGTTTTATGTATTAAAAAGGAAGGTTTGGTCCTGGCAAGAGGTTTTGCTTGTCAGGTCAACATGACAGTTTAAAACTGCACACAGGGCACTGCAGTGGCAGGCTTCAGACATGTTTAAAAGGCTAAGTAAGTGGGCGGCCTGTTAGAAATGGGATTTTTGGTAGGCTAGGACAGGTGCCAAAACCAGGCAGAAACTACCACTCTAGTAAGGATAAGGGAGTTACACTCCTAAAATAACCCCTACTCACCCCCTTGGTAGCTTGGCACAAGCAGTCAGGCTTATCTTAGAGGCAGTGTGTAAATCATTTGCACATAACCAACAGAAAAACAGTGTAAGCACTACAAAAGGACACCACACCAGTTTAGAAAAATATCCAAAGTTTGCAGAAAGTTCAGTCCATTCCTTTCACTGCCGAAGACTGAAGCATCCACTGCAGGCCATCACAGCAACGCACACAGCAAAGTGGATATCCCTCCTCCCAGCTTCTCCAGCTCTTCATCTTGGCAGCCTTTTTGATCCACAAGTGCTCTAAAGTTCAGAGGTCTGGGCCCCAATATTTATATCCCCAAATCCTTTGATCTCTTAGGCAGAGGGTTTCTGTTCCCAGCCAGAACCAGTTCTGCCTTCCCTGGTGTGACTTCCCTGGCAGGAGGTGGAGACGGAGTGGTCAGAGGCAGATCAGGCCCTTTGAGGTGCAAGGAAATCTCCTCCCCCTTCCTCAATTGCAGCCCAGGTCTATTCAGCCCTTTCCTGACCCACCTAGACTATCTGGAGCCACTCCTGCTCTCCAGCCTTCTGTCATCCAAAACCCAGACAGGCAATCCACATTTCAGCAGAGGCGCACAGGATGACTGAGCAAGAAAATACCTACTTTCTAAAAGTGGTATTTCCAAACACAGAATGTAAAAATCACCTTCACTAAAAGATGCATCTTTAGATTCCGAATTCAGGCCTACTAAACTTTATTTTCTTACCTAATTCCCCGGACCAGTTATGTTTATAAGATATTATAAACAAACTCCCCATTCTGTCCTATGGGGAACAGGTAGCCTTGCAATTGAAAAAAATGAAATTGGCCGTAAATCGCTATCAGGACATGCCACACACACCTTTCACATACACTGCACCAACCCACAGTGGTACCTTGGGCCTACCTTAGGGGTGGCTGACATGTAAGAAAAGGGAAGGTGAGGGACTTGCAAGTATATGCACTGGCCAAGTCGACATGGCAGTTATAAACTGCACGCAGACTCTGCAATGGCGGGTCTGAGTTACCTCTTATGGCTACTCACGTGGGTGGCACAATCAGTGCTGCAGGCCCACTAGTAGTATTTGATTCACAGGCCCTGGCACACTCAGTGCACTTTACTAGGAACTAACAAGTAAATCACATATCCAATCATGGAAACACCAATCCATAACACAATTTACCATAGGAGCACCTGCACTTTACCACAGATCAGCAGTGAGAAAAGTGTGCAGAAACACTACGCCAGCAAAAACAGAGTCAAAACCGGTAGGTCAGAAAGGAAAAAGTCAGGGGAAACACGCAAAAAGATGCCAAGTCTAACAGCGGCACAATCAGTGCTGCAGGCCCACTAGTTATGTTACAAAAACACAAGGGAACCCTCAAGGTAATTAGGGACTTTGGGTAACAGTTATGTATATATACAGTGGTCCTTAAACATGTGATCAAAACAATATGATTGATATAGATCAGAATCAATACTATATTTTGAATGTCCAGCCGGACAGACAATTTAATAAAGTAAACAAACAAAGGTTTGGATACATTGCAACATTTAAGTGGGACACAGTCCGCCCTCCTACAGAGAACATGCATTAACAATTATTTACAAAACACAAGGACATTTCAGGCAGGGCAGTTATAGCTTGTGAGATGCAAATCAAGCCAAGCTTTGAGTGAACAGACCAGGCACTTCTTTTACACAGTGGATTAACATGCCAGCTGTTACATGGGGGTCGACGACGTTTCGATCCTATACAACAATATTAGGATCATTATCAGGACAATGAATAGTGCATGCCTGGTATAGGAAATTGGCTGTGGAAAAGGTGGAAGAAAATAAAGATAAAAAGAGGGGGGGTGAAAGCAAGGGAAAAAACCATTAGATTGGCATCATGGCGACGAATACATCCATGCCATTCCATGCTTAGTATCATGCGTGTGGTAGCGACTGCGATAAAAAGGTAGGGTGCGGTGGGTTATTGTTTTAACACTTAATTACTTCAGAAGATTGCGTCTCAATGCTAACTTTTTACTAAACCCATGCCTGGCTGCCATCTTCAACACTCCATTCAGACCCCAATCCACATTCTCTCCCTTGACCAACATGGTTCAAGCGAAATAGCCAGCTTTGAAAAACTAATATTGAATGACCTAGCCAGCCTTGAATCTAGAAGACACTTCATTCCTTACAACATCTTCCTAATTGAAAAGAAAGCCATTGAGTACCTAAAGACTAATGATTCCTTGGTCATAAAATCAGCCAATAAAGGCGGTGTTATCGTACTACAGGAGAAGAATGCATACAAAGCAGAAATCTTACACCAACTACCCAATACAGATCATTACTGTAGGCTACGGACTAACCTCACTAAAGAATTACAGGCTCTTGTCCTACAGATCGCAACTGATGCTAAAACTGATGGTTTTCTCAGCCAGAATGAATTCCTCTTTCTCAATGTAAAATCTCCATGGACACCAGTAATTTATACACTGCCTAAAGTCCACAAAAATCTTACAAACCCACTTGGACGCCCCATAGTCTCTGGTTGTGGTTCAATACTGGAGCCTTTAGGCCAGTACATTGACTACTTCATCAAAGACTTTGTTCCCGTAACCCATTGCTATGTCAGGGATGGCATGGCAATGATTAATTTGATTGACCCTAACACCGACATACTCTGTATGATGGACGTGGAATCTCTCTACACCAATATTCCACAAATCAAGGCACTAACTGTGATTCAACATATCCTTGACTCGAGACCACGTCCCCACCAGGTCCCTACTCTTTTCATTATTCAGTTTTTTGTTTTTTTTAAATGTATTTTATTGGTTTTCAACCCACACAACATCCCCGCACAAATGGCCCATCATTAATAAGGGCAATTATGAGATACAGTGCTTCCAAACATTATTCATAGGTAGGCATACGCTTACATTGATACATCAGAATAAGCGCCTTAGCCTCCCCCTCATGTTTTAGTACCAACACCGAAACCCGCATCCCAAACCCCAAGCAATATTATGTGGAGCCCATCAATGAACTCCCGCTAGTTTTGGCCTCTACCACCCCTACCCATTTAACCCCCCTCACCGGTGTGCTCTACATATTTCAATCCAGAATGTCCAATCCTCCTCAACATGTTGGAGTGTGCCAATATCTCAATTCATGTGGGCTGCTCCTCAATCCTCTCCATGTCCTAGCCCATCTCCATTCCCCTGTTCCCTTCTAAACCTAGTTATAATCGGTGTGCCTCAGCCTGTTCCTGAGGTGCCCCCAAAGAGTCAGTATCCAAATCCGGCTTTGGCAGCGTCAATAGGGCCACCAGAGCTTCCCATGCTTGTGCTGTTTCCACCGCCTTTTCATTATTCGCTCTCCTTGCCTGCTGGAGCCTAACCATACCCTCACTACCCGCCCAGCTCTTAAATTCCATTTTCCAGCGCTCTATACTAGGGCCCCGTGCGGATTTCCATTGTCTCGTTAGTTCCCGCTTGTCCAACAGTAACCCCAGATCAATAAACTTACCTTGGTTCGCGTTTTCATTATTCAGGTATTGGAACTTTTGTCTCACCAGAATCTTTTTCTATTTTGAAAATGAGTACTACCAGCAGGTGAAGGGTACTTCAATGGGCGCGGTTTTTGCCCCCAATCTAGCTATTCCGTTTATGGATTACTTGGAGATGAGCACTATTCTCTCACCCTCTAATCCTTTCTTGAGCGGCGTCACTTTGTGGTGCTGCTACATAGATGACATCTTTCTCATTTGGCATCACAATGAAGAAACCCTATGACAGTTTTCACACTGGCTTAACAATAACTGTTCAGGTCTCAACTTCAAAAGCACACATGATAGATCGCAGATTCCATTCCTTGATCTCACAATCTACCACAGTAATGGTGAGCTACTAACAAAACTGTACAGGAAAACCGAGTAGAATACCCTACTCAGATATGAGAGTAATCATCCTCGAGGGACTCACTACCATACTCACAATTTTTACGCATAGGACGTAATTATTTTTCCAAAGAAGATTACTTCTCTGAAGCATCTACTCTATCTAGCAAACTCAGAGCACGTGGCTATCGTAAAAGACTAGTACGCAATGCCCAAAAACGCACCTGGTATTGCCCAAGGGAAGTCTTACTATCCCCCCCCAAACAGAAAACCAGCACAAACCGCATAGTGTGCTGTAACGTGGGCAAGAAGCAGACCAGGACAATGTAATGCACTGTTCGCTACTTTATTTGAGATACACCAAAAGAACTAAGGAAACACAGGTAACTGTCCTTCCCTTAGAGTTTGTGGGGGTTAATGAGAGTTCCACCCGCAAGGAATTATGGGAGATGTAGTCCGCTCCGCTTTCAGGCCTGCTGTTAGAAGGCTCTGTGTTTTTGTAGTCCTCTCTTAAGGCCCCGCTTGTTTGGAGTTCCGCAACGGGTATTAAATGGCAGGAAGAAAAAGAAAGAAAAGAAATGGTAGGAAAGGTTCTCCTTCCGAAGCAAATGTCACAGGTGTGCGAGGGGGGGTAAAGTGTAGGGAAAGCCACCACAACCTTCCCAACGATAGCCCAAGGCGTCCCCATACCTTGGTGAGCCACGACCCTCCTCCTGGGCCGTGGCTGGCGTGTGCGCGTTGCCAACTAGGGTCTGACTGCCCTTCTGTTCTTTCGTCGGCGGTTCCTTCCTGCGGGGAGGTCTCCTTCCTGGAATCCCGTTCTTCTTCTATCGATGTGGCGTCGCGTTGCTCCAAGGCAGCACCTTGAAAGTCGACACCAGCGCCCGCTCTTCCTCCTTGTTTCTCGGTCCTGACGAACGACGTCCTACTCAGGCGTCTCCTGTTTTCAAATTCCCCAGACCACGTGATTCTGCCCCGTGGTCAGGCCAGTCATTGGAATTAAAGGGGCCGTTGTCCCCTGGGAGACTCTGCAAACACAGAACATGAAGAACAATGAGGGGGAAAGAGTTCCGACTCTGCTTTGAGAGAGTCCTTGTTCTCACACACCCCTACCCCAGTTTGTTCACGATCGGGGAACAAAGGAAGACGTGAAAGAAAGTCAGCGTTACCATTGTCTGTTCCCTTTCGATGGACCACCTCAAAAGAATAGGGTTGGAGGGAAAGGAACCAACGCAATATTCTTGGATTGTTCCCCTTGTTGCGGCTCATCCAATGTAAGGGAGCGTGATCTGTGTACAATAAAAAATGGGCCCCCTCCAAATAATATCTTAACTTCTCTATAGCCCATTTAATAGCTAGGCACTCTTTCTCTATTACAGGATATTTTTGCTCGCAGGGAAAGAGTTTCCGGCTAATAAAAAGAATTGGATGTTCCACCCCCTCAGGTGACAATTGGGACAATACCGCCCCTAACCCACGTTCTGAGGCATCCGTGTGTAACAGGAAGGGCTTTGAGAAATCCGGAGATCTTAACACCGGGGCTGTAGTTATGGCCGTTCTCAGGTTCAAGAAGGCTGTTTTGGCACTTGGGCTGGGGTGCTGGAGGTCCTTGGTTGTGATGTTTTTCTGTAATAAGTCGGTCAGGGGGGCAGCCATACTGGGGAATGAACCTCCTGTAATAGCCAAGGAGGCCCAAAAATACTCTGACCTGTTTCTTGGTTGATGGAAAAGGGGCCTCTACTATAGCTTTTACTTTTTCAGTTTGCGGTTCGATGACACCGTTTCCTAGAAGGAAGCCAAGATATTTCACTTTCCTAAACCCTGCTCTGGATTTTTTTGCATTGATATGCAAACCTGCCTCTTGAAGAGAGTTGAGAACCAGTGTACAATGGTGCAAATGTGTTTCCCAATCAGGGCTGAATATAACAATGTCATCAAGGTATGCAGAGGAATAATCCTGATGTTCACGCAATACCTTGTTCATGAGACGTTGGAATGTGGCAGGTACCCCATGCAACCCAAAGGGTAAGACAGTAAATTCGTACAAGCCTGTGGGTGTAACAAAGGCAGTCTTTTCCTGATCTTCTGGCTTAAGAGGCACCTGCCCGTAGCCTTTCTTAAGTTCCAGTGTTTTAATGTATTGGGCCTCCCCTAGTTTCTCTATGAGTTCATCGACTCTAGGGATGGGATAAGAGTCGCACTTTGAAATAGAGTTTACACCTCTAAAGTTGATGCAAAAGCGTACCGAACCGTCCGGTTTAGGTACGAGCACTATGGGGGAAGACCAGTCACTTTTAGAGGGTTGTATGACGCCTTGGTCTAGCATGGTTTTTACTTCTTCTTCTATTGCTTTTCTCCTAGCAGTTGGTATGTGGTAGGGTTTTTGTTTTATTATTGTCCCTACTTGTGTGTTTATTGCGTGTTCCGCTAGCAGGGTTCTGCCTGGTATGTTAGAGAAGAGATGGGCATAAGGACTTAAGGTCTCCTGAAGAGTTCTACCTTGGTCTTCAGTTAAATCAGGGTTGACCACTAGCTCTTCCAAGGTTGTTTCATTCTGAGGCGATTTGCTTATGTTATGCACATCTCTAGGGGAGGCCCTATCCACTTTTTAAGCAAGTTTATGTGATATAACTGGGTCTTCTTTGGTTTGACTTCAATTTTGTAGGATGTTAAACCTACTTTTTCTGTGACTTTATATGGGCCCTGCCACCCTGACCGGGATTTCCCTAGTTTACAAGGTAAAAGGACCAGCACCCAGTCCCCTACATTAAGGTGGCGCTATTTCTTTCCTTTGTTGTATAGCGTTTGCTGTTTTACCTCAGCTTTTTCCAAATTGGAATCAGCGACCTCCCTCAATTTATGAAGCCGTGAATGGAGGTTCTGGGTGTATTCCAGGACGTTTTTGGAATCCTCTTCCTTTTCTTGCTCCCATACCTCCTTAGTGATTTCCAAAAGATTTCGGGGTTCCCTCCCATACAGGAGTTGGAACGGGGAACACCCAAGACTGGACTGAACCTGGCTTTGTATTACATACAAGGCTAGGGGAAGTAAAGAGTCCCATTCTTTACCCTCTACGGTTAGGAGTTTCTTCAATGTTAACTTCAGAGTAGCGTTATAACGCTCACAAAGGCCATCCGTCTGTGGATGATATACAGACGTTTTGATGTGGGAAATATCTAATGCCTTGCATACCTGTTCCATTAACTTAGAGACCAAGGGAGCCCCTTGATCAGTGAGTATTTCCCTGGGAAAACCTACTAGTGAAAAAAGCTCCAAGAGTTTTTCAGAAATATTGCGAGTTGTGGGGGTTCGTAAAGGGAAAGCTTCTGGGTATCTCGTGGCGTAGTCAACCACGACCAAAGCATAGAGGTGACCTTTCTTTGTACGTGGAAGAGGGCCAATGAGTCCATCCCAAATCTTTCGAAGGGATTACCCACAATTGGTAAAGGTTGAAATGGTACTGCTGGTGGCTTATATGGGTTCTTTTTTTGACAGATCTCGCACTCTTGGCAAAAGCGAGTGACCTGTGAAAATATGCCAGGCCAATAAAACTGTCTTAATAACATCTGTATAGTTTTTTGGGCCCCTCTGTGTCCTGCCAACGAATGCGAGTGGGCAAAGAAAAGAACCTGTTCCCGAAATGTTTCGGGTACCAACAATTGGGGATCATCCCCGTGTTTGCCAATACAATATAGCAGGTCGGTTTTTTTTTGGGAAAGCGGGGTAAGTATGGGGTGGTTGTTGGGCCTGAGCCCAGGCTGACTGTAAAGTCGGGTCATTTTTTTGGGCATACCTGAAACTCCTGTCTATCACCCACGGAACTTGAGTTAAGGGAGAGGGCGTTGTTTCAAGTATGGAACTCTCCCTCTGGAGTGTGGTCTTCAACATAGGGAGAAAGGAGGGGTTATCCTGTCCTATTATCATTTCTTCAGGTAAGCTAGGGACAACTCCAAGACTGACATCTAAGGTCTGACCCGGAGGAGGAGTTACAGGGATTTGAATAAGAGGATAAACCTTAATATCCCCATGTACACATCTAATGGGCACAGAGTCCTTAATGCAATCAGGTAGAGGGGACACAAGGGATTAAAGAATGACTGACTGTTTGCATCCCGAGTCAAGTAGTGCCCTTACTGGTCTATCTTTTACTTGGACACTTACGTGGAAGCCGGATCCTACTTCTGCAGAATATAAAATTGAACGGGGTATACATCCAATTTCCATTGGTTCTTCAGCCGGTTTCCTTCGGGGACAGTTGCGGGCAATATGACCCCACTCTCCACACTCAAAACACTGTGGATTACGAATTGGCGGTGGTTCTAAGCGGGGTGTTCTTGGCTTTAATGTATCAGGTTGCACTTTTAGGGGTTTCTTTTCTGGTTTTGCTATGCCTCCCATGATTTTAGTGGATTTGTCAGAGTCCCAGGGTAAGGCCCGCAGTTGTGCCCTATAAAAGGTCGTTGCCATTTCTACTGCCTGTTCAGGACTCAAATGTTTGTGTTGTTTCAGCCACCTCTGAATGGGGTATGGAAGGGCCTTCAAAAATTGCTCTAAATAAATCATATCAATGATTTCATCCTTAGTATGTGAGTGAGGTCTTATCCACCTATCAGCTGCCGCTTTCAACTTGAAATACAATGTTTTGGGGTTATCTGACGAGGTGCCACGTTCTTTCCTAAACTGGACCCTATATGCCTCTGCATCCATACCTCTACGATCCAGTGAGCAACACCAACTGGTAATTCCCAGAGCCAAGAAGGCTAGATGGGGGTCCAAAGCTTTCTCCATATTGGCACCTCTGATGTGGAATTCACTCCCCCTTGAAATCAAATTACTTCCTTCCCTCGACCTCTTTAGGAAGTCATTGAAAACTTGGCTCTTTATTAAGGCATACCAGTAGGCTTTGTTTCTGTCTGCTTACAGCTTTTTATTTGGTTTAGGCGCCTTGACGCCCACTGGGCATAGTTGCGCAATATAAATAAAATTTCATTCATTCATTCATTCATATGGTCCAATATCAAGGGCCCGATGTAGGTGGCAAATTCCGGTCGGAAACGCCCGAAATCGGCCGTTTCCGACCGGTATTTGGCACTTTGAGATGTAGGGGGCCAGTATTTACCTATTCGGTATATTTACCGAATCGGTAAATTTACAGAGTCTGTAAAATACCGAATCGGTATTTTTACCGATTCGGTATCTTCCAGATGTAGGTGGGACTCTTCTGAGTCCCACAGGCCTTTCAGATTCGGTATTTTAACACCCAATCCAATTGGGTGTTAAAATACCGAATCCAGGTGTGCATGCACATGTGTGCATGCACACCTATGCCATGTGACAGACAGACATGCCCTTAGGGCATGTCTGTGTGCCACATGGCACACAAGCCAGTATTGGGGGTGCTAGAGGGTGTCAAAGTGACACCCCCTGCACCCTTGCTGGAATCGGTAAATACCGAATCTTACAGATTCGGTATTTACCGAATCTGAAATACCTACATCTCCCCCCCTCTAATTTACCACTTCATAAATACCGAATCGGTATGATTCGGTATTTATGAAGTGGTAAAAATAGATTTACCTACATCGGGCCCCAAGTCTTTTATTTCTCCATTAGGGTTGGCTACCTGATAGGCTGCTTGTGCCTCTCCGGTAAGAAGGAGGGCTAAGAAGAAAGGCCATTTAGCTTCAGGCCATCCTAACGCCCTCGCTGCCCTTTCGAAATTAAGAAGAAAGGCGTCCGGGTCTTCTCTTGGTACATATTTTTGGAGAGATACATTCGGCCCGGTCCCTGCTCTTATTTGGAGCTGTGGGGTTAACGCCGGTCTATCGTCTGCTACTTTCTGCATCTGGTCTGCATGATTAGCCAAACTATCTCTAATGAGTTTCCGGTCTGCTTGGGCGGAAGACATTTGTTTTTCAACCGCCTATTCTAATTTTTCTTGACCACAAATCAATTGCTGTATTAAATTCTCCATAGTGAGGCGAACCCGAATCCCACTTCTGACACCACGTGTAACGTGGGCAAGAAGCAGACCAGGACAATGTAATGCACTGTTCGCTACTTTTTTTTAGATACACCAAAAGAACTAAGGAAACACAGGGAACTGTCCTTCCCTTAGAGTTCGAGGGGGTTAATGAGAGTTCCACCGTCAAAGGAATTATAGGAGATGTAGTCCGCTCCGCTTTCAGGCTTGCTTAGAGGGCTCCGTGTTGTTTTTGTAGTCCTTTCTTGAGGCCCCGCTTGTTTGGAGTTCCGCAATGGGTATTAAATGGCAGGAAGAAAAAGAAAGAAAAGAAATGGTCAGGAAGGGGTTCTCCTTCCGAAGCAAATGTCGCAGGTGTGCGAGGGGGAGGGGGAAGTGTAGGGAAAGCCACCACAACCTTCACCAGTGTTCCTAGCGCGGTACCGGCTTACTCCCCGTTACCACCCCCACCCTTTGGTTCAACCCTTTCCCTTACCAACGATAGCCCAAGGCGTCCCCATACCTTGGTGAGCCACGGCTCTCCTGGGCCGTGGCTGGCGTGTGCGCGTTGCCAGCTAGGGTCTGGCTGCCCTTCTGTTCTTTCGTCGGCGGTTCCTTCCTGCGGGAAGGTCTTCTTCCTGGAATCCCGTTCTTCCTCCTCTCGATGTGGCGTCGCGTTGCTCCAAGGCAGCACCTCGAAAGTCCACTAGCGCCCGCTCTTCCTCCTTGTTTCTCGGTCCTGACGAACAACGTCCTACTCCGGCGTCTCCTGTTTTCAAATTCCCCAGACCACGTGATTCCGCCCCGTGGTCAGGCCTGTCATAGGAATTAAAGGGGCCGTAGTCCCCTGGGAGACTCTGCAAACACAGAACAGGAGATCACTGAGGGGGAAAGAGTTCCGACTCTGCTACGAGAGAGTCTTGTTCTCACATGTGCGTCACCACTTTCTCCCCTGTTTCCAATGCTATTCGCAAGTCCATTCTGAAGCACTGGCCCATCGTGCATGCTGGTAATCTCTCTGTAGAGCGACCACTTTTTGCCTTAAAAAAAAATAAAACTAAAAGACCATCTGGTACGGGCAGCACTACCATCAGTAAAACCTGCCATGACCCTTGATGCCCATTGGGCCCTTGAACCACTTACAGGGCACGCCAAATGTGGGAATTGCAATGTATGTGGTACAACATGGAGGGTAAGGAGTTTTCATTCAACAATATCTCTTTTAAATTAAATTTCTTTTCCAACTGTAACACCTTTAATGTAATTTACTTAATTGTATGCCCTTGCCAAAAAATCTACATTGGACAGACCACACAGAAGGTTAAACTAAGGATTGGACAACACAGGAGCAGAGTACATGCAGAACCCCAAATGACCCACTTGTTGAACACTTCATCGAAATGGAACACAATGAGGATGACATTAAATGGACAGTGATAAAAGTCATCAAACAACCACCCAGAGGAGGGGACATCTCTAAAATTCTCAACAAAGAAGAACTGAGAGCGATCATCCAGACTAATCGCATCAGAAATGGCTTAAACAGGAATGAGGACTGGACCAACTTAATTTGTTTAGACACTTGTTTGTATTTTCCTGCTCATAATCCTTGACAATAAGCACCGAACACCATCTCAAATGGCTAACTACTAGGTTATTTTTAGTGTAACCCTCTGCTCAATGTATTGAATTTATAAATTTTATCTGTATTTTAAACAAAAGTGCTGGAATCCTGAATTGTACATGGAAAGTGTGTCAACGCGTTTCGATGGATACAGCAAATTACACCATCTTTTTCCAGACTTAATATTTTTCTGTCATGTAAGCGGGGTCAAATAGATTTTTCACCCCTTGACACTAATTTGGCTGCGGTAGAAGTCAGGCAGTTCCTAATTCGTTCTACCTGTTGTAGCTTGCATGAAGCGATGGTTGTAAGGCTAATTAGAGATAGAGCCTTATGTGCTGTATAGGGAAAATGTAGTTGAATTTGCGGTATTGTTTGGAATCTTATATAAAGACGCTATCCTATACTTTGAAGACTTTGTTACGTGGATCCGTATTTGTCAGGATCTCTAAAACGGCCAAGTCCTACTCCTATTCATTGTCCTGATGAGGATCCTAATATTGTTGTATAGGATCGAAACATCGTTGACCCCCATGTAACAGCTGGCACGTTAATCCACTGTGTAAAAGAAGGGCCTTGTCTGTTCACTCAAAGCTTGACTTTATTAGCATCTCACAAGCTATAAATGCCCTGCTTGAAATATCTTTGTGTGTTGTATATAATTGTTAATGTTATGTGTTCTCTGTAGGATGCAGGACTTGTCCCACTTAAATGTTGCAATTTATCCAAACCTTTGGTTTGTTTACTTTATTAAATTGTCTGTCCGGCTGGACATTCAAAATATAGTATTGATTCTGATCTATATTTATCGTATTGTTTTGATCACATGTTTAAGGACCACTGTATAGCAGGCCCACTAGTAGCATTTAATTTACAGGCTCTGGGCACTTGCAGTGTTCTTTACTAGGGTCTTATAAGTACGTTAAATATGCAAATTGAATATTAGCCAATTCTATCATGTTTTAAGCAGAGAGAACAAACACTTTAGCATTGGTAAGCGGTGGTGATGAGCACAGAGTCCCAAAGCCAACAAAAACAAATTCAGCAAAAATCGGGAAGAGGAAAGGGAAATTTAAAACACCAGGCATTAAGAATTCAATTCATATTGTCAGAAATTCAAACAAACATCGGAGCTCCACCTCAAGGAGATTATGGATGAATATGGAATATTTCACTCCTCATCTTCGTCCCTCTGAAACTCCTACCCAAAGCTAGACTTGAATAAAGGAGCCCCATGGGAAAAAGGGATGGTAAGAGATTCACTGAACACTTGTTCACTGTAGCAAGGGATGGTATTTAAGGAAACAGAAATACACTGATTACTTCAGATATTGTAGAGGATGTGAACTTTATACACAGAAAAGACTCTTGCCAATAACCTTAATGCTATCTGAACTTTCTTGGCAGCCTGCATTCTGTTACAACACATGTATATTCTTGCAAGTAAACTCTTTGTTTCAAAACAAGACATTTGCTTAGAACACATAAAAAAGTGTTGCAATTGCACATTACCAATTTACCCCTCCTCCCACCTTTTACCTTTTTTTCATGAAAGTCTGATTTATAAGTGCAACAACAAATGCAGTTCGGTGTTTTGCCAGGCATTCAAAAATAAACATACACAGCAAATTATACTTGTCCCAGGTTGCGGTCAATTTCAAACAAATAACAAAATAAAGCCATTCATTTAAATAATCTCCAAAGCAAAGGATATACTAAGGAAATGCTCCTGAATTGTTTCACTACAAAAAAGAAAACAAAGCTTCGAATGTTTTTTTTTTCCATTTCAAATTACCTAAATAATTATGTTGTAAGTCCTTCAAATTAAAGAATATGAAAGCTTGTACATCCAAGAGGAAAATAATAAATGCTGTTTGCTATCTTCTTGTTTGACCTTTGCGAACCCTCCATGTCAAGTAGCTGAAATTAATCACCCTTAATGTCTTCAAATCCAGAATATCAGTAGAGCAACTTGAACCAAAACAAACACTTGGAGAAATGTGTAGTTTGGGGAGCTTGCGTTCATGTTCCCAAGAGCCTTTGAGGCAATATGTCACTGCACCAGCAAAGACAACACCACAGTCCCAAAAAGAATATGGCGCTTGAACCTCTGCAATAGTACAGTGCTGCGATTCCTTTTAACTCCTATTTGACTACTTCTCCGAAGGCAATCCCTGAGCAGATAATTAAGAATGAGTTTCTTGCTGGAAAGTTTAATTTAGGAAATTATCTTAACTAAAACAACAGATGAATGTTAGTAAACTTTTCCAAAACATTATTTCTAAAAAGAGCCAATACAGAATCTTCATTTGTGACAACAGCCCTAATAAACAAACCCCCTCCCCTTACACCGTATGAGGCCGGCAGCCTAGGTTTTTTTGTGCAGATGCTTCCATTAACTTCAACGCATTTTATATATTTCTTATTTTAGGAATAGGAATAGCAGTTATACCATTTCTGTTGGGTGGAAAGGCAGTGTTCTTTTAAAGGAGTCCCGGCACTGCAAGGAGTCATTTGACCCTGCCTCGAGATGGGTCTGATCAGTATACTAATGTGCCCTATTGAAAATGCACAAGGACCTACCCGTTCTGCACATTCATCATCACAGGAAAGGATGCTCAGCAGTGCAAATAACTGTCACACCTTGAAATAGACCGTGGCTGATGCGAAAAGAAACCCACTATGTTTGTGCATCATATATTCATAATCGCAAATATTTCCAAAGTATAGCCTACAGCATGCAACAGTGCACAGTATCTTGTTTAGCTCAGCTGATGTAATTTCTAAATTATTTTAATGCGTTCCATATAGCTTTCCTTGAAAATATTATTTACTAATATTCTGATTTAAAAACAATCTTTATTAATAAGTGTGTATCTAAATGTAAAGTTGTTTAATATTAAACTGCATGTGTACATAACACATACTTTCTCTAATGCATTCAAACCTACAACAGGTTCTTGATCAGTAGGTACATGAACCTTTCCAAACAACTGTAACAAAAATGCAAACAGAAACTTATTATCTTACTATTCCGCCAAGGATCTAATGTATACCAAAGTTCCGCATTGTATTTAGCATTGTCCAAAGTCTTCATCCCTTTACCTGTACTCAATTTCACCCATAGCGTCTTTCCCACTGATCCCATTGTTTGCTTCTTGTTCCCATCATACCTTATGTCCCTGTACACCTGTGTTCAAGATGAACCTCTCAAGGATCCATAGTCTGTTTTTCTTCTAATTTTCCTCCTGTTAGCTGGGGAAAGCCTGTCTTTCATGTTTAATGTATTTTTTTTATATAGGAAGCATCCAAGCTCCGATTTATTGTTGAGCTCTTTGATTTCTAAGGAACTCAATGGTCTGGTCGAAAATATCTATGTTATTTTGCACAATTTCTCCCCCTTTTAAGTTCAGATTTTAATTCCAGCACTTGCTATTTTAATTGACTCACATTATATTCTATCTCCGCAAAATGCTGAGCAACTGAAGATTTTGTATTACATTAACCTGATGTTACTTGTTATGTTCATTTAATCGTATTATAACTTTCTTCTCAATTTTGCCCAGGTAGCTTTACAGTTTTGGTATTTCAGTGGGTATCCATAAAAGATTGTGGCACGCATGGCATAGTATTGTAGTATCATTTATTGCTCTGCATATAGGTGATCATGTATGGCATTATTTCCTTTGATGACTGAGTCACAATGTTCATAATGCAAATGCTCTTGATTTGTTTGCAAGTTTGTTTTATTATATGCTCCTTGAATATAGTGTGGTCTATAGAGAAGTAAACTTATATGAAAGTAAACCTACACATGTAAATTTACCCTTACACTTTGTAATAAATGCGCTACTTTTGGCTATACACCATTTATAAGCATACATTTACTACATGTTGTAGACACCCCTTTACTTCACGGGGCGAAGCCTAATTTACAAGTATGAAGTTACTAATAGTAACTTTTCACATGTAGTCAGAGCTATTCGCCATCAGGTAGAGATCTCCCTATGGTAAAATAGAGGGAAAATGTGAAAAGTTTATTAAACAAAAAAAAAGCAAAACTATATTTATGGTAACTTTTAGTGTAAATAAATCATATATTTATTTTAAACGTAGAACAAAATAAACAAATGCTACAGCATGTTTATATGTATTTGGTAATAAAAAAAAAGTACTAAAGGTCGTGTGTAGAATTCACTTAATTTAATATTGTAATTTGTTTTGCAAATAGTTAATTTATTTTTACATTTAAAAACATTAAAATAGATTACAAGGCTTGTGTGACCGATGCTGCTAAGTTGATGCGAGCGAATCAGTTGGGCAGACTGTATGATGTAGGTGACAAGGCTAGCAAACTCCTCGCGTGGCTGGATAAGGCTGAAATAACGAATCGTGTTGTACCCGCCATTGTTCGTGAGTCAGGTGAATGTGTGTCTGACCCCGGTGAGATTGTTGGCTGTTTTGTTGATCATTTCCGGAAGGTTTACACCCCGGTGAGTGATCGTGATGAGGCTGATTCCCGTTTACTATTGCGTGATATAGCTCTTCCTTGTGTCTCGGAGGAGGAGGGTCTGGCTCTGGAAGCTCCCTTTACGGTGGATGAGATTGCCCTCGCTATCAGATCCTTGCGCTCTGGTAAGGCGATGGAGCCCAATGGTTTACCTATCGAGCTTTACAAACTTTGACCAGACAAGATGGCCGCCCATTTGCGGACCATGTTTCTCGACGCGTTCGAGGCCAGAGTCCTTCCGCTTGAACAGCGCCTGGCCACTATAGTGGTCATTTATAAGGATGGCAAACCTCGGGATCGCTGTACCTCCTACCGCCCCATTTCCCTGCTAAACGCGGAACCTAAAATCCTTGCTAAGGTTCTGGCCAATCGGTTGCTGACGGTGATTTGTGACCTGATTCATCCGGATCAATCCGGCTTCATACCACATAGAAACACGGCCCTTAATCTGCGTAGGCTTCATGGAGTTCTCGCGAGAGCTGCAACTCTCACGGAGCCTGCTTTGGTGGCCTCCCTGGACGCTACGATGGCTTTCGACACCATTGAATGGCCTTATCTTTGGGCGGCCCTCTCCAAGTTCGGCTTTGGCCCTAACTTTATTGCGTGGGTGAGGCTTCTTTATGAACAACCGCTGGTCCAGGTCGTGGTGAATGGCAGAAGCTCTGACCCCTTCCCATTGGGACGCGGCACCCGTCAGGGATGTCCGCTTTCCCCGCTTCAGTTTGCGCTGGCGCTTGAACCCCTTGCGGCATGGCTCCGGTGGGCGCCAGATCTGGAAGATCGCGTCTCACTGTATGCCGACGACATCCTCCTTTATTTTACTTCCCCTCAAAAGTCCTTGAACGTGCTCTTCGACGTTCTTACATCCTTTGGTAAGAATTCCGGATTGGTCATCAATTGGACCAAATCCTGTGTTTATGTCATAGCCGGGGTTTTACCGCCGCTGCCCCGTAGGTTTCCAATTCTGGTGGCGGATGGCGGTTTTAAGTATTTGGGGATCTATGTCTCCATGATTTCTGCGGTGCGTGATGAACGAAATCTTTATGCTCCGCTCCGTCGTCTTAAACAGGACGTGAGGCGATGGCGTGAATTGCCTTTGTCTCCGCTGCCGAGCGGCGCTTTTCAAAATGATGTCGCTCCCTCGATTTATCTATGCGTTGCAGAATTTCTTTGACCCGGTCCCTGCTCGCTACTTCCGCGAGATCGAAAGTCTACAGCGGCAATTGATCTGGGACGGACGTGCCCGTATCGCGCTGTCCAAGCTCACTCTTCCCTGGTACGACGGTGGTATTGCTTTGCCAGATATCAAACGATACTACTGCGCCGCGCACCTGAGCGCCATCAACCACGTAACGTATTCATCGGAACCCGCTCCTGCCTTTGCCCTGGACAAATTTTTACTGCCCGGTGGCAATTTCAATAGGGCTTTGTACTCGAAGTCACCAGTCCGTCTCCTTACAGGTCCTACGAGGTGTGCGGTGCGGGCCTGGAGGGATGCAACTGTGGCTACGGGGTGGAGTGGCAAGCTGACGCGTATGACCCCACTGTACGACTCTGATCAATTGGGCAACCTTTGGCAGACGAAAGGGTTTGACAGGTGGGACATGATTGGGATCAGTAAGGTGGAGGATCTTTGGGCCAGGGGCACTGTGAAGTCCTTTGAAGCCCTAAAACTGGAATATCAGCTTGATGATAGGGAGTATTTTCGGTATATGCAGGTTCGGCATGCCTTGTCCTCAGCCTTTCCCCCCAGGACTGATATTCCACAATCCTCCCGACTGGAGGATCGTATCCTAGACGGCCACGTCCCCGATAGTACGATTTCCTTAATATATAAGAAGCTCATTAACAACAGGGCTGACCAACTGGGGAAACTTCGTGCGTCCTGGACGGCGGACGGGCTTGAATTGGACGATGAGGATTGGCAGTCAGCTGTTTCTTCCCCTAAGGAAGTGGCTATTCCGGCCCGACTTCGTTTTGTCCAACTAAAGATCCTCCACCGTGTGTATGTAACTGGTATGCGAGTGGTGCGAATGGGGCTTGCGACGGATGGACGGTGTAGGCGTGGGTGTGGTATGGATGGTACTTTTCTTCATGTCCTATGGGAATGCCCGGTTGTCTCGGCCTTCTGGTCGAGGGTGCATGATGTGATGGGACGTGTCACTGGAGTCCCCCTCCTTCCTGAGGCGCGGTGCTGCTTGCTCAATGTGTGGGAGCCTACGGACTGTACTGCTGCCCAGACGTTCTGGGTCACTCTGGGCAACATGGTTGCCAAGAGGGACATAGCTCAGCTCTGGGGCTCCGCCAGGCCACCACGGCTCAGTGCCTGGAAGGACAACATGGACTGGTGCATGTTTCGAGAAAAGACGGTGTACGAGGCACGGGGTCGCCCCAGAAAATGGTCCAGGGTTTGGGCACAGTGGAATTCGTATCGTGGTGATATTTGTTCCCCTCCACTCGATTATGACGTTCCTGTCCCCTCCTCCCCATGATTGGCGTTCCGTTTTCGTTTCCTATATTATCTGAATCCCTTCTTCCTCCATGGTAACCCCCCCCACGTCAGATTTGTTCCTTCATATATGTACTCCTTCCCCTTTCCCCCCCCCCTCTTATGACCCTTGCCAGTATAATGCCATGTGTTTGTGTTTGTTGTTTTCTTTCGACAAAATCATAAAATTAAACCTTTGATATCCTTTAAGTATTGTTTTATGCTCCACACTATAATGTGTGCTCAGTGATCGTCTCAAAAGTGTACTGTCCTGCTTTATGTTTTTTCAATATGTGTCATAGCGGCCGGCCCGGAGGGGTTGTAGGCAGACGCTGTGTAACGTGCATTTTATAAATAAAGGTTTTAAAAAAAAAAATTAAAAAAACATTAAAATATTTTAGAAAAGGAATAATATATAAATATATATATATATATATAGATAGAGATATATAGATATAGAGATATATATATATAGATATATATATATAGAGCGATATATATATATATATAGATATAGATATATATATATCTATATAGATATATATAAACAAAACCCTTTCAGGCATAGAGGGAGGCATAAATTATGCAAAAAAGAATCAGAGAACTCTGGGTAGTTCTCAAGTTTAGGTGGAAAGCAACCCCTGTTAGAGCACTCTCAACACCAGCGACACTCTAGATCTGCTCACCTCAAATGTCTGTTTTTCTATTAAAGTTTTTAAGCATAGGATTAGCACAGTGCTATCCACGCCGAGATAGAAAATGACAAAGTCTTTTGCAATTTATACAGCAAAGTCTTTAAGCATAGGACTAGTACAGTGCTGTCCTTGCCGAGCTGTAAAATTACAAAAGCCATTTATCACTCCAGGCACAATATTACAGCTTTGAATTAGTGAAATACCAACTCAAGCCAACCTGAAATGAGTAAAAGCAACCCCTGACACAGTGTTTCGCTCTAATTAGAGCTCTTCAGAGAGGTGTAGCTTTGTCCAGACACAAGGGAGCACCCAGTATTAAGTCAAAACAAAACCCTTTCAGGAATAGAGTTGTGGTATTGGGTTCTCCAGGCCTACATATTCCGCAAAACCCGATAAACCATGAAATAGATGTTGGCACGGAAACTGAAAAATGCAAAAGACAAGTTTATTAAGACCCCATGGGGTGGTGGTACATTCCTACAGCACCCTTCGGTAATGCAAGAAGTATCACACCGAACATTGGTGCGAGACATCTTTTATACAGTTTTACAGTAATAAAAAGAGTAGGCGGAACACATTTACTCAGTTTAGGTACATATATGGTCATTTTTGGAACACAGCCAACTCATGGGAGGAGTTACAACACCACTGGTCAGTTTGGAGGGACATTCCTAAGTGATGACTGTCCACTAGTACAGAGGGTTTAACTGCGCATGTGCGTGCTTGACCAATACTAAAAATAGCCTGTTGCTGGGCAAATTCAAGTGGTCAGTGGTACAGAGAAAGGACAAAGGGTATGCTGGCCACGAGACGACTCATTCATATGAAATGGCCGCCAGTGTGTTCAAAATGGCTTCCGAACACCATAGTCAAGTTAAGGGGGAATGCGTGTAGCAAAGCTCAACGCTAACCCGATCACCGTCAAATTACGACAGACGACCCTTTTAGCGTTTAGCCCGAAGCTACCTCATAGTGGACATAATCAGGGTATTCATCCTCAATATCAATGGACATCATTTTCGCTACTTCTCTATCAATCATTTGTTCATTTTTTACAATAGCTCGTTTGGACGGGATACAAGCAGAAAGGCACATGGAACATAACATAGGGCCACATTGGATACAGAGACATAGGAAGAATAATATCCCAATTATTACACATAAGATTGTCAGCAACTGCGTGGCTAGCTGCATGGCGGAGTGAGACGTGCCTCGGCAACGCTCCCGGCAGAGCTGCCTATGATCCGGCGATTTCTATGCCCTTAGCTCACAAAACACGGCGGAGGAGTGGGCGGAGGTAGGAGGTGCAGGCACGACCCTCCGGTTTGCCCTCCTGCTGTGGGGTGACCGACCTGCTCGAGAGCCTTCCCTCGGGACCCGAGGCGCCCAAGATGGCGGAGACGGCCGGAGCTGGGATCCGGAGCTGACGCGACTACAGGGCTGCGGTGGCGACGAGCGGACCGCTCCCCCTCCCGCGTGAGTGCGGTTGCTGCAGAATCGGCGACCGACGCCTGGGAGCCCCCTCTGACGGACTGCGGAGGCGGAGGCGGATCGGGGCCTGTGGAGCCGGGGACTGAAGTTGCTGGCCACCGACCGCTCTCCCTGGAACGGGAGTCAAGTAAGAGGCGCTCGCGCCTGAGCGCAACGTTGTCCCGCCGGGGCCTGCACGGGGCTGTGGGGTGGTCGTCCCCCCCTCCCCCCCCCCCCACCTCTGCAGCTGGAACGGAGAGCACACGGAGCCCTAGACGGGGATCTCGGCCCCCAGTGACACACGGGCGCAATCCGTCATTTTACCTCCCCATCCCCCCTGAGACACGAGGGGACCCGGTGACGGACTGGCTCGGGAGGAGGTGCCTGGCCCGCGACGCCTGGAGGTAGCGGTGGTAGGGGCATCGTAGCGGAGTTTGGCGAGACCCGGGGGTCAGCCCCGGGGGCATTACTGAGCCGGTCTCCCGGCGGCCGGACTGCGGGCATTGGGGCCCCCCCCGGGGTTCAATATGGGTAAAGGGAACCCGCCACAGCGCTCCACCAGGCAGGGGTCCATTGAGTCCTTCGCCACCACCCGGACCCCCAAGGATGTGGCCGCAGGGGCGCGGGACACGCATGCGGACACCGCCATGCTCCTGGAGGCGATCCAGGCCTCCAGGACTGATATTCAGGACTCCAGAGCTGCCCTTGAAACGAAGATCGGAGAGGTGGGATCAGAAGTCCTACTGCTGCGCCAGGACCTTCGGAACTTGTCGGACCGCGTGGGCGCAACAGAGACCAGGATTACGGAGACGGAGGAATCCGTTTCCTCACTAAAGAAAGGTATGGCGGAACTACAGGCCTCCCACAGACAACTGCTATGGCGGGTGGACGATGCGGAGAACAGAGCCCGCCGAAACAACCTGCGCTTCGTGGGCCTGAGGGAGGGAATCGAGAAGAACGATACGGCGGCCTTCCTCCACTCCTGGCTCAGGACCATGTTTCCACAGGCACCCTTCTCTCCGTGTTTTATGATCGAGAGAGCGCACAGGGCGCTCCTGGCTAGGCCTCCGGAGGGGGCGAGACCCCGCCCGATAATTGCCCGATTTCTGAATTATGCGGACAGAGACCTTATCCTGAGGGAGGCCCGGAAAATGGGGGAACTTAAGTTTGAGAACACGGTTGTAATGATATTCCCCGATTATAGCCAGGATGTGCAGAAGCAGAGGCGCTCCTATGATACTGTAAAGGCTAAGTTGCGGTCCCTGAACATATCGTACATGCTTCTATTTCCCGCCAAACTCAAGGTTCTTTACAAGGGAAAATCGCTTTTCTTTGCTCGACCGGAGGAGGCCTGGCACTGGCTAGAGGAACGGCCCTTGCTGAGAGAGGCGGAAGAGGAGGGTCGTAGGATCCGGGAGGAGCTCGCAGCAGCTAACTTCGAACGTGCTCGCAGTGGATCGCAGCGCTCTCGCCAACAGCGAGTGGACAGGAAATCTCAACGGAACCCGTATCCATCGCGCCAGGGTGCCGCTGGTGGGAGAACGGGAGACGCAGGCGACGCAGCGACACGGGACCCAGAAAGGGGATCAAGATTCCGGTGTCTGCTGAACGGGTCTGGCAATGGCACGGACCACGAGGAAGAAGTGTCTGCGTCGGACGCGGAAGACCGTACGGAACCGTCCCTCCACCCACTGGCCGTGGCCATCCGCGACCTGGAACAGGGTGGGCCACACACCGTGGAAGGTACTGATCCTGAGACACAGGACTCGCATTCCTGAGGGGCTAAGGACCTGAGATTCTGTTTTGGCAGTCCCCTGCCGGGGACGCACAGGTACTGTTTGATTGGCTCTGAGGGGTGGAAACACTCCGTACTGGTACGTGACTTTGGACAACTAGGTACCCACTAGGTGGGTTTTGTTTGGAGGGTGGGCGACAGACCTTGCTCCCTGGTATCCTGAACCGTCGATGGTTGTACGGGCGGGATGGCCGGGTAGCGCAGGTGGGGTGGGGGTGGGGGGGATGGGGGTTTGTTTATGTTGTTTGGTTGTTCTTGGGGGGGCTGCGGGGGGAGTCATGCTTAGAAATCTGGAGAAACGTGTGGTTCCATCATTGCAAATGTATGCCCGACAACTCAGCCCCATGTCCTGGGGTGCACCTATCCTATTGCTATACACATGGCCACTGACAAGTTGAAGGTCCTGACCTGGAATGTGAACGGGCTGGGGAATAAGATCAAGCGGGGATTGGTGAACAATTTTCTGAAGAGGCTGGGCCCAGACGTCCTCTTCCTACAAGAGACACACTTGCGGGGCACCATCTGTCCGTTCATAGCGAGAGGGAGATACAAGGTGCTCGGCCATGCAGGGTACACGTCTGACTCACGGGGTGTAGCGATTGTGGTCAAAAATACTTTCCCCTTTCACATCACACGCACATGGGGTGACCCTTTGGGAACATGCGTGGGGGTACAGGGAACGTGGCGAAGGCGCACCTACACATTGATTTCAGTCTATGCTCCACCCAAATTGCAGGCAAAAGCGCTAAAGCTCCTTGCGTCCATACTTTTGGACACCCCAGACACCGTTCAGATAGTGGGGGGTGACTTTAATGACGTGATGGACAGGGCGGTGGATAGATCCGGGGTGGCTCATGTCCGAGATGCTCAGACCCCCCTGGCCCAACTGATGACTGAAATGGGCTTGTGTGATGTATGGAGGTCGATCCACCCGACGACGGAGGCCTACTCCTTCTACTCGGCGGCCCACAAAGTGTTCTCCAGGCTGGACTATATATTTATGCCGCGACAGACGTTCACTGCAGGGGACACGGCAACATATCTGGCGAGGGGTCTGTCGGACCACTCGCCCCTGTTGCTCTCGTTGGGCAGGCCAGAGGGCGGGAGGGCGACCGCATGGCGTCTCACCGCATGGGATCTGGCGAACAAATCGATCCTTGCAGGAGTCAGGGCGGATGTACGTGTGTACCTGGCCGACAACGACGGGTCGGTGGACTCGGCGGTGACCCTTTGGGAAGCGCTGAAACCGGTGCTACGAGATAGGATAAACGGTAGGCTGGGGGAGGAGAGGAGGAAATTAGTGGAAGAGGTTGTGGCTGTTGAGCGCACGGTTGTCGACCTGGAAAAGGAGCACCTACGCACCAAATGCAGGAAGACCCTTCGTAGGCTGTTAGATGCCCAGAGGCGATACCGAGAATTAGTGTCGGACGAAGCTAGGACACAGAACCTGGCCACCCTCCATCGTCTCTATGATGTGGGGGATAAATCTGGAAAATTATTAGCGTGGCTTAGTCGGAGGGAGAGGCTGGCGAGGTGGGTAGGCGAGGTGGCGGATGGGCAGGGGGGAGTCGTGCGCTCGGACTCGCTCATTGCGGAAGCATTTGCGACGTACTACGAGGCCTTCTACAGGGCGCGGCAACTAGGCTCCTGTGATGACTCACTCCTCTATCTGGTGGACGTAGACCTACCCTGCGTAGATGATGAGGACATACCACGACTGGAAGCGGACATCTCTCTTGAGGAGGTGAAGGCCGCCATTGCGGGGTTGAAACCGGGCAAGGCCCCAGGGCCGAATGGATTCCCCCCGGAATTCTTTAAAAGTACGGCTGACATAGTGGCCCCGCACTTGCGGAACCTTTTCCTTGAGGCCTACGCTGAGGGGGGACTTCCCCCCGACCTCACCCTGGCCACCGTCATCCCCATCTACAAGGAGGGCAAGCCGAGGGAGGACTGTGCCTCGTACCGCCCTATTTCCCTGCTGAACACGGAGGTGAAACTCCTTGCTACGATCCTGGCGCGCCGCCTTAGGACGGTTCTGCCCGCTCTGATACATCTAGACCAGACGGGCTTCCTGCCGGACAGGGCCACGAAACTTAATCTCCGTCGCACCCACAACTGGCTGCAGGAGGTGAGGGATAGGGACCCGCCGCACTGGTTCCTTTCCCTAGATGCCGAAAAAGCCTTCGACTCCGTACATTGGCCGTTCCTGGAGGCCACCCTGTATAAGTTCGGTTTTGGCCCCAAGTTCCGCTCCTGGGTACAGCTGCTCTACACTACCCCGAGGGCCCGGGTGAGGGTGAACGGGACACTCTCCCGCGAAATACGGATCCAGCGTGGAACCAGACAGGGATGCCCCCTGTCCCCTCTCCTCTTCACCCTGACAATCGAGGTGCTGGCGGCGAGGATCAGACAGAACCCGAGTGTCACCGGCTTCAAGGTTACACCTGCTGATGACACGCAAGAAAAGCTGTCCTTATACGCCGATGATGTATTGCTCTACGTCACCGACCCGCCCACTACCGTGCCCGAGCTCTTCCGGGAGATAGATGGTTATGGGGACCACTCCGGGTACGCCATAAATTGGCACAAGTCAGTCCTTTTTGACCCTAAGGGGACCACGGATGGTGGCGCCCTCCCGGATAGACTGGTGGTGTCTACGGAAGGCTTTCAGTATTTGGGGGTCTTCATGACGCTGGACGCCGAGGTGTCCCGCTCAAGGAATGTCAACAGGATACTGCAGAATTCTGCCAGTGATATGACACGGTGGCGCCAGCTCCCTTTGACCCTTCTGGGCAGGGCAGCGCTGTACAAAATGGTGATACTGCCCAAATACCTGTACGCCCTGCAGAACGAGTACTACCCCATCCCGGGAGACCTCCTAGGCAAAATACACGCTGACCTTAGGTCCTTCATTTGGTTGGGTAAGCAGCCGCGCGTGGCGCTCACCACCCTGCAACGCCACCAATATAGCGGGGGTATCTCCCTGCCGAACCTGGAGGCCTATTACTGGGCAGAGCACCTCTCCCCTATTAACGATTGGCTCCATGCCCCGGCGAACCACCCCACATATGTGCTGGAACGGGCAAAGCTATCCCCCTCTCACCTGCTCACGTACCTCTACGGGGGCCGGCGGAGGACGCCCCTCCTCCCAGCCACTAATATCACCCTCCGGGCCTGGACAGTGGCCACGAAACGTATGGGCTGGGACCAGAAACCAACTCGGCAGACTCCGCTTTGGCATTGTGCATGGCTACGGGAGCTGAGCAAATTGCGCGGCTTTAAACAGTGGGATGATATCGGGATCTCCACGGTGGGTGATGTCATTGCTAGAGGAGAGCTCAAGTCGTTCGAGGCCTTGCGGGCGGAATTCGGGCTCCACCAATCGCAGTTTTATAAATATGTACGGTTACGGCATGCGTGGAGGGCCCAGGCGATATCATTGGAGGGTCTCCCAGAGTATGCACCCCTGGAAGGTAGACTGCTGCAGGAGCAAATTCCCAACAAGGCTGTATCCCTTACCTACAGGACACTTACAAACAACATGCTAGGGGATCTGACGAAACTCAGGGCTGCATGGGAGCATGACGTGGGTGGTATGGAGGAGATCGACTGGGAGTTAGTCCTAATGCACCCGAGGGAAGTGGCCATTAAATCCCGGCTCCGCCTGATCCAGTACAACGTACTCCACCGGACGTACTTTGACAGGGTTCGGTTGTTTAAGATGGGGAAGGCCTCAGATGACAGGTGCCTCCGTTGCCGGCGGGAGGGGGGGGGCTTCTTTCATATTCTATGGGAATGTGGCAAGATTCAGTCGTACTGGACACTTGTCTTTGCCGAACTGAAGGAGGTCCTGGCAGTGCCACTCGCCCGGGAACCGAAGCTGGCCCTGCTGGGAATGACCAATGATGTGGACCTCCCCCGCCCTCAGCTAACGTTCCTAACCTTGGCCCTGGTGGTCGCAAAACGAGACATTGCTAAGTATTGGGGGGCGGAGTCGGTGCCTACCATGGAGGAGTGGAGGAGGGGGTTGGACCTCTACATGGCGGCGGAGCGGGTGACATATAAAGCCAGGGGCTGCCCCAAGAAGTTCAAGAGAATTTGGTCAAAATGGAGGCAGTATCATGGGCTGGAGAGTGGGTCGGGGTAGGGTGGCCCATGCAGGGGTCCGGGGTTTGGGGGGATGATGGGATGGGCGGCGGGACTGGTTTGGAGGGGGCGCAGTGTGCGGGGAGTGTGCCAGTAATTTGACAGTCCAGGGGAGGCTTGTGTGTGGGGCGGGACAGGGAGGGCTGCGGCTGATGGAAACAGAATGCACTATTCTCGAGGATATCCGGACTCACGTTAACTTATGGGATGAGCTCTTACTTTCCCCCGCATTGTTTAGTTGAGTTCAGGGGAGGGGGGGGGGGTTTGGTTTTGCTACTTGGGTTCGGGGGACAGTTAATGGATAAAAAGGAATAAAGAAAAAAAAGCAGATGCCCGGATGGACACTATGGCCACCTTCTATGCTAGGGCGGGGCTCCGCCTAAGTGACCCGGGTGCGATGGCGATTTGCCTGTTGTTTTTTTGCAATGTTGAGAGCAGGGGGTCTGCTGGGCCTCTATCTTACCGGTGTAGACACTGCTTACTGTTTGCTGGATTGTGGAGATGTATTTTTTACATGTATCTGTGCATCTGCAATAAAAATGTTTTTCAAAAAAAAAAAAAAAGATTGTCAGCAACTTCCAACCCCAAGTACTAAGTAACGTCCAAAACCACCCCGAAAGTGTCCAAGTACCATTATCGGGATGTATCTCAGCAGCTATCTTGTGTAACTTAGATATTGCATCATATACAGAAGGTGAATTATCTGGCACGTATACACAGCAACTACTTCTGATAATGCGACATGCACCCCCACGGTCAGCTAATACTACATCTAGAACCATTCGGTTCTGGAGCGTTACAATTCTGGTAATTTGAAGTTCCTCAGTCAGGTTTCCTAAAGCAAAAACTGTCTCATTAGCAACAGCTTCTACAACACGTGTCAGTCGTCTTATTTTTCCGCTATTGAAGGCAGCCCCAACAAATGAAAAGAGACCTAAATTAAAATCAACATACTGTTGCAGAGAAGTGTCAGTTTGATCAATTTCATCGAGAGCTAATGCTCTCTTCACTCTATTCAGTATAAAATCATGGTACAGGATGAAGTCATTATGATACATAGGTGGGGCAATAAACACAGGGGGTAATACAAAGGATATATAGCATGTTCCTAACCATCCTATAGGGAGACGGTGATAACCTTTATTTCCACTAATAAAGTATGTGTTTCGTGAAGCCACAAAGGTAATACCATTTGGAGTGTCAAAGGTGAGAGTGGTGTTACATTCACTTCTTCCTACTGGGATTGTACCTTTATTTCGGACATACAAGTCGGCTTTCGTATCAATGACGGTAATTACATGCAGACTAGACATATTTACATTTCGTTGGTTACTTTAAATTCGAGGCGAGGATACATTATCGGGTCGATATTCTTCCCATTCAAATTTAGTTCCTTCAGCTTGTGGATAACCATCTCGGTCATTAAAACAGACCTTGTTGAGTCGGAAAAGTAGTCCACCTTTTGTCGGCCATCGCAAAGTGAATAAAAGAGTATACCAAGCATTGCAAGAACCATTATGAGAAAATGGGAGTGGGATAAGCGGAGTGCCTCCTTTCTTTTGATGTCCAGGCAACATCCCACATAACCAACAGTTCGAAGTATTTGTCATATTATGGGTGTGATGCAGAATCTGGATGAAACTATTATTCAGATAAGTCTGTCTGTGTCGTTCTTCATGATAAGGCAGAGTAAAATGAAAATGTTCAGATGGAATTGGGGTAGTTGGCAATAAATGTTCTCTTGCCGGCACCAGGAGTTCTACTACCCAAGCTATCACAGCTATCACCACAATTGTCATAACAAAGAGTACTGCACCAAGAATTCTCTTATTTCGCATTGTAGAAGATGCCATAGTTCAATGTTCAAAATGTCTCAAAAAGTAACTAAAAAAATAAAAATAAGAGTGCTGAGCTCCAAGGTAGCCGTTGGTTTCTTCTCCGAGATTCAAGACGGGTGTCGCTACACTTGGCAGAACAGATCCCCCCCCCCCCTTGATATTCCCGGCTTCCGTTTCACAAACCTGGAGCGGTAACTCAACCAGTCTCGCACAAAACAACTGCTTTTCTTGGTCGTAGATTGTATCTTTCTTTTCCAAAAACGGTGTGGTCCGGGAAGGCTTCCTCCGATTCAGTAGACGCAACAGCTGGGCTCTTCTCCTCGTCCAAGATGTCTCGATAATCAGACAGCACAGTTGGATTCACCAGATCCGGAGAGACACGGCGACAATGAGTGGAATGCACCTACCGTTTCTTATTCGTAACTCGCACAGCCGTACGAGTTGCCAGTAGCACCTGCTCGGGTCCACGCCACCTCGGCTCCAAGCTGCTTGTTCTCTCGAAGGATTTGACCATAACGAAGTCGCCAGGACGAAGATTGTGAGCCTCTCCATTGGAATTGTCGGGGAGCGCTTCTCGAACCTGTTGATGAATGGAAAGTAAATCATTTGTTAATCGTGCCAAATAATCGTTCATCATTATACAAGGCACATCATGTAACAATCGAGGCTTAGGAACTCCCCATATATTCATAGGCCTTCCAAACACCACTTCATAAGGTGTGAGGCCAGTTCGAGAATGGGCACTGATCTGATAGATAGCAATGCCAGAGGCAGAGCATCCGGCCATTTCAAAGACGTGGATGCCACGATCTTTGCTAGCTTCAATTTCAGAGTAGCATTATACCTTTCCACAAGACCTGCTGACTGCGGATGGAATACAGCATGAAATTTCTGCTGAATTCCCAATCCCTTCATCACGTATTCCACAATTTTCCCAACAAAATGAGGACCATTATCGCTCCACAAAAATTTACAAACACCATAGCGTGGGAAGTACTCCTTGAGCAAAACCTTAGCTGTTGTCAGCGCTGTATTATCCTTCGTGGGGAAGGCCTCAATCCATTTACTGAAAGCACACACCACCACTAAGACATACTTAAGGTTATTGCAACGCTCAAGCTGGATGTAATCCATTTGTAGCACTTCGAATGGTGCAGTAGGTGGAACAAACCCTCCTTTCGGAGTAGACGTCCCTTTAGCAGGATTATGCTGCAAGCATATCAGACAGGTCTGCACTACTCTTTTGGCCGTATTGGCAATCTCAGAATGCTCCCAGACCCCCGTAAGTAATCTAGTAATTGCGAGAGCTCCAACATGTGCCAATCCATGTGTCATTTGGACCATTGTCTGCAAGTAAGCTGCAGGCAATTTCCATCTTTCCATATCTTTGCTTCTCCAACAACCCTCATCATCTAGCACTCCGTCTGTTGCCCAGGTTGCGAGTTCTGTTTCAGATGCTGATTTCTGAATGTCTAATATTTCTTCTCTAGCATCGTGCCATCGCTCCGCCTGCGTTTTCACTACATACATTGGCGAAGCATTTCGTAACATAGCAGTTTCCCTCGCTATGCAATCTACAAAGGCGTTTCCTTGTCCTACTTTGTCTGTCACTTTCTTGTGTGCACTGCATTTGATTATCGTCACTTTCTTTGGACAAAGTAGCGCATTCAGAAGATCACGCACTAGTTCTCCGTGCATGATGTGCACTCCGTGTGAAGTCAAAAACCCTCGCTCTCTCCAGAGTAGGCCAAAATCATGCGCTACTCCAAAGGCATACCGGCTATCAGTGTAGATGTTCACACACAAGCCAGCACTCAATTCACATGCTCTTGTTAAGGCTATCAGTTCCGCTGCTTGGGCTGATTTCTGTGGTATTCGTGCTGCTTCTACCACTGTCTTAAGTGTCGTGATTGCATATGCTGCAGAAGTTGTACCATCTGGCAGCCTTAAACACGATCCATCAACCCACAGTTCCCCATCCACATCTGGAAGTGGCGTATCCTGTAAGTCGACACGACCCTTTGTTTGTTCTTCAGTCAGGAAAACACAATCATGGTGTTCTTCCTCCTGGCCCTCAGCAACTGGATACGGCAATAAAGTAGCAGGGTTCAGGGTAGCACATCTCTTTAGTGTGATGTGTGGTGCCAGCAGTGTGAGCTCATATCCTGTTAAACGTGCACTCGTGAGGTACTGGGTCTTTGTTTGATTTAACAGAGCATCTACCGCATGGGGAACTAACACCAGCAATTTCTGTGACAAAAATATTCCTTCACTCTGCCGTATGGCCACTGCTGTTGCTGCAACTGCTCGAAAACACCCAGGTAATCCTCGTGCTACGGGGTCAAATATTGCCGAAAAATACTCGCAGGGTCTCTGTTTATCCCCGTGTGTCTGCACTAGGACAGACAATGCACACCCATCCTTCTCGTGTACATACAAAGTGAACATCTTCGTGTAATCTGGTGTACCTAACACTGGTGCGGAACAAAGGGCTTGTCTCAATTGTTCGAACGCATTCTGACATTCATCTGTCCATTCAAGGGGCATTGGTGTAGTTTTGGACAATAACGCTAACAAAGGTTTTATAATGTGTGAAAACCCCATTATCCACTGCCTACAAAAAGACGTTAAGCCTATAAAAGCGCGCACATCTCTCAGAGTGCGGGGGACTGGTGTATCTAAAATTGCTTGAATTCGATCAGATGTTAATGCACGTCCCTCCTTAGACAATAGATGACCGAGGTAGGTCACCTTTGGTCTACAATATTGAAGTTTTTTCCTAGATACCTTATGATTATTCTGAGCAAGAAAGGAGAGCAAAGCAAGAGTACTCTCCTCACACTGTTCTTGCGTATCTGCTGCAAGTAGAATGTCATCGACATACTGAATGAGAGCCACTCCAGACTGCAAATCAAAAGAATCGAGTTGTCTTTTTAAAGCCTGGCTATAAATGCTAGGATTTTCTGTATAGCCTTGAGGAACTCGACAAAATCTATACGATTTATTATTTAATGTGAAGCCAAATAGATATCTGCTATCGGGATGGATGGGAATGGAAAAGAAGGCATTTTTTAGGTCAATCACGGTGAACGTGGTGGCAGTGGGCGGAATCAGAGTAAGTAAGGTGGTAATATCAGACACCACCGGGTACAGGGGCACTACAATCTTATTAATTTCCCTCAAATCAAAAATAAATCAATAGATTTTGTCATCGGTATCTTTCTTTAAAATCGGAAGAATAGGGCTATTACAGACGTTATAGGGAAATTCTTCCACAACGCCTGCAATAATCAAATCATGTACAATATGAGTTAGGGCAACTTCACCTTCCCTGGAAATTTTGTACTGCGGTACACGAGGCAAAGGCACTCCCTCCTTGACTGTTATTCAAATTGGGGGAATAAGCATCTGTCCCACATCCGTGTCTGAAGTAGCCCATAGCGTTTGTGGGAGAGAGGCCAGCACTTCAATTTCTTGCATAGTACACAATCTCTCTACATCTGGGTAATTGTCATTCAAAATAACCCGCACTCCTTCAGGAGCGCCACGTATTGTTGCTCGAAAGTATTTGAGCAAATCTATTCCCATAATATTGTCTGGAGTATTCGGTGACAATAAAAACGGG
Organism: Lissotriton vulgaris; assembly: GCF_964263255.1. NCBI lineage: Eukaryota > Metazoa > Chordata > Amphibia > Caudata > Salamandridae > Lissotriton > Lissotriton vulgaris. Next base: position 512,768,125 of record NC_141699.1, read on the forward strand.
CACGGACCAAAGAATCTGTCAATGTAAAATGTAAGGGGTTGTGACAATGGGCTAAGAGAGGGTGTTCCATCGAACCCTATGGATGTAATCGTTTCGCCAGACAGGGGAGCCCTTGGAACCAAGTTTTTAGACAGAGCACTACGAGTAGCTCCTGTATCAACAAGGAACTGATCAGTAGAACCCGAAACGCCAGCTGATTCATATGGACCTCTTTGATCTACTGGTACTTCAACCGATTCCACACCCCATCCTACGCAACCCTATGCATGTACATAGTCCTGAGACTCCACATTCTCACCTTCCGATATCTGATACTGATTCCGTCGATCAAAAGTATTATCATCAGCCCGACCACGACCCCTCGCTTCAAACCTGCCGCGATCACTTGCTCCACCCTTCGCTCCTGAATAACTATTCCGTGTCCTTCCACCTCCTCGACCACGCTGATTACGTTGTTCACGAAGCACCGGACAATCTGAGGCCCAATGTCCAAACTCTTTACAATATGCACACTGGTCCTCAGCAATGTCGGTACGACCAGAAGACGCACCATACGATCCACGCCTACCTCTATCATTCCCTCTCGGCTGTGTAGCATAAACCTGAGCCAACATCACTTTCGTCTTCAATTGCTTCGCTTTCTTATCAGTACTTTCTTTGGCCTCTAATTCCTGTATTTCATAATACTGAGCCATAGTCTATAAAGAAGCAGGGGTCGCTGTGGTCCAGGAACTTTCACTAGTCTTTAAACGCTTTGCAATCTCCGGTAAGAGATTCGCTACATACTTGTCAACGAACAAATGCCTACCCGTATCATCTGTTAATAATTGCCCACTGTTGTCATGAAATGCTTCTTCAAAACATGAGATGAAGTCGACACCGACTCATCCGCCTTCTGTTTGCAAGAGGCTAGCATAGTCCAATCAATCTTTTTAGGGGGGACGAGCGTTTTTAATTTGTTTAAAATAGCCGTCGGGAGATCTAAAATTAATTGACACGGCTTATATGCAGGCTCCCTGTCTAAATCAGCTTGGGCTAAAGCTTTCCAATTCGCCCCCAGGGCCGCTCCTTCATCGAACTTACGAATTGCCCTCCACATATCAGGGGGCAAGATTAACCCAAAGAAAAGGTCAATATCAACTAACGTCATAACACACGAAGAAATAGCCCCTTCCACTCCTTCATAGAAAGCTGCCAGATTCTTACGGGGGTCAGGCAAAGCATTTTTCAGTGCCATAACATCTGCTCTATTCCAAGGTGTATAAACCCAATTATATACAAAATAACCCTTTGCATCCCCGGACAATTTATCGTCACTTGTACCTTGCCCTTTAGGAGGGACATACAAAGGTGCAGCTTCACGCAGAGGCATAACATGAACCCTTAGAACACTTATCTGCTCCAAAGATAGAACACTCTTTGGATTGCTCCGTCGATCCCGGCGCAGGCGCCTCTGATGCTTTCCTCGCTTCCCGTAATCTTGACGCCTCATCCCGTAGCTGGACCAACCGTTGGAAAAACCCATCCGCATCTGCAATAACAAATAAACCTTTACGCATATTCTCACGACTAACTGATATATCCTTAGGCTCTAGATCAGTTGAATTTTTCCTAAATCGTTTTACAACTTCATCTCCAAACTGACTCAAGAAATACAACCGTTCTCGTTCAGACCACCTACTCATTTGGTCATTAATCTCTGACATAGTTATTTTGTTCAAGTTAAGTTTACGGGCAAAACTGCTCAGTTCCGCAGTCACACTGGAACTTAACCTCACACGACTACCTCCTTGATCATTTCCGTCCGAATCCTCATCTGGGGCCATAGGTAAAACATACGGAGGTGGGCAACGATCTAATAATGAAAAATCATCAACTTCATTAGTAAGGACAGGATAAAGAGGACATTGAATAGGGAATTGACCATTCGTTTGTAAATTGCGTTCCCGTGCCTCCCTCTCTTTCTTTTCCTGCAACCCTTTCTCCTCCAGCTGTAAAGCCTTAGCCCGAGCAGCCTTCCGCTGCTCTTTGTCCGCCAAGGCTATTTCACGCTTCATTCGTTCACGCACCGCTTTCTCCCACATACGTACACAATCAAACATATCTTGTCTAGACCTACGCCGAAACAAACATTGCTCCACATACTGAACCTTTCGTAAATCAAACGACCCATGTAGTGGCCATTGCAATTCAGGATCAGCTTTCGTGTACTTGTGCCACAATGTACTATATAGAATAGGGGGAATGCCAAATTTTACATACATTTCGCGATTAGGGGTCCCCTCTGGGGGAGCCGGCTGAGATTCATTTAATCGATAATTGGTACCTTTTCCAAGACAACACATTCCTCGGAGTGTGCTTAAAACAGGCATGTCAAAGTATCACGAAAACGCGATATCGCAAAAGTAGCACTTAATATACTTTACACAAGGTGTGCCGTTCAAACAAAGAAAAATTTAGAGAAATATCTCTACATGTTATGAGGATTGGAGCAATGACAGTTCTAGGTGGTTATGGCGCTTTACACTGTATAGGCAAATTTCGTCAGAAGCACTGTGCTAATTTGTGTCGTTGGGTGCCTAGGTATGGGTTGTCATCCTTACCCACTAATAATCCGCAGATTTTAAGTATATACACACAATCCTATCACACCAACCAGAACTATTAAACAAACAAGTTATCAGATATTTCAATACACAGAATTAATACACATTGAGTTGAAAATATGATTCATTTAATTTTTAGGCTTTCTCCAAGTCCAGCCAACACGTGTTTCGTCGAATGGGCAGGAACCCACGACTTCGTCAGGGCTGGGAAAAAAACATACAATATAGAAGATATTGGAATTGCGAGATACATTATCTCAAGATCATTATTTTTACATGAGTTAATTATGATTACATAAAAAAGCAAGTGAGAGATAACATTTTTCATGTGTATCTCTGGTCATTTGAGAAGTGCTAGGGGAAAGAAGAGGAGGTGGGAGAGTATAATTGACTCCCATAGACAAAGGGTGAAAAATCTCTCATTATTCGAGAGATGATAGTATGCCCCACAGTCTGTGAAGTTCTTTATTAAATTCATTGTGCTTATTTCACCAGCGTAGTGCTATCCCAAGTGTTTTTTATCGCTATTGTGCTTCATTTAGTGATTTATATAGGTGCCAGTGCCGGATCTATTTTGTCGTCTGTGTCCATGTTTGTGGATCGATTGGTGATCATAATTCATTAAAAGCTGAGTATATATACTCAGGCTTACCTGATATCGTTAATTTGTGAACTTTTATGCCTGAAATATCCAAGTTACGGTGTTACATTTAGTAATATATTATGAGGTCAACATTACGATACGATAAATTCATATAAATAAGTATACCAGCTCCGGGACATACATTCTAGCTGGTTATAATTCCGGCCCAGCCTCACATGGCATGGTTGATGTCTATTATTTGACCTCGATCTTTATATCCTTCGGGCTCTATGAATGCACATAAAAAGAGTGTCTATCTTTTGTGAGGCTGGGCCGGAAGTATAACCAGCTAGAAGGTATGTCCCGGAGCTTATTTATATGAATTTACCGTATCGTAATAATGAGAGATTTTTCACCCTTTGTCTATGGGAGTCAATTATACTCTCCCAATGTGTATTAATTCTGTGTATTGAAATATCTGATAACTTGTTTGTTTAATAGTTCTGGTTGGTGTGATAGGATTGTGTGTATAAATATCTCTACATGCCCGCCTATGTGAAGTGCACTGCACATATAATTCAAATCATAGAGTCAAATGTTAGCTAACTCAAAACATATTCAAAGAGCCACAGTAAGCGTCCGTAGACTATCTTACCAATCACAAGCTTACCAAATTCTCAAATATCCAGGTTCCAACTGCCAAGTTCTTTAATCGAATCAGCCAAACCGGCACTGTACGACAACCCAAACGAGCAGGATCTCAGTCGGGGACCGGCGCCACCTGGAAGGTCAGATCAGAAGGAGAGGAAAAAAACACTGTGGGTGCCAAGACTCGGGTCACTCAGTGGCAGCGTACGCGTCCATGGCGAGTTTCCAATCCTTCATCACGACCTCTCCTTCGGGCATCCGAGTCGCCGATGAGTCCCTTCGTGGTCGCCAATTTGTGGAATGGGGTTCTCCAGGCCTACATATTCCGCAAAACCCGATACACCATGAAATAGATGGAAGCACTATTGATCACACACAAGTCAATTATAAACACCTGCCTGTGAGGGCGTAGCCGTATGCACAGCCTTCTGGATGTTGCAGTGTGCGATGATTTTAACCAAGTGGGCGTGCAGCATAAGTCCTCCTTAATACACAACCTACCTGAATGCTGGCTCTTTAAAGTGGGACAAACTTTTTGTTGGATTTATTTACCGGCCAGTCCCGGTCGGAGAAGAGCCCTTACTACATAGAAATGGTCCAAGCTGCAGTCACATGGCATACAGCAGGAAATGGCAGGCAAGGTCGTTTTTCAGGATGTTATTCGCAGCGCAGAGTATTTTGAAAATTTTCCAGACCCACTCGGGTTTTAACTTTGAAGTATTATTTCACTCTGGGAGCAGCTCACTGCAGCATGATTTATTGAACTACTAGCACCAGCAGGCCTCGGGGGCGCCAACGCCCACTGGAGCAGGTGCTAATCATTGAAAGACTCTGAAAGCTCCACACAGAGTTTACACAAGCCTCTGAAGAAATGCTCAGGGGAGCATGAAACGCGTTAGGCTTGTAAATAGCATGGACTCTGTTCTCATCATACCACGCTGTTTTCCTGAAAATAAAAACGAAATTACATAACCTACCTGAATGCTGGGTCTTTAAAGTGGGACAACCTTTTTGTTGGATATATATATATATATATATATATATATATATATATATATATATATATATATTCACTAAAAAAACCATAGGTTTCACATCAGTTATAGTTAGCTGGAAAATTTTACTGACATAAAACCATTGAAATTCAACGTTATAGTTAGTTGTACTCACTATAACTTGCGCGTGTAATGCACTGCTGATGACGTCACATATTACATCACTCATGACATGGTCAGTGACATCACTCATGACATCACTGATGACACCATCCAGTGAATGTGTGGCTTTCTGAAAAATAAATATATTTTATATATGTATATGTAAAGGTCGATGGAACAATAAATGTTTAAATAAGTGTGTAAATGGATGTTTTAAAAAAAAAAGATTGATTAACTGGCTTATTAAGTGTATCTTAGTGAATACATATATTAACGATTAATGTTTAAATATTTAAATATATGTATCAGTGTTTCACTTTGTGTATAAATGGCTGCATGGGTTGGTGAGTAGCTACATATGTGTGTATATAGATTATTAGATGTTTTTTTAGTATCAGTATGAGTGTCTGTATGGTTTGGTGGGAGTGTTACTTAGCACATAGATGCATCAATGACTGACTCACTGTATGTTTTTTGAAGACGGCATATGTGCAGGACTGTATGGGTGGATGAGTGTGCATATGCGTGTGTTAGTGAGTGAATGACTGTCTCATTAGTGTCTTTATCAGTAAGTACATATGTTTTAATCTAGTGTATGTGAGTATTGATGTATATGAGTGAGTATATGTGAGAGTGAGAGATTGAAAGAGTTCATGTTTAAATAATTATGTGTTTCTATAAGTGATTGTTTAAGAGAGTAAGTATATGTAAGTTTCCTTAGAAGTAAGGTGGTAGTGTGTGTTTAGCTGTATATGCAAATAAATGGATGTTCAATAGTTTATTTGCATGTGTGAGTATGTGTGTGAGTAACGTTTGGATGACTGTCGGTGTGTAACAGGATGTATAGGTGTATCACTACATATGATGAGTGTATATATGTATGAGTGACTATATAGAACTGTTGGTGAATGAGTGAATGTGTATATAGATGGTGGAATTATTGAATTGGTTGTTGTAACTGGTATGGGTATCTCCATTTAAAAAAAAAAATTTATTTATATTTTTCAATATGTGTTTTCATGGGTTACATTACAGTGAAAGGAGGTCTGTCACTCTGTCACAAGGATGATGTCATCCGTGATGTCATGAGTGATGTCACTGACCATGTCATGAGTGATGTAATATGTGACATCATCAGCAGTGCATTACACGCGCAAGTTATAGTGAGTCCAACTAACTATAACGTTGAATTTCAATGGTTTTATGTCAGTAAAATTTTCCAGCTAACTATAACTGATGTGAAACCTATGGTTTTTTTAGTGAATTTAATAGGTTTTTTAAATGCTAATTCCTAACTATAACTGGTGTGAAACCTATGGTTTTTTCAGTGAATTTCATAGGTTTTTTAAATGCTAATTCCTAACTATAACTGGTCTGAAACCTATGGTTTTTTTAGTGAATTTCAAAGGTTTTTTAAATGCTAATTCCTAACTATAAGTCTCACTTTATAAATAAGACTGTTAGCGCTCTAGTTGTTCTTTAGAACACTCTGGTACATTCTGTCATTGGGCTACAGTTGGGCTATATTTGAGCTATATTTTTTTTTGTCTCTGGTGGCCATCTTTGGGCTACATTGGGCTACATTTGGGCTACATTTTTGCTCTAACATATATAAAGCCCAATGTAGCACAATACATTTTTTTCCAAAGTTAATTTTCGTAAAAAGCACTTCAGAATAGGGCTACCTGTCCCTACAATTTCCCTTTTTTTTTTTTTTGTGCGCTCCTGATGCGCGCCCCGGGGAGCGCCCCAAAAAGCGTACTTCTATAAAGCGTCCCGAGGCGCGCTCCGGGGAGCGTCCCGAGAGCGCCAATATCGCGAACGAAAACATGATCGTGACGTATCGCGTAGCCGCGTCCGCGTGATACGCACGGCGTAAGCGCACCCGGAAGCACTCGAGCGAATACGATCGCGCAACGTAGGCGTCTGACACGCTTACGCGGCGCGCCCCTGGCCGCGCCCCGGGGCGCGTCGCGTAAGCGCGTCGGGTCATGTGACCAGAAAATAACACTTTTCATTGGTTCAATAATTATTTTTTTCTAAATTTAGAGAAACTCACCCATTTCTCTCACTATTGATTTGCACTTGGAGAGAGCAAGAGGTGTTCTGTGTATTTTCTCATATTTTCCTGATCTACAGCAATGACTGCAAGGGAGTCATCCAGCAGTGATTCAGATGGATTTGTGCAAGAGGACCCTCCTCACCAGAAAACAAAGAACCACTTCATCTGGAAATTCTATGACATCCCTGAAGGACAAAAAAAAGTTAATGCAAGTAAAGTAACTTGTAAAATATGTGGAAGTATTTTATCCAGAGGCAATCCTCTAAAAAAATACAGCTTTGGAAATGCCAATTTAATTAGGCATGTCAAAAGAAGAAACCCAACAATTACTCCAGGGAGAGTGTCAGGGAGCTGGCAGAGAAGGCACGAAGAGATGGCAGCAGCACCTCCACTGGTGGAGCAACACCTTCAGGTCCAACACGTGCAAGAATGGTTCCTAACGTCCAGCCGGTATTTGCAGGAATAAAATTTTTATGCAAGGACTGTGACGAACTACTCTGTTACGGGGAGCAGAGCGTTGAACTCATTGCAATAAAGAAACAGGAACACCAATGCTCTCCCCGTCCTTAAATTTTCTCATTTATTTGCTCCTGTTGAGCATTTTTTGAATCCCTGTTTTTGTTTTTCCCCTGTAAAAAATCCAAAAAAAATATAAAATCGTTTCAAAAAGTATAAAAAAAATATAAAACAACAAAAACAAAAACAAAAGTTATTTTCAGAACTACCTCCAATTTATAAAAAAATGCTATTTTTTTTTTAAAAAGTGTCATTCTTTTTCTCAATCGTACGCTCACCGGTGCGCGTACCAGGCGCTCCCCCGGCGCAAATCAAAAAAAAAAAAATTTTTTTTGCCCCGTACGGCCCTTTTATGACCCCCACATCAAACCTAGGGGGTCAGGGGGGGTGTACCCTGCCCCCTTTTGCTCATTTCCCCCTTTGATTTTTACCACCTCAATCCTACCGAGGTACAAGATGGCGGCCGCTGCGGACTGTTTCGAATGTTTACAGACACCCGAGAGCCAATCAGCTTTCCGTACGCAAGTCACGTGGCGCGCTTTGAGCGCTCCCCGGAGCACGTACCGGGGCGTGGCTCTAGATATATATATTTTTTTGAACCTAAATTACTCAAAATCCACTGGAGCACATATCTCGAGACATAGCAAAGGCACATCGGGCTACCAGTCCCTACAATTTTGACAAATTAGGTGGAAATCCATTCAGCCGTTCGGGCTAAAAGTGACATCGACCGCCCTATGGAAATTAACATGGGGAAAACGCGTTTTGGGACCCCCCTTTTATCTCGACCCCCGCTTAACTCATCCCCCCCAAACTTTCAGGGAAGGACCGGAGCTCTACGAGGCCATTTTGAGGACATTTTCAGGCAGATTCGTCAACCGGCGCCAAAGTTATTCCAAATAGAATTTTGAGATTTAACATTGAAAAAAATCCTAACTATAACTACCTACTGGCGACCGCCAGTAGGTTATATATATATATATATATATATATATATATATATATATATATATATATATATATATATATATATTCACTGAAAAAAACCATAGGTTTCACACCAGTTATAGTTAGGTGGAAATTTTACTCGCATAAAACCATTGAAATTCCCACGTTATAGTTAGTTGGACCCACTATAACTTGCGCTTGCAATGCACTGCTGATGACGTCACATATTACATCACTCATGACATGGTCAGTGACCTCACTCATGACATCACTGATGACATCTCAAATGACATCACTGATGACAACATCCTTTTGACAAAGTGTCAGACCTCCTATCAGCATAAAATAACCTTTGACACACACATTCAAAAATAGAAACTAACATTTTCTTAAAAAAGAAGAAACCAATACCAATTACAACAACTTCTTAGGTAATTCCAACATCTACATACACATCCACTCATTCACCAACAGTTCTATATAGTCACTCATGCATGTACTTACTCATCATATGTACTCATACACCTATACATTCTGTTACACACTAATACTCATCCATATAGTTACTCACACACAAATTCACACATGCAAATAAACTATCAAAAAACCATTTACTTGATTATAGTGCTATATACACACCACTACACATACTTCTACAGAAACTGAAACATATTTACTCTCTTAAACAATCAATTATAAAAACACATACTCAATAGCCCACCCATACACACAATCATCCACCCATACACACAATTATCCACCCATACAGTCTTGCACACATGCTGTCTTCAAAATACATACAAATAGTGAATCACTCATTCATGCATCTGTGCTCTAAGTAATATCCCCCACTGAACCATACAGACACTGATACTGATACTCAAAAAAACAACTAATAACCCATATACACACTCATGTAGCTACTCACCAACCCATGCAGCCACTTATACACAAAGTGAGACACAGATACAGATATTTAAATATTTAAAGATTACTCGCTAATATATGTATTCACTAAGATACATTTAATAAGTCAGTTAACCAATCAATTTTACACAAAAAAAATCCATTTAGACATTTATTTACCCATTTATTCTTCCATCAACCTTTAGATATATACATATATAAAAAATATTTATTTTTCAGAAAGATACACATTCACTGGATGATGTCATCGGTGATGTCATTTGAGATGGCATCAGTGATGTCATGAGTGATGTCACTGACCATGTCATGAGTGATGTAATATGTGACGTCATCAGCAGTGCATTGCACGCGCAAGTTATAGTGAGTCCAACTAACTATAACGTGGGAATTTCAATGGTTTTATGCGAGTAAAATTTCCACCTAACTATAACTGGTGTGAAACCTATGTTTTTTTCAGTGAATTTAATAGGTTTTTTAAATGCTAATTCCTAACTATAACTGGTGTGAAACCTATGGTTTTTGTCATTGGGCTACATCTGGCTGATATTTGGGTTACATTTGTTTTTTTTGTCTCTGGTGGCCATCTTTGGGCTACATTGGGCTACATTTGGGCTCTAACATATATATAGCCCAATGTAGCCCAATATATATTTTTTCAAAGTTAATGTTCGTAAAAACCACTGGAGCACATATCTTGAGACATAGCAAAGGCACATCGGGCTACAAGTCCCTACAATTTTGCCAAGTTTGGTGCAAATCCATTCAGCCGTTCAGGCTAAAAGTGAGTTTGACCGCCCTATGGAAATTAACATGGGGAAAACACGTTTTGGGACCCCCTTTTATCTCGGCCCCCGCTTGATAAATCCCCCCAAACTTTCAGGGAAGGACCGGAGCTCCGCGAGGCAAATTTGAGGACATTTTCGGGCAGATTCGTCAACCGACGCCAAAGTTATTCACAATAGAATTTTGAGATTTTGCATTGAAAAAAATCCTAACTATAACTACCTACTGGCGACCGCCAGTAGGTAATATATATATATATATTACCTATCCGCAACATTCTATTGGGAATAACTTTGGCGCCGGTGGACGAATCTTCGCGAATTTCTGAAAGTTCGTGGCCCGCTCCGCTCCGCTCCTTCCCTGAAAATGGGGGGGGGGATTCGTCAAGCGGGGGCCAAGATAAAAGGGGGGTCCCAAAACGTCTTTTCTCCATGTTAATTTCCATAGGGCGGTCAAACTCACTTTTAGCCCGAACGGCTGAATGGATTTCCACCAAACTTGGCAAAATTGTAGGGACTGGTACCCCGATGTGCCTTTGCTATGTCTCAAGATATATGCTCCAGTGGTGTTTACGAAAATTAACTTTGAAAAAATATATATTGGGCTACATTGGGCTATATATATGTTAGAGCCCAAATGTAGCCCAAAGTAGCCCAAAGATGGCCACCAGAGACAAAAAAAAACAAATGTAGCCCAAATATCAGCCAGATGTAGCCCAACAATTTGCTATTAAAAAACCTATGAAATTCTCTGAAAAAAACATAGGTTTCACACACGTTATAGTTAGGAATTAGCATTTAAAAAACCTTTGAAATTCACTGAAAAAAACATAGGTTTCACACTAGTTATAGTTAGGAATTAGCATTTAAAAAACCTATTAAATTCACTGAAAAAACCATAGGTTTCACACCAGTTATAGTTAGCTGGAAATTTTACTGACATAAAACCATTGAAATTCCCACGTTATAGTTAGTTGGACTCACTATAACTTGCGCGCCTGCAATGCACTGCTGATGACGTCACATATTACATCACTCATGACATGGTCAGTGACATCACTCATGACATCACTGATGACACCATCCTTGTGACAGAGTGACAGACCTCCTTTCAGTGTAATGTAACCCTTGAAACACATATTCAAAAATAGAAACTAACATTTTCAAAAAAATAGAGATACCCATACCAGTTTCAACAACCAATTCAGTAATACCACCATCTATATACACATCCACTCATTCACCAACAGTTCTATATAGTCACTCATACTTATATTCACTCATCATATGTAGTGAAACACCTATACATCCTGTTACACACCGACAGTCATCCAAAAGTTACTCACACACATAATCACACATGCAAATAAACTATTGATCATCCATTTATTTGCATATACAGCTATACACACACTACCACCTTACTTCTAAGGAAACTTACACATACTTACTCTCTTAAACAATCACTTATAGAAACACATACTTATTTAAACAGGAACTCTTACAATCTCTCACTCTCACATATACTCACGTATATACATCAATACTCACATATACTAGATTAAAACATATGTAGTTACTCATTAAGACACTAGTGAGACAGTCATTCACTCACTAACACACACATATACACACCCATCCACCCATACAGTCCTGCACATATGCTGTCTTCAAAACACATACAAACAGTGAGTCAGTCATTGATGCATCTGTGTGCTAAGTAATACCCCCACCAAACCATACAGACACTCATACTGATACTAAAAAATATAAAACAACAAAAAAGAATAAAAAAAACAGTGACACCATCCTTGTGACCGAGTGACAGACCTACTTTCAGTGTAATGTAACCCTTGAAACACATTCAAAAATAGAAACTAAAATATAAAACATATTGATTTTTCAGAAAGACACACATTCCCTGGATGGTGTCATCAGTGATGTCATGAGTGATGTCACTGACCATGTCATGAGTGATGTAAAATGTGACGTCATCAGCAGTGCATTGCAGGCGCGCAAGTTATAGTGAGTCCAACTAACTATAACGTGGGAATTTCAATGGTTTTATGTCAGAAAATTTCCAGCTAACTATAACTGGTGTGAAACCTATGGTTTTTTCAGTGAATATATATATATATATATATATATATATCTTAGCAGCCCGTCCCGACGTTGTCCGGGTATGAATTGCTGCAGGCCAGTAGTATATTGTTTTGTAGGATTTCGTTTTGATAGCATTTCTTATCTGTGACAGGCCTGTGAAACGCTCCGATTAACAGTGCACTGCTGATGCACTTAAGAGTGCGCGTTCAGTAGTGTGTGAACTCGAGTTTCCCTACTTTATTTTTCCTTGCAATATTATATAGCGCAAACTCGACAACATGGCATGAGCACAATTTACATTACAGAAGAACACATTCATTTGTGGTAGGCACGGGGAGACAAAGCGATTTGCCTGGAATCACAGGATGTTGAGCTGATGCCGAGATTCGAACGTAGCTCCCCAGCTCTAAAGTTCGCAATTCTAGGACTTGTGGCGGGAGGTGTGTCTAAAAGTGTATGTCGGTGCTGGCCATCAATGAGAGAGACCTGTGCATTTTTCAAATGGGTGGTGAAAAAATATGAGTATGTTGCTGGAGATGTGGGCCGCCGTGCCACCAATGTACTTACCGGGAAAGGGTAAACAACCATTAATCCGTAACTTTCTTTCCGCATGCCATCCCTCCGCATACTTTCATTACGAAAGTACCATGACTCCGCAATGCCATTATAACGCATGGCATTACATTTTATATGCTTTTACCACGCATACATTTACAACGAAATTCGTTGTAAATGCATGAATGGTAAAAGCATGTTTTTTTTAATGTTTGGATAAGGTAAGTATGAGTATATGTTTTGGGGTACTGAGGTATATGTTTTGGGGTGTTTGGGTATTTTAAGGGTTCAGATATAGTTTTGGGTTATGGGGTACAGGGGTAGTTTTAGGGTTTAGGGATAGGTATGGGTTTTGGGGTACAGGGGGTATATTTAGGGTTCAGGGCTAGGTTTGGGTTTGAGGTATAGGGGTATTTTTAGGGTTATGGGGTAGGTTTGGGTTTTGGGGTACAGGGGTATTTTTAAGGGTTCAGGGCTATGTTTGGGTTTTGGGGTACAGGGGTATTTTTAGGGTTCAGGGCTAGGTTAGGGTATTGGGGGACATGGATATTTTTGGGATGATGGGTAGGTTTGGGTTTTGGGGTACAGGGTTATTTTTAGGGTTCAGGGCTAGGTTTGGGTTTTGGGATACAGGGGTATTTTTAGAGTTCAGGGGTAGGTTTGGGTTTTGGGGTACAGGGGTATTTTAAGGGTTCAGGGCTAGGTTTGGGTTTTGGGGTACAGGGGTATTTTAGGGTTCAGGGGTGGTTTGGGGGTACAGTGTTTTTTTTAGGGTTCAGGGCTAGGTTTGGGTTTTGGGGTACAGGGGTATTTCTAGGGTTCAGGGGTAGGTTTGGATTTTGAGGTACAGGGGTACTGATAGGGTTCAGGGCTAGGTTTGGGGGTACAGGGGTATTTTTAGGGTTTAGGGATAGGTTTGGGTTTTGGGGTACAGGGTATATTTATAGGGTTAAGATGGGTTAGTGTTTAAGGGTGTTGGGGTATTTTAAGGAGTACGGGTGGGTTATGATTATGGGGTGTTGTGGTATTTAAAGGGAGCAGGGTGGGATTAGCACACGATATGAGACATGGCTAGAAGGGCGGAACGTACCACACGCCCCTAGCGTTTGTCACGCCCCTAGCACACGCCCACAGCACAGACACGCCCACAAGGAATACTTTGCTGGCACGGTTCTTTTACCTTTTAAATGTATATGGTGGGCGTCTGCATAGCCTATGTCCTTCTGCTGTAACTGCCCTTTCTAACGCTGTATTGGGTGTTGTGATTGGTGCTGTGGTTCCTGAGATTACCCGCCTCAAAGGTTTGGGCTCTCTCTTTATTATATTAGTATAGATATATATATATATATTACTTACTGGCAGTCGCCAGTAGGTAGTTATAGTTAGGACCTAGTTACTGTAGGAAAATGGCAACATTCTATTCCCAATAACTTTGGCGCCAATTGACGAATCTTCGCGAAATTTTCAAAACGAATTCTTCGTTGATATCAATCAAACAAAAAATACTTTTAGTTGATTTCATTAAAATCATAAAAGGGTGGACGTACCACCATGTTTCATAAAACCAAAAATCGACATTTTAAAGCTGGAAGTTAAATAGAGACAGGAATTATAGGAGGGTGAAAAGACAAAAGGGGTTTGTAGCTAAATCGTGTCAACAGGCGGTAAATTAAGAAATTAAAACATTATTATGCTTCCTTTTTCCAAGAGTTTGTAACATAATGAAGCCGTCCTGGACAGTTAGCTGCTAATGCATAAAAAAATATATAATCAGAGCAGATAAATAGCTGTGTACAATTGTTTTCAAGCTGCTTATGTTAAATTGCTACTTTTGGCCAGTTCTTTTGCAGCCATTTTCCAAAGGTTTATGGCTCTACAGGATAATTGAATAGACTTGCCTCCGAGGCATTTTATAACTGCCGCTCTGCATGTCCTTATTTGTGCGTTTCTTAATGCCTCTTGTAAAACAGATTTCCTGGTTACTGGTAGTGCGGGGCAGATACATAGGAGGTGCAATAAGGACTCGCCCCCCTGTCTACATAGCCGGCATGCTTTAGTTGTCCATGTGTGTTTCCATTTGGGGGTTAGGTCCTTCGTAGGGTATACCCCCAGCCTCAACAATGTCAAATAATGCTTTTTGTAATATGAGAAATGTACAGACCGGTACTGTTGAGATTTAAGAATCTGGTACGATTGTATCACTGCCCAAGCGTGATTTTTCTCTTTGCAATTGCAGTTTTGTTGGTTAGTAGGGATGTTTCTTTTGATCGTATTATTGACGATTTTTTTAAATCCGGAGAACGCTGTGATGGTCAACCAAGCATCCTCTAACTGTAGTGTCTGGAGCGAATTTTTTAACACTGATGTGATAGAGTTTTTTAGCCTAGTTTGCATTTCAATCTCCACCCACCAGCGATGTGCTAAAGTGTTCTCTTCAGCAGCTCTTATCCTCCAGTAATATTTAACTAATGCGCCTTGTCTGGCTGGTTGCTGTTTTTTTTAATCCATTTTCCAGAGATATAACGGGGAATCGAGAACACGCGTTTGAAAAGGGTGGCTTGTGCTGTGTTTACTGCTGTGGCATCTTTGGTATTCAATATTTCTGAGCCATATGCGATGGAGGTTAGAAATTTAGCAGCGATTACTTTGAGCAAGTGCCCTGTTGAGCAACCTGAAAGCTTTTGGTGTAGACTTTTAGATGCAAAGAGCAGTTGTTTTGCTTTCAAGTGGCCTTGGTCCAGATGTTGTGTGTAGTTGAGGTGGCAATCCAGTTGGAAGCCTAAGTATTTGTACGAAGACACCCTGATCAATGGTTTCTCATCCAATTTCCAGATAAATTTAGTTTTTTTATTTGTGGAATGGTGTTTGGAAAAGCACATCACCTTTGTTTTTGTTATGGTTGATAGTAAGTTGAGCTGAAGTGACGTAGGTTCCAAGTTTGGAGATTAGTCGCTGCAGACCTAGTGGGGTTTGTGCGAGTAGGACTATATCGTCCGCGTATTGAAGACTTGGAGTTGGAATTGTGCCCAGTCTTGGGGGGTCAGCTTGAACAAGTTGGAGTTGTTTTTCTAGGTCTGCGGTATAAATGTTGAATAGGCATGGGGCCAGTACACACCCCTGTTTTAGCCCGTTAGATGTTGCAATCTTACTAGTTACGCTGCACCCATCTCCTTTCCTTATTTGGACCCATGTGTCCGAGTACAGGTTGATGATGGCCGCCAAAAGCTTAGTTGGTACCCCCCAGCTTTCCATCTTATCCCATAATTTGGCTCTCGATATCTTATCGAACGCCGCTTTGAGGTCTATGAAGCAAGCGTACAAGGTGTTTGAATTTGATATGGCTTTATTAGCTAAGAGCGTGACTGCAGAGATGTTTGTGAGGGTGCCCATCCTTGCCCTGAATCCAGTTTGAGTGGTAGGAATAAGGTTTGACTGGCGAACCCAATCCTCTAGATCTATCAACCGGTTTGAAGCGAACATTTTTGCCTCCACATCGATTAATGCTATAAGCCTGTAGTTGGTTGGGTCTGAGCCTGCTCCTGACTTGTAGATTGGGTTTAGGATACTACCTCGCCAGGAGTCAGGAAGCGTACCAGACACAAGGGCGTGGGTGAAGAGAGGGGTCAGGAGATTGGACCAAAATGAAGGGTCGTGACGAAACAAGGCATTTGGCAAGCCATTAGGACCTGGTGCTCCCGCCGTTCTAAACTTGTTGATGGTTTTAAGGACTTGCTCTTGTGATATCTGTGGGGAGAGGTCGGATGTGTTTGGACTTGGGGTGTCATTAACTGTTCCAACATTGATATGCCCTTTTAGTATTCCTTGAATTGGAATGCCTGTCGATGGAATTTCATTATATAAAGGTTCGATGTGGGCTCTCCAGGTGTCCTCCATTACATCCGAGTTGTGATGTTCATGCCTTCCATTTATTAGTTGCTTGATGGTTTCCCAAAAGAGTTTTGAATCTCTTTGTTTGCTAGTATGGAGGAGTTTCGCCCAGTTGTGTTCATTGTACATTTTCTTGGCTCCCCTGATGTCCTGTTTTAAGTCTTTTTTTGTTCTGGATATCAGTAACAGAATTTCCTGGGAAGATTCTGGATTCCTGTTTCTTAACTGTCTTATGTATTTATTCAAACACTGCTTTTGTTTCCGCAAGTTGTTGGTGAACCAAGGTGCCCCTGGTTGTCGTCCGGTTTTATGGCCTTTAGTCAGGGTTGGGAATTTGTTGTGTAATTCATAAATGAAAGACTCCCAGGACCTTGGGACAATGCTACTGATATGACGCTCTTTGAGAGGCTAATGCATTTGCACATGATGTAGTCGATTCGTTCACATTTCCAGCTTAGCCGTTTAAGATTGTAGCTTTGGGTTGATTGGGACATCGTGTTATTTTTAACTGGAGTTGCCGTGTTTCTAAGCAGCATGAAGGTTTGTGTTAGGTGATCGCTTTCCGCTCTGTCAATTATTTGAACATTTGCGATCTCTGAAATCAGCTCCTTGTCCGCGAATGTGTAATCTATTGTGGATCTTGATTTTTGAGTTACCCTGGTGTAGGCCGCCGGGTGATCAGTGTGGCCTTGTCCATTAAGCTTGTACATTGAGAGTTCCTCTAGACGGGCCGAGCATCTCTTGCCATGTCTATCGCTTCGATTTGGGGCTGATAAATTGCCTACTGTACTTTCTTTAGTGTTGTGCAGTAGGTTCATATTAAAATCTCTTGATAGTATTATGTTAGCATCTGAGAAAGTGAGTTGGAGTGTTTCTAATGTAGATGTTAATTTCTAAATTCTTGACCTTTTTTGATTGGAGGCAGGATGTATGTAGATGTTCAATATTAACAGGCTATTGTTGGACGGGTACTCAAATTTTGTACTTTGCATCCAGGACGATTCGAGATCTATTGCTGAGGCCTGCCATGGAATGTCAGTAGAAATGAAAGTGGAAAGGCCACCTTTTGCTCTCCCCTATTATGTTGATGGCTTAGCAGGAATAAAAAGTTCTGTATACCCTACGATCGGAGAAGGATTTATCTGCCATGTTTCTTGGAAGAGAAGGATGTTATAGTTGGTGATGAATTCCATGAAATCTGGTTCTTCTAATTTCGTGCTGAGACCGTGCACGTTCCAAGAGCAGATATTACTGCTCCGATGTGATTTGGGGGATGATGATAGGAGTCTTCATGGTGCTGCTAGGGTAGTGCTGTCTATATTCGGCTGTCGGGAGTCCGGACGCTTGATTGCCTCTGGCTGATCGATGGTAATGGTGATTTTCCTTGCTGTGTAATCAGTGCCCTTCGCTGAGCTAAGGCACTCTGGGTGGTTTGACAGTTGCAGTGGGCTAGGATAGGGGGGGTGACCTTTTTTAACTTTTAACTCAATACCCCAATTAGCAAATGAGTCCTTCTGTTGCCAGATTTTCCCTATGAAAAAAGGGTCAAAAAATTTAACTATGGTGATTTCTTGACCCCCCCTGGTATGGGTTTTTTTGTGAACTCAATGCTATCTAGGTTTCTTGAGTTGATGTGGCTCAGGGAAGGAAGGGCATTGAATAGTTTGAGTAACACACTTCTATTAAGGGGGGCGTGGCTTAACAAAATGGCCAGCTAGACGTGTTTTAATCCAGCTCCTGCCCTAACGCTTCAAATCCTGCAATATCCTGGCACATTTGAACCCCGGAGCGTGGCCCCCACGTGAGGCCTGGAGGAGGGGCCTCGGTACTTTCTCACCCCCCCCCCTCCCGGCGCCGTCTGTGAGGCCGGAGACTGGGCCCGCGGGCTTGGGACGGCCGAGTGAGGCGTTTCTCCCTCTCCCCCCGGCCGGCGGGGAGAAGACTGGATCCAACACTGGACGCGGGTGACGAGTGACGGCGGGGCAGATCAGGGGAGGGCTCCGGTCCCCGGCTGCCCTGAAGTGATGCGAGGCCCCGCGGAAGTGCGAGGAGGAAGGCCGCGATCCTCCGGAGGTCAGTGGAGCTGGCGGCAGGCGGAGAGGGGCAGACAGCGAAAGAGCACGGGGACCCCGGCGTGGGTGCTGTGAGAGGGGGCAGCTGAGACGGGGAGGCCTACATACCTGCCAAAAGGCCCTGAGTCACTGCAGAGACTGCTGCCGGAGGAGCGATCGCTGGGACTGGGCTGCCTGGGGTCAGTTTTTCCCCCCTCCTATACTCGGGGTGGAGTCCACGAGGATTGCTGGCACTCCTACGGTGGGGAAGACCGGCGGAGCCACGAGGTGGACCTGCGGTGCGGTCTGGGCCCCCCCTTCCCTGGCTGAGGAGGTGTGAAGGTTTGCGGCTGTGGCCGGTCAGCGTGCGGTGACCTGTAGGCTGGACAATTGACGCTGGGGCCTCGCCCTCCCCCCCGCCTTGCTCTTTGGTGGTGCGAGGGCTCGGGTGACCCGGCGGTGGGACCAGAGTACCCGGTGACCAACGGGAACAGGACCAACTTGGAGCCTGACCTGCGGGTGCCCTGGGACTAGACCTGCCGGACCCTGGGTTGCTGCGGTCGGGACCACACTACAGCTTGTAGGGCAATAGCATCTGGTGCGTGGGTCCCCCCCAGGAAGGAGCCCGGTGGATTGCCCGCGGTGACCACAGTACTATGGGAAAGGACCGACCAACTACGAGGGGTGCTCAGGCGAACAAGATAGTACAGTATACAGTCCCGGGCCCTACAGCGGCGGAGCCGCCTGGACTGGATCGGAGGATGGAGGCCCATACTGAAGCAGCAGCCTGAGATAAAGCAGATATCCTGGCGGGGATCCGCGATTCCAGGGTTGCGCTGGAAAATAAGATGGATGGAATGGCCATGGACATCAACCACTTGCGCCTTGACCTTCAAAAGGTGGCGGACAGGGTCACCACCACGGAGGGGGACATGACGTTGTTACAAACCGAGGTCCGGCAGATGAAGGAAAACATTGCAGCCCTCCGGGATCATACGGCCCGACTGGAGGAGCGGGCCGAGGATGCTGAAGGGCGGTCCCGGAGGAACAATCTCCGCTTTTTAGGTTTCCCGGAGCGCACGGAAGGACTGGCAGCGGACCTATTTCTTGAGGATTGGATCACAAAGTCTTCCCGAACCTGCGCCTTTCTAAACTATTCGCAATTGAGAGGGCCCATAGGACCCTGGGACCGCCTCCGAAACCGGGGTCTTCGCCTAGGGCCATAATAGCCCAGTTCTTTAATTTCAGGGACTGGGACCTGATCCTACAACATATCCGCAGGACCGGCCGACCCAGGTTTGATAACTGACATACACATCTTCCCGGACCGGCCCACCCAGGTTTGATAATCATGACATAAACATCTTCCCGGACTACACTAGGAAGGTGCAGGACCTCCGGAACGACTTTCTGCAGGTCAAACGACGAATGCGGACTCACGATATCAAGTACAGCCTGCAGTTCCCACCCAGGCTCTGAGTGCAACACGGTGATAGGACACACTACTTTGACCGCCCGTCAGCCACGGAGGACTGGATGGACGCACTGGGCCTGGTGGGCCACGATCACGCACAGGAATGGCAAGAACAGCGCCGGCGAAGTGCACGGGGGCAGGGCCGACGACACGGTGGGGAGAGTCAACCCCAGGGAGAGCACACCGTTGCAGTAAGTGGACGCATCACAGTGGGCCCGGATGGCACCCTACAGTCGTGACTGGCGGCGATCCCAACCCAAAACCAATTTTCCCCACTATGCTTGGTGCAGGAAACCCAGTCGGACTCAGGGGGAGCAGCCAGTCCAGTGGTTGATCCTGCGCAGGACAATTGACTGGTAAATCGGGTGGTCCAATGTAACGCAGGGGGTCTTGGACACTGTGAGTATCTTACTACCTTAAGCTTGGCGGATAGCTGCAGCCTGTCGACTTAGAGATTGGGCTGGTCTCTGGAGTAATAGGAGTATCATGATGGGGGGGACTGGGGGCGGTAAACCTGTTTATCACAGTGATTGTACTGTTGTGCCAATTTCCATTTAAATGGACGATTGTAGTGTGCCGTGATAGCCGGCTAGGCCTAGGACGGGCAGGGCTGCACGGTACCAGTCAGTCGGCTGACGATCCAACTACGAGGGGAAGGGACTCTTCTGGACTGTTAAGTACTCTATTGTTGTGTTTAGCTTGTTAGTTCACTAATTCCAAGTTGAAGGAGGGGTCTGAGGGGGGGGGGGGTCACGTTGGGGCGGGGTTCGAGGTGGCGTACTGCCGGGTCCTTTTATAATCTTGTTTTGAAATGTCTTGGTTGTTTACCTTGTGGGTGGTCATGTGCTCTGCATTGTACAAATGGTTTACCTATTGAGGGGTCATGTCGCACTGTGGAGGGGGTTCCAAAGGCCTTCAGCTGGGGGCTGCAGAGTCGGAAACAGCTACATCATGACAGGTGACGCATGTAAATATAAATTGATAACATGGAATGCTAGAGGCCTCAATATTAGGATCAAGCGGATCAGGTTGGCCACCTATCTCCGCCGGTATGGTGTCAGCTTTGCTTTCTTCCAGGAAACGCACCTCTGCGGGGACTGCCTTAAGTATGTCCGGCGTAGATGGCATGGACAGTTTTTTGCCAC
The DNA here is from genome assembly GCF_964263255.1 of Lissotriton vulgaris. Taxonomy (NCBI): domain Eukaryota; kingdom Metazoa; phylum Chordata; class Amphibia; order Caudata; family Salamandridae; genus Lissotriton; species Lissotriton vulgaris. Next base: position 512,789,570 of record NC_141699.1, read on the forward strand.
ATCTTACTCCGGGTTTGCCAGGGGGCCCTAATTTGGGTAGCTCCAGGGGTTCCTTTTAAAGCTGTTCGCTCAAAGTTGGACCCAGAGGGCAGGTTCGTTATAGTGGTGGGCACTTTGGATGGCCATAATGTATGCTTGGTGAATGTATACGCCCCAAATGTTGATGATGGAGAGTTCTTGGGTCGAGTGTTGGGACAACTAGATATAGACCCTGAAATGGAGCTCCTTATAGCAGGGGATTTTAACTGTGCACTTGATGGAGATCTAGACAGGAGTCCCCCAAAGTTAGATGCAAAGCCCAAAATGAGAGAAGCGCTGACCCAGATGCTCCATAGCTATGACCTGGTAGATGTTTGGAAGCATCGTAACCCTGCTAGCCGGGTGTACTCGTGCTACACGCCTGCTGCCTACACTCACAGTAGACTGGATTATTTCTTTCTCCAGGGCATGGTCACCGACCGGGTGGAAGAGATCCACTATTTGGCACGCTACCTGTCTGATCACTCTCCGCTCCTGCTTACGTACTTGGTGGGTGGACCTCGGCCCAAGATCCCGCTCTGGAGACTCAATATAGAGGCTTTTGGTGATCCCACATATAAGGAGGCTATTCTGCAAGGGCTCAAGGCATATCTCGAAGTAAATTGGGGGTCGGCAAGTACAAGGGCGACTGAATTGTACACCATGAAGGTGGTTCTTCGGGGAACTTGCCTGTCCACGGAAGTAGGGGTCAAACGGGTACTGGAAAGGGAGCTTCGACAACACGAGGACCGTTTGGCAGAACTGGAGAGAGACTTCCCCACGGACAAAGAGCAGCGACCGGAATGGACGGCCACGCGACAACGCCTAGGGGACACCTGGACCTCCCTTGGCAAATTTAATAGGACAGCCAGTAGGAGGAGATGGTACGCAGAGGGCGACAAAGCTGCAAGATTACTGGCGCGTTTGATTCGAGCCGAAACCCAACCCCATCCGATTATGGCGGTGCAAAACGAAACTGGCCAGGTGGTGTATACCCAGCGGGCGAAAAATGAAGTGTTCCAATCCCATCTATGTAGGACGTACTCGGAAGCACAGCCCTTAGCGGGCGCCGAGGACATGGAACTGTACTTGGAAGGGATACGACTGCCCAGCATCGATGCGGAGAGTCAAGAGGAATTGGGTGGACCACTTCGGGAGGAAGAACTGCGTGCTGCAATAGCCCATCTGCAGACGGCTAAGTCCCCGGGGATGGACGGACTCGCGGCCGAACTCTATAAAGAGTTCAAGGTCGTCTTGGTCCGGAAACTCCTTGAAGTGGCTATGGAGGCCTATGATCCAGGCATGCTCCCGGACTCCATGCGGGCAGCAACAATAGTTATGATCCCCAAGCCGGGGAAGGATCCCCTCCTCCCAGGATCCTATATACCCATTTCCATGTTGAATGTGGATTTGAAAATCATCAGCCAGGTGTTGGCCTCTAGACTCCTGCCCTATCTTCGTCGCCTGGTCAATGACGACCAATCGGGGTTCATTCCGGGCCGAAACACACTGCTGAATATCCGCCGCGTGGCCCACGTCATGCAAAATTTGGAGGGTCAGGCTGGGCAAAGCATGCTGGTATTTCTGGATATCGAACAAGCGTTCGACTCGATCTGCTGGCCCTACCTCTGGAAGGTGCTTTGAAAACTAGGACTGGGGGAAGGTTTTGTACGGTGGGTTCGGCTACTATATGCTAGTCCGATGGCCAGAGTCCGCACGGGTAGATGTGTCTCGGATGAGATATCTATATCGAGGGGAACTCGTCGGGGTGCCCTCGTTCCCCCCTGCTTTTTGCCATGGCGATGGAGCCATTGGCCTGCCATCTCCGGGCGGTGCTTAAGGACCGGGGTATTCGAGTGGGGGCGGTGGAGCATGTGGTGTCCCTGTATGCGGACGACGCTCTGATCTATCTAAGCCAGCCGACGCAGTCACTGCCGATCCTGATGGCCGCACTAACACAGTTTACAGCCGCCTCTGGCCTGGCGGTAAACAGAGCGAAATCCCAGTTGTATGCGCTTGGAGACAGGTAGAATGGTAGGGGGCCCAGCGCCCAGAGATGGGACTCCCGTGGGTGGACGACACACTTTGCTACCTAGGGATCTGGATTGGCCGAAGCTCGGCCACTTTCTTCCAACACAATATGGGACGGATAATCCGGTTCCTGAAGGGAAGTATCGCCTTCTGGAACACCCTTAAGCTTTCCCTGATGGGGAAGATTGCCCTAATTAAGATGGTGATCCTCCCACACTGTCTATACACTATGCAGGGGTCCTTCTATGAAATACCGCACCGGGTTTTTTGAGAACTGGATTCTCTCCTAGTCCTTTTATTATGGAATGGGATGAAATGCAGGGTGAGTCAGGAGGTCCTAAAACGCAGGTGGGGCGCTGGAGGTTTAGAGGTCCCCGATCTGGAGCTGTACTATTTAGCTTCACAACTGCAACACGTGATTGCGTGGCTGGATACGGACCCCTCTTGGGAACGGTCCTTAATGGAAGGGACTTATGGGAACGGGCAAATGGGAGCGCTGCTTTGGCAGGTAGGGAGGCGACGAGATCACGCCCCCCCCCCCCCCCCCCCCCCGCTGGCACGGTTGGCGGCCGCAGTCTGGGATCGGGTGGTGCGCCGCGTTATCCATAACAAGCCCTTCGCTCCTGACTTGGATTTATGGCTGTTGCCATCCTTTGCCCGGATTGCGCAGGTCATGTCTATAGACAAATGGACAGAGGGAGGGTGCCTAATGCTGGCTGATTTGTACCCCAACGATAAATTTATCACCTATCAGGAGGCGATAACCGCCTTTGAGCTTGGTCCAGCGCAAATTCTTCAATACGCTAAGATAGCGGCAACTGCGCGGCAACTTTGGCCCACATTCCCGCATGCCCCGGCGCACACTCGCACTCTGGTCACAATGCTGGCAATGGCGGGGGCTCGGAAGTTCGTGACCCATCTATATAGGGCCCTGAGAGAGAACAAAAAGTTGCGGCCCTTAGCGATAGAGGGTAGATGGCAGCAGGCGTGTTCACAAGAGATCACCCCCCGTGAATGGGAAAAAATACACGAAAGTGTGAGGAAGGTGTCAGTGAGCAACAGATTCAAACTAATCCAATATAATATTATACAAATTACCTACCTCTCCCCTAAGCGTCTGCAAACTATAGACAATACCAGGGATGCCCATTGTCCGAGGTGCCACAGCCCCCTGGCGGACTTTGTGCATATGGTATGGACGTGCCCAGTCCTCCAATCATATTGGGCATCGATACTGGAGGTCTTGGTGAAAGTGTCGGGATGGGTAATAGATTTGGAGCCGCATCCCTGCCTCCTAGGCCTAATCCCCTGGGACCCCAAACGAAGGGTGAGCAGACGGTTTTTGATACTAGGCCTGGTTACGGCTCGACGCGGTATTGCAATTCACTGGTTGTCCCCACAAGGTCCGACGCTGCAGAAATGGAAGGCAGATTTGAGGGAATGGGCGCTGGCGGAAGAAGAGCACATAAGGCGCACAAGGAGGGATGGTAAGCTACCTGAGGTCCTACAGGACTGGGGGGTGATGTTTCAGGAGCTGGTGGGACTGGATACCCCTTTGACGCAAAATAGCTCAGAACTGGTAGACTCGGGACAGGGAGAGGTGCAGCCTCAGGGCAATGCGACGCATGGTGACCCATTATGAGGAACAAATGGCAGAGACCCTATGTTTAAGGTTTCTAATTTTCCTTTTGACTATACAGTAGGAAAACAGACCACACCGCGGGGTTTCGGGCTCGGCTGCGGGAGGGGGGTAGGGACGGGGAGGATTGAGGGAAGGGTGGGGGGGAAGGGTGGTGGAGGGAGTTTTCATTGAGTTCAATAAGATTTAAGCAACATGTAACTACACAGTGACTACGCAAGGGGCAGATGGGGACTACATTATCCTTGTTACTGTTATGCAACTGACCGCTTGCTTGAATTGTTAAGAGGATTTTTATTTTCTTTGTCCAGGACTAAAGCGACTACAATGTAACTTTGTACCTTGCTGGATTTAATGTACTGGAGATGAAAACTGAAAAACATGATAAATAAAGTTAAAACAAAAACAAAAAATAACCACACTTCTATTAAGGATGTCTTGAGGTCCCCTTGAGGTGTAGTGGGGGGATGAACACCAATGTGTTGTTATTTTGAGTAAGATCATTCTGTGATGCATGGATTAACTTTTTCTGGTGACGTTATCCTCTAATGTGTGCTCCAAGTTAATCGTTGGTGGGTTCCAAGGAACTTGTGAATTGTTGAATGCCTTTGGTTCATTGTTCCCTGCGTGCACGTCTTCATTACATCCTTCTCCGTAACGGTGGGATGATTCTGGCTTCCATCTTTCCTCGTGGCCATTAATCATGCCCTCCGATGTGCGAATGGTGCTGGTTACTTCGGTGGGGCGCCCTGGTGAGGATATTGATGTCGTGGTTTGTGTGACCTGAGTTTTTCCTTTTTCTTGTGGACAGTTTAAAAAGGCTATAAACTTTTGCTGATGGCGATTTCTCCCTTTTAATTTGGTTCAAGCTATTTGAAATGGTGTCCAAATCAGTTGGTGAGAATTGCAGGTCGTTGTTACTTGTTATTTCCACAGTGATTTGCTTTATATCGTCATCATTTTGAGTTGTGTTTTTGATCCTGTCCTGCTCAGTCATGACGATGGTTGGGTTAGTTACCTGACTGATTTGTTTGCTTTTTCAAGTTTTTCTCTGACATTTTCTTTCCCGTTTTGTTAATGGCTTTGGTGCTATATATTGCCTTGCCGGTGATGTCATGTTCTGGCCGGTGGGAGGTGTTTCCGGAACCCCTGAGATCCCAGGTTCAATGGGTAGGTTTGGGGTAAGTGAACTTGCCTGTGCCAAAGCTGGGTTTGCCCCAGTTTCACTTGTATTCTTACCCATGGTCGAACTTGGGCATACCTTATCTACTTCACTAGGTGCTTCGTTGGTTGTTTCAGCTGGTGCTATGGGCTTGAGTTGGTTATCCCTGGTTGACCTCAGTATTTGTGTTAGTAAAGTTGGTACTTTTGCTAATTTGTCAATTATTTGAAGTACAATGGCAGTGGCACATTTGGTATGTTGTTTCTCGATTTCCCTGTACCTTCGTGATCATCTCATTAAAGTTGTGCATCTTTTGTTCGATCCCCTGGACATGGGTTGCTAAGATGTTTAGTAGGTCGACTTGCACATCTAAATTATCTGCGTGATATGAGATTGCTTTTCCAAAAGTGTGCATGGTGTTTAACAAGTGCTGCCAAACCGAACATATTTGGGGAATAAGGGGTTCTACTGAAGGCGAGCAGTCTGGGTGGTTCTGATGAGATGGAAACCCCGGTGATGAGTTGCTCAAAGAACACTGAGTAGTGCTAAAATGCTTGTGATTTTGTAAAGGTAACATTTTAGATTCCAATATATTGTTGTGGGTCGAGACTTGTGTATCCAACTGAAAAAGTCCCTGACCGAGTTGGTGATCCGTTTCCGAGAAGAGAAACGATTAATCGAGTTTGTCTTGGTTGTTGATGAATAGGTTGGCGGACTCCTGGACACAAAAAGGGCTCAGTAAGTTTGTGCTCTTCTGTAGTAATGAGTTTACTGCGCCGTCACTGCTATTATCATTTTCTCTATTATGTCCGTTGGTTCCAGGTGAAGTTTGTTGTTCCAGCTGGAATATCTTCGTTGATATCAGCTCCCATGTTGAAAGTTTGGCGGTGATTCGTCAGGGGGGTGGGGGCCAAGAAAAAAGGTGGGTCCCAAAACTTGTTTTCTCCATGTTAATTTCCATAGGAAACATTAGACAAGGCTACAGGTCGAACGGGTGAACGGAATTACCCCAAATTTGGCAGGGAGAAGGGTCTTGGTCTAGAAGCACACTTTAGTTTATTTGGTGTAAATCCCTTCAGTAGTTTTTGAGAAATATTGAAATTTACAGATATCGATATTTGGGAATTCTGCCATCTGAATGGCTAAGCGTTAGAAATAAAGGGGTCCCAGACTGGGAAAAGAATTAGAATCATAAAAAGTTCAACTTTAAATTAATCAATATACAAGAATTGAATCTCAGTAGGATGGTTGTTTTATTCACAACATACCAAAACCTACAATTGGTTATAACAGTATTAAATCTAAAACAATCATTGGATTATTGTACCATAATTGTGCCCACGCGCGCAACAGGGAAAAGGCAGTGGGGAAGTGCTGGTGTTTGTGAAGGAAATCTGTGATTAGTGCAGGAAAACTTCATTGGTCAAGAGACAGAATAGAATTGCATTTCATTCTATATACAATCACAAATTATTTAGAGTGGCTCCCCCTCCAGGGGCCACAGTAAGCTGCTTAAACAAGTCAGAGAGGAATCAAATGAAAAACAGTCTTCTGATATAGCTGAATTAATCCTGCTTTGGACAGAAGCTGGTATCGTGGTAGGTAATGTCTACGTTTCGACCCTTGGGATAGTAGGGACAGTTCCCCTTACGGAGCGGGTCTTCATCAGGACGGGGGATGGGGTGGGCAGGGATCCTAAGAACGATTAAAAAACAGGATTTAGGTGAGGAGGGGTTTGAGAAAATCCCCATCTGCATTTGAAAGTGAAGGAGTGATTAGGCAATTTGAGTGCACAGAGGATTATTAAAAACAAACAAAAATACCATTATACTGTCCCATTGTTGGTGGTATCATGAGATAGCCATGGATTAATTCAGTGGTAGGAAATATGAGTTCAATCGATTATGCAAAAACCGGTGTTGCATTAAGTGACCCAGGAAGTACAGGGGCTTATAATCCATAGAAAAGGTTTTACCTTCGAGTCAATTCACGGACAGGACATCAAAGTATATAAACGGTAGGTCCTGCAATATAAATGCATCATTTGTAACCACTGTTTAAAAAAGGTAGATCTATGCGCTTGACGAAGTAGAAGAAGGTCAACTAGGCTCACCTCGCGCTCATTGGAGCCGGCATCGGCAATGGAAAATGGAAGCCTCACAAGTTTACGGGCGATGCTGTAGGGAAAAGGAGCATTGTTTCAGTTATCGTGAAACACGGGGCTATCTTACTATACAACGTAGCACCGGAGCATCAATGCAGTGTCGCTCACCTTCGGATCAACCCACGATGCGTCAACAGGGTTTCTCTCAGCAAAACAGCATTACTTGGTAGACTGGCGTGTGCGTTCGATGTTACCAAGACGCGCTGTGAGGGGGCGTGTCACGTGTCATAGACATGATGAACAGACTGGGCTGTCTAATGATGATAAAGCGCTTTCGTATTTGGATACCTTTAAGAGTATTTGGTACACTGTAAACCATCGTATAGGATAAAAACCTAATTAACATTATTATCACACGTTATTGCATGTTTATACATCAAAACAAAACGGGATTAATTTTTAAGGTAAATTCCTCCTAATCAATGGCAAGTTATCCCCCATTGTATATGCCCATGAATCATACCGCACTTACCTCACAGGGTAGTGTAGGTTAAAAAACGGCCCCAATTTACGACATAACATTTTGTAACATTTTGCAAAATCCCAGTGCACGTGCCAGCATAGGGTTGTGAAAACTGAAGAATCATGTAGAATCCATACCATGGCTCAGAAAGACAGTAGAATAGTAGAAAACAGATTTTGGAGATCTAGAAAGGAATCATAAAGTGGCTAATTGGGAAAAATTGTTCTCTGCCTTGTTGAGGCCGTTCTGGACCGAATCAAAAAATGAAATCCATTTTAACTCCCTGACATTGAGAATTGTTGTGATGTCACCTCCTCTTGGTCCCATTGTCACGTGTTCTAAAATAATCCATCCCAGACTTTTGGGAGTGTGGCTCTTGGTCTCACAATGTTCTACCAACGGGGCACCGGCAACCTTACACTCATAGAACCCTCGCAGTTGTAGAATTACCCAGGCTTCATTTATGTAATACTCTGTTGGTTTATATTTGGTGGGTGCACCGCAAAATTACAAAAGTATTCCCTCATAACCGCCTATCAACCGCCGATTTTCACAATAAACTACAGACAAGTGTTGTCAGAAAAAGAAGACCCATACACTCTCTTATTTATTGATTAAAAAAACTAACTTTTATTAAAAGAACACAAATAAATGGAAACGCAACTTTATTCGAACAAACAACAGTATAACATGAAGTAAGTGGGTGGGACTCCTCCGGAAGCAGTGTACAAAACCTGCAAGACAAAAAAGAAACATAAGTATGTGTGCCATGTCCAAGAGAAAAAGAAAGGTAGTCAGAATGAAAGGAAGAAAGTGAGAATGGGACAGAGAGCGAGTGGGTGGAAGGGAGAAGGGGAGGGAGAGTCAAAAGAACAGAGGGAGGAGGAGACAGAGTGTCGGCCTACTGCACCCAACCCTCACTGTTCATCTCCCGTCACCCTTGTGTCTGGGATGCTGGGGTCTGCGAGAAAGAGTGGTGTCCAGCAAGTCCTTAAAATGAAACAGAGATATGAATGAGGTCAGAGATTACATTATTATCTACGGCAACATTGCTTGCCTGCACCTGTGCACCCAGGCTGTTGCACTCGAGCCCCTTCCCCTGCACTGTGCTCAATTGCAGCTCCTGCACACCGAGGCTTCACTGCTCTCCTGCCACCACCGGTGTGTCCAACGACGTGCCGGTGCGAGCTCCGACTCCGGGGTGCCTCTCTCAGGGTGGCACAGCAGTTCTCCGGTCAGGGATGAAGTCTTGATACCACGATGGAAGGCGTCAGAATGCCCAGGGCATCATCACGGGCTGAGCACCCGCTCCGCCCATTTTGGCGCAACCAACTCAGTGTCTGAAAAGGGAGGAATAATATAATGCTGGAAACGTCTTGAGGTAAATGAAGGTTTATTTCAAGCTTAATAGAGAACACCAGTTGAGTTCCTTCCTGAAGTACGATCTACCAACTGTTAGTGGTAATCGTGGTTCATAGAGGAGTTGGAGTGCAGGAGAATACACAAGGTTAGATAATATGTTATGCCAACGTTCACATACAAAGGAACAGAGCGCATGCTAGAAGCATAATGTTCGCCTGTAATGCAGTGGCGCAAACCTGTGTGCATGTACACTTAGTAATCAGCTCACTATAGTACCCCAAAAGCCAACGCCACATGTCTGTAGGGCAGCGCTGGCTCAGGCCTACAGTATGGTCCAGCAGGTCCTTAAAATGAGACAGAGATGTGACTGAATGAGGTCAGAGATCACATCATTACGCACAGCAACTTCACTTGTTCGCACCTGCGCACCCAGGCTGTTGCACCCCACCCGCACCGCGCTCAATTGCAGCCCCTGTGCACCCAGGCCCCACTGCTCACCTTCTGTCATTGTTGTGTGTCCAAACACAACGGCCAGCAGGGTTCACAATTCAAATTGTGTTTTGATTGCCAAGATTGTGTAGACCTCATGGATCCTTTTTTTTCTATTGCGCATTGTGATATGCGAGGAGATGTGGCCATATCACCTGAGGCAGTGTGGAAGAACTGGGACATGTGGCGTCGTCGTTATCCTATTTATACGTACGCAAAGTGGGCTGGGCTTGCGTACGCCAGGCAAGCGTAGGGGTGTGAATAATTTTTCCAGGGACCTGGGCGTTGTTCAGTGCCTGCCTGCCCAGGAAGTGTACTTATGTGTGTGTTCCTGTTGCAGTTTTGACATCACACAATCCGCAATTTACATTAATGTAGCATGTACCAGGAAGGCGGTAACTATCGCTAATGAGATGCTGTCTGAAAACTTTGAATGGACAACATCACATGTCATTGTCAAGCTTGTGGATACGCGCAGACACATGTCAATGGTGTGCGGTATTATTGAAAGTGTTGCTATTGCGAAGCGCACACATGTGAATGTGCTCAGATGGAGGGAGGACCAGCGGTGCGGCTACGTCATACACAGTGATAACGCTCATTACAGTCAAGCAATACATGTCAAATGTGAATCTGAAAGTCTCACATATGACACACTACTATACTGGTAAAGCCTGACAACAGAGCATACTTCAACACAAATCTACACAGTTCGAGGCATGTGGGCTGCTGAATTCATATCTGTGCATAGATCGCCGCCTAGTGTTGGGTCCGGATGATTGCTCATTGTTGTCCTGGAAGAGTCTTCGAAGTATCACGAGATAGGTGGCTCCTCCCCTGGACTACAGTGCGCATGGGCATCCACTCCATCCTCAGATTGTTTTTTTCCGCCATTGGGTTCGGATGTATATTTGTTAACTCAAGTTCGGAATCGATAAACGTTATATTTGGCCAAAAGGCCTTTAGTTATCGTTGGTATTGTCTTTGTGATCGGTGCCCAGTACTTGTTCCAGCTCTATCCCCGAGCCGGACGTCAAGAAGAGCCGCGTGGCTTTTCGGCACTGAAGGCCCGGTCGACGCCAGAGGCCTTATCGACGATCCGTTATGGAACGGAGCCCGTTCAAGAGATGTCCTGTTTGCAACTCCAAGTATCCTCACATCGATGTCCACCCGGTGTGCAACGTGCCTGTCTCCGGATCACGATGAAGCCAGCTGTATGGCTTGTTCTGGGTTCCGCTCCAAGAAGTCGATTCGCCTCCGACGCGCAGAGCGAAAGGAGGCCCAGCAGACGGCACCTGACCCGGTGAACATCTTCGATGCCGAGCAAGATGAGGGAGTCGAGCAGGAAGTTCGAGAGAACCTGTCTGATCCTGCATCGGAGATCGACTCCAGTTACGTTACAGATGTGGAAATGGTCGATACTGAAGACTTCGTCGACGAGATAGGAGACGACGATGAGGCCTTTGGGGCCGTGGAAGATAGCTCAAGCGAGGAGCTAGGCCCAGCCGTTGGTACGGGGGCCGCGACCAAAACACTCGATAAGGCTCAGGTCGAGGGATCGCCACATGGCCTTACCCGAGATCAAACGCTTGGTTCTACAGCCTCGCCTCAAGGCCCGGCTACAGACATTTCCAACGAGCCATCGGTTGACCGATCGAAATCGAAAGCAAAAGCATCGGTGTCTACAAAACCGAAAGCACCGGAAACGAAATCGAAACCGAAAGTGCGTATTACTTTGGTCGGATCGAAGACTTCTGAACCATCGGCACCGACGAAACAGAAGAGTGTTATCGACCCGGGGCGGTCGCTAAAGGGTGTCGAGCCGAAGGCCGGGGCACCGAAGAAAATGGTCAAGGATGTCGACCCGAAGAAGTCGGCGCCGAAGGCCGTCGACACAAACAAGGGACTCGAAACTCAGAACGTTCTCGATCCTAAACGTCGACTCGACAAGGCTAAGGGCAGTAAAGACCTCGAGTCCACGACTAGCAGTGGCTCAAAAGACCCCGTTGAGTCAACACAGCCATCTGCCTCCTTTTCAAAGCAGGTATCGGACTCGCTGAAACGCATTAAAGAGAAGGCTATTGCTGTCGGACCGAAGGCCACTCCACCCCCAAAGCCGGTCAGTAAACCTCCGAAGTCGTCGGCACCGATTCAGTTCACACTGCCCCCGAAAGTGGTACCTAAGGGTTTCGCCCCTAAGACGGGCGTCGAAGCAGCCAAAAAGGTGTCCATGGGGCCGAAGCCTACAACTACGGAAGTGGCCACCAAGCATCAACAGCCTCCGCAGGAAGATCAGTCGAGGCAATTCGACGCTGAGACGGGTAGACTTTCCATTTTCAAGCGAAATATCGCCCCAGAACAGCCTATGGAGTCATATAAAATTCCATTGAAGAAAAAGAGGGGTTCTGCTACGTCACCTCTTCTTTTTGAACCTATACAACCACATGGACAAGACACTGCTCCTATTTCACCCACATACTCAGATGTGGATGATGGGGATGGTGACAATGAGGATTACAGTTATCCTGTAGACACTGATCCAGAAGATCACACTGAACCCTGGACAGACGCTGTTGACCCAGGGGATCCACAAACTGCCCCGGACAGTCATGCCTATGCTATTAAAACCTCACCTACAGAAGACACGGCTGCGTTTAATGCACTTATTGAGAGGGCAGCAAAAAATCATGATGTCAAGAGGACTTTTTGTTTGACACCTTCTCAACCTCAGAGAGAACTGTCAAGACTCTACCCATGCTAAAAGGTGTCCTGAAACATGCTGGAGACATATTTAAGGAGACCACAAGGGCAAGGGTAATAAACCCCAGAATTGAGAAGAAATACAAACCAGCACCTGTGGACCCTACGTATATCAAGGGACAGTTGCCGTTGGACTCTCTAGTTGTTTCCAATGCCCGTAAAAGAGCGAACTCACAAACAACGGGTGATGCTCCTCCCCCTGACAAGGAATCTAAAGTGCTAGAAGCATCAGGGAAAAGGGTGGCAGCTCAAGCGGCCAATGTCTAGCGAATCTCTAACACACAGGCACTCTTAGCCAGATATGACAGGGCTCATTATGATACACTTGAGACTCTGTTACAACACTTGCCAGATGAGTATAAGATGAGTATAAGGGTGGACGACACTATTGCTGCACTAACTGACAGTTATTACAACCGTTCTTTGGTTCACGCTAAATTTCCACTTCTGCCCACCTCCTAAGACCAGCCACCAAAAAATGGTCTTAACATATAAACTTATTTAACACAACAATGGAGAGGCAAAGCGCATCAATACTACTTTATGGCTTCAAATGCCATACATTTGAGTCAACATAGATGACAGGAGTAATGGTTGTCCAAACGGTGACGTGATTTTCAAGTGCTTCTATTATTTTCATAAAATCCACAGCCAAAATCCACAGCCTACGCGTTTCGCCCAAACACAGGCTTCTTCAGGGCTTATTATTCCGGAATGAATTTCTAGAGAGGCCGGCTCCGACACAGGAGACAGCAAACTATGCCTTAATCGGCACGTGATAGCGACACGGCTAAACTTGAAGTTCTTCTCCCATCCTCTAAAATAAGGAGTTTGGCAGCATACAAAGGATCACAAGAATATACCCTTAAATAACAGCGAATGGGACACAATTGTCTTTCTTTGGAGCTACACTTTTGGACTAAGTCAGCTTTGAAACCAGTGTAGCACCAGGATACAATAATAAGCCCTGAAGAAGCCCATGTTTGGGTGAAACGCGTAGGCTGTGGATTTTGGCTGTGGATTTTATGAAAATAATAAAAGCACTTGAAAATCATGTCACCGTTTGGACAACCATTACTCCTGTCATCTATGTTGACTCAAATGTATGGCATTTGAAGCCACAAAGTAGTATTGATACGCTTTGCCTCTCCATTGTTGTGTTAAACCAGATGAGTATAAGGAGGCAGCAGAGATGCTAATACAGGAAGGGAAACTTATATCAAACTCATCTATTAAGTGTGCGCTGGACGCAGCAGACACTGCAGCCAGGGCGATTAATACAAGTGTGATGTTACGAAGACACGCCTGGCTGAGAATCTCCAGCTTCAAGCCCGAGATACAAACCACCATATTCAATCAGCCGGTTAACCCTGATCACTTATTTGGCCCAGAGGTGGACACCACCTTGGAAAAAATTAAAAAGGACACAGAGACTGCAAAGTCTATGGGGGCTCTAGAGTCGCAGCAGTTCAGGGGTGGTTCTTTTCGTCGCTCCAACAATAGAGGAGCTTCCAGAGGCCAGCTGTCCCAGCAGACACAATACAGTAAAGGAGGCACACAGACCACCTACAACAAACACAGTAGGGGTGGCTATCGTGGAAACAGCACCAAGGGCAGAGGTCGTGGAAACAACAGCTCCCGATCCTCCACCACTAACAAACAGTGACGCCTTGTCACTGCCCCCCGACCATACCACACCGGTCGGTGGGAGACTACAACAGTTCCTGCCGGTCTGGAAATCCATCACTACAGGTGGGTGAGGCAGCTTATCCAGTACGGTTATTGTCTGGAGTTAACATCCACTCCACCCAACATACCCCCAAGACACCGTCCTATGTCCACAGAGCATTTACAATTATTGCAGCAGGAGGTAGTCAGCATGCTGCAAAAAGGAGTCATAGACTCGTGTCTGTGGAAGAAAAAGGTACAGGGGTGTACTCACTGTACTTCTTGATCCCAAAAAAGGACGGGTCCCTCAGACCCATACTGGACCTCAGGCCCCTAAACCAGTACATTCTATCAGAACACTTTCACATGCTCACATTACAGCAGGTTCTACCGTTACTCAGTCAGGGAGATTTCCTCGCAACACTAGATCTGAAGGATGCATATTTCCATATACTGCTACATCCGTCACATAGAAAATATCTCAGATTTACCATTCAGGGTCAGCATTATCAGTTCAAGGTCCTCCCTTTCGGAGTGACGACAGCGCCCAGGGTGTTTACCAAGTGCCTGGCGACAGTGGCTGCACACCGACGGAGACAGAACGTTCACGTCTACCCTTATCTGGACGACTGGCTTATCCAAGCAAAGTCGGCCCAGCAATGTGCCGCCCACATGTCCCACACCATTCACCTTCTTCACGATCTGGGGTTTTCACTGAATTATCCAAAGTCCCACCTTCAACCCGCCCACGTACGGCAGTATCTGGGCGCGACAATAGATACTCTGGCAGCCAAAGCACAGCCAAATTCAGGGGGTCATTATGATTGCGGATTTTCCGCATCCTCTGGGCCGGCAGAAGCCACCGCCGGCCCCGAGGATGCGGAAAATCCGCAGCGGACTGACCAAAGACCCACCGCCAGATTGGGATGGCTGGTGGGTCCTGGTTTCCGTCCGCAGCTTTTCCGCCGCGGTCGGATTACAACCGCGGCGGAAAAGCTCTAATATGGTGACGGTGTCTTCCAGACACCGTCCACCATATTAGGATGGCCAGTAAAGTATGCTTTTCCGCGGCGGGTTTTCCGCCGCTGAAAAGCATACGGAACTTCACTGCGGGGGCCCGTTGCGGGCCCCCTAGGTGAAGGGGGGGTGCGGGGTGCACATGGGGGGTACCTATGGTACCCCCCTGCATTTGCATGCAGAAAGCGGCAGGCACCGCGCGGTGCCTGCCTCTTTCTGCATGCAAATGCAATGCGTGCATTTTTAACATTGCCGCGGGTGCAGCTTGAAGCTGCACCCGCGGCAATGTTAAAAATAGAGGATGTGACCGCCTGGGTGGCGGTCACATCCTAATTGCACAGGAGGGAATTCCGCATGCCATGCGGAGGTTCCCTCCTGCTCTGGGGTCGCGGACGGACTTGCTCAGTGAGGATCAACAGCATGCAATTGCTGATACGGAAATTCAAACCACAACACTCGCTTCCAGCACAAGTGTTCATGCAGTTGATAGGCATGATGGCCTCCTGCATCTTCATAGTCCTGCACGCGAGACTACACATGCGTCCGCTTCAGGAGTGCTTGACACGTCAGTGGAATCAGGCTCACGGACAATTGAAAGACCTAGTGTTGGTGACCGGTCGCGCATACAACTCTCTGCATTGGTGGAATCCACAAAACCTTTGCATGGGCCGACCATTCCAGGAGCCTGTGCCACAGATTATACTGACGACATACGCATCTCTCCGGGGATGGGGAGCTCATGTACTCCACCACACAGTGCAGGGACTATGGACAGCACAGGAGAAGAAGATGCACATCAACCTTCTGGAACTGATGGCTATCTTCATGGCAATGAAAGCATTCAAAGTACATTTGTGCAACAAGGTTGTGTTGATCCGGACGGACAACATGACGGCCATGTACTACATACAGAAGCAGAGAGGTACACACTCTCCACAGTTGTGTCATCTGGCTCAGAGCATGTGGAAATGGGCCATTCAGAGAAACATCTTCCTCATGGCAGAACACCTCCCAGGCAAGGACAATCAGATGGCGGACCTGCTCAGCAGGTACAGTCACCAGATGCACGAGTGGGAGATACATCCATCAGTACTCCAACCGTACTTCGAGCAGTGGGGTCATCCAGAGATAGACCTGTTCGCCACAAGGGAAAAGGCAATAGGCCAAAGCTTTGCCGCCAGGTTCCCACACCCACAGTCGCAGGTAAATGCGATATGAATGAACTGGTCAGGCATATTTGCGTACTCTTTTCCCCCAGCACCACTAATGCAGCTGGTGGCACGCAAGCTGAAGCAACACTCGATGACTCTCATCCTGGTTGCTCCAAAGTGGGCACACCAACCATGGTACACCACGTTTCTAAAACTCTCTGTGGTACCGCATCAAAGGCTGCACCTCACGCCCAGGCTTTTGACGCAGAGCCATGGCGACATTCAGCATCCAGATCCGCAACAGCTCAACCTGGCGTTCTGGCTCCTGAGGTCTTAGAATTTGGCTACCTCAACCTGCCTCCTGACTATATGGATATCATAAGGGAGGCAAGAAAGCCCACCACTAGAGCATGTTATGCGGCAAAATGGAAGCGGTTTGTCATTTATTGTGCCAACAACGACATTAATCCGCTAGATGCATCTACTCACAACATCATCTGTTATGTTACACCTATACAAATGCAATCTGGCCTATGCTTCCATTCGTATACATTTGTCCGCAATAGCAGCTTATCTCCAAAACAGGCAGCATCTCTCACTTTTCAGAGTGCCTGTCATCAACGCTTTTCTGGAGGGACTCAAACGAGTTATTCCTCCCCGACACCCACCAGCGCCTGTATGGAACCTGAATGTGGTCCTCACCAGACTGATGGGTCCACCTTTTGAGCCTCTTCACTCATGCGAGATACAATTCTTGACGTGGAAAGTGGCTTTGCTAATAGCAATCACATCGCTACGACGAGTTAGTAAACTTCAGGCACTAACTATCCAGGAGCCATTCATACAGGTTCGCTCCAACAGGGTGTTACTACTCACTAACCCTAAGTTTCTGCCTAAAGTGGTTTCACAGTTCCACATGAATCAAACTATAGAACTGCCAGTGTTCTTCCAGAATCCTGAGTCAGTGGCAGAGAGAATGCTCCACACACTAGACGTCAAAAGAGCTCTAATGTACTACATAGATAAGACAAAAGATTTTAGAAAAACAAAACAACTGTTTGTTGCCTTTTCGCCACAACACAAAGGCAACCCCATTTCCAAAGCAGGTATAGCCAGGTGGATCGTTAAGTGCATACAGATTTGCTATCAAAAGGCTAAGCGCACATTAACGGTTCCCCCGAGAGCCCACTCCACACGAAAGTTGGGGGCCTCCATGGCTTTCCTTGGAAACATTCCTTTAGAGGAAATCTGTAGAGCAGCCACATGGTCTACCATACACACACTTACAAAACACTACTGCGTAGATGTGCACTCCAAACAGCAGGCAGCTGTAGGGCAGGCTGTTCTAAAAACACTTTTACAGACTGCTGCAGCTGGCACGGGCGGCCGCCGCTAATAGGGGGACTGCTATATATTCTATGCACAGATATGAATTCAGCAGCCCACATACCTCGAACCGAATATGCTACTTACTAGTATGCATCTGTTCTTGGCATGTAGGGCTGCTGACATTCATATCGCCCCCCCTCCTCCTCGGCGCCTGTAGCGGCTGCAGCACTCAGAATTACTCTTAGCATGGTCATCACTTACTGTCTTACACTCCATCTCTGCCACAATGGCGAAAAACAATCTGAGGATGGAGATGATGCCCATGCGCACTGTAGTCCAGGGGAGGAGTCACCTATCTCATGATACTTCGAAGACTTTTCCAGGACAACAATGTGCAATCATCCGGACCCAACACTAGGCGGCGATCTATGCACAGATATGAATGGACCCCACGTGATGCCATTACTTGACGCGGTGCCACTCTAATAATTAAGGTTGCCTGCCCCCTTTTCTCTGGTCCTGAAGAAGACCCCACAGCAAGGGCATGACTAACCCCTGCGCACATATCTGAGGGTCGAAACGTCGACAACAACCTTTTTTACTGTCAACTTCACGCCACCATTATAGCATTGATTGTAATATGTGAAGTATGCCGTTTTGATTAAAACGCCAAATATGTTGGTCTTTTTGCTTTGTATCTAATTCGTCAATACAGCTTTGCCAATGGACTGATTTTACTGTCACCAATTCCTTCCATCTCCATATTCTCACTTGATCACCACTTCCCTTCCTCCCTCCTTCCCTGAGGCACTGTACAACCGCCTACAACTTTTGATAATTTGTTTTGTATATTCAATATACCTTATCCCATTGTGAATTAAACAGTGTGGATCCATTCAGTGTTTGTGTAGAATAATTTTTGATTTGTGTATATTATACCACTCTCACACTGGGACCCACTCCTCCTAGTACATTGATAACCCAGGTCCCAGTGACTATGTTTGGGTAAACCCCCTTATTTATACACAGATATGAATGTCAGCAGCCCTACATGCCAAGAACAGATGCATACTGGTAAGTAGTATATTCGTTACTCTTTACTGTTTGTCACATGTAATCTAGGACTGCCCACATATGGGCTGGACCTCTGCAATGGGTACCTGGTATTATTCCACGTATATCATGCATGTGTGTGCATCCAACATATCTGCAGTCAAGTTGAACACACAGGCATTGATGTATTTGGGAAAAGTACTCACCACCGTTGCAAGATCCACGCCTCCACTCTGCTGGTCCCATGGCCACCTCATAGTAATACCTTCATCTTTGGACCGCCAGCGCCGTGGTCTTCTGGCGGGGTCGACAGTCATACAGCGATCGAACCACCACACTCATGAGAAGGCCCTCATGAAAATAAATCCGTCCGTGCTCCACATAGGAAACAGGTAGTGATTCCTGGCATGCATGCGCTGATCATTTGGGAGGCAGCAATGAAGATTGGTAATGAAGCCAGAGAATGGTATGCAATGGTCGAGCTGTACACAATACCCTTTGCAAGCAACAGCGCTCATGCAGACACTGCTCATGCAGTGTCTGCATCTAAAACATAAAAATTAGTGAAACATAAAAATGTATAACAAGTAACGTAGTAGTAGGTCCTATATTGCCAAGCCAGCTCCGAGTTTAGGAGACATTTATTAACCACTTACCCTTCAACCTAATGATTGTTCATATTGCCAAAACCCCTACATGGCAATATAGGACCATATTACACAGTACAACACAAGGTGATGATGGATGGAGTGCTGAAACTTTTCAGACACTCACCCCCAGTCAGATCTGGGTTGAATCTATCATCGTTCTTTAGCTCACTTCGCCACCCCAGTTCAGACACAGCCATATTCAAATCAGTCTTGACCCTGTACCTCATGAGAACAGTCCACCCCGAACTGCCAAGCCATGTCTTCTCTGCACCGGAAACAAACATCCTAGGACCAGTTTCGGGGTTTCACCCCTCATCAGCCAGGATAGCTTGAATCCAGTGGCAAGGTGAGCCCTGGACCGATGTCTGGACATACCCGGCACACATAGGGTGAGAAAAGAAAAGACACACAGTTAATGGACGGAAAACAGAAGAACCTGCCTGATTCCAGTATGGGTTTTCCAGCCTGCTTGTCGTCTGAAGCCGCAACTGCGAGTGTTGCGAGGAGTCGCCCCCACCGCTATTACCGTTCTAGACTCTCCCAAGGTTTACGGTAGCCCCGTGGAGGGCGGGCTGGGCGAGATGGTGGTGAGGTACTGCAGCGGTGCGGTGCGGTAAATGGACTAGCATGGTCTAATTACCAACCCTCTAGCCGCCATCGCATTTTGGTCAGCGCCCACGCTACAACTAGCAACAACTAGCAGGAGCCATAAAGGATTATCTGGCGGCCACAGTATAACCCTTTGCCTATTGCGGTCTTTAGTGGGCAGCACAATTTCAGCATATTTCCAGACTTTGCCCCTGCCTTGCCTTGCACATTTCCAGACTTTGCCCCTAGCCACTGGCCCCCTTGGGGAGCTAGGGGCCCAGAGGGCTTATAAGGAAAGGTACGGAGAACCAGCTCCACAGTTTCAGAATAAAATGGAGTGAAGTCTGGATCATGTAACTGTCTCCACACCGGCGCAGAACCAGCGTAAGAAGCAGGAACTGGGAGTCACTACAGGAGATACAAAAGCTGCAAAGCAATCAAGCCTACGGTGAGACGTACTAGAGACTGCTTTTCCTCTGTGTTTCGGGCGGGGGTAAAAGCAGGGGGTTTCACTGCATGGATTTGGTCATTTGAAATTGGTATCTGTTTTTGTGGCTGATCCAGTGCCAGGCGTTCACACCAACAGTTGCACTCAGTTTCTCAGGGTGCAGGTGAGCGAAAGACTGCGGTGCAGGGTGACTGAGTACGGAGCCCCGAAGTAGCAAGTAACGTATCGTACCTCACCATGGAGCACAACATACTGAATACCGCAGCTTAATTGACTTTTTGCCTTTCTTTTTGCTCCCTTGCTCCCTCACGGTGGGGGGTTTCAACTGTTGCAGTGACCCGGTTTATATATGATTTATCTGGTGGTTCTACATTAAGGAAGGAATTTAGCCTAATTCTTCTCATCAACTAAGGGTGCAAGAACAATTGGCAGTAAGAAACAAATAACGGAATTAAGTGAACGCAAAAAAAAAGAAAGTGGAACCAGTTATTCAATAATATGAGGTCAGGTAGAACCCGTAAACAAGTGGTGGAAAAAACAGGGAAAAAAGCCATTAAGAAAATCAAGGAGGTATTGGATTCACCAGGAAAAAGTAGACAAGCATCCACAAGTACACTAACTTCACCAACATATTCGATTTTTGGTAAAGGTTTGCCTAGTAAAAAATGTAGGTTCCTAAAGGATCCCACTGCAGCAATTTATTCAGAGACAGGTGAAACAGCGGGATTACCAAATCCATTGACCCCACAAAAGACAGTAGCATCTAAACTTCAGGATCTTATTATGAAGAACTCACAGGATATGAAAAAAGATCCGTCAACCAGTAAGCATATCACAATCCAAGCACAAATACATGTCCCGGATCGCTCACATTCAACCCCAAAATGTATAGTAAGAGAGGGATCTTCCAGCGCCTTGCAAAAACAGGAGGAATATCATTGCGACGTCTCAAAAATTATCTCAAATATTACCAATGGCCCACAGGAAGAGCAGAACAAATCATGGCTTTACTCATTATCTTTTTCAGAAAATAGGGATCTATCAAGCATTGGAGGTAAAAACCATAATCCTATCAAACAAGCAGATGGATAATTCAAAGAGCACTACAACACATGAACATAGTCGGCCGATAATAGAAATATCTAGTATGCTGGAGCATCTTGCACAAGGGATTGAGAGAAAACAAGAGGAAAATGAAATGAAGGCAGCAACAAAGTTGTGTTATAGTGTAAAGCAAACAAGTAATATAGTGTCAGAAACAACGGAAAAAATAAAGGAAAATGAAATACCATTACAAGATCTTCGGGATGACTGCCCCTTAAAAAGGGGAGACACAAGGAGAGAGGACTACACAGCTACTTCTGCCTCGCTGCTAAAAATGCTAGAAACAGCAATAATTACGTTTAACATGCAGTTGGACAAATTAGACATTCAGATCGATTTAATGAATGTAATAGCCACCTACATCGCTGGAATAAATTCTAAATTGGAAAATCTTGCTAATCTAATAACTGCTGGAACAAGTTCAAAGGCAGCAACGCTCAGCGAGTGTACTTGCGGTCCCATAATCGACAAATTGAGCACCGTACCAGCAATTTTACAAAACATCTTAATAGCAAGACAAACTAATGACCTGGAGCAGTCAAAAAATGTAATCCATAAAGATGAAGCAACTAAAGATATCCAGCGAGCTTCAATCGATGAGCAATCAAAACTACGGGAATTAAATAAAGTACATAAGCACCCGAGGGGGATCTTGAAGCCAAAAACAATAACACGAAACACTTAAAACAACAAAAATCAATGACAATCATTCAAGATGCAAGATGCTTCAAAGTTAAGTAAACCAACAAAGAGGCAAAAAAAACGGGCAAGTAAAGCCAGGAAGAGCAATAACGGCGAAAAAAGAATGTTCTACATCTTCGATAAAAACCAACTAGTACAAGTAAATAAATCTACAAACCTTGAAAGGGAAGATGGGAATGATTTAATCAATGAGCCACACCCCTTGTGCAGTTCAACGAGTCAAAGTACAAATTTAGAGGAGTCATCGATTGCAAGTAAAACAAATCAGGAAATATTAAATAAAAAACTACAATAAATAAAAAGAAGAATCCAATAAAACAAATAAAGTATACAGACATCCCACAGAAAAACGTGACAGCAACTGTAAAAAAAGATTAAAGGGTAATACAAGCAGAAAAAGATCAAAGAGTATTACAAGTAACTTCACAAGACAGTGTAGGTATGGGTCAGGAACTCCTATAAGAGTTAAGTTCAGAATTAAACATCTCTAGAGGCCAACCGCGATCAACTAATAAGGATAGGACAGAACTAACTAATGGCTCGCCTATCTCCCAAGGTATAAGATCTACACAGTCGGTAACAAACAACGATCCTCGAGATGTAAAGGTTTCAGATGAAGGTTTACAAAGAAATATACAAACGGAACATGAATCAAAAGAACAAGTGCAAATAAAAATTAATATATATGAAATACAAATGAAGTAGGGGCAAGCTCTAGAATGGTAATAACAGCACCACAACATAGAATAAACCATATGTTATCATATACAGAGTCAAATCAAGAGGATAGTTGGAGCAAGCAGATTATCCTAACACCCAAATACATCTCACAAGGACAGCAAGATATTCTCAATAGAGGAAATATAATGCGATTGCTGGCGGAAATTCCACCGCTAAAAACTTATCTCAATGTGACTTATTGTATATTAAATTTATTCCACAAGAAGAAAAGAACCAGATTGAAAGAACGTACAATGAAAAGAAACAGAAGGAAAGAACACTAGCGACGTGGAGAAATGAGGAAATAGTGGAAGCCATTATGAATGCCAGACATCAGTTCGAAGCATGGGGAATCTTATTGGACAAACCCCTAAGACCTTGTTACCCATCACCGTTGATGAAGCTCATGAAGTGTCGTTCACAGGAGAGTGAAAAAAGTCAGGTGTTTTCAGTATTACAAAATGCTAGAGGTAAAAAGTATGTCATCAGTAATGGTACTATTAAACAAACACGGGGACAGGGTCCAATGCAATGGGGATGGTTAGCACCGACACTCAATGCTCCGACAAGAGAATGACTTGTCAATCAAGATTATAGTCTCCGTTACGTTTGTATAAAGCTTCTGCCTTGGAATATAGCGGGGGCTAAAAGTGAACGTTAGGGGGATGTTGCACCAATATATTAGAGTAAATAGGATATTGTTGTATTACAAGAGACCTGGTTGTTAATACCGCAGGAAGTAGCTAATTATAAACTTCATTACCTCAACGCTGTAAGATCAAACGGCTATGGGAGAGCAAAGGGAGGCCTAGCAGTATATATTTCAACTGCAATGGCCATAGGCTCGGAGCAACTTAATACAACCACGCCAGACATACGGGTTATCAAATTTGACAATTTGTCAACACATGATTTGACAACAATATTATTAATAAATGTCTATTTGCATCCAAATGTAGGGAAAAAAACAACAGCAGTTGCAACAGCAGGAGCATCGGCCAAACTCCTAAGACTGCTGCAGCGCATCCAAAACGCCTCAGCATGTCTGATCCTCGACTTCCCCTGCCGCAGCCACATCACCCCCCACCTGAGAGACCTACACTGGCTCCCGTCAACAAGAGAATAACTTTCAAGCTCCTCATCCACGCACACAAAGCCCTCCACTACACCGGCCCAGCGTACCTCAACAGACGACTCAGCTTCACCACCCCCACCCGCAAGCTCCGCTCTGCCGACCTTGCCCTCGCCGCTGTCCCGCGCATCTGAAGAACAACAGCCGGAGGCAGATCCTTCTCCCAACTCGCCGCCAAGACCTGGAACATCCTACCCACCAACCTACGGCAGACCCAAGACCTACTGGCCTTCAGAAGACTACTCAAGACCTGGCTCTTTGATCAGTTGCAGCCCCCCCCCCCCCAGGCCTTAAGACCCTCACGGATATGTAGTGCACTTTACAAGTGTCCTGATTGATTGATTGATTGATTGATTGATAAACTATTCTCAATAATCACAGAATACAGACTGACACACCCAGAGTGGGAAATCATAATAACAGGGGATTTTAATACTAACCTTATTTACACCCCGGAGGAAGATGAGTTAATACCTGCGCAAAATGTTTTCTGGTCGGTACCAGTACAAACATCTTCAATGGCAAAACGCAGGGATTTAATTGGCCAAAAAACAGTTATAGCCCTGGAACATCTAGGTCTAAGAATAATAAATGGAAGAACGCAAGATGATAAGCCTCCATCTTGGACATATCAAGAAACAAATGCACAGACAATAATAGACATTACAATTCTGTCTTTACCCTTACTGAATAAAGTGAGGAAATTCATGATTAAGTTTACAACACAAAGCGACCATTCATATCAGCATCTGGAAATATTAACGATTTTTAATAAGCATCAGGGAGCCCCCACAAGGATAGGTAATCTATCAACAACTAATTTGAAGCGTATAAGATGTTTGGCAGGTAATCTAGTCGAGATAACAAAGCTAGCAAAGGAGGTATTAGAATCAAACATAGCTACAGAAAACAACCAAGTTGAAAACTGGGCAACTTTTACTACAAAGTTCATGAGGCTTGCACCCAAACAGGAGCATACAAAATATAAAAGAAGCAGGGAGACGGTGAAACTGTCAAATAATGTACTAACATTAAGGAAGGAAATTAGGAAGGAGGTTAGAAAGAACAGGATAAATAATGATGTGACTTCATGGAATAATATAAAAAATCTGAAAAGATCATATAAAAAACAAATTTGGAAGGATCGAAAATTAAACCAGGAGCAATTCTGGACAAGGCTTCTTTTTCCCGCCAAACAATCGAACAATTAAGCGTTTTTGAAAATGGTAATTGGAATATCCGGACCCTCCCAAACCGTAAATGGCGCTTGTGTGACAGAGTCGGATTGGGTACACTACTTGACAAGTACTTTTAAGAAAGATACAGGTGGTGAAAATAAATATAGTTATATTGGTTTTGGATCTAACTTGCCATTTACACCTAAGGAACAGTATAAAATTAAGGGCTCCCAAATAACGCTGGATCGCCAGGTAGCCGATAGGATAATGCAAATAATAAAATCAGGTCGAAGGGACGGGGCTCCAGGGCCTAATGGAATACAGCAGGCCATCTTCTCTGGTGACTACGAATACTGGGCGAGCCCATTGTCAGTACTGTTCTTGGAGGCAAAATTAACAAATAATCTGCCCATGAGTTGGAAAGGTGCAATAATCAGCCCAATATTCAAGGGCGGAGACAGATCGGATCCTGCAAATCATAGGCTCATAGCTTTAATGGATATGGAAGCGAAATATTACGCTTCATTAATCCTGGAGGACCTAGTAGAATGGTCCACTAAAATAAGCCGATTCCTATGAACCAAACCGGATTTCTCAAGGGATTCGGTACAACAAAAAACATACTTGCATTGACCATGATTGCAGAAAGGTGTAAACGTTTGAATTTAAAATTACAGCTCTGCTTTATTGATTTTAAAGCAGCATTTCACAGCATAGAGCGAGGACTATTGTGGTATGAATTGAAGAAAATGGGTCTCCCAGAAGTACTACTGCGTGCAAATATTCAATTGTATACTGGAACATGGATACGAATAAAAATTGCAAATGGTACAAGAATTTCAAGGAAAATTTACACTTCAATAGGGCTAAAGCAAGGCTGCGTATTAGCCCCCCATTTATTCAATCTTTTTTATGGCAGATCTCTCGATAAAATTAAATGAGACAAATGCTCATTCCCCTTGTCTAGGGCCATTGCCGATAACACATCTTTGTTACGCTGATGATATAGTCCTACTCAGCTAGACACGAGTTGGCTTATAAAGATCATTAAACAAGCTAGCGACATTTGGGAAGGTCAACGCCTTGGAAATCAATATAAAGAAAACAAAGACGATGACTATTGCAAAGCAGGCAGGACGCAAATTCCCTGTCAGGCTGGGAGAAATAACATTGGGGGTAGTTAATAACTACAAATATCTAGGTCTGTACATTGATGATCGTTAAAATTTCCAAAAACATAAACAATATTTGGAAGCAAAAGGGAATGGTCTAATATATGCATTTTGTGCCCTCAAAAAAACTAAAGTGTCCATCTTTAAAGCCTTTATTCGATGTAATGGCTGCCAAATTGATGCCGACAGTGGAGTACGCAAGCGTTGTTCTACACTGTACAGATGCTCAGCTATTGGATAATAGGTTGGAATTTGGCCTTATCCATCAAGGGATATGGAGAAACTATGCATATGTCAAGAGCTGGTATAAAATCTGGTTGAGTGGAGCCAACGTTTTACACGATGCCTTGTGGCGAGCCCAGGAAGAAGATCAGCACTCCATTTATGGCAAGTTTTTGAAATTGGCCATGGAAGAAACAAAGTCTAAAGAACTTTGGGCACAGTCCCCCTCTTTTCCAGTTTTTCGTAAAGTGGTAAACAAAATGGTGAAAATACACGCATTAATAGAGGATAAAAATAAATTTGCAAAGAGGCCTCATGCTTGGATGGTAATACAGTCCTATACAAAATTACATCCGGCAGAATATTTGAGTACAACATATTCATACTATCTAAAAAGGAAACTCATGGCCACCAGGTTTGGGTTATTACCAAGTTTAGCGAATCAGCCCAAATGGAGATATAATGGACCTACATCATGTACACTATGTGGCACTAAGAAGCAAGAACTCGTTAATCTTATATGTATATGTCCTGGCTTAAGGCTGACCCAGGTGTGGTTTTTGAAAAAGGTATTTAATGAGAGAGGCAGTAGGTCTTGTAGAACCACAATAATCAAGGGTTTGGACGCAACGGATTCCCATCTAAATTGTAAGATGATGACATTTTTTATACAATATGAGCAGATAATAATGAAAAAGGATAACAAAACCACCACCTTCTCCAGTTATGACTCCTATGATTGTCGTCTTGTGTATATCTGTGAACAGTTGAATATCTTTTAAATCCTTGGCCGCTGCGGTAATTCCGCCGCCATGCTCGTGACTGGACCACTCCGTCACGAGCCACGGGCGCGCTGTGCTTGTGACGGAGTGGTTCCGTCACGGCCCCGCCCGCTCAATAGAACGCGCCGCGCAGGCGCGGAATTGATCCCGGGGAGGCGCGGCGGCCAGGCCGTGACGGAACCATTCCGTCACCAGCACACCGCGTCTGTGGCTGTTGACGGAGTGGTTCCGTCACCAGCACAGAAAGGGTTAATAAACAAAACCCACAACTATGGACATTGGCAATGCTTGTTTCGTTGTAGTATTTGTGTGCGTGATCCTCCACACGTCGTAGCACTCGTGCCCGGACGTCTTGTGTATTTAACAGAGGGGTGTAAAAGGTGCAGCTATTAACGGGTTATGATTGATTCGGTATCTCTTTGACTTAATTAGCATTAGAGTGTCGGCATTGTTTGTCAGTGGTCTCGCGCCTTGCTTAATGAGGCGCTCTTTTCGTGGTGGGTGGTCCCAATCGTTTCCATGCCGTAATCAATCAGATTGGGAGGTGGCGTTTATTCACAATGACGTTTTTGTTGGGTATTTTTGTTTTTTTAATCTTACACTGAAAACCGCCGTAATAGTGCGGGTTTCATAGAGAACAACGGTGTGAAATATTCTAGTTACCGTGCACGACTTCAAACTTCCGTAATAAGCCACCATTTCCACACCTCTGAGCTCCCCGGCAATGCACCCGAATATAGATTGCTTTGGTGCCTGTGCAGTTTTCCGTCGATGTGTGTACCTAAAAGCTAGTATAAAATACCGAATAGGCATTGGTCAGGTGGCGCACGCGTTGTTTTGCATTTGCAAAATTGTCAATGTAATGAAAAAATGTTCTGGCAGTGCAGCAGTGCATTCTGTGTACTCGGCCCCTGATTTTCAGCGCGTGCTAAATGAAGTGCATGACCAGAAACTAGAGAAAGAATGCAATAATATAGTATATATTTGAAATAAAGGGTTTATTATTTTGTTTAAAAAAGTCAGTGTTCAAAATTGATAAAAGTCTATTGCGCGGGTTAAAGCCTCTAGGGGCATCATGATCTTTCTGAAAGTAGTCTAGTCTGCGACGGGCACATATTTATAGGGGTTTCCATGCAATCTTCCTCCACTAGATATTGCTGTGTCAGTTGAAATCCCTTTCTCACGTGCACGGACTACTGCACTGCACATGCTGCTGCAAAGATAACCCCCTGAAACGGGCATGCCAGCGGTCACGTACCAAACGAGATTCCAGTGCAGCAACCGAGGATGGATTGTTGCCATGGTTATTACCATGACAACTCGAATGGCTGCAGGCTCTTTTCCTTTCCCAGTTTGTTCCAATGACAGTTTAGCATCGCCGTTACTTGCGTAGCATCAGAAAGACCTAAATAAACACGAGAGGCATCACATGGGAAGGCAGTGTATACTGCCAAATGCTGAGCTGGTCATATATTTTTTAGAAAAGCATGCATGTGTTGTGTAGTCGGGCGATAGGGCAAGCCTCTGAATAAATAAAGGAGCCCCACCATAAATTATTTAGGTCCTCTTGTACTCTTTTAGGCATGCTTTATTTTAGGTAATTTCTAAGAAGGGAACTCTGGCCCTACCTCTTTCAATAGCAAGAGACCGTTTTTGATGTTTTTCTCTAACAGATCTTTTTATTCTGCCCTGTCGGCTCTGCTAATCTTGGTATTTGTTGTATATTACTGTCGTCATACCTTTTGTGTGTGTTTTCAAAAAAATGTTTTATATAGCGCAAATGCTGCTTGAAGCAGATTCTAATCGCCAAGAGACAGGTGAGCTAAATTACATCTGATAGCTGATCCGGGTATATCAATTAGTCTTGCTTCACTGAAAATAGGAATATCTATTCTATGAAGTGCTAAGAAGTCACAATAGTGTGAAAGCAAGCAGTGTGAGTTGCTGTAAAACTGAAATTTGCAGAACCGTATTATCTTGTGTGACATAAGGGTTCTGAAAAAAACGTTTTTTTTCACAATGACCTCTGTTTGTAGATCCAGTGAATGGTAGTGTCTTCATTGTAAGCGAATTCTCTTGGGACAGAGTAAATTACAGCCTTCTGCTGACTGCGTGTTGCCATGGCCTCATGAAAGAGTGACCGTTCAAGATGGATACACTTGCCCTTTGTCCAGTACTGCTGAATTTGTAAAAGATGCGATGCCATAAAATCCACGTTATATGAGATGCATTTTAATAGTCCGATGGTTTAAAAGACGCTCTATATAACATTCAGAAATGATCAGTAAAACCACATTTCCAAAACTGCAGTGCAACTACTAATTAGGACAGCCAGAGCCCAATCCCCGAGTTATCATGTGGTATTGAAATAATGTATTTATTTTATTTATAAAGTTTTGTATAGCCTGAACATGACCCTAATGGGTATCGGAGTGGTTTACGTGGTGGGAAGGTAGGGTATAATTGAACATCTAACATGATCACCTATATAAAGAGAAGTAAAACGCTTCCATAAATAGCTACACTTGTTCTCAAAGGTAATCATCTAGGAAAGGTAAGGCAGGATAAAAGAGTCACAGGTTTGGATACAATTAACAAACACAAAGGCGATAGCTTAGGGAAAAAATGTGCTCATAAGAAATGATTTTACTTCTTCTTTGAATGAAACGTTAGATGAAATTAGGTGAACATCCGTGGCAAAGAGTTCCATATCTTACATGCGACACCAGAGAAAGTTCTGTATCTAGTTTTCTTTTTAAGGAAACATTGTGGTTTCAGTAGCAGGGATCCCACACTTTGCGGCTGTCTGCAATCCCCCCCATCTTTCTAGTTTTTGAGACGAATATTTGGGGGTATTGAAATGTAGGGCTTTGTGTGTCATGCATGCTTTCTTTAGTTGAATTCTTGCCTCATAAGGGAGCTAGTTCAAGGATTTTAGAGCAAGGGAGATGAGTTTGTTTAGTTTTGTACTGGAGACAAGTCTGGCGGCTGCATTGAGGGAGGCTTTTAGATGGGCCACTTTGTATCTAGGAAGGCCACCTAGTGTGGCACTACGATAGTCCAATCTGGGCAACACAAGAGCTTGAACCACATGTATGAAGTCCTCATGTGGGAGGAAAGGTTTAAGTTTCTTTAGAATGCTAATCTGCTAATTGGCTCCTTTGGTGATCCTACTGATATGACCCTGCATATTCAAGTGTTTATCTAATGTAATTCCCTAGAATCTAGTAGTCTATGATGTGTGGAGAACTGTTGAATGCAGTAAGATATTTCATCCAAAGATCAATTTTGTGAATGTTGTTTGGAGGTGATATGAGTAGGAATTCAATTTTGACGATATTGAACTTGAGATGCTTGTCAGTGAGCCAAAGATGAGTGTTTTGTAGAATAGAGTAGAGGGATATGATGTCACCTGGGGAAGAGATTTTGAGATATAATTGCGGGTCATCTGCATGCATGTGATAATGAATGGTAACAGGTTTTAAGGAATCTGCTAGCGGTTCCAAGAATATATTGAAGATAATGGGTTAGAGGGCGCATCACTGTGGAACACCCAGTGTGACCGCGGAAGTCTTCGATAGGGATAGATTCATCTTGACTCATTGGTATCAGTTGTAGAGGAATGAGGTAAACCATTGCAATACGACCCTTGATATGCCCATCCTTCGTTCAATTAGGATCAATAAACTGTCATGTTTAACAGTGTCAAAGGCGGAGGATAAGTCAAGTAGTATCAGAAGGCATAATTCATTTGAATCCAACATTTTTAGTATGTCATGCACCACATGAGTGAGTGCTGATTCAGTGCTGCAACCGTGATGGAAGCCTGCCTGATGTTGGTTGAAAAGTAGTAAATTGTCTATGTGGTTACAGAGTTGGATCTGTACACATTTTTCCAGGAGTTTACCAGAGTGAGGGTGTTGGAGATAGGTCGGTGGTTGTTAGGATCTGAGCAATCAGCATTAGTTTGTTTTTTTTAAGTGGGGATTGCCTGACCTACTTTCAGACAGTCCGGGTGGGATGGTGCCCTGACGTAGCGAGGTGTTTACAATCTTAGACCATAAGGATAGGATAC
Source organism: Lissotriton vulgaris (assembly GCF_964263255.1). Classification (NCBI taxonomy): domain Eukaryota; kingdom Metazoa; phylum Chordata; class Amphibia; order Caudata; family Salamandridae; genus Lissotriton; species Lissotriton vulgaris. The sequence continues at coordinate 512,820,649 of NC_141699.1, forward strand.
TGGCTTTAATCTCTGTGAAGATAGTCGGAGGTAGAGGGTCAATGAAGTGATTAAATGGGTTTAAGGATGAAAGGATGTTGTAAATATCACTGTCATTGATTGATGTGAAAGTATGCCAGAAGGCATTTTTTGGGGGAGCTGCCTGGGTGGATTACACCCTTCACCAGGCTGGGTGGAGTGTGGAAAGATGAATGGGGCAGCCGGGAGTAGTTCCTTCACTGACTGAGTTCGTTCTTGATATTTGTTGTTTTCTCCAGGAAGAAATAACCCAATTCTTCACAGTTTGGTAGAGGGATGGCTCCTGTGTCCAGTGGATTCGATACGTTGTGTGATTGTTGCTTGATGATTTAAAATAGTTTTTTGGTCAATTTCTAGCTTGGTCAAGCTAAGTTCTAAAAAAGTTAGCTTTTGCGTTTCTTATCCTTCTGTTGTATGTGTTCCTCACTAATTCTAAGCGTTTCAGGAGTTCCAAGGAGAGAGAGGATCTCCAAGCTCATTCAGCTGATATTAGAATGCGTCTTTTGGAGTTCAAGTTGTCATTGAACCAAGGCTCGGAGACTTTAGTGGATATATTCTTTTGTTGGAGGGGGGTGAACGAGTCTGTATTACATCCATGTCCAGAAAAAATACATTAAGCATGTACAATTGTGGATAGGCCCAGCAAAGACCTAGATCAGACAACGGATCTCACAGCTCTAGCACAGGCTCTGTTTTCTACCCACAAGGAGAGTGATATCTGAGGTGTGAGGCCAACAGGTAAAGTTTGCCTTTTGAAAGAAGCTTTTGTGGCTCCCTCCTCTAACTCTGTGGACTTATGGCAAGTCACCAGCCTCTGAATTTATTTGGAGGTCATGGTTCCCGAATCCACGCCATGTGTTAACCCCTTCGCATTTTATTCACCAAATGTTTGTATTCTGAACCCAGTAACCCCATTCTCAAAACAGAAAAATTATAAGTTCCATCATTCAAAGGGTATTGGCTGAAAAACAGGACTAAATGAAGATGATTCATATGTCTTGTACACTGGGACACTGTAATTAATACAGTGGCCCCACAATGATAATTCTGTGAGGACACACAAGAATAATTCAGCTTTTATGAATCTGCAGTAATCTGTTTAATGCTACTGCCTCTACAGCCCCTTGAAAACCGACAACGACGTAGAACAAAATCAGAAAGAAAGCTAAAATAAAACAACATACCCATCAACAGCATTTCAGAAACTTCCACTTTTGAGCTAAAAAACTAATAAAACTCCTTTGCAACAAAATACACCTGCTCACTCCACCATCATCCTTTGTCCTGCTTCCTTCATGTTGCAGAGTTTCTGAAAACCAAATAAACAGTCAGTGTTCGTATCATTTACCAAACCCGAAACTGTAGTGCAATGCAAATTCATACCCAAATAAATTCCCATTTCGTTTTCTATTTTTCTTTTTTCACTTTTTTTTCTCTTTCTTAAAGATAACAGCATACTCACCGGTAACAGGAGGTAAAGGGCACAATAATTTGTTCTAAACTTCCTCGAGCCATTAACGCTTTGGGCCTCATTACGATGGCGGTGGGAACACCCCGACAGACAGTCCTTCGGTCAGACCACCGCATTGTGATGCAGGTGGTTGGACTGAAACCATCGGGAGAAAAGACCCTTGAATGGTGGCAGTGCAGAGGGTGGCCCGCCGTCGGAAATATAATGTCCCTTTCCGACAGACCCCTTCACTAGTGGGCCACTATAAAGTGGCCCTTGGGGCACATGTAGTGCCCCACTTACATCCATGCACTGTGTGAGGTGCTCCGCATAGTGCATGGCACACGGTGCGTGGATGTGCACTAAGTACTTCTTAACACAGCAGCTTGTGCTGCTGCCCTTTTCCTGGGCTCCAGCACAAGTCGCAGTGTAAAGAAACACTTTCAAACTGCCAACATGGCAGGCATATCGTAATTGGGAGATCGGACCGCTGACTGCTTGTCAGGCGGTTTCCTGACAGCCGCAACAGCAGACGGCAGACCGACCACCCAATATCATAATAAGGCCCTTAATTTTGCTCCGTGGAGTGAATAGACGTTTCCATATATTTCCACTATCACACATTTCACCACCTTGCCAAAGTTGACAAGAGCACAGCTCCAAAAGATCTCCTGTATGAAATTACCAAATTTTCTTTTCCACAAGAAAAACACCTTCAGCACTTATATTGTTGTAGACAACTTGCCCCACAATACTAATCATACTTCAGGTAAAATAGAGAACAAGTCACATGGGGTCATTTAGAGTTTGCTATAGCAGGATTTTGTATTTCTGCATTTTCTGTTTTGCATCTTCCCTTATTCATTCATCTCCCACTTCTTTTTGTGGAGGGGTTCACCATAGAATGCTATGATGGAGAATCTACCTAGGGTAGTTGAATGTCTGTGCATGGTTGATCCTAGCCCCCGATGTGAAGGCACCTCTTTCTGATCAGTAAGCCGGCATCTCTCATCTTCATTTGCTTGCCATTCTCTCTCTTACAACATTCTTGGTAAAGACAGAATGAGAACCACATGTGGCTGCTAGCTAAGAAAGTTTAAGCAGCTGAACATGCAGTACCCCAAGTGGTCTATAGGTGTTCCAGAGCTGTGTTGTAAGCTGCATTGGAGTGGATAGCTCTGTCTCCTTCTACCACCATTTGGCAGCAAGGACGACACAAGTGTGTGCCAGTCCCTTCCTGCCCGAGTCCTCCACAACTAAAGTACCACTCATCAGAGGTCTTAAAGTAAGGGGTAAATTACTGTGTGTGTAATGTCCTTGGGGTAAGAGCGGTTTCCATTCGTCACTGTCAGGCAGTTGGTGTCACTTTGGCCTATAGTATATTTGTGTTCCAATGCAAGAGAGAATGTTTTGTAATGCCCTAGAAATATATTTGTGTGGTGAAAACTGATATTCAGTCACAAATTAAGGACATTTTACATGACAATTGCCTGTGCCCCTCATCTACATTTGTATATGTTCAAGCCCACTAGATAGTTCAAGTTGTAGAACCAGGATTCTGACATAATTTTGGAAGTTATTGTGACTGTGGCCCAGTTCCTCTCACCTGAATCTTTCTGTTCACCAGCCTACTGCACTCTTATTTGAGACCTGTCTTTCAGCTGTAAAACTGACACTGGACTGTGGTTTAACACGTTTTATTATTTATTCTCATGCCCCAAAATGTGTTATAGATTGTAGAAGAAACCTTAGAAGAACCCTTTGATTTTACAACCTAAATCCAGGCAGACGTCTTTTTATTTAACCTTTCACTCAGTTTGTGGGCCCAACAGGCCATTTGAGCCACCCCAAACGTTTTACAGAATAAAGGGGGAGCCAAAGCGTCCATGGAAATGGTGAAAAGAAGAATTCCTAACATACTTTGTGGTGACTGGTGCAAACAACATTCCAGTCAGAGGAGGTCATCGCGTGGACAGATGAGAAACACAACCTCAAGCCCTCACATCAGAGCAGCCGGCAAGATAGAGACACTACTGCGAGGCGCCATCGGTCCTGCTCTAATTGGCGAGCCCAGGGTCAATCAGGCACTGCTGACTGAGAAAGCCCTGGCCTGCAGACATATCCTGTTCTTCTTCAAATGCAGGGCACTATCAAAAGCTGTAGTTCCCTGATGGGTCATATCAGAACCTGGCGTGTTGGGGTCGTCTTCACCTGCTCTGGAAGGTGTCGGACGTAGTACACCCTGGACATTTTGGGTAATGTTGGGTAGGGGGGATCCATTGGGGGACCTGCTTGGGTCTTCACGTTTGGGGCCTGGGACAGGAATCCACCGCAACAGATACTCCTCTATTTTGGAAGTATGGGGGACACATTGGGTTGTTGTTCATTATATTTTGCGCACCATGCACACAATTCCATGCCACGTCACTGCTACACCGTCGGTCACTACACACTTTGAGGACTAGGGATGACTCACGCCACAGGTAAATCTCCGTTGGGGGAACTTAATATTCTTGCTTGGAATGTACGGGGATTGCTGAACAAGATCAAACGGGGGTGGTGCTCCACATATCGAAGCGTTACTCGGGGAACATCCTATTATTGCAGAAAACTCACCTTTTGGGCACTAAAGCCCCTTGCCTATCTCAGTATGGGCTCGCTACGGTGTACCACTCCAGTTTTGCCGAGTGGTCAACGCGGCACGGCGATACTCATCCACCTCAGAGTACTGCTTCAAATCACACAACATAGGTTAGATCCGGGCGGGCACTTCTCGTTCATCTCTGGCACCATTGCTCCATTGCTGGGGAACGGATCACACTTGGGAGTGTCTATGCCCCTCCTCCGTTAGGTCAGACATTCATAGATAAAATTACACTGCTTTGGGAGGACCACCCAGGCGATTTGACGATATTGGGTGGAGACTGGAATGACCTCATGGCCCCGCTTGACAGGTGGCGTGCAAAGTCGCCTGATGTACCTCCTCTCAGATCCAAAATGAATATATTGGCACATACACTAGGCTGGGCGGACTCCTACGCATTGTCTGTTCACCCCACCCTCTCATGTTTGGATTATTTGTTCCTCCTACATAGATACATACACAGAGTGGCACACACATCCATTATGCCCCGTGGTCTCTCCAATCACTCGCTGGTCCAGCTCAAGCTGCACCTGCAGACTCTTTGAGCCCCTTATTGGTGGCGCATGTCCCCATGGCTTCTCCGTGATGCCGATTATCAGGAGATGATACATCGGGCAACCGCCGATTATATCAGTTTCAATGTCGGAACATCCCTGTCCCTAGTTACCCTCTGGGGGGCTTCCAAGGCCACAATCAGAGGTGCGGACATCAGTTATCACTACGGGGAAAAACGGCGGCGCATGGCGCAGGTGAGAGAACTGGAGTAACGTCTGGTCCAATTGCAATCCCAAACGGTGGAGGGCTCTGACTTCAGCACCTACCGGAATCTGCTGCATGTCCAGCAACAGCTCCATCAGTTGCATTCAGACAGTGCTAAGGAGGCATGGCTGGCAACCCAATACAGGATTTATCAATGGGACGACGAGGCCAGTCAGATGCTCCAGAGGCTATGTCGGGTCCGAACGTCTCCGACTCATGTCCCCCTTCTGAGGTCCCCAGACGGCGATATGTGCGCCTCCCCTGAAGCCGTGGTCCAGGCCTTTGTCTGCTTCTATGCTGCCCTGTGTGAGGAGCGGGAGGTAATAGCCGAGTCCCTTATAAATGACTTTTTCTCGGATATCCATCCTCACCGAGAGACTGATGAGCTATGCAAGGAACTTGATAAACCTATCTCCCTGGACAAACTGCGGGTGGCGCTGTCCAATACACACCCGGGCTGTGCCCTGGGCCCAAACAGGTTCCCTTGCGACTTTATGCGCCCTCATATGGGGACCCTGGGTCTCATCTACTCTGGGCGATTCACGAGGCCTCGGAGCAGTGAATTTTGCTCCCAGATTGGCGCACACCAAAATCGTAGTCTTCCTCAAACCCGGTCGCCCTCCAGAAGATCCGGGCTCATATCGCCCCATCTCTTCGTTGAATTTTGAGCCCAAACTTTTGGGGAAGGTCCTGCCCGACCGCCTCCGCACCTGCATTCAAGACCTAGTTCATCCGGATCAGTCAGGCTTCATGCCACAGCGCTTCTCCATGCACAATTTCAGGCGGCTCCACAATGCTGTTGAGGAGGCCCCTCGTCTGGGTTGCCCCACGGTGGTCCTGTTGGCGGACATTGACAAGGCTTTTGACTCGCTGAGTTGGACCTACCTTTTTAAAATTGTAGAAGCTATTAACTTGGGATCAAGGTTCCAGGCTTATGTGAAACTTTTATACACCAATCTAACAGCCTCGGTTCGTGCAGCCCGATGTTGCTAGGCTCCCTTCCCTACCCGTAGGGGCACGAGGCAGGGGTGCCCCCTATCCCCTCTCCTATTCGCTCTAGCGATCAAGCCCTTAGCTGCGTTGGTGTGCCAAGACCCTGTCCTCCGAGGGCTGGACTGGTCGCCGGGGCCCTCCGACAGGATCGCGTTTTACGCCGACTATGCCCTGTTTTTCATGTTGGAGCCTTGGGCCTCCGTGTCCCATGTCCTCCAAATTCTTTGAATATTCGGGGAGACTTTTGGGCTATGCGCCAATCTGTCCAAGTCAATCCTGTCCCCCATCCACGGAGAGCAGAGAAGTCAGGCTTGGGCCTTGCAACTGATCGTTGTGGACACGGGTCTTGAGGTATACATAATGCCGTGTCCCAGCGCTGCTTGGTTTATAACATAGCTCTACTGCTCCCCGCCGTCTGGATGAAACGACGATCTGGTCCCAATTACCCCAATTGCTGTATGGGAGGTCCGCAATTTTCAAAATGGTGTCACTGCCGCGTTTCCTCTACAGGGTCCAGAACTATCCATACTCTGTCCCCTGTCGTGGTTTATCCAAATAAATGCACTCCTGAATAGGTTCATCTGGCAAGGGGATGCGATCCGTGTGGCACTCGCATGGTCATTCAGTCCACGTATTGTGGAGGTATTGCGAAGTCCGACGTCCGTGCATACGATAGGGCTTCGCACCTCCTAGTGATCAACGTATGGTGGTACAGTTCTCAGACAGACCCAGCCTAAGCCGTGGAACGGCTCGCCATGGCGGCTGCTCCATCTCCTGTATAGTTGCTCACCCCTGGAGGCGCTTCTCCCAGCCTGACGGACAGTTATTCAGACATGGAGGTGGGTGGTTTGGTGCCTGGTTTGGTGGGGTAAGTTGGCCCGCACCACTCCCCTCTGGCAGGGAACGCACCTCCGGCCTGTATCAGCATTGGTGGGGTTTCGCAGATGGGATGATATTGAGATATCACTCTCTGAGACATTATGCAGGGGACCACTCTTAAATCCTTTCAAAGGCTGCAGGTGGATTTTGACCTTCACAAATGACAGTTTAATCGCTATCTCCAGCTCTGTCACGCAATAACCCCCTAATACAGCATCTTGAGTCATTAACCAAGTTCCACCCACTGGAAGGTCGTTTGTTGATGGGAGATCTGGAGGCCCACAAAATCTGGCAAATTTATCAAATTCTCCCTACACACTCCAAGACCACTATTCACCGAACCCGGGCAGCGTACCTGCCTGCCCTGACGGACGATGATTGGGCCTAGCGCTGGCTAGCCACGGGTACGCCACTGTCTCCACCAGATACAGGCTAATCCATTTTAAATATCTCCATAGGATATATTACACACGTCTTTGCCTCTGGAAGATGGGGGCTATTCAGTCCCCCCATCTGTCTCCGTTGTGGCACAGATGAGAGGTAATTCCTGTTAGGAAAAGAGCGTAGTCTTAGGGCAAGAGAATGACATTACTGTGTACATTGCGAGGTGCATCCCTCACTATGGGTAATTTGGAGACGGTCCCTAACGCACGTAAGAGACCGTCTCCTCCGTAACTCCTCGCTTGGCTTACTTCCTCCGAGTAGTGACCACGCCCTCTCCCTACACTTCCTGTTGCCGTTTCTGGCGTCCTGTCAACTCTCCTCGACTTGTACCTGGAGTCTGCTCATTTTTCTCTAGGTTTCCTATTTGCAGGCGTTCCTATGCTGGTAAGTACTTGCTTGTTCCGCTCCTTCTCCCCCCTTGGGGCTGGACAGCAAGCCTTATCTTTTTTTATTTGTTTGTTACCAGCATATCATTGTTCCACTCCATTTCTCCCTTAGGAGCCGGACGATAACCTTGCAATTTCGTCCCCGCGAGCGCGTTGCTGTTCCGCTCCATTTCCCACTCGGAGCCGGACGGCACGCCTTGTATTTCTTTTTGCTCCTGCAAGCATGTTGTTGTTCTGCTCCTCATCCCCCTCGGAGCCAGACGACACACCTTGTATTTCTTTTTGCTCCCGCGAGCGCGTTGTTGTTCCTCTCCTTATTTCCCTCGTAGCCGGACGGCACGCCTTCCTGTATTTCCTTTTGAGTGCGTTACTGTTCCGTGGCTCTCCATTCTCATTAAGCCGGACTAAACCACTCATTCTTGTGCAAAGACATTATTCTGTTATTCTCTTCACTTTTTTAACAACAGATCACGCTACTACTCTACCAGTGCGTGATTTTGCCTTTCCCATTTTCAAACGTTTTTTCTTTGGTGTTTCTCATCTACTGTTCCCCAGACTTATTCTGAGTGAATGTTGTATGAGAGTGTCCCGCCATTAAGCCTCATCATTGAAGCCCCTGTACTTTTACTGCATGAAGACTTCCTCTTCCAACCAAAAAGGGGTATTATCCAGGAGGAGGCTGTGCCTGCTGACATTCAAGGCAACCAGAGGACGTATTTTGGATGAGTGGAGCACTAAACTTCATATACATTAATGCCAAAAAACGTCTATGTACTGTTGATGCAAGATTCTATTAGACTTCCTTTTTACTTGCAGCGCACACCATCTCTGATCATCTCACTGCAGAAATTCCAGCTACAGCATATGGGGAAGAGTGGTGGTCACTCTATGGTTTATTCCCCACACTTTTAGAGAACAATTATCTGCGAGTACGTGCCAATAGTCCTCCAGGTGTTGTTTACTGGAAGTGTGTGGAGCATTCATCTTCGCTCCTGTGGAATTCAACTTGAACCCAACAGAAAGCCAAGCCCACGATTATATTCCACCTGAGCGAACATGAACTCAGACAGTGCTAGTGTTCCTTTAGATCAGTCCCTACACAATGCTCTACAGAGTCCCTCAATAGAAGAACTAGCTATTGCCTTAGTGGATCTTCAATCAGAGGTTGGAAGATTAAGATCTGACAACCAGAGATTGCAAGCCGAAGTTATGCATCTAAAAACATTAGAAACAGTAGAGAGAAGAGGTACCATCTCTAAGAGTAGAACAAGTTATATCCAACCTGCACACTTCTCATTTCCCTCTCAAAACCCTGCCTCCTCTTCACGAGGAGAAAGTAACATACCTCCAGGCCAGGTCACTGTACATAATCCTAGTCCTGTTCCTTTAGCCATGCCTGAGAGGTTTAATGGAGACAGCTCCAAGTTCAGTATCTTTATGAACCAGTGCCAACTGCAGTTCTTATGTAAGGCGGCGGCATTCCATGATGACGCTGCTAAAGTAGCCTTTGTTATTTCTTATTTGGCGGGTAACGCAGCTGATTGGGCGGTGCCATTGGTAGAAAATAATGACCCCTTGTTATACAACTTCAATTCATTTCAGGAAAAAATTAAGTCTTTTTTCCAAACATACATTTATGCAGGCCAGTGATAACGCTCTTCTCAATCTCAGACAAGGATCTAAGGACTTTTTTTCTAATATTACCACCTCCAATCGATTAATAGCAAAGACACATTGCCCTGAGAGATGAGAACCTCATTATTTTATCGGGGACTGAGTGATGAATTGAAGGATCTCCTATCGCAAATAGTGAACCTACCACAAGACTGCCCTGCGTTCATAGACTTTACGGTTAAATTGGACTATAGATTGCACAAACGTAAAGGAGAGAAGGCACGCCCTAATCCTCCTATGAATTTAATGATACGGACCGAAAAGAAGGAACCCAAAGGTAATTTGGAGCCCATGCAAATTGGTGGTTTGAGAGGACCTTTGTCCGTAGAAGAAAAGGGCAAAAGTCGGAAAAATAATCTTTGTCTTTATTGCTGAAAAAGGGGACATTATGCCAAGGAATGCCTAGTACACCCTTGTGTTTCCTCAAAGAAAGTTGCAAGCAGTCAAAGCTATTCCTACGTAGAGGAAAACTAGGAAACTTGAAGAAAGAAGAGACCAGTTCTTCAAGTAAAATGTCAACCAAGGTTTCAACTGCCAAAAAAATCATGCCTTTGGTTCCGAACCAGTTCAGGCTGCCCATTAATCTAATAGTATCCTCACAAAACCGATAAAGTCTTGATATCCTTTTAGATTATGGGGTACAGGAAACTTTCTAGACATAAATCTAGCCAAAAAGATTGGTATTCGTTTTGTGCCAAAAGCTCATCCTGAACCAGTAAGAGCTGTGGATGGCACGGAATTGTCCTCCGGATTAATCACCTATCAAACACCGGCTATCACTATGGTGTGTGGTAATGGGCACTCTGACTACATTACCTTTGATCACCTTGATGCTCCTAATTTCGGTGCCATTTTAGGGGTTCCATGGATGCAAGTCCATAATCCACAGATAGATTGAATTGCCAGAACAGTGACATTAAAATCCCTGTACTGTCTTCTAAACTGTTATCAGGAGGCGAGTAAAGAGATCAATATGGCCGAGATACCCGCCACCCCCTCTCAACACAATCCCCAAGGATGGGAAACCGGAAACAGTTCTGAACTTTTGGAAGACGGGAGGGAGTGACCCTCCCGGCCGTATTTATTAAAATATGAAACAAAATTAAAACATTAAAATAACAGTTTCATATTATGTACAATTTCATTACCACATTGCGATGTTTGGCTAACCTTAACATATTCTCTAATACAAAGGTTCTCCTAGCCGAACTAACATCCTACAAAAACATCTAACTTGAAATTTTGAAATTGTACATCCTAACGTTTAAGGGCCAATGGCAAGGTCGTAACCGGTGTCAAGATCCCTAACCAGAAATATCCCCCTCACTTGTGAGGGGCGACCGCACAGAGGCGTACCTCGAGTGCAACTACCAATTTCCCTTGACTTGACGGGGGCCCCAATAAACTCGACGCCACTTAAAGGTCGTCCGAGGACTCGTGTGAGGAATCTAGAAGGTAGCGTAGACCCCCCCCCAAACCCCACACATCTTACCACATCTGCCGTCGCAGATGTCTTGGCCCCGGGAAATTCTCCGGGAGGGGGCTGTAGCCCCCCCTACCCAGGAAGGGGCCTTGACCGCCTTTCCTTTCCTTTCGGCGTCCCATCCTTAGAAGGGACCGCCTTCCCCGTTGAGGGGCCAATGGCCACCTCCTTCGAGCGCTCCCATCCGTAATGGGTGACGCCCACTCATAGGGATCTTCCAATTAGTGCTCACCGATCATGACCTTACCGCCCGACCAAAATAAATACGACAGTTCTAAGCTAAATGAATTCTAAACTAAATGACTAAATTACTTAAAAGACAGTTAAAAGCAACAATTTTATTAAAACATGCTACTGATCAACACTAGAGCAAGATCACTTTATTTGCAAAACATACCATCAATTGACCATTTCTTTATTGCATATTCAAGGTTATCACGATAATAATCCGACCTGCAAATAAAAGAGTTACCACATCAAACTTTATTCAAAACAACTCGCTGTCTTCAGGGGCTGGTGGGTGGGTCAAAATTGGCTCTTCGTTCCGTCTCGAGCTCACGTGCAGCGAGGTGGTGCAGCTTCAGAGCACAGGAACAAGAGGATGCTTCCTTGGCTTGTTGCTCCTTTTATCCGTCTTCAGGGCGGGCGTAAACCCGCCCCGGCCTGCCCCGAGGGCGTGGCCCGGCCGCGTCAGTGTCTAGGCCAGCCCACTCCAGGGCGGGAAAAAGGCGCGCCCCGGCTACGCCGCTTCGGGCATACCAGCCGAGACTCGCCTCCCGCCCAAGATGGCTTCCCGGGGGGATCGTGGTACTCGGCCATACGTTCGGGGGGACCGAATGGTCGCCCCTTTCCATATGGCCGAGATACCCGCCACCCCCTCTCAACACAATCCCCAAGGATGGGAAACTGGAAACAGTTCTGAACTTTTGGAAGACGGGAGGGAGTGACCCTCCCGGCCGTATTTATTAAAATATGAAACAAAATTAAAACATTAAAATAACAGTTTCATATTATGTACAATTTCATTACCACATTGCGATGTTTGGCTAACCTTAACATATTCTCTAATACAAAGGTTCTCCTAGCCGAACTAACATCCTACAAAAACATCTAACTTGAAATTTTGAAATTGTACATCCTAACGTTTAAGGGCCAACGGCAAGGTCGTAACCGGTGTCAAGATCCCTAACCAGAAATATCCCCCTCACTTGTGAGGGGCGACCGCACAGAGGCGTACCTCGAGTGCAACTACCAATTTCCCTTAACTTGACGGGGGCCCCAATAAACTCGACGCCACTTAAAGGTCGTCCGAGGACTCGTGTGAGGAATCTAGAAGGTAGCGTAGACCCCCCCCCAAACCTCACACATCTTACCACATCTGCCGTCGCAGATGTCTTGGCCCCGGGAAATTCTCCGGGAGGGGGCTGTAGCCCCCCCTACCCAGGAAGGGGCCTTGACCGCCTTTCCTTTCCTTTCGGCGTCCCATCCTTAGAAGGGACCGCCTTCCCCGTTGAGGGGCCAATGGCCACCTCCTTTGAGCGCTCCCATCCGTAATGGGTGACGCCCACTCATAGGGATCTTCCAATTAGTGCTCACCGATCATGACCTTACCGCCATAGGCCGGATAGTTGACCGGCTATCCGGACCCCCCACAACACTCCTACCTAAAGGTCATGACTTAAAGTCTTTAGCCAAGCTATACAGTCTCCTATGAGTAACTCGTTCCCCACCCGGGACAAATGAACACCATCCCCCAAATACATACCGTCACCAGTAATACAACCATGCGAAATAGAATGCAGTGTCTTGGAACGGAATAATCTACTCACTTTGTTATTAATTTTCCTTACTGAATGGTTTAAAGCAGAAACAGAAACAGCCCCCCGCCATACTTTTCGCGGGATCATATGGGACCATGCAATCGTGCACCCTGGAACTCTCCTCGCCAACCAACTTACAGTGGAAAGCATCGCCTCAAGAAGAAGTCGTCTACCAGTGGTGACCAAATCATTGCCCCCAAGATGTACTATGACTATAGACGGCGGTGACCTCGTCCGCCCTAGCAAACCCTCAAAAAATGATTGAAACTGGTCAATACAGAGTCCGCCCTTTCCGTAGAAGGACACACTGTACCCGTATTCCCCAGCCACGTGATACATGTCACCTGCTTTGAATACGTCCGCGGCTCGCCTCACGTATGAGTGGCCCACGACCCACACCTCCTTTTTCACAGCCGGTGAAGTATGACCGCTGGCCCGGTGTTGGGTCGACTGCATAGTCCGCCCCGCCTCGTAAGCTTGCGCAACTGAAACCAAACAAAAACAAGAAGCGTGAGTACATCGTTACAGCTTCACAACATGTGCAACCGCACATACCTCTTATAACAATTGGAGGACCAACGCCCCACACGTTTAATTTGTTCAACATTCAGACCCCTGGCCGTAGCCTCTGTAGCGGCCCCTATCCGAAAGGAATGGGTCCCAAACTCGCTCGGGTTCAAGCCCGCAGCCGTAATCGACATCGCAAGCACCCGCTGAAACTGAAACCTCGTCAGTGGGGTGGCGTCAGCGTGTCTCAACAATGTCCCCCCCCATGATGCCACCCTCTGTGCTAAATACTCCTCTACACAACTCACCGGGCACATGGATGACCCGGGGATCCTTCGTATCATTATGCAGTCCCCCATTGAACCCTGATCGGTTTTGGACTTGACAAATGAGACAGTCATTGTCTCCCCCCTGATTCGGACATGCTCTCGGCACAGTCCCCCCCTGGTATCCAGCTTGTTCCTTGCCACTAATTCGCTTACTCGCATAGCCCCATGGAATGCTAGCACAAAAGCGGCTCGGAATAACACTGCTTCATACTGGGATGAACATGTTGCAGGAAGTACAGATAACAACAAAGCCAACCTATCCAGACCTATCGGGCGCCTATCATCTACTCTGCGACCCTCAAGGCGTTGCCACCCACGTAGCGCTTTTTGCACAACGAAAGACGCTGTCGGGTCCTGGATCCCATGAGCCCTAGCCACGAAGGAAATGGCGGCCCGATGCCTCTGGGCCGTAGCCACTGATTTGCCTGCATGACGTAAAGATAGCAGGAATTTCACTACCAACTCCTCCTGGCCCCAAAGCTCCCCCCTAGCTGCCCCCAAAAAGGCCCAATAGGAACGGAACGCCCCTTCATATGCCTTCCTCGTCCTGGGTGCTAAACTCTCTCCCACGAGGTTCTGTAGTTCGGGGCACCGAGAGACCAGAGAGCTTCGGGAAAGGGTGCTGCCACCGGGTCCGCTGTGGGCAGAAAACCCCAGAAGGCCTGCATACGAAAACGAGAAAGCGCATCAGCCACCTGGTTCATCACCCCCGGGACATGTCTTGCCTTAAATACTACATTCAACTGCATACATAATAACACAATTTCCTTGAGTAATCTCAGGATCCACTTGCAGCGTGCTGCCTGGCTATTGATACACTCAACAACGGTCATGTTATCAGACCAGAATACCACAGAGTGATCTCTGAACCCCTCCGGCCAAGTTCTCAGGGCCACCAGAATGGGAAAAAGTTCAAGGAAAGCAATGTTACTTGTCAGATCACTCTCATGCCACCATGACGGCCATTTTTGTGCTGACCACTGAGTGCCGAATATGGCGCCAAAACCAATGCTCCCTGCTGAATCCGTCCACAGCCCCAGCTCCTCGGAGGACACGGCCGGTTTGTTCCAGACAATTCGGCCATTGAAATCCGCCAGAAATGCCAACCAAATGCGCATGTCCTGGCGAACCTCTGCCGAGAGCCGTGTGCGATGATGACCCTCCTTCAGGCCGACCATGGCTTGAGCGATCGAGCGAGAAAAGGGGCGGGCCATCGGTATAACTCTTAGGGCAAAATTCAACTGTCCCACCAATTGCTGTAATTGATGTAGCCGAACCTTAGACTCACTTAAACACATTTGCAGGGATGCCCTGAATTTTAACACTTTGTCCCCTGGTAAACGAAAACAACCTTCCTCGGAATCCAGCTCGATCCCCAGAAACTCGAGGCAAGTCGAGGGACCCACAGTCTTACCTGGTGCCAATGGCACGCCAAAATGATTCATCAGACCACAAAATGCAGTCAAAGCCTGTCCACATTCGGGATCCCCGGCTGCCCCCAGAAACAAAAAATCATCGAGATAATGCATCACATTTTGAAACCCCGTTTTCCTCATGAAGACCCATTGCAGGAAGCAACTGAACTTTTCAAAATAGGCACAAGATATAGAGCACCCCATCGGCATACACCTATCCATGTAATAATGACCCTGAAACATGAAACCAAGGAGACGCTGATCGTCTGGATGTACCGGGAGCAACCGGAACGCTGACTCGATATCAGATTTTGCCATCAGCGCACCGGGCCCCAGGCGATTCAAAATGGCTACGGCCTCATCGAAGGATGCGTACCGCACCGAACACACTTCCGGGTCTATCGCATCGTTCACTGAAAGACCACGTGGGGCTGATAAATTATGTATCAGCCGAAACTCACCTGGGTCCTTCTTGGGGACCACCCCTAAAGGGGAACAAACAAAGTTAGCAACTGGTGGCACATTAAATGGACCGGCGACTCGACCTCGAGCCACCTCCTTCCTGATCTTTTCCTGTACCACGGTCGTATGCTGTAAGACCGATATCTGATTTTTACATCGTGGCATACCCTGAAACTCTCCCACTGGGATGCGGAAACCATATGAAAATCCGTTGCGCAACACCCCAGCGGAAGCGTGATCCGGGTATTCGCTGAGCCAGGGAATCATTGCCATGGTATCAATCGGGGTAGGTAAAGGCGCCCCTCGGACTATGTCAGACCTGTTTGGCGCCTCCTCTACCCCCGTTATCACCCGTTTTGGCTCTGCACATGGACTCAGGATGGGAAGATTGCCCACACCCCCCACATTCGTGCCTAAATTTGCATGACCCCTGAGGCCTAGTACATTTCCCCCTGTTAAAGTTCCAACAAACTCCCCTTTTATTTGCGTTGCCGGCTGGCCTCGAGTGATTGTCGTTACTTGTACCTGATCGAAAGGGCGTCCCCGCATATTGGCGGGAGGATTCGCCAACGTTACTTCCTATCAATGGCACCTTCAACATACCGGAGTCCTCCATTTTGGACCAAGACACAGAATCATAACAATCCCAAGTTAAGTTTTTATCATGCTCTTTCGCTTTTCTGAAAACATTGTCGTAACAAAACCAATGATTGCCCTCGTGAGATACGGAGTAGCCCATGATCCGTGACTGATAAATCGGCAATTCGGGCAGCAATTCGGGCCTACGTTCACCCAAGATGGATGTAAAAACCCCCCATGCCTTGCCCCAATTACCAATGTTTTAATTTACCTTAAAGGTGGCCATCTTTGCGCGCCAAACACTTGGATGCATGAGCTCTTTCTGGCTCTTAACATGCTCCATTTCATAATGATCGGTAAGCAACGAGAAGATGTTTATAAATTCCCCTGCCCATATCTTCTCTTTAATCGCCAGAGGGACATGTTGACCCAATTTTTCCCGCCGAGAGGGTGCTGACTCATCCCTCGCAATCGGCAATGGCCGCTTACCTGAACCGGAAGCTGTATCTGCGACTGGAACTGATGGCGATGGTGCCGTCGTCGCTTCCCTTGTTTCCCGCAGCTGCCTCATCAACACCTGCGCGTCGTCAGCCGTGGCGCCCTTGCTACCTTTTCCCAACCACGCTGCTAATTGAGCTGCCAGCTCGGGCGGCATATCTTCCCCGGACACAGGGGTGACCACTACGGGAATCGGATTCCCTTCCTCCGGCACAGGAGTGGGTGCTTCGAGTGGGGTACAGGGAACTGGGTTGTCCCCCCCAGCTGCTCCCCTTCTGGGCCTCTTGCCTTTTCCTCCTGGAGCTGCTCCTGCCAGAGGACGTTTCGGCCCCCCTTCCTCGTCTTTCTCCGCCATTCGCTTCTTTAAGTCGGTCACCTCCTTCATGAGAACACGCAGCATCTGGTCGGTAGTCATTCGCTTTCCCACCTTCTTAGGCATTCTCACGATAGAGTATCTGAAAAACAAACAAGAAAGATTACAACGCTCAAAATTGGCTCTTCGTTCCGTCTCGAGCTCACGTGCAGCGAGGTGGTGCAGCTTCAGAGCACAGGAACAAGAGGATGCTTCCTTGGCTTGTTGCTCCTTTTATCCGTCTTCAGGGCGGGCGTAAACCCGCCCCGGCCTGCCCCGAGGGCGTGGCCCGGCCGCGTCAGTGTCTAGGCCAGCCCACTCCAGGGCGGGAAAAAGGCGCGCCCGGCTACGCCGCTTCGGGCATACCAGCCGAGACTCGCCTCCCGCCCAAGATGGCTTCCCGGGGGGATCGTGGTACTCGGCCATACGTTCGGGGGGACCGAATGGTCGCCCCTTTCCATACTCTGTGCTGTGCGGTACATACAATAGCAGCGACCTTTTGTCTTTCTGAAATTTATGCTGAATACAATTCTGTGTTTGATGAAAAAGAGGCCACCACGCTACCGCCTCATTGTAACTATGACTGCCATATGCATCTTATACCAGGAGCAGAATTACCAGTCAGTCGTGTCTATGCTCTAACAGCTCCTGAAACAGAATATCTCAAACAATACCTGGACGAAATGATAGAGAAAGGGTTTATATGAACTTCTACCTCCCCTGTATCCTCCCCTCTTTTTTTTATACCAAAGAGAGAACGAGGCTTACGCCCATGTTTGGACTATCGTTCACTAAATAAAAATACCATCAAGAACAAGTACCCTCTCCCGCTCATCTCTATACGAATAGATCAGGTACGAGGAGCTAAAATATTTACCAAAATAGATTTGAGAGGCGCCTACCATCTCATTCGTATAAAGGAAGAGGATGAGTGGAATACGGCATTCCGTACAAAATACGGCTTATATGAATATTGTGTGATGCCGTTTGGGCTTTGTAATGCCCTACGGCATTTTAATACTTTGTTAATGATATTTTCAGAGTATCTTGATATCTTTGTAATTATATAAGAAAATTGAAATATCGGGAAGAAACAGACCGGCTAGGAAGGCCAAGGAGCTGACGCTGAGACCAGCCATCTTCAGGAAGAAGAAAACCTACGACAGAGCTTTTTCAGGAGCGGCCCCCAGAATCTGGAACTCTCTCCCTCCGATCATTAGAAAAATTCCGAACACCGCAACATTTAAGAGGGAAGCAAAGATCTTTCTCATGAGCAAATTCCTTCCACAGACAAACAGGTCATCATCCAAGCCCGAATTGAGCGGGCTACTCTACAACCATACAGGAAGAAACTAGGAAAACGCCAATTCTATATCAATAGGAGTGGATCGACATGATACTAATTCTGGGTCTGATAAACACAAGAAACTATGAAAAAGTCATTAAAACTTTATTATACAGGAGACTATAATTATTACCGATCCTACCTCAGATCTTTTTATATTCGTTGTTGTTCTTGTATTGTACATTATCGATTTTACTTCTTTGCTATCTTCTTGTTCAGCTAGTATGAGAGGAAGCACACCTATCGAACTTCTCTACTGTTAATTTCATATACTATTGTCATGTTAAGCGCTCTGATACCCAAGGGTTTTGTTCGCGCTATAGAAAACTTTAATAAATAAATATTGATGATATATTCATTTACTATCAAACCGAACAGGAACACATCATTCATGTAAAAAAGATATTGAGCATATTACAAGAGAATCAATTATACGCCAAACTAGATAAAAGCACCTTTCACACCACACAAGTGGACTTCCTGGGATTCGTGATTTCACCAGAAGGGATACAGATGGATCCTTAGAAAATCAAGGCATTAGTTAACTGACCCAGTCCTGGTTCTGTGAAAGAAATTCAGTCCTTCATAGGATTTGCGAATTTCTATAGAAGGTTTATAGACCATTTTTCTGAGTTAATCTCCCCAATAACCCGCCTCCTGAAAAGGGGGGTTCAGTTTAAATGGACAGAAGAAGCAGAGTTAGCCTTCCAAAGACTTAAAGACAAATTCAAAAAACAACAGGATGTGTGGAGGGTCAAAAGGGAATATTTACCGACCTGTCTGCTCGCTCCCCAGTAATCAGAAAAACACACAAAAAGAGTAGAACAGGTCAAAGGGTGGTGTGTGACTATATCAGTGACTATGGTACAGCAGGCTGCATATGCGGACCAGTGTTGTCGGGAGTTATTGGAAAACAAAAAGCTATTATCAATCCCATCAGACCACCCCTTCGGTGGAATATACGTCATGTGGGAATTGCTGATCAATCCGTGTCTTGGCCGGCCATATAGTGCCAGTTTGGAGTTGGATGTCAGAAAACAAGCCATGATGTTTTGCCAAAACAGTGGACAAGATGGTGTGCAGTGCTGAAGTGGTGGTGATAAATAAAATTGACTACACTGGCTCTGAAACAATGTGTATACAGAAAACCGTGTGTCAAAAGATAAAAACCGCGCCAGGTAGTATGACTACCTTCTGGCGCTTGTGTATTGCGGTCAACATGTTTCTGCCAAAAGGGATTTTCCCCGGCATTCTTCAGGACCTGTTACTGTGAATAAGCTACTGCAACTGTAACTACAAATGTCACATTAGATGAAAAAAATGGCGATATGTTTACTGGTAGAAGGATACACATCTACCAGGAACCTTAGTGGTTAGACGTCCACTGATGGTAAAGAAGCATTTCTTCTTCCTATCAATAAAACAAAAGGATGTTGATTAACAACACTGAATAACACAGACACAACCAACTGCACTCAGAGAGACAGTATAGACAAAACACCTGCATGAATAATTGACATTCTGCATGAATGAAATAGGCATAATAGCCACATCACTTAGAGGCATTTCCTCACAGTGATACTCACCCAGCATTGTGTGGGTGAAGACCTCACCTCACCCGGCAACCGCTCGGGAGCATGAGGCCCCGCTCTGTGGTGTAGAAAAAAGACACAATGAGCTCACTACTCTTTCGTGTCCAAGCCAATTGCTCTACACACAAACCCAACGAACTTGTGCTCGGTACCTAGCTATTCCACTGAGGTCCACACACAGCTAAATGCCCCACTTGTTAAATAAAGCATAGTATAGATGCCCCACTTAGAGCTACATGCCCCACATGTTAAATAAAGCAAAGTGTAGACACTGAAGAGTTCCTCTAGAACATCTTGTGATGGTATTGCAATCTGTATTTCCAATATGTACACTGAATTAACTTGGTCAGGTAGCGCTAATTACTATAATGGCGCTAATTAGAGAGGTGGAACACAGTCCACACTAGCCCCAATGAGGAGCCCCTTTAGTATCAAGGGGTCTGGGAGATCGTAGACCCATTGTATAACACTGCCAAGACGGAGTCTGTCTGAACTAATTACATCTTCCAAAGTCTAGCCAAAGTGAAGAGAGTCCATAGGGACACTCACCTGTCCGTCGGTACCTCCTTCGTGGAGCCAAGCGGTAGTGGAGGCACTCATAGGGCCGCCATCTGCTCTTAAATAACCGCCAGCCGAAAGGGGCGTACGGGGTATCTTGCAGGACAAAACTGTCAGAAGCCAACAAGCGCGAGGCGAGACACTACTCTAATGCGCATGCGCATGCAATTCTAAACGTGCCGATAAAGATATTTTCTTCATGCACAATACATCATCCTTAAGGGAAGAGCGTGTGGTCAGTCCCTACCATGGTATAACATTACACGCATTGTATGCACTCAGAGCCTCGTGTCTC
This sequence comes from Lissotriton vulgaris, assembly GCF_964263255.1. Lineage (NCBI taxonomy): Eukaryota > Metazoa > Chordata > Amphibia > Caudata > Salamandridae > Lissotriton > Lissotriton vulgaris. Next base: position 512,841,131 of record NC_141699.1, read on the forward strand.
CATTAGATGTTATGCCGCAGCTAAACTGTCAGGCCTAATAACGAAGGAAACACTATTCTATCGCGCATGCGCGTATGATCAGGAGACGTAAAAAAATGCTATGTGTGCAGCATTAGTCACTCTGCAGGTAACTATCCCTAATGCATTAGCGCTTAAACAACGTTATATCTCTTTAGTAAGAATGCAATCTAGTAGCCCTGGACCAGACGCTGGAGGATAACACATCATGTGTTCCACATTTGTTAAAATCACTACAATATCATCTTATGTTCCATGTGGTTACCCTTTTTGCACAAAACATGTTTGAGCATTTGGTACTATTCACCAACCTGGTCCAGGGCTACTCGCCCGGCACGGTTCATATATATTTTTTACAATTACAACAAGAAGATTCTTTGTTCCATGTGGTTCTTTCATTGCTAGAAGCATGTCTGTGCTTTTTTCTAATTACAATCCTGGTCCAAAGTTACTCGCCCGATGCCAGCTATGGGTAAGATTGTTTTTCCCTTTAGGCCAGAAGTGCATGTGGCAAGGGGCTTTTAGAATGACAAGTAGATTGCATTCTTACTAAAGAGATATAACGTTGTTTAAGCGCTAATGCTCCAGCCGAGAAAATCCAGCTCCGGTGTTTCCAGCCTACCCTTGCGGGTTGCTGGGAGATCGAGTCCTGAAGAAAGAGATACCAGACCTGCCATATTCTATTCCCAAGGTACAGAGCTGACTAAACCCTTAAGAGAATTCTTGATGCAGATTCTTGGCAAAATAATCTTAAACCACTTAACTTAAACTGCTACTTACTCATCCCTTCCCATGTATTAGGCTTAGGTCAGGTACACCGGGGTAGGCTTAGTTAGAAGCACCAGTTGAGTACGTTAGTCAATGTATTTGTGTATGTATATATTTTATCCATTTTAAAGTATCATATGGCTAAGAAACCATATCAATGCTTTTACAGTATTATTTCATAATACTACTTTTACTGTACGCACTTTACTTTACTCTAAGTATTGCAATTGTGGCAATTCATTTCTCTTGCATGAGAAAGAAGACTGCTTTTATTGAAAACGCCCGTCTCTCTATTTCTCTGCACTCTGGTGAAACTAAGTATGCACGGTTGACTGAGCAAAATAGCTGTCTATTGTTTTCACACGACTCTAGAGATACACTCTTATTCTGAGGGAGCAAAGTTGTCATGTTTATGCGGTTGTCGGAAACTGAATCCCTTCTTGTCTGAGCCAGGGGAGCTTGTCTCTCCCTATTCATTCAAGAAAGTTTCCAGTGACCTCTGAGCTAGCTGGCGCAAACCTAAATTAAGTTTAACATAGTCAGGAGAGACCTAGATGAACTAAGTCCTATGTCTACACTGGTGTTTATGCTATTCCAATGCGCAGAGCCTATTGGGAAAATAGGAACTACACTATAACCTAGGCCGTGGCCGGGCACACCGGCAAGGCCGATACTGGCGAGAGTACTCAACTACAGAGACCGGGACTCGATACTCCGCCTCGCCAGAGAAAAGGGTGCCATCCAGTATCAAGGAAATGATATTGCTATGTATCCGGACTTCACTCTGCAGGTGCAGGCTGCCCGCAGAGAGTTTATCCCTGCAAAGAAAATATTTCAACAACTTGGAACTAAATACGCATTGATATACCCGGCCAAGCTGCGTATCCAGGCACATGGTAAGCCCACCTTTTTTAAGGACGCTAAGGAGGCATTGGCATATGCGAAGTAAATGGTGAAGGACCATAGGCAGCAGAAGTCTTCAGCTTACGGACAGACGGAGGGCCCGCTCAGTGACAATGATTAATCAGACCCTCCAGGATATCGCGATTTCGCGATTTGCAAAAAAATTGCGAAATTTGCATCTTTGTGCAAATCCCACGATTTTTGGCAAACCGGCCGCGGAATCCGCCGTTTTCGATTGGACGACACACGGGACGTCCTCGTCTTCTCTCCTTATTGCCTGCTGCCCTCCTCACTTCCGATCACCCTTCCAGGATTTTGCGCGACTCGTCAGGAGGCAGAGGAGGGAGCAACCGACGACGACCCCCGACCCGATCAGCCAGGCCAGGTACCTTCATTCACGCTGCTACTGTGCTGTGGGTGTGGGCCCGCCGCAGAGCAGACGGGGCACGCCGCGGGCCCCGGGGGGCCATAATTGGAATTTTTTTGGGGGGACGTTGTTGTGGGGGCCATAATTCTTTTTTGGGACGTTGTTGTGGGGGCCCGCCACACACGGGGCACGCGGCGGGTCCCCGGGGCCCATAAATCTTTTGTTGGACGTTGTTGTGGGGGCCCGCCGCACACGGGGCACGCGGCGGGCCCCCGGGGGCCATAATTCCTTTTGTCGTGGGGGGGGGGCAAAGTCAGTTTGTTTTTCTTTCTGGTGGGGCCCGCCGCACACGGGGCACGCGGCGGGCCCAGGGGGCCCACATTCCATTCCTTGGGGCCCAAAGTCTATTTTTCTTTCTTTCCGGTGATTTTCGTCACAGGGTTGCCCACAGATTAATTCATATTTTAGCTGGGCAGGTTTTATCAGCATTATTTCTCCACCACTTTCAACTGTAGATGTTAGGTGGATTGATTTTGAAGCACTTGACTTGTATTTACCACATCTTGAAATGTGCTGCATGATCTTGGTATGTTTTCTTTAATTTGTGTAGGTTTTGCAATGTACTCTGGGTGTGCATTTGTTTCTACTGACTACAAATTTAAATTGATTTGATATATATATTTCAATTGCTGTCCAAAATATCCGTGGCATGCAGTGAAAGGCATGGGAGGCTATCTATAGAAATTGGTGAAAATCTGAAAGTAGCTGTGACTTAATATTTTAGGTCCTGCATAAGAAATTGTATTGTAAACTGATGGGCAAGCTGTGCCAAAATTTTTGTCCTGAATCTTGACCATTTGGCATGAATTTTTACTTGCCATTGGGCCACCTGCCGCAGCGTACTGGTAAGTTTGGGGTTCTGGGCACCTGGTGAGTTTCCTAACTCTTTATTTTGGTTCTTTTGCAGAGCATCACAGGAAGAATCTGCTGTTGCAAGAGCCAATTGGGCTAGCTGCCGCAGCGCAGTAGTAAGTTTGGAGTTGTGGGCACCTGTGGGGAATTTCATAATTGTTTGTTTTGGTTTTGGGCAATTGTTGTGTTCTCTGTGGGGAAAGGAACTGCAGTTTCAAGAGCCATTGGGCCAGCTGTCCTGAATCTTGACCATTAGGCATGAATTTTTACTTGCACTGTACTGAATTTTTGTCCTGAATCTTGACCCTTTGGCATGAATTTTTACTTGCCATTGGGCCACCTGCCGCAGCGTACTGGTAAGTTTGGGGTTCTGGGCACCTAGTGAGTTTCCTAACTCTTTATTTTGGTTCTTTTGCAGAGCATCACAGGAAGAATCTGCTGTTGCAAGAGCCAATTGGGCTAGCTGCCGCAGCGCAGTAGTAAGTTTGGAGTTGTGGGCACCTGTGGGGAATTTCATAATTGTTTGTTTTGGTTTTGGGCAATTGTTGTGTTCTCTGTGGGGAAAGGAACTGCAGTTTCAAGAGCCATTGGGCCAGCTGTCCTGAATCTTGACCATTAGGCATGAATTTTTACTTGCACTGTACTGAATTTTTGTCCTGAATCTTGACCCTTTGGCATGAATTTTTACTTGCCATTGGGCCACCTGCCGCAGCGTACTGGTAAGTTTGGGGTTCTGGGCACCTGGTGAGTTTCCTAACTCTTTATTTTGGTTCTTTTGCAGAGCATCACAGGAAGAATCTGCTGTTGCAAGAGCCAATTGGGCTAGCTGCCGCAGCGCAGTAGTAAGTTTGGAGTTGTGGGCACCTGTGGGGAATTTCATAATTGTTTGTTTTGGTTTTGGGCAATTGTTGTGTTCTCTGTGGGGAAAGGAACTGCAGTTTCAAGAGCCATTGGGCCAGCTGTCCTGAATCTTGACCATTAGGCATGAATTTTTACTTGCACTGTACTGAATTTTTGTCCTGAATCTTGACCCTTTGGCATGAATTTTTACTGTCACTGTACTGGATTTTTGTCCTAAATCTTGACCCTTTGGCATTAATTTTTACTTGCCATTGGGCCAGCTTCCGCAGCGCACTGGTAAGTTTGTCGTTCTGGGCACCTGGTGAGTTTCCTAACTCTTTATTTTGGTTCTTTTGCAGAGCATCACAGGGAAGAATCTGCTGTTGCAAGAGCCAATTGGGCCAGCTGCCGCAGCGTACTGGTAAGTTTGGGGTTATGGGCACCTGTGCGGAATTTCATAATTGTTTGTTTTGGTTTTGGGCAAGTCTTTAACTTTCTTTGCACTCGGCTGACCGGGCACGTTTTGGTCCAATTTGTCTGTCTGTTTGCTCAACGCCGTTCGGGGACTGGCATTTACCATTGCAGTTATGGCCCAACAAGTTTGTCACTTTACTTGTGCTTCAGGGTTGCATGCATATCTTATCATTGAGCACCAGCGCTTTCTGAACTTCCCATTCAACAATTGCCTTTCCCCCCTTTGAGATGCATTTAGTAATACCAACTATCTTTGTAGGTGAGTTAACTGACTGCGCCTTAACAGCGAGATCTTCTGTATTCTAAGGGAGCAACAAGCCACCACAAGAAAAGCAGAATGGAGAAGTTTCTGCAGCCTGCAAAGGGTGTGAAGCATAGATCACATCTGCCCACCCTAATAACTGCAGCAGATCGGGCCAGAGACTACAGCACTGTGATGCACGCTGACGGTGGGGTGCTGTTTTGCAGTGTGTGCAATGTGGCGGTGGACCACATCCGGAAACACACTGTGGATATGCATGTGCCGTACCAAAAACACTTGAAGCGCTGTTCAGATGATCCTGACCTTCAATCCTCGCCAAAACGTGCACGCCAGATGACTGTGAACTCGCTATTCACAAAGAGTACTGCTACCGGTGCCGCAAACCATGAAATGATAAGTGAGTGGGTTAACGTCTGCACCGCTTTGAACATTCCGCTGAGCAAAACCGACCACCCTGTGTTGCGCAAGTTCCTATACGAGCGAGTACGGAATGGTGGAGCGATACCTGGGAGTCATCAGCTGCAAGAACGTTATCTCCCAGAGAGATATATAAGTGCCAAGAACGAGCCGAAAGAGCTATTGAAAGATCAGTTTCATCTTTGATGAAACACCAAATGTCGAAGGGCGGTGTGTTTTGAATGTGCTAGTTGCAGTAGTCTCTCCGCAGGGTGCCCGTCAGATCCATACCCACCTGGTGGACACAGTCTTCCTATCACAGTGCAACCATGGGACTGTAGCGCAAGCTGTTGTAAAGGTGCTCACAGAGTACAGCATAGACTTCCAGAACGTTATTTCTTTTAACACTGATAACGCGGCATACATGCTCAAGGCCTACAACACGGTGTTGAGGAATCTGTACACAAACTCCATACACATCACCTGCTTGGCACACATCATGAATCTTGTTGGAGAGTCATTTAGGAAGCCTTTTGTGGAGCTAAATGCTTTCCTTCTGTACTTCTCCCGCATTTTTTACATGGCCGGTAGCAGAAAGAGAATGTACCTGCACCATCTTGCTGAGAACCATGGGATGAAAGCACGGGTGGCACCTGACCCTTGTAGTACCCGCTGGAATTCTTGGTTTGCAGCTGTCCAGTACCACTGCAAGCACTTTGAGGCCTATGCTGGGTTTGTGGAGTCTGAGATGAAACTCAGCAAGTTGCCCCCAGATTCCCTTGAAAATCTACAGAAGATTTTGCACAGCGACCAAAGGGAGTGCATTAAAGTCCAATTGGACATTGTGGCAGAAAAAATGCCAAACCATTTTAAACCTGATGAAGTTATTCCAGAGTCAGACACCAGTGACCATGAAGGTATATGATTATTTGGAGGACCTCCACATGAACCTAACCAACAATTCAGTCCTCACTGTGGAGTCACTACAGCCATTTCTACAGACCACTGCAGGGGCAAAATTAAGTCTGGCATAGAAAAAAAGGATAACCGCCCAGCTTAATGACGCTTTTGAACATTCACTAGAAAAGGTGGGCAAATACATGGGGGAGGCCCAGCCAGGCATACAATTCTTGAAACAAGTGCGCATTTTTAATCCTGCGCGACTCTGCATCCTGCCTAATGAGAAGAGTGCCTATTCAGCCATCCCTGGTTTGAGCGAAGTTCCCGATCAGGAGCTTCGCCTCTACTTTGAAAATGTAGGCCCAGAAGCAGTGCAGGCATCTGTTTCTGGAGTGATTGACACTGACCTCTTTTGGCGTGGGCTGGCTGACCGCATTCCAGCTCTTTCCCAAATTGCAGCTGTGTACAAGGACTGTGTGACCAGTTCTGCAGATGCTGAAAGGAGCAACAGCATCTACAAAATTATTCTCTCATCCAGACGACGGTCCCTTTCAGAGCAATCGATCCGGGCATTATTGTTTTTACATTATAACCAGCAGCACAATACTGGTCTAGATTTGGAGTGCTCAGAAGAACTGAACGTACATGGTCAAGATTAACATGCCTTTTAATCAAAACAAATGGGCTGAATTGTAAATAAACAAAATGTACATAGCTCCATGTTTTAAAATAACTCAAACAATAAGATATCTGTGTTTGTTGTAAAAAGAAAAAACCCAAAATAAAATGCCGCTAAATTTCCATTTTTGTGCCGCTAAATTTTCATTTTTGTGCCGCTAAATTCGCCAATCCATGCCGCTATATTCTGGGGGGTCTGATTAATGCTATTTAAACTGTAATGCATGTCGTTGACCCCGGCAGATCATGGCAGGTGTCGGGGAGCTGAAGGCCGCAGATATGGGGTAAGACACGAACTCTGCTCTTATACGACGGGGTCATGCTGCTCAGGACGCTTGCAGGTCTTCCTGATGGTTGAGGTAGATTGCTGTTTATGGGTGAGGCGTGGGTGTGTGAGCGTGGTATTTGCAGCTCGGCCACCCTGCCATGAGTGCAGTGGTTATTGCCGGAGACCCAACGTACCCCATGGGATGACTCCTTTAGGCTGGATGTTGATCTGGGAATGGTTGTTGTTATGGGTAATGGGTGGGAGGATTACACAACCTGTTTGGGGGGTTGGTGTGGGTGGGGGGGTCTGTTGGGCTTTCTAGGTTTTTTGCACTGCCATGGAAAGTACAATTTTGCACACGAGGTGCGGGTCTGTTGTGCTGTGTTCTCTGCTTCAGGCTGCAGGGAGAGGATGACTGTTTGCGATGGTATGCGCCAAATAACTGTGTAATCCGTAGTCCCGATAGCGGACACATTGCGCGACTGAAACTTCTAGAATAGCAATGTCACAATCACATAGTGTAAATACACTAAGGTGCCTTACGTGGAATGTCCGAGGCCTCAATGATCGCCGGAAAACAAGATTGATACACTAATATCTCATGAGGCATGGTGTAGATATATGCTTCCTCCAGAAAACGCACCTGATGAGCGCATCAGCGCGGACACTCAAGAATCGGCGCTGGGATGTAGTGGTGGAGACTGGCTATTCCAACTACTCTAGGGGGGTTGCGATACTTATGCGCAGGGGATTACACTGGCACACTCATAGTACGGTTGTGGACAGGGAAGGCAGATACATAATACTACAGGGGGAATTATGTCACACGCCGGTAGCACTGATTAACACCTATGGCCGAACACTGATCGTCCGGAATTTTTTCAACACGTATGGCAAAAGATACAAACACTGGGATACACTGCGATCCTATGGGGAGGTGACTTTAATGTAGTCCTCTCAACCTTGTTGGACAGACAGGGTTCCTCCCGAGCGCATCACCCGAAGGCGGCGGAAGCGCTGCATGATATTATAGATGATCTTCATCTAATTGATTCCTGGAGGGCCGTACATCCAACATCCAGAGCAGGAACCTCTATCAAGCACCATCGTAACGCATGGTCGCGCCTGGATTACTGGCTAGTCTCTAGAGACCTACACATCTGGCTGGTGGATGCCACTCACCATTCCCACACTTTCTCAGATCATGCACCTGCCCAGATCCGGTTACGCTTCCCCCCCCTGCATACTCCCAGTCGTTTGCCTGGAAATTCCCATCCGGTGCTCTGTTGGACTTGGTCTTTCGCGAGGAGTTACATAATAAGATCACAGAATACTTTACATTGAATGAGGGTACGGTCGACTCACTGGGAATGCTTTGGGAAGCCTTTAAGGTAGTCACAAGAGGAGACTGCATAGCGCTTAAAGCCAGGATGCTGAGAGATATTCGCAATACACTTAGCAGGCTGGAGCGGAGATAGGGGATCTGGAACGATTACAAACGCTAGATCCATCCCCCGAAACCACAGCGAAAATTAAGACTAAACTAACAGAATTCCAAGATGAGGCAGAGAGAGAGAGACGGTGTATCTCTATAAACATGCCCAGGCCAGACAGTACAGGGAGAGTGAGAGACCGGGCAAAACATTGACTGGCTTGTTGAGCACGCCCAGGGGATCTACTTATATAACTGAGTTACATAAGGATAACAGGTAAGTGGTAAGGATAAAGATAAATGGGTAGATATCAGCACCTTTTAACATTACTAGAGGGACACGGCAGGGGTGCCCATTGTCGCCATTACTGTTCGCCATAGCATCAGAATTGCTTGCGGCCAAACTCTGTCAACACCACGCACAGAAAAGCATTGGGTTCACGACGAGGGGTATCTTAGTCCATATGTTTGCAGATGACATGATTGTATACCTGACCAATCCTAGAGACAATTTTGATACGTTGATGAGGAAGTTCATACGGTATGAAGGACTGACAGGAATTCAGATTAAATGGAAGAAGTCTGTGATGTTGCCGCTTACTGATGATACAGTCCCCTTTGTCTCAGAATACCCGATCCAATGGGCAGAGGGAGAGACGAGATACCTGGGCATTCGCATAAGTAGGTCTTTGCAGGAAATATGGAGGGCCAATTACGGCAGGGCAATAGACTGGCTGGAGGGTAAGCTACCAAGATGGAAGAGTCTTCCGTTATCCCTGACGGGGCGCATAGCCATTGCAAAAATGGTAATTTTGCCCAAATTTCTATACCTCTTCGTAAATATTCCTATGCCATTGAATGAACATTTTTTCAAGCGGTTACGATCCAACATATTGGAGTTGGTATGGGCGGGTAGGCGACCCCGCATTTCATGGAGTTACTCACACTGCCTTTCTCACAGGGAGGACTGGGTGCCCCGGATTTCGAACTATATGCTTACAGCGCACAGGCGCAGTTCCTTCATTTTTGGCATCACCCTACCCCATTTCAGCCGCATGTGGCGATAGAAATAGACAGGATTGCGCCACTCCCGCTCCACATGGCCATATATAAACCTTACACACGTCCGCGGCAGGAAATAGATACAGTGGATGTGGTAAGATGGGCATGGAAAGGTATAGCGAAGAGAGCAAGACAGGAGGTGCTTTACGCATCATCTATGACCCTGGGTGATAACCCCGTATTGGACAAAGCTATTAAGCTAAGGGCACTGTCACATAAGCTAGAGAAAGGAGGGGACCTATTCCCTGGCGGTGAATTTTTAACATTACCTAATATATGCGACCCGCAGACGCCCACCGCATCTGATATGCTATAATATTACCAGATTAGAGCGGCATGTAGGTCCAGATATAAAGTATTTCCGAGCGAACCACCTACTCTGCCTGCGCTGGAGAATGTGTTGTCGAATCCTTCGCCCCGGAAACTCATCACACGCATATATAGTATTACACAGAGAGAATCCCCATCACATACACTACTTCCAAAACAGAATGGGAAGAGGAGGCCGGATTGACTAACTGTAGCGGGGATGACCTACCGGCGGAAGGAGAGACCCCTGTGATGGACTAGTGGGTCACTGACATGGATACCCCTCCCTATTTTTCACCATATCAGGACGATTGGAGGTCTGACTCGCAATCACTATGGCCGGACAACGCCAGCGAGGAGTGTGAAGGTTCCTTTAAGTGGGCGGGTAATACTAAGGAAGATACGCCCCGGAGTGACGTCTACTCAACAGGATTGGTTAGGACCCAGGAAGCAGGAAAGTCGGCGTGTGACCACACCGATCGAACGGGAGCGGTGTGGAGTCGAGCACCAGGAGAGTCAGAAGGAGCTTTGCGAGAAGAAGAATACGAAGAGGAGCTGTTCGGAGGAGAGAAGGACGTGCGAGACGAACAGGAACCAGGAAGAAGACTGGAGCCAGGAGGCCACCGTCAACACGAGCCGCCCAGCCACACTTCACCAGGTACTTGACTAGCTGGTTGGGGAGGAGGGGAGGCACCACGCAGTATCGCGTAGACTGTTATCCTATGAGTCGCGCTTGTGTGATACTTCGCGTGCTCCCCCCCCCCCGGTAACACTTTCCAGGTCTCATGCGCAACCCCACCCCCTCACCGTATCCTATCACTTGAATAAAGACTAGATTGCACGGTGTCCCTATCACCCCGGTATCCCCCTGGGTAAAGCCTAACCTGAGCCATACCTAACAAAGTCCTCATTTCTCCTTCGCATGTCCGGCGGTGGGGCAACCGAGGAGGAGGCAGAGTGGACAGCTGAGGACCCCAAGAGAGAGAGTGGAAGACCCCATCCAAGAACAGGAGGAGTCAACCCGGCCATATTGTCTAGAGAAAGATTGACTCTCAGAAAAAAGAAGACTTTCGTCAAAATAAAGCCCTACATACCCAGGTCTGGTCTCCGTGCCCTTCCTTCACCCCGTAACTCTAACACTGACAAGCAGTGGCAGTTTTGCTGTACACAGCTAGAACACCTCTCACCAAACTACTGGCTAAGGCTAATCCACTTCAATTTCCTGCATAGATTGTATCGCACACCGACACAGTTGCTTCGTATGGGTTTACAACCAGATGCGAGGTGTTGGAGATGTGGCGCCCGAAACGCCACGTTCACCCACCTGGCCTGGGATTGGGGAGCTGTGGCAAACTGTTGGGTAGATGTATTTCGACATACAGGACGCATCATAAGTGCCTCGCTGTCAGCTACACCGATGGTGGCGCTGTTGGGATATGTACAGGAAATCCAGACAGAACACCGTAAACTTGTGGCCATGATGTTGCTGTTAGCAAAAAGACAGATGGCTATTCATTGAAAGAAGCAGAGCCCACCAACGGTGGCTGATTGGATCAGGGTTGTTACATACTGCAGGGATCAATTATCTGTATTTTGGGAATTAATGCCGAGTGGTTCCAGGCCACATTTGGGAACCATTTGCTGTCTGGTTGCGATCGGAAGGGGCAAACCTCTAGAGACACTAGAATGTCTGTGTCGGAGACACAACCCCAACTGGTTGGTCTTTGCAAAAGATATGATCAAGGGCAGAACACGAGTGGGCCATTGTGTATTGTTACATTGGGATGAGAGATGTTGTTTGGGCGCAGAATTGACGAATGGAAACGATGCAGCGGACTAGGCGATGTGTGCTTGGAGAGGCTTGCCTCTCGTTTTGATGGAATGCCAGTGGCGGGGGGAGGATTGAACGGTACAAGTTAATTATTAGGTTGTATTATGCCTATTTACATTGCAGATTGTTTTTCAAATTGTGATGCATACTGGTAAAACCTCGCTGCCTGCCCCTTGGGATGTTGGCTAACCAAGCTGTGTAGTGCTATCTGGATAATAAGCCGCCGGGTTGTAGGCAAATGGCAGTGTGAATTGTGCAATATGAAATAAACTGTTTTAAATCAAAAAAAGAAAACAAAAAAAAGTTGGCTTCCTTCTGGCAAGGTCCGCTGTCCACTGGAGATTAGGAGTCTTTTTAGAAAGCACACAGTCGTCCCTTGTTCTGGAGGTCGCTGGACAGTGGAACGAGTTGCTCTTCTTTTGCAGGGTTATTGAGAACTGCAGGCAGGCCGGGGGGCTGGAGTCACATCAATTGATGTCTTCAGTCTTTGCTGCTGCATGGCTCTTCGTTGTCCTCTTTTTCATGGGTCATCATGTCATTTGAGGATTAAGATTAAGGATGCCCCTAAATACTCAATTTAGGGGTGTTACAGTGGTTAGAAGGTAGTGCCTACACCCTTTTTATGTCCTCTCCCTTGGGGAGGGGGCATATCCCTAACCCTATTGGCTAGAATCCTCTAAAATAATATAGAGGATTTTGAAAGGAGGGGGTCACTTCAGCTCAGGACAACTTAAGGGTGGCCCTGTCTGAAAGGGGACACACCTCTCCTGCTTACTAATTTTCCCGCTAACCCCTTTGCCTAAAGTGGGGCTTGGTTAGGGGCGGACGGGCATCTACATCAGCTGGAGAGGCCCTGATCAGCATGACAAAGGACGGATAGCCTTTGAAGCTCACCGCCTTTCAATGATGTTCCGGGTTGTATGTAGGTGAAAAGCAACTCCAAACAGAGCAGGCTTTGTTTCTGACCCATGAGAGCAAAAGGCTCCCACCTCAAGGGGTCAGAAACATGTCTAGAGGTGGCAGGCAGGTGAAGCCCAGTCAGACACACACTTGTGGGTTTTTAGATTTTCAGGGTGCACCTCTGAGGTATCCCTCTGAGTGCACATAATAATGAATCCAACACTGGCATCAGTGTGGACTCATTAACCTGAGATGTTGAGTATCAAACATCTTGGAATTCAGTGAAGCCATCATGGACATGTGGAACTCATAGTGACAAGCTCCCAGCCCCTGTACTCAGTATTGCTTAACTGTGCACTTATAATGTCTAAAAATGGACTTAGACACTATAGGGACATATCTGCTCATGCATTTGTGCCCTCACTTGGGGTGTAGTGCGCTCTGCCTTAGGGCTGTAAGATGTGCTGTAGGAGTGACAAACCTATGCCTCTTGCAGTGCTTGTAGGCCTCGCATACAGGGATGTGTGCCAGGTCGACTCTTCACTTTTATCTGCACCAAAACACGCAGGCTGCAGTGGCAGTATGCTTGTGTTTAGTGAGGGGTCTCTTTGGGTGGCACAATACCTGCTGCAGCCCGTAGAGACCCTCTCTGGTCCAAGGACCATGATACCACTGCTACCTTTCACAAGGGACTTATATGTGAGACAGAGGTGTGCCAATTGTAGAATCAAAAGGTACAGTTTTGGGAAAGAACACAGGCACTGGGATCCTGGTTAGCAGGAACCCAGCGCACATTCAGTTAAAGATGCATCAGAGTCAGACAAAAAGTGTGTGTGTGGGTAACCATGGCAAAAGGGGTACTGTCCTACAGTGAACCATTGTGGGGAAAGAGATGTGGGGCAACAAGACAAAAGGCAAAACAGAAAATGCAGAAATACATCTCATTTCTCTCCCTAACAATAAAGGGAGAGGAACAGAGAAACAAAACCAGTCAATCATTCTGCAGGATTCTCCACGACAAGGTTCTGTGTGTTGATAGTTATTTAACTATTCAGCAATAGTTCCTCCCTTGAAAAAGATGCTTGCGGATTCCTGTGGTTTCACAGAATTGTATGCTGTAGGGCTCCTACCAAAAGGTGACCAGGGGGAAGCATACATTCCCAGTATGGCCCCCTTGTCAAAAGTGTCAGTGGGTAGTCTTTACAATCATAACTGGAGCCTCCATCAGGTTCTGCATCAGCTTCCATGGACAAAATACCTCTGCCACACTGAGGCACTCTCCTCCAGCTCCATCACTTTCAATTCTGGGTAATGACACTGCCTTTGTTGACATGTACTGCACATGAGTCTAGAACACTTGTTTCTACCTTTTCTAACATGGCAGCAAATCTGGATCCTGATCCAACCATCTACAGATATATCAGTGGCAGGGGCTATATGAATATTGATGCAGCACTGTTTCGACCCACCCTATCAGGATGTTACTTTCCATTATATTCCAGGTTATAGAGTGAGGTCTTAATGCGCACAATTGAAGGAATTGTTGGAATTGAAGGAATTCCAACATTTCCTTCAAGTAGCATTGTGCCATGTGTTGGGGTAACCCTCTCTGCTGAAATCTTATATGAGGCTGTGGTTGTCCTTTCAGAAAACCAGACCTTGACCCTTTTCAATTGTAATCAATGAGGGCGAGCACATACTGAATGTGGATAGGTAGGCCTTAAAATATCAGGCAAGGTAAAAGCTTACTTTTTGCCACACCAAGTTCAGCCATGGTACAGACTGCATAGGTGGGGTTGAGGATTTGCAGTTGTCACATCATGCACTGCATTGTCTGATTAAGCAAACAGTTTCATCATCCATCCATGGTCACCAAAAATTACTTTTCATGTTTTTGAGACCAGACATCCCCCACATTTGTTTATGCTGTCTATTAGATCCTCTCAAATTGCTGCTCTTCTTTCTGGAACTACTTTAATTGACTTTGACGTTTACTATTATGTATTTGAATTCTTGCCTCATTTGTGTTTGCGTGCCTGATTTACTGTATTTTTGTGCACGAATATGTAAAGTGCTCTGTTACCTTCGGGTCTAGCTAGCGCTATATCAAACTTATAACTAAATAAATAAATATATTATTCGGACAAGGTAACAGAACAAGCAGTCCGCAGGTAGATTTCTGCTCCCTGGCAGATGAGAAACATCAAAACAATGCTCTTGATGTTTTGATCTAAATCTTGCAATGAATGCAATGGGCGTCACTCTTCCCTCAAGTAACAAAATCTGCACTAAAAGTGAAAGATCAGTATGCAAGGTAAACTTATTTCCCCCAAAGTGTCTAAAGTGATTGGTGGTGCTAACATATGCAAGCAGCTCATGCTTGATGACAAAATACAGCCTCTCAGTCTCACAGTCCAAGATGTGTACACACCCACCCATTTGTTCTTTCTTGACTTTTGATACAGGACTTCACCCGAACCCCAGACAGTGGCACTTATGAGAATTAGACAAGGCCTTCCTGCATAGAAAGGCTACAAAGGGGGTACATCTTCAATATGTCTCCTAATACTTTCAAAAACATCCTGTTATTCTTGTTTCCATAAAAAAAAATCCCGTTTACATAGGATCTTACACAGAGGCTCCATGACAGTTGCAAAGTTCTTTATGGAATTCTAGTAATATTCACATAGAGCAGCGAAGGACATCAGATTTTCCTTGTTGCGTGGAAATGGAGCTTTCTTGATGGCATTCACCAATGATTCTTTTGGAACTACACCTTTTGCAGAGATGGTGTGGCCAAGGTACTCAACCTAACTTTTAAACAGTTTACTCTTCTCTACAAACATGAAAAGACTCTTGTCCGACAGTTACACTTCATGCTAGGCATAAGAATGCTTTTCCATGTCCTTAGCAAATACCAAAATATTTTCCTAAAAACGTCTCACATTGTCTTCCAGATCCTTAAATAGATGGTACCATTTCTTTTCATTTCATTATGTCTTTATTTCGAAGTAAAAATTCATAAAAGACAACATACAATACATAAAGATATATAAAAACTGCTGCAGACATGTCCCCAATATCTAAAAAAGAGTTGCAAGCATACGACATGTAATTCATATCATGGCAATTAATTTTAAAAAGTGTTCAATTTCTTGGTACGGATCAGCCACACCCAACCCAGGAATTTAGCCACACAAATCACAGAAATCTCAGATCTGATATTACGAAATTTCTGTAGGGCTTCAAGGTATCCCCCACAATCCAAAATTCTACATAAAGGTTTCACCCATTTGATTCGAGGGGCTCGGTATGCTGGGCAGGCAAAAAACATATGACCAATGCTTTCTACCTGGTCGGGACACCAGAAACATTTGTTGCTTACATTCTTCGCCCACTTTGTGGTGAAAGAGTTAATGGGTAATGTACCTACACGAAACTGGTGGTACAGTTTACGATCCAGGGTTTTGCATATCAAGTCATATCAAGACATATCATATCATATCAAGTCCCAATAGGGCTCAAGGGAAGGAGTCACCTTATGTGTTAAGAAAAGCCCCGTTAGGTTATTATCCGAAGAATGGGTGCTGAAAAAAATTCCACCCAGTCCAGAGCAGAAACATGGTTAACCGGTGTTTGGGAATCAGGATCCCTACCCCACCTAACAGTCTCCCAAAATTTCACTTGATTAGATGACTTGCACGCTTTAAGAAGATCTGACCAGTAGGAATCGTCCCAATCCCTCTTAGCTGTCCAAAGGACCTGTTTATAAGACTGCCTAGCTTTCCTGATGTCATGAGAGATCCTAGATTTAACAGCTGCTATTAATTTACTGTGGGCTTCCCTGCAACTCTTGTTATACCATCTTTTGTGTGCTTTAACTGTCTTATTTTTTGATGGCTTAGTGAGGAGACTTTTAAGATCCATAAAACACTTCTCATGGAGATTAATAATTAAGGAATCAGCCCCGCCAGAGGGGGATAAAGCTGTCATCCTCCCCCTTGTATCTAAGACCAACTCCTCTATTTCATGAATGAGCTCTGGGTCAGCTATGACCCTGGACCATTTAACTCGTCTTCTGTTGTCACACAATACTATGTCGGACGTTAGGCAAGTTGTTTCCAATTGACAGTCCGGGAACCCGAAGACCCAAAGAGAGGGGGTTATGGTCACTCTCTGGCCTAGTCTCTACAACCATATCTATTATGTGTGACCAAAATTCTACATTGACCAATATGTAGTCAATACGACTTACGCTGGTCCCATTATCAAAAGTTGGTTTCCCGAGATTATCAGACGGAGTGCGGCCATTCACTGCCCGAAGCCCCTACTCCAGGCAGAATCCCAGCCAGTGAAGGGCCGCCTCTGTGCCCCTGACGCCCTTACTTATGGTTAGCGGGGGGATATTCCAGGCAGTATCTTCATCAATTCCCACATCTTCAGCCAGACTAAGGATGGGTTCATAAGAGCAGTTCAGGTCACCTGCTACTAGGACAAAATGATCACCACTGTGCTTCTTCAGAAGACTATCCAGATCATTCAGGACTGGTTGCTTCCTACCACCCTGACAGCCTCGAGCGTATATATTAATTAGGAGGATGTCCTTACTGTTATCCTTTCTAAGGCTGATACATAGGAGGTCGGCATTCTCTACCAAGATTTCCTTAGCTCGGAATCCCAGGGTGTTTCTAATCCACACCGCGAGTCCTCCAGAGGCCCTACCCCTAAGCCCCTGTATGGCAGGTTTGTAATAATTCAGGTAGCCTACTCTAAATAGAGGGACAGTTGCCCAGGTTTCCTGAAAAACGACGATATCATACGTGTTGATAAAGTCGACCCAATCGTCGTTATCCAGGCGACCCCTTAGTCCTGCAATATTCCAGGATGCCACCCTGATTGTTCCTACTGGGCTACTAAATGGGGTAGTCTGCGATAAGCCCAAGTCGCCTGCCCTGATCACAGTGGAAATGGTAACATAACCAGGGACTGGGCTAGGGCCTTTGGGGAAAGTTGAACAATCCATACGAGCTACTGGGGGGGTTGGGGAAGCAGTCACCTGAAGGGGATTAGGTTCCGTGGAGTGCATTGAAGCGTCAATCCCCCCAAGTCAATCAACCTCATCCAAACAACCGAACATGTTGGAAGTAGGTGCCCCTTCCCACCAGTTGTTTTGACTTTGCCAACCATCCCTTCGTCCTTTCCGTCTGATGTTTTGGACTGTTGACCAGGTCCCCTCTATCTCCACTTTCTGCCGTGGGGGGTAGAAAAATGTAAGGGGTCTGACGACAATGGATAAATCGTCTTCTCGTGAGACCCATGAACAAAGATGCTGAGCTGTGTGGGGATCCGCGAAGGACACTACTATGCAATCACCAGCAATGGACTTACGTGTGGGGCCTACCCAAGGTACTCTACGTACCATTAGTACCCTGCTTCTTAGATGGTTAGGAAGCTGTCTATTTACGTTGAGCCAGTAAATGACCTTGTTTTTTAGCGACCAATGGTTCTCTTGAGTTTGTGGATCCAGGGCAGGCACTCCCGCTAACACGATAACATAGGTCCCAGCTTCTGGAGGCAAATCAATAAAACCCCCACGAAAATTCGGGCGGCTGGGTTGCTGAGGAAATGTACACATGGTTGCTGGCTGATTAGGCTGGTGTGGAGCAGCGTGTGGCCTTGGTTTAGATGGTGCTATACTTTGGGGGCGACGGGTGGTTGGTGCTTTAGTTGTTGGGATAGTAGCAGTTGGGTTACAGACTTTTGTACGGGGTTTAGGTATGGGTTTAGGTTTTGGGGGGGGGGCAAGGCCGGGGGTTCTAACACCGGAGCCTGGGAGGTACAATCATCACCCTGGGAAAACTTGGCTTCCATTTGTTTTAGACTAAGGCTAGCCAAGGTAACTATGGTCTTGTCCATTTCTAATAAGCTGTTTCGATACGAGAAAGTCTAAGTTCCAGGGGAGTTAGAAGCTGTTTTAAAGTGACCCAAACAATTTAAGAAATTCTTCATCACCCCCCCTATCCTTCCCTGACTCACTCACCCTACCCTCAGTTGGCCTCTCATCGATCTTAACAGGAGAGGCCCCCATTGTTAGGTCTAACATAGCGCTGAGTGAACCAGAGACATTTTCCTCTCCCAATAAGCAAGTATTCGCTTTTGAGGACTCTTTATCAACCCCATGTGTAGCCAGCGGTCGTCTACTATTAAAAAATTGGGACCTCGCAATTTTGGCCTTTTTGCGTGCATAGGCGGATCTGGCAAGACATTTCCTTCTGTGGGTGGCAACTTTTTTAGCGCTTGCTACTAGTTTGGGCAGCTCAAGTTTTCTGGAAAAGTCTATACCTGTCCCAGGGACATAAGGCGCAGACACCTCAGTGGATTTTAGAGGTGGCGGTGATGGAATAGGAAGAGGCTCAGGTACAGGTGTAATTGGGACATGATGAATATCCGCCTGTGTTAACAATGATCGAGGGCCAGATGTACACTCCGGGGTTAAAACAGAGGCAATTTTCCCTAAGGATGATTTTTTGGAGGATGCTAAGTTCAGGGAAAGCCTTCGTGCTGCTTCTAATTCCAAGGATACCCTGTGTTGAATTTTGCTGATTTCCACATCAATGGCCAAGTTGGTCTTGGTGAGGAAATCATCAAGGGTCCCATTGGGCTTATTCACCCCTTAGCAGTTTTACTGCGACTACCCCGTGTACACATAACGGATACAAAGGATAAACAAAATAGCAGAAATGGCAACAACAAGCCAGGGGGGGTGGCCCAGGCCAGGCCTCTCAGACCTCGAACGGCCTCAAACGGCCCGCTCTTAGCCCGGTCTTCGCCCCGCGCTGCGGGAGGACAGTTCCTAGATGTAGTGAGCGTTAAGGGCGGTGGGCGGGCTAACAGGGAGAGCGGACCGGAAGCTGTCACACGGTCACGCAGGGACTCCTGGGTAATGGAGTCCCTGCAACGCTAGCAGCCCTGCTGCAGCCCTCAGCCCAAGTCCTGCGCTGTTCCGCTCCCTGCAGTGTTCAGAGTCCAGCCCCTCTCAGATGGCGGCGAGGTCCGACAGCAGGTCAAGGTTTGGTCCCAAAGAGGTAAGCGCCTCCAGGCAAATGCGCTTGATTAGGAAATGACGTCCCAAGGATGCAGGGAAGACCGGGGTTTAAAAAGCCCTCCAGTGGGCGGTGGGCGGGCCAACAGGGAGAGCGGACCGGAAGCTGTCACACGGTCACGCAGGGACTCCTGGGTAATGGAGTCCCTGCAACGCTAGCAGCCCTGCTGCAGCCCTCAGCCCAAGTCCTGCGCTGTTCCGCTCCCTGCAGTGTTCAGAGTCCAGCCCCTCTCAGATGGCGGCGAGGTCCGACAGCAGGTCAAGGTTTGGTCCCAAAGAGGTAAGCGCCTCCAGGCAAATGCGCTTGATTAGGAAATGACGTCCCAAGGATGCAGGGAAGACCGGGGTTTAAAAAGCCCTCCAGTGGGCGGTGGGCGGGCCAACAGGGAGAGCGGACCGGAAGCTGTCACACGGTCACGCAGGGACTCCCGGGTAATGGAGTCCCTGCAACGCTCGCAGCCCTGCTGCAGCCCTCAGCCCAAGTCCTGCGCTGTTCCGCTCCCTGCAGTGTTCAGAGTCCAGCCCCTCTCAGATGGCGGCGAGGTCCGACAGCAGGTCAAGGTTTGGTCCCAAAGAGGTAAGCGCCTCCAGGCAAATGCGCTTGATTAGGAAATGACGTCCCAAGGATGCAGGGAAGACAGGGGTTTAAAAAGCCCTCCAGTGGGCGGTGGGCGGGCCAACAGGGAGAGCGGACCGGAAGCTGTCACACGGTCACGCAGGGACTCCTGGGTAATGGAGTCCCTGCAACGCTCGCAGCCCTGCTGCAGCCCTCAGCCCAAGTCCTGCGCTGTTCCGCTCCCTGCAGTGTTCAGAGTCCAGCCCCTCTCAGATGGCGGCAAAGCGGCACCCGAGGAGCGGGTGCGGCGAGGTCCGACAGCAGGTCAAGGTTTGGTCCCAAAGAGGTAAGCGCCTCCAGGCAAATGCGCTTGATTAGGAAATGACGTCCCAAGGATGCAGGGAAGACAGGGGTTTAAAAAGCCCTCCAGTGGGCGGTGGGCGGGCCAACAGGGAGAGCGGACCGGAAGCGGTCACACGGTCACACAGGGACTCCTGGGTAATGGAGTCCCTGCAACGCTCGCAGCCCTGCTGCAGCCCTCAGCCCAAGTCCTGCGCTGTTCCACTCCCTGCAGTGTTCAGAGTCCAGCCCCTCTCAGATGGCGGCGAGGTCCGACAGCAGGTCAAGGTTTGGTCACAAAGAGGTAAGCGCCTCCAGGCAAATGCGCTTGATTAGGAAATGACGTAAATAGATGGTACATGGCACGCTGGAAGACTCATGGCGCAGGGAGTAATTTTAGGTGACAAAGGTTATGGTTTCCTCCAAGGGCACTATCTGGTGATAAGCAATATGAAAATCCTTCTCCATCATCAAGATGACAGTTGCCCCTTCTAGCAGTGATACTTTTCTGTCTTGTCTGTCCTCGTCTCTTCTTTAACCCATGTAGCATATTCTTTAATGGCCTTAGTGGTCATGACTTCTACTTATAGCATGCTCTCGCACATTACCTACAGGCATTCTTGAATCTGCGGACTGTAGGCATTTACCAGTAGCTGATCCCTTATAATCTCGTCAGTAGTGATATCAAAGTTGCAGGTTCTGTACAAAATTATCAGCGGAGTAAGAAATTAATTGCAAGTTTCACTATCTTTCTCTCTGCCTCCTAGAATAGAAATGGTATATTATCAATGTCATACTTATGGTAGGTTTGAAACAGTTACCCAACCTTATCATTGCTTTCTTATAGTCATCATACTCAGGCTGCCCTTCAAGATGCTATTGAGATGCATTGACCTTGGTTAAAGATCTGAAAATGTCTATATTTTTGGCCACAAAGAATACAGAAAATACACTTCCTACTATCCACTGGTATGTTGTTTTTTATTTTAACAACAGATTTTATTAATTTTCCATAGTACCAGATAGGCAGAGTCAAGCAAGCAAAGTACATTTGAAATGCATACTATAATATCTCTAGGTACTGTAGATTACCCACCACTAAGGTCTGCGGAACATCAGAACAAAGAAAACACCCCGCCCCCAACCCCCGAGCGCGCACCATACATACTTTAAAAACATTATATGTACATATCAAAAGAATTCCCGTCTACGTCTAGCACTAACACTTTAAACTGGTAAATCGTTCACCACCAGCCGTGCAATAGGGTCTCAGGTGGCTGGCTGCACCATTAAGGACGAGTCAATACCCCTGTACTTGGCCCGCCGAGCCCAGATCTTACCATGCTTCTGTGGACAGCCCTTCGCCTGGAACACCGCAACCTCCACTGACATGCAACTATCCATGGCCTTTTTCCAATTAGTTATACAGGGTGGGGTCTTATCTTTCCAGTGCTGTGCTATGTCTCGCTTAGACAATGTGAAACCCAAAAACAGAGGGTGTGTTTAATACCTGTTTCCCCCCCCCCCCCCCCAATGTCTTCTGTGCTGTGTAAGAGTGCCAGTCTAGGATCTGTCGGATATCCCATGCCAGAACCCTCCCCATGCAAGACAGCACGCCATACCAGAAGAGCTGCAATATCCCAAAGCTCCACACCGTGTGGAGGAATTGTCAGGTTCAAGTTGAATTCCACAGGAGCAAAGATGAATGCTCCACACACTTCCAGTAAACAACACCTGGAGGACTATTGGCACGTACTCACAGATAATTGTTCTCTAAAAGTGTGGGGAATAAACAATAGAGTGACCACCACTCTTCCCCATATGATGTAGCTGGAATTTCTGCAGTGAGATTATCAGAGATGGTGTGCGCTGCAAGTAAAAAGGAAGTCTAATAGAATCTTGCATCAACAGTACAAATAGGCGTTTTTTGACATTAATGTATATGAAGTTTAGTGCTCCACTCACCCAAAATACGTCCTCTGGTTGCCTTAAATGTCAGCAGCCACAGCCTCCTCTTGGATAATACCTCTTTTTGGTTGAAGAGGAAGTCTTCATGTAGTAAAAGTAAAGGGGCTTCAATGATGAGGCTTATTGGCGGGAACACTCTCATACAACCCTCACTCAGAATAAGTCTGGGGAACAGCAGATGAGAAACACCAAAGGAAAACGTTTGAAAATGTGAAATGCAAAATCACGCCCCGATAGGGTAGTAGCGTGATCTGTTCTGTTAACAAAGTGAGGAGAATAACAGAATAATGTCTTTGCACAAGAATGAGTGGTTTAGTCCGGCTTAAGGAGAATGGAGAGCCGCGGAACAGTAATGCACGCAAAAGTAAATATAGGAACGCAAGGCATGCTGTCCGGCTCCGAGGGGATGAGGAGCAGAACAACAATGCACTTGCGGTAGCAAAAAATCCGAGGCGTGCCATCCGGCTCCAAGGGGGAAATGGAGCGGAACAGCAACGCGCTCGCGGGGACGAAATTGCAAGCTTATCGTCCAGCTCCTAGGGGGGAAATGGAGCGGAACAATAATGCGCTGGTAACAAACAAATATAAAAAGATAAGGCTTGCCGTCCAGCCCCAAGGGGGGAGAAGGAGCGGAACCAGCAAGCACTTACCAGCGAGGAGACGGTTTCTTACGTGCGTTAGGGGCCGTCTCCAAATTACCCATAGTGAGGGATGCACCTCACAATGTACACAGTAATGTCAGTCTCTTGCCCTAAGACTAGGCTCTTTTCCTAACAGTTCTCCCGCCCAAATGTCTCCTCACAGATCGAGGTCTTGTAGGATAAGAGCATGGAATCTTCAAATTACTCGAGGGACATGAATGTTTTCCGCTGGTTCCCACGATCTATCTTTCGGAGCATAACCCACCCAATCAATGAGATATTGCAATTTGCCTCTGTGTCTACGGGAGTTGAGAATCTTGTTTTTTTTTTAAACCTTTATTTGGAGACAAACAGGTTCAAGGGAAGTGTACATACAAAACAGACAGTCACATATGGCCATTACAGTGGTACGTCAGAGCCAAGAAAGCATAAAAAAAAAAGAAAAAAATAAATAAACAAGGAGATACAAGGAAGTACAGGGCAGGGCACCAGTCAATACAAGGAGCAATAACGAAATGTGCAGTAGAGGTTAGAATACAATGATCCAGCATGGGCAGGCGAGCCAATAAGACAATGCAGTATGAATACATTACATTAGCGGAGAGCACGTGAGCCAGAGGGGACTCAAATATGAGGAACACAGGAAAGAAAGGTGCCGCACAGGGATACAATCTGAATTCCCAGTAATATACCAGTCGTAAGGGAGACTTCAACCCCCCAATAGCTCGCAGGAAAAGGAGACAGTCAGCCCCCCCCCCCGATATCGGAAGAACAGCAGGTGTTGTGTAAAATCCCAGCCCATCATGTTGTCATCAACCTATCCCCTCGCGGTCCCCAGGTTCAGAATCAGAGTCCCGCTCAGCCCTGGCCAGGAGGTACACCTGGAGCGGACTCCAAAAGTCCTTCGGTCTGCATCGAACAGGCATCAAGTCAGAATAGATATTGTATTGATCCTGACAGTAAATGAGGTCAGTCACCCAGTCCTGAAAGCGCGGCACCCTACCACGACCCCAGCAACAAGCAACCCTACGCTTAGCCAGCAGCAGGGCCACGTCAACAAATCTACGGTGAGAGGCAGGTACGTCCTTAGAGAAGCCAAGTAACATCACTAAGGGGTCAAACGCCACCCCATCCTCCGCCATAACCTGCAGGGCTTCATGAACCTGAGTCCAATATTCCAATACCCCCGCACAGCTCCAAGCCAAATGCAAAAAGTCAGCGCCTTCCGCCCGACACCTAGCACACCTGTCATCCTCCGCCAAATGGAACCGTAGTTTCCTCGCCGGGGTATAGTAGTACCTCTGAACAAACTTGTAATGGATAATTTTAAGGCGACAACTAGAAGAAACATTGGCCGTGAGCCCGCAACAGTATTTCCACTGCTCGTCTGTAATAGGAGCACCCAATTCGGCAACCCACTGCTCGCGCACCCGATTGGCCGGGACCGATCGCTGTCGGCGAATAGCCCCGTATAATTTCGACACCAGGTGTCGCCCATCTGAAACCAGCAGCACATGGAGGGGGAGGGTAACCCCAGGCTCCGAAGGGTAGTCTGGTAGCAGAGCACGCATGCCCTGCCGCAGGCGGACAAAGTAGAACAGGTCTAGAGGGGAGCAAGCAGCCGCACCGAAGAAATGAGCCTGCGTACGGAAGGCACCTTCATGAAACAAGTCGCCCCACGTGAGGATACCTAGCCGCTTGCACATTCGCTGAAACCCCGTCTCCAACAACAGCGACAAATCCGGATGATAAGACAGAGGCAAGGCCGGCGAGTAGAGAAAGGAAACGCCTAGCAAATGAGCCACCCGCTTCCAAGCATCCACCGTGCACGTCACCGTCGTGCGAGGCGTTTCCACATCTGACACCTTGCCCAAAACCATCCCCTCCAGTGGGAGCGGGTGGGCGACCCAATGCTCAGCAGCAATCTGGGGCATGAACGGCGTGGGGCGCATCCAGTGATAGGCATAATGCGCCTGAGCGCTGAGATAATAAAGTTCAAAGTCAGGGACGTCAAAACCGCCATCAGCATAAGGCAACGTAAGGGTGGCCCAGGCCACCCGTGGCTGCTTGCCCCCCCAGAACAACCGCAGGAGCTCGGGACGAAGTCTACGAAAGAAATAAGCACCAGGATGATATGGGAGGTTTTGAAAGAGATAAAGAAAGCGGGGCAGAACTACCATCTTGATAAGAGACGCCCTACCGGCCATGGAGAGAGGCAAAGACATCCACCTGGTGACATCATCCGCCAGTTTAGTAATGGCCACACCATAGTTGAGCCGAACCGCGTCTCCCCTGTCCAAGGATATGACAATACCGAGATATCGCAACTCCGAGTCACACCATTCCAGAGGGTAGTCAAGGGGAAACCTGGCCACCGCAGCGGTGAGGGGGAAAAATTGAGATTTCCGCCAGTTGATATGAACCCCGGAGACACCTCCAAAAGCGACCAGCTCCCGCAGGAGCGAATTAAGGATGTTCTCAGGGTCCTTGACATAGAGTGTGACATCATCGGCGTATAAAGAAATGCCGACCTGCCGCTGAAGACAATTAAAGGCACTCTGCTGATGAAACTGACGAATCCTACAGGCTAGCGGCTCAATGGCGATAGCAAACAAGAGGGGTGAGAGGGGGCAACCCTGTCGGGTCCCTCTCGTGAGAGGGAACGAGGGGGATAGCACCCCATTCACTACTACCCTCGCCATCGGATCAGTATATAAAAGCTTAACCCAAGAGATGAAAATCCTGGGGAAACCCATCCGACAAAGAACATCAATAAGGTAGCCCCACTCGACAGAGTCAAACGCCTTAGTGGCATCAAGAAAGATAGCGGCAACCGGGACAGTGGGATCAATGGTCGACACAAGCGAAAACAAAGTGCGAAGATTGTGAGAGGTAGCGCGGCCGGGCACAAATCCCGACTGATCAGGCAACACGATAACGGGCTTGAGTTCGGCTAGTCTCACCGCCAAGACCTTCGCGAGAATTTTAACATCGCAGTTGAGCAATGAGAGGGGCCTGTAGGAGCCCACATCCAGTGGATCCTTACCCGGCTTGAGCAGCGACATGATGGCGACCTCCCGCATGGAGCCCGGTAGAGGTCCCTCCTCCAGAGACTCCTCAAACACCTCACGGAGCACAGGGGCCATGATGTCAACATAACACTTATAAAATTCAGCAGGAAGGCCATCCAGCCCGGCGGCCTTCCCATTAGAAAGAGACATGATGGCAGTCCTGACCTCCTCCACCTCTAGGGGCCTGCCTAAGAACTCCCGATGACCATCCGATAACCAACACAGCGCCAACTCATCGAGGAAGCCGCCGTATCGAGTCTCACCCGTCTGCTGTGTCGTGTAAAGGTGTGCATAGTGATCAATAAAAGTGCGCTGAATCTCCGAAGTGTCTCGACAGCGAGTGCCATCCGGAGACACCAATTCCAACACGTCCGACCCATGCCTTGGATGCCTAGTAAGGGCAGCGAGGACCTTACCGGGTCGCTCCCCCTCGCAGTATCGCCTCGACGTCCAGTATTTCCCCCTATGCTTAGCCTCTCGAGCAGCCTCCTCCTCGTACTCGGAGAGCTTAGTGCGGAATTGTGCCAAAAGAGCGGGGTCCGAATCAACCTGCATCCTGCGCTCCAAGTCTCGCAAATCAGCCTCCAAGCTCTCGAGGGTCCGAACAATCAGACGGAGTACTCCGCAACTTTTAGAAATAGTGACACCCCGGATCGTAACCTTGAATGCCTCCCAAATGACCTCAATTCTGTCCACAGAGCCCTTGTTTCTAGGGAAGAACGCCTCCACCTCCACACCGAGTTCCTCCTTGAACACCGGGTCAAGCAAAGCAGTCGGAAACAAACGCCAAGGTGGGCGCGGCCTATGCAACCCGGGGACGGATAAATCAACCTTCACCGGGCAGTGATCTGAATACGTCCGAGCCAGATGTGTAGCCTCCCTTAGGCCAGCCATCAACCCTCTAGAGAGAAACACATAGTCCAGTCTTGCCCATGAGCGAGCATGTGTGGTGTAATGAGTGCCCTCCTTGGTGGCAGGGTGGGTGTACCTCCAGCTGTCAACCATCCCAGCCTCCTCCACTATCCCCCGCAACACTTCCCTAGCTTGTACATTGTACTGAGGGCTACCCTCCGATCTGTCCAACTGGGCCTGAAATGCAAAATTAAAGTCACCCCCCCACACAATGTGAGTAGCATCCACAGCAAGGACATGACCCCACAGAGTGACAAAAAAGATTGGCGTATCAACATTAGGAGCATAGCAATTAACAAACAGTACAGTGTTCTGCCCAAGCCGTCCCCACAGCAGCACATAGCGCCCCTCAGGGTCCCCCATAGATCCAAGTTCCTGAAATGCAAGCGATCTTTTAACAAGGATGACAACCCCACGAGCATAAGAAGAATAGGAAGCAAACCCCCTGGCCGCAGCCCACCTCCCGCCAAAAGTGGGGGAGGGAGCAGGGCGCAGATGCGTCTCCTGGAGAAAAGCAACATGAATAGCATGCCTGTCCAAATACTGGATCACACTGCGACACTTCCTGGCATCATTAAGGGCCCGTACATTCCAGGACAAAATCGAGATCTGATCTACAACAGCAGTCGACATCACACAGATTCAGGGCCCCACGGGACCCAGTAGACAAATACAGGGCATCCAACTACCAGCAACAGCCAGCGATAGGTCCACGCCCCAGGGCACGGACAGACCCCCACATACACTCCACACATTTCCCAGTCATCTCCGAACCAACCAAACAAGAACACAACAACTCCCCCCCCAACCGACCCATCCATGCAGCAAGCACTCAGGACAGACTGCGCGCCGCGCGCCGCCAAGCCATCCCACGCGGCCCACAACTCGCACACGTGCTACGCTCGCAGAGTGCGCCCCGTCACGTGGCAGCCTAAAATGGCGGCCGTTGCTCTCGGGCCCAAAATGGACGGGAGCACGGATCCCAGGACCAGTCCCGCCAGATAGAAAAGTGGAACAGCCTGGATAGCGGGCGCCACGACATTTCCGTGCACTCAAACAACAGCAGCAGCTCCCAAAGCGAACCAGAAGTCCCAGGCAAACAGACATGGACAGCTTCATCCCCACCCCATCCACCCACCTGACACCACCCCAACTATCAGGCCACGCACACCCCCCCCCCCCCATCCCCCAACACACATCCAGTCAACCAACAGAGGACTAGAATCCAAACAAAAGGTAAACATGGGGCACACCCTCCGGGGAACCTTCCAGAGGTGCACGACGCCACTCCCTCACGCCACGCCAGTGTCCGCGCCAACAAGTATCAGGCGGCCCCAGGCACAGCGCGGGGGGGTGGGTGCCCAGAGCGCGACACCACATATCACCATCCTGCGGTGCCATACCAACCCCACAAAAATAGCAAAACGCACTCATTCATCACAATACAGACATGACCCACGCATCAGCAAAAAACAAAAACGGACGATAGCTAGGCCGCAAATACTGAGAAGGAAGCCAGCAGGGCTCAATACAAAAGATACACGTCCACAGTACTCCAAAAAACGGGAAGAAGATAGACAAAGTCCAAAGTCACCAGAATCAGGCGACCTCCTCCTCAGCCGCCGAGTGTTCACCCTCCGGATCTCGATCGTCACCCCGATCCGCAGCAGCTCGCTCGCGCTGGAGGCGCTTCGCAAAGTCCTCAGCATGCTGTGGGTTGGTGAAAAAATGTTGTTTAGCCTGATGCGTCACTCTAAGTTTAGCCGGATAAAGCAAGGCGTAGTCCACTTGGAGGTCCCGAAGCTTCTTTTTCACCCCCAAGAACTTCCGACGCTGGTCCTGCACCATCGGTGTGAAGTCGGGGTACATGGTGAAAGACACCCCTTCGAAGGAGAGAGCCCTGTTAGTGCGGGCAGCCTGAAGAGCAGCGTCTCGATCACGATAATTCAAAAGGCGCGCAATGATGGGACGCGGTGCAGCCCCAGAGGCCGGGCGAGGTCCCAATGTCCGATGCGCTCTCTCAACGATGAACTGGGACGAGAAAACTTCCGTCCCAATGGCGCCCACCAGTAGCCTCTCCACATAAGTCTCCATTTTGCCCACATTCGTGGACTCCGGTACACCTACAATGCGCACGTTGTTGCGCCTACTCCTCGCCTCCAACTCTTCGTTCTTAGCGGCAATGACACGCAAGATATTGTCCATTCTCGCCAGTTGGGTGGTATGGGTGGCCGCCGTGTCATCATGGTCCGAAATGCGCTGTTCTGCCGCCGTCAAGCGCTCCTCATGCACGTCCAATTTCTGAACGACCGCATCCATGCGCGACAATATCTTGTCCACTTTGTCCACTATAGTGGCGAACCCCTGCCTCATCTCCTGCATCATTTGGGTAAAGTCCGGTGGTGGTGGGTGCGGGACACTCTCAGCGACATTCGGGGGGGGGGACCGCGAAGTCCCAGCTTCCTGGAGCAAACGTGTCCCACGCCTGGCCCCTCCAGAGTCAAAGGACAATTTGGACTGTTTAGTGTCCGGCTTCCCCATAACGGTGGTGCAGTAGGGGATCGAGGCAAATGGGAGTCAGGATATAGGTCGGACAAGGGACCCGGCCAAGTAGAAAGCAGCTCGAATCGTGGGGGCACGAGCAGGCCAGCACGCCCCGCCACTCCCAACGACGAGTAATGGCCGTCTTCGCTTCTAGCCCAAGGGGGCAAACCCTCAGAATCCAAGTAGAAGATCCGTGGCGCCTCCGTAAGCGATGGTATCTGGACAGGCAGATGGGAAAGCCGAGAGATAAGTCCGACAACAAGGAAGAGCCAAGCGTCTCGCCCGGCCAGCGATCGGGCCTGGCGGAGAAGGGCGGAGCTAGGCCTACACCCCACGTGCAGAGCCCCGGACTGGCATGAACAGTGATGCCGGGCAAGAGGGCATCAGACTTCCAGAGCGCGAGTCGGAGAAACTTGGGATCCTCGTAACTTCGGCCAGCAACCTTCGAATGGCTCAGGAGTTGGACCGTGGGTGGACAGCCGATATCCCAACCGATCCGTGGGGTCAGTTCAGGGCGCAGCGATGGTAATCAGGATACCTAGGCGGATAATAGCTCCGGGCAGCGGGAGCCTCACGACAGTGCGGCCATTCCGCAGTGCGCCCTCTAGCGCCCCCCCAGTTGAGAATCTTGTTTACTTCATATTCTTCTTCTTCTTCTCCTTCTATGATTATTGGAGGGGGTATGTATTTTGTGAGTAACGAGCAGTGGAATACCGGGTGGATCTTCATATTTGTAGGCAATTGCAATCTTAGGGTCACTGGAGTAATTATTTTTTGTATGACATATGGGCCAATAAAACGAGGTTGCAGTTTTCTTGATCCTTCTAACTTCAAATTTCTGGCTGATAACCATACTTTCTCTCAGACTTTATAGGTGGACTCTAGCCTACGATGTTTGTCGGCTTGCTGTCTCATAGATTCTTTAGCTAGGACTAGTTCTGTTGAAGCTTGTTTCCAAATGGACTTAAGGTTTTGATGAAGTTCTTTCAGGACAGGTATGCTGTCTAAGTCATTAGGAAGAGAGATGGGCAAAAACTTAGGATGTTGTTCTGATGTAAAATAAAAAAGGGGAAACCCCGGTATAGGAATGTGTGCTGTTATTGTAAGCAAATTCTGCTAAGGGAAGTGCTTGTACCCAGGTGCCTGTGATAGTGGTTAGCAAGCAGCGTAAGTATTGTTCCAAGGTCTGATTAGTTCTTTCGGTTTGCCTGTCTGTTTGTGGATAGTATGCAGTAGAAAGCCTAGAATCTATACCTAGAGTTCAACATACCCTGCCAAAATCTGGACACAAATTGGGCCCCCCTATCTGAAACAATAATAGATGGGAGACCATGTAAACGCACTGTATGTTCAATGAATATTTGAACAAGGTGTTTAGATGAAGGTAACTTCTTTAGGGGAATGAAGTGAGCCATCTTGGTCAACATGTCTACCATAACGTATATAGTGTTGAAGCCTTGACAGCATGAGAGATCAGTAATGAGCGATCTGAATAGGACAATTACGAGGGAGGACAGGGGCATCACCGCATAACACATAAAGATAGGATTTTGCCCAATTTATTACCGATCCTGATTTCCTACCATACGAGGCCAAGACATCACAAACAACATTAAGGGTTTTCCTGGGAGAAGTCAAATAAAGCAATATATCGACAGCGTATAATGAAATACGATCTTCAAACTGCGAAGACCAACGAATACCCTTTATCGTGGGCTCCCAACGAATCTAAGCCGCTAGGGGCTCAAGAGCCAACGTAAACAAAAGTGGGGAAAGCGGGCACCCCTGTCTAGTGCCCCGCCCAAGACAAAATGGCGCAGAGACACGATTGTTCACAACAACCTGTGCAAGAGGCTCAGTGTATAACAAGCGCACACAGTTAATAAACTCAGGACCGAAATACAGATTATTTTTAATCGTGTTCAGGGGTTCTTTTTCCCATTCCTCAAGTGGGATGTGAGTATATAGATCCTTTAATTGTTCAATAAATTATTTTGATGCCCCTTTCCCATGCTCCTCAACTCCTATAATCTTATTTTCAGGAATGATGGGAAGGTAGGATTCACATGACACTGATAGGTGTGGTCCTAGCCATGAAAAAGCGTCTGATTTGACATGTTGTGGTCCAGGACGATAAGTAATGATGAAATCGTACTCACTAAAAAAGGTGACCCACCTCGTCTGTCTGGGTGTGAGAGATCGGTCAGATCTCAAAAACTGGAGGTTTCTATGGTCCTAGCCTTGATAAGGCGTCTGCTTTGACATGTTGTGGTCCAGGACGATAAGTAATGATGAAATCGTACTCACTAAAAAAGGTGACCCACCTCATCAGTCTGGGTGTGAGAGATCGGTCAGATCTGAAAAACTGGAGGTTTCGATGGTCAGAGTAGATTGTTATCACATGAGGTGAACCCAATAAATAGTGGCTCCATTCCTGGAAGGCTAATTTAACACGCAATACTTCTTTCCCCAATAGTATAGTTTTGTTCCGCATGTAACAATGTCTTGGAAAAATATGCAACATGATGCAAATGATCAGTGTTCTTGTCTCTTTGAGATAAAACTTCCCCTAAAGCATACTGTGAGGCGTCTGCTCCAACAAGATATGGTTGTGTATTGTCTGCAAGTTTGATCATAGGAGCTGTGGTGAATTTGTCTTTAAAACACACAAAAAGAGTAGAACAGGTCAAAGGGTGGTGTGTGACTATATCAGTGACTATGGTACAGCAGGCTGCATATGCGGACCAGTGTTGTCGGGAGTTATTGGAAAACAAAAAGCTATTATCAATCCCATCAGACCACCCCTTCGGTGGAATATACGTCATGTGGGAATTGCTGATCAATCCGTGTCTTGGCCGGCCATATAGTGCCAGTTTGGAGTTGGATGTCAGAAAACAAGCCATGATGTTTTGCCAAAACAGTGGACAAGATGGTGTGCAGTGCTGAAGTGGTGGTGATAAATAAAATTGACTACACTGGCTCTGAAACAATGTGTATACAGAAAACCGTGTGTCAAAAGATAAAAACCGCGCCAGGTAGTATGACTACCTTCTGGCGCTTGTGTATTGCGGTCAACATGTTTCTGCCAAAAGGGATTTTCCCCGGCATTCTTCAGGACCTGTTACTGTGAATAAGCTACTGCAACTGTAACTACAAATGTCACATTAGATGAAAAAAATGGCGATATGTTTACTGGTAGAAGGATACACATCTACCAGGAACCTTAGTGGTTAGACGTCCACTGATGGTAAAGAAGCATTTCTTCTTCCTATCAATAAAACAAAAGGATGTTGATTAACAACACTGAATAACACAGACACAACCAACTGCACTCAGAGAGACAGTATAGACAAAACACCTGCATGAATAATTGACATTCTGCATGAATGAAATAGGCATAATAGCCACATCACTTAGAGGCATTTCCTCACAGTGATACTCACCCAGCATTGTGTGGGTGAAGACCTCACCTCACCCGGCAACCGCTCGGGAGCATGAGGCCCCGCTCTGTGGTGTAGAAAAAAGACACAATGAGCTCACTACTCTTTCGTGTCCAAGCCAATTGCTCTACACACAAACCCAACGAACTTGTGCTCGGTACCTAGCTATTCCACTGAGGTCCACACACAGCTAAATGCCCCACTTGTTAAATAAAGCATAGTATAGATGCTCCACTTAGAGCTACATGCCCCACATGTTAAATAAAGCAAAGTGTAGACACTGAAGAGTTCCTCTAGAACATCTTGTGATGGTATTGCAATCTGTATTTCCAATATGTACACTGAATTAACTTGGTCAGGTAGCGCTAATTACTATAATGGCGCTAATTAGAGAGGTGGAACACAGTCCACACTAGCCCCAATGAGGAGCCCCTTTAGTATCAAGGGGTCTGGGAGATCGTAGACCCATTGTATAACACTGCCAAGACGGAGTCTGTCTGAACTAATTACATCTTCCAAAGTCTAGCCAAAGTGAAGAGAGTCCATAGGGACACTCACCTGTCCGTCGGTACCTCCTTCGTGGAGCCAAGCGGTAGTGGAGGCACTCATAGGGCCGCCATCTGCTCTTAAATAACCGCCAGCCGAAAGGGGCGTACGGGGTATCTTGCAGGACAAAACTGTCAGAAGCCAACAAGCGCGAGGCGAGACACTACTCTAATGCGCATGCGCATGCAATTCTAAACGTGCCGATAAAGATATTTTCTTCATGCACAATACATCATCCTTAAGGGAAGAGCGTGTGGTCAGTCCCTACCATGGTATAACATTACACGCATTGTATGCACTCAGAGCCTCGTGTCTCCATTAGATGTTATGCCGCAGCTAAACTGTCAGGCCTAATAACGAAGGAAACACTATTCTATCGCGCATGCGCGTATGATCAGGAGACGTAAAAAAATGCTATGTGTGCAGCATCAGTCACTCTGCAGGTAACTATCCCTAATGCATTAGCGCTTAAACAACGTTATATCTCTTTAGTAAGAATGCAATCTAGTAGCCCTGGACCAGACGCTGGAGGATAACACATCATGTGTTCCACATTTGTTAAAATCACTACAATATCATCTTATGTTCCATGTGGTTACCCTTTTTGCACAAAACATGTTTGAGCATTTGGTACTATTCACCAACCTGGTCCAGGGCTACTCGCCCGGCACGGTTCATATATATTTTTTACAATTACAACAAGAAGATTCTTTGTTCCATGTGGTTCTTTCATTGCTAGAAGCATGTCTGTGCTTTTTTCTAATTACAATCCTGGTCCAAAGTTACTCGCCCGATGCCAGCTATGGGTAAGATTGTTTTTCCCTTTAGGCCAGAAGTGCATGTGGCAAGGGGCTTTTAGAATGACAAGTAGATTGCATTCTTACTAAAGAGATATAACGTTGTTTAAGCGCTAATGCTCCAGCCGAGAAAATCCAGCTCCGGTGTTTCCAGCCTACCCTTGCGGGTTGCTGGGAGATCGAGTCCTGAAGAAAGAGATACCAGACCTGCCATATTCTATTCCCAAGGTACAGAGCTGACTAAACCCTTAGGAGAATTCTTGATGCAGATTCTTGGCAAAATAATCTTAAACCACTTAACTTAAACTGCTACTTACTCATCCCTTCCCATGTATTAGGCTTAGGTCAGGTACACCGGGGTAGGCTTAGTTAGAAGCACCAGTTGAGTACGTTAGTCAATGTATTTGTGTATGTATATATTTTATCCATTTTAAAGTATCATATGGCTAAGAAACCATATCAATGCTTTTACAGTATTATTTCATAATACTACTTTTACTGTACGCACTTTACTTTACTCTAAGTATTGCAATTGTGGCAATTCATTTCTCTTGCATGAGAAAGAAGACTGCTTTTATTGAAAACGCCCGTCTCTCTATTTCTCTGCACTCTGGTGAAACTAAGTATGCACGGTTGACTGAGCAAAATAGCTGTCTATTGTTTTCACACGACTCTAGAGATACACTCTTATTCTGAGGGAGCAAAGTTGTCATGTTTATGCGGTTGTCGGAAACTGAATCCCTTCTTGTCTGAGCCAGGGGAGCTTGTCTCTCCCTATTCATTCAAGAAAGTTTCCAGTGACCTCTGAGCTAGCTGGCGCAAACCTAAATTAAGTTTAACATAGTCAGGAGAGACCTAGATGAACTAAGTCCTATGTCTACTGGTGTTTATGCTATTCCAATGCGCAGAGCCTATTGGGAAAATAGGAACTACACTATAACCTAGGCCGTGGCCGGGCACACCGGCAAGGCCGATACTGGCGAGAGTACTCAACTACAGAGACCGGGACTCGATACTCCGCCTCGCCAGAGAAAAGGGTGCCATCCAGTATCAAGGAAATGATATTGCTATGTATCCGGACTTCACTCTGCAGGTGCAGGCTGCCCGCAGAGAGTTTATCCCTGCAAAGAAAATATTTCAACAACTTGGAACTAAATACGCATTGATATACCCGGCCAAGCTGCGTATCCAGGCACATGGTAAGCCCACCTTTTTTAAGGACGCTAAGGAGGCATTGGCATATGCGAAGTAAATGGTGAAGGACCATAGGCAGCAGAAGTCTTCAGCTTACGGACAGACGGAGGGCCCGCTCAGTGACAATGATTAATCAGACCCTCCAGGATATCGCGATTTCGCGATTTGCAAAAAAATTGCGAAATTTGCATCTTTTTGCAAATCCCACGATTTTTGGCAAACCGGCCGCGGAATCCGCCGTTTTCGATTGGACGACACACGGGACGTCCTCGTCTTCTCTCCTTATTGCCTGCTGCCCTCCTCACTTCCGATCACCCTTCCAGGATTTTGCGCGACTCGTCAGGAGGCAGAGGAGGGAGCAACCGACGACGACCCCCCGACCCGATCAGCCAGGCCAGGTACCTTCATTCACGCTGCTACTGTGCTGTGGGTGTGGGCCCGCCGCAGAGCAGACGGGGCACGCCGCGGGCCCCGGGGGGCCATAATTGGAATTTTTTTTTGGGGACGTTGTTGTGGGGGCCATAATTCTTTTTTGGGACGTTGTTGTGGGGGCCCGCCACACACGGGGCACGCGGCGGGTCCCCGGGGGCCATAAATCTTTTGTTGGAC
Source organism: Lissotriton vulgaris (assembly GCF_964263255.1). Classification (NCBI taxonomy): domain Eukaryota; kingdom Metazoa; phylum Chordata; class Amphibia; order Caudata; family Salamandridae; genus Lissotriton; species Lissotriton vulgaris. The sequence continues at coordinate 512,877,170 of NC_141699.1, forward strand.
GTTGTTGTGGGGGCCCGCCGCACACGGGGCACGCGGCGGGCCCCCGGGGGCCATAATTCTTTTGTTGTACGTTGTTGTGGGGGTCTGCCGCACATGGGGCACGTGGCGGGCCCCCGGGGCCCATAATTCTTTTGTTGGACGTTGTTGTGGGGGGCCGCCGCACCTGGGGCACACAGCGGGCCCCCAGGGGCCATAATTCTTTTGTTGGACGTTGTTGTGGGGGCCCGCCGGGCACACGGCTGGCCCCCGGGGGCCATAATTCTTTTTTGGGACATTGTTGTGGGGGCCCGCCGCACACTGGGTACACGGCGGGCCCCCGTGGGCCATAATTCTTTTGTTGGACGTTGTTGTGGGGGCCCGCCGCCCACAAGGCACGCGGCGGGCTCCCGGGGGCCATAATTCTTTTGTTGTACATTGTTGTGGGGGCCCGCCGCACACGGGGCACACGGGGGGCCCCCGGGGGCCATAATTCCTTTTGTCGTGGGGGGGGGGGGGCAAAGTCAGTTTGTTTTTCTTTCTGGTGGGGCCCGCCGCACACGGTGCACGCGGCGGGCCCAGGGGGCCCACATTCCATTCCTTGGGGCCCAAAGTCTATTTTTCTTTCTTTCCGGTGATTTTCGTCACAGGGTTGCCCACAGATTAATTCATATTTTAGCTGGGCAGGTTTTATCAGCATTATTTCTCCACCACTTTCAACTGTAGATGTTAGGTGGATTGATTTTGAAGCACTTGACTTGTATTTACCACATCTTGAAATGTGCTGCATGATCTTGGTATGTTTTCTTTAATTTGTGTAGGTTTTGCAATGTACTCTGGGTGTGCATTTGTTTCTACTGACTACAAATTTAAATTGATTTGATATATATATTTCAATTGCTGTCCAAAATATCCGTGGCATGCAGTGAAAGGCATGGGAGGCTATCTATAGAAATTGGTGAAAATCTGAAAGTAGCTGTGACTTAATATTTTAGGTCCTGCATAAGAAATTGTATTGTAAACTGATGGGCAAGCTGTGCCAAAATTTTTGTCCTGAATCTTGACCATTTGGCATGAATTTTTACTTGCCATTGGGCCACCTGCCGCAGCGTACTGGTAAGTTTGGGGTTCTGGGCACCTGGTGAGTTTCCTAACTCTTTATTTTGGTTCTTTTGCAGAGCATCACAGGAAGAATCTGCTGTTGCAAGAGCCAATTGGGCTAGCTGCCGCAGCGCAGTAGTAAGTTTGGAGTTGTGGGCACCTGTGGGGAATTTCATAATTGTTTGTTTTGGTTTTGGGCAATTGTTGTGTTCTCTGTGGGGAAAGGAACTGCAGTTTCAAGAGCCATTGGGCCAGCTGTCCTGAATCTTGACCATTAGGCATGAATTTTTACTTGCACTGTACTGAATTTTTGTCCTGAATCTTGACCCTTTGGCATGAATTTTTACTTGCCATTGGGCCACCTGCCGCAGCGTACTGGTAAGTTTGGGGTTCTGGGCACCTGGTGAGTTTCCTAACTCTTTATTTTGGTTCTTTTGCAGAGCATCACAGGAAGAATCTGCTGTTGCAAGAGCCAATTGGGCTAGCTGCCGCAGCGCAGTAGTAAGTTTGGAGTTGTGGGCACCTGTGGGGAATTTCATAATTGTTTGTTTTGGTTTTGGGCAATTGTTGTGTTCTCTGTGGGGAAAGGAACTGCAGTTTCAAGAGCCATTGGGCCAGCTGTCCTGAATCTTGACCATTAGGCATGAATTTTTACTTGCACTGTACTGAATTTTTGTCCTGAATCTTGACCCTTTGGCATGAATTTTTACTGTCACTGTACTGGATTTTTGTCCTAAATCTTGACCCTTTGGCATTAATTTTTACTTGCCATTGGGCCAGCTTCCGCAGCGCACTGGTAAGTTTGTCGTTCTGGGCACCTGGTGAGTTTCCTAACTCTTTATTTTGGTTCTTTTGCAGAGCATCACAGGGAAGAATCTGCTGTTGCAAGAGCCAATTGGGCCAGCTGCCGCAGCGTACTGGTAAGTTTGGGGTTGTGGGCACCTGTGCGGAATTTCATAATTGTTTGTTTTGGTTTTGGGCAAGTCTTTAACTTTCTTTGCACTTGGCTGACCGGGCACGTTTTGGTCCAATTTGTCTGTCTGTTTGCTCAACGCCGTTCGGGGACTGGCATTTACCATTGCAGTTATGGCCCAACAAGTTTGTCACTTTACTTGTGCTTCAGGGTTGCATGCATATCTTATCATTGAGCACCAGCGCTTTCTGAACTTCCCATTCAACAATTGCCTTTCCCCCCTTTGAGATGCATTTAGTAATACCAACTATCTTTGTAGGTGAGTTAACTGACTGCGCCACAACAGCGAGATCTTCTGTATTCTAAGGGAGCAACAAGCCACCACAAGAAAAGCAGAATGGAGAGGTTTCTGCAGCCTGCAAAGGGTGTGAAGCATAGATCACATCTGCCCACCCTAATAACTGCAGCAGATCGGGCCAGAGACTACAGCACTGTGATGCACGCTGACGGTGGGGTGCTGTTTTGCAGTGTGTGCAATGTGGCGGTGGACCACATCCGGAAACACACTGTGGATATGCATGTGCCGTACCAAAAACACTTGAAGCGCTGTTCAGATGATCCTGACCTTCAATCCTCGCCAAAACGTGCACGCCAGATGACTGTGAACTCGCTATTCACAAAGAGTACTGCTACCGGTGCCGCAAACCATGAAATGATAAGTGAGTGGGTTAACGTCTGCACCGCTTTGAACATTCCGCTGAGCAAAACCGACCACCCTGTGTTGCGCAAGTTCCTATACGAGCGAGTACGGAATGGTGGAGCGATACCTGGGAGTCATCAGCTGCAAGAACGTTATCTCCCAGAGAGATATATAAGTGCCAAGAACGAGCCGAAAGAGCTATTGAAAGATCAGTTTCATCTTTGATGAAACACCAAATGTCGAAGGGCGGTGTGTTTTGAATGTGCTAGTTGCAGTAGTCTCTCCGCAGGGTGCCCGTCAGATCCATACCCACCTGGTGGACACAGTCTTCCTATCACAGTGCAACCATGGGACTGTAGCGCAAGCTGTTGTAAAGGTGCTCACAGAGTACAGCATAGACTTCCAGAACGTTATTTCTTTTAACACTGATAACGCGGCATACATGCTCAAGGCCTACAACACGGTGTTGAGGAATCTGTACACAAACTCCATACACATCACCTGCTTGGCACACATCATGAATCTTGTTGGAGAGTCATTTAGGAAGCCTTTTGTGGAGCTAAATGCTTTCCTTCTGTACTTCTCCCGCATTTTTTACATGGCCGGTAGCAGAAAGAGAATGTACCTGCACCATCTTGCTGAGAACCATGGGATGAAAGCACGGGTGGCACCTGACCCTTGTAGTACCCGCTGGAATTCTTGGTTTGCAGCTGTCCAGTACCACTGCAAGCACTTTGAGGCCTATGCTGGGTTTGTGGAGTCTGAGATGAAACTCAGCAAGTTGCCCCCAGATTCCCTTGAAAATCTACAGAAGATCTTGCACAGCGACCAAAGGGAGTGCATTAAAGTCCAATTGGACATTGTGGCAGAAAAAATGCCAAACCATTTTAAACCTGATGGAGTTATTCCAGAGTCAGACACCAGTGACCATGAAGGTATATGATTATTTGGAGGACCTCCACATGAACCTAACCAACAATTCAGTCCTCACTGTGGAGTCACTACAGCCATTTCTACAGACCACTGCAGGGGCAAAATTAAGTCTGGCATAGAAAAAAAGGATAACCGCCCAGCTTAATGACGCTTTTGAACATTCACTAGAAAAGGTGGGCAAATACATGGGGGAGGCCCAGCCAGGCATACAATTCTTGAAACAAGTGCGCATTTTTAATCCTGCGCGACTCTGCATCCTGCCTAATGAGAAGAGTGCCTATTCAGCCATCCCTGGTTTGAGCGAAGTTCCCGATCAGGAGCTTCGCCTCTACTTTGAAAATGTAGGCCCAGAAGCAGTGCAGGCATCTGTTTCTGGAGTGATTGACACTGACCTCTTTTGGCGTGGGCTGGCTGACCGCATTCCAGCTCTTTCCCAAATTGCAGCTGTGTACAAGGACTGTGTGACCAGTTCTGCAGATGCTGAAAGGAGCAACAGCATCTACAAAATTATTCTCTCATCCAGACGACGGTCCCTTTCAGAGCAATCGATCCGGGCATTATTGTTTTTACATTATAACCAGCAGCACAATACTGGTCTAGATTTGGAGTGCTCAGAAGAACTGAACGTACATGGTCAAGATTAACATGCCTTTTAATCAAAACAAATGGGCTGAATTGTAAATAAACAAAATGTACATAGCTCCATGTTTTAAAATAACTCAAACAATAAGATATCTGTGTTTGTTGTAAAAAGAAAAAACCCAAAATAAAATGCCGCTAAATTTCCATTTTTGTGCCGCTAAATTTTCATTTTTGTGCCGCTAAATTCGCCAATCCATGCCGCTATATTCTGGGGGGTCTGATTAATGCTATGTAAACTGTAATGCATGTCGTTGACCCCGGCAGATCATGGCAGGTGTCGGGGAGCTGAAGGCCGCAGATATGGGGTAAGACACGAACTCTGCTCTTATACGACGGGGTCATGCTGCTCAGGACGCTTGCAGGTCTTCCTGATGGTTGAGGTAGATTGCTGTTTATGGGTGAGGCGTGGGTGTGTGAGCGTGGTATTTGCAGCTCGGCCACCCTGCCATGAGTGCAGTGGTTATTGCCGGAGACCCAACGTACCCCATGGGATGACTCCTTTAGGCTGGATGTTGATCTGGGAATGGTTGTTGTTATGGGTAATGGGTGGGAGGATTACACAACCTGTTTGGGGGGTTGGTGTGGGTGGGGGGGTCTGTTGGGCTTTCTAGGTTTTTTGCACTGCCATGGAAAGTACAATTTTGCACACGAGGTGCGGGTCTGTTGTGCTGTGTTCTCTGCTTCAGGCTGCAGGGAGAGGATGACTGTTTGCGATGGTATGCGCCAAATAACTGTGTAATCCGTAGTCCCGATAGCGGACACATTGCGCGACTGAAACTTCTAGAATAGCAATGTCACAATCACATAGTGTAAATACACTAAGGTGCCTTACGTGGAATGTCCGAGGCCTCAATGATCGCCGGAAAACAAGATTGATACACTAATATCTCATGAGGCATGGTGTAGATATATGCTTCCTCCAGAAAACGCACCTGATGAGCGCATCAGCGCGGACACTCAAGAATCGGCGCTGGGATGTAGTGGTGGAGACTGGCTATTCCAACTACTCTAGGGGGGTTGCGATACTTATGCGCAGGGGATTACACTGGCACACTCATAGTACGGTTGTGGACAGGGAAGGCAGATACATAATACTACAGGGGGAATTATGTCACACGCCGGTAGCACTGATTAACACCTATGGCCGAACACTGATCGTCCGGAATTTTTTCAACACGTATGGCAAAAGATACAAACACTGGGATACACTGCGATGCTATGGGGAGGTGACTTTAATGTAGTCCTCTCAACCTTGTTGGACAGACAGGGTTCCTCCCGAGCGCATCACCCGAAGGCGGCGGAAGCGCTGCATGATATTATAGATGATCTTCATCTAATTGATTCCTGGAGGGCCGTACATCCAACATCCAGAGCAGGAACCTCTATCAAGCACCATCGTAACGCATGGTCGCGCCTGGATTACTGGCTAGTCTCTAGAGACCTACACATCTGGCTGGTGGATGCCACTCACCATTCCCACACTTTCTCAGATCATGCACCTGCCCAGATCCGGTTACGCTTCCCCCCCTGCATACTCCCAGTCGTTTGCCTGGAAATTCCCATCCGGTGCTCTGTTGGACTTGGTCTTTCGCGAGGAGTTACATAATAAGATCACAGAATACTTTACATTGAATGAGGGTACGGTCGACTCACTGGGAATGCTTTGGGAAGCCTTTAAGGTAGTCACAAGAGGAGACTGCATAGCGCTTAAAGCCAGGATGCTGAGAGATATTCGCAATACACTTAGCAGGCTGGAGCGGAGATAGGGGATCTGGAACGATTACAAACGCTAGATCCATCCCCCGAAACCACAGCGAAAATTAAGACTAAACTAACAGAATTCCAAGATGAGGCAGAGAGAGAGAGACGGTGTATCTCTATAAACATGCCCAGGCCAGACAGTACAGGGAGAGTGAGAGACCGGGCAAAACATTGACTGGCTTGTTGAGCACGCCCAGGGGATCTACTTATATAACTGAGTTACATAAGGATAACAGGTAAGTGGTAAGGATAAAGATAAATGGGTAGATATCAGCACCTTTTAACATTACTCGAGGGACACGGCAGGGGTGCCCATTGTCGCCATTACTGTTCGCCATAGCATCAGAATTGCTTGCGGCCAAACTCTGTCAACACCACGCACAGAAAAGCATTGGGTTCACGACGAGGGGTATCTTAGTCTATATGTTTGCAGATGACATGATTGTATACCTGACCAATCCTAGAGACAATTTTGATACGTTGATGAGGAAGTTCATACGGTATGAAGGACTGACAGGAATTCAGATTAAATGGAAGAAGTCTGTGATGTTGCCGCTTACTGATGATACAGTCCCCTTTGTCTCAGAATACCCGATCCAATGGGCAGAGGGAGAGACGAGATACCTGGGCATTCGCATAAGTAGGTCTTTGCAGGAAATATGGAGGGCCAATTACGGCAGGGCAATAGACTGGCTGGAGGGTAAGCTACCAAGATGGAAGAGTCTTCCGTTATCCCTGACGGGGCGCATAGCCATTGCAAAAATGGTAATTTTGCCCAAATTTCTATACCTCTTCGTAAATATTCCTATGCCATTGAATGAACATTTTTTCAAGCGGTTACGATCCAACATATTGGAGTTGGTATGGGCGGGTAGGCGACCCCGCATTTCATGGAGTTACTCACGCTGCCTTTCTCACAGGGAGGACTGGGTGCCCCGGATTTCGAACTATATGCTTACAGCGCACAGGCGCAGTTCCTTCATTTTTGGCATCACCCTACCCCATTTCAGCCGCATGTGGCGATAGAAATAGACAGGATTGCGCCACTCCCGCTCCACATGGCCATATATAAACCTTACACACGTCCGCGGCAGGAAATAGATACAGTGGATGTGGTAAGATGGGCATGGAAAGGTATAGCGAAGAGAGCAAGACAGGAGGTGCTTTACGCATCATCTATGACCCTGGGTGATAACCCCGTATTGGACAAAGCTATTAAGCTAAGGGCACTGTCACATAAGCTAGAGAAAGGAGAGGACCTATTCCCTGGCGGTGAATTTTTAACATTACCTAATATATGCGACCCGCAGACGCCCACCGCATCTGATATGCTATAATATTACCAGATTAGAGCGGCATGTAGGTCCAGATATAAAGTATTTCCGAGCGAACCACCTACTCTGCCTGCGCTGGAGAATGTGTTGTCGAATCCTTCGCCCCGGAAACTCATCACACGCATATATAGTATTACACAGAGAGAATCCCCATCACATACACTACTTCCAAAACAGAATGGGAAGAGGAGGCCGGATTGACTAACTGTAGCGGGGATGACCTACCGGCGGAAGGAGAGACCCCTGTGATGGACTAGTGGGTCACTGACATGGATACCCCTCCCTATTTTTCACCATATCAGGACGATTGGAGGTCTGACTCGCAATCACTATGGCCGGACAACGCCAGCGAGGAGTGTGAAGGTTCCTTTAAGTGGGCGGGTAATACTAAGGAAGATACGCCCCGGAGTGACGTCTACTCAACAGGATTGGTTAGGACCCAGGAAGCAGGAAAGTCGGCGTGTGACCACACCGATCGAACGGGAGCGGTGTGGAGTCGAGCACCAGGAGAGTCAGAAGGAGCTTTGCGAGAAGAAGAATACGAAGAGGAGCTGTTCGGAGGAGAGAAGGACGTGCGAGACGAACAGGAACCAGGAAGAAGACTGGAGCCAGGAGGCCACCGTCAACACGAGCCGCCCAGCCACACTTCACCAGGTACTTGACTAGCTGGTTGGGGAGGAGGGGAGGCACCACGCAGTATCGCGTAGACTGTTATCCTATGAGTCGCGCTTGTGTGATACTTCGCGTGCTCCCCCCCCCCGGTAACACTTTCCAGGTCTCATGCGCAACCCCACCCCCTCACCGTATCCTATCACTTGAATAAAGACTAGATTGCACGGTGTCCCTATCACCCCGGTATCCCCCTGGGTAAAGCCTAACCTGAGCCATACCTAACAAAGTCCTCATTTCTCCTTCGCATGTCCGGCGGTGGGGCAACCGAGGAGGAGGCAGAGTGGACAGCTGAGGACCCCAAGAGAGAGAGTGGAAGACCCCATCCAAGAACAGGAGGAGTCAACCCGGCCATATTGTCTAGAGAAAGATTGACTCTCAGAAAAAAGAAGACTTTCGTCAAAATAAAGCCCTACATACCCAGGTCTGGTCTCCGTGCCCTTCCTTCACCCCGTAACACTAACACTGACAAGCAGTGGCAGTTTTGCTGTACACAGCTAGAACACCTCTCACCAAACTACTGGCTAAGGCTAATCCACTTCAATTTCCTGCATAGATTGTATCGCACACCGACACAGTTGCTTCGTATGGGTTTACAACCAGATGCGAGGTGTTGGAGATGTGGCGCCCGAAACGCCACGTTCACCCACCTGGCCTGGGATTGGGGAGCTGTGGCAAACTGTTGGGTAGATGTATTTCGACATACAGGACGCATCATAAGTGCCTCGCTGTCAGCTACACCGATGGTGGCGCTGTTGGGATATGTACAGGAAATCCAGACAGAACACCGTAAACTTGTGGCCATGATGTTGCTGTTAGCAAAAAGACAGGTGGCTATTCATTGAAAGAAGCAGAGCCCACCAACGGTGGCTGATTGGATCAGGGTTTTTACATACTGCAGGGATCAATTATCTGTATTTTGGGAATTAATGCCGAGTGGTTCCAGGCCACATTTGGGAACCATTTGCTGTCTGGTTGCGATCGGAAGGGGCAAACCTCTAGAGACACTAGAATGTCTGTGTCGGAGACACAACCCCAACTGGTTGGTCTTTGGAAAAGATATGATCAAGGGCAGAACACGAGTGGGCCATTGTGTATTGTTACATTGGGATGAGAGATGTTGTTTGGGCGCAGAATTGACGAATGGAAACGATGCAGCGGACTAGGCGATGTGTGCTTGGAGAGGCTTGCCTCTCGTTTTGATGGAATGCCAGTGGCGGGGGGAGGATTGAACGGTACAAGTTAATTATTAGGTTGTATTATGCCTATTTACATTGCAGATTGTTTTTCAAATTGTGATGCATACTGGTAAAACCTCGCTGCCTGCCCCTTGGGATGTTGGCTAACCAAGCTGTGTAGTGCTATCTGGATAATAAGCCGCCGGGTTGTAGGCAAATGGCAGTGTGAATTGTGCAATATGAAATAAACTGTTTTAAATCAAAAAAAGAAAACAAAAAAAAGTTGGCTTCCTTCTGGCAAGGTCCGCTGTCCACTGGAGATTAGGAGTCTTTTTAGAAAGCACACAGTCGTCCCTTGTTCTGGAGGTCGCTGGACAGTGGAACGAGTTGCTCTTCTTTTGCAGGGTTATTGAGAACTGCAGGCAGGCCGGGGGGCTGGAGTCACATCAATTGATGTCTTCAGTCTTTGCTGCTGCATGGCTCTTCGTTGTCCTCTTTTTCATGGGTCATCATGTCATTTGAGGATTAAGATTAAGGATGCCCCTAAATACTCAATTTAGGGGTGTTACAGTGGTTAGAAGGTAGTGCCTACACCCTTTTTATGTCCTCTCCCTTGGGGAGGGGGCATATCCCTAACCCTATTGGCTAGAATCCTCTAAAATAATATAGAGGATTTTGAAAGGAGGGGGTCACTTCAGCTCAGGACAACTTAAGGGTGGCCCTGTCTGAAAGGGGACACACCTCTCCTGCTTACTAATTTTCCCGCTAACCCCTTTGCCTAAAGTGGGGCTTGGTTAGGGGCGGACGGGCATCTACATCAGCTGGAGAGGCCCTGATCAGCATGACAAAGGACGGATAGCCTTTGAAGCTCACCGCCTTTCAATGATGTTCCGGGTTGTATGTAGGTGAAAAGCAACTCCAAACAGAGCAGGCTTTGTTTCTGACCCATGAGAGCAAAAGGCTCCCACCTCAGGGGGTCAGAAACATGTCTAGAGGTGGCAGGCAGGTGAAGCCCAGTCAGACACACACTTGTGGGTTTTTAGATTTTCAGGGTGCACCTCTGAGGTATCCCTCTGAGTGCACATAATAATGAATCCAACACTGGCATCAGTGTGGACTCATTAACCTGAGATGTTGAGTATCAAACATCTTGGAATTCAGTGAAGCCATCATGGACATGTGGAACTCATAGTGACAAGCTCCCAGCCCCTGTACTCAGTATTGCTTAACTGTGCACTTATAATGTCTAAAAATGGACTTAGACACTATAGGGACATATCTGCTCATGCATTTGTGCCCTCACTTGGGGTGTAGTGCGCTCTGCCTTAGGGCTGTAAGATGTGCTGTAGGAGTGACAAACCTATGCCTCTTGCAGTGCTTGTAGGCCTCGCATACAGGGATGTGTGCCAGGTCGACTCTTCACTTTTATCTGCACCAAAACACGCAGGCTGCAGTGGCAGTATGCTTGTGTTTAGTGAGGGGTCTCTTTGGGTGGCACAATACCTGCTGCAGCCCGTAGAGACCCTCTCTGGTCCAAGGACCATGATACCACTGCTACCTTTCACAAGGGACTTATATGTGAGACAGAGGTGTGCCAATTGTAGAATCAAAAGGTACAGTTTTGGGAAAGAACACAGGCACTGGGATCCTGGTTAGCAGGAACCCAGCGCACATTCAGTTAAAGATGCATCAGAGTCAGACAAAAAGTGTGTGTGTGGGTAACCATGGCAAAAGGGGTACTGTCCTACAGTGAACCATTGTGGGGAAAGAGATGTGGGGCAACAAGACAAAAGGCAAAACAGAAAATGCAGAAATACATCTCATTTCTCTCCCTAACAATAAAGGGAGAGGAACAGAGAAACAAAACCAGTCAATCATTCTGCAGGATTCTCCACGACAAGGTTCTGTGTGTTGATAGTTATTTAACTATTCAGCAATAGTTCCTCCCTTGAAAAAGATGCTTGCGGATTCCTGTGGTTTCACAGAATTGTATGCTGTAGGGCTCCTACCAAAAGGTGACCAGGGGGAAGCATACATTCCCAGTATGGCCCCCTTGTCAAAAGTGTCAGTGGGTAGTCTTTACAATCATAACTGGAGCCTCCATCAGGTTCTGCATCAGCTTCCATGGACAAAATACCTCTGCCACACTGAGGCACTCTCCTCCAGCTCCATCACTTTCAATTCTGGGTAATGACACTGCCTTTGTTGACATGTACTGCACATGAGTCTAGAACACTTGTTTCTACCTTTTCTAACATGGCAGCAAATCTGGATCCTGATCCAACCATCTACAGATATATCAGTGGCAGGGGCTATATGAATATTGATGCAGCACTGTTTCGACCCACCCTATCAGGATGTTACTTTCCATTATATTCCAGGTTATAGAGTGAGGTCTTAATGCGCACAATTGAAGGAATTGTTGGAATTGAAGGAATTCCAACATTTCCTTCAAGTAGCATTGTGCCATGTGTTGGGGTAACCCTCTCTGCTGAAATCTTATATGAGGCTGTGGTTGTCCTTTCAGAAAACCAGACCTTGACCCTTTTCAATTGTAATCAATGAGGGCGAGCACATACTGAATGTGGATAGGTAGGCCTTAAAATATCAGGCAAGGTAAAAGCTTACTTTTTGCCACACCAAGTTCAGCCATGGTACAGACTGCATAGGTGGGGTTGAGGATTTGCAGTTGTCACATCATGCACTGCATTGTCTGATTAAGCAAACAGTTTCATCATCCATCCATGGTCACCAAAAATTACTTTTCATGTTTTTGAGACCAGACATCCCCCACATTTGTTTATGCTGTCTATTAGATCCTCTCAAATTGCTGCTCTTCTTTCTGGAACTACTTTAATTGACTTTGACGTTTACTATTATGTATTTGAATTCTTGCCTCATTTGTGTTTGCGTGCCTGATTTACTGTATTTTTGTGCACGAATATGTAAAGTGCTCTGTTACCTTCGGGTCTAGCTAGCGCTATATCAAACTTATAACTAAATAAATAAATATATTATTCGGACAAGGTAACAGAACAAGCAGTCCGCAGGTAGATTTCTGCTCCCTGGCAGATGAGAAACATCAAAACAATGCTCTTGATGTTTTGATCTAAATCTTGCAATGAATGCAATGGGCGTCACTCTTCCCTCAAGTAACAAAATCTGCACTAAAAGTGAAAGATCAGTATGCAAGGTAAACTTATTTCCCCCAAAGTGTCTAAAGTGATTGGTGGTGCTAACATATGCAAGCAGCTCATGCTTGATGACAAAATACAGCCTCTCAGTCTCACAGTCCAAGATGTGTACACACCCACCCATTTGTTCTTTCTTGACTTTTGATACAGGACTTCACCCGAACCCCAGACAGTGGCACTTATGAGAATTAGACAAGGCCTTCCTGCATAGAAAGGCTACAAAGGGGGTACATCTTCAATATGTCTCCTAATACTTTCAAAAACATCCTGTTATTCTTGTTTCCATAAAAAAAATCCCGTTTACATAGGATCTTACACAGAGGCTCCATGACAGTTGCAAAGTTCTTTATGGAATTCTAGTAATATTCACATAGAGCAGCGAAGGACATCAGATTTTCCTTGTTGCGTGGAAATGGAGCTTTCTTGATGGCATTCACCAATGATTCTTTTGGAACTACACCTTTTGCAGAGATGGTGTGGCCAAGGTACTCAACCTAACTTTTAAACAGTTTACTCTTCTCTACAAACATGAAAAGACTCTTGTCCGACAGTTACACTTCATGCTAGGCATAAGAATGCTTTTCCATGTCCTTAGCAAATACCAAAATATTTTCCTAAAAACGTCTCACATTGTCTTCCAGATCCTTAAATAGATGGTACCATTTCTTTTCATTTCATTATGTCTTTATTTCGAAGTAAAAATTCATAAAAGACAACATACAATACATAAAGATATATAAAAACTGCTGCAGACATGTCCCCAATATCTAAAAAAGAGTTGCAAGCATACGACATGTAATTCATATCATGGCAATTAATTTTAAAAAGTGTTCAATTTCTTGGTACGGATCAGCCACACCCAACCCAGGAATTTAGCCACACAAATCACAGAAATCTCAGATCTGATATTACGAAATTTCTGTAGGGCTTCAAGGTATCCCCCACAATCCAAAATTCTACATAAAGGTTTCACCCATTTGATTCGAGGGGCTCGGTATGCTGGGCAGGCAAAAAACATATGACCAATGCTTTCTACCTGGTCGGGACACCAGAAACATTTGTTGCTTACATTCTTCGCCCACTTTGTGGTGAAAGAGTTAATGGGTAATGTACCTACACGAAACTGGTGGTACAGTTTACGATCCAGGGTTTTGCATATCAAGTCATATCAAGACATATCATATCATATCAAGTCCCAATAGGGCTCAAGGGAAGGAGTCACCTTATGTGTTAAGAAAAGCCCCGTTAGGTTATTATCCGAAGAATGGGTGCTGAAAAAAATTCCACCCAGTCCAGAGCAGAAACATGGTTAACCGGTGTTTGGGAATCAGGATCCCTACCCCACCTAACAGTCTCCCAAAATTTCACTTGATTAGATGACTTGCACGCTTTAAGAAGATCTGACCAGTAGGAATCGTCCCAATCCCTCTTAGCTGTCCAAAGGACCTGTTTATAAGACTGCCTAGCTTTCCTGATGTCATGAGAGATCCTAGATTTAACAGCTGCTATTAATTTACTGTGGGCTTCCCTGCAACTCTTGTTATACCATCTTTTGTGTGCTTTAACTGTCTTATTTTTTGATGGCTTAGTGAGGAGACTTTTAAGATCCATAAAACACTTCTCATGGAGATTAATAATTAAGGAATCAGCCCCGCCAGAGGGGGATAAAGCTGTCATCCTCCCCCTTGTATCTAAGACCAACTCCTCTATTTCATGAATGAGCTCTGGGTCAGCTATGACCCTGGACCATTTAACTCGTCTTCTGTTGTCACACAATACTATGTCGGACGTTAGGCAAGTTGTTTCCAATTGACAGTCCGGGAACCCGAAGACCCAAAGAGAGGGGGTTATGGTCACTCTCTGGCCTAGTCTCTACAACCATATCTATTATGTGTGACCAAAATTCTACATTGACCAATATGTAGTCAATACGACTTACGCTGGTCCCATTATCAAAAGTTGGTTTCCCGAGATTATCAGACGGAGTGCGGCCATTCACTGCCCGAAGCCCCTACTCCAGGCAGAATCCCAGCCAGTGAAGGGCCGCCTCTGTGCCCCTGACGCCCTTACTTATGGTTAGCGGGGGGATATTCCAGGCAGTATCTTCATCAATTCCCACATCTTCAGCCAGACTAAGGATGGGTTCATAAGAGCAGTTCAGGTCACCTGCTACTAGGACAAAATGATCACCACTGTGCTTCTTCAGAAGACTATCCAGATCATTCAGGACTGGTTGCTTCCTACCACCCTGACAGCCTCGAGCGTATATATTAATTAGGAGGATGTCCTTACTGTTATCCTTTCTAAGGCTGATACATAGGAGGTCGGCATTCTCTACCAAGATTTCCTTAGCTCGGAATCCCAGGGTGTTTCTAATCCACACCGCGAGTCCTCCAGAGGCCCTACCCCTAAGCCCCTGTATGGCAGGTTTGTAATAATTCAGGTAGCCTACTCTAAATAGAGGGACAGTTGCCCAGGTTTCCTGAAAAACGACGATATCATACGTGTTGATAAAGTCGACCCAATCGTCGTTATCCAGGCGACCCCTTAGTCCTGCAATATTCCAGGATGCCACCCTGATTGTTCCTACTGGGCTACTAAATGGGGTAGTCTGCGATAAGCCCAAGTCGCCTGCCCTGATCACAGTGGAAATGGTAACATAACCAGGGACTGGGCTAGGGCCTTTGGGGAAAGTTGAACAATCCATACGAGCTACTGGGGGGGTTGGGGAAGCAGTCACCTGAAGGGGATTAGGTTCCGTGGAGTGCATTGAAGCGTCAATCCCCCCAAGTCAATCAACCTCATCCAAACAACCGAACATGTTGGAAGTAGGTGCCCCTTCCCACCAGTTGTTTTGACTTTGCCAACCATCCCTTCGTCCTTTCCGTCTGATGTTTTGGACTGTTGACCAGGTCCCCTCTATCTCCACTTTCTGCCGTGGGGGGTAGAAAAATGTAAGGGGTCTGACGACAATGGATAAATCGTCTTCTCGTGAGACCCATGAACAAAGATGCTGAGCTGTGTGGGGATCCGCGAAGGACACTACTATGCAATCACCAGCAATGGACTTACGTGTGGGGCCTACCCAAGGTACTCTACGTACCATTAGTACCCTGCTTCTTAGATGGTTAGGAAGCTGTCTATTTACGTTGAGCCAGTAAATGACCTTGTTTTTTAGCGACCAATGGTTCTCTTGAGTTTGTGGATCCAGGGCAGGCACTCCCGCTAACACGATAACATAGGTCCCAGCTTCTGGAGGCAAATCAATAAAACCCCCACGAAAATTCGGGCGGCTGGGTTGCTGAGGAAATGTACACATGGTTGCTGGCTGATTAGGCTGGTGTGGAGCAGCTTGTGGCCTTGGTTTAGATGGTGCTATACTTTGGGGGCGACGGGTGGTTGGTGCTTTAGTTGTTGGGATAGTAGCAGTTGGGTTACAGACTTTTGTACGGGGTTTAGGTATGGGTTTAGGTTTTGGGGGGGGGGCAAGGCCGGGGGTTCTAACACCGGAGCCTGGGAGGTACAATCATCACCCTGGGAAAACTTGGCTTCCATTTGTTTTAGACTAAGGCTAGCCAAGGTAACTATGGTCTTGTCCATTTCTAATAAGCTGTTTCGATACGAGAAAGTCTAAGTTCCAGGGGAGTTAGAAGCTGTTTTAAAGTGACCCAAACAATTTAAGAAATTCTTCATCACCCCCCCTATCCTTCCCTGACTCACTCACCCTACCCTCAGTTGGCCTCTCATCGATCTTAACAGGAGAGGCCCCCATTGTTAGGTCTAACATAGCGCTGAGTGAACCAGAGACATTTTCCTCTCCCAATAAGCAAGTATTCGCTTTTGAGGACTCTTTATCAACCCCATGTGTAGCCAGCGGTCGTCTACTATTAAAAAATTGGGACCTCGCAATTTTGGCCTTTTTGCGTGCATAGGCGGATCTGGCAAGACATTTCCTTCTGTGGGTGGCAACTTTTTTAGCGCTTGCTACTAGTTTGGGCAGCTCAAGTTTTCTGGAAAAGTCTATACCTGTCCCAGGGACATAAGGCGCAGACACCTCAGTGGATTTTAGAGGTGGCGGTGATGGAATAGGAAGAGGCTCAGGTACAGGTGTAATTGGGACATGATGAATATCCGCCTGTGTTAACAATGATCGAGGGCCAGATGTACACTCCGGGGTTAAAACAGAGGCAATTTTCCCTAAGGATGATTTTTTGGAGGATGCTAAGTTCAGGGAAAGCCTTCGTGCTGCTTCTAATTCCAAGGATACCCTGTGTTGAATTTTGCTGATTTCCACATCAATGGCCAAGTTGGTCTTGGTGAGGAAATCATCAAGGGTCCCATTGGGCTTATTCACCCCTTAGCAGTTTTACTGCGACTACCCCGTGTACACATAACGGATACAAAGGATAAACAAAATAGCAGAAATGGCAACAACAAGCCAGGGGGGGTGGCCCAGGCCAGGCCTCTCAGACCTCGAACGGCCTCAAACGGCCCGCTCTTAGCCCGGTCTTCGCCCCGCGCTGCGGGAGGACAGTTCCTAGATGTAGTGAGCGTTAAGGGCGGTGGGCGGGCTAACAGGGAGAGCGGACCGGAAGCTGTCACACGGTCACGCAGGGACTCCTGGGTAATGGAGTCCCTGCAACGCTAGCAGCCCTGCTGCAGCCCTCAGCCCAAGTCCTGCGCTGTTCCGCTCCCTGCAGTGTTCAGAGTCCAGCCCCTCTCAGATGGCGGCGAGGTCCGACAGCAGGTCAAGGTTTGGTCCCAAAGAGGTAAGCGCCTCCAGGCAAATGCGCTTGATTAGGAAATGACGTCCCAAGGATGCAGGGAAGACCGGGGTTTAAAAAGCCCTCCAGTGGGCGGTGGGCGGGCCAACAGGGAGAGCGGACCGGAAGCTGTCACATGGTCACGCAGGGACTCCCGGGTAATGGAGTCCCTGCAACGCTCGCAGCCCTGCTGCAGCCCTCAGCCCAAGTCCTGCGCTGTTCCGCTCCCTGCAGTGTTCAGAGTCCAGCCCCTCTCAGATGGCGGCGAGGTCCGACAGCAGGTCAAGGTTTGGTCCCAAAGAGGTAAGCGCCTCCAGGCAAATGCGCTTGATTAGGAAATGACGTCCCAAGGATGCAGGGAAGACAGGGGTTTAAAAAGCCCTCCAGTGGGCGGTGGGCGGGCCAACAGGGAGAGCGGACCGGAAGCTGTCACACGGTCACGCAGGGACTCCTGGGTAATGGAGTCCCTGCAACGCTCGCAGCCCTGCTGCAGCCCTCAGCCCAAGTCCTGCGCTGTTCCGCTCCCTGCAGTGTTCAGAGTCCAGCCCCTCTCAGATGGCGGCAAAGCGGCACCCGAGGAGCGGGTGCGGCGAGGTCCGACAGCAGGTCAAGGTTTGGTCCCAAAGAGGTAAGCGCCTCCAGGCAAATGCGCTTGATTAGGAAATGACGTCCCAAGGATGCAGGGAAGACAGGGGTTTAAAAAGCCCTCCAGTGGGCGGTGGGCGGGCCAACAGGGAGAGCGGACCGGAAGCGGTCACACGGTCACACAGGGACTCCTGGGTAATGGAGTCCCTGCAACGCTCGCAGCCCTGCTGCAGCCCTCAGCCCAAGTCCTGCGCTGTTCCGCTCCCTGCAGTGTTCAGAGTCCAGCCCCTCTCAGATGGCGGCGAGGTCCGACAGCAGGTCAAGGTTTGGTCACAAAGAGGTAAGCGCCTCCAGGCAAATGCGCTTGATTAGGAAATGACGTAAATAGATGGTACATGGCACGCTGGAAGACTCATGGCGCAGGGAGTAATTTTAGGTGACAAAGGTTATGGTTTCCTCCAAGGGCACTATCTGGTGATAAGCAATATGAAAATCCTTCTCCATCATCAAGATGACAGTTGCCCCTTCTAGCAGTGATACTTTTCTGTCTTGTCTGTCCTCGTCTCTTCTTTAACCCATGTAGCATATTCTTTAATGGCCTTAGTGGTCATGACTTCTACTTATAGCATGCTCTCGCACATTACCTACAGGCATTCTTGAATCTGCGGACTGTAGGCATTTACCAGTAGCTGATCCCTTATCATCTCGTCAGTAGTGATATCAAAGTTGCAGGTTCTGTACAAAATTATCAGCGGAGTAAGAAATTAATTGCAAGTTTCACTATCTTTCTCTCTGCCTCCTAGAATAGAAATGGTATATTATCAATGTCATACTTATGGTAGGTTTGAAACAGTTACCCAACCTTATCATTGCTTTCTTATAGTCATCATACTCAGGCTGCCCTTCAAGATGCTATTGAGATGCATTGACCTTGGTTAAAGATCTGAAAATGTCTATATTTTTGGCCACAAAGAATACAGAAAATACACTTCCTACTATCCACTGGTATGTTGTTTTTTATTTTAACAACAGATTTTATTAATTTTCCATAGTACCAGATAGGCAGAGTCAAGCAAGCAAAGTACATTTGAAATGCATACTATAAAATCTCTAGGTACTGTAGATTACCCACCACTAAGGTCTGCGGAACATCAGAACAAAGAAAACACCCCGCCCCCAACCCCCAAGCGCGCACCATACATACTTTAAAAACATTATATGTACATATCAAAAGAATTCCCGTCTACGTCTAGCACTAACACTTTAAACTGGTAAATCGTTCACCAGCAGCCGTGCAATAGGGTCTCAGGTGGCTGGCTGCACCATTAAGGACGAGTCAATACCCCTGTACTTGGCCCGCCGAGCCCAGATCTTACCATGCTTCTGTGGACAGCCCTTCGCCTGGAACACCGCAACCTCCACTGACATGCAACTATCCATGGCCTTTTTCCAATTAGTTATACAGGGTGGGGTCTTATCTTTCCAGTGCTGTGCTATGTCTCGCTTAGACAATGTGAAACCCAAAAACAGAGGGTGTGTTTAATACCTGTTTCCCCCCCCCCCCCCCCCCCCAATGTCTTCTGTGCTGTGTAAGAGTGCCAGTCTAGGATCTGTCGGATATCCCATGCCAGAACCCTCCCCATGCAAGACAGCACGCCATACCAGAAGAGCTGCAATATCCCAAAGCTCCACACCGTGTGGAGGAATTGTCAGGTTCAAGTTGAATTCCACAGGAGCAAAGATGAATGCTCCACACACTTCCAGTAAACAACACCTGGAGGACTATTGGCACGTACTCACAGATAATTGTTCTCTAAAAGTGTGGGGAATAAACAATAGAGTGACCACCACTCTTCCCCATATGATGTAGCTGGAATTTCTGCAGTGAGATTATCAGAGATGGTGTGCGCTGCAAGTAAAAAGGAAGTCTAATAGAATCTTGCATCAACAGTACAAATAGGCGTTTTTTGACATTAATGTATATGAAGTTTAGTGCTCCACTCACCCAAAATACGTCCTCTGGTTGCCTTAAATGTCAGCAGCCACAGCCTCCTCTTGGATAATACCTCTTTTTGGTTGAAGAGGAAGTCTTCATGTAGTAAAAGTAAAGGGGCTTCAATGATGAGGCTTATTGGCGGGAACACTCTCATACAACCCTCACTCAGAATAAGTCTGGGGAACAGCAGATGAGAAACACCAAAGGAAAACGTTTGAAAATGTGAAATGCAAAATCACGCCCCGATAGGGTAGTAGCGTGATCTGTTCTGTTAACAAAGTGAGGAGAATAACAGAATAATGTCTTTGCACAAGAATGAGTGGTTTAGTCCGGCTTAAGGAGAATGGAGAGCCGCGGAACAGTAATGCACGCAAAAGTAAATATAGGAACGCAAGGCATGCTGTCCGGCTCCGAGGGGATGAGGAGCAGAACAACAATGCACTTGCGGTAGCAAAAAATCCGAGGCGTGCCATCCGGCTCCAAGGGGGAAATGGAGCGGAACAGCAACGCGCTCGCGGGGACGAAATTGCAAGCTTATCGTCCAGCTCCTAGGGGGGAAATGGAGCGGAACAATAATGCGCTGGTAACAAACAAATATAAAAAGATAAGGCTTGCCGTCCAGCCCCAAGGGGGGAGAAGGAGCGGAACCAGCAAGCACTTACCAGCGAGGAGACGGTTTCTTACGTGCGTTAGGGGCCGTCTCCAAATTACCCATAGTGAGGGATGCACCTCACAATGTACACAGTAATGTCAGTCTCTTGCCCTAAGACTAGGCTCTTTTCCTAACAGTTCTCCCGCCCAAATGTCTCCTCACAGATCGAGGTCTTGTAGGATAAGAGCATGGAATCTTCAAATTACTCGAGGGACATGAATGTTTTCCGCTGGTTCCCACGATCTATCTTTCGGAGCATAACCCACCCAATCAATGAGATATTGCAATTTGCCTCTGTGTCTACGGGAGTTGAGAATCTTGTTTTTTTTTTAAACCTTTATTTGGAGACAAACAGGTTCAAGGGAAGTGTACATACAAAACAGACAGTCACATATGGCCATTACAGTGGTACGTCAGAGCCAAGAAAGCATAAAAAAAAAAGAAAAAAATAAATAAACAAGGAGATACAAGGAAGTACAGGGCAGGGCACCAGTCAATACAAGGAGCAATAACGAAATGTGCAGTAGAGGTTAGAATACAATGATCCAGCATGGGCAGGCGAGCCAATAAGACAATGCAGTATGAATACATTACATTAGCGGAGAGCACGTGAGCCAGAGGGGACTCAAATATGAGGAACACAGGAAAGAAAGGTGCCGCACAGGGATACAATCTGAATTCCCAGTAATATACCAGTCGTAAGGGAGACTTCAACCCCCCAATAGCTCGCAGGAAAAGGAGACAGTCAGCCCCCCCCCCGATATCGGAAGAACAGCAGGTGTTGTGTAAAATCCCAGCCCATCATGTTGTCATCAACCTATCCCCTCGCGGTCCCCAGGTTCAGAATCAGAGTCCCGCTCAGCCCTGGCCAGGAGGTACACCTGGAGCAGACTCCAAAAGTCCTTCGGTCTGCATCGAACAGGCATCAAGTCAGAATAGATATTGTATTGATCCTGACAGTAAATGAGGTCAGTCACCCAGTCCTGAAAGCGCGGCACCCTACCACGACCCCAGCAACAAGCAACCCTACGCTTAGCCAGCAGCAGGGCCACGTCAACAAATCTACGGTGAGAGGCAGGTACGTCCTTAGAGAAGCCAAGTAACATCACTAAGGGGTCAAACGCCACCCCATCCTCCGCCATAACCTGCAGGGCTTCATGAACCTGAGTCCAATATTCCAATACCCCCGCACAGCTCCAAGCCAAATGCAAAAAGTCAGCGCCTTCCGCCCGACACCTAGCACACCTGTCATCCTCCGCCAAATGGAACCGTAGTTTCCTCGCCGGGGTATAGTAGTACCTCTGAACAAACTTGTAATGGATAATTTTAAGGCGACAACTAGAAGAAACATTGGCCGTGAGCCCGCAACAGTATTTCCACTGCTCGTCTGTAATAGGAGCACCCAATTCGGCAACCCACTGCTCGCGCACCCGATTGGCCGGGACCGATCGCTGTCGGCGAATAGCCCCGTATAATTTCGACACCAGGTGTCGCCCATCTGAAACCAGCAGCACATGGAGGGGGAGGGTAACCCCAGGCTCCGAAGGGTAGTCTGGTAGCAGAGCACGCATGCCCTGCCGCAGGCGGACAAAGTAGAACAGGTCTAGAGGGGAGCAAGCAGCCGCACCGAAGAAATGAGCCTGCGTACGGAAGGCACCTTCATGAAACAAGTCGCCCCACGTGAGGATACCTAGCCGCTTGCACATTCGCTGAAACCCCGTCTCCAACAACAGCAACAAATCCGGATGATAAGACAGAGGCAAGGCCGGCGAGTAGAGAAAGGAAACGCCTAGCAAATGAGCCACCCGCTTCCAAGCATCCACCGTGCACGTCACCGTCGTGCGAGGCGTTTCCACATCTGACACCTTGCCCAAAACCATCCCCTCCAGTGGGAGCGGGTGGGCGACCCAATGCTCAGCAGCAATCTGGGGCATGAACGGCGTGGGGCGCATCCAGTGATAGGCATAATGCGCCTGAGCGCTGAGATAATAAAGTTCAAAGTCAGGGACGTCAAAACCGCCATCAGCATAAGGCAACGTAAGGGTGGCCCAGGCCACCCGTGGCTGCTTGCCCCCCCAGAACAACCGCAGGAGCTCGGAACGAAGTCTACGAAAGAAATAAGCACCAGGATGATATGGGAGGTTTTGAAAGAGATAAAGAAAGCGGGGCAGAACTACCATCTTGATAAGAGACGCCCTACCGGCCATGGAGAGAGGCAAAGACATCCACCTGGTGACATCATCCGCCAGTTTAGTAATGGCCACACCATAGTTGAGCCGAACCGCGTCTCCCCTGTCCAAGGATATGACAATACCGAGATATCGCAACTCCGAGTCACACCATTCCAGAGGGTAGTCAAGGGGAAACCTGGCCACCGCAGCGGTGAGGGGGAAAAATTGAGATTTCCGCCAGTTGATATGAACCCCGGAGACACCTCCAAAAGCGACCAGCTCCCGCAGGAGCGAATTAAGGTTGTTCTCAGGGTCCTTGACATAGAGTGTGACATCATCGGCGTACAAAGAAATGCCGACCTGCCGCTGAAGACAATTAAAGGCACTCTGCTGATGAAACTGACGAATCCTACAGGCTAGCGGCTCAATGGCGATAGCAAACAAGAGGGGTGAGAGGGGGCAACCCTGTCGGGTCCCTCTCGTGAGAGGGAACGAGGGGGATAGCACCCCATTCACTACTACCCTCGCCATCGGATCAGTATATAAAAGCTTAACCCAAGAGATGAAAATCCTGGGGAAACCCATCCGACAAAGAACATCAATAAGGTAGCCCCACTCGACAGAGTCAAACGCCTTAGTGGCATCAAGAAAGATAGCGGCAACCGGGACAGTGGGATCAATGGTCGACACAAGCGAAAACAAAGTGCGAAGATTGTGAGAGGTAGCGCGGCCGGGCACAAATCCCGACTGATCAGGCAACACGATAACGGGCATGAGTTCGGCTAGTCTCACCGCCAAGACCTTCGCGAGAATTTTAACATCGCAGTTGAGCAATGAGAGGGGCCTGTAGGAGCCCACATCCAGTGGATCCTTACCCGGCTTGAGCAGCGACGTGATGGCGACCTCCCGCATGGAGCCCGGTAGAGGTCCCTCCTCCAGAGACTCCTCAAACACCTCACGGAGCACAGGGGCCATGATGTCAACATAACACTTATAAAATTCAGCAGGAAGGCCATCCAGCCCGGCGGCCTTCCCATTAGAAAGAGACATGATGGCAGTCCTGACCTCCTCCACCTCTAGGGGCCTGCCTAAGAACTCCCGATGACCATCCGATAACCAACACAGCGCCAACTCATCGAGGAAGCCGCCGTATCGAGTCTCACCCGTCTGCTGTGTCGTGTAAAGGTGTGCATAGTGATCAATAAAAGTGCGCTGAATCTCCGAAGTGTCTCGACAGCGAGTGCCATCCGGAGACACCAATTCCAACACGTCCGACCCATGCCTTGGATGCCTAGTAAGGGCAGCGAGGACCTTACCGGGTCGCTCCCCCTCGCAGTATCGCCTCGACGTCCAGTATTTCCCCCTATGCTTAGCCTCTCGAGCAGCCTCCTCCTCGTACTCGGAGAGCTTAGTGCGGAACTGTGCCAAAAGAGCGGGGTCCGAATCAACCTGCATCCTGCGCTCCAAGTCTCGCAAATCAGCCTCCAAGCTCTCGAGGGTCCGAACAATCAGACGGAGTACTCCGCAACTTTTAGAAATAGTGACACCCCGGATCGTAACCTTGAATGCCTCCCAAATGACCTCAATTCTGTCCACAGAGCCCTTGTTTCTAGGGAAGAACGCCTCCACCTCCACACCGAGTTCCTCCTTGAACACCGGGTCAAGCAAAGCAGTCGGAAACAAACGCCAAGGTGGGCGCGGCCTATGCAACCCGGGGACGGATAAATCAACCTTCACCGGACAGTGATCTGAATACGTCCGAGCCAGATGTGTAGCCTCCCTTAGGCCAGCCATCAACCCTCTAGAGAGAAACACATAGTCCAGTCTTGCCCATGAGCGAGCATGTGTGGTGTAATGAGTGCCCTCCTTGGTGGCAGGGTGGGTGTACCTCCAGCTGTCAACCATCCCAGCCTCCTCCACTATCCCCCGCAACACTTCCCTAGCTTGTACATTGTACTGAGGGCTACCCTCCGATCTGTCCAACTGGGCCTGAAATGCAAAATTAAAGTCACCCCCCCACACAATGTGAGTAGCATCCACAGCAAGGACATGACCCCACAGAGTGACAAAAAAGATTGGCGTATCAACATTAGGAGCATAGCAATTAACAAACAGTACAGTGTTCTGCCCAAGCCGTCCCCACAGCAGCACATAGCGCCCCTCAGGGTCCCCCATAGATCCAAGTTCCTGAAATGCAAGCGATCTTTTAACAAGGATGACAACCCCACGAGCATAAGAAGAATAGGAAGCAAACCCCCTGGCCGCAGCCCACCTCCCGCCAAAAGTGGGGGAGGGAGCAGGGCGCAGATGCGTCTCCTGGAGAAAAGCAACATGAATAGCATGCCTGTCCAAATACTGGATCACACTGCGACACTTCCTGGCATCATTAAGGCCCCGTACATTCCAGGACAAAATCGAGATCTGATCTACAACAGCAGTCGACATCACACAGATTCAGGGCCCCACGGGACCCAGTAGACAAATACAGGGCATCCAACTACCAGCAACAGCCAGCGATAGGTCCACGCCCCAGGGCACGGACAGACCCCCACATACACTCCACACATTTCCCAGTCATCTCCGAACCAACCAAACAAGAACACAACAACTCCCCCCCAACCGACCCATCCATGCAGCAAGCACTCAGGACAGACTGCGCGCCGCGCGCCGCCAAGCCATCCCACGCGGCCCACAACTCGCACACGTGCTACGCTCGCAGAGTGCGCCCCGTCACGTGGCAGCCTAAAATGGCGGCCGTTGCTCTCGGGCCCAAAATGGACGGGAGCACGGATCCCAGGACCAGTCCCGCCAGATAGAAAAGTGGAACAGCCTGGATAGCGGGCGCCACGACATTTCCGTGCACTCAAACAACAGCAGCAGCTCCCAAAGCGAACCAGAAGTCCCAGGCAAACAGACATGGACAGCTTCATCCCCACCCCATCCACCCACCTGACACCACCCCAACTATCAGGCCACGCACACCCCCCCCCCCATCCCCCAACACACATCCAGTCAACCAACAGAGGACTAGAATCCAAACAAAAGGTAAACATGGGGCACACCCTCCGGGGAACCTTCCAGAGGTGCACGACGCCACTCCCTCACGCCACGCCAGTGTCCGCGCCAACAAGTATCAGGCGGCCCCAGGCACAGCGCGGGGGGGTGGGTGCCCAGAGCGCGACACCACATATCACCATCCTGCGGTGCCATACCAACCCCACAAAAATAGCAAAACGCACTCATTCATCACAATACAGACATGACCCACGCATCAGCAAAAAACAAAAACGGACGATAGCTAGGCCGCAAATACTGAGAAGGAAGCCAGCAGGGCTCAATACAAAAGATACACGTCCACAGTACTCCAAAAAACGGGAAGAAGATAGACAAAGTCCAAAGTCACCAGAATCAGGCGACCTCCTCCTCAGCCGCCGAGTGTTCACCCTCCGGATCTCGATCGTCACCCCGATCCGCAGCAGCTCGCTCGCGCTGGAGGCGCTTCGCAAAGTCCTCAGCATGCTGTGGGTTGGTGAAAAAATGTTGTTTAGCCTGATGCGTCACTCTAAGTTTAGCCGGATAAAGCAAGGCGTAGTCCACTTGGAGGTCCCGAAGCTTCTTTTTCACCCCCAAGAACTTCCGACGCTGGTCCTGCACCATCGGTGTGAAGTCGGGGTACATGGTGAAAGACACCCCTTCGAAGGAGAGAGCCCTGTTAGTGCGGGCAGCCTGAAGAGCAGCGTCTCGATCACGATAATTCAAAAGGCGCGCAATGATGGGACGCGGTGCAGCCCCAGAGGCCGGGCGAGGTCCCAATGTCCGATGCGCTCTCTCAACGATGAACTGGGACGAGAAAACTTCCGTCCCAATGGCGCCCACCAGTAGCCTCTCCACATAAGTCTCCATTTTGCCCACATTCGTGGACTCCGGTACACCTACAATGCGCACGTTGTTGCGCCTACTCCTCGCCTCCAACTCTTCGTTCTTAGCGGCAATGACACGCAAGATATTGTCCATTCTCGCCAGTTGGGTGGTATGGGTGGCCGCCGTGTCATCATGGTCCGAAATGCGCTGTTCTGCCGCCGTCAAGCGCTCCTCATGCACGTCCAATTTCTGAACGACCGCATCCATGCGCGACAATATCTTGTCCACTTTGTCCACTATAGTGGCGAACCCCTGCCTCATCTCCTGCATCATTTGGGTAAAGTCCGGTGGTGGTGGGTGCGGGACACTCTCAGCGACATTCGGGGGGGGGGACCGCGAAGTCCCAGCTTCCTGGAGCAAACGTGTCCCACGCCTGGCCCCTCCAGAGTCAAAGGACAATTTGGACTGTTTAGTGTCCGGCTTCCCCATAACGGTGGTGCAGTAGGGGATCGAGACAAATGGGAGTCAGGATATAGGTCGGACAAGGGACCCGGCCAAGTAGAAAGCAGCTCGAATCGTGGGGGCACGAGCAGGCCAGCACGCCCCGCCACTCCCAACGACGAGTAATGGCCGTCTTCGCTTCTAGCCCAAGGGGGCAAACCCTCAGAATCCAAGTAGAAGATCCGTGGCGCCTCCGTAAGCGATGGTATCTGGACAGGCAGATGGGAAAGCCGAGAGATAAGTCCGACAACAAGGAAGAGCCAAGCGTCTCGCCCGGCCAGCGATCGGGCCTGGCGGAGAAGGGCGGAGCTAGGCCTACACCCCACGTGCAGAGCCCCGGACTGGCATGAACAGTGATGCCGGGCAAGAGGGCATCAGACTTCCAGAGCGCGAGTCGGAGAAACTTGGGATCCTCGTAACTTCGGCCAGCAACCTTCGAATGGCTCAGGAGTTGGACCGTGGGTGGACAGCCGATATCCCAACCGATCCGTGGGGTCAGTTCAGGGCGCAGCGATGGTAATCAGGATACCTAGGCGGATAATAGCTCCGGGCAGCGGGAGCCTCACGACAGTGCGGCCATTCCGCAGTGCGCCCTCTAGCGCCCCCCCAGTTGAGAATCTTGTTTACTTCATATTCTTCTTCTCCTTCTATGATTATTGGAGGGGGTATGTATTTTGTGAGTAACGAGCAGTGGAATACCGGGTGGATCTTCATATTTGTAGGCAATTGCAATCTTAGGGTCACTGGAGTAATTATTTTTTGTATGACATATGGGCCAATAAAACGAGGTTGCAGTTTTCTTGATCCTTCTAACTTCAAATTTCTGGCTGATAACCATACTTTCTCTCAGACTTTATAGGTGGACTTTAGCCTACGATGTTTGTCGGCTTGCTGTCTCATAGATTCTTTAGCTAGGACTAGTTCTGTTGAAGCTTGTTTCCAAATGGACTTAAGGTTTTGATGAAGTTCTTTCAGGACAGGTATGCTGTCTAAGTCATTAGGAAGAGAGATGGGCAAAAACTTAGGATGTTGTTCTGATGTAAAATAAAAAAGGGGAAACCCCGGTATAGGAATGTGTGCTGTTATTGTAAGCAAATTCTGCTAAGGGAAGTGCTTGTACCCAGGTGCCTGTGATAGTGGTTAGCAAGCAGCGTAAGTATTGTTCCAAGGTCTGATTAGTTCTTTCGGTTTGCCTGTCTGTTTGTGGATAGTATGCAGTAGAAAGCCTAGAATCTATACCTAGAGTTCAACATACCCTGCCAAAATCTGGACACAAATTGGGCCCCCCTATCTGAAACAATAATAGATGGGAGACCATGTAAACGCACTGTATGTTCAATGAATATTTGAACAAGGTGTTTAGATGAAGGTAACTTCTTTAGGGGAATGAAGTGAGCCATCTTGGTCAACATGTCTACCATAACGTATATAGTGTTGAAGCCTTGACAGCATGAGAGATCAGTAATGAGCGATCTGAATAGGACAATTACGAGGGAGGACAGGGGCATCACCGCATAACACATAAAGATAGGATTTTGCCCAATTTATTACCGATCCTGATTTCCTACCATACGAGGCCAAGACATCACAAACAACATTAAGGGTTTTCCTGGGAGAAGTCAAATAAAGCAATATATCGACAGCGTATAATGAAATACGATCTTCAAACTGCGAAGACCAACGAATACCCTTTATCGTGGGCTCCCAACGAATCTAAGCCGCTAGGGGCTCAAGAGCCAACGTAAACAAAAGTGGGGAAAGCGGGCACCCCTGTCTAGTGCCCCGCCCAAGACAAAATGGCGCAGAGACACGATTGTTCACAACAACCTGTGCAAGAGGCTCAGTGTATAACAAGCGCACCCAGTTAATAAACTCAGGACCGAAATACAGATTATTTTTAATCGTGTTCAGGGGTTCTTTTTCCCATTCCTCAAGTGGGATGTGAGTATATAGATCCTTTAATTGTTCAATAAATTATTTTGATGCCCCTTTCCCATGCTCCTCAACTCCTATAATCTTATTTTCAGGAATGATGGGAAGGTAGGATTCACATGACACTGATAGGTGTGGTCCTAGCCATGAAAAAGCGTCTGATTTGACATGTTGTGGTCCAGGACGATAAGTAATGATGAAATCGTACTCACTAAAAAAGGTGACCCACCTCGTCTGTCTGGGTGTGAGAGATCGGTCAGATCTCAAAAACTGGAGGTTTCTATGGTCCTAGCCTTGATAAGGTGTCTGCTTTGACATGTTGTGGTCCAGGACGATAAGTAATGATGAAATCGTACTCACTAAAAAAGGTGACCCACCTCATCAGTCTGGGTGTGAGAGATCGGTCAGATCTGAAAAACTGGAGGTTTCGATGGTCAGAGTAGATTGTTATCACATGAGGTGAACCCAATAAATAGTGGCTCCATTCCTGGAAGGCTAATTTAACACGCAATACTTCTTTCCCCAATAGTATAGTTTTGTTCCGCATGTAACAATGTCTTGGAAAAATATGCAACATGATGCAAATGATCAGTGTTCTTGTCTCTTTGAGATAAAACTTCCCCTAAAGCATACTGTGAGGCGTCTGCTCCAACAAGATATGGTTGTGTATTGTCTGCAAGTTTGATCATAGGAGCTGTGGTGAATTTGTCTTTAAAACACACAAAAAGAGTAGAACAGGTCAAAGGGTGGTGTGTGACTATATCAGTGACTATGGTACAGCAGGCTGCATATGCGGACCAGTGTTGTCGGGAGTTATTGGAAAACAAAAAGCTATTATCAATCCCATCAGACCACCCCTTCGGTGGAATATACGTCATGTGGGAATTGCTGATCAATCCGTGTCTTGGCCGGCCATATAGTGCCAGTTTGGAGTTGGATGTCAGAAAACAAGCCATGATGTTTTGCCAAAACAGTGGACAAGATGGTGTGCAGTGCTGAAGTGGTGGTGATAAATAAAATTGACTACACTGGCTCTGAAACAATGTGTATACAGAAAACCGTGTGTCAAAAGATAAAAACCGCGCCAGGTAGTATGACTACCTTCTGGCGCTTGTGTATTGCGGTCAACATGTTTCTGCCAAAAGGGATTTTCCCCGGCATTCTTCAGGACCTGTTACTGTGAATAAGCTACTGCAACTGTAACTACAAATGTCACATTAGATGAAAAAAATGGCGATATGTTTACTGGTAGAAGGATACACATCTACCAGGAACCTTAGTGGTTAGACGTCCACTGATGGTAAAGAAGCATTTCTTCTTCCTATCAATAAAACAAAAGGATGTTGATTAACAACACTGAATAACACAGACACAACCAACTGCACTCAGAGAGACAGTATAGACAAAACACCTGCATGAATAATTGACATTCTGCATGAATGAAATAGGCATAATAGCCACATCACTTAGAGGCATTTCCTCACAGTGATACTCACCCAGCATTGTGTGGGTGAAGACCTCACCTCACCCGGCAACCGCTCGGGAGCATGAGGCCCCGCTCTGTGGTGTAGAAAAAAGACACAATGAGCTCACTACTCTTTCGTGTCCAAGCCAATTGCTCTACACACAAACCCAACGAACTTGTGCTCGGTACCTAGCTATTCCACTGAGGTCCACACACAGCTAAATGCCCCACTTGTTAAATAAAGCATAGTATAGATGCCCCACTTAGAGCTACATGCCCCACATGTTAAATAAAGCAAAGTGTAGACACTGAAGAGTTCCTCTAGAACATCTTGTGATGGTATTGCAATCTGTATTTCCAATATGTACACTGAATTAACTTGGTCAGGTAGCGCTAATTACTATAATGGCGCTAATTAGAGAGGTGGAACACAGTCCACACTAGCCCCAATGAGGAGCCCCTTTAGTATCAAGGGGTCTGGGAGATCGTAGACCCATTGTATAACACTGCCAAGACGGAGTCTGTCTGAACTAATTACATCTTCCAAAGTCTAGCCAAAGTGAAGAGAGTCCATAGGGACACTCACCTGTCCGTCGGTACCTCCTTCGTGGAGCCAAGCGGTAGTGGAGGCACTCATAGGGCCGCCATCTGCTCTTAAATAACCGCCAGCCGAAAGGGGCGTACGGGGTATCTTGCAGGACAAAACTGTCAGAAGCCAACAAGCGCGAGGCGAGACACTACTCTAATGCGCATGCGCATGCAATTCTAAACGTGCCGATAAAGATATTTTCTTCATGCACAATACATCATCCTTAAGGGAAGAGCGTGTGGTCAGTCCCTACCATGGTATAACATTACACGCATTGTATGCACTCAGAGCCTCGTGTCTCCATTAGATGTTATGCCGCAGCTAAACTGTCAGGCCTAATAACGAAGGAAACACTATTCTATCGCGCATGCGCGTATGATCAGGAGACGTAAAAAAATGCTATGTGTGCAGCATCAGTCACTCTGCAGGTAACTATCCCTAATGCATTAGCGCTTAAACAACGTTATATCTCTTTAGTAAGAATGCAATCTAGTAGCCCTGGACCAGACGCTGGAGGATAACACATCATGTGTTCCACATTTGTTAAAATCACTACAATATCATCTTATGTTCCATGTGGTTACCCTTTTTGCACAAAACATGTTTGAGCATTTGGTACTATTCACCAACCTGGTCCAGGGCTACTCGCCCGGCACGGTTCATATATATTTTTTACAATTACAACAAGAAGATTCTTTGTTCCATGTGGTTCTTTCATTGCTAGAAGCATGTCTGTGCTTTTTTCTAATTACAATCCTGGTCCAAAGTTACTCGCCCGATGCCAGCTATGGGTAAGATTGTTTTTCCCTTTAGGCCAGAAGTGCATGTGGCAAGGGGCTTTTAGAATGACAAGTAGATTGCATTCTTACTAAAGAGATATAACGTTGTTTAAGCGCTAATGCTCCAGCCGAGAAAATCCAGCT
Organism: Lissotriton vulgaris; assembly: GCF_964263255.1. Taxonomy (NCBI): domain Eukaryota; kingdom Metazoa; phylum Chordata; class Amphibia; order Caudata; family Salamandridae; genus Lissotriton; species Lissotriton vulgaris. Next base: position 512,909,009 of record NC_141699.1, read on the forward strand.
CTGGTGTTTCCAGCCTACCCTTGCGGGTTGCTGGGAGATCGAGTCCTGAAGAAAGAGATACCAGACCTGCCATATTCTATTCCCAAGGTACAGAGCTGACTAAACCCTTAAGAGAATTCTTGATGCAGATTCTTGGCAAAATAATCTTAAACCACTTAACTTAAACTGCTACTTACTCATCCCTTCCCATGTATTAGGCTTAGGTCAGGTACACCGGGGTAGGCTTAGTTAGAAGCACCAGTTGAGTACGTTAGTCAATGTATTTGTGTATGTATATATTTTATCCATTTTAAAGTATCATATGGCTAAGAAACCATATCAATGCTTTTACAGTATTATTTCATAATACTACTTTTACTGTACGCACTTTACTTTACTCTAAGTATTGCAATTGTGGCAATTCATTTCTCTTGCATGAGAAAGAAGACTGCTTTTATTGAAAACGCCCGTCTCTCTATTTCTCTGCACTCTGGTGAAACTAAGTATGCACGGTTGACTGAGCAAAATAGCTGTCTATTGTTTTCACACGACTCTAGAGATACACTCTTATTCTGAGGGAGCAAAGTTGTCATGTTTATGCGGTTGTCGGAAACTGAATCCCTTCTTGTCTGAGCCAGGGGAGCTTGTCTCTCCCTATTCATTCAAGAAAGTTTCCAGTGACCTCTGAGCTAGCTGGCGCAAACCTAAATTAAGTTTAACATAGTCAGGAGAGACCTAGATGAACTAAGTCCTATGTCTACACTGGTGTTTATGCTATTCCAATGCGCAGAGCCTATTGGGAAAATAGGAACTACACTATAACCTAGGCCGTGGCTGGGCACACCGGCAAGGCCGATACTGGCGAGAGTACTCAACTACAGAGACCGGGACTCGATACTCCGCCTCGCCAGAGAAAAGGGTGCCATCCAGTATCAAGGAAATGATATTGCTATGTATCCGGACTTCACTCTGCAGGTGCAGGCTGCCCGCAGAGAGTTTATCCCTGCAAAGAAAATATTTCAACAACTTGGAACTAAATACGCATTGATATACCCGGCCAAGCTGCGTATCCAGGCACATGGTAAGCCCACCTTTTTTAAGGACGCTAAGGAGGCATTGGCATATGCGAAGTAAATGGTGAAGGACCATAGGCAGCAGAAGTCTTCAGCTTACGGACAGACGGAGGGCCCGCTCAGTGACAATGATTAATCAGACCCTCCAGGATATCGCGATTTCGCGATTTGCAAAAAAATTGCGAAATTTGCATCTTTGTGCAAATCCCACGATTTTTGGCAAACCGGCCGCGGAATCCGCCGTTTTCGATTGGACGACACACGGGACGTCCTCGTCTTCTCTCCTTATTGCCTGCTGCCCTCCTCACTTCCGATCACCCTTCCAGGATTTTGCGCGACTCGTCAGGAGGCAGAGGAGGGAGCAACCGACGACGACCCCCCGACCCGATCAGCCAGGCCAGGTACCTTCATTCACGCTGCTACTGTGCTGTGGGTGTGGGCCCGCCGCAGAGCAGACGGGGCACGCCGCGGGCCCCGGGGGGCCATAATTGGAATTTTTTTTTGGGGACGTTGTTGTGGGGGCCATAATTCTTTTTTGGGACGTTGTTGTGGGGGCCCGCCACACACGGGGCACGCGGCGGGTCCCCGGGGGCCATAAATCTTTTGTTGGACGTTGTTGTGGGGGCCCGCCGCACACGGGGCACGCGGCGGGCCCCCGGGGGCCATAATTCTTTTGTTGTACGTTGTTGTGGGGGTCCGCCGCACATGGGGCACGTGGCGGGCCCCCGGGGCCCATAATTCTTTTGTTGGACGTTGTTGTGGGGGGCCGCCGCACCTGGGGCACACAGCGGGCCCCCAGGGGCCATAATTCTTTTGTTGGACGTTGTTGTGGGGGCCCGCCGGGCACACGGCTGGCCCCCGGGGGCCATAATTCTTTTTTGGGACATTGTTGTGGGGGCCCGCCGCACACTGGGTACACGGCGGGCCCCCGTGGGCCATAATTCTTTTGTTGGACGTTGTTGTGGGGGCCCGCCGCCCACAAGGCACGCGGCGGGCTCCCGGGGGCCATAATTCTTTTGTTGTACATTGTTGTGGGGGCCCGCCGCACACGGGGCACACGGGGGACCCCCGGGGGGCCATAATTCCTTTTGTCGTGGGGGGGGGGGGCAAAGTCAGTTTGTTTTTCTTTCTGGTGGGGCCCGCCGCACACGGGGCACGCGGCGGGCCCAGGGGGCCCACATTCCATTCCTTGGGGCCCAAAGTCTATTTTTCTTTCTTTCCGGTGATTTTCGTCACAGGGTTGCCCACAGATTAATTCATATTTTAGCTGGGCAGGTTTTATCAGCATTATTTCTCCACCACTTTCAACTGTAGATGTTAGGTGGATTGATTTTGAAGCACTTGACTTGTATTTACCACATCTTGAAATGTGCTGCATGATCTTGGTATGTTTTCTTTAATTTGTGTAGGTTTTGCAATGTACTCTGGGTGTGCATTTGTTTCTACTGACTACAAATTTAAATTGATTTGATATATATATTTCAATTGCTGTCCAAAATATCCGTGGCATGCAGTGAAAGGCATGGGAGGCTATCTATAGAAATTGGTGAAAATCTGAAAGTAGCTGTGACTTAATATTTTAGGTCCTGCATAAGAAATTGTATTGTAAACTGATGGGCAAGCTGTGCCAAAATTTTTGTCCTGAATCTTGACCATTTGGCATGAATTTTTACTTGCCATTGGGCCACCTGCCGCAGCGTACTGGTAAGTTTGGGGTTCTGGGCACCTGGTGAGTTTCCTAACTCTTTATTTTGGTTCTTTTGCAGAGCATCACAGGAAGAATCTGCTGTTGCAAGAGCCAATTGGGCTAGCTGCCGCAGCGCAGTAGTAAGTTTGGAGTTGTGGGCACCTGTGGGGAATTTCATAATTGTTTGTTTTGGTTTTGGGCAATTGTTGTGTTCTCTGTGGGGAAAGGAACTGCAGTTTCAAGAGCCATTGGGCCAGCTGTCCTGAATCTTGACCATTAGGCATGAATTTTTACTTGCACTGTACTGAATTTTTGTCCTGAATCTTGACCCTTTGGCATGAATTTTTACTTGCCATTGGGCCACCTGCCGCAGCGTACTGGTAAGTTTGGGGTTCTGGGCACCTGGTGAGTTTCCTAACTCTTTATTTTGGTTCTTTTGCAGAGCATCACAGGAAGAATCTGCTGTTGCAAGAGCCAATTGGGCTAGCTGCCGCAGCGCAGTAGTAAGTTTGGAGTTGTGGGCACCTGTGGGGAATTTCATAATTGTTTGTTTTGGTTTTGGGCAATTGTTGTGTTCTCTGTGGGGAAAGGAACTGCAGTTTCAAGAGCCATTGGGCCAGCTGTCCTGAATCTTGACCATTAGGCATGAATTTTTACTTGCACTGTACTGAATTTTTGTCCTGAATCTTGACCCTTTGGCATGAATTTTTACTGTCACTGTACTGGATTTTTGTCCTAAATCTTGACCCTTTGGCATTAATTTTTACTTGCCATTGGGCCAGCTTCCGCAGCGCACTGGTAAGTTTGTCGTTCTGGGCACCTGGTGAGTTTCCTAACTCTTTATTTTGGTTCTTTTGCAGAGCATCACAGGGAAGAATCTGCTGTTGCAAGAGCCAATTGGGCCAGCTGCCGCAGCGTACTGGTAAGTTTGGGGTTGTGGGCACCTGTGCTGAATTTCATAATTGTTTGTTTTGGTTTTGGGCAAGTCTTTAACTTTCTTTGCACTTGGCTGACCGGGCACGTTTTGGTCCAATTTGTCTGTCTGTTTGCTCAACGCCGTTCGGGGACTGGCATTTACCATTGCAGTTATGGCCCAACAAGTTTGTCACTTTACTTGTGCTTCAGGGTTGCATGCATATCTTATCATTGAGCACCAGCGCTTTCTGAACTTCCCATTCAACAATTGCCTTTCCCCCCTTTGAGATGCATTTAGTAATACCAACTATCTTTGTAGGTGAGTTAACTGACTGCGCCACAACAGCGAGATCTTCTGTATTCTAAGGGAGCAACAAGCCACCACAAGAAAAGCAGAATGGAGAGGTTTCTGCAGCCTGCAAAGGGTGTGAAGCATAGATCACATCTGCCCACCCTAATAACTGCAGCAGATCGGGCCAGAGACTACAGCACTGTGATGCACGCTGACGGTGGGGTGCTGTTTTGCAGTGTGTGCAATGTGGCGGTGGACCACATCCGGAAACACACTGTGGATATGCATGTGCCGTACCAAAAACACTTGAAGCGCTGTTCAGATGATCCTGACCTTCAATCCTCGCCAAAACGTGCACGCCAGATGACTGTGAACTCGCTATTCACAAAGAGTACTGCTACCGGTGCCGCAAACCATGAAATGATAAGTGAGTGGGTTAACGTCTGCACCGCTTTGAACATTCCGCTGAGCAAAACCGACCACCCTGTGTTGCGCAAGTTCCTATACGAGCGAGTACGGAATGGTGGAGCGATACCTGGGAGTCATCAGCTGCAAGAACGTTATCTCCCAGAGAGATATATAAGTGCCAAGAACGAGCCGAAAGAGCTATTGAAAGATCAGTTTCATCTTTGATGAAACACCAAATGTCGAAGGGCGGTGTGTTTTGAATGTGCTAGTTGCAGTAGTCTCTCCGCAGGGTGCCCGTCAGATCCATACCCACCTGGTGGACACAGTCTTCCTATCACAGTGCAACCATGGGACTGTAGCGCAAGCTGTTGTAAAGGTGCTCACAGAGTACAGCATAGACTTCCAGAACGTTATTTCTTTTAACACTGATAACGCGGCATACATGCTCAAGGCCTACAACACGGTGTTGAGGAATCTGTACACAAACTCCATACACATCACCTGCTTGGCACACATCATGAATCTTGTTGGAGAGTCATTTAGGAAGCCTTTTGTGGAGCTAAATGCTTTCCTTCTGTACTTCTCCCGCATTTTTTACATGGCCGGTAGCAGAAAGAGAATGTACCTGCACCATCTTGCTGAGAACCATGGGATGAAAGCACGGGTGGCACCTGACCCTTGTAGTACCCGCTGGAATTCTTGGTTTGCAGCTGTCCAGTACCACTGCAAGCACTTTGAGGCCTATGCTGGGTTTGTGGAGTCTGAGATGAAACTCAGCAAGTTGCCCCCAGATTCCCTTGAAAATCTACAGAAGATCTTGCACAGCGACCAAAGGGAGTGCATTAAAGTCCAATTGGACATTGTGGCAGAAAAAATGCCAAACCATTTTAAACCTGATGGAGTTATTCCAGAGTCAGACACCAGTGACCATGAAGGTATATGATTATTTGGAGGACCTCCACATGAACCTAACCAACAATTCAGTCCTCACTGTGGAGTCACTACAGCCATTTCTACAGACCACTGCAGGGGCAAAATTAAGTCTGGCATAGAAAAAAAGGATAACCGCCCAGCTTAATGACGCTTTTGAACATTCACTAGAAAAGGTGGGCAAATACATGGGGGAGGCCCAGCCAGGCATACAATTCTTGAAACAAGTGCGCATTTTTAATCCTGCGCGACTCTGCATCCTGCCTAATGAGAAGAGTGCCTATTCAGCCATCCCTGGTTTGAGCGAAGTTCCCGATCAGGAGCTTCGCCTCTACTTTGAAAATGTAGGCCCAGAAGCAGTGCAGGCATCTGTTTCTGGAGTGATTGACACTGACCTCTTTTGGCGTGGGCTGGCTGACCGCATTCCAGCTCTTTCCCAAATTGCAGCTGTGTACAAGGACTGTGTGACCAGTTCTGCAGATGCTGAAAGGAGCAACAGCATCTACAAAATTATTCTCTCATCCAGACGACGGTCCCTTTCAGAGCAATCGATCCGGGCATTATTGTTTTTACATTATAACCAGCAGCACAATACTGGTCTAGATTTGGAGTGCTCAGAAGAACTGAACGTACATGGTCAAGATTAACATGCCTTTTAATCAAAACAAATGGGCTGAATTGTAAATAAACAAAATGTACATAGCTCCATGTTTTAAAATAACTCAAACAATAAGATATCTGTGTTTGTTGTAAAAAGAAAAAACCCAAAATAAAATGCCGCTAAATTTCCATTTTTGTGCCGCTAAATTTTCATTTTTGTGCCGCTAAATTCGCCAATCCATGCCGCTATATTCTGGGGGGTCTGATTAATGCTATGTAAACTGTAATGCATGTCGTTGACCCCGGCAGATCATGGCAGGTGTCGGGGAGCTGAAGGCCGCAGATATGGGGTAAGACACGAACTCTGCTCTTATACGACGGGGTCATGCTGCTCAGGACGCTTGCAGGTCTTCCTGATGGTTGAGGTAGATTGCTGTTTATGGGTGAGGCGTGGGTGTGTGAGCGTGGTATTTGCAGCTCGGCCACCCTGCCATGAGTGCAGTGGTTATTGCCGGAGACCCAACGTACCCCATGGGATGACTCCTTTAGGCTGGATGTTGATCTGGGAATGGTTGTTGTTATGGGTAATGGGTGGGAGGATTACACAACCTGTTTGGGGGGTTGGTGTGGGTGGGGGGGTCTGTTGGGCTTTCTAGGTTTTTTGCACTGCCATGGAAAGTACAATTTTGCACACGAGGTGCGGGTCTGTTGTGCTGTGTTCTCTGCTTCAGGCTGCAGGGAGAGGATGACTGTTTGCGATGGTATGCGCCAAATAACTGTGTAATCCGTAGTCCCGATAGCGGACACATTGCGCGACTGAAACTTCTAGAATAGCAATGTCACAATCACATAGTGTAAATACACTAAGGTGCCTTACGTGGAATGTCCGAGGCCTCAATGATCGCCGGAAAACAAGATTGATACACTAATATCTCATGAGGCATGGTGTAGATATATGCTTCCTCCAGAAAACGCACCTGATGAGCGCATCAGCGCGGACACTCAAGAATCGGCGCTGGGATGTAGTGGTGGAGACTGGCTATTCCAACTACTCTAGGGGGGTTGCGATACTTATGCGCAGGGGATTACACTGGCACACTCATAGTACGGTTGTGGACAGGGAAGGCAGATACATAATACTACAGGGGGAATTATGTCACACGCCGGTAGCACTGATTAACACCTATGGCCGAACACTGATCGTCCGGAATTTTTTCAACACGTATGGCAAAAGATACAAACACTGGGATACACTGCGATCCTATGGGGAGGTGACTTTAATGTAGTCCTCTCAACCTTGTTGGACAGACAGGGTTCCTCCCGAGCGCATCACCCGAAGGCGGCGGAAGCGCTGCATGATATTATAGATGATCTTCATCTAATTGATTCCTGGAGGGCCGTACATCCAACATCCAGAGCAGGAACCTCTATCAAGCACCATCGTAATGCATGGTCGCGCCTGGATTACTGGCTAGTCTCTAGAGACCTACACATCTGGCTGGTGGATGCCACTCACCATTCCCACACTTTCTCAGATCATGCACCTGCCCAGATCCGGTTACGCTTCCCCCCCTGCATACTCCCAGTCGTTTGCCTGGAAATTCCCATCCGGTGCTCTGTTGGACTTGGTCTTTCGCGAGGAGTTACATAATAAGATCACAGAATACTTTACATTGAATGAGGGTACGGTCGACTCACTGGGAATGCTTTGGGAAGCCTTTAAGGTAGTCACAAGAGGAGACTGCATAGCGCTTAAAGCCAGGATGCTGAGAGATATTCGCAATACACTTAGCAGGCTGGAGCGGAGATAGGGGATCTGGAACGATTACAAACGCTAGATCCATCCCCCGAAACCACAGCGAAAATTAAGACTAAACTAACAGAATTCCAAGATGAGGCAGAGAGAGAGAGACGGTGTATCTCTATAAACATGCCCAGGCCAGACAGTACAGGGAGAGTGAGAGACCGGGCAAAACATTGACTGGCTTGTTGAGCACGCCCAGGGGATCTACTTATATAACTGAGTTACATAAGGATAACAGGTAAGTGGTAAGGATAAAGATAAATGGGTAGATATCAGCACCTTTTAACATTACTCGAGGGACACGGCAGGGGTGCCCATTGTCGCCATTACTGTTCGCCATAGCATCAGAATTGCTTGCGGCCAAACTCTGTCAACACCACGCACAGAAAAGCATTGGGTTCACGACGAGGGGTATCTTAGTCTATATGTTTGCAGATGACATGATTGTATACCTGACCAATCCTAGAGACAATTTTGATACGTTGATGAGGAAGTTCATAAGGTATGAAGGACTGACAGGAATTCAGATTAAATGGAAGAAGTCTGTGATGTTGCCGCTTACTGATGATACAGTCCCCTTTGTCTCAGAATACCCGATCCAATGGGCAGAGGGAGAGACGAGATACCTGGGCATTCGCATAAGTAGGTCTTTGCAGGAAATATGGAGGGCCAATTACGGCAGGGCAATAGACTGGCTGGAGGGTAAGCTACCAAGATGGAAGAGTCTTCCGTTATCCCTGACGGGGCGCATAGCCATTGCAAAAATGGTAATTTTGCCCAAATTTCTATACCTCTTCGTAAATATTCCTATGCCATTGAATGAACATTTTTTCAAGCGGTTACGATCCAACATATTGGAGTTGGTATGGGCGGGTAGGCGACCCCGCATTTCATGGAGTTACTCACGCTGCCTTTCTCACAGGGAGGACTGGGTGCCCCGGATTTCGAACTATATGCTTACAGCGCACAGGCGCAGTTCCTTCATTTTTGGCATCACCCTACCCCATTTCAGCCGCATGTGGCGATAGAAATAGACAGGATTGCGCCACTCCCGCTCCACATGGCCATATATAAACCTTACACACGTCCGCGGCAGGAAATAGATACAGTGGATGTGGTAAGATGGGCATGGAAAGGTATAGCGAAGAGAGCAAGACAGGAGGTGCTTTACGCATCATCTATGACCCTGGGTGATAACCCCGTATTGGACAAAGCTATTAAGCTAAGGGCACTGTCACATAAGCTAGAGAAAGGAGGGGACCTATTCCCTGGCGGTGAATTTTTAACATTACCTAATATATGCGACCCGCAGACGCCCACCGCATCTGATATGCTATAATATTACCAGATTAGAGCGGCATGTAGGTCCAGATATAAAGTATTTCCGAGCGAACCACCTACTCTGCCTGCGCTGGAGAATGTGTTGTCGAATCCTTCGCCCCGGAAACTCATCACACGCATATATAGTATTACACAGAGAGAATCCCCATCACATACACTACTTCCAAAACAGAATGGGAAGAGGAGGCCGGATTGACTAACTGTAGCGGGGATGACCTACCGGCGGAAGGAGAGACCCCTGTGATGGACTAGTGGGTCACTGACATGGATACCCCTCCCTATTTTTCACCATATCAGGACGATTGGAGGTCTGACTCGCAATCACTATGGCCGGACAACGCCAGCGAGGAGTGTGAAGGTTCCTTTAAGCGGGCGGGTAATACTAAGGAAGATACGCCCCGGAGTGACGTCTACTCAACAGGATTGGTTAGGACCCAGGAAGCAGGAAAGTCGGCGTGTGACCACACCGATCGAACGGGAGCGGTGTGGAGTCGAGCACCAGGAGAGTCAGAAGGAGCTTTGCGAGAAGAAGAATACGAAGAGGAGCTGTTCGGAGGAGAGAAGGACGTGCGAGACGAACAGGAACCAGGAAGAAGACTGGAGCCAGGAGGCCACCGTCAACACGAGCCGCCCAGCCACACTTCACCAGGTACTTGACTAGCTGGTTGGGGAGGAGGGGAGGCACCACGCAGTATCGCGTAGACTGTTATCCTATGAGTCGCGCTTGTGTGATACTTCGCGTGCTCCCCCCCCCCGGTAACACTTTCCAGGTCTCATGCGCAACCCCACCCCCTCACCGTATCCTATCACTTGAATAAAGACTAGATTGCACGGTGTCCCTATCACCCCGGTATCCCCCTGGGTAAAGCCTAACCTGAGCCATACCTAACAAAGTCCTCATTTCTCCTTCGCATGTCCGGCGGTGGGGCAACCGAGGAGGAGGCAGAGTGGACAGCTGAGGACCCCAAGAGAGAGAGTGGAAGACCCCATCCAAGAACAGGAGGAGTCAACCCGGCCATATTGTCTAGACAAAGATTGACTCTCAGAAAAAAGAAGACTTTCGTCAAAATAAAGCCCTACATACCCAGGTCTGGTCTCCGTGCCCTTCCTTCACCCCGTAACACTAACACTGACAAGCAGTGGCAGTTTTGCTGTACACAGCTAGAACACCTCTCACCAAACTACTGGCTAAGGCTAATCCACTTCAATTTCCTGCATAGATTGTATCGCACACCGACACAGTTGCTTCGTATGGGTTTACAACCAGATGCGAGGTGTTGGAGATGTGGCGCCCGAAACGCCACGTTCACCCACCTGGCCTGGGATTGGGGAGCTGTGGCAAACTGTTGGGTAGATGTATTTCGACATACAGGACGCATCATAAGTGCCTCGCTGTCAGCTACACCGATGGTGGCGCTGTTGGGATATGTACAGGAAATCCAGACAGAACACCGTAAACTTGTGGCCATGATGTTGCTGTTAGCAAAAAGACAGGTGGCTATTCATTGAAAGAAGCAGAGCCCACCAACGGTGGCTGATTGGATCAGGGTTGTTACATACTGCAGGGATCAATTATCTGTATTTTGGGAATTAATGCCGAGTGGTTCCAGGCCACATTTGGGAACCATTTGCTGTCTGGTTGCGATCGGAAGGGGCAAACCTCTAGAGACACTAGAATGTCTGTGTCGGAGACACAACCCCAACTGGTTGGTCTTTGGAAAAGATATGATCAAGGGCAGAACACGAGTGGGCCATTGTGTATTGTTACATTGGGATGAGAGATGTTGTTTGGGCGCAGAATTGACGAATGGAAACGATGCAGCGGACTAGGCGATGTGTGCTTGGAGAGGCTTGCCTCTCGTTTTGATGGAATGCCAGTGGCGGGGGGAGGATTGAACGGTACAAGTTAATTATTAGGTTGTATTATGCCTATTTACATTGCAGATTGTTTTTCAAATTGTGATGCATACTGGTAAAACCTCGCTGCCTGCCCCTTGGGATGTTGGCTAACCAAGCTGTGTAGTGCTATCTGGATAATAAGCCGCCGGGTTGTAGGCAAATGGCAGTGTGAATTGTGCAATATGAAATAAACTGTTTTAAATCAAAAAAAGAAAACAAAAAAAAGTTGGCTTCCTTCTGGCAAGGTCCGCTGTCCACTGGAGATTAGGAGTCTTTTTAGAAAGCACACAGTCGTCCCTTGTTCTGGAGGTCGCTGGACAGTGGAACGAGTTGCTCTTCTTTTGCAGGGTTATTGAGAACTGCAGGCAGGCCGGGGAGCTGGAGTCACATCAATTAATGTCTTCAGTCTTTGCTGCTGCATGGCTCTTCGTTGTCCTCTTTTTCATGGGTCATCAGTCATTTGAGGATTAAGATTAAGGATGCCCCTAAATACTCAATTTAGGGGTGTTACAGTGGTTAGAAGGTAGTGCCTACACCCTTTTTATGTCCTCTCCCTTGGGGAGGGGGCATATCCCTAACCCTATTGGCTAGAATCCTCTAAAATAATATAGAGGATTTTGAAAGGAGGGGGTCACTTCAGCTCAGGACAACTTAAGGGTGGCCCTGTCTGAAAGGGGACACACCTCTCCTGCTTACTAATTTTCCCGCTAACCCCTTTGCCTAAAGTGGGGCTTGGTTAGGGGCGGACGGGCATCTACATCAGCTGGAGAGGCCCTGATCAGCATGACAAAGGACGGATAGCCTTTGAAGCTCACCGCCTTTCAATGATGTTCCGGGTTGTATGTAGGTGAAAAGCAACTCCAAACAGAGCAGGCTTTGTTTCTGACCCATGAGAGCAAAAGGCTCCCACCTCAGGGGGTCAGAAACATGTCTAGAGGTGGCAGGCAGGTGAAGCCCAGTCAGACACACACTTGTGGGTTTTTAGATTTTCAGGGTGCACCTCTGAGGTATCCCTCTGAGTGCACATAATAATGAATCCAACACTGGCATCAGTGTGGACTCATTAACCTGAGATGTTGAGTATCAAACATCTTGGAATTCAGTGAAGCCATCATGGACATGTGGAACTCATAGTGACAAGCTCCCAGCCCCTGTACTCAGTATTGCTTAACTGTGCACTTATAATGTCTAAAAATGGACTTAGACACTATAGGGACATATCTGCTCATGCATTTGTGCCCTCACTTGGGGTGTAGTGCGCTCTGCCTTAGGGCTGTAAGATGTGCTGTAGGAGTGACAAACCTATGCCTCTTGCAGTGCTTGTAGGCCTCGCATACAGGGATGTGTGCCAGGTCGACTCTTCACTTTTATCTGCACCAAAACACGCAGGCTGCAGTGGCAGTATGCTTGTGTTTAGTGAGGGGTCTCTTTGGTTGGCACAATACCTGCTGCAGCCCGTAGAGACCCTCTCTGGTCCAAGGACCATGATACCACGGCTACCTTTCACAAGGGACTTATATGTGAGACAGAGGTGTGCCAATTGTAGAATCAAAAGGTACAGTTTTGGGAAAGAACACAGGCACTGGGATCCTGGTTAGCAGGAACCCAGCGCACATTCAGTTAAAGATGCATCAGAGTCAGACAAAAAGTGTGTGTGTGGGTAACCATGGCAAAAGGGGTACTGTCCTACAGTGAACCATTGTGGGGAAAGAGATGTGGGGCAACAAGACAAAAGGCAAAACAGAAAATGCAGAAATACATCTCATTTCTCTCCCTAACAATAAAGGGAGAGGAACAGAGAAACAAAACCAGTCAATCATTCTGCAGGATTCTCCACGACAAGGTTCTGTGTGTTGATAGTTATTTAACTATTCAGCAATAGTTCCTCCCTTGAAAAAGATGCTTGCGGATTCCTGTGGTTTCACAGAATTGTATGCTGTAGGGCTCCTACCAAAAGGTGACCAGGGGGAAGCATACATTCCCAGTATGGCCCCCTTGTCAAAAGTGTCAGTGGGTAGTCTTTACAATCATAACTGGAGCCTCCATCAGGTTCTGCATCAGCTTCCATGGACAAAATACCTCTGCCACACTGAGGCACTCTCCTCCAGCTCCATCACTTTCAATTCTGGGTAATGACACTGCCTTTGTTGACATGTACTGCACATGAGTCTAGAACACTTGTTTCTACCTTTTCTAACATGGCAGCAAATCTGGATCCTGATCCAACCATCTACAGATATATCAGTGGCAGGGGCTATATGAATATTGATGCAGCACTGTTTCGACCCACCCTATCAGGATGTTACTTTCCATTATATTCCAGGTTATAGAGTGAGGTCTTAATGCGCACAATTGAAGGAATTGTTGGAATTGAAGGAATTCCAACATTTCCTTCAAGTAGCATTGTGCCATGTGTTGGGGTAACCCTCTCTGCTGAAATCTTATATGAGACTGTGGTTGTCCTTTCAGAAAACCAGACCTTGACCCTTTTCAATTGTAATCAATGAGGGCGAGCACATACTGAATGTGGATAGGTAGGCCTTAAAATATCAGGCAAGGTAAAAGCTTACTTTTTGCCACACCAAGTTCAGCCATGGTACAGACTGCATAGGTGGGGTTGAGGATTTGCAGTTGTCACATCATGCACTGCATTGTCTGATTAAGCAAACAGTTTCATCATCCATCCATGGTCACCAAAAATTACTTTTCATGTTTTTGAGACCAGACATCCCCCACATTTGTTTATGCTGTCTATTAGATCCTCTCAAATTGCTGCTCTTCTTTCTGGAACTACTTTAATTGACTTTGACGTTTACTATTATGTATTTGAATTCTTGCCTCATTTGTGTTTGCGTGCCTGATTTACTGTATTTTTGTGCACGAATATGTAAAGTGCTCTGTTACCTTCGGGTCTAGCTAGCGCTATATCAAACTTATAACTAAATAAATAAATATATTATTCGGACAAGGTAACAGAACAAGCAGTCCGCAGGTAGATTTCTGCTCCCTGGCAGATGAGAAACATCAAAACAATGCTCTTGATGTTTTGATCTAAATCTTGCAATGAATGCAATGGGCGTCACTCTTCCCTCAAGTAACAAAATCTGCACTAAAAGTGAAAGATCAGTATGCAAGGTAAACTTATTTCCCCCAAAGTGTCTAAAGTGATTGGTGGTGCTAACATATGCAAGCAGCTCATGCTTGATGACAAAATACAGCCTCTCAGTCTCACAGTCCAAGATGTGTACACACCCACCCATTTGTTCTTTCTTGACTTTTGATACAGGACTTCACCCGAACCCCAGACAGTGGCACTTATGAGAATTAGACAAGGCCTTCCTGCATAGAAAGGCTACAAAGGGGGTACATCTTCAATATGTCTCCTAATACTTTCAAAAACATCCTGTTATTCTTGTTTCCATAAAAAAAATCCCGTTTACATAGGATCTTACACAGAGGCTCCATGACAGTTGCAAAGTTCTTTATGGAATTCTAGTAATATTCACATAGAGCAGCGAAGGACATCAGATTTTCCTTGTTGCGTGGAAATGGAGCTTTCTTGATGGCATTCACCAATGATTCTTTTGGAACTACACCTTTTGCAGAGATGGTGTGGCCAAGGTACTCAACCTAACTTTTAAACAGTTTACTCTTCTCTACAAACATGAAAAGACTCTTGTCCGACAGTTACACTTCATGCTAGGCATAAGAATGCTTTTCCATGTCCTTAGCAAATACCAAAATATTTTCCTAAAAACGTCTCACATTGTCTTCCAGATCCTTAAATAGATGGTACCATTTCTTTTCATTTCATTATGTCTTTATTTCGAAGTAAAAATTCATAAAAGACAACATACAATACATAAAGATATATAAAAACTACTGCAGACATGTCCCCAATATCTAAAAAAGAGTTGCAAGCATACGACATGTAATTCATATCATGGCAATTAATTTTAAAAAGTGTTCAATTTCTTGGTACGGATCAGCCACACCCAACCCAGGAATTTAGCCACACAAATCACAGAAATCTCAGATCTGATATTACGAAATTTCTGTAGGGCTTCAAGGTATCCCCCACAATCCAAAATTCTACATAAAGGTTTCACCCATTTGATTCGAGGGGCTCGGTATGCTGGGCAGGCAAAAAACATATGACCAATGCTTTCTACCTGGTCGGGACACCAGAAACATTTGTTGCTTACATTCTTCGCCCACTTTGTGGTGAAAGAGTTAATGGGTAATGTACCTACACGAAACTGGTGGTACAGTTTACGATCCAGGGTTTTGCATATCAAGTCATATCAAGACATATCATATCATATCAAGTCCCAATAGGGCTCAAGGGAAGGAGTCACCTTATGTGTTAAGAAAAGCCCCGTTAGGTTATTATCCGAAGAATGGGTGCTGAAAAAAATTCCACCCAGTCCAGAGCAGAAACATGGTTAACCGGTGTTTGGGAATCAGGATCCCTACCCCACCTAACAGTCTCCCAAAATTTCACTTGATTAGATGACTTGCACGCTTTAAGAAGATCTGACCAGTAGGAATCGTCCCAATCCCTCTTAGCTGTCCAAAGGACCTGTTTATAAGACTGCCTAGCTTTCCTGATGTCATGAGAGATCCTAGATTTAACAGCTGCTATTAATTTACTGTGGGCTTCCCTGCAACTCTTGTTATACCATCTTTTGTGTGCTTTAACTGTCTTATTTTTTGATGGCTTAGTGAGGAGACTTTTAAGATCCATAAAACACTTCTCATGGAGATTAATAATTAAGGAATCAGCCCCGCCAGAGGGGGATAAAGCTGTCATCCTCCCCCTTGTATCTAAGACCAACTCCTCTATTTCATGAATGAGCTCTGGGTCAGCTATGACCCTGGACCATTTAACTCGTCTTCTGTTGTCACACAATACTATGTCGGACGTTAGGCAAGTTGTTTCCAATTGACAGTCCGGGAACCCGAAGACCCAAAGAGAGGGGGTTATGGTCACTCTCTGGCCTAGTCTCTACAACCATATCTATTATGTGTGACCAAAATTCTACATTGACCAATATGTAGTCAATACGACTTACGCTGGTCCCATTATCAAAAGTTGGTTTCCCGAGATTATCAGACGGAGTGCGGCCATTCACTGCCCGAAGCCCCTACTCCAGGCAGAATCCCAGCCAGTGAAGGGCCGCCTCTGTGCCCCTGACGCCCTTACTTATGGTTAGCGGGGGGATATTCCAGGCAGTATCTTCATCAATTCCCACATCTTCAGCCAGACTAAGGATGGGTTCATAAGAGCAGTTCAGGTCACCTGCTACTAGGACAAAATGATCACCACTGTGCTTCTTCAGAAGACTATCCAGATCATTCAGGACTGGTTGCTTCCTACCACCCTGACAGCCTCGAGCGTATATATTAATTAGGAGGATGTCCTTACTGTTATCCTTTCTAAGGCTGATACATAGGAGGTCGGCATTCTCTACCAAGATTTCCTTAGCTCGGAATCCCAGGGTGTTTCTAATCCACACCGCGAGTCCTCCAGAGGCCCTACCCCTAAGCCCCTGTATGGCAGGTTTGTAATAATTCAGGTAGCCTACTCTAAATAGAGGGACAGTTGCCCAGGTTTCCTGAAAAACGACGATATCATACGTGTTGATAAAGTCGACCCAATCGTCGTTATCCAGGCGACCCCTTAGTCCTGCAATATTCCAGGATGCCACCCTGATTGTTCCTACTGGGCTACTAAATGGGGTAGTCTGCGATAAGCCCAAGTCGCCTGCCCTGATCACAGTGGAAATGGTAACATAACCAGGGACTGGGCTAGGGCCTTTGGGGAAAGTTGAACAATCCATACGAGCTACTGGGGGGGTTGGGGAAGCAGTCACCTGAAGGGGATTAGGTTCCGTGGAGTGCATTGAAGCGTCAATCCCCCCAAGTCAATCAACCTCATCCAAACAACCGAACATGTTGGAAGTAGGTGCCCCTTCCCACCAGTTGTTTTGACTTTGCCAACCATCCCTTCGTCCTTTCCGTCTGATGTTTTGGACTGTTGACCAGGTCCCCTCTATCTCCACTTTCTGCCGTGGGGGGTAGAAAAATGTAAGGGGTCTGACGACAATGGATAAATCGTCTTCTCGTGAGACCCATGAACAAAGATGCTGAGCTGTGTGGGGATCCGCGAAGGACACTACTATGCAATCACCAGCAATGGACTTACGTGTGGGGCCTACCCAAGGTACTCTACGTACCATTAGTACCCTGCTTCTTAGATGGTTAGGAAGCTGTCTATTTACGTTGAGCCAGTAAATGACCTTGTTTTTTAGCGACCAATGGTTCTCTTGAGTTTGTGGATCCAGGGCAGGCACTCCCGCTAACACGATAACATAGGTCCCAGCTTCTGGAGGCAAATCAATAAAACCCCCACGAAAATTCGGGCGGCTGGGTTGCTGAGGAAATGTACACATGGTTGCTGGCTGATTAGGCTGGTGTGGAGCAGCTTGTGGCCTTGGTTTAGATGGTGCTATACTTTGGGGGCGACGGGTGGTTGGTGCTTTAGTTGTTGGGATAGTAGCAGTTGGGTTACAGACTTTTGTACGGGGTTTAGGTATGGGTTTAGGTTTTGGGGGGGGGGCAAGGCCGGGGGTTCTAACACCGGAGCCTGGGAGGTACAATCATCACCCTGGGAAAACTTGGCTTCCATTTGTTTTAGACTAAGGCTAGCCAAGGTAACTATGGTCTTGTCCATTTCTAATAAGCTGTTTCGATACGAGAAAGTCTAAGTTCCAGGGGAGTTAGAAGCTGTTTTAAAGTGACCCAAACAATTTAAGAAATTCTTCATCACCCCCCCTATCCTTCCCTGACTCACTCACCCTACCCTCAGTTGGCCTCTCATCGATCTTAACAGGAGAGGCCCCCATTGTTAGGTCTAACATAGCGCTGAGTGAACCAGAGACATTTTCCTCTCCCAATAAGCAAGTATTCGCTTTTGAGGACTCTTTATCAACCCCATGTGTAGCCAGCGGTCGTCTACTATTAAAAAATTGGGACCTCGCAATTTTGGCCTTTTTGCGTGCATAGGCGGATCTGGCAAGACATTTCCTTCTGTGGGTGGCAACTTTTTTGGCGCTTGCTACTAGTTTGGGCAGCTCAAGTTTTCTGGAAAAGTCTATACCTGTCCCAGGGACATAAGGCGCAGACACCTCAGTGGATTTTAGAGGTGGCGGTGATGGAATAGGAAGAGGCTCAGGTACAGGTGTAATTGGGACATGATGAATATCCGCCTGTGTTAACAATGATCGAGGGCCAGATGTACACTCCGGGGTTAAAACAGAGGCAATTTTCCCTAAGGATGATTTTTTGGAGGATGCTAAGTTCAGGGAAAGCCTTCGTGCTGCTTCTAATTCCAAGGATACCCTGTGTTGAATTTTGCTGATTTCCACATCAATGGCCAAGTTGGTCTTGGTGAGGAAATCATCAAGGGTCCCATTGGGCTTATTCACCCCTTAGCAGTTTTACTGCGACTACCCCGTGTACACATAACGGATACAAAGGATAAACAAAATAGCAGAAATGGCAACAACAAGCCAGGGGGGGTGGCCCAGGCCAGGCCTCTCAGACCTCGAACGGCCTCAAACGGCCCGCTCTTAGCCCGGTCTTCGCCCCGCGCTGCGGGAGGACAGTTCCTAGATGTAGTGAGCGTTAAGGGCGGTGGGCGGGCTAACAGGGAGAGCGGACCGGAAGCTGTCACACGGTCACGCAGGGACTCCTGGGTAATGGAGTCCCTGCAACGCTAGCAGCCCTGCTGCAGCCCTCAGCCCAAGTCCTGCGCTGTTCCGCTCCCTGCAGTGTTCAGAGTCCAGCCCCTCTCAGATGGCGGCGAGGTCCGACAGCAGGTCAAGGTTTGGTCCCAAAGAGGTAAGCGCCTCCAGGCAAATGCGCTTGATTAGGAAATGACGTCCCAAGGATGCAGGGAAGACAGGGGTTTAAAAAGCCCTCCAGTGGGCGGTGGGCGGGCCAACAGGGAGAGCGGACCGGAAGCTGTCACACGGTCACGCAGGGACTCCTGGGTAATGGAGTCCCTGCAACGCTCGCAGCCCTGCTGCAGCCCTCAGCCCAAGTCCTGCGCTGTTCCGCTCCCTGCAGTGTTCAGAGTCCAGCCCCTCTCAGATGGCGGCAAAGCGGCACCCGAGGAGCGGGTGCGGCGAGGTCCGACAGCAGGTCAAGGTTTGGTCCCAAAGAGGTAAGCGCCTCCAGGCAAATGCGCTTGATTAGGAAATGACGTCCCAAGGATGCAGGGAAGACAGGGGTTTAAAAAGCCCTCCAGTGGGCGGTGGGCGGGCCAACAGGGAGAGCGGACCGGAAGCGGTCACACGGTCACACAGGGACTCCTGGGTAATGGAGTCCCTGCAACGCTCGCAGCCCTGCTGCAGCCCTCAGCCCAAGTCCTGCGCTGTTCCGCTCCCTGCAGTGTTCAGAGTCCAGCCCCTCTCAGATGGCGGCGAGGTCCGACAGCAGGTCAAGGTTTGGTCACAAAGAGGTAAGCGCCTCCAGGCAAATGCGCTTGATTAGGAAATGACGTAAATAGATGGTACATGGCACGCTGGAAGACTCATGGCGCAGGGAGTAATTTTAGGTGACAAAGGTTATGGTTTCCTCCAAGGGCACTATCTGGTGATAAGCAATATGAAAATCCTTCTCCATCATCAAGATGACAGTTGCCCCTTCTAGCAGTGATACTTTTCTGTCTTGTCTGTCCTCGTCTCTTCTTTAACCCATGTAGCATATTCTTTAATGGCCTTAGTGGTCATGACTTCTACTTATAGCATGCTCTCGCACATTACCTACAGGCATTCTTGAATCTGCGGACTGTAGGCATTTACCAGTAGCTGATCCCTTATCATCTCGTCAGTAGTGATATCAAAGTTGCAGGTTCTGTACAAAATTATCAGCGGAGTAAGAAATTAATTGCAAGTTTCACTATCTTTCTCTCTGCCTCCTAGAATAGAAATGGTATATTATCAATGTCATACTTATGGTAGGTTTGAAACAGTTACCCAACCTTATCATTGCTTTCTTATAGTCATCATACTCAGGCTGCCCTTCAAGATGCTATTGAGATGCATTGACCTTGGTTAAAGATCTGAAAATGTCTATATTTTTGGCCACAAAGAATACAGAAAATACACTTCCTACTATCCACTGGTATGTTGTTTTTTATTTTAACAACAGATTTTATTAATTTTCCATAGTACCAGATAGGCAGAGTCAAGCAAGCAAAGTACATTTGAAATGCATACTATAAAATCTCTAGGTACTGTAGATTACCCACCACTAAGGTCTGCGGAACATCAGAACAAAGAAAACACCCCGCCCCCAACCCCCAAGCGCGCACCATACATACTTTAAAAACATTATATGTACATATCAAAAGAATTCCCGTCTACGTCTAGCACTAACACTTTAAACTGGTAAATCGTTCACCAGCAGCCGTGCAATAGGGTCTCAGGTGGCTGGCTGCACCATTAAGGACGAGTCAATACCCCTGTACTTGGCCCGCCGAGCCCAGATCTTACCATGCTTCTGTGGACAGCCCTTCGCCTGGAACACCGCAACCTCCACTGACATGCAACTATCCATGGCCTTTTTCCAATTAGTTATACAGGGTGGGGTCTTATCTTTCCAGTGCTGTGCTATGTCTCGCTTAGACAATGTGAAACCCAAAAACAGAGGGTGTGTTTAATACCTGTTTCCCCCCCACCCCCCCCCCCCCAATGTCTTCTGTGCTGTGTAAGAGTGCCAGTCTAGGATCTGTCGGATATCCCATGCCAGAACCCTCCCCATGCAAGACAGCACGCCATACCAGAAGAGCTGCAATATCCCAAAGCTCCACACCGTGTGGAGGAATTGTCAGGTTCAAGTTGAATTCCACAGGAGCAAAGATGAATGCTCCACACACTTCCAGTAAACAACACCTGGAGGACTATTGGCACGTACTCACAGATAATTGTTCTCTAAAAGTGTGGGGAATAAACAATAGAGTGACCACCACTCTTCCCCATATGATGTAGCTGGAATTTCTGCAGTGAGATTATCAGAGATGGTGTGCGCTGCAAGTAAAAAGGAAGTCTAATAGAATCTTGCATCAACAGTACAAATAGGCGTTTTTTGACATTAATGTATATGAAGTTTAGTGCTCCACTCACCCAAAATACGTCCTCTGGTTGCCTTAAATGTCAGCAGCCACAGCCTCCTCTTGGATAATACCTCTTTTTGGTTGAAGAGGAAGTCTTCATGTAGTAAAAGTAAAGGGGCTTCAATGATGAGGCTTATTGGCGGGAACACTCTCATACAACCCTCACTCAGAATAAGTCTGGGGAACAGCAGATGAGAAACACCAAAGGAAAACGTTTGAAAATGTGAAATGCAAAATCACGCCCCGATAGGGTAGTAGCGTGATCTGTTCTGTTAACAAAGTGAGGAGAATAACAGAATAATGTCTTTGCACAAGAATGAGTGGTTTAGTCCGGCTTAAGGAGAATGGAGAGCCGCGGAACAGTAATGCACGCAAAAGTAAATATAGGAACGCAAGGCATGCTGTCCGGCTCCGAGGGGATGAGGAGCAGAACAACAATGCACTTGCGGTAGCAAAAAATCCGAGGCGTGCCATCCGGCTCCAAGGGGGAAATGGAGCGGAACAGCAACGCGCTCGCGGGGACGAAATTGCAAGCTTATCGTCCAGCTCCTAGGGGGGAAATGGAGCGGAACAATAATGCGCTGGTAACAAACAAATATAAAAAGATAAGGCTTGCCGTCCAGCCCCAAGGGGGGAGAAGGAGCGGAACCAGCAAGCACTTACCAGCGAGGAGACGGTTTCTTACGTGCGTTAGGGGCCGTCTCCAAATTACCCATAGTGAGGGATGCACCTCACAATGTACACAGTAATGTCAGTCTCTTGCCCTAAGACTAGGCTCTTTTCCTAACAGTTCTCCCGCCCAAATGTCTCCTCACAGATCGAGGTCTTGTAGGATAAGAGCATGGAATCTTCAAATTACTCGAGGGACATGAATGTTTTCCGCTGGTTCCCACGATCTATCTTTCGGAGCATAACCCACCCAATCAATGAGATATTGCAATTTGCCTCTGTGTCTACGGGAGTTGAGAATCTTGTTTTTTTTTTAAACCTTTATTTGGAGACAAACAGGTTCAAGGGAAGTGTACATACAAAACAGACAGTCACATATGGCCATTACAGTGGTACGTCAGAGCCAAGAAAGCATAAAAAAAAAAGAAAAAAAAAAATAAACAAGGAGATACAAGGAAGTACAGGGCAGGGCACCAGTCAATACAAGGAGCAATAACGAAATGTGCAGTA
Source organism: Lissotriton vulgaris (assembly GCF_964263255.1). Taxonomy (NCBI): domain Eukaryota; kingdom Metazoa; phylum Chordata; class Amphibia; order Caudata; family Salamandridae; genus Lissotriton; species Lissotriton vulgaris. The sequence goes on from NC_141699.1 coordinate 512,931,299, forward strand.
GAGGTTAGAATACAATGATCCAGCATGGGCAGGCGAGCCAATAAGACAATGCAGTATGAATACATTACATTAGCGGAGAGCACGTGAGCCAGAGGGGACTCAAATATGAGGAACACAGGAAAGAAAGGTGCCGCACAGGGATACAATCTGAATTCCCAGTAATATACCAGTCGTAAGGGAGACTTCAACCCCCCAATAGCTCGCAGGAAAAGGAGACAGTCAGCCCCCCCCCGATATCGGAAGAACAGCAGGTGTTGTGTAAAATCCCAGCCCATCATGTTGTCATCAACCTATCCCCTCGCGGTCCCCAGGTTCAGAATCAGAGTCCCGCTCAGCCCTGGCCAGGAGGTACACCTGGAGCAGACTCCAAAAGTCCTTCGGTCTGCATCGAACAGGCATCAAGTCAGAATAGATATTGTATTGATCCTGACAGTAAATGAGGTCAGTCACCCAGTCCTGAAAGCGCGGCACCCTACCACGACCCCAGCAACAAGCAACCCTACGCTTAGCCAGCAGCAGGGCCACGTCAACAAATCTACGGTGAGAGGCAGGTACGTCCTTAGAGAAGCCAAGTAACATCACTAAGGGGTCAAACGCCACCCCATCCTCCGCCATAACCTGCAGGGCTTCATGAACCTGAGTCCAATATTCCAATACCCCCGCACAGCTCCAAGCCAAATGCAAAAAGTCAGCGCCTTCCGCCCGACACCTAGCACACCTGTCATCCTCCGCCAAATGGAACCGTAGTTTCCTCGCCGGGGTATAGTAGTACCTCTGAACAAACTTGTAATGGATAATTTTAAGGCGACAACTAGAAGAAACATTGGCCGTGAGCCCGCAACAGTATTTCCACTGCTCGTCTGTAATAGGAGCACCCAATTCGGCAACCCACTGCTCGCGCACCCGATTGGCCGGGACCGATCGCTGTCGGCGAATAGCCCCGTATAATTTCGACACCAGGTGTCGCCCATCTGAAACCAGCAGCACATGGAGGGGGAGGGTAACCCCAGGCTCCGAAGGGTAGTCTGGTAGCAGAGCACGCATGCCCTGCCGCAGGCGGACAAAGTAGAACAGGTCTAGAGGGGAGCAAGCAGCCGCACCGAAGAAATGAGCCTGCGTACGGAAGGCACCTTCATGAAACAAGTCGCCCCACGTGAGGATACCTAGCCGCTTGCACATTCGCTGAAACCCCGTCTCCAACAACAGCAACAAATCCGGATGATAAGACAGAGGCAAGGCCGGCGAGTAGAGAAAGGAAACGCCTAGCAAATGAGCCACCCGCTTCCAAGCATCCACCGTGCACGTCACCGTCGTGCGAGGCGTTTCCACATCTGACACCTTGCCCAAAACCATCCCCTCCAGTGGGAGCGGGTGGGCGACCCAATGCTCAGCAGCAATCTGGGGCATGAACGGCGTGGGGCGCATCCAGTGATAGGCATAATGCGCCTGAGCGCTGAGATAATAAAGTTCAAAGTCAGGGACGTCAAAACCGCCATCAGCATAAGGCAACGTAAGGGTGGCCCAGGCCACCCGTGGCTGCTTGCCCCCCCAGAACAACCGCAGGAGCTCGGAACGAAGTCTACGAAAGAAATAAGCACCAGGATGATATGGGAGGTTTTGAAAGAGATAAAGAAAGCGGGGCAGAACTACCATCTTGATAAGAGACGCCCTACCGGCCATGGAGAGAGGCAAAGACATCCACCTGGTGACATCATCCGCCAGTTTAGTAATGGCCACACCATAGTTGAGCCGAACCGCGTCTCCCCTGTCCAAGGATATGACAATACCGAGATATCGCAACTCCGAGTCACACCATTCCAGAGGGTAGTCAAGGGGAAACCTGGCCACCGCAGCGGTGAGGGGGAAAAATTGAGATTTCCGCCAGTTGATATGAACCCCGGAGACACCTCCAAAAGCGACCAGCTCCCGCAGGAGCGAATTAAGGTTGTTCTCAGGGTCCTTGACATAGAGTGTGACATCATCGGCGTACAAAGAAATGCCGACCTGCCGCTGAAGACAATTAAAGGCACTCTGCTGATGAAACTGACGAATCCTACAGGCTAGCGGCTCAATGGCGATAGCAAACAAGAGGGGTGAGAGGGGGCAACCCTGTCGGGTCCCTCTCGTGAGAGGGAACGAGGGGGATAGCACCCCATTCACTACTACCCTCGCCATCGGATCAGTATATAAAAGCTTAACCCAAGAGATGAAAATCCTGGGGAAACCCATCCGACAAAGAACATCAATAAGGTAGCCCCACTCGACAGAGTCAAACGCCTTAGTGGCATCAAGAAAGATAGCGGCAACCGGGACAGTGGGATCAATGGTCGACACAAGCGAAAACAAAGTGCGAAGATTGTGAGAGGTAGCGCGGCCGGGCACAAATCCCGACTGATCAGGCAACACGATAACGGGCATGAGTTCGGCTAGTCTCACCGCCAAGACCTTCGCGAGAATTTTAACATCGCAGTTGAGCAATGAGAGGGGCCTGTAGGAGCCCACATCCAGTGGATCCTTACCCGGCTTGAGCAGCGACGTGATGGCGACCTCCCGCATGGAGCCCGGTAGAGGTCCCTCCTCCAGAGACTCCTCAAACACCTCACGGAGCACAGGGGCCATGATGTCAACATAACACTTATAAAATTCAGCAGGAAGGCCATCCAGCCCGGCGGCCTTCCCATTAGAAAGAGACATGATGGCAGTCCTGACCTCCTCCACCTCTAGGGGCCTGCCTAAGAACTCCCGATGACCATCCGATAACCAACACAGCGCCAACTCATCGAGGAAGCCGCCGTATCGAGTCTCACCCGTCTGCTGTGTCGTGTAAAGGTGTGCATAGTGATCAATAAAAGTGCGCTGAATCTCCGAAGTGTCTCGACAGCGAGTGCCATCCGGAGACACCAATTCCAACACGTCCGACCCATGCCTTGGATGCCTAGTAAGGGCAGCGAGGACCTTACCGGGTCGCTCCCCCTCGCAGTATCGCCTCGACGTCCAGTATTTCCCCCTATGCTTAGCCTCTCGAGCAGCCTCCTCCTCGTACTCGGAGAGCTTAGTGCGGAACTGTGCCAAAAGAGCGGGGTCCGAATCAACCTGCATCCTGCGCTCCAAGTCTCGCAAATCAGCCTCCAAGCTCTCGAGGGTCCGAACAATCAGACGGAGTACTCCGCAACTTTTAGAAATAGTGACACCCCGGATCGTAACCTTGAATGCCTCCCAAATGACCTCAATTCTGTCCACAGAGCCCTTGTTTCTAGGGAAGAACGCCTCCACCTCCACACCGAGTTCCTCCTTGAACACCGGGTCAAGCAAAGCAGTCGGAAACAAACGCCAAGGTGGGCGCGGCCTATGCAACCCGGGGACGGATAAATCAACCTTCACCGGACAGTGATCTGAATACGTCCGAGCCAGATGTGTAGCCTCCCTTAGGCCAGCCATCAACCCTCTAGAGAGAAACACATAGTCCAGTCTTGCCCATGAGCGAGCATGTGTGGTGTAATGAGTGCCCTCCTTGGTGGCAGGGTGGGTGTACCTCCAGCTGTCAACCATCCCAGCCTCCTCCACTATCCCCCGCAACACTTCCCTAGCTTGTACATTGTACTGAGGGCTACCCTCCGATCTGTCCAACTGGGCCTGAAATGCAAAATTAAAGTCACCCCCCCACACAATGTGAGTAGCATCCACAGCAAGGACATGACCCCACAGAGTGACAAAAAAGATTGGCGTATCAACATTAGGAGCATAGCAATTAACAAACAGTACAGTGTTCTGCCCAAGCCGTCCCCACAGCAGCACATAGCGCCCCTCAGGGTCCCCCATAGATCCAAGTTCCTGAAATGCAAGCGATCTTTTAACAAGGATGACAACCCCACGAGCATAAGAAGAATAGGAAGCAAACCCCCTGGCCGCAGCCCACCTCCCGCCAAAAGTGGGGGAGGGAGCAGGGCGCAGATGCGTCTCCTGGAGAAAAGCAACATGAATAGCATGCCTGTCCAAATACTGGATCACACTGCGACACTTCCTGGCATCATTAAGGCCCCGTACATTCCAGGACAAAATCGAGATCTGATCTACAACAGCAGTCGACATCACACAGATTCAGGGCCCCACGGGACCCAGTAGACAAATACAGGGCATCCAACTACCAGCAACAGCCAGCGATAGGTCCACGCCCCAGGGCACGGACAGACCCCCACATACACTCCACACATTTCCCAGTCATCTCCGAACCAACCAAACAAGAACACAACAACTCCCCCCCAACCGACCCATCCATGCAGCAAGCACTCAGGACAGACTGCGCGCCGCCAAGCCATCCCACGCGGCCCACAACTCGCACACGTGCTACGCTCGCAGAGTGCGCCCCGTCACGTGGCAGCCTAAAATGGCGGCCGTTGATCTCGGGCCCAAAATGGACGGGAGCACGGATCCCAGGACCAGTCCCGCCAGATAGAAAAGTGGAACAGCCTGGATAGCGGGCGCCACGACATTTCCGTGCACTCAAACAACAGCAGCAGCTCCCAAAGCGAACCAGAAGTCCCAGGCAAACAGACATGGACAGCTTCATCCCCACCCCATCCACCCACCTGACACCACCCCAACTATCAGGCCACGCACACCCCCCCCCCCCATCCCCCAACACACATCCAGTCAACCAACAGAGGACTAGAATCCAAACAAAAGGTAAACATGGGGCACACCCTCCGGGGAACCTTCCAGAGGTGCACGACGCCACTCCCTCACGCCACGCCAGTGTCCGCGCCAACAAGTATCAGGCGGCCCCAGGCACAGCGCGGGGGGGTGGGTGCCCAGAGCGCGACACCACATATCACCATCCTGCGGTGCCATACCAACCCCACAAAAATAGCAAAACGCACTCATTCATCACAATACAGACATGACCCACGCATCAGCAAAAAACAAAAACGGACGATAGCTAGGCCGCAAATACTGAGAAGGAAGCCAGCAGGGCTCAATACAAAAGATACACGTCCACAGTACTCCAAAAAACGGGAAGAAGATAGACAAAGTCCAAAGTCACCAGAATCAGGCGACCTCCTCCTCAGCCGCCGAGTGTTCACCCTCCGGATCTCGATCGTCACCCCGATCCGCAGCAGCTCGCTCGCGCTGGAGGCGCTTCGCAAAGTCCTCAGCATGCTGTGGGTTGGTGAAAAAATGTTGTTTAGCCTGATGCGTCACTCTAAGTTTAGCCGGATAAAGCAAGGCGTAGTCCACTTGGAGGTCCCGAAGCTTCTTTTTCACCCCCAAGAACTTCCGACGCTGGTCCTGCACCATCGGTGTGAAGTCGGGGTACATGGTGAAAGACACCCCTTCGAAGGAGAGAGCCCTGTTAGTGCGGGCAGCCTGAAGAGCAGCGTCTCGATCACGATAATTCAAAAGGCGCGCAATGATGGGACGCGGTGCAGCCCCAGAGGCCGGGCGAGGTCCCAATGTCCGATGCGCTCTCTCAACGATGAACTGGGACGAGAAAACTTCCGTCCCAATGGCGCCCACCAGTAGCCTCTCCACATAAGTCTCCATTTTGCCCACATTCGTGGACTCCGGTACACCTACAATGCGCACGTTGTTGCGCCTACTCCTCGCCTCCAACTCTTCGTTCTTAGCGGCAATGACACGCAAGATATTGTCCATTCTCGCCAGTTGGGTGGTATGGGTGGCCGCCGTGTCATCATGGTCCGAAATGCGCTGTTCTGCCGCCGTCAAGCGCTCCTCATGCACGTCCAATTTCTGAACGACCGCATCCATGCGCGACAATATCTTGTCCACTTTGTCCACTATAGTGGCGAACCCCTGCCTCATCTCCTGCATCATTTGGGTAAAGTCCGGTGGTGGTGGGTGCGGGACACTCTCAGCGACATTCGGGGGGGGGGACCGCGAAGTCCCAGCTTCCTGGAGCAAACGTGTCCCACGCCTGGCCCCTCCAGAGTCAAAGGACAATTTGGACTGTTTAGTGTCCGGCTTCCCCATAACGGTGGTGCAGTAGGGGATCGAGGCAAATGGGAGTCAGGATATAGGTCGGACAAGGGACCCGGCCAAGTAGAAAGCAGCTCGAATCGTGGGGGCACGAGCAGGCCAGCACGCCCCGCCACTCCCAACGACGAGTAATGGCCGTCTTCGCTTCTAGCCCAAGGGGGCAAACCCTCAGAATCCAAGTAGAAGATCCGTGGCGCCTCCGTAAGCGATGGTATCTGGACAGGCAGATGGGAAAGCCGAGAGATAAGTCCGACAACAAGGAAGAGCCAAGCGTCTCGCCCGGCCAGCGATCGGGCCTGGCGGAGAAGGGCGGAGCTAGGCCTACACCCCACGTGCAGAGCCCCGGACTGGCATGAACAGTGATGCCGGGCAAGAGGGCATCAGACTTCCAGAGCGCGAGTCGGAGAAACTTGGGATCCTCGTAACTTCGGCCAGCAACCTTCGAATGGCTCAGGAGTTGGACCGTGGGTGGACAGCCGATATCCCAACCGATCCGTGGGGTCAGTTCAGGGCGCAGCGATGGTAATCAGGATACCTAGGCGGATAATAGCTCCGGGCAGCGGGAGCCTCACGACAGTGCGGCCATTCCGCAGTGCGCCCTCTAGCGCCCCCCCAGTTGAGAATCTTGTTTACTTCATATTCTTCTTCTCCTTCTATGATTATTGGAGGGGGTATGTATTTTGTGAGTAACGAGCAGTGGAATACCGGGTGGATCTTCATATTTGTAGGCAATTGCAATCTTAGGGTCACTGGAGTAATTATTTTTTGTATGACATATGGGCCAATAAAACGAGGTTGCAGTTTTCTTGATCCTTCTAACTTCAAATTTCTGGCTGATAACCATACTTTCTCTCAGACTTTATAGGTGGACTTTAGCCTACGATGTTTGTCGGCTTGCTGTCTCATAGATTCTTTAGCTAGGACTAGTTCTGTTGAAGCTTGTTTCCAAATGGACTTAAGGTTTTGATGAAGTTCTTTCAGGACAGGTATGCTGTCTAAGTCATTAGGAAGAGAGATGGGCAAAAACTTAGGATGTTGTTCTGATGTAAAATAAAAAAGGGGAAACCCCGGTATAGGAATGTGTGCTGTTATTGTAAGCAAATTCTGCTAAGGGAAGTGCTTGTACCCAGGTGCCTGTGATAGTGGTTAGCAAGCAGCGTAAGTATTGTTCCAAGGTCTGATTAGTTCTTTCGGTTTGCCTGTCTGTTTGTGGATAGTATGCAGTAGAAAGCCTAGAATCTATACCTAGAGTTCAACATACCCTGCCAAAATCTGGACACAAATTGGGCCCCCCTATCTGAAACAATAATAGATGGGAGACCATGTAAACGCACTGTATGTTCAATGAATATTTGAACAAGGTGTTTAGATGAAGGTAACTTCTTTAGGGGAATGAAGTGAGCCATCTTGGTCAACATGTCTACCATAACGTATATAGTGTTGAAGCCTTGACAGCATGAGAGATCAGTAATGAGCGATCTGAATAGGACAATTACGAGGGAGGACAGGGGCATCACCGCATAACACATAAAGATAGGATTTTGCCCAATTTATTACCGATCCTGATTTCCTACCATACGAGGCCAAGACATCACAAACAACATTAAGGGTTTTCCTGGGAGAAGTCAAATAAAGCAATATATCGACAGCGTATAATGAAATACGATCTTCAAACTGCGAAGACCAACGAATACCCTTTATCGTGGGCTCCCAACGAATCTAAGCCGCTAGGGGCTCAAGAGCCAACGTAAACAAAAGTGGGGAAAGCGGGCACCCCTGTCTAGTGCCCCGCCCAAGACAAAATGGCGCAGAGACACGATTGTTCACAACAACCTGTGCAAGAGGCTCAGTGTATAACAAGCGCACCCAGTTAATAAACTCAGGACCGAAATACAGATTATTTTTAATCGTGTTCAGGGGTTCTTTTTCCCATTCCTCAAGTGGGATGTGAGTATATAGATCCTTTAATTGTTCAATAAATTATTTTGATGCCCCTTTCCCATGCTCCTCAACTCCTATAATCTTATTTTCAGGAATGATGGGAAGGTAGGATTCACATGACACTGATAGGTGTGGTCCTAGCCATGAAAAAGCGTCTGATTTGACATGTTGTGGTCCAGGACGATAAGTAATGATGAAATCGTACTCACTAAAAAAGGTGACCCACCTCGTCTGTCTGGGTGTGAGAGATCGGTCAGATCTCAAAAACTGGAGGTTTCTATGGTCCTAGCCTTGATAAGGTGTCTGCTTTGACATGTTGTGGTCCAGGACGATAAGTAATGATGAAATCGTACTCACTAAAAAAGGTGACCCACCTCATCAGTCTGGGTGTGAGAGATCGGTCAGATCTGAAAAACTGGAGGTTTCGATGGTCAGAGTAGATTGTTATCACATGAGGTGAACCCAATAAATAGTGGCTCCATTCCTGGAAGGCTAATTTAACACGCAATACTTCTTTCCCCAATAGTATAGTTTTGTTCCGCATGTAACAATGTCTTGGAAAAATATGCAACATGATGCAAATGATCAGTGTTCTTGTCTCTTTGAGATAAAACTTCCCCTAAAGCATACTGTGAGGCGTCTGCTCCAACAAGATATGGTTGTGTATTGTCTGCAAGTTTGATCATAGGAGCTGTGGTGAATTTGTCTTTAAAACACACAAAAAGAGTAGAACAGGTCAAAGGGTGGTGTGTGACTATATCAGTGACTATGGTACAGCAGGCTGCATATGCGGACCAGTGTTGTCGGGAGTTATTGGAAAACAAAAAGCTATTATCAATCCCATCAGACCACCCCTTCGGTGGAATATACGTCATGTGGGAATTGCTGATCAATCCGTGTCTTGGCCGGCCATATAGTGCCAGTTTGGAGTTGGATGTCAGAAAACAAGCCATGATGTTTTGCCAAAACAGTGGACAAGATGGTGTGCAGTGCTGAAGTGGTGGTGATAAATAAAATTGACTACACTGGCTCTGAAACAATGTGTATACAGAAAACCGTGTGTCAAAAGATAAAAACCGCGCCAGGTAGTATGACTACCTTCTGGCGCTTGTGTATTGCGGTCAACATGTTTCTGCCAAAAGGGATTTTCCCCGGCATTCTTCAGGACCTGTTACTGTGAATAAGCTACTGCAACTGTAACTACAAATGTCACATTAGATGAAAAAAATGGCGATATGTTTACTGGTAGAAGGATACACATCTACCAGGAACCTTAGTGGTTAGACGTCCACTGATGGTAAAGAAGCATTTCTTCTTCCTATCAATAAAACAAAAGGATGTTGATTAACAACACTGAATAACACAGACACAACCAACTGCACTCAGAGAGACAGTATAGACAAAACACCTGCATGAATAATTGACATTCTGCATGAATGAAATAGGCATAATAGCCACATCACTTAGAGGCATTTCCTCACAGTGATACTCACCCAGCATTGTGTGGGTGAAGACCTCACCTCACCCGGCAACCGCTCGGGAGCATGAGGCCCCGCTCTGTGGTGTAGAAAAAAGACACAATGAGCTCACTACTCTTTCGTGTCCAAGCCAATTGCTCTACACACAAACCCAACGAACTTGTGCTCGGTACCTAGCTATTCCACTGAGGTCCACACACAGCTAAATGCCCCACTTGTTAAATAAAGCATAGTATAGATGCCCCACTTAGAGCTACATGCCCCACATGTTAAATAAAGCAAAGTGTAGACACTGAAGAGTTCCTCTAGAACATCTTGTGATGGTATTGCAATCTGTATTTCCAATATGTACACTGAATTAACTTGGTCAGGTAGCGCTAATTACTATAATGGCGCTAATTAGAGAGGTGGAACACAGTCCACACTAGCCCCAATGAGGAGCCCCTTTAGTATCAAGGGGTCTGGGAGATCGTAGACCCATTGTATAACACTGCCAAGACGGAGTCTGTCTGAACTAATTACATCTTCCAAAGTCTAGCCAAAGTGAAGAGAGTCCATAGGGACACTCACCTGTCCGTCGGTACCTCCTTCGTGGAGCCAAGCGGTAGTGGAGGCACTCATAGGGCCGCCATCTGCTCTTAAATAACCGCCAGCCGAAAGGGGCGTACGGGGTATCTTGCAGGACAAAACTGTCAGAAGCCAACAAGCGCGAGGCGAGACACTACTCTAATGCGCATGCGCATGCAATTCTAAACGTGCCGATAAAGATATTTTCTTCATGCACAATACATCATCCTTAAGGGAAGAGCGTGTGGTCAGTCCCTACCATGGTATAACATTACACGCATTGTATGCACTCAGAGCCTCGTGTCTCCATTAGATGTTATGCCGCAGCTAAACTGTCAGGCCTAATAACGAAGGAAACACTATTCTATCGCGCATGCGCGTATGATCAGGAGACGTAAAAAAATGCTATGTGTGCAGCATCAGTCACTCTGCAGGTAACTATCCCTAATGCATTAGCGCTTAAACAACGTTATATCTCTTTAGTAAGAATGCAATCTAGTAGCCCTGGACCAGACGCTGGAGGATAACACATCATGTGTTCCACATTTGTTAAAATCACTACAATATCATCTTATGTTCCATGTGGTTACCCTTTTTGCACAAAACATGTTTGAGCATTTGGTACTATTCACCAACCTGGTCCAGGGCTACTCGCCCGGCACGGTTCATATATATTTTTTACAATTACAACAAGAAGATTCTTTGTTCCATGTGGTTCTTTCATTGCTAGAAGCATGTCTGTGCTTTTTTCTAATTACAATCCTGGTCCAAAGTTACTCGCCCGATGCCAGCTATGGGTAAGATTGTTTTTCCCTTTAGGCCAGAAGTGCATGTGGCAAGGGGCTTTTAGAATGACAAGTAGATTGCATTCTTACTAAAGAGATATAACGTTGTTTAAGCGCTAATGCTCCAGCCGAGAAAATCCAGCTCTGGTGTTTCCAGCCTACCCTTGCGGGTTGCTGGGAGATCGAGTCCTGAAGAAAGAGATACCAGACCTGCCATATTCTATTCCCAAGGTACAGAGCTGACTAAACCCTTAAGAGAATTCTTGATGCAGATTCTTGGCAAAATAATCTTAAACCACTTAACTTAAACTGCTACTTACTCATCCCTTCCCATGTATTAGGCTTAGGTCAGGTACACCGGGGTAGGCTTAGTTAGAAGCACCAGTTGAGTACGTTAGTCAATGTATTTGTGTATGTATATATTTTATCCATTTTAAAGTATCATATGGCTAAGAAACCATATCAATGCTTTTACAGTATTATTTCATAATACTACTTTTACTGTACGCACTTTACTTTACTCTAAGTATTGCAATTGTGGCAATTCATTTCTCTTGCATGAGAAAGAAGACTGCTTTTATTGAAAACGCCCGTCTCTCTATTTCTCTGCACTCTGGTGAAACTAAGTATGCACGGTTGACTGAGCAAAATAGCTGTCTATTGTTTTCACACGACTCTAGAGATACACTCTTATTCTGAGGGAGCAAAGTTGTCATGTTTATGCGGTTGTCGGAAACTGAATCCCTTCTTGTCTGAGCCAGGGGAGCTTGTCTCTCCCTATTCATTCAAGAAAGTTTCCAGTGACCTCTGAGCTAGCTGGCGCAAACCTAAATTAAGTTTAACATAGTCAGGAGAGACCTAGATGAACTAAGTCCTATGTCTACACTGGTGTTTATGCTATTCCAATGCGCAGAGCCTATTGGGAAAATAGGAACTACACTATAACCTAGGCCGTGGCTGGGCACACCGGCAAGGCCGATACTGGCGAGAGTACTCAACTACAGAGACCGGGACTCGATACTCCGCCTCGCCAGAGAAAAGGGTGCCATCCAGTATCAAGGAAATGATATTGCTATGTATCCGGACTTCACTCTGCAGGTGCAGGCTGCCCGCAGAGAGTTTATCCCTGCAAAGAAAATATTTCAACAACTTGGAACTAAATACGCATTGATATACCCGGCCAAGCTGCGTATCCAGGCACATGGTAAGCCCACCTTTTTTAAGGACGCTAAGGAGGCATTGGCATATGCGAAGTAAATGGTGAAGGACCATAGGCAGCAGAAGTCTTCAGCTTACGGACAGACGGAGGGCCCGCTCAGTGACAATGATTAATCAGACCCTCCAGGATATCGCGATTTCGCGATTTGCAAAAAAATTGCGAAATTTGCATCTTTGTGCAAATCCCACGATTTTTGGCAAACCGGCCGCGGAATCCGCCGTTTTCGATTGGACGACACACGGGACGTCCTCGTCTTCTCTCCTTATTGCCTGCTGCCCTCCTCACTTCCGATCACCCTTCCAGGATTTTGCGCGACTCGTCAGGAGGCAGAGGAGGGAGCAACCGACGACGACCCCCCGACCCGATCAGCCAGGCCAGGTACCTTCATTCACGCTGCTACTGTGCTGTGGGTGTGGGCCCGCCGCAGAGCAGACGGGGCACGCCGCGGGCCCCGGGGGGCCATAATTGGAATTTTTTTTTGGGGACGTTGTTGTGGGGGCCATAATTCTTTTTTGGGACGTTGTTGTGGGGGCCCGCCACACACGGGGCACGCGGCGGGTCCCCGGGGGCCATAAATCTTTTGTTGGACGTTGTTGTGGGGGCCCGCCGCACACGGGGCACGCGGCGGGCCCCCGGGGGCCATAATTCTTTTGTTGTACGTTGTTGTGGGGGTCCGCCGCACATGGGGCACGTGGCGGGCCCCCGGGGCCCATAATTCTTTTGTTGGACTTTGTTGTGGGGGGCCGCCGCACCTGGGGCACACAGCGGGCCCCCAGGGGCCATAATTCTTTTGTTGGACGTTGTTGTGGGGGCCCGCCGGGCACACGGCTGGCCCCCGGGGGCCATAATTCTTTTTTGGGACATTGTTGTGGGGGCCCGCCGCACACTGGGTACACGGCGGGCCCCCGTGGGCCATAATTCTTTTGTTGGACGTTGTTGTGGGGGCCCGCCGCCCACAAGGCACGCGGCGGGCTCCCGGGGGCCATAATTCTTTTGTTGTACATTGTTGTGGGGGCCCGCCGCACACGGGGCACACGGGGGACCCCCGGGGGCCATAATTCCTTTTGTCGTGGGGGGGGGGGGCAAAGTCAGTTTGTTTTTCTTTCTGGTGGGGCCCGCCGCACACGGGGCACGCGGCGGGCCCAGGGGGCCCACATTCCATTCCTTGGGGCCCAAAGTCTATTTTTCTTTCTTTCCGGTGATTTTCGTCACAGGGTTGCCCACAGATTAATTCATATTTTAGCTGGGCAGGTTTTATCAGCATTATTTCTCCACCACTTTCAACTGTAGATGTTAGGTGGATTGATTTTGAAGCACTTGACTTGTATTTACCACATCTTGAAATGTGCTGCATGATCTTGGTATGTTTTCTTTAATTTGTGTAGGTTTTGCAATGTACTCTGGGTGTGCATTTGTTTCTACTGACTACAAATTTAAATTGATTTGATATATATATTTCAATTGCTGTCCAAAATATCCGTGGCATGCAGTGAAAGGCATGGGAGGCTATCTATAGAAATTGGTGAAAATCTGAAAGTAGCTGTGACTTAATATTTTAGGTCCTGCATAAGAAATTGTATTGTAAACTGATGGGCAAGCTGTGCCAAAATTTTTGTCCTGAATCTTGACCATTTGGCATGAATTTTTACTTGCCATTGGGCCACCTGCCGCAGCGTACTGGTAAGTTTGGGGTTCTGGGCACCTGGTGAGTTTCCTAACTCTTTATTTTGGTTCTTTTGCAGAGCATCACAGGAAGAATCTGCTGTTGCAAGAGCCAATTGGGCTAGCTGCCGCAGCGCAGTAGTAAGTTTGGAGTTGTGGGCACCTGTGGGGAATTTCATAATTGTTTGTTTTGGTTTTGGGCAATTGTTGTGTTCTCTGTGGGGAAAGGAACTGCAGTTTCAAGAGCCATTGGGCCAGCTGTCCTGAATCTTGACCATTAGGCATGAATTTTTACTTGCACTGTACTGAATTTTTGTCCTGAATCTTGACCCTTTGGCATGAATTTTTACTTGCCATTGGGCCACCTGCCGCAGCGTACTGGTAAGTTTGGGGTTCTGGGCACCTGGTGAGTTTCCTAACTCTTTATTTTGGTTCTTTTGCAGAGCATCACAGGAAGAATCTGCTGTTGCAAGAGCCAATTGGGCTAGCTGCCGCAGCGCAGTAGTAAGTTTGGAGTTGTGGGCACCTGTGGGGAATTTCATAATTGTTTGTTTTGGTTTTGGGCAATTGTTGTGTTCTCTGTGGGGAAAGGAACTGCAGTTTCAAGAGCCATTGGGCCAGCTGTCCTGAATCTTGACCATTAGGCATGAATTTTTACTTGCACTGTACTGAATTTTTGTCCTGAATCTTGACCCTTTGGCATGAATTTTTACTGTCACTGTACTGGATTTTTGTCCTAAATCTTGACCCTTTGGCATTAATTTTTACTTGCCATTGGGCCAGCTTCCGCAGCGCACTGGTAAGTTTGTCGTTCTGGGCACCTGGTGAGTTTCCTAACTCTTTATTTTGGTTCTTTTGCAGAGCATCACAGGGAAGAATCTGCTGTTGCAAGAGCCAATTGGGCCAGCTGCCGCAGCGTACTGGTAAGTTTGGGGTTGTGGGCACCTGTGCTGAATTTCATAATTGTTTGTTTTGGTTTTGGGCAAGTCTTTAACTTTCTTTGCACTTGGCTGACCGGGCACGTTTTGGTCCAATTTGTCTGTCTGTTTGCTCAACGCCGTTCGGGGACTGGCATTTACCATTGCAGTTATGGCCCAACAAGTTTGTCACTTTACTTGTGCTTCAGGGTTGCATGCATATCTTATCATTGAGCACCAGCGCTTTCTGAACTTCCCATTCAACAATTGCCTTTCCCCCCTTTGAGATGCATTTAGTAATACCAACTATCTTTGTAGGTGAGTTAACTGACTGCGCCACAACAGCGAGATCTTCTGTATTCTAAGGGAGCAACAAGCCACCACAAGAAAAGCAGAATGGAGAGGTTTCTGCAGCCTGCAAAGGGTGTGAAGCATAGATCACATCTGCCCACCCTAATAACTGCAGCAGATCGGGCCAGAGACTACAGCACTGTGATGCACGCTGACGGTGGGGTGCTGTTTTGCAGTGTGTGCAATGTGGCGGTGGACCACATCCGGAAACACACTGTGGATATGCATGTACCGTACCAAAAACACTTGAAGCGCTGTTCAGATGATCCTGACCTTCAATCCTCGCCAAAACGTGCACGCCAGATGACTGTGAACTCGCTATTCACAAAGAGTACTGCTACCGGTGCCGCAAACCATGAAATGATAAGTGAGTGGGTTAACGTCTGCACCGCTTTGAACATTCCGCTGAGCAAAACCGACCACCCTGTGTTGCGCAAGTTCCTATACGAGCGAGTACGGAATGGTGGAGCGATACCTGGGAGTCATCAGCTGCAAGAACGTTATCTCCCAGAGAGATATATAAGTGCCAAGAACGAGCCGAAAGAGCTATTGAAAGATCAGTTTCATCTTTGATGAAACACCAAATGTCGAAGGGCGGTGTGTTTTGAATGTGCTAGTTGCAGTAGTCTCTCCGCAGGGTGCCCGTCAGATCCATACCCACCTGGTGGACACAGTCTTCCTATCACAGTGCAACCATGGGACTGTAGCGCAAGCTGTTGTAAAGGTGCTCACAGAGTACAGCATAGACTTCCAGAACGTTATTTCTTTTAACACTGATAACGCGGCATACATGCTCAAGGCCTACAACACGGTGTTGAGGAATCTGTACACAAACTCCATACACATCACCTGCTTGGCACACATCATGAATCTTGTTGGAGAGTCATTTAGGAAGCCTTTTGTGGAGCTAAATGCTTTCCTTCTGTACTTCTCCCGCATTTTTTACATGGCCGGTAGCAGAAAGAGAATGTACCTGCACCATCTTGCTGAGAACCATGGGATGAAAGCACGGGTGGCACCTGACCCTTGTAGTACCCGCTGGAATTCTTGGTTTGCAGCTGTCCAGTACCACTGCAAGCACTTTGAGGCCTATGCTGGGTTTGTGGAGTCTGAGATGAAACTCAGCAAGTTGCCCCCAGATTCCCTTGAAAATCTACAGAAGATCTTGCACAGCGACCAAAGGGAGTGCATTAAAGTCCAATTGGACATTGTGGCAGAAAAAATGCCAAACCATTTTAAACCTGATGGAGTTATTCCAGAGTCAGACACCAGTGACCATGAAGGTATATGATTATTTGGAGGACCTCCACATGAACCTAACCAACAATTCAGTCCTCACTGTGGAGTCACTACAGCCATTTCTACAGACCACTGCAGGGGCAAAATTAAGTCTGGCATAGAAAAAAAGGATAACCGCCCAGCTTAATGACGCTTTTGAACATTCACTAGAAAAGGTGGGCAAATACATGGGGGAGGCCCAGCCAGGCATACAATTCTTGAAACAAGTGCGCATTTTTAATCCTGCGCGACTCTGCATCCTGCCTAATGAGAAGAGTGCCTATTCAGCCATCCCTGGTTTGAGCGAAGTTCCCGATCAGGAGCTTCGCCTCTACTTTGAAAATGTAGGCCCAGAAGCAGTGCAGGCATCTGTTTCTGGAGTGATTGACACTGACCTCTTTTGGCGTGGGCTGGCTGACCGCATTCCAGCTCTTTCCCAAATTGCAGCTGTGTACAAGGACTGTGTGACCAGTTCTGCAGATGCTGAAAGGAGCAACAGCATCTACAAAATTATTCTCTCATCCAGACGACGGTCCCTTTCAGAGCAATCGATCCGGGCATTATTGTTTTTACATTATAACCAGCAGCACAATACTGGTCTAGATTTGGAGTGCTCAGAAGAACTGAACGTACATGGTCAAGATTAACATGCCTTTTAATCAAAACAAATGGGCTGAATTGTAAATAAACAAAATGTACATAGCTCCATGTTTTAAAATAACTCAAACAATAAGATATCTGTGTTTGTTGTAAAAAGAAAAAACCCAAAATAAAATGCCGCTAAATTTCCATTTTTGTGCCGCTAAATTTTCATTTTTGTGCCGCTAAATTCGCCAATCCATGCCGCTATATTCTGGGGGGTCTGATTAATGCTATGTAAACTGTAATGCATGTCGTTGACCCCGGCAGATCATGGCAGGTGTCGGGGAGCTGAAGGCCGCAGATATGGGGTAAGACACGAACTCTGCTCTTATACGACGGGGTCATGCTGCTCAGGACGCTTGCAGGTCTTCCTGATGGTTGAGGTAGATTGCTGTTTATGGGTGAGGCGTGGGTGTGTGAGCGTGGTATTTGCAGCTCGGCCACCCTGCCATGAGTGCAGTGGTTATTGCCGGAGACCCAACGTACCCCATGGGATGACTCCTTTAGGCTGGATGTTGATCTGGGAATGGTTGTTGTTATGGGTAATGGGTGGGAGGATTACACAACCTGTTTGGGGGGTTGGTGTGGGTGGGGGGGTCTGTTGGGCTTTCTAGGTTTTTTGCACTGCCATGGAAAGTACAATTTTGCACACGAGGTGCGGGTCTGTTGTGCTGTGTTCTCTGCTTCAGGCTGCAGGGAGAGGATGACTGTTTGCGATGGTATGCGCCAAATAACTGTGTAATCCGTAGTCCCGATAGCGGACACATTGCGCGACTGAAACTTCTAGAATAGCAATGTCACAATCACATAGTGTAAATACACTAAGGTGCCTTACGTGGAATGTCCGAGGCCTCAATGATCGCCGGAAAACAAGATTGATACACTAATATCTCATGAGGCATGGTGTAGATATATGCTTCCTCCAGAAAACGCACCTGATGAGCGCATCAGCGCGGACACTCAAGAATCGGCGCTGGGATGTAGTGGTGGAGACTGGCTATTCCAACTACTCTAGGGGGGTTGCGATACTTATGCGCAGGGGATTACACTGGCACACTCATAGTACGGTTGTGGACAGGGAAGGCAGATACATAATACTACAGGGGGAATTATGTCACACGCCGGTAGCACTGATTAACACCTATGGCCGAACACTGATCGTCCGGAATTTTTTCAACACGTATGGCAAAAGATACAAACACTGGGATACACTGCGATCCTATGGGGAGGTGACTTTAATGTAGTCCTCTCAACCTTGTTGGACAGACAGGGTTCCTCCCGAGCGCATCACCCGAAGGCGGCGGAAGCGCTGCATGATATTATAGATGATCTTCATCTAATTGATTCCTGGAGGGCCGTACATCCAACATCCAGAGCAGGAACCTCTATCAAGCACCATCGTAACGCATGGTCGCGCCTGGATTACTGGCTAGTCTCTAGAGACCTACACATCTGGCTGGTGGATGCCACTCACCATTCCCACACTTTCTCAGATCATGCACCTGCCCAGATCCGGTTACGCTTCCCCCCCTGCATACTCCCAGTCGTTTGCCTGGAAATTCCCATCCGGTGCTCTGTTGGACTTGGTCTTTCGCGAGGAGTTACATAATAAGATCACAGAATACTTTACATTGAATGAGGGTACGGTCGACTCACTGGGAATGCTTTGGGAAGCCTTTAAGGTAGTCACAAGAGGAGACTGCATAGCGCTTAAAGCCAGGATGCTGAGAGATATTCGCAATACACTTAGCAGGCTGGAGCGGAGATAGGGGATCTGGAACGATTACAAACGCTAGATCCATCCCCCGAAACCACAGCGAAAATTAAGACTAAACTAACAGAATTCCAAGATGAGGCAGAGAGAGAGAGACGGTGTATCTCTATAAACATGCCCAGGCCAGACAGTACAGGGAGAGTGAGAGACCGGGCAAAACATTGACTGGCTTGTTGAGCACGCCCAGGGGATCTACTTATATAACTGAGTTACATAAGGATAACAGGTAAGTGGTAAGGATAAAGATAAATGGGTAGATATCAGCACCTTTTAACATTACTCGAGGGACACGGCAGGGGTGCCCATTGTCGCCATTACTGTTCGCCATAGCATCAGAATTGCTTGCGGCCAAACTCTGTCAACACCACGCACAGAAAAGCATTGGGTTCACGACGAGGGGTATCTTAGTCTATATGTTTGCAGATGACATGATTGTATACCTGACCAATCCTAGAGACAATTTTGATACGTTGATGAGGAAGTTCATAAGGTATGAAGGACTGACAGGAATTCAGATTAAATGGAAGAAGTCTGTGATGTTGCCGCTTACTGATGATACAGTCCCCTTTGTCTCAGAATACCCGATCCAATGGGCAGAGGGAGAGACGAGATACCTGGGCATTCGCATAAGTAGGTCTTTGCAGGAAATATGGAGGGCCAATTACGGCAGGGCAATAGACTGGCTGGAGGGTAAGCTACCAAGATGGAAGAGTCTTCCGTTATCCCTGACGGGGCGCATAGCCATTGCAAAAATGGTAATTTTGCCCAAATTTCTATACCTCTTCGTAAATATTCCTATGCCATTGAATGAACATTTTTTCAAGCGGTTACGATCCAACATATTGGAGTTGGTATGGGCGGGTAGGCGACCCCGCATTTCATGGAGTTACTCACGCTGCCTTTCTCACAGGGAGGACTGGGTGCCCCGGATTTCGAACTATATGCTTACAGCGCACAGGCGCAGTTCCTTCATTTTTGGCATCACCCTACCCCATTTCAGCCGCATGTGGCGATAGAAATAGACAGGATTGCGCCACTCCCGCTCCACATGGCCATATATAAACCTTACACACGTCCGCGGCAGGAAATAGATACAGTGGATGTGGTAAGATGGGCATGGAAAGGTATAGCGAAGAGAGCAAGACAGGAGGTGCTTTACGCATCATCTATGACCCTGGGTGATAACCCCGTATTGGACAAAGCTATTAAGCTAAGGGCACTGTCACATAAGCTAGAGAAAGGAGGGGACCTATTCCCTGGCGGTGAATTTTTAACATTACCTAATATATGCGACCCGCAGACGCCCACCGCATCTGATATGCTATAATATTACCAGATTAGAGCGGCATGTAGGTCCAGATATAAAGTATTTCCGAGCGAACCACCTACTCTGCCTGCGCTGGAGAATGTGTTGTCGAATCCTTCGCCCCGGAAACTCATCACACGCATATATAGTATTACACAGAGAGAATCCCCATCACATACACTACTTCCAAAACAGAATGGGAAGAGGAGGCCGGATTGACTAACTGTAGCGGGGATGACCTACCGGCGGAAGGAGAGACCCCTGTGATGGACTAGTGGGTCACTGACATGGATACCCCTCCCTATTTTTCACCATATCAGGACGATTGGAGGTCTGACTCGCAATCACTATGGCCGGACAACGCCAGCGAGGAGTGTGAAGGTTCCTTTAAGCGGGCGGGTAATACTAAGGAAGATACGCCCCGGAGTGACGTCTACTCAACAGGATTGGTTAGGACCCAGGAAGCAGGAAAGTCGGCGTGTGACCACACCGATCGAACGGGAGCGGTGTGGAGTCGAGCACCAGGAGAGTCAGAAGGAGCTTTGCGAGAAGAAGAATACGAAGAGGAGCTGTTCGGAGGAGAGAAGGACGTGCGAGACGAACAGGAACCAGGAAGAAGACTGGAGCCAGGAGGCCACCGTCAACACGAGCCGCCCAGCCACACTTCACCAGGTACTTGACTAGCTGGTTGGGGAGGAGGGGAGGCACCACGCAGTATCGCGTAGACTGTTATCCTATGAGTCGCGCTTGTGTGATACTTCGCGTGCTCCCCCCCCCCGGTAACACTTTCCAGGTCTCATGCGCAACCCCACCCCCTCACCGTATCCTATCACTTGAATAAAGACTAGATTGCACGGTGTCCCTATCACCCCGGTATCCCCCTGGGTAAAGCCTAACCTGAGCCATACCTAACAAAGTCCTCATTTCTCCTTCGCATGTCCGGCGGTGGGGCAACCGAGGAGGAGGCAGAGTGGACAGCTGAGGACCCCAAGAGAGAGAGTGGAAGACCCCATCCAAGAACAGGAGGAGTCAACCCGGCCATATTGTCTAGAGAAAGATTGGCTCTCAGAAAAAAGAAGACTTTCGTCAAAATAAAGCCCTACATACCCAGGTCTGGTCTCCGTGCCCTTCCTTCACCCCGTAACACTAACACTGACAAGCAGTGGCAGTTTTGCTGTACACAGCTAGAACACCTCTCACCAAACTACTGGCTAAGGCTAATCCACTTCAATTTCCTGCATAGATTGTATCGCACACCGACACAGTTGCTTCGTATGGGTTTACAACCAGATGCGAGGTGTTGGAGATGTGGCGCCCGAAACGCCACGTTCACCCACCTGGCCTGGGATTGGGGAGCTGTGGCAAACTGTTGGGTAGATGTATTTCGACATACAGGACGCATCATAAGTGCCTCGCTGTCAGCTACACCGATGGTGGCGCTGTTGGGATATGTACAGGAAATCCAGACAGAACACCGTAAACTTGTGGCCATGATGTTGCTGTTAGCAAAAAGACAGGTGGCTATTCATTGAAAGAAGCAGAGCCCACCAACGGTGGCTGATTGGATCAGGGTTGTTACATACTGCAGGGATCAATTATCTGTATTTTGGGAATTAATGCCGAGTGGTTCCAGGCCACATTTGGGAACCATTTGCTGTCTGGTTGCGATCGGAAGGGGCAAACCTCTAGAGACACTAGAATGTCTGTGTCGGAGACACAACCCCAACTGGTTGGTCTTTGGAAAAGATATGATCAAGGGCAGAACACGAGTGGGCCATTGTGTATTGTTACATTGGGATGAGAGATGTTGTTTGGGCGCAGAATTGACGAATGGAAACGATGCAGCGGACTAGGCGATGTGTGCTTGGAGAGGCTTGCCTCTCGTTTTGATGGAATGCCAGTGGCGGGGGGAGGATTGAACGGTACAAGTTAATTATTAGGTTGTATTATGCCTATTTACATTGCAGATTGTTTTTCAAATTGTGATGCATACTGGTAAAACCTCGCTGCCTGCCCCTTGGGATGTTGGCTAACCAAGCTGTGTAGTGCTATCTGGATAATAAGCCGCCGGGTTGTAGGCAAATGGCAGTGTGAATTGTGCAATATGAAATAAACTGTTTTAAATCAAAAAAAGAAAACAAAAAAAAGTTGGCTTCCTTCTGGCAAGGTCCGCTGTCCACTGGAGATTAGGAGTCTTTTTAGAAAGCACACAGTCGTCCCTTGTTCTGGAGGTCGCTGGACAGTGGAACGAGTTGCTCTTCTTTTGCAGGGTTATTGAGAACTGCAGGCAGGCCGGGGAGCTGGAGTCACATCAATTAATGTCTTCAGTCTTTGCTGCTGCATGGCTCTTCGTTGTCCTCTTTTTCATGGGTCATCAGTCATTTGAGGATTAAGATTAAGGATGCCCCTAAATACTCAATTTAGGGGTGTTACAGTGGTTAGAAGGTAGTGCCTACACCCTTTTTATGTCCTCTCCCTTGGGGAGGGGGCATATCCCTAACCCTATTGGCTAGAATCCTCTAAAATAATATAGAGGATTTTGAAAGGAGGGGGTCACTTCAGCTCAGGACAACTTAAGGGTGGCCCTGTCTGAAAGGGGACACACCTCTCCTGCTTACTAATTTTCCCGCTAACCCCTTTGCCTAAAGTGGGGCTTGGTTAGGGGCGGACGGGCATCTACATCAGCTGGAGAGGCCCTGATCAGCATGACAAAGGACGGATAGCCTTTGAAGCTCACCGCCTTTCAATGATGTTCCGGGTTGTATGTAGGTGAAAAGCAACTCCAAACAGAGCAGGCTTTGTTTCTGACCCATGAGAGCAAAAGGCTCCCACCTCAGGGGGTCAGAAACATGTCTAGAGGTGGCAGGCAGGTGAAGCCCAGTCAGACACACACTTGTGGGTTTTTAGATTTTCAGGGTGCACCTCTGAGGTATCCCTCTGAGTGCACATAATAATGAATCCAACACTGGCATCAGTGTGGACTCATTAACCTGAGATGTTGAGTATCAAACATCTTGGAATTCAGTGAAGCCATCATGGACATGTGGAACTCATAGTGACAAGCTCCCAGCCCCTGTACTCAGTATTGCTTAACTGTGCACTTATAATGTCTAAAAATGGACTTAGACACTATAGGGACATATCTGCTCATGCATTTGTGCCCTCACTTGGGGTGTAGTGCGCTCTGCCTTAGGGCTGTAAGATGTGCTGTAGGAGTGACAAACCTATGCCTCTTGCAGTGCTTGTAGGCCTCGCATACAGGGATGTGTGCCAGGTCGACTCTTCACTTTTATCTGCACCAAAACACGCAGGCTGCAGTGGCAGTATGCTTGTGTTTAGTGAGGGGTCTCTTTGGTTGGCACAATACCTGCTGCAGCCCGTAGAGACCCTCTCTGGTCCAAGGACCATGATACCACGGCTACCTTTCACAAGGGACTTATATGTGAGACAGAGGTGTGCCAATTGTAGAATCAAAAGGTACAGTTTTGGGAAAGAACACAGGCACTGGGATCCTGGTTAGCAGGAACCCAGCGCACATTCAGTTAAAGATGCATCAGAGTCAGACAAAAAGTGTGTGTGTGGGTAACCATGGCAAAAGGGGTACTGTCCTACAGTGAACCATTGTGGGGAAAGAGATGTGGGGCAACAAGACAAAAGGCAAAACAGAAAATGCAGAAATACATCTCATTTCTCTCCCTAACAATAAAGGGAGAGGAACAGAGAAACAAAACCAGTCAATCATTCTGCAGGATTCTCCACGACAAGGTTCTGTGTGTTGATAGTTATTTAACTATTCAGCAATAGTTCCTCCCTTGAAAAAGATGCTTGCGGATTCCTGTGGTTTCACAGAATTGTATGCTGTAGGGCTCCTACCAAAAGGTGACCAGGGGGAAGCATACATTCCCAGTATGGCCCCCTTGTCAAAAGTGTCAGTGGGTAGTCTTTACAATCATAACTGGAGCCTCCATCAGGTTCTGCATCAGCTTCCATGGACAAAATACCTCTGCCACACTGAGGCACTCTCCTCCAGCTCCATCACTTTCAATTCTGGGTAATGACACTGCCTTTGTTGACATGTACTGCACATGAGTCTAGAACACTTGTTTCTACCTTTTCTAACATGGCAGCAAATCTGGATCCTGATCCAACCATCTACAGATATATCAGTGGCAGGGGCTATATGAATATTGATGCAGCACTGTTTCGACCCACCCTATCAGGATGTTACTTTCCATTATATTCCAGGTTATAGAGTGAGGTCTTAATGCGCACAATTGAAGGAATTGTTGGAATTGAAGGAATTCCAACATTTCCTTCAAGTAGCATTGTGCCATGTGTTGGGGTAACCCTCTCTGCTGAAATCTTATATGAGGCTGTGGTTGTCCTTTCAGAAAACCAGACCTTGACCCTTTTCAATTGTAATCAATGAGGGCGAGCACATACTGAATGTGGATAGGTAGGCCTTAAAATATCAGGCAAGGTAAAAGCTTACTTTTTGCCACACCAAGTTCAGCCATGGTACAGACTGCATAGGTGGGGTTGAGGATTTGCAGTTGTCACATCATGCACTGCATTGTCTGATTAAGCAAACAGTTTCATCATCCATCCATGGTCACCAAAAATTACTTTTCATGTTTTTGAGACCAGACATCCCCCACATTTGTTTATGCTGTCTATTAGATCCTCTCAAATTGCTGCTCTTCTTTCTGGAACTACTTTAATTGACTTTGACGTTTACTATTATGTATTTGAATTCTTGCCTCATTTGTGTTTGCGTGCCTGATTTACTGTATTTTTGTGCACGAATATGTAAAGTGCTCTGTTACCTTCGGGTCTAGCTAGCGCTATATCAAACTTATAACTAAATAAATAAATATATTATTCGGACAAGGTAACAGAACAAGCAGTCCGCAGGTAGATTTCTGCTCCCTGGCAGATGAGAAACATCAAAACAATGCTCTTGATGTTTTGATCTAAATCTTGCAATGAATGCAATGGGCGTCACTCTTCCCTCAAGTAACAAAATCTGCACTAAAAGTGAAAGATCAGTATGCAAGGTAAACTTATTTCCCCCAAAGTGTCTAAAGTGATTGGTGGTGCTAACATATGCAAGCAGCTCATGCTTGATGACAAAATACAGCCTCTCAGTCTCACAGTCCAAGATGTGTACACACCCACCCATTTGTTCTTTCTTGACTTTTGATACAGGACTTCACCCGAACCCCAGACAGTGGCACTTATGAGAATTAGACAAGGCCTTCCTGCATAGAAAGGCTACAAAGGGGGTACATCTTCAATATGTCTCCTAATACTTTCAAAAACATCCTGTTATTCTTGTTTCCATAAACAAAATCCCGTTTACATAGGATCTTACACAGAGGCTCCATGACAGTTGCAAAGTTCTTTATGGAATTCTAGTAATATTCACATAGAGCAGCGAAGGACATCAGATTTTCCTTGTTGCGTGGAAATGGAGCTTTCTTGATGGCATTCACCAATGATTCTTTTGGAACTACACCTTTTGCAGAGATGGTGTGGCCAAGGTACTCAACCTAACTTTTAAACAGTTTACTCTTCTCTACAAACATGAAAAGACTCTTGTCCGACAGTTACACTTCATGCTAGGCATAAGAATGCTTTTCCATGTCCTTAGCAAATACCAAAATATTTTCCTAAAAACGTCTCACATTGTCTTCCAGATCCTTAAATAGATGGTACCATTTCTTTTCATTTCATTATGTCTTTATTTCGAAGTAAAAATTCATAAAAGACAACATACAATACATAAAGATATATAAAAACTGCTGCAGACATGTCCCCAATATCTAAAAAAGAGTTGCAAGCATACGACATGTAATTCATATCATGGCAATTAATTTTAAAAAGTGTTCAATTTCTTGGTACGGATCAGCCACACCCAACCCAGGAATTTAGCCACACAAATCACAGAAATCTCAGATCTGATATTACGAAATTTCTGTAGGGCTTCAAGGTATCCCCCACAATCCAAAATTCTACATAAAGGTTTCACCCATTTGATTCGAGGGGCTCGGTATGCTGGGCAGGCAAAAAACATATGACCAATGCTTTCTACCTGGTCGGGACACCAGAAACATTTGTTGCTTACATTCTTCGCCCACTTTGTGGTGAAAGAGTTAATGGGTAATGTACCTACACGAAACTGGTGGTACAGTTTACGATCCAGGGTTTTGCATATCAAGTCATATCAAGACATATCATATCATATCAAGTCCCAATAGGGCTCAAGGGAAGGAGTCACCTTATGTGTTAAGAAAAGCCCCGTTAGGTTATTATCCGAAGAATGGGTGCTGAAAAAAATTCCACCCAGTCCAGAGCAGAAACATGGTTAACCGGTGTTTGGGAATCAGGATCCCTACCCCACCTAACAGTCTCCCAAAATTTCACTTGATTAGATGACTTGCACGCTTTAAGAAGATCTGACCAGTAGGAATCGTCCCAATCCCTCTTAGCTGTCCAAAGGACCTGTTTATAAGACTGCCTAGCTTTCCTGATGTCATGAGAGATCCTAGATTTAACAGCTGCTATTAATTTACTGTGGGCTTCCCTGCAACTCTTGTTATACCATCTTTTGTGTGCTTTAACTGTCTTATTTTTTGATGGCTTAGTGAGGAGACTTTTAAGATCCATAAAACACTTCTCATGGAGATTAATAATTAAGGAATCAGCCCCGCCAGAGGGGGATAAAGCTGTCATCCTCCCCCTTGTATCTAAGACCAACTCCTCTATTTCATGAATGAGCTCTGGGTCAGCTATGACCCTGGACCATTTAACTCGTCTTCTGTTGTCACACAATACTATGTCGGACGTTAGGCAAGTTGTTTCCAATTGACAGTCCGGGAACCCGAAGACCCAAAGAGAGGGGGTTATGGTCACTCTCTGGCCTAGTCTCTACAACCATATCTATTATGTGTGACCAAAATTCTACATTGACCAATATGTAGTCAATACGACTTACGCTGGTCCCATTATCAAAAGTTGGTTTCCCGAGATTATCAGACGGAGTGCGGCCATTCACTGCCCGAAGCCCCTACTCCAGGCAGAATCCCAGCCAGTGAAGGGCCGCCTCTGTGCCCCTGACGCCCTTACTTATGGTTAGCGGGGGGATATTCCAGGCAGTATCTTCATCAATTCCCACATCTTCAGCCAGACTAAGGATGGGTTCATAAGAGCAGTTCAGGTCACCTGCTACTAGGACAAAATGATCACCACTGTGCTTCTTCAGAAGACTATCCAGATCATTCAGGACTGGTTGCTTCCTACCACCCTGACAGCCTCGAGCGTATATATTAATTAGGAGGATGTCCTTACTGTTATCCTTTCTAAGGCTGATACATAGGAGGTCGGCATTCTCTACCAAGATTTCCTTAGCTCGGAATCCCAGGGTGTTTCTAATCCACACCGCGAGTCCTCCAGAGGCCCTACCCCTAAGCCCCTGTATGGCAGGTTTGTAATAATTCAGGTAGCCTACTCTAAATAGAGGGACAGTTGCCCAGGTTTCCTGAAAAACGACGATATCATACGTGTTGATAAAGTCGACCCAATCGTCGTTATCCAGGCGACCCCTTAGTCCTGCAATATTCCAGGATGCCACCCTGATTGTTCCTACTGGGCTACTAAATGGGGTAGTCTGCGATAAGCCCAAGTCGCCTGCCCTGATCACAGTGGAAATGGTAACATAACCAGGGACTGGGCTAGGGCCTTTGGGGAAAGTTGAACAATCCATACGAGCTACTGGGGGGGTTGGGGAAGCAGTCACCTGAAGGGGATTAGGTTCCGTGGAGTGCATTGAAGCGTCAATCCCCCCAAGTCAATCAACCTCATCCAAACAACCGAACATGTTGGAAGTAGGTGCCCCTTCCCACCAGTTGTTTTGACTTTGCCAACCATCCCTTCGTCCTTTCCGTCTGATGTTTTGGACTGTTGACCAGGTCCCCTCTATCTCCACTTTCTGCCGTGGGGGGTAGAAAAATGTAAGGGGTCTGACGACAATGGATAAATCGTCTTCTCGTGAGACCCATGAACAAAGATGCTGAGCTGTGTGGGGATCCGCGAAGGACACTACTATGCAATCACCAGCAATGGACTTACGTGTGGGGCCTACCCAAGGTACTCTACGTACCATTAGTACCCTGCTTCTTAGATGGTTAGGAAGCTGTCTATTTACGTTGAGCCAGTAAATGACCTTGTTTTTTAGCGACCAATGGTTCTCTTGAGTTTGTGGATCCAGGGCAGGCACTCCCGCTAACACGATAACATAGGTCCCAGCTTCTGGAGGCAAATCAATAAAACCCCCACGAAAATTCGGGCGGCTGGGTTGCTGAGGAAATGTACACATGGTTGCTGGCTGATTAGGCTGGTGTGGAGCAGCTTGTGGCCTTGGTTTAGATGGTGCTATACTTTGGGGGCGACGGGTGGTTGGTGCTTTAGTTGTTGGGATAGTAGCAGTTGGGTTACAGACTTTTGTACGGGGTTTAGGTATGGGTTTAGGTTTTGGGGGGGGGGCAAGGCCGGGGGTTCTAACACCGGAGCCTGGGAGGTACAATCATCACCCTGGGAAAACTTGGCTTCCATTTGTTTTAGACTAAGGCTAGCCAAGGTAACTATGGTCTTGTCCATTTCTAATAAGCTGTTTCGATACGAGAAAGTCTAAGTTCCAGGGGAGTTAGAAGCTGTTTTAAAGTGACCCAAACAATTTAAGAAATTCTTCATCACCCCCCCTATCCTTCCCTGACTCACTCACCCTACCCTCAGTTGGCCTCTCATCGATCTTAACAGGAGAGGCCCCCATTGTTAGGTCTAACATAGCGCTGAGTGAACCAGAGACATTTTCCTCTCCCAATAAGCAAGTATTCGCTTTTGAGGACTCTTTATCAACCCCATGTGTAGCCAGCGGTCGTCTACTATTAAAAAATTGGGACCTCGCAATTTTGGCCTTTTTGCGTGCATAGGCGGATCTGGCAAGACATTTCCTTCTGTGGGTGGCAACTTTTTTGGCGCTTGCTACTAGTTTGGGCAGCTCAAGTTTTCTGGAAAAGTCTATACCTGTCCCAGGGACATAAGGCGCAGACACCTCAGTGGATTTTAGAGGTGGCGGTGATGGAATAGGAAGAGGCTCAGGTACAGGTGTAATTGGGACATGATGAATATCCGCCTGTGTTAACAATGATCGAGGGCCAGATGTACACTCCGGGGTTAAAACAGAGGCAATTTTCCCTAAGGATGATTTTTTGGAGGATGCTAAGTTCAGGGAAAGCCTTCGTGCTGCTTCTAATTCCAAGGATACCCTGTGTTGAATTTTGCTGATTTCCACATCAATGGCCAAGTTGGTCTTGGTGAGGAAATCATCAAGGGTCCCATTGGGCTTATTCACCCCTTAGCAGTTTTACTGCGACTACCCCGTGTACACATAACGGATACAAAGGATAAACAAAATAGCAGAAATGGCAACAACAAGCCAGGGGGGGTGGCCCAGGCCAGGCCTCTCAGACCTCGAACGGCCTCAAACGGCCCGCTCTTAGCCCGGTCTTCGCCCCGCGCTGCGGGAGGACAGTTCCTAGATGTAGTGAGCGTTAAGGGCGGTGGGCGGGCTAACAGGGAGAGCGGACCGGAAGCTGTCACACGGTCACGCAGGGACTCCTGGGTAATGGAGTCCCTGCAACGCTAGCAGCCCTGCTGCAGCCCTCAGCCCAAGTCCTGCGCTGTTCCGCTCCCTGCAGTGTTCAGAGTCCAGCCCCTCTCAGATGGCGGCGAGGTCCGACAGCAGGTCAAGGTTTGGTCCCAAAGAGGTAAGCGCCTCCAGGCAAATGCGCTTGATTAGGAAATGACGTCCCAAGGATGCAGGGAAGACCGGGGTTTAAAAAGCCCTCCAGTGGGCGGTGGGCGGGCCAACAGGGAGAGCGGACCGGAAGCTGTCACATGGTCACGCAGGGACTCCCGGGTAATGGAGTCCCTGCAACGCTCGCAGCCCTGCTGCAGCCCTCAGCCCAAGTCCTGCGCTGTTCCGCTCCCTGCAGTGTTCAGAGTCCAGCCCCTCTCAGATGGCGGCGAGGTCCGACAGCAGGTCAAGGTTTGGTCCCAAAGAGGTAAGCGCCTCCAGGCAAATGCGCTTGATTAGGAAATGACGTCCCAAGGATGCAGGGAAGACAGGGGTTTAAAAAGCCCTCCAGTGGGCGGTGGGCGGGCCAACAGGGAGAGCGGACCGGAAGCTGTCACACGGTCACGCAGGGACTCCTGGGTAATGGAGTCCCTGCAACGCTCGCAGCCCTGCTGCAGCCCTCAGCCCAAGTCCTGCGCTGTTCCGCTCCCTGCAGTGTTCAGAGTCCAGCCCCTCTCAGATGGCGGCAAAGCGGCACCCGAGGAGCGGGTGCGGCGAGGTCCGACAGCAGGTCAAGGTTTGGTCCCAAAGAGGTAAGCGCCTCCAGGCAAATGCGCTTGATTAGGAAATGACGTCCCAAGGATGCAGGGAAGACAGGGGTTTAAAAAGCCCTCCAGTGGGCGGTGGGCGGGCCAACAGGGAGAGCGGACCGGAAGCGGTCACACGGTCACACAGGGACTCCTGGGTAATGGAGTCCCTGCAACGCTCGCAGCCCTGCTGCAGCCCTCAGCCCAAGTCCTGCGCTGTTCCGCTCCCTGCAGTGTTCAGAGTCCAGCCCCTCTCAGATGGCGGCGAGGTCCGACAGCAGGTCAAGGTTTGGTCACAAAGAGGTAAGCGCCTCCAGGCAAATGCGCTTGATTAGGAAATGACGTAAATAGATGGTACATGGCACGCTGGAAGACTCATGGCGCAGGGAGTAATTTTAGGTGACAAAGGTTATGGTTTCCTCCAAGGGCACTATCTGGTGATAAGCAATATGAAAATCCTTCTCCATCATCAAGATGACAGTTGCCCCTTCTAGCAGTGATACTTTTCTGTCTTGTCTGTCCTCGTCTCTTCTTTAACCCATGTAGCATATTCTTTAATGGCCTTAGTGGTCATGACTTCTACTTATAGCATGCTCTCGCACATTACCTACAGGCATTCTTGAATCTGCGGACTGTAGGCATTTACCAGTAGCTGATCCCTTATAATCTCGTCAGTAGTGATATCAAAGTTGCAGGTTCTGTACAAAATTATCAGCGGAGTAAGAAATTAATTGCAAGTTTCACTATCTTTCTCTCTGCCTCCTAGAATAGAAATGGTATATTATCAATGTCATACTTATGGTAGGTTTGAAACAGTTACCCAACCTTATCATTGCTTTCTTATAGTCATCATACTCAGGCTGCCCTTCAAGATGCTATTGAGATGCATTGACCTTGGTTAAAGATCTGAAAATGTCTATATTTTTGGCCACAAAGAATACAGAAAATACACTTCCTACTATCCACTGGTATGTTGTTTTTTATTTTAACAACAGATTTTATTAATTTTCCATAGTACCAGATAGGCAGAGTCAAGCAAGCAAAGTACATTTGAAATGCATACTATAAAATCTCTAGGTACTGTAGATTACCCACCACTAAGGTCTGCGGAACATCAGAACAAAGAAAACACCCCGCCCCCAACCCCCGAGCGCGCACCATACATACTTTAAAAACATTATATGTACATATCAAAGGAATTCCCGTCTACGTCTAGCACTAACACTTTAAACTGGTAAATCGTTCACCACCAGCCGTGCAATAGGGTCTCAGGTGGCTGGCTGCACCATTAAGGACGAGTCAATACCCCTGTACTTGGCCCGCCGAGCCCAGATCTTACCATGCTTCTGTGGACAGCCCTTCGCCTGGAACACCGCAACCTCCACTGACATGCAACTATCCATGGCCTTTTTCCAATTAGTTATACAGGGTGGGGTCTTATCTTTCCAGTGCTGTGCTATGTCTCGCTTAGACAATGTGAAACCCAAAAACAGAGGGTGTGTTTAATACCTGTTTCCCCCCCCCCCCCCCCAATGTCTTCTGTGCTGTGTAAGAGTGCCAGTCTAGGATCTGTCGGATATCCCATGCCAGAACCCTCCCCATGCAAGACAGCACGCCATACCAGAAGAGCTGCAATATCCCAAAGCTCCACACCGTGTGGAGGAATTGTCAGGTTCAAGTTGAATTCCACAGGAGCAAAGATGAATGCTCCACACACTTCCAGTAAACAACACCTGGAGGACTATTGGTACGTACTCACAGATAATTGTTCTCTAAAAGTGTGGGGAATAAACAATAGAGTGACCACCACTCTTCCCCATATGATGTAGCTGGAATTTCTGCAGTGAGATTATCAGAGATGGTGTGCGCTGCAAGTAAAAAGGAAGTCTAATAGAATCTTGCAACAACAGTACAAATAGGCGTTTTTTGACATTAATGTATATGAAGTTTAGTGCTCCACTCACCCAAAATACGTCCTCTGGTTGCCTTAAATGTCAGCAGCCACAGCCTCCTCTTGGATAATACCTCTTTTTGGTTGAAGAGGAAGTCTTCATGTAGTAAAAGTAAAGGGGCTTCAATGATGAGGCTTATTGGCGGGAACACTCTCATACAACCCTCACTCAGAATAAGTCTGGGGAACAGCAGATGAGAAACACCAAAGGAAAACGTTTGAAAATGTGAAATGCAAAATCACGCCCCGATAGGGTAGTAAAAAACAGAACAAGGTGGCTGGACAGGAAGATTTGACAACACAACTAGATGCCACGTAGTCAATATATACCACGTGAACAAAGGGCAAGAATCCCAAAGCAAATTTATTTTTCTTTTTTGAACTCAAGTTTTTTAAAGATTTAGGGACACGAGCACAAACAACACAACTGTTACGACAGTGGTTTCATGGAAACAATATCTACAAATGTACAATTTTTTACAAATTTACAGCATTAACAAACATGAATCAAGCGACACAGTTAGGCAAGACACACAAAAAAACAATACAAAATTCAGTGACCAATGTGAATTGTGATACTATACAGTGCAAAAACTTCAGGGTTTAAAGAAAGTATGTGACCAGTCCATCGGACTATGGGACCATGGGACAGGCGGAGGTGGTAGAATGGAAAGCCTGCCTGTCAACCAATCCTGTGGTTCTATATTTATAACCGGGTTTCTCAACTAGGATCCAAAATATTTGGCAAAATTCTATCCTAGGGGCACCCCTGGTGTTTGCCACAGGGTGGAAATGTCGACGCGTTTCGAACCGGCTTGATTCCAGGTTCTCTTCAGGACGGGGACTGGGGGTCGTGATTCTGCATGTTGGCCAGCGATAGGCCGTGTAGTCGGTAACTCTCAACAGGGCACAGTTTCTGTGCTTCACCCAGGAATGAGGCTGGGGGTGTGGTGCCCGCAGTGCGGCGCACGGACAGGTTGGGTGACAGCTCACATAATGCGGCGTATGTCTTTAAGGCTGCAGAGACCCCGCTGTCGTTAATGCAGGAGTGATTCATTCTCCAAGTCCCAGTAGAAGCAATCAACTGCTCTCTGGCGTGGACGTCTCTGCAGCCTTAAAGACATACGCCGCATTATGTGAGCTGTCGCCCAACCTGTCCGTGCGCCGCACTGCGGGCACCACACCCCCAGCCTCATTCCTGGGTGAAGCACAGAAACTGTGCCCTGTTGAGAGTTACCGACTACACGGCCTATCGCTGGCCAACATGCAGAATCACGACCCCCAGTCCCCGTCCTGAAGAGAACCTGGAATCAAGCCGGTTCGAAACGCGTCGACATTTCCACCCTGTGGCAAACACCAGGGGTGCCCCTAGGATAGAATTTTGCCAAATATTTTGGATCCTAGTTGAGAAACCCGGTTATAAATATAGAACCACAGGATTGGTTGACAGGCAGGCTTTCCATTCTACCACCTCCGCCTGTCCCATGGTCCCATAGTCCGATGGACTGGTCACATACTTTCTTTAAACCCTGAAGTTTTTGCACTGTATAGTATCACAATTCACATTGGTCACTGAATTTTGTATTGTTTTTTTGTGTGTCTTGCCTAACTGTGTCGCTTGATTCATGTTTGTTAATGCTGTAAATTTGTAAAAAATTGTACATTTGTAGATATTGTTTCCATGAAACCACTGTCGTAACAGTTGTGTTGTTTGTGCTCGTGTCCCTAAATCTTTAAAAAACTTGAGTTCAAAAAAGAAAAATAAATTTGCTTTGGGATTCTTGCCCTTTGTTCACGTGGTATATATTGACTACGTGGCATCTAGTTGTGTTGTCAAATCTTCCTGTCCAGCCACCTTGTTCTGTTTTTTCCTATTGTTGAGATCCAGGCTGGGCAGACGTTGGATCCAATACCTTCACTGTTTTACAGTCCGATAGGGTAGTAGCGTGATCTGTTCTGTTAACAAAGTGAGGAGAATAACAGAATAATGTCTTTGCACAAGAATGAGTGGTTTAGTCCGGCTTAAGGAGAATGGAGAGCCGCGGAACAGTAATGCACGCAAAAGTAAATATAGGAACGCAAGGCATGCTGTCCGGCTCCGAGGGGATGAGGAGCAGAACAACAATGCACTTGCGGTAGCAAAAAATCCGAGGCGTGCCATCCGGCTCCAAGGGGGAAATGGAGCGGAACAGCAACGCGCTCGCGGGGACGAAATTGCAAGCTTATCGTCCAGCTCCTAGGGGGGAAATGGAGCGGAACAATAATGCGCTGGTAACAAACAAATATAAAAAGATAAGGCTTGCCGTCCAGCCCCAAGGGGGGAGAAGGAGCGGAACCAGCAAGCACTTACCAGCGAGGAGACGGTTTCTTACGTGCGTTAGGGGCCGTCTCCAAATTACCCATAGTGAGGGATGCACCTCACAATGTACACAGTAATGTCAGTCTCTTGCCCTAAGACTAGGCTCTTTTCCTAACAGTTCTCCCGCCCAAATGTCTCCTCACAGATCGAGGTCTTGTAGGATAAGAGCATGGAATCTTCAAATTACTCGAGGGACATGAATGTTTTCCGCTGGTTCCCACGATCTATCTTTCGGAGCATAACCCACCCAATCAATGAGATATTGCAATTTGCCTCTGTGTCTACGGGAGTTGAGAATCTTGTTTTTTTTTTAAACCTTTATTTGGAGACAAACAGGTTCAAGGGAAGTGTACATACAAAACAGACAGTCACATATGGCCATTACAGTGGTACGTCAGAGCCAAGAAAGCATAAAAAAAAAAAGAAAAAAAAAAATAAACAAGGAGATACAAGGAAGTACAGGGCAGGGCACCAGTCAATACAAGGAGCAATAACGAAATGTGCAGTAGAGGTTAGAATACAATGATCCAGCATGGGCAGGCGAGCCAATAAGACAATGCAGTATGAATACATTACATTAGCGGAGAGCACGTGAGCCAGAGGGGACTCAAATATGAGGAACACAGGAAAGAAAGGTGCCGCACAGGGATACAATCTGAATTCCCAGTAATATACCAGTCGTAAGGGAGACTTCAACCCCCCAATAGCTCGCAGGAAAAGGAGACAGTCAGCCCCCCCCCGATATCGGAAGAACAGCAGGTGTTGTGTAAAATCCCAGCCCATCATGTTGTCATCAACCTATCCCCTCGCGGTCCCCAGGTTCAGAATCAGAGTCCCGCTCAGCCCTGGCCAGGAGGTACACCTGGAGCGGACTCCAAAAGTCCTTCGGTCTGCATCGAACAGGCATCAAGTCAGAATAGATATTGTATTGATCCTGACAGTAAATGAGGTCAGTCACCCAGTCCTGAAAGCGCGGCACCCTACCACGACCCCTGCAACAAGCAACCCTACGCTTAGCCAGCAGCAGGGCCACGTCAACAAATCTACGGTGAGAGGCAGGTACGTCCTTAGAGAAGCCAAGTAACATCACTAAGGGGTCAAACGCCACCCCATCCTCCGCCATAACCTGCAGGGCTTCATGAACCTGAGTCCAATATTCCAATACCCCCGCACAGCTCCAAGCCAAATGCAAAAAGTCAGCGCCTTCCGCCCGACACCTAGCACACCTGTCATCCTCCGCCAAATGGAACCGTAGTTTCCTCGCCGGGGTATAGTAGTACCTCTGAACAAACTTGTAATGGATAATTTTAAGGCGACAACTAGAAGAAACATTGGCCGTGAGCCCGCAACAGTATTTCCACTGCTCGTCTGTAATAGGAGCACCCAATTCGGCAACCCACTGCTCGCGCACCCGATTGGCCGGGACCGATCGCTGTCGGCGAATAGCCCCGTATAATTTCGACACCAGGTGTCGCCCATCTGAAACCAGCAGCACATGGAGGGGGAGGGTAACCCCAGGCTCCGAAGGGTAGTCTGGTAGCAGAGCACGCATGCCCTGCCGCAGGCGGACAAAGTAGAACAGGTCTAGAGGGGAGCAAGCAGCCGCACCGAAGAAATGAGCCTGCGTACGGAAGGCACCTTCATGAAACAAGTCGCCCCACGTGAGGATACCTAGCCGCTTGCACATTCGCTGAAACCCCGTCTCCAACAACAGCGACAAATCCGGATGATAAGACAGAGGCAAGGCCGGCGAGTAGAGAAAGGAAACGCCTAGCAAATGAGCCACCCGCTTCCAAGCATCCACCGTGCACGTCACCGTCGTGCGAGGCGTTTCCACATCTGACACCTTGCCCAAAACCATCCCCTCCAGTGGGAGCGGGTGGGCGACCCAATGCTCAGCAGCAATCTGGGGCATGAACGGCGTGGGGCGCATCCAGTGATAGGCATAATGCGCCTGAGCGCTGAGATAATAAAGTTCAAAGTCAGGGACGTCAAAACCGCCATCAGCATAAGGCAACGTAAGGGTGGCCCAGGCCACCCGTGGCTGCTTGCCCCCCCAGAACAACCGCAGGAGCTCGGAACGAAGTCTACGAAAGAAATAAGCACCAGGATGATATGGGAGGTTTTGAAAGAGATAAAGAAAGCGGGGCAGAACTACCATCTTGATAAGAGACGCCCTACCGGCCATGGAGAGAGGCAAAGACATCCACCTGGTGACATCATCCGCCAGTTTAGTAATGGCCACACCATAGTTGAGCCGAACCGCGTCTCCCCTGTCCAAGGATATGACAATACCGAGATATCGCAACTCCGAGTCACACCATTCCAGAGGGTAGTCAAGGGGAAACCTGGCCACCGCAGCGGTGAGGGGGAAAAATTGAGATTTCCGCCAGTTGATATGAACCCCGGAGACACCTCCAAAAGCGACCAGCTCCCGCAGGAGCGAATTAAGGTTGTTCTCAGGGTCCTTGACATAGAGTGCGACATCATCGGCGTATAAAGAAATGCCGACCTGCCGCTGAAGACAATTAAAGGCACTCTGCTGATGAAACTGACGAATCCTACAGGCTAGCGGCTCAATGGCGATAGCAAACAAGAGGGGTGAGAGGGGGCAACCCTGTCGGGTCCCTCTCGTGAGAGGGAACGAGGGGGATAGCACCCCATTCAATACTACCCTCGCCATCGGATCAGTATATAAAAGCTTAACCCAAGAGATGAAAATCCTGGGGAAACCCATCCGACAAAGAACATCAATAAGGTAGCCCCACTCGACAGAGTCAAACGCCTTAGTGGCATCAAGAAAGATAGCGGCAACCGGGACAGTGGGATCAATGGTCGACACAAGCGAAAACAAAGTGCGAAGATTGTGAGAGGTAGCGCGGCCGGGCACAAATCCCGACTGATCAGGCAACACGATAACGGGCATGAGTTCGGCTAGTCTCACCGCCAAGACCTTCGCGAGAATTTTAACATCGCAGTTGAGCAATGAGAGGGGCCTGTAGGAGCCCACATCCAGTGGATCCTTACCCGGCTTGAGCAGCGACGTGATGGCGACCTCCCGCATGGAGCCCGGTAGACGTCCCTCCTCCAGAGACTCCTCAAACACCTCACGGAGCACAGGGGCCATGATGTCAACATAACACTTATAAAATTCAGCAGGAAGGCCATCCAGCCCGGCGGCCTTCCCATTAGAAAGAGACATGATGGCAGTCCTGACCTCCTCCACCTCTAGGGGCCTGCCTAAGAACTCCCGATGACCATCCGATAACCAACACAGCGCCAACTCATCGAGGAAGCCGCCGTATCGAGTCTCACCCGTCTGCTGTGTCGTGTAAAGGTGTGCATAGTGATCAATAAAAGTGCGCTGAATCTCCGAAGTGTCTCGACAGCGAGTGCCATCCGGAGACACCAATTCAACACGTCCGACCCATGCCTTGGATGCCTAGTAAGGGCAGCGAGGACCTTACCGGGTCGCTCCCCCTCGCAGTATCGCCTCGACATCCAGTATTTCCCCCTATGCTTAGCCTCTCGAGCAGCCTCCTCCTCGTACTCAGAGAGCTTAGTGCGGAACTGTGCCAAAAGAGCGGGGTCCGAATCAACCTGCATCCTGCGCTCCAAGTCTCGCAAATCAGCCTCCAAGCTCTCGAGGGTCCGAACAATCAGACGGAGTACTCCGCAACTTTTAGAAATAGTGACACCCCGGATCGTAACCTTGAATGCCTCCCAAATGACCTCAATGCTGTCCACAGAGCCCTTGTTTCTAGGGAAGAACGCCTCCACCTCCACACCGAGTTCCTCCTTGAACACCGGGTCAAGCAAAGCAGTCGGAAACAAACGCCAAGGTGGGCGCGGCCTATGCAACCCGGGGACGGATAAATCAACCTTCACCGGACAGTGATCTGAATACGTCCGAGCCAGATGTGTAGCCTCCCTTAGGCCAGCCATCAACCCTCTAGAGAGAAACACATAGTCCAGTCTTGCCCATGAGCGAGCATGTGTGGTGTAATGAGTGCCCTCCTTGGTGGCAGGGTGGGTGTACCTCCAGCTGTCAACCATCCCAGCCTCCTCCACTATCCCCCGCAACACTTCCCTAGCTTGTACATTGTACTGAGGGCTACCCTCCGATCTGTCCAACTGGGCCTGAAATGCAAAATTAAAGTCACCCCCCCACACAATGTGAGTAGCATCCACAGCAAGGACATGACCCCACAGAGTGACAAAAAAGATTGGCGTATCAACATTAGGAGCATAGCAATTAACAAACAGTACAGTGTTCTGCCCAAGCCGTCCCCACAGCAGCACATAGCGCCCCTCAGGGTCCCCCATAGATCCAAGTTCCTGAAATGCAAGCGATCTTTTAACAAGGATGACAACCCCACGAGCATAAGAAGAATAGGAAGCAAACCCCCTGGCCGCAGCCCACCTCCCGCCAAAAGTGGGGGAGGGAGCAGGGCGCAGATGCGTCTCCTGGAGAAAAGCAACATGAATAGCATGCCTGTCCAAATACTGGATCACACTGCGACACTTCCTGGCATCATTAAGGCCCCGTACATTCCAGGACAAAATCGAGATCTGATCTACAACAGCAGTCGACATCACACAGATTCAGGGCCCCACGGGACCCAGTAGACAAATACAGGGCATCCAACTACCAGCAACAGCCAGCGATAGGTCCACGCCCCAGGGCACGGACAGACCCCCACATACACTCCACACATTTCCCAGTCATCTCCGAACCAACCAAACAAGAACACAACAACTCCCCCCCCAACCGACCCATCCATGCAGCAAGCACTCAGGACAGACTGCGCGCCGCCAAGCCATCCCACGCGGCCCACAACTCGCACACGTGCTACGCTCGCAGAGTGCGCCCCGTCACGTGGCAGCCTAAAATGGCGGCCGTTGCTCTCGGGCCCAAAATGGACGGGAGCACGGATCCCAGGACCAGTCCCGCCAGATAGAAAAGTGGAACAGCCTGGATAGCGGGCGCCACGACATTTCCGTGCACTCAAACAACAGCAGCAGCTCCCAAAGCGAACCAGAAGTCCCAGGCAAACAGACATGGACAGCTTCATCCCCACCCCATCCACCCACCTGACACCACCCCAACTATCAGGCCACGCACACCCCCCCCCCCCCCCCATCCCCCAACACACATCCAGTCAACCAACAGAGGACTAGAATCCAAACAAAAGGTAAACATGGGGCACACCCTCCGGGGAACCTTCCAGAGGTGCACGACGCCACTCCCTCACGCCACGCCAGTGTCCGCGCCAACAAGTATCAGGCGGCCCCAGGCACAGCACGGGGGGGGTGGGTGCCCAGAGCGCGACACCACATATCACCATCCTGCGGTGCCATACCAACCCCACAAAAATAGCAAAACGCACTCATTCATCACAATACAGACATGACCCACGCATCAGCAAAAAACAAAAACGGACGATAGCTAGGCCGCAAATACTGAGAAGGAAGCCAGCAGGGCTCAATACAAAAGATACACGTCCACAGTACTCCAAAAAACGGGAAGAAGATAGACAAAGTCCAAAGTCACCAGAATCAGGCGACCTCCTCCTCAGCCGCCGAGTGTTCACCCTCCGGATCTCGATCGTCACCCCGATCCGCAGCAGCTCGCTCGCGCTGGAGGCGCTTCGCAAAGTCCTCAGCATGATGTGGGTTGGTGAAAAAATGTTGTTTAGCCTGATGCGTCACTCTAAGTTTAGCCGGATAAAGCAAGGCGTAGTCCACTTGGAGGTCCCGAAGCTTCTTTTTCACCCCCAAGAACTTCCGACGCTGGTCCTGCACCATCGGTGTGAAGTCGGGGTACATGGTGAAAGACACCCCTTCGAAGGAGAGAGCCCTGTTAGTGCGGGCAGCCTGAAGAGCAGCGTCTCGATCACGATAATTCAAAAGGCGCGCAATGATGGGACGCGGTGCAGCCCCAGAGGCCGGGCGAGGTCCCAATGTCCGATGCGCTCTCTCAACGATGAACTGGGACGAGAAAACTTCCGTCCCAATGGCGCCCACCAGTAGCCTCTCCACATAGGTCTCCATTTTGCCCACATTCGTGGACTCCGGTACACCTACAATGCGCACGTTGTTGCGCCTACTCCTCGCCTCCAACTCTTCGTTCTTAGCGGCAATGACACGCAAGATATTGTCCATTCTCGCCAGTTGGGTGGTATGGGTGGCCGCCGTGTCATCATGGTCCGAAATGCGCTGTTCTGCCGCCGTCAAGCGCTCCTCATGCACGTCCAATTTCTGAACGACCGCATCCATGCGCGACAATATCTTGTCCACTTTGTCATCTATAGTGGCGAACCCCTGCCTCATCTCCTGCATCATTTGGGTAAAGTCCGGTGGTGGTGGGTGCGGGACACTCTCAGCGACATTCGGGGGGGGGGACCGCGAAGTCCCAGCTTCCTGGAGCAAACGTGTCCCACGCCTGGCCCCTCCAGAGTCAAAGGACAATTTGGACGGTTTAGTGTCCGGCTTCCCCATAACGGTGGTGCAGTAGGGGATCGAGGCAAATGGGAGTCAGGATATAGGTCGGACAAGGGACCCGGCCAAGTAGAAAGCAGCTCGAATCGTGGGGGCACGAGCAGGCCAGCACGCCCCGCCACTCCCAACGACGAGTAATGGCCGTCTTCGCTTCTAGCCCAAGGGGGCAAACCCTCAGAATCCAAGTAGAAGATCCGTGGCGCCTCCGTAAGCGATGGTATCTGGACAGGCAGATGGGAAAGCCGAGAGATAAGTCCGACAACAAGGAAGAGCCAAGCGTCTCGCCCGGCCAGCGATCGGGCCTGGCGGAGAAGGGCGGAGCTAGGCCTACACCCCACGTGCAGAGCCCGGACTGGCATGAACAGTGATGCCGGGCAAGAGGGCATCAGACTTCCAGAGCGCGAGTCGGAGAAACTTGGGATCCTCGTAACTTCGGCCAGCAACCTTCGAATGGCTCAGGAGTTGGACCGTGGGTGGACAGCTGATATCCCAACCGATCCGTGGGGTCAGTTCAGGGCGCAGCGATGGTAATCAGGATACCTAGGCGGATAATAGCTCCGGGCAGCGGGAGCCTCACGACAGTGCGGCCATTCCGCAGTGCGCCCTCTAGCGCCCCCCCAGTTGAGAATCTTGTTTACTTCATATTCTTCTTCTCCTTCTATGATTATTGGAGGGGGTATGTATTTTGTGAGTAACGAGCAGTGGAATACCGGGTGGATCTTCATATTTGTAGGCAATTGCAATCTTAGGGTCACTGGAGTAATTATTTTTTGTATGACATATGGGCCAATAAAACGAGGTTGCAGTTTTCTTGATCCTTCTAACTTCAAATTTCTGGCTGATAACCATACTTTCTCTCAGACTTTATAGGTGGACTCTAGCCTACTGATGTAAATAATTAATTTACTCTCTTAATTTCTATGCAGGTAAGTACTTAATCAATAATAACTCAATCGGAATGAAGGAAAACAGAGTCCGTGGTGTAAGAGTTTCTAAGGGTTTTATTCCTCATAAAGGAATCAGGATATCATGTTCTGACCACCACACAGGATGTCAGAAGGGATAGATGAGCGCGCCAACGTTTATTGACAATACATAGCTTATATACTTGATTTACATCATAATGTTCAATGTAAGAGGCGTAACAGCTGAGAGAAGACAAGATAACAGTATACACGTGGTGCTAGTACATCATCAAGAGGCGTAAACTAGGCGTAACTAGGCGTGTGTGCTAGAAACGTCACTGATAGGTGACGCAAGTGGGTGGCACCAAGGGGTGGTGCTAACAGAATGTTGCAATGTCAGCGGAAATCGGAAGCTTGGATGCGCGCGCAGCTGCATGACGTGTGATAGACGGGGTGCAGGGGACTTGACATTTACACTGACGGAAAGAGACAGAAGTCTGGCATGTCAGATCAACTTGTGCTTCTATCATATCTGATATCTGATGTTTAGGAACTAAGCTATCTGGGCAGAAAGGTCTCTAGAGCAGAAGCTATTCTATACTTGCTGTGAGTGCGTGTATAAGCGCCTGTGTGTCTGTATGAGAAGCGTGGGGGCATGGGGCCTTCCATGGAAGCATGGCAACAGAGGCTATGAATTACTTGCATAAAGACAGGTCGGCCCTTTAGCCCTGTAGCTGAGGAAGGATGTTTACTGAAGCTAGCAGGCCGGAATGTATCTTCGGGGAGGAA
Organism: Lissotriton vulgaris; assembly: GCF_964263255.1. NCBI lineage: Eukaryota > Metazoa > Chordata > Amphibia > Caudata > Salamandridae > Lissotriton > Lissotriton vulgaris. The sequence continues at coordinate 512,974,161 of NC_141699.1, forward strand.
AACAGATAACTCGAAGGTTATAGTCAATCTTGGCAGGCAGCAGGCTGAGCTGAGCACGGAGGGCCGCGCTAGAAGTAAGTCAGAGTTCACGGGTACGGGGGCTGCTTGGGCAGAGGCCCTCGCAGTCAGAAGCCAGAAAAGAGGCTCGGTGGCAGAGATTCAGGGCCTACTTTCAGCCAGGCTGAAAAACGTAGGAGTACACTTCAAAAAGACGTTGGCATAGCATACTTAGGAACGGACCATCAAACCCATTCATGGTGGGTCTGAAAGAGGACAAGTTAACGTTGGACGCAAATGTATTTGCGTCTTCATAGCTGGTACAGGAGGGAAGTTACATGCACTTTTAACTCGTACATGGAGTCGGTGGGGTACTCGCTAGGGAACACAACATGACCATAAAATTTATATTACCTCATTCCCTCCTTGTTCCCTACGGACCCTTCATGATATATCGATCCTCATAAATCGATCAGTTTGTTCTTGTAACATTATATGTTCGTCTTTCTTTCTTTGACTGTTTGAGAGACAACTGGAATGCTCAATGCAGGATGTGGCACACAGTCCACATATCGCTGGCCCACACTGCAGGCACAGGCAACAACTGAATACTATAACAAGGCCAATGCCTAGGAACGATAAGATCTTCCATCCCCAAGCTGTCAACGTAGTCCAGAACCAACCGGACCAAGTCCAGGTGCCTGGATTCTGATGTATCTGATTTGCAATTTTATGTAAACGGGTGATAGCTTGATAGACAGATGGTGCGTTTTGTGGAATGAAAACACAGCAACTTGACCCGATGACCTTACAAGCTCCACCTCTATCTGCCAAGATGACGTCAATCACGAGACGATTTTGAAGGACAACAGTCCGTATAGCAGACTGCTCCTCTGTTAAGTTACCTAGAGCGGAGGCAGTTTCGTTCACTACTGCTTCAAGTGTTCTCGTTAATCTGCGTATTAATTTACTGTTTTGGACAGGTCCTAGGAAGAAAAAGAATCCTTTATTGAAATCAGTGTACTGTTCCCATGCCGTTTCTGTGTAGTCGACAAGGGGAATATCTCTTTTGGGTCTATTCGGTGCTAGATTCGTATTTCTATGGTAATCAGGAGGAGCTAGGAAAACAGGTGGCAGAAGGAATGCAATGTAACAGGTACCATCCCAATCTGGAGGCAAACGTATGTATGCGGTATGACCACAAACAAAGTAGGAATGACTGATAGCTTTAAAGGACGATTTACCATGGTCACTGAACTCGACCACAGTAGTGCATTTACTATGACCTACGTGTACTGAACCTTTCTTGCTAACACATAATTCACCTGTGACTGGTAGTACTAACATATGGGGCAGGACTGGAGCAGTTTCAGATTCAACAGTGAGGATCATAAGGCTAATTGTGTAATTACCTAATCCATATACTTCATTTTCTAGATCAGTTCCTATTCGAGTGGGAAGTCCTTCTTGATCAGGATAACAGACGTTGAGCAGGACTAAGTTCAAGTTTCCCCAAACCCAGCCCCCATCGAAAACAGCAATATCAGGATCTAAAGAATTAATTATTTTAAACCATGCTCCACAGGAGCCATTGTGAGTGAATGGGTACGGAAAGAGGGGCAGAGCTCCCTTGTAATTCTGGTAGGGAGGGAGTCGGCCACATATCCAACAGTCTGTAGCATTATTTGTCTGATGGGAATGGTGTAACATACTAATGAATGTATTGTTGCGCAGCGCAAGTCTGTAAGAGAGTTCATGTGCAGGAAGTTCACTAAAAGTGTGTTCAGCAGAGACATTGTAAGCAGATTGTTCACGCCTGAAAATAGGCCAGTACATAGGAAGCAGAATGCTGGCAATAATAATTAGAATACTCAGAATAAACATGATTATTAGTGTCACTATGCAGTGACTACGAAGTGATTTGCAATATGTTCTTCTCTTTTCCTCTCTCTCTCTAACTCGATCTAGGGGATACATGTCAGAAACTATTTAACCGATTCACCTAAGGGAGGACTTAAACAATTAAACTGTCTGACTTGCTAGATCGAAGCTTCATTCGGTAAAGTTCTTGAGGAGTCTTTTCTCTTTTAGGCACAGTAACGTCTTGTGCTTCAACACAGTCTTTGGTGGGGGTGGACGAGTCAGAGTCCTGTTTCAGTCCGTTTTTTAGTTCATTGCATAGTTTGATGTGACTCGTGTGGACCCACCCCTTTCTCCCCTCGATTTTCACGGCGGTCCTCGTGGTAAGCAGAACGGTCTTTGGAGACTTCCAGCGGGGCTCCAGCGGACTTTTCCGGTCGAAATTCCGGACGACTACCAGGTCACCTGGGCGGACCTCATGCGCCTTTACATCGGTGTTGTCAGGGAAGGCTGCGGCAACCTGTGAACGACATGATTGGAGTGCAGACATCAAGGAGGCAAGGTAATCTGTCAACATGTTACAATCAATATCAGTGATCTTTTTCGGAACGGGCGTCCCCCACATATTCGGTGGTCTGCCAAAGACCACTTCGTACGGGGATAGCCCTGATCTCGAGTGGGCGACCATTCTCATGTAGAATAGTGCCACGGGTAGGGCGACTATCCAGTCGACCCCTTTTTCCTGACAGATCTTGGCAAGACGGATTTTTAGTGTCTGATTATGCCTTTCTACAAGGCCAGCTGCTTCGGGATGTCGGACACAGTGGAACCTCCACTGATATCCTAGCAAGAGGGAAACTTGTCTCATCAGCTCGGACGAGAACGGCTGTCCGTTATCTGAGTACACGACACGGGGCAAACCGTACCGTGGGAAGAATTCACGAACCAACTGTCTGGCAGTGGTCGGAGCAGTGTAGTCTGGGACTGGGTATGCTTCGGTCCAGCGGGACAGAGCACAAACAATTACAAGGACATACTTAAATCCTCTACAGCTATTCATCTGGATATAATCCATCTGGAGGACTTCAAAAGGGTGATCGGGAGGATGAAATCCACCTTGCTCAACAGGGACGCTTTTACCTGGATTGAACTGACAACAGATCATGCAAGTACGCACTTTCTGTTTTGCTGCTGCTCGTAAGTGTTTGTTGTACCAGAGATTCTGTAAACTGTCTAACATGGCTTTCTCTCCAAGATGGGCAGGACTATGTGCTGTATTTATCATGACTTGAACCATTGAGTCGGGGAGCAACCATATAGATTTTCCCTTCGTCACCCAACCTTGATCTGTCTGAATCCCTCCTAGTTCAGTCCATTTCTTTATCTCCTCTGGAGTAGCATGTGTCTGGATATCAATTACATCTAGGGTGGGATCTCTAACTGCCATACACTGGGTCTGGACTATTGTCTTTGTCACATCAGTAGTCTGGGTGTGAGTCAGTGCTGTATGTTTTGCTGTCTGGTCTGCCAGGTCGTTACCCTGGGAAACAGAATCTGTGACTTTAGTATGTGCCTTACACTTCATGACTGATATGCCCGAGGGCAAATGTATTGCTTCTAACAGTGCTTGAATGAGGGGGCCATGTTGTATCTTGGCCCCATGGGAAGTCAGAAAACCTCGTTCTTGCCAGAGGACTCCGAAGTCGTGTACAACTCCGAAGGCATAGCGGGAATCTGTGTATATGTTAACATTTCTGTTCTTGGCTAGAATACAGGCTCGAGTCAGAGCGATGAGCTCTGCTGCTTGAGCAGACAGGGTGTCAATACGATGTGTTTCTTTAATTTCAGTTTCAGTGGTCACGGCGTACGCGGCCACTAATTCTCCTGTACTTGTTCTCATGCATGAACCGTCCACATAAAGTGTCAGGTCTGGATTTGTCAATGGGACATCTGTTAAGTCTCGTCTAGGCTTAGTTACTGCATTAATTATTTCTATACAATCATGCGGAGCTGGATCTGTCATAACTGTAGGTAACAGTGTTGCTGGGTTCAGGATGCTGCAACGTCTGATTTCTATGTGTGACTGGAATAGTGTTAATTCATAACCTGTCAGTCGTGCTATAGTTAAGTGTTGAGTCTGGGTTCTGTTTAACAAAACCTCTACAGAATGTGGTACTTGAACTGTTAACTGATGACCTAAAACAATTGAATCACTTTGTCTTATTGCTAACGCTGTTGCTGCTACTGACTTTAAGCACGCAGGGAGTGCTTGAGCTACCGAATCCAATGTACTAGAAAAATAAGCACAAGGCTTATGTGAACCTGCTTGGTCTTGAGTGAGGACAGACAACGCTGTGCCATCACGTTCTGTAACAAAAAGTGTAAACGGTTTGCTGTAACATGGTGTCGCTAAAACTGGTGCTTGGCATAAAACTTTCTTTAATTCTTCAAAAGCTTGTGTGTGTTCCTGAGTCCAAGGGAGGACAGTCGAAGTCGCTGCCTCCTGTGTCGTTAACTGGATGAGTGGTTTAGCTAGAAATGCATACTGGGGAATCCATTGTCTGCAGTACGAGGTGAGGCCTATGAAGGCCCGTACTTCCTTTTGTGTCTTGGGTTGCGGCATGTTCACAATTAACTGAATGCGATCGGGAGTGAGCTGTCTCCCCACTTTGGACAGCAAGTGACCCAAGTACACAACTTGCTGAACACAGAATTGTAGCTTCGAAGGAGACACCTTGTGTCCCTTGTCGGCCAGGAAATGTAAAACTGTCAGTGATGCTTTTTCACATTCGGGCTCACTTCGTGCGGTGATCAGCAGGTCATCGACGTATTGTAGTAAAGCGGTGTTAACTGGCATTTGAATACAATCTAGTTGTCTTTTCAGTGCTTGACTATAGATGCTGGGGCTTTCTGTGAATCCTTGAGGTGCGCGCGAAAATTTGAAACTGCGTCCATTTAAACAGAATCCGAAGAGATATTGGCTCTCTGGATCAATAGGCACGCTGAAGAAGGCGTTCTTGAGATCAATTACAGTAAAGAACGTTGCTTCTGAATCAATAGCAGTCAAGAGAGATGATATATCGGGGACCACAGGGTACTGTGGGATAATGCATTTATTCAATTCTCGAAGATCAATCACCAGCCGATATACTGGCGGTGCATTGGGATCAGTACGTTTAAGAATCGGAATGATGGGTGAATTACAGATATTGGAGTCGGTCTCGACGACCACTCCTTGGGCAATGAGCTCTTCAATGATTTTCAGTAAAGCCGCTGCAGCATCGGGTGGTAACTTGTATTGTCTGATTCTGGGTAATACAACACCTGCCTTGAGGGTAACGCGGTATGGTGTAATGTGCATACATCCTACATCAGTTGGGCCTTTTGCCCACAAGTAATCAGGTACATTTTTCAATCTGACGTCAAACTCACGAAGGACGTAATGACCCTTGAAATCCCGCAGAAAGAGTCTAACTCCCTCCGGGGAGCAGCATATTATAGCCCCTAGAGCCTTCAGTGTTTTAATTCCTAACAGATTTTCCGGACATGATTTTGTTAGTAACAGGTCTGTAACGCGTGATAACGGACCCACAGCCAGGGGAACTGGTTCTGAGACTTCATTTACAATAGGTTGTCCTGAAAAACCAAGGGAAACATTTTGTGAGCCTGAGAGGGGTGCCCCTGGAACTTCGTCATGACTTATTGTAGTGCGACTTGCCCCTGTGTCAATTAAAAACTTTCTATCTTTCCCCAATACTTGACTGTGTACATAAGGACCTTCTTGATCTACAGGAATCTCGATAAGAGGCAAGCCACCTTCCCTCTCTAGGCTGTTTCATGTATATCGGGAATATTCGGGGTAAGCAGACTGGGCATACTGATACATCTGTTGTGAGACTTGCTGAGTTGCAGCAATGGGCTGTGGCTGTGGTACTGCTACGGTCTGTGCTGTCTGTGCGGATGCATGCATGGGCTGTGTATTCTGTGTAGACTGATGCTGGTTATGGTCTTGTCTAGGCGGATGCGGTCTCTCTTTAGTTTTACCTGTCGCTATGTTATGTTTCAGAACTGCACATTCGTGTACGTAGTGACCTGGCTGCTTGCAATAATTGCATGTCCCTTTAACAGGAGCTGCAGCGTGACTTGTCTGGGTCGTACCTTTCCTGTGACTGTCGGATGGGACCGTCTGGGCTACTAACATTTTCATTTTCGTGTCTTTCATGCGCTTCTGTTCCTGATCTTGTTCTTCCCTAATTCTATTCTGGTGATATTGTAACATTTGTAACATCTGGGATGGCGTATTTGCTTGCCATGTACTCTCGACTTTATACACTCTATTTTTAACTAACGGTAGGGAATTCTCGACTAACTTTGATACAAAAAGATGTGGGTACGACTCGCTACTTGGCTGGAGGCCACTATTGATAATAAAACATTTCTCGAATCTTGAATAAAAGTCGCTAGTATCTTCATCATGTTTCTGTTTACAGGACGAGATTGCATCCCAATCCTCCTTTCTAGTTGTCAATAATCTGGGCAGGACCTGTACTATTAAACCTGGTAATGCTTTAGTTTTGTCCCCAAGGCCTAACCCTGGAACCCGTTTCTTTTCTTCATCCTCTATTTCTGCCCAGGCAATCTTTGCGTCTCCCACCTCCCAGTCCTTTTCCTTTAATTTCTCGAATATACCCGTAGGCAATAATACTTTCAACATTTTCATGATATCATCATATGTGTAGTCCCCCATCAGTAACATGTCTTTGAGCTCTCTATGAAAACCTGCAGGGTCTTTGTCATGGCACGGTACTAATTTCTTCATTTCTAACAGTTCTAATTTAGTTAGAGGCGTGTGTACATACACGCGTTTCAAAATTTTATCCTCACCCATAACAGGGTGCACTTCCCGTAAGGGGTTCTGACTTTCAATACCACCCCCGCACTGCATATGGTACATTTTCCTTTCTGGAGGTGGGGCGGGAACATATTCAGGACTTACAAAGGTATCATATCTGCGTCGTTGTTCTAGAATTATTTGAACTAATTTAGTGCTTAGGCCTCTCCATCTATCCATCAGTAGTGCTTCTAGTGTCTCATGTAAGGGACCTGGATCGGAATAATGTTTTCTGTACTTAATGAGAAGGTGCTGAATCATATATATACCTGCTAATTTCTGTTCGTCGGGGGAGAGGTTCAGAAATGTCTGTGCTACGGTGTCATCATTATATATGTTTGCATTTTCGGCCCATGATACCGCTGATCGGGCTAATTCTTGTTCATCCATAGAATTGAGTACATGGTACCCAACTCGATCTCGAAGCCGTTTATCAGTTTCCTGGAACTGATGTTCAGCAGAATTCGGATTCGTTAAGGCAGAGAAGAAAACTCTCTTGCTTTCTGGACGGATACCCTTCCTAAGGTAGTTTCCCCTACCTACATATGCTATAGTGCTTGTAGTTGGTTCTGGTTCTTCAGATTCTTCTTCCTCCTCGGAGGGAGCCTTTTCTTTCTCTTTCTCGTGTACTGCTATCACTACTTTCTTAATCTTTTTATACATGGCCTCTATGCAATTTTGTCTGTCATGTTTTCCATCGGCTATATTTTGACCCCACTTGTTCAATGCATCCAATTCACTCTGCTCTGTTCCGGGCCTGTCTCGTTCTCTTATTAGACAATTTATGAAAAATCGTAGTATCAGTGCTTGCATGGTAACTTTCTGTTTCTCCAGGGCATCCTTAATACTGTCGGGGTCCTTTCCCGTTTGAACGAACTCATATATTCTATCTAGGTGCTCCTTCATTCCTGCATAACATAACAAACTATCAGTAGCAGATCTTAACCGTAAAGACGCTAATACCATTAAGTCGTCCTGTCCAGGTTCTGGATCATATCTACAAACTGACATATTTTCTTTTAGTGCATCAAGACGGGATGAATTAGAAGAACGGGGGGATCTGTGCGTAAAAGGACTCTGCATACCTCTGAGATTTAATCTGTGAGTCGGTGGCGGGGTCTGGAGACCCGCGGTCGCACCTCCTGAAGCGGAAACTTGGGCATTATCTCTGTGTGTAGTCAGTATCTGAATTTGTCTTTTAGTAGGATCTGATTGAAGTGGTTTCGGCAGATCAGTTTTAGGTGAGGGAAGTGGCGGAGCTGGCGGAACGGGACTAGTCTTTTTCGGTGTCGGCTGAGAGTGATCTTGGGGGGCAGTACCACCCCCGGCCCTGTCAGTAGGCAGGGCACGAACAGGCAGATTGGTGTAAGCTGGCGCTACATCTTCGAGATATGAATTTAGGAATATGTCTTTAGTAGTCTTATGCATTACTTTAGTTGGAACTAATGGTGACGGCAAATTTTTCGGTATTTCTGAAATGGCGTCAGGGGTACCATCGGCCAAAAGATACATGTTGTTCACTTTGCCATTTAGGATACGATCTATTTGTTCTACTTTTACTCGAATTCCCTCAGTAACTAATTCGTTTTCTTGGGCCTTTTCTGATTCTTTAAGCCTGTCTTCTCTACGGAGTGCTCTATCAGCACGTTTACGTGATTCCTTACGCCAAAATTCTATGGCGTCTTTCTGAGATTGTCTAGCTTTCTTTTTCCGTAATATTTCTTCTACCTTTATGATGCACTCGGCATCCCATGTTCCGTTAACTGGCCATCGGTATCTTTCCTCTAAGTGCTTGGTATAATCGGTCCATAACTCTAGATACAGGATGGCGTCTATGCCATGCTTATTATACATGAAATTACCTGGAGTGTCCCTAGGGGGGATTGGAATCTCTTCCTCTAACATCCCTTTCCTAGTTCCTATCTGCTTTAATTTGTTGAAAAACGGCATTGTGCCTACTTGATACTGAAATGCTTGATCCTTAATACTTAATGTCAACTGTAACTATTTATACAAAAACACAATAAGGCACAAAAACAATCACATTCATACCACGACATTAATCACATGAAACATTTAAAGACATAGCTAACTTCCCCCTACTCTAAATGTACCGCTCAACGATACAGATACACTGCTGTAACAGTGCAGAAATTCGGAATACTTTATATACTGCTAAACAGTACAGATACACTGCCTAAAAACAGTGCAGACCGGACTTGCGTACCCAAACCCGTCTAGATACGACCCAGCAATGGTACTCACCGGGAAGCACGGAAAACAGAAGGCCTCGGAAACTCGACTGGACTCGACTCGGAACTTCGGAAAACTTCGGAAAACTTCGGAAAACTTCGGAAAACTTCGGAAAACTGGTGGGCCTCTTCACACCTCGGACCTTGCTTCCTTCGGCTGGGCTCTGGTCGGGATCCTCCGCACTCCTCACCGCCTCGTCTGGGCACTGATCGCAGTCTTCGTCACCTCCGTGTGTCAGAGGGGAAATGCAGGAAATCCTGCCAGTACACGTGTTGTCCGTCTAACTGATGGCAGGGGACACGGATTGCAACGCACCTTCCGGCGCGTGAGGTGGGGGAGGGGTCCCTATTCGGGCGCCAAAATGATGTAAATAATTAATTTACTCTCTTAATTTCTATGCAGGTAAGTACTTAATCAATAATAACTCAATCGGAATGAAGGAAAACAGAGTCCGTGGTGTAAGAGTTTCTAAGGGTTTTATTCCTCATAAAGGAATCAGGATATCATGTTCTGACCACCACACAGGATGTCAGAAGGGATAGATGAGCGCGCCAACGTTTATTGACAATACATAGCTTATATACTTGATTTACATCATAATGTTCAATGTAAGAGGCGTAACAGCTGAGAGAAGACAAGATAACAGTATACACGTGGTGCTAGTACATCATCAAGAGGCGTAAACTAGGCGTAACTAGGCGTGTGTGCTAGAAACGTCACTGATAGGTGACGCAAGTGGGTGGCACCAAGGGGTGGTGCTAACAGAATGTTGCAATGTCAGCGGAAATCGGAAGCTTGGATGCGCGCGCAGCTGCATGACGTGTGATAGACGGGGTGCAGGGGACTTGACATTTACACTGACGGAAAGAGACAGAAGTCTGGCATGTCAGATCAACTTGTGCTTCTATCATATCTGATATCTGATGTTTAGGAACTAAGCTATCTGGGCAGAAAGGTCTCTAGAGCAGAAGCTATTCTATACTTGCTGTGAGTGCGTGTATAAGCGCCTGTGTGTCTGTATGAGAAGCGTGGGGGCATGGGGCCTTCCATGGAAGCATGGCAACAGAGGCTATGAATTACTTGCATAAAGACAGGTCGGCCCTTTAGCCCTGTAGCTGAGGAAGGATGTTTACTGAAGCTAGCAGGCCGGAATGTATCTTCGGGGAGGAAAACAGATAACTCGAAGGTTATAGTCAATCTTGGCAGGCAGCAGGCTGAGCTGAGCACGGAGGGCCGCGCTAGAAGTAAGTCAGAGTTCACGGGTACGGGGGCTGCTTGGGCAGAGGCCCTCGCAGTCAGAAGCCAGAAAAGAGGCTCGGTGGCAGAGATTCAGGGCCTACTTTCAGCCAGGCTGAAAAACGTAGGAGTACACTTCAAAAAGACGTTGGCATAGCATACTTAGGAACGGACCATCAAACCCATTCATGGTGGGTCTGAAAGAGGACAAGTTAACGTTGGACGCAAATGTATTTGCGTCTTCATAGCTGGTACAGGAGGGAAGTTACATGCACTTTTAACTCGTACATGGAGTCGGTGGGGTACTCGCTAGGGAACACAACATGACCATAAAATTTATATTACCTCACTACGATGTTTGTCGGCTTGCTGTCTCATAGATTCTTTAGCTAGGACTAGTTCTGTTGAAGCTTGTTTCCAAATGGACTTAAGGTTTTGATGAAGTTCTTTCAGGACAGGTATGCTGTCTAAGTCATAAGGGGAAACCCCGGTATAGGAATGTGTGCTGTTATTGTAAGCAAATTCTGCTAAGGGAAGTGCTTGTACCCAGGTGCCTGTGATAGTGGTTAGCAAGCAGCGTAAGTATTGTTCCAAGGTCTGATTAGTTCTTTCGGTTTGCCTGTCTGTTTGTGGATAGTATGCAGTAGAAAGCCTAGAATCTATACCTAGAGTTCAACATACCCTGCCAAAATCTGGACACAAATTGGGAGCCCCTATCTGAAACAATAATAGATGGGAGACCATGTAAACGCACTGTATGTTCAATGAATATTTGAACAAGGTGTTTAGATGAAGGTAACTTCTTTAGGGGAATGAAGTGAGCCATCTTGGTCAACATGTCTACCATAACGTATATAGTGTTGAAGCCTTGACAGCATGAGAGATCAGTAATGAGCGATCTGAATAGGACAATTACGAGGGAGGACAGGGGCATCACCGCATAACACATAAAGATAGGATTTTGCCCAATTTATTACCGATCCTGATTTCCTACCATACGAGGCCAAGACATCACAAACAACATTAAGGGATTTCCTGGGAGAAGTCAAATAAAGCAATATATCGACAGCGTATAATGAAATACGATCTTCAAACTGCGAAGACCAACGAATACCCTTTATCGTGGGCTCCCAACGAATCTAAGCCGCTAGGGGCTCAAGAGCCAACGTAAACAAAAGTGGGGAAAGCGGGCACCCCTGTCTAGTGCCCCGCCCAAGACAAAATGGCGCAGAGACACGATTGTTCACAACAACCTGTGCAAGAGGCTCAGTGTATAACAAGCGCACCCAGTTAATAAACTCAGGACCGAAATACAGATTATTTTTAATCGTGTTCAGGGGTTCTTTTTCCCATTCCTCAAGTGGGATGTGAGTATATAGATCCTTTAATTGTTCAATAAATTATTTTGATGCCCCTTTCCCATGCTCCTCAACTCCTATAATCTTATTTTCAGGAATGATGGGAAGGTAGGATTCACATGACACTGATAGGTGTGGTCCTAGCCATGAAAAAGCGTCTGATTTGACATGTTGTGGTCCAGGACGATAAGTAATGATGAAATCGTACTCACTAAAAAAGGTGACCCACCTCGTCTGTCTGGGTGTGAGAGATCGGTCAGATCTCAAAAACTGGAGGTTTCTATGGTCCTAGCCTTGATAAGGCGTCTGCTTTGACATGTTGTGGTCCAGGACGATAAGTAATGATGAAATCGTACTCACTAAAAAAGGTGACCCACCTCATCAGTCTGGGTGTGAGAGATCGGTCAGATCTGAAAAACTGGAGGTTTCGATGGTCAGAGTAGATTGTTATCACATGAGGTGAACCCAATAAATAGTGGCTCCATTCCTGGAAGGCTAATTTAACACGCAATACTTCTTTCCCCAATAGTATAGTTTTGTTCCGCATGTAACAATGTCTTGGAAAAATATGCAACATGATGCAAATGATCAGTGTTCTTGTCTCTTTGAGATAAAACTTCCCCTAAAGCATACTGTGAGGCGTCTGCTCCAACAAGATATGGTTGTGTATTGTCTGCAAGTTTGATCATAGGAGCTGTGGTGAATTTGTCTTTAAAACACACAAAAAGAGTAGAACAGGTCAAAGGGTGGTGTGTGACTATATCAGTGACTATGGTACAGCAGGCTGCATATGCGGACCAGTGTTGTCGGGAGTTATTGGAAAACAAAAAGCTATTATCAATCCCATCAGACCACCCCTTCGGTGGAATATACGTCATGTGGGAATTGCTGATCAATCCGTGTCTTGGCCGGCCATATAGTGCCAGTTTGGAGTTGGATGTCAGAAAACAAGCCATGATGTTTTGCCAAAACAGTGGACAAGATGGTGTGCAGTGCTGAAGTGGTGGTGATAAATAAAATTGACTACACTGGCTCTGAAACAATGTGTATACAGAAAACCGTGTGTCAAAAGATAAAAACCGCGCCAGGTAGTATGACTACCTTCTGGCGCTTGTGTATTGCGGTCAACATGTTTCTGCCAAAAGGGATTTTCCCCGGCATTCTTCAGGACCTGTTACTGTGAATAAGCTACAGCAACTGTAACTACAAATGTCACATTAGATGAAAAAAATGGCGATATGTTTACTGGTAGAAGGATACACATCTACCAGGAACCTTAGTGGTTAGACGTCCACTGATGGTAAAGAAGCATTTCTTCTTCCTATCAATAAAACAAAAGGATGTTGATTAACGACACTGAATAACACAGACACAACCAACTGCACTCAGAGAGACAGTATAGACAAAACACCTGCATGAATAATTGACATTCTGCATGAATGAAATAGGCATAATAGCCACATCACTTAGAGGCATTTCCTCACAGTGATACTCACCCAGCATTGTGTGGGTGAAGACCTCACCTCACCCGGCAACCGCTCGGGAGCATGAGGCCCCGCTCTGTGGTGTAGAAAAAAGACACAATGAGCTCACTACTCTTTCGTGTCCAAGCCAATTGCTCTACACACAAACCCAACGAACTTGTGCTCGGTACCTAGCTATTCCACTGAGGTCCACACACAGCTAAATGCCCCACTTGTTAAATAAAGCATAGTATAGATGCCCCACTTAGAGCTACATGCCCCACATGTTAAATAAAGCAAAGTGTAGACACTGAAGAGTTCCTCTAGAACATCTTGTGATGGTATTGCAATCTGTATTTCCAATATGTACACTGAATTAACTTGGTCAGGTAGCGCTAATTACTATAATGGCGCTAATTAGAGAGGTGGAACACAGTCCACACTAGCCCCAATGAGGAGCCCCTTTAGTATCAAGGGGTCTGGGAGATCGTAGACCCATTGTATAACACTGCCAAGACGGAGTCTGTCTGAACTAATTACATCTTCCAAAGTCTAGCCAAAGTGAAGAGAGTCCATAGGGACACTCACCTGTCCGTCGGTACCTCCTTCGTGGAGCCAAGCGGTAGTGGAGGCACTCATAGGGCCGCCATCTGCTCTTAAATAACCGCCAGCCGAAAGGGGCGTACGGGGTATCTTGCAGGACAAAACTGTCAGAAGCCAACAAGCGCGAGGCGAGACACTACTCTAATGCGCATGCGCATGCAATTCTAAATGTGCCGATAAAGATATTTTCTTCATGCACAATACATCATCCTTAAGGGAAGAGCGTGTGGTCAGTCCCTACCATGGTATAACATTACACGCATTGTATGCACTCAGAGCCTCGTGTCTCCATTAGATGTTATGCCGCAGCTAAACTGTCAGGCCTAATAACGAAGGAAACACTATTCTATCGCGCATGCGCGTATGATCAGGAGACGTAAAAAAATGCTATGTGTGCAGCATCAGTCACTCTGCAGGTAACTATCCCTAATGCATTAGCGCTTAAACAACGTTATATCTCTTTAGTAAGAATGCAATCTACTTGTCATTCTAAAAGCCCCTTGCCACATGCACTTCTGGCCTAAAGGGAAAAACAATCTTACCCATAGCTGGCATCGGGCGAGTAACTTTGGACCAGGATTGTAATTAGAAAAAAGCACAGACATGCTTCTAGCAATGAAAGAACCACATGGAACAAAGAATCTTCTTGTTGTAATTGTAAAAAATATATATGAACCGTGCCGGGCGAGTAGCCCTGGACCAGGTTGGTGAATAGTACCAAATGCTCAAACATGTTTTGTGCAAAAAGGGTAACCACATGGAACATAAGATGATATTGTAGTGATTTTAACAAATGTGGAACACATGATGTGTTATCCTCCAGCGTCTGGTCCAGGGCTACTAGATTGCATTCTTACTAAAGAGATATAACGTTGTTTAAGCGCTAATGCATTAGGGATAGTTACCTGCAGAGTGACTGATGCTGCACACATAGCATTTTTTTACGTCTCCTGATCATACGCGCATGCGCGATAGAATAGTGTTTCCTTCGTTATTAGGCCTGACAGTTTAGCTGCGGCATAACATCTAATGGAGACACGAGGCTCTGAGTGCATACAATGCGTGTAATGTTATACCATGGTAGGGACTGACCACACGCTCTTCCCTTAAGGATGATGTATTGTGCATGAAGAAAATATCTTTATCGGCACGTTTAGAATTGCATGCGCATGCGCATTAGAGTAGTGTCTCGCCTCGCGCTTGTTGGCTTCTGACAGTTTTGTCCTGCAAGATACCCCGTACGCCCCTTTCGGCTGGCGGTTATTTAAGAGCAGATGGCGGCTCTATGAGTGCCTCCACTACCGCTTGGCTCCACGAAGGAGGTACCGACGGACGGGTGAGTGTCCCTATGGACTCTCTTCACTTTGGCTAGACTTTGGAAGATGTAATCAGTTCAGACAGACTCCGTCTTGGCAGTGTTATACAATGGGTCTACGATCTCCCAGACCCCTTGATACTAAAGGGGCTCCTCATTGGGGCTAGTGTGGACTGTGTTCCACCTCTCTAATTAGCGCCATTATAGTAATTAGCGCTACCTGACCAAGTTAATTCAGTGTACATATTGGAAATACAGATTGCAATACCATCACAAGATGTTCTAGAGGAACTCTTCAGTGTCTACACTTTGCTTTATTTAACATGTGGGGCATGTAGCTCTAAGTGGGGCATCTATACTATGCTTTATTTAACAAGTGGGGCATTTAGCTGTGTGTGGGCCTCAGTGGAATAGCTAGGTACCGAGCACAAGTTCGTTGGGTTTGTGTGTAGAGCAATTGGCTTGGACACGAAAGAGTAGTGAGCTCATTGTGTCTTTTTTCTACACCACAGAGCGGGGCCTCATGCTCCCGAGCGGTTGCCGGGTGAGGTGAGGTCTTCACCCACACAATGCTGGGTGAGTATCACTGTGAGGAAATGCCTCTAAGTGATGTGGCTATTATGCCTATTTCATTCATGCAGAATGTCAATTATTCATGCAGGTGTTTTGTCTATACTGTCTCTCTGAGTGCAGTTGGTTGTGTCTGTGTTATTCAGTGTTGTTAATCAACATCCTTTTGTTTTATTGATAGGAAGAAGAAATGCTTCTTTACCATCAGTGGACGTCTAACCACTAAGGTTCCTGGTAGATGTGTATCCTTCTACCAGTAAACATATCGCCATTTTTTTCATCTAATGTGACATTTGTAGTTACAGTTGCAGTAGCTTATTCACAGTAACAGGTCCTGAAGAATGCCGGGGAAAATCCCTTTTGGCAGAAACATGTTGACCGCAATACACAAGCGCCAGAAGGTAGTCATACTACCTGGCGCGGTTTTTATCTTTTGACACACGGTTTTCTGTATACACATTGTTTCAGAGCCAGTGTAGTCAATTTTATTTATCACCACCACTTCAGCACTGCACACCATCTTGTCCACTGTTTTGGCAAAACATCATGGCTTGTTTTCTGACATCCAACTCCAAACTGGCACTATATGGCCGGCCAAGACACGGATTGATCCGCAATTCCCACATGACGTATATTCCACCGAAGGGGTGGTCTGATGGGATTGATAATAGCTTTTTGTTTTCCAATAACTCCCGACAACACTGGTCCGCATATGCAGCCTGCTGTACCATAGTCACTGATATAGTCACACACCACCCTTTGACCTGTTCTACTCTTTTTGTGTGTTTTAAAGACAAATTCACCACAGCTCCTATGATCAAACTTGCAGACAATACACAACCATATCTTGTTGGAGCAGACGCCTCACAGTATGCTTTAGGGGAAGTTTTATCTCAAAGAGACAAGAACACTGATCATTTGCATCATGTTGCATATTTTTCCAAGACATTGTTACATGCGGAACAAAACTATACTATTGGGGAAAGAAGTATTGCGTGTTAAATTAGCCTTCCAGGAATGGAGCCACTATTTATTGGGTTCACCTCATGTGATAACAATCTACTCTGACCATCGAAACCTCCAGTTTTTCAGATCTGACCGATCTCTCACACCCAGACTGATGAGGTGGGTCACCTTTTTTAGTGAGTACGATTTCATCATTACTTATCGTCCTGGACCACAACATGTCAAAGCAGACGCCTTATCAAGGCTAGGACCATAGAAACCTCCAGTTTTTGAGATCTGACCGATCTCTCACACCCAGACAGACGAGGTGGGTCACCTTTTTTAGTGAGTACGATTTCATCATTACTTATCGTCCTGGACCACAACATGTCAAATCAGACGCTTTTTCATGGCTAGGACCACACCTATCAGTGTCATGTGAATCCTACCTTCCCATCATTCCTGAAAATAAGATTATAGGAGTTGAGGAGCATGGGAAAGGGGCATCAAAATAATTTATTGAACAATTAAAGGATCTATATACTCACATCCCACTTGAGGAATGGGAAAAAGAACCCCTGAACACGATTAAAAATAATCTGTATTTCGGTCCTGAGTTTATTAACTGGGTGCGCTTGTTATACACTGAGCCTCTTGCACAGGTTGTTGTGAACAATCGTGTCTCTGCGCCATTTTGTCTTGGGCGGGGCACTAGACAGGGGTGCCCGCTTTCCCCACTTTTGTTTACGTTGGCTCTTGAGCCCCTAGCGGCTTAGATTCGTTGGGAGCCCACGATAAAGGGTATTCGTTGGTCTTCGCAGTTTGAAGATCGTATTTCATTATACGCTGTCGATATATTGCTTTATTTGACTTCTCCCAGGAAATCCCTTAATGTTGTTTGTGATGTCTTGGCCTCGTATGGTAGGAAATCAGGATCGGTAATAAATTGGGCAAAATCCTATCTTTATGTGTTATGCGGTGATGCCCCTGTCCTCCCTCGTAATTGTCCTATTCAGATCGCTCATTACTGATCTCTCATGCTGTCAAGGCTTCAACACTATATACGTTATGGTAGACATGTTGACCAAGATGGCTCACTTCATTCCCCTAAAGAAGTTACCTTCATCTAAACACCTTGTTCAAATATTCATTGAACATACAGTGCGTTTACATGGTCTCCCATCTATTATTGTTTCAGATAGGGGCTCCCAATTTGTGTCCAGATTTTGGCAGGGTATGTTGAACTCTAGGTATAGATTCTAGGCTTTCTACTGCATACTATCCACAAACAGACAGGCAAACCGAAAGAACTAATCAGACCTTGGAACAATACTTACGCTGCTTGCTAACCACTATCACAGGCACCTGGGTACAAGCACTTCCCTTAGCAGAATTTGCTTACAATAACAGCACACATTCCTATACCGGGGTTTCCCCTTATGACTTAGACAGCATACCTGTCCTGAAAGAACTTCATCAAAACCTTAAGTCCATTTGGAAACAAGCTTCAACAGAACTAGTCCTAGCTAAAGAATCTATGAGACAGCAAGCCGACAAACATCGTAGGCTAGAGTCCACCTATAAAGTCTGAGAGAAAGTATGGTTATCAGCCAGAAATTTGAAGTTAGAAGGATCAAGAAAACTGCAACCTCGTTTTATTGGCCCATATGTCATACAAAAAATAATTACTCCAGTGACCCTAAGATTGCAATTGCCTACAAATATGAAGATCCACCCGGTATTCCACTGCTCGTTACTCACAAAATACATACCCCCTCCAATAATCATAGAAGGAGAAGAAGAATATGAAGTAAACAAGATTCTCAACTGGGGGGGGCGCTAGAGGGCGCACTGCGGAATGGCCGCACTGTCGTGAGGCTCCAGCTGCCCGGAGCTATTATCCGCCTAGGTATCCTGATTACCATCGCTGCGCCCTGAACTGACCCCACGGATCGGTTGGGATATCGGCTGTCCACCCACGGTCCAACTCCTGAGCCATTCGAAGGTTGCTGGCCGAAGTTACGAGGATCCCAAGTTTCTCCGACTCGCGCTCTGGAAGTCTGATGCCCTCTTGCCCGGCATCACTGTTCATGCCAGTCCGGGGCTCTGCACGTGGGGTGTAGGCCTAGCTCCGCCCTTCTCCGCCAGGCCCGATCGCTGGCCGGGCGAGACGCTTGGCTCTTCCTTGTTGTCGGACTTATCTCTCGGCTTTCCCATCTGCCTGTCCAGATACCATCGCTTACGGAGGCGCCACGGATCTTCTACTTGGATTCTGAGGGTTTGCCCCCTTGGGCTGGAAGCGAAGACGGCCATTACTCGTCGTTGGGAGTGGCGGGGCGTGCTGGCCTGCTCGTGCCCCCACGATTCGAGCTGCTTTCTACTTGGCCGGGTCCCTTGTCCGACCTATATCCTGACTCCCATTTGCCTCGATCCCCTACTGCACCACCGTTATGGGGAAGCCGGACACTAAACAGTCCAAATTGTCCTTTGACTCTGGAGGGGCCAGGCGTGGGACGCGTTTGCTCCAGGAAGCTGGGACTTCGCGGTCCCCCCCCCCCCGAATGTCGCTGAGAGTGTCCCGCACCCACCACCACCGGACTTTACCCAAATGATGCAGGAGATGAGGCAGGGGTTCGCCACTATAGTGGACAAAGTGGACAAGATATCGTCGCGCATGGATGCGGTCGTTCAGAAATTGGACGTGCATGAGGAGCGCTTGACGGCGGCAGAACAGCGCATTTCGGACCATGATGACACGGCGGCCACCCATACCACCCAACTGGCGAGAATGGACAAT
This sequence comes from Lissotriton vulgaris, assembly GCF_964263255.1. Lineage (NCBI taxonomy): Eukaryota > Metazoa > Chordata > Amphibia > Caudata > Salamandridae > Lissotriton > Lissotriton vulgaris. Next base: position 512,993,449 of record NC_141699.1, read on the forward strand.
ATCTTGCGTGTCATTGCCGCTAAGAACGAAGAGTTGGAGGCGAGGAGTAGGCGCAACAACGTGCGCATTGTAGGTGTACCGGAGTCCACGAATGTGGGCAAAATGGAGACTTATGTGGAGAGGCTACTGGTGGGCGCCATTGGGACGGAAGTTTTCTCGTCCCAGTTCATCGTTGAGAGAGCGCATCGGACATTGGGACCTCGCCCGGCCTCTGGGGCTGCACCGCGTCCCATCATTGCGCGCCTTTTGAATTATCGAGACGCTGCTCTTCAGGCTGCCCGCACTAACAGGGCTCTCTCCTTCGAAGGGGTGTCTTTCACCTTGTACCCCGACTTCACACCGATGGTGCAGGACCAGCGTCGGAAGTTCTTGGGGGTGAAAAAGAAGCTTCGGGACCTCCAAGTGGACTACGCCTTGCTTTATCCGGCTAAACTTAGAGTGACGCATCAGGCTAAACAACATTTTTTCACCAACCCACAGCATGCTGAGGACTTTGCGAAGCGCCTCCAGCGCGAGCGAGCTGCTGCGGATCGGGGTGACGATCGAGATCCGGAGGGTGAACACTCGGCGGCTGAGGAGGAGGTCGCCTGATTCTGGTGACTTTGGACTTTGTCTATCTTCTTCCCGTTTTTTGGAGTACTGTGGACGTGTATCTTTTGTATTGAGCCCTGCTGGCTTCCTTCTCAGTATTTGCGGCCTAGCTATCGTCCGTTTTTGTTTTTTGCTGATGCGTGGGTCATGTCTGTATTGTGATGAATGAGTGCGTTTTGCTATTTTTGTGGGGTTGGTATGGCACCGCAGGATGGTGATATGTGGTGTCGCGCTCTGGGCACCCACCCCCCCGCGCTGTGCCTGGGGCCGCCTGATACTTGTTGGCGCGGACACTGGCGTGGCGTGAGGGAGTGGCGTCGTGCACCTCTGGAAGGTTCCCCGGAGGGTGTGCCCCATGTTTACCTTTTGTTTGGATTCTAGTCCTCTGTTGGTTGACTGGATGTGTGTTGGGGGATGGGGGGGGGGGTGTGCGTGGCCTGATAGTTGGGGTGGTGTCAGGTGGGTGGATGGGGTGGGGATGAAGCTGTCCATGTCTGTTTGCCTGGGACTTCTGGTTCGCTTTGGGAGCTGCTGCTGTTGTTTGAGTGCACGGAAATGTCGTGGCGCCCGCTATCCAGGCTGTTCCACTTTTCTATCTGGCGGGACTGATCCTGGGATCCGTGCTCCCGTCCATTTTGGGCCCGAGAGCAACGGCCGCCATTTTAGGCTGCCACGTGACGGGGCGCACTCTGCGAGCGTAGCACGTGTGCGAGTTGTGGGCCGCGTGGGATGGCTTGGCGGCGCGCGGCGCGCAGTCTGTCCTGAGTGCTTGCTGCATGGATGGGTCGGTTGGGGGGGGAGTTGTTGTGTTCTTGTTTGGTTGGTTCGGAGATGACTGGGAAATGTGTGGAGTGTATGTGGGGGTCTGTCCGTGCCCTGGGGCGTGGACCTATCGCTGGCTGTTGCTGGTAGTTGGATGCCCTGTATTTGTCTACTGGGTCCCGTGGGGCCCTGAATCTGTGTGATGTCGACTGCTGTTGTAGATCAGATCTCGATTTTGTCCTGGAAGGTACGGGGCCTTAATGATGCCAGGAAGTGTCGCAGTGTGATCCAGTATTTGGACAGGCATGCTATTCATGTTGCTTTTCTCCAGGAGACGCATCTGCGCCCTGCTCCCTCCCCCACTTTTGGCGGGAGGTGGGCTGCGGCCAGGGGGTTTGCTTCCTATTCTTCTTATGCTCGTGGGGTTGTCATCCTTGTTAAAAGATCGCTTGCATTTCAGGAACTTGGATCTATGGGGGACCCTGAGGGGCGCTATGTGCTGCTGTGGGGACGGCTTGGGCAGAACACTGTACTGTTTGTTAATTGCTATGCTCCTAATGTTGATACGCCAATCTTTTTTGTCACTCTGTGGGGTCATGTCCTTGCTGTGGATGCTACTCACATTGTGTGGGGGGGTGACTTTAATTTTGCATTTCAGGCCCAGTTGGACAGATCGGAGGGTAGCCCTCAGTACAATGTACAAGCTAGGGAAGTGTTGCGGGGGATAGTGGAGGAGGCTGGGATGGTTGACAGCTGGAGGTACACCCACCCTGCCACCAAGGAGGGCACTCATTACACCACACATGCTCGCTCATGGGCAAGACTGGACTATGTGTTTCTCTCTAGAGGGTTGATGGCTGGCCTAAGGGAGGCTACACATCTGGCTCGGATGTATTCAGATCACTGTCCGGTGAAGGTTGATTTATCCGTCCCCGGGTTGCATAGGCCGCGCCCACCTTGGCGTTTGTTTCCGACTGCTTTGCTTGACCCGGTGTTCAAGGAGGAACTCGGTGTGGAGGTGGAGGCGTTCTTCCCTAGAAACAAGGGCTCTGTGGACAGCATTGAGGTCATTTGGGAGGCATTCAAGGTTACGATCCGGGGTGTCACTATTTCTAAAAGTTGCGGAGTACTCCGTCTGATTGTTCGGACCCTCGAGAGCTTGGAGGCTGATTTGCGAGACTTGGAGCGCAGGATGCAGGTTGATTCGGACCCCGCTCTTTTGGCACAGTTCCGCACTAAGCTCTCCGAGTACGAGGAGGAGGCTGCTCGAGAGGCTAAGCATAGGGGGAAATACTGGACGTCGAGGCGATACTGCGAGGGGGAGCGACCCGGGGCGTATCTTCCTTAGTATTACCCGCCCACTTAAAGGAACCTTCACACTCCTCGCTGGCGTTGTCCGGCCATAGTGATTGCGAGTCAGACCTCCAATCGTCCTGATATGGTGAAAAATAGGGAGGGGTATCCATGTCAGTGACCCACTAGTCCATCACAGGGGTCTCTCCTTCCGCCGGTAGGTCATCCCCGCTACAGTTAGTCAATCCGGCCTCCTCTTCCCATTCTGTTTTGGAAGTAGTGTATGTGATAGGGATTCTCTCTGTGTAATACTATATATGCGTGTGATGAGTTTCCGGGGCGAAGGATTCGACAACACATTCTCCAGCGCAGGCAGAGTAGGTGGTTCGCTCGGAAATACTTTATATCTGGACCTACATGCCGCTCTAATCTGGTAATATTATAGCATATCAGATGCGGTGGGCGTCTGCGGGTCGCATATATTAGGTAATGTTAAAAATTCACCGCCAGGGAATAGGTCCCCTCCTTTCTCTAGCTTATGTGACAGTGCCCTTAGCTTAATAGCTTTGTCCAATACGGGGTTATCACCCAGGGTCATAGATGATGCGTAAAGCACCTCCTGTCTTGCTCTCTTCGCTATACCTTTCCATGCCCATCTTACCACATCCACTGTATCTATTTCCTGCCGCGGACGTGTGTAAGGTTTATATATGGCCATGTGGAGCAGGAGTGGCGCAATCCTGTCTATTTCTATCGCCACATGCGGCTGAAATGGGGTAGGGTGATGCCAAAAATGAAGGAACTGCGCCTGTGCGCTGTAAGCATATAGTTCGAAATCCGGGGCACCCAGTCCTCCCTGTGAGAAAGGCAGCGTGAGTAACTCCATGAAATGCGGGGTCGCCTACCCGCCCATACCAACTCCAATATGTTGGATCGTAACCGCTTGAAAAAATGTTCATTCAATGGCATAGGAATATTTACGAAGAGGTATAGAAATTTGGGCAAAATTACCATTTTTGCAATGGCTATGCGCCCCGTCAGGGATAACGGAAGACTCTTCCATCTTGGTAGCTTACCCTCCAGCCAGTCTATTGCCCTGCCGTAATTGGCCCTCCATATTTCCTGCAAAGAACTACTTATGCGAATGCCCAGGTATCTCGTCTCTCCCTCTGCCCATTGGATCGGGTATTCTGAGACAAAGGGGACTGTATCATCAGTAAGCGGCAACATCACAGACTTCTTCCATTTAATCTGAATTCCTGTCAGTCCTTCATACCGTATGAACTTCCTCATCAACGTATCAAAATTGTCTCTAGGATTGGTCAGGTATACAATCATGTCATCTGCAAACATATAGACTAAGATACCCCTCGTCGTGAACCCAATGCTTTTCTGTGCGTGGTGTTGACAGAGTTTGGCCGCAAGCAATTCTGATGCTATGGCGAACAGTAATGGCGACAATGGGCACCCCTGCCGTGTCCCTCTAGTAATGTTAAAAGGTGCTGATATCTACCCATTTATCTTTATCCTTACCACTTACCTGTTATCCTTATGTAACTCAGTTATATAAGTAGATCCCCTGGGCGTGCTCAACAAGCCAGCCAATGTTTTGCCCGGTCTCTCACTCTCCCTGTACTGTCTGGCCTGGGCATGTTTATAGAGATACACCGTCTCTCTCTCTCTGCCTCATCTTGGAATTCTGTTAGTTTAGTCTTAATTTTCGCTGTGGTTTCGGGGGATGGATCTAGCGTTTGTAATCGTTCCAGATCCCCTATCTCCGCTCCAGCCTGCTAAGTGTATTGCGAATATCTCTCAGCATCCTGGCTTTAAGCGCTATGCAGTCTCCTCTTGTGACTACCTTAAAGGCTTCCCAAAGCATTCCCAGTGAGTCGACCGTACCCTCATTCAATGTAAAGTATTCTGTGATCTTATTATGTAACTCCTCGCGAAAGACCAAGTCCAACAGAGCACCGGATGGGAATTTCCAGGCAAACGACTGGGAGTATGCAGGGGGGGAAGCGTAACCGGATCTGGGCAGGTGCATGATCTGAGAAAGTGTGGGAATGGTGAGTGGCATCCACCAGCCAGATGTGTAGGTCTCTAGAGACTAGCCAGTAATCCAGGCGCGACCATGCGTTACGATGGTGCTTGATAGAGGTTCCTGCTCTGGATGTTGGATGTACGGCCCTCCAGGAATCAATTAGATGAAGATCATCTATAATATCATGCAGCGCTTCCGCCGCCTTCGGGTGATGCGCTCGGGAGGAACCCTGTCTGTCCAACAAGGTTGAGAGGACTACATTAAAGTCACCTCCCCATAGGATCGCAGTGTATCCCAGTGTTTGTATCTTTTGCCATACGTGTTGAAAAAATTCCGGACGATCAGTGTTCGGCCATAGGTGTTAATCAGTGCTACCGGCGTGTGACATAATTCCCCCTGTAGTATTATGTATCTGCCTTCCCTGTCCACAACCGTACTATGAGTGTGCCAGTGTAATCCCCTGCGCATAAGTATCGCAACCCCCCTAGAGTAGTTGGAATAGCCAGTCTCCACCACTACATCCCAGTGCCGATTCTTGAGTGTCCGCGCTGATGCGCTCATCAGGTGCGTTTTCTGGAGGAAGCATATATCTACACCATGCCTCATGAGATATTAGTGTATCAATCTTGTTTTCCGGCGATCATTGAGGCCTCGGACATTCCACGTAAGGCACCTTAGTGTATTTACACTATGTGATTGTGACATTGCTATTCTAGAAGTTTCAGTCGCGCAATGTGTCCGCTATCGGGACTACGGATTACACAGTTATTTGGCGCATACCATCGCAAACAGTCATCCTCTCCCTGCAGCCTGAAGCAGAGAACACAGCACAACAGACCCGCACCTCGTGTGCAAAATTGTACTTTCCATGGCAGTGCAAAAAACCTAGAAAGCCCAACAGACCCCCCCACCCACACCAACCCCCCAAACAGGTTGTGTAATCCTCCCACCCATTACCCATAACAACAACCATTCCCAGATCAACATCCAGCCTAAAGGAGTCATCCCATGGGGTACGTTGGGTCTCCGGCAATAACCACTGCACTCATGGCAGGGTGGCCGAGCTGCAAATACCACGCTCACACACCCACGCCTCACCCATAAACAGCAATCTACCTCAACCATCAGGAAGACCTGCAAGCGTCCTGAGCAGCATGACCCCGTCGTATAAGAGCAGAGTTCGTGTCTTACCCCATATCTGCGGCCTTCAGCTCCCCGACACCTGCCATGATCTGCCGGGGTCAACGACATGCATTACAGTTTACATAGCATTAATCAGACCCCCCAGAATATAGCGGCATGGATTGGCGAATTTAGCGGCACAAAAATGAAAATTTAGCGGCACAAAAATGGAAATTTAGCGGCATTTTATTTTGGGTTTTTTCTTTTTACAACAAACACAGATATCTTATTGTTTGAGTTATTTTAAAACATGGAGCTATGTACATTTTGTTTATTTACAATTCAGCCCATTTGTTTTGATTAAAAGGCATGTTAATCTTGACCATGTACGTTCAGTTCTTCTGAGCACTCCAAATCTAGACCAGTATTGTGCTGCTGGTTATAATGTAAAAACAATAATGCCCGGATCGATTGCTCTGAAAGGGACCGTCGTCTGGATGAGAGAATAATTTTGTAGATGCTGTTGCTCCTTTCAGCATCTGCAGAACTGGTCACACAGTCCTTGTACACAGCTGCAATTTGGGAAAGAGCTGGAATGCGGTCAGCCAGCCCACGCCAAAAGAGGTCAGTGTCAATCACTCCAGAAACAGATGCCTGCACTGCTTCTGGGCCTACATTTTCAAAGTAGAGGCGAAGCTCCTGATCGGGAACTTCGCTCAAACCAGGGATGGCTGAATAGGCACTCTTCTCATTAGGCAGGATGCAGAGTCGCGCAGGATTAAAAATGCCCACCTTTTCTAGTGAATGTTCAAAAGCGTCATTAAGCTGGGCGGTTATCCTTTTTTTCTATGCCAGACTTAATTTTGCCCCTGCAGTGGTCTGTAGAAATGGCTGTAGTGACTCCACAGTGAGGACTGAATTGTTGGTTAGGTTCATGTGGAGGTCCTCCAAATAATCATATACCTTCATGGTCACTGGTGTCTGACTCTGGAATAACTCCATCAGGTTTAAAATGGTTTGGCATTTTTTCTGCCACAATGTCCAATTGGACTTTAATGCACTCCCTTTGGTCGCTGTGCAAAATCTTCTGTAGATTTTCAAGGGAATCTGGGGGCAACTTGCTGAGTTTCATCTCAGACTCCACAAACCCAGCATAGGCCTCAAAGTGCTTGCAGTGGTACTGGACAGCTGCAAACCAAGAATTCCAGCGGGTACTACAAGGGTCAGGTGCCACCCGTGCTTTCATCCCATGGTTCTCAGCAAGATGGTGCAGGTACATTCTCTTTCTGCTACCGGCCATGTAAAAAATGCGGGAGAAGTACAGAAGGAAAGCATTTAGCTCCACAAAAGGCTTCCTAAATGACTCTCCAACAAGATTCATGATGTGTGCCAAGCAGGTGATGTGTATGGAGTTTGTGTACAGATTCCTCAACACCGTGTTGTAGGCCTTGAGCATGTATGCCGCGTTATCAGTGTTAAAAGAAATAACGTTCTGGAAGTCTATGCTGTACTCTGTGAGCACCTTTACAACAGCTTGCGCTACAGTCCCATGGTTGCACTGTGATAGGAAGACTGTGTCCACCAGGTGGGTATGGATCTGACGGGCACCCTGCGGAGAGACTACTGCAACTAGCACATTCAAAACACACCGCCCTTCGACATTTGGTGTTTCATCAAAGATGAAACTGATCTTTCAATAGCTCTTTCGGCTCGTTCTTGGCACTTATATATCTCTCTGGGAGATAACGTTCTTGCAGCTGATGACTCCCAGGTATCGCTCCACCATTCCGTACTCGCTCGTATAGGAACTTGCGCAACACAGGGTGGTCGGTTTTGCTCAGCGGAATGTTCAAAGCGGTGCAGACGTTAACCCACTCACTTATCATTTCATGGTTTGCGGCACCGGTAGCAGTACTCTTTGTGAATAGCGAGTTCACAGTCATCTGGCGTGCACGTTTTGGCGAGGATTGAAGGTCAGGATCATCTGAACAGCGCTTCAAGTGTTTTTGGTACGGCACATGCATATCCACAGTGTGTTTCCGGATGTGGTCCACCGCCACATTGCACACACTGCAAAACAGCACCCCACCGTCAGCGTGCATCACAGTGCTGTAGTCTCTGGCCCGATCTGCTGCAGTTATTAGGGTGGGCAGATGTGATCTATGCTTCACACCCTTTGCAGGCTGCAGAAACTTCTCCATTCTGCTTTTCTTGTGGTGGCTTGTTGCTCCCTTAGAATACAGAAGATCTCGCTGTTGTGGCGCAGTCAGTTAACTCACCTACAAAGATAGTTGGTATTACTAAATGCATCTCAAAGGGGGGAAAGGCAATTGTTGAATGGGAAGTTCAGAAAGCGCCGGTGCTCAATGATAAGATATGCATGCAACCCTGAAGCACAAGTAAAGTGACAAACTTGTTGGGCCATAACTGCAATGGTAAATGCCAGTCCCCGAACGGCGTTGAGCAAACAGACAGACAAATTGGACCAAAACGTGCCCGGTCAGCCAAGTGCAAAGAAAGTTAAAGACTTGCCCAAAACCAAAACAAACAATTATGAAATTCCGCACAGGTGCCCACAACCCCAAACTTACCAGTACGCTGCGGCAGCTGGCCCAATTGGCTCTTGCAACAGCAGATTCTTCCCTGTGATGCTCTGCAAAAGAACCAAAATAAAGAGTTAGGAAACTCACCAGGTGCCCAGAACGACAAACTTACCAGTGCGCTGCGGAAGCTGGCCCAATGGCAAGTAAAAATTAATGCCAAAGGGTCAAGATTTAGGACAAAAATCCAGTAAAGTGACAGTAAAAATTCATGCCAAAGGGTCAAGATTCAGGACAAAAATTCAGTACAGTGCAAGTAAAAATTCATGCCTAATGGTCAAGATTCAGGACAGCTGGCCCAATTGGCTCTTGCAACAGCAGATTCTTCCTGTGATGCTCTGCAAAAGAACCAAAATAAAGAGTTAGGAAACTCACCAGGTGCCCAGAACCCCAAACTTACCAGTACGCTGCGGCAGGTGGCCCAATGGCAAGTAAAAATTCATGCCAAAGGGTCAAGATTCAGGACAAAAATTCAGTACAGTGCAAGTAAAAATTCATGCCTAATGGTCAAGATTCAGGACAGCTGGCCCAATGGCTCTTGAAACTGCAGTTCCTTTCCCCACAGAGAACACAACAATTGCCCAAAACCAAAACAAACAATTATGAAATTCCCCACAGGTGCCCACAACTCCAAACTTACTACTGCGCTGCGGCAGCTAGCCCAATTGGCTCTTGCAACAGCAGATTCTTCCTGTGATGCTCTGCAAAAGAACCAAAATAAAGAGTTAGGAAACTCACCAGGTGCCCAGAACCCCAAACTTACCAGTACGCTGCGGCAGGTGGCCCAATGGCAAGTAAAAATTCATGCCAAATGGTCAAGATTCAGGACAAAAATTTTGGCACAGCTTGCCCATCAGTTTACAATACAATTTCTTATGCAGGACCTAAAATATTAAGTCACAGCTACTTTCAGATTTTCACCAATTTCTATAGATAGCCTCCCATGCCTTTCACTGCATGCCACGGATATTTTGGACAGCAATTGAAATATATATATCAAATCAATTTAAATTTGTAGTCAGTAGAAACAAATGCACACCCAGAGTACATTGCAAAACCTACACAAATTAAAGAAAACATACCAAGATCATGCAGCACATTTCAAGATGTGGTAAATACAAGTCAAGTGCTTCAAAATCAATCCACCTAACATCTACAGTTGAAAGTGGTGGAGAAATAATGCTGATAAAACCTGCCCAGCTAAAATATGAATTAATCTGTGGGCAACCCTGTGACGAAAATCACCGGAAAGAAAGAAAAATAGACTTTGGGCCCCAAGGAATGGAATGTGGGCCCCCTGGGCCCGCCGCGTGCCCCGTGTGCGGCGGGCCCCACCAGAAAGAAAAACAAACTGACTTTGCCCCCCCCCCCACGACAAAAGGAATTATGGCCCCCGGGGGCCCCCCGTGTGCCCCGTGTGCGGCGGGCCCCCACAACAATGTACAACAAAAGAATTATGGCCCCCGGGAGCCCGCCGCGTGCCTTGTGGGCGGCGGGCCCCCACAACAACGTCCAACAAAAGAATTATGGCCCACGGGGGCCCGCCGCGTACCCAGTGTGCGGCGGGCCCCCACAACAATGTCCCAAAAAAGAATTATGGCCCCCGGGGGCCAGCCGTGTGCCCGGCGGGCCCCCACAACAACGTCCAACAAAAGAATTATGGCCCCTGGGGGCCCGCTGTGTGCCCCAGGTGCGGCGGCCCCCCACAACAACGTCCAACAAAAGAATTATGGGCCCCGGGGGCCCGCCACGTGCCCCATGTGCGGCGGACCCCCACAACAACGTACAACAAAAGAATTATGGCCCCCGGGGGCCCGCCGCGTACCCAGTGTGCGGCGGGCCCCCACAACAATGTCCCAAAAAAGAATTATGGCCCCCGGGGGCCAGCCGTGTGCCCGGCGGGCCCCCACAACAACGTCCAACAAAAGAATTATGGCCCCTGGGGGCCCGCTGTGTGCCCCAGGTGCGGCGGCCCCCCACAACAACGTCCAACAAAAGAATTATGGGCCCCGGGGGCCCGCCACGTGCCCCATGTGCGGCGGACCCCCACAACAACGTACAACAAAAGAATTATGGCCCCCGGGGGCCCGCCGCGTGCCCCGTGTGCGGCGGGCCCCCACAACAACGTCCAACAAAAGATTTATGGCCCCCGGGGACCCGCCGCGTGCCCCGTGTGTGGCGGGCCCCCACAACAACGTCCCAAAAAAGAATTATGGCCCCCACAACAACGTCCCCAAAAAAAAATTCCAATTATGGCCCCCCGGGGCCCGCGGCGTGCCCCGTCTGCTCTGCGGCGGGCCCACACCCACAGCACAGTAGCAGCGTGAATGAAGGTACCTGGCCTGGCTGATCGGGTCGGGGGGTCGTCGTCGGTTGCTCCCTCCTCTGCCTCCTGACGAGTCGCGCAAAATCCTGGAAGGGTGATCGGAAGTGAGGAGGGCAGCAGGCAATAAGGAGAGAAGACGAGGACGTCCCGTGTGTCGTCCAATCGAAAACGGCGGATTCCGCGGCCGGTTTGCCAAAAATCGTGGGATTTGCACAAAGATGCAAATTTCGCAATTTTTTTGCAAATCGCGAAATCGCGATATCCTGGAGGGTCTGATTAATCATTGTCACTGAGCGGGCCCTCCGTCTGTCCGTAAGCTGAAGACTTCTGCTGCCTATGGTCCTTCACCATTTACTTCGCATATGCCAATGCCTCCTTAGCGTCCTTAAAAAAGGTGGGCTTACCATGTGCCTGGATACGCAGCTTGGCCGGGTATATCAATGCGTATTTAGTTCCAAGTTGTTGAAATATTTTCTTTGCAGGGATAAACTCTCTGCGGGCAGCCTGCACCTGCAGAGTGAAGTCCGGATACATAGCAATATCATTTCCTTGATACTGGATGGCACCCTTTTCTCTGGCGAGGCGGAGTATCGAGTCCCGGTCTCTGTAGTTGAGTACTCTCGCCAGTATCGGCCTTGCCGGTGTGCCCGGCCACGGCCTAGGTTATAGTGTAGTTCCTATTTTCCCAATAGGCTCTGCGCATTGGAATAGCATAAACACCAGTGTAGACATAGGACTTAGTTCATCTAGGTCTCTCCTGACTATGTTAAACTTAATTTAGGTTTGCGCCAGCTAGCTCAGAGGTCACTGGAAACTTTCTTGAATGAATAGGGAGAGACAAGCTCCCCTGGCTCAGACAAGAAGGGATTCAGTTTCCGACAACCGCATAAACATGACAACTTTGCTCCCTCAGAATAAGAGTGTATCTCTAGAGTCGTGTGAAAACAATAGACAGCTATTTTGCTCAGTCAACCGTGCATACTTAGTTTCACCAGAGTGCAGAGAAATAGAGAGACGGGCGTTTTCAATAAAAGCAGTCTTCTTTCTCATGCAAGAGAAATGAATTGCCACAATTGCAATACTTAGAGTAAAGTAAAGTGCGTACAGTAAAAGTAGTATTATGAAATAATACTGTAAAAGCATTGATATGGTTTCTTAGCCATATGCTACTTTAAAATGGATAAAATATATACATACACAAATACATTGACTAACGTACTCAACTGGTGCTTCTAACTAAGCCTACCCCGGTGTACCTGACCTAAGCCTAATACATGGGAAGGGATGAGTAAGTAGCAGTTTAAGTTAAGTGGTTTAAGATTATTTTGCCAAGAATCTGCATCAAGAATTCTCTTAAGGGTTTAGTCAGCTCTGTACCTTGGGAATAGAATATGGCAGGTCTGGTATCTCTTTCTTCAGGACTCGATCTCCCAGCAACCCGCAAGGGTAGGCTGGAAACACCGGAGCTGGATTTTCTCGGCTGGAGAAAGACAGCGTCTCTCTCAGTGCGTCAAACGGGAGGGGCGACTTCCGTGGGCTCTCGCATCAGCTGGGCTCTCGGGCAAGTAGATGGCCGCTCTGCTCCAAACCACCGTGTGTTTGCTTAAGGCAACTGTTGGTATTTTATACGTGGAAGGTGCCTAGTTTGACGTAAGGTTGGACATAAGACGTCACTAACAACTAACAGTTCTTTCTGGACTTCAGGAGTTCTTGTTCAAATCAAAACAAAAGCAGGGGGGATTTCCCGGGCTGCTGGAGGCTTGGTTTGTTTAAAGAACGCGTTCTGCTTTCTAGGAGTCGATGGAAGTAGCCGTGCTGTGCTTTGGATTGCATGGGCTATTACTGACTATGGATCTGATTCTTATGCCTTTATCAGGATATTAGTGATTATAACCTCACAAGGGCATAAATCGGGAATATAGAATTAGGGTCCGAGATATAAACACAACACCCACTCCACGGATTGATGTCCATCATTACTAAAAAACGAAGCAATAGTAAACATTCAATGATGCATGTGTGTTTTCCGACCCACCCCAAAATACATATTTCGCATTTGAAATGGTATAAGGTAAATACACGAAAAATGAGTGTTGGTACTGTACGCTTTTCAAGCAGTGTCATCATTCAGATAAATCAGGAATGTGGATCTGCACACCTATTTAGCTAGTGTTAATCACGTGTCCTCATATATTAGCAATCTTTGCGTGCTTCTGGATTTGAGGGAAGTGCCCCCTCCCCCTCTGGGTGCTGTAATGTACGTAAGAGACCTGGGAAATCCCTGGGCTACCAGATGCACAGCATGTGGGCGTTTTACGCCTTTACGAAAATTACATTCCAAACAATAATCAATTGATATGACTGTATAATCTCATTGTTTTAATTCACAACGTTATTCAATACTTTTCAAAACATATCTGAAGAAGGGTTCGAATTGAACCCGAAATGCATTGGGAAACAGGAACCTTCATTTAGTTACATTTTTTTCAGTTTATGTATTAGTGTACCTTTACAAACAGTGACATTTGCTGAAAGTATGCAAAAATATTGATTTATGTTTTTTTAACACAAGGACATCAGTGCTATATAATAAGACATTGTAATGTTTTCAGATATGTTTTGAAAAGTATTGAATAACGTTGTGAATTAAAACAATGTGATTATACAGTCATATCAATTGATTATTGTTTGGAATGTAATTTTCGTAAAGGCGTAAAGCCCACATGCTGTGCATCTGGTAGCCCAGGGTTTTCCCAGGTCTCTTACGTACATTACATCATTCAGATAAATGCATATATATATCAGCTGAATGAAGTGCGAAAATTACACATGAAATGGCTCAAAATACAGAAAAGAAGGTCAAGACTATTTCATCACATATTTATACAAATTGCTGTATATGTGCTAGAGGCTGAGGTAAAATATTGTCTCTAGTATCCTAAAATAGAAGCTCTGTTCTCTAAGAATAGTTCTACTTTAAGCAGAGTACCATGTGCCAAAATAAAAGGTAAATATTTTGAAAAATGGGCAAAAATTATTTCGCTTTCAGGGGAAAAATAGTTCCAAATATTTTCTGTAGCTTTGTTTATCAAAAATTGAAGGCCGAATTCAGAGTTCAGGGAACGCTGTGTGCTCATTGTTTTTATTAAGAGTTATTCTTGTTGATTGGATAGAACATTATTTCAGACAGACCTGCAAAAAAATGGTCTACCACATCAGGTGAAAGTTCGGCTAAGTTCGAAAATACTGCAACTGCGCAGTTCTCTGCGTGATTGCTATCATTGATGGTTGGATCAGCAATGCTCACAGAAGGCTGTACCTGTTCGGTGCAGCTTTCCTCTCGTACCTCACCGCCACCTACTCGTAGTGGTGAAGTCTCAACGAATGCCGTCATCAGAATCGGTAGCAGCTGGGGACACACAATGCATGAGTCGTTACAGGACCTAGCAAAGTATCGATTTCCATTGGTACTGCTGATTGTAGTGGTTGACAGACGTCCAACACGCATTCTTTTCCGCATAGCAGACATCGAAGCACAGGTATGATGCAATCTTGCCAGATCGATCTGAATGAAAGAAACCAGGTTGTACTTAGATCTCTTACCCGGGCCAATCCAAGGACCTTAGTGATACGGTCTCGGTATCGTATTGCTAGGATCGTTTCTTCCATCGTTGCTAAAGTCTTGTCTGTGGATTGGCTTGCCATATCGGAGTAGAAGGAGCAAAAATAAAACTCCTGCCACGAGTCCCAAGATTAAGGGTAGCCCGCCGAAGACCGAATAGACAAAATTCGGGAAGATGCCCAGAACTGTTTCAAAGGGTGCTAACAGTCCCGAAAAAATTGTATTAAATACATATGCGATGCCACTGGTATCAGACATGTTTAAGATTTGACTTAACACTTCTACGAAATGTACGGGCAATTTGTTGATAAAAGGGTATGTATCTCTGCTGCTGTCCTTGCAACTTGCAGATCATATGTTTCTTTTGATGACGTTAAAGGCACAGTTGTTTGTAGAAGAATAGGCTTCATTCTGCTTAAAGTATCAATTCGAATAGAAGAGATGTTCAACCGAGGCCATAACGCAGCCCCCATATCTGGATTGCTGTGTGGATACAATACTTGCATACAGCAAATGGCCCTGGAAGTTACAGTTGTCAGATAGGCTTTTCCTGGCAGCATGCCACAACAGCTGTGGTCACTTATTAAAATGTAACTACCGTTAGAAAGTGGTCTAAAAAATGGCTCTATCTGTTTTGCAGGCGTGCCATGCAGGTGACATGAAAGATTGCTTGAAGACCCTTCGCAGGCTCCATGCAAATTAATTCCTTGACACAGAAGTGTACCGCTTAGTGATTTCTGACAATTTTTACCACTAAGAAATACCTCCTTGTTTCCTTCACTATAACATCTGTGTGTGTATAAGGTAAATCCCAGGTTGATTTGATGTATTCTTTACCCAACCTTTCATACTGGTCTGCTGGTATATACTCTTGGCAGTATTTAAACTGGAAAGTTGTAATCGGAATTGTAATCATTCCATGTATTATCCATTCAATGACCGGTCTCTCCGACATTGTCAATGGTAATCTCTTGAGTTTTTCAATGCTCAGAATTGTATAGTCTGCTCCTTTTTGTGCCAAACTGATTTGTTTATCAGTAAGGTTAAAGATACCGAATAATCACGTTGTGTTGATTAAACGCCATGGTACGTAGCCTGAACGCAGATTTTGCAACGTCCAGCCAAGCTGTACAATAGAACGTAATTGAGACTGACCATGTTGCAACATTAATAAGTCCTGCTCCATTATATCAAAAGCAGATGATACAATGCTGTCCAGTGAATATATTCTGGAAGACAGAGTCGTTAACCTATTGTCCACAACAGAAAGTGATTTTTCCAAATTTATACGATCAATTTCTCGTATTTTTTCTGCTGTTTCAATTTGCATTACTTTCCATGCTTCGTTGTACGCAGCGTATATAGCGGCCGCTATGAAAGGTTATTGATGCTGTTTGCGTGGTCCCATTATGAAATCGCGCAAGTCAGCACCATCTTTAAGTAAAGTCAAGTGTTGCTTAATTTCGCCAGACATTTCTGTAGCCACTCATGGCATAGTTTCCCTACACTGTATGTTGTAACTATCCCTGGATGTTGTCTCTGGGAGTATCTAGGATCTGGTCTGGTCATTTTGAACCCCTGTGTTTTGTTCAGGAATCTATCTTGACAGTTATTCGTGTCTGTTGGCCAGATCAACCACTTTTTCCAATCAGGATGTGTTCTGCTTTGGTGTAAAATATGGGATACGTCTATCTCCACATCTGTAGTGCTGTCACTATCAGGTATGGGTTTCGGAATAGACGGTGTATGTAAGTCTTTTATCTTAGCTAGGCCAAGACAATTAGTTTGTTGAATTGTGTCATTCAAGAATATCATTTGTTCTGGGATCATGCAGGCCCTAAATAGTGCTTCTAGGCCTTGTGCTTGCCAATCTTTGGAACCCCAGATTGTTTTTGTTTCAATGGTGTTTTTCCAAAATTCGAAACCTAATGTAGACATTTTGTTATAAAAATGTTCTGAATAAATCAATTTAGTATTTGTCAACATTGTTTTCATTCCTGTTCTATTTAACATTTTAAAATAAAACGTTCCTGGATCATTGTTATTAAACCCTGAGAAGTATTGGAATTTCTCAAAAAATGTTTTCGAACTGCCTTTTGGTGGAGTTGGACAGTGTTCCCATTGGTTATAAGATAAAACATTTCTAGGCTGAACAGTTTTATGCAAATAGTGATCACCATAATGGTTGTAGCAGTATAGCTCCTCATAGTTAGATGAACCCTGTTAGTAATCATGTTCTGTAAATTTGGCTGACATTACTAAATCTGACATCATATTATTAATGTTTTCAAAGTCCCAGTCATCAGAGAAGGTACTAGGTGTCACAAAGTCACTTAACGAAATCTTGAGCTGGTGAGGATACTTCAAGAGCTCGACCGGGCCAAAAATGTCATAATCAGTTCTGTTCCATGCTACTCCACCGGGTATTAGATTGGTTGTGATGTTCACTGATGGCAGTTCTCTTTTCTCGATGTGAGAGGATGTGTGAGGCTTTAGGACCAAGTTGATGTTCTGACTTGCTGTGTCCATTGTACTATATTTCCCCTCAATGAATTTTCCCAAACATAGAACCATGATGAGCCAAATCAGGAGGAAAAGTAGACCTAACACAATCCAAAATTCAATCCATGGTGAAATTAGATATGTTTCTTTTAGTTGGTGAAAAAGTTCAATTACTTTGTTTTTAAAACTTTTTGTTGGAGGCGTTTCTTCATGCTCGCTTGGATCTTCGGAGAAATCGTCGAAATTGATGAAGTAGCAAATTTTGGTATTCTGCTATTTCTTGGGAGTCCACTGGGCCTACTACTTATTATCGGCCACATGATTGTGGTTTTACCAGGTCGATGGATACAACTCGGTTCTCCTTTTTACCAGCAAGTAGCGGTAGTACAACTGATCTTGTTCCGTTGATAGCTAAGACAGGTACTGCTTTTCTGTAAGAAGGCCCAAATTCCTTCTTTACCGCGATCTTTTCTCTGACCAGATCCCCAATCTTTGGAATCCAGACAGGTCTTGCTGGGACAGGTGGTTTTTATTCAGTGGCTTTCGACTGTTGTTTCAACTTTATGTTACTCAGGTTTTTTTGTTGTTTCATTTAAATTCTGTAAAATAGCCCAACGATCTTTGATATCAAAGGTTTTTTCTTCTACCACTGAAGTGTGACTATCAAGGTCCTGAATATGCATTCTAGTTCCGAACAATAGTTCGTATGGAGTGAGACCTTTTAGAGAGTTTCTTGGCAGATTGTTAAGACTATGTTGGACACTTGTTAAATGTTTGACCCACCCATCACCCGAACCTAATACCCTCGCCGTTATAGATTTCTTTATGTCCCGGTTTTTTCTTTCCACAACCGCATTTCCCTCAGGATGGAAGGGAGAAGAGTACCGCAATGCGATGCCCATACTGTTCAAGGCATCTTTGTAAGCTCGAGAGCTAATGCAGGACCTTGATCAGAATGTAGCATGCCAATTGTGTATGTGCCAATAAAGACTCGCAAATCTTTTATAACAGTTCTGGCGTCAGCCGAGTGCTGGGGTCTACATTTTTAAGTTAATTCAGTCTTAAATATTATTGGGACGCATTTCTCCGATTGGATTTCTGCGCAATAGATAGCCTGATGCTATCTAATAGTGGTATCTGGGCTACAGGCTGGTCCGGTTCACAACTGCGATCTCTGTTGCAGTCCTTGAAATTGTTTGCAAAATAGTAGATATCTATGCTCATTCCCGGCCACCAGTACTCCGATTGTAGTTCCATCAGAGATTTCAGGATCTGTTGGTGCCTCAGACCCAACCCCATATGTGCTTCATGTAGTAAGAAGATTCTCCGCTTCTTGTTTGGAATTACTTTATCCACCACTCCAGGGATTCCAGCAAATGGAACGGAGTTTGCATCAGTTATGAATGTATTACTGAGTGGATAGTTGAGGGGTAATGCTGCATAATCTCCTTTTAATGAGGCTTTTACTGCCAGCATGGTTTCCCCATCTATGTGTTTTTCTTAACGCTTTTCAGTGGCTACGGAAGCCGGTTGAACCGCTTCCGTTGTGGCTGTGTTAACCAATGAAATCCCTGCAACGTGAATGCCATCACATCGATGACTCAATGCGTGTATCACGTGAGTCCTTTGTAGTTCTTTCTGTAAAAGAACTACCAGTTCCCAAAGCCTTTTATGCTTTATTGTAGCACCTGTGTCATCTTTGTAACCATTTTTGATCCATGTCTGCATGTCACTGTTATAGGATTTGACGCAGAAATACGAATCGCACACTATTTGTGTGGGGAATTCGCGATCGGCATTTTCAAGCGCCATCTTTAAAGTTGTTATTTCAGCTCGCTGAGACGAACATTTCCTGAGTGATTCAGTTTTGGTAATCATTGGTTTGAATTTACCAGAGCGCCAGCGATCTTTAACAATCGCGCACGCTGCATCATAGGATTTATTTTCTGCATCATAGTGTTGTGCGAATCTGTCCATATAGATTACGCAGGTATATTGCTCTAGAGGTAGGATTGCAGCTGGCAGAGGATATTCACGTTGATATACTAGATCATCTAGTTTTTTCAGTTTTGGGTCAAAATAGTATTTCACGTCTTCTGTAGCAAAAGAATTTTCCCATTCTATCCATTTTGGATCTAAGGCCACTTTAATCAGATTACGTGGACTTGTTAATGCCTCAAGGGCTGATTCTGCTGAAAAAACAGATATTCTCCTGCCTTGTGCTAGGGCGCTTTCTTTAGCTACAGCAGTTTTAACCGCTGTCAGAATTTTTTCTGTGGAGCTGAATTTCATTTCAGCTTGAGTGTACAAATGTGATTTGTAAGCTATAGGTACTGTTTCTCCCTCATTAGAGGTCAGGTATGTGAATCCGCATCTTCCTGGGATGACTCGGATTACAAGATTGCGTATATTTTCGCGATTTTGTAATTTTGTTTTAGCTTACATGTCTGTTTGCAATGATCTCAAAATCTCTGTGTGTTTCTGAGTCCAATTGGTTTGTTTGAAATCTGGTCTTATTAATTCATAGAGAGGTTTAACCCTCTCAGCATAATTTAGAATGTATGTTATTCCGAAATTCAGGAAACCTAATAGTGATTGTAAATTCTTCAGCGTTTTTGGTGCTTGGAGTACAGCACATTTCTCTAAGAAATTGTCTGCCAGGCTTTTGCCTTCACTTGATAATTCATATCCTAAAAATAGGACAGTAAGATGGGCAATTCGTGACTTTTTAAAAGTTGAATTTGTAACCTTCTGAAGCGAATCCAAGTATTATGGTGTTCACCCTTTTTAAGTGAGTCTCCAGGTCATCATCTGTGAGATAGATGTCATCGACATATGATAATGCTTCATCATCATATATTTGTAGTAACTCTGTTACCCTTGCTGAGAATAATTCTGGGCTATTCTTGAATCCCTGTGGGAGTCGGCAAAATTGTTTTTGCGATCCAAATATTGAGTAAGCGGTCGAATGCCTGCTTTCAGGTGCAATGTTTTGACAGAAGAATCCATTAGAGATGTCTAATGTTGTTTTATATTTTTTGCCCACAATGTTATTCATTAGTGCTGCACTATGTGAGTTTTGTACTGCAAATGTTTTACAACAGGAGTTAAGGTGTCTGTAGTCCAAAACTAGACGATATGAATCGACTGGCTTGGAGACAGGCAACAAAGGATTGTTCATTTGAAAGGTGTATGTTTCGATCACCCCTTGATATTCAAGTTGATCTAAGATCTTCCTGACTTGTTTTTTAGCTTCTTGCTTAACTGGATACTGCCTTTGTGCAGTGGGCTGGTTTTTTAACTGGATCTTGTGGTGAGGTGAGTCCTCATCCCATCCTACATGATTTTTGTATAAAGCAGGAGCTTGGGCTACTGCCCATTTTCTTGCCAATGTGTATTTTTTATGAATTGGGATGTGATTCAAGAAGGCACGCATAATAATTTCTTCGCCATGAGGGCATTCCCTGACAAACTCTGGTGGCCAGTCTTTCTCAGCTAACAGAATGTCATAGCCTTTTGAGAGTTTTTCCCAAAAGAGAACTTTTATTTTTCTAGTTTTATCTCCCTCTATACGTAATGTTATTTCATATAGTTTATGGGGCACACTAACTCGTGTGTCTGCAGTTTTCACCTGAATGTACTCATTCGTGTCCACTGTCTCCAGAAGATTCATCAGGGTCTTCCGAGCTATGCTCACTTCTGCTGCGCTGTCTAGCATTGTCTGTGCCCACTCTCCGTTTTTCAGCTGTGTCCTCAGAATTCTCGGCATGTTTAATCTGAATTATTGCTACCTTCTTTCTGGGAAATTGTAATTTTTTACTTTGATGAGCAGGTTCCTTGTCTTTGGACTTGACGTGCTCTTCTCTGTGTTCTGACCATCCTCTTCTTTCCGATTTCTGTGAGGAAGATCGAGAAAGATTGAGTGAGAAGGATCGAGAGGGACGTGTATCAACATCTTGATATCTGTCTGATTTTCTTATTTTATCCCTATCTCTAAGGTTGTATCTTTTTTCAGAGGGTTCCCTTTGGGGTGACTTGTCTTCTCGGCCTGGAGATCTCTCTCTATGCTGAGGAGACCTTCCTCTGGACTGGAACCATTTTTCCCTAGGAATGGTTTGTTTATTACCTTCCCAACTTTTTAAATTATTTTTAATAAATGTTTTTTCAGGATTTTCAGTTAGTTGGGGTTTTACCGGTCTCCCACCCAAACTGTCTCTTCCTAACTCTTCATAGGATTTTTCTATGATTCTGGCGAGTTCAAATGGTTGTTCTGCTATATCTGTTTCCTTCAATTTCTGGCGGATCACCACAGATGATGCTTCACCTTTTATGTTGGCCAGTAATATAGCCGAGACCAGCTTGAAGTCTTTCAGTAATTTCATACCCAGAGTTAAAGCAGGTTCTGGACCGTATTCAGTTTGAATCTGTCTTAGTACATCCGGTATCACCGCCATAGACGGGATACCATGTGTTTTTGTGTAGATGGAAGGAAAGACTGTGCCCCAAGTGTCACAGTCCTCCACATGTGGTGCGATCCCCATCGGGAGGCAGATAGTCAGAATTCTGTGTTTCTCAGTAGGCGTAGTATCTGGAAATACTGCCTCTATTTGAGTAATTTTCTGTGCTAACCAGAATGGAATTTGTTCCCATTTTATGGGTACTTTACCAAGACATGATTGTATGATCTGTGGTGTGATTTTGTTTATGTTCCCCTGGTGAGGAGTCTGCTGTGGAATGTTAATTGTCGGTTAGACAATTGAAGTCCGCATGACATACTGACTAATTGTCTATGTATTTTAATTAAGAGTTTTAGCTGAGCTAAAAGTTCAGGAACTGACATTTTATCAATGTCTGGATGTGGTGTGTAGCTGGCTAGAACCAGCCACGTTGCTCCTGGTCTACCTAGTGGACCGAGCCTGGTGATGTGATTATTACGTTTTAGGGCGCCTTTAAACCTGAGCAGGTGCTCTTGGTATTTTAGTGGGATTTCAACCTCCTCGAAAGGAGTGTATTCATCCGGAGGTTCCTCTATTTTGTAATAGTGGAAGTCTTTTGTCACAGCGTGTGCTGCTGGAAAATGTATCCATGAATAGAATACCTCTGTCTGCCGATATTCATGTGCCTCTATCACGAATATGACTGAACCACCTCGTGCTGTCAGTCCATTTTCTATAAGTTTTAGAGTTATAGTCCTTCTTGCATTGACTGGAATGATTATTGCATCCGGGTCAGTTTCTTGGAGACTTGTGTCTTCCGCTAAGAGTCGAGCTGCTATTCTTGCTCGCTCCCTCTCTTCGTCACTTTCTGCCATTTAACTGACTGAAAGTTTTTTGTTGCAGATCGAGTTTCAAGGAAACAAAGATTGGGACCACAATATTTTGGAACACTGTATCCTTCAACGTTGATCAAACCAAAAACGAATACATAGGATTCTCATCCTACTAAGTTCCGGCGGATATTAACCTTTCACCCACTCCAGACGTCTATTGGAGTTTTTACGGGGAAAGGGTTCTGTGTGAAAAAGCACGACTGAGTTACTCTAGTGTCTTGCGTTAGATTATCGCCTTACCAAACGTTGGGCGCCATGTACTGTAGTTCCTTTTTTCCCAATAGGCTCTGCGCATTGGAATAACATAAACAGCAGTGTAGACGTAGGACTTAGGTCATCTAGCTCTCTCCTGACTGTGTTAAACTTAATTTAGGTTTGCGCCAGCTAGCTCAGAGGTCACTGGAAACTTTCTTGAATGAATAGGGAGGGACAAGCTCCCCTGGCTCAGGCAAGAAGGGATTCATATTCTGACAACCGCATAAACATGACAACTTTGCTCCCTCAGAATAAGAGTGTATCTCTAGAGTCGTGTGAAAACAATAGACAGCTATTTTGCTCAGTCAACCGTGCATACTTAGTTTCACCAGAGTGCAGAGAAATAGAGAGACAGGCGTTTTCAATAAAAGGTGTTATTTATTGAGCAGTCTTCTTTCTCATGCAAGAGAAATGAATTGCCACAATTGCAATACTTAGAGTAAAGTAAAGTGCGTACAGTAAAAGTAGTATTATGAAATAATACTGTAAAAGCATTGATATGGTTTCTTAGCCATATGATACTTTAAAATGGATAAAATATATACATACACAAATACATTGACTAACGTACTCAACTGGTGCTTCTAACTAAGCCTACCCCGGTGTACCTGACCTAAGCCTAATACATGGGAAGGGATGAGTAAGTAGCAGTTTAAGTTATGTGGTTTAAGAATATTTTGCCAAGAATCTGCATCAAGAATTCTCTTAAGGGTTTAGTCAGCTCCGTACCTTGGCAATAGAATGTGGGAGGTCTGGTATCTCTTTCTTCAGGACTCGATCTCCCAGCAACCCGCAAGGGTAGGCTGGAAACACCGGAGCTGGATTTTCTCGGCTGGATAAAGACAGCGTCTCTCTCAGTGCGTCAAACGGGAGGGGCGACTTCCGTGGGCTCTCGCATCAGCTGGGCTCTCGGGCAAGTAGATGGCCGCTCTGCTCCAAACCACTGTGTGTTTGCTTAAGGTAACTGTTGGTATTTTATACCTGGAAGGTGCCGGGTTTGACGTAAGGTTGGACATAAGACGTCACTAAGAACTAACAGTTCTTTCTGGACTTCAGGAGTTCTTGTTCAAATCAAAACAAAAGCAGGAGGGATTTCCCGGGCTGCTGCAGGCTTGGTTTGTTTAAAGAACGCGTTGTGCTTTCTAGGAGTCGATGGGAGTAGCCGTACTGTGCTTTGGATAGCATGGGCTATTACTGACTATGGATCTGATTCTTATGCCTTTATCAGGATATTATTGATTATAACCTCACAAGGGCATAAATCGGGAATGTAGAATTAGGGTCCTAGATATAAACACGACAAGGTCCCAGGGATCTATGTGCTCTTTCTATAAGGAACATTGGAGATAAGTTAGACCCAAAGAGGTCTTTCATCATAGTCTCTATATACTGCTCCATGTTCTGGATATTGGTCGACTCCCCAGTTCCCGTGATCCGTATGTTGTTCCTTCTGGATCTCGCTTCCAAATCCTCGTTTTTTTGTTAGATTACAGCCAGCACTTTGTCCATTCCTCGCAGTTTCTTCTCCATGTCGGTCTGTCCTTCCTCTGTTAACGTCACTCTCGTCTCCAAGACACTAAAGCGCCCCTCTTGCTTGTCCATTCGTTGGGTAATCCTATCCATGCGGTCAGCAAGCGTGTCCATTTTGGATTCGATGCCTTGAAGGCTGGTTTTCAGTTCCTAGAACATTGATCGGACGTCTTCCGCAGGCAGCTGGTGAGTGGCTCCGTCCTCTACAGACTCCCGGTCACCCGCGTCAGTCTCTGTGGACTTGTTTTTTTTTTTCATCGAAGTTGAGTCGGGGTTGCCTTGTGTCCGGCTTCCCCATGGTTCCGCAGTGTCAGACCTGCCGCGGAATTTCCACCACCGCCAAGTGCGACCTATGCCGGCAGTCACTGGTACGCGCTCCAGGACAGCCCTCCACCGGCGGCACATGTACTGTGTTTGAACGCGCCTGTGGGACTTTTACGCCAGGTCAGTCAAAACCACAATACGTTCCCGTTCACCACCAGCTTTCCCAGCCCCGTAGTCTTCTCCACTCTTACGCACCTGCTACAAGGGCCCATGTGTCGCACTCCGGTCCTCTGCACAGCACTAAATTCCACCTCATGAGCGGGTAGTCAAAGATAATCCTCCCTCCTCCTCCTGAATTGACAAGTGAAGCCCGCATCTAAAACAGTGCTTTCCAGGGTCTCCAGACCGTGCTTGGCCCCCATGTTGCGCTCCTATATTTTTCCCAGGCAGCGGAGCAGTGCCCCGGAGTTTAGGGAGATCGAGTCTCTCCGTCCGCCCTTCTTACGTCTGGGCTAGTTAGAGGAGATCGCTGCGCCATACAGGGAAGCTCGCTGGGCAATGTGGTCCATTCCCAAGGGGTCTCCCTTCGTCATCCTCAAGCCTTCCGGCTAGCCCACAGTGGTGCTGCGCAGTCAGCACGTCTCCCCTCGACTTTTAGGCCCCCCCAGACGCCATCATCAGTATGTCCCTGGATGTAGTTTCTGGCCCGGTTGACTGCGTTCCTATTTCAATGGCTACCGGGTCTTATAAATGCAATTATCCACAAAATGGCGGCCCTCTCTGCCGCCCGCTTCTCGCGTGAGTTTTCAGTGGGAAGGGACCATAAATCAATCGTCCCGCCAGGAAGGTTCAAGCAGATCCGCTACTCGCCCTCAGATCCCGACTGCTCGCGCCGTGGGCCCGGCAGCCACGCCAGTCCCCGGCTTGAAAACAGCCGGCAGGCCTCTCTCCAGCCCCAGCTCCCACACGGCAGTATCTGCGGCCCCCGCAGGGTTATGGCTCGCGAATCAGCATTGGTGCGGAAAGGATCGATCTCCGCATCTGATGCAGTGGGTTTGTCCCCGTGTGCAGCGTGTGGTGGACGGATAATATCGGATAGATGGGCTCGGCCGGCGGAGCCGCGTGAACAAGCGGCCATTCCGCTGCACGGCTAAGCCACGCCCTCCGAAGGAAGCCCAACTTTAAAAGGCAAAGTGCTCTGCCTGACCTCTGCACCCAAAGCTCACGGCCCAAGTTCCAGTGGCCCTCCGGTCCAGCAAAGGTTCCCCAGTGATTTAGAGCAAGTGTTCACCGTGAGTTGATCCCTGCCAGACCTCACGTCAACGCCTTTAGCCTCTACACAATGACCCCCACCCACGACCTGCATCGATAAGCTGTTTTCTGACACCACAGAGCACCAGGAGCCCTTTGGGCCTTGGGGAGATCAAGCAACGGTGTCCTGACGCCCCAGCACATCCCACTTACCTGTGCAGCTGTAGGTTTCTTTCGCCCAGCGTCCTGGCCTGAACCTGCAGTCTTTTTCCAACTTCGAAATTCTTCATTTGTTTGTATTGGGCGCCCAACCCTGTGTTGGCACTCTGCACCTGGCTACCCCTGGGCCGCTGAGGGTGTAGGTTTGGCGTTGCCTTGTGGCCCCACTTTGCTTATCTTAACCCCCGGAGACTGGGTCACCAAACCGTTCTACTTAAGTGTAAGTAGTACTACTTTGATTGCTCTCTTTCTCCATTGGATAACAAAGTCAGAAGACCTGAGTTTGAGCTCTGCACCCAGCCGCCCCAGCGCCGCTAGTTGTGCAGTGAGGTCACTTACCTGAATCTCGCTTGGTACTGATTCTTCATCCAAAAGCTCAACATTGTAAATCGTAAACTTACCTACATATTGCTGATTGTGTTTCCTCCCGTAGTATAACATTCTATTGTTGATAAATGCAGTGTCCACTTTTTACATTGAAAAACGTATTTTACTGCAACAAGTATCTTTGGTTCTATAAAGTAAATATACTAAGAGTAATATTTTTACAGACTATTGGTCTTGGATTTAGTCATTGAGTGTTTGCAATTATTTCTTGTCTGTGTGTGTACAACAAATGCTTAGCACTGCCCTCTGATAAGCCTAACTGCTCACCCACACTACCACAAAAGAGAGCATTCGTATTATCTACTTATGCCTCTGTACAGCCTCTGGGGATCCACTGGACTCTGTGCACACTATACCTTACTTTGGTATAGTATATACAGAGCCAGCTTCCTAAATTCACCATTTGATGTAATGTGGTATGGTATCTTTATTTGTATAGTGCACATCTCACCCAGGATGGTATCTTGGTGCCATATAGCCGTGCCAGGGCAGCAGCTAGGTGAAGAGCCAGGTCTTCATTTTCTAGTGGAATTCCAGAACTGGGGAGGCGCTCTGATGTGCACGGCACATTGCTCCAGGCTTTAGGATCAAGGTTGGAGAAGGCATGACTGGCAGATATGGTTTTACATATGTGGCAGGTGTGTAGGAATGAAAGATTGGCTAAGCCGATTTGTCTGGTAAATTTGTGGAGGTTTATGCAGTTGTTGCGGTACTTTAGCCCATGCCGTGTAACGCTTTGTGTGTGGGGAGGGGGGAGTTTGAAGAGTGCTTGATTGTGTATTGTGAGTCAGTCGAGCTCTTTGAGGTGCAGGATTTGTGAGTGTGGGGTTGGAGGTTGAGAATGAGTTTTGCTGCTGAGTTTTGTAGGGTCTAGAGTCTTCTGGTCAGTTGAGTGTTGATTCGGGCAGAGTGGGTTGCTGTAGTTCTCTTGGTGTGGTAATGGTTCTGTGAGTGTTGGTGAGGAGTTATTCGAAGATTTTCCTGAGCATATTGAGTGTGTGGAAATGTACCTAAAAGTGAATACACTGGTGCAGGGTCACATTCTCGTCCTCGGGTTCCAAAGACTGACAAAAAGAGATTGGCACTGGAGTTGGAATAAAATAACAAGTTTATTAATCACTCATAAGTGGAACCACGTACACACAGCACTCTCAAGTGTTGCAGGAGGAGGTACACTGAACTCACAAACCATCGTCCTTATATACAGTTTTGTTACAGTGTAAGCACAGGGACAGAAATGGAAAGAACAAATTTGGAAATAGCTTTCAGCAAACAAGGGCAGATAGATGACTACGTGGTCAGCAAATTGGGAGGAGGAGCAGGAATGCTTATGACAGCAGTAAACAGTCAACAGATAACATCTAAGACCAGGTCCACTGGCAGCTACAAACCTCCAGCACATACATTGCTCAACCATGTCAAGAGGTCAATTAAAATAGATAGCACAAGCTGAGTGAAAAGGTAAACAGCAGAGGACGAAAGAATTACGAAGGAAACGAAATGGACACCACAGCCAAAATGGTTGTTGTTTATGCTAATGAAAATATTACATGTTTCCACAAGTGTAGTGACGCAGGAGACATTCATTTGGCCGGACATGGTGAGTTGGTTGTTGACTAATATTCTTTGCATGGGTTGCTGGAGGGGTGTGGGCCTGAGTTCATCAAATCACCAGGTGGAGTCTGAGTGAGGTGTCATTGCCAAAGCTTACTACTTCCAGCTTATAAGTGTTGAACATGAGGCAGCTGGTTTTGATCCATCTGATGTTTCCATTCATGCAGGTGGAGAGATTAGTTCAGGTCTCTGGCATCTTGTTGGAGAGGAAGAGTTTGACCTGGGTGTCATCAGTATAGGATATGATGATAATTATGTGGGCACGTATAAAGCTGGCGAGTGGTGTTGTGTAGATGTTGAACAGGGTGGGGCTGAGTAAAGATCCTTGTGGAACTTCGCAGATGAGTTTGTGGACCACCTCAGATGTGGTTGACGGCATCGAAGATGAAGGGGGCCAGGTTGGCTGACTGGCTGCGGCCTCCCAGGAAGCAGCAAAGTACAGGACGTTCGATGCAGGGATCATGCAGTTGTTGGATGAGGAGGTAGAAGGTGTCAAAGTCTGTAAAAAACAAAAGGTCCAGTAGGATGAAAGCAGTGGTGTCATCGTTACTCATAATTATCCGGATGTCATAAATAACATCGATGAGTAAGGTCTCTGTACTATCATTGGGCATAAATTCGGATTGGGTGGTGCCCAGGAGGTGGCGGTCGTTGAGGTGGGTTGCTGGGCATTTGTTTATCATTTTTTTCAAGGTTTTACTGGATAGGGCAGTACGAGATACAGCAGTAGTTGGATAGTGTCTTCAGGTTTGCTGAGGATTTCTTGAGGAGGGGGAAATAATGTGGCATGTTTCCAGGCATCTGTGTGGGTGGCTTTAATGATTGAGTTATTAAGGATCTGTGTGAGGGCTGCGCTGTTGGAATACAGTCATGTGATGAAGATTTGGTCAGGGCAGAGGTCCTGAGAATGCTCCAGAGTATATGACCTGCATGAACATTGAGGTTTCTTGAGAGGTGATGGTGGACTAGGTGGTCAATGTGGTCCTCTGGGTTTTGGTTGAGCTGGGCAAGAGGGCTGCGATAGAAGGGTTGTTAGACCTGTCACCATTGGCGTGGGTCCCCCTTCCATTTCTACAGTTGCCTCATTTGTTTTTGCTGGTGTTAGATGCTTTGGGTGAGGTTCTACAAATTACAAATTTGTTCGTGCTCAGCCTCCATTTTGAGATCGCCGCCATTTTGTGTTGCCCTCACTCAGGCAGCTTGGCGAACGCGATGTTTTTGTTGTTTCTGCTTTGCGTGTCAGGTGGCTTCCTCACCTATGTTTACTAACGAGTGTCAGGGTCTGGCCAAGTACACTAATTCCTGTCTGAGCTGAATAATCCTCGTCCGGACTACATGTCATTTCACACCATTGTTTCCTTTAAGTTATCTTATCTGCTGTCCTTCGCTACATGTCTCATGCATTCTCCTGTTTCTCGACTGTCCTTCTACAACACGCAGCTGTGTTTTCTCTGCTTGTAAATCGAATTGTGTGGATTCATTTGTGATTTACTTAAGGGGTTGAATGACAAACAGAACCGGGAACTTAAGTTGCTTAGGTCTTAAAACATGGTCTATAAGATTTGCCCATAGCTCATGCTTGTGTGTGATTGCATTTTTGCATTGTATTGTATCATATATAAAGCTGTGCGCCACAGAGTTAAGTGGCAGTCTCTTTCGAACCTCGTTGTACTGACGACTTCTAAGACCACTGTACTAGCTGCAGCTAATAAATACCATCTTCTACGCCAGACGAAGAGTCCGTGTCTCTGTTTTGACAAGGCAGGTGAATCCCGGGGATTTAGGCGTACCCTGCGCCGCTGGGCCTTAAGGCTGCGGTTCTCCAACGGCACTGTGCCACTGCTGTCCAGTGCCACAGTGCGAGTGCTCCCGCCTGTAAATTGATGTATTGATTAGTGGTCCCATGATTGGATGTTTGGTTTACTTGTCAGACCCTAGTACAGTGCACCGAGTGTGCCCAGGGTTGTAAATCCAAATGCTGCTAGTGGGTTTGCAGCACTGGTTGTGCCACCCACAGAAGCAGCCTTGTAAACGGTGTCTAACGTCTGCCATTGCAGAGCCTGTGTGCAGTCTGGTACTGTCATTTTGACTTGGCAAGTGCACCCACTTGCCAGTCCCTGAACCTTCCCTTTTCTTCATATCGGACACCCTATGGTAGGCCCACGGGCAGGGTGCATTGTAAGTATAAGGTAGGGCAATCCCTGATGTGTGTGGCATGTCCTAATAGTGAATTACAGCCATTTTCGTTTTTCACTGTTGCAATGCTACCTGTTCTCCATAGGCCAGAATGGGCTGCTAGATTATTACATGTTTATAATCCTAACAGACTAAGAGAACATGGTAGAAATTCGAGTTTAGTATGCCTGGCCTCAGAATAATAAAATACATCTTTTAGTGAAGTTTATTTTAATATTCTGTTTGCAAATACCATTTTTAGAAAGTAGGTATTTGCTTGCCTAACCATTTAAGCCTGCCTCTGCTAGGTTGTGTATTCCTTTGTCTGGGCTTGTGAGTGACAGGCGTGGGGGATTCCAGGAGAAAGGCTGGGGCAGCCCGGTGGTGAATAGGGAGATCTGCATCTAGATGGGAGAAAGGAGTTGCACCTGTGACCTGAATAGGGCTGGGCCTTTGCTCTACAATGCCGGCTCCACCCCCTGTGGTGCATCTGATGTCTCTATCCTGCCCACTGAAAGAAGAGAAGGAAGACTGTCAACAAAGTGCTCCAGGACTGTACTTGCCTTCCACAATTGCTGGCACCACCTCCTGTGGGGCATCTGATGTGCCTGCCCTGCGCTGTGAAAGGAAAGGAGATGTCTGGTAAACAGAGTGCTTCAGAACTGGCTTGAACTGGGACCAGGCCCCTCTCCCCTCAGAGAACAAAGGATTTTGGGGTATAAATATTGGGACTCTGACCCCGAGAAATTAGACCACTTCTGGACTTAAAAGACAAAACCTCTGCTGAGGAAAAGGAACCTGAAGAATCTGAGGAGAGACTATTCCCAAGCTTAAGTGCTGCTTGGGGGATTGGCCTGCAGTGGTTGCCTGACTGCCAAAGTGAGGAGAAAGAACTTTGTGGACTTTTCTTTCAACTTGTGCAAAGATCTACAAGGGCTTGGAAGAGAGTTTGCCCCCTGACCGAAGTCCCAGGACCAGTGGACTTCACCAGCCTTTGTGAATTGCTGCTGGAAACAAGTGGCTACAGAGGCAGAGAGTTGTGACCGACTCTCACGACCGGCTCTGTGTCCTGTAGGCACCGCATCAAGCAACATCCGCCTCTAGCAACGCAAGCTCTGCGCTCACAGACTCCGTCACCGAGCCGCAGCCTGCACCGCGACTGGTAGACACCGCGAAATCGAACTGGTCTGACCGACGCGGTCACTGCTGCTGACTTCGAGTCCTGTGACCGCACCAGAGTTGGGCACCGCTACGCACGCTTCGCGACGCACCGCCCGAATCGCACTGCTGTCCGGACTGATCAACGCCAGCTCCTGAACTCCGGCTCGTTCGCCGCACTGCAAGCACCGCATCGAAGCACCGTCTCACCCTACAACGCAAGCCTTGGATCCACCGACTCTGTCAACGGGCCGCTGCCTGCACCGCATTGAGGGACAACATGTCCTGAAATGCTTCCTTATTGCACTGCATTTATCACCGGAACCGGCCAGCACATCCATGCCGGCTGCCACAAGTAAAAGGTACTGTGACTGAGTCTGTCGACATTTGAGTGGGCCCGTACCGACATGGACCGCTGGATTTGCTAAACTGTTATTTTCAACAACGCTGTAGCCCGTCCAGGCTACCGACTTGCACAGAACCTTGATTTAAGCCTTTTTAACAAGAACTCTTGAAAGCTAATAGTACTGTGGATTCTTTTTGTCGTTTATTGGTCTTGTGGTAACTATATATATATAAAATACTTATTTTTGATATAAAACTTTGTGTGGTGTCCATTTGTAGTGTTGTTTCTGGGTTACTGTATGTGGTCACAAATGCTTAACTTACACCGCCTCTGAGATAAATCCTGACTGCTCGCGCCACGCTGCCTAGAGGGTGAGCAGGGGTTATTTTAGGAGTGTAATCCCCTTACTCTGACTAGAGGAGAGGGTCCCTATTTGTCACAAGTACCTACCTGTGCCAACTAGAGACCTCCAATTCTAACAAAGGTAATGTGCAGAGGGCAAGTGACTATATATCTACTAAAACTACCTACTTTGTGGACTTAGATAAAATGTATTGTGTCCCCTAGTAAATCTGTAAGGAGAGAGTCAACAAAGGAGTAAGATTAGTTCAATTTCATTAATGTTCTGAGAGGCCAGTGAGCATGGACGTAGACTGGATTTGAGTCTGGATCCAAGACTTCAACATCAAGGACATAATTCATATAGTATTACTCCCTTGTTGACTCGCTCCCCACAGATTTACCCATCAAATGACAGAAGATGCTTGACATTATACCTCAACTTATGCAGGTTTTAAAAAAAATGTAGTCTTTATTGATTCTTCACAAACAATCCAGACTGTAGAAATTCACCACTGGTGTGCACATCTCCTTCAAATGAAAGGATTATCTACAGTAAACAAAAACAACTAAAAAACATTCACCAACTCAGACCCTCCAACATCGCTCTCACAATCTTTCAGTATGGAATTACAAACATATACCGCTGATTGTACTGGTTGATGAAACATCAGGCCACAACTTTGTGTCCACAGCTCAAGGTGGACCCCATCCTGGTCGTCCCGCAGAGCCTTCAGGCTGTTATAGTTTCCTTTACATACTATCAAGGTCAGACCCTAACCCCGGTCCTTCTGTCCTGTATATCAAGTCACCCCCCACTCCCATCCGAAAAAGTGACGAGATTCCCATCACTCTCCTGCTCATTCTGCAGATCCGCCAACATCGCTGCCCTTGTGGCCTCAACTTATGCAGGTTTTAAAAGAATTGTTTTTTTTTTACTTCATACTTAAGAAGCAGAGTGGGTGACCTAGTCCTGATGAATGCCACTGACATCTCACTAAGTGGTTTATGGTGCACCGCAAAGTTTCCCACTCTTTACATGCCACAGATAAACCTGATTATGACTAGATGACACATAAAAGTGCACTTTCACCTTGTACATGATTTTCACACAACACTATGATTTGTGCACACCTTGTGCCAGGCAACTCTATTGAGGAGAATCTTTATTGTAGAATTGAGTGTTGCCCATAGAATGCCTGCAGATGTTGCGGAAAATGTTCATAAGCCGTTAATATAAAAGGTGTTTATACTAGATTGAACAGCATTGAATAAACAATGATTTAGGAATAATAGAAATGATGTTGATTAACAGAATAATCAGTGTGCAATAACAATGTATAAGCTTCATATTAAGAGATTTTGAGTACCTCATGTTAATTTACAAAAATGACTATCAAGCATGTTAAGTTCATATCAGATCACTCTATGTATTTCCGTTGGACTTCATGGCTAAACTAATCTGTGTACTGTAAATGTGGTACAATATTGTCTTGATAGCACGTATAAA
Source organism: Lissotriton vulgaris (assembly GCF_964263255.1). Taxonomy (NCBI): domain Eukaryota; kingdom Metazoa; phylum Chordata; class Amphibia; order Caudata; family Salamandridae; genus Lissotriton; species Lissotriton vulgaris. The sequence continues at coordinate 513,026,685 of NC_141699.1, forward strand.
GCTGAATTTAGAATATAATGATCTACAAGAATATAGGTTCCTAATATAGCAGAAATTAAATTGAAATTTGAATGTAGGCATATATGTTAAACGTATGTATTTTGCACCACCTCATACGTATTGATGGTTCGTAAATGCTTTAGATTATTTGTTGCTTGAATTCAATGCACTAAAGACTATAATGCGTATGTAATTAAATGCAATTTCAGATTAATGATATGTCTTTAATTTTAAATGTGTTAAATTCTGCATTCACTCTAAAAGACTGAAGCTTAACCAACGCTTTCCTATGACAACTATTGTTTCAGTTGACTTGGTTTCTTGCAGGTGTTCTCACCATTCGACTAGTTTAGAAGAAGATACTTAATGTATTAGAAATAGATAAATGGCCAGGGAAAGATACATTGTAGATGGCACAAGAGAGCACTGGGCTATTTGAATAAAACCATTGTGGGCTGTCCTGTGTACGGGAAGGGACCAATGTACCTATGTCTAATGTGAGATTATAACTTGATTTTTCTACTTGTACCTTGGGAACCGTGGACATCGAACCACTGAAATTGCGATGATGAGGCGCCAATGTAGGCATCACGTATGACCTGAAGAAGTATAATATATTGTTTCCTGGGATTCAAAGGAGAAATTCCCTTTATCCTCCTGCCTTCGCTGACGGCAGGAAAACTCGCTTGAGACAAACGGAGTTTCCTTACTGGCTGAACTTTCTAGTGGTCTGCCGTGCTGGTAGAGCTTTCCATGGACTCCTTGACCAAACCAAATTCTGCAGATGCCTTGCATAATATTCATTTCCCTTTAGACTTTTAAAGTCATTTTGTCTTTTTCCTTTGGACTTTGAAAACGTTAGACCATATGCCCCCTGAACTCTGTTCTGATGTTGTCTCACTCTGAAATGTATTCCTGTCCATTAAAGAATCGTGACTGAGCTTCCAAAATGATTCTGTGTGTATTGCTCATCCTTTTCTGCCTGATTCCTAATATTGTTTGTGGATTTGCTTGACCACTGAATTCTGAGTACTCTTATGTCTAATTGTGTGCCTAGCGAATAAGATTAATATCTGAATTGTCTGTCAGTCAAACAAAACTTTATTTGGTTTGCTACAACCATAAAAGTATACAATTTGCATCTTATCATACCGTTAAAAAAGGATAAACACAGCAGGATCATAAAAAATATAACACATATCGGCAGACCTAAAATAACACCTTTCCTTTAAAATAAAAATGTAATATCATCCTAAAATTATTAAAATCATGTAATGAATACATGTACATCAAATCCTTCTTTTATAAGGTAAGCAATACTGATATCCCTTGATAGCACAATCTCGTATTATCCTAAGGGAACCACATACAATGCTTACTCTGTGCACTTGAGGAACACTTTAACTTTACTCATAAATTTCCCTATAGCACAGGCTATCTCTAAGTTCCCCATTCCCACCAAAAAGTTAACAGCTTGCCTTCTATTCTTGATCCTATATTTTTTTTTAATCGGACATAAAATCTTCTTTCATATGTCTAATATCTTAATACAATCTAAACAAATGTGTAAAATATTGCAGGGGGTACCCAACATACAATTGCATTTACCAATACTATCTATCATAAAGTTTCGAACCCCATTATTCGCATAACATGGATTTAATCCAATTAGCATTTTTAACACTTTCCGCCTTAAACGGTAGCTGGGTAACCGGTCTACATTAGGAAAGTGTTGATCATTTTCCCAAGCCAGGGTCATATGGGCCACTAAAATTTTCCATGAGAGGTACTCCCGATCATGTATGCGAGACATTTCAGATCCCAATGACCTGAGTTTTTTCTTGTCTATTATCACATGGCCTTGCTGCAAGCATATCCTCAAGCCTAGCACCCCATACGCTTCACTTACTGATGCTCTAGTCTCTTTCGCCCAGAGCAACTCACTAATGGCAATTTCACCTTTACGCCACCGGGAAATTTTTAAGAGACTCTCCTGACCCTAAACGCTGCCAAAAGCGTATCAGGGCCATACAAGCTGTTATGGCCCAGGAGTTAATTCTCAGCTCAAGTCTTGCTGCCTGTACCATTGATGATTTGAACAGCGAGAACAAGCTTATTAGGATATTTCCCTCTTCTTTATCCCAGGAGCTCTTACCACTTAAATAAACATCTGAATTGGGGAGAGGATGTGGCCTAAAGGCTAGGGCGGGCCATCTCAAATCTGGGGAACCGGGTTCGAGTCTCGGCAATGACACTCAACATCCTGTCTTTCTTGTCAAATCACTTGATCGCCCCGTGCCTGATTAAAAGGAATGTGTCCTTGTGTAACGCAACTGCTGCTCATGTAAATCGCTCTGATACCTTCGGGTCAAATCGCGCTATGTATAAGACAGAAAAAAGCAAGGACTAATGCTCCTGTACTTAATTTCATTTGCAGAACTATTGGTTTGTGTAATCCTCGTACGCCTTCATTTCTTTAGGTGTCTAGGTCTTCCTGTGGCTATTTTGTATTTGTATAGTGTTGTCCTGATAGTAATTTATCTAAACCTGATTTCTAATCTATAATAAACACCCATTCATTTTCCTGATCCTCATTGTGTAGCCAAATGGGTGCACTGTTAATTATAAATGCACTCCTAACTCCTTCACTTCGGTGTGCATGGAACAAGATCCATTGGAGGACCAAAGTACGTAAAGGGAGAAATCTCCCCTGTAAGTTAGGCCCGATCTCTACTAGTGGGTAGAATAATCCCCCCACTATTTGTTACCTACCACTAGGGGACACAAATTCTATTCAGCCCACCAAGTAGGGAGTTTTAAAAGATACTTCATACCTACATGTTTTCAGAGTGGTATATAACACGCAACCCTTGTCCTGCCGCCTCGCCCCCCCCCCCCCCCAGGTCAGTTGAACGACTTTGTGTTTGATGCCAGACTTCCATGTCAACGTACCTTTTTCTGATCAATAATACTGCCTCTGTTTTCTATCATTACCAATGTCTCCTGCTAACAACACTGGAGGAGCATTATAAATCAGCGGAGCTACCACCTGACCAAAATTACAATTCCTTCCTTTCAGATAGGGTCAGGGGAAGCAAAGGGTTTGATGGTGGAGCATCCACTGGCTTGGCTATTAGAACCTCTGATGTACTAGACAGTCAACCATAGGACTATTAGGGCGTAGTGACAGTTGTGCCATCCTATTTAGGGTAGAGCAATGCCACTAGATTTCCTTGCAAGAGACCACTATTTTTGGCATGGCAGTACTAGGCAGGGATATTGCTCTATTGCCATCAGAGGCTAGGAGAAAACTCCCCGTGTGTTAGGGTCATTAATGTTTTGTTTTTCAAGAATAAAATTGAGTTTATTTTTGAAAAAAAAAACTTTGCTGAGCGTTTGCTTCAAACTTGGCACCTGCTTGTCAAAGCTTTATTGCCTTCAGTGCAGAGGCCGCAATTGGACCTCCAAGATTTCTGCTGATTTCTAAGCATCGCAGGCAGTTTTCTGGCAGGAAGGCAGAGAATTAAGCATCCACCAATCAGGCTATCTGCTGCCTATACTTTAAATGACACCCATAGTATTTGTACATCTTGGAATCAGAAATAAATACCTTGAGGTGTAAAACAAAATTCTGAACTTACCTTCAGAGCACACATATTTGAGACCCGTTCAAAAGAGAGTGAGGTCAAAACAAGTTCGCCAATTTCATAGAAGGCCTCTGGACCCTCATTTTCTTCATAACTCTCTACTACAAAGTCTCTCTTCCCATAGCGCTACCTATCTTTCTTCTATTTGGGACCTGTGACATCATAGTCAAATAGCAATTAGTAGATCTGTAACACATTCCTGTTATAAACAAATTGGGCAAATATTTGCCACTATCAAGCAGATGCTTTCAATGCATCCAAATTACTCTCTAGGCACCAGCAAACCCATAATTTTCTAGCTCCTGAACATTTCTTTCTTGTACCCACTGCACAGGAGTGTGTAAGAAATCTTCACTCTTAATCTGAATTTTCTTCAAAGTCCTTAAATAATGAACGGATGCTTTTCACCGTATGTGCTCATCATAAGGCCTGAAGATAATGGAAGAAGAAACAGTTAGACAGTTATATAACTCCAACATCCCAGAAAATTATGTCTGTGGCACACAAAAAAGGTTTTACCAACAAGCACTGATTTTTTAACCTGCATACAAATTGCAAGACTCTCTGTAACACCATAAAATGAGGAAATGCATACGCCTTGTAACTGGGCCCAATCTGGCTATAAATCAACTGTTGGTTCTGGGTCAGACTTCAATGTTAATTAGCTGGGAATTGTGTCATGAGCGGTAAGAAAGGACCCGCTTACTTTAGTCTGCTGCAAAACATCCATACTTAGCTCTCAATCTCAGAAATCATTCATATACTTTGTATTTCAATCCACAACAAAACTCTGTAAGCCTGGAAGCTATTCCTCGCTCAATAAAATGATGTTCTCCAAACAATAATGGCACTATTTTTAGCTACTTTGGACAACTTTCTTCACCTACAACCACCTATGTGATAGGTATAACTCACTGCAGGCACATTGTCCATGCAAATCAAATTTGATCAGTTTTGCCGTACAATCTAAATGTTTTTCAATGTTAATGCCCCATCCTTCAGTTACAATTTGTGTGCTTCTTCTACACTGACCATCTGCCTTCCATCTCCATCATTCCTAACCACTAGCCCAAACCTAAGACCATATCTGACTCTGTTACAAAATCTGATGATTTAAAAACTTGCCTAGCTATTCCATACTTCTAAATCTTCCACCCCCAAATCCACTCTTCAGTGGCCTTTCCCATCAGAACAACCTTTTCTCTGTTCCATAATCATTATGCAAATCATACACTTTCAAACTCTGAATGTCCTGTAGTATAGTGGACTTGGGACCACTGCTAGAATGGAGGCCCAAGGAAGAACAATTGCATGTGCGTAGAGTGCAGGCTGAAAGAAACTAGACTTTATGTGACAAATCACCAACTTGATTAACTTTAGCCTTTTTGATCAACAATTTAAAATCTTCCTCCTCTGTATCCACTGTGAACCACAGAAACTCCAAATTTCTGAAAGGTTCCTTCAGTAATTTCTTTCCTTGTTCACCATAAAACCTAGATTTAGTGTTAACTCTTTGACCATGTCCAAATGCTTGTATAAGTCCTTCTTCTCTTCTGACATTAAAATGCGATCTAGTTGAACCGTTGATCAAACACCTCTCACTAAAATAGGTTGCCGCATTTCTCAGCATGTTTGTAAAATCCCTTTGTGTCAGAGAGGCCAAACTGCAAACTTATGAAATGGTAACACCTTCCTGCTCAATGAAATTGAGGAAATATCTGATTGACCTATCCAAATCCAACAGTAAAAAGTGCAGACCGCCAATGTAACATGACCAATCAAGCATTCTCTAGTAATGGTTCACACCAAGGATGGATCCCCTCCATCTTAACATGCCTGTATACCACAATCTCTTGCTTAAATGTCTGCTTACATATACTCTCTGACATTCCTCCATGATTACCATTCTCTTCTGTATCATTTGCCTTACCCCTGCCCGCACCAAAAGAAGCGGATTCCTTTGACAAACTTAGTGCATAAGGCTCCTTGCACTGAACCTGAACTTCCATGAATTCCACCTGAAAACCCTGGGGTGTTCTTTAATGTCACCGACTATTAATACTTATCACTGGTTAGAGGAGGCAGACCTGGACGCAGAGGTCAGCCCGGGACCAGGGTTCAATTCCCGGCTGGGCGGGGTCTTGAGTCCTAAAATGTCCATGGACTCGACAATTCTCGCTCCGGTGCCTACTCGATTCACAGGTTCACACTCTGCGACTCTGGACAATAGCTTGCTTAATCTCCACAACGGCCCCTCGCGGCGAGATGCCTGGCTTTCACCTTGCGGATACCCTGCCGGGAATACCAGGACGGGTTCCCTAAGCAAGCGCTTAGAAACCGCTTGGTGATTTGCGCTATATAAATTCCTGTACATTTACATTTACATCCTCCGACTTCTTTTTTTCATATAATAAATTTAATTGATTTTTGAAACGGAAGGTTTACAAAAGAAAGAGAAATTAAAATTGCAGCACTGATAATCATCATAGCTAGCTCTGACTTCTTTTTACACCTCTTTTCTGCTTAAAAATGTACCTAGCACATTTTAAGCTTGACTTGCACGAAAAGTTGCTTCTTAATATTTCCCTTTTGCATACGCTGCCTAAGACGACTTCCTAAGCTTTGCAATGCACATATGCATTATTCATTATTTTATTACTGAGTGCCTTTTTTGATTCATGTACCGTTTATTTATTGTCTTGCCCACTGATTTTAATGTTTGTCCTATCCAGTGCCCCACTCTCTGTTTCCTTTGACTTCTGTTCACACAGCTCCTCTTTCCCTGCTAAGAATTTTTGTTTAAATTTTGAGAACGTACTTCAAAATTAAGTTCACTAATATCCTACGCCACAGTATCCATTCAGTCTCCCGCCAGAAGCTTCTCTTCATATCTTTTCTTCAAAGCTTACTCCAGCTGCTCATATTCCTCAAATATTTTCTTACTCATAATGGTTCAATTTCCTCCATAAAATGCTTCCTATGTTGCTGAATCTTAATTGAATTACATCTTATTAAGCCACTCAAAAGGAAAAACCTTCTTCTCTGACATTATTTTCTAGATCCCAAGTATTCCCTGCTGGTTCTGTCCCCCACTATAAACACTTCTTAACACCTTGGCTGCTTGAGATATTTGTTTGCTGTGCTGGATCATAATGGAAATGAGCACACGAGCAGTGTGTCTCATGACGAGCTGAGGTCGTCATGAGAACAGAAGGGGTTAAAGAGGACTGAATTCAGTTTGTTGGTTCTGCCACATAATTGGACCCAGTAATTAAAAACAACTTTGTAAATAATACTGCACACCACAGTGAACCATTCTCCCTTTTTAGGTCTCACCTAGTAACGCAGCTCATGCACTGGTCCCTCCTGGCGAGGTCTATTGTCGTTGCTTTACTTGCGAAGCGAGGGTGGAAGTGTAGGAGAGTAGGGTCTGCTATCCTATGGTCACCCCAATTTTTGCTTTTTGCTTCACTGGTTTTCGACTTACTGAGGCTGTGGGCCTGCTAATCAGACCCCCAGCCTGCTGTTCTCTCTCTAAATTCGTAATACATGTGCTATAGGTACATACCACAATTGGAAATGGACTCCTTGTCAGCCCCTGTACCATGCACTATAGGTGCTCACTCAGGGCATAGGTGCCACCAAGGCCTACCAGGGGCTGCAGCATATCTTTTGCCACCCCTGGCGGGTTCTTAAATTGACACAACTGGCTGATCACTCAGCTGGGGCAAGTTGGTGTAATCACCCCTTGCATAGATATAGTATACCTATATCTAAACCTATATCTGGACACATATAAACCTGTAAGCCACTCCTATGGAAGGCCTTATCAATGCTGAAGGCAGAGTGCGTGGTTTAATGTGAGATGGAGCTCTGGCATGAGCTGAGCCTGTCTGCAGCTGTCTGGAACAACTCCCTAAGCTGTTCCGGGATAATGCCAAACCACATACTATTAAGTGCCTTATAATCCTCGCGGTTATATAGCAACTTTGGTTTGGCTTTATCAAAACATGTCGTGTAAGGTGTCATACGATTTGGAATACTATCCCCTCGACAGTTCTGTCGACGGGGATAGCATTCCACCCTTCTAGAGGGAGAAGACATGTTACTTTACTGAAACGCGGTTGATTTTTAAAAGAGTCTCAGATCCACAAAATGGATGCTTCTGCCACAGACACAAGTCTGACCTCCTGCTGCCGACCAAAACTCAGCAGAGGAGGCCTGGACAAAGGGTTTCCTGTATGTCCCACCATACACTGATCCAACGACTACAGGAGGCGGGAGTGAAGGATGTCGCTCTCCAGTGGTTTCGGTCTTTTCTGGCAGATCGTTCCTTTAAAGTGGCTATACCACCTAGCCAATCCGCCACCTATCCCCTGGAGCTGGGGGTACCTCAGGGATCCTCGTTGAGCCCTACAATGTTCAACCTCTATGTGAAACCGTTGGCTGGTGTCGTCAAACAGTGGGGTCTTACGATGGCCTCATATGCGGACGACACACAGCTAGCGGTGACACTTAGTGGAGACCCTGAGGTGGAGGCCCCCAGATTCCGTGCGGGTCTCACGGCAGTAGCAGGCTGGCTTCGCACCAACTGCCTTCAGTTGAATGCCACCAAAACGGAGGTGTTGGTGCTAGGGAAGCATGCTGAGCTATGGGGTAACCAGTGGTGGCCAGCAGAGTTAGGTGTCACTCCTATTCCAGCTGCTGGAGTGAGAAATCTAGGAATCTGGTTGGACTCTCCTTGTCCTTTAACAGTTTGTTTGTTTACCCCTCTTTGTTATCCTCGTTTCTGTGGTGACAGTATGCAGGTCCGTTACGAGCGCCTTACACGTTTCCTGATAGGCGCGAGCGCCTTACATGTTTTCTGATAGGCGCGTGACCCACGTGACGGGCCGAACTGTTATCCAATTGAAATACGCGAGAGAGACGCGAGGCTCACGCGTTACATCTCCGCGCACCCAATAGCTGTGCGATGACGAGTGAGAGCTCCCTTCGGCGTCCTTGTTTACCAAGCTTAATCGGCAACGCATATGCCGTATGACGCCGCTCCAACGCTGTTAGTCATTCGCCAGTGCGCTACCCCACGTGACCTTTCTCTCAATCACGATTGAGTATAATAACATCTCCTCGCCAATGGTCGGTACCTCCCCAGATGGCCAGGACGCCGGCCAGGAGTACCGACGGTGAGGTAAGGAGGATTCTCGCGTGTTTGCTAGTGGGTGAATAACAGTGCCCTGCAGTGCTCTTTTACCATCTAATCACTGTAACTGGTCTAGTTGACCGTGTTCTGTTTTGCTTATTTAAAGCATAGGGGCGACTTTGTCTATGTTTATATTTCGTGCAAGTGATGTATTAATGTGTGTTCCACATGTTTCCTAGAGCGGTGCTTCATTCTTCCCCTGAGCCACAGCCAGGTGGGGTGAGGCCATCTTACCTTACATGTCTAGGTAAGAGTTTATCAACCTTTGGCATTTAAAACTTTTTTCCAAATGTTTTTGTACTAAGTTTGCGCTAAGGTAGTGCTTTTTAACAACATATTGTTATGTTTCAGTCTAAAGCATATATTTATGGTAAGACTATGTGGCCCTCTACTACTTGTAAACCTTTTCTCTCATCCACTTCCTATATTGTGTACAGACTGTAAGGACACCCAGAACATCCAGGTGACTGTCTGCACTTGCTGTGTGTTCTTCAGGGTGTTACTTTCTTTTACTTACTTACTTTCTTTCACATGGTGTAGTAGCTTTTATTGATATTTTCGGTCCTGAAGAAAGCAATTGACTAAATAAGTCGCCAAATTGCTGAAACTAGTCGACCACACTGCCCTGAGGCTGTCCACATTATTGGTCAGTGAGCAGGCGTATTGCTTTTAACATTGGTACGGTAAGCACAATTGGAATAAAATCATTGTTGGGTGCTTAGCCCTAACCAATTTTAAATCCACTCCCTTTGGTTTTTTTGTTCCTTCACATCTTCTTTTGCACTACACACCCCAGTCCCATCTTGTTTACCACTTACTTACATCAAGTGGTACACCACACTGTCGTCCTCTTATTTTAGTGAGGCTACCCCCTACCACCGGGTTGACTTCCTAAGAGAGTACCGATGAATCTCTGACGGGTGGTACGGATAAAATTCCCAAATGATGAAGGGCGGATCCGAATGGTGACTGATGGGTACTTGTCCTCATCCACGGAGAGCTCTCTGTGTCACTACTTGGTTGTAAGGGTGAGTCCTGGTTTGGTTTCTTGTATGTGGGCATACTTACCTTAGACCCTCTGGTACCTTTGGTATATATTGGTTCTGTTGGGGATAGTACCCAGAGCTAGGTCTTTAAATCTCCCCTAGGTCCTCCTCTACCGTTTTGTGTTTGTTGTTCAGTGCAGTTTCTCAACTGCGGACCTTTTCTTCCCTACGATTTGTCGTAGAGTTGGGTCATCACAGAGTTGTGATTTGAGCCCGTTTCACCATTCTAGATCATCTTTTGCACGTTTTATTAGACATCGTCCCCCCAACATGGCGGAGAATCATGGTCTAGCTTTCTCCGATACTGACCTTCAAGCAGCATTGGCTGAACATCCTGACCTTACAGATTCATCCGGGCCTACAGCCGTTGTGAGCGAGGATGATTGGGGCAAACTGTTAATTCTTAAAAAATCTCAGACAAGGACAGCCACTCATGGCATCATTATGGCTCAATACCTAAGGAATGATTGTGCACCAACAGGTCTCATAGTCACTAACACCCCTAGACTATTTCTTAACGATAGAGAGTTCTTGAAGAACTGGGCCTTGATTGCTTGGAGGTGCACCAGAGACTGGTTGATTTTGATCATTCAAACATCTAAACGCATAGCTGACACCATGCTTGTAGAAATCCAAGTCCTAGAGTCTAAGATAAAGACCACAATTGCCCCTAAGGTCTTTACTAAGAACCTAGATGATACTAACAAAAATAACAGAGATTTCAGGGAGCATACCCTTTCTGTTAAGATGGATAAATTCAAGAAGGATCTTGATAAATTCCAGTTTGAAAGGATTTACCCCTACTCTAGTGACACCTACACTCCCCCAGACTTTGGAAATAACAATCGCAGAAAAGGCTCTTCCTACAGTACATCCAGCTCTGGCGATAATTCATCAGGTAGCGACACTGGGAGTGATAATTCCTACCCACGAGGCAGGGGCCAGGGTAAAAGGAACTTTAGAAACAATTGGAGGGGCAACCAACAACAACAGTGGTGGTCACCCCATCCCTGGCACTTTGGAGGTATGCACCCTTTTTTCCCACCACAACAACCAGGACCGTTCCCACAGCCGATGGGTCCCAACATGCCCAGTTTTCCAACCAACTTTCAAGCTAACAACTTTAATGGGCAGCCTTTTTTAGGGTTTGGCCGGGGGAGGTCTCGGGGCAGAAAGAGAGGGAACCCACAGCCCCAAGTACATTTCAGCCCCCCATCAACGTCATCAGAAGGTAGGACTCTGAGGAGCAACTCCTCCAAGAACAAGGAGACAGGGCAGAGCAGTGCAGCTCCAGTATAGTTATCAATCTGAGCAGTCATGTGCTGACCCAACAGGAGGAAGAGGCCTTAAATAAAGGCTTAGGCTTTGTACCTACCCACCACAATGACGAGTTTGAAACCAGGCTAGAACTAGCCAAGTTCCTCAGAAAAATTAGACTACACTTCTTCTTCGCAGACAAAGAAGAGAGCACACAAATGGAGGAAGATACTAACACTGGTTTAAAGTGCAAGTCTACTTTTACCCCCCCCAGCCACCTGATGCCCCCCCAGGTCCTGGCTTATGAGCAGGCTCTAGAGAAAGAGATGGATGAGCTCTTTAGGAGTAACCACAGAGTATATAACAACTTACCTAAAACTCTGCATACAGCGCTAAAATCCTTGACTGACAACAAGAACCTAACAATTAAGCCAGCAGACAAGGGCGGTTCAATCGTGGTAATGGACACTCAAGTGTACAGAACTGAGTGCCTTAGACAATTGAACATAAGACAATCGTACGCCCTAGTTAATCATGATCCAACAGAGGAGCTGACAATGAACATCAAAACCATGGTGGAAGAAGCCTCCATTGAAGGTTGGATTACTCCAGCCGAGGCCAAATATCTTTGCAGTGAGCACCCCAGAATGCCTTACTTTTACACCTTGCCCAAGGTTCACAAGGAGCAAAGACCCCCCCCCGGGGCGTCCGATCATTTCCGGGATAGGGTCAGCCCTTGAACCCCTCTCCACTTTCGTGGACCATTTCCTGAGACCCATGGTACAGGAAATGCCCACTTATTTAAAGGACACCACTGACCTTCTCAGATTGCTACCTAACCTGGAGTTTGACAGAGAGACTGACCTCTTAGTTTCATTCGATGTTGAGGCACTCTATACCTCCATCCCACAGGATGAGACACTGGACGTGATACACCACCTTCTAGAGTCCAGGGAGCTCAACAGCATTACTCCTGTCTCATTCATAATGGCCTGTGCCACACTGGCCATGAAGCAAAACTTCTTTAAATTTGAGGAACAGGTTTACCTTCAAATCTCAGGGACCAGCATGGGGAGCGTTTACGCTCCCAGTCTGGCTAATCTGTACGTCCATTCCTTTGAACAGAGTCATGTACTGAACCAGACCAATCCTTATATCCAGCAATTACAAACTTGGAAGAGATACATTGACGACGTTTTCGTCGTGTGGAGAGGTTCGAGTGAGAGCTGCCTTGAATTCTTGGGGTGGCTTAATAACAGGAATCACCATCTTAAATTTACCATCGAGATCGGAGGGACACAACTAGCATTTCTGGATCTCCTTATAACAGCAGGACCACATGGCCTACAATCAGAGCTATACAGGAAGCCTACTGCAAGGAACTCCCTGTTGTTGTTCGACAGTAACCACCCGCGAGCACTCAGAGAGAGCCTTCCGTTTAGTCAATTTTTACGGTTACAAAGGAACTGTTCGACTAGGACAGCTTTTGAAAAACATTCTGAAGACCTCAGCAGGCAACTCGTGGCACGTAAATACCCTCCTCAACTTGTCAAGAGGTCTATGAAAAGGGCTAAGAATAACAACCGAGAAGCACTTCTGGAACCCAGACCTCCCAAACCGGATCTAGAACGTCTCACCTTTGTTCATACCTTTGGGAGTCTTTCTAATGGCATCCAGAAGGCGGTCAAAAAGCACTGGCCTATCTTGAACTCTGGGCGCCTTACCCTTCCACGCCCACTTGTCTCATTCAAAAGGGGTCCAAACTTGAGGGACAGATTGGTTCATACAAGGCCACGTGAGGAGATGCCCAGAGCAGTGGGCACTTTGTGGAATCTTCCCCCAGTTCAGGGGCATCATCCCTGTGGGAATTGTCAGGTCTGTCCACAAACTAAAAAATCACTGGAAGTAGATATAGGTACCAACAGACCGTGGAAGCAAGTTAAGTTCACCAACTGCAACAGCGACCACGTGATCTATCTCATCACCTGCCCTTGCGATTATAGATACGTGGGCATGACAACTAGGAAGATCCGCACACGGATATCAGAGCATAAGAGCACGATCCGTTGTGCCAGACAAGCCACCAAGCTAACTGCCCACTTCCTGGAAGCTAAACACCAAGCCACAGAATTTCTTTGGACTGTCCTAGAACAGCCGTTCATTCCAGCACATACCACAGATGTGGCCAATTATCTGCTAAGAAAAGAACAGAGATGGGTCCTGAAATTGAAGACACATAAAGAGGGACTTAACAATGACATCCCGTGGTCCTCTCTGTGATCAGTTGCATTCTCAGGTCGCTTATGCCCATACTAGTATGAATAGGCTACAGGAATACCATTAGTGAGACATGTCACCCTATCACTATTGAGCCTTGATGAGATAGGCATTTTGTTCAGTCTCTAGAGGTTTATGGCATAGTGTGCTATGATACCATCAGCGCCTAAAGTTTAATCTCATTTGCCTCTGTTTTACTGCAGCCCACTTATTCTTTGTTATTTTACCCTCATTGCAAATGAATAACATTAGTCTTTCGTGTGCAAGTTTAGCACGCGCTTATTCCTTGTCCTTTAACAGTTTGTTTGTTTACCCCTCTTTGTTATCCTCGTTTCTGTGGTGACAGTATGCAGGTCCGTTACGAGCGCCTTACACGTTTCCTGATAGGCGCGAGCGCCTTACATGTTTTCTGATAGGCGCGTGACCCACGTGACGGGCCGAACTGTTATCCAATTGAAATACGCGAGAGAGACGCGAGGCTCACGCGTTACATCTCCGCGCACCCAATAGCTGTGCGATGACGAGTGAGAGCTCCCTTCGGCGTCCTTGTTTACCAAGCTTAATCGGCAACGCATATGCCGTATGACGCCGCTCCAACGCTGTTAGTCATTCGCCAGTGCGCTACCCCACGTGACCTTTCTCTCAATCACGATTGAGTATAATAACATCTCCTCGCCAATGGTCGGTACCTCCCCAGATGGCCAGGACGCCGGCCAGGAGTACCGACGGTGAGGTAAGGAGGATTCTCGCGTGTTTGCTAGTGGGTGAATAACAGTGCCCTGCAGTGCTCTTTTACCATCTAATCACTGTAACTGGTCTAGTTGACCGTGTTCTGTTTTGCTTATTTAAAGCATAGGGGCGACTTTGTCTATGTTTATATTTCGTGCAAGTGATGTATTAATGTGTGTTCCACATGTTTCCTAGAGCGGTGCTTCATTCTTCCCCTGAGCCACAGCCAGGTGGGGTGAGGCCATCTTACCTTACATGTCTAGGTAAGAGTTTATCAACCTTTGGCATTTAAAACTTTTTTCCAAATGTTTTTGTACTAAGTTTGCGCTAAGGTAGTGCTTTTTAACAACATATTGTTATGTTTCAGTCTAAAGCATATATTTATGGTAAGACTATGTGGCCCTCTACTACTTGTAAACCTTTTCTCTCATCCACTTCCTATAGTGTGTACAGACTGTAAGGACACCCAGAACATCCAGGTGACTGTCTGCACTTGCTGTGTGTTCTTCAGGGTGTTACTTTCTTTTACTTACTTACTTTCTTTCACATGGTGTAGTAGCTTTTATTGATATTTTCGGTCCTGAAGAAAGCAATTGACTAAATAAGTCGCCAAATTGCTGAAACTAGTCGACCACACTGCCCTGAGGCTGTCCACATTATTGGTCAGTGAGCAGGCGTATTGCTTTTAACATTGGTACGGTAAGCACAATTGGAATAAAATCATTGTTGGGTGCTTAGCCCTAACCAATTTTAAATCCACTCCCTTTGGTTTTTTTGTTCCTTCACATCTTCTTTTGCACTACACACCCCAGTCCCATCTTGTTTACCACTTACTTACATCAAGTGGTACACCACACTGTCGTCCTCTTATTTTAGTGAGGCTACCCCCTACCACCGGGTTGACTTCCTAAGAGAGTACCGATGAATCTCTGACGGGTGGTACGGATAAAATTCCCAAATGATGAAGGGCGGATCCGAATGGTGACTGATGGGTACTTGTCCTCATCCACGGAGAGCTCTCTGTGTCACTACTTGGTTGTAAGGGTGAGTCCTGGTTTGGTTTCTTGTATGTGGGCATACTTACCTTAGACCCTCTGGTACCTTTGGTATATATTGGTTCTGTTGGGGATAGTACCCAGAGCTAGGTCTTTAAATCTCCCCTAGGTCCTCCTCTACCGTTTTGTGTTTGTTGTTCAGTGCAGTTTCTCAACTGCGGACCTTTTCTTCCCTACGATTTGTCGTAGAGTTGGGTCATCACAGAGTTGTGATTTGAGCCCGTTTCACCATTCTAGATCATCTTTTGCACGTTTTATTAGACATCGTCCCCCCAACATGGCGGAGAATCATGGTCTAGCTTTCTCCGATACTGACCTTCAAGCAGCATTGGCTGAACATCCTGACCTTACAGATTCATCCGGGCCTACAGCCGTTGTGAGCGAGGATGATTGGGGCAAACTGTTAATTCTTAAAAAATCTCAGACAAGGACAGCCACTCATGGCATCATTATGGCTCAATACCTAAGGAATGATTGTGCACCAACAGGTCTCATAGTCACTAACACCCCTAGACTATTTCTTAACGATAGAGAGTTCTTGAAGAACTGGGCCTTGATTGCTTGGAGGTGCACCAGAGACTGGTTGATTTTGATCATTCAAACATCTAAACGCATAGCTGACACCATGCTTGTAGAAATCCAAGTCCTAGAGTCTAAGATAAAGACCACAATTGCCCCTAAGGTCTTTACTAAGAACCTAGATGATACTAACAAAAATAACAGAGATTTCAGGGAGCATACCCTTTCTGTTAAGATGGATAAATTCAAGAAGGATCTTGATAAATTCCAGTTTGAAAGGATTTACCCCTACTCTAGTGACACCTACACTCCCCCAGACTTTGGAAATAACAATCGCAGAAAAGGCTCTTCCTACAGTACATCCAGCTCTGGCGATAATTCATCAGGTAGCGACACTGGGAGTGATAATTCCTACCCACGAGGCAGGGGCCAGGGTAAAAGGAACTTTAGAAACAATTGGAGGGGCAACCAACAACAACAGTGGTGGTCACCCCATCCCTGGCACTTTGGAGGTATGCACCCTTTTTTCCCACCACAACAACCAGGACCATTCCCACAGCCGATGGGTCCCAACATGCCCAGTTTTCCAACCAACTTTCAAGCTAACAACTTTAATGGGCAGCCTTTTTTAGGGTTTGGCCGGGGGAGGTCTCGGGGCAGAAAGAGAGGGAACCCACAGCCCCAAGTACATTTCAGCCCCCCATCAACGTCATCAGAAGGTAGGACTCTGAGGAGCAACTCCTCCAAGAACAAGGAGACAGGGCAGAGCAGTGCAGCTCCAGTATAGTTATCAATCTGAGCAGTCATGTGCTGACCCAACAGGAGGAAGAGGCCTTAAATAAAGGCTTAGGCTTTGTACCTACCCACCACAATGACGAGTTTGAAACCAGGCTAGAACTAGCCAAGTTCCTCAGAAAAATTAGACTACACTTCTTCTTCGCAGACAAAGAAGAGAGCACACAAATGGAGGAAGATACTAACACTGGTTTAAAGTGCAAGTCTACTTTTACCCCCCCCAGCCACCTGATGCCCCCCCAGGTCCTGGCTTATGAGCAGGCTCTAGAGAAAGAGATGGATGAGCTCTTTAGGAGTAACCACAGAGTATATAACAACTTACCTAAAACTCTGCATACAGCGCTAAAATCCTTGACTGACAACAAGAACCTAACAATTAAGCCAGCAGACAAGGGCGGTTCAATCGTGGTAATGGACACTCAAGTGTACAGAACTGAGTGCCTTAGACAATTGAACATAAGACAATCGTACGCCCTAGTTAATCATGATCCAACAGAGGAGCTGACAATGAACATCAAAACCATGGTGGAAGAAGCCTCCATTGAAGGTTGGATTACTCCAGCCGAGGCCAAATATCTTTGCAGTGAGCACCCCAGAATGCCTTACTTTTACACCTTGCCCAAGGTTCACAAGGAGCAAAGACCCCCCCCCGGGGCGTCCGATCATTTCCGGGATAGGGTCAGCCCTTGAACCCCTCTCCACTTTCGTGGACCATTTCCTGAGACCCATGGTACAGGAAATGCCCACTTATTTAAAGGACACCACTGACCTTCTCAGATTGCTACCTAACCTGGAGTTTGACAGAGAGACTGACCTCTTAGTTTCATTCGATGTTGAGGCACTCTATACCTCCATCCCACAGGATGAGACACTGGACGTGATACACCACCTTCTAGAGTCCAGGGAGCTCAACAGCATTACTCCTGTCTCATTCATAATGGCCTGTGCCACACTGGCCATGAAGCAAAACTTCTTTAAATTTGAGGAACAGGTTTACCTTCAAATCTCAGGGACCAGCATGGGGAGCGTTTACGCTCCCAGTCTGGCTAATCTGTACGTCCATTCCTTTGAACAGAGTCATGTACTGAACCAGACCAATCCTTATATCCAGCAATTACAAACTTGGAAGAGATACATTGACGACGTTTTCGTCGTGTGGAGAGGTTCGAGTGAGAGCTGCCTTGAATTCTTGGGGTGGCTTAATAACAGGAATCACCATCTTAAATTTACCATCGAGATCGGAGGGACACAACTAGCATTTCTGGATCTCCTTATAACAGCAGGACCACATGGCCTACAATCAGAGCTATACAGGAAGCCTACTGCAAGGAACTCCCTGTTGTTGTTCGACAGTAACCACCCGCGAGCACTCAGAGAGAGCCTTCCGTTTAGTCAATTTTTACGGTTACAAAGGAACTGTTCGACTAGGACAGCTTTTGAAAAACATTCTGAAGACCTCAGCAGGCAACTCGTGGCACGTAAATACCCTCCTCAACTTGTCAAGAGGTCTATGAAAAGGGCTAAGAATAACAACCGAGAAGCACTTCTGGAACCCAGACCTCCCAAACCGGATCTAGAACGTCTCACCTTTGTTCATACCTTTGGGAGTCTTTCTAATGGCATCCAGAAGGCGGTCAAAAAGCACTGGCCTATCTTGAACTCTGGGCGCCTTACCCTTCCACGCCCACTTGTCTCATTCAAAAGGGGTCCAAACTTGAGGGACAGATTGGTTCATACAAGGCCACGTGAGGAGATGCCCAGAGCAGTGGGCACTTTGTGGAATCTTCCCCCAGTTCAGGGGCATCATCCCTGTGGGAATTGTCAGGTCTGTCCACAAACTAAAAAATCACTGGAAGTAGATATAGGTACCAACAGACCGTGGAAGCAAGTTAAGTTCACCAACTGCAACAGCGACCACGTGATCTATCTCATCACCTGCCCTTGCGATTATAGATACGTGGGCATGACAACTAGGAAGATCCGCACACGGATATCAGAGCATAAGAGCACGATCCGTTGTGCCAGACAAGCCACCAAGCTAACTGCCCACTTCCTGGAAGCTAAACACCAAGCCACAGAATTTCTTTGGACTGTCCTAGAACAGCCGTTCATTCCAGCACATACCACAGATGTGGCCAATTATCTGCTAAGAAAAGAACAGAGATGGGTCCTGAAATTGAAGACACATAAAGAGGGACTTAACGATGACATCCCGTGGTCCTCTCTGTGATCAGTTGCATTCTCAGGTCGCTTATGCCCATACTAGTATGAATAGGCTACAGGAATACCATTAGTGAGACATGTCACCCTATCACTATTGAGCCTTGATGAGATAGGCATTTTGTTCAGTCTCTAGAGGTTTATGGCATAGTGTGCTATGATACCATCAGCGCCTAAAGTTTAATCTCATTTGCCTCTGTTTTACTGCAGCCCACTTATTCTTTGTTATTTTACCCTCATTGCAAATGAATAACATTAGTCTTTCGTGTGCAAGTTTAGCACGCGCTTATTCCTTGTCCTTTAACAGTTTGTTTGTTTACCCCTCTTTGTTATCCTCGTTTCTGTGGTGACAGTATGCAGGTCCGTTACGAGCGCCTTACACGTTTCCTGATAGGCGCGAGCGCCTTACATGTTTTCTGATAGGCGCGTGACCCACGTGACGGGCCGAACTGTTATCCAATTGAAATACGCGAGAGAGACGCGAGGCTCACGCGTTACATCTCCGCGCACCCAACAGCTGTGCGATGACGAGTGAGAGCTCCCTTCGGCGTCCTTGTTTACCAAGCTTAATCGGCAACGCATATGCCGTATGACGCCGCTCCAACGCTGTTAGTCATTCGCCAGTGCGCTACCCCACGTGACCTTTCTCTCAATCACGATTGAGTATAATAACATCTCCTCGCCAATGGTCGGTACCTCCCCAGATGGCCAGGACGCCGGCCAGGAGTACCGACGGTGAGGTAAGGAGGATTCTCGCGTGTTTGCTAGTGGGTGAATAACAGTGCCCTGCAGTGCTCTTTTACCATCTAATCACTGTAACTGGTCTAGTTGACCGTGTTCTGTTTTGCTTATTTAAAGCATAGGGGCGACTTTGTCTATGTTTTTATTTCGTGCAAGTGATGTATTAATGTGTGTTCCACATGTTTCCTAGAGCGGTGCTTCATTCTTCCCCTGAGCCACAGCCAGGTGGGGTGAGGCCATCTTACCTTACATGTCTAGGTAAGAGTTTATCAACCTTTGGCATTTAAAACTTTTTTCCAAATGTTTTTGTACTAAGTTTGCGCTAAGGTAGTGCTTTTTAACAACATATTGTTATGTTTCAGTCTAAAGCATATATTTATGGTAAGACTATGTGGCCCTCTACTACTTGTAAACCTTTTCTCTCATCCACTTCCTATATTGTGTACAGACTGTAAGGACACCCAGAACATCCAGGTGACTGTCTGCACTTGCTGTGTGTTCTTCAGGGTGTTACTTTCTTTTACTTACTTACTTTCTTTCACATGGTGTAGTAGCTTTTATTGATATTTTCGGTCCTGAAGAAAGCAATTGACTAAATAAGTCGCCAAATTGCTGAAACTAGTCGACCACACTGCCCTGAGGCTGTCCACATTATTGGTCAGTGAGCAGGCGTATTGCTTTTAACATTGGTACGGTAAGCACAATTGGAATAAAATCATTGTTGGGTGCTTAGCCCTAACCAATTTTAAATCCACTCCCTTTGGTTTTTTAGTTCCTTCACATCTTCTTTTGCACTACACACCCCAGTCCCATCTTGTTTACCACTTACTTACATCAAGTGGTACACCACACTGTCGTCCTCTTATTTTAGTGAGGCTACCCCCTACCACCGGGTTGACTTCCTAAGAGAGTACCGATGAATCTCTGACGGGTGGTACGGATAAAATTCCCAAATGATGAAGGGCGGATCCGAATGGTGACTGATGGGTACTTGTCCTCATCCACGGAGAGCTCTCTGTGTCACTACTTGGTTGTAAGGGTGAGTCCTGGTTTGGTTTCTTGTATGTGGGCATACTTACCTTAGACCCTCTGGTACCTTTGGTATATATTGGTTCTGTTGGGGATAGTACCCAGAGCTAGGTCTTTAAATCTCCCCTAGGTCCTCCTCTACCGTTTTGTGTTTGTTGTTCAGTGCAGTTTCTCAACTGCGGACCTTTTCTTCCCTACGATTTGTCGTAGAGTTGGGTCATCACAGAGTTGTGATTTGAGCCCGTTTCACCATTCTAGATCATCTTTTGCACGTTTTATTAGACATCGTCCCCCCAACATGGCGGAGAATCATGGTCTAGCTTTCTCCGATA
The DNA here is from genome assembly GCF_964263255.1 of Lissotriton vulgaris. Lineage (NCBI taxonomy): Eukaryota > Metazoa > Chordata > Amphibia > Caudata > Salamandridae > Lissotriton > Lissotriton vulgaris. The sequence goes on from NC_141699.1 coordinate 513,047,532, forward strand.
CTGACCTTCAAGCAGCATTGGCTGAACATCCTGACCTTACAGATTCATCCGGGCCTACAGCCGTTGTGAGCGAGGATGATTGGGGCAAACTGTTAATTCTTAAAAAATCTCAGACAAGGACAGCCACTCATGGCATCATTATGGCTCAATACCTAAGGAATGATTGTGCACCAACAGGTCTCATAGTCACTAACACCCCTAGACTATTTCTTAACGATAGAGAGTTCTTGAAGAACTGGGCCTTGATTGCTTGGAGGTGCACCAGAGACTGGTTGATTTTGATCATTCAAACATCTAAACGCATAGCTGACACCATGCTTGTAGAAATCCAAGTCCTAGAGTCTAAGATAAAGACCACAATTGCCCCTAAGGTCTTTACTAAGAACCTAGATGATACTAACAAAAATAACAGAGATTTCAGGGAGCATACCCTTTCTGTTAAGATGGATAAATTCAAGAAGGATCTTGATAAATTCCAGTTTGAAAGGATTTACCCCTACTCTAGTGACACCTACACTCCCCCAGACTTTGGAAATAACAATCGCAGAAAAGGCTCTTCCTACAGTACATCCAGCTCTGGCGATAATTCATCAGGTAGCGACACTGGGAGTGATAATTCCTACCCACGAGGCAGGGGCCAGGGTAAAAGGAACTTTAGAAACAATTGGAGGGGCAACCAACAACAACAGTGGTGGTCACCCCATCCCTGGCACTTTGGAGGTATGCACCCTTTTTTCCCACCACAACAACCAGGACCGTTCCCACAGCCGATGGGTCCCAACATGCCCAGTTTTCCAACCAACTTTCAAGCTAACAACTTTAATGGGCAGCCTTTTTTAGGGTTTGGCCGGGGGAGGTCTCGGGGCAGAAAGAGAGGGAACCCACAGCCCCAAGTACATTTCAGCCCCCCATCAACGTCATCAGAAGGTAGGACTCTGAGGAGCAACTCCTCCAAGAACAAGGAGACAGGGCAGAGCAGTGCAGCTCCAGTATAGTTATCAATCTGAGCAGTCATGTGCTGACCCAACAGGAGGAAGAGGCCTTAAATAAAGGCTTAGGCTTTGTACCTACCCACCACAATGACGAGTTTGAAACCAGGCTAGAACTAGCCAAGTTCCTCAGAAAAATTAGACTACACTTCTTCTTCGCAGACAAAGAAGAGAGCACACAAATGGAGGAAGATACTAACACTGGTTTAAAGTGCAAGTCTACTTTTACCCCCCCCAGCCACCTGATGCCCCCCCAGGTCCTGGCTTATGAGCAGGCTCTAGAGAAAGAGATGGATGAGCTCTTTAGGAGTAACCACAGAGTATATAACAACTTACCTAAAACTCTGCATACAGCGCTAAAATCCTTGACTGACAACAAGAACCTAACAATTAAGCCAGCAGACAAGGGCGGTTCAATCGTGGTAATGGACACTCAAGTGTACAGAACTGAGTGCCTTAGACAATTGAACATAAGACAATCGTACGCCCTAGTTAATCATGATCCAACAGAGGAGCTGACAATGAACATCAAAACCATGGTGGAAGAAGCCTCCATTGAAGGTTGGATTACTCCAGCCGAGGCCAAATATCTTTGCAGTGAGCACCCCAGAATGCCTTACTTTTACACCTTGCCCAAGGTTCACAAGGAGCAAAGACCCCCCCCGGGGCGTCCGATCATTTCCGGGATAGGGTCAGCCCTTGAACCCCTCTCCACTTTCGTGGACCATTTCCTGAGACCCATGGTACAGGAAATGCCCACTTATTTAAAGGACACCACTGACCTTCTCAGATTGCTACCTAACCTGGAGTTTGACAGAGAGACTGACCTCTTAGTTTCATTCGATGTTGAGGCACTCTATACCTCCATCCCACAGGATGAGACACTGGACGTGATACACCACCTTCTAGAGTCCAGGGAGCTCAACAGCATTACTCCTGTCTCATTCATAATGGCCTGTGCCACACTGGCCATGAAGCAAAACTTCTTTAAATTTGAGGAACAGGTTTACCTTCAAATCTCAGGGACCAGCATGGGGAGCGTTTACGCTCCCAGTCTGGCTAATCTGTACGTCCATTCCTTTGAACAGAGTCATGTACTGAACCAGACCAATCCTTATATCCAGCAATTACAAACTTGGAAGAGATACATTGACGACGTTTTCGTCGTGTGGAGAGGTTCGAGTGAGAGCTGCCTTGAATTCTTGGGGTGGCTTAATAACAGGAATCACCATCTTAAATTTACCATCGAGATCGGAGGGACACAACTAGCATTTCTGGATCTCCTTATAACAGCAGGACCACATGGCCTACAATCAGAGCTATACAGGAAGCCTACTGCAAGGAACTCCCTGTTGTTGTTCGACAGTAACCACCCGCGAGCACTCAGAGAGAGCCTTCCGTTTAGTCAATTTTTACGGTTACAAAGGAACTGTTCGACTAGGACAGCTTTTGAAAAACATTCTGAAGACCTCAGCAGGCAACTCGTGGCACGTAAATACCCTCCTCAACTTGTCAAGAGGTCTATGAAAAGGGCTAAGAATAACAACCGAGAAGCACTTCTGGAACCCAGACCTCCCAAACCGGATCTAGAACGTCTCACCTTTGTTCATACCTTTGGGAGTCTTTCTAATGGCATCCAGAAGGCGGTCAAAAAGCACTGGCCTATCTTGAACTCTGGGCGCCTTACCCTTCCACGCCCACTTGTCTCATTCAAAAGGGGTCCAAACTTGAGGGACAGATTGGTTCATACAAGGCCACGTGAGGAGATGCCCAGAGCAGTGGGCACTTTGTGGAATCTTCCCCCAGTTCAGGGGCATCATCCCTGTGGGAATTGTCAGGTCTGTCCACAAACTAAAAAATCACTGGAAGTAGATATAGGTACCAACAGACCGTGGAAGCAAGTTAAGTTCACCAACTGCAACAGCGACCACGTGATCTATCTCATCACCTGCCCTTGCGATTATAGATACGTGGGCCTGACAACTAGGAAGATCCGCACACGGATATCAGAGCATAAGAGCACGATCCGTTGTGCCAGACAAGCCACCAAGCTAACTGCCCACTTCCTGGAAGCTAAACACCAAGCCACAGAATTTCTTTGGACTGTCCTAGAACAGCCGTTCATTCCAGCACATACCACAGATGTGGCCAATTATCTGCTAAGAAAAGAACAGAGATGAGGTCCTGAAATTGAAGACACATAAAGAGGGACTTAACGATGACATCCCGTGGTCCTCTCTGTGATCAGTTGCATTCTCAGGTCGCTTATGCCCATACTAGTATGAATAGGCTACAGGAATACCATTAGTGAGACATGTCACCCTATCACTATTGAGCCTTGATGAGATAGGCATTTTGTTCAGTCTCTAGAGGTTTATGGCATAGTGTGCTATGATACCATCAGCGCCTAAAGTTTAATCTCATTTGCCTCTGTTTTACTGCAGCCCACTTATTCTTTGTTATTTTACCCTCATTGCAAATGAATAACATTAGTCTTTCGTGTGCAAGTTTAGCACGCGCTTATTCCTTGTCCTTTAACAGTTTGTTTGTTTACCCCTCTTTGTTATCCTCGTTTCTGTGGTGACAGTATGCAGGTCCGTTACGAGCGCCTTACACGTTTCCTGATAGGCGCGAGCGCCTTACATGTTTTCTGATAGGCGCGTGACCCACGTGACGGGCCGAACTGTTATCCAATTGAAATACGCGAGAGAGACGCGAGGCTCACGCGTTACATCTCCGCGCACCCAACAGCTGTGCGATGACGAGTGAGAGCTCCCTTCGGCGTCCTTGTTTACCAAGCTTAATCGGCAACGCATATGCCGTATGACGCCGCTCCAACGCTGTTAGTCATTCGCCAGTGCGCTACCCCACGTGACCTTTCTCTCAATCACGATTGAGTATAATAACATCTCCTCGCCAATGGTCGGTACCTCCCCAGATGGCCAGGACGCCGGCCAGGAGTACCGACGGTGAGGTAAGGAGGATTCTCGCGTGTTTGCTAGTGGGTGAATAACAGTGCCCTGCAGTGCTCTTTTACCATCTAATCACTGTAACTGGTCTAGTTGACCGTGTTCTGTTTTGCTTATTTAAAGCATAGGGGCGACTTTGTCTATGTTTTTATTTCGTGCAAGTGATGTATTAATGTGTGTTCCACATGTTTCCTAGAGCGGTGCTTCATTCTTCCCCTGAGCCACAGCCAGGTGGGGTGAGGCCATCTTACCTTACATGTCTAGGTAAGAGTTTATCAACCTTTGGCATTTAAAACTTTTTTCCAAATGTTTTTGTACTAAGTTTGCGCTAAGGTAGTGCTTTTTAACAACATATTGTTATGTTTCAGTCTAAAGCATATATTTATGGTAAGACTATGTGGCCCTCTACTACTTGTAAACCTTTTCTCTCATCCACTTCCTATAGTGTGTACAGACTGTAAGGACACCCAGAACATCCAGGTGACTGTCTGCACTTGCTGTGTGTTCTTCAGGGTGTTACTTTCTTTTACTTACTTACTTTCTTTCACATGGTGTAGTAGCTTTTATTGATATTTTCGGTCCTGAAGAAAGCAATTGACTAAATAAGTCGCCAAATTGCTGAAACTAGTCGACCACACTGCCCTGAGGCTGTCCACATTATTGGTCAGTGAGCAGGCGTATTGCTTTTAACATTGGTACGGTAAGCACAATTGGAATAAAATCATTGTTGGGTGCTTAGCCCTAACCAATTTTAAATCCACTCCCTTTGGTTTTTTTGTTCCTTCACATCTTCTTTTGCACTACACACCCCAGTCCCATCTTGTTTACCACTTACTTACATCAAGTGGTACACCACACTGTCGTCCTCTTATTTTAGTGAGGCTACCCCCTACCACCGGGTTGACTTCCTAAGAGAGTACCGATGAATCTCTGACGGGTGGTACGGATAAAATTCCCAAATGATGAAGGGCGGATCCGAATGGTGACTGATGGGTACTTGTCCTCATCCACGGAGAGCTCTCTGTGTCACTACTTGGTTGTAAGGGTGAGTCCTGGTTTGGTTTCTTGTATGTGGGCATACTTACCTTAGACCCTCTGGTACCTTTGGTATATATTGGACTCTGCGCTCACCTTCAGGGACCACACCAAGAAGGTGGCTGCCACATGCTATGGCATTCTGCGGGGTACGAGGCCGGTTCTAAAGTACTTTGATCCCCCTACCAGACAGCTTGTGGTCCAGGCCTCTATACTATCTCGACTGGACTACGGCAGCTCACTGCTGTTAGGGGTGAATCAAGCGGAGGCCTCTAGGCTCCAAAGAGTACAAAATGCCGCGGCACGAGCCATTGTGGGCCTCCCCAGACATTGTTCAGTGTCCGGTACCATCGCGGCCTTACATTGGCTCCCGGTCAGACAGCGAATTAAGTTCAAGGCGCTGTGTCTGGCCTTTAAAATTTTAAAATCTTCTTCGCCGCCGGCACTTGCCAACCTACTCACGCCCTATATGCCTTCGAGATCCTTGAGATCGGAGGGGCTTCATTTGGCTGTCTGTCCACGCTTTAAGCTGAGCAGAATGGGTGGCCGCTCCTTTAGGGTGCTAGCGGCAGGTTTATGGAATTCGCTCCCGGTACATATCCGAGCTCTTGAAGATTTGCTCGCCTTTAGGCAGGCGATTAAAACCTTCCTGTTTCCTGCGTCTGGTTAATTTCCTTTTCTTTTACTGTGTGTTATGTTATAGTGTCTGTCAGAGCGCCAAGGCGCCCCTTTGCTGGGGAAGCTGCGCGCTATAAAAATATAAATAACATAACATAACATAACAGGGAGGTGTTACACCACCCCAGACAGGAGATAGTGGATTGTAGCAGGGAGGTTTGAAAGAAACCAGACACTGCCTGGGGAGCACAAGGCTGCCCCTTGCATAATCCGGCCAAACCGGTTCTGGGGCACACCAGCCCCTGTCCCAGCGCGGCCTGGATCAAAGGAAAGGGGTGTATCCACCCCCTTCCTGGGTCCCACCCATAGGAGGGGACCTAGCAGGTAATCCAGCCCCCTAGATTGGTATAAGAATGAGAGCAGTGCCAACGCACTCAGATTATCCTGATGAAACATTTGAAAGGAAACTCTGGACCCTTCGACATCCTACTCAACGTAGAAGACTGAAGAATCTCCCTTGTGGTCAAGGAGTGACCACCCTGTGCAAACAGGCACCATCCAGCACCTCGACGTCTGCTTTGTTGCAGTTCCCGCCGGAACTCGAGCGACAGAGATCGACGAGATCAAGCTTGCCTGCCTTCTTACAGCCCGATCCACAGTCCCTGCAGAGCTGAGACCCGTGGAGGCGACCGGAAGCGTGGGGCACGCCATCTTGAAAAGACCACGAGACGTTGACTGTGCAGCCCACGAGTGACCCTCGAAGCTGTACACCGGGGTTTGAGAAGCCCTAACCCTGAGCCACTCTTGCAGCGAAGCTCACCCCTTTACACTCGACGAGTGCTGCGTGGGGCCCTTCTGCTTTCTTTGGCTCAACGCGTTGGCCCAGTCACTTGCCAGCTGGCTTGTGGCCCCTGTGCCAAAGAAAACCTAAAACCGACTTGTGATTCTGGTTGCTCCAGACTTGCACCAGCTCCTCTGAAAAGGAGCACCCGCTCTGACCCTCCTGGTCCGAGTGAGAAGCAATCTTCCGGTCCTGCGTGGATTGCTCTTGCCAAGTGTTGTTTGCTCCAATCTTGAAGCCGACTGCGCCGACGGTGAGAGCCTGCGTGGGACAGATCGTGACCTGCTCCTGGACGTCGCAGATGCCCCAGAGCCCACGTGGCAGCGGAGAGAAGCTCCTCGACAACCACCTGATTGCGCCCGACATTGCCTGGTTCCGTCCTGGTTCCACCCTGGTCACTGCTGAGTGACCCAGACTCTGTCCCCTCTGCTTTCAGGTACTTTACGACTCTGATCCACCCTTGGATCACACCGGACACTTCTCCTTCACATCGCCTGCAGCGTCTTCAGCTTCAAGCACCAAGAACCTGCGTGACAAAACCCGACGCCACTTCGACCCTATGCACCCGCTTCCTGTGGGTGAGGTAACATTGCAACGCCGGTGTTTTCACACTGGTACACACCTCTAGGGTCCGTGTCTAAAGTTTGGTCCTTCTAGGTTCAGCGGAAGTATCCTTAAACTCTATTTGTGTAACTTTTACGCACCATTGACATTGCATTGGTGCAAGCCGCGCTTTAAGCGCTGCACCCGAATCCCGCGGGCTTTTCCCGACTTCAGCATTGCTAGTCCAGACTTCTCCCAGCGATTCCCTAGGGCCTAGGCCTAACCACTGTTCGATTGGTATCTCTTATACCACTTTCTTAATATATGGTTTGAGTGGCCACCCGCCCTCATCCATAATTGTGCAACTTTGTATGTTATACTGTGCTTTTGATTTAACGCTTGTGCCCCTTTGCTCATAAAGAGTACTGGGGATTTTTTTAGAAATAAATACATATATTTTTATAATATATACTTGTGTGGTGTCCTTTCATTTGATATTACAGGACTGTGATTGGTAAAACAGCTCGCTTAACACGACCTCTTGAGTTAAGCCTTTAAGGCTGCTTAGTCCATGCTACCCCTAGGATAGCTTGTCTAATAAGGTTGACTTACAACCAGACACCATAAGGGATTGTTTGGACTGATACAAGGTGGTTCCAGAATTGGGAACATCATATATCAGGCCAACTTCTCACAGGAAGCTCCTCCCATGCTTCTTATTGGCAGGCCTTTAAAATCCGTGCTTTTTATTGGGAGGGAAGCATGTTTGGTTCCCTCCCAGTCTTCATTCGGCGTGTCTGCCCGGACGGGACATGTGCATGCGCCCGGACAAGAGATATGCAGGCATATGTTGGGCGAGCACGGCGCGCTGCTTTGTTGCAATTACAGCGTCTTAGCAGAACGTGCGCACGGCGAGCTTTCACGGACTCGCCAGGGCTTTGTTGATTATGTGTGATATGTATCAGTTTCACTTTCTTATTTAGCTGCATCTCACCAATGGCACCAGTGTTCAGGGGGTCCTTGTTTTTTTCATTCCATTGTTTTCAAATATGTCACACATGCCGTACAACAATTTACTACTTTCTTTACTGTGTGGGAGGTAAGCTGTCTCGGCTCCTCACGAGCTGGTGCTAGGGGTCAGCCTGCCGGGTGATGTTTGTTCTACCTCAGGGCATTTAATGGTCTTTTTTTATTAAAACAGATTTTATTCGTCAAATTGCACATATGTCGCAGGGCTCTGCATTCCAAAGACATCTGCAGAATCAAACCATACATTACCACATGAGCAACCAACTTTTGTGAGTGACATCAAGATGCATAATGAGAGCATACAGAATAATACAACAACCCCCCCCCAACTCCCCCCTCCCTCTGCCCTCCCCCTGAAGTCGCACAAAGTCTGCATAGTCCTGGCCACAGCCTTCATACAGAACAAAAAGTCTTCGCATGATAGCACACACACCCCCGATCCCCCCCACCCTGCACCGCCACAGTCGCGTGCACATCAGAAATTACCCCAATGGATGAACCTCTACAACAGCAGGTAGCTCCAGCCACAGACGCCGGTAATCCGCCCATCGTTTCCATATTTTGTAATGCTTGTGTGGGCATCCCCTGGCTACAAAAAAAGGCTGTTCTAGCCCCATACAAAAGTCCAATCCATTCTTCCATGCGGCCACCGACGGGGCCCGCTACGCCTTCCACGCCTTGGCGATATCTCGCTTTGCCAATGTGAGGCCCAGTTACATGAGATGTCGTTTGTAAATATTACCCCCTATTCCTTCCATAACGTTGAGCAGGGCCAGCCGCGGCGTATGCTGGAGCTCCCACCCCAGGACCTCCGAGTGGCAGGAGAACACCCTTCTCCAAAAACGATCTAGGGAGAGGCACTGCCAGATAGTATGAATAAACGTGCCCACTCCCGACCACATTATATGACACTCCGGAGAGGCAATCAAACCCACTCGCCACAGTCGAGCCTGGGTAAAGGAGACCCTGTGCAAATATTTAAACTGGATGAGGCGAAGGCGCATTGCTATGGCCGCTCCCCGTGGGGTCGCCAGGGCCTCCCTCCAATCCTCCTCCTCCAGCGTGCCTACATCCTCCTCCCAGTCCCCCGTAACTTCTGAAATGAGGTGGAACAATGCGTAACTAGGGATTGATAGATCCAGGAGATCTTTCTGGTCTCCAGATCCCCCATGCCTCCAGCGGACTGAATTCAGGGAGAGATTCCCGTTCTTCCAGGCTAGGGGACAGGGCATGGCGAAATTGGAGGTATCGGTAGAATTGTGACTGAGGCATAAGAAATTCCCTCTGTAGGGCCTGAAAAGACTTGAGTGTCGTGCCCCTCATAACATCCCCCAGGGTTGAAATACCAATATCGTCCCATCCCCGAAAGCCCTGCAGGACTGGCGCCCAATATTCCAAAGGGGGGTCTCCCTAGTCAGGGTATTCCACTAACCCATGCATCGCAACGCCTGCCTCCAGATCAGGAATACCACCCGCATGGCAGGGTATGCTCAGACGGGAGTCCCTTGCTCACTTTGCCACTGGATTCAAGCAAGCCGGGCTGAAGACGGCTGGAATGCCAGAAACCGGTCCTCCGAAGCTTGTTTCCGGTCCAGGGAAGACATGGCTTGGCAGTTCGGGCTGGACTGTTCCCATGAGGCACAGGGTCAGACTGATTTGCATATAGCCATGTCTGAACTGGGGTGGCAGAGTGGGCTAAAGAACGGTGATGGATTAAACCCAGATCCTTTGACTGGGTGTGAGTGTTTGATTGATTCAGATGCTCCGTCCATCACCACCCCCTTTTGTACCGCTTTTGGCCGCCGTAAGTGTGGCAGGGTATGCTCAGACGTGAGTCCCTTGCTCACTTTGCCACTGGATTCAAGCAATCCGGGCAGAAGACGGCTGGAATGCCAGAAACCGGTCCTCGGAAGCTTGTTTCCGGTCCAGGGAAGACATGGCTTGGCAGTTCGGGCTGGACTGTTCCCATGAGGCACAGGGTCAGACTGATTTGCATTAGCCATGTCTGAACTGGGGTGGCAGAGTGGGCTAAAGAACGGTGATGGATTAAACCCAGATCTTTTGACTGGGTGTGAGTGTTTGATTGATTCAGATGCTTCGTCCATCACCACCCCCTTTTGTACCGCTTTTGGCCGCCGTAAGTGTGGCAGGGTATGCTCAGATGTAAGTCCCTTGCTCACTTTGCCACTGGATTCAAGCAAGCCGGGCTGAAGACGGCTGGAATGCCAGAAACCGGTCCTCGGAAGCTTGTTTCCGGTCCAGCGAAGACGTGGCTTGGCAGTTCGGGCTGGACTGTTCCCATGAGGCACAGGGTCAGACTGATTTGTATATAGCCATGTCTGAACTGGGGTGGCAGAGTGGGCTAAAGAACGGTGATGGAATACCCAGATCTTTTGACTGGGTGTGAGTGATTGATTGTTTTAGATGCTCCGTCCATCACCACTCCCTTTTGTACTGAAGATTGCTGAAACTCCATTAGCTACAACGAGGTTGCTTGCCAATGAGGAGAATGTTATCGAAAAGGAAGTTATGGGTATATTTGTGTAGGGGTGACTAGACGAGTTATAGATCCAAATAATTGCACGTTGTAGTGGTATGGGGAAGCTGGGACTTAGTAGCCCCACTTGCTTCTGCTAAGGCTGGTGAAACAGAGATATTAACAATATGAAGGGGAGTGTAATAGTGATGGCTATCACTAATTGTGTCAAAGGGATACGTGGCAACTGCTAGCATTATCTGCGGCGGCGGAATGTGTGGGGACTGCTAACATAATTTGATCCAGTGGTGTCTGTATGAGCTGCTAGCACCGTTTACAGCTGCGATATGTGCAGGGGTTGTTGCCATTTACAGCGTCTGGGTACACAGGGTCGGCTGGCACCATTTGAAAATTAGGCTTCTAGCACCGTCTGCAACGGTGCATTGTTTAGCAGGTATCTTTTGCAACAGTAGGCTGTGTAGTGGCTATTGGCACCATCTGAAGTGGGGGTTACTAATAGGCTGCTGGTGCTGTGCATGGCAGGGGTATTTTCAGATGGAGGGGTTATCGCTTGTAATGGTGTACAATATACGGGGCTATTCAAAATAATTGCAGAGATGTAGTGGCCCGCCTGTATGATTAGCAGCAGGGTGGTAGCACAATTTCCTGGGGTGTTGTATTTGCATGCTAACATCGCGTGGCCCCTTGGTTTGAGAGGAACTACTGTCTTGCAATGCTGGCTTCTAACTGCGGGGTTGGACTGACGGGCCTCTGATTGGCTGAGCTCGCTGTCAGTCTGCACGCACTGGAGAGACGACCGAGAGCCGGGAACAAAGGACTGACCCATGCAAATTGCGTTATTTTATGCATATTTTTTTCACCCCCAAATAAATACTTCGTTATCATAAATAAAACACCTTCAAATATGCGAGTACAGACTACCAGTTGTACAAAAACGTTAATAAGTATTTCTCACTACAGTGCTATAATATGCCATATTAATGTCAAAGCTGCTGTGTGTAAAAGAAATACATTTTTTTGCAATTTTGAACAGACTAGCATAGTTTATGTGATGTTCAATGTATGACTTGCATAGTAAACATTTTTAGGTCTCGGCTCGATACTGGCTCTAAGATCCGAGCCATCCTTCACACAGGCCGCAGACATCCTTCACACAGGCAGCAGACATCAATCGCAGCAGACATCCATCACACGGGCAGCAGGCATCCTTCACACGGGCAGAAGACATCCTTCACACGGGCAGCTGACATCCATCGCAGCAGACATCCATCACATGGGCAGCAGGCATCCTTCACACGGGCAGCAGACATCCTTCACACGGGCAGCAGACATCCTTCACACGGGCAGCAGACATCCATCGCAGCTGACATCCATCACACGGGCAGCAGGCATCTATCACACGGGCAGCAGACATCCATCACAACCTCCCTTCAACCTCCAAAAAGATGCAGGCGGTGCTGGGCTGCCTCCTGGCCGCGGCCCTCGTGGGCACAGGTAAGGTCTCCTGTCCTTATCTGCCCTGTACTGCCCCGGGGGAGCCTTTATAGGGTAGTATGAGGTGAGGAGACTTGAGCCTGAGGCTCTTGTTCATCCATGACGTTTGTTTCTGACCTGCTGCAGCATCTGATCTTTATCTTTTTATTTATGTGTGTATTGGTCGAAGCGGGTGGGATCCGAGGGACACAACGCCCCCATACAGCTGTCATTTAAGAGGGGCAGCATCTGCTGTGAAATCCAGGGCGGGCCGACGGCTGGACGAGCCCTCCTGCCCGGGTGCTACTGCCAGATGTGTATCTGTACATATATATGTGCATAGGTGGAAGCGGGTGGGATCCGAGGGCCACGACACCCCCATATAGCTTTAATTCATGAAGACAGTGTCTGCTGGAGGGTCAGGCAGGAGGGGGGTCTCCTTGCTGTGAATCCCAGGGCGGGGCCGACGACTAGACGAGCCCTCCTGCCCGGGTGCAGCTGCCAGCAGATATCCAATATCTACATATGTAAAGGGGCCAGACTCCGGCAGGGGCGTTCATCCATGGGGTCACTGGACGCTTCCAGACGGCGCACCTTTCCTCTGAGTGAGTTTTAGTACAGGGAGCCCCGGCCAAGCGGTGAGACGTGTGATCCTGAGCACCGGGCGATGAAACCACTGGGCTGCGCCCGCCCCGGGCGTCCCTGCCGTCCATGCCCTCTGTATCTGAAGCCTTTTTGCACATTTTTTAGCAGGCGAACTTATATACTGTGTGTGATGCAAGATTAAAATAACGACTCTCGTATTCACAGCGCTGTATGCCAGGGCCTGGTCCCTCGCAGCACTAAACACACGCAAACACTGTGTATGTGCAGTGTTGTATTGGTATTAGAAATCGGCCCGGGCAAGCTAAAAAATATAAGTAGCAGTGAAAACCACAGGCGCCTATACCGTCTGGAGGCTTAAGGAGCAGGGAAACCCGAGTCTTGCGTCCCCAAGTAAGAGAGTGAGGCTGGGTGGAAGGAAAACTGGGAGATGAGCATACGGCGGGCCAGTGCTGGTCGACGACCGAAGGGCTGGGAAGGAGTCGCTGGGTTTAGTACGTCAGATGTTAGGTTGGTACCCCTAGATGGGTGGTAAGATGATGTAGGCACTCCTCGTAGCACTGACTCTTTGCCCCAGCTCCCGATCGAACTCGCGACCCGCCCGCCCCAGCTCCATGAAAAAATGGCGGCCGCAAACATCCTTAAGAAAGAAAGAAAAAAGGAAACATCCACAATGGGCCCACCTCTTCATGACGGCAAAAAAGGGGCGGGGCTTAAAAAGACAGAAACGCCCACGAATCTGCTCCAAGAATGATTGCCACAATTCTCTTCCAATGGCTAGCCTCCATTTATGGAGCTAGCCAATGGAAGAGAGAGGCGGGTTCAACCCCAGTATTGGAAAACAAAATTTCTCGAGCTGCGCGACACTGCTGCGCAGTGTACGCCAGTCGAGACCTTTGCAAACTGTGCAGAAATGTTTAATTCTTTCTAACTTTACCACTTTTTTCACCTTTCATGTGCACTTGTTTTGGAAGGTGGAGCCTTAAAATATCCCATTGATCAATGGTGTTTCTCTCCTTCTTTCCAGTCTTACCCAGAACATATGGCATTTTTCTGTGAGATACATAGGTATTCTTATGTTCCTGAATACTATTTCACTTACTTTTAGGCCTTTTCTGAACCTTCAATAAACTCTACTAGGTGTTTCTGGCCTCCTCCTTCTGGACTGTCAATCCATGGCATTCTTCTGGTCTCCAACTACCTGTTTTGAATTTATTTTGCCCACAAGTACCCTAAAGGATTTCGGAATATGTTTGTGTCTGATGTCTCTTCTCTCGTCTTCCTTCACAGGTGGCCAACTTTAGCATTCTGCAGCCTTCATCTACCCCTATATAGAGTGCCTGATGCCCACATTGCATACCATCAGATGGATCCCGTCATCTCTAATCATGGATACAGAAGTGTTCCATGTTAGTAGTTCTTGGAGTGTACGGCAGTGCTTATCATGTACAATCCACTACAATATGTCTGGTAGAGTTGTTATTACAGATTCTGGCTGCAAAGCTCATGGCTAGGTTGTGAAGAAGAAGGTTCTGACCCATTTAATTCTCCTAATTTATTTTATTTTGGTCCACCCAATTTATGGATATCTGCTGTGTGAGTCTTAGTAACTGAGTATCACTCACAGTAAGCTCTGCTAAAATTGACTCGAGTGTACCTTCCACTGCACATCCTTTAAAAACAAGTCTGCTGCTGTGCAGCTTGGATAGGAGCCTGCAATAGCTATACATGATAATGGTTTCCTGTGCTGTTTTTCCCTGACCCCCACACCCTAGTCTGCGTTCTTGTGCATTCTGAGCGTTTTGTACTGTTCTTTAGGCATTTACCGTTCTACATGCTCTCTCCTGATGTCTGCGGTGGTGGGCTTTTTAGGTCTCGCGACCTATCAATGCGCGCAAGCGCATTGAGCGGAGCGAGAATTCAAGTGCTCAAAATACTCGTGAAACCAAGGGTTTCGTTTGTGCGTTTTTTTTTAGATCACGTGACCAAACAAGCACGCGCATCAGCCTCCCTCCCTCCCTCCTAATTGCATTTTTTCACGGCCGCACAGCACATCAAAGGGCTTCTCCCAGCGTGTGCTGTGCGGCTTCTCCTCCCCTAATTATTCATGGCTGGCCGGTGGCCGGCCGTACTTTCAGTTTCCCGGCCGCTCTGCATTATCAGGTACGTGTTGGTGACAATTTACACAGAACGCTTGTTTGTACTACTTGCCACTTGCATTAAAAATAAAATTCCATTATTTCACTTTGTCTCCGTGCGTGCATTTATTTAATGTTTCTTTATTTCACCTTTCTTTCGCGATTTGCTTGTCTTCTTTAGCGTTGCAGGGGTTTTGAACCCGCCCTGCATTGTGTTTTAGTAGCTTAAGTTTCTTAAACATTTTATACAGCATTGGGTTTGCTATTTTATAAACGCCCATATGTGTCAAAATTCGAGATAAGTGCCACGGCATATTGTGCGAAAGTTAATCCTTTATCGCATAATATGCTGTATTGTTTGTCTACCTGTGTGCTATAATTCGGCTGCTCCAAGCCCGCAGATGTCTACATAACGAAAACAAAATGACAATCAGCCTGATGCTTCAAACCGTTATCAAATGGGGAAAAGCACGATGCTCCTAATTGACAAGTACACATTCGATTCGTAATTTAAGTTACCTAGGAACTTAAGTTGTTTGGCTTGTGAACAGTTCTCGTTGTTGGCACCCTAATGATAATACCCCCAAAAAATCGTTCTAACCTTGTTTGAAATGTAGGGTGTTTCCGTTCTATATCATTTTACCTAAAAGGTAACCATATGTTCAGATCTGTTGAAAGGGACATTCAGTTACCTACCATGTTCGTGCCCAGGTTAACACACAGAAGCAAAGGTAACTATTCCAATGGAGAAAAGGAGAGGCATGTAGGGTCTAACTTGCTGGGAACTTATTTAAAGTGGCGTCTAACGTCTTTATGTTTTCCGAGAGGACCCAGTATGCATTTAACAGTGTGTGTACATGCGGATATAATCTTTCCTGTTATGTACACGGTCATCGGAAATACTCCTGCTGTTCAATCTGCGTAGGATATTTAAAAGCTAGCAATGCTACAGGCTAAAAGGAGGGCGCTGGTTAACAATGCATGTGACCCTCACGATGTCCCTGGCTCGGACATTTTGTCAGAATGTCTGGTGGTCCAGGATGTAAATAGAGCAGGGCTTCCTGCTGAGATGCAATAAGCGCCTCTGCCCCGCACTTTTACAAGTGCTATTTCACGGTGCGCTGTTTTATTCCAGCCTCCCTTGTTTTTGTAGATGCTCGTGGCGGCAGCAGGAGGCACGGCGCCCCCCGCGAGACCATTATTTTTCTATTCAGAGGAACACATCAATTCGTGTCAAAGAGGGGGGGTGTTTGTAGCACGCGATATCAGCGGCACAATGAGCGGCGTGTTGGCTTTGGGAATTCCGAATAAGTGAGGAGGGACAGTAAACTGAGGGATATACTGGGAGGGACAGTCCAGGTAAAATACCACACCAAGGACCACTGCAGTTGTTCCCTTCAAAGTCATTGTGTAACGCCTCAGAGGCCATAGCTTTGACCGTGGCGTGAATCGACAATTTTAGTTAGGAAAAAACACACAGGTCTATGTCCTGCTGTGAACTGTCTCCGCAACGTGTGCCAAGCCCGCTGCACTTCAATGTAAAGTTCACACTACGAGAACTCTAGCTACACTTTGAAAGGCGGACAATTTAGAAGCGTACATACACTGTAGGTGACGGCAACTATAAAAGCAAGCGGTTACTGTTCGGTCTGTCACAAGATTCAATTATGATCCATGTTGTGCGCCTGCACTCGCACAGATACCGTATGGAGGTTTTATGATGGGGATCGGACATCCAGCACCTCTACCACAAGTACTGAAGGTAGTCTGTGGGTGCGCATTTACTAACCTGTTAGTTTTTTTTTTTTAACAAAAGTCCTCTGGAAACGCTGATCTGGCTTGAGCTGTGTGCCGGAAACACATTGCGCTAGATCAATGCATACAACCGGCAGCTTCCTACACCATCGTCTTCATCACTTATTGCACGAGGCGGGAAATGTGTCGGTCGCTTGCAAAACTTCGGCGAGTACGCCCCTGCAAAGCCCAGAGGATTAATAAACAAATACATAGCTACCCCATGGCACGTAAGGGATATTTACATTTGCATTTATAGTCAGTACATGGATTTATACAGTCCATAAGTCCAATCCATATGGGACATTTTTTCAATATGTGAAGTGTTTTTGCTGTACTCTGGGCATAAGAGCACTGTACAAACAAGCTTAATCAAGCAGTGGCAAAGCGTCCTTGTCATTTTGTCGACTGTTATTTGTAATATCAATACATCTAAGTCACGTAAATACAAAACATGTTCCATTACAAATGCTATAGGTGTCACATTTGCGAAAGTTATAACTATTGGCATTGTAAATGGCAAAGCTATTAATTAAACTATTTTCAAAAACAACACATAAATAAAAAAATTGTCATTTACAAGACCAATAACTCAAACTTTCCTAATGCGAGACCTATTGGCAACGCCAGTGCTTGTTTGTTTATTTCGAGTTTTCTCACCTTTCATATTTTCATGAAAACAATACCCAAACTATTGTAAAACGCTGTGTATATATACATTAGATGGTTAAGAGCTGCATCAAATTCTACTACACAGAATTCGACAATTACACAAAGCGGATCAATTTTTGATCGCTTATAGAAACATACAGAAAGGTTTTCCAGTTTTCGGACAAAGCACAGTGAGATGGATTGCAGCAGGTATCCAATTCTATCACAGACAAGCTAGAAAGCCATTGACAAGCGAAGTCAAGGCTGATTCTACAATAACTGTCTCTACGACTACAGCTCTCTTTGCCAGTGTGCCTAAAATATGTCGAGCGTAACATGGTCCAGCAAGCACACCTTCACATAGCTTTATTGCCTGGATTCTTCTGACAAGAGTGATGTGGGTGTGGGACAAGCACCATCTATTTCTTTTGTGTCTTCATTTGTTATTGCAATAGAAGCATGCATATTAAATGCAAGAGTGAACCACTGCATTGAATGGAGCCATACAAAGGAGAAATATAGGTGGGGGGTGAAGGTACGAGGGGGAAGGCGTAGGTCAGTAACGAAGACAAGGTATCCGGCCTTTCGCCCTGTCGCTGTGTGTCGGACCTTGGGTGTTGGTTGTGATGCAGTGGGCATCAAACACTTTTCCCATTGCAAGCGATGTGGCAGCCCTTGTGCCATGTTGTCTCAGGGAGTAGGGGGAGGGAGAAGGGGGTAGAGTCCCATGTGTTCTACATGATGCGGAGAGGGCAAGCTGAGGAGGGGGGAAGCCGTTGTCTATGTCGCAAGGTGGGGTAGACCGCAAGCCCCAAACCATGAAGACAAATGCAGCAATAGAGAGGGGGAGAAGGGGTTGGCTGTATAGAGGTCAGGGAAGAGTATCAGGGTGAAGGGGGATGGAAGGGAAGGGGTGTGTCCTATGTCCCTGGTGTAGTGGTGCGCCCAGTGCGCAGATTTACAGCATCAGAGGTCCCACCAAGGTGGAAAGATCCATATGTCTGTGTGCCCGGCAAAGGGGGAGGGGGTTAAGGGGGACGGGAGAGGGGTAGGAATGCGGGAGGGGATACAAAGAGACAGAGAGGGAGGAGGGAGGTGAGAAGGAGCTCCAGTTGAAGGAGAGGGGGAATCAGTGAGGAAGGCTGGGGTGAGTGTGGAAGCTGGGGACCCAGTGTGAACTAGAACCGAAGGTTTCAGAGAACTTTACATGAGCACCAGTTACGTTACAGACTGACACATTCAATTTTGTTAGGCACTGGGAGATTAAGTGATTTGCCCATAATCACAGAATGTTGAGGGTCTCAAGACTCCCAAGACTCGAACCTGGTTCCCCAGCTCCGAGGTCTGCCGCCCTAGCCATTAGGCCACATTCTGATAGGCTGTCCTCTGTGCGTGGTTGAAGCGTGAGGGGGGGAGAGCCAGAGTCAGGGCAGTCAACTTTAGGGAGTATCCTGGAGAAAAGGCACCCACGTCTGGGTAAACACCTCAGTCTGGTCTTGCATGCCATAGATCACGTGTTCATAGGACGCTGTCTGTATCATTGCCACCATCCAGGCTTCCTGAGAAAGGGGTATGGGTGAGCGTCATTGGTGAAGGATGCAGAGCTTTGCTGTGGACAGTGCAGTGTGCAGGAGGCGGCGGTCAGAATAAATCAGGGGAGCCTCTCAGATCATGTAGGAGGATAACGGGAGGAGTGAAGTGGAGCTGGAGGGGCATGGACATCCCCAGGGTGTCCCCTATGTAGGTCCCAAAAGATTGGATTGAAGGGCAGTCACATAGGATATGGGTGAGGTCGTATTAGGTAGCCAAACACCTCCAGCAGTTCAAGTGGGGTAGGAGGCCAGCCCTTTGTAGTTGCTGTGGGGTCCAATACCACTCATGAAGCGTCTTGAACAAGCAACATTTCAGTCAGGCTTCCCGGGCGCCTTTGTCCATGGCTTCCAAAACCTCAGGACAGTCCACTTCCTCGATGGTGATCTGAAGGCGGTCCTGCTCCTTCATGTGGAGGCTGCAGAGGAGGGGTTGCAAGAAGAGGTAGTTTGTGAGTGTGCTGTAAAGCCCCAATGTCAGTTCCATGTGAGCAGCACCATCTATTTCAATGAGGTGAGCCATATCTTCAGGTATTCCCACCATCCACTATATTATGAAGGTGTTATTACTTGTAAGTGATGTTCTGCTAACTGTTCTGATTCAAGCATATAAATCTATGAAAGACCCAAAAGTGGAGAATAAAATAAGTTACTTACCTGTAACTTTAGTTCTCCAGTATTGGTATCCTCCCCATAGACACTGCCCTTATTATCTGGGTTCTTATATCCCACTTGTGCTAGAAAATATGAGGGAGTGAAGCCTCTGTGGTGAATGTTCTAGAGGGTGCTTTCTGCCAATCAGGCGACCTTAGGTTCTTAGTAAATGATGAGGACAAGTTATTAAAGGGAATATATTTTAATATTACCTGCTATGTATGTCATTAACTTCTGCTTTCTATAGTAGAGTGGGACTCCCACTTCGATGACAGGGAATGATTCAAGCATGTGAATCTATGAAAGATAACAATACTGGAGAGCTACATTTATAGCTAACTTATTTTATTTCTTATCAATGCCTAATGTGGAACGTTGAATGGCAGAATACACCCCTTGCAAAATACGTTGTGATGTGTCAAGGTGTGGTAACATATATAATTTTCATTTAAGACATGAGAACTATCTTTTAATTTATGCAATCACAACATATGTAGTGCATTCCACAGAATATACATCAACATTGGAACATTATGGGAAAAGTGTCTGTAATCGTGGAAGTAGTCATGTTCGTTTTGACCAGAAGAACAAACTGTGAATGAAGAGGATGGTGGTAGGCTGTCTACTCCTGTTGCAGCCCTGTGGGTGCAACTGAACAGGTGGTGGGCAGGGTTGAGAGTCTTCCTGGTGAACCTGTGTTAGACCCGGCATCTTTTGCCGTGTTTCCCAGTCTTGTTGTTTTCTGAACACCTGGTTTTGGCTCTGTTTTTGCTGGTTTAGTGTCTCTGTACACGTTCTCATTGCTGATGAGTGTTAAAGTGCAAGTGCTCCTAAGGTAAATTGTGTTATGGATTGGCCTTTCAATGATTGGCTATTTGATTTACTACAAAGTCCCTAGTACAGTGCCCTAGGTATGCCCAGGGCCTGTAAATCAAATGCTACTAGTGGGTCTGCAGCACTGGTTGTGCCACCCATAGAAGTAGCCATGTAAGTGTATTTCAGACCTACCACTGCATTGCCTGTGC
Source organism: Lissotriton vulgaris (assembly GCF_964263255.1). Classification (NCBI taxonomy): domain Eukaryota; kingdom Metazoa; phylum Chordata; class Amphibia; order Caudata; family Salamandridae; genus Lissotriton; species Lissotriton vulgaris. Next base: position 513,067,980 of record NC_141699.1, read on the forward strand.
GCAGTTGGTAACTTCCATGTTGACCTGGCAAGTGCACCCACTTGCCAGACCCTAACCTTCCCTTTTCTTACATGTAAGGCACCCCTCAGGTAGGCCCTGGGTACCCCCATGGGCAGGGTGCAGTTTATGGGAAAGATAGGACATGTACTGATGTGCGTGACATGTCCTGAAATAGAGTGTATTTCGTTTTTCACTGCTGAAAGGCTATCTGTACCATAGAAATGATTGGGAGTTGCTTTGTAAAATCTTACACGCATAACTTTCCATTGGGACAAGATAAGAGAATGGAGTTTAGTATGCCCGAACTCAGTATTTAAAAATACACCTTTCAGTAAAGATAGTTTTTATATTGTGTGTTTGAAAAGGCCACTGTTAGAAAGATAATTGGAAGAGGAGATCCACACTTTAAAGACAGAATTAGAATCCAGGATGGAAGTTAACACGTGGCAAATCAGTATTGAAGGATTAAATCAAAAACTAGATAAATACAGCAAAGAACTGCAGGAGGTAAAACTACGGAAGTACAAACGTGACACAATTGATTATAAACTGAACGAGGTGTATACGTGGGCTGATATTTATGCCCGCCGACAATTTGACCCGAAAAAAACTACAACAGCAACACATTCATCTGAGGAGAGTCTAGTGACAGATAAAGATACTTCGATCAGTTGAGGACCAGTACAGTTAATAACACCAGACTCAAATGTGACCACTGGAACGGTAGCATCAACATCAACAACCAGCAATGTGGCTTTTTTATCCAAAGTACAGAATCAAGGGCTCCAACCTACCCAGCAACCAGGAGGAGAAACCATCCGACAAGGAGAGGAAAAGGCAGGCAAATCATTACGGAGCGGAAAGAAAGTGGTTTAATAATCAACATATCGTCCATAGATCTTTCGCAAAAACAACTCAAATTGCTCAACAAAGGGTTATCATTTGTGCCAACCACTACAGCTAATGAGATTGACACTGAAGTAGCCATATATCATTTCATGAGAACTCTTCGATTAAGTCATTTTTTCACAAACATTGCAGACTCGACTCCTCAAAGTGAACATCAAGAAGTTAGACGTTTTAGACCAAAAAGCACCTATCAACCACCAGTGTCACACAAAATGCTAGACACTTTCGAAACCATGGTAAAAAAAGTTATACAAGCTTTGTATTTCAAGAAAGGAAGAAAACAAAATTTGACCAAAACAGAACTTCATACCATCCAAGATATAGCAAACAACAAGGATTTGACAATACAACCTGCAGACAAGGGGGGAGCCATAGTTCTCATGGACACATTTTTTTACAATCGTAAAGTTGATGAACATGTTATGGATTCTTATACATATCTCCTACTGGATTCAGAACCTACAGCCCAATTACAGTCATTATTGAACGAAGTACTACAAAATGCCATAGATCAAGAATGGATTTAAGATGACACACGAGCATACTTGACTACTACATACCCTAGATGTCCCCAATTGTACATGATACCGAAGGTACATAAGAGTCTTACGGATCCTCCATTCATACTTATCGTCTCGGGGTGCGGGTCAATTTTTGATCCCCTCGGGTGATTATTGGGTTACTTTCTTCAAAAGTTTGTACAAAATTGGAGTTCGTATATAAGGGATACGACACATTTTCTCAACAAATTGTCAACATTAGAACAAGATTTTCAGGAGCATTGGATTTTGTGTACAATAGACGTGACAGCCTTGTACACTTCTATTCCACATATATTGGGCTTGGAGGCAGTTGAGTGGGCATTGTTACAGATGGAAGATTTGACAACTAACAAGATATTGTTATTGCAACTATTGAAGTTTTGTTTACAAAACAGTTATTTAAAGTGTAACAATCGATATTTCGCCCAATTGACAGGTACATCCATGGGCTTTTCGGGGGCACCTGCATATGCAAATATCTTAATGGCTCAGTTTGAGGCAGAACATTTGATGAATACAGACTGGTGGCCAAAGATTAAAATGTATTGTCTATTCATCAATGATATTTTTTTGATTCGGCAGGACTCCAGAGCTAATCTAGAGGAAATGATAACACAGCTGAATTTGATAAATCCACGTGTTCAATTCACGCACAATATTGATGCACACAAGATGGTTATGTTATGTTATATGTTGTTTTATATAGCGCACGGCTACTCAAAAAGAGTGTCCCGGCGCTTTTATTGAGAACCTGAAGCCGAGTGAACACGACACAGTAATATAAAAACAGATCAAAGAAACAGAAAAAACAGGGTAGGTAGGCTAAAGGGCAAAAAGCCAGGTTTTAAGGCCCTTCCTGAAGGTAAGCAAACTAGTGGCGCCACGCAACGCCAAGGGCAGAGTATTCCACAGCTGTGGCGCCAGCAGGCTAAAGGAGTGGCCTCCGATGTGAGCCCTTTTTACCTGCGGAACCACCGCAAGAAACAGAGATTCAGATCTTAAAGATCGAGCCGGGTAGTAGAAGGCAAGTCTCCTCTGGAGATACTTTGCTCCCACAGCATGAAGAGCCTTGTAGGCCAACGTCTAGGCCTTGAAAGCTATCCGCTTCAGGATAGGCAGCCCATGGAGCGAATACAGATGGTCAGCAGCACTGGCTCGGCCAATTTAGGCCATAAATGGCCCTCGCGGCCGAGTTCTGGGCGACTTGCAGCCGCTGCAATAAGTATTCCGGCAGGCCCAAATAAAGGACGTTAGAGTAATCCAGTCTTGAGCCAATCATGGCCTGCACTGTCATCTTCCTGTGCTCCTCCGAAAGTAATGGCAAGAACTTCCGGACTTCTTAGATGTCAGAATCATAAAAACACAGACAGGATTACACACTGAATTGTTTTCCAAACCAACGGATCGAAATAATGCATTAGCATTCACCAGCTTTCACACAAGGAGTCTTATCAGAAATTTACCATATTCTCAACTCATATGCATCAAACGGATTTGTTTGGATCCTCAAACTAGTTTGATAAAAATGGAAGAGCATTTTAACAAATACAAGGAGAGAGGATATCCCCAAGAGGAACTAAATCTTTGTATGGAAAGGGCTAGGAGTATCAGTAGGACGGACTTACTACAAACAAAACTTAGACCAGTTAGTAGTAAAATGGTTTTTGTCTCCAAGTACACCACTCAGTCAAAAGCCATCAAAAGGATAATCAATCAAAGATGGGAACTGCTATCGACTGAACCTGATTTCAAAGATTTATTCAATGAATTACCTACGTATGCGTACACAAGAGGAAAGAATTTGCGGTCACTGTTGAAACGGACTAAGATTGAACATACTCCCAGTACACCTAAAGGCACAGTTCGGTGTCAGAATTGTACCCATTGTAACAACGTCATTGTAGGAAATACGTTTACCCACCCCACAACTGGTAAACAAATAAAACTCAGACATACAAGTGACTGTAACACTCAGAATGTAGTATATGGGATCAAATGCCCATGTTTTTTTTTTTTTTTTAGAAGAAACTTTATTGTATAGTTAATTAAAACCATTACAAAAATACAGATATGATAATATACTAAAAACACACTGATGTGAGAATAATAAAATTTAGAATTGGTGATAAAAACAAGTGTCTTTCTGGGGTAAAGAATAACAATTTCCATGTTCAAGATTTTGCCTATGATCTTTGTTTTTTCTCAAAATGTTCGATAAATTTGATTGATCTACATATAAATTGGGGGTCTGTGGTGCATATTGTTTTTATAATCGCAGATCTACAGGTACGTGTTCCAAACTGCTTGAACTTGGCTTTCAACCAATTCCGACGTTCCTCTATGAGAGCCGGGCAGATGCAAATTAGGTGGATAAAGTCTTGCCTTGCTGCACCGCATAGCCCGCACCCTTCACTTTCTTGGGGCTTCCACTTAGGACGCTCGGCGTTGGTTGGCAAACTACCCAGCCTTATATTAAGATATTTATGTTTGATATAAGGCGAGAAGGTCAGATCCAGGTAGTGTGCCGGCACTAGTTTTTTGTATGATTGGATAGTCATCCAGGCATGTGACCTGAGACTGAAAGCTATTTTGTCATCCAACAATGAGTGTTTGATGGCTGCCTTCCTGACCACCTGTTTGAATAAAGGTACTTGGAGCTTGGTTTCCCAGAGTTCAATCAGGTTTGTTGTTTCCAATGAAATTTTGAGGTACTTGGCATAATTTGAATTTGGACATTTGGTGATGGTTTCCCACATAGCACGATAGATCATGATCTCTTGGTGCATCCAGACATTATACCAGAATTTTATGGTCTCATACTTCCTCAGTAGCACTTGAGATTTCAGGCCCAGTTCCAGTCTTACCTGGGCCGGGGATGCTTCACTTGGTAGTGCAAAGATGCGCTTATAAATTCTCATTTGCACCTTATCCAAAAGTTGTGCACTCTTGCCGTGGTGCAGTATGCTCCCGTAAGCTATCGTGGGAATAAGTTTGGCTTTCATTATTGTTAGCAGTGGCGAGACCAAAGGACCCTTGAGTTCAGTAGCTAAGCTCATGAAGGCGTGCATTAGGGCCATGCCCTTCTTTTCCATGCTGGTGAACTGTGCCTGGAAGTTAAGACGCTTATCCAGCAGTATTCCGAGATACTTGTAACTTCCCACCACTTCAAGTTTGACATTGTCTATGGTAAATGTTTGTGGCGGTTTATGGCGTCGGGTTATGACCATGGTTTTTGTTTTCGTGCAATTTATTTCTATCATATTCTCTTTTGTGTAGCGGGTCAGCTCCTGTAGTAGCCGATGCAGGCCTATTCGTGTCTGGCTTAATAGGACCACATCATCGGCGTAAGATAGGTGGGTTACACGAAGCGTGCCCAGCCGAGGCGGATGGGCATTGACCAAATCGAGCCTTGATGTTAAATCGGCCATGAATAAATTGAAGAGGTGGGGAGCCAGCACACAGCCTTGCTTCAACCCATCAAAGGTGGGTATCTTCCTGGTTAGCCTTTGCCCATTGTTGATTTTTACCTGCATCCAGGTGTTGCTATACAGGTCGATGATCGGCATTAGGATTGACTCCGGCAGACCCTGCTTTTTCAGTTTGGCCCATAGCAAGTTCCTATTGACACGGTCGAATGCCGCTTTAAAGTCGACAAAACAGGTATATAGTTCCCGATGGTTAAGTAGACTGCTTTCGCCAATCATGCACAGCGCCATTGCATTAGCCATTGTACCAGTTCCGCGACGGAACCCGGTCTGATTTAACGGAACCTTGCTATTCATATCAGACCACTGTACCAGATCGGCTAGCACCAGGGATGCATAGTATTTTGCTTCTGCATCAATCAGGGCAATTAAGCGGTAATTTGATGGGTTTTTCCGATCTCCGCTTTTATAGATGGGGTTGATGATGGCACCCCTCCAACTTTCAGGCACCCGACCTGAGTTGCTAATGGACTGAAATAGAAGATTAAATTTGCGCGCCCAGAATTCAGGGTCCTCTTTGTATATCGCCTGCGGGATGCCATTTGGCCCCGGTGCGCTCTCTTGCTTGCCTTTCTTTATTATGGAACATATTTGTTGATCGTCAATTGACAAGATTGATTGGTCCAAGCCCTCCTTGCCATTAGATGTGGCTCTGGAACTGGAAAAGGATTTGCTTTCCTTGACCCTAGTTCTTGTCATTTCAGGTGTTGTTGTGGTCATCATGGCCTGGTGCTCCAATGGTTTTACCGCGAATGTATCCACTATGTGTTGAACCCAAAGGTTTTCCGGGACGCATGTCATGTTTGTGGGTTGTACTGCTCTGTTGATTGCATTGATTTGCATCCAGAACGCTCTAGAATCTGCTTTTTTAATGTTATGCATCAATTTGGCCCAAAAGTCATTATATTTGTTCTTTTTTTCCCTCCATACTAACTTTTTGTATTCTTTCCTAATCAACCGAACTTCTTGCCAGGTGCTTTGGTTTGTCCTTGAACCTTGTACCCGTCTTGTGAGCTTTTGGAGATGGGTCTTCATGACTAGAGTGGTTGTTGAAAATGTGGTTTTGGTCGTGGGACTGCTATGCCTCCTGGGCTTGCTGCTTGATTTTGGCAGTCTGTCTAGAAAGTTGGTCCAGGTTTCAGAACAAAGATCATTCTTTGCCATGACCATTTGTAATAGGTTCTTGGCATCCAGCGCTATTTGGAATAGTGTTTTGCTTGTCCACTTGAGCCGCTTCAGGTTGAAAGTTGATAGTTGACCTGGTATTTTTGGAGCCATTGTATACCTAGGGGAGCTTAGTTTCATTTCAATGTGTTGCATGGAATGATCACTGTCTAGAGTACCAATTATTTTAAATTTTTTGACCAAGCTCATTAGGGGCAATGTTATTAATGTGTAGTCCAGAGTTGAGTTTGTATTATGACCTATGTATGTAGCAGCTGGTGGTTTGTCGTGCTTCGATCTTCCATTTAATACCCGTATATCGAGTCGTTCCAGGTCCCAAACCAGTTGCTTACCCAGTTGGTCTGATCTCACGGGCGATATGATCTCCTGAGATTCAACATTCCAAATTTCGTTTGCCACTGAGATATTGTCCTCTTCCTCCGATTGATGCAAGAGATTGGAGTTAAAGTCGCCCGTAGCAATTATCTCCCAACTTGGGTGATCTAAGCGGATGGAAGTTACAACATTAACTACACGTTGGAACAGATCTTTTTTTTGCTGTTTTTTTGGGTGGGCGTATATACATTTGATTGTGCTCTCCAGCTTGATGATTTGCATATCCATTGCTGAAGCCGGCATTTGCGAAACATTGATATTTAATGAGGTGGAAACGTAAATAGATAGACCTCCCCTTGCGCGACCGTAGTGCTGACAGCGTGTCGCCTTTTCATGGAAACATAATCTTCCTGGTACATCAATTGGCTCAGTTAACCAAGTTTCCTGCAGCGCTATGATATTGTATTGATCCCAGGTAGCTGTTTTCCTGCTTTGATTTAGGATGTTTTTTGCTCCTGCAATGTTCCATGAGAGCAGTTTTATAACATTTTCTTCAGTTTTACCGACCTCGTAATTAATTCAATTGTCATTAATGGCTTGCATTTGTCTCTGGTAGCTATTAGTTGATGTTTCTGCCCCCATGTGGCAAAATGTATGTGGGCGAAACTGAGCGCAAATTAAAAATCAGAATCACGGAACACAAAAGCAGAATCCGTAATCAGATGATGTCATCACCATTAGCCACACACTGGACAGAAGCCAAACATACTATCTCTCAGTTATGATTCTTTGTCATTGAACAAGTGTTACATCAGACAGGGATCGATAATCACCAAAGGTTACTAAAACAAGAGTTATACTGGATCAAAATGTTGCATACCATGTCTCCCATAGGTCTCAATGATAGGTATGATCTTTCATGTTACATATAGCTCAGGTCTTCTTTAATATACTTATTTTTCTGTTGTACATAGGTCATTAACACACATGAATGGGAAAGTGTTAAGATGACATGTTTTATGTTCAGTACTACAATGTATTAAAAAAGCATGTAAATAACATACCAGTATCCACTAAGCGGTGGGGACTACTTTATATATCATACATTTTACACATATCACCGTTCAGGAACACAGCACATGTTCAGTTTTCCTTTCTACTATCATTTTCATTAGATTTCATCATTCTTATATCATTCATTTTCATTTTCATCCAGTTACCTATTTTAAGCTGGATCGGCTTCTATATATTCAGCCCACAGCGGTTTGTGAGACGCTTATCCCGTTAGTGGGAGTGGGTAGATTAATTGCAATGCGCAGATCTTTTATCCATCATCATTCTTAAGGTTCAATAGTTTATTTTTATTATTTGACTGGTATCATTACGTAAGCGTTCACGTTTTTTCAACAAATCATCTGACCATAAGCAGAATATCATTTGTACTGCATACTTGCAGGATACATTGTAACATGGCGGTTACAATTTCATCATTATATTACGTTTGTTTACGGTAGTCCATCATCTATGTCACCTATTTAGATTTTGAAACCATGTATTTATTTTACCGCGTTCTTGGCGGCGCGTTACATCGAATGCAAACACTTTCCCGGCGGTTTTTCCGGCACGGTGTAGAAGTTCACAAGGTAAGGTTAGAACGGTTCGGTAGTCTGGAATTATTATTTATTTTAATTTTTCATCAAACTTTATTAGTGACAGAGAGTACTGACACTGTTACGCTTATTTTATTTTCTTTAGATACGCTTGGAGACCGAATTTAAGAGGTATGACAGCTCTTTAAAAGTAAACACTCCATTGCTTACAGGTTGGGATATTTTTCATTTAGTGATTATTATCATTATTTCCCTTAGGGTGCAACACTAGAATTCCTCCACATCAGGTATGTGGAACGTTGATTTTATCCGTTATTACAGCAAAATGTTTGAGTTTTCATTAGTGTTTAACATCGATTGGTGATATTAATTGGCATCTCATTTTTAATGCGTTTATACAGTTTACCGTTGACCATTTCAGAAGAGTTACACGGTAAGAATACATTATTAACGCTGTTTACTTTAAGTAAACACCCCATATATGAATACTTATCTGGAGTCCTTTTGTATCTTTTTATTTCTCTTTACTATAGACGACAGAGGTTAAAATCAGTTCACCCACAGGTAGGACTTTACACATCATACATCATATGACATGAGCGAGCTCGGGAAAACATGGCGGCCAGCTAGGTAGCGGGTCGCGGATGTCGGAAGAAGTGGCGGTGGTTAAGTGGAGTGTTAGGCAGTTACTGACCACAGTATAAGTATATTGAAAGAGGAGATTGTTCACCGAAGGCATTGGATCTTTTGTTTGCGGAATTTTGGTGAATTTTGGCGAATTTCGCTGGAGATCGCAGTTGTTGGTTTACTCAGCGGCGGATGGCGGAGGCTGAGGCAGAGAGCTCTGTACGGCTGTGGGCGGAGGAGGTGGAGCCGGGTCTGCCTGTCGACTCGCGGAGCGGGAGCTGGGAAAGAGCGGCGCTGGAACTTGGTAGAGGATGCCGTGCGGTAGCAAGGATCGGCTCAAGAGTCATCGGGGGAGAGGAGAGGAGCCTTTGGCAGGGGTGTTGGAGGTAAAAGGTGGAAAGGGTGCTGTAGAAGACCCCAAATATTAACTCCATTAGGTACTGGCTTGGTGGATACACAGCTAGGGAGTAGAGGAGGAACTAATAAGGTGGACAGTAGAAAACTGGTGGCAGGGCGCCCTAGGTATTTGTTAAGGAGCACAAAGGCAGACATAAGTGAATCTTGTCTGGGTAAGTTGAAAACCCTGTAAAAAAATTCTCGAAAGTGCTCAATTAAAGAAGCTAAAAGCGCTAAGACAGGGGAGCTGGACTGAAGAAAAGATACAAAAAAGGGAAGCAAAAGGGGCTCGAGTATAAGGTAGTTACGACCCCCTCACTTAATTCATACTTTAAACCAATTCCTAAAGTACTGATTTTGAAGTCGCATCCTACACAGTTAGTTCAGGACCCCGACCCTGATAAAGACGGAGAGTCAGTACTGGATGTACTAAAGGCTACAGAAGAGCAGGATTGGTCCCGGCATTTAACTCCCAACCCTTATCAGGCTTTGGCGATTGGGATGGAAGAAGAGGGAGAGATTACGCAAGATATCGCTGCTATGGCTAGTTCAGAGACCCTGGCAGAGACTCCGTCGCAGCTGAATGCAATGTTAGTAGCTGAAGGAGTGCTGGAAAGTGTGCTGGAGGTTGGGGAAGTGGGGGGGGGAGTGCCTGATGATAACAGAGAATTCACTGACAAATCATGAAGGTTTGGAAAAGATGCAGATAGCTCTTGAACCAGATGGTGCTTCTCAGAAAATTAGAGAAGGATATACATTTGGGCTCTGAGGCCTCCAATAAAAATCAGGAGCACATAAGAGCCTCATGTAGTTTACTGGAGGCCAAACTGGATAAATTAAGTGCTCGCACAGAAGTGCTTGAGACAGAAATGAAAGTGATGCGGGAGAGAGTTTTAGATAACCGCAAAGAGATTGAGATTATAAAATTTAAAGAGCGAGAGAATGATGATAGATTTGAGAGATTGGAAAACATGCAAAGACGAAATAATCTAAAAATCTTAAAGTTACCAGAAGGAAAGGAGGGGTCAGATATAAAAAGTTATGTAGTACAACTTTTAAAAACTGAGCTACAGCTAGAGGAAACTGAAGAGGTATTGTTACTCGATATTCAGAGGATTCATCAAGATCCTTTCCGGTTGAACCCAAACCGCTCTAAACCAAGAAAGATACTAGTTAACTTCTTGACCTATAATTTGAAAGAAAGGATTTTGACATCTGCCCTTAAGAAGAAGAATATAATGGTGGACGGAATTGCAGTGGACATAAGGTCAGATTTGTCACATGCTACAGCAAGCAGACAATGGGAGTTAGGAAAGCGTATGGGGTCACTCAGAGCATTGGGGCCGACAGTCCAATTGAAATTTCCTGCTTTCCTAAAAGTAATGTGGCAGAATAAAATGTACACGTTTCGAGGGGTTGAAGAGGTGGATGCCTTCTTAGAACTATGTCAAGGAGAATAGCGACTATGTTAGGGGAAGGTGAGCTAGTTAAGGAAGGTCCGATTACTGCCTGGTACCCACGTATTAATGTATAGCAAGAAAGAGATAGGTGGTACACCGCCACTAGGACATCCACAAGGCCTAGGCCATGGGTGTTTTGGTTGGGTTTTCCAGGGAGGGGGAGAGTGGGGGATGGGGGCATGGGGGTTGTGGGGTAGGGGGGAGCTGATGGGGGGGAGGGGAGCGGGAGAAAAGAAAAATATCCTCAGGAGCGTCTTTGCCACCGAAAGGTGGGAATTGTGGGCAAGTTGCTATGAGTGGGGTTAAGGTTAAGGTTAAGGAACTAAGGTTCCTTACATGGAATGTCAATGGCTTACTAGTGAAGTCAAGGAGACAATTAATATTGAAATATCTACAGGATTCCCTTGCACACGTAATTATTTTGCAAGAGACCCATCTAACTGAAAAGGAAAGTAAGGAGATCTTTTCTGCTCAAAAATAGATAGTTAGTGCTTTTGCTACGCCCCAAGAAATAGTTACAAAGGGGGTGGCAATTTTGATTAGAAAAGAGGTTAACATTGTATGGAAGATAAGAGAGCAGATAAAAGAGGTAGATGGAGGATTGTTAAAATAAGAGTGGCAGGGGAAGTATTGGTAGTAGTCAGCTATTATGGACCAAATGTGGATGATGAAACTATTTTGGATGAGTTGGCAGCGGAATTACTAGATTTTCCAATAATTATGGCTGGAGATTTTAATACGGTTTTGGACTGTAAGTTAGATAGGACGGGAAATAGCAGAGCTGTTGTAAATGGTAAGATGTCGTCTAGGTTAAAGTTGATTATGGCACAGCAAGGTTTATGTGATATTTGAAGATTGAAAGCAGGTCAGCAGTTAGGATTTACTTTTTATAATAAAAAATATAATCACAGATCCCTTATAGATTTCTTTTTGATTGATGTTAGGCTGAAGGATTGGGTAACGAAGGTGATTCACTTAGGGGCACATATTTCAGACCACTGAGCTGTTGGATTGAATTTAGAGTTGGGGACGGAGGGTCTGACTTCAACCTGGAGATTAGATCGTACAATCCTCTTAGACGGGAACTATTTGGAAGTCCTAAGAGATGAAGTACAAGTGTTTTTGGATAAAAATGAAGGGTCAGCCAAACAAGATATAGTTTGGGATACGTGCAAAGCGTTTTTGAGAGGGAGATTGGGAGCTCAGGGTGCTAAGAAGAGGAGATTGTATCATAGAAAAGTCCTGGATTTAGAGAAAGAAATACGTTCTTGGGAAGCTACTGAAACAGGACTAGGGGGCGATATAACGAATGAGGAAGTAAAAAATAAGCTCTTTGAATTAAAAGTAGAATTAACAGTAGTACTGTCACAAAGAGTTAAGGAAAAGTGGGGAGCTAGTCAGTTGGCTCACTTTTCCTATGGAGAAGGTTGTGGCAAATTGTTATTGTGGAAAGCTAAAAAAGATCTGATGCGTAATCAAATAAAAGAAATTAAAAAGATAGATTTAGGAGAAATTATAACAGATAGTAAAGGAATTGCAGAAGCTTTCCATGAGTTCTTTGTAAGAGTTTACACGGAAGATCTATGCCCAAGACAATCGGAAATGGATAAGTGGCTACAGCATTTGGAACTTCTTTCTGGGGACCAGGTGGGGGTGTTAAACAGGGAAATATCTCGAGCTGAGGTGGTTAGGGTGATTAAAGAAAGTAAAAGGGGGAAGGCACCAGGCCCGGATGGCCTCCCGGCTGAAGTATATAAAGTACTAGTAGATATGATTGCTCCCACATTGTGTCAACTTTTTAACCAGATCTTTACGGGGGGAGCAATCATACCCAGCTCTTGGAATGAGGCAACAATCTCTTTGATACCTAAACCAGGAAAATCACCCAGTAGTATGGATTCATACAGACCTATATCACTTTTGAACTGTGATTATAAGTTTTTTTCAAAACTACTGGCAGACAGACTTAGCAGGGTTATTCACAAGTTAATTCATGAGGACCAAAAAGGTCTGAAAGAACTAACTTTTACTCTTATTGGAATTATAGATAAGGCTTCCACACATGAACTACCCTTGGCAGTGATTGCTTTAGATGCCGCCAAGGCTTTTGATCGAGTTAATTTTGTTTATTTAAAAGCACTTTTGCAGCATCTTAACTTAAATTTTTTTTTACAGAATCCCTCCTTTCCTTGTACTGCTCCCCGACATCATGTGTTTTGTTTAATGGTATATTAACTCAGTCCGTTAAAGTAAAGCATGGGACAAGATAAGGGTGTCCTTTGCCACCCTTGTTGTTTAACTTGTATATAGAGCCATTAGCCTGTAGAATCAGAAGCTCTGAGAAGATACCCCCTTTTGTAGTTGGCGACTGGTCGAAAAAAATGGGTCTGTATGCAGATGACATTATCATCTACTCTTCTAAAGTGCATCAGTCCTTGGAAGATCTGGTGAGAATAACTAAGGATTTTGGAACAGTTTCAGGCTACCAGATAAACCAGGACAAAACTGAGATAATGGCTTGGAACTTAAATACGGAAAGGTTAATCAGTAAAACAGAAATGAGATATTTGGGGGTTAGGATTACTCAAAGAATCGGGGATCTTACCAAAGTTAATTTTTTTAAGATAAAGAAAGAAGTTTCGGCCATTCTTAAAGGTCCGCTGTCATTATATGGCCTGACTAATCTAGTGAAGATGGTGATTTTGCCCAAAGTCACATTTCTGTTTGAGACTATCCCCATTGGTTTCAAAAAGGAATGAATGGCTAAACTACAGAGCGAGATAGTTTCACTTATTTGGGCATCACAGGGGTCACGCCTCTCATGGAAAAAGCTAAGGAGGAGAGTTAACAAAGGAGGTTTGGCAGCTCCGGATTTGCAAATGTATGCATGGGCTTTCTGTTTAAAAAACTGTAGGATGCTGCTGGGTACTCCATGATCGGCGAAATATTTGGTGTGATGCTGAAAAGTTGTGACTATAATGATTTTGGATTTCTATATAAGTTTGCGGACCCTAAATTTTTCAAAAAGGTTAGGCTTAAGGTCCTTCGGGATTTGGCAGGGGTTTGGTATAAAATAAGAAGGTTATTAAAATTACGGTATTTTAGTTATATGGCCCCATTATGGGATTCACCTGGAGCTCAGTCCTGGACAAAGGATGCTTTGGCTCTTCCGCTAAAAAAAGTGGACTCTTTGCAGAGATGGAAGGATTTGTTTCAGGAGGGAAAATTGGCGACTTGGAGCCAATGTCAGCAACTGTGGGGACCGGTTTTTTCAAGATATAAATATCTGCAGATTCAGAGTTGGGTTAACGATTCAGGAAACATAATTGGGAGACAAAATGACTTTGAGTTAAAACTTGGATCGGAGTGGGTCTTCAAGAAAGAGGTGGCCATGTGGTATTAGATGATATTGGAATTGGAAGATGGCCCTTTCCTGCTTCTGGAGGTTCTGTGGAAAGAATGCTTGCCGAAGATCGCGACAGAGAACCAATGGCAAGTAACAATGGCAATGCTTTACAGTTTTATTAAACCTGCAAATTTAAGGCAAAATCTTTTGTTCACGATTCATAGGGCATATTGGTCCCCTCGCAGACTGTCAAAATTCAAAGGTGGTGGCGTAGTGGGGTGCCCGAAATGCAAGACCCCCAACGCGGATGACTTACACATGTTTGTCTTTTGCCCGAATATAAGACAATTCTGGCTGGATGTAAGTAATTGTCTGTCCCAAGTCCTGAATCTGCAAATTGAGGTAAGCCCCGAATTAGTAATAACGGGGAGATTTGATTTAGAGGAAAAATGCATGAATGATAATGTGAAACTTATTTTTTACGCTATTTTATTAGCTCGTAGAGAGGTATTTAAGTTGTGGTTCTCACCACTTAGCCCTAAAATAATGGACTGGATATTGGCCATGAGGTATACGGCTAAGCTTGACATTTCAGATCACACTAAGAGAAAACGAGGATTTGGGGTACCCTTTCTTTTATGTTTTGGGTAAAATATACCAGGGGAGGAGGAGATAGAATACCAATACAGATGTTGTCCGATGATTTAAGCCTCCGCCTATCTCGCTGGTAGTTATTATGTGTTATTCTAGGTCGAATACAGAGGAGAAGGTGGACACACTTGTTGAGTCAGATGGCCAAGAAGGATCGGTTGTTCGGAGGCCAGACTCAAAAATAGGTGAGGTTTATGCCTCCTCTCTCTAACCAGCTTATGAGATAAAAAGATGATTCAGACATATCCCTTTGATAGAAATCCCCCAAACCAACTCCCCCCCCCCCCCCCCCCCCCTAACGCACCCGTTAGGGGATCCTAATATGATAGAATCACCTCCCCACAGAGTTGCTCAGATGAAGTTGTCCTGATTGAGTCCTAGATGCAACGTCTACGATCGAATGGATGTAATTGTTTTCACTGGTTTTCTGCCTGGTCTGCTCTTTGGTCTTTCAAAATTGACCATTTGTTCTCTCCCATCGAGGAAGAACCTAGATGCTGTTGAGTGACTATATGATATCAGAGCCATTGCACACATCGTGATGAAGTATACACTATAAATATTATGAAACTGTTCATTATTGTATTTTTGTACACCGTGGTGAAACACATGCCATGTAGATTGTGAAAATGTTTATCGATTGTACTTTCTTATATCTATATGACATTTTAATAATAGAACCTTTTAATCTCCAGTATGTGAGTCCTCGCCCCCTGGTCATCACCGCTATGATGAAGGTGCAGCCTAAATAGGCCCAACAACGGAACGCGCGTCGGCGTGATCATTGTGGATGGCTCAAAGTTTAGTTTTTGTAAAACTATCTCTCCTCAATCTACTTGCCTCCACAATTTGACCGTAGCCTATGCAGCCATATGATATCCCTTCTGCAGGCCCTGATGTACCGTTATGAATGTTATGTATGTGACTGTGTATATCTGTAACTGGTGAGTCTGAAAGTAAGTGTGAATTTAGTGGATGAGTCTGGGAGTGTGTGGGACGTGTATGTACATATACATTTTGCTTGGTTCAACCAATGGATCAAGTTAAAACTACAAAAACAATCTTTTTTCTTCATCTTATATGATATGTTGAGTTAAAACTAACCAGTGTCAATCCTAATAACTTATATGAACCTTTTATATGAATTTAATAAACAAATCTAAAAAAAGAAAATGAACTCTTTCTGATGTGTATTTGGCTCTGATACATATTCTATGTCTCCATCTACTAATATTTAACGATCCTCTTAGGGACCTTGAAATATACCCTGGCAGGGTAGTAGTTGATTCTGTTGTATTGTGTTCTTCCCCTTTTTACCTGCCAGCATCCTAAATGCCCATGGGGAACCCCCTTCTATTTTGTTGTTTGTTATAAGTTCATCTGCTACCAGCACTGGATACTGTGTTTTGTGCTTCAACAGAAGAAAAATCAACCCTCTGCCATCAATGATGCTGCTGCCTGCTCCGTGTCCTGAAATTACCCCAGAGGGCACTGCCACGCTTCGCACCACAACCCTGGTCTCACCGATGCAGCAACAGAGCCTCTGCTTGCACCGTGACCTGGGGGCACCGCAGTTCGCACCGCACCACTTCATGCCGCCGTCCTGGTATCCCAGAAGACAACGCTCCACGCCAACATCGACGCCGCTGCTTGCACCATGGTTTGAGGGCACCACTCGTAAGTTACACAACGCATCACCCTCATCCCACACTGCAGCCTTGGCCTGCCAGCGCCATTGACTCTAGTTGTTCAGCCGATGACAGCACTTCAGCAACAACACCTCATCACTTTGCTCCACAGCCCTGGTATCACCAACACCGCTGGATAACCGTCACCGAGCCGCTGACTGCACCGCGAACTGAGGGCACAGCACCGCTGTACTTCGCACCGCAGCCCTGATGTCTGCCGGTGCTCCCAACTTCAACCGCCAGGAGTTCGATCTGCAAAGCATATGACTTCAAGGGCCCAATGACTCCTGCACTGACCTCCGGAACCAACGCCTGCTGACTCTGGTCCTTCAGAGCTCAATGAGAGGTTGCCGATGCCCTGCATTTCTAAAAGTACTGTTTTGCTGGTCTTCCCGACACCGTAGCTGGACCGCGACTCCGCTGTCAGCCAGAACTGTTTGGATTTGTTGTTCGCAACACCGTGGTATCCGCGGACGGAGTTATCGTCTTTAAGGAACTGTATTTTAAGTCTGTTTTTGCTTATTGATATTTCTAAGAACTGTATGGTGGATTGTTTAAATCATTTTTAGTCTTGTTTTACATAGTTAAAGGATTGGATATTTTTCTAAAACTTATGTTGTGTTCTTTGGTAGTGTTTTCACTATACTACTGTTGGTTACGTGCAAATGCTTCACACACCGCCTCTGAGATAAGCCTGACTGCTTGTTCCAAGCTACCATGCGGGGTGAGCAGGGGTTACTTTAGAAGTGTATCCCCCCTTACCCTGATTAGGAAGAAGGGTCCCTACTTGGACAGGGTAACAAATTTCCAATAGAGAACCCCGCATTTCTAACAACCAAGGGGAAAAGCCTTCTTCTGTGCCTTGCACCAGCTGTGTAGATTAGATTATTGCTAATGTGTCTGTAATCTGCAACATTTGTTAGGCTCTGCAGTGCTCGGGTGCTACAGATTATGTTGAGTGGGAGAATATCATCTTTAATCATTATGTTTTATGTCCTATAATGGTGACTGTGCATTTGTGTAAATTTAGAATTCTGTAGCTGATAGTATATATGTGTGAGTGTGTATTATTAAGTGTACTAGGGAACTTCAAATCACCGCAAATAAATCATAGATGTTTCCTAAGAAACGTGTGTACGCAGGAATGTGTACCCTGGAGTATGAATGTAGTCTATAGTGTCCAGTAAATTGGCATTTGTGTAGTTGGGAGCCTATAGTAGTCAAGACTATATGTGGGAGTCTGTGTGATAGCGACTTACACAGTCCCTCTCACACAGACTCGTATCTACAGTCTTGACTACTATAGACTCCCAGCTACTCGCTGGGAGTGTGTGTAGAGTTGGGGGATAGGTAGTCAGTAGTGTGTATGTGAGTGTTTGTATCTCTGTGTATGTAGTCAGTAGTGTTCACGAAATTCTAAGGGCTCGTTATTTTGAACTGCATAGAAACTGATACCATGTCTTTTTGTAATGCACATGTACACCCTGTCTGGCATACCCCCTGTACTATTAGCAGTTTTTTGCCAATGCGGTGATAATCTGACATTATCCAAGTCTGAAACAGAAAACAGTATATTAGCCGCACTGCTTTCTAGTCTGTGGCTGTAAACGTGTGTACTTGGTGGGTTGTTCCACTGCCAATTAGTATGTTCATACAACCTGTGTGTAACTTTTTGTGTTTTTTTTGTAACTGCTGACTACTCAAGTCTCCAGTTGTTCTTGCAGCCTTACCAATGGGAGACAGAATTCAGCTTCCAGCTGGTCCATGTTTACCCTCTTTACTAATGGTGGTAAGTTTATATGTGTTTGGGCTACATTGAATACTTTTAAGTGGTATTGTAGTATTAATTCATTTTATAGGCAGTGGTGTGCTCGTGATTGTAATACCTGAGCTGCTGGAACAATGTTATTCTCTCTACCTACTGTAACCTGGTTTCCCCTTTCCTACTTCCAATCTTCAGCAGTACTACAGTGTTGAGGGCATAAAGAAATTGGGGGGCTTGTTGGTTGATCTGTGCAGTATATTTCTCTGGTCATAACACCAAGGCTCTCCGGAGGCCTTAATAGAAGCCCACTGAGATTTAATTGTGAAAAATGCAAGACCCATGTGAACCCCATCCAAAATAAATTGCAGAATCAGATGCCTTTACCATCTTTGGGATATACCAGTCATCTACCCAGTGAGACTGAAAAATGAGCCAATGCTGTTCTGATACAAGAGATTTCTGGAACCCAAGGCCATAGCACTAGAAAATGTCAGGTGCCTACGCCCTAAAATCCCAAGAGCTAAGCCTTGAAGCTGAGCATCTATAGTGTTCAAAACTGTGGAGGAGGAGCATTCAAATAAGATGGAACCAATTGGAGAACCCATTCCCTGACCAAACCACATCTGTTGGAGTTGAGGGAAACAAACCATCTGGGACCAAACAGAAGTGATCACCAGCATCAAAAAATGTATTTAACAGAAAACTCCTGCTCATGGGAATCAGAGGGAAAGGCTTACAGGAGACTCTCCAGCCAGGGACAGTAGAGTGTCGACTGCCCAAGCTAACATGTCCCAAAGTTGTTGGAACTATGTAAGCACCATGGCATCCTGCTGGAAGGCAGACCGGAATATGGCTGGCCTCTTCTAGCACAACCTGGAGACGATATGAGGAGATCAACCGAAGTTCAGAGATGAGAGGAAGTGTCTACTTATGGTGTCCGCCTGACATTTGTCCAGACTTCTGATTTGTACTGTCAGGAGAGATATAACAGGACACTCTGTCTAATGGTCACATGGTGCTACACAGAGATGGCTAATAAACTTTGTAGTGGTCATGTTGTTTGTTTGAATTAGCTCAGCAGAACTCTGGCTTTGTGAGGGAAAAACCTGCAGCACTTGAAACACTGCTGCCGGCTAGCTCCAGCGTGATGAAGCACAAGCTTCCCAACAAGACCGCAGCCCCTATTCCATTGATAGTCATGTGCCCAAGCCTATGGCATCCATCATCAATGTGACCTGGGCTTAACAAGAACTGGGGCATTTTTGTTCAAACTTGTGAGATTCATCCACCAATCCAGTCCTTCCAGATAACAGACAGGACCAGAAAGGTTTCTCTCAGATGGGCATGTAGGGGGGACCAAACTCTCAGGATTTGGTGATCCAAGATTCCCACATGCAGGCATGGTCATTAGACCAACAGAAGGGCAGCACACATATTTCATCCTGAAGTTGAGTCAAGCCCATGATCATCTAACGGGTTAGTTATTCATCTTAACGGAAGCCTCATCTTCGAATTCAGTCTAAAGGAAGAAAGACCCGACCCTGCTCCGTCCTGCGCAAGCCCCAATTTACTGTTAATTCTGGACCGGTGTAAGCTGGATTTCCCTCAGTTCAGTAAAAAGTCTCTTATTTTCAGAATCACAGAAGTTACAAAATTACCCTATCTCTAAGTGCATTTAAAAGTAATTATTTTGTGTGTGTTTTTCCTCACACCCTACCAAGTGCTGGTTTACTGCTACTATTTTTAAGTGTTTTAAGCGCACCATGCATTTCTTTACATAATTATTAGAGAGAAACAAGAGTCCCATGTAACATGATGTTTAAATCCTTTTGTATTAAAAGACAAGTTACTGGTCCAGTATACATTAAAAAGTGCCATTCACTGGCTTTCAACAAAATTCCTCAGAGGGAACCCATCTCCCCATATCTACAAAACATATTTTGTTTTGATCAATGTTACTTGCCATCACTGTTTAAAAGGCGCCATTAGTCATTTATGGTTCCAAAAGTCCCCAAAGAGAACTCCTAAACATCTATCAAATGTATTTAAACACTCTCAATTTTAGACTAGTGACAGTGGAATATCGATTAAAGTGAAAAATATGTAATGGATGGTCGAAAACATTTTGGCAGAGAACCAAGAATGAGATCCTGCAAGTACTCTTTCACCAGTGCTCCACAAACACTTCTGACAAGTATGCTATGTGTAAACATTTGACTTCAGTGAGTAGGAAAGCTGGTTTATCAACCATTTGCAGCTTAATAGCAGGGTAGGTCCCAACACTCTACGTCAGCTGCAGACAGATAATGTAAGCTCCTATTAGAAGGTAGTTTAAAGTCAAAGATAGAAAAATGGGTTTTGGGCATAGCCACACTTCGTATTCACTAGACTGTTCACACATATATTGTTACTGATAAAGCAGGGACTACAACATGGTCAGTCTGCTTGTTGCCTAGTTATATTCAGATTGAATATATAATGTCATGTGGCAGGCCCTATAGGACGGCAGTGTGTGTTTGAGTGTTAGTATGAGTTACTGCCATAGGTTTGGCTGGCTGTCACTCTAAGGGTTTTGAGATGAGCAGTGATGCCTTCTTTAACAGGCACCTACTCTCTGAATGTGATACTGGGCTTGACTTCACCTCTGAGAACAACTTTGAAGGTACTGGCGAGCTTCCAGAAGCTCCCGAGCTACTCATTGGAGACCCTTGCACTAGACCCAACATTCCTAATTATGTGTTATTTTTGTTTCAGAGGAATGTCAATGTTGGACAGATTTTGGCAGAGTAAAAACCATTAGATCTCCAAAAATATTGTGGTGCCTTTTGCCCGCTTCTTCTATGTATCTTCATGGCCCACCCAGGCTTCTTAATAGCCCTTCCAGACGAAGAATCCTGGACCTGGGCTTTCAACTGAATAAAAATTACTTTTCTGCACAGGTAGGTCTGTGTAAATGCCGTTTGGACTAGTCAGATGATTCACAATTGCAGTGCCCTGTAGCAAAATGTATGCGATCTTGAAGAAGGGCCCTCCAAACCAGACATCTTACTTCAACACCCTGAGGGTGTCATAATAGAGAGATTGTAAAGCAAAGATTGGTCTGGGGATCTTAGCAGGGTGAATGCTATCACAACAAGCAGGCAAGGAGGGCCAGGCGCAGAGGGGTAGGTTGGGACATTGCCAACAAGAACATACCCCCTGATGGCCCAAATGTAAGGGCCACAGAGAAGCAACTGCAGGTGGAGGTCAGAAGGACAGCTGAGTAGGGCACAGGTGGAGAAGTGCACAGCAGTGGTTGAGTGGAAGGAGGAGGATGGGAAAGGGGGGGACACTCACCAGCAGAAGCGGATCAGAAGCAGCTGGATTCACTAACAGATATGGAGAAGCTGGAAAGGGAGAAAGGACAAGACTTTCAGAAATGGGTAAAGAGTAACAGAAGACAGACAGAAAGAGGAGATAGACAGGGGGAAAGACTAAAAGGAGGCACATGTACATAGGAAGCAGAGGAGTCAAGGGAGGACAGAAAAGAGACGTAACTAGACAACCACAGAAGGGGCGAAAGGTAAAGTAAGCAGAGTTGTAGGGTAGGTGACTGCCTCGTAAAACCAGGTCATTTTGTGATCGATAATTTTGAAGTCTCCACAGTACGTTTCGGGCCATTTCTTGTCACGGGTACTGGGCCTACCCACACAAGTGAGGTACCATTTTTATCAGAAGACTTGGAGGAATGCTGGGTGGATGGAAGTTTGTGGCTCCCCACAGATTATAGAACTTTCAATCACAGGTCTACAAAGGATTCTGGGTAACAGAACCTGGTGAGAGCCGCACAAGGCACCCCATCCTGGAATCCCCTGGGTGTCTAGTTTTCGAAACTGTACAAGTTTGCTGGGTTTCCCTAGGTGCCGGTTGAGCTACTGCCCAAAATCCACAGCTTGGCACATTGCATAAATAGGGTCCGCTTTCAATGGAAAAATGTGACGTGTGGATGTTGCGTTTTGGGATGTTTCCTGAAGCGGGCACTAGGCTTACCTACTGTTGGACAGGCCTCGTGGCATGCCCGACCCCTCCCCGCATGGCGGGTCTCGGACTACTACTACCCCTGTTCCCCAGACAAGAACTACACCTGCAGCCTGCCGGGTCAACCCCTCAGCTCTTCCCCGATGGAACCCAGGCTCGTAACCACAACATTCTCGGCTGGCCCGGGTCCCTTCCCGAACCACCGTCCCCGGCCCAGCCGCCATCTTGGACCCTCCATGACCAGGCCTCGTGGCCTCGAGTCGACCTCAGCCTCAGGCCCAGCCAGGCCCCGACATCGAGGCACCACCATCCACCCAGGGGGTAACGAGACCACTTGGCGAGTCAATGGGAGAAGGAGTGTCGATGGCTCCCCTCCGCCTGGTTTCGATCGCCCCCAGCCTCCCTGGGCCCTGGCTCCACCCCCCTGCTGGGTGTCTGGACTCCCTCATCCTGGACCCCCCGACCTCCAAGTGCGAGGGTCCGGACATCAAAGGGCGCCAGACCTATAACTGGGGTATCTCCAGAGCAGGAAACCAGTTGTATCCTGGAGGCGAGAGACACCGAGACGAACTCATCCTTGGAGGCCTGCTGGCGCTGCCACGGCTCCTCTTCGTGAACCATCTTTGAAAGCCTGCTGGTGCTGCTGCGGCTCATCCTCGTGAACCATCTTTGAAGGCCTGCTGGCGCTGCCGCGGCCCATCTTCGTGAACCATCTTTGAAGGCCTGCTGGCGCTGCCGCGGCTCATCCTCGTGAACCATCTTCGAAGGCCTGCTGGCGCTGCCGCGGCCCATCCTCGTGAACCTTCTTTGTAGGCCTGCTGGCGCTGCCGCTGCTCCTCTTCGTAAACCATCCTTGAAGGCCTGCTGGCGCTGCCGCGGCCCCTACTTGCGAACCCTCCAGCTCGAGGATTGAGAGCTATACACCAGCTACCCCTGTACCGGACCAGTACTGAGACTGTCCCGCTACCTCCTTTCCCCAGAGACTAGAATTGAAGGGATCATCGTATCCTGGTCCTGCTGTATCGTCACGTTTAACCTGCCTAAGAATACCGATAAAAGTGTACAGAACCTATCTTTGTGTGGCGTCCATCGGTGGGGGGGTGGTTGCTCGTCCGTACGATCTAAGGAGAGGGCCCTCGCCAGGAGGCCTCTCCCCCTTGCTCGGCCGACCCTCCGGGTTCCCGTCTAACACCTACACAAGTGAGGTACCATTTTTATCAGGAAACTTAGGGGAACACAGAATAGTTGAACACATGTTATTACCAATTGTCTTCCAATTGTAAGACAGTATGTAAAAAAAGTAATTTTGAAAAATGCCCTCTAATTCACATGCTAGTATAAGTACCCACACATTCAAAGATGTGCAAATAACCACTGCTTCTAAAATCTATATGTTGTTCCAGTTTCAGAAATACTTAGGTTTCCTTGATGCCTATTTTTCACTGTTTATATTTTACCAAATGAATTGCTGTATACTCAGTATACAATGAAAAACCATTGCAAGGTGTAGCTCAGTTATTGCCTGCGGGTACCTTGGGCTCTTGGTGAATCTACAAGTCGTATATATATCCCTGCAACTAGAAGGATCCAGCGGATGAAGCAGAAAATTGCTTTCAAACATCTGCCATAGTTAGAAGAAATTACAGGTAAAAACCTAGGCAGAAGTGTCTGTTTTTGTCAACTCAATTTCAATATATTTGTATTTCAACTGTTACCTTCTGTAAGAAAACATTGATGGATCTACCTAAATGACCCTTTGCTGAATTCAAAATGTTGACTACTTGTCAGAAATGTATAGCTTACGGGATCCATTATTGGTTTCACATCCATTTCTACCCCTAACTGGAAGGAGGTTGAAATCACAGAAAATAGGAAAAATAGGCTATGTGGCAGTAAAATGCCAAACTGTGTAGAAAATTTTGGTTTTCTGACAAAAGTCTGCCTGTTCTTGAAAGCTGGGAAGATGATGATTTTAGCACCGCAAACTCTTCATTGACACCATTTACTGGGAAAAAAACAGATGCTTTCTTCTGGAGCACTTGTTTCCCATTTTTTCAACAAATAAACACAGCTTTGCTGTATTTTGGCTAATCTCTCGATCCCCTCCAGGGGAATCTACAAACCCTGCTACCTTTAGAATCCTCAGGAAGAAAATGGCTCAAATTTGGTGTGGATATCTTATGTGGACAAAATGTTACGAGGGTATAAGCACGAAGTACTTCAAATTGCCAATAAAAGGCTTAGCACAGGGTTAGGCTTAGCAACAAAGGGCTTAAGTAATGAATACGACATTCTCTTGACTGAGGTAGTTTGGCCATCAAAGTTTGTTAGGAAAGTTCCACAAGGGGAGGATGCAATCAAATCTTCCATTTCCGTTATTGTTCCCGAAGAAGTTCAAGAAACATATGCTGCAGAATGGGCTTTTGTTCAAGCTTTTTAAAGTCAGGGTTGCTTGCCCCATCCATCAGGAGCACGTAATAGTAGACATGGAAGGAGTTGAAAATGAACAGTGCGAAGAGAAGGAAAATTGACAGGGAAAGCATGGCATAGAGAAGTTTGGATATAGTGAACTTTGTGATCACAATAATCAATAAGCATGTGTCCCTAATACCAATAGCGGGAAACTTGTCAGGGATAGCTTTCTATGGTATGTGCTTTTGGAGCTACAAACTGACATTGAATTTGTGAAGTGACTAGTAGAAGGTTGGATCAGAGAAAAGATGTAGTAAACAAGATAGGAGATGAGCAAGAACAGTGGAAATATTTGATGGTGTGATGCAATTGGCACGCCCGGACTGGGAACTGAAACCAACCCTGGCAATCAGCTCGACCGGCCCCCAAGGGGCAGGGTGGAGGGGTGTGAGGGGGGGTGCGAGTTGGAAGCACCACTCCCGCTGCTGCTGCCGCTTTTGTTACAGGTGGCTGATGTTGCAGCACTGCTGTAAAACGGGCCACCTGTAACAAAACCAGCACCCATGGGTCCAAAACCAGCCCCCAACCTTCCAGCCCACCGGGGAAACGCCCGGTGCCCGCTTTGGCCAATCCGGCCCTGGGAGTAGGTGAGAACTGCATACACATGCCTGGAAGGGCCTGTTATTCCATGCCATATATTCTTGTCTTTTGGGTCATTGAGGATGTTTTAAGTGGCAGGGGCCAAGGGCTAAACGTTCATGATTTTGGGGATTGGTGATTAGGGGATAGGATGCAGATAATGGTATGCAAGAGTAAAACTGACCAAAGAGAGCAGGGGATTTAAGAGGCACTTGGATCTTCTGGCAGGGGAGGTATATGCTTGTTAAAAGCTTATAGAGGGTACTTGAAGGTTAGAGGATAGGGCTTAGAAGATGCTTTTACACATGAGGTTAGCAGGCTGGAAACAGAAAGGCAATATTGGGCATGTTGAGAAAATGCTCGTGGAATGGAGGGTAGCCACAAAGCTGTTTCAGACAAATTACTTTGGAATTGGTGCAGCATGGATCCTCAGTAGGTAGGGGTCATGGTGTGGTGGGCTATGTGATGCCTTAGGAATTGCTGGAGGCAGTGGAGTGCTAAGGGGCACTTTTTTTGACAGGAAGGAGAATGGCAAGGATTCAGAAGGTGTTCTTAATTTGTGGCCATTCCATAGTCACATGGGCAGGGGGACACGAGAAAAGGGAGTGTTACTCACAGTAGCCATGTTGCGATGACCTGGTATTGGAAATTTAGCACGATAAATGTGGCATGAACTGAGGCCAGTTGCTATCACACTTTAGGAACTGATGGTGAGGGTGATTCAGGAAAATGGGAGACCGCTGATTTCTTTGGCGGGGGAGCTCTTAAGGCATTGCAGTGCACACAAAGAAATCAACAGGTAGAGTGACCAGACATCCCAGACTAACCCAAAGAGTCCTGGTTTTACATTGGCTGTCCGGGAGTCGCGATCCATTTTGCAAAAATAAATACATGTCCCACTTTTTGAGAGAAGATTGGGTGAACGAACACAAACATTAATCACAGTGTTGTGCAGGCTTATAGGGGCAGATGTTCACTTGTGCAAAGAGTTGCCTGCTGTGCTGCCTCACCTCATTCATGTAGCACAGGAGAGTATGTATGACCCAAACGGATAAGGCAGGAAAATGTTTTTATTCTTTCCCTCTGCGACGCGTTTCGAGCACGCTGTGCCCTTGATCATATATATATTTATCATAGAGTGGCGGTAGCGAGGGTTACCAGACATAGGAATTCCTCAGATTTTTGCCCCTTAAAAACTTTGCAGCCATTAAACAAATCTCAATGAAAGTTTCCAGTCTAGTTTACAGTGTACATTGGTGGATAATGGAAACTTTTGTGGCGTTTGGTCACGGAGGCGCAAGAAATAAAGGGGGGTCCCTAAACAGATTTGGACCCCAATGTATTTTACTTAGACTTTTTGTATAGGACGTACCACAAAAACGGCCAGGCGGATTGTCTTAAAATTTGGCAGCATTGTAGATTATGGTGTGCAGATTATACTGTTTGGATTTATGGGAAAGTATTTTCAAACCTGTAAAGTATTTTAACTTAGTTATATCTGTTGTCACAGTAGTTGCGCAAAATTTCACTGAACTACCATGGTATATAGCGATGATAAGTCATCTGATTGGATAATGGCTGCCTGTACAAAAAGTCAAGGCAGCCATCTACAGTGTACACCATTCCACTGTTGACAACTCCACTGGGTGTGGCTCCACTCTACACTGTTCCACTCGACGCCACTCCACTGTATGCCACTGCACTCTGATATTCCACTGTATGCCACTTCACTCGCCAATACTGTACTCAACACTTTCCACTGTATACCACTCCACTGTACGCTACTACATTTTATGCTATTCTCTTGGATGACACTACACTCTGCACCACTCTACCGTACGCCCTGCCACTGTACGCTGTTCCATTGTACGCTATTCTACTGTATCCCACTCAAATCCTCTCCATTACACTTTTTGACACTTCATTCTATACTATTCCAGTGGACCCCACTCCACTGTACACCACTCCACTGTACGCCACCCCACTGTTTATTCCATTCTACCCCACTACACTTCATGCTATTCAACTCTACTTGCCTTCCTTTACTTTACTTTATTGATGAACTGCACGATTACTTAAAATCTTTACAGTATAAAAACTTGATGAACATCCCCTCCCACCCCCGACGTGCCCCATCCACACTTAAAAAGTAGATACCACATTGGGTTAAAATACTGACGGTTGATACTGCTTAGTTGTCCAGAACAGAGTTCTTTTAAGAGGTGGTTACTCCATTGTTCCACAACAGATGAAGAGAGGCACATGGAAGTTCGATAGAATCAATTCATACACCACATCCGGTTGATGATTGATGGATTCCTCGTTGAGCCCTTAAACCAACCCAGGTTAGATGACTGGGGGCGGTGAATTCCAGTTGCTTTTCAGGCACTCCCTAAATTAACTGTGAGCTAACATCGTTGGGGCCACCGGTAAGGCGCAGACCCCATTGTCAGAACCGTTGGGATTGGTGGCCGTTAAGTGGGAGTCGAGTGCCATTTTTACGTGATGTATAAATTTCCCTACCTTGGCTAACAGACAGGTCGTGGAGACAGAGAGGCACCAGTCCGAGGCCTCTCTGCAAGATCTGTAGCCTAAGTACCGTAAGGTTGGGCTCAGCAAACGATGACGATCGTTGACCAACTTTGTGCAGCAACACAGCAAATGTAGCCAGGTTTCTCTGCGATAATTACATAGACGACAGGCTACAGCGCCATCCGTTCGTGCCCAATTAGGGTTAAAGTCCGTGATCCTGAGGACCAAGAGGCGAAAATACAGAATTTTCTTTCTCACGTGGATGGATACTGGGTCTTGCAGGTATGTTTGGGGTTTACCAGTAATATATGATTTGTCCAGGGCCTGAGTTAGTGGGTTTTGCCGAAGGGATGCAAGGTCAAGCCTGAATGAGATGGTCTGGACTTGGCACTTGACGGCTTGGGCCCAGGCTGAAAATGGAATTTCGTGCAGGGGCAGGCTCCTTCTCTCGATTTTCAGTACATCAATCGCTAGTTCCTCCTTGGAGTGCCATGGGGAGCCCACTTCACCAAAGATTGTTTTTAGGGAGTGCTTTAGGGTGTGTTCTGGCGCTTTCAATACTCTAATATAGAATTTTAACAGGTCCCCCAGTAATGCCAGCTCTGGTCGCTTAAGGCCTATTTCTAGCCTTAGCCTATTGTTCCTTGCAAATCTGGGGGCCTGTAGCACCATCTTGTAGGCTTTTGCCTGGCCCGTATTGACCACTTTGTCAAATGCACCTGGGTAGGCTATATGCCCATACGAGATGGCGGGGATCAATTTTGCCTGAGCACTGTCTGCATTGGTTCAGCTGAGGGACTGGCCAAGCGATGACTTAAGCGTCTTAGCGACAGTATGGTTTTGACTGTTTTTGGTTTAAGCTCCTTCAGGTTTTTGACTGCGGTGGCACTCTCGGAGACCCAGGTGCCCAGATAGTTGTAGGAAGAGGCAGTAACGATACGGTGCTCCCCCAGGGACCATATAGCTCCTTATTTATGGGGGTGTTTGCCAAAGATGGCAATCTTAGTCTTGCTCACGTTGATCCGTAGGTCATTTGCCTTATTATATGTGGCAAGGCTGCTTAAGGCTCTTTGGAGCCCCACCCTGGTGTGATCCAAGACCACCGTGTCATCTGCATACTGGAGCGTTCCCAGGACGAGATTCCCCAGTCTTGGGGGTGCTAAGTTTGCATCTTTCAGGGCTGTCCCCATGTCCACAGTATACAAGTTAAAAAGCATGGGGGCCAAAACGCACCCCTGCTTGAGGCCAGAATTGGTGTCGATTCTTGCAGTTGTTATTGTAGGACTTAATTTCACCTTGACCCAGGTCCCCTCATAGAGCGCTTTTATGGCTTTTAGCAGGACTTGGGGTAGCCCCCAGGAATCAAGTTTTGCCCAGAGCCGACCTCTGTTCACTCGGTCAAAGGCTGTAGAGTAGTCTATTAAACAGCAAAACAGGGGCAGCTTATTCCTCGTATTGGCCTTCTTCGCGAGGTAGGAAAGGGCTGTGATGTTATCGAGGGTGGAGCTGTTAGCCCTAAAGTCTGTGTGGGTGGGAGAATGCCGTTCTTGTCCACCCAATCCTCCAAATCTCTTAGAAGAAGACGAGCGTATATCTTTGCTTCTATATCGAGGAGAGCTATAAGCCTATAATTGGCCAGGTTCGTATGATCCCCCTTTTTGTGAATAGGGAATGGGATGGAACCTTTCCAAGAGGTTGGCAGAATTGCGGTGGCAAAAGAGTGGTTAAATAAAGGGGTAAGTCTGGATGCAAAAAAGGCTGAGGCAGTTTTGAGGACCTGGGCCGGAATCCCATTTGGGCCTGGAGCGCCATTGGTTTTAATGGCCTTGATGCACTTTAGGACCTCCGCCTCTGTGAACTTTCCGGGCCGGGTTGAACTTAGGCATTCTGTCGGGGAGCTTTCGGGTTCGATAGTTGCAGCCGCCACCTTGGACCACGCAAAGCTTCCGGGGGTGGGCCGGTTTGGCTCACAGGTGTACAGCCCCTTGGCGTACTCTTCCCACACTTTCCCTGCAACACTGTTTTCCTTGTGCACGCCTGTTGATGAAGCGCCAAAGCTTGCTGTTATCATTACCTTTAATTAAGGAAAACACGGTCAGCCAATTCTGTTCGGTCTGCAGTCTTTTGTGCTCCCAGACTTTATTTTTGTAGTCAGTTCGCAAAGCAGCAATGGTGTGCCTCCCTGGCAAATGAGTGCCTTTCTTTTGTGCCCTAATTGCCTTGTTAAGAGCACGCTTACTCTGTATCAAGCACTGCGATTTTGAACGGCGAGACCCAGTATGGAATTGGCAGCTTTTTGGACGGTGATTATTGCCCAGACATTTCAGTATGTCGGAGGTCAATGTTTCCTAGAGGTGTGTGATGTTCTCAGTGTGAACTGGGTTTGGTTCTTCCTCCCTTCTGGCTACATAAGCTGTCTATGTGAGTCTAGTGTGTTTTTTGTAAAATATTTTTATCCCACTATAAGCACTGGAATACAGCTATAGTATGTCACCTGTAACCACTGGACATTTTACCTATGGATATGGAGAGAGAGACCACCAGAAAAAAATGTTTTGTCTTCTTTCCTTTACAGGTTGATCAATAGACAACGTCTTTTTTTGCTAGGTACATTAATTTTACCTGCACTGTAATTTTTCCTCACTTTTAATGGAAAATTCTGGTATTAGTTAGAGAAACGTGAGTAAGGTGGGGATTTGTGCACCCCGTCCTGAAGAAGGTGCTTCTGGCACCGAAACATGTCGACGCACACAAAAAGGAGGTAACGCACATTGTCAGCGTAGTGACCTCCCACCCTCATTTTTAACAGCACCAGTCTGGGGGCTTATTAAATAGTTGTTAGTCACCCCACGAGCCAGGTTCTTTTTAACTATCACTATTTCCCAAACCCCACAATACACTCACATTTATTCAAAATACCCCCTCACCAACACCACACATAGTCTAACAAGTCCTCCCACGTCTCCGTAGGTCGCAGCACGCCGTACCCCGTAGAGGGGTACGATGACCCCGATGATGAAGCATGACACCAAGGGGCCTGTTGGTGTGTGAGGGGACCTAAAAACATAAAGGTGTTCCCCACTGTGGAGGAGACACCCTTAATCTCAAGGAGTGGATTCTAACTGTTTATTTACATAAGCTGACAGTCTATGGCTGAGGTTGGTAGACCATTTTATTCTTTTAAGGACTTTATGATGTTCTTCGCCGGTCGTGGATCCAATGACCTCTTGTGATACCACTTGTTCCCGCGCCAAATTGAATCTGGCGCGGAGGGGCCTGTGGTTGATTTCATCTCTGTCATCCACTATGAAGTTGCAAAGTTTGTGGGCCAGTCCTTCGTTGGTGAAAATGTAGTCTATGGTGGAGACATTTCTAAAAGTTGGATTGGCGGTCCATTCTGGGTGGGTCTTTTTTTGTTTTCTGTCGGTGGAGTGCAGATTAAAATTTACGAGAAATTCAATCAATGGGGCAGACTTCTTGCTTGGTGGTGTCTCCGGGATAAGACCCAGGCCTCTGAAATTGAAGTCGCCCGCGATTATTACATCTTGGTTCTCCCGGTTTATTAAAAGGTCTTCCAATGTTGTGATAAGTGATTCCATGGCCTGGGAGGTTTGATATTTAATTGGGTTGAGATAGCAATTGATTATTAGAAGGGGTCGGGATTTCTGACCCGGTAACAACCCCTCTATTGTGATTGCTTGAAGGTCAGGAGAGCCTAGTTTTAGTTCAGTTGTATATATTTTACACGCATGACTTACGTAGATGGAAAGGCCCCCTGACTGGCGACCAAAGATTGTCCTTTTAGTCGCTGGTTTGAAGTGTTCGTAAAAGCCACCGATGGCGGTCGTTGCCCTTGCCCAGGTTTCCTGAAAGCACAGTATGTCCCCCTGTGCCAGGTAATCAAGTGTAGCAGTGTCCCTAAAAATGTTACTCAGCCCAGTGATATTCCATGAAATAATGGTTAACTTATCAACTAGACCCCTGAGTGGGTTTGCACGGGCATTGTTTACATTGCTGTTAGTTAGGTTAGGGACCCTGCCTCCAAGTGACCTCCGGATGATCTGATACCTGCTGGGGCCGCTGCACTCTCCGTTGCCAGTCATTTTGCTGAATTTTGATTTTTAGCGGGGTTCTTGCCCGCCCTGATTTAGTCCCCCCGTCTGGGCGGGTGGACCTTGTGCCTTTGAGAACAGATGTAGGTTCATGTGTTTCATAGTGAGGCATCAGAACGTGTGGATATTTCAGTGCTCTTGGGGCGGCAACTTCGATGCCCCATTCAGCGAATAGTGTTGCTTCCTTAAGGACGGCCTGTTGAGCTTGCTGAGTCACAAATCCGATTATGGTAGAATCGTTGTGGGTGTCTGTCTCCAGTCTCTTAAATTTCACCCATTCAATGTTTTCTGATGTGATTTGTGACAGCGAGTCAATGTGGCCAAAAAGGCGTACAATATTGGACCTGTTCAATATTGTCAAACGAGCATTTAGCTATATACCTTGGGGTTAGCTGTAGCTCGTAGGTAATTAATTTATTTTTATGTGCAGTGGAGCACCGGCTCGTCCCTTCTCCCGGGTGCTTTGGCCTCTGATTGCTTAAATTTGGTGGGTTTTTGTGAGTGGTTTCTATGTCTTGCCCATTAGGCGCTATGCTGGGTCGACCATCCGCACGCGGCAGTCCATGCCACTCCCCCTGGTCTGGTGTCGAATTTGGGTGATATTTGATTGTGTCGCCTGGCTGCTGATTTCCTGGCCCCTCAAACGTAAGACCTACCACTCTTGGCAGTTCTTGCTGGGCGCCTTGGTTTTGTTTAGGATTTATTACAGTCTCGTGTTGAGGAACCCAGCCGGAAGGGCTGGGGGCACTTGATGGTGCGACGACTGCCACCTGTGAAGGCCTTTGTTGAGAATCCTCGTTGGTTTGACCCTTTGTAAAAGGGATTTGTTGTCTTTGGGCCTCACCAGAAACGAGGGATGCGTCACAAGGCTTGCCGATCTTAGATGCCTGTTTAGGTAAGAAAATGGGAGAGAGTGGTTATGGGGTACTTTTAGTTACAGTGGCACCCATGGTTGATGACGCTGGTGGTATGTTTCTACTTCTGGCTTTAGATTTCTTTAGTTGTTTTTTAAGTCTTTTTTTAGCTCTCCTTGTCAACGGAGCTTTAGCGCTTGCCGGTGCTCCTTCGGCCTTCTCCGACAGAGGGGTAATGACGGACAGGCCGACACTAACGGTATCAAGATCCGAGACCTCGGGGTCACCATTCCCTTGTACAGCCAATGTGTAATTATTACAGGGCCCTACTGAAGGTTCCTTTGGGGCACTGTTGGCCGCCGTGATATAATTTGACTTTTCAGCGTGCTCTGTCGTCAATACTGGTGGCTTTTGTCCAGCTTGTTCTTGCAAGGTCGTCTCGCCCAGACCCTTAGCAAGTGCAAGCATCTCTTTTAGAACTTCTGGTAGACTTGCCCATTTATCGATTACGGCGGCACAGGAATTAATACTGGCGGCGTGAGCGTATTGAGCGTCGAATAGGGCTTCCAGCTTTGCCAGCTTGTCATCTTGACGCGTCAGGTGCTGGGCTATCGACTGCAAAAGATCGATTTGAACTTCCATCTTTGTGGACTGCCAGAGCAGTGCCCTAGCCATTGTGTCCTGAACTTCTCTTATAATGGACAAGTTAAAATCTTTAAAAGTGGCTTCTTCAATTGGTTCAGTTAGATCTTGATGATGAGTTAAGCCCGACGGGCTCCATCCCTCCGTTTGTGCAATTCGCGGGACAGTAGCTCTTCCTAGATTAATAGGTGTTGTTTCAAGTGTGCGTTCGATTGACTGTTCCAGTTTTAATAGAAACGAGATTGTTGGTACCTCCGTTCCCTGGGAGTTGGGCCTCTGTTTTTCCCGGGATGTCACAGTTGCATTTAGTTCCTTGCCTGTGCTCTTTGGAGAGGATGGTGCGACAGGCTCATTTGGCCTCTCAATGTCTGTGTCCGCATTTACCCCCAATGTGGGCCCGTCGTGAATGTCGGCGGTGATCCTGATCGGGCTCTTCACCCTGGCGACGGGCTGAAAATGTGCTTCCGGGCTCCCAGTTGTCTCGACGTTAACAGACTCGCAGTAGTGAGGATCCCTTTGAGCCTGGGGGAACTTTGGGGGCCCCGGTGCGGCACTGCTCACAGGACCTTGTGGACCTTGTGGTGGTTCTACCAAGGGTGATGGGCAGATTGAGGCCTGAAAGAATTGAGTGATGAGGCCTTGAGGGAGGGAATTGCCAGTGCCGATGACTTGGTCCTGGGGTTTTTGAGTACTTATACTTCTGGTTACCCTTCTTTGTGCTAAACTCTCAGGGTACACTTCCGCCTCATCCTCCGTGCAGGATTTAGTCTTTCTCAACGTCCTCTTTTATACATCGTTGGCTGGGGATGGGGTTGGGGCCCAAATGAGCAGTGAAATTCGTTGCTTGTGAGCCACCTTATTAAGAGGGTTAAAAGCGTTGAAGGAAACACCTGTAGGTGCGCGCCTTATATACCTATATGGTGTATTGTCTGAGTGACCGACTCAGCTCGCACGCTGCAGACGGAAAACTGGAGAGACCGCAGAGCCTGACGTTCTTCTAGGGGTTACAGCCAGCCGTCGTCGAGCCTGAGACCCTCTAACAGGAGGCAAGTTTCCGAGGGAAGCTCGTTCCTCCTGCTGATATTGTTGATTGCTTGGCCAAAAGGATTCTGAGATTAGTGGCCACAAGGGGCCTTGCCCGGCCCAGCGTGATAGACCTGTGAGGTGTGAATGCTGGTGGGATATTAAGGCTTTGACCCCGCCTGCCCATGAGCTACGAGGCTGCTGTGTTACAGAGCTAAAAGATTGAAGTGGCAGTTGGTGGCTCTAAGTCTCTGTGTCTCTATGCGTCTCTCTGTCCCTGGGCAAGTTGGTGCCAGTTCGTGCTGGGGGAGGGGGTATTTATGTGACCCCTGAATTTTGACCCCTGTATTGAGCTGTGTTTCTTGAGGGAGAGGGGAGGGAGGGACAGGCAAGCGGAGTGCGCGGGGGGGCGCAAGCTGGGAGACCTAGTCTAGCAGCCCCTCAGACCACACCCCCTGGCTCTTACTTCGCGGCGGCCTCTAACGGCTGCAGCGCTCACCACCACCTCTTACCTCTTACCTCCCACACCGGCGTCTGCTCTTGACACTTTTGATGCTCCGGTCGCATCAGGTACTCAAGGTGCTCCGTGCTCCGGACACTGCTCCGGATACTGCTCAGTGGGTGGTGAGGGGTCCCCGCTCGGTGTACACCATCGGCACGGCTCGGCTCGGCTAAGGGCAGACACAATGCTCTGAGCGTGGTCTCCGAACTCTGAGCACTGATCCGGAACCACTCAAACTCACTCACTTGTGGCAGCTCCTGCTCCTGACGCCGGTAGTGTCCTTATTGAAGTCAAAGTTGAAGCTCTCTGCCTCTGCCTTGACTACGGCTGTGGCTGTGGCTCTGTCAGCTTCTACAGTCCTATCAGTTTTTTGTTGTTGGTTCTTGGGTTTTCTCAGCGGCTCTGCACTGCCTGCCGCGCTCCCTCTAACTCCATGCTCTTTCTCTGCAGGTCAACTTGCAACAGCTCACGGCTTCCCCACCGTGCTGTGGGTCGACTCACGGATCACGGCTCACAGGTGTGCTCGGCGTCTCTGCGAGGCAAAATCACGGCTCAGCGCCGCACTACGGAGTCACCCACGGCTCAGATGTGCCCGGCGATTTTACCGCCTTGAAAGCAATTCGCGGCTCCTTTGAGGTGACTGGACTCTACTTGCCACTTCACGGTACACTATTCCACTGTATGCCACTGCACTGTAAATATCGAATGTAGTATTGTAGAGTGGAGTGGCATACATTATAGTCAGGGACACTGAAATTATGCAGCAAGGAAGGGCCAAATTATGCAGCATTGATAACTTAACTATGTGGCAAGAAACGCCAAATAATGCGGCATAATGTGGCACATTCTGTGATAGTATTACATCATTATTTTCACATTTCTACACTCGTTAACACTGTTTGGACATAGGTTTTACCTTATTAGAACCAGTTTAACACCCATATAAAACAATAAGCAACAGAAAGGTGACCAGTCAACATTTGCAGAGGGCCTTCCACTGTGCTGCAACACGTGTTGCTGTGTCTTTAGTAACGTTTGAACGATTTGAGCAACAAACAATTATTTGTTAAATATGCAAATTATGCAGCAGGAGAAGGATTGTGTGGCAAATGCGGCAAAACCATAATTATGTGAAAATGTCTGGGGCCGTACAATCGCATAATTGCAGTGGCCCTGGTTATAGTGGCCTAGACTCGAGTAGCATACAGTGATGTGTAGAATTATTTAAGTTATGAGGCATTTAAACTTAGTGATATCTGTCACAGTGGTACATTAGCGGATTTTCACAAAATGTTGCAAAACTATTGCAGTGCATGACCATAAACATATTTAAAAAAATATTTTAAAAAGCATTGTGTAGGGGTGCATTCTCCCATGTGTACAGAATGATCAATAATAATATGCCAGATACACTGGGCCAGCTCCGAGAGAGATGGAAGCAAGATGTCGGCGATTTTTATATTTTATTTTAATAGGTTGCACATATGTTACACAACAGTGCAGAGAGCCTCTCTATTAATTTACATTGTTCAATGAAAGTGCAAACAAATTTTTACATGTTCCAAAGTCAACAACCCCCCCACCCATCCCAACTTCCTAAAGTCGGCAAGTACAGTGTTGCATAGAAAAAACACAGTTTACATTACATTTATTGCTAAGCTGGTGTCATGGGCCAGGACAGATTTTTATACAATTCCAAATGTGTGCACCAACATGTCGCCTGCAGGTCGGTCAGGGTTTTGCAGCAGAAACCAAGTCCGCAGTGCCCAAAAATCTTTTGGTCTGGAGGCTATTGGCAACTCCTCTGCATAGATGATCATTTGCTCTTTACAATACACCAAGGCTCGGACCCATTCCTGAGGAGTGTGGGCAGACCTAGCACCCAAATACATCGCAAGTGCTTGTTTAGCAAATAAAGTGGAGATTGCAACCAGCCTTCTATTGCATGGTTTGACCTGTTTCATCAAGTCCAGTGGACACACCTTGGGAGTGTACCTGACTTGTTCAGCGGTGATGTCTGAGATCATTTGTACAACCCTGCACCATAATACATTAGATGTGGGCGATTTTGAGGACATAGACAGGGAGGTGGCATTGATGATCCCATGTGAGTTTGCCCTTAAGTCACATAGTATCTGATAAAATTCAAAATCCTCCATAGAGTCTACTATGACTGCTGCAGGCTGAACAACATTGGAAGGGCGTCCACACCGAATTGTGTGTGATGTGTTGAGGCAGTAGGATACTTCATGCATACACCATGGTATTGCCCCCATAGACAAACCTACTGAAGAGTGATCATCCAGAAACTCTCAGATATTCTGGAGGTTTTCACTCCCGCTTGACCAGCAGTATGTTTCGTTGAGGATCCTGAATGACATTGATGATCCGCGCTTCAAGCTCATCTTTAGTGCCTTTTGTCCAGTGGTTCCCAAAAGGGATGTGGCTAGGTACTGGGTAGCCCTAAAGATACTTTCAATACATGAATGGAGATGGGGGTTGGATGTCTAGATGGTAGCAGAAAAGGTGACTTATCGTGGCAGAGTTTACCCGTAAGTTTTACAAGGTCTAGGGGTGGTGGAGAGCATACTATGGGCTGAGGTCCGCAGATGGCAGCCCTGGTACAACACTGGCCCGACTGCCAGACAGACTCAAACATGTATTGTCATGATTTATATGTACTGTTCTATACCTACTACTTGACTTTGGGCCAGATGTAGGTAAAAGTCATTAACCGATTTTTAAATACCGAATTTTACCGATTCGGTATTCAAGAATCGGTAAATGAGATGTAGGGAAAAAATCGGTATTAAATACCGAATCGGTAAAAATCTGTATCGGACTTTTGGTATTTACCGAATCGGTAAGTACCGAATCGGTAATTCCCATTCATCCCTATGGGCCAAAAGGCCCATAGGAATGCATTGGAAATACCGAATCGGTAAATACCGAATCGGTAAATACCGAATCGGTAAATTCCGAATCGGTAAATTCCGATTCAGAAAGCAAGCAAAAGTGAAACTAATGAAAACAGGTGCTACCACCCTCCCCCTCCCTACCAGGAAGTGGCTACCCAGGCAGCTGCAACTCATTAGAAGGTTCTGGAGAGGCAGTCAGAGCTGAGCAGAGAGACAGAGCAGCAGGGAGAGTTTGTTTGGAGTTTTCTACAAGACAAATGGCAAGCAGCACTGAGAGCCAGAAGGCAGAGAGGAAAAGAAAAATATAGTTCAGCAGCATGGAGCTGCAGGTACTGGTGGAGGAAGTTGTGAGAGTCCACAAACAGCTATTTGGCAGGCAGTCCCTCACTGTACCTGAGTCTGCTAAAAGGAAAATGTGGCTTGCTATAGGAGAAAAGGTCAATGCAGTGGGTGTAACAAGCAGGAACATTGAGGACCTGAAGAAACGCTTTTATGATATCAGGAGCCTCACAAAAAAGAAGATGGCAGAAATTCCTAAGCAGGCTGGTGTCACCGGTGGAGGCAGGAACCCAGCGCCCCCCCTGACCGACCTGGAGGAATTGGTGGCCTCAACCATCGAGCCTGACAGTGTTGTGGGACTAGGAGATGTGGACAGCTCAGCCAGAGCTACAAGAAAAGGTAAGAGGCATGCGCAGCATGACACCCCATAGCAACCAGCTTCCCTTTAGCCTTTGTGTACAGGCCAACCCCAGTCCAGTACTGCTAGCACTATACAGGAGCAATGCATTATGGGAAATGTAGTCAGCTAATGTAGGACCATGTGAAGTGCACAGACATCAGCAAGGCACTGAAAGTAAATCAGATAAATGAAAGTTAAATGTCCAAAGCATTTATTGTAGTGACTGTGACACAGTAGCACTCAGTTGACATACGCTTCTTTATACCTAGGCGCAACATCAGGCAGTCGAGCCTCAGCATCAGAAGGGACTGCACCAGCGAGGGAGGAGAGTGTGGAGGCAGGGCCAAGCAATGTACAAGCCTCGCAGGAGGAAGAAGACACCACTGCCATCTTCAATGAGGATGATACAGTACAGTCCCTCGTGTTTCCCCACTCCCCACACTTTTCACAATCCCCTCCATTGGTTTTCTCACCAGAGAACTCCCCATCAATGTCCCTGTCTGCACCTGCAACCTCACCAGCCAGAAGGAGAATCGTGGCCCCACTGCCAGTAATGGAGGGAGCAGAGGGTGAGGCTCCAGCAACTGTACAAGTGACTCCTGCTGCCCCGCAGTCCACCAATCAGTCAAGCACATCGCACAGACGCCAACGCAGACCCAGCAGTGCAGGTGCACCTGGAGATGGCACTGTGTTCCGTGGCCTGGAGGGGAGCATGGTGCGCATACAGCGCATGCAGGGAAAATCTATACAGGCCTGCCACCGCCAATTCAGAGTCCTAAACCAACAAATAGGAGACATGGGGAAGGCATCAGAGACATTGTAGACAGTAATAGGGAGGTAGCAAAGACAAATGCAGACATTGCATTAGGAATGCAGCAAATGAGCAACTCCATCACCCAGCTCTAAGCAAAAATGGACAGCCTGGAACACACAAGGCGCTGGGATGCGCGTGTTCACAATAGGGCCATGAATCGGCTGGCCACTGCCACATCCCAGCTATGCCGTAGAGGCGTCAATATGCAGGAGAGCCTCACACAGAACACGGCAGAGGTCACCAGGGGCATGGCCAGGATCACAAGTGCCCTGGAGGCGATGATAATTTCACACACTGCTGTAAATCCTGCCCTGGATGTGGCAGAGGCAGACGACAGCAGTAGCCGCAGCAGCTTGGCAATCGCTGTAGTTGAGCCACGTAGGAGTACCAGGCACTCCGCTGAGCCTGCAGGCCATGCAGAAAGCAGCGAGCAACATCCCAGTGGCTCTGGGAAGATCGGCCGCAAATGACATTGCCGGTGTGGGTGAGGAAACCCGGGACATACAGTCCCCACGTTTAATTAGTTTGTTTTGTTGCACATCAGTGCATGAACGTTGTGGCAAAATTAAATTACGTTCTTCTCATTCACAACCTGTCTGTGTCTCATTACTCACTCAGAAATAGTTGTGTGTAATCTCCTCACGTCTGTATCTGCCATCACTTGGTGTTGACACTCCAGCAGGTTGTGTGTCAGGCACAGCAATGTCGTGGTCATGATCCTCGTAGTCTGACAACTCCACCTCAGTAACCTTCTTCACCGCAAGGTTGTGCAACATGGTACAGGCAGCAATAATCTTACAGCAGGTGATGGGGTATACTGCCTTGCACCTCCACTCTTGTGCAAGCATCTGAATCTGCTTTTCCAGATCCCAAAGGTCCGTTCAACCACATTCCTTGTGCTTTTGTGGGCCCGGTTATACCTCCTTTGGCTGGGTGTTGAGGGGTTGAGGTAGGGTGTGAGTATAAATGAGCGGAGGGCATATGCACTGTCTCCTAAAAGGAAAAGGGAATACATTACTCACATGCATACATGTACTTCTTACTGTAATCGGTATTATGGGGGTCAGACACTGTCTTACCTAGGAGGTATCCTTCACCAAATTCCCCTGCAGTCAGCCGTGCATAGATGCCGATGTTTTGAAATTTATAGGAGTTGTGGGTACTCTTAGGGAATTTTGCCACAAGGTCAGTGATGGCGCACTTTGCATTGCAAATCACCTGCACATTGATGGTGTGCGTTGACTTCCTATTCCGGTATATGTATTCGGTGGCAGCAGGGGGACAAATGGGAATGTGCGTGCCATCAATGCAGCCAATGATATTGGGGAATCGTGCCATCTGGTAGAAGTCTGATTTTGTTTGGACCAGTTCCGCACGGGTTGCAGGAAAAGAAATGTATTGGTCCATCCTCTGTAACATGGCGTCAAGGAATTTGTGGAAAAACCTTGACAGGCTGCTCTGGGTCACCCCACCTACTGCAGCAACCACACTCTGGTAGCTGCCAGTCGCAAGCAGATGTAGGCTGCATAGCACCTGCACGTGCGGTGGGATATCGTGTGCCCTTGGGGTGGTGTGCTCCAACAGTGGTTGGAGGTCCCTGATGAGGTCCAAGATGGTGTCTGAGTCCAATCTGTACCTCTGGAGGATCTCTGCCTCTGTGAGCATGAACAGGGTGATCCTCTCTCTGTAGACCTGCTCATCTCTCTGCCTTTCCCTCTCTCCTTCCTGCTGTAGCCGTAGCCGTCTTGCAATGACATAAAATGCCGCCATTGTGCAAGTAGAATTGCATTTTGGGTCCTTTTTTATGGGTTGCAGCTGGTTACCACCTGATTCCAATCCATGGTAAATACCGACTCTTAAATACCGATTTTGAGGCTAATTCAGTATTTCTGTGCTTACCTACATCTCAATGATCATTTTTACCACTTCTTATTTTCCGATTTGGTATTTTACCGATTCGGTAACTTTTCTGAATCGGTAAATATACCGATTCGGTATATTTACCGATTCGGTATTTTCCGATTCTGTAACTTTACTGATTCGGTAATTTTTCCGATTCGGAATTTTACCGATTCGGTAACTTTACCGATTCGGAGGGTTTTCGGACTCCTACATCCCAATGGCTCAATACCGGTCGGTAAGGGCCGAAATTCGGTATTTTCGGCCATTACCGACCGGTATAGGCCTACCTACATCTGCCCATTTGTGTCTTAAGATTTGCACATGTGCAATCTTAATGGGATACTTTTTACTTTCAACATGTGGCTGTAGACAATGGTTCATGTTGCGCATGACGGTATTGCCTTCTTTGGTTTATGCATAAAAATAAAAACATAAAATATATATATATATATATGTGTGTATGTATATATATATATATATATATATATATATATATATATATATATATACATATATAAAAAGCTAAAAATTCCCTTCCAGAGGCAAGGGATTGACGGCACTCCACAACTCAGTTATCAAAGTTCAATGTTTTATTCAACAGAACGCGTTTCGGCATCGCGCCTTCGTCTGCTGTCACTCGCATCAGTTTCATGTGCATTTAAATAAAGGTAGAAATTGACGTCAATCTGATGTTCAATCAACACAAAAGAGAGACCAAATTCATATTAAACACGGCGGCCATCTTATAGTGGTTGCCATAATGCATCAATTATATAGCATTTTTGCAGCAAACGTAAGTTATTAAGCCCTGGATGGGCTATCAAAATTATAAGATAAATTCATAAATGTATCATTCATATACTTCAATAAAAATTCATCCACAGAAACAGCAAAAAAACAAGATATACAGTGTAACATTTCTGATTTTTTCTTGCAACCTTTAAACAGTTATAGATGTTAAGAGTCACGTCTTAATTAGTCTAAATGACTGGCTAACTCTTCCCCTGTATTTAATCCTAGCGGAAATTTCGTCTGAAGGTCTATGATGAACCTCGACTCAAGTTTTCTCACTTGTGACTCTCTGTTCCCTCCACAATCTTTCGGAAGTATTTGATCAAGACAATGGAATTTGAGGAGATTGCTGTCACTGTTATGTTTCAGTGCAAAGTGTCTTGCTACAGGGTAATTTGGGTCATTATGCTCAATTGCTCTGGCATGTTCCAAGATTCGCTTTTTTACAGGATGAATTGAACTCCCAACATAGTAAAGT
Organism: Lissotriton vulgaris; assembly: GCF_964263255.1. NCBI lineage: Eukaryota > Metazoa > Chordata > Amphibia > Caudata > Salamandridae > Lissotriton > Lissotriton vulgaris. The sequence goes on from NC_141699.1 coordinate 513,110,275, forward strand.
TTGCAAGGACATTCGAGACGATATACACAAAATGGGCTTGTGCATGTAAGAAATTTGTTAATTTTTCTCACTTTACCAGTACCTGGAATTTCATAATTGGTGACTTTGTGACTCGAGTGGCAAGCCTTGCAATTTTGACAAGGGAAAAACCCAGTAAGCTTTCCGAGTCGGGGGGATCTTGGGATGGTATCAAAGTGGCTGTGTATCAGGGTATCTTTTAGGGATCTGTTCCTTCTGTAGGTGATTTTAGGATGGGGTGAAAGTTGCTTACCTATGACCCCGTCTGTTTTCAGAATTTTCCAATGTCGACTCATGATGTTATGAATCATTGAGGAGTCATTGGAGAAAGTTGTGATGAAGCGAGGAGTTTTATTTTCACTTGCTACTTTCTCACTTGGATGTTTAAATAGACTTGCTCTAGAAATTGAACACACTTTATCATAGGCTTTTCTGAGTGTGATATCCGGATAACCTCTCAATTTGAACCTTGCCATGGAATCTTGTGCAGCTCGCGCAAAATCCTCTGTAAGAGTACAGTTTCTTTTGAGACGTAATAGTTCACCAAAAGGTATACTATTTTTTAAAAGTTTGGGAAGACAGCTGCTGGCTTCTAGGGTAGAGTTTCCGGCTGTAACCATCCGAAAAAGAGAGGTGCAGATTTTTCCATCCCTGATGAAGACTTTGAGATCAAGAATGTCTACCTCAACACTGCTTATGGTGCCACTAAGGTGCAAATTAAGATCATTGTGATTTAAGGATTGAATAAATAGTTCAGCCTCTGACTTGGAACCTTTCCAGAAAATAAACAGATCGTGTATATATATCTATATATATATCTATATATATATATATATCAAACACAAGCTCCTCCTCAGAATCTCACAGCGCCACAGCCGCAGCGCCAGCAAACGAGGGAGACGGACCACAGGAACCAGTCAATGTAGTTTTATTCACAGCAACAAAACCGAGACCAGCTACGCGTTTCAGGCTACACGCCCTTGTTCACGCTGTCGCCATATATATATATATATATATATATATATGAAAGGTTACAATCTTCAGGAACACCACACGTCTGCTGTGGAAACGAAGACACGGACCCAGTGGCTGCAGTAAAGGAGATTTTAATAGAAACCTCTCTGGTTACGCGTTTCGAGCAACAAGTGCCCTTGGTCACACACCGCGCACCAGGTCAGCTACAAATTTAAACCATTTTTTTGAAGTGATGCTCCACCCATATTCGTGAGTCACAAGGTGTAGACATAGAAAAAACACGTATTATATTATAACACACGTGTACACCTATATTTACAATCTTAACAACAGTGAAGTTGGCACTGAGAAAAATACTATCTGCATGAATGCATATATCCTAATATGATACATAATGTACATGTACAAAAATATATAAGTATAAGTCCTATATGAAAATTATTTTGCTATATTGGTCAAATAAATATATATACACCTAGAAAAATACACTATCTATATCCAGTATTACAAACCAGTATGAAAAAAAATATATATATACACATATAAAAATATATATATATCTATGTCTTTGTCCACATAAATACTATTTCCATTTCTATATACAAATTTACATACATTTATACACAATGCTGACCTTCCATCTAACTTTCATAATCTTAAGGACCTGTCCCAGAACTTAATTCATAGTAGTATGAATAGTTTATGACTGGGATGTGTACATATACATTTAGCGTGCCTACAACCAAATTGAAAACCCCACTAGTGATTTATCCCACTACAACCTAAAGTGAAAGTGAAAAAATGTAAGCTAAAAACAGTTTGTTTGGTTGATCTAAAATTCAGTTAATCACCAATTTTTACTTTAAGTGGAAAGAAAGATAATTATTTACATGAAGCAAAATGTACATCAGGATCTGTTTAATTTAAGACTCCTGGCTGGACTTCCAAACGGTGCCTTGTCGGCGCCCTCAAGTATCAGTTGTTAAGTTCAGAAAGACCTTGAAGGGGAAAATATGAGAAAACCACAAGTGAATATTCTCTGGATATTAATTCTAAGGATTAGTTTTAGAAAACCAGAAAAAGTACAGAATTTAATAGTACTACAACAGATGGTGCAAGTCTTCAGTGGTGTTTAACCCATTTGGATATTTGCTGTCTAGTTCAATGATATACTCGGTTTCCTTTTTTCGTAGCAGTTTTTCTCTGTCGCCACCTCGTACGAGGGGCGCCACCACATCAATTACATAATATGTTAAGTTTGACAGGTCATTATTATGTGTGGATTTGAAGTGACGTGCTACTGGGTATGTACTGTCACTGTTCACTATAGCACGCAAGTGTTGCAAGATCCTGGCGTGCACCTGTAGCTTAGTACTTCCCACATAGCGAAGGCCACAGGTGCACGTCAGGACATATATTGCAAACTCGCTGTGACAGGTATAATGCCCTCGGATGGCTTTCCTCCTAGAACTGAATGGTGTAAAGTAATGTGAAGTATTCACACCGAATTTACAAGCCCTACAGGAGGAACATTTAAAGAAACCTTTTTGTTTGAGCCAGGTACTGCCACTACCTAGTTCTGGGCTATTCTTAACTAGACAATTGTGCATGCTTGGTGCTCTTTTGTAGGTTATGGTGGGAGCACAGGGGATAATATCACCCAGGACACTATCGGTTTGCAGGATAGGCCAGTGCTTTCTCACGATACACCTTATTTGTCTCTCTTGTTTGCTGAATGCCAATATGAGACGAGGAGCAGGGTTGTCTGGCTCCAGAGTTACAGGGTCAGGTGTCAGGAGTGTTTCCCTAGGCTTGGTTCGACACCTCCTAAGCGCGCTATTTAAGACCTTGTCTTTATAGCCCCTGGCTTTCAGTCTTTTCATAGTGATCTGTGCCTCATGTTCAAAAATTTCCGGAGTGCTGCTGATCCTTTTAACTCTCAGAAGCTCTCCGTACGGAATATTGGAAATTACGTGTTGGGGATGCTTGCTACTAGCGTGTAATATACTGTTACCAGCCGTGGGTTTACGGTATAACGATGTGGTGACAGTGTTATTAGCAATGGTAACATGAACATCTAAAAAATCAGCTTGCTCTTTGCTGATGTTCGCCGTAAAGAACAGATTGTCATTATTCTGATTGAGAGCATCAACAAATACACGAGCGCTTTCCTCATCTCCCTCCCAAATACAAAACACGTCATCAATAAACCGTTTCCAGTATTGAACATTATGGAATCCAGGTGTGTTGATGAGACCGCGCTCCTCCCACCAGCCCACATGTAAACATGCGTAGCTGGGGGAGAAGCACGATCCCATCGCCACACCACGCACCTGTCTCCAGACATTCTTGGCAAACATAAAGTAATTGTTATGCAAACACCAATGCACTAACTCACTTAACATCTTGTTGTGTGCGTAATATTCACAAGATCGTGATCCAAGATAGTGTTTAATTGCGTTCAAACCTTTTGAATGATCTATGGAGGTGTATAGTGACTCTATGTCTAAAGTCAAAATACACCAATTGTCACGCCACTGGATAGAATTAAGTTTGTTTAAAAAGTCCCCCGTGTCTTTCAGGTAACTGGGCAGATCTTTGACAATGTCCTGCAGAAAATAGTCTATAAACTGAGAAATATTCTCCCCCACACTGTTGATGGCTGCTATTATGGGGCGGCCTGGGGTAGGAGTTTTCTGCTTATGAATTTTAGGGATCAAATACAATATCGGTATTACCGGATGTTCTATATGAAGGTAATCAAATTCAGCCTGGGAGATCAAGTTGTTTCTTTTATAAGACATTAGCATTTTTTTCAAAGTGTCTTTGGCTCGTTTATAGGCCATCCCATTTGATCTCTCATAACAAGCAGGGTCACTTAGTTGTCTCATGGCTTCGGCCGTGTACTCTTCCTTTCTCCACAAGACAATATTACCCCCCTCGTCAGACTTGTTAATGACCACTTCTTGATTTTGACTTAATTTCTTCATTAAAGTATTGTACTGTATGATCCTGGCATTGTTCTTGTGTGTTTGTGCCTGCACAGTACGGTTCAATTTTTTCAAATCTTCTGTCACGCATTCGTGATAAATGTCAATTGCATCTTTCGGCATGACAGGTAAAAAAGTGCTTACCGGCTTGAAGGGACTTTCTCCAGCTCCTTTTTGGCGAATGTCCACATTAGTCAATTCACTTTGAGTGTTCGAAACACCTTCATCATTGGATGTTGAATCCACAGCCTCTCCAAGATCACATAGGGTGAGTAAGAGTCTTGCATCTCTCGCTGCTGGGGCTGGTGGAACTGTGGCTGTGGTACTGCTGTTAGAGGTGGTATTAGCAGTACGCTCTTTGTTTTTAGTCACAGTTTTGGATGCAAAAAACTTTCTAAGTTTAAGTTTGCGAATAAACTTAAAAACATCCGCTCTCGTACTGGTGTAGTTAAATGAACTCTGTGGACAGAAATTAAGTCCTAAGGCTAGTAGTTGCTCTTCTGCTGTGGATAGGGTGACATCGGAAAGATTAGTAATGGTACAATCCTTTATTGTTTCTTCTTGTTGAACCATTGTTTCTTTTTCTTTTGCTGCTGCTGCTGCGGCTGCTGTGGCTTTCCTCTTTTTGCGTCTTGCCTGGCGTCTTGCGTTGCGCCTTTTGCGTTGTAATTCTTTTTGTGTCTGGGACGCAATGTTTGCAGCCGGTCCTCTACTAAAAAATCGATTTCTTCGCCGATTTCCAAAATTCTTCCCGGTTGACCTTCTGAGTTACTGATTTCTGACAGCGACATGCTGGAGGAACTTGCCAGCGAGACTGTGTCCGGATCCGAGTTTTCCGTCAACTCATCCTGTTGAATGGTTCTAGCCATATTGCCACCGCCTGCACCTACACTGGCTGCAGTTTGTTTCGTCAATTTGACTTGCTTGGCTCGGTCGTACTTTCTGGCAAACGTGTAAATTTGCCCAGTCTCATAATCTTTTAGGTCCCTTGCGAATTTGTGCACCTTTCTGATCTTAATACGCTCTTCGTGTTTGTGCAGTCTCTCGCTGATTTCCTTACGCGTGTTGGTTATCAGTAACTTTGTATCCGGGTCTGTAGTGGCGTCCAGCTGCTCATTGATACCCTTAATTTCCTCCAGCAGTTTCTCGCGATCTATGACCGCATATTTGATGAGCACTCTTACTAAGTTCATCGAGGCATCCAAGTTTAGCTCACCCCACTCCTTTAACATTGCTGGATTGGGGTCCTCAAAGCTGGGTGCCAGCATGATCCGCAGACCACGCGGAACCCGGCCGGCTTCAACATACTTGGTGAGCGACTTATGCTCCCACCACTTGGTAATCTCCGATTTGGTTTTCTTCTCCAGCACTTTCAACAGTTGTTTGGCGTCCTGTTGTGCACCGTTAGGTTGACTGCTCGCTGCGTTGCTTGTTGGAGCACTTTTCCGTATGTTGTTGAAAAGTGTCTCAGCGGCCCTTTACCATTTTTAATGTAGTGGTTGTCACTTTATTACCACTTTAATAAAGTGGTAATTTGGCCCTAACACTGAACACAGCCAAAAGAGTAGTAAAAAACAATATGGCTGCCTTTTCATTCTCTAAATACAGCCCTTACCCATTTATATACTTGCTTGTCATCGCAATGTACCACGGTATACTGCAAAGTCATTAAGTTATACCGTGGCCCAAAATATTACTAAAACATGGCTGCATAATTGAATTGCGGTACCCTTACCTCACCCATGGTGTCTCATGGGCCTTGCAATACTTAAGTCAGATTTACAAAAGAAGGCAAGGCCAACATGCATGGCCTTGCATTGATTGGTAAATCTGGAGAAATGCAAAGCAGCAGAAATGCAAGGCAGCGGAATTTGCTGTTTTGCGTTACTCTGCACACCAAAATCTACATGGCTACTAAATTTCACATACATCACATGCCACGCCACTGTAGTAACTCCACTATACACTATTCCACTCTACTCCACTCCATGCCTCTCCACTGTACGAGACTCCACTCTATGCTATAACACTGTACTCAGCAACACTCCAGTCTGCGTCACTCACTATACTCCACTATATGCTATTCCACTCTTAAGCCATTCTACTGTATGCCACTCCACTGTACAACACTCTGCTGTACGCTATTTGACTGTATGCCACTCCACTCTCCGCTATGCCAGGAAATGGCATTCCACTCTGCGCCAATTCATTCTAGGCTATTCGACTGGACCCCGCTCCAATGTATGCAGCTCCAATGTTATGCTTTGAGACACTACCCCACATAACAGTACATCTCTCCTGTCTTCACTACTCCATTGTGTACCATTCCACTGTACACTACTCTACTATACATTAAACTTTACGCCACTCCTTACTACGCTATTACACTGAACACAACTTCACTCTACACCAGTCCACTCAATGCTATTACACTGTATGCAACTCCACTGTATGCTACTCCACTCTAAAGCACTGCAGAGTAAGCCACTCCACTCTACCCCCACTCCATTATACACTATTCCATTGGATACCACTCCAATGTATGCTATTACACTCTACCCCATTCAAGTGTACGCCACTCTAGTCTATGCCCCTACACTGTACGCTACTCCATTATACACTATTCCAGTGTACGCCACTCCTCTCCACTCCACTCTACACTAGTCCATTGGATGCCACTCTACTATATGCTATTTCACTCTACCCCACTCACTGTACATTAGTCCAGTCTACACCACTTCACTGTATGCCACTCCACTATTCGCTATTCTACTCTACACCACTCCACTCTACTCCACTCTAAGCTATTCCACTGTACCCAACTCCATTCTATGCTATTACACTGTACGCAACTTAAAAACTATGCCCCTCTACTGTACGGTATTCCACTCTATCCCACTCCACTGTATGCTATTACACTCATCTCACATTACACCACTCCAGTCTAAACCACTTCACTGTATGCCACTCCAGTGTATGCTACTACACTTTACACCCCTCAACTGTATGCTATTACACTCTATGCCACTCTACTGTTTGCCACTCCACTCTGCACTATTCCACTTTATGCCACTCCACTCTACGCCACTCTAGTGTACTCTCCTCCACTCTATATAACTCTACTCTACAAAACTCTATGCCACTCTACTTTACTCTATCCCCATACACTCCTGTCCAAATTTGCATTCTACTGTACAACACTCCACAACAGTTCCCAACACTGTACGACACAGCACTTCATTCAACTGTATGAGACACCACTCCAATTTATAACCGTTTCCTCGACTCTATGCTACCCCACTTCAATGTATGCCACCCCATTCTCCGCTATTCCACTGTACCTCACTCCCACTCTAAGCCACTCCATTTTACACCACTCTACTCTTCTACACTCCACAGCACAGTATTCAACTGTACGGTATTCAACTCTACACTCAACTTTATGCCTGGACACTTCAATGTACAACACTCTGCTCCATATACGATGCTTTTCTATATGACGCAGCACTCCACTCTACTATACAAGACCCTACACCAATTTGTAACAGTCTGCTACCTATGCTACACCAGTACACTCAACTCCGTGCTACTCTACGACATACCAATACACCCTATTGTACTTTACTTCACACTACGTTATACCGCTCCACTCAACTCTACTCCACTGTATGAGACTTTACCTCACTCTATACTACTGTACAACAATTCATTCTATGCAGTACAACTGTTTTACACACTACTGTACTCTATGCAACTCTATTGTACTACACTCTATGCCACACTCTTGACACTTGAATTCTGTTTATACCCCTTCACTCCATTGTACAACAGTGTAGTATACTTTATGCCACTGTACAACACTCTACGATTCTCCAGTCCACTATAGGACACTGAATGCAGCTGTTTGTATGCCACTGCACCCTACTTTAATCCACTCTACTCTGATAGAGTACCTCACTTTACTCTTCTGTACGCCACTCCACTCTATGCCACTCAATGTATTGTACTCTTTAACACTGTATACCAATCAACTGTACCACACTCTACAACACTCTACTGTAAAACACTCCACTCTACAAAAATCAACTAGACTGTATGCTAGTACACTGTACTGTAGTCTACATTTCTTTCCAATAATGTATGGCACCCCACTACACTCTACTGTACAACACGGTATCCCAACTTCTGACACTTTACTAAACTGTATTCTACTCCACTCCATTCAACGCCACTATAGCCTACAACATGCCACTCTACTCTATGACACATTACTCTAACCTACCTCACTCCAGTGTACTTCACTCTACTAGACTTTATCCCACTCTATGCCACAGTGCTATACTCTGCTCTACGCTGCTCCGCTGTACAACACTCTACGCTGCTCCGCTGTCCGACATTCTACTCCACTGTATGCAACTCCACTCTACAACACTGTAATATTCTCTATGCCCATACAATCTAATTACAATCTAATGCCACTGTACTACACTTTATGACTCAATGGCATGCCACTTAACTCCTCTCTACGATACATCACTCCATTATATGACAGAGCACTCCACTCTACGACACTCTTCACTGTACTCTACGACACTCCACTTGCAGTACTCCACTCTATGACACTCAACATCACCCTACTGCAATCTAAAACACTCCACTTTGACAGTTTACTTCACTCTACTCTACTGTTCAACACGCCATTCCACTGTACAACTCGCTGCTCCAGACACTCTATGCCAATCTATGACACTCTACTCAATGAAACCGCACTCCACCATACCCCATTTCATGATTTTCCAGTCAACGACACTCCTCCGAACATCACTAAGCTCTACTGTGCAACACGCCACTACACTGTACAACACCTCGCTCCACTCTATGATACTCAACTCCACAACGCACCACACCACTCTACTGTATAACACTTTACTTCACTCTACTCCACACTATTCCTCTCTACAATACTCCATCCTACAACACTAGACTTTACAAGACTCTCCTTCACTATAGTGTTCTACACTCCACACTGTGATTTGAAACACATTTTTATTAAAAAATAAAAATCATTACCATACAATAAAAAAACAAAGATTAAGGATAATTTAGTTATAAATACATTATTTATTCTTTCTATACAAACCCAGCTTAAAATACACAAACATAAAAATTGTAAAGCTGTAATTATAACTTCAATTTAAAATGCATGCATCACCTTTTTGCATTTAAATTACTATGTCAAGCTCCTCTGAACAGTCGTCACCTCACTCGCCACACTAAACTAACTATAACTCATGCCTTTCCCATGCATTGTTTATACCCTTGCATATTACATGACTTATAGCATTTGAAATTATAGCATTCATAACAACACTTATAACTTCTCAAATTACATTATTTGTCACAACACAGAGCATGGTAGAGTGGTAAGTTATAGTTGGTGTTTCTGGATAGCAAGCTAAAAAGTGTGTGTGACGAGGTCCGCTGCTTATAATAATGTGAAGGGGATGGATACATTGTAAAAATTGTAAATGAAAGTTATAAGTACGACTTTAAATTTTTCAAAGTTTGTGTAGTTCTAACTTGTTTTTATAGGGAGAATATGTTTTGTTAACTATAACTAAGCTTTAACCTTTGTTTTTTTCATTGTATATATATATATATATATATTCCCAACACTCGTTCGAAATTCCAACAAACCGCTTTATTCGAGTGCACACAACAAAGCCATCCATGGGGTTTAAAGTAGTTATAAAGTATTTATTTTCGCGCTTTCTGCAGCCAGTTTGACAAACGCGTTTCAGAGTTTCCGCCTTCGTCAGTGTCAACCTGAAACTTTACTCGTCTCAGTTTAAATAAACAAACAAAACCATTATGTTAATCAACATAGAAAATGTTCCGTGCACTATATACAAGTGAAAACATTGCAATCAAAAATGGACTTGACATTCTAATGCGGCGGCCATCTTAGAATGGTACATAAGTTAGTCATAATTTCCAGTCTTTTCTTATGTGGTTTATGCAACTTAACATTAACTGGGTATGATATCCCAGAACAACATGTTAGGCTTATAGCCCTATCTGTTTCAATTAACCATATTTGATACACTATGGCCTGATTTATAACCATTTTCAAGTGCCGCTCGTACGTCATTTGGTCCAATATTTACATAATTGTGCCCTGAATGGGCAAAGAGATCAGCATGATTCGCAGAATGATAGAATGTTGCACCTTTTTTGGGGATACTGGAAATGGAATTAATTGTTCGAAGTACAGGAATAATCACAAAATTGCATCACAATTTAACGACCTACATGAACCCACATTTCTTCCTCATTGTTCAAACCTATGGGGGGCCTTGGTTTGCAGTTTGATAATGTATTTAGACTACAGTGTGCTGAGTGTTTTTACATTGTCTCCTCCTCTCTCTAATTTGACCAATTGGTCCAAGCAGAAGAAGGTAAGGAGACTGCAGTTACTGCCATGTTCTTTCTCAAAGTGGCGAGCCACCGGATAGACTTGGTCTTTATTTTTTATGGCCCTTTGATGCCCCAGGACTCTTAATTTGGCAGGTTTACTAGTGCTCCCCACGTACCGTTTCCCACACGGACACGTTAGGCAGTAAACTGTATACTCTGAGTTACAGTTGAGTAATTTGGTAATGGGTACTCTTGTTTGCATCCCAGGTACTGCTTAGGTCTTGATCTTACTACTGAGTCATATATTACATCACTCATGACATGGTCAGTGACATCACTAATGACATCTTCCCCAGCATCTCTGACACACCCACTCACACTCCTATAGAATCTTTTATACACCCACTCACTCCCACACAACCATTCATACACCCATTCACAGAGCCATACCAGTACTTACACACCCATTCACTGATTCATAGATCTACACACAGATCCACTCACTCACCCATACAGCCACTCATACACCCACTCACTGATAGAGCCATTGACATACCCACTCATACACCCATACACAAATCACAAACTGAAAGAGTCAGCCATAGAACTACTCATGCACCTAGACACTCACCCATACAGTAAATACACAGCCACTTACCCGAACAGTTACACACACACACACTTACTTACTCATAGAAATAGTAACACATACTCGCTCACCTATACAGCCACTGCCAGAAGCACGCAGTCATCCATATAGCCACTCTCACATTCACTCACTCATGCATAGTCACTCATATATCCCATCACTCACCTATACTGCCTTTCACATGCCCATTTACTCACTCATACTGACACATGCACTCAGTCACTGACACAGCCATACACACACTCACTCACCCATACAATTTCTCACACACACACACTCAGCACTCCATACAGCCAATGACTCACCCATTCACTCATCCATATAGCCAGTCACACACCTCACCCACTGTACTGACCGGGTTTTTGTCCCCTTTTTTGAGTGAAGGTGACTTTAGCCTGCTATCATTCTAATAGGAGGATTAGAGCCTCAGACCTGGCCTATTTACAAGATGTTTGATATAATTCCCTACTCTTTTCTCTATTCTAGGGCCTATAAGCTTATGTTAAGGGATAGATTCCTTAGTATTAGTATTAATCCGTCCTTTTGTAAGGTTGCTAGTATATTTCTGATGGAGTTATGCTTATTTCGGGCCTTGTAGGCCTCGAACGGGAGAGACTCCATCTTTCTTTCTGCCTCGGCTGCTTGAGATGCTTTTAGGTCAAATGTAATGTTTTAATTATAAGGTGTTGTTCGCTTGGAGAGAATTGGCTCAGGCTGGCCCTTATCGAAAGACTGTATTTTTCTTCGTGTCGAAGACATAACATCAGGCCGGCCAGCTGAGAACGTGTCCTTGGCACGGGGTGGTACAAGAATTTGGAGAGCGGCAGGTTACTGGCTGGAAATTTCCATGCATGAACAAGGTTCCATATTAGCGAAAACACTGAGAGTTCAGAGTCAGTCAGTTAGTAGACGGCAGCTAGTCGTTAGCATTATTGCAGTTAATCAACTTAAAGCAGACAGTCGCCATTTTGAAATCCGAAAAAGACCGAAGGCTGATAATCTCTCAAAGATTGAAGTTACTTTAGTTGGAGCAGCTGGTGAGCTTTGATATAAAGATCAGAGCATGCAGAGTGAAGCAGTTAGCGGAGAGAACGAATACTAGAGCGGCAGAAACTGATTTATAAGATCGAAGTTGGAAGGTGAAGATAGTCCGTGATCGAGAGGAGAGAGAGGAGTAGTGCAGAACAGCGAGAGTGAAACAGACGAAACAGAGAACAAGAGGTAGGTTCCAGTGACTTGGAGGGGAGCAGAGGAGACCGAGCATAGCGGTGCAGACGTGTATCCGTGACTGCAGGGGTGATCCTAAGATGAGCCAAGGCACAGACGAGAAGGGAACCCAGATGACAACTAAGTCCAGACTTCGTACTCATAAGGTGACGTCGACCCTTTCTTATTAGCGTGCACACACATTCTAATTCTTTCCTTTGCTTTTCAGGCTATATGTTATATTGCAGTATTATATTGTTGTTATAATTTGCTATTGTTTAATAAAGGGACCCCAGTTCTTAGTGAACCATTGTATAACTGTTATTTATAGGATAGAGTTAACCTTTCTTCTAGTCAGATGCTGTTATGTGGACAGATGCGTCTCCCGTCCGCGTAAGTGGTAACTGAGCAAGGGAGCAGGGAGCACTTATATCAGAGAATAACCTTTGCATATCGTAATTCGGCCATTCTTGTGTGAAAGGATTAAACTGTATGAGATATTCCTCGTAGCATATGATGAAACTTCCCAATAGAGAGAGAGAGAGAGTTAAAGGTACTAATAGGGCAGTGATCGTCGTTGTGTAGCGGCGTTCGTGAGAGCATTGATTGTGATCAATGTGTATACCCACAGGATTGTGGCTTGAGTAAATAAATACCCACAGGATTGTGGCTTGTGTGAGAGAGTGAGAGCACCGGGAGGACACGGTGCATATACCCACAGGATTGTGGCTTGAGTGAGCACTGATTGTGGTCAGTGTGTAATGGTAAGTAATCGGAACTGCCCCAGGGTAGTTTAGTCTGGGCCTACGTTGCTGCAAGACTATAAGGTATGAGTGTGGTGTAGAATATGGAATTCCTTAGTAATCAGTGAGTATTTCTTAGTAATCCCTGTAGATTTAGTGGTGTTCTATAGGATCTAAGCTTGTATATTACTAATTCCCCATCCTCAGGTAGGTACCCAGGTGCCTTGGTAAGTAGGTCCTGAGGAGGGAGGTGGTTACGTTTCGGCTGGGTTGGTGGTGTCTTGGTGAGCCGATTCTTTCTGGTCCGAAAATCCGGTCGTTACATCTGGCGTCACAAACCGTTTACGTAAGCCTGTTAGCGCGGTGTTGTTTTTATCTTGTTGGTTTGAGCTTGGCGCGTACGGAGTACATTTTGTATATTATTTGTTTATAGTTGTATATATCTTTTTCTTTTGGCACGATGTTTTTGAGAAGGTCAAAATCTACTTTTAAGTTGCCTGTTGTAATTCCCGGATGGGAATCAACGCCTTAAGAGGCATTGGCCCGTGAGTGGGCCGATTCTACTGGTTTGAGTGAAAATTGGAGTTCTTGTTTGGAACTGGCGGATCCGACTAATGTGATTGCTTGTTTGCAGAAAGCGCCCGTTGTGAAGGGTGATGAGCTTCCTATTTTGGGACGCAGAGGTTGGATTGTTTTATCTGCGTACAGGATTGTGCATGAGAAGTTTTTGAAATTACAGAAACAATATGTGGAGATGGGAGAGAAGTTTGTTGAAGTGCAGAATGCTCACACTCTTTTGAGATGTCAGAATAAATTGCTTGCCGACAAACTCGAGACTTATCAGACAATTGCTGAAAGAGCAACTGTTCGTATTGCTAAATACAAATATAAGAATTGTCATGGTCGTTATTGCAAGCGGAAGGTACGTCTGGTTGTGGCGAAAGCCGGACTGGACTGGAATCCTGATGAATGGGACGGTAATATCTGGGACTCAAATGATTCTGGCTCCTCGGCTGAGGAGTCTGACAGACGCGAGTATTCTCGCACCGGACGTGACTGTAAATCTAATACTATTGACAAACTTGATGGTTCCGGTGACCATGGTCGGTGTTTTAAATCTGATGATATTTCTCAATCTACATGTCCCTCTAATTCTACTGATCGAGCTTCTTCTGATGCTCGTACTGAAATTTCGGCGCATCCCGTTTTTCGGCGAAAATTACAGCAGGCTCCTGGTAATCCAAATGGTATTCCTTTGGATAGTTTAGAAGACGGCCCGGTGAGGCCTTACTTACATGGATGGTGCGTCTCTATGAACTGGGTGCTGCGGGCATCATGTTAGATGCGGTAAATGCTTTGAAATTTTGTTCCTTGAGTTCTGATTCTACTGTACAAGATCATTTCCGAAATTATAATGGGCTGGTCAAATTAGTCTGCTTTAATTAGCGACTGATGGTTGTAATCACAAATACCCTACTGAATCTGATTGGCCCCTAAATAACAAGCCGTGGTATACTTTACGTGATGCGGCACAAAGACTGAAGGAGGAGGTAATGAAAACTGCGATTTTTCTGAGTACTTCTGATAGGTTGTTGGATGGTTTGTTGACATCTTCTGTGCGGAATCGCATTATCCGTTCTTCCCCTGTTGCATATAAACAAGTTATGATGACTTTGTTGATCAATCAGACTGGTAATGCGTTGTCCTTAGTGCTTGAATCTGTACGTCAGCTTGATGAATTGGGCGAATGGCTTAAACCTGAAGGACAGTCCAGACCTGAGGGTCGTACTGCTGGAAATTATCAGTTTTCTAGACGTGATATGTTTCTTGCTTTGCTGGCTGACGGTGTGAAGAGAGAAGACATTGATGGTGAACCTAATAATCGCTTGTGGGATATGTTTCGCAAGCGTGGTTTGGATCGGAAGACGGGTGCTCGACGTGTATGGAAGAATGAATGTGATCGTGAATATTCTGATGACAGTGGGGATGATAGACGTCGTGATGATTCGGATCGGCGTGATAGACGACGGAATGAGCGAGATGTGTCCCCTCGGCGTGAAAGGGAGAGGGGGAGAGAGGGGGAAAGAGAGAGGGGGAGAGACGACCGTGTTGAAAGCAGATACAGAGATGAAAGGGATCAGTCCCCCGAGATGAGGAGAAGAGAGGGTCGACATAGATTTTCTGAACGAAATTCACAATACTATGTAGATGACAAAAATCCATTTCGTAATGGGAATGGATATGAACAGGAAATTACATCGTCCAAAAAATTTGAGAGCATTTACCCTGATTGGCCTCGGTTTAGGTGGAAAGGAGACCCCCGCAGTACAAACAAATGTTGAAATGAAAATAGGTAGAATTCCCCGAAAAGAATATTCTGTTTTAGTTGTGCCACTTTTGGAATACATAATTGGAATTGATATCCTAAAAGGTATGACATTGCATTTAGATGATGGTTGTTATCAATTTGGAAGTAGAGGTTATATATCATCCAGACCTGTACGAGTTGTCTGTTTGAGAATGCCTCCTATAAAGATTCCCCAGGCTACAAAAGTCTTTTCCCAAAAACAGTACCGTATTCCAGGTGGTCACGAAGAAATCAGTGCTACAATTCAGGATCTAGAGAATGCAGGAGTTTTAACTCCCGTTACTTCTGCTTGGAATAATCCCGTTTGGCCTGTGCGTAAAAGTGATCATTCTTGGTGTATGACTGTTGATTACCGCGAATTAAATAAACATACAACCCCTTTGACTGTTGCAGTACCAGACATGATTACTTTAATTGAAAGAATTCAAAAGCATTCAGGAATGTGGTATGCGTCTATTGATATTGC
The DNA here is from genome assembly GCF_964263255.1 of Lissotriton vulgaris. Lineage (NCBI taxonomy): Eukaryota > Metazoa > Chordata > Amphibia > Caudata > Salamandridae > Lissotriton > Lissotriton vulgaris. Next base: position 513,126,107 of record NC_141699.1, read on the forward strand.
TAATGCTTTCTTTTCGATCCCAATTGCCCCTGAGTGTCAGGAACAATTCAGTTTTACATGGAATGGACGTCAAATGACGTTTAGAAGTCTTCCCCAAGGCTATGTACACAGTCCTACGATCTGTCACCGGCTGTTGGCGGAACATTTATCTGAAATACCCATAAACCCACAAATACAAATTTGTCATTATATTGACGACATTTTGATTCAAGGTGAGACACAGGATCAAGTTCAGACTCAGTTAGATCAGGTTATTAATCATTTACGTGAAAAAGGTTGGGAAATCAATCCCGACAAGATACAAGGTCCGTCACACAGTGTAAAATTTTTAGGCATCAATTGGCATAAAGGTAACAGAGAAGTAATTCCCCAGGTGAAACAGAAAATCCTTGATTTTGCAGTTCCTAGAAACCGAAAAGAAGCCCAGAGATTTATTAGTTTATTTGGTTTTTGGCGTTAACACATTCCACATTTGAGTCAGATATTAGCCCCTTTGTACAAAGTCACTCGTAAAAAGAATGCGTTTGAATGGAGTAAACCGCAGCAAGATGCGTTTGATTTGGCGAAAGAAGCAATTCAGTATGCTTTGGATCTGTGGCCCGTGCGTGATGGTGATGTGGATCTAAATGTGTCTGTGCAAGGTCCTTATGCAAATTGGAGTTTGTGGCAAAAACAAGGCAGAAATAAAGTACCGCTAGGTTTCTGGACTAAAAAGTTACCGGATGCTGGTGACCGTTATACACCTTTTGAAAAACAATTACTTGCATGTTATTGGGCTCTGGTGGATACCGAGCAATTGACTTTGGGACATGATGTGATGTTAAGACCTGAAATTCCTATTATGCAATGGGTTTTGAGTTCGCCGAAAACTCATCAAATTGGACATGCTCAAGAGGCGAGTGTGGTTAAGTGGAAATGGTACATACAAGACAGGGCACGTGTGGGTCCGAAAGGTGTTGCGACATTACATGAGCAAGTGGTGCAGGCGCCATCGAATGAGACTGGGAGTGATTGCTCCGTACCTATAGTACAGGAATCCCCTGTTAAGTGGGGTAAGCCATTTGAAGATCTGTCCACGGAGGACAGAAACCATGTGTGGTTTACGGATGGTTCAGCGAGGTACATAGGAGAGAAGAGGCATTGGAAGGCAGTGTCCTATAATCCTATCACACAAAAATTGCTGAGTACAACTGGTGAAGGAAAAAGTAGTCAATTTGCTGAATTGTATGCTGTTTACCAAGTTTTAAAGCAGGAACTACCTGGTACGTGTAACATTTTTACTGATTCCTGGTCCTCTGCTAATGGACTGGCGGTTTGGTTACCAACATGGCATGCTCGTAATTGGGAATTGCATTCTAAAGAACTTTGGGGTAAAGAGTTATGGCAAGAAATTTGGTAACTGCTTCCGCAAAGTACCTTTCATGTGGATGCTCATACACCAATAGACTCCCTTGACAAATTCTTTCACAACACTGCAGATGAGAAATCTAAAATTGCTGAGGCAGTGGTGGACATGCAGGATTCTGATATGGCGGAATTGGCAAAATGGGCCCATCAGAAAGCAGGACATTTTGGAGAGAGAGCCACTAGCAGGTGGGCTGCTGACCGAGGAATTTATATTCCTCTAAATTTGATTAAAGATACTATAATGCATTGTCCTATCTGTCAACATTCTAGACAACGAAAAGTACCCCAAATTGTTAGATGACAATTACACAGAGGAAAATTACCCGCTCAGATTTGGCAGATTGATTATATTGGTCCACTCCCTATGAGTAAAAATTGCCAATATATTTGCACCATCGTTGACACGTACAGTGGTCTTTTAGTGGCCTTTCCTTGTAAACGAGCTACCCAAGTATATACCATTAAAACATTGGAATTGATTATGCTGTATTATGGTGTCCCATTTCAAATTCAATCTGATAATGCATCCCATTTCAAAGGAAGATTGTTACAGGAATTTTGTGTGGAGAATAATATTGAATGGGTGTTTCACATACCGTACTATCCACAGGCAGCAAGCCTTGTGGAGAGAATGAATGGTTTGTTACAAGATCAGTTGCCTAAATTAACTGATAATAAATATAAAAATTGGAGAGAAAATTAGTTTCAGGCATTGTTGATTTTGAATAATCGTCCCTTTTTAAATGCTGATTCCCCATTAATGCGTTTATTTCCTCCAGCTGTTGATGCTAAACCAAACACAGTTAAAAATACTGTAATGTATTGGGAAATTTCCCCTGGAGCCCTGGCTCCATGCAGAGCAACCCCAGGTTCCGCAGGCTTGGACCTGCATGCCATGAATGACATTACTGTAAAAGGCAGAGATCGAGTTATCATTGAGACTGGCATTGGTGTCAGTATCCCAACTGCAAATTTTGGCCTAATAGCCCCTAGATCGGGCCTGGCCTTAAAAGGCATTCAAGTGCTTGGAGGAGTCATTGACAGTGATTATCAGGGAGAGATTAAGGTACTCCTGCTAAATAGCAGTGAGGTTGATTTACCAATTCATAAGACTGACCGAGTTGCTCAATTGCTAATCATGCCTGTTTTCAGTGGTGAGATTCAGAAAGGCACTGCCCGACCTTGTTAACTGTTCGAGGACAAAAAGGTTTTGGCTCCACTGATAATCCAGGAGCGAGAGTGTGGGTGCAATCGCCTAAAAATCGCCCTGAACAAGCTGAGATTATTGCAACCGGTCATGATAATACAGTACTTGTCATGAGACCAGGGAAAGATAGCTGGGAAGCTGTCCCAGCTGACAGATGTTATTTACGAGAATGAATAATGCCTGTATTTGATTTTCTTTCAGATCATTCTCTGGACTGCTGTTGCAGGATGTGCCGGCGTTGGACTCCTTTTGGCTTGCTACGTCGGGAGAGGAAGGAACCCCCAGACTCTGGTGGACTGGAGAATCGGAGTGCCACGTTCCTTCGCTGTGTGGGATTCATCATCTAACTTTTGGACTACCCTGGCACGAAAGGTAACAAACTCCCCACATTTCTGCTTAACACCGATGCGTTTCGGTGACTGACATATTAGCAACCTGTTTGGTTGCCGTTCCGGCTTCTTTGGAGACCCTTGCCCATATTTTCAATATATCAAATGCCCGTCCTAATATTATTCTTGGGGATTTCGCGACCCATGAATACTGTTCTTTATGTACTGTGCTATTAGATCCAGTACCACCGATTCATTCTCATATAACTACATATAATATCACGCCGGGTGATTTATGTTTCTTCCTTACCTGTGATCCAAGCGCCATAACTGAATGTGTTCGTTTGAAACTAAAAGGTGCTACTTCATTCACAGATCATGAAAGAACTTTATGTTCCTGGAGATCATCGAAGTCCTGTGTTTCTGTCAAAAATAATATGACCTGCAAAAGTCTTGTAGTTACCCCTAGCCACTATCGTACAATGCTATTACCTTCTGGATGGCTTTTCTCTTGTGGCAATACATCTTGGCCTTACATTCCTGCAAATATTACTGGAGGGCCCTGTGCTATTACTAGATTAAGCTTGGTAATGTTTTCTTCACATCCTAATGTGAATTCCCGTGTTGTCCGTGATGCAGTAATGTTGAAGGACAATTGTGACTCTACACTACATTTATTTTCTGAATCCGAATATCTTAGTTTACCTTTCTCTATTTTGGGTGTCCCTGCCCTGGCAGTTTACAATGCTAAATCTATTGGAAAAATGGCCTGTTGGATGGTTAAATCCATCAATCACACTTCTACAATTCTATCTGACAGGCTATTGGACGCCCAGGGTGAACGCAAAGCTATTTTACAAAATAGAGCTGCTATCGATTATCTTTTACTTAAACATGGGCATGACTGTTCTGACTTTGAGGGTCTTTCTTGTTTCAATTTATCAGACCATACTAGAATGAAACTATACTTGGTATAGCGCATGGCTACCCTAGGGCATCCCAGCGCTTTGACCCAGGTAACATCATCCTCACTCATCGGAAAAGAAAGGTTTTTAATTGTTTCCGGAACATGAGATGGTTCGGTAGGAGTCGAATGCTCTCAGGAAGGTTATTCCAGAATTTGGCCGCTTGCAAGGAAAACCGCCGACCCCCCGTACGGGATTTCTTGATCCTAGGGACTGTCAGAAGATTGAGTTCACTGGACCTAAGGGTTCTGGAGGGTCGGTATGGGCAGAAGAGAGGGCGAAGAATATCTGGACCGTTGTTTGTGATGGATTTGTGGACCATACACATGGCCTTAAAACCTATCCTCTCTTGAATCGGAAGCCAGTGAAGAGCGCGCAGAGCAGGCTTAACCGAGCTGTGTCTAGGGACTTTGACCAGAAGTCGAGCAGCGCAGTTCTGGACTGACTGCAGAATTTTGATAGTGCCTAGCGGGGCGCCAAGATAGAGTGCATTGGAGTAATCCAATCTGGAGATGATCAAGGACTGTACCAGGAGCCGTCTGGAATCAGAAGGAAGGAGGTTGAGAACCTTCCTTAATGTCCTAATCAAGCCAAAGCATGTTGCGGCTACCTTCTTTGCCTGCACTTGAAAGCCGAGAGAGGGATCAAGCCAGACTCCCAAACTCTTGATTTGTTTCTTTGGGGTCGGAGGGGGACCCAGACAGCTCGGCCACCATGGGTTAAGGTTCAAAGGAGCCTTGTAACCCATGATCATGATCTCGGTTTTAGTCCCGTTTAGTTTCAAAAATGAGGCTTCCATCCATTCACAGACCTGAGTGAGACAGGGGGACAGATGGTTTGGTCCAGAGGTCCCGTCTTCAGACCTAGTGAGTGAGACCACCAACTGGGTGTCATCGGCGTAGGTGACCAATTTTATTCCCCAGGGAAGCACCACCTCAGCCAAGGGCCTCATATAGATATTAAATAATGTGGGGCTTAATGAGGATCCCTGGGGAACGCCGTTGTGAAAGGGGGAACTGTCTTGAGGTAAACTCCCCTTCAAAGACAGAGAATGTTCTTTCTGCTAGGAAAGATTGAAGCCATTTAAGGGCAACACCGGAGACGCCAGCCTCGCCGAGGCGGCTGATCAACAAGGAGTAGTTGACCGTATCGAAGGCTGCGCTGAGGTCCAGAAGGACCACCGCAGCACAGCCTCCGGCATCTACAATCTTCCTCGCTTCCTCCACTACCACCACCAGGGCGGTCTCAGTGCCCTGTTTTGTTCTGAAGCCAGTTTGAGTAGGGTGAAGTACAGCCTCGTTCTCGATAAAGGCGGATAAGGCAAGATTGACATGCTTTTCTGTGATTTTACTAATCCCTGGCAACAGGGAGATAGGGCGGTAGTTTGACCAGTCATCAGGGTCGAGATTGGCTTTCTTTAAAAGAGCTTTGACTCTGGCCTGTTTCCACAGTGGGGGAACCACTCCAGTGGAAAGGGAGGAGTTGATTACATCCTTTATAATTGGTACTACCACCTCAGGGACTTGTTTTAGGGCAGAGGGCGGGGCAATGTCCGCAGGAGAGCCTGATTTCAGAGTCTGCAGAAGTTTATCTACGGTGGAATGATCTATCAAGGGCAGAACATCCAGAGTAGATGAGGAGACCAATCGAGTGGTGAGCTCAATGGAGTGTCCAAGATCATTTGTAGCTTCCTTCACACAGAAGGAGGAGTAGATGGTAGCAACCTTTGAGCTAAAAAAATTGGCTAACTCCTCGCACCGTTTTAGAGGATCGGCCACTTTATTGAGGGAACTAGGCAGAGTTACCAGAGACTTGAAGATTTTATACATTTCCCTAGGGGAGTTAGCGCCTTTAGATATCTCAAGCTGGTAGAAAGAGGCTTGGGTTAATTTTAGTTGGGTCTTATAGTTCCTAAGAGTAGCTCTGTATTCCGCTTTATCCTCTGGGGTGAAGTTCTTTCTCCACTTCCTCTCTAGCCTCTTACAGTTCCGTTTAAGACATTTCAATTCTGCAGTATACCAGTGCATTTTATTGGAACCTCCACGGTGCACTATTTTATGTTTAGGGAGAGTGAGGTCAAGAGAGGACTCTAGCCACTTATTAAAGGAACTGTAAGCTTCAATCGGATTATCCTTCTTAATTAACGGAATGGAGTCTTTTAAAACAGTTGCTAACTTTGACACAGGCAGTTTTGACCAAGTCCGACCAGTCTTGGTTGTAGTTGTAAAAGGATGGACAGCATCCATCGGAGTCCATGCAAATGATAGAAGTGCGTGATCTGACCATGGGATAGGTAGCGACTCCTTCCACCGCATGTCAGTGAGATTGGTGTAAAAATGGTCAATCAAATGGCCAGCAGAGTGAGTGGCTCCCTCCACAATTTGTTTCAATGCTAAAGTCCCCATTCCCTCCAAAAACTTTTGCGGAATCGGTGCCTCAGGGTCATCAATTTGAATATTAAAATCCCCGATGATGGAAAAATTCGAAGAGGTACTGCTAGGGTGAGAAATTTTTTCGAGAAGGGCATTACAAAAACTGTTGCAGGAGCCTGGTGGACGATAAAGTAGGATGCCCGAGAATGTACAGGTAGGGGAGAAGGAAATAGCGAATTCCAGACTTTCGCAGTCAGACAGCGGGTTATCCACAGTGCGACATTTGAGAAAGTCCTTACAGATAATAGCTATGCCTCCGCCCCTGCCCTTGGGACGATCAAGCCTACTTATCACATAGCCATGGGGCAGGGCCCTAACAATATCCGGACCTGAGACCTCCGAGAGCCAGGTCTCAGTCAGAAACAGGACATCAGGACTAAATTCTTCTAATAGCAGATGGATTTTGACGCTATGTTTAGGAAGGGAACGGCAGTTCAGGAGCATTAAGGAGTATGTGCTCGGAATGCGTGTGGAAGATGGGGGGGACCCCTCCTGATTATTTTCACAGTGTGGGCAGGGGATCAAAGGAGGGATAAATGGCGTTATGAGTGGACAGGACAAACCCCTACCAGCGCTAAGTGACAACAGTTGATCTCTTCCGTATACCAGGTCATCTTCTCTTCTGAGGTCAGTCTCCCTGGCCCCTGGTCCCGTCCTGTCACGGACGGGCACAGACGGGCTTTCCTTAGGCGCTCCTTCGGCGCGGGACCGGCGCCTCCGCTGCTCGCGTCCGCTGCGCGGAGGAGTAGCCATCTTAATTTATACAAGCCCGCCTACCTCCTTCCCAACCCTACAATGCTGACCTGCCACACCTAGTATGGCCGGCAACACGACTCAGCCAGCAATAGGCTGAAGGTCACCCAGGTCCAGGATACTGCGCAAAGTAGATTAAAATGCGTGCGCTTTAAAATCGGGACAAACAAATTATTATTCTATTTGTGCAGCGTGACCGTATTCAAAATATTACAAGTGTCAAACACAGTTTAGAGTGTTAAAAACTAACAGCTCCCGGCTTCCGCCTCAGGAGTGGGGTGATGTGCAGGGGTCTGACACGAGCGTTTCCAAGGGCTCAATTTATACAAGCCCGCCTACCTCCTTCCCAACCCTACAACGCTGACCTGCCTCACCTAGTATGGCCGGCAACACGACTCAGCCAGCAATAGGCTGAAGGTCACCCAGGTCCAGGATACTGCGCAAAGTAGATTAAAATGCGTGCGCTTTAAAATCGGGACAAACAAATTATTATTCTATTTGTGCAGCGTGGCCGTATTTAAAATATTACAAGTGTCAAACACAGTTTAGAGTGTTAAAAACGAACAGCTCCCGGCTTCCGCCTCAGGAGTGGGGTGATGTGCAGGGGTCTGACACGAGCGTTTCCAAGGGCTCAATTTATACAAGCCCGCCTACCTCCTTCCCAACCCTACAACGCTGACCTGCCTCACCTAGTATGGCCGGCAACACGACTCAGCCAGCAATAGGCTGAAGGTCACCCAGGTCCAGGATACTGCGCAAAGTAGATTAAAATGCGTGCGCTTTAAAATCGGGACAAACAAATTATTATTCTATTTGTGCAGCGTGACCGTATTTAAAATATTACAAGTGTCAAACACAGTTTAGAGTGTTAAAAACGAACAGCTCCCGGCTTCCGCCTCAGGAGTGGGGTGATGTGCAGGAATCACTAGATCCATTCAGGCTCATATTGACAAATTACACGACTTAAACAAAGAAGTTAGAAAACACATTGACCAGGGCTGGTTTGACTGGCTCTTTAATTGGTTACCAGACTTACATTCTTTACGTCAGATATTAGGGGGTTATCCTGCTTACTATTTGCATCTTAGTTGCTATTTGCTGTTTTATTCAGTGTATTCCTTCTTTACTTCAAACTTGCAGATGCAGTACTAGAAATAGATCAGTTAGTTTTGTTTCATATTATTCTTCGACAGATGTTAGTTCCATTTAGCGAATGATTAGTAGTCTAAAGTCAAGGGTGACATGTTCTGACCGGGTTTTTGTCCCCTTTTTTGAGTGAAGGTGACTGCTATCATTCTAATAGGAGGATGAGAGCCTCAGACCTGGCCTATTTACAAGATGTTTGATATAATTCCCTACTCTTTTCTCTATTCTAGGGCCTATAAGCTTATGTTAAGGGATAGATTCCTTAGTATTAGTATTAATCCGTCCTTTTGTAAGGTTGCTAGTATATTTCTGATGGAGTTATGCTTATTTCGGGCCTTGTAGGCCTCAAACGGGAGAGACTCCATTTTTCTTTCTGCCTCGGCTGCTTGAGATGCTTTTAGGTCAAATGTAATGTTTTAGTTATAAGGTGTTGTTCGCTTGGAGAGAACCAGCTCAGGCTGGCCCTTATCGAAAGACTGTATTTTTCTTCGTGTCGAAGACATAACATCAGGCCGGCCGGCTGAGAACGTGTCCTTGGCACGGGGTGGTACAAGAATTTGGTGGGCGGCAGGTTACTGGCTGGAAATTTCCATGCATGAACAAGGTTCCATATTAGCGAAAGCACGGAGAGTTCAGAGTCAGTCAGTTAGTAGACGGCAGCTAGTCGTTAGCATTATTGCAGTTAATCAACTTAAAGCAGACAGTCGCCATTTTGAAATCCGAAAAAGACCGAAGGCTGATAATCTCTCAGAAAGATTGAAGTTACTTTAGTTGGAGCAGCTGGTGAGCTTTGATATAAAGATCAGAGCATGCAGAGTGAAGCAGTTAGCGGAGAGAACGAATACTAGAGCGGCAAAAACGGATTTATAAGATCGAAGTTGGAAGGTGAAGATAGTCCATGATCGAGAGGAGAGAGAGGAGTAGTGCAGAACAGCGAGAGTGAAACAGACGAAACAGAGAACAAGAGGGAGGTTCCAGTGACTTGGAGGAGAGCAGAGGAGACCGAGCATAGCGGTGCAGACGTGAATCCGTGGCTGCAGGGGTGATCCTAAGATGAGCCAAGGCACAGACAAGAAGGGAACCCAGATGACAACTAAGTCCAGACTTCGTACTCATAAGGTGACGTCGACCCTTTCTTATTAGTGTGCACACACATTCTAATTCTTTCCTTTGCTTTTCAGGCTATATGTTATATTGCAGTATTATATTGTTGTTATAATTTGCTATTGTTTAATAAAGGGACCCCAGTTCTTATTGAACCATTGTGTAACTGTTATTTATAGGATAGAGTTAACCTTTCTTCCAGTCAGATGCTGTTATGTGGACGGATGCGTCTCCCGTCCAGGTAAGTGGTAACTGAGCAAGGGAGCAGGGAGCACTTATATCAGAGAATAACCTTTGCATATCGTAATTCGGCCATTCTTGTGTGAAAGGATTAAACTGTATGAGATATTCCTCGTAGCATATGATGAAACTTCCCAATAGAGAGAGAGAGAGTTAAAGGTACTAATAGGACAGTGATCGTCGTTGTGTAGCGGCGTTAGTGAGAGCATTGATTGTGATCAATGTGTATACCCACAGGATTGTGGCTTGAGTAAATAAATACCCACAGGATTGTGGCTTGTGTGAGAGAGTGAGAGCACCGGGAGGACACGGTGCATATACCCACAGGATTGTGGCTTGGGTGAGCACTAATTGTGGTCAGTGTGTAATGGTAAGTAATCGGAACTGCCCCAGGGTAGTCTAGTCTGGGCCTACGTTGCCGCGAGACTATAAGGTATGAGTGTGGTGTAGAATATGGAATTCCTTAGTAATCAGTGAGTATTTCTAGTAATCCCTGTAGATTTAGTGGTGTTCTATAGGATCTAAGCTTGTATATTGCTAATTCCCCATCCTCAGGTAGATACCCAGGTGCCTTGGTAAGTAGGTCCTGAGGAGGGAGGTGGTTACGTTTCGGCTTGGTTGGTGGTGTCTTAGTGAGCTGATTCTATCTGGTCCGAAAATCCAGTCGTTACACCCACACACACAGACATCCAGACAACCATAGAGGTAGTCAGAAAACCAATCAATCTCCCATATGATTGATTGGTCTCCAGCTCAATGCCAGCAAGTCTGAGGTCCTGCTGGTAGGGAAAGATCTTGAGCTATGGAGCGAACAGTGGTAGCCCGACCCTTGGGCTGTGCACCCGCCACCAAACAGGTGGTTAAAATTCTTGGGGTTTGGGTCATTCGGCTCTTAGTTTCCAAACACAAACTAAGAAGGTGGCAACAACATTCTTTGGTATTCTTTGTGGGCTCAAACCTGTGCTGGGCTTTTTCGACCCTTCCATCCGACAGATGATTGTCCAGGCATCTGTGCTGTCTAGACTGGATTATGCAGGTCGCTTTACTTGTGGGCCAACAAGATGGAGATTTTGAGACTGCAAAGAGTGCAAAATATAGCCGCCAGAACTCTTCTTGGCATGCCTAGATGCTGCTCCACTTCCAGTGCCATTCGTCAGCTACATTGGCTAACGGTGGCGAGACGTGTGGAGTTCAAGTTTCTCTGCTTTGTTTTTAGGATCCGGAATTCCCCTTCCCCTGACATTCTAGCGGGCCTGCTTTCGTCCTACACTCCCACTCGCCATCTCCAATCAGTGGGCCAACACTTGGTGGTGGTCCCCCCGGTCAGGAGGGCTCATGCTGGTGGGCGCTCTTTTCGCTCACTGGCAGCTAAACTGTGGAAGGCCCTCCCTGTACATATCCGGAGTATGGATAATTATCTGGTATTTCGTAAAGCACTCAAGACACATACTTTTCCTTCACTTTAGACGCTTTTTGCAGTTTATGCCCTTTCTGTCTGCCTCTGTGGTTCGTAACAGCCCATTGGTCTTTTCCTTTTGTCATGATAGGTTACCTTTTCTGTCAGTTGCCTTTATTGCTATCAGCGCCGGGACGCCCATTTGCTGGGGCAGCTGTGTGCTTTGCAAGACGTCCTAACATATATCCATTCACATATACACTAACACACTCACACACTCATACACCCACTTAGGCATAAACTGACAGACAGATACACACATTCACACAACCAGTTATTCAGACATACATTTATTGTGATACTTAATCACTCACTTATACAGTCCGTCACGCACCCACTGAGTCGTCCATACAGATACTCATACACCCAATGATTCACCAATACACCTTGGTGTATATATATTTAACACTCATTAACTTTTTTAAAACAGTCACTGGATGATGTCATGAGTGATGTCGTTTGAGATGTCGTCAGTGATGTCACTGACCATGTCATGAGTGATTTAATATAGGAGGTCATAAGCAGTGCATTGCGAGGGCACGAGTTATAGTTAACTGAGCTAACTATAACGGCTGAATTTCTCTGTTTTTGTACAAGTGAAATCTGACTCTAACTATAACATCCCTGTAACCTTTCGTTTTTTTCAGTGAATTTTTAAGGTTTTTTAAATGTTAATTCTTAACTATAATGTCCCTGTAACCTTAGTTTTTTTCAGTGAATTTCTACGGTTTTTAAATGTTAATTCTTAACTATAAAGTCCCTGTAACCTTTGGGTTTTTTTTCAGTGAATTTCTATGATTTTGTAACTAGTAGTCGTGTTTGCAGAGTGGCGGAAAAAAGAGGCAGGGCCTCCGACCAGCTTTCAGGAATCCTGCTATGTAGGATTTACAGGAGGTATTAGGAGGGTTTCTTGGCCCCCACGGTCTCTTAGGAGTAAAGTGGACTTCATGGCCTAACAAGTAGTGCACCATGAGCCACGTTTGCAGAGTGGTGGAGAAAGGGAGCGTTGCCTCCGAAGACCTCTTACCAATCCCCCTGTGTGGCACTTGCTGGAGGTAACAGGAGGGTAGTTGGCCCCCCAAGACATCCTTGTGGCCAACTACCTCTCCTGTTACCTCTAGCAAGTCCCACACAGTAGGTTTGCTGACACGTTTTTCATAGCCATGCCCCCTTTCTCCATCACTCTGCAAAAGAACTTCCAGGAGCTCTACTAGTTGGTGGTTGAAGTCCCCTTGGCTTTTTAAGGTCCTTAGGGGTCAACTAGCCCTCCTGTTACCGCCAGTGAGAACCACATAGCTGGACTGCTGAGAGGTGTTCGGAGGCCATGACCCCTTGTTCCACCGCTCTGCAATCATGCCTCCAGGTCCACTCCTGGTTGGGGGAAGAAGGCCACTTTAGTCCTGAGGCCCTCAAGAGGCATGGGGACCTCACCCCCACCAGCAGTGCGCTGAGAGGCGCATTTACACAGTAGTGGAGAAATGGGGCATGGCCTCTGACCACCTCTCAGCAATCCCACTGTGTGGGGCTTACTGGTGGTAATAGGGAACGTTGTTGTCCCATAAGGAACCTCACCAGCAAATGGGACTTCATCCCCTAAACAGCAGTGCGCCAAAATGCGTGTTTGTATAGTGGTAGCGAAAGGGATCTGGGCCTCCGGCGAGTTGCCTTTTTTTTCTCTATTGGGCCTGGCCTTAACATATATATATTTTTAAATAGGGACGGGTCATGCATCCACCCCCTCCCTGGGCCAACTTTGGCCCCGGGGACCCCATCTTGGGACCGCGGGCAAGCCTCACCGCCCCGCTTTTCCTGCCGGCTCCCAGTCTCTTTCGGGAGCCGGCATTGCTTCGGGATCTAGGGAGCTGCTGACATGCTGCTCCCTGGATCCCAATGCAAAGTGTCTGTTTTCCTGCTCAGAAGCTGCTCTGCTTTCAGCAAGTGAGAGCATTTTGTGCTCTCGCATGCTGAAAGCAGAGCTGAGTTTGCTATGGCATGGTGGGAGCGGTGTTCCCGCCATGCCATAGCAAACTGTAATGTACCGGGGGTGGGCACCGCGGACATAGCTGGAGCCAGCCCGGTGGGATGGTGGTCCCCAGGGTCAGGTAAGGCTCCAAGAGGGGGGCCACATGCCCCTACTCCCTTCTAAATAAGCCCCTGGGAGGTGATGATCCCCGGGGCAGGGGGTCCACAAGCCCCTCCCATGCTTTATTATTTATGTTAGCCCTGGGGCGGTGAGGGTTCCCGGGGCTGTGGGGAAGGCCGTAAGGCCTCCCCCGCACTTTTTTAAAATTAATAATGTATGTGCCCCAGGGAGGTGGTAGTCCCCAGGGCAGCAAGGGGCCCACGTGGGCCCCCCATCATTATTTTAATAATGCCCCGGGACCTGCCCTACTCAGGGGCCCAATTAAATGAAGCGTGGGAGTCCACGCTCAATTTTTAAAAACATTTCTTTGATTTAAGGAACCACCGTGACTTTTGTCGAAATATTTTAAAACAATGCTATTTTTGGCCCTAGGACAGGCAAGGTGTTACTACCCTGTCCCCTTTTCTTTTTTTTTTTTTTGTAAATGTTTTTTCTTGTGACTCGATGGCTGCCAACACTTCCTGGTTTGAAGTGTTGGCAGCTAATCAGATACAGGGCATAAGATCGGGAGGGGTCGTGGATCCAACGCGGCCACAGTTGTATATCTGAGAAATCTTTACATTTCTCAGGAGCTACTGAATAGATTTACACCATTTAACAATAAAAAGTGCTTTTTGGAGCAAGAGCTACCTTTTTATCAAATTTGGTGTAATTCCATTCAGCAGTTTGTACTATAGCAATGTCTAAAGTTTCCTATGGAAATTAACATGGAGAAAAAGCCTTTTTTTCGGCTCCCGCATTTTCAAGACCTTAGCTGAAGTAAGCATCAAATCAGTTTTGAAGATTTTGCAGAGATTTTTCAAACGGTACCAAAGTTATTGGCAAATCAAAAACAGTTATTTAATAGAAATCTGGTCCTAACCATAATGACATTCTGGCTATCTGTTACCCTACAAAAGGGCAGGGACTCTATTTTTGCAAGACACACAACACTGCGGTAGTTAGTCATGTAGACACTGACTACAAATAGTCTATGTTGTTCCAACAGGATGGTGGTAATTTATTCTTGCTAGGAACCAAGAGGTATTTGGTGAAGTTAATGGAAATGTTAGAGGTTTGATGGGTAAAGAAGACCTAAATGGGGTGGGACAGAAAGAACCTTCCAGATAGTTTTTTTTCTTTTTTGGTGGTGGATAGAGACCTCAGGTTAGGGCATGAGAAAAGCAGAAAACCAGAGGGAAAGATGAAAGCAATGAGTGAATTTGGAGGGAGCCTGGGCCTGGTGCAGGCAGGCTAGACAAGAAGTCAGTGGAGATTTAGAAATAAGAAGTAGGGCATAAGAAGTTAATAGGTCTGTTAAAAGTGTTTGGCATTGAAAAGGAGGAGGGGCAGATAAGTGTTTGGTATTTAATGTTAAGGTGCAGACCAGGTTAAAGGTCAGAGACGTTTAAGTTTTGCAGCGAAGCCAAAGGTTAATATATTGTGAGCTCTGATTTCATCCAAATAATGCAACATTTCGGACAAACTGCAAGAGTGTCAGGAGTCATTTTTCTTCAATGGGCAGACTGATTGTAACTGTTTACCAATACAGCTAGCGGGAAAACTATACATTTTGTACAAAATGATTAATACTAAAGATTTGGCCAGTTCAAAAAGGTGTGGATTACATGTATAACTTGAAAGAGTGAAAGGCTGTGTTGGCCCATTTGCGCTTTTTTTATGCAGAAAATATGGAGACTATAAAGCCCTATCAGATGGACCGGGATGTGTTAGTCACAAAAGGGTTTTGGTACTCCACACCAGAGCCTGGTCAACAAATCAATACATTCAATATTATGTGAACCACTTTAGGTTTCACAAAAAGGACAGAGAATATTTTTGTATCAAAACATGAAGATATTTTAAAAGTTATTGGCATACAGAAGGCAAAATAAGGTAGAAGCAATTTATAATCTAAATGTGTATGGTTCAATAAAAATGCAATCAAATTTGATCAAATCTTACAAAGCAGAGGACTAAGCAGCATGGGGTTGCCTAAGTAAAACAGTTCTGCAACATAACACAGTTACTTTTGTTTCCATACAAACACCCCTAAAACTTAAAAAAAGTTTTTTCAGAGGAAAACAGTCAATGCAATCCTGTGGAGAAAAATGAGGTTATCGGTGTGTAGGTATGTAAATGGTCTTTAGGGTTGATTTTCTGAGGTTAGAACAAGGGTTCCCCTGGGGTCAAGGATGCACTCACAAATCACCCTCAGCGGCACTAGGGTGGCCGGGTGCATAGTGCTGAGGCCTAACGTTATCCAATGGGGGTTAGGGGGCCTCCGGTTGGCGGCAGCTCACAAGCAGGCCACCGGTTGAGGGAGCAAAGCTCCTGGACTTAAGCTCAGTGCAAAGTGAGGTTCAAGTTAGCACCCAAGGTGCACCCACAGCGGCATTATGGTGGCAGAGTGCAGGGTGCTGTTTTGGCGTCGGATACTTCTGACCGGCTCCTGTCGCGTTTAGACGGATCCTCCAGAAAGGGTTTGCAGGCGTCGTCAGGAGACTCGAGGCTTGTCGGAGATCACCAGATCCCAGGTCAGGATTGCCAGGGAGACCTCCTTGTGGTGTTTGGCCACTAAAACTCGGGTCGTGGGCATCGGGTGGAGAGTGGTGCAGACTCGTGGATTTTGCCAGAGCCAGAGTCTGTTGGTTTGCAAATCCGGCAAATACGGGAGACAAAGTCTGGTTGGGGAAGGCAGGGCAGGTCCTCCTAGTTCTGGGGGGCTGCCGGCTGCAAAACACAATAGGATTCCGCTGTAGCAGGTTGAGGTCGGGACAGGCCAGTAGGGCTGGGGCCAAATCAGTTGGTGTCCTCCTCTTCTTTATTCAGCACAGCTCTTTGGTCCTTCTTCTTCCTGTTTGTTCTCCTCTGAAGAAGCAAGGTTTGGGGTTGCCCCTAAATACTAGATTTAGGGGCTTTTCAGGTAGGTACAGGTTTGGACAATGGGTCCCTTCCTTGAGGTGGGTAGCCCCCCTATAGTGCCACCCTCCAGTGGGAGGGGGCATGAGCCTCACTCTGGTTGGCTGGGTCCCCCAATCTTCAAGATGGCGGGAACTGAGAGTTGTGCTTCCCCTTGCCTCCCCAACTTAGGGGTGGAGTTGGGAAGGTCAGTACATGTCTCCTCCTATCTTGGCTTTCCCACTGATTTTCCCGCCCCAAAGTGAGGCGTAGAACCACTGGGAGTAGCAAATGGCTGGGGTCAGCTCACAAAGGCGGCAAGCCTTTGAAGCTTCCCCTTCGTGGACTCTGCCCATTTTAGGGTAGGAGGCGTGGCACCTCTGCCCAGGATGTGCTTTGTTTCAGGACCCCGAGAGCAGGAGGCTCTCGACCCAGAGGTCCAGAAACATGTCTGGGGTGGAAGCTGGCGAGCAGCCAGTCAACCGGGACACTAGAGTCAGGTCTTTTTTCAGGAGGCATCTCTAAGATGCCCCCTGCGTGCATTATTCAATAAATCCAACATTGGCATCAGTGAGAGTTTAATATGCTGAGAAGTTTGATACGAAACGTCTCAGATTTCAGTAAAGCTATTATGGTGCTGGGGAATTCTTGAGGACTAACTCCCAGACTATATACTCTTTATGGCTTACTGCACTTACAATGTCCAAGAATAGACTTAGACACTGTAGGGGTACAGGGCTCATGCACCTGTACCCTCACCAGTGGCACAGTGCACCCAGATAGAGGGGTGCCTGACGTATGCCATAGACAGAGGGTTGTAGGCCTACCACATACTGCCATGTCAACTCTTCACTTTTCTCTGCACCAAAACCCTTTGTATGCAATGGCAGTGTGTGGGTGTTACGGTACGGGACCGCTAAGGGTGGCACAATAATTGCTGGAGCCCTTATAGGCCTTCTCTGGTCACAGGGCCCATGGTACGTAGGGTAGCTTTTACAAGGGACTTACATGTGGCCATCGAGGTGCCAATTTGGGGCTACACAGTACAGTTTTAGGGAAAGAACATAGGCCCTAGGTACCTGATTGGCAGGAACTCAGGGCACATTCAGTCAAAGAGCATCAACATCAGGAAAAATGTGGGGAGGGGGCAACCATGCAAACAGGGGCACTTTCCTACAGCAGGCAACCAACATTAGATCTTTTTGGAATTCAGGCCTACATTAACTATAATAAAAGCTAAACGTGAATGAACATAATTTCTCTCTACATATAGCATTAGCGTGACTATGCATTAATATTATGTTAATTCAAAAGATTAAGGGCCACATGTATCAACCTATTTTCCATTTGCAATGGTGCGAATTGCTAAATTTGACCGTTTCCGAATGCAAAATAGCCTTTCAAGATGTATGTATGGCTTTGGCAGTGCATTTTAGGTAATCACAATTTTTTGACATTACCTAAAATTGGCATTCGAAAAAGGGAATCACAATTCGCAATTCCCTAAGCACATGTGCAAAGCATTTCCTAAATGCAAACTGGGCATTTAGGAAATGCTATTACAATGGATTCCAAGGCGATGGTAACCATGTGCAACTTTTGATAATACACAAAAAATTAATTTTTCAAAGTGCCATGTAGCACACACATGCCCCTAATGACATGTGTGCACTTTACATGTGCACATTTTTTTGGTGGGGGGGGGGCTGCTTCATGGGGACCTTAGGCCCCTGGGCAGTTCCTAATTTGCTTTTACCAATTAGGTTATTGCAAATTAGGTAATGCAAAATCATTCGCACCTATGGGTCTTTAGGCCCATAGTAACAAATAGAGTACCATTTCCTAATCGCGATTCTCTAATTGCAATTGCAACGCTATTAGGGAATCGCTATTTTCTTACATACTATTTTGCATTTCCTAAACAGCGATTTCCTAAAATTAGCTTTTTATGGAATGCAAAATGGAACTTTGATACATGTGGCCATTAATATATAAAAAAAAAATGTCCCCACCCTGCTGAGATTCAAACTTGCGATCTACAGATCACAGGTAATGTCAGTAGCAAGTACTTAAATTGACACGTCTCCTCTCTAAGTAACTGAAAACCACAAGACAAGGAAAAGTACATGGACACCCATGGAACAACAGGCACGACCTGTGTCTCTATAAAATAGTTGTCTAGTCACAGCATCTGTGAAAGGACTTGAAGACATTCTAGAACACTTAAATCACAGATGTAATTCAGGCATTCAACCCTTCAGGGAGCCACCCAATACTTAAATACCTTTCGCCTCAAGGCTAATAAATATCTGTGAGATATGGTAGACTCAGGGCCCCCTAATGATATATTCTGCACTGGTGACACATCATTTTGCGTTACACCCGGTAAATCAGCTATGCGTTGTGGACCATATGCATTTGCCTAAATATCCCTCTTCTGCATTTTGAACTCGTGTCACTGTGCCCTTTGTTTTAAGCAAGCAAGCATGATCAAAGCTAGTATGCCCGACTTTAATGTATTAATGCATGCAAAATCTTTTTTGAGCAGGTGCGGATTTGTGCATATCCGTGTTTGAATGCTTTTGCATATTAAACCCAGACTTAGGCATTGCCAGTGCTTGTTTTACAGCTAACACACCTGGGGCCAGATATACAAAGCATGTTCCACAGTTTGCATTTGGAGCTTAGCATTTGGATGAGGGGTGTTTTGGACGTCCCTTCCAAATACTGAATTGGAAAGATAGGAATTATTGTTTTGCAACCAAATTCCATTAACAAAACAGTAATATTTTACCACCCGGATCGCACGACCCACCCATAGGAATTGTCCCAGAATCGAGTCCACTTGCTTTAACCAGGAGGGTGAGATAGGATAAGGATGGTTTTGTAACTGATAAAGTAGTCTAGGCAGGGCCACCATTTTAAAGATGGCCGATCTACCATAGATTGTCAGCGGCATGCGGGACCATACTTTAATATCCGCCGGGTGTGCTCCCAAACTGGTGCCACATTGCGCTCCCAGGATACAGCAGAGATCTCAGACAGGAACACCCCAAGGTATTTAATGCCTCCCACTGCGGTCTGAAGGGCCGATGCCCAGTCTCTGACTGCCGGGCCATCCCTCAGCACTCAAAGGGTAAATTTGCGCGGATTAACATAAAGGCCCGACGTCTCGCTGAAAATTTGTAAGATGCGCATAAGACGGGGGCCCGACCTATTAAGGTCCGTTAAGAAGAACAGGACATCGTCCGCATAGAGCGCAATTCTCTCCGACAGACCGCGCTCCCACTCCAACCCCCGCATCTGCGCGTCCACGCGGACCCACGCAGCTAGCGGCTCCAGGGCCAAGGCGAATAAGTAGGGCGAGAGAGGGCAGCCCTGACTGGTTTCCCTCCCTATGGCAAAGCTCGGGGATGACACCCCCGCCACACGAACGGAGGCCGTCCAATCCGTGTACAGCAACCGCACATAGGACACGAAAACGGGTCCTAGATTTTTTTTTTTTTTAGTTCACAAATTTTTTATTGAGAGAGATGAGCAAGCATTACAGACATGAGCATATATCATGCATGGTTCCTGCATCAACAAGAGCAAGTACACAAGTATACGAGCATAACAAAAACAAAGGAGGGGTAAATTAAATTAAGATAATCTGAAATAAATCAATAAGCAATTCAAAACATATCGTAAGGAAAGAAAGATAACACAGGCAGTGCATCAGTACATTTTCAAGGATACAGTCAACGGGTCCTAGATTTAGTCGGGGCAGGAGCGAGAACAAATATATCCAACTAAGCGAATCAAACTCCATGTCGGTCAGGAAAAGTGCCGCCCGCACCCCAGTGGAGCGAATCGCCGCCACCGCTACATGAGCCCGCCCAATATTATGCCGCGTCGCCCGTCGGGGCATGAAGCCAGCCTGGTCAGGGTGTATGAGATCAGTAATATATGGCAGCAAACGATTGGCCAACGCTTTGGCCAAGACCTTGGCCTCCACGTTTAAAAGGGAAAATGGACGGTATGAAGCATGCTGCTCTGGGGCCGACCAGGTTTGTGAAATACCACCACCTCAGCATGTCTCCAATCCGGGGGTAGGCAACCACGCTCCCTAGCCTCTTCCACCACCGTTCTATAGTGGGCCCCAAGTTGTAGGTGAAATTTCTTAAAGAATTCGCAGGGAAAGCCACTGGGGCCTGGGGCCTTACCAGTGTTCAACTCCTTCAAAGCAACACCTAATTCATCCTCCTTCAGCGGAAGATCGAGGGGGTCACGAGCCTCATCCGAGACTGCTCGAGGCGGCAGATCAGCTATAAATTTGTCAATCAAATCCACGGAGATGCATTCATGCGGGGCATATAAATCGGCATAGTACGTCGTGAAGCTCTCCGCCTGCGCCCTAGGTTCTGTAATCAGGGATCCAGGGCCATCTACAACCCTCGGGAGGGTCTGAGCCTGAGTCCGGCCCTGACACAGTCTATGGAGCATTGTCCCTGATTTATCGCCCCATTGGTATATGCGACTGCGGGTCGCCATCCACATCTGCCGTGCCTCATTCAATAATAACGAGGCGTAAGACTGTTGAGCAAACAACAGCTGCCCCACTGTCTGGCCTCCCCCCTCCAGGCCGCTGCGCCGCTCCAGGTCCCTGATCTCTGCCTCGGCCCGATCCAAGTCCTCCCTGCGCTTCCTCTTAGCCGCCGCACACCAAGCGATGTCTGTGCCCCTCAACGTGGGCTTCATGGCCTCCCATAAAGTCGCCTCGTCCGCCACCGTCCCCACGTTCTCAGCCATATAATGGGCGATGGCCTCCCTCATGTGTATTTGATAGTCTACTAGTTGCAGGTGCCATACGGAGAGGCGCCACCGAAATGGCTGTCGACGCCGATCCACGCGAATAGTAACAGTCGTTGGGGAATGGTCTGACAGCCCACGTGCCAGTATATCCGCGGACTCAACCCTGCCCTGAGTTACCGTAGGGACAAATAAATAATCCAGTCTAGGGAAAGATTTATGGAGTGCGGAAAGAAAGGTATATTCTCGCCTTGAACCATGGACGTGCCTCCAGGTGTCCACCCAGCCCAGATTCCTGATCATATCACTCAACTTGGTACCACCGGCTGCCACTGACCCTCCCCCAGGCCTGTATCTATCTCGTGCACCGTCTACAACATTGTTCCAGTCACCACCCACTACTGCTAGTACATCTGGGATATCCGCCCACACCGCAATTATCCTTTCCACCAGAGACCACTGCAACGGGGGTGGGGCGTAGACGCAACCAAACACAACCGGCTCCTCCCCCAGGGCGCCCTGGACAAATATGTATCGACCCTGCGCATCTACCCATTGAGTGGTATGGACGTATGGAACCCTACGATGTATAAGAATGGCCACCCCTCTGGAGCCCCTAGCGAAGCCAGCATGAAAGACCTGAGTATAACCATATCGTTGGAGGCAAAGGGTTTTGTTACCTAAGAGGTGTGTCTCTTGTAGCATTACTACATCCTCCCCGTTTGCTTGGCCTGCTTCAAGACCGACCCCCGCTTAATCTTGTCCAATACTCCCCTCACATTCCAACTGAGGACATCAAGTGTGCCCCTGGGCCCAACGGCCCCATCATCCGGGCCCGACATCAAATACCTCTCGTAACCAAGAGCCACCGTACGCGCCATGTATGCACGCACTAAGCCACCACTGCGACATCACTAGGACCGTGCATCCCCCCCCCACTTCAACATCAAACATTCCCCCGTGACCCCTACCCCCTCTCCCACCCCATACCTCAAAGAGTAATGAAGCACCTGTCGCGGTGTAACAGAGTCTCCACCCCCAGCTCGAGGTCGATGACCCTCCACCCGAATGGATCCCCATAAAACTACCCATCCCCCCAAAAACTGTCAAAATGAATCTGTATTTCTAATGTTAGTATATCTTCCCCCTGGTGTATTTATGGTGCTACATCGAAGCCTAAAAATGCTAAATACATTTAGAAATCTTGCATATGAAATAAATCCAAACGAATGAATTTGTTTGCATTCGTGAAGATACTTACAGCAACCATGCCCTTTACTAAACATAAAATAATTTCTAGTAAAAGCACAAACAAATTGAGGTTGCCTCACCCTGAAGTGGTATTTTGTACGCCTGGTCTCTGCCGCCTGCAGCTTTTTTCAAAGCACCAGGGCAGGAGCTGAAAAAATCATTCATGCCAGCATTTCGCCACACCTATGAGCAAGATTGCACGCAGGAAGACCTAGATTGGTATGCATGTGCCAACTTGAAGTGAAGCGAGATGCATCATAAGAGAGAAAAAGTTAAGAAAAAAAAAAAGTGAATACTTTTGAATACGAAGATTGAGTCTCCTTCCTAAATAGGGAATGTGTGTGAATGATTATAAGTAGTTCACGTGCCTGCCGCTTCATGAAGTAGTAATCTTGTGGAACAGTAGCCTGCTTTTGAGAACCACTTCTCTTTGAAGAACGAGTCTCTTCACTGAGCCTCTGTGACCACTGTACAGATCCCTTGAAGCTGTTGTATCTCCAAGTCCCTCCTCCTCAGTGTTGCTGTGAGGTCGTGCTTCTTTGATGCAGAGAAGGGGCCTCCATCTTGGCCTCAATATTTCCTTTAGAGGGCTCCTCTTGTTAGCTCTTTGTGGATCTGAAAGGAAAGCCTCAATATGTTTTGTTTTGTTTTTGTGTCAAAAGTTTGTTTTGGTTTATTATCAAACGATATTACACAGTAGGATACACATGGCAAAACATTTATTTATAATCCATTTCTAATAAATCTCATGGAGTATATGTACATTTCACAATTATTTTAAAACATTCATTTTGTCATTAAAATCATATATCAATATAATCATTGCCTTATCATTTACTGCTAATTTATCAGCTCAACTCATCAGTAAGAAATACAATCTTATCATTCTAGATCATACACAGGTCTAGTTGGACGTTCTACAAATGATAGTAGTATCATGCTTAGAACGCTCACACAGAAATTGAAATACCATATACCCACCTATTTTCGAGAGGTGACATCTTCTGTCCTTGTAACCTAGCCTCCTCTTTTTTCCTTCTACCTTGTCAGCTCCTAGTGATTTCTATGAAACAAAAAAAATTAAATGAGATAGCCCTAATGGAAATACGGAAGACAAGTTTATCATCAAGAGTCAAAGTCTTGTGTATAGTTTTAATTCAGATCCTTTCTATAGACCAGAACAAAGTAGTTTAAGATTGTATTCCTTCCACACGAATTACATTAGTCGTTATACCAAGTGCAGTATTTTGGAGCTTTGGGTCTCACTTAGCCTTTGGCCTAGATTGTTGTCCTGCTACACCACAAGCATAGCTGCATCTACATCTAAAGAACACATACCCACAGGTATGCGTTTCATCAATCAATATCCAGATAAGTTGATGAAAACAGACCCTGCCAGGTCATTTGTATATTAAACATAATAGTTTGAATAATTGCAATTTTCACCGACTTTAGATTCAGTTCAAGCACAGATGCTTAGATAGGAACAGACTTATGTATTTCAAAAGCTTTTCCCCACAAGTAGCCGTCAATTTGAATCCAACAGAGAGGAGCATCGTATTGTATAATTTTAGACCAATAGGCAAGTTATATATTTTGCTGCTTTGGGTGGGCCTCTTTCTTGACATCAGTATGCCCAGAGAGAGGTGCTACTCTGACCGAGCATAAGGTGTTTTCTTTCAGCAGCTCACCTCATTGTTGCTTAACTATGCTAGCTTTTTTTCTGTGATACTATAGAGGAAATGTTCTACTTTAGCTTATTCTTACTTTCAGCTTATTCTTACTTTCTGTCTCCTCCATCGATTAGTGGTACTGCTGCTCCAGGCAGGGATTCGAATTAAGCTGTTTTGTGCATCGAATAACCAACAGCCTGGGAGCCCACAACGCACTAACAGATCCAGATGGCAACTTCTTTTTGACTTTTTGCACAGCACTCATACACACCCTTTTATTCAGCTCAATTTTCTTTATTCTATTTTCTTCACAGGATTTAAATAATGGTCTTTCTACTTACTATTTTCAGAAGCTGACCCTCACAAATTCCCTTGCAGTAATGGTGCCTAACAAGCCCATGCACCCTGGTTGGTTCCATCTATGATTCCTTTTCTACTAGAACTTTTAATAGCTTTCGTATTCAAACATGTTTGGAATATGTACTTCCAAAAGTAGTAGTAGGATTTTGTTTCATGGAAGACAAATTTAGGGTATGGAATCTTACATATGTTTCTGCTTGAGCTGGTGTCTATGCCTAGACCTGTCCTCTTACCTGATACAGAATCAGTGTGGTAGGTGCCCCACTGAAGTGCAGTAGACTCTTTGAGTGCATTTTTGACCTTCTGTTGATGAGTGTGAGCATCTATGAAACAAGTGAACCAGTAAGTATGTAAGTACAATTGTATTACAATATTGGAAATAAATCATCATTATGTTTGTGGAATACAAACCAGATTCAAATATGCACTGTGATACAATATAAAATCAAATTAAAATTATATCAATATCATACCGTTACAATTAAAATATATTAAGTATCCTTTGGGATGGTGGACCGTTACATGCCTACAGCCTCAATTAATCACCACCACCTTCCCAGAGCTGATAAGTAGAGAAAAGGGAATCCATAACACAAACGTAAAATCCTGATTGAAGTGGTCTTACAGGGTTAACAAATATGGCAATTGTACCATGCATATTTAACACATATTAAACATTGTCTTTAAGAACCTACCTGTATCACAATTGAATCTAGCACAAATACAAAAATAGCAACTACACAGTAAGGCTACCGAACTCCAACTCCCCATAATCTTTTTGTCCAAGTAATGTGTTCATGAAATGTTTGGATAAAATACAATAACATTAGGTCACCATGAAGAGCTGGCATCTTCATCCCCAATGGACACATATTACCTCCCAGCTGATTGGCCAGGATGCAGGGTCTACCAATTAGAACGTCTAGCCAAAATGAAGTTCGATCTAACCCTGGGCCTACTGTCACTGCTCTGCTGTCTACAGGGCCACATAACTAGGCGCAATCCACACCCCTTGTATTCCGCCGGTCGATTTCAAAAAGGGAAAAGAAAGGTTTGACAAGTAGGAAATTGACCAGCCTACCCAGGGCTATTGTGTTAGCCTTCTTTGGGCTAACACAGATCCATCTGCCCAGCCAACACTTAGACCTACTGTAAGGCCTGTGACATTAGCCATTTCAGCATCCCCTCCAATTGCAAGAATGCCACCAAAGGGCAAGCAGTCTTTTGTCAGCCATCTGCTGCCTTACAGGCCCTCCAAACCCAAGCAGGAGCAGACATTTGCAAAAAAGAGACAATCCCCATTTCACAAGCCTTTTCTTAGTCTTGCTCATCTTTACAGCCCGATTTACCAACTGTTGCCAAGCACTTTCCCATAGCAAAGCCAGAAGTATCCTCTTTATCTCCAGCTAGACCTAGTTATATACCCATCATTTATATGGAGGGTCTGCGTAAAACACTCACCTAGCTGACCATAATCATCCCCATATGGAGGGGGCAGTTCCAAACATCCACCAACCGGTTCAGCCTCAAGCTAACTATCCCAAGGGCTCTATAGCGTATTCTTAATGCCTCGGTGCCTTCATTCCTATGAGTCGTGGAGCATGTTTGTGAACCCAGTCCACTTCACCCACAAGGAGCATGAGACTCATGCAGGAGCCCCTGAGCTAAACACTGGTGTGGCAGCTTCAGTTGACCCAGAGCCTCATAGCAAGTTGCTCCAGCATATGAAAAATGTAGTGTTGGCCCCCTGCTATACACCTAAAGGCGTCAACGACACCCTTGACAGGAGCACTGGAGGGCTTTGAACATATACCATCAAATGACCAAGAATTTGTGGAGTTTAAGTCTCATCTTACAATGCAAGGAAGAGATATATCTTTGACCTCTTGGTACACCCAGGAAAATGCCTCACAGGTCCGGGAATTCAGATATATATTCTTTAACTGTGGTATTGAGAATGTATTTCAGGCCTCTCCGCACTATTGTTGGACTTGGCCCTTCTGGCAGGTTCACCCCTAATCTTTTTGCTTTTAATCTGTGATCTATGTGGATGATTTTCTGGTCTGTGCGCACTTTTTCCCTGTGTCCCAGAGTAAAGTCGTGCATGTAGTTAGGCTGGCCTGCTCTCCCATAGGAATGCATGGGGAATGTCTGTGTCCCTTGTAGTTCCTGATGCGTGGGGAGTGCAGACTCGAATTTGGTATGTGCGAGCTCGTGAGAATGAATGCTTCGCAATGGTGTATGTGGCATGTGTGTGCCATGTGTAGAAATGCCACTTCTAGGACTTGGCATATTAATGTAAAATATGCCTGCCGTGTGATTGGCTGGAGCTGGCTGGTGACAAAGCGTAAGCAAAAACCTCTTAAAAGACCTATATTACTTTTGACAAGGCAATAAATCCAACAGATATTTTCACATACAGGGATGCTATAGATAGACAAGACTTTAAGGTATTACAAACATATTATTTTATTGTCTTTTTCTTTTGTCTTTTTTTATATCATTTTACTTTTTAAAGGTTTATACAAATATGCATTACAACATCACATATAAAGAGTTATAAATAGTCCTAATACATTAACTAGATTGCCAATAGTGCAGTTAAATAAAGTGCAGTATAAAGAAGATTTTTTGAAGAGAAAATTTTTGCCCCTATTGCTAATATATCTTGATAACATACACACTTTCTCACATACCAGTCAAACAACCACATTCATAATTATTTAAAACAAACAGAAAAAAGAAACATACAAACACACTAAATAGGATGGAGTAACAACCCAAAGGTGCAGATGGTAATACACTTTCCACAGATGGTATAAAAATGAGGATTCCACCGGTTTTAAACGATGATCTGTGTGGTATTGATCATTCTTTGATACATTATCCAGATCTTGTTAGGATGTACGGCCTACGTACGTTTCGGTGAAACAATCACCTTCCTCAGGGCCAAGATGGTGAAACAAACAAAACTGATACAGGCAATCAGTGAACAAAGTTTAAAAATAAGGGGCAATAAGTTTTTTCTTTTCTATTGCAATTCACATCGGTGTGCAGTAGAAGGGATATGGGTCATCACTTGAGGCTAAATAGTGGGATCTGCTATGGCTATTGGGATGGATAATAGTATTATTCCATGATGTTCTATATAGTTTCATTGCATGTTGGAGAAACCGGTACTGGTATAATTTAAGTCCTCATAGGGTGCTGGTCTTGTGTTTAGAGTTTGCTGTTGACCAGAAACTAGTAATGCTTCATTCTACTTTTGAATGTGAGCGTAATGGCCGTAGCAGGGGATCCCAGACGAGTTTGCACAGCTGGCTGGTGAGCCTGGCTCCAGGAAGGCTGGATGGGTCTGCCCGGTGGTGTGTGTGAGATTAGCATGTTGATGGCTTGGGAGGAGTGCACCTGGTCCCTGATGGGCCTGGACGTACCCCACACAATGCTGGCTCCACCGCCTGTAGGGCGACTGATGACCCTAGCCCTGCCAGTGAATGAAATGGGTGGTTGAGCTATCAAGGGTACTTCAAAACCAGCTGCGACTGGTTTCCCCCCACCCTGCACCTACAGACAAAGGGTTTTACAGTATAAGAAGGGGATGTGTCCCCATACAATTTGGTTCGGTTCTGTTCTCTTCCAGGATCCTGCCAGAGGGGGCTGCTGCTGCTGCTGGGGCCAGGAGGACCGCCACTTGGACTGTCTCCCTGCCTGGAGACCCAGTGAGCTGGCTCTGGCCCTGCCTTGCCCCCCTGCCTGCCTCCAGACCCTGCTGGAGTTTGACTTTTGGCCAGAGTGCCTGGAAGCGCTGTTATTTGATTTATAGCGCTAGGAGCGCTTTATTGTTGCCCCAGCGCTCAATGGCGCTTTGCTTTGCCTTCTAGCGCTCCGTGCGCTTTATTTTGTGCAGCCGGTGCCCACCCGGCGTTTGCCCGCTTGGATTGCTGATTTTCGGCAGAGCGAGTGCCCACCTCGCTTTATATTTCATTTGGAAGCAGGTGCCCACCCGGCATTGCCCCGTGTTATTTTATTTATTTAAAAACCGGTGCCCACCCGGCATTGCCCGTGATCACCGCCGCAGCCCAGGGACCCCGAAAACCGTTGCCGCGCCCCCACCGAGCCGCGAGATGAAGGAAGCAGCCGGCCGTGTTCTCGAGGGCCCCCCCCCCCCCGAGTGAAGGGGAGCCCCGCGTTGCCAGAAGAGGAGCCGTCCCGCCAGCGAGACAGCCGGTGAGTGGGGCAGTGTGCTCAATCGGGTAGGAGGGCGTCGGGGCACATTGCCGGTGCCCGCCCCTCCCCGTCAGTGTGAAGAGCTGGTTGAGGCTCTTGGGGGCATCTGCCTTAGTTCCTGAGTCCCCCGTGAGGGACTCCCACGACGCCCATAGCTGTGATTAGGAGCCCCGAGGCTCCTGGGGCATTCCTGTTTTCGAGCCTTGTGAGGCTCAGGCGGCATCTAGTGTTTTCGAGCCACGAGGCTCCCGGCCAGACTGATTTAGAGCCCAAAGAGGCTCTGGGGGCATTTCCTTGCGTTGCAGTTTAATGTTGGGCGAAACGGGTGATGAGCACCATAGGAAGGTACACTATTCCAACTCACCATACTGACCACACAACAGATGCTTCATGAAGAGATTGGCTTGAGTAGCATGGAAATGCTTCACTGCTTGTCTAATTACATGCTCTCTATTTTTGTAATGCTAAACTTTCACCCCAGGGTCCACAGAACCTCCCAAATAGCATGGAAAACAAGTTGTTGCTTATCTTCTGAAATGTAGCAGCCTTCAAAACTAAATGCAATAATGCCTTATGGGTTCATTTCATGGTGTCTTTTGGTATTGCCTATCTACAAGGAGCTTGAGCGATCTACTACACCCTCACATGTGAAAGGTTTTAACACTTTCCATCCTGCTCCTTATCCATCCTCTTCTGGTAGACCCATGGGAGATCTGGTAATCTACCTCACAGTTATGGTTCATTCAAAAATATTTTATATTTACAGAGCTGACACTCGTTTTTACCAATTGCTCAGCCTCAAAGGGTCAAGACTGATTTGCATATGACTGGGTTCAAACTGGAATGGCATGGGGAGCAAAACAACGATAAATTTAGGCCCAGATCTCTATACTGGGGTGAATGTATGATATTGTTCTGTATTTTGTCCATCAATTGTTCTTTTTTTGCATTGATCACCCTGTGTGGTATGGGTATGCCCAGACATGGGTCCCTGTAGTGATTCTGAGTAAGAATACTTCCCCATAGAAGTACTCTTGTGTGCATTGACATCATTGTGTTAAAACTAGGAACCACCGCACTACAACTCCCAGAATGCAATGGGATTCGGTGGTCAGGCAAACGAAAATGGCTACTCGTAACTCATAAATAAGCACCTCCGTTTGAATGGGAAGGTGCTTGTCAATCGTTCCTGGACGTTTCCTGCTCTGACGAAGCCTTGCTCTATCTTCAAGTTAATTTTCGGGACAGCGCGGACGCTTTCCTTCCCGCTTTGGATTCCTAGTATCTCCCGAACCTTGTCTTGCCGGATTGCCTTCTTCTTGCTCCGTTTCAGAAACCATCAACGCGGATGCCTTCAGTCCCGCCTTACGCTGGTTTCTTTTCTTTGCCGGCATTCCTTAAAAAATTGCATCAGGTAAAAGACCCGCAGCGCGGACGCTTTCCTTCCCGCTTTTTGGAACCGGTTTTTCATCCGCATCTCAACAACGCTGATTCCGGACAGCAAAGTTGGTAGCGCGGACGCTTTCTTTCACGCTTTTGGTAGGAACTTCATTATTCTTTTGGAGGTAGCGCGGCCGCACTCCTCATACCGCTTGCACTTGTTAAAAGGATTGGGTACGATTCTGTGGTACATTCTTCCTATTGTCTGGGATATTGCTATATTCATTCCCCGACCCTGTAAAGATGCTATATACAGGACTCTCGGAGGAAGACTGCTAAAGGAAAGGTACAAGGTCCTTATTAACTATACCGTACTTATTGGTGTGTGCAAACCACGCTGTAACCTGTCTCCCAAGCTGTGATACTAACAGCTCCGGACCTTTATTTAGAGATTCTTTGAACCGCCGCTGAACACTCAAGGCATTTCAAGGATAAGCATTGCTGGGCCCATAGTAAGTGCATTCAAAGAATGGTTCCTAGTACAGTGTGTATGTGTACTGTTATGTTGTCCCTGTAAACCAATTCTCTTGTATGTCCTTGTAGTTACTCCTGTACCAAGAAAATACCAACACCTTAGACCAGACCTAGGATGTGTGCCATCTCGGCAGTGTCTTTTGTTATTTTGTCCCCTTCCCTTTTCCCCGGGGTGCTGCTTGCCTTAGTTGTGTTCATTACACTAGGGTTGGTTGTATTTAAGGGAATTGGGAGGCTCCTCTTCAAGCTGTGGTCCCTGCTGACTGTTAGAAGAGAGATTAGTGGCATATGTATATTTATCTATCTTGGGCTACTAACATTTCTGGCAGAACCTGACAGATTGACGAGCCCAAGTTAGACGCTCAGCCCGGACCATGGACACTAATGTGGTGTTAACCTCATTGCTGGAGAGCTTGACGACGCTGTAGCAAGAGATCCACACTTCTAGGTTAGAGAACCAATATCTTAGAAAAGAAATGAATACGTTGCGCAGAGAGGTAGCAGGTATCTTACGTAGAAGGCCAGGAGCAGGGTCTTATATTAAGGAAGCTACCCTTCCTCCTCCAGGTCAATTAACACAACCTCCTTCATCCGCAACCTCATCAGGGGATGGGTTCTTCACAGCCACTACTAGTCCCCCACCTTCCACAGAACACACGCTTACTGTTCATGTGATACAAAATACTGGAATACCCTTAGCCCCACCTGAACGTTTCTATGGGGATCCTAAAAAATTCGAGACATTTTTGAATCAATGTAGACTCCACTTCCTATATGCAAACCCGCTGTTTTTCAAGACGAAGCTGCAAAAACTGCATTCATGATGTCTTATATGGGAGAGAATGCTGCAAGCTGGACAATACCTTTAATGGTCCTGTACTGCACAGATTCACAGACTTTTGTTTTGAAATGAGAAAACTCTTCGACCGTAAATCACATATGATGATCCTGGATCGGGAACTCCTTACTCTACGCCAGGGGTCACAGGCCCTATTATCCTATATTACGTCATTTAACCATTTTGTGGTAGAGACTGACTGGCCCCAGCAAAAAAGAATGACCTTATTTTACCAAGGATTGAGGGGGGAACTAAAGGACGTTCTCTCGCAAGTGGTCCGGTTACCTCAAACATGCGAAGATATGATCGATCTCACCGTTCAGTTAGAGCACCGATTATTGGAAAGACGAGGAGACAAGAACAGAGGAGAAACACGAGGTTGGTATCCTAGACCAAGACCCCTGGCTGAAGAACACTCCAAGACCATGGATGGGGCCGAACCTATGCAGATAGGGGGTATTCGAGGTCCCCTTACTCCTGAAGAAAGGGAAAAAAGACGGAAGATGAAACTCTGCTTATTTTGTGGAAAAGGCGCACACTTCATCAGAAAATGCAGGGCGCGCGCCCAACTACCCGAAAGAAACCCGCCTTCGCGTAGACCGGTAGTTATGGGAACCAAAGAAATGTCGGAAAACTGAAGAGCTCGAGCCAGACGGAGATCACTGGGTTGGGCGAACAACGTACTTCGATCTCTTCACTTATCGCGCATACATTATTGCCTGCTGTGGCACATCTGAATATTAGTGTTTCCTTATGAATCGCTCCAGAAACACCCACCCAAGTGGATGCAATGATGGAATCCGGGGCTACCGGAAACTACATGGATCAAGAGTATGCATCCACCATGGGTATACCATGGGAAAAGAAAAAGGAACCAGAATACGTGAAGGCAGTGGACGGGTCTGCGTTAACCTCAGGACCAGTCGATAAACACACACTTCCTCTTCTTATGCAGTATGGGACGGATCACTTCAAGTATATCCAATTTGATCTGATAGCCGCATCTCAGTTCCGTTTAATGACCTTACATGACCCTGTGGTGAGTTGGACTGCTCGCACAGTTTCCTTAAGCTCTGCTTTTTGCAAGGAGCATTGCAGTCAACAAGGCAACGTGTATACAAAAGAGGAAAAAACCCCAAGCTCGTTTGTTCGCCATGGCATGTGCACCAGAAAACTATTGCAGTGCCACCGCCTTACCAGAAGCATACCATGAGTTTCAGTCCCTCTTCAATAAACAGAGGGCCACACAACTACCACCCCATCTGGTCTATGATTGCTGCATAAAGTTAATTCCTGGTGCAGCTATTCCGTGCAGCAGGGTCTATGCCCTAACTGAAAATGAGAACCAGTATTTAAAGAATTATTTGGAAAAAATTTGGCCTCAGGATTCATACAATACTCCACCTCACCAGCATCCTCGCCTCTTTTCTTCATACCGAGAAGGATTGTGCAGAACTAAGGACTTGCATTGAT
Organism: Lissotriton vulgaris; assembly: GCF_964263255.1. NCBI lineage: Eukaryota > Metazoa > Chordata > Amphibia > Caudata > Salamandridae > Lissotriton > Lissotriton vulgaris. The sequence goes on from NC_141699.1 coordinate 513,158,696, forward strand.
TACCGTGCTATTAATAGTATTACAATTAAAAATCGGTACCCCCTTCCCTTGATTTCGGTACTACTGGACCAGCTAAAAGGAGCTCATTACTTCACGAAGCTAGACCTAAGGGGGACCTACCACTTGGTGCGGGTGAAACATGGCGACAAATGGAAGACCGCCTTCCGGACAAAATTCGGTCTTTTTGAGTACAGGGTTATGCCGTTTGGGCTCTGCAACTCCCCGGCTGCCCTTCAGTATTTTATGGACGAGGTGTTGAGAGGATTGCTAGATACCATCTGTATGGTATACATAGATGATATTCTCATCTACTCACCTGATATCCCAGAACATGTGAATCATGTAAAAGAAGTTCTGGAACGACTACAGCAGCCCTCGTTATACGCTAAACTGGAAAAAAAAATATTCCATGCTCAATAAGTGACATTCCTGGGATACGTTATCAATGCCCAAGGTTTCAAGATGGAGACTGGTAAGGTTGAGGCCATCACACAGTGGAAAACCCCTCGGAATGTCAAATCCGTGCAGAGCTTTTTGGGTTTTGCCAATTATGACAGACGTTTTATAAAGAATTTCTCCAAGATCATTCATCCCATTTCCAGTCTGTTATGGAAGAATGTTCTTTTTATCTGGGGAGAAGAAGCTGAACATTTGTTCCAAATCTTGAAAGAAAAATTCACTCAAGCTCCTATCCTACGACATCCCGATGCACAGCTCCCTTTCATCTTGGAAACTGATGCTTCACAACAGCCCCAGCGAAATAAATTATTCAATCACAGACAAAGAATTGCTGGCAATAAAAAGAGGTTGTGAAGAGTGGAGACACTATCTTACGGGAGCCCGTCACACTATTGGAATCTACACCGATCATCGAAATTTGTTGTTCCTAAAAACATCCAAGGCTCTCACACCACGACAACAACGATGGACCCTCTTTTTTTCGGATTATGATTTCACCCTGGTCCACAGAACGGAAAAGCAGATGCTCTCTCCCGTAATATAGACATCCTAGAAAACCAACTATCCGACGACATCGAACCACCATTGATACTGACGGAAAAAGCGTTCCCGTTTCACACCGTAGCTCTGCTCACTTCCTCGTATTTCGTAGAGGACATCAAGGTGTCCTTGGCAGATATTGACGCCGCTGCTTGGCTCCAAGAAGACCCCCTGCATCGAACTCAGAACACAGATCTTCTGTATTACTATCATGCATTATACATACCCAACTCGGACCTACAGTTACAAATACTGAAATGGGCACATGACTCCATGTTGGGGGGACATGTGGGTACGTACAAAACCATAGCATGTATAGAGCGTTCGTTTTGGTGGCCTTCTTTAAGAGACGATACTAAGGAATACATTGGAAACTGTTCGGTGTGTGCCAAAGGTAAAGCCCGACACGTAAAGCCGACGGGTCTACTCCGCCCTATACCCATTCCGCCCAAACCTTGGTACACAGTGTCTATGGATTTTATCGTGTCGATGCCTTTGTGTCAAGGAAAAACTGTGGTTTTAGTGATGGTGGTTCACTTGACAAAAATGGGACACTTCATACCATTAGATGGTCTACCCACGTCTGCAGAATTGGCTCTTGTTGTCTTACAACACCTGGTTAGAGCACATGGACTTCCTAGTGTTTTCATAAGTGATCGGGGGAACACAATTCACTTCACGTTTCTGGAAAGCCTTGTGTAAAACTATGGCCATTGATGCCAGGCTCTCATCAAGCTATCACCCACAAACGGATGGCAAGACAGAACGCCTCAACCAAACTGTGGAACAATACTTGCGCTGTTTTACGTTACAGAACTCCACGGATTGGGTTACCCTATTATGGATGGCTGAATTTACTTACAACAACACTGAGCATTCGACTTTGGGATGTTCCCCTTTCTTTTGTCTTTTGGGTTATCACCCTAACATGCTTCCCTTTGAGTGGCCGGTTGAATCTAATCTCCCGAGTGTACAGGAACATCATGCTCACCTAAAAGCAGTATCACTTGATGCAAGAACCAACTTGGCCACAGCTCAGGCCACGTAGAAACGCTTCGCTGATAAAAGGCGTACCCAGGAGCCCACATATCAGGTGGGGGATAAGGTGTGGCTGGCTACCAAGAATATACACTTGAAGGGCATCAACAAGCTGAAACCCAAATACATTATTCCATACAGTGTAGAAGAGGTTATTAATCCTGTGGCTATGAAGTTGACTAAACCCCGTTCCTGGCACATTCACCCAGTGTTCCACGTGTCTTTACTCCAACCCTGCCCTTTGAGCACAAGGTTACCCGACCATCCTCCCTCCTTCATTGTAGACGGACAGGAGGAGTATGAAGTTCAGGAGCTTTTAGACTCCAGGTTATACAGAGGAAGGGTGCAGTACTTGGTGGGTTGGAAGGGTTTTGGGGTTGAGGATAGGACCTGGGAACCAGTACAGAATCTCCATTGTCCTGACCTGTTGGAACAGTTCCATCTAACCATCCGGGTAAACCTGGACGACCGCCGAGTCGGCAGTCCTTGAGAGGGGGTTCTGTAGCGATTCTGAGTAAGAATACTTCCCCATATAAGTACTCTTGTGTGCATGGACATCATTGTGTTAAAACTAGGAACCACCGCACTACAACTCCCAGAATGCAATGGGATTCGGTGGTCAGGCAAAAGAAAATGGCTACTCGTATCTCATACATAAGCACCTCCCTTTGAATGGGAAGGTGCTTGTCAATCGTTCCTGGACGTTTCCTGCTCCGATGAAGCCTTGCTCTATCTTCGAGTTTATTTTCGGGACAGCGCGGACGCTTTCCTTCCCGCTTTGGATTCCTAATATCTCCCGAACCTTGTCTTGCCGGATTGCCTTCTTCTTGCTCTGTTTCAGAAACCATCAACGCGGACGCCTTCAGTCCCGCCTTACGCTGGTTTCTTTTCTTTGCCGGCATTCCTACAAAATTGCATCAGGAAAAAGACCCGCAGCGCGGACGCTTTCCTTCCCGCTTTTTGGAACCGGCTTTTCATCCGCATCTCAACAACGCTGATTCCGGACTGGAAAGGTGGTAGCGCGGACGCTTTCTTTCCCGCTTTTGGTAGGAACTTCATTATTCTTTTGGAGGTAGCGAGGCCGCGCTCCTCATACCGCTTGCACTTGTTAAAAGGATTGTGTACGGTTCTGTGGTACATTCTTCCTATTGTCTGGGATATTGCCATATTCGTTCCCCGACCCTGTAAAGACACTATTTACAGGACTCTCGGAGGAAGACTGCTAAAGGAAAGGTACGAGGTCCTTATTAACTATACCGTACTTATTGGTGTGTGCAAACCACGCTGTAACCTGTCTCCCAAGCTGTGATACTAACAGCTTTGGACCTTTATTTAAAGTTTCTTTGAACTGCCGATGAACACTCAAGGCATTTCAAGGATAAGCATTGCTGGTCCCTTAGTAAGTGCTTTCAAAGAATGTTCCTAGTACAGTGTGTATGTGTACTGTTATGTTGTCCCTGTAAACCAAATCTCTTTTATGTCCTTGTAGTTACTCCTGTACCAAGAAAATACCAACGCCTTAGACCAGACCTAGGACGTCCGCCATCCCGGCAGTGTCTTTTGTTATTTTGTCCCCTTCCCTTTTCCCCGGGGTGGTGCTTGCCTTAGTTGTGTTTATTACACTAGGGTTGGTTGCATTTAAGGAAATTAGGAGGCTCCTCTTCAAGCTGTGGTCCCTGCTGACTGTTACAAGAGAGGTTAGTGGCATATGTATATTTATCTATCTTGGGCTACTAATATTTCTGGCAGAACCTGACAGTCCTGTGCTCTCCGTGCCACTGGAGTCAAGCTATTATGACTGATGAGGGGTGAAACCCCAAAACTGGTCCTGGGATTCCTGTTTCCAGTCCAGGAAGGACCTGGCCTGGCAGTTCGGGCTGGGTCAAGACTGATTTGCATTTGGCTGGGTTCAAACTGGAATGGCATGGGGAGCAGAAAAACGATGGATGTAGGCCCAGATCTCTGTACTGGGGTGAATGTATGACACTGTTCTGCATTTTGTCTATCAATTGTTCTATTTGCATTTGTCACACCGTGTGGGACGGGTATGCCCAGACGTGGGTCCCGTGCTCTCCCTGCCACTGGAGTCAAGCTATCCTGGCTGATGAGGGTTGAAACCCCAAAACCGGTCCTAGGATGCTTGTTTCCAGTCCAGGGAGGACCTGGCCTGGCAGTTCGGGCTGGACTGTTCCCATTCGGCACAGGGTCAAGATTGATTTGCATAAAACTGGGTTCTAACTGGAATGGCATGGGGAGCACAAAATATAATGGAGTTGGGCCCAGATCGCTGTCCTGGGGTGAATGTATGACATTGTTCTGCATTCTGTCCCTCAATTGCTCTTTTTTTAAATTCAGAGATGGCACGAGGCTCACCTTTATTAATTTTTACAATAAAATTCCTTCTGTCAATAGAGCTAGAGTTCTTATGGGTTATATACTGTCTTGGATACCCTGACCCTATGAGGCAGCATGACTTTGGGCATGTTTTGAGGAGGGGAGTTTAACGTTCACCTATGGTCTCCAGCGCTTTGAGATGCTTGTGGGGTTTTAGATATAGTTGGGTTTCCATAGTCTCACACATGACACCCTTGGTTATAATCTTAATTTGATCATGATTAAAAAATATCTGGGCTCTGCTAATGAATCTAGCAGAAACAATGTGTCTTTCTTGAACAAGTTTGTGGGTAAAGGCTAAGATTGCCTCATTGAGTTCATTCTTTTTTGTCCAACCTAGACCGCAGAATCAGCAATTTTACTACCCACGCTAGCCCTCTTAGTGACCACCTGCGGTAAAGTTTATTGATCGATCTTTCTTCTTGGCAAGCTATCTCGTTTAGATAGGCATGCAGCTAACATTTCAGCCCATGTCAAGAAGGTCACACAGATAAAGTACTGAGACTTTTCTGTCTAAGTTGGTCGAGGAGAACCATTCCTTGGTAAATATCTGCTTGGACGACATGGTGAACCCCACTTACATTATCAAGGCTTGTACATCTCTTGCTTAGGCTATTGAAGTTGCACTCCAGAGGACCACTTACCTGCACTCAGGAAAGTGGAAGAATTGGTTTGGCAAAGAATGTTCAAGCATGCATAAGGCACTTCAGCTCGCTCTTCAAAATCCCCTTAGGTCACCGCAAGAAGTGGCTCCGAATAGGATAGGCTACTGGAAAGCAGTGAAGAATAGGAAATATACTCTGAAAATTCAATCCTGGGAGGATCTTGAAGATGCTTGTCATAAGAAAGCCCTTAGGGCATTTTGGGGCATTGTGAATCGGGCATTTTTATGTGAGGTGGACAAGCCCTCCTTAGAAATTCCTATTTCTGGGCAGGAATGAGTGTCTCTTTTTTTTAAGGGGTCTACTCTGAGGTCCCAGGGACGGAAGAGATGAGTAAACTTAAGGTCATCCCCTGTGTAGATCCAAGGGACATTTTCCACCTCCATTATCTTCCGAACTATGATGAAGTCTTGGGATGCCATTAGAACAAGCCCCAGCTGTAAGGCCCCCGGCCCGATGGGGTTCATTTGGATCTTTTCAAGAGCCACTTGAAACGCTGGGCCCCATTGGTCACAGTGTCCTCCGGGCGGCATGCCGCTTCTGTAAAAGACCAACCTGGTCACAAGCAATCATCAACCCCATCATTAACAAGCATTGGCATAGCCAATAGGTCTCGCTTTTGGGACTTTCTAAGTATGTAGTTATGCAGCACAATATCCTTGGTGCAACCACATCAACTGTTGTGTGGCTAAACACTTATAAGGTCCCAAAGGTGAGACCTATTGGGGATGCAAATGCTTGGTGTGGTTGTGTGTGTGTGTGGTTGTGTGTGTGGTTGTGGGTGCGGGTGTGGTTGTGGGTATGTGTGGTTGGGTGTGTGGTTGGGTGTGGTTGTGTGTGTGGTTGTGTGTGTGTGGTTGTGTAGGTGTGTTTGTGGTTGTGTGTGTCGTGTGTGTGGTTGTGTGTGTGGTTGTATGTGTGGTTGTGTCTGTGTGTGTGGTTGTGTGTGGTTGAGTGTGTGGGTGGTTGTGTGTGTGTGTTTGGTTGTGTGTGTGGTTGTGTGTATGTGTGGTTGTGTGTGTGTGGTTGTATGTGTGGTTGTGTGTGTGACAAGAGAGCCTCATTGGTTAACAAGGAAAGCGAGGAGTAGGACTATAACTAAGGCCATTATCTGTAATTAATGGACTCATGCGGGCAAAACTAGACTATGCAGTCTAAATATTCAGTGCAACAAGATTTAAAAGCACCCACAGCTGGTTTCAGAGAAGAGCTTTGCCCACCTACACTCGTTCTATTACAAATTAAGCACTAGAAATTGTTCTCTTCACTAAAAGCGAGTCCGATCTCAGGCCCCACTGTTAAGGTCCCATAAAGGACAAAGCCAACATTTCTTTAGAAAATGTTACTTGTATACCTACAATTTTTCTGATACTTATTACAGTCTCTCGTTATTGTTGCTAAAACTCCCGATATACGCTTTGAGAACAGAATGTTCAGTTTTTATTATCTAACCCATTGTACGGCGAAATCAGAGTAAACATATCTGCTCATTAGGAAACAGAAAAACCTTTTTGATCCTATTAAAAGGCCAGAAAGTAATTTGCCAGAACTTTCCTGTCCGCATCAGAAAGTGGAAAAGTGGCCTTTCCTCCTTACATGTTATTTACTGGAGTCTGGTAATGTGCACAGCAAAGTACATTAGTGTCACGTGACTGCAGGATGCTGCAGAAAGATTAAAATGACAAAGACCAAAGACTGCAAGCTTTCAAAATGCGCAACTCGGGGGAGCTTTCACTGCTTCAAATGCAACAAGCATTGGCCGCGAAATGAAAGAATTTTTTTTTTAAACGCGAGTTGTGCACGCGCAATGAAAAAATTGCTGTGCATGTCGCACTAATGCTTGTGCGTGTGAAAGTAAGCTTCCAAAAGCGGCTTACTAAATGTCTCGCTAGAACATCGCATGCGCTGGGCTCTAGCGAGACCTAAAAAGGGGGACACGGGGACATGAGATTTTACTGCCCAATCTCTCTCCTGGTCTCTATAGGGAAGATCTTGGGTTGTGTTCTTTCATCACACCTGGAGTCCTGGACTGAGGATTCCAGAACCTCTCCAATGTTCAGCATGGGTTCACAAGGGGGCTTGGGACGGAGGACCAATGCTTTAGCCAATCTCTCCTATATACTATCGCTAAGCGGGGCTCCTCATTTTTTAATTTTATGGACCTGCCCATTGTCTTTTATTGCATTTTGCATAGTAAACTATAGAATATAATGGAAGATCCTGGTGTGAACAGGTCCTTAATTAACCTAATTAGAGAGATATACCTGAACTCCAGTGCCTCAGTAAGGTTCGGCTTGTGAGGGGAAGGCTCAGAGTCTTTCTGAGTCCTGATGGGAGTAAGGCAGGGCTGCGTTATCGCACCTTTTCTCTTTACACTGTACATTAATCACCTGGAGAGGGAACTGGTTCAAACATGCAGGGACTTGCCCCATTTTGAACAGCGTCCTACTCTAGCTCTGCTGTATTCAGATGGTGCTGCCCTTATGGGATGCACCCCCCCTCCCAGCATTGCAGCATATTTTAGATCATTTCTCAGTCCTCATGAAAGGGATAGATTTTACAGTTTACTTCAGTAAAACCTTTGTTATGTCCTGTGGTCTCAAGCGGGCAACCAAACCAAAACGTTTTCTGCATTCTAAATCCATACAAACCATGTAAAACTTCAGTTACCTGGGTATGGTTTTTAATACCTCTGGGTCCTGGCATCAGCAGCTGGAAACCAGAAACAGAGTTTGCGAGGAGTATTAATGCCCTCTTTCCATTTGCCGTCCAATTTGGAAGGAGACCAGTTCATCATATTTTGGCGATCTAGTTGGCAAAATGCCTCGAAAATCCTTTTTCTCTTTCCTCTCTCAGGAAAAGGTCATTGAGAGACCTGTGTTAACCAAAGAATGGGGCAGCAAGGTGTGAAAAAGTTGGTAACATGCCCTCAATTAAATGTTTCATCACCTGGCCCTCTTTAAGGGAACAAGGTCATATTTACTACCAATGCTGGGCAACATCAGGACTTCCTCTAATCGAGTTTCAGACTAAGCACATTCCATTGGCTCGTGACTTTCCAATATTTTGCAATAATTGAGATTGCTACCTTGATCCATGCCCCGCGATTCAATCTCTCCACAAAGCACTATACAGGTTATGTTCTTTTGTAGATTTCATTCAAATCCCAGATCAGGCACTATTAAAGCAATTCGAACAAATACTCCGTGAGACATTGCATGAAAGCACTTTACTTCCTTCAGTGTTTAGCCTCAGACAGAGTCATTGTGACAGTCTATACCTATTTGAGGCTGGCTACAAAGAGTAGGGGGTCTCTATGGCTTAATGGGAAGTTACCCCTGGGTCATCCAATGTTTAATGACCCAACACACTTTGATATGGTAGCTTCGTGTTGGTCTACTGTGTGGATCTCCCCCCTTTCCTGGTATATTTACAATACCATATCTGCGGGAAGTGTTTTGCACAGGGTTTGAGTTCGACCGTTCAAATAATAACATTAATAAAGAGATGACCGTTTATAAGACCTACTTATTTTATTGCACAGCACTACCAGCACCATTAGTCAATTTCCCCCTTGTCGCCCTTTTTATCTTTTCTACGTCATAGGTCTGAGCCTTCTTGTATTTGTTTCCTCGTCTTGAGGTATGAGTACACGGTTTCGGGCATCATTGTTATGCTTCTCACATTATGCCACTAACGCGGCCTCTAGCCTCGCCCTAGCTGGGTACTCACTCCTCTTGGAGTCAGCATTTGTGGTGAGTCAGCGTGTTGCCGCGCCCCTTATTATATTTTGATAATTGGAAGTGACAGTTAGGTAGACAGGAGCACACACTGGATCCTTAGTTGAGGTTTTTGCCCTCCTTTCTTTCTTTTTGATTTAAATTCAAAGCTGTATTATTACTGTTATGGACAGTGGTATGACAAGGCATGAAAGTGCTCCTTACATACTGTTTGTATAATGTATCATAAAAGACGCTGTCGACCATCAATTGTATTTTAATGTTTTTCACTTACAGTACTTATCTTGGAGTCAACATTTGCAGTGAGCTGACCCATTGGTGTGCCCCTCATTACACTTTGATAATCGGAAGTGACAATTAGGCTAGCAGGAGGCTTAGTGGACTCAAGACTTTTGTATGATTTTAATTCAAAGATGTAACATTGTTATTTGGGCATCATGGATCGGTTATGAGAAGGCATGATAGTGCTCTATATGAACTGTTTTTAAAATGTAATGTAAACTATACTGCTGGATATCAATTTTATTTGAATGTTTTTCTTTTATTTATTTTTTTAATCTATTTATTTAGATCGAATAAAGTTTACTCTGACTCAATAACCACACGATAAGCCAAAGGTAACCTAACACTGCATGAGCAGCAGTGAAAGAAATATGTGCAATATGAGCAGGGTGGTCTATTCGAAATCCACCATTTAAATACATACTTTGAAGACTCATTAGTGAATTATAAAGCTGATTGGCTCCTAAACTAGTTCTAAGTTCATACGTTCATAAGTTCATCTAGTGAAACGTTAAAGTATTCTAGCACGTAGCTATTTTCTATTGAAGGTTGAGCATGAACTTTAAAATACGTTCAATTTCACTGGGGAAACCAAGCTTCCACATCTCCATGTGCCTTACTTCAACTCACTCACTCACACGTCCATCAGATCCACATTAGGATTTTCACTAGAAGCAATCGCCCTTCGGCAGGCAGTCCTTCAAGCTGGGCTGGCGTTGTCTGCACCCCAGTACAGTGAACACTGACCCCCATTGCTACAATGTGTTCTGGACCCCCGTGCTGTTTATCCCATTACAAGAGATAATGCCTTGCTAACTATCCAATGCATTGTTGGCCTCACCAGGGCATCGTGAAATCTTTCCAACATGTTCTGTGAGGGCAGTGCTAGGTATAGGTATATTTGGACAGGGCCAAATAATATGCATTGTTGGTCTGTATTTGATGCTGGGCATAAAATATTAGCTTACTATGTGGCATACAAAAACTGTGTTTAATAGACAAGGTAAGTCTATGTGTGTACTGATGGGTGATTATGTGGTATTTCTTGACATTGTGTGCTATTGTTAGCATTGAGATAGCAGACTTTTAGGCACATTTGTGCTGTTTTGTATGCATGTGAGATGTTCCGTCAAACATGTTATGGTGAATGTTGAGCTGTCTCATGGGAGAAAATAAAACAAGACAATCAATGTATGTCTTACTATCATAGATACATACATCTCATAGCAATCATTCAGCTGATGATGAGCGAAACAAGTGGAAGACCATTTTCAATATATGGTACGGTCATAATGAATACCTAGTGAGGTAATGTGCACTATGTAATGCCCCAGCTGCTTTTCAGCACTTTGTAAACAACATATTTGGAGATGCCAAGGATGCATTTATGGTAGTATATCTCAAAGATATTCTCATCTATTTGTAATATTTATAACATCAGAAATGTACAATAGATTCTCGCAAGGCTCCGCCAACACTCACTCTACATGAAAGTAGAGAGGTGCGTCTTTGAAGTACCCAAGATCACTGTTCTAGGTTTTCAGATGGCAGGTCAAGGAATTACAATGGACACTTTCTAAATAAAAGTTATTTTAGAGTAGCCACATCCTCAGAATGTCAAAGATATCCAGCAATTTATGGAATTTGTCAATTTTTAAAGACCTTCCATTCATGATTTCTCTACATTGGTAAGCCCAATAAGTCACTAAGAAAGATCACCAGTTTCATTAGGGACAAGAAAACGAGGAGGTCTTTCACACCTTGAAAGCAGCATTTATATCAGTGCCCATTTTGAGACAGCTGGGTCTGCAGTTACGTTCCATGAGGAAACAGACACTTCTTCCTTGGAGTGGTGTGGCTCACTGGTTAGAGGCGGCAGACCCGAAAGCAGAGAACGGCCCGGGACCAGGGTTCAATTCCCGATGCGGCAGGGTGCGTGGACCAGGGTCAGCGGACTCGATAATTCTCGCCTCGGTGCCTACTCTAACCAGGGATCACACTCGGCAACTCTGGGCATTAGCTTGCCTCATCTCTACAATGGCCCCCCACATTCGCCGGGGATGCCTGGTTTCACCTTGGAGATACCCAGTAGGGACCATCTCACAGGGATAACCAGGACGGGTTCCCCAGCGGTCTACAGCGCCACGACGCCCCAGGGCTGCAGTGCGCTTTACAAGACCACATACATTACATTCCTTCACTACTGGGGCAGTGGGATCCAGAACATGAAACACTGTATCCAGTAATATGTTTTTGAAGGAAATTATCCAGTAACGAAAAAAGTGATACCTTATGATAGAGCTCGATTTGCCATCAAAGAGGCATTTGTACATTAGCAACATTATTTGGAAGGAGCTGTACATGAATTAACCATTTGGACTGACCACAAGAATTTGCGTCATTTGACATCTATGAAGTGTGCCAATGCACGCCACTCTAGATGATCCCTACAGACCAGGTCATTGTCATGAGAAGTCACATGTTTTATCAAGACATGTCAAAGATGAAAAACACCCCTGTTCCAAAAACGTTTTTGCTTCTAGCCTCCTCAAAACCACACCCTCGACTGAGTTTCTCTTAGAGGTTGGTAAGGCCACTGAATCTTTAGATGTAGAGCAGTGAATTTAACAAAATGAAAGGACAAGACAACAAAAGGGTTGCTTTAAGTTGACAACATTTTATATATATACCAAATCAGTGATTGAAACAAAAGGTACTTCAGTGTGGCTGTGACTCTCCAATAATTGCGCATCCGGCCACACAAATGTTTCAGAAACTTTTAAAGAGATATTTCTGATGGCCACGGTTGCCAAAAGCCATCAAAGAGTATGGGTATGGTCAAAATGATGCTGTCTGTGTACAAGCTAAATCTTCTCAAACCTGGCTCAGTGGATTACTGCTTCCAGTCAAAATGCCCCATCAACCTTGGACAATGATCTCAATAGGTTTTATATCTGAATTGCCAGACGTAAAAGGATATAATGCACTATTGGTGGTGGTAGATAACTTCACAAAATTAGGACACTTTGTTCAGTTACAAAAAATACCATCTGCAGCAGAACCTGCTAATGTTTAATTGGATTACATTTTTAGGTTACATGGATTTCTAGACACTGTAATCACCGATAGAGAAGCAGAGTTCATTAAATTTTTTAGAAAGAGTTACTCAAAAGGTTAGGTACAGTGCATTTCTGATTCACCATACAGGCAGAGAAACTAAAAGATTAAATCAATGTATCAAACAATATCTTCGCTGTTTCCTTATGAATCCTCAGACTGACTGGTGTAAATAGATTGACTTAGCAAGAATTCCCATACAACAATTCTTCACATATTTCTTTGGAAAGTTCTCCCTACTCTCCTGTCTCTCATAGATCTCACCAACATACTCAACTCCCTCAAACCCACGTCCTATGAAGATGTTGTTTTACCCTCATCCTTCATTACATCGCACTCCAGGGAAGCTCTTCTCCACTATTCTCCATTGTCAACACTTTCCCCACTGAAGGCATCTTCACAGAAGCTCTCAAGACAGGCCAAAACCTGCCACTCCTAATAAGCCTACAGTAGACCCTGATGACCATGCCAACTTTGGGTTCATCACTCAACTACCCTCCATCTACACGAGCATTGAAAAAGCAGTCCACACTAAACTCCAGGATCATATCAATGATAACCATCTGCTGCATGACTACTAGTTCGCCTTCAGACCACACTGGGTTGCGCGCACACTGTCTCACTGGAACCCAAGCTATACCCAACGGATCGGTCCCAGTACGAAAGAAACCGGTCTTGGGTTGCTTGTGTTCCAGGTGAGAGAGGATCTAGCCTGGTAGTTCAGGCTAGACTGTCCCTATTGCAGCGGGGTCAAGACGTATTTGCATATGGCTATGTCCAAATAGAGGTGGCCTGGTGTGCAAAATAACAATGGACTGGGATGTGGGTGTGGCCTGACTACAGGAGATGATGGACGCTCTCTGAGGAGCTCCTACACTGGACTTCCCATCTGTGTCCATTCTGCTGCTGGCCACCTTATGCAGGCTTTGTGTGGACTTCCCGACTCCTTAGGGCCACCCCTGGTGTGTTGGGGCTGCTCGTGGTGGCATGTGACCCCTGCACCGGCAACACTGCAATCCATTCACGAGCATCCACATCACAGCTGCAGGCCAGCTAGTTGATCTTAAGGCCCTAAGACTCACGCAACCAGTCTACGATGAACCGGGGGAGGCTGTGGTGCTCTCCACTTCCAACTGATTGATCAGCCCTTCCTGGTGCCGCTGGACCTATATTTCAGCCACATGCACCACCAGGACTATAGCAGCCTGGATTGAGGTGAGGGGGAATGCCCCAAAGAGCTTTTTGCTGGAGCCCACTCCCCTCAGGGACCTATTGGAGGAACACAGCTTGCCCTGAACCGTCTGAAAGAGCATTGCAGTGCCCCCCATCTTGCACCCTTTCCTCTCCTCCTGAGACTGGCTCTGTGGGCTTCCTTTGCAGGTAGAGGCTGTGGGAGTTGTTGTGGCAGACGCCGACACTGGAGGAAGCATGACTGATGGTCAGACCGACTGCCCATGTCTACCGGGCCTTGGTGTTCTTCCAAGACCGGTTTTCCCCCCTCTGTTGGGCGTGGTCTTTTGGTAGCTAGAGCGCTATTCATACAGGGCCTGATCGGGGGTACTGCAAGACGGAGCCCCTCCTACTGACTGCTTTAGGAGGCACTGGCCCCTCTCTTTCTCCCAGGTGATCTTTCTTCTGCCTGGTTACAGGAGACTTACTCTGGCTGTATCCTGTGGTCATTACATTCCCACTCTCCTGGGATGCCCCAAAGACTGTCCACCACAGGGACATTCACCTGCTTGTGCTGCCCATGTGGCACTTGTGGAGCAAGTGGGCCAAGCGATATCGTTTCAACATTCCTACAGTCTGGACCCAACACTTTCTCTCTTGCCATGGACAAGGACCCTCCGCCCTCTTCTCAGGCCCAAAGAAAAACGTACAGTTATACCACCTTTACGTCGGGGTCTTTGGAATTGCTGCTGACCCCCAGCTGGCCTCGGTGTCTTTGGAGGCTGCTCTTAATGAATCGATCGTCCAAGCTATACAGGCCTCCTGCACAGTCTTGGAGGCCAAGGTCGGGGAAATGTGGTGCTGCTACGCCGTGACCTGTGCAATGTGGTGGACAGGGTCTCTGATTTGGAGGGTCGATTCTCAGAACTGAAAGACACTGTCCAGGAGCTCAAATCCACTGTCACACATCTGTCTGCATCCAACACACTCATGGAAGAATGCATGGGAGATGCAGAAAACTACACATGCAGGAACAATCTTCACTTCGTTGGCTTTCCAAAAGGAGTGGTTGGAAGGAGGCACCATCACCTAAAAGAGTTCCCTAAAGATTGGATTAACTCCAGACTGCCACACAACATCCAGTCTTCCTGCTTTGTCCTAGAATGGGCCCACAGATCTCTGGTGCAGCGACTCCCCCTGTGTCCCCCCTGACTCATCATAGCCAAAATCCTTAACTACAAAGACAGAGATTCTATCCTTCGAGAGGTGAGATTGCGAGGCCCCATACCTTTCCAAGTCATCCTTATTCTCATCTTCCCAGACTATACCCTCTTGGTCCAGAAACTTCATAAGGCCTTCGACTCAGTTAAGAAAATATTCTGTGCAATTAACTTCTCGTACATGCTTATTTTTCCTGCCAAATTAAAGATCCTTCATGATTCTCTCTCATTCTTCTCCACATCTCCAGAAACGACATGGGACTGGGCCAAAGCACGCAAGGAACTTAGGCCCAACCTCCCCATCTACAAATATATATCTGTTTGGAGGGTGTCCTGGAAGGTAGACACAACTTCCTTAGTGTTACATCCTGCCACACCAAGCACAGATGTCCTTGGTTTGCATCCGTGATATAATTCTTGACCTCCCTTCAGGTCCTACCATCATCGGCGGTGACTTTAATGATGTGATGGACCCTAACCTTGAGACAACAGAGGCGAGGATGACACACTCACAACCCTCCCTCCACTGGCAGAATAGGCAACATCCCTAGGCCTCTGCGATGCCTGGAAGATGTGGCACCTGGGACTCGCTGAACCTTTCCACGGCTCAGGGTAGCTTCTACAGGATTGAATATTTTTTTACTTCCAGCCAAAGAGATCCACGATGTACACACCACTTATACCTAGCCCTGGGGCATTTACAACCACACTCCAGTTGTGATACAGTATGGCCGGCATGCAGAGGTCCACAAACCTCTCTGGCACCTCAATGTTTGGTGATTGGACGATGCGCAATGTACCACCCACATCTGTCAAGGGCTTTACTTGTATTTCGACCTTAATGCAGGATCAATCAACTCCAAGGGGACCGTGTGGATGGCCTGTAATGCAGATGTGCATGGCAGGGCCAAAGCATTTAATCTGAGACACGCCCGCATCCACCTTCAGTGTGTCTAGTAGCTGGAGGTGGACCTCTTAATCCTTGAGCTTCAATGTCAATTAGGGATGCCTATTCTCTTTGGCAGTTGCAGACTTGCAGAACCTCTCTCCATCTAGAGTGCCTGGAGGAGGGAAAATAAAGCTGGATGGCCTCCACCAGACGTGTACATGAATGGTGGAGGCGAATATGTGAATTTCCTATACTAGCTGGCAACACAGGATGCCGCCCCTAGACTGATCAATACCATCCACACATCATCAGGATAATTATCACCTCGTCATTAGACATTGCAGCCAAATTTGCCGGTTACTATGGCTCCCTACATGACCGTCACCCCCACCTGAAAGCGAAGATATTCACCCACTTAACACCGATCTTCTGCTGGCCACTGTGACAGGAGCAGACAGGGTGTCTCTTGACAAGTCCAGACAAAAGAGGAAATAGCAGACACTGTTAGGGGCTTGCAATCTGGAAAGACACAAGGACTAGACAACTTCCAGATCAAACACTACAAGAAATTCCTCTCAATGCTTTCTCATTGTCATGCCCCGACGTCCCACTCGTACTGTAACTTTAAATGCAGGACACTATTTAAGACGAACACAACATCGAAACGCCGCTTTGTGTTCTTGCGTCTAGCTCTTTCTGCTGTGGGTTCCGTCCCGACTTGTTTTGCCTGACTTCCGGTTTCCTGTTTGTCGTGTGTACTTCCTGTTGGTTCCTGCCTCCTTCGTGAGGGTGTTTTCGTTCGGCTTCTCCCTTGTTGCCGAATATGCAGTTACACCGTCTCTGACGTCTACTTTCCTGGCCTCCGTATTTACGGTGTGGTCCGTGTTGGTTCAAATTCAATTTCCCCTTATTCCTTGTGCTCCGCCCGGCGGCCGGGATTTTCCCCGCCATCCGGCCGGGCATAGCTTGTCAATCCTCTCCTACTCCAGGTGCTCCGCCCGGCGGCCGGGTCTATTCCCCGCCATCCGGCTGGGCACCGCTAAGTTCATTCAGAGTGCTTGTGTCCTTTCTCCCTATCTCCTGGTGCTTCGCCCGGCGGCCGGGACTATTCCCCGCCATCCGGCTGGGTACTGCCAATATATTCAGCATTTGGAATCTCTACTGTTGCTGACTCCCATTGTGCACATCCCCACTTCATCTTTCCCCCCTGACGTTATATACTTTATTTTTGGGGCTCTTGAGTGGACCAGAGTGTGGTGTGATTTTGAAGTTCCTCTGCAAAGAATCACGGTAACAGTGCTTTGCTCTGCTTTTTTTTACCATTATATCTTGGGGTTTCCAAGAGTGGATAACTAATTGTGATTATTGTATGACAGATAACCTGGTGCAGGATACATGGTAGAGGCTCACAAACACGAATCCAGACTTACAGAAGATTTGGATGTTCTTCCAGTTTTCTCCACAGAATAGCAGAGTGGGAATTACATATCATGTCCTTACACTTACTAGTATAGAGTGGGATAGAGTTTTATTATCTTTTTGTCTTGTTTTTGCACAGAAAACGAACACCTTATTCTACCCTTCCACTATGTCCTAAAGTCCAGACGTTTAGTTGTGGTAGGTGATGGTCAAATATGTATAATAGACATTGTATGCATATAAGGTGTGGTTATCATGTATAGACAGTAATATATTTCTTTCCTTACAGCCTGCCTTTTACCAAGAGTCCATTCTGAAGTCCACTGCCAAGATCTGTTGTCTTCCCCAGCCTTTCCTTGTTTTGTTTCCCTGTTTTCCTCTTCGTTACTCTAGTGTTTGATAGAGTCGAAAGGCTGTAGGGGAAGGCTGAGGATTATTCTCCGGATTCCTGACGCTCCTGCGGAACCTGCTTGGAAATCATTACACTCATGCTCCTCAATTTCTACTTAGAGGTCGTGGACAAAGGTCACTTCCCTGCTGAGCTTGACCTTGCCACAATTGTAGTTCTCCATAAATGGGAAGATCCCCGGAAGCCTGTTCACCATACTGTCCTATCGGAGAATCGAGCACAGAGTTGTGCAGAGCAAGCAGAGCAGAGTCGCGAGCCGCATGAGAGCCGCAAGCCGCAAGTAAACGAGTGAGCAAGTGACCCGCGAGTGACCTGCACCGGGCCAGGCTCGCGGTGGGTTCACGGGGGGAGCCTCAGGTCCCCGGCCCTCAGCCCCCGGCCCCCGGTACCCGGTAATTGGAAGTGCAGCACGGAGCACCACGGAGAATCAGCTGTGCCGAGAGAAAACCGAGAGAGCCGCGAGTGTCAAGCAACCTCACCCGCACCCGCTCCTGCACCGGGCTCGGATCGCGTCGGGCTTGCGTGGAGAGCCTCAGGCCCCCCCCCGGCTACTTGACGTCCCACAGACCCAGCCTTTAGTGAGAAGCGGCGCGGCAGCCAGATATTGCTGTCGAAGGCAGCAGGGGGAGTCCGGAGCTGCAAGTGACAGGGTGAGTCGATTGGCAGACGGTTGTGAGAGGTTGGAGGTTAGGTGATTGTCCCAGCAACCTCCGGCGCTACATCAGCCCACACTAGCCTTCTCCAGCTCCTTCTGCCTATCCCACAGCACAGCACTGCACTTAAACGTCCACCCCACATTCCATGACAGCCCTCGACAGCCAGCCAGCTTCAGAGCATGTCATGCTAAGTGCGACCCCCAGGAGTTGGAAATTGTGATCAGTACCACCTGGCCGTGTCGGGACACTTGTGGTTGAAGTGCTCCAAGCAAACCACGAGTTTCACTACTCCGCAGTCTGTATCTGGGCCCCGGACTGTCTTCCCGCCATGGGAACCCCAAAACAACATTAAAAGAGGCAAAAACCCCATAAAAACCCAACTAAAGTTGCAGTTGCCGGGGTTCTTGCCCCCTTTTTTGAGCCAGCAAACAAGGGAGGAAGTGGTTCAATCCGGCTCCCACACCCGCACGTTCAACTAAGTTGGCAGCAAGTAGTAACACAAGCTCCAGACATTGAAAGGCCTGCTCACGGACACTGAAAGGGGCAGGACTCTATTTCATCAATCGAGCCACAAGGAATACCCGTTATTACGCACCCAGCCAGACCCCAAAGCAGGACAAAAAAAAAGAACGCAAAGTGCTGTTTTTTGGGGAAATGAGATCAGGGAAAACGCGCCAACCTGTGGAAATCAAAAAAGCGAGGAAAAAATCAAGGAAGCAAATTGTGGACGTAACACCGCAATTGGAAATAGGGATTCGTCAAAACTCAAGGGACAGGTTGGTTTCAGCACCAACTCCAGAACAAATATTACCCTGCAGACGGAAAACCGGGCTTTTAAAATTCTTTTGCTGAAAGGATCCAATGGCAGAGATTTATGCACCAACAGCTGAGGCCTGTAAGCTCCCAAGCCCTATTGCGCCTCAGAACGCCAATTCCCCACGGGCCAAAAGCACGCAGAACCGTACAAAGGACCCTACTGGGTCTTCATCGCCTACAGCGTGTGTGGCTCAACCAGCTAAGAGTAAACAGGAACTAGTAACTGCCCAAGTGCATCACTCCACCACCTCGATAGTGACAAACGAGAACATGGGAGGCGGAGTTAACAAGGCCTCCATTGATGGCTCCCCTCCAAAGGACATTCGTCTGATTCAGAGCAAATGTTCCACAATCACGGAGTTGGTTGAAGCTAATGACCATACAAAGGCACTCAAAGGCTGCCAGGAGAGAATCACTGGTCATGGAAACTTTTTCAACTCATCTGGTCAAGAAGGGGATCCATGGTTAAAACCCTTGTTTTTATCAAACGATTCCCAACTCGAGGAACTTACTGAGAGAATAACAAACTACATTGACTCTCAAGGGAGAGCCCCACGATCAAAACAGGGGTTCGAGGATTGCCATACAAGCCTAGGCATGATGGTGTCAACCCCCCGTTGCTATGTAGGGAAAAATGACCATGGACAACCCTCTGTTGATAACCGCATCATCACGTCACCAAACCAATTCCACAATAATCAGGCTGCTCCAATCTCAATTTCATCGGGATGCACTTCGGATGCCGAACCTAAGGACCCAAGCAAGTTCGAAAAAGACCAGGCATCCACACCATGGTTTCAAGCCTTGTTGAGCACTCTAGACCAAGCCATAAGGGTGCTAAATTATCAATCAAATAAAATGGAGGTTCAGATTGACCTTATTTCATTAGTGGCGGGTCACATTTCGGGGATAAACGCAAAACTGGATTCCCTGTCCTCGCTGCTAACAAATGGGGGGAAACCAGAGGCTACCACCAGCCTATGTAAACAACAATGCAGTTGTGGATGTGGAACAATACTTGAAAAATTAGCAAGCCTGCCGGCCATCCTGATGGATATCCTAGGAGAGGTAAAACAATCCCGCAGCAATACCCAAGAGAAAGAAAATAATCTTAACCAGGATAACTCATTAACGGTCAGGAGTAAGCACGTAAAAGGCGTCATAAAAACAACAGATCAAGACCGATCATCAAAGAAAGCGGGTTCAGGGAACACAGTCTTAGTCATTGAAGACACCATGCCCTCCCAAAAATCCTTTATTGAGGACAAGCCCACAAAGAGGCAAAGGAAAAAAGCAAGAAAGGCCAGGCTTAAGTATAAAAGGCAACCGAACACAGACCTGGGTAACCTCTTTCCCATATTCAAAACTAAAAGTCTCCAGTTTAACAAATCAAAATCTCCAATTGACTTATTGGAGGGAGAGAAGAGTTATACCAATTTAGTTGACAAATCAATCACATTAAATTCACCAAGGAATGGTGGCACCATCCAAGGAATTAAAAATCTTCCCATCCAGTCAATAGGAAAGACGGGCTCAGCGCCAAACACAGGTCTTAACTCTCACAGAGAAATAAGTTTGGACCAGCAACAGGAAGGGCAGCAGCAGCGGCAAGTAAAATCAAAACCCTTACAACCGGCGGGATTTGGTGGTGGCAATCAATTTGATCTTGCACCAGCTCCGACAAATAAAAGTAAGGATAAGAATGGTACACCTAAGAGGAGCCCTCATCAGGTCACTACAGTCAGAAAAGTGCAGGATACAAGTCCAACAGTCGAAAGAAATTCATACGAAGCATCCGGGGAATCAGCAGGTCCAGGTCTCAAAATCGCAATAACCCCCTTGCAAGTTACAGTTCTCGAAAAGGAACGCAAATGCTCGCTTCGACAAAGGACGGCACATACGGATCTAATAAAGCCAATAAATGTAGGACCGATACACAAAACAATAAACTCAGTTGATGGAGCACCTGAAGCACATGGACAACAAACGACCGACAAGATGGGCACGAACATTCAAGCTAATAATCAGTCATTTTTCAACATGAATCAAAGAGCAAAGGAGCTCGCCCAACGGTTAGATCAGTTTGAGTTCAAATTAACCTTCATCCCGGAATATACTACTAAGGGGCCACAGGATATCCTCAATCGAGGCAACCTGTTAAAATTATTCAAAGAAACATCTTCTCTAAAAGAGATAACTTCACAGGACCTGCATGCTGTTGAATTTCAATTAAACAAAAAGAACTCAGACATTGAGGAAACCGTTACTACCTGGGCCTCAAAAGACTTAACGGAAAAGATATACTCGGCAAGATCTCAGTTTGAACTATGGGGCATTTCTATCATAAAACATACGCGCCCAAGGTATCCTTACCCCTTGCAAAACAGTACCTGCATTCAAAAAAGGGGAAAGGAAAATACAGGACGCCCAATCACCTGTCTGCGAGGTGCCCGGGCCACCTCGCCAGTATTTTCTAGGTCACCCTCGTCAGACATCCCGCAAGCACCCAGTCATTACATCTCTGACAAAACGGACTGGTCTTGGATACCCATGGTCCTGAGTGACAAATCTTCCTAACCCTGACTCAAACCCGGGAATGTATAATAAGAGGCCCCCTCAGAACGCAAAAAAGCAGAGAAGCGTTTCAGTCTGCTCATGGAACGTGCACGGCTTCCAAGAAATGGCGCAGGATCATGTAACGCTGGGCTTTTTTCAACAACAAGACATAATTTTAATCCAGGAGTCATGGAAACTAATACCAACTTCAATCCCTGGTTTTAAAGAACTCTATATTTTTGCGGAACGCCTCTCAGCTTTTGGGCATCCTCGTGGTGGTTTATCGACTTACATAGCCCAAAGATATAATTGGTTATCAGAAGAGCTGGATGTGGGTTTAAATTGAGTTCAAGTGACTAGAATTTCAGATTCTTCGCCATCCGGGACTCAATTGTGGCAACTCATAATATTTAATGTCTATATCCATCCAGACAGAAAGTCACAAAAGGAGAAACATGCAAGTTTACTGGCATTAATTAAAGCAATGCAAAGATCCTATTCACATTGTCCGCTGTTTATTTCCGGGGATTTCAACAGTGTCCTTACCGGTAAAAATACGGAGATGGCGAAGAGGTCAGTAACTAGCCGTGGAAAAATTCTAGCGGCCAGTCTAAAAGAAGCTGGTCTGTCAATCCTGAACGGCAACATAAAGGGGGACAGGCCTGCAGGCGTCACTTATTTGAGTGGCAGGGTTAACTCCACAATTGACTACACTATTGTAAGCGACAAACTACTTCCCGACATTGAACAATTCAAAATAGTACCTCGAGTGGAAAGTGATCACTTTCCCCAAATAACAAGTTTGAACATCGCACCCACCAATGCGCCAATAATTACCTCCCTTCTACACCATGCTTTTAAGTTTAATCTAAAAACACTAAAATGGCGTGGTGAAGGGTTGGGCAGAATTGAGGCCTCCGTGAAAGCCCAGCTGGACAAACTAGGGATACAAAAAGAGGAAGATCGAGTTTCAAACTGGGAGAATATGATACGGGATCTACTGCAAAAGTTTCCAGCAAGGACGGGGAACCAGAGTAATGCCAAGTGTAAGAAGGAGCCCTGGTTTAATATGGACTTAAGAGCTAATAAAGGAAAGGTTGCAAAGGAGGTACGAGTACTGGCCAGTCAAAAAATTATATATCGGGGACAGCGACAAACAAATCTAAACTAAGGGAAGCCAGGAGCATCTATAGAAAGGCTGTGAGGGTCGCAAAGGGCGAGTACAAAGAAAACATTTGGAACAAACTCCTAATTGCGGGAAAACATCCTAATAGTCGTGACTTCTGGGGAATCATAAATTATCTAAATCAAAGAATTTAATCTCCATCAGGAAGCAGGAGTCGGAGCGGACACTTAGATCCGTCATGTGCAATCTTTATACAAAGAAACAGAGCAAGTCTCCGAGAAAAGTTTATGGGCCATACAGGAAGTCGAGGATAAACAAAATGGAACTAATTATAAGGAAAGACCGGAGTCCAAGGAAGTCTCAAAGGGGGAAAATGAGCTGGCTGATTTAATCAACAAAAAAGAATTAAAGTCGATTATATCAAAATTGAAGTCAGAAGGAGCTGCAGGCCCGAATGGGCTGCCAAATGCTATTTTTAAGAAGGATCCAGATATGTGGCTAGAGATTTTAACTCGTTTATTTAACCACATATACAAACAAGCAGACGTTCCCACATCTTGGAAAGGAAATATTATTCACCCGATATTCAAGCATGGAGATCATCGTAATCCAACAAATTATAGACTGATATCTTTAATTGATGTGGAGGCTAAGCTCTACGCCTCCTGCTTACTACTTGAGCTACAGGCCTGGATAGGAGTAACCAAGAAAATTCCCAAATATCAAACTGGCTTCAGGCAAGGAATGGGGACAATAACAAACTTAACTTGCCTGCCACTCCTAATGGACAACGCGGTAGCCAAGGGAACCCGGCTGTATGCCTGCTTTATTGACATCAAGTCTGCTTTTGACAGGGTGAACAGAGAGCGCTTGTGGGATAAATTAAAATGCTGGGGCCTGCCAAATCAACTCTTGCAAGCGATAATAGCCTTATACCGGAACACCTGGGCAAGAGTGAAACTGGGCAATGGGGGCAGTACAACCATGAGCATTCCTACGCATCAAGCTTTAAAACAAGGATGTGTACTAGCCCCCACCCTGTTTAACCTTTTTCTCTATGACCTCTCAAGTGCATTGGAATCGGCTGAAAATCACCCTCCATTATTGGCTAACAATCCAATATATTTTTTGCAATATGCAGATGATATAGTTCTGTTGAGTAAAACACCTACAAAGAGCCATTAATAAATCGTCATCTTACTTGGATCGGGAACGGCTGGAATTAAATAAAGACAAAACAAAAGTGGTACGCCTAGTAGATCCGCAAAAACTTAAGTACAAATGGACGGCGAAGGGGGACATAGTGGAAGAACAAAATTCATACAAATACCTGGGAATAACAATATCAAAAGGTGGAAATCATAAGGAGCACAAAGCAGCAATTCAAGCAAAAGCCCAAGCTTTGATCTTTGCCTACCGATCTTTAAAAGGAAATATGGACTGCCCAAACCACAAGCACCTATTAAAAGTCATGACAGCTCAAATTTTGCCCAGCTTATCCTATGGCCTAGTTATTGGTGTGGTAAGGAGGCCGATTTTCTGAACGACTTACAGATTAAAATCTATAAAGCGGTTTTCAATCTCCCAAAATCCGCCTCAGTTTCTCAAGTCAGGCTGGAATTTGGACTGCAAAATCAGTATTTCCGGAGCATGAGCGGCTTCGTAAAAATCTGTAACAAACTTCGATCTGCAGACCCAGATACAATGGACTTGCTGTGCTGGGAAGAAATCAAACAACGGGCGGAGACCGATTCTGGAAATACATGGGGGAAGTACCTGAAACTGTGCGTAGAAAAGCTGAACCTGGAACTAGCCTGGAAAGCTGGGACAGACAAATCAACCCTAAGCAGACTAGCCAACGGGGCAGCGAAAAAGAAATCCTTTTTGAAGGATAAATATTCTCTCGCAAATCGTCGTAACGGCTGTACCATTATTACCTCTTTCGCAATACTAAAATGTAGCACTTCCGGTCCGACCCTGCTCACTGGGGTCGGTGTAGGCTCAGTTAGGTTCCCTTCGAAAAGACTTACTGACACAGGAACTTTAGGGAGGGCAGGTTTTATTAGTTTGAAAGTCCTTTTTCTATCTATCGTTTTCCTGCAGTAGGGCAGGGGGCTTTCGGACTCCGCCGTCTGTCTGTGTTGGCGCTTCTCGATGGCGGTCCGGCGGTCCGGCGGTCGTCCCGGTGTCTTCTGGGACTTGTGGTTCGGCTCTCGTCCTCCACGATGTCACGTAGTCAAGCCGCTCCGAAAGAAAGCAAAGACAGCACGGTTTTAGAATGATGAACTGCCACAAGGCACAGGGAAGGGAGTGAGGAATCGCACGTGCAAAGAGAACACCACTAGGGTGTGCAGTGCTAGGGGTGTGAAGGGAGGGTAGTGCACGGGAGGCGTAAGGTGCCTCTACGGGGGTTTAGACCACTTAAATCCCGCCCAACTTGAGAACCTTGATCGTACCTCTGGTAGCCACACTTCCCTCGAAGTGTGGCTGGGCGATGCGCCTTCCGGTTGGCCTCCTTGCTTGTTGGGCTCCTCTCTCCTGGGTCTGCCGAATATGCTTCTCCTCTCTCCGTCCTCTTCTCCGTCCGCCGCCTCCTTCTTCCGATGGTCACTCTCCTGCTCCGGTCTCCACTCCGCCTCCTTCCTCCGATGGTCACTCTCCTGCTCCGGTCTCCACTCCGCCTCCTTCCTCCGATGGTCACTCTCCTGCTCCGGTCTCCACTCCGCCTCCTGACTCCGCTTTGCTCCGTCCTCGTCTCTGCTCCTCTGCTCCCGCCTCTCCTCCGTCTTCTTCGCCGCTCTCCTCTCCACTCCGCACTCGTCCTCTTCTCCGTCCTTCTCACCTCCGTCGCCTCCGGGTGTAACACACACCTGTGTGCTTTCTGGGACTGCCTTTACCTGGGGGATGAGGGCGGGCCCTGTGACGTAGTCCGAGTCCAGCTCCGCCCAATTAAAGAAACATGGTTCTGCGCTCTCGTCGGGCTTCTTGTCTCCGAGGACATTTGTGGTTCTCCAGGTCCTTGTGTTCTGGTTGAAAAGAGGTAAAACAGGTAAGCCTGGTGGGTCCGGGTCCTCCCCGTTACACCCCTCCCCCCTTTGATTCTCCCGATCGGGGAGAGTATAACGTGAGAGATAGTCTGCACTAGCATTGTCTTTCCCTTTTCTGTGTAGGACTTGGAAGGCAAACGGTTGTAGTGAAAGGAACCACAGCATCACTCTAGGGTTGTTAGAGGCGTTGCGGCTCATCCATTGCAGTGGTGCATGGTCGGTATACAGCTTAAAAGAGTGTCCCTCCAGGTAATACCGCAGTTTGTCTACAGCCCACTTAATGGCTAGCCCTCTTTCTCAATCGTGGGATACCTCACTTCTCTGGGAAATATTTTACGGCTGATATACAGTATTGGGTGTTCTATCCCATTGTCTGATTCTTGTGACAACACCGCCCCAATCCCGAAATCAGAGGCGTCCGTGTGGAGGATGAAGGGTTTGGAAAAATCGGGGGAGGCGAGTACTGGGCTAGTGCTGATTGTTTCTTTAAGGGCTTTGAAAGCCCTCCACATCTCTGGGGAGGGTTTCTGGAAATTATGTTTCCCTGCCTGTTTCTTCAGTGTGTCTGTGAGTGGGGCTGCTATATCCGAGAAGGCGGGTATAAATCTGCGGTAATACCCCACCAGCCCCAAGAAGGCCCGCATTTCCCTAAAGTTAGTGGGAAAGGGGGTGTCTGCAATGGCTCTGACTTTTTCTATTTGTGGTTTAATGACCCCATGCCCCAAGACGTACCCGAGGTACTTCACCTTTTGGAAACCGACTCGTGATTTCTTCGAGTTGATGTGTAATCCTGCTTTTGTTAGCTGTAGGAGGACGGTGTCTAGGTGTCGTAGGTGTCTCTCCCAGTTGGGGCTGAAGATGATGATATCGTCCAGATATGCTGAACTGTAGTTCTGGTGTTCCCGAAGTACTTCGTTCATCAGCCTTTGGAACGTCGCGGGGGCTCCGTGTAATCCGAAGGGTAGTACTGTAAATTCGTATAGTCCCTCAGGGGTGGCAAACGCGGTTTTCTTGCGGTCTTCTTCTCGCAGGGGCACTTGCCAGTACCCCTTCGTGAGGTCGAGGGTGCTGATGTACTGGGCTTCGCCTAATTTTTCGATTAACTCGTTCATTCTTGGGATGGGATAAGCATCAAACGATGAGACAGCGTTCAGAGCCCTGAAGTCCATACAGAACCTACTGCTCCCATCTGGTTTAGGCACCATCACTATAGGCGAGGACCATTCACTTCTGTATGGGCGTATTACTCCTAGTTTGAGCATTTCTCTCACCTCTCGGCTTATGGCTTCTCGTTTGGCGGCAGGTATTCTGTAGGGTCGTTGTTTTACTATGGTGCCTTTCGGGGTTTCGATTCGATGTTCTGCCAGTTTTGATGAGCCGGGCAGGTCTGAAAAGATGGATGAATATCGATTGAGGACTCTCTGTAATCCTTCCTGTTGTCCTTGGTGCAATTCTTCGTTGATGACGAGATGGTCTACTGTGGTCTCAGTTCTGTTGTCTTTGGGGTTCGCGGAATATGCCGAAAGAGGTGGGGGTCCTAACCATTTCTTCAGAAGATTAATGTAAAATATTTGGGTTTTCCTTCTTGCCATTCTTAGCCGGTAGGTGGTTTTACCGATGGTTTCGATGATCTGGTAGGGGCCTTGCCACTCTGTGTGAAACCTCTTGGTGGTAGATGGTAACAACACTAAGGCCCAGTTGTCCACCTCCATCCTTCTCCACTTCTTCCCCTTGTCGTAGTGGACTCTTTGTTTCGTTTGGTTTTTTTCCAGCTGGGAGTAAGCCAGCTCCCGTATTTTCCCCAACTGGTTCTTGAGGTTCTGGCTGTATTCCAACAAAGATTTCGTATCTCGGGATGGTTCTGCCTCCCAGTACTCTTTCGTCATCTCCAGGAGACTCCGAGGCTGTCTTCCGTACAGCATTTCGAACGACGAGCATCCAAGACTGCTCTGTGTTTGGCCTCTAATAACGTACAGTGCCAGTGGTAGCAACATGTCCCAGTCCGTTCTGTTGGCTGTGAGCATTTTCTTCAATATGCTCTTTAGGGTCCCGTTATATCGTTCCACGAGACCGTCGGTCTGAGGGTGATAAATCGAAGTCCGAATCTGGTGGAGGTCCAAGAGGAGGCACACTTCCTTCATCACTCGGGACATGAAGGGCGTCCCTTGGTCGGTAAGGACCTCTTTGGGGAATCCTACCCAGGAGAAGAGTTCCATAAATTTTCCCGCGATGTTCTTGGATGTGGGGGATTTCAAGGGGAACGCTTCGGGGAACCTGGTGGCATAATCCACTATCACAAGGGCGTATTGGTTTCCCCTCCGAGTCTTTGGGAGGGGCCCAATGAGGTCCATAGCCACCCTCTCAAACGGAGTCCCGATGATTGGCAACGGTTGCAAGGGTACAGCCGGTGGTCTATGTAGGTTTTTATGTTGACATACGTCCCATGTCTGGCAGTGCTGTTTGATGTCCTGATAGACTCCCGGCCAATAGAAATTGCGCATGATATTCTGGGTGGTCTTTTCGCTCCCTGTGTGACCTGCGAGGAGGTGTGTGTGGGCGTAGAACATTACCTGATCCCGGAAGCATACTGGAACCAGTAGTTGTTTGGGTTCGTCTTGTTTCCCTTGTCTGTACAGGAGGTCGTCTTGTATCACGAAGCGTGGGTACCTGGGGCTTGGGTTATCCTGGTCGGCATGTGCCTGTTCCCACACGTTAAATAACGTGGCGTCGTTGGCTTGGGCGAATTGGAAGCTACGGTCCCCTTCCCAGGGATCCGGGGCTGTGAGTACCTTGGTGGTTCCAGTGTTCGTTTTGTTAAGGGTCTCAGAGAAGAGGTCCAGGAAGTGGGGATTGTCGGTTCCTATGATCAGCTCTTCAGGTAGGGTCTTCAGGATTCCAACCTTAACCACTATGGTCCGCCCCCCTTCCAACTCTAAAGGGATATATGCTACCTGATAACTTTTTATATCGCCATGAACACACTTAATATGAACTAGGGCTTCTGGCATTACCTGGGGGTTACTCACAAACCGTCCCTGTATGACCGACTGTTTGCACCCTGAGTCCAACAGAGCCTGGACCTTCCTCCCGTTCACCTGAACACTCACGTGGTACGCCCCTCCAAGTTCCGCTGAGTACATCACGGCCCGGGGTAGATACCCGACCTCCATCGGTTCCTCTTTTGTGGACAAAACCGGGCGATGTGTCCCCAGGTGCCACAGTCGAAGCATTGTGGGCCTCTGAATGCAGATACTTCGGGGTTTGGGAATCTGGGACCCGGAAGACCGGGGGGGGGGGGGGTTGTGGTTTGCGTTCGATCCGTATTGGGGCTCTGTTGCCTTTTTCGGGTTCCATAGGGTGCAGGCGTGGTTGAGCCCGTGTGAACGTAGAGGCCATTTCCATTGCATGCACTGTGGTCAAGTTGGAGTGCTGCCTTAACCAACGCTGGGTCCCGAAGGGCAGAGCCTCGAGGTACGTCTCGAGGTAGATTTTGTCCATTATGGCTTCCTTGGTGCTCTGAAAGGGTGTTAGCCACTTGTCTGCTGCGGATTTCAAGCGGAAGAACAACGTCTTCGGGTTCTCTCCGGGGGTCCCTCTCTCCTTACGGAATCGGACACGGTAGGCTTCTGAGTCCAGGCCTAAGTGATCCAGGATGATGGTCTTTATTTGACCATACGGGGTCTGCCCATTGCCGTTGGCCACCTGGTAGGCAGCCTGGGCTTCCCCTGTTAGTAGAGGGGCGAGAAAGAAAGGCCATTTCTCCAAAGGCCATCCGCAGGCCAGAGCAACCCTCTCGAAGTTGACGAGGAAGGCGTCTGGATCTTCTCCCGCCGTATACTTCTGCAGGGAGATTCCAGAAGGGGTGGATATCTGCTGCCGCACTTCGCGGACCGGGTTGCCTGCCGGGTCGATTGTTATCGGTTGTAGCCCCTCTAACCTTTTTACCACCGTGTCTCTGAAGGTATCACGGTCCGCTTGAGCGGTGGCTATCTGTTGTTCCACCGCCAAGCTCAGCTGCTCCTGCCCTTTCACCAGTCTTTGTAACAGTTCCTCCATCTTTGTGTCCCTGATGGCTATCGCTGTGCCCGCATTCTCCACCACTTGTAGCACTTCCGGTCCGACCCTGCTCACTGGGGTCGAGGTAGGCTCAGTTAGGTTCCCTTCGAAAAGACTTACTGACACAGGAACTTTAGGGAGGGCAGGTTTTATTAGTTTGAAAGTCCTTTTTCTATGTATCGTTTTCCTGTAGTAGGGCAGGGGGCTTTCGGACTCCACCATCTGTCTGTGTTGGCGCTTCTCGATGGCGGTCCGGCGGTCGTCCCGGTGTCTTCTGGGACTTGTGGTTCGGCTCTCGTCCTCCACGATGTCACGTAGTCAAGCCGCTCCGAAAGAAAGCAAAGACAGCACGGTTTTAGAATGATGAACTGCCACAAGGCACAGGGAAGGGAGTGAGGAATCACATGTGCAAAGAGAACACCACTAGGGTCTACAGTGCTAGGGGTGTGAAGGGAGGGTAGTGCACGGGAGGCGTAAGGTGCCTTTACGGGGGTTTAGACCACTTAAATCCTGCCCAACTTGAGAACCTTGATCGGACCTCTGGTAGCCACACTTCCCTCGAAGTGTGGCTGGGCGATGCGCCTTCCGGTTAGCCTCCTGGCTTGTTGGGCTCGTCTCTCCTGGGTCTGCCGAATATGCTTCTCCTCTCTCCGTCCTCTTCTCCGTCCTCTTCTTCGTCCGCCGCCTCCTTCTTCCGATGGTCACTCTCCTGCTCCGGTCTCCACTCCGCCTCCTTCCTCCGATGGTCACTCTCCTGCTCCGGTCTCCACTCCGCCTCCTTCCTCCGATGGTCACTCACCTGCTCCGGTCTCCACTCCGCCTCCTGACTCCGCTCCACTCCGTCCTCGTCTCTGCTCCTCTGCTCCCGCCTCTCCTCCGTCTTCTTCGCTGCTCTGCTCTCCACTCTGCACTCGTCCTCTTCTCCGTCCTTCTCACCTCCGTCGCCTCCGGGTGTAACACACACCTGTGTGCTTTCTGGGACTGCCTTTACCTGGGGGATGAGGGCGGGCCCTGTGACGTAGTCCGAGTCCAGCTCCGCCCAATTAAAGAAACAGGGTTCTGCGCTCTCGTCGGGCTCCTTGTCTCCGAGGACATTCGTGGTTCTCCAGGTCCTTGTGTTCTGGTTGAAAAGAGGTAAAACAGGTAAGCCTGGTGGGTCCGGTTCCTCCCCGTTACATAAAACCTCAGGCATATCTTACATCCCACTTCAATGGCCATTTAAAAAAAGCTTTCACAAACTATAGGATGGGCATGCATGTCTCAAAAGACTTATTACCCTCTTGGAAACAGTCGGAGCAATGTCGACTCTGTGGGTATAAATATGAATCTTTAGCCAATCTTTTTTGTGTATGTCCGACACTGATAGGACAGAGACGACAACATTTATAATCCATTTTGAAAGAGATGAACATTCGCTCATGCAGACATGCAGTTACAAGCTGGTTGGGAGGTTCCTCATCAATTTTGATTTGCCGGGGAGTTAAATTTATGGCGGAGGCTAGTAAACGCTTAAGAGAATGTGAGCAGGGGGAACATCGTGACGAAAGCCTATCAGGGAAACCTTAACTCCAGGGTCTCATATTGGGAAAAGAAAAAGAGACCCGGAGATAGACTGATTAATGTCAGAGGAAGCTCCTCCTATTGCTTTTTAATTTGTATCACTTTTAAGGTCATTTTAATCTTGAGAAGTAGCAATTTAAGAAATGTTAGCAATTTTATCATGTGAATTTGTAATAATTTTAATTAATTATGCAATAAATCTTTGACATACTGTCCTATCTCCCTTATTAATGTTGAAATTAAAATCCTTCCAAAAATCCTCGCAAACTGCCTCCTGCGGTTGTTATCATCTCTCATCCACCTGGGCCAATGTGGCTTTATGCCCTACCACAGCACTCAACATAGTATCCACCGGGTTCATATCGCTCTAAAGCACCAACAGCACTTTGAAGAGCCTGCCGCACTTAGGCTTTTGGATTTTGAGAAAGCATTCCACTCTTTAGATTGAGGATTCTTATTTCAAGTGCTCCATACTTCAAGTGCTTTGTCAGGTTGCTTTATGCTCATCCTCGGGCGCAAGTAAGAGTCTACAGTGTGCTCCTCGTTCCTGTCCGGAGCAGTAGAAAGGTCATCAACTGGCAAGAATGCATTCTATTCGGAGTTTCCCCTACCTAGAAGTGGTCATCTCCCTGGAACCTGAACTATCCTGCAATCTGAACCTAACGCCGTTGCTACGCTTGACTTGCCAGGACTTGGGCAAATGGGCTGCTTTCCCACTTAATGTCCTGGGGCAGGTTGTGCTTTTTAAACTGATCGCACTCCCACAGCTAATCTACACTCGGCGGAATTTTACTCTTTTTGTTTCTCAGTCCTAGTTTGATTACATTGTCAGGGCAATAGGCACTATGGGCAAACAAGACCCCCAGAAAGTGCCCTCCAAAAATGTGTCCAATCGGCCAGCGATGGTGGTCCGGGGATGTCAGACATTCGCTTATACTACGTGGCCTCTCAGCTTAACACCATCAATATCTGGGTGTTCAGTAAATCTGAAGACCCAGCCTTTCGTCTGGAAGCTTCATTTATGGGCCGGCAGCATATCCTATGGTTTCTACATGGCAGCTCAATTTCCCACTCCCAATCCGAGACCAAAAAGGCCTCTCTCCTGTGCTGACGATGGGACCTCGAACAGATTGTTTGCGACTGATGGCTGATACAGGCAAACCCCACTGTGGCAGAGTGGCTGGATATCTCAGGTCTCAAGCTTGATTGGTTTTGGCAAATGGGACTTCATAGGCATCCTGCACCGTGGGGATGTCTGGAGGGGTTCACATATGAAGACCTTCTAGGATCTCGAGGGGGTATTTTTTCTCCATAAGACACAGTGCTACAGATATCTACAGCTTCGCCATGCACTGGCGGAATACCAACTGCAACTGTAGTACCTGCTGAAATACAATCCACTTGAGGCCCAAATTCTGTCAACACTGCTGGGCCGGAGTGGTATTTCGTGATTATGCCGATCCCCAGTTGTGAACTCCTTAGATTCTTTTGGAACCCTACAGACCAATTGGGAGAGTTGGATTGGTGAACTTGACCACAGTGACTGGGGAGACACCAAGATGGGAGCTGGTCATCTCCTCTCCACGTTTCATACTATACCCCGCTGCGGCTCTGGAGAATGGGCGCACTTTCCACCTCCGCTTGCCCTTGATACATAAACCCTGACAGCAACTTCTTTCACATGGTATGGGACTGTCTGACTATTTCTGAATACTGGTCATCCCTTTTTACAACATTATCCGCTTTTCTAGAGATACCTATTCACTGTTCACAACACGTCGCACTGCTGGGCATCCTGGAGGATGTTGGGGGAGCGTACCTTAGTTGGCATTGGGTAAACGCGATATTGCTTACACTGGAGGTCTCTCTCACCGCCTACTATCGCAGAATGGCGCTCCATGATGAACTGGCACCCAGGCCATAGCCAGGATTATATGTTTTGAGGGGCACGGCTGTCAGTAAGGGTAAAGAAGTGTTCAGTGGAGGTGTAGGTGGCATAGGTTTTGTGTGGCAGCTTTTGAAAAAATGCTCTACTAACAGTGATCTTTTGAAGCATGCAATTGGTTTTATTTTGAGGAGAAAGTGGGTGGCAAATGGTTTATTTTAAAGCATGTTAGTCAAAAATGAACGTAGTGTCAGGCGAGAAGACCGGTTAGGCACTTACTGCTGTAAAAACAAGAAGCCCCGAGAGGAAAGACTACATTTCAGCAGCGGTCCTAGCGTGAGTCACGCTTTGTAATGGCAGAGTTTTTGGCTTTATTTAGCAGTGATATAGACCTTAATCTTGCTCACATCTAGTATAGGTATTCTTAGCCTGTGTTGGCCCTATTAAGCCCTTTTTTCCAGACCTAGAAGAGGATAGCTGCTTAATATGCCTTTATTCTTGACTTTAACCTGTCTATTGCCTATTGGCTTTGACATATTAGACACATTGGTATGGTTTATGTAGGTATTCTGACAGAGTTAGGGGGCATTTATCCCTTTCAGGCCTACAGGCCTAGAGCTAGAGGGACTCCATCTTGAGGAAGCTGAGAGGCTTTTCAGGGCAAAGGCAAAGTTTATAGTTAAGGCTGTTTTTCACTTGGAGAGAACCGGTCTGGGCCAGCCCTTATCGGTAGGCTGTATTATTCTCTGTGTAGAAGACACCACAAAAGGCCGGCCGGCTGGGTGTGTGTCCTTGATGCGAGGTGATGCAGAGACCTGGTGGGCGGCAGGCTGATGGCTGGAACTTTCCATGAGGAAACAGCATTCTATATCAGTGAAGTGCAGAGGCGGAGTCAGAGAGTCGAGTAGAGTTGCAGTCGAGTGAAGGTGGCGGTGCCAGTCAGTCGTGTTAAGGTGGAGGAGTGGAAAGCAGTGGAGTGGAGTTGGCAGAGAGAGAGAGAGTTCAAGCTGGAGAGAGCTGAGTTGAATAGTGAGCTGGAACTGAAGGAAGCAGTCAGAAGCAGTTACTTATCAGGAGGAGGTGTGAATAGCTGGAGTCTGAAGTAATGCCTTTTAGAAGAGACGGAGGAGAGATCGTGGACTAACCTATGGGAGCAGATGGAGTTAATTGGACATTGGCGCAGAGACAGAGTGAATAAGCTAGTGGAATGAACGGTGATCAGAGCGGCAGGAACCGTTAAGATTGAAGCTGGAAGGTGGAGACAGTTCGTGGGGGAGAGGAGTCCAGTGCAAAGTGATCAGCGCACCATTGTATGTTTAAATCTTTTCTCTTTCAGCGGAGTGTTCCTGTTATGTTTAATCTTTTCTCTTTCAGCGGTGTGTTCTACCTATAGTCTTTGTCAGTTCTGTGTAAAGGTTTATATTGTACTAATAAAATAACCCCCAGTTTGTAGTAAACTGAGCTGTGCCTTGTATTCTTGTTCAATCCAGGTAAATGTAGCTCCTAGGTATTTACTAGGTACATGAATGGATGAGTAATCCCAATCAGGTAAGTGGTGATCACATAAATAGGGAGTGAGTGGACCTGTGATGCCAAGAATAGGAGACACATGATATTAATTGGCTAACTCCTAATATTGTAGTAGCAGACCCTTAGTGAAGAGACTTCCCAAATATATATATATATATAGGTGTTCATAGGAATGTGGTCGTCGTTGATATACGGCGTTAGTGAGAACGCTGGGGGGGATTACCAGCGCTGATACCCACAGGATTGTGGCTTGAATAAGTGAGAGCGCCAGGAAGGAGACTGGCGTGTAGTTTTGCAGGATTGCGAACAGTTTGGAAAAGGGAGCATTGGGTTCTGCAGGCCCATGTGTAGACGCACCGGATTGTGTGTCATATCTGCCCTAGGGTAGACCGGTCTGGGTCTGAGTGGCCGCGAGACCAACTGATGTGAATATAAGTGTGGTGTAGGGTATGGATATCCTTAGTAATCAGTGAGTATTCTTAGTATCCCTATAGATTTAGTGGTGTTTTTAATAATATGAGCTTGTATATTGCGAGTTCCCCATCCTCAGGTAGGTACCCAGGTGCCTGGATAGTTGGTCCTGAGGAGGGATGTGATTACGTTCTGGCTGGGTTGGAGGGGCCCCTAGGGGCTGATCCCACCTACTCAGAAAATCCAGCCATTACACGCTTAACGTGACGCAACGACACGCAAACCCGAATATAGCCGCAATAGGAAGATCGGACGCTGCCGATTATTTCTTGTTGACGGACGTTTGGTTGGATTTCCTCGTTTCCTGCTCGGCGGTGGAAACTGTAACTTTTCGTTCCCTTCTGTTGGTCCGTTTGCTATGGACATTTGGGGATTCCTATTCTGAGGCAAGATTGCTTTGCTCGTCTGGTGGCGAGATCACTCGTAAGCGGTCTCTTGCAGAGGAGCGCTTTTTGGATTTCTTTGGCACTTCGCTCCTCTGTTGGCGAGACTACTCGTATGCGGTCTCTTGCAAAGGAGTGCTTTTGAGGATTGCTTTGGTGCTTAGCTCCTCTGTTGGCGAGACCACAGGATTGTGGCCTCTTGCATAGGAGCGTACCTTTTGGGGAATAGATACTCTGCTCCTCTGTTGGCGAGCCCGTTTAGTTGGGTGCTCATGCAGAGGAGCGTGGTGGTGCTTTTCAATCTCACTTAAAGCAGAAAACACAGATGTAAAGGTATCGGTACAAGATTCTTACGATACAGTTTTTTAACCTTTTTTCATTCATGTTTCATATTAATTTGGCCAGGCAGTGACTCAACTGTTTATATTTTGCCTTGGCTTCGTTTCCAAACATTCTATTAAGCTGATGACTTTGTAGTTCTTACATCTGGTTCAAAATGATTTGTGATCATTTATGGTACAAGATGACATTGTGCCTGGATTCGTGCTCATAAGTTTAAGTTTGGTTCTTTTTGTTTTGTTTGTCCTAGAAGAGAGAGACGGCAGAGGGGTGCATAAATATTGTGCCTACTTTAGGTTGGAACCACAGATATATTTTAGGGTATGTAGGTAGGGCACAGCTTTCCAAACTTTTCATGTTGATGACACACCTTTTCCCGAA
Organism: Lissotriton vulgaris; assembly: GCF_964263255.1. NCBI lineage: Eukaryota > Metazoa > Chordata > Amphibia > Caudata > Salamandridae > Lissotriton > Lissotriton vulgaris. The sequence goes on from NC_141699.1 coordinate 513,194,841, forward strand.
AAAATTCAGAGGGAGATGGTAATGCAAGCGTGCGCAGCGCACGAGACCGAACCACCTAAGGGGGGTCGGGGGGGGGGGGTTCTCTCCCCGAGAGATTTATGAAAAAGAAGTGGGCAAATGGTGCATTTCCAAGCAAATTTGAGAAAGCAGGAAGGTTAATAAAGCAATTGTTAATCTGGTCTAACCAAGCCAGGGACTGACAAAACTGAGTGTAAGCAAGGTTAGGTTTGTGCATGAAACAAGAATATAATCATGCACAAATTGACACATGCCCCAGTGATTTACAGCACAAAAAGGGCAGGTGCACAACCTGCCAACCCTTTTAACCACGCACAAAGTTCACAAAGGGGGAATTGTGAGTGATAAAATAATCATGCAACTAATCAACCGGCCTCTTCGTATTGAACTCAGGTGGGACCGCTTTCTTCCGTGCAGCGTGCCAAAAGGCAACAGAAAACAAGACGACTCATATGTTTTCCATTCAGCCCTTTGAGCTAAAATTAACTGCATATAAGAGAAGGATAAATACACATCCCTGCATACACACATACCCACACACACAGCCCCACACACACACACACAACCGCCCCCACACACACACAACTCCCACACACCTCCCCACTCATGCACACACACACACACACCCACACAACCCCACACCCCCACATACACACATACACACATACCCACACACAGCCCCACATACCCACACACACAAGACACACACATACAACCTCCATACACGCCCCTCCCACACACAACCCCCACACACACAACCCCCACTCATACACACACCCACACAATCCCCCCACACACACAATCCGGCACGCACACACCCACACCCCCCCTACACACACACCCCCCACACACACACCCAACACACACACACCCCCCCCCCCACACACACACACACACCCCACACACACGGGAGCCTGTGTGCCCGGGTGTTTTCTGCGGTTTCTTCCAGACTGGAGTCAAGAAGAGATGAGAAGCTGAGACGGAGGAGAGGCGGTGGAAATGGTAAGTGGTTTTAGAAACAATATTTTTCAACACCCCTGTCCTCCCTGCCACACCACACCCGTTCCCTACCAGCCGCCACTGCTAGGAACATGATGGTTGGGGTTACCAAATCATGGCTGTGCCTGAGCATTCAAAGCTGTGCCAGGGTATCTGACGTTATGCCTATGATGGCTGCACTTCTGTTATTTTTGTAAGCAAACCACTGATATAACAGTGGTCTGTCTAGTCAATATTTCATTGGGATGTACTTTTAGCTACTTCAGTATACTTTTCATCATCACTTATTGTCCATTTTTAACTTTAGTGAATGCCACTTCTTGTAATGCTAACCAGTTCAAAGATCACCTGATTAGGTTGCATGGCATCCCTTCCTGTGATGTCATCTGGGTAGACAAAGGACATGTCATGTCACTTCCGCTACCCCTAGTGTTTTGATGAATGGACATCTATGGCGTGATGATCCCAAAGAATGGCCTTTAATTCTGATCTGTATGTTCTATAGAGGATTTTGTGAGCTAGGCGAAGTGCCTTGAAATTGCACTTTGTTAACTGACAGTAAGTAGGCCAACACCCATAAACCTGCATGCTTCTGGCAATGGACCCTGTTAAAACTTGCCAATATTCTCCAGGGAAGGGAGGCTGCAAGTGCTTTTGAACTCTGAGATTGTAGAGGAACAACCCTATACTTATTGAGAGTGTAGGTCAAAGGATGACGCAAGAATAAAAGTACAAAAATATGAGAAATGGGGGGGCGGAGCCAGACCGGCGGCCAAGATGGTCGCCCGGGCTCCCGGCTCCGCCGGCCCTCCTCTCCCACCGCCTGATCCCCTCGACCACCCCGCACAGCTCCGGTGCTCCCGTGTGTCGGAGGGGGCGCTGAGCAGCTGCGTCCGACTCCGAGGGATTTCCGTGCCCCGAAAGCGAAGCTACGGACCTCCGTAATTTTGGCCTGCAAGAGACTTGAAGCCGGGACCCCGCGTGATCTCACCGCCGCCCGAGAGTGTGACAACAACGGCCGCACGGACCCAGAAGGTGCCGGTCAACCGCTATGCAGGTCAGCCCGCCCCCGAGACCTCGGCTCCAGCGCTGCCCCGTGGAATGTGAGGGCAAGACACATGCCGTTCTTCCCCCCCCCCGACGGAATTGATTGTTTACCAACTGCTTTTGGCTACTTTGTTGGAACTCTGCTTGGCCCGCAATGCGCTGCCTACACTCCGTATCTCAGTTAATCGGAGCTGGTTGCGGCGCTATACCACTGTGGCGTTTTTTGACTGCGGGGGCTCGTATGTGCTCATCCGCCGCAAAGTGGGGACGATGCTCCTATTGTGTACTAACGTGGGGGAACTGATGACACCATGCCCTTTCTTTCAAACCTAGGGCGGGCGGCCCTGGCATTTGTCGACGCGGCGATCATGTTGGGGGTCCCTCCTGTGAGTAGCGCTTTAATGAGGTATGTCTGCAAATGGCGTTGGCAGCGCGCACGATAGATCGAGGGGAGAGGATCAGATGCCTCCCGTGCGCTGGAAGGGCGAAATTGGATGTGGATTGCTACAGGGGTGAGCCCGGTGCCGCTGGAATGGAAAGACAACCTGCCGCCGGTATCCTCGTTGCGAGAATTTGTTTATGTGGCCCCTGCTAGGCCTTGCCATGCAGGCACTGTGGTGGGACCTCGCTTTGACTCCGTCGGTGGCGAGAGAGAAGTCTCGCGCATGGACACCTCCTTGTTTGTTTTTAATGGATTGCTTCATGGACACCTGATTTCAGGGGTACATCGGCTAATCGGAGAAACCATCGGCTATGTTTTATTATTCTCCCTCTCGCGCGCCTCCCCTGGTGCCGAGTTTGCTGTGGGAGCCGGAAACTACAAAATGGCTGTCCTTGTTGTGATACACATTGTTCTCCGGACCGTGGACGGCCAAAATGGCGGCGGATGACTTTTGACGGTGCAGTTGCTTGGAACATTGCAAGGCTTCCTATTCTTTTCCGATCTGGCCTGCCCATTCAATGTGATATTCTACTTGCCTTATCCCGCTACACAATATTTGAGACGTGCTTCCGATTAGGGCTACATGAGTACATGTACATCTATGACACTTCTGTTCCCTTGTAGCAGCACGGGGGGACTTCCATCTTGCTCGGGTGGCTTAAGGAGTTGGGCTGCAATTACCATCCTGAACCTTTTGATGTCTTTGACGCTTATTGTCCACTCTGGTATCATTGCAATGACACGAGGTGGCGGGGGAGGGGGGGGGGGGCGTGGGCCTGTACTGGGGACCCTCCGTGTTTTCTTCTTCCCCTATTGTGGGGTTTTAGTTCATTTCTTTTTCCTTTCTTTCTCTTGCTTTTGTGTGGAATACTGTCTCTTTCTCTCCTCTTTATCTCTTTTCCTTCTATATTTCGGGTTTAGACACTGGGCGACAGGCACGCTGCTAGGGGGGTAGGCCGTAGCCGTATGCAGGGGTGCAGGGTGGGGGGATGGGGGCGGGGTATTTTTGTTTTTCTTTTTCCTTTCTGTTCTATGGCCTTTATTTTTCTTGTTAAATGTTGGCTTTCTTTCCTTTCTTATTTATTTTCTTCTTTGCGGGACTGACTAGAGGTAACTCTCCGTGCGTTTCACTAGTTCAGAAAAAGGGTGTATGTTTTTTAATGCTTTATGACACGGCGGATGGACACTGTTTGGGTGGGGACGTATAATGTTTATTGAATATCCTGATTCTACGTACTGACACAAATATCCTGCCTACGGTGGTCCTGACTGTGATTATCCTGTTTCATGTGTAACCCTGGTTTTGGTAAAGGTCTAATTGTGCGGCATCAGATCCTGCTCTTCTTTAATTTAAAAAACAAACCTTCCCTAATCCTGTGGCCAAATTGGTACTAAGCTCTCCTGAGTTACAACGTAGATTTTGTGAGGTGTACTTTTGCATTGCTCGTGTTTTATATTGCTTGCTTCAACCACCTCTATATCTATGTTCAACCGTGATGGTTGGTAGACTCTGAATGTAACTGATTAATGCTAATAAAGGTTTACCAAAAAAAAAAAAAATATGAGAAATGCTTCTGGCATTCCGTATGCAGAATTCTACGACTGGCCGAAATTCTGCATGCACAAGATGTACAAGTGAGTATTCCTAAAAAAACTACAAGTGTCATTGTTTTCCATGCATAATCTACTAACCTTTGAGATTATTAGGGGCTAGAATAAAACATAATCCATATTTTCAAAAAGAAACATGAACAAAATGAAGTCTCGTTCTGTACATGGATAATGTGGTTGTGTCATATAGCCGACTCATGTCCTAAATTTTTGTAATTTTCTTGTTTCCGTTCATGGCTGGGTATGACTTTACTTTGTCTGACTTTACTGTGTTTCCCTGAATACGAGCACTTTACCTTCTCTGGAGGAGTTTTGCTCCCTACTTTGAACCCTGAAGCATTTGAGGGGTGTATGTCAACTCACACACATTTGGCTGGTGACATCTCTCTGGACTTAGCTGCGGGCGGTCCTATGACTGGGCAAGGCCCTCGCGGACTAGGCTCCTATGCCTCATTTCTCTCACTCACTCACCCTCACCCTCTCTCTCTCTCTCTCTCTCTCTCTCTCTCTCTCTCTCTCTCTCTCTCTCTCTCTCTCTCTCTCTCTCTCTCTCTCTCTCTCTCTCTCTCTCTCTCTCTCTCTCTCTCTCTCTCTCTCTCTCTCTCTCTTTCTCTCTCTCATACTCCTGCTCTCTCTCCATGTATCTTGCTCTGCCTCTTATAGCACCTATAGTGACATTTCTCTGTCCTTCCTCATAACTTTAGTACCGCTTACTGCCTCTTAAACCTTTACTGCCTCTTCCTCACATCTCTACTGCCATCTTTTTGTCACTCCTTGTGCCTCTTATTGCCTCTGGTTTCCTTTTATGCCGACTTTATCTGCATTTGTGCCATCTTCTTGTGGCTCTTTCCTCTCTTGCCATCTTTTGCCTCTTGTTACCTTTTGTGCTGCCTTGCAAAGCTTAAGTGTGCCATCTTCTGTGCTTTTATTTTCAAAGCACCTGCCCTTCCCCCCGCTCCTTTCCAGCCACTTGCTCTTCTGCCCCCTTCTTTTTAACCTCTCCTCTCCACACCCTGTGCTTCTCTACCTCCCAGAACCTACCTAATGGAGGCTGCAGTGCAGACGCACTGCTGGCATGCCAAAAGCATGCCAAATACAAGCCTGTCCAGCCCTGGATGGCTCACATCACCAGGGTGGGCGCGCCGAGATTTGAGAGGGGTCACTCGAAGCGGGGCTGTTGTCTTGTATTTACAACCACCTGGAAGCAGTCAGAGACCTCTGGTTGCAGAGGATCACACTAATGCACAGGTGCGCGGGGCGAAAGTGAGAGGCTGCTTAGCCTTTTGCAGCCCTAGGATGCGGTCCTGAAGATGCAGAGGGCAGCACGGCTGAGAGAGGTTAGCCCTCCGCCCCCTGCTTTCCTCAGAGACGGCTCACGGAAATGACACTCGGCGAGCAAGAAACCTGGGCAGCTATGCGGGGGCGTCCGGCACGGAGATCATGGTCAGACCTCACCCCACAGGAACCCGGCGAGGCCATGCCCGGGACGGTCCCCACCAAAGAGCCAAGGACTGCAGGTGAAAACCAGACATCACATGATGCCGTTTAAATGAATGGCTTTGACGAATGAGAGGGTGGGGTAGAGGCGGCTCCGATATCACCAGCAAGGCAGCACACTCCTGGAGGGGAGGGGGGCCGGGGTCAGTTTGACTACTCACTGTTGCTCCTGTTCACGTCCACGAGGCTCCGCTCTGCAGCTGCTCCGCCTTCCGTCTTGCACGTCGTGATTACCGAGTGAGGGTGCTCGAGTCGCATTCCTAATTTCGGCCGGCAGACGTCGTAGCATCGCGCGCCACACCTACGTGTCGCGCCACACAGTTTGGAAAGCTGTGAGCTAGATGGTCACCCAGATTAGGAGGCAAATCCTTCATTTACCTAGCCCCCCAACTCTGTTACTAACTAGCCAGGGACATTTGTCTCTGTACCAACTACCTGTCATTCAGAACATTTTTTAAAACTTCACTGGTCTGATCCACCTATTCTGTAGTAGGGGATCTCTGTGTATAGTCATAATCTAGTGAATAGTCCCGCCCATGTGCGTGGACCCCGGCAATCAAAAATAATCTCTTAAGTTGTCAAAATAATGCAGAAACTGCAAAGACACTTAAGAGAGAATTTAAAGACAAATAATGCAGCCTATATCCACAGGCTACACTGTCCAGTACTTCAACTAGAATTTCCACCAAAAAAACACCACACACAACACAGCCTGCAGTTTCTACCATAGAGAAACTTGCCTCCCCCAGTCAAAGACTCTGGAATGATAGAGAGGAAGGTAGGGACAGACAAGCCCCATAGGCTGCCATTATGTGGCTTAAATAGGATACTGTGCCTTTAAGAGAACTTTCCAGAACTTCTCCCAGTATCCCAGAATGCATAGCAGGTCCCTCTTACTTCAGTTCTTTTTTCCGGCTCCTGCTTACAGGACCCTGGCATTGAGCTCTCCCTTTTACAAGGGTTTATTGAATTCGTTTTTGCACTTTTAACTTTTAAAAGTGTTGCTGTTACTGCTTGGTGTTCTCTTCTCACTTTTGTGCTGTTTTTAGGCGTTTTGGGGCTCCGAAATGCCTGGCCTTTTTGTCAAGTGCCCAGCATGTGAGAGGAAGAAGGCCAATAGCGACCCCCATGATGTCTGCATCGTGTGCCTTCCAGAAGATCATGGCCCTGAGGAGTGTGTTATCTGCCAGCAACTTTCGGCTAGGACCCTCAGGGACAGATTGAAGATCAGGCTGGCTGGCCTGGAGGATAGGCGCCAACGTGCTGCAGGTGGGTCTGGGCAGCCTGGGAGGGATCCCTCTGCCTCTGCTGAGGCCCCTGGGGGGCTCCCCAGTGGCAGGAAGTCCAGCCAACGATCCCATTCTCCGTCGGCGTCGATGGCATCGACGACGGCGTCGAGAGGGATGACGACGGCGTGCTCCCCTTCTCCCCGGGGCTCCGGGTCGAGACGGCGCGACGGCTCGACGGCGAAGGAGAAACCGACGTCGAGGCCGCCGTCGACGTCATCGTCTTCGTCGACGTCGAGGTCATACCGACGCCGAAGGCACAGTGACGTACATCGACGCTCGCCGTCGAGGCGGCGCCGACGCTCGCCGTCGAGGCGACACCGTCGGTCGTCGTCGAGGCGACACCGTCGATCTCCATCGCGGCGACGCCGCCGATCGACGTCGAGGGGCTCCTCGACGTCGGGAACACGACGGCGGCGCTCGTCGTCGAGGGCGGACCGCCCGACGTCGAGAGGACGCCGAAGGTCGACGTCGAGGAGTCGGCGTTCGACGCCGAGGAGGAGGCGGTCGACGCCGAGGAGACGGCGCTCGACGCCGGAGTCCAGGAGACGTCATTCGACGCCGGAGATGCGTCGTTCTGCGTCCAGCAGACAGCGGTCAGCGTCGGGGAGCAGGTCACCCGCTCCGAAACGGCGGAAAAGGGACTCTAGTCCCAGGAGTCACGCTGCTTCCAGCGGTGGTCGCAAGAGGAAGAGGTCGCCTGCGGATGGGGATGGATCTCCGCGCCCCTCGCCTGGAGGGACACCGGGCTCGGTGTACTCGGAAGTGTACACTCCGTCCAGGCCCAGGACTCCGACTCCTCCCCCCGTGCCTAAGGAGGACCCTCCGCCCAAACCACCACTGCCTTCGGAGGACACTCCTCCACCTCCGGTCCCTCCGCATGGGCCCGCACCGCAGCCGAAGGTTCCTCCTCCGAGGTCCACTTCCCTGCCGTCCCTGCCTGCTCCTCCCAAGGGGACTCCGAAACCGAAACCCCGGGAGGAACCGAAGACGCCTCGTGATGAGCCAAGGAAGACCCCTCCGCGCAAACCGAAGGAGCGCCCACGGGCTGGCAGGTCTCGCTCTCGCTCTGGGCGGAAGGACAGATCGAGGCACAGATCATCCACGAGATCGAGGCACCGCCATAGGAGGCGCGAGTCTCGCTCTCACACGAGGTCCTCTGGGACCAGGGATTATTCACCTACCCTATCGGGGTCTCCGGACACCAGAGTGTCCCCGATAGATGACCTGGTGGCCTTTCAGGACGTACTGTTGCGGGGCGCAGCGAAGCTCGGCATCTCCCTGACGGTGCCTACACCGAAGACATCGGTCATCTTCGAGACGCTGCATCAGAGGCATCTGTCTCGTCCTCTCCTGCCCCTGGTGCCGGGCCTGGAAGAACCTGCTATGGCTCTGTTTCTCACCCCGGCTGTGACGAGGGCGGCCCCTTCGAGATTACTTAAGAAGTACCGAGCTCCCGAATCGGATCCGGCCTTCTTGAGGGCCGAGCCTCCTCCTGACTCCGTCATCGTCACGGCGGCCCGCAAGCAGCATGCCACCACCCCGACCTCCACGGTTCCCCCGGACAAGGAATCGAGATGGATGGACTCGGCAGGAAGGAGAGTTTGTGGTACTTCCGCGACCTCCATGAAAGCGGCGAGTGCCACGGCTTTGTTGGGTCGCTACGACCGCGCCCTCTGGGACTCCCTTGAGCGCTTTGCGGAGCATTTGCCCCGGGAGCAGCGTGAAGACTTCACGGAAGTCCTGAGTGAGGGGATGCTGGTGGCCAACCAGATAATCAGCGCGGCTGCGGACTCTTCCCTGTTGGCGGCTCACGGATTTTGCCACGGGATCAACCAGCGGCGTCACGCATGGCTCCGGCTTACGTCCCTGAAACCGGACGCACAGCAGAGGGTGGCCAATCTGCCGTTTTCCGGTGAGACCCTCTTCGGGAAACATGCCGATGATGAAATGGCCCGCATGAAGGCGGAGGCCGAAACGCTGACGGCTGTGGGCCTGGAAAAGCCCAAAGAGACCAAGAAGCAGTACCGCCCCTTCCAACGGCGGTTCGGCGGACAGGGCCGAGGTCGAGGACAGGCCTCAGGACACTCCCAGCAGCAGCAGCAGTTCCGGAAGCCGTTCCAGAAGCGGCAGAGGGGCAGGGGAGGCCAGCAATCGGCTCCGGCGCCCAAGGGCCAGGCGGGGCCTAGGCCCTAGGAACTTACTTCCCCCGGATCCGTTACCCACTCCGGTAGGGGGAAGCATCCAACTTTTTCTGGCAGAGTGGAGAAAAATTACTCAGGACAAGTGGGTGCTGAATATTGTTTGCAATGGATACAGTCTTCGGTTCACCAGCCCTCCTCCAGCTATTCCCCCGGTCAGCTCGCAGTTTCAGCTGCGCGAGCTTCAGGCGGAAGCGGATATCCTGTTGAGAAAACGGGCGATAGAAGACGTACCTCGGTCTCAGAGAGGAAGAGGTCTGTACTCCCGGTTCTTCCTGGTTCGCAAGAAGGACAAGAACGAGTTCAGGCCCATTCTGGATTTGCGACAGGCAAACAAATGGATTCGCAGAGAAAAGTTCCGCATGCTGTCGTTGCATCAGATTTACCCTCAGTTGCAACAGGGGGACTGGCTTTGCGCTATAGACCTACAGGATGCTTACTTCCATGTGCCCATTGCACACAAACACAGGAAGTTCCTGCGGTTCCAAGTCGGCACCAATCACTATCAATACACAGTACTCCCATTCGGACTGAAGTCTGCGCCGAGAACGTTCTCGAAGTGCATGGCGGTGGTAGCAGCACACCTGAGGAAGAACAAGGTGTTCGTCTACCCGTACCTGGACGATTGGTTGATCAAGGCATCCTCCTTCTCGGAAGCGCGAGCACACTTCCAGAAGACGTGCGTTCTCTTGAACAAGTTGGGGCTGCACATCAACATGGCCAAGTCTGTCCCGACTCCGGTCCAATGCATACAGTACTTGGGAGCCTCCATCAATACGCTGTCAGCAAGCGTGTCTCCTTCGGAAGAGCGACGATTATCACTCCTTCGAAAGGCTCAGGCTCTTATGACGACTCCATCTACAACAGTGAGGACGGTGTCTTCTCTACTGGGATCGATGGCCTCTTGTATCTTCCTGACGCCACACGCACGGCTGCACATGAGACCGTTGCAGGAGTGCTTGGAGGACCAGTGGGATCAGAGGAAAGGATCTTGGGACGACAGGATTCGGCTGTCGCTGCATGCTCTTCAGTCTCTGAAGTGGTGGTGTTCGGCGGAGAATCTCCTAAAAGGGGTTCCCTTTCACAAGGACATACCCAAGCAGACTGTCGTGACGGATGCGTCTCTTCTGGGATGGGGAGCGCACTCCGGGACTCTACAGATTCAAGGCACGTGGTCGCCGATGGAGGCCACGTATCACATCAATTTCCTGGAACTCAGGGCTGTTCACCTGGCGCTGAAGGCCTTTCTTCCGTCCTTCCGGACCAACTCTCTGCTTGTACAGACGGACAATACCACCACGATGTATTACCTCAACAAGCAGGGGGGCTCGAGATCGCGCACCCTGTCTCAGGAGGCGCAGACGATCTGGCACTGGCTTCTAGCCAGAGGACTGTCGATAACGGCCACCCATCTGCCAGGTGTGCAGAATGTTCAGGCAGACGCACTGAGCAGGCTGCTTCAGGAAAACCACGAATGGGTCATAAACGACGAAGTACTAGGAGAAGTCTTCGCAAGGTGGGGAACTCCAGACGTAGATTTGTTCGCCACCGCCGAAAACAGCAAGTGCAGAGACTTCGCCTCCAGGTACTTCCAACAAGGGACGCTGGGGAATGCGTTGTGGATCAACTGGACGAACAGCTTTCTGTACGCCTTTCCTCCCATTCCCCTGATTCCGGCGGTGCTCATCAAGCTGGCCCGATCCAGGACTCGGATGATACTCATCGCCCCGGAGTGGCCCAGGCAGTGGTGGTTCACGGACCTACTTCACCGGTCTCTCCTTCCTCACATTCGGTTGCCGTGCAGGCCGGACCTTCTCACGAAGTTCGGGGGACGGATGTTACACCCCAACCTCTCGTCTTTGAGTTTGGCGGCATGGCTCCTGAGATAGTGCAATATGGCCATCTGAATCTGCCCGATGATTGCATGGACATACTGAAGGAGTCTAAGAGACCTTCCACTCGGACTTCATATGCTTACAAGTGGAAGAGGTTTTGTATATGGTGCCATTCTAAGGACCATGATCCTACTACCTGCAAGGAAGATGTCATCCTTCCTTATCTTTTACATTTGGCGCAGTCTGGCCTTAATGTCCATTCCATTAAGGTACATCTTGCTGCATTGACTGCCTACAGGAAATGCCCTTCACAGACTTCCTTTTTCCAGATCCCTGTGATCAAAGACTTTCTGGAAGGTTTGAAGAAAGTATTCCCTCCTGTCAGGCTTCCTTCGCCTTCGTGGGAATTGAATGTGGTGCTGTCCAGATTGATGAAGGAGCCTTTTGAGCCTATTCATAAGGCTTCGTTGCAGCACCTGTCCTGGAAGGCGGCGTTCCTCGTGGCCATTACATCGGCCCGCAGGGTGAGTGAAATTCAGGCGTTGTGTTGTAATGAACCTTATACTGTATTTCATGCTGCTAAGGTTGTTATGCGTACTCACCCTAAATTTCTTCCCAAGGTTATTTCTGATTTTCATATCAACCAGACTATAACTTTGCCTACGTTTTTTCAGAACCCTTCATCCCCAGCGGAGAGGTCTCTCCATTCCCTGGATGTGAGGAGGGTCTTGAAATTTTATCTGGATAAAACCAAAGATATTCGTAGGTCTGACCAGTTGTTTGTCAATTATGGATCGGTCAGGACGGGTCTTGCGACCTCTAAGCAGTCCATCTCTAGGTGGATTGTGTCCTGCATACAATTGTGTTATCAGAAAGCTAATAAGACCTTAGGGGGTAAGCCTAAGGCTCATTCCACCAGGGGCAAAGCTACCACGACGGCTCTGCTCCGTAATGTGCCGTTTGCTGAAATATGCAAGGCAGCCACTTGGAAGTCGGTTCATACCTTTGCTAAGCATTACTGCCTGGACACTGACGCCAGGGCAGACGCTCAGGTTGGACAGGCTTCGCTGCGGAATTTGTTCGCACAGTAGTGGCGTTATGTATTATTCTCCACCGCCGCTTTGGTGTGGGGATGGGCTTGCCATTCTATTCACTAGATTATGACTATACACAGAGATCCCCTACTACAGAAGGAGTAGTTTCTGTCCTGTAACTCCAGTTCTGTAGTAGGGGTATCTCTGTTATAGTCATAAGCGCCCGCCCTCCTCCCCGGTGGAGATTGTTTCATCATACAAGAATGCGACAGGTCTGGCGTGCTTCGCCTTCAAAAAGAACTGAAGTAAGAGGGACCTGCTATGCATTCTGGGATACTGGGAGAAGTTCTGGAAAGTTCTCTTAAAGGCACAGTATCCTATTTAAGCCACATAATGGCAGCCTATGGGGCTTGTCTGTCCCTACCTTCCTCTCTATCATTCCAGAGTCTTTGACTGGGGGAGGCAAGTTTCTCTATGGTAGAAACTGCAGGCTGTGTTGTGTGTGGTGTTTTTTTGGTGGAAATTCTAGTTGAAGTACTGGACAGTGTAGCCTGTGGATATAGGCTGCATTATTTGTCTTTAAATTCTCTCTTAAGTGTCTTTGCAGTTTCTGCATTATTTTGACAACTTAAGAGATTATTTTTGATTGCCGGGGTCCACGCACATGGGCGGGACTATTCACTAGATTATGACTATAACAGAGATACCCCTACTACAGAACTGGAGTTACAGGACAGAAACTACTCCTTCTGCTGTTCCCAGGGGCTACTGCAGCGCGGAGATACCCTGACTGGGTTGAATCATGCACTCTATATATTTTATAAATAAATAAAAATTGATAGAAAATTAATAAATACATTAAAATTCTCAGCCAAGTGTATTAAACGTTACTTTATAACTGAAAGTTCCCAAACATTAAATACAATTTTTGCTCCTTAAGCCCTCTCCAGATTAGACAGCAATGAAATGAAAGTGGCTTCTTGCAGCACTGATCTAGAAATATTACTAGTTGTAACTTTGACTAAAGTTCATTGTGTTCGAGGCATGTGGGCTGCTGAATTCATATCTGTGCATAGATCGCCGCCTAGTGTTGGGTCCGGATGATCGCACATTGTTGTCCTGGAAGAGTTTCCGAAGTATCACGAGATAGGTGGCTCCTACCCTGGACTACAGTGCGCATGGGCATCGACTCCATCCCCAGATTGTTTTTTTCCGCCATTGGGTTCGGATGCATATTGATTCACTCAAGTTCGGAATCGATAAAAAACTTTCTTTTTGGCCAAAAGGCCGTTAGTTTATCGTCGGTATTGTCTTGCGATCGGTGCCCAGTTCTGTTCCAGCTCAGTTCCCGAGCCGGACATCCAGAGGAGCTGCGTGGCTTTTCAGCACTGAAGGCCCGGTCGACGCCAGATGCCTTATCGACGAACCATCATGGAACGGAGCCCGTTCAAGAGATGTCCCGTGTGCAACTCGAAATATCCTCACATCGACGTCCACCCGGTGTGCAACAAGTGCCTGTCGCCGGATCACGATGAAGCCAGCTGTATGGCTTGTTCTCGTTTCCGCTCCAAGAAGACGATTCGACTTCGATGCGCAGTACACAAGGAGGCCCAGCAGACGGCACCTGAACCGGTGAACATCTTCGATGCCGAGGATGATGAGGGTACACAGTAGGAGGTTCGAGAGAACCTGTCTGATCCCGCATCGGAGATCGACTCCAGCTACAACGCAGATATTGAGATGGTCGATACTGAAGACGTCGTCGACGAGGTAGGAGACGGCGATGGGGCATTTGGGGCCATGGAAGATAGCTCAAGCGAGGAGCTAGGCCTACAAACTGATACTTGGGCCGAGACACTTCATAAGGCTCAGGTCGAGGGATCGCCACATGGCCTTACCCAAGATCTTCCACTGGGTTCTACAGCCCCGGCTTCGGACACTTCTAAAGAGCCACTGGTTGCCAAATCGAAACCGAAGGAGAAAGCTTCGGTGTCTACGCAACCAAAAGCACTAGAGGCGAAATCGAAACCGAAAGTGCGTATTGCTTTGGTCGGCTCGAAGTCCTCTGAACTATCGGCACCGACGAAGCATAAAGGTGTTATCGACCCGGTGAGGTCGTTAAAGGGCGTCGAGCCAAAGACTGGAACACCGAAAAAATCGGCGCCGAAGACCGTCGACACCAACAAAGGACTCTGAGCTCAGAAGGTTCTCGATCCTACGCGCCGACCAGACAAGGCTAAAAGTGGTACAACCCTCAAGTCCACGCCTGGTGGTGGCTCGAAGGACCCCGTCGAGCCAACGCAGCCGTCCGCCTCCTTCTCGAAGCAGGTGTCGGAATCGCTGAAGCGAATTAAGGAAAAGGCTTCGGCTGTCGGAGCAAAGGATACTCCACCACCAAAGCCTGCCAGTAAACCTCAAAAGGCGCCGGCGCCCATCCAGTTCACGCTGCCGCCGAAAGTGGTACCGAAGGTCTTCGCCCCTAAGATGGCCGTCGAAGCGTCCAAGAAGGTGTCCACGGGGCCGAAGCCCACAACTGCGGTACCGGTCACAAAGCATCAACAACCCTCGCTTGAAGAGCAACAGGAACAATTCATTGATGCCGACACAGGCAGACTTTCTATTTACAAACGAAAGATCGCCCCGAAACAGCCTATGGAGTCATATAGAATCCCATTGAAAAAGAAGAAGGATTCTACTACAACACCCGTTCTTGTACAACCTATATCTCCACGTGGCCAAGATGTCTCGCCCACTTACTCGGATGTGGAGACAGGGGAAGGTCACAATGAGGAGTACAGCTATCCTGTGGACACTGATCCAGAAGATCATAATGAACCCTGGGCGGACGCTGCTGACCCAGGGGATCCACACTCTGCCCCGGACAGTCATGTGTATGCTGTAAAAACATCGCCTACTGAAGACTCAGCGGCGTTTAATGGACTTATTGAAAGGGCAGTCAAAAATCATGATGTCCAGCTCCATGCTGACCCTATTGAAGTGGATTTTCTGTTTGACACCTTTTCCACCTCAGAGAGAACTGTCAAGACTCTGCCAATGCTGAAGGGTGTCTTGAAACATGCTGGAGAGATATTTAAGGAGCCAACAAGGGCCAGGGTGTTAAACCCCAGAATTGAAAAAAAGTACAAACCGGCTCCTGGGGACCCTACCTACATTAAGGGACAGTTGCCGTTGGACTCTCTGGTTGTTTCCAATGCCCGGAAGAGGGCAAACTCGCAAACAACGGGTGATGCTCCTCCCCTGATAAAGAATCTAAAGTGCTAGAAGCATCGGGGGAAAGGGTGGCAGCACAAGCGGCCAATATCTGGCGCATTTCAAACACTCAGGCACTCTTAGCCAGATATGACAAGGCCCATTACGATACACTGGAGACCCTGTTACAACACTTGCCAGATGAATATAAGGAGGCAGCAGAGATGCTCATACAGGAGGGGAAGCTCATATCAAATGCTTCTATCAAATGTGCACTGGACGCAGCAGACACCGCGGCCAGTGCCATTAACACAAGTGTCATGTTAAGGCGACATGCCTGGCTCAGAATCTCCGGGTTCAAGCCAGAGATACAGACCACCATACTAAATCAGCCGGTAAACCCTGGTCATTTATTTGGCCCAGAGGTGGACACCACCTTGGAGAAAATCAAAAAGGACACTGAAACTGCAAAGTCTATGGGGGCTCTCCAGTCGCAGCAGTTCAGGGGTGGTTCTTTTCGTCGCTCAAGCAATAGAGGTGTTTCCAGAGGCCAGCTGTCCCAGCAAACACAGTACAATAAAAGTGGCGCGCAAACCACATACACCAAACAAAGTAGAGGTGGCTATCGTGGAAACAGCGCCAAGGGCAGAGGTCGTGGAAACAACAGCTCCAGATCCTCCGCCACTAACAAACAGTGACGCCTTGTCACTGCCCCCGACCATACAACACCGGTCGGGGGGAGACGACAACAGTTCCTGCCGGTCTGGAAATCCATCACCACAGACAGGTGGGTCAGAAAGCTTATCCAGTATGGTTATTGTCTGGAGTTAACATCCACTCCACCCAACATACCCCCGAGACACCGTCCTATGTCCTCAGAGCATTTGCACTTATTGCAGCAGGAGGTACTCGTCATGCTGCAAAAAGGAGCAATTGAACTCGTGCCTGTGGAAGAAAGAGGTACAGGAGTGTACTCACTGTACTTCTTGATCCCAAAGAAGGACGGGTCCCTCAGACCCATACTGGACCTCAGACCCCTCAACCAGTACATTCTATCAGAACACTTTCACATGCTAACATTGCAGCAGGTTCTACCGTTACTCAGTCAGGGAGATTTCCTCGCAACATTAGATCTGAAGGATGCATATTTTCATATTCCGCTACACCCGTCACACAGAAAATACCTCAGGTTTACCATTCAGAATCAGCATTATCAATTCAAGGTCCTCCCGTTCGGAGTGACAACGGCACCCAGGGTGTTTACAAAGTGCCTGGCGACAGTGGCCACACACCTACGGAGACAAAACATTCACGTCTACCCTTATCTGGACAACTGGCTTATCCAAGCAAAGTCGGCCGAGCAGTGTGCCGCCCACATGTCCCACACATTCACCTTCTTCACGATCTGGGATTCTCACTGAATTATCCAAAGTCCCACCTTCAGCCCGCCCACGTACAGCAGTATCTGGGCGCGACAATAAATACTCTGGCAGCCAAAGCACAGCCAAATTCAGTGAGGATCAGCAGCATTCAATCGCTGAAACAAAAATTCAGACCGCAGTACTCGCCTCCAGCACAAGTGTTCATGCAGTTGATAGGCATGATGGCCTCCTGCATCTTCATAGTCCCGCACGCGAGACTACATATGCGTCCGCTTCAGGAGTGCTTGGCACGTCAGTGAAATCAGGCTCACAGACAGTTGAAAGACCTAGTGTTGGTGACAGGTCGTGCATACAACTCTCTGCATTGGTGGAATCCACAAAACCTTTGCAGGGGCCGACCGTTCTAGGAGCCTGTGCCACAGATCATTCTGACAACGGACGCATCTCTCCAGGGATGGGGAGCTCATGTACTCCACTACACAGTGCAGGGACTATGGACAACGCAGCGAAAGAAGATGCACATCAACCTTCTAGAACTGATGGCTATCTTCATGGCGATGAAAGCATTCAAAGTACATCTGTGCAACAAGGTCGTGTTGATCTGGACGGACAACATGACGGCATGTACTACATTCAGAAGCAGGGAGGTACACACTCTCCACAGTTGTCTCATCTGGCTCAGAGCATGTGGAAGTGGGCCATTCAGAGGAACATCTTCCTCATGGCCGAACACCTCCCAGGCAAGGACAATCAGATGGCGGACCTGCTCAGCAGGTACAGCCACCAGATGAACGAGTGGGAGATACATCCATCAGTACTCCACCCATACTTCCAGCAGTGGGGTCATCCAGAGATAGACCTGTTCTCCACAAAGGAAAACGCCAAATGCCAAAGCTTTGCCGCCAGGTTTCCACACCCACAGTCGCAGGGCAATGCGATATGGATGAACTGGTCAGGCAAATTTGCGTACGCTTTTCCCCCAGCACCTCTAATACCGCTGGTGGCACACAAGCTGAAGCAACACTCGATGACACTCATCCTGGTTGCTCCGACGTGGGCACGCCAACCATGGTACACCACGTTTCTGGAACTATCCGTGGTACCGCATCAAAGGCTGCACCTCACACCCAGGCTTTTGACGCAGAGCCATGGTGACATTCAGCATCCAGATCCGCAACAGCTCAACATGGCGATCTGGCTCCTGAGGTCTTAGAATTTGGCTACCTCAACTTGCCTCCTGACTGTATGGACATCACCGACAGACCACGCACGGAACCTAGGCGTCATCCTGGATTCTTCACTTTCAATGAACAGACAAGTCAGCGCCGTATCCTCTTCCTGCTTCAACATTCTTCGCATGCTCAAAAAAACTTTTCGCTGGATCCCCTCCGACACAAGGAAAACAGTCACCCACGCTCTGGTCACGAGCCGACTGGACTATGGAAACACCCTTTACGCAGGTACTACCGCAAAACTCCAGAAGAAACTCCAACGAATCCAAAACGCCTCAGCCAGACTCATATTAGACATCCCACGCAACGAACACATCTCTGGCCACCTTAAAGACCTCCACTGGCTTCCCGTCAATAAGAGAATCACTTTCAGACTGCTTACCCACGCACACAAATCACTCTACGACACCGGTCCAGAAGGCCTCAACTCACGACTGTCCTTCTACACCCCCTCCCGCCAACTACGTTCTTCCAACCAAGCCCTCGCCACTGTACCCCGCATCAACAAGACCACCATGGGAGGCAGATCCTTTTCATACCTAGCTGCTAGAACATGGAACTCACTCCCCGCATACCTTCGCCTTACCCAGAACCACCTAGCATTCAGAAAGCAACTTAAAACTTGGATATTTGACAAGTAATCCCCCCCCTTCCTAAGCGCCTTGAAACCCTCTGGGTATGTAGTGCGCTATACAAATTCTTTGACTTGACTTGACTTGTAGATGTGCACTCCAAACAACAGGCAGCTGTAGGGCACATGCCTCGAACCGAATATGCTACTTACCAGTATGCAACTGTTCTTGGCATGTAGGGCTGCTGACATTCATATCGCCCGCCCTCCTCCCCGGCGCCTGTAGCGGCTGCAGCACTCAGAAATACTCTTAGCATGGTCATCACTCACAGTGTTACACTCCATCTTTGCCACAATGGCTAAAAACAATCTGGGGATGGAGTCGATGCCCATGCGCACTGTAGTCCAGGGGAGGAGCCACCTATCTTGTGATACTTCGAAGACTCTTCCAGGACAACAATGTGCGATCATCCGGACCCAACACTAGGCGGCGATCTATGCACAGATATGAATGTCAGCAGCCCTACAAGCCAAGAACAGATGCATACTGGTAAGTAGCATATTCGATCTGTTATTGCTTATGTTATCTATTGGGGGTATTACACTTAAATGAAATCTTGTGCCACGAGTTAAAACAAGCTTAATAAAGATCAGAAATACGTCACTGAAAGACATTGGGGTGAGATTATTAACTAGGAATCGATAACCGCATGTAGACAAGAGTACCTCTACATGTTTATTTTTTCGAAATAGAAAATAAAAAACATCAAAATGCTAACTAGGGGACATTTAACAAGACAATTTCCCCTTAATTGCAATTCGATTTACATCTGTAGGTTCTCAGAATGATCTACTGAGGATGACTTGAGTAGCTGAGATGGAATGCATGATCGATTGGCTTGAAAATCAAATGGATATATGGGCTTGAAATACTAATTGAGTCAACACACACACAACACACACATCCAGCAAGCTCAGTGAGGCGTTTCCTAGTTCGATCTGGAGTGTGGGACTATGTATGGCGGCCTGTGAGCCCTCCAAGTCCCTGTGAAGATTGCTGAATTCCACTTGTTGCTAGAGTTGTATATTTGGTTACATAAGAGGAGGTCAGAAGCTTTCAGGCTTTTGGAAAGAAGAACACGGGAGAGGGTGAATTAAAATTATGGGAGGTGGAACATAAGGTATAACTTATTTTTCATAATGAATGGCTTGGACGCCTGAGATGGTGGGGGAGAGGCGGCTCCGATATCACCAGCAAGGCCGCGCACTCCCGGAGGGAGGGGGGAGGGGGGGGGGGTGTTTGAATACTCACTGTTGCTCCTGTTCACATCCACGAGGCTCTGCTCTGCAGCTGCTCCGCCTTCGTCTTGCACGTCGCATGGATGTCGCGATTACCGAGTGAGGGGGCTCGAGTCGCATTCCTAATTTCTGCCGGCCGGCAGACGTCATCGCGTCGCATCGCGCGACACATCTACGTGTGGGTCGCGACACAGTAACGTGTCGCGCCACACAGTTTGGAAAACTGTGAGGTAGGGGATAACACTATGCTCTAATGTAAAGGTGGGAAGAGAATACATTCTCCTGCACTTGAACCAGTTTCATGGTGTATTCTCTCTTTGCATATAGTATCCAGCTGAAGGTCTGCACCTACCCTATTCTCTCTTCTGGTGATGCCATTCCTCTTTATTTTCACAGGTAGAGTGGGATTAGTCACATTAAGTATACATGGTTCATGGTTATTATGTGCTTTCTAGTCATTACCATTAGAATGAGACTAACTGTGTGTTCATTGTATCTTTTTTAGATCTCCCTCCACGCTGTCCCTACCCTTTCCTTCCCTCACTCGACTATCCCACAAGTCTGTGTATATTTATTCCGAACTTGGAGGCAGTCGAGAGGTGGACTCCTTTGAGCATCAGCACCACCCTGAGGAACAGAAAAGGTGGAACCTGACACATAATTTAAAGATATCTTCAGATGAGCGGTATCAGATCCCAGAAGAACTTTACTGTACCAAGTTGTGCACATTCCTCATTTTGCCAGTAAAATCAGTCAGAATATGATTAGATTTACAGACAACTATACAAGAAGTTCTTCTTCAATGGGCTTTTGTAATAAGTTGTAGGATATGGAAAATCACAAAGCACATAGGATTCTGTCACATTAGTTAAAATGGCATAAAACTTAAATGCAAATGTATAGGTCATTTGGTGATATCCACTCTAATCTAATGATTGTTTGAAAACTTGAGGGCAGTGACACATTTAGGTCCAAATCTGTTTTAATGCAATTTAATAATACAAACAAGAAAAGCACAAGTTGGAGCTATCGCCAGAAGCAAACAAATAAATATAAAAGAGAAACCAAACACTCAAACAATCCCTGCCTCCCGCAACCAACCTCTCCCTCAGGGTACTCACTCCAAGGTTCTTCTTTAGAAAAGGAAGATAAAACTAAGTGCTGGCACTTGCCAATCTCAGTATCGGTCCGGCTCTCTCGCCAGGGACCTTGACTCCGTCAAATGCAGTAAGCTGAGGTACCGGGGACAGGTCAGTTCTCAAAATTTAGTGAGGATGTTCTGAAGGGCTGCGTCTGTTGCAAGACCTACATGTCGCCCCCTGCGGAATTTGAGCGGGTAGGTAATACATTCGGTAGGCCTAAAAAACATAAGCAGGAAAACTGGGCAACTGCAAGTCAAAATGGGTGTCAATGTCTGTCAGTACCATATCCCAATAACACGTATGCTTTGGGCAGTCCCAAAGCAGATGGAACACGGTCCCCGGGGACCCACAGCCTCTCAAGCAGTCCGCACTGCAAGTAGGATTACCCCTATGCAGTCTGACTGAGGTAAAGTACAAGTATGTAGCTATTTTGGTGGCTGTCTCAATACTGGCAGTGGTTTGAGCCATATGCCGCGCCCTGTAAAAGGTTTTGTCCCACTCTTTAAACTTCAATGTCCTCTCCAATTCAAACTCCCACCTCTTCTGCCCAGAGGATTTGATCATCGGATGAGCACACTGCAGAATAGCATAGATTTCAGTTATCAGGCGACTATGCCAGTACTTTTGATCACAAGCCACTTTTCAAAAGATGTAAGGGGACCCTCTACCCCACAATAACACATTGTAATAGGGGGGTCTGACCAAGCATGGGGCGGACCGACCTAAGGACTGGGGGAATGTGACAACCACCATTTCCCCTCTTCTTTCTCAACAGCAGGAGTGAAATTGCCCGGAAATTTGAGCATTTGGTGAAGACTGAGAAAATAGACACTAACCCTTTAACTGGGAAGACTGGTCGATAAGCCACGCCCACAGTGATGACGACGAGGAGGCCTGGCCTTCAAAGACATGAAGAAGGCGGACGCCTGTGTGTGGAATCACCGGAGGAGTCGAGGAAGCAGACGGAGTCGAGAGCAGAGTGAACCAGGTGGTATCGAGTGAAGGAGCGGAGGCAGAGAGGTCGCGGACCGACAGGGAGCCAGGAGGCCAAAGGTCCCGTGTTTCGCCCAGCCACGCTCCAGGTGGAGCATGGCTCTCACAGGTACGCAAGCGTTTTGCTGGGTGGGTAAAAGAGAGAGACCTAATACTTAAAACCAAGGTCCCCGTTTCCAGGTGTTACCGCCCTGTGCACTATCCTCACATATAGAAGTGTTGGTCACTGTGTGACTCCTCACTCTCCCCCCTCCATCCTTGTAAGATCGAGCACTACACTTAAACCAAGTTCCCTTTTTGTTTTCTTTCTACACTTCCCACTGCCGGATGGGCTCGCGCTGGAGTGGATGAGAAGAGGGTGGACCTCGTCGAGGGACCGAGAATCCAAAGACAAGCCGCTAGAGCTGCCTTTACCCTACTATAGACTAGTCTTGCGACAATAGAGTGTGCTAATACCCATAAAAGCTTCTTTGTGCCGACCTATTCTCCCGTCCCTTTCTCTCAACCCGCAACACACATTTTGAAGAACAATCCGCCAGTAACATTGATGAAAACTGGATATAATTAAAAGACAAGTTTTTAGGCCAGGAGCTAGTACTGTAAAGAATAGAAGAGTAAAATATACGTTTTAAAATAATTTTAGCCAAAAACATCAGTATACACTCTGTGTGGTTCAATATTAATTCTATAGATGATTAACTGTGATAGACAAAAATGTTTGGAATTGATACACATCAGTGCCAGCTCCTAACTGTAGGTCCCAATGTATGTGAGACCTGATCAGTGAGCATCAATAAATAAATAGGTTTATAAAGATCCCAAACTAACCAAATATTCCAAGTGCTCAAACAACTTTAAAATTCCATGCAAGTACCCTTCAGCAACATCCATGATTCTTCTGAAGAAGGGATATACCAATAAAGAATTAATAATTTTTTTTACTATATATACTTGAAAGTGCAATAATCAGATCAGATTTTCAATTAATGAAAATACACGTATTTTACTATCAAATGCAAGCTTTTAATTTTAGAAAAACAAACTCAGTTCCCAAAAACAAAACATTTTCTGTACATAAAAAAGTATTAACATTCCTAAATACCATGGTTTTCAACTTCAGTAAATGTGTGTTTGGTGTGACTTCCATCAAGCAGGTTCAAGTACCAATACATCATATGAATAGTTTGTACTTAACCTGTCCATATATCACTATCTCATGCAAAGAATGGACATACTATATTAGTGCCCATTTTATACGAGTGTCCTGCCATATGTGCCCATAATATGGTAAGAGTTACCTTCACTACACGAGGGCCAGCTCAATACCAGAAGTGGGTCTCATCATGCCATAGATGCTCTCAGTGGGGGCACCAGTATGACAGGGTCAGCGTAATAAATGGGTAGTCATCATCATGCCATGGATTCCCGCAATATGGCAAGAATCACCACCTTTATAATAGTCCCCATTATAACAGGAGTGAAACCATCTGGTGGTGAAGGGGCGGTCCAATTAGACAATCTTCTTCATGCATGTACACATGCAAGCGTGCACACACACACACACTTATGCACTTTCTCACATAAACAAGCACACATACCAGAAGCATTCAACCTTTTTTTATATACTCTACGTAGGAATCACCACCCAACTACTGAAGAGACTCCTGATGATTCAGAACACAGCCGCCAGACTCATCCTCGACCTCCGTAAATGGACCCACATCACCCCCCACCTCAGGATCCTCCACTGGCTCCCCAGCCAGTAAAGATGCTAATTCAAGATGCTGACACATGCCTAAAGGCCCACGGCGACCAAGGACCAACATACATTAACCACCGCCTGAAAGTCCACCAACACTCCAGAGACCTGTTCTCCATCTCCCTCACCCTCGCACACACTCCCCACATCTGCGGAAGCCACAGGAGAGGACGATCCTTCTCGTACCTCACTGCCAAGTCCTGGAACGACCTTATCCTTCACTTCTGAGCATCATCCTCTCTCCCGGAATTCAGAAAGGGACTTGAGACCTGGCTCTTTGAACGATCCCAGCAAGAACTGATTTACAAAAAGGGGGTGGTGATGAACAGAGTGTCTGAGTGAAACAGACCACTCTTACCCAGTCCAAAGATCAGGGCTTGATCCATCACCGTTATTTATCTCACTGCCCCATCCCAGCTCAGAACCTGGCTATATGCAAATCAGTCTGTCCCTGGCCCAGTGCATCATGGGAACAGGGCAGACTAAACTACCAAGCCAATTCTTCACCAGAAAGGAGACAAGCTACCGGGGACCGGTTTCTGGCATTTCAGCCTTCTTCGGCCCGGTTTGTTTGAATCCTGATGGAGCAGTGAGAAAGGGACTCATGTCTGAGTATACCCTGCCACACCTATAGTGGCCAAAAACGATTTACAAAAAGGGGGTGGTGATGAACAGAGTGTCTGAGTGAAACAGACCACTCTTACCCAGTCCAAAGATCAGGGCTTGATCCATCACCGTTATTTATCTCACTGCCCCATCCCAGCTCAGAACCTGGCTATATGCAAATCAGTCTGTCCCTGGCCCAGTGCATCATGGGAACAGGGCAGACTAAACTACCAAGCCAATTCTTCACCAGAAAGGAGACAAGCTACCGGGGACCGGTTTCTGGCATTTCAGCCTTCTTCGGCCCGGCTTGCTTGAATCCTGATGGAGCAGTGAGAAAGGGACTCATGTCTGAGTATACCCTGCCACACCTATAGTGGCCAAAAACGATTTACAAAAAGGGGGTGGTGATGAACAGAGTGTCTGAGTGAAACAGACCACTCTTACCCAGTCCAAAGATCAGGGCTTGATCCATCACCGTTATTTATCTCACTGCCCCATCCCAGCTCAGAACCTGGCTATATGCAAATCAGTCTGTCCCTGGCCCAGTGCATCATGGGAACAGGGCAGACTAAACTACCAAGCCAATTCTTCACCAGAAAGGAGACAAGCTACCGGGGACCGGTTTCTGGCATTTCAGCCTTCTTCGGCCCGGCTTGCTTGAATCCTGATGGAGCAGTGAGAAAGGGACTCATGTCTGAGTATACCCTGCCACACCTATAGTGGCCAAAAACGATTTACAAAAAGGGGGTGGTGATGAACAGAGTGTCTGAGTGAAACAGACCACTCTTACCCAGTCCAAAGATCAGGGCTTGATCCATCACCGTTATTTATCTCACTGCCCCATCCCAGCTCAGAACCTGGCTATATGCAAATCAGTCTGTCCCTGGCCCAGTGCATCATGGGAACAGGGCAGACTAAACTACCAAGCCAATTCTTCACCAGAAAGGAGACAAGCTACCGGGGACCGGTTTCTGGCATTTCAGCCTTCTTCGGCCCGGCTTGCTTGAATCCTGATGGAGCAGTGAGAAAGGGACTCATGTCTGAGTATACCCTGCCACACCTATAGTGGCCAAAAACGATTTACAAAAAGGGGGTGGTGATGAACAGAGTGTCTGAGTGAAACAGACCACTCTTACCCAGTCCAAAGATCAGGGCTTGATCCATCACCGTTATTTATCTCACTGCCCCATCCCAGCTCAGAACCTGGCTATATGCAAATCAGTCTGTCCCTGGCCCAGTGCATCATGGGAACAGGGCAGACTAAACTACCAAGCCAATTCTTCACCAGAAAGGAGACAAGCTACCGGGGACCGGTTTCTGGCATTTCAGCCTTCTTCGGCCCGGCTTGCTTGAATCCTGATGGAGCAGTGAGAAAGGGACTCATGTCTGAGTATACCCTGCCACACCTATAGTGGCCAAAAACGATTTACAAAAAGGGGGTGGTGATGAACAGAGTGTCTGAGTGAAACAGACCACTCTTACCCAGTCCAAAGATCAGGGCTTGATCCATCACCGTTATTTATCTCACTGCCCCATCCCAGCTCAGAACCTGGCTATATGCAAATCAGTCTGTCCCTGGCCCAGTGCATCATGGGAACAGGGCAGACTAAACTACCAAGCCAATTCTTCACCAGAAAGGAGACAAGCTACCGGGGACCGGTTTCTGGCATTTCAGCCTTCTTCGGCCCGGCTTGCTTGAATCCTGATGGAGCAGTGAGAAAGGGACTCATGTCTGAGTATACCCTGCCACACCTATAGTGGCCAAAAACGATTTACAAAAAGGGGGTGGTGATGAACAGAGTGTCTGAGTGAAACAGACCACTCTTACCCAGTCCAAAGATCAGGGCTTGATCCATCACCGTTATTTATCTCACTGCCCCATCCCAGCTCAGAACCTGGCTATATGCAAATCAGTCTGTCCCTGGCCCAGTGCATCATGGGAACAGGGCAGACTAAACTACCAAGCCAATTCTTCACCAGAAAGGAGACAAGCTACCGGGGACCGGTTTCTGGCATTTCAGCCTTCTTCGGCCCGGCTTGCTTGAATCCTGATGGAGCAGTGAGAAAGGGACTCATGTCTGAGTATACCCTGCCACACCTATAGTGGCCAAAAACGATTTACAAAAAGGGGGTGGTGATGAACAGAGTGTCTGAGTGAAACAGACCACTCTTACCCAGTCCAAAGATCAGGGCTTGATCCATCACCGTTATTTATCTCACTGCCCCATCCCAGCTCAGAACCTGGCTATATGCAAATCAGTCTGTCCCTGGCCCAGTGCATCATGGGAACAGGGCAGACTAAACTACCAAGCCAATTC
This sequence comes from Lissotriton vulgaris, assembly GCF_964263255.1. Lineage (NCBI taxonomy): Eukaryota > Metazoa > Chordata > Amphibia > Caudata > Salamandridae > Lissotriton > Lissotriton vulgaris. The sequence continues at coordinate 513,221,323 of NC_141699.1, forward strand.
TTCACCAGAAAGGAGACAAGCTACCGGGGACCGGTTTCTGGCATTTCAGCCTTCTTCGGCCCGGCTTGCTTGAATCCTGATGGAGCAGTGAGAAAGGGACTCATGTCTGAGTATACCCTGCCACACCTATAGTGGCCAAAAACGATTTACAAAAAGGGGGTGGTGATGAACAGAGTGTCTGAGTGAAACAGACCACTCTTACCCAGTCCAAAGATCAGGGCTTGATCCATCACCGTTATTTATCTCACCGGGCCGAAGAGGCTGAAATGCCAGAAACCGGTCCCTGGTAGCTTGTTTCCTTCCCAGTGTAAGAATTGGCTTTTGTAGTTTGGTTTGCCCTGTTCCCATCATGCACTGGGACAGGAACAGACTAATTTGCATACAGCCAGGTTCTGAAACTGGGATGGTGCAGTGAGCTAAAAAACGGTGTTGGATCTAGCCCTGATCTCTTGACTGGGTGAGAGTATTCTGTTTAATTCAGAGACTCTGTCCCTCACCACCCCTTGTTGTAAATATTTTTGTCCACCCTAAGCGTGGAAGGGTATACTCAGATGTGAGTCCCTTGCTCATTGCACCATCAGGATTCAAGCAAGCCGGGCCGAAGAGGCTGAAATGCCAGAAACCGGTCCCTGGTAGCTTGTTTCCTTCCCAGTGTAAGAATTGGCTTTTGTAGTTTGGTTTGCCCTGTTCCCATCATGCACTGGGACAGGAACAGACTAATTTGCATACAGCCAGGTTCTGAAACTGGGATGGTGCAGTGAGCTAAAAAACGGTGTTGGATCTAGCCCTGATCTCTTGACTGGGTGAGAGTATTCTGTTTAATTCAGAGACTCTGTCCCTCACCACCCCTTGTTGTAAATATTTTTGTCCACCCTAAGCGTGGAAGGGTATACTCAGATGTGAGTCCCTTGCTCATTGCACCATCAGGATTCAAGCAAGCCGGGCCGAAGAGGCTGAAATGCCAGAAACCGGTCCCTGGTAGCTTGTTTCCTTCCCAGTGTAAGAATTGGCTTTTGTAGTTTGGTTTGCCCTGTTCCCATCATGCACTGGGACAGGAACAGACTAATTTGCATACAGCCAGGTTCTGAAACTGGGATGGTGCAGTGAGCTAAAAAACGGTGTTGGATCTAGCCCTGATCTCTTGACTGGGTGAGAGTATTCTGTTTAATTCAGAGACTCTGTCCCTCACCACCCCTTGTTGTAAATATTTTTGTCCACCCTAAGCGTGGAAGGGTATACTCAGATGTGAATCCCTTGCTCATTGCACCATCAGGATTCAAGCAAGCCGGGCCGAAGAGGCTGAAATGCCAGAAACCGGTCCCTGGTAGCTTGTTTCCTTCCCAGTGTAAGAATTGGCTTTTGTAGTTTGGTTTGCCCTGTTCCCATCATGCACTGGGACAGGAACAGACTAATTTGCATACAGCCAGGTTCTGAAACTGGGATGGTGCAGTGAGCTAAAAAACGGTGTTGGATCTAGCCCTGATCTCTTGACTGGGTGAGAGTATTCTGTTTAATTCAGAGACTCTGTCCCTCACCACCCCTTGTTGTAAATATTTTTGTCCACCCTAAGCGTGGAAGGGTATACTCAGATGTGAGTCCCTTGCTCATTGCACCATCAGGATTCAAGCAAGCCGGGCCGAAGAGGCTGAAATGCCAGAAACCGGTCCCTGGTAGCTTGTTTCCTTCCCAGTGTAAGAATTGGCTTTTGTAGTTTGGTTTGCCCTGTTCCCATCATGCACTGGGACAGGAACAGACTAATTTGCATACAGCCAGGTTCTGAAACTGGGATGGTGCAGTGAGCTAAAAAACGGTGTTGGATCTAGCCCTGATCTCTTGACTGGGTGAGAGTATTCTGTTTAATTCAGAGACTCTGTCCCTCACCACCCCTTGTTGTAAATATTTTTGTCCACCCTAAGCGTGGAAGGGTATACTCAGATGTGAGTCCCTTGCTCATTGCACCATCAGGATTCAAGCAAGCCGGGCCGAAGAGGCTGAAATGCCAGAAACCGGTCCCTGGTAGCTTGTTTCCTTCCCAGTGTAAGAATTGGCTTTTGTAGTTTGGTTTGCCCTGTTCCCATCATGCACTGGGACAGGAACAGACTAATTTGCATACAGCCAGGTTCTGAAACTGGGATGGTGCAGTGAGCTAAAAAACGGTGTTGGATCTAGCCCTGATCTCTTGACTGGGTGAGAGTATTCTGTTTAATTCAGAGACTCTGTCCCTCACCACCCCTTGTTGTAAATATTTTTGTCCACCCTAAGCGTGGAAGGGTATACTCAGATGTGAGTCCCTTGCTCATTGCACCATCAGGATTCAAGCAAGCCGGGCCGAAGAGGCTGAAATGCCAGAAACCGGTCCCTGGTAGCTTGTTTCCTTCCCAGTGTAAGAATTGGCTTTTGTAGTTTGGTTTGCCCTGTTCCCATCATGCACTGGGACAGGAACAGACTAATTTGCATACAGCCAGGTTCTGAAACTGGGATGGTGCAGTGAGCTAAAAAACGGTGTTGGATCTAGCCCTGATCTCTTGACTGGGTGAGAGTATTCTGTTTAATTCAGAGACTCTGTCCCTCACCACCCCTTGTTGTAAATATTTTTGTCCACCCTAAGCGTGGAAGGGTATACTCAGATGTGAGTCCCTTGCTCATTGCACCATCAGGATTCAAGCAAGCCGGGCCGAAGAGGCTGAAATGCCAGAAACCGGTCCCTGGTAGCTTGTTTCCTTCCCAGTGTAAGAATTGGCTTTTGTAGTTTGGTTTGCCCTGTTCCCATCATGCACTGGGACAGGAACAGACTAATTTGCATACAGCCAGGTTCTGAAACTGGGATGGTGCAGTGAGCTAAAAAACGGTGTTGGATCTAGCCCTGATCTCTTGACTGGGTGAGAGTATTCTGTTTAATTCAGAGACTCTGTCCCTCACCACCCCTTATTGTAAATATTTTTGTCCACCCTAAGCGTGGAAGGGTATACTCAGATGTGAGTCCCTTGCTCATTGCACCATCAGGATTCAAGCAAGCCGGGCCGAAGAGGCTGAAATGCCAGAAACCGGTCCCTGGTAGCTTGTTTCCTTCCCAGTGTAAGAATTGGCTTTTGTAGTTTGGTTTGCCCTGTTCCCATCATGCACTGGGACAGGAACAGACTAATTTGCATACAGCCAGGTTCTGAAACTGGGATGGTGCAGTGAGCTAAAAAACGGTGTTGGATCTAGCCCTGATCTCTTGACTGGGTGAGAGTATTCTGTTTAATTCAGAGACTCTGTCCCTCACCACCCCTTGTTGTAAATATTTTTGTCCACCCTAAGCGTGGAAGGGTATACTCAGATGTGAGTCCCTTGCTCATTGCACCATCAGGATTCAAGCAAGCCGGGCCGAAGAGGCTGAAATGCCAGAAACCGGTCCCTGGTAGCTTGTTTCCTTCCCAGTGTAAGAATTGGCTTTTGTAGTTTGGTTTGCCCTGTTCCCATCATGCACTGGGACAGGAACAGACTAATTTGCATACAGCCAGGTTCTGAAACTGGGATGGTGCAGTGAGCTAAAAAACGGTGTTGGATCTAGCCCTGATCTCTTGACTGGGTGAGAGTATTCTGTTTAATTCAGAGACTCTGTCCCTCACCACCCCTTGTTGTAAATATTTTTGTCCACCCTAAGCGTGGAAGGGTATACTCAGATGTGAGTCCCTTGCTCATTGCACCATCAGGATTCAAGCAAGCCGGGCCGAAGAGGCTGAAATGCCAGTAACCGGTCCCTGGTAGCTTGTTTCCTTCCCAGTGTAAGAATTGGCTTTTGTAGTTTGGTTTGCCCTGTTCCCATCATGCACTGGGACAGGAACAGACTAATTTGCATACAGCCAGGTTCTGAAACTGGGATGGTGCAGTGAGCTAAAAAACGGTGTTGGATCTAGCCCTGATCTCTTGACTGGGTGAGAGTATTCTGTTTAATTCAGAGACTCTGTCCCTCACCACCCCTTGTTGTAAATATTTTTGTCCACCCTAAGCGTGGAAGGGTATACTCAGATGTGAGTCCCTTGCTCATTGCACCATCAGGATTCAAGTAAGCCGGGCCGAAGAGGCTGAAATGCCTGAAACCGGTCCCTGGTAGCTTGTTTCCTTCCCAGTGTAAGAATTGGCTTTTGTAGTTTGGTTTGCCCTGTTCCCATCATGCACTGGGACAGGAACAGACTAATTTGCATACAGCCAGGTTCTGAAACTGGGATGGTGCAGTGAGCTAAAAAACGGTGTTGGATCTAGCCCTGATCTCTTGACTGGGTGAGAGTATTCTGTTTAATTCAGAGACTCTGTCCCTCACCACCCCTTGTTGTAAATATTTTTGTCCACCCTAAGCGTGGAAGGGTATACTCAGATGTGAGTCCCTTGCTCATTGCACCATCAGGATTCAAGCTAGCCGGGCCGAAGAGGCTGAAATGCCAGAAACCGGTCCCTGGTAGCTTGTTTCCTTCCCAGTGTAAGAATTGGCTTTTGTAGTTTGGTTTGCCCTGTTCCCATCATGCACTGGGACAGGAACAGACTAATTTGCATACAGCCAGGTTCTGAAACTGGGATGGTGCAGTGAGCTAAAAAACGGTGTTGGATCTAGCCCTGATCTCTTGACTGGGTGAGAGTATTCTGTTTAATTCAGAGACTCTGTCCCTCACCACCCCTTGTTGTAAATATTTTTGTCCACCCTAAGCGTGGAAGGGTATACTCAGATGTGAGTCCCTTGCTCATTGCACCATCAGGATTCAAGCAAGCCGGGCCGAAGAGGCTGAAATGCCAGAAACCGGTCCCTGGTAGCTTGTTTCCTTCCCAGTGTAAGAATTGGCTTTTGTAGTTTGGTTTGCCCTGTTCCCATCATGCACTGGGACAGGAACAGACTAATTTGCATACAGCCAGGTTCTGAAACTGGGATGGTGCAGTGAGCTAGAAAACGGTGTTGGATCTAGCCCTGATCTCTTGACTGGGTGAGAGTATTCTGTTTAATTCAGAGACTCTGTCCCTCACCACCCCTTGTTGTAAATATTTTTGTCCACCCTAAGCGTGGAAGGGTATACTCAGATGTGAGTCCCTTGCTCATTGCACCATCAGGATTCAAGCAAGCCGGGCCGAAGAGGCTGAAATGCCAGAAACCGGTCCCTGGTAGCTTGTTTCCTTCCCAGTGTAAGAATTGGCTTTTGTAGTTTGGTTTGCCCTGTTCCCATCATGCACTGGGACAGGAACAGACTAATTTGCATACAGCCAGGTTCTGAAACTGGGATGGTGCAGTGAGCTAAAAAACGGTGTTGGATCTAGCCCTGATCTCTTGACTGGGTGAGAGTATTCTGTTTAATTCAGAGACTCTGTCCCTCACCACCCCTTGTTGTAAATATTTTTGTCCACCCTAAGCGTGGAAGGGTATACTCAGATGTGAGTCCCTTGCTCATTGCACCATCAGGATTCAAGCAAGCCGGGCCGAAGAGGCTGAAATGCCAGAAACCGGTCCCTGGTAGCTTGTTTCCTTCCCAGTGTAAGAATTGGCTTTTGTAGTTTGGTTTGCCCTGTTCCCATCATGCACTGGGACAGGAACAGACTAATTTGCATACAGCCAGGTTCTGAAACTGGGATGGTGCAGTGAGCTAAAAAACGGTGTTGGATCTAGCCCTGATCTCTTGACTGGGTGAGAGTATTCTGTTTAATTCAGAGACTCTGTCCCTCACCACCCCTTGTTGTAAATATTTTTGTCCACCCTAAGCGTGGAAGGGTATACTCAGATGTGAGTCCCTTGCTCATTGCACCATCAGGATTCAAGCAAGCCGGGCCGAAGAGGCTGAAATGCCAGAAACCGGTCCCTGGTAGCTTGTTTCCTTCCCAGTGTAAGAATTGGCTTTTGTAGTTTGGTTTGCCCTGTTCCCATCATGCACTGGGACAGGAACAGACTAATTTGCATACAGCCAGGTTCTGAAACTGGGATGGTGCAGTGAGCTAAAAAACGGTGTTGGATCTAGCCCTGATCTCTTGACTGGGTGAGAGTATTCTGTTTAATTCAGAGACTCTGTCCCTCACCACCCCTTGTTGTAAATATTTTTGTCCACCCTAAGCGTGGAAGGGTATACTCAGATGTGAGTCCCTTGCTCATTGCACCATCAGGATTCAAGCAAGCCGGGCCGAAGAGGCTGAAATGCCAGAAACCGGTCCCTGGTAGCTTGTTTCCTTCCCAGTGTAAGAATTGGCTTTTGTAGTTTGGTTTGCCCTGTTCCCATCATGCACTGGGACAGGAACAGACTAATTTGCATACAGCCAGGTTCTGAAACTGGGATGGTGCAGTGAGCTAAAAAACGGTGTTGGATCTAGCCCTGATCTCTTGACTGGGTGAGAGTATTCTGTTTAATTCAGAGACTCTGTCCCTCACCACCCCTTGTTGTAAATATTTTTGTCCACCCTAAGCGTGGAAGGGTATACTCAGATGTGAGTCCCTTGCTCATTGCACCATCAGGATTCAAGCAAGCCGGGCCGAAGAGGCTGAAATGCCAGAAACCGGTCCCTGGTAGCTTGTTTCCTTCCCAGTGTAAGAATTGGCTTTTGTAGTTTGGTTTGCCCTGTTCCCATCATGCACTGGGACAGGAACAGACTAATTTGCATACAGCCAGGTTCTGAAACTGGGATGGTGCAGTGAGCTAAAAAACGGTGTTGGATCTAGCCCTGATCTCTTGACTGGCTGAGAGTATTCTGTTTAATTCAGAGACTCTGTCCCTCACCACCCCTTGTTGTAAATATTTTTGTCCACCCTAAGCGTGGAAGGGTATACTCAGATGTGAGTCCCTTGCTCATTGCACCATCAGGATTCAAGCAAGCCGGGCCGAAGAGGCTGAAATGCCAGAAACCGGTCCCTGGTAGCTTGTTTCCTTCCCAGTGTAAGAATTGGCTTTTGTAGTTTGGTTTGCCCTGTTCCCATCATGCACTGGGACAGGAACAGACTAATTTGCATACAGCCAGGTTCTGAAACTGGGATGGTGCAGTGAGCTAAAAAACGGTGTTGGATCTAGCCCTGATCTCTTGACTGGGTGAGAGTATTCTGTTTAATTCAGAGACTCTGTCCCTCACCACCCCTTGTTGTAAATATTTTTGTCCACCCTAAGCGTGGAAGGGTATACTCAGGTGTGAGTCCCTTGCTCATTGCACCATCAGGATTCAAGCAAGCCGGGCCGAAGAGGCTGAAATGCCAGAAACCGGTCCCTGGTAGCTTGTTTCCTTCCCAGTGTAAGAATTGGCTTTTGTAGTTTGGTTTGCCCTGTTCCCATCATGCACTGGGACAGGAACAGACTAATTTGCATACAGCCAGGTTCTGAAACTGGGATGGTGCAGTGAGCTAAAAAACGGTGTTGGATCTAGCCCTGATCTCTTGACTGGGTGAGAGTATTCTGTTTAATTCAGAGACTCTGTCCCTCACCACCCCTTGTTGTAAATATTTTTGTCCACCCTAAGCGTGGAAGGGTATACTCAGATGTGAGTCCCTTGCTCATTGCACCATCAGGATTCAAGCAAGCCGGGCCGAAGAGGCTGAAATGCCAGAAACCGGTCCCTGGTAGCTTGTTTCCTTCCCAGTGTAAGAATTGGCTTTTGTAGTTTGGTTTGCCCTGTTCCCATCATGCACTGGGACAGGAACAGACTAATTTGCATACAGCCAGGTTCTGAAACTGGGATGGTGCAGTGAGCTAAAAAACGGTGTTGGATCTAGCCCTGATCTCTTGACTGGGTGAGAGTATTCTGTTTAATTCAGAGACTCTGTCCCTCACCACCCCTTGTTGTAAATATTTTTGTCCACCCTAAGCGTGGAAGGGTATACTCAGATGTGAGTCCCTTGCTCATTGCACCATCAGGATTCAAGCAAGCCGGGCCGAAGAGGCTGAAATGCCAGAAACCGGTCCCTGGTAGCTTGTTTCCTTCCCAGTGTAAGAATTGGCTTTTGTAGTTTGGTTTGCCCTGTTCCCATCATGCACTGGGACAGGAACAGACTAATTTGCATACAGCCAGGTTCTGAAACTGGGATGGTGCAGTGAGCTAAAAAACGGTGTTGGATCTAGCCCTGATCTCTTGACTGGGTGAGAGTATTCTGTTTAATTCAGAGACTCTGTCCCTCACCACCCCTTGTTGTAAATATTTTTGTCCACCCTAAGCGTGGAAGGGTATACTCAGATGTGAGTCCCTTGCTCATTGCACCATCAGGATTCAAGCAAGCCGGGCCGAAGAGGCTGAAATGCCAGAAACCGGTCCCTGGTAGCTTGTTTCCTTCCCAGTGTAAGAATTGGCTTTTGTAGTTTGGTTTGGCCTGTTCCCATCATGCACTGGGACAGGAACAGACTAATTTGCATACAGCCAGGTTCTGAAACTGGGATGGTGCAGTGAGCTAAAAAACGGTGTTGGATCTAGCCCTGATCTCTTGACTGGGTGAGAGTATTCTGTTTAATTCAGAGACTCTGTCCCTCACCACCCCTTGTTGTAAATATTTTTGTCCACCCTAAGCGTGGAAGGGTATACTCAGATGTGAGTCCCTTGCTCATTGCACCATCAGGATTCAAGCAAGCCGGGCCGAAGAGGCTGAAATGCCAGAAACCAGTCCCTGGTAGCTTGTTTCCTTCCCAGTGTAAGAATTGGCTTTTGTAGTTTGGTTTGCCCTGTTCCCATCATGCACTGGGACAGGAACAGACTAATTTGCATACAGCCAGGTTCTGAAACTGGGATGGTGCAGTGAGCTAAAAAACGGTGTTGGATCTAGCCCTGATCTCTTGACTGGGTGAGAGTATTCTGTTTAATTCAGAGACTCTGTCCCTCACCACCCCTTGTTGTAAATATTTTTGTCCACCCTAAGCGTGGAAGGGTATACTCAGATGTGAGTCCCTTGCTCATTGCACCATCAGGATTCAAGCAAGCCGGGCCGAAGAGGCTGAAATGCCAGTAACCGGTCCCTGGTAGCTTGTTTCCTTCCCAGTGTAAGAATTGGCTTTTGTAGTTTGGTTTGCCCTGTTCCCATCATGCACTGGGACAGGAACAGACTAATTTGCATACAGCCAGGTTCTGAAACTGGGATGGTGCAGTGTGCTAAAAAACGGTGTTGGATCTAGCCCTGATCTCTTGACTGGGTGAGAGTATTCTGTTTAATTCAGAGACTCTGTCCCTCACCACCCCTTGTTGTAAATATTTTTGTCCACCCTAAGCGTGGAAGGGTATACTCAGATGTGAGTCCCTTGCTCATTGCACCATCAGGATTCAAGTAAGCCGGGCCGAAGAGGCTGAAATGCCAGAAACCGGTCCCTGGTAGCTTGTTTCCTTCCCAGTGTAAGAATTGGCTTTTGTAGTTTGGTTTGCCCTGTTCCCATCATGCACTGGGACAGGAACAGACTAATTTGCATACAGCCAGGTTCTGAAACTGGGATGGTGCAGTGAGCTAAAAAACGGTGTTGGATCTAGCCCTGATCTCTTGACTGGGTGAGAGTATTCTGTTTAATTCAGAGACTCTGTCCCTCACCACCCCTTGTTGTAAATATTTTTGTCCACCCTAAGCGTGGAAGGGTATACTCAGATGTGAGTCCCTTGCTCATTGCACCATCAGGATTCAAGCTAGCCGGGCCGAAGAGGCTGAAATGCCAGAAACCGGTCCCTGGTAGCTTGTTTCCTTCCCAGTGTAAGAATTGGCTTTTGTAGTTTGGTTTGCCCTGTTCCCATCATGCACTGGGACAGGAACAGACTAATTTGCATACAGCCAGGTTCTGAAACTGGGATGGTGCAGTGAGCTAAAAAACGGTGTTGGATCTAGCCCTGATCTCTTGACTGGGTGAGAGTATTCTGTTTAATTCAGAGACTCTGTCCCTCACCACCCCTTGTTGTAAATATTTTTGTCCACCCTAAGCGTGGAAGGGTATACTCAGATGTGAGTCCCTTGCTCATTGCACCATCAGGATTCAAGCAAGCCGGGCCGAAGAGGCTGAAATGCCAGAAACCGGTCCCTGGTAGCTTGTTTCCTTCCCAGTGTAAGAATTGGCTTTTGTAGTTTGGTTTGCCCTGTTCCCATCATGCACTGGGACAGGAACAGACTAATTTGCATACAGCCAGGTTCTGAAACTGGGATGGTGCAGTGAGCTAGAAAACGGTGTTGGATCTAGCCCTGATCTCTTGACTGGGTGAGAGTATTCTGTTTAATTCAGAGACTCTGTCCCTCACCACCCCTTGTTGTAAATATTTTTGTCCACCCTAAGCGTGGAAGGGTATACTCAGATGTGAGTCCCTTGCTCATTGCACCATCAGGATTCAAGCAAGCCGGGCCGAAGAGGCTGAAATGCCAGAAACCGGTCCCTGGTAGCTTGTTTCCTTCCCAGTGTAAGAATTGGCTTTTGTAGTTTGGTTTGCCCTGTTCCCATCATGCACTGGGACAGGAACAGACTAATTTGCATACAGCCAGGTTCTGAAACTGGGATGGTGCAGTGAGCTAAAAAACGGTGTTGGATCTAGCCCTGATCTCTTGACTGGGTGAGAGTATTCTGTTTAATTCAGAGACTCTGTCCCTCACCACCCCTTGTTGTAAATATTTTTGTCCACCCTAAGCGTGGAAGGGTATACTCAGATGTGAGTCCCTTGCTCATTGCACCATCAGGATTCAAGCAAGCCGGGCCGAAGAGGCTGAAATGCCAGAAACCGGTCCCTGGTAGCTTGTTTCCTTCCCAGTGTAAGAATTGGCTTTTGTAGTTTGGTTTGCCCTGTTCCCATCATGCACTGGGACAGGAACAGACTAATTTGCATACAGCCAGGTTCTGAAACTGGGATGGTGCAGTGAGCTAAAAAACGGTGTTGGATCTAGCCCTGATCTCTTGACTGGGTGAGAGTATTCTGTTTAATTCAGAGACTCTGTCCCTCACCACCCCTTGTTGTAAATATTTTTGTCCACCCTAAGCGTGGAAGGGTATACTCAGATGTGAGTCCCTTGCTCATTGCACCATCAGGATTCAAGCAAGCCGGGCCGAAGAGGCTGAAATGCCAGAAACCGGTCCCTGGTAGCTTGTTTCCTTCCCAGTGTAAGAATTGGCTTTTGTAGTTTGGTTTGCCCTGTTCCCATCATGCACTGGGACAGGAACAGACTAATTTGCATACAGCCAGGTTCTGAAACTGGGATGGTGCAGTGAGCTAAAAAACGGTGTTGGATCTAGCCCTGATCTCTTGACTGGGTGAGAGTATTCTGTTTAATTCAGAGACTCTGTCCCTCACCACCCCTTGTTGTAAATATTTTTGTCCACCCTAAGCGTGGAAGGGTATACTCAGATGTGAGTCCCTTGCTCATTGCACCATCAGGATTCAAGCAAGCCGGGCCGAAGAGGCTGAAATGCCAGAAACCGGTCCCTGGTAGCTTGTTTCCTTCCCAGTGTAAGAATTGGCTTTTGTAGTTTGGTTTGCCCTGTTCCCATCATGCACTGGGACAGGAACAGACTAATTTGCATACAGCCAGGTTCTGAAACTGGGATGGTGCAGTGAGCTAAAAAACGGTGTTGGATCTAGCCCTGATCTCTTGACTGGGTGAGAGTATTCTGTTTAATTCAGAGACTCTGTCCCTCACCACCCCTTGTTGTAAATATTTTTGTCCACCCTAAGCGTGGAAGGGTATACTCAGATGTGAGTCCCTTGCTCATTGCACCATCAGGATTCAAGCAAGCCGGGCCGAAGAGGCTGAAATGCCAGAAACCGGTCCCTGGTAGCTTGTTTCCTTCCCAGTGTAAGAATTGGCTTTTGTAGTTTGGTTTGCCCTGTTCCCATCATGCACTGGGACAGGAACAGACTAATTTGCATACAGCCAGGTTCTGAAACTGGGATGGTGCAGTGAGCTAAAAAACGGTGTTGGATCTAGCCCTGATCTCTTGACTGGCTGAGAGTATTCTGTTTAATTCAGAGACTCTGTCCCTCACCACCCCTTGTTGTAAATATTTTTGTCCACCCTAAGCGTGGAAGGGTATACTCAGATGTGAGTCCCTTGCTCATTGCACCATCAGGATTCAAGCAAGCCGGGCCGAAGAGGCTGAAATGCCAGAAACCGGTCCCTGGTAGCTTGTTTCCTTCCCAGTGTAAGAATTGGCTTTTGTAGTTTGGTTTGCCCTGTTCCCATCATGCACTGGGACAGGAACAGACTAATTTGCATACAGCCAGGTTCTGAAACTGGGATGGTGCAGTGAGCTAAAAAACGGTGTTGGATCTAGCCCTGATCTCTTGACTGGGTGAGAGTATTCTGTTTAATTCAGAGACTCTGTCCCTCACCACCCCTTGTTGTAAATATTTTTGTCCACCCTAAGCGTGGAAGGGTATACTCAGGTGTGAGTCCCTTGCTCATTGCACCATCAGGATTCAAGCAAGCCGGGCCGAAGAGGCTGAAATGCCAGAAACCGGTCCCTGGTAGCTTGTTTCCTTCCCAGTGTAAGAATTGGCTTTTGTAGTTTGGTTTGCCCTGTTCCCATCATGCACTGGGACAGGAACAGACTAATTTGCATACAGCCAGGTTCTGAAACTGGGATGGTGCAGTGAGCTAAAAAACGGTGTTGGATCTAGCCCTGATCTCTTGACTGGGTGAGAGTATTCTGTTTAATTCAGAGACTCTGTCCCTCACCACCCCTTGTTGTAAATATTTTTGTCCACCCTAAGCGTGGAAGGGTATACTCAGATGTGAGTCCCTTGCTCATTGCACCATCAGGATTCAAGCAAGCCGGGCCGAAGAGGCTGAAATGCCAGAAACCGGTCCCTGGTAGCTTGTTTCCTTCCCAGTGTAAGAATTGGCTTTTGTAGTTTGGTTTGCCCTGTTCCCATCATGCACTGGGACAGGAACAGACTAATTTGCATACAGCCAGGTTCTGAAACTGGGATGGTGCAGTGAGCTAAAAAACGGTGTTGGATCTAGCCCTGATCTCTTGACTGGGTGAGAGTATTCTGTTTAATTCAGAGACTCTGTCCCTCACCACCCCTTGTTGTAAATATTTTTGTCCACCCTAAGCGTGGAAGGGTATACTCAGATGTGAGTCCCTTGCTCATTGCACCATCAGGATTCAAGCAAGCCGGGCCGAAGAGGCTGAAATGCCAGAAACCGGTCCCTGGTAGCTTGTTTCCTTCCCAGTGTAAGAATTGGCTTTTGTAGTTTGGTTTGCCCTGTTCCCATCATGCACTGGGACAGGAACAGACTAATTTGCATACAGCCAGGTTCTGAAACTGGGATGGTGCAGTGAGCTAAAAAACGGTGTTGGATCTAGCCCTGATCTCTTGACTGGGTGAGAGTATTCTGTTTAATTCAGAGACTCTGTCCCTCACCACCCCTTGTTGTAAATATTTTTGTCCACCCTAAGCGTGGAAGGGTATACTCAGATGTGAGTCCCTTGCTCATTGCACCATCAGGATTCAAGCAAGCCGGGCCGAAGAGGCTGAAATGCCAGAAACCGGTCCCTGGTAGCTTGTTTCCTTCCCAGTGTAAGAATTGGCTTTTGTAGTTTGGTTTGGCCTGTTCCCATCATGCACTGGGACAGGAACAGACTAATTTGCATACAGCCAGGTTCTGAAACTGGGATGGTGCAGTGAGCTAAAAAACGGTGTTGGATCTAGCCCTGATCTCTTGACTGGGTGAGAGTATTCTGTTTAATTCAGAGACTCTGTCCCTCACCACCCCTTGTTGTAAATATTTTTGTCCACCCTAAGCGTGGAAGGGTATACTCAGATGTGAGTCCCTTGCTCATTGCACCATCAGGATTCAAGCAAGCCGGGCCGAAGAGGCTGAAATGCCAGAAACCGGTCCCTGGTAGCTTGTTTCCTTCCCAGTGTAAGAATTGGCTTTTGTAGTTTGGTTTGCCCTGTTCCCATCATGCACTGGGACAGGAACAGACTAATTTGCATACAGCCAGGTTCTGAAACTGGGATGGTGCAGTGAGCTAAAAAACGGTGTTGGATCTAGCCCTGATCTCTTGACTGGGTGAGAGTATTCTGTTTAATTCAGAGACTCTGTCCCTCACCACCCCTTGTTGTAAATATCCCAGCAAGAACTGAGCACCAGGATTCCCTCGATGGTGATTAGCCGCGCTCTACAAATCCGAATTGAATTGCATATACTCACTCTGTCATCATGTCTCCCTGTAGCTGCCTTCTGGATAACGTTCCTCCACATTTCTACCACTGCCTGAAAGGCCCTATGTCACAGATGTACTGCGACTGGCAGCTCAATGCCTGTAATACCGGTTATCCCCACATTGCTTGAAACACATCATTTCTGTTTTTATAGGCTCTGCCTTGTGGGGCACAAGTCTGGTCATTAGCATTGGAGTGTTGGGAAGAGCTGTGTGACATGTTTTCTGAAGTCTTCTCTTTTACAGACCGTTAGTGCCTCAGTGCTCCAAAGAACACAAATGGTTCATGTGCAACAGTTCCAACTTAGACCGCCAGCCCATCAGATGTGCAGTTGTTTTCAATCTCATCCTGAGGACATGGACCTGCGCAAGAGAATATGTTCTGAAAAATGTCACACCTTTGGAGGGATGGGAGAAAAATTCAAACAGGGCTCGATAAAAGCGAATGTCCACTGTGATACAGAAGACGACTCTGGTATATTAACAAAGCAGTAATGAAAATCAGGATGGGCTTATAGAAATATTTATAATAATGTTTATTTGTTTAAAGCAATTGATCACTGCCTGTGATGTGGTGTATATGCAATGATGGTAACTATGTATTGTTATTAATCTCAGTGGTGCTCCTTTTATCGACATGGTAAGGATAATTGGTTGGGTGGCCCCTCGAATTTCAGTATGTGAGACAATGGTTAAACACAGGTTACTGCTGTGGATGTATCCTAGAACAGGGTTACCAGTCTGGCAAGCCCTTTTAAGGCTGAACAACGTTGAAAGACTTAGCAAGCATGGTGATGATTTTTTGTAATAATACCTTACTTTTCACATAGATTCTAGTAGCACAATTGTGCATTGCCCAATGATTGTAAATGACAGACATTAATATTAGTCACATTAATGGTAGTCAATCTATTGGCCTGAGAAGGATAAAAGGCTAGGCTGGCCCAGCTAGGGATTCAAACTCATGAAAGATCTTAGCACACTCTCATTGGCTTTAGAAATCCCTTTTTTACACGAAACTAGATAAAGTTAGAAGACAACTGTGCCTTCAACGTCATCAAAAGAAATATATGATCTGCAAGTGGCAAGGACATCGGCAGAGATACATTTCCTTTTATCGACAAATTGCCCCGTGCATTTCATAGAAATGTTAAGCCAAATCTTAAACATGTCTGATACCAGTGGCGTATATATAAGGGGGTTTTACCCAAACATAGTCACTGGGGCCTGGGTTGTATAAGTACTGAGAGGAAGGGGTCCCAGCGTAAGTGTGAACAATAGTTATGCAATTCGAAAAAAGTCTATAGAAACAATGAATGCAGCCACATTGTTTTAATCACACTGGGAGTAAGTATATTAAATATAGTATCACTTAATTACATATTATAGTCGGTTGTACAGTGCCCCAAGGGAAAAGGGAGTGATTGAGTGAGGATAGGGTGATAAAGGGATAGTGACGGTAAAATCAACCAAGTATCAGAGATGCATTGGTAAGTAAATTGTTATACACAAAACAAAAGACCATTGGTTCAATACATAAATCAACACATGTCATACTTCACAAAATACATTAAATGTCAAAATTTTGGGCGTGAAGTTGACAACCAAGACGCTGTTGTCGACGTTTCGACCCTCAGTAGTTTGCAGGAATTAGTGGTGACCTTGCTGCGGGGTCTTCATCAGGACAGGGTGCGGGGCAGGCAACCGATCCAGTTATTGCTCGTGTTGTAAATTGGGGACAGGACTTGCGTCGCCGTAGAATTAATCAGTTAATAAGGACGTTTTGTGGAGCGGTGGAGGTCGAACTCGGCCCGGAGACGGTGGCAATGGCAGAGTCAGGATTGTAAATTAGTTGACACAGGGTCCATGGGTACTAGTATTAGTAAAAAGGGGTCACATCCCCGGATCCGAAGTTTGAGTGTTGTCGGAAAAAAGTCAGAGGAATTATTATCTTGAACAGAGGACCTTTCTGTGATTTCCAGAGTATGGTTTAGTTGGTACAGGGTCCTCGAGTATTGTTAATAACACCGAATCGCTCCGTAGTATCATACGCCGACTGGATCTAGCGTGAAGCTCCGTTTGCTCGTGTCTGCAATGGCGATCCATTGTTTCCATAGACTTTTTTTGAATTGCATAACTATTGATACAAGTGGCATCGCACATGTATTTAAGACAGTTTTTTCGGGACTGTTAGCACCCTTTGAAACAGTTCTGGGCATCTTCCCGAATTTTGTCCATTCTGTCTTTGGCAGCCTACCCTTAATCTTGGGACTCGTGGCAGGAATTTTATTTTTGCTCCTTCTGCACCGATATGGCAAGCCAATCCACAGACAAGACTCTAGCAACGATGAAAGAAACGATCCTAGCAATACGATACCGAGACCGTATCACTAAGGTCCTCGGATTGGCCCGCCTAAGAGATCTGAGTACAACCTGGTTTCTTTCATTCAGACCGATCTGGCAAGATTGCATCATACCTGTGCTTCGATGTCTCCTATGTGGAGAAGAATGCGTGTTGAACGTCTGTCTTACACTACAATCAGCAGTACCAATGGATATCAATACTTTGATAGGTCCTGTAACGACTCATGCATCGTGTTGTCCCCAGCGGCTACCGATTCTGATGACGGCATTCGTTGAGACTTCACCACTACGAATAGGTGGCGGTGAAGTTCGAGAGGAAAGCAGCACCAAACAGGAACAGCCTTCTGTGAGCATTGCTGATCCAACCATCGATGATAGCAATCACGCAGAGAACTGCACAGTTGCAGTATTTTTGAACTTGGTCGAACTTTCACCTGATGTGGTAGACCAATTTTTTGCGGGTCTGTCTGAAATAATGTTTTCTCCAATCAACGAGAATAACTTAATAAAAACAATGAGCACTCAGCGTTCCCTGAACTCTGAATTCGTCCTTCAGTTTTTGATAAACAAAGCTACAGAAAATATTTGGAACTCATTTTCCCCTGAAAGCGAAATTATTTTTGCCCATTTTTCAAAATATTTACTTTTTTTGGCACATGCTCCTTTGCTTAAAGTAGATCAATCAATCAATCAAAGACATTTATAGAGCGCACTACCTACCCATAGGGTCTCAAGGCGCATAGGGGGGGGGGTGCCGTTACCGCTCGAACAGCTAGGTCTTGAGCTTCTTCCTGAAGGAGAGGTGGTCTTGGGTCAGGCGCAGGTCGGGAGGGAGGGAGTTCCAGGTCTTGGCGGCCAGGTAGGAGAAGGACCTTCCTCCTGTTGTGGCTCTACGGATGCGTGGGACGGCGGCGAGGGCGTGGCTGGCAGATCGGAGGTTGCATTTGGGAGCGTAGAAGTTGATTTGGTTGTTGAGGTAGCTCGGGCCTTGATCGTGAAGGGCTTTGTGTGCGTGGGTGAGGAGCCGGAAGGTGATTCTTTTGTTGACGGGGAGCCAGTGCAGGTCTCTCAGGTGTCCGGAGATGTGGCTGTTCCGTGGGATGTCGAGGATGAGTCTGGCTGAGGCGTTCTGGAGCCGCTGGAGTCTCTTCTGGAGCTTGGCGGTGGTTCCGGCGTAGAGGGCGTTGCCGTAGTCCAGTCGGCTGGTGACGAGGGCCTGGGTGACGGTCTTCCTGGTCTCCGTGGGGATCCACCAGAAGATCTTCCGAAGCATGCGCAGGATGTTGAAGCACGACGAGGAGACGGCGTTGACTTGCCTGGTCATGGAGAGGGAGGAGTCCAGGATGAAGCCCAGGTTGCGTGCGTAGTTCGTCGGTTTGGGTGCGGTGCCCAGGGAGGGGGGCCACCAGGAGTCGTCCCAGGCGGAGGGCGAGGAGCCCAGGATGAGGACCTCCGTCTTGTCTGAGTTCAGTTTCAGGCGGCTCGTCGTCATCCACTCGGCTACCTCTTTCATCCCTTCGTGCAGGTTGGCTCTGGCGGCGGCGGGGTCGTTGGTCAGGGAGAGGATCAGCTGGGTGTCGTCGGCGTAGGAGATTATGTTGAGGTTGTGTTGGCGTGCGATGGCCGCGAGGGGGCTCATGTAGACGTTGAAGAGTGTAGGGCTCAGCGAGGATCCTTGAGGGATGCCGCAGATGACTTCGGTGGCCTCTGACTTGTACGGTGGTAGGCGGACTCTCTGTGTTCTTCCGTCGAGGAAGGAGACGATCCATTCCAGTGCCTTCTCCTGGATTCCGACGTTGCAGAGGCGCTGCACTAGGGTGCGGTGGCAGACCGTGTCGAAAGCCGTGGAGAGGTCTAGAGAACTATTCTTAGAGAACAGAGCTTCTATTTTTAGGATACTAGAGACAATATTTTACCTCAGCCTCTAGCACATATACAGCAATTTGTATAAATATGTGATGAAATGGTCTCGACCTTCTTTTCTGTATTTAGAGCCATTTCATGTGTAATTTTCGCAATTCATTCAGCTGATATATATATGCATTATCTGAATGATTACACTGCTTGAAAAGCATACAGAACCAACACTAATTTTCGTGTATTTACCTTATACCATTTCAAATGCGAAATATGTATTTTGGGATGGGTCGGAAAACACAAATGCATCGTTGAATGTTTACTATTGCTTAGTTTTTTAGTAATGATGGACATCAATCCGTGGAGTGGGTGTTGTATTTATATCTAGGACCCTAATTCGATATTCCCGATTTATGCCCTTGTGAGGTTATAATCAATATTATCCTGATAAAGGCATAAGAATCAGATCCATATTCAGTAATAGCCCATGCAGTCCAAAGCACAGCACGGCTACTCCCATCGACTCCTAAAAAGCACAACGCATTCTTTAAACAAACCAAGCCTCCAGTAGCCTGGGAAATCCCCCCTGCTTTTGTTTTGATTTAAACAAGAACTCCTGAAGTCCAGAAAGAACTGTTAGTTCTTAGTAACGTCTTATGTCCAACCTTACCTCAAACCCGGCACCTTCCAGGTATAAAAAACCATCAGTTGCCTTTAGCAAACACACGGTGGATTGGAGCAGAGCGGCCATCTACTTGCCCGAGAGCCCAGCTGATGCGAGAAGCCCACGGAAGCCGCCCCTCCCGTTTGACACACTGAGAGAGACGCTGTCTTTTTCTCCAGCCGAGAAAATCCATCTCCGGTGTTTCCAGCCTACCCTTGCGGGTTGCTGGAATATTGAGTCCTGAGGAAAGAGATACCAGACCTCCCACATTCTATTACCAAGGTACAGAGCTGACTAAACCCTTAAGAGAATTCTTGATGCAGATTCTTGGCAAAACTATCTTAACCAACTTAACTTAAACTGCTACTTACTCATCCCCTCCCACGTGTTAGGCTTAGGACAGGTACACCGGGGTAGGCTTAGTTAGAAGCACCAGTTGAGTACGTTAGTCAATGTATTTATGTATGTATATATTTTATCTATTTTAAAGTATCATATGGCTAAGAAACCATATCAATGCTTTTACAGTATGATTTCCTAATACTACTTTTACTGTACGCACTTTACTTTACTTTAAGTATTGCATGCGTGGCAATTCATTTCTCTTGCATGAGAAAGAAGACTGCTCAATAAATAACACCTTTTTATTGAAAACGCCAGTCTCTCTATTTCTCTGCATTCTGGTGAAACTAAGTATGCACTGCTGACTGAGTGAAATAGCTGTCTATTGTTTTCACATGACTCTAGAGATACTCTCTTATTCTGAGGGAGCAAAGTTGTCATGTTTATGCGGTTGTTGGAAACTGAATCCCTTCTTGTCTGAGCCTGGGAAGTTTATCCCTCCCTATTTATTCAAGAAAGTTTCCAGTGACCTCTGAGCTAGCTGGTGCAAACCTAAATTAAGTTTAACATAGTCAGTAGAGACCTAGATGACCTCAGTCCTACGTCTACACTGCTGTTTATGTTATTCCAATGCGCAGAGACTATTGGGAAAATAGGAACTACACTGCAATGCGACATAGGTGAGGGACAGCAGCGATAGGGGAAAAGAGGGAGTATTGGGGTGTGTGCTGAGCAGTGATTAATTTGTAATACAACATATGCCAGGGCCCTCACCAGTAGACCATTGCCTGGCCTATGCGGCCAATGACAATACCTATGCAACAACCAACCATAACACTCGTACAAGTGTGACTACTAAGAATATTTCAAGCCCCCAAAGCTATAAAGAATGGCATAGGTGTCAGGAGGTTATCATTTTTAGTGTATATTGAATTAATAAACAGCTGTTCTGCTCATCTCTAAATTACACAGACAGAGCCACCATCTTGGAAGTCTGTCATAGTGCCAGTGTGTATAATTGGGTGCCATTGCAGAGCACCGAAAACCACCTGCTCAAATTAGGCATGGGGCTGAGATATCAGGGGAGAGGGGCGTTAGTTCAAGAAGGTGTGGAAGACAAAGGGGAGATGTGAAAGATGAATGGAAGGGCTGGAGTGGTGTAAGATACAAATAGAACAAAATTTTAATGGAGAGACTTGAGGTGAATGAGAAGTGATGATGTGCACGGGAGGTGACGGGGCCAGCGAGGCCATGAGATAAATGCGAAAGACTGTTAGAGATGAGGGCACTGAAAAGACCGAATGGTAAGAGGTGATTAAAGGTGAAGTGAGAGGTTGAATCGGGAGTTGAGAAGTTGTAAAAAGGGGTGAAAGAAAATGGCCTGTAATGTGAGAGAGGGATCAGGGGTTGGGAGAGGAGAGAAGAGAGAAGAGAGGGATGGAAGGAACTGGGTGAGAGGAAAGGGGCATGAGTAAACTGCTTAACTCTGCACAAGACCGCCAGGGTTTGAAGGGACCCTTGCTGCTCCTGGCCAGGGCCAGGTGAGCTTCTAGTGTGGCAGCGCGTATTTGTGCTGAGTGGGAGGCCCTTCACAAAGGTTGACTAGACATCTTTCTGATGTTGATTGCTGTATTTTGGTTATAAACTGGTACTGATGGGGAGAAATCTTTCCTCAGGGTTACTGTGTTTAAAAAATGTCAAAATAATAAAGCAATGCTATCCCAAAATACGTGGCATCAAAGAACATTATTTACATTTTCTACCCACACAATTTAGTCAAGCCTGTCGCATAATTTGGTCCTCACCTGCCTCATAATTCCAGTAGCCCTGCCTACAGGTTTAGGCATTTTTGTCAGGAGGGGGTCCTTAAGCCTGCCAATGTTGTCTGGGGGGTCTCGGCATCCAAAAGTTTGAAGACCTCTGCTGTAGCATAATTTTTTATCACTCTGTACGCCGAAACCGCCTTATGCAACTTCACGTCCCAATCCATTTTGTTAACACAAGCAGAGTGGATGACACCTTTGACAACTCTGTTACATCTCTCAAAAGCACTACTTCTACTTGGATTATACAAAGAAGTAGCTCTATGAACTACTCCTACTTTCTTGAAATAATCCTTCGCTGAATTTGACAGAAATTGTAATACATTGTAACTAAGCACAGAATTAGGTAAACCTTCTGAAACAAAATCCTCATCCATAAATTCCAACACTGTGGAAGTGCCAATTTTCTCAATTACCTTTACTACGGGCCACCTTGCAAACAGATCCAAAAGCACTATACATACTTTTGATCCACACCAACTGGACCAAACTAAACAATGGCGACAGAATCCCGAGGATATTTAGTGGGCAACCCTCCGAAATTAGTGGACTCAACGTTTGTAAAGATTTATCAACCACAATAAAACTCTTTTATCACGTACCTCTCAATCTCAGAATCCACCCCTGGCCACCAAAACAAATCTCTCACTACATTCTTTGTCTTCACAATTCCAAAATGGCCTTCATGACATAATTGGATGATAGATTTACATAAACCAAAGGAGGTACAATCCTTTCCCCTCTTAAGATGGTATCATTATCCACGGTCAACTGTGACCTGATCTCCCAAAAAGTTCTGAGTTTAGAATCATATATTTTTTTTGTTTGTCTAATTACACTGAATTCACTCTCTGACTTGTTTAAGTACTTCATCCTTTTCACACTCAGCTAACTATTTCTCCTTCCTCACGGCATGGTCACCATTTCCATGCACAAATGCAACTTGAAAATTGTTTCATGCATCATCTTCACACTTCTTTGTAGGCAACCAGGACAGACAATCAGCTAAAACGTTGTCCTTGCCAGGTAGATACACCACCTTATGGGTGTAATCTTGCATGTGCATAGACAACCTGGCAATTCTTGTAGATGCCCCAACAATACCTTCATTAGTAAGAAGTTTAAACTAAAGGTTTATGATCACACATTTCAACTGAAAAGAACCAAACGGCGAACCTTCAGATCTGCACCTCACGCTAGTTTTGTTTATTCCAGAGTCCTGCGCACAATCACTCAAGCACCCCCCGTTGTGCTGTGCCCCTGTGTTCCAGATCTTTAATCGATAAAGCAAAAGGAGGTGCGCCAGGTAATGAAGTCCAGTCAGTCTTGTGATATCAAAAGCTTTATTTGTACTTTTTTCCATTGATTATAAATCCTTATTAACACATACTGCTCAGCCAACGCATTTCGTTCCAAACAGTGGGAACTTCATCAGGGCTTAAATAACAATGTCAGTACATTCAATCTTCACAGGTGACTCAATATTCTCATTCCAGCTCAGTGTGCTGGTTGATTAGGGATTTCCCAAGTCATCACCATGCCCGTTTCCAAATACCCTGATAAGTATCCTGTTCCTTTCTTCAGCTTTTCGACGTTGTCGTTGCCAGGTAGATACACCGATAGGATGCTTTGTGAACTCCTGAGGCGGAAAACCGGGAGCACCATTTATTCGCAATTTTAAAACTTGTATGTTATTTTAAAACTTGTCTTCTTGATATGTTGCGCACTTACCCTTCCCTCTCCTCCTCACTGTGCTTTGTTTTGCCCGTGCAGCCGATTAGGCGCTGCTACGGGGACTGTGAGGGTAGCCCCCATCTCGGGAGTAGCCCGAGTTACCGCTGCAATCTTCCTGTCACTACCATCTCAGCCAGCATATAAGACGCGCTTTCTGCCTCGCGCGCCGCACCGATAGGACGCTTTGTGAACTCCTGAGGCGAAAAGCCGGGAGCACCATTTATTCGCAATTTTAAAACTTGTATGTTATTTTAAAACTTGTCTTCTTGATTTGTTGCGCACTTACCCTTCCCTCTCCTCCTCACTGTGTTTCTTTTGCCCATGCAGCCGATTAGGCGCTGCTACGGGGACTGCGAGGATAGCCGTCATCTTGGGGGTAGTCCGAGTTGCCGCTGCAGTCTTCCTGTCACTACCATCTCAGCCAGCATATAAGACGCGCTTTCTGCCTCGCGCGCAGCACCGATAGGACGCTTTGTGAACTCCTGAGGCGGAAAGCCGGGAGCACCATTTATTCGCAATTTTAAAACTTGTATGTTATTTTAAAACTTGTCTTCTTGATTTGTTGCGCACTTACCCTTCCCTCTCCTCCTCACTGTGCTTTGTTTTGCCCGTGCAGCCGATTAGGCGCTACTACGGGGACTGTGAGGGTAGCGGCCATCTTGGGAGTAGCCCGAGTTGCCGCTGCAATCTTCTTGTCACTACCATCTCAGCCAGCATATAAGACGCGCTTTCTGCCTCGCGCGCAGCACCGATAGGACGCTTTGTGAACTCCTGAGGCGGAAAGCCGGGAGCACCATTTATTTGCAATTTTAAAACTTGTATGTTATTTTAAAACTTGTCTTCTTGATTTGTTGCACACTTACCCTTCCCTCTCCTCCTCACTGTGCTTTGTTTTGCCCGTGCAGCCGATTAGGCGCTACTACGGGGACTGTGAGGGTAGCGGCCATCTTGGGAGTAGCCCGAGTTGCCGCTGCAATCTTCCTGTCACTACCACCTCAGCCAGCATATAAGACGCGCTTTCTGCCTCGCGCACAGCACCGATAGGACGCTTTGTGAACTCCTGAGGCGGAAAGCCGGGAGCACCATTTATTCGCAATTTTAAAACTTGTATGTTATTTTAAAACTTGTCTTCTTGATTTGTTGCGCACTTACCCTTCCCTCTCCTCCTCACTGTGCTTTGTTTTGCCCATGCAGCGTATTAGGTGCTGCTACGGGGACTGTGAGGGTAGCCGCCATCTTGGGAGTAGCCCGAGTTGCCGCTGCAGTCTTCCTATCACTACCATCTCAGCCAGCATATAATGTGTTTCCCTTCCCGCCCGCGCAGCCGTCGCGCGCAGCGGGCGCGCCGATGGCGCACCAAAGGCAAGCCCGTCTGCGCCCGTCCGCGCCAGACCGGACCTATGGGCCTGTCCCCCTGCCCCTTCATTAATATACTCCACGTAGACCTTGCTAATCTTCTTAGCTCATCCTGCTCACTATGCCCAGCCTCCATTGATCATCTAAAATTATTAGGCATCTTTCAACCTCCCCCCTGCCCTCCGAGGCCCTGACCCAGGAACTCTACCGGTACGGGCAACCTAAGCCTGTTTTGCTCAATATCCAAAGACTAAATATCTTTTATCTCAATACCAGATCCCTAGTAAAACTCAACTTGATATCTTCCTCCTCCTGGCATGCCAAAAACCTGACATCTTATTTCTTACGGAAACTTGGCTTAATATTGAATCATCCCCAGATATCTTAGCAGCTCTCCCTGATAATTATTACATATTACAGGTAGACCGTGACGTAGGGAAAGTAGGGGGTGGAGTAGCTGCCATTATCAACAAAATCTATGTATTTTCCAAAATGACGTCTCTTGACCTTTCTGCAGTGGACAACCTGGTTATCAAGCTCGACTTTAGGTCGGGATCACTTCCATGTGTATTGATATATAGACCCCCCCAGAGTATGCCCCTATTTCCTTTTTCTTTGTGTGATCAATTGGCCACCATGGTCACCGATTTCACCAACATCCTATTAATCAGTGACTTCAATTTCTGGTTTAACAGCGAGCTTGGTGGCCCTTTGGCGAGTGAACTCACGGAGCTTCTCCCAGGGCTTACCTTCAGCCATCATATTAACACCGCCACCCACATTAAAGGGAATATACTAGACCAGATTTGGAGTACGAACCTCAGCATCTCCTCTCTCGTCGTCTCCCCTTGTATCTGGTCCGACCATTTTCTGATCCAATTCAAGATCTCCATCCCTGAGCCTAAAACAAATGTAGACACCAAGGAGGGCTTCATCAGAAAATGGGGCTCCCTGGACACTCCAGCTTTTTTGGGAAATTTAGAGAACTCCATATCCGCTCATAACACTGACCTCAACCAGACCGTGGCTGACATCTCTAACTGGCTTGCAACTGCAAGTGATATATACGCCTCGCTGAAAAAACTTAAAACTATCCGTCAATCTGATGCTCACAAATGGTTCTCCCCCGACCTCAAGGCGAAAAAACTAATTATTCGCCAAAAAGAGCAAGTATGGAGAAGAACCTATGCCCCTCTTGAAAAGGCCCTTTATTCGGCCGCTCGCACTGACTACATGAAGGCTATTCTTCTAGCCAAAGCTGCTTTCTTCTCCAGTATAATCGAGCAATCAAATAATAACCCCAAGGATATTTTTTCCATCGTCAATAAACTCTCGAACCCTGCCTAATCCCGCAGTCACTCAGGATTTCTGTAATACTCTCAATCAATATTTTCTGGACAAAATTGTGACCATCAAATTTAGCATTTCCGTTACCATCCCCATCTCCCCTGACCCGACACACGTCACCAGTATCAATTCCCTGGATCACTTCCCTCTCCTGGATGCCCCGTCCCTACTCACCCTTTTGAATAGGATAAAGTCTGGATCCCCTCAAGACTGCTGCCCCCCTTATATTTTAAAAAATGTATTTGCTGCTTGTCCCTCTCCAATTTTAGGAATCCTCAACACATCCTTAACTCAAGGTAAGGTACCTAACTCTTTTAAAGAGGCAGTTGTGGTGCCCCTCCTAAAAAAAACAGGAGCGGAGCCCACCATCCTATCAAATTATAGGCCAATCTCCCTCCTTTCTTATTTAGCCAAGGTACTGGAGGCCCATGTAACATCACATTTTTCCAGTTTCATCGAACAGACAAACTTCCTGGATCCCTATCAAGCTGGATTTCGACCGGCCCATTGACCGAGTCAGTCATCACGGCGATCTTGGACTCCCTGCGTCATAACGCAGATTTGGGAATCCCTCAGGCTTTGGTCCTACTCGATCTGTCGGCTGCGTTGGACACGGTCGACCATGACATCCTTCTCGACCGTGTCGGACTAGCCGGCATCTGTGGCTCAGCCCAATACTGGATCAGGTCATTTCTCAGTGACTGCACGCAGACAGTTGGTTTGCCCCCCTTTTTATTTCCCGAACTCCACAGCACTTTGTGGGGTTCCTCAGGGTTCCTCACTGTCCCCTATTCTATTTAACATGTATATGCTCCCTTTGCTTCAGTCTCTTAAAGCCTTTAAAGTTACCACTTTGAATTATGCAGACGATCTGCAACTTACTTTTACAATCGACAATTCCCCAGATTTGATCTACCAATTTCAGAACACCATGCTCCATATACGTCATTGGATGGATGGTAACCAATTAAAGTTAAATCCTGACAAGACAGAACTGGTCCTCTTTGCAAAAGCCAGCTATTCACGGGCTCTCACTACTGGCCACCTGAACTCGGCCCCCCTCCGCCCCGTCTAGCCCTGTTAAAAGTCTGGGGTGCTTACTGATAGAGATCTATCATTAAAGCCTCAATTGAACTCGGTTGTGTCTGCATGTTTTTTTCAGCTTCGTAATATAAAAAAGATCAGTCGGATGCTCACACAGTCAGATTTGACCCAGGTGGTGATGGCCTTGGTGTTGTCACACCTTGACTACACCAACGCCATCTACCTGGGTCTCCCCATAGTCCTTAGTAGGCGCCTGCAGATGGTCCAAAATCAGGCAGCTAGACTCATATATCGACTTCCGCGCTGGCAGTCAGCCTGACCCTTAATGAGGCAACTTCATTGGCTCCCTATCACACAACGTGTCACTTTTAAAGTTGCCTGCATGACTTTCAAGACTCTACATGCTCGTAGCCCGAAGTTCATCCAAGACCTCCTGCCTAGATACATTTCCCCTCGTAGCCTACGCTCTGCCTCTCAAACCCTCCTTTCTGTCCCTCGCTACAAGCTCCAACGCAAGAGTGGGCGAAGGTTCGCTACTCTTGCTTCCAAATTATGGAATTCCCTCCCCATGAAAATTGGCTCCTGCACTACTCTTCTTCCGTTTATGAAGTATCTCAAACCTTGGCTGTTCGTCCAGATCATGGCCTAACCCTCTTTTAAGCCTTCTAAAACTGCAGTTCTATAGCATCTGTCGGTTAGCGCCATGAAACCTCCGGGTGTGCAAGCGCTTTATAAACCTTGTTAAGATAAGATAAGATAAGATACACCACCTTATGGGTGTAATCTTGCATGTGCATAGACAACCTGTCAATTCTTGTAGATTCCCCAACAGTACCTTCAGTAGTAAGAAGTTTAACTAAAGGGTTATGATAACACATTATCATAACAGGTTTGCCCCATGCAAAAGCTCAAAATGGTCTGAGGCCCATGCACATGCAAGAGCTTCCCTCTCAATTGCATGGTATTTTACTTCTGTTGGAGTTAATACCCGAAATGCGAAGAAAACAATCAACTCCTTTCCATCCCCGTTTCTTTCAGATAAAACAGCTCCAATTCCATTCCCACTAGCATCAGTAATGATACAACTGTCTAAATTGGGGTAAAAACACTACAGTCGGCTGTTTGCTCAAAGAACCTGATTTTGCACTTGTTAGAAATGGGATCTCTGGTTGGCTAAGGCTTGCGCCAAAGCCAGGCAAAGACCACCACTCTATTCAGGGCAAGGGAGTTACATGCCAAAGATAACCCCTGCTCACCCCCTTGGTAGCTTGGCACGAGCATTCAGGCTTATCCCAGTGGCAATGTGTAAAGCATTTGCGCACGCACACAGCAACAACATCCCAGGCACACTACAAAAGGAACTCCACAAAAGATTAAATCAAAAATAGCCTTTGTAGTCTCATAACACATTAGAATAGTAAACGCATAATAAAAATGGTGCCACCTGGCACTGGGTCATATCTACAAGGGATTATATACACCTGACAGGGCCCACTGGACCACTGTCAGAACTATCACAAAGCAAACTTAATAAAAGTAAAACATATCATAAACGTACAACCAGTAATCACTGGTAATCACTGTACTTCGCATCAGCCTGAAACATAAACTTCACTATGCACAGTATCACATCAGGCGCGAATTACATTCTGCGCCAACCTCACCAGCATAAACACATTATGCAATCTTCTCATAAGTCTAAACGCATTAGACCCTAACCTCCTAAGCATAACTCGCATTAGGGGCATAAATCTCACAGTGGAACAGAATCTCACTAGCATAAACTATAATATGCAAACCAACCTCATAATCATAAAAAACACATTTAGACATATAAAACAGGGTGCGTAAATCATACTACATGAATCACATTTCCTAGCACCACATAAATCACATTAGGGCCTGGCGCCCTATAAATCCAACAGTCCCCCTGGCCATCTCAAAAAGGGGCTCGAATGCCCTGGGTCCAGAATGTCAGGGCGCGCTGCCAAAGGAGTGGAAGTCAAGGGTGCGCACTGTGCGCAGGCCTATTCGTTGCAGCTGCCCACTACTTACTGGGCAACTGGGAATATCAAATGAGGGCCTAGGCACTCAATGTGCCCTCTAAACAAATATGCGAAACGTTGCAGCTGCCCTCTGTCAAGCGGGGCAGCTGGGGCAGGAGCACGAGCACCGACAATGTGCTCCGATCTGGGAGGCCCCACTGGGCTCTCTGGAAGGAAATCAACTTGCCCCAAAGACGTTGCAGCTGCCCACTGTCAAGGCGGGGCAGCTGGGATGGCCAAAAGTAAAGGGGCCCTGGCACCTCTGTACCCTCACGACCCTACTGGGCTTGTAATTACCTTGTCCCCCATCGTTGGAGCGGCCGGCAATAGCGGGTCAGCTCAGGAAATGATGCGGGCACTTACTGTCCCCCCAAAGAACAAATGCCACCCACGGTGGAACGGCCCGCCCTCTGGCAGGTTCGCTTATGGCATACAGACACTGTACCTTCACTGCCACCACAACACGGGTAAAGTACGGGCAAAACTGGCCCTCGGGATCCCCACTGGGGCCCTTTAAACAAATATGCCCACAACGTTGGAGCGGCCCGCAAAGGCGGGTCCGCTCATGGAAAATAACAAAAAGTACCGGCCATGTCTCTAGCCCAGCCCTCACTCACCGGAGCTGACGGGGAACTCCTCCGGTCACTCTTTCTCCTCCCGACACCGGGGGCGGCACGCAAGGCTCTCTCACTCATGAGATTTCGCTGGTGATCCGGCTGCACTCTGCATGTCGTGATTGGCAGTAGTGTAAGAACCAAGAACACCACTAACCTTGTCCTGTGGCCAAGCAGAGACGATATCTGACGCTAAGCCCCTTATTTCCTCACAACACAAAAACCCAACAGAGAATATAAACAACTCTGTCAGACTCCGCGCCACAGAGGAAAAAAGGGAAAGAGGATGAAGGTGTGTTCCCTCCTTTTCTCGCAGGGACTTGCTTTACTCTCTGGGCTGGGTCTAGGATACCTTCAACACTGTAGGTGGGATGACAAAACACACAATTACTAATATACTCAATGACCCCTCCTTCTCTTATATATGACCGTGCCTTTCCTTCACTCACCAGAATTCCTCTATTCCCTTCCTTTATTATCCAGTGTAATCCCAGTCTTTTATCACTTATGCCAAAATCAGGAACTCCAAACAATGCCAGGTCAGGAGGCTAAATATCAATAACACGTGCCTCTCCTCAGCACTAGTCCCCTTCAAGAAAGGCACTTTCCTGTCCCTCGTGCTCCCTAAGATTGTTTCCTTCACAATGCAGGGGCTGAAAGATCCACAACCGGATTAAATGTCTCCGGCACAAAGAAAAGGTACTG
Organism: Lissotriton vulgaris; assembly: GCF_964263255.1. Lineage (NCBI taxonomy): Eukaryota > Metazoa > Chordata > Amphibia > Caudata > Salamandridae > Lissotriton > Lissotriton vulgaris. Next base: position 513,251,320 of record NC_141699.1, read on the forward strand.
TTGTCATTAATTGCACTACAAATGTCTCGGTGAAAAAGAGCAGGCGATAGACTTATGGGTTCAGTACCTGCTAAATACACAAAATGAATCTTTCTACAAACTCGAAGCGTTTTTCTCTAAGCGCGTCCAAAATCCGGTCGCGCTTACAGAAACTGACACGCTTTCACTTATCTCGCGGGTTGATTTAGAAGCGTCTCGCGCCTCACAGTGTACCGCGGCTACAATTACTTAAGATCAGCAACAAAGTATCCGAAGTTCCAAGATCTCTGTACATGGAGAGAAAAGGCGAGCCCGCGCTTTTCTCACGAACATTCAGAAAGTGGTTACAATACCAGCCGGCATGCAAGCACTCGGTTCCAGGATAGACAGGCTTCCCAAAAAGGCTGTAATCTTCACGCTGGGATCCGGCGGGGAACACCATCCGCCCTTCCGTGATTCTCCTCCAGGTTAATTGACAAGCACTTTCCCCTTGGAAAGGAAGTGCTTATATCCCACTAGGAAATCCCAGGGCAGTCTGGGACTTGTAGTTACCATGATTCTTCCTGTTTTCTCTGCATACCTGGAATACTGTCCTCGTGATTTCAAAATCGCCACAGAACCCCCTCTCGAGGACTGCCGTCCCGGCGGTCGTCCAGGCTTCCCAGGATACTTCTCATGGAATTGCGCGACCAACTCAGGACAATTCAGATTGGCCAAAGGCTCCCACGTTCTTTCCTCAGGTCCGTAACCCTTCCACCCAACCAAGTATTGGATCCTACCCCTAACCATACGGGAGTCAAGGATAGCCTGCACCTCCTATTCCTCCTGCCCATCAATGTCAATAGGAAGTGGCCTATCCAGTATTCTCGCCCCATCAGGACAAGGAAGGAGGAGGGAAACATGAAATACGGGATGTATCTTCCAGGAATCAGGGAGGGACAATCTCATAGCCATAGGGTTAATAACCTCCACTATGCTGTAAGGCCCCACATACTTAGGTTTCAGCTTGTTTTCCCCTTTCAAATGTATGTGCCTAGTGGAAAGCCACACCCTGTCTCCCACCCCATATTCAGGTGCTGGTGATCTCTTCCTATCAGCAAAGCGTTTCTGGGAAGACTGAGCACTCGCCAAGCTGTTACGTGCTGCCACCAACACCGCCTTGAGATGGGCATGATGTTCATGAATGCTGGGTACAGGGGAATGCACGGGTACCTCAAAGGGAAGGGCATTGGGATGATAACCATACAAACAAAAGAAAGGAGAACAACCCAAGGTGGAGTGTATGGCATTATTATATGCAAACTCAGCCATCCAAATTAACATTGTCCAGTCCATATCATTTTGCAGAGCAAAGCAGCGTAGATACTGTTCCAACATCTGGTTCAGACGTTCAGTTTTGCCATCAGTCTGGGGGTGATAGGAGGAAGAGAGACGAGCATCGACGTCCATGGTCTTACAAAGAGCCTTCCAGAATCGGGAAGTAAATTGGGTTCCTCGATCCGTAATGAGCACGCAAGGAATGCCATGTGCTCTAACGATATGTTGCAGAAACACCTGCGCCAGTTCAGCTGAAGTAGGAAGACTCGTCAACGGAATGAAATGACCCATTTTTGTCAAATGGTCGACGACCACCAGGATCACGGTCTTTTCATTACAGGGTGGCATTTCAACTATGAAGTCCATAGACAATGTGTGCCAGGGTTTTGGAGGAATAGGCAGAGGCCTCAGAAGTCCCATGGGTTTGACATGGACGGATTTCCCTTGCATGCAAACAGCACAGTTTTTGACATACTGTCTCACATCATCTCTAAGGTTGGACCACCAGAACTCACGTTCCACACCAACTATGGTCTTGTAGATTCCCAAATGGCCTCCTAGGGGGGAGTCGTGTATCCATTTCAAGACTTGCAGCTGTAAGATCTCAGTGGGTACATAGATAGCGGACCCATGGTAAGCAAGATCATCTTTTTCCATTCGATGTTCCGGATCTTCTTGTATCCATGCTTGTACATCTGACTCTGCCAGAGCTATCTTCACGTCGTCCAGAAAGTCCTGTGTAGCCAACAAGGCTATTGCGGATAGACAACCACTTGCTTCTTTCAGGATTAGTGGGGGTTCTTCCGTGGTTCCTGCATGTTGGTCTTCAGTTTCACCTATGCGAGACAGGGCATCCGCTTTACCATTCTGTGGTCCAGGTCTATACTTGATAATAAAATCATAATCCGAGAAGAACAATGTCCATCTCAACTGCCGAGGCGTAAGCGCCTTCGCGGTTTTCAAGAACAGAAGATTTTGATGGTCTGTGTAGATTTCAACCGTGTGAACAGCTCCCAATAGGTAGTGACGCCATTCCTCACATGCCCTTTTAATTGCCAGGAGTTCTTTATCCGAGATGGAATAGTTGATCTCGCAAGGCGTCAATTTCTTGGAGAAAAAGGCAACAGGATGCAGTTGACCAGTGTCAGGATGGCGTTGTGATAGAATACCCCCTATTGCATATTGCGAAGCATCCGTTTCCAACACGAAGGGTATTTGAGGATCCGGATGGCGAAGGATGGGAGCTTGGGTAAACTGATCTTTCAGATACTGGAAGGAGATAGCAGCTTCTTGGTTCCATACAAACGGTGTGTTTTTTCTCAACAAGCTGGAGATTGGATGGATTATCTTTGAAAAATCCTTGATGAACCGTCTATAGTAATTGGCAAAGCCAAGGAAACTTTGAACGGATTTCACATTTGTAGGCGTACTCCATCCGATGATCGCCTCGATCTTACTAGTATCCATTTGGAATCCATTGGCGTTGATGACATATCCAAGGAATGCGACCTCCGTGACATGAAACAGGCATTTTTCAAGCTTTGCATACAAGGAATGATGTTGCAACTTCCTGAGAACGATCTTCACATGCTCCACATGTTCATGAAGGGTCGACGAATAGATTAAAATGTCATCGATATACACGATACAAAAGGTTTCTAGACAACCTCTCAATACTTCATCCATGAAATATTGGAAGGCGGCAGGGGCGTTACAGAGCCCGAATGGCATCACTCTATATTCGAACAACCCGAACTTTGTTCGAAACGCCGTCTTCCACTCGTCTCCCTTCTGGACTCTGACCAGATGATACGCCCCTCTAAGATCGAGCTTGGTAAAGAAACGGGCACCCTTCAATTGATCCAACAGCACCTGTATAAGAGGGAGCGGATATCGATTCTTGATGGTCATTCTATTGATGGATCTGTAATCGATGCATGGTCGTAACTCGTCGCAGTCCTTCTTCGGGATGAAAAACATGGGGGATGAGGCAGGCGATGTAGAATGCCGAATAAATCCCGTAGCCAAATTCTCATCGAGGTAATTCCTCAGATACCGCGTCTCTTTTTCAGTCAAGGCATATACTCGACTACACAGTATGTCTGCTCCCGGAATGAGATCAATACGGCAATCATACACTCGATGTGGAGGTAACTCCGTTGCCTTCTGTTTGTCGAACAATGATCGGTAAGCCTTGTATTCTTCAGGAAGAACCGTGGCGCAACAATAGTGTCCTCGGGTACACTCTGTTGCCAAACACACAGAGGGTGTGATGTTATTCTTTTCTAGGTCAGGCAAAGCTTGCCTACAATTCTCTTTACAAAAATCCGATGATAGAGTGATGGTTCGCGCCGCCCAACTAACCTTAGGATCGTGAAGGGTCAACCACGGCATTCCAAGGATGAGCCGGAACTGTGGCGCATCAATCAGATCGAATTGTATATGTTCCTGATGATTCTGGTTCGTCTGCATCAATAACGCACGTGTATGATAGGACACAGGGCCCGATGACAAGACAGTCCCATCGACTGCTTTCACTAACTCCGGTTTGTCCTTCTTCTCGCAGACGATTCCTATCTTCATCGCATATTCTTGATCGATGTAGTTGCCTGTAGCACCTGAATCCAGTAATGCATCGATTTCCATAGCTTCACGAGAATTAACCCACAGGGTGACCTTCAGGTTCATATGAGCTACTGCAGGATGCAAGGTGTTCGCAAGTATTGGTGAGATCGTTTGTAATTGACAACCCAAGGCAGAGACCTCTTCCTGATTTGGGCGTTCTAGTTTTCCGCCGGTCGTCCTGATTGAATCATCGCTTGGGTATTTGGCCCTTGGAATCTTCCCGGCAAGGCATTCCTCGCCCTACAATCCTTAATGAAATGGCCTCCCTTGCCACAATACAGGCATTGCTTCAGTCTTCTTCTCTTCTCCTTCTCTTCCTTTGAGAGGGGTCCCCTTATACCTCCGATCTGCATAGGCTCTACCCCATCAGGCGATTTCGGATGCTCCTCTGTGGTATTCTTGAACCGGGGATAGAAGAAACGTCCTTCTCCTCTGTTCCTATCACCCCTTCTTTCCAGAAGTCGGTGGTCCAATTGGACTGTCAGGTCGATCAGCTCTTCACAGGTAGAAGGGAGCTGCACTACTTGTGCCAACACGTCTTTAAGCTCCCCTCTTAGTCCTTGATAGAAGATAGATATTCTTTTCGCCGTGGGCCACTCTGTTTCAACCACTAGTCGATTAAACAAAGTGATGTAAGAAAGCAAGTCTTGAGACCCTTGGCGCAATGTTAATAGCTCTCTATCCAAGGACAACATGTGTAGCTTCCTATCAAAAAGTCTTCGGAGTTCTAAACAAAAGTCCTCGAAATTGTGCAGCACAGGATCGTTTCTCTCCACCAAGGGAATCGACCAACTAGATGCATTGCCTCCCATATACGACATCATGAACGCCGTTTTTGCACCATCTTCCTGGAACACCCCTGGTTTACACAAAAAGTGTAACCTACACTGGTTCAGGAAGGTCTCAAACTTACGGGGATCCCCATAGAACCTTTCAGGGGGCGCAAGAGGAATACCCGTGCTTTGTATCACATGCACGGTGGGTACAGTGTCAGGAGGTGAGGAAGTGTCTGAGGAGGACAGAGAAACCCCCCCCCCCTTCAGCTCCCTGAGAGACCGTAGATGCAGGGGGTTGTAATGTGGCTGGCTTGATGTAAGACGCCCCTCCTGTGTGTTTACGTGCTAACCCTGCCACTTCTGTCCGAAGCACCCCCACTTCCTTATATAACACCTGATTCTCCGTTCTAGAAGTAGTGACCTCCTGTTGCAGAACAGCAAGGCTCTCTACCACAGACTTCAACACACTTTCTATATTCATCGTCTGGGCCGGGCTCATACACTTGGGCTTGTCAATCTGTCGTGATTGGCAGTAGTGTAAGAACCAAGAACACCACTAACCTTGTCCTGTGGCCAAGCAGAGACGATATCTGACGCTAAGCCCCTTATTTCCTCACAACACAAAAACCCAACAGAGAATATAAACAACTCTGTCAGACTCCGCGCCACAGAGGAAAAAAGGGAAAGAGGATGAAGGTGTGTTCCCTCCTTTTCTCGCAGGGACTTGCTTTACTCTCTGGGCTGGGTCTAGGATACCTTCAACGCTGTAGGTGGGATGACAAAACACACAATTACTAATATACTCAATGACCCCTCCTTCTCTTATATATGACCGTGCCTTTCCTTCACTCACCAGAATTCCTCTATTCCCTTCCTTTATTATCCAGTGTAATCCCAGTCTTTTATCACTTATGCCAAAATCAGGAACTCCAAACAATGCCAGGTCAGGAGGCTAAATATCAATAACACGTGCCTCTCCTCAGCACTAGTCCCCTTCAAGAAAGGCACTTTCCTGTCCCTCGTGCTCCCTAAGATTGTTTCCTTCACAATGCAGGGGCTGAAAGATCCACAACCGGATTAAATGTCTCCGGCACAAAGAAAAGGTACTGTTGTCATTAATTGCACTACAAATGTCTCGGTGAAAAAGAGCAGGCGATAGACTTATGGGTTCAGTACCTGCTAAATACACAAAATGAATCTTTCTACAAACTCGAAGCGTTTTTCTCTAAGCGCGTCCAAAATCCGGTTGCGCTTACAGAAACTGACACGCTTTCACTTATCTCGCGGGTTGATTTAGAAGCGTCTCGCGCCTCACAGTGTACCGCGGCTACAATTACTTAAGATCAGCAACAAAGTATCAGAAGTTCCAAGATCTCTGTACATGGAGAGAAAAGGCGAGCCCGCGCTTTTCTCACGAACATTCAGAAAGTGGTTACAATACCAGCCGGCATGCAAGCACTCGGTTCCAGGATAGACAGGCTTCCCAAAAAGGCTGTAATCTTCACGCTGGGATCCGGCGGGGAACACCATCCGCCCTTCCGTGATTCTCCTCCAGGTTAATTGACAAGCACTTTCCCCTTGGAAAGGAAGTGCTTATATCCCACTAGGAAATCCCAGGGCAGTCTGGGACTTGTAGTTACCATGATTCTTCCTGTTTTCTCTGCATACCTGGAATACTGTCCTCGTGATTTCAAAATCGCCACACTGCAGCAGCCACGCAGGCAGGGGAGGGGAGGGGGGCTCCTGTCTGCCTTCATTCTCTCCTTTTGACTTCAGGGCTCCTACCCGGTCAAGGGAGCTCTTCCTGCCATGTCGCACGTCTCGCTCTTCACCCAGGGCTCCGAGCAGCTCAAGGGAGCCCCGCTGGGGCCTGAGGCTACTTCCTGCTATCGACGAGTCCCCGCCCATGTCCGGCCGTCTCTTGCCTGGCTTCCGGGCTTCTTCCTCTTCTGCAGCATTGAGGGGTGGGCTCCCTCGTAAGTTAAAAAATAAGAAAAGCAAGGCAACATGCGGGGTGGGCGCCTGCCATGAAAATGAAAGTACATGCGGGGTGGGCACCCGTGATTCAAAATCATTAATAAGCGGCCATGTGGGGTGGGCGCCCATGAGGAATATATAAAAATAAGAGGGGTGGGCATCTGCAATCAATGCCTAACAGGGGGAATCCCTACGATGGGGATGCCCTCACCGAGGGCTGCAGCTCAGCGCTGCGCAGCCCCCAGGCTCCTTTTCTTTGGTAGGGCAAATTAAGATAAAGAGCTCCCAGGCGCTTGAGGTAAAAAACAAAGTCCTAAGGTATAAAGAAAATAAAGCAAAAGGTCCCAAAAAGTCATTGAGGCATTCAGGGCTCAGGGAGGCAAGCCCTCATTGCAGCCCCCCCTGGGCCCTAGCAGCAGCACGCCCCAGCAGGAACAGCACACCAAGACTACACATATTCATGGAGTCACAGCCCCTATATTTAAACTGTAAAATCCCTTTGTGTCACAGCACAGGGCTTGGGGGTACCAATCAGAACTGGTATAGGGGAGCTTTGGAGCACTTTGTTTTGCTCAGCTCCTCTCTCCTTTATCAGGTGGGGGCTCAGGGATTATACGCACCACAGGGGGCGGAGCCAGCATTGTGGAGGGAAGGCACAGCACTATTCAGGTCCCATGTGCAACTCCTCCCTCCCATCTACATGCAGATCTATCTAATCACCACTGGGCTGACTCCCCCTATCTCCTGGAGCCACCCACACCTCTCAGCTCCTGACAATCACAAGCCAGACATGCAATTCACATCAGGCAGGCCTGCAGGCACACCATTGCGCAGCATTTATTCACATGAGTTCATACATACTAAACTCGCCCCTGCACTCCTCTCATACCAGGAATTACCATGGACACACATATCCCCCATGCATTCCTATGGGAGGGCAGGCCAATCTCACCACATGCACTCAGAGCACACACACACACTTTACACTGGGCCACAGTGCTACAGTGCCCAGAGGCCTAAAATCACTACCACTATGTCAGAGCTTAAGGCAAAAAGTTCAGGGGTGAACCTGCCAAAAAGGGCCAAGTCCACCAGCACTCAATTCACACCTACAGTATAAACAAGTCTAGAATATATGTAAAGGTTTATCTTAAAAGGATGAGGCAATATTTACCATTTTTACTGTACATGTTGGCTGAGAAGTTTACATGTGATCATGTTTAATGTGGAGAAATTTCCTGTAAAACAAATTGTGGTTTAAAGGGCCCATCCGGTGTAGAAATACATCTCTGTACCAAGCATGCATTACTAACAATCACAAACTCGAGTTTTAATGGTGTTCAAACACTGTCTTGAAAAGAATTATCTTTATAAATGTGAGTATGTGGGCTCTGCACAAAACATTTCCCATATGTAAGCATGTGTGCATCCCAGGATCATATAAAAAAAATTGTGAATGTTATTAAAACATTTCAACATTTATAGCAATTAAGTAACTGTAATATCAGTGGTCTAAAATGCAAACACAAATACTACATCAAGGAAGTTGAGCTTAATTAATCAGCACATTTGGCTTCATTATTATGCCTAGTCTATTACTGAATCCCTAGTACAAAAGGTTACTCCATAATTTATTAAGCTAGACAGCTGAAAAAGACACCCTCACTTGTAAATGCACACCTACAACAACCTTTTCCACTTTTGAGTGTCTATAAGCCTCTCTTGCCATCTTCATCATCCTTCACAGTCGTCCTACGAATTATCAACATCCCACCATAACTCAAACCCGAATCCAATGTCCAGATCATCATTCCTTCTGTCTAACATGACAAAAATAGTATTTTTACAGGTAATTACAACAATGCTAGCAGCAATCTTGAATGAAAACTATTCACCGTCGTTAGTGACACTCAAGGTTGAGAGTAACAAAGGATGATAGCGAGTTAGGAATAATATTCTAACTATTCAAACTCACTAGAACAGGCTAGCCAGACCGCCCCCCCCCTCCACACTGTCTACAGTCTGACCTCTCATGAGCCTTTTATTAGCATTTAAATTTAGCTGTATTCCTGTAGCTGAATATGGTGAGAGTTAGATGGAGAATCAAAGGGAGGGCAGAGACCATCACATTTAGAAATGTAACGTTTTAACCATTGTTGAAGAAGATGGGAAGCAGATGGTTTAGTTAGCGGAAAGGGCAGAAGCTGAAATGGAAAATATCAAGTGCAGGTTTTTATTTTCTTGTAATATCTAACTTCTGTTCAGAAAATCATGTACTCTCACTCTGAAAATCAATTGATGTCGGGATTAGGATTGCCAAAACAATAAACGGTGCCTCCATCCCTGCCTGCTGCAGAATATTAAGCACCTTGAAGTACATCTTTTTCTCTTCTTCACATGATAACTACTCCTGTTTGTCCAAAACCTTTTAAAAGGATGTTTCTATTTAGCACTAAGACTCCTCCTATTAGGAGCCGGATTAATTTATTTAGTCATTTTTTAAGCAAGAACCATGTTCTGCTGGTAACTCGCCTCACACAAAAATTCCACTGAAATTCTCTTATTATGGCATTTGTAAAAATTCCATAGACTTAAGTTGTGGCTTAGTTTTCCATCATGAAAAACTATTGCCAGACGTTTTAAAATAACATGGTACTACTACTTAATATTATGTTGCTACTGGTTTTCGCATATATGCTTCTTGCTTAGGTATATAGTGCGTGCTGTTAGGGAACAACACACATCATGCCTGATTTGTGCGCAAGAGAGTTGCCTACTGTACTCATATTCTGTCCTGTAAATAACAAAGGTGTTGTATGCTGGAAAATGTACTGTGAATAGAATAATAACCTAGGAACCGTGGGTAACCTGACATTATTCCAAGATATGATTTGATGTAAGCCAACCAAAAGTTTTCTATAATATTGTCTTTTGAGTCATAGTTGTCCCGGTGTGTTTTAGAATGAAAATTCGCCTAGCTGTAGAGCTGGTAAGTTTCAATTCTGTTAAGGACATGGAGGCGAGGATTATGCCTTCTTCCTTTGCTTTATTTTTCACAGCAGCGTATTTTTAAAAACAGTAATCAACTACATTTCCTATGAACAATAGGAAAACCAACACAAAGTCAACAGGAGTACTTCCTCGCTGTCTGCACTCTAGCCACCAAGCATAGTCCCTTCACGCTGTTTCCTCTTCCTCTTTCTTCACGCGAACCACTTCCTGTCAGATTTCACGCTTCTTGTTTGGAACCATCGTTTTTTGCACAATAAGTAGTGTCAGAGGACTGAGCTGGAACCAATTGAATTACAGAACAACCAAACAATAGCACATGATCAAAGTCATTACAATCATTACACCACAGTTCTAAAGACCCATGAACGGATTACTTACACCAGAACGGGAAAGGGTCCACATCTTCAGAGGCCATTGGGGGGATAATCCTTGCCTCTGTGTCCTTAATAGAACTTAAACATACCAGCACTACAGCTAGGCAAATTTTCATTCTATATCAGGACCGGAGGCTGAGATTATGCCAGTTCAAAGCTTGTCGTCTACTAGCTGTGCCACCCTAGCATTGGTTTTAAATAAAACCTCTTAAAGGTAGAGTCGGAGGACCAATCGGCCACGTGCATCAGATCTTCCAAACGCGCTCCTAGAGAAAAAGCCTTAGAGGCCATTGCTCCTCTCGCCAAGTGGGCACCAAACTGCTTCCTATCAATCCCCACCTCCTGCATCACCCAACGCACCCATCTGGCGATGGTCAGGGACGATACTGCTCTATACAGCTTGCGTATCGCAATGAGCACCTGCTTCTCAACCGGAGAGTGGGTTTCCTCTGTCAAATCTTCGTAAGCACGGGGGCACTGCACTACACACAGTATATGTCAGGATTTGCGTATTTGCGCCTACAGAACTACAACTCCCATAATGCTAAAATGGGTGGAGAACTGATTCTATATATTCAGGATGTCCACTAGGGGGCTCCGTAAGTGATTACTCTTTTGAACCTGTGAGTGTTGGTGTCGAGTTCTACGTTTTGGGAACTACTATCCAGGATCAAAGACTTTGGAACATTTGGAGTTTGGCCGTTATCTTTCCGCGAGCGGCTGCCGCGGAAAAAGGAAACGAGTAGCGGCAGAGAACTTGGTTTAGCGAGCAAGGACTACGGAGGGCGTTTCCTTGTTCTATCCTTACCCGTTCGCGAGCGGCTGCCGCGAGGGAAGGGGTACCGTGGTTGGAGCTTTGTTTCCAGGAACCGATCGGATCTGAGTACCTTGGGATTTGAATGGAAAACACCGGTTAGGGGTTGTTTCTTTCCACGAGCGATTAAAGCAAGGAAGAAAGGACATCGGAGGTTCATCAACCAACGAACTCTGACTGGTGTTGCTATCGGTTATGAACTGGTAGGCCTCTACGGAGGAATCTTTTTGTTCGTTTCTATTTTTGTTAGTGTTCCCTAAGTAGTTGGGCCCAACTAGGAATACTCTTTCTTGTGCTACATTTTTGTTTATAAGGAACGTGTTTCGTTTGCAAGACTATCAAGAAGCCTTTTCCCTATATTGCTTTGGAACTGAAGCTTCCCTTCCTACACATTACTTTGCTGGGTTACTGGAGAGAACTTTTATTAATTCGAGGGAAGATTAAGATGGGTATGTGTGTGGTATGATATCATCATTGCGGTATTCTAATGCGTGTTCGAACTATTGGTAATCAGTGGTTTTCTTGCAGGCGGCACTGGTCTATAGAGAAGTATCTATGGTATAGAGAGACAGAGGTCCCCTCCTGATTTATTTGGTAGGTATTGTTTCAATAGCGAGAATTGAATGAGAGTAGTTAGAACTGATGTGATAATCCTCTCTTCTTGTCATTTCAGCTGTCCCATCCATTCCAGTCCCATTCCTTACCTTCCCTGATTTATCCCCCGCTTGATTACCTCTACGCTCTGTGTTTTCTGTACAGTCAGAGTGTGGGGAAATCAGGAGGTGAACCCCTTTCAGCATCACCCTGATCCTGAGGCGACGAGAATCGTGACAGTATAGGGGAGTCCCAGAATGCTAGGTACAAGATGACCCTGGTATTACTCTTGGTCCTTCTACTCACCGTGAATGATAACCCCTCTGGGGAAAACACTCTGGTTGAGATGTCCAAGGCTCACACGTCTGAGACACGCTTGCACGAGACCAGGCATAACAGCATTGCCAATTTGGCTGTCACTTCCTTCCGGACAGAAACCCATTCGGTTGCCAGGAAATAGAATGATTCAACACCCGGTTCACGTCCCAAAGGACGGAATACCGAGGCTCCGGAGGGAGAGAAAGGCGAATCCCTCTGAGGAGCCGGCAAACCAAAGGGTGTTCTCCCACTGGGGAGCCCTGCACCATAATTTGACCGGCTTAAATCGCGGAGCGGAGGGTATTAATTGAACGATAAGCCAGCCATCTTCTGCTAGACGTGCCAGGAAATTGAGGATGTGGACTACATCTGCCCCCACTGGATTGACACTCCGTCACACAAACCGATGACGCCATCTATGCCAGGCTTACCGGTATCTATTGGTCTTGCTGTCTGCCCATGTCTTGGCAAGCAAGTTCTCAGCCTGTCCCGAAAGGCCTGGGGGCAACCAGCGATGCTGGAGATCTGCCAGGCCATCATTCTCAACGCTCCCTCCACTACCAGCCGATGGAGAGTGAGATCTGGTTTGAGCAGAATGTGAGGAAAGTGGGAGAGTCAGATTGGAGAATCCCAAGAAAGTTCCAGTAGAACCGGAAACCAGACTTGAGACCTCCACAAGGGTTTGATCAACACACCTTCCGGCTGCTGGCAGCGAAGTAGAGCGGACCCTCAAGTGATTATGGAAAACAGAGGAAAGGCATAGCCCTGCTCATGCTGCCAGTCCTGGACAAACGCATCCGTCACCTCCGCTTGATGATATGGCCGCCAACTGAAATATCTCGGTAACTGATGATCCAGACATGACTCAAAGAGGTCGACGAGAAAGGGCTCAATTTTTCTGCCAACTGAGAGAAGACCCAAGGGTTCAGCTTCCACACGCTGGCATCCATGAGATGAAGAGAGTGCCAATCTGCCACTTTGTTCTCCCGACCCGGAAGGTACTCAGCCGTCACCGAGATCTGGGTGTCGAAGCAGAAGTGCCAAAAGTCCTTGGCTAGGTTCGCCAACATTTTAGACCTGGTGCCACCTAGGTGGTTGATGTACCAGACGGCAGAGATGTTGCTCATCCTGAGTAGGATGCACAATTTGTCCAGCATTGCACCGCAAACAACCCTGCCAGCAGTTCCAGGCAGTTGATGGGCAATGACTGTTCGTGAGTGAACCAGGCTACACCTGTGGAGAACTCTCCGCACCTGGCCCCCCAGCTGGAGCGGCTGGATTCGGACTCGATCACGATATCCGGAGCGGAACCGAATATAGTTCGACCATACCACACCTCCATGTGGTTGACCCACCAGTCCATCTCGTCTCTCACGTCGTCCATGAGGGGCACCGACTGAGAGTACGTTAGACTCTCCCTGAGATGGTGTGCTTTCAGGCATTGTATGGCCCGGTAATGTAAGGGCCCGGAAAATATGGCCTGTAACGAGGAGGAGAGAAGACCTATTAGACACGCTAGCTGGCGCAAGGAAATCTGCGACTTCACCAGGGTCTGCCGCAGTTCGTGCCTGATCTTCGCCATCTTCCTGGTGGGAAGACTCAGGGTTCAAGAGATAGAGTCTACATTAAAACCTAAAAAGGTGCACACTGGACCGGAACCAAAAGGGATTTCTTCTCGTTTATGACAAACCCCAGTCCCTGCAGCAGGTCGACCGCAGTCTTCAATTGGCTGGACAGCCTTCTGGGGCACTAGTCCAAAAATAGCATGTCGTCCAAATAGACTATCACTTGAACACCCTGTGTGCGCAGGAACTCCACTGCCGATCTGAGGACCTATGTGAAGAACCACGGAGCGGAAGATAGCCCGAAAGGAAGCGTGGTGAATTTGAAAACCTGCCCTTCCCACCTGAACTGCAGAAACTGCTGAAGAGGTGGGAAGATAGGGACCGTCAGGTACACATCCTTCAGGTCGAGGCAGACCATCCAGTTGAGACGTCTCAGCACATCCCTGAGGAGGTGGATACCGTCCATTTTGAAGTGGCAAGTCGTCTCTAGCCCCCGTTGATCTTGTTGACCACGAAAAGTTTGCAGAGGAAGCCACCGGGGTGCTCTTTCGTGTAGCAAATTGCCCCTTTATGGAGGAGGGCGGAGACTTCTTCGTGTATCAGCTCTGTGTCCCGTTGGGAAAAGGAAATAGGGCGGGGACGGTTTAGCTGACGCGGACGGCCATGAAACTCCAACTAGAAGCCCTGGACTGTCTGCAGCACCCAAGCATCGCTTGTGAGAGGAATCAAAGCTGGAAAAAAGAGGGCCAAGCGATCCCCCACATGCAGGCTTGCTGAGGGTAGCACACTCACCTTTTCCAGCGTTATTTTACTGGCCTCGGGGGCCTCCATGGCCACGGAACTTCTGTCCACTGGTAGGGTAGAACATGTTGAAGCCGGCATTGTCCTACTATTGCCCACGTCTGGAGCCTTGCCCCCTGTCAGGGTTGGAGAACCGGCCGGTCGAGTGGTCTCTGCCATGACCGGGCCCTTAGAAAACCCAGGGAGTAAAGACCTTCCTTATGTTCGATGGGCTTTGTCTAGTGAGGTGAACGTCGCCACAAACTTGCCCAGCTGTCTGACGAACGGGTCGCCAAATAAGCCCTCCTGGGCAATTGGCGCCGACCTCTGAAGAAACCAGATAACCTAACTTTGGGTCCTCCTTAATCAGGGGAAACCACCATCTCTCTGTGGATAGAGCACAATAGGCCAGGAATGTTGCCATCTTGGGATCTATTGTGGGCATCAGGGCAACCTTCCCCTCCAAACTGGGGCGGGGGCAATCCGCCAGAAGGCGGTTGCGAGCGTCCTTCTCCATCGGCGCAGGGTCTTGTTGTGGGGGCACCTGCGCTAAGAAAGCCTGCTCCAAATGTGCAAAAGCAAACACTTCAACTCCTTGGGAGCATTGTTTCTTGGCAGGGGGAGAATTGGCAGGCTGAAGGACCTGTGGAGACCTAGGGGTAGCTGGTGTGGGAGCAGACCACTTGGCACAGTCTTTCGCTATCTGCGCTGACAGGCGCTGCTCTAACGGCTCCATGGCTTGATTATCAGCCTTGCAGATGGAGTCATCCACCGCTTGATAAAAGTCATCATCACAAGGGATCCTCCTCCTGGTACTGATCCTGCTCAGACTGCATGGTCGTAAGTACACTGCCGCAGGAACACACTGGAGCAACAGGCAGCTTGGTGCTGAAAGCACTATTTAAGGCACTGAATGGCACACTATGAAGTGCTGAGAGGGAGCCCAGACATATATTGGTGGCCAAAGGCACACAATTGGCAAGCGTAGCCCAAGGGACACACCAGCGCTTCTTAATCACAGGGCAACCACTGGGACAGTGCCCCACAGGCACCATTTATATCGGTGCAAATAACAACCCCATAGGGTGATAAAGCGCATCAAATACAGACCCTCACAAGGGCGTTCAGACAAAAACGGGGCAATACAGGCCAAAAACGTGGCCTAAACCTGGTGGCAGAAGGCAAGGCTGAGCTCTTACAGGGGCAGCGCTCATCAGCACTCTGTCAGTGCCTGACTCGTGTTGCTCATAGAGAGTGCACTACACCCCCTGGCAGCAGGAGGATCACACTGCTGTAGCAGGGATTCTGCTCATACACAGAACTGTGCATAGAGACTTAGAACCTCAGTGAATTAGGGTGTACTAAACTCACCTTAGTAGCCAAATTCCCCTACCAGACTAGCAATCAGTGTCTCATTGGTTCTTTCATACCGCAATGATTAGACAACCCAGAACATGGAACTTAGAATACCTCAGGCAATGTGGAACACATGAACACTCTTTCGTTATACAATCATGTTAGTCCAAAACGGGGAGTAAATGAAGACACGTGTAAGTTTGAAATATTTATTTCTAATGCTGTGTTCTCAGGTGCAGTATCTTAGCTAATACAAGCAGACATATTATAAGCAACAAGATTATCAGCATAGTTACTATCCCATAAAATACAAAGGGAGAAAGCATGTTAAAATGCTAAATGAAAAAAGGTTAGATTACACCTAAAATCACCCTCCCTTGCTAGTAGGTTATTTCATATCTACAGAAGGTCTCTTGGGTTTACAAGGGCAGCCCCATACCTCTGGTCCTAGTAGAACTAGATCACATCATTTTCTACACCAGCTCTCTGCATGCAAATGTTCTCCAAGTGTGTGTGAGCATGCCTGCGCATTGCATTATTAAACGCGTTAAAATCAGAGGTGGCCACAGCTGCATATATGTTATGTCTAGAACGTGCGCCGATCCGACCAAACAACAACCACTGTGTTGAAATAACCTTGAAGGCCTCGGCACTCACTGTTCAGACAAAGCTTACCAAGCAAGGCTGCTAGTATAGAAAAACATATTATTCGTGTGTGAAGCAAAACAGTCCGCTAGACTCTAAACATTTATAATAATGTGTGCCGTGTGCAAAGGCAGCAGAAAGGAAAAATGGTGTTTAAACTTCAAATAAGCTTGTGCTAACTTAACACAGTGTAAATGCAAGGCTCATTCACATGACACCCTCCCTTGATCCGAGCACGGATAAGACAAAGGGCAAATTTGGAAGCAGAGTTCAATAACGACTGTCAGAACCAAGTTCAAATTACCACAGGGAAAAAACAGGAACAAAAAACTCCATAATTTGAATGCACTTCAAATCAAGTAATTCTAGCCATGGACATAGTGAAGTCAATAGGTCCGGGCAGAAAAAAATGAAACTGAGAGAAAAAAAATATATAAAAAATACCCGATGTCCAACTCATGACCTCGGTCATGGAATAGAGAGAAGCGATGACTAAACTCAATCCAATAATGTATATGCAAAATATGTAGCAACAGCCTCCAATAGGAAGTCACTGTTCTCATCCGAACACATGTCAGCCGTCCAATTCAGCAAAGGGAAAGAACATACATGTTCCTCAATTACCGGAGCCTCTAGCACCATCAGAAGGCAACTAGGTGTTTCTTCAATGAAGCTGCGTGCCAAGAAATCGTGCGCCGCTGCGAAAACATTCCAACGTCCCAGGGGTCCATGCATCGCTGCAAAGGCCATAATCCCTCCGCCAGAACAAAGTAATTCATGAGCAACTAAGGGGCTCATAAGCTGATCATAATCCGCATTGGGAGACACCGTATTGCAGAGACACAAATCCAGGGCCCAGTGCAAATCGTAATGCAAGCAATGAGAGACAGGCTGGATGCATGTAAAAAAGGAAAAATCTAAACGATAATACATTAGCCGCACTCAAGGTAGCAAGAGGCAGCGCTCCATAATATTCAAGCATTCGGTTGCGGAGCAGCAACAGTCGTGACAGATCTTCTTGCAACACAGGACCTGCATCCATTTTGAAATAACCAAAAAACAGAAGTATGCCAGCGGCCAGAGCTAGCATTAAGGGAAATCCAACAAACAGGCTGGAAAAAAATCAAATGGAAAAATGCCGGGAACACACCAAATATAGTTTGAAAAGAAGTCACAAAGCCACTACTAACAACTTTAAAAAAGTGAGCCAGCCCTGTGGTGGAGGATGCATTGAAGATAGTGTGTATTCACCGAAATGCGAGGGCAAATCAGTATTTAATAAAGCATGCCACGTGAAGGACAAATGTTTCACGAGCAGATGTGAGGGCGACTTCTTTTTGGGACAATGGAGCTCTTATACGGCTCATCTTGTTGAACTCTTCTTTCAAGCTCGGAATCGTCAGCCAGGTGGAAACATCAAGCTTTCCATGCGGAGGAGGACACATTACATTTTTACAACAAGCTACACGCTCACTGACCATAACCAGGTAAAGAATTCCGGCAACCATTCCACAACAATCTTCATTATTTAAAAGTAAATAACTCCTGTTTGCCAGTAATGTGAATGTTGGTTTGATAGCAGGTGCTGGTGTACCTTTCAAAATACAGGCTAAGTTCGGCTCGTTCTGTTTACAAGAGCCATGCAATTGGATATTCCTACACATTAATGAGTGATCTGGTGTGTAGTGCAAGCCTCACCATTCAAGTAAACCTCTATTCCCTCCCTAATGCATCTATAGGTAAATGGTAGCGACCAAGCTTCATGTAGATAAGCGGTGCCCAGAGGTTCATATCTGCCAATTGCATAGTACTTTATACAGGCTTCCAATTTGAAAAGGGGACAAGGTAGAGTTATTAACCCGTGGATAAGCCACGTTGCCAAATTGGTCTCAGCCACTGAAAATGGTAACAGGTCTAACTTTTCAATGTGTAACATAGAAAAAGTTGCATCTTTCATTGACATAAAACGTTGCTTTTCAGTCAAATTAAACGGGGCAAATAATGATGACGTATTCATGTAGTGCCATGGCACTTTTCCAGCTTTTAAGGTTTGCAAGGTCCATGCAACTGCATAATAGATCGCAATTGATTTTGACCATGGTACAAAACAGACACTTCATCTTGCACAATACCAACAACAGATGACACAATATTATCTAACGTGTAAATGCGGGAAGAAAGCGTGTTAATGCTGTTATCTACAACTGCTAGCACTTTTTCTAAATTTGCTTGATCTATAGCTCTAATGCTGGAAGCCACCTCAATCTGGAACGGTTTCCAGACTTTATTGTAAATAGCATATTTCCATCTTTTAGATCTGCCGGAAGCCAGGTCTTTCACAAAATCATTCAGATCAACATTGTCAGTCAGTTTAAAAAAATGCATCTTAACGGACGCCGAAGTGGAGTGTTCGAGCCAACTCTGACATAATTTGCCTACAGAATAGGTAGTCACAAAATGGCCACTTTCAAAACTGGGATCCACCCTGACCTGCGTGTAGCCTGAAGCTAAACCCAGAAAACGATGCTGGCAAGAATCAGCACTTTTGTGCCACAGCACCCAACCCTTAGAATTCAAACTGGATATGTTAAAGGAAGAATTCAGTAACATGGTCTGTAATGCTCTGATAGACAACTTTGTATTATTATCCCAAATGGAATATTCTTCTAATTCAGGAACTGAAGGTGCATTTAATGTTTTACTAGTAGCCAATCCAAAGCAAGTGGTTTGTGAAATTGTAGAATTCAAAAACAATATATCGTTCGGGATGAGGCATGCACAATGCAAAGCCTCAGTGCCTTGCACTTGCCAACTTTTAGAACCCTAAACAGATTTAAGATCAATATTATCTTTCCATAGCTCGTAGCCTCCAACAGCTAATTGGTCTAAAAAGAACTTTGAATACAATAATTTTGTGTGGGTAAGTCTAACCTTGAAAGTGGACTTTTCAGTCACTTTAAAATAAAACGCATTAGGATTTGACTGATTAAAATCGGTAAAATAAGTGATCCTCTTTAAAAAAAAAAAGTGGAACTGCCTTGTACAGGAGTGGGACAATGCTCCCACTGTGTATAATTAACAGTATTCCTCCTGGTATTTGCTTTATGGAAGTAGTAATTGCCAAAATGTTGATAACAAGACAAATCACCATAATTTGCGGAATCTAGATACAAATCTTCAGCATCAAAGGCAGCATAATATTTCCAATCAGAAAACAAACCTTCTATGGCCTGAACATCCCAATCATCACAACGTATATTTTGTTTAATTACATCCCCCATAGAAACTCTTAGGACATTTGGGACATTTATAACCTCAGTGGGCCCATGGATTTGAAATCTAATAGCATCCCACACAATCCCATCTAGGACGGGCCAAGCAGTGATATTAACAAAAACCAGGTCCCTCTTTAATCTGTGTGAGGATGAATGGGGAGCAAATATTCCATTAATATGTCTAATGCATGTTCTTTCTTCAACATAGTGTCCGTTGACAAGGCGGAAAAAAATACACCACAAATCCAATAGACATGAAGAGGTAAATCCAAAAAAGCACCAACCAAATGTAGGTCCAAGGAGGGATCAAAAAATGTTTTTTAAACAGTGTTGCAAGAATAGAAATCTTGGAAGGGGTCTTCGATGTGTGAGAGTCAGTGTCAAATGAAAATCTGGATTCTGTAGCCAAACAAGTTTGCAAATCAGGCATCGATAAGTCATTGGGGTAAGTATATTCAGTCTCATCAAGTTGAGCACCAGGTAGTGAACTCAACAAAGGACTTGAAACTGCAGGCATCTGGAGAGCAGCATCCGGCCTGGGGTTAGGAGCCGGGGCCAAAACAGATTTCTCAAAATCGATGGACATGAGACTGCCGGAGTCATACTAAGAAGAATTGGCCACTCTGTGTAGTTTGACATTGTCATTGGAGATATGCCTTTTTTCTTTGCGACCTGGAAGTGGTGGTAAAATGACGGTTCTTGTGCCCTTCACGCCAAGCACTGGAACCAGAGCTCGATATGAGGGACCAAATTCCTTCTTGTTTTCGATCTTCTCTCGAACCAGTTCACCAACTTGGGGTAGCCAGTCAACTACTGGAATCTGCAACGCAGCCACAGATGTGGAGGGCAAGTGTTCCTTTGCATGACTGTCTCTCGTCTTTTGTAGATCCTGTAAAACATTGCAATGTTCATCTACGTCAAAAGAGGCAGCAAATGCCGCCTGGTCTAGACCGTCAAGGTCCGGGATAAACATCTTGATACCAAAGAGCATTTTGTATGGGGTCCGCCCACCCAGAGACCTTCTAGGGAGATTATTAAGGGCACGCTGCATGCTATTGAGGTGGGCCAGCCAGTTCCTGCCATTGCCTATAACCCTAGCTGTCAAAGACTGCTTTAAATCTCGGTTCATTCGTTCCACAACACTATTACCCTCAGGTTTGTATGGAGACGAAAACTTGACTTGGACCCCCAACGAAGTCATGGCATCCTTATACGCCTTAGAGGCGAAAGCAGAAACCTGATCTGAATGTAAGGTGCCACAGGCAAAAATCCCTACAAAGACACGCAAGTCTCTTATGACAGTTCGCGAATCAGCGCTGCGGTGTGGCCACACCCACACAAAGCGTGTGCATGAATCAACTGCAACTAAGATGTACTTATACGCAGTATCAGAAGAAAAAGGACCAAAGTGATCTAAATAAACACAACCAAGTGGTTTATTAGAAATGTACAACTGTGTCTGGGGAGGACGCGCAGCAGTTGAAGGTTTAATCTGCTGGTAAATGTCACATTGAAGGACATAATCACACGTCTGTTTGTACAGTCCTCGCCTCCAGAAACGTTGTTGTAACTGAGATACAGTAGCTGAAACGCCCACATGCGCAGACGCAACACCTTCATGGGCAGCCGTAATCAGTGTGGACCTGCGGTCCGCGTTGGGAATTAACCTTTCACCAACGTCCAGTATTTTCATATAAGGAACTTTATCAGGACTTAAGTGGTATGAATACTTTGAAGGGAACCCCTTAGGATATTTACTTCCTTTCTCAGTAACGGCTACAGCCGCCAAGATATCATCATCAATCTTACTTTTGGAACGTGTAACTGCTGCAACCAAATATGTCGATACTGCTGATTTTGCAGCCTCATCGGCCAAATAATTGCCAACAGCGTGAACTCCCACGCGCTGATGACCGAGAGTTTGAATTACATACACGAGTGGCAACTGCTCCTTAGGCTCAGTCACTCGGACCCAGATCATTTTATGTTTTATTGTGCTACCTTTGGAGTCACGAAAATTATTCTGAATCCAAAAGAACAGGTTCTCATTGTAAGACTAGACACAGTAGTAAGAATCACTCACAATAAAAGTCATCACACTGGGATCAGCGGACTCCAATGTAAGCATCAGAGCACGGAGCTCTACCAATTGTGCGGTTCAGTCCCCTAAAGGCTGCGTTTGCACGACCTTGGACTTGAACTCATCATTCACCATGGTACCTACCACAATGGCGCAAGCGGAGACATATGCTTGCTTAGACCCATGCACAACTTGCGCTGAACCATCAGTGTAAATAATACAATGGAAATCCCCCAACGGTCGCATAGTCAATGGCGCAGGATGAACAAATTCATACTGCAAAAACTCTTGTGACTGTAAGTAGGCATCCAAAATAAACGTGACATCCGGAGACGTCAAAGATGTTGCTCATTGTTTCCACCGTGGGTGCAAAGCTTTAGAATTTGGTACACTGGCTTCATCACTGCCTATAGTGCAAGATACGGGGTAACAACCAACATATGTTTTCCCTGCGACAGTGCACGTTCCTTAAGAATCGCCATCTGCACTGCTGTCAAAACTTTTTCCACAGCGGAAAACCGCATTTTAGCTGAAGTGTACAAGTGTGACTTGTAAGCAATAGGTACTGTGTCTCCTTCGTTAAAAGTAAGGTAAGTGAAACCCACTGCCCCAGGGATGATTCTTATCACCAGGTTGGTGTGGTTATCACAAGTCAGTAATAATTTAGATTCTAAAAGATCAGCCTGCAAAGATTGCAAAATGGCTGAATGTTCAGGCAGCCTGCACGATTTGGTGAAAATAGGTTGTATCAAAACATACAAAGGCTTGATAGGCTGGGCATATTCGGGAATGTAAGTATGCCCGAAGTTCAAAAATCCCAGCAAGGACTGTAGCTTTTTCAGTGTTGTAGGAGCGCGCAACTGTGCGCATTTCTCCAAGAAGTGGGGAGCCAATCCTCGACCTTCATTGTTGAGCTCGTAGTCCAGGAACAACACTGTGTACTCTGCAATGTGAGAATTTGCAAAGTTAAATTTGTAACCAAAGTCCGCAAAGATACAAATAATATGGTCAACTCGACACAGATGCGCCCAAATTTCGTCGTCTGTGAGATAGAGGTCATCCACATACGAACGCACATCTGGGTCAGCTCTCTCCAAGAGAGAGACGATACGGGCAGCAAACACACCTGGACTATTCTTATAGCCCATAGCCAGGCATTTAAATTGGCGTTTTTTACCGCCACAGGTAAAACGGGTCCATTGGGAACTTAGACCATCCAAATTGTGGGCAAAAAAAACGTTGGATATGTCAAGTGTGGTTTTAAACCGTTTTCACACAAGTCCATCCACTAGAGCAGAGCCGTGGGTATTCTGTACTGCACAGGTACGGCAATGCAAGTTTAAATGCCGGTAATCCAATACCAAACGGTACAAACCGTCAGGCTTGGACACAGTAAAAAGTGGTTTAATTATCGGTGACACACAAGTTTCAATCACTCCTTGATATTCTAATTGTTCAAGGAACTCCGCGACGGAAGCCGTAGCTTCACGCTGGATGGGAAATTGAGGTTGAGGCATGTGTGGGGAAAATTTATTCCAACCACAGTGTGTACGGTACAGAGCCGGCGCAAGAGCCATAGCCCACTCTTCTGCAAAATTCAGCGCATGCTCCTTGGACACCGTGTGTGCGAAACTAGGGAGGATTACCTCCTCCCCCTCTTGGAGCCGTGAGAACAAAAGGTGGAGGCCAGTCAGCCTCCGCTAACAAAATGTCATAGGTAGTTGTAAGATTTTCCCAAAATACCCCTTTTATGGTACGTTGTATGTCACCTTCAATTAAAAGGATAATTTCATAAAGCCTATCAGGGGGAGCTACTCTAGTAACTGCTGTCGCTGTCTCTACAACATCATATTGGTCAGTCGCTGTCACCTTTAGTAGTGGACGCAGGGCCTCTCGCACTACGGTAATCTCCGCTGCGCTGTTCAACAACGTCAGCGCCCATGTCTAATTCGAAGCTGCGTTCTCACTATCTGTGGCACATCTCGCTATTAAAGCGGCAACTTTCTTTTTCTGAAACTGGGGTCTCTTCTGTGAAGAATCGTCCTGCTTGCCTTTTCAGTCTTTCGGGCGGGGCTGGTCGCGACTCTGCTGGCCACCCCAACCTCTGCCGGCGCCCCCACCACCGGACGATGAGGCCGATGTGTCCTGTAACGAACGAGGAGAGCGTTGATCAGGAACCTGAAATCGATCAGGCAACTTAATCGTAGTGCGGTCGCGCAAATCATAAACGTGCTCAGTAGACGCAGGCACTGGTGATGGGGGATGGGACTCCTGTGTTCCACCTTCAAACCAGCCAAACACCGCAGGAGTGAAGAATGCCCCAATCCCCTACCCTCGCCGTGACTCCCCATCACCCACAACTATATTCCGGGTGATGGAAAACACAACACCGGGAGAGGGTGGGTAAACAAAACAGGGAAAAACAAGGTCTGGGGGAATTCAGCATGTCTCTTCGGGGTATGTTACACCTACAACGCAACTTTTACGTAGCATTCCGTTACAACGCGGGATCCATTACATCGGATGTCATTACAATGCATGGCATTACATCGCAGATGCTATTACAACGCATACTATTACATCGTAAGTATTGGTAAGTATTTAATTTTTTTTTAATTTTATTTAATATTATTTAATTGATTTAATTATTATTAATAATAAAAAAAAATTCTTTTTGTTTTTAAATATTATAAATTAAATATATTAATTTAAGTGATTTTTTAAATAAGTATGAGTATAGGAGTATATG
This sequence comes from Lissotriton vulgaris, assembly GCF_964263255.1. Classification (NCBI taxonomy): domain Eukaryota; kingdom Metazoa; phylum Chordata; class Amphibia; order Caudata; family Salamandridae; genus Lissotriton; species Lissotriton vulgaris. Next base: position 513,275,556 of record NC_141699.1, read on the forward strand.
TTTTGGGGTACTGAGGTATATGTTTTGGGGTGTTTGGGTATTTATAGGTTTTAGGGCAGGGTTTGGGTTTTGGGGTACAGGGGTGTTTTTAGGTTTTAGGGCAGGGTTTGGGTTTTGGGGTACAGGGGTGTTTTTAGGTTTTAGGGCAGGGTTTGGGTTTTGGGGTACAGGGGTGTTTTTAGGTTTTAGGGTAGGGTTTGGGTTTTGGGGTACAGGGGTGTTTTTAGGTTTTAGGGTAGGGTTTGGGTTTTGGGGTACAGGGGTGTTTTTAGGTTTTAGGGTAGGGTTTGGGTTTTGGGGTACAGGGGTGTTTTTAGGTTTTAGGGCAGGGTTTGGGTTTTGGGTTACAGGGGTGTTTTTAGGTTTTAGGGTAGGGTTTGGGTTTTGGGGTACAGGGGTGTTTTTAGGTTTTAGGGCAGGGTTTGGGTTTTGGGGTACAGGGGTGTTTTTAGGTTTTAGGGCAGGGTTTGGGTTTTGGGGTACAGGGGTGTTTTTAGGTTTTAGGGCAGGGTTTGGGTTTTGGGGTACAGGGGTGTTTTTAGGTTTTAGGGTAGGGTTTGGGTTTTGGGGTACAGGGGTGTTTTTAGGTTTTAGGGTAGGGTTTGGGTTTTGGGGTACAGGGGTGTTTTTAGGTTTTAGGGCAGGGTTTGGGTTTTGGGGTACAGGGTTTTTTTAGGTTTTAGGGCAGGGTTTGGGTTTAGGGATAATTAAATTATATTTACCATTTTAAAATATATTTAATAAATTAAATTAATTATTTTACATTAAATACATTTTTTAATTAAATTAATTAAATTAAATAAATTAATATTTTTAATTTAATTTAATTTCATTATAAAAAATATGTACATTAAACTAATTACTTTTTTTTAATTAAATTAAATTATTTACAATTTTTAATAAAATTACATTTATTAAATAGATATTATTTTATTAAATTAAATTAATGACAATTTTTAAATGTCTTTTAATTAAATTATTTAAAAAAAATTAATTACAATAAACTAAATAACATTTTTAAAAAAAGGTATACTTACCTATACTTACGATGTAAAGCCATGCTTTGTAATAGCATCTGCGATGTAATGCCATGCATTGTATTGACATCCGTTGTAATGGATCCCGCGTTGTAAAATCTGCGTTGTAACGGAATGCGTTGTAACACAACGCGTTGTACTGACACCAATCCCTCTTCGGATCCCCTGGTTGCGGACTGCTTGACCCCAGTCGAAACCTTCAGAAAAGTAAAAGGGGGACAAGATTAGACACACCCTACCAACCCAATACGTGCCAAGTACACACACGAACTCACTAACCTCCCAGCTTACCCCAGTCACAACTAAGGAGTAGCTCAAACTTAACAGGAAACAATCGTCTGCTTTTCGTCATGGAAGTTTCATTTGTCAACCCAGACCAACCACGCCCCCTCGGGAAACACCGAGAATAACAAAGGGGGTGGAACCAACAAGAACCAGAAAAGAATAGGGTAGGATAGAGGAAAAAAGGTGTCCAACAAACTGGGAAGACACCCAAAAAAAACCTCTATCTAAAAACACGAAGGTAGCGCAAAAAACGGCCGTATTTCAGCCCCTTCGTGAAACCACCCACACGATACACAAAAAGGTGGTTTGGCTACAAAAAACAAGGAAGTCGGAACGCCCTGCTCTCAAGGGATACGCAGCTGCGGATTCCCTGGCGTCTCCTGTAACAAAACAGGTCCCCACTAAAGGTGCTCAAGAACACCAAAGGTCAAGAACAACAAGGTTCGTAGAAAAAGGGAAAGGAATGTAAAAAATCAGCCCTCTAGAGACTCACAGCCGTGAACCGCAACAGAGAAGTAACAAGGTAGGGAAACAGGAACAGGAAATCACAAGGCAAGGGACCGTCATAGAAACCAAGCACCAGTTTCTCGGGGGCAGGCCCATTTAAAGCGAGCCCAAGGGAGCATCCATAAATTCGTACATGCACTTGGCAACATCACTAAAAACCAGTGAACGGGATCTAGACAGAAGGCACCCGCCCCCCCTGAACCCCAACATCCTGTTTCTGTTGCCGTTTCCCCTGTTTTTTATTTCTGTTCCAATTTTTCTTTGGATCTGTGGGTTGAACGTCTGTTTTAGACTTCGCACCCTGGGTTTGCTTTTTATCTTTAGCAGAAAAGGGCTTGACACACAAACTATTGCGGCCAATGGTTTTATAAGCCGCCATAATAATTCTCGATAACTGTCGGGGTTTTTCGGCATCGGGGACATCGCGTAAGGCATTAGCCACTTGAAAGTTCACTGCATCTCCCTTTATATTAGAAAGGACTAGATCGGAAACCACATCAAATGAGCCCACGAGTCTCATTCCCAATTCAACCGCAGCCTCAGGTCCGTGTTCGTCCTGAACACGTTTAATGACCATTGGAAGGACAGCCATTGACGGGGTGCCGAAGCATCTCGTGTGCAATGACGCAAAAATCCTACCCCATGACTCACAGTCATCGGCTTCTGGTACCAAGTCCTTGTGTAAACGAATTGTAAGAATCCTGTGTTTTTCTACGGGAGTCGAATTAGGAAACACTGCTTCCAGCTGGTCAAACTTCTCGGCAAGCCAAAAAGGCATATCATCCTTATCTTGGGGACGCTTGCCCATTACCGCATTGACCATCACGGGACTAAGTTTCATTCCGCTCGGTCCAGTTGGAAGGGTCGCAACACCAGGGACCCGCCCTGGAAATTGTGGGTAATATATTGAACTAGGGCCCGAATGACACTTATAGATGAGTCACATAGGGTTCCTAACTCAGCAACGGGGACTTGCCCCGCACAAGGATGCGGGGTGAATCCAGCCAAACCGGCCAAGAAGCGCCTGGAATGGACAAAGGACCCAATCTAATCGCCGTTACACTGTGGGGAATGGGCGCCATCAAACCAAACACGGTGCTGCCATGCAGAAATCGGAATCTCCTGTGTCCTATAAGGGACATATTCCCTGGCCACGGCTGTGTGAGTGTAAGTGTGAAAAACCTGCGTAGCCGCATTCACTGCAGGAAACGTCACCCAAGAGTAGAAAATCTCAAACGGGTAAGCAACCTCAGCACTCACTACAAAAATCACTGCCATGCCCTCCAAACCAACATTATAAGCCTGCAAATGATTGCGGACCGCAATGCGACTATGCTGCGGTATGTCAACATTGGCCATAGTGACACAGAATGATAGGTACAATGTAGAACAATGTAGCACAAATGGGTAGTAATTTAAAAGGAAACCGTTTGAAAAAGATTCAAGCTTGAAAAGAACTATGTAACTATAGGTAGGTTTGTCCGACACTACTATTATCCGGAAACAATAGTGAAGGGGTTAAGGACTGATAGAAGTACTACTCAAGCATCATGTAATAAGACCACCATCATATGGGCACCATGTAGTAGAGATTATGCTCATACACAGAACTGTGCATAGTGACTTGGAACCTCAGTAAATTAGGGTGTACCAAAACTCACCTCAGTAGCCAAAATCCCCTACCAGACTAGCAATCAGTGTCTCATTGGTTCTTCCATACCCCCAATGATTATGCAACCCAGAACATGGAACTTAGAATACCTCATGCAATGTGGAACACAGGAACACTCTTTCGTTATACTCGCATACCAGTCCAAAGTGGGAAGTAATTGGAGACATGTGCAAGTTTGAAATATTTATTTATAATGCCGTGTTCTCAAGCGCATATTTACAACAAGGGGTGGTGAGGGACAGAGTCTCTGAATTAAGCAGAAAGCTCTCACCCAGTCAAGAGATCAGGGCTAGATCCAACACCGTTTTTTAGCTCACTGCACCATCCCAGTTTCAGAACCTGGCTGTATGCAAATTAGTCTGTTCCTGTCCCAGTGCATGATGGGAACAGGGCAAACCAAACTACAAAAGCCAATTCTTACACTGGGAAGGAAACAAGCTCCCGGGGACCGGTTTCTGGCATTACAGCCGTCTTCGGCCCGGTTTGCTTGAATCCTGATGGTGCAATGAGCAAGGGTCTCACATCTGAGAATACCCTTCCACGCTTAGGGTGGACAAAAATATTTACAACAAGGGGTGGTGAGGGACAGAGTCTCTGAATTAAGCAGAAAGCTCTCACCCAGTCAAGAGAGCAGGGCTAGATCCAACACCGTTTTTTAGCTCACTGCACCATCCCAGTTTCAGAACCTGGCTGTATGCAAATTAGTCTGTTCCTGTCCCAGTGCATGATGGGAACAGGGCAAACCAAACTACAAAAGCCAATTCTTACACTGGGAAGGAAACAAGCTCCCGGGGACCGGTTTCTGGCATTACAGCCGTCTTCGGCCCGGTTTGCTTGAATCCTGATGGTGCAATGAGCAAGGGTCTCACATCTGAGAATACCCTTCCACGCTTAGGGTGGACAAAAATATTTACAACAAGGGGTGGTGAGGGACAGAGTCTCTGAATTAAGCAGAAAGCTCTCACCCAGTCAAGAGATCAGGGCTAGATCCAACACCGGTTTTTAGCTCACTGCACCATCCCAGTTTCAGAACCTGGCTGTATGCAAATTAGTCTGTTCCTGTCCCAGTGCATGATGGGAACAGGGCAAACCAAACTACAAAAGCCAATTCTTACACTGGGAAGGAAACAAGCTCCCGGGGACCGGTTTCTGGCATTACAGCCGTCTTCGGCCCGGTTTGCTTGAATCCTGATGGTGCAATGAGCAAGGGTCTCACATCTGAGAATACCCTTCCACGCTTAGGGTGGACAAAAATATTGACAACAAGGGGTGGTGAGGGACAGAGTCTCTGAATTAAGCAGAAAGCTCTCACCCAGTCAAGAGATCAGGGCTAGATCCAACACCGTTTTTTAGCTCACTGCACCATCCCAGTTTCAGAACCTGGCTGTATGCAAATTAGTCTGTTCCTGTCCCAGTGCATGATGGGAACAGGGCAAACCAAACTACAAAAGCCAATTCTTACACTGGGAAGGAAACAAGCTCCCGGGGACCGGTTTCTGGCATTACAGCCGTCTTCGGCCCGGTTTGCTTGAATCCTGATGGTGCAATGAGCAAGGGTCTCACATCTGAGAATACCCTTCCACGCTTAGGGTGGACAAAAATATTTACAACAAGGGGTGGTGAGGGACAGAGTCTCTGAATTAAGCAGAAAGCTCTCACCCAGTCAAGAGATCAGGGCTAGATCCAACACCGTTTTTTAGCTCACTGCACCATCCCAGTTTCAGAACCTGGCTGTATGCAAATTAGTCTGTTCCTGTCCCAGTGCATGATGGGAACAGGGCAAACCAAACTACAAAAGCCAATTCTTACACTGGGAAGGAAACAAGCTCCCGGGGACCGGTTTCTGGCATTACAGCCGTCTTCGGCCCGGTTTGCTTGAATCCTGATGGTGCAATGAGCAAGGGTCTCACATCTGAGAATACCCTTCCACGCTTAGGGTGGACAAAAATATTTACAACAAGGGGTGGTGAGGGACAGAGTCTCTGAATTAAGCAGAAAGCTCTCACCCAGTCAAGAGATCAGGGCTAGATCCAACACCGGTTTTTAGCTCACTGCACCATCCCAGTTTCAGAACCTGGCTGTATGCAAATTAGTCTGTTCCTGTCCCAGTGCATGATGGGAACAGGGCAAACCAAACTACAAAAGCCAATTCTTACACTGGGAAGGAAACAAGGCGCAGTATCTTAGATAATACAAGCAGACATATTATAAGCAACAAGATTATCAGCATAGTTACTATTCCATAAAATGGATCACATCATTTTCTACACCAGCTCTCTGCATGCAAATGTTCTCCAAGTGTGTGTGAGCATGCCTGCACAGTGCATTATTAAACGTGCCAAAATCAGAGGTGGCCACGACTGCATAAATGTTATGTCTAGAACGTGCGCTGATCAGACCGAACAACAACCACTGTGTTGAAATAACCTTGAAGGCCTCGGCACTCACTGTTGAGACAAAGCTTACCAAGCAAGGCTGCTAGTATAGAAAAACATATTATTCTTGTGTGAAGCAAAACAGTCCGCTAGACTCTAAACATTTATAATAATGTGTGCCATGTGCAAAGGCAGCAGAAAGGAAAAATGGTGCTTAAACTTCTAATAAGCTCATGCTAACTTAACACAGTGTAAATGCAAGGCTCATCCCCATGACCATCCCCATGACACTGCATCTCAATGGGAAACCACTCATGTAAGGTACGGCCGAAGCGTCCCGCGGCCCAAAGGGAATCTGCAGAAATCAGAAATATGTAAAGTGTTACAAAACGCCACCAAATGCAGACATTTGCAACCTCCCAAACCAGGAGAAGAATGAAAAATAACTTATCTTGCTGCTGAGCAGCGTGTAAAGAGGAAGAGGAAAAAGCGTGAAGGGACTATGCTGGGTGGCTGGATTGCGGACAGCGAGGAAGGACTCATGTTGAGACTTTGGTGGTTTCCCTATTGTTCATTTGAAATGTAGTTGATTACTGTTTTAAAAAATATGCTGCTGTGAAAAATAAAGCAAAGCAATAAGACATAATCGGAGCCTCCGGTCCTGACATAGAATTCACTATTTGCTACCGTCTCCCATGAAAACAAGAACCCAAAAGTCCAACTCCAACCAGGTCTATGATGAAGCTTTGGGCCCTTCTTACCATTTATCCTGCGATTAACCTTTATAGTTGCCTGAGAAGTAAAGGGGAGTTTACATGAATGCAACAATTCAATTAACAGTATAGCCCATCTGACCACATATTAAGGACCACAAATTGATAAGTAAAGTTAAATGAGATTATTACAAATGAAGGCCCAAACTAATGTATATAAATCTCAAAAACATGCTGTAAAGATGCAAAATCACCAGGAGTATGCCAAAGTGTCAAATTGAATCAAGAAGTCAAGAAATAGAATTTGATGGTTAGTGTACAGGTTTCAATCCTGCCGTCTATGCAGAAATAAATCTAAAGTCACCTAAACTAGTTCCACACTAATGTTAAAAATTAGGAAAAGTTAATTACATCAAAGAAAGCAGGATGGTGATAGCATAGTGGAAACTTCAGTCAAAGGTCTCCAAATGTGGCCAAGTATAGCACAAAGCCATACAATGGAAATATGAGTAGAGAGTCCAAAGGGTATCTGCTCTAAAGACTAACGGTGTGAGCACCAATTAAACACAAAGAACATTCCAGAATTCCACGTCATCAACTTCAGTTTATTTCTACCTTCTCACAGTAGAAATTGGCAACTTTGGTCTTCTTGTCCTACGGCTGAACACCAGGACGACCCTGGATGTCTCCCTGCTCCTGATACAAGAATTGGAATCTTCTCTTAGGTCATTAGCACCTTCCATTCTTGCCCAGAATTCTCCTCCCGGACTTCACAATCTCTAATACACAATATGTCTTTCACTGACTTCGAGATCATGTGAATATACCTGCAAAATAAAGAACATTGAGGCGCAAGAAAAGTTTTCACGATGAAGATTAAACATTGAAGACCAAATGTTTAAGGCCTTTGGTTAATCTAACTTAATAAAACAGTCTGTGGACCCAATAAATACATGATTATATATGTACCTGCGTGTGACGGTTCGGCTGAACCGAACGTTGATGGCGATACCTCTGAGTGCCCCGGGGGCAGTCCCCAGCAAGCCTTGTGGGAACACTACTCTCTGATCCAGGGCGGGGCTCCACCCCTGATAAAGAACCAGAAACAGCTGTGCGGTGTCTCGAGGTGGGGAGTGAGAGAAGCAGAAAGCCGGGACCGACACGGGGAGAAGGAGAGAACGGAACAAAGCCGAGCCGCTGGTGGGGGAAGACCGAAAGAGGGAAACACCGCCGGAGAAGACCCCACAAGAAGACGGGACGTGGTCCGAGGAAGGTGCAACGGACGGTACCGCCGGGACCCCAAGGGCGGGTCCCGGCCTCAGGCAAGTGCTTCAACGGGCTGGGAACATGATGGTGGGCTGGTGGGGAGTCCAGGCCAGCTATGCAGGATTGTAGAGGAGGAAAGAGGGGAGCCACAGGCTACCGGGATTGGCAAGGAGGGAGGGAGGAAACTAGCAAAACGGGCCGAACTAGTCGTCGGGTATAACCCGTTAGGGGGAGTCCCAAGACTTTAGTGAAGGAGAGCTGGTACGTAGGTGAGGTGAACGGCCCTAGAAGAAGGCCCTATCTTTTATGTTTAACTAGCAGACTAGTAGTATTCTGTAGGGAGATCCGAACGGGAGAGTAACCTTTTTCTGTTTTTTCTTTATTTACCGAGGACCCGCCCCAGGAACCACAAGAAGAAAAGACTATAGCCGAGTAGAGAAGACCCGAGATCCCCGGAGCCCCAAAGAGACACTTGATACCTCAGTTTTCCTTATATTCTCAAAGGCAATGGGTTTTATATAGACAGGGACTACTTGCGCTCTACATAAGTTTCTGACAACTTGTTAGGTTAGAGACAACGTTAACAATAGTGCCACAGGAAAAGGGAAACCCTCTGAACCCTTTACAAGGTATCGTGAACAACACCTAGACTATATGCAAAACAATTTCCTATGCACACAACATATCAATTCAGGTACAATCGTATTTTGAACAGCCATCAATTAGGTTTAGTCCTAGAAAATAATATTTCACTTCTTCTGTTTGAGCAATTGTTGTCGTTTATTGCCCAAAAGACCTTACGCCAGCCGAAACGTGTTTCGTCAGAGTGCAGATTCCTCTGACTCTTCAGGGCTTTCTTGAAATGATGGCGTATATTGTAATTCCACTTGACCGGTGATAATTCCAACCCGGTAAGGGTATCTTGTGCGTTCAATAGTTGTAGCTAATCTTCCCATGTATCTATACAAAGTCCGTGTTAATGCAAAGGGTAGCCGTATCTAGAGGCGCGTGGGCAGAATACAATTGATCGGTAAGATCCACTCGTCAATTTTATTACTGAATGATCCAATGTAGCGAGAGGGTCAAATGAAAACGTGTTTACGTGTCCCAATAAACAGTCGTATGTCCCTGGACCTTATTGTGCGCCCAGCCGCGAATCCAGCGTTCTACCTTCACAGTGGCATTGTTGAATGCGGAAGTTTTCCTTGTTTAATACAATAAACGACTTTCTAAAGCTCATCAAGTCTCACCCGTTCTTGGCCACGCGTGACAGTGGTGTCAGAAGTGGGATCGCAGGACGACAATCACGCCGCACGGAACAAGGAAAAGACGTTATAAGAAAACCCAACCAGGAAACATGACCCAAACCATGGGGATAGAGGACATGCTAGCCCAACTGGCAGAGGTCCAACGACATCTACAACTTGTGGTAGAATCACAGTCCATACCGGTCAAAGAAAGACAGGTAGCATCTACAAGAAGCATTACAGGCACAAGCCGGTCTTATGGCCCAAACACAGACCCTACAAGACTCGGCTATACAACGACTCACGGATACGATTGCCACGAGAAAAGTCCATCCGAATGTGCCAAGTTCAGTGCTTCAAAAGTACAAAGCTGGTGAAGACCCGGATTTCATTTTCACTAATTTCGAACGAGTAGCAAGTACTGCACAATGGCCAGAGGAAAGATGGGGCCAGTATGTCGCACCTGTGCTATCAGGGGAACTTCAAACAGCCTACCAGGCTGATAATTCCGGAGGTACCACCCCCTATGCTACCATAAAGAAAACAATACTAGAGAGACTCGGTTGTGACCAGGAGCAATACCGTACTCGGTTACGCAAAGAGAAATGGCAAACACAGGACAACCCTAGGGCCTATTTACAGTACATGACTCTCCCCTGAGGCGGAAGCCGGGGGTCTAGCCTGCTAATTTCAGATTTATAAATTGCGTATTATATGTTACTTTGGTGCATTTGATTTTTACTTTGACAATCTTTTTAATACCTCCACTTCGCTGATATTCCCTGCTCACGCCACATCTCGACCCCTGCTCCCCGCGCAGCTGATTAGGTGCTGACGCTGTGGGAGAGAGGGTTTTAGCCGCCATATTGGGTGGAGGAAAGGGTTGCGGTACAGCTGCTGGCCGCCTCCCACCCTCCTCTCCCCCTGATATAAGGACTATGATATCCCGTCCGCGCAGTGGGCGCGCCAATGGAGCGCCAAAGGCAAACCTGTCTGCGCCCGTCCGTGCCGGGACCGGGCCTAGGGCCATAACCCCTGATCCCGGTAGGACGGAGGCCCAGATACCTTACTCCAAAACTGAACTTACCAAGCTTCGTCCAGCCCCATGTAGCTACTGTATAAGGCAAGACCCGGAGTACATTTTAAGGACTATTATTACTAGCTGTCCACTCTGTAAGTCCTCATTACTTTTTATTAATAACACTGCCAACTCCAAGTATACTAATAATAATAACTCTATAAATATAACTACAGCACTCATCAATGCCCGCTCTTTGGGTAAGCACAGACAGGAAATAACTGATCTGATTATTGACAGAAATATAGATATATTATTTGTTACAGAGACCTGGATGGATAGTGCGTCCGATCCCGACTTAGTGGTCGCTGTACCTCAAGGATACAAGGCCTATCGAAAAGATAGTCAGGGAAAGAAGGGAGGTGGCTTGGCAAAAATCTCCCGTAACACATTCGCAGTGAGGACGTTTCCAGTACCTTCTTCAACTTGTGAAGCTATTCAATTTGCAATCATGCTAACCCCCTCGCACAATTTTAAAGGAGCCCTCCTATACAGACCTCCAGGAGCACGCTCAGAATTTCTCTCAAATCTGAATACCATGCTCGAATCGTTAGCGATAGAGGACTCTTTTACGGTCTTGGGTGACCTTAATTTCCATCTAGAAAAAATAGACAATAATGAAACACAAGCCTTACTTACCGACATGGAAACTTTGGGGCTTTCTAAATTGGTAACTTTACCTATGCACTAGGCTGGCCATACATTGGACGGTATCTTTTCTAACCTAAATGGGATTCGTATACAAGACATTCTCCCGCTCCCATGGTCCGATCATTATGCCATTCTTTGCATGATATCAATCAACGATGCCCCTATAAATAGGCTGGCCACCTTCAGTCAGGGGCCTTATAAGGATTGGAAGGATATAAATAACGCAGAACTTAGAACGCTACTGGACTGTACTCGTCCAGCTATCTCTACAGACCCAAATATAGCCATGAATCAATACACGGCATGGATAAGTAATGCTATGAATGTATTGGTACCAAATAAAAAAATTCGAGAAATAGGACTGCGCCCTCCGCACCCTGGTTTACGGAGGACCTCAGAGAACAAAAACAAAGATGTAGGAATTACAAAAGACATTGGCGCAAATCCTATGATACGGAAAGTAAATCTCGCTATAAGGAGGTACTGCTCAAATATAAAAAGATGATCACTGAGGCAAAAAGGAAGTTCTACAGTGAACAGATTGAAAATGCAAAGAACTCCAATAAACAATTGTATGATGTAGTGAAGCAACTGGCAGGGAAAGCACCTGATGTTGTTCCCCCTCCTTCACAAGCCCTCTGCGATGCTCTGGCTAATTTCTTTTATGCAAAAGTTAACGACATCTATGCAGAGTTCTCCTCTAAAGATAACCCCAGCACCTATTCAACTAGTATTATATTCCCTGAACATTCCCTAACTCAATTTAAAGAAATTAATGAGTTACAAATAACCGATATTATTAAACTCATAAAATCAGGATCAGCTTTGGACCCTTGTCCACCTAAAGTCTTCCCCCCTGTAATGGACTCAATAACGGATGTAATTACACAAATATGCAATGCCATGTTTACATCAGGGATCTACCCTGATATGTTGAAAAACACCCTTTTAAAACCGCTCTTAAAAAAACCACATCTAGATAAAGATGAGTTGAAGAATTATAGACCAATAGCCAGTCTTCCGTTCCTGGCCAAGGTGGCAGAGAAGGCAATGAACTGTCAGCTGTCAGAATACATTGAGGAACACCACCTGCTAGATGACACGCAGTTTGGGTTCCGCAAGCTCCATGGTACGGAAACCGCCCTCAATAAAGCTGCCAAAGATATTAGGCTTATTAGAGACCAGGGAGGGATGGCAGTGCTTCTACTACTGGATTTATCTGCGGCTTTCTACACGGTCGATCATTCTATTCTGATCGATCGTGTCGAAAAAATGGGCATCCAACTCAGAGCGAAGAACTTGCTTGCTTCCTTCTCATCCTTCTTATGGAGAAGTGTGGCTCACTGGTTAGAGATGGCAGACCTGGAAGCAGAGGTCAGCCCAGGACCAGGGTTCAATTCCCGGCTCGGGGGGGTCTTGAGTCCTAAAACGTCCATGGACTCGACAATTCTCTCTCCGGTGCCTACTCGATTCACGGGTTCACACTCTGCGACTCTGGGCAATAGCTTGCTTAATCTCCACAATGGCCCCTCGCGGCGGGATGCCTGGCTTTCACCTTGCGGATACCCTGCCGGGGTTATCTCACAGGGGAATAACAGGACGGGTTCCCTAAGCAAGCGCTTAGAAACCGCTCGGTGATTTGCGCTATATAAATTCCTGTACATTTACATTTACATCTGGAAGAACACAGGCAGTCACATTAGGACCTTTCCAGTCAACTGAACTGTCTCTACCCTGTGGGGTTCCCCAGGGCTCATCCCTAAGTCCGACACTCTTTAACATTTATGTGTTGGACCTACCTAGAGTCATTAAATCTTATGGGATGAGCCTTACCTCTTACGCCGACGACACACAGCTGGTGCTCGCCATCAACAACGATGGAGTAGAGGCGGCTGAACGCTTCCAAGAAGGTATGCTGGTTGTGGAGTGGTGTGGCTCACTGGTTAGAGGCGGCAGACCCGTAAGCAGAGAACGGCCCGGACCAGGGTTCAATTCCCGACGCAGCAGGGTCATGGACCAGGGTCAAAACGGACTCGATAGTTCTCGCCTCGGTGCCTACTCTAACCAGGGAACACACCCGGAAACTCTGGGCATTAAGCTTGCCTCATCTCTACAACGGCCCCCCACAGACGCCGGGGATGCCTGGTTTCACCTTGGAGATACCCAGAAAGGAACCATCTCACAGGGAAAACCAGGACGGGTTCCCCAGCGGTCTTCAGCGCCAGGATACTCCATGGAGTCGCAGTGCGCTTTACTAGTACACCCACATTTACATTTTACATTTACATTTACATCAAAGATTGGATGGCCTGTAATAGCCTCAAACTTAACTCTGAGAAGACGGAGGTTGTCATCTTTGGAAAACTCTTCCCGGCGTGGTCACCCTCCTGGTGGCCTTCATCCCTGGGACCTCTGCCCACGCCCACCCCAAGGGTCAAGAACTTGGGAATCATTTTTTATGACAACCTTAACTTTGTCTCCCACGCTAATCAAATAGCATCTACAGCATTTCATAAGCTAAGATTTAAAAAAAAAAATAATCCCGTTCCTACCAGAGTGTGCTGGAAAAACATTGGTAAGCACACTGATACTTTCTTCATTGGATTACTGCAATGGCTTATTTGCCAATGCACAAGCTCGGGTCGTCAATAAAATGCAGACGATACAAAATGCTGCAGCGAGACTGCTTTCTAGGATTCCTAAATTCAAACCGATTGCCCAAACTATCCGGAATTATCATTGGCTGACGATTAAGAATCGTATAAACTTCAAAACTTTATGCCTTTCGTATAAAGCGGTACATAAACAAGGTCCGCTGTTCCTCATAGAACAGCTCACCGCCTACTGTCCTACTAGACAATTGAGATCCACGACATCGTATCAATTAGTGGTACCCCGTACAAAGACCGTCTCCTGGGGAGACAGACGTTTTGTGGTAACGGCAGCCAGACTTTGGAATGCCCTTCCACTTCAGATCCGGTCGAGTCAATCCCTCTTTCAATTCCGAAAACAGTTAATGATCTGGCTGTTTAATCAGTAAACTCCTGATCACTCAGTAACCTCTCTTGTTTCTCATCACTTTTTCCCAAGAGTCATGTACAGAATCTTTAGCGCCAAGACCCCTACGGGCATTTGTTCGCGCTCTACAAATGTCAAAAATAAATAAATAAATAAATATTTCTATTGCATACAAGATTTAGGAACAAGATGGTTACAACCTCATACCCCAACCAAAGAGGATGTTGTAGAAAAGGTACTCCTAGAACAATTCATCGAGGACCTCCCTGCTGCCACGCTGGCCTGGGTAAAACAACACCCAAACCTAACAGTGAACAACGCTATCGAATTAGCATGTGCGCATCAGAGAAACCCAGAAGTCGGGCCCTTCACACCTCGCATACCCAATGCCGTCGTACACCGCTGGAGGGCTATCAACTCAACACCCCAAGCACCCCCACGGAGGCCCCTTATAGACCTACGGTTCTTACCCCGACCACTCGGAAGGGAAGGGTTCCAGACCCCTCAATGTTTTAACTGCGCTGAGTGGGGTCACATCGCTCGGAATTGTCCCCAAAAGACAAACAGCGAGGAACCCATGGAGGTGGGGTAAACGAGGGGCAGAGTCTTGTGGGCAGGAGAAGGTAAGGAGGCCTATCATCTGTCCCTCCAAATCAATGGGGTCAGGACTCTGGTTCTTGTTGACTCAGTCTGTCGACATTCAGTTATTGCAGAGGATAGGGTCGAAGGGACCCAATGGCAAAAAGGAGAACGGGTGTGGATCACATGTGTCCATGAGGACCACAAATAATATCCTGTGGCTATAATCACTCTAGAGTACTTGGGGAAAAGGGATTCCATAAAAGTAGGAGCCATTCCCCGCTTAGTGGAGGAAATGATCATAGGAACAGACTACACCGACTTCCCCATCCTACTTACAAAAGCCATAGAAGAAGGAGAAGCACACCGTTGGTTGCGGGATGCCCCTTTGTATTCCTCAGAATTATCAACAGGTGTGTACAAAGAAAAGAAAACGCGCAGGGAGTAAAGGGAAGGGAAGAGAAAGGCAGTACTGAATGGTCAGGTTAATCCATACTCCGCTTCCACCTCCGTAGGTACCGACGTGGAAAACAAGGCACCAGCCAGTTTTAGAGCCGAACAACGAGAAGACCCCGCTTTAGACCATGCCTGGGCAAGAAGCATAAGCGATGAAGATAACTAGGTAGGACCTTGTTTTGTTGTACGTAAGGGTCTGTTATATAGAAAAGTAAAAAGAAATGATGAACCAGGATACCAGCTTCTGGTGCCCTTAGCCTACCGCACTCAGGTATTGTATCTGGCCCACAACCAAGCGGGGGGCACTACGGCAGAGAGAAAACGGAAGAGTACCTGCTTAGATGGTTTTACTGGCCAGGGGTGTACTCCGATCTCCGCAAATACTGTGCTGCCTGTGTCAAGTGCCAATTACTGAATCCTCCCCACATACCTAAAGCCCCTTTATACCCCCTCCCCATCATTGACGTCCCTTTCACCAGGGTAGGGGTGGATTTATTTGGTCCCTTACTTGCATCAGCCCGAGGATACCAATACATCCTAGTCCTCGTGGATTATGCAACACGTTACCCTGAGGCCATACCTTTGACCAGTATGACCACCTCCAACCTCGCCCAGGCCATGATCACTTTCTTTAGCCGAGTGGGTTTCCCAAAAGAACTGCTCACTGACCAAGGGATCCCTTTTATGTCCAAACTCATGGCACAGATTTGCACTCTATTGGGGGTCAAACAGATCTGCACCTCTGTCTACCATCCACAAACGGATGGCTGAGTGGAACGCTACAACCAAACTATTAAATCTATCCTCAAAAAGACAGTGTACGAAACAGGCAGGGACTGGGACCGGCAATTGCCCCTTACACTATTTGCTATTAGAACACACACTCAGTCTTCCACCGGTCATAGCCCCTTTGAACTAGTGTTCGGAAGAAAGCCTAGGACATTAGTGGACATGGCAGCCGAGAGATTGGAGGAGGGGGAAGACGAGGGGAAGACGGAAGCTGAAAGACAGATTAACAACCCTCTGGGACAGTGTACGAATACATCTCGAAAAAGCCCAAGACAAACAAAAAGCCACGTACGACAAACAAGCCACCCATAGAAACTTCCTTGTCGGAGATAAGGTCTTACTTCTATTGCCTTCCTCTGACAACAAACTGTTAGCCCACTGGCAGGGCCCTTATAGCGTCCTAGCACAGGTGACTCCCGTAACCTATAGGGTAGACGTCCCCCACACAGGCCGAGCCGGTCAGATATACCACATCAATCTCAAAGAAATGGACAGACGATCCCGACCGGTGCACCAACCAACCTCTACGTCACTAAACACATACCACTAGACATACAATTTCCTTCCAGGTCTAAAGAACCCGGCAGTATAGCAATTCCTCGTGGTGCCCACTTAACCGAAGACCAAAATACCAGTCTTAGTACGCTCCTCCATAAGCACCGGAATACCTTCTCTGTAACCCCGGGGAAAACACTGATAGTGCAACACGATATAGATACTGAGGGAGGCCGCCCTATCAGACAAAGACCGTACAGGGTCCCAGAGGCTAGGCGGGTCCTCGTAGAGCGGGAGGTGGAAGACATGCTCCGTATGGGAATAATAGAACCCTCCTGTAGCCCCTGGTTTTCCCCCATAGTGCTAGTCCCAAAACCCAACGGGTCCATTCGTTTTTGTGTGGATTATAGAAAGCTGAATGAGGTATCCCGTTTTGACTCCTATCCTATGCCCCGAGTGGAAGAACTGCTGGACAGACTAGGTAAAGCCAAATACATGTCAATGTTAGACCTCACAAAGGGATACTGGCAGATATCCCTCACACCCAGGGCACAAGAAAAAACTGCATTTGCTACCCCCTTCGGACTCGTATCAATTCCGGGTCCTACCCTTTGGATTACACGGGCCCCTGCCACCTTTCAGTGACTAATGGACGTTATATTGAGGCCCCACCTTGAATTTGCTGCCGCCTACCTGGATGACATTATCATCTATAGTGACTCATGGGAGGAACACCTCAAACATCTAGGAGAAATATTCACCTGTCTACACACGTCTGGACTGACGGCCAACCCAGAGAAGTGCATGCTGGCCACTGACAATGTCCAATACTTAGGGTATCACATACAGGGTGGGCAGATCCGACCCCAGGTGGATAAAGTAGAAGCCATTTCCTCCCTCAAAAGACCCACTACAAAGAAGGGTATAAGGGCCTTCCTGGGTTTGGTGGGATACTATAGACGCTTTGTCCCCCGGTTCTCTGAGGTGGCGGCTCCACTCATGGACATGCTAAAAAAAACACAACCCAACACCATCACTGTGTGGTCCCCAGAACAGTCCCGAAGTTTCGAGCGCCTCAAAACCCACCTATGTCAACACCCTGTATTGAAGTGCCCTGATTTTTCGTCCCCGTTTACCTTACAAACCGATGCCTCTGACCTTGGGTTGGGGGCTGTCTTGTCCCAGGATTCCCCTACGGGGGCTTTACATCCTGTGATGTTCCTGAGTCGAAAACTGCTTCCCCGGGAACAAAAATATTCCACTATCGAAAAGGAGTGCCTGGCTATCCGATGCTCTGTCCAGGCCCTTCAGTACTATCTCCTGGGGCGTCCTTTCTCTCTGCTGAAAGACCTTGCTTCCCTTGTTTGGTTGGCTAGGCATAAGGATACGAATGCCAGGATCCTCCGCTGGTTTTTAGCTTTGCAAACCTTTTCGTTCCAGGTTGTTCATCGTCCTGTGGCGCTGTAGTCGAACGTGGACTTCCTTTCCCAGTCCCCTGTTTCTTCATGGCCCGATCGGCCATGCCTGGAGGGGAAGCTCTGTGATGGTTTGGCTGAACCGAACGTTGATGGCGATACCTCTGAGTGCCCCGGGAGCACTCCCCAGAACCGCCTTGTGGGAACACTACTCTCTGATCCAGGGCGGGGCTCAACCCCTGATAAAGAACCAGAAACAGCTGTGCAGTGTGTCGAGGTGGAGAGCGAGAAGCAGAAAGCCGGAACCGACACGGGGAGAAGGAGAGAAAACGACGGAGCAGGAGACTTGAGGAGAACGGAACAAAGCCGAGCCGCTGGCGGAGGAAGATCGAGAGAGGGAAACACTGCCGGAGAAGACCCCACAAGAAGATGGGACGTGGTCCGAGGAAGGCGCAACGGACGGTACCGCCGGAAACCCAGGGGCGGGTCCCGGCCTCAGGCAAGTGCTTCAACGGGCTGGGAACACGGTGGTGGGCTGGTGGCGAGTCCAGACCAGCTACGCAGGATTGTAGAGGAGAAAAGAGGGGAGCCACAGGTTACCGGGATTGGCAAGGAGGGAGGGAGGAAAGTAGCAAAACCAGCCGAACTAGTCGTCAGGTATAACCCGTTAGGGGGAGTCTCAAGACTTTAGTGAAGGAGAGCTGGTACGTAGGTCCCCGCAGAAAGCCTGTTTTCCCCTAACACCGGTGAGGTGAACGGCCCTAGAAGAAGGCCCTATCTTTTATGTTTAACTAGCAGACTAGTAGTATTCTGTAGGGAGATCTGAAAGGGAGAGTAACCGTTTTGTGTTTTTTCTTTATTTACCAAGGACCCGCCCCAGGAACCACAAGAAGAAAAGACGATAGCCGAGTGGAGAAGACCCGAGATCCCCGGAGCCCCAAAGAGACACTTGTCACCTCAGTTTTCCTTGTTTAATACAATAAACGACTTTCTAAAACTCATCAAGTCTTATCCGTTCTTGGCCACGCGTGACACTGTGTTTGCCAAATAAATACAAAACATTAATAAATGAGAATCATACATACTTAAGATGAAATTTCAATAAAAGTAATACAAAATCCAAGTGTGCAACAGTAAAGGGGAACAAGAACTACAATGTGTGACATTATAATGAAGGTATTAGAACACACACTTATATGAATGACTACTTTCTACAGTGAATACACTCCAGCAGTATGTTTAGTACTTCTCTTTCACTAATAAGGTTAAGGCACACAGTAGCTATATTGTGCAAGTGCACGTAAATATTACTTGTGACGTATACAGGTGGAGCTTACATTGTGCATTTCTGTTGGAAATTGCCCTTTCTGAAGGGGTTACCCCAAACTTTTTGCCTTCTTCCTTCATCTTTTCCTGAGCTTGTATTTGTTGGACTTAGGGCTCTGAGCACTTTACCACGGCTGACCAGTGTTATAGTGCAGAGATCTTAAAACCTGGCTCTTCCCTCAATGACAATTGTTGGATTCACCTTAGTGCTATCTCAAGCGGCGCCCGGAACCCCATGTGGGTAGCTGAGCGCCTTATTAATGTAATTACAAATACAAATAGTGCATGTGCTTCTCCCAAAACATGTTTGTGATTGATGTACATACACACAATAATAACCACAGGTCTAGGCAAGCTCTTAAAAACAAAAAACACCTAAATCAAGTGACCAGTCCTGTATATCTCTAGCAGCCTACAGAAGGAAAGATCCTATAAAAGGATGGATTCCCATCACTCACCAAACTGTGACATGCTTCATCATCTGGGTCTCCTCCTAGTGTCACTCCAGTGGCACTAAGAGCTGCAACCCTTTAAAAAGGAAAGGGGAAATCACTGATGTTTTTTTTAATTGGAGCTATCTCGTTTATAGCCACAAAATCCCGCTATACTTAGATTTACAGATGCGAATGATTGATATGTGTGGAAATGTGAGGTGCAGTGGAACATACAGTGAGTGTAGTGATTTAAAATTGACCGCAGAGAGAAAAAAACTTTTATTAATATCTCTCAGAGATCACACCTAAAAACAGTGCAAAATAACAGTTTTCAACAAATAACTGCCAAGATGTGAAAGGTCAACATCTTTCAGCATAGTAAAACTGCATGGTGCTGCACTGCCGTTGGCCAGATGGACCCATGCGCCAAGGCGCTTTTGATGCCCAAAGCGGCGCAGGTTTTTTTTTTTATATCAAGTTCTTACAGCCAGATTCATGAAGCCAAATTGCGATCGCAATAGCTGCGAATTAGCAATTGCGATCGCAAATCGTGTAAAAGGAATTCATGATAGAGAAAATAGCAAAACAGCGAAATCGCTAAATCAAAATTGCGAGTTCGCAAATGAAATCGCAGAATCCTGGAACAAGCCCATTTGCAATCTAGAAATAGCGAGAAACCATGGAGTCTGCGAAATCATTTGCGAACTCGCTAAATATTCGCTATCGCCATTCAAGAAAAATCGCAGATTGCGAAAAACACGATAATCGCTATTTGCGACGCACAATTTAAGGAGAACCCAAACCAGGTGGTAACCAGCAAAGAACATTTTTTTTTTTTTTTTTACTTTAGCTAACTACAAACAGGTGCAGGCCTGACCAAACACACTTAAGGACATGTAGCTGGAGCCTGAGGACTCTCACAATGCCAGGACTCTACATGGTGGTCAGGCGGCGTAGGCTACAGCGATTCCGTCAGCGGGTCACCCTTCTGGGCCAAACCAGGGAGCAAATCTATGCTAAGTACCGCCTAAATGGTCCAATGATCATTAAGCTGATCCAGGACCTAGACCCCCTGATGCAGCATCCAACAAGGAGGATCAATGCCGTTCCCACCCACGTGCAGGTATTGTGCAGCCTGCACCTACTGGCCTCCGGACGCTTCCAAGGGATAGTTGCTGTTGCAGGGGGGATATCCCAGCCCACCATGTCCCGCTGCCTAAGGAGTTTCCTGGATGCAATGCTGACCCCGCTACACCATTACATATCATTACCCACCACCCAACAGGCCTTGAATGACACCAAGCTGAAATTCTACAACATTGCACATTTCCCGCATGTAATTGGATGCATTGACTGTACCCACATCCACATCTGCCCACCAGCACAAATGGAATACATGTACCATAACCGCAAGTCCTACCACTCCCTCAATATCCAGATGGTGTGCAACGCCAAGAATTACATCACGGACATTGTGGCACAATATCCGGACAGCACACATGACTTCTTCATCTTCCGGCACAGCGGCATTCACACACGACTGGCCAGGGGAGACTTTGGCGAAGGACACCTACTAGGTAAGTACACATGCCCCCAAATAGTACACTGTGATCATGTATCTGAGCAGAACAGGCACTCACCCTGTGCTTCTTACCCTCAGGTGACAGCGCCTACGGTCTACGTGAGTACCTCCTTACCCCATACCTCAACCCTGCCACACCACATCAACGTCGTTACAATGCTGCACACATACGAACAAGAAATTGCATTGAGAGGACATCTGGCCTATTGAAGAGCCGTTTCCGCATACTGCACAAGACTGGTGGGGCCATCAAATACACACCTGAGGTCTGCTGCCGCATCGTGGCTGTGTGTGCAATACTCCACAACATTGCTACCAAGTGCAGGATACCAGTGGAGATATCTGGCAGTGAGTCGGAAGGGGACAACCGCCCGCCTCCACATGTGCGTCATGCACGCGGCAAAAATCCTGCTGAAGGACACAGGCGCCGCAACCACATCACTATAAACTGTTTCTAGTGCACCCATTCCCCTCACAAAACACTGCACTCATGCATGACAAATGTAATAATGACATGAGTGTGAATCAAGTCAGACCATTAATCTTTATTGTTCATGCACAATAAATTGGCCTTTAATAATTCTGGTGTCTCATGAAGAGAGTATTACTCCATACCTCCCCATGCTGGGGTAGTGGGCCTGCAGGGGTGTACTACATGGCCTCCCTGAGAGTGTCAGAGTCCTCACTGTCGGTTACGACGAGACGCCCCAAGTCGTCTATCCGTGTCCTGAGGGAAGGTGTTGGCCCTAGCTGCTGCTGTTGGCCTGCTGCTGCGGCGACGTACAGGCATCGGTGGCAAGGATCCACTACTGTTAGTTGACGCTACCTCACTCACGTCAGGCCCCTCTGCTTCTCCATGGGCAGTGGACTGGCTGCCGAGCACTGCTGCCGTAAGCAGATCTAGAGACCTGGCCACATCCTGGCAACACTGCACCATCTGGCCTTGCATGGCGAGTGACCTGCGTGCCAGCTGTGATGTTGCATTCCCGACTACATGGTTTGATCTTGTGTAGGCCGATAGGTGGGCCAGTAGTTGGCGGTGGCGTCGGCGGGTCATGTCCTGCTGGGCTACCAGCAGCTGGCTTTTCTCTCGGACAGCAGCGGTCATCTGGGCAATGTTTTGGCCTGTCGCCTGCAGCTGGGTGTGAGTAGCTGCCAGGTGACGCGCCTGTGTACGGTGCACCGCCAGCATGTGGCGTTCAATGGCCAGGCCAGGATCAGATAGTAGGAGTGCCCTGCACGTGCCTGCGCCTCAGTGCGCTGGTGTGTGATCTGGCTCCAGCTGTGCGCCTCGTCTGCCTCTTAGGCGCTGGTGGTGGGGCCTGTACCACTGCTGTGGCTGTTTGTTGGGGTGTTGGCTGCACAACAGTGGCTGCAAGGGTGGCCCTGTCCACACGGGGTGGTGGTGGTGGTAGAACTGCTGGTGGTTGTGATGGGCCGGGTCGTTGGGTGGACTGGCCCTCACCCTCAGTATCCTCCTGGGTCTCGGCGATGTGCAGGGCCTTGCTATCTGTGCTGGCTTGCTCAACTGCACCTGTAATGTGAAAGGGTGCATGATTAATGTGATGTAACTTGCACAAGCAATGTTGATACATGCATGCATGCTTGCTTTTCCTGACTGACTTTTGGATTAACTTGGAATTTACTGCTCTGGCTGTGTTCTGCTAACTGGGGGTATATGATTTCACTACAACCACAATGCAATGGGGCTTTTCAGGTGTGTATGGGCTGCATTGTTGGGGATGTCATATTGCTAGCTCAGAAGTCATGGGCATTGTTGGGGGACAGGGTCGCAGTCGCATGGCACTTACCTTCAGATTGTTGGCTGGGTCGAGACGAGTCCAGCTGCAGGACCCCCACGCAGGCTTCTGGTGCAATGGTGTCCTCTATCAGGTCCTCCAATGGGATGTTCGGTGTGGCTACAGGCTCCCCTCCACCAGTGGCCAGTCGCTCCCCAAGCCTCTCGGCTATACGCTCCTTAGAACGACCTCTCAGGTCGTACCAGCGCTTTTTAAGGTCATCAATTGACCGCTGGGTCACCCCAACCGAATTGACTTTGGCACGGATGCGCTGCCAGATCCTGCGCTTATCTGCCTCTGGCACCCTCCGGGAGTCTTTGCCAAAAAGCCGGGCATGGTCCTTGGAGACCCCCTCAATCAGATGCTCCAGTTCAAGTTCTGAAAACTTGATTTTTCGCTTTCTCTCCTGGCCACTGCTCCCTGCTGCATCCTGGGACATCTTGTTGAAATTTGGCCTGCTGGGGTGCTGCACAGTCTGGGGCTTTGGAGCTCTTCAGTATCCTGCTACCACTCTCTGGATCTGT